>NC_090024.1:174632777-179432777 GCF_037176765.1 Anolis sagrei
GGAACAGAGTCGAAAGTTTTGTGTCAGCAGAGAAATCAGCACCCTCAAGCCAAGCCAAGCCTGTTTCAGTACTAAATTGATGGTCAAGGGGGGGGCGGGGCTGGTTAGTAAAATTCCCCCGTACTGTGGTCCTATAAGGTTACACTGACTTGCAGTAACTTCGGGCTATGACTAGCAGCTAGTGGCAAGGTTACTAAGCATGGTAACAGAAACAACTATATAGAAGCATGATAGCATGAGACCAATCTTGATAAAATAGTGAAGAGTAGAGACATCACACTGGCAACCAAGATCCGCACAGTCAAAGCAACGGTATTCCCCGTAGTAACCCATGGATGTGAGATCTAAACCATAAGGTAGGTTGAGCGAAGGAAGATAGATGCTTTTGAACTGTGGTGCTGGAGGCAAGTTCTGAGAGTGCCTTGGACTGCAAGAAGATCCAACCAGTCCATAGTTCAGGAAAAAATACCTGACTGCTCATTGGAGGGAAGGATATTAGAGGCAAAGATGAAGTACTTTGGCCACACCATATTTATTTCTCATGTCAGGGCAGCCAGTCAATTATATTACATTTCTAACAGAACAAAGCAAACAAACAGACATAATACAAAATTTGTGAGTTTGGTAGTTGATTAAATGTCCTTTGACCAGTAGCTGGCCACTTGGAGTGCTTCTGGTGTTGCTGCAAGAAGATCCTCCATGAGAAGACAGGAAAGCTTAGAAAAGACAATGATGCTGGGGAAAATGGAAAAAAAGAAAGAGGGGCTGACCAAGGGCAAGATGAATGGATGGTATCCTTGAAGTGACTGGCTTGACTCTGAAGGAGCTGGAGGTGGTGACGGCTGACAGGGAGTTCTGGCGTGGACTGATTCATGAGGTCACGAAGAGTCGGAAACGACTGAACAAATAAACAACAACATGATAACAGAAACAATTAATTTGGCTTTCTTAAAATGTGTAATTTTGAGCAACTCTGAACTTATTTTTGTGTATTTATTAAAATAAACAACAAAACACTGAAAATCCAGTCTTTTTTCTGTTGGTTTGAGGTCATTAGGCATTCTTTTATACTCACTAAATGATTATGAATTATCTTATTATTTATCCAGAATGGAACATTTTAAGATAGATTGTTTGTGTTGTATGTTGAAATGTAAAATCTTTGTTTTCTTTGAAACTATAAAGTTTCTTTAAAACTGAGCAGCTGATGCTTTTTCAGTCCTTATTCTTCCTAACATAGACAGTTAAGTAAAACTGTATTCCAATCTTTGGCTACATTACAGTCTGCTTCTTGGTGTCTAGGGATTGTTCTTTCAATGCTGGAGTATTTAATGAATCAAAATTGAATGTGTTGAAATGTTTCTGAATTGTGTTATTGAAAATAATACCCCTTAGACATGAGAGTTTATTTCATCCCTGCGATGGCATAGTCACAAAACTCATTAAAAGAACGCCCAGACTTGCAATTATTAGACAAAGAGTGATTCACTGATATTGCTACGGGGATTTAACACTTCACTGTAGCCTTCAGTTTCTATTAAGTTCATTATATTAACATAACCTGCAAATTGAAACATGACAGGCACAGTCACACATATAAATATATGTGTTTAGGTAGACCCTCAGACAAATTAAGGTTAGCCAGTGTTCTGTGACTGCCATGACAGAAAAAACAGTCCCTGAAATTTAACATTAATCTCATATAGGGATGGATGCCATGATACTGTTTTCATTTTTGATTTGGCTGTGTTTTAAAATGGCCATCTTCACTTCTCATTCATAGAATTGAAATTTATGTTTTCAGAACCATCTTGGTGTGCTCATAGTAATTCCATATCAAGCTTGCAGGAGCCTAGCGTGGCGGGTGACCATAAACAGAAAGATACTTGGGGCATATATAATTACCAGGATAGTTCCACATGATTGAAAGAGCTGAAATTTACAAATGCATATATTCAGGGGCACCCTGATTACTAGAAAAGCCTGCCATTTGAACATATTCAAAACAAGGAAATCAGAGAGTAAATATAGATGTTCAAGATGGCCAGGTAACTTCCATTTCACCTGAGAAAGTTGAAAATTGGTGTTCATGTAAGACAAGCTAGTTGAATTACTAGAAGATTCTGAAAACGGAACTGATACATCTTTTTAAAGGGAGCAGGAAAATATGTGTTAGAATAGTCAGTTTACTTCTTTATCTACTAAGGTGATTTTTGTGCCCATTGTTTTTATGTAAGAAGAGTATACGTCTACTCCCCTTTCCTAAATTACCCTCTATTCTTGCTCCAAGTATGTTAGACTCTTAGTGTCCAGTGTGCTAATATTTTTTATTTATTTATTTACTGTATTTATATACCATCTTTCTCAGTCCGAAGGCAACTCAAGGAGGTTTACAGTCAGCACAATTCTATGTCCCCAGCAACATAAAATATAATTAAAAACATTTAACATATAATATAAAACCAATAAAAACATAAGTCATCAGTGTCTCCTTACTAAAATCATTTTCTAATTGCATCATCCAGTCATTCCATGGATCTAGATTTGCCAGTTACACTGCATTTACAAATGCTTGCTCAAAAAGCCAGGTTTTAACTTTTTTTTTGAAAAGTTAGGAGGGAGGGGGCCGATCTAATGTCCCTAGGAAGGGTGTTCCATACCCAAGGGGTCACCGCTGAGAAAGCGCTGTCTCTAATAAATATTTAAAGTATAAAAATGCCTTTATAACTCTTACAACAGCAGTTCCCAACTTGTGGTCCATGGACCACCAGTGGTCTGCAAGAATGAAAATATGGTCTGCAGCTTTACCGTTATTACACTGTTGCCTTGAAACCATGCGGCAACGAGAGTGACTGGTCTCGCGAAACCCAATTATAGTGTTGCGGCAATGGAGACGTCGGGAAGGGAGAGGCTGACTACTGCCACATCAGCTCTACATTATTAAATATGGTTTTCTGTGGGCGAACAGATGGCAACTACTGGATGGTATATGCTCTGTATCAGAAACTAGAGCTGATGTGGTCCATCCAATGCAATTTTCTGAATCAGTACCCCAGATAACCAAACCGAATCTAAAGTTGACCAAAAACTGATTCGTAACTCTTTTGGTACCAGTATTGGAGAATGGTCCCTGGTCAAAAAATGGTTGGGAACCACTGCTTTACAATCACGAGGGGTTTTTTTTTTTGCAATAAATGTTATGGATCTAGTCATTGTAACCTCCATGCTATAGGCCACCTGCATTTTAGGAATTATGTATCAAGTTACATGTAGGTGACATTTTTTTCACTTTCCTACATGAATTATGATGAAATAATTTTAAACTGATCAATTTGAAGAATGCTAATATTTGATTCGAATATAAAACCCAAAGGTGTTGAGAGGTAGGTTGTGAGGCTGAATCTTGGTCCCATATGGGTTCATGATACAGGAGTCAAACTGTTGGGAGATAAACTGGTATTCCATTACGTTATGTTCCCTTGAAATTCAGCCATCTGTATAAATTCAGTCATCTATGTTTACGGTCTGTGATATATTTCCAATTTTTCCAGTTCATTTTAAATAAAAATAACAAATGATTTAGGGAGAAGATGTTATAGTTGAAGAACAATTTTAACTTCATGCACAATGGGGTCATTGTAAAAAAAAAAAAAAGCATGTGTATTGCTGCTGCAATGTTGGTTTGCTAAATTAGAAAACATTTACAAATGGGCCTCATACAATTTAAAAACCACTGTGTTATTTGTTTGATGTCTGAAAAATCTAGACCGTTCTGAATACTAAAAGAGCTATTTTGACCAAATGGCATATTTTAACCTTTTTAATGTTGGCATTGGAGCCTGTTAGGTAATGCTCTTAAGACATTTTATAAGAGCATTTTAAAGGGATTCGGGCCAGAAGGACTTCATATAAATTAGTATGAATATATGGCAAACTTGGCAAGTTTTGTCATACATTTAAATGCCACAAAAAGTGTTGAATCTCTTTTTTACTCTTAAAGGTATTTTAATGAATACTTATATCATGAGGGGGGGGGGGAGCACTCTAGAAAAGCCGTTAGGTTTGGAATAATTTCTTGGAGCTATCAGCTGATAGCACGAGTGCTTGGAGTTTGCCAAGGAATTATATAGCACTGAAAAATATCCAGCCACTCTTTTTGTTTGTCATCCAGAGTTTTCTAATGCAGCACTGTAAATGGCATCCCACCACAGACAGTTATCATGCCAAACAGTTGATTAATATTCTTTGTGAATACAAAGTAGTTTCCCAAGATTTTTTGTTTCTAGAATCTGCAAAGTAAGCAGGAAGAAAATCACAACCTGTATATTTTGTTCTCTGTTTCATTAGCAGGACCCGGTCTTTTAACCCCAAGCCCTGCTGCAAATGTGTTTAAGTGAAAGTGAAACTACGTATTTACTGTAGTGTTTATGCTCTGTTTACTGTAATTTTTCCCTTTTTTCACATATCTGTTTCTTAATTGCATTTGTATTTTTTTTTCCTGTGAGAATTCAAGGCTACATACAGCTCAGACTGAGAGTTCCTGGCCAGGGTCACTCAATAACTTTCATGAATCAATGGATCGCCTAAGCTCCATTTAGTATTACACCACCATGACTCTCTTTCCTCTTGGTGTTGAATTGTATATTTTAAGCTCTTTGCTTTCCTGTACTTTATGAAGCTCAATGCATATTGATGCCATAATAATAACAACAGTAATAGCTGTAATTCTTCTCATATGATACACTTTAGCTGATATTGAAAAAGGTGTTCATTGCAACCATCATCTTTATGCTCAATAATCGTGAAGTTAGAACCCACACACACGCACAGAGTATGTCCGGATATAATGATTAAAACTGGCATTATTCTATAGACTAGGAGATCCGGTTTTCTCCTGTTCAAATGAAATCTAACCACATGGATTTCTCGGAGAGATAAGTGCGGGATATAAATCAAGTATTATTATTATTATTATTATTATTGTTACTATTCTTTCATCTATAGTCATTGCCAAAAGTCATAACACACTGAGTGAAACTGTGTTACTGGATGTATACCATAGGTTTTAAGCAGTTTAAATGTAAGCTGTACAGCTTAATTGGTTTGTGAACTGTGTATTACGGTGTTAGCCTATCAAAATTGATGAGTGGTTTTTGTTATTCTATAACAGGAGTGAGAACCTTGGTGGGGTCTGGAGTCCAATTTCACCGTCAGCTTTCACTGCTTACTAAATCAGAAAATAAAAAAAGGAAAAAATGTATACACAAGAAAGGAAATGCCCACTTCAGGATTTGATTTTTAGCATTTGGTGACAGAAATTCCCAATTTCTTTCTGTCTAAATCCACTCTCCTGGAAGTGGATTTCAGAGTTACAAAATCTGCCTGCCTGTCTCTCTTGATATATGAATGTGTTGGGCTCAGAAGGCACAAAAAAGTTATTAGGAGTCTTATGCAACTCACAGGACACATTTTCCTCACATGATCTAAAACAAAGTTCAGTGTCAGAGTATTGGAGAAGAAGGAATATCCGCAGGTGTTGCTTGTTTGGTTGAAATTCTTTCTATTACACAATTTAGTTATAGGAGTCCTGTCCCTTATTTCACCTGGCAACCCTATTTATGAACTACCAGAAGAGCTGTGTTTGTTTTTTCCTCTATGTGGCATACTATTATTCAGCTTTTGTGAATGTATTTTCCTTGTGGAGGTTATATTTGTTTTAGGCCTTTACCTATATGTTGGGCCCAGTGTTTTTCACAAATGTATTCATTAACAAATATGTTTGAACAACTTTGCATTCATATGTTTTAACTGATGTGCAATAAAGTGGAAACAATGATGAATAACTAGAAAAATTGGAAATGTCTCATTATTTGAAAGCCCAGAAGCAAGTGGCATATGCTAAATTAAAGAGTTCAGGTTGTGGCAAACACGAAGTTCATGTACTGTTGCTTTGTCAGTCCACATTAGAATCAAAATGTGGGAAAGTCTTTTCTTTGTCTGGACTCGAATTCTTAAGAAGGAATTTGCAATACCAGTTGGCCTGGGGTTCAAAAAGAGGGAGAGGCCTAATGAAAAAAGAAAGAGGGGTGGGGGAAGAATTAGGTGAGAACTGTGATTAGCCTCATGGCAACTGATACTTAATTAGCTTCCACTTTTAGTTTTTCATTTCCTTAAATTTTCCATAAAAATATTTTAACATTTTGATTTATTTATAGAACAGGCAAGGTATTTACACTTTTAAAGATGTTTCACATCCCTATTTGAAGTTGTTATTAAGTAAGTAGCTTAATGCTTTTCAAGTATGAGAAGCAAGAGAAATAGAAAGTTTCAGTCTTTGCCTTGGTAACCACACTCTCCTCCTGTTCCACCCAGAACAAATAATTATATAAGGCTATTAAAGAACTCCTCCTCCCCAGATTATGAAAGGCTGTCTGTGTGCATGAATGTTGCGTACCCAATTGGTTCTCAGTTGGCAGAATCTGGATGAGTATTCTGCTTCCATTAAGTTGAATCTAGGGTGCATCTTGATAGGGAAGTTATCTCAGTGCTGATCTGGAGTAGGATATTCTGGATCAGCCTCAGAGGTAACTACACTGTCAGTCCCTGGGGAAACTCAGGAGCTGCATGACAGGTACTCCAGCAACCCCCAAACTGGCCCGGAGGCTGTCCCGCAATTGCATGAATGAGTGCCAGCGAAACCAGTTTTCAGCACCTCATCCGGCACCCAAACCTCTTGCCCCCATCTAATTTACCCTTACCAGTGCCCAGCAGACACCAAAATGTAGGCTAACACTCCTCAGAGCACGGAGTGACACCATTCAGGAGGTCTCATCGTTGATCAATCAACTGGAAGCTCCAGATTATCCAGTACCTTCACATAACATGGGCCAAGGCACCATTACTGCATCACAGAGCAGATCCAACTCCTCACCACAGTAAACAGCTTGTCAAAACGTGCCCATAGACATACAAAGAGGACCACCCATTTAAATTAATTGGACCTAAGTTAGTTTGGCTCCACTCTATTGTACAGTTTCAGATGTTTCTTTCTCACTCATGTTATGATGGATACCAATTAGATTACGCATAAGACATACATGTTGTTTGAAAGGACTTCCAAAGATATATTAATATACAATTCTGTGCAGAGAAGGGTTTTAGATCAACCTTTTTGATAATCTACTACAGTGCATGCAAGAATAACTCAGTTATATGATTAAGCTATAGTGTTGTTCTGCACACAGTAATTTAAGAGTAGGTCATATTCAATTCAGAGGAACGAGTGTCTCAATAAGCTTTCATGGGACTCTTGCAAAAATCGCAGAATCTCTTATTAGTCTTCTCCCCTTATTTTCTTTCCTTTATTAGTACACATTTCAGGTGTCTTGAAGTATCTGCAATAAATGAACTTCAGACAAAAATCTCAAAACCTATTTGTTTGCTTTAAAATCAAAATTGTAACCGTAGATGATGGATTGTAACCATAGATCTTCACCATTGTTCAGAAATCTACCATGAGAACCTTTCCACAAGTCTCAGAATGCATTTCATACAATGTGTTCTAAAGAGTTAGATTACGTATTTGGACACTGTTCTCAGACTTAAATTAGAAACTTTTTTCTTCCTTCTTTCCTCTCCTTCCAAGTTAAACCTGTGATAAGTAATTGTCACACTTAGTGCTCTTTTACAATTCTAATTTGAAGTGACATGTCAAAACTGGCCCTAGTAACATGAAGAAACTTAACAGGTGTGAGGGGTGGATCTTCCCATGGGCTCTGCTGCACTTCTAACTAGAGAAAAACTAGAGAAAAAGTGAAATGAACCTTGAATAAATCTGTCAGCAGCAATTATCTCAGGAGCACTTTATGAGAGGATAAAGTAAGCACTGCTGCTAGTGGAACGTGAACACACTCCACCCTAGTGAGTCTCCCCTCCCCTTCTAGTTAGTGTGTGAAATAAAAAGTAAGTGTCTGATATCATATATGATGTACGTAATTTTATGAAAATAATGACCTATATAAGGATTTTTAAAAAGGAAATACAGCTATGTTTTTGTAGGGATCCTCTAGTAGTTTTTTTAAACCAAAAATTAGTAACTTTTGTTAATTTTGAAAGATTTTCAATGCTCTTTTAAGAGTTACAGAACTAAATACATTAGGATGTCATGGTAAACTGTAGTTTATTGTTACAAGAATGAGCCTATCATCACTTTGGGTATTATTATTATTATTATTATTATTATTATTATTATTCATCCTCAACAGTCTTCTACTCCAGCATGACTGTGAAGATTTGGAAACCGTGGCTTCCTGTTCCAGTTCACCACAGCTTAGCATTTCATACAAAACTGAAATCATAATTAGTGGTAAATTTGTTTTCTATGAAACAAATGAAATTTATGAAGCTGGTTTCCTTTTCCTGGTCTTGGATGACTGGAGAATCTATAAATCAAAAGTCAAAGCAAACACTTCTCAGTTCTTCCTTGTAGCTGCAGTGGAGGAAGAGAGAGGAGGGTATGAATGCAAATCTTTGAGTGGCAGGAATACCTTAGTTTTCCCTGTCAAAGTGGACTCGGGGCCCTTCCAGACAGGCCCAGTATCCTAGGATCTGACCCCCCCAGGTTTTCTGCTTTAAACTGGATTATATAAATCCACACTGCCAGATAATCTGGGATAAACAGAAAATCTGGGATTGGATCCTGGGATATAGGGCCTATCTGGAAGGGCCCTCCATGGCTTTTTTTGGTCTTGCTAGCATTGGAACCCGAATAAGTTCACTAGGTTTTAAATGTATTAATATGGCTATTCTTTTCTTGTTATAATATCATTCACTTCTGTTTACTCAGCAATTGTGTGTAAATCAGTTTTTAGTACTGTATAACGATTCTTAAAAGTAGAAACAAATATAAAACCAAAAAAGCCATTTCTAAGAGGTGAATGTGGGACATGTGAGGATGGTGATCTTCAGGTATTAACTGCTGTAAATTTATATAAAATACAGAGGTAGTAGAACAATGGACAATAAAGTACTACACGCTTCCAGACTTTCCTGTTCTCCAGAATTACTGAGAAAATTCTCCATCAGTAACAATAGCCTATTTCAGACATTATTTATCTTTTCTTGCCACTAAAACTATGAAACAAATTGCTTGTTGTAGATAGAATTGTTGTGGCCCAACAGATTTTCAGTTTGGCAAAACTGAGTTTTCAGATTGGCAAGAATACCTGTGTCTTCAGTTATGCCATAGGCAAGTGCCATAGCCTTCATCACTCACTGTTCATTTGGAATTTTCTTTCAGGGATCTTAAATTTTTCAAGTGCATCGCTGTCCTAACTTGACCTTCAAATAAAATCTGAAGCAGGGAGAGCAACATTTTGGGCTGTTAGATTAATTCTCTGTTATTCACTTCTTAATCCTAAATACATTCATGTGGAAATGATCTCATTAATTTAACTGATAATAAATGCACATTGGTATGCAATCTTAGCAGCTGTATGAGAATAAGGGTTCCAAGGTTTTTAAATGCGTAGTGATTTTTGTTATTGTTTTGCTTTGCTATGAGTTATTTATTGTTGTATTGTTGTTGTGTTTTTTGTTTCTGATGTATTTGGGCTCGGCCTCTTGTAAGCTGTACTTAGTCCTGTGGGAGATGGAAGCGGGGTATAAATAAAGGATGGTTATTATTATTATTATTATTATTATTATTATTATTATTATTATGTATTCCTTTTCCACTTACCTGTACCAGTGCAGTGCCCAGCGCTGTTTCATGCATGACTATGCAGAAGATAGTTACATGCAAAGTTTATTGATTAGTCCACTGACCGTATCAACATTTAAGACAAAAACAAAAACGTACAAAAGTAGACACTAATCACTATCCTAAAACTCCTATAATAGTGAACTAACACACATTAAAACTTGATTAAATTAAAAGAGAGTTTAAAATATCATCATTAAAATGCCAAGGTAAAATTACATACCACAAAAGTTAAAAGCAAAGTTTAAAACAAAGGTTAAGATAGACCAGCAATTACACAATCCCAATCCAATTCAAATATCTGCGTCATCCCTACAGTTTACCCCAATCTCCTCCAGATACACAGTTTTCAGCTGCATTGCTTTATAAAGAAAAAGGGCCATTTGGTGTGTTATCTTAGCATTCTGGCCAGCTATTAAGAATGTAGTTTTGATCTAGGGATCCCAGTGAGTCTTCTGTGTAATGAATGGTCTGAGATATTGATTTCTCTCTTTCTAGTACAAGATACAACTAAACAATACAATAGTTCTCATGTCCTTAATTATACATATTCTCAGAAATTTTACATGGAATGCGGAATGACTCCATATAATGAAAAGAAATCCCATTGTTATTCTTCTAGGAGATGTTTCTCTTTTTCTGATTTTGTCCTGTTTTTTAGAGTGATGCCATTTACTGTTTTGGGACTGAAAAAGCTGGGTCAAAATCCAAATTATGAATTCACCAGCCTATTTCCCTTACCTTTTGTAAATCCTGCAAATTAGAAAAAGCCATCCCTTATAACAGGACTTCTTAAATGTTTTCCATTCGTGACCGCTTTTTGCCTGATAATTGTTTTGCAACCCCGGGTATATAGGTATATAAAATAGGAATAAAAATAAAAATTTACTGATAGTCAACATTTGCAAGGATTGTTAAACAGGCAAATTTTCCTTTTCATGAAGTACAGCTGAAGCATTTTCTGCAGAGTCCACTATAAACAACTGCACATTGTTTCTAACAGATTCATGTAAATGTCTCGTTGACTTTCAGAAACCTTTCGCTGTTGCCAAATTTTTCATGAACCCAAAACTGAACTAAGGGGATACAATTTGGGGTCAGTATCCACAGTTTAAGAAGCAGTGCCTTATAAGACCTTGGTCCAAATTAGTTGATCACCACTATACTTGTATTCGTGTTCACCTCACTCACTTTTAAATCAATATCCTGTTTCAAGAACCCAGACATGTAGGCAGAATTTCACCATGAAAAGTTTCTTTTCTACTATTATACTCAATAACATGCTGAACGAAGCATATGATGTAAAATGGCAGTGCTGACATTACAAAGATGAGCATTGGTGCTGTGTTATGTATGAAAGAGTTTCACTGATAATTGAGCTTGACCTGAATGTCTGCTTTAATATTTCATTTATTCCAAAATAGTCATTTCCTTTTAACTCTGTGATTTTAAATTGTGACTAAACTGCTATTTAACCTTGCTACAAGAATGTGGCAGCAGGCTAGTCCAGGCAGGTCAACACTTACTTGGTTAGCTAGCACATTTAATCAGCTTGCTTTAACCTGAAGTAAATTAAGGCTTTCATGAATTCTAGCACATAAGTGATTAAAAACACCCTGACATGAGGATAAAAAATAAACCAAGTATTTCTAGCATATTTCCAAGGCTTTGGATTAACCACTACAGTGACCTGCAAGGTAGAATTTCTTTGTGTTTTGAATACATATTTTAGTCAAACAACTTTAAATTGTCACTATAGTAGAAGGTTTATGACAGTGAACTCTTTATATTTTATGTCTTTTGTGTCTTAGTTTTAATAATTCGTGTGCATTTACCCTACAATAATATATTTACACATCTGCTTATTAATCAAGAAGAGTATGTATTCAATTAGGGAGAAAAAGAAGCAGAAATAAATGGAACTAAAGTGAATAATTTTGTAAAAATTCACTAGAAGGCAACCTAATATAACAACAACAACAACAACAACAACAATAACTTTATTTTTGTACCCCGCTCCATCTCCCCAAGGGGACTCAGGGCAGCTTACAAGGGGAAGCTCAAAAGATAGAATAAAAACAGAACACAATAAAATAATCAATTAAAAATATAAAACAGTTACAAACATCATCATAAAATAATCATATGGCTGGGATAAAGTCAACAATGGGTTCAGATTCAAGTGAGTACAAAGCTTCCTAAATGGGGCCAATGGAAAGTACAAGATTCAAATAACCAAGGGCTAGGAATATCCTTAGAGAAAATATCATAGTAAGCCGATAGGAGGGCCACAATAAAGTGCAGGACTTAAAGTGCCTAAACTTAAATATTCCTCCAGTCTTGTTTTTCTGTATTATAGCAATGTTCACTGAATGTAATACAGCTTTAAAGTAGCTTTTAAGGAACTGCCATCTGTTTAATGATTGGGTGCTAATTTAATATTGCCTTCATTCCTTCTTTGTAAAGGGTTTCAGTTAATTCTGGTTAACTCTGTACAGAATTCTTGCCTATTGGAAACAAAGTCAGCTTGGTGCTTCCACTTTGTTAGTTCTGTCTTCTGAGTTCAAACGACCACCATCTGTAGAAACATGAACTGCATTGTATCTTTATATGATGTAAGTCATTATTCTTATACAAATGAAATATGTATGCAGTTTATAGTTTGTATGACATTTGTATGCAAGCTGTGTCTCTACTACACAGTTAAAGGTTTCGTGACGTTTGGATACCCTCATGCCTAAGGGAGCTTTAGGCTTATGGGATGGGTGGCCTTGCATATTTCCTGCCTCTCCTCACTGTTGGTAGAAAATATGACCCTCCAGATGATGTTGGGCTGCAACTTTCATCAGATCTACTAGCCAGTGTAATGACATCTCTGTCCAACATTCATCTAGACACCACAACTCCCTCTCTTCCTTTTATTGTTGTAGTTGTTGCTGGTGATGTCATGGTAGCTGGTTTTCAGTCTCTACAGTCTTTCTTCCTGGTAGATACCATTAAAATGATTCTTGGGATCACACTGATTCTATTATGTTATCAATGGGCCACTGGCCTCTCCCAGCCAGTCAGCAGCTAACAATCTTTCTCCAACCAGACTCCAACTACTTTTTGGCTCGACTACTGTGGTCTTTGATGCTGCATTCCCATTTTCTTGGTAGCATTGAGTATTAGTGGCCTCATTCTACTCCTTGCTCTTTCCTCTCTGGCTATAAACAATATAATAAACATGAGAATATGGAGTATGGATTGCTTGCATTTCTGCCCTGATAAAATGCATGAATTGTGAGCTATTGAAATAATGCAGGAATTCTGTAAAACTGTTTGGCATTATGTCTAGATTTAAAAACTGAAGCGCACCATTTAAACATTGATATTATGGAATAATTGTAAATATTTCAGCAATGTTAGCCTTTTTGTTATTTTCTTTTATATATAGCAATAGTTAGGTGAAGTTGAATTTAAATTTACTATTCTAATTTAAAAGCAGGAAACTGGTTGTTAATCCAACAATCTATGTGTTGTTCTTAGATGACTCTAGCAGCATCAGGGATCTCTTATCCATGCCACCGACTTACAGTTGGAAGACGATCTTCACCAGCACAAACTAGGGAACAGTCAGAACAGGTAAAACAACTTCCTCTGAATCTCTGTGATATTCATGTCTGTTAAGCCCTGTAGAAAATTGAACTTGCACTTCCACTTACTGTCAACAGAATTGAATTTGAATGTACAATGGCATAATCTGTAATGCTTGGAGATATTACTTAATACGACAGGAAAAGCAAATGATATTTAAAAGGAAAAGAAAAGTATTACTATGAAGTACACTTAAATGGAAAGTGATATCTAAAAACGTAATCCATATATTATTACTGAGCAGTTGTCAGAAATGGCAGTTGTCAGTAGCTTTGTAGAATCTGAGATTGTATTTCACAGTTGATTTTAATTGATCATGTCATATGCCTCGATTTCTAAAATGAAGCAGAAATTACATCTTTTAAAACATAATTTCCTTTTGTTTTATCAGTTAATTCCTCAAACTAAATATATGTTAAAAGTTCTTCAGAATGTTTTGTTTTAGATTGGTGTCATCCTTTATGCACAAAACTACTTATAGTAAAAATAAATATATTTGATATTGACATTAATTGTGGATTCATTTAAAATTAGCAATGCACAGATGTACATATGGTTAGTGACAGTGATGGAGATGACTTTGAAGATGCTACAGAATTTGGAGTGGATGATGGAGAGATGTTTGGTATGGCATCATCTGCATTGAGGAAATCTCCAATGAGTAAGTGAATGCCATACTTTATGTTGTGAATAGTGTCATTTTCTGTTGACTACAGCTTCAGCAATAAAAACAAAAGAAGCTATCTTTGTATTCCAGTTGAAAACATTAGATCAGGCATGGACAAAGTTTGATCCTCCAGGTATTTTGAACTCCCAGAAATCCCAGCCAGCTTACTGGTTGTTAAGAACTGTGGGAGTTGAAGTCCAAAACACCTGGTGAGTCAAAGTTTGTTCATGCCTGCATTAAATGGTATTTGAGGAGACACTTCTTGCAAACAAATGATTAGTAATAGCTCTTCTGTCACGTTTTCAACTCATTTTTTACTGGGCTTACTTTGGAAAGGAGGAAGGTTTGTGGTTTAGAGCAAGGATATGCAACGTGGCCTCAACTGCAAACGAACATTTTTACAGAATCACTCTATTTCTGACCACTGAGTTTAACTTTTCTTGTTTCTTGTTATGAAGCCAACTGCCACCATAGTAGCATCATACATGACCTGGGGACTTCTTAAAAGCCATGTGATGTATAATAGAGCATAGAGTCTCTCAGATGTTCTAGTCATTGTGCACAATATCACTGTGCACTATTAGCAGACAGAAGAGAACACAAGTATAGAGATACCTCTGGGACAAAAGTTCAAATGTTTTTAATACTCCCTTCTAAAATGCACTTTTGAGGAGAAACAAAAGTTTAGATTTTCAGATTTTCAGGAGGATAATTTTGATGTCTGTCTTAAACAAGTACCTCTTCTAGGAAGTGCTACTAAAAAAAAACCCTCACAGTGTGAAATCTGTTCTATACTCATATATAAATCATAGCTCTGTCTCGTAGCACCCTTCATTTTACCTCCCTCCCTGTCCCCACATTGAGACATTTTCAACAAATGGTTATATAGTTTGTGCTTCAGTGCACTAGGTTTAGAAGAATGTTAAGTCTAAGCTGGTTGTGTGATTTTGTGCAGATTGTAGGTATGGCACTGCTTAAACATTTAGTTACAGAATTACAGAAAGCCTTTGATATGCAAAAAAAATGTATTCTTATCTTCAATTTCCAAGAATTACTTCAAAAAAATTTGTACACAGGGTCATTTTAAGTACTACTGCCATTATTAAGAGAACTTGTATGACATTTGAAGAGCATGTACATAGACCGTAGAAGGTAGTAATAAGAGTATTTTTCATTATATATTAATGCACATTTATAATATTTTTCTTTTCTCTTGCAGTGCCAGAAAATGCTGAAAATGAAGGAGATGCCTTATTACAATTCACAGCAGAATTTTCCTCAAGGTTAGAGTTGGAACTTTGTGTATTCTGTTCTTTTATGATTCATGAATACACAACATGCAACATGTGTGTGTGTATGTTTGTAAAGCATTAGGTGAAAATTATTTGGTGGAAATACTAGAAGTTTTTAGGGAAAACCATATGTAAATGTGAAAGGTTATCTGTTTCTGCATACTGAAATTCTTTGGTTTTGAGCTGCCTTTCCACCATCGCTTGCCACTATTGCATATGAGCTCAGACGTATGCTCTTCTATACTGAGGACTGAAGTGAGTGGACATTGGAAGCTGAAAAACCTTATTTCATAGCTTTCACTTAGTAGGAAAGTTCTGATGCCGTCAAGGTTTACGTATGTATTTCAGCATTTTGCTGCAAGTTTGGAATTATTATTATTATTATTATTATTATTTTATTTTTGGATCCCGCCACCATTTTCTTGAAGGGACTTGGGGCAGCTTACATGGGGATCAAGCCCAGATGAATAGTGATTAAAATATAACACATTAAAATTACAGATAAAAACATCCTAAAACATAAACCATCAACAACCAGCAGCCGAGCATAGTTGCCCTACATTGAGGGGTGAGGCAGGGGCTTGGCCAATATAGCTGCAAGGACAGGGCTGATAGAAAAGTGCAGGAGCCAGATGATATTTGGGCTAGTCAATTAGTGCAATACAACTACAGGGGCATGGACAATGGTAAAGTTCAAGAACCAGATATTAAGTTCTGGCTAGAGGGTCCAATATTATCTAGTGAACCGAATTAATCAAATTAATGTTCATGGATTAGTTTATCAGCATACGTGTGATATGAATAAGCTGATCTGAGCAAAGGGAGAAGGCATCTGGACATATCCAATTTTCTGTAAGAAAAACATGCCAATATTTTATAGGAAAGAGTTCCAAAATATATATGAGAGGACAAAAGGTGGGCAGGTTACCCTTCCAACACATGTCCAAACCAGTTTTCTATCATTTAATTAAGTCTTTTAGAATTTAGAATTTTCCTTCTGGGCCATAAGTTTTCCCTGAAAACAGTCAAGTAGTGGTGTTTTTTTTTTTTACTTTGTTTTGTTACTTTGTACACAGAAAACATGCACACAGCTTTCCTAATTCCTTTTCCCATAGCAGTTTGCACAAGGATATGATTTCATTGAAGGAGTTCTATGCATACAGAGGAACAAAAATCATAATCAACTCTACTGATTGTTTCCTATCATCACTGAGTTCAGTTTGAGCTTTTCTATATAATCAAAAATAAACATCCAGAGGTGGTGCAGAAGGATTGAGGATCTTAGACAGTGATGTCTAACCAGCATGCCATGTCAGCTCAGCCTTGTAGCACTGTTCTTAAGTGTATAGCTTCACCAACTTAGATCAACATTCTGTATTTGAGAAAAGGTCTTTCAGAGAACTGTGTATAAATATGACTCTACATTCAGGAGCAAATATTCTGTTTCTTCCCTGGGATGAACTTCCCTCTTCAGACTCCTTGCCTATTTCTGAGAGGGGGGAGAAAAGACTTTAAAGCTAATCCATTTTGGTTCTTCACAGGTAGAGAGGCTAATTCATGAAATTTCTTCTTGGGATGTAAGGAGAGGGAATGCATTTAGCTGAGGATGTGTCATAGCCTGAATTGGATACAATGTGGAATGGGACCACTATTTGTGCCTTGATTTGAGCCAGTAGCTATTTGGTCTGTGCAGTTAGTGTTTATCTTATGGATTTTCTTAGCTTTTTCTTGGAGTTGCAATTTTCAAATTTGGTTATTCAAAAAAAGAGGGAAAGTATTGTGTGTGTCATTGTGGTTAGCATACCAAGGGGAAAATTTGCATGTAAGATATACAAAGCTGTTCTCCCTTTGTGCCATTTGTAAGTTTTCCAGATATGTGTAGACAACTTAGATCCCACTGAGAACATAGGACTTCTTGGATAGGACAACTGAATAAATGCGAACATTTTTTTAGCACCAGATATAGTTTGAGCTGTCACTCTATACTGTAATACAAAGTTTGATAGTATAACATTTCAAACTAATGGCTAACCACAGAAATGGCAAATTCAATCCCTTGAGATTTTCTTTAAAAATCTACTTTCCAGACATATTACAAAATATAGAATTTTATTTCCTCACTTTTTCTGCACTCATCAGAAAGACTATTAATGCATTTATTTATTTGATTTATATGCTGCTTTCTCCTGCCCAGAAGCCCACAGCAGTTATTTTATGTTTCCTGAAGAGATGGACTCTTCAACAACCATATAACCCAGAATATCAAGACAGAGAATCCCACAATATCTTCTTTTAACTGGGTTATCTGAGTCCACACTGCCATATAATCCAGTTCAGAGCAGAAAATGTTGGATTTTATTCATCTGTGTGGAAGGGGTCTATGTCTATAGACACAAATACAGTATCTACAATATTTAGCCAATCATTGTTTGAGTAGCTCTTGTCCAAAGAAAATCTTTTTAATTGAAATATTTTATATTCAAACAGATATGGTGACTGCCATCCAGTATTTTTTATTGGATCACTAGAGGCTGCTTTTCAAGAGGCCTTCTATGGGAAAGCCAGAGATGTAAGTACATTTTAATATTATATTCTCAGATGTTAGGGGAATCCTGTTTAAAATGCCTTATACCAATTTTCCACAATTGCATTACTGCTACATGAGCATCTCCAGTGGTCCTTGAATTGTATCCAATTGGTATCCCATCTATGATGGATGGCTCTTTGATTAGTTCTGTTTTCATCAGGGAAACAGAACAGAGCCACTCTTCAGCAGTTCTCCCATCCCCTACAGTTCCTTAAACGTTCATCAGATATAATCTCTGGGGATTTGAACAGAGTGATGTCAGAAATGGCAAAGGGGAATTGTGAGAAGGTGTTTTTGTTCTCTATTCCACTGACAGACAATATCAAAAAGTCATCAGCTGGATACATTTCCTTAAAAGAAGTTTTGTGTAGTTCTGCTCCCATTTCAGAAAAGAGCTGCTTGGCTAAGTATTCCTGTATTAAATCTGCAGTACCAAAGTAGTAGCACTATTAGGAAGAACGTGAAGGTAAGGTAGCTATGAATTTTATGTACTAGAATTATATTTTTAATGAAGGCATTTTATAATTTAATGTGTATTTGTTGTGTATAAAGAATATTCTTATATTGTCATATATGGCAGAGCTTTCATGTTGGTGACACACTTTTTTCAGAAAAATCATTTCACCACATAGTAATTCAGTTTTACTAGCAAACCAGACATTAAACCAACTCCTTCTAAGACATACAGACACATCCATAAATTGTAATAATGGAGTGTATGAGGACACAACATATTTCATAAAAGCTTTTCATTTATATTGTTGAAGGCTTTCATGGCTGGAATCACTAGGTTCTTGTGGGTTTTTTCGGGCTATAGAGCCATGTTCTAGAGGCATTTCTCCTGACGTTTCACCTGCATCTATAGCAAGCATCCTCAGAGGTAGTGAGGTCTGTTGGAATTAGGACAATGGGTTTATATATCTGTGGAATGGCTGGGGTGGGGCAAAGAGCTTTTCTCTGCTGGAGCTAGGTGTGAATGTTTCAACTGACCACCTTCATTAGCATTTGAAGGCCTGCCTGAGCCTGGGAAAATCTCTTGCTGAGAGGTGTTAAGATGTGCCTGGTTGTTTCCTCTCTGTTGTTTTGCTGTTGTAATTTTAGAGTTTTTTAATACTGGTAGCCAGATTTTGTTCATTTTCATGGTCTCTTCCTTTCTGTTGAAATTGTCCACATGCTTGTGGATTTCAATGGCTTCTCTGTGTAGTCTGACATGGTGGTTGTTGGTGTGGTCCAGCATTTCTGTATTCTCAAATAATATGCTGTGTCCAGGCTGGTTCATCAGGTGCTCTGCTATGGCTGACTTCTCTGGCTGAAGTAGTCTGCACTGCCTTTCATGTTCCTTGATTCATGTTTGGGCGCTGCGTTTGGTGGTCCCTATGTAGACTTGTCCACAGCTGCATGGTATACGGTAGACTCCTGCAGAGGTGAGAGGATCCCTCTTGTCCTTTGCTGAACGGAGCATTTGTTGGATTTTCTTAGTGGGTTTGTAGATTGTTTGTATGTTGTGCTTCCTCATCAGCTTCCCTATGCGGTCAGTGGTTCCCTTGATGTATGGCAGGAACACTTTTCCTCTGGGTGGATCTTCATCTTTACTCTCGTGGCTTGTTCTTGGTCTTGAAGCTCTTCTGATGTCTGAGGTGGAGTATCCATTGGCCTGGAGAGCCCAGTTGAGGTGGTTCAGTTCATCTTGGAGGAGGTGGGGTTCGCAGATTCTTTTTGCACGGTCTGCCAAGGCTTTAATGGTGCTTCTTTTTTGACTTGGGTGATGGTTGGAGTTTTTATGTAGATATCTATCTGTGTGTGTGGGTTTTCTGTAGACGGTGTGACCCAATTGTTGATCTGGTTTGCGGATCACTAGGACATCTAGAAAAGGCAGTCTTCCTTCATTTTCATTTTCCTTTCCTTTTCATTTATATACATATTTAAATATATTATTTATTGTTTATTTTACACAGATTCAGAAATGTCTTGTTATGTTCATACAACGCACCTACACTGCACCTGATGCAGTAATGTGACATGACACACAATTTTAAAAGCTCTGATATAAGGGATTTAAACTGCACTTCATTCTCTTTAAGTATTGGGTGATATACCTGATGAACCAAGGAAATAGCTTCTCCCTCAACATGTGTAAACACAAGTGTAATTAAGAAATAATGTCTGTGATATCATTTATAGTCCCGTTTTTGTATGTGAACCATTGAAATACACTGCAGTTTCCATACAATTAATGCAGTATTATATGCATTAATGAGAAATAAATCTCACCGCCTTTGTTGTTATTTAACCCATTTATTTATTTATTTACTTACTATATTTTATCCCACCCTCTCTCACCTCAAAGGGGACTTCCAAAGTGGTAACAATCCAATGCCATACATGCAAACATATAAATACAATAAACATATACCTTAAAAACTGTACAAGTTAAAAAATCATAACATCAATACATTAAAAATCAATTACACTGTTCTACAAATTTTCAGTTTTTCTCAGTTACGGTAACTAAATGTGCCATTTCTTAATAAATTTAACATGCTGAATTCAAATATAATAATTAAATGTGTTAATTGGCTCTGGTTTTTATGCAACAGCTATTTCAATTTTCTCCACAATAGGTAATTCGTTAATATTATGATAATGCGCCTAACCTTACTGCATGTATATAAACCGTGAATATTTACTAAATTTTAGTCAAATTATATTGCCAATAGTTTATACATGAGAAATATTTATTTAATTAGTCTATTGTTTATGTTTGTGCAGCAAGAAACTATATTAGTAGGCCTAATGCAGTTGAAAAGTCTGAAAGTTTAAATGTCGCTTTAATCGTGACTTTAGTTTATATCCTGTTTGCTTCTCTTGACTTTTCTTTTGTATTCAAGGAAAGGGTTGTCTCTTACAATGCTCTAGCAGTAGTCTGACAGCATTGACAGAGTCCATTTGCCTTGATATCTTTTTTCCATAGTGCTTTATTTACACACGTGTGAGGCATAACTACAGTAAAAAGAACAATGTAAAACGGTGTTTAATGATACTGTCTCAGTCTTCAACTGACTGACCCTCACCGTTCAAACGTCTGGCCTTATATAGGGCTTTCTGGCTTTTACACACAGCACTAATACTGCGTCATCAAACTTTCTAGAATATTCTAGAATCTTCCATAGTGTAAGTCGCAACATGCATTTTTTCAACCATACGTGATCACGTGATTGCTTATATCATAAAAACTAGATCCAATATACATTTTAAATATCATTTTTGTTTTCAGCACCCCAAAATCATAAAAGAACAGCTATTTTCAGGCCCGCAACTTTCTAGAATCTTCCATAGTGTAAGTCGCAACATGCATTTTTTCAACCATACGTGATCACGTGATTGCTTATATCATAAAAACTAGAGCCAATATACATTTTTAAATGTCATTTTCAGCACCCCAAAATCATAAAAGAACAACTATTTTCAGGCCCGCAACTTTTTCTCCATTGAACAGTGTTATTAAAATCACACAGATCCAAAAACATAGTCCAGGAGCCATTCCAATCATGTTGCACTTATTTCATATCCACTTATTGCACTGAATTCTTCTCTGAAGGCTTGATCCCATGGCCAAGTTTTTAATTTCTTTCTAAAGGTTAGGAGGGAGGGACCTGATCTGAGGGGCCACTACTGAGAAGGCCCTGTCTCTCATCCCCACCAACCGCACCTGCGAAGAAGTTGGGACCAAGAGTAAGGCCTCCCAGAAGATCTTGACCTCTGAGGTGGTTCATAGAGGGAGATTTGTTCGGACAAGTAATCTGGGCCAGAACTATTTCCTTTCCAGAATCAGGATCTATACAAAATTGGCATAAAAATAATAACATACATACTTAAAAAAACTGTAATAAATGTAAACAATTTTAAATAAAACCAGTAAAATCCAATTTCAGAATATTATTAATGGAGCTTACTTCCAAAATGTAATTCTTTATATGATTGCTATCAATGTATTATTAAATTCATCCAAAAATTATTTTAACATAATGTTAGATTTCTTGATGCTTTGCATGCACTTTTGTCTGAATTATCTTTCCACAATGAATAATTCAGAGAAAACTGTATATTAGGCTAGATTACACTATGTAACACAGTTTTTGTTCTTGGGCTATAAATGTCACTTCCTAACTGATTCTATCACAAAAACATAGAAAAGGTTTATTAAACTGCAAAAAAATTGCAACACATTTTGCTATAGTTTTTCAATGAATACCTGGTCGCTTCTGTGAAAAAGCCTGCTACAATGCAACCTGAGCCCTGCCACATACACAATGGAGGACCTCCTTGCAGCAACACCAGAAGCACCCCAAGTGGCCAGATACTGGTCAAAGGACATTTAATCAACTACCAAACTCACAAATTTTGTATTTTGCCTGTTTGTTTGCTTTGTTCTGTTAGAAATGTAATATAATTGACTGGTTGCCCTGACACGACAAATAAATAAATAAATAAATAAATAAATAAATACCTTATAGAGTCTCAACTAATTCAACATAGGTTGTGGCAGGCACAAAAAAACAAGGTTTCTGGAGTGTAACAACTACTTTCAAAATAAGTACTCCACAATTAAACAGGAATAACACTTTCAAACCAGGTACAGATTTTTTTTCAAATTTTGTTACATGGTGTTAACTTATTATTTAATCTTTGTTTCTAGAAAATATAAAAACTCCAAATGTCAATTATTTTTCTTAGATAGCTATATTTGTTAATACATTAATATATGAATAATACATGAAAGAACAATTTACTATACATTTACTCTATTATCAATTGGCGTTTTCTACACACTATTTTCATACCGAGAAGATTTCATTAAAATAGATAATAAAGATTAGCACATTTTACATATGTGTGTGTGTATATATATTGTGCACTTAATTTTGCCAGGGCAACAGATGAGCCTCAAGCAACTGCATTAACTTGAAGTGAGAAAATGAGTTGGAAGAGTAAATAAAAACAAGATTGAAGGTTTAAATCCTCTGCTAGGCTTTTTGAACTTATATGCTCATTAAATGTTTATTGGAGTGGTGGGATTACGAAGGATTTGGGAAGCTTCATCAATTGGTATATAGTTAATCACTAAGTAAAACACTACATTTGATAAAGTGTTTCTCACGATGCCACACTCAATCCATCTTAATGAAAACCACTTCAAACTGATTTAATTTGAAAGCACTTCACAGCCAAGAGTTTGTGTAGACCTTGTCCTTTTTTCCTGGGGAATTTTCACTGTCATCTCAGCAAAAGCACTTGGTACAAAGTCAACTTTAGTAACAGAGTAAGAACTAGTTTCTCTGTACATATTTTTCCTTTGTGTGGAAAATGTCTAACTGTTCTTCAAATTATAAAGAATTATGAAGTTCATAAGATACACAAGCCCATTTTATTCATATAGACTTTGAGCATTTGGGCTGAGTTGATCTTGATAGGGGTTTAACTATTTGGGTCCTTTTTATTGATAACCCTTTTATCTCTCATTTAGTATAGATAGCTTTTTATTAATTGTGCTTGTTTTATTTCAAGTATCTTTTTTAACAGAAAGGTAGAACAGGAGTGAAAGAGACAGATTAATATTAGGTATCAGTATCAAAAACCATGTTTTTCACGAGGACTTGGAATATATTTCCATATACACTAGGAGTAGTTAGGGTACCCTGATTAAGAGTGAACTGCATTGTATTTATTTCAAGATCCATATGTAATTTAAATGAATAAACTGTATGAGGTACAGCAATTAGAATTGGTAATATCCTTCTACTTTTATAGGTGAGTAATGACTTACTTTCCTTTCTTTTTAATTCATCAGTATTATCTGTCTGTGTCATTTCTGCCCTCCCTTCCTCTAAGGGCTTTAGGATACCATATATTATAATCTGTCTCCTCCATATGTTACGATATTCTTCCCCTCAAAATTACTCTGTGAAATAGTTTGGCTATAAGGAGAACCTGGCCTAATACATTTCATTGTTGACTAGAGTCCGAATCTAATTCTTCCCAGTCCCGGTCTAGCTGCCCACCCACTATGCTGCAGTGGTTTTCATTTGTGAATAAAATAGATCTTCAATGTTGAATCAAATGTGAACGTTAATGAAGCCGTTTGCATACATGCTCATATAATATAGACCTCTGAGTTCATATCACATTTTAATTAAAAGAAAAACAATGGAAAAATTGTACTTTGTCTTTAGAAATACTTCCTCCAGAAAGTATTACTGGATAGAAACCCTCATGTTTTCAGGGTTTTCTTGGAAATGATTTGAAATTAAAAAATAAGAACATCCCTTGCCAAGGACTTGTTTCATGGTTGTGTGAAATTTGCTACGGTGTTGGTCAGATAGGATCTGTGAGTGGGAAGCATTTGAATAGAGATTCTGAATGAATAGATAATAGCCTGTTATTGGCTCATTTTGAAAGGGGCGAACCAATGTTAATTTCATATGACATGGTTTTAACACATCTCTAGAGCTTGGCGCCTGACATGTAGAAGTCCCTGATCAAATCTCAACTCATATAAGAATTCAGTGGATGGCCTTAGCCTATCTAATATCTTAAAACTTTTAGTTGTAATGTACTTATGTGTATATATGTTGACATTTAGTTTAAAAAATTGACCCAGAAAACCTGGGTCAACTTATCCATGGATCAGTGTATCCGCATTGTACCTTGCTAACATAAAAAACGAATCATCTTGTTCTCTAACAGTAGTGAAAGATGAGAGGTTCTCTAACAGTAGTGAAAGATGAGAGAGAACCAAAAAAATCATCAATTTATCCCCCTTCTTTCTGTGCTATGGTAGTAACTCTAGCCTTTTTGAATACCTGAGAGAGAAAATGGCGGTAGCCATAGCAGGTGGCCCCCTCAGGTAACACTGTGACTTTCTCCTCTCCATGGATTGACCCTCATCTACAGGATATATGGGTGTTAGCAGAATTTATCCCAAAATGTTTATTCAACAACTCATGTTATGCCCTTTCATGGCACATTTTTATTTTGGACTAGCCGTCCCCTGCCACGCGTTGCTGTAGCCCATTTTGGTGATCTGGAAAACAAAGTAATGGTTTCTAATCTATGTAATTTCATTATGCTTGTGGGTAAACAGTATTTCTTGTTGTTTCTTTGTCAATGTTGATGTGGAGAGTGTCTGGTTTGCCTACTCTGGAATATGCAACATATCATTGTCCTTCTTTAGGGGTCCCTTTCAAATCTATGATATTATATCTCTCTGTGTGTGAATCATATATATCTATCTATATCTATGGCTGGATGGCTCTTTGTCAGGAGGGCTTTGATTAGATTTTCTTGCCCTGGTGAAGAGAGTTGGACTGGATGGCCTTAAGTATTTTCTGTTGGTCATGGGGGTTCTGTGTGGGAAATTTGCCCCAATTCTGTCATTTATGAGGTTCAGAATGCTCTTTGATTGTAGGTGAACTATAAATCCCAGTAACTACAACTCCCAAATGTCAAGGTCTATTTCCTCCAAACTCCATCTGTGTTCATATTTGGGCATATGGAATATTTGTGCCAAGTTTGGTCCAGATCCATCATTGTTTGAGTTCACAGTGCTCTCTGGATGTAGGTGAACTACAACTCCAAAATTCAAAGTCAATGCCCACCTAACACTTCTAGTGTTTTCTGTTGGTCATGGGAGTCCTATGTGTCACCTTTGGTTCAATTCTATCATTGGTGGGGTTCAGAATGCTCTTTGATTGTAGGTGAACTATAAATCCCAAGAACTACAACTCCCAAATGACAAAATCAAAACATTTTGAGTGAAGGACATACATTGGGTTGTTAGGTATATGCTGTCCAAATTTGGTACCAATTTGCCCACTGGTTTTTGAGTTCTGTTAATCCCACAAACGAACATTGCATTTTTATTTATATAGATTGGAATTTAAATTGGGAAAATTCAATTAAATCCATCTTGTGTAGATTTGAAACTTTTTACTTTTAGAAATTTTCAGTTTTTAAAGGTTAGGTTCAACTGTCTAAGTGTGCTTTTACCACCTTTGCCAAGCAAAAAGAAAACAAAACTCTACCCTCTGGCCTTTTCAATTGCTATTATTACCTTTAAACCTTGAAACATCTGTGCTTTGAATAAATTAAAAAACATTCTGATCCAGATGTCAGATGCCAAACCGAATTACAGCTTAGTGAGGATGAACAAGATATAAATATTACTAATTAAATCCCAAACCTTTTCTATTCAATGGAAATATAAGATGGAAAAATCTCTGAATGGAAGATTCCCTACTGGGGCATTGCAGTGCTTAGTTTCATGTTATTGAAATAAACAAGTGACTAACTTGAACGACTAAGGCCACACACATTGGTTGGAGAGGGACAGCTAAAGTCAACTGGCATAATTCAATCCATATGCACACCCAAATAGCTCCCTGCCTATTGAACCCAAATTGCAAACACAGAAATATTTAATTAGTTATGCAATATGAACTGTTTTTAAGACCTCAAATGTCGCATACAGTTGACAAAATTCATTGGAATAGAACTGGTCAACTCACTAGTAAAAGAGGAGAACTACAATTCTCATATGTTAAAACTATACAAGGAAAATATTTGCCAACAGTATTCATTTTCAACGTTATAGTGCTCTCTGAATGAGAGGATCAAGCAACCTAAGACAGTTCATATTTGTCACACTTTTGTTAAATCTCTTTTTAAATGGAGGGTGTGAAGTAGAGAGACCTTTCAGGTTCCGTAGAGAGGGCAAGCACCTCCTGGACTTCTAGACCTTTTAAAATGAATCATGGAACTGACCCATGTAAACGGTTATTGCATTTAGCGATGCGTTAATAACCTGGGTGCTGATGCTAAATGTGTCACCTCTCTGTTTTAATTTAGCCGAATAAAAATGATTTTGCAAACTAGCCCTAAGGGACATAGAACATGTGAGAAAGGAGATCTTTGCTCATAAACTGGAGGCTTCTCAGTTTCCACACCATTTGTATCCATCACTTTTTAATCAGTTAGCTAAACTCTCAGCTATTCCTAATCAGCTTGTTCTGATTGAGTTCAGTTCAGGTTCAGATTTAACTTAAGTCATCTTGGTTTTTTCAAGTCAATAAAGATTCAGTTATTAATTTGGTATACATTACTCAACCAATTCATGCTATAAAATTTAAATATTAGCAACATTGTGATTTGCATTGCCTGTCAAACTGAGCATATATATTACTAAGGAAGTTTTTTTTCATATCAGGAACGGCTTGAGAAACTGCAAGTCACTTTTGGCGTGAGAAAATTGTCTGTCTGTAAGGGCATTGCCCAGGGGATTCTCGGATGTTTGACATTTTACCATCCTTGTGGGAGGCTGCTCTCATGTCCCAGCATGGGGAGCTGGAACTGACAGAGGGAGCTCAACCTGCTCTCCCCGGATTCGAGCTGCTGACCTATCGGTCAGCAGTCTTGCTGGCACAAGGTTTAACCCATTGCACCACTGGGGCTCGACTATGGGAGTAAATGAACATTGTAATATAAGTACTATGAAGCATTCAATTTATTTTTAAAGTTTAATTATATTTGAAAAATGATCTCCAAGGTTGTCTGTTGTGCCTAGTGGTAAAAATGTAAAGCTCATCTATAGCAAACAGCAAGGAAAGTGATGGTCTGTCATTTATTGATGGTGTTAAACAGAAGTGGATGGTTTGATTCCCTAGGGCTGATCCAAGAACTTTGTCCACCCGACATTCACTGGCAGGCTACTTTTTTCTCCTTTACTCCTTGTAACCTCAATGTATAGGCATTCCTACCTCCCATGTTTCTGATGAAGGAAACCAGCATTAATAGTGGTGTTTTTAGGTAATAACTATTGGCATAAACTCCACAGTTCATCCAGTGTCCACACATTCACATTTTTTCAGCAGAGCAAAAATACAACCAGGAAGGCAGCTGTTGGCAATGATGAGCAAAGGTCCAAAAACAGAAATCCTTCTCCCAAGTATTAAATTGTTCTATACTTTTCAAGGAATCCCGTTTTATATTTTTTAAAAACCATGTTAGTGTATACTGCTTTGGAAAAATATTTGTGAAAAAAATATATTTAAGTATTAATTTAAAAAAAAAATTTAAAGGGACTCCCAACTTGTTTGAACGGCTGTGTACCTAGTAATAATCAATTCATAAAATCAGTTTTGAAATGTCCATCTTTGATAGTAAGAAACACCCAGTTTAGACATTATGAAATGTAATTTCCTCAACCATATCCATTTTGTTGGGAAAATAGCATCCACATGATATGTCAGAACAGTTAACTTAATCCCTGTCCCTAGCATAGGGAATCAAATTGAAGATTGTAGAGACCAAACTGTACAACCCGTTGTTGACCAAGACTTAACTGTTTTACAACATAGAAGTCATACAATTTTGTTCTTTGCATAGAGAAAATCTTACATTTTTTAAACCTAAAACTAAAGTATACTCTAACCACAAGCGATTGTGGAATGGGATATAAATGTTATTTTATTATTCTGTTCAGATATAATCAATCACTCTCATCAAACCTGTTGGCCTGATGACTAAACGCTTTGCCATTGCCCTTTATTCTTTGGTCTCCTTAAATCTGATAAGAAAAAATATTAGCTGCAAATATAAGATAGGAATTCATACTGGATTTAAGAATAATTTATTATTCCTACTTAGATTTGCCAGAAGCAATTAACTTGTCAGAATTAAGGGATATTTGCCTATATTTCTGTATATCAGACTTACTGGCATATTCTGACATGCCTGTAGAAAAATAAGATCCTTCCTGAAGCAAGTCTGTTGGAAATGTGCACTGTGGAGAAAATACTGACAAACGCTTATCTGCTTAACCATAACATTAAAAAAATAATAATAGCATATGCTAAAATATTGACAAACATTTCCATCCCCAGACTCCAACCTCAACTCAACAACTAAGGAAGGATTTTCCAATCCTAAATCCAGCTGTGGGGGTGTTTGGATTTAGTAAGCTACTTCAGGTGCTTTAAGAAAATCTATTCTCAGAATTAAATAACAGTGTCACTTCCAAATAACACTTTTTACAGATAAAGCCCTTTCTGTAATCTTGTTACCTCACTTCCCCTCAACAAGGATGATCTGAAGGAACAAAGCTCCTATTATCTTAATACTTTAAGGAAACTTCACGGATGGGCTTCAGTGATTTAAAGACAAACCCATCCAGGACCAATTACCCTTTTCACTTATGGTCATTCCTATGGGTTTTTTTTTTAAATCACTGTTTAATCCCAAATATATTGTAACAGTCTTATTATTTTTTATAATGTGTTTTAGAGGCACCAATTTCAGTCTCAGAATTTTTTAGATCACATTTTATCAGAAATTAAATGCGAGGTTGTTAATTTAAACGACAATTCTTGTCATTAGGCACCAGGATCTCTTATCTGTAATATTTGCTACACATTGTATACATATTTTAAATGAAAGAATTTTTCAGGTCTGTTCTTTACTTGCCTGTGGTTGGTTCTCCCAGGGTATTTTGCAGGTCAAAACTGCTTCAGTACATTTAAGCATACTTGTTGCCAAACTGTTGGATGTAATTCTCCATTGTGTCGTGTGCAGCAACTTCAAATTCAGTCAACTGCATCCAGAAATCACAAGGTTTTAACTACCTAGATTTTGAATGCAACTGGCCTTTTCATCCACAAATGGTGGTTAAATGTAAATTCCTCTATTTACATACACTAAAGTGTGGGGACCTGCCTTATTTTCTAGTATTTGGCCTCAACTCCTAGCTTCAAACTGTACATATTTTGGAAAGTTCATTCACATGGAAACTTATATTTAACAGTTTCATGGGGTTGTTTCTTTGGGACGAATGGAGTTTCTCAAGAGCCTTTTTTTCTCTGCTCCCAGTGAAAAGAGGAGAGCAAAGCCATCCGCTTACCACAAAGCAGTCCCACCACAAAGGAAAGATTAAGGGTTTAGGGAGAGGTCAATGTGGGTTTTTCTCTAACTAAACACTTTCCTAAAGTTTCCTTGTGGAAAAAATAATGAAGTCATCTAAGAGTTTTTAAAGAATTTTTATTTCTTTTTCACCGTCTGCATTCGCTTGTCTTCTCAGCATGGATGTTTAATCTTTCTAGGCTTTGTGAATTGGCCCAAATGAATAAGTGGTGAGCTGTCGCTCTAGGAGCTAGCGGCTTATTCTAAGGCCCTAATCACTGAGTAAACACATCTTTGCCCTCTCTCTCTTACAACTGCTATATAATAGTGGAGATTCTAGCACAGTAACCTGGATATTGCAGGGATCCGCGCTTTGAAATGCAGAATGGCTGATCCTCCAAAACAGACAGTGCCTGATCTTCTCCAGCCTCTTTCTTCTTTTTTAAATTAAATATCACCGCAGCGATGCTGTTTTATTGCCTGATATTGTGCATTAGTGCCCTGGATTTTCAAGTTTAGTTTCAGTCAACATTGTTGGCTGCACTTATATGGAACTGTGCATGTTAGGCTTATTGGTGGCCTTTCCTGGCACATGTGTACTGGGTTTTGAATCACTTTTTAAATTAAAGCAGGCAAACATTAATGTAAATGTCTAATCCCTTTTCCAAAGTCTACTGTTCAAATGTTCTGGGCTTTCGAAAACAGATTTTAGAACTTTCCCAAACCCCATTCTCTGATACTTATCAAACTAAATGAATTGTTACAAGATAATTCCCTATGTATGCAGCATATTTATTTTCAGTTGGAATTTTTTAGTTAAACACATTAACTAGGATTTTAAAAGATTTGTGTGTCGGTAGGGCTGGTTCTATTCTTTTTTAAAAAAATTAAATAATAGACCACATTATACATCACAAACTGTTTTTGAAATTCACCTCAGTTTCAGAAACAAATTCCTATGGGCACTGATGTTCCAGAAACAAAGATCTAAGCCCATAAGCTGAACTAATTACACTTTGGCCACTTCCTTTGGGGGCAGGTTTGAATGGATCATGAAAAAAATAGTTTTCATGATAAACATTTTGTACAACAGTTTTGTTAACTGACTTCTGTCTTAATATCTTGTTGTAGTATGTAGCTATAATTGTATGCCTTCCAGTCATATCTGACTAATGGCAATACTTTCACAGGATTTTCTTAGCAATATTTGTTTAGAGAGGTTTTGCCTTCCTCTGAGTCTGAGAAACTTGACCAAGAGCACAAAGTGGTTTTCCATACTAAGCAGGTCTCCCACAGTCCCAGTGAAATGCTCAAACCACTTCTCCACATTGGTTCCTGGTAGTAGATTACAACACATTATTCATTCATTTATTCATTTATTTATTTCAGACATTTATATCCTGTCCTTCTCACCCCCGAGGAGGGGACTCAGGGTGCCTCACAACCGGCAACCATTAGATACCAACAACAATAGTAATAAAATCACACTTAAACATTAGTTAAAACATCAAAATTAAAACATCTGTTTAAAAATGAGACAAATCCAAATCCAGTCATAATCTGAGGTCTGTCCTTTGTCAATCACATAAATCATTTCCAATTATTATCGCTGCATCTGCTGCTCGAATGTTTGGTCCCACAACCATGATTTAAGATTCTTCCTAAAGGATAGGAGAGAGGGGGCCAACCTGATTTCATTAGGGAGTGAGACCACCACCAAGAAGGCACTGCCTCTCATTTACACATTTAGTGGAAGTTTCTACACAAGATATCATTTTCTGCAAATGAAATCAGATTCTAGAGCACTACAGCAATTTCATAAAGTTATCACAAATTTACATGATTTTAATGAACAACATTATAGCAAAATCGGTACACTGTTACGTATTGAACAGACTTAATATAGTTCACAGCCTACTTTTATATAAGTAGCCTAGGAAACAGATGAATAATCTGAGATCAAAAGAAACAAAAAACTGTTTCCATATAGCTACAATGTTGAGATGAATATGACTAAGCAAATAGGACCAAATCTTAATATTAGGGGTGGCATTGTTGTGCTCTGGGACACTCTCCTATGGATATGAAAAAACCTGAATGTACATACCCCAGATTATTAAATGGCAGTACCATGAATGTGCAGTTTCATATGGAGCATGACTGTGCAGTCACTGGAAATCCCATGGATCCAGAGCGCATACTGGACTTGCAATTTTTAGGATACAGAGTTACTCCAGATCCAGAAACAGGGAAGTTATGGATTTTGTAAAATGTCAGACAGTTACTGTAAACAATATTTCCCTTTTTTCTCACTCCCTAATGTATATCAACATTTTTTCTCTTTAGTTTTTAATTAAAATTTGCCATTTATTGTAATAATTGTTGGATGTAGACATATTCTAAATTGTTTTTTTTTTTATAATCCTAAGAAAATGTAATGATAGCAGTACTTCTCTGTAAAACAATTATTTTAAAAAAATAATTTGTGAAGAATGTTTTGGTCATTTTATTTTTACAAAAGCAGGAAACAACATTAAATAAAAGGTTTGTTTCTAAAATAGCAACATTCACTATATACTTTGAATCTCTCCACTGAAATCAATAAGAAATTTCAAAAATATTTGGTTAGGGTTAAGATGTGAATTCTGTTTCAGTTTTAAACCATGTTAGGTATATATATAGCAATTGAATCTGAGCAATATGTTTATACTTTCCCCTTACTTTTCAGAGAAAGCTTCTTGCTGTCTACCTCCACCATGATGAAAGTGTGCTGACCAATGTGTTCTGTTCTCAAATGCTTTGTGCCGAATCTATTGTTTCCTACCTTAGTCAGAACTTTATAACCTGGGCATGGGATATGACGAAAGAAGCAAATAGAGCAAGGTAAGTGGTTTTAAGATGGGTATTCAAAGGACTTAAGAGTCTGAAATGTTTAGCATGTACTGAAGGGTGTTGTGATCTCTTCTAACGCTATGATTCCATATTTGTAATCTCTGTTCTGTTATTCAGTGTCTATTTAAAGGAGGAATGGAGTATCGTATGGCATTGAGAGAAGAGCACTGTGGTAGCTCACAGTCCTCCAGGGGCTAGAGTAATGCCATTCTTATAAAAAAAAATGGCCCCACCTCTAATCTAAATAGTTCACGTAATATTTTTCATTTTCATATGTTGATCAGTAAACAGACTATTGTTATAAGGATACATTCTCAATTTAGCAAAATGTCATTATGTCCCATGTCCTCTTTGCCCAGCTACCATTTTTTACTTTCTCTCTAAAGGGATGGACAACTAGGAAAGAGATTTAAGCAGTTGTGTGTGTGCGCGCATTGCAGCTACTTTGAAGTAGTTTTTAGGTGAAGGCTGGAAAAAATATCACAATTGCAGTGGAACTTCAGTGGCTGAAATGTGGAGTGTTTCTGTCCATGATGTCAGGAGTTTCAGTGGTGTCATTTTGCTACATAAGGACTGCTTTTGACTTCTCCCCTCCTTCCAAAGGAGATTAGGCTAGTCTCTACATGGTATCCTCCATCAGTAGATAAAGACTTTTTTGATCAACGTTTGACAAAAGTATTTCTAGTTCCTTTCTCAGTGGTATACTCTTTTTTAGATGTGTTTCAAGCCTCCTTTTACTTCAACCTAAGTTCATTTATTAGTCCTAGCTAGAATATACTCATAGCTGTATAAAATCCACTTTGAACTGGATTGTATGGCAATGTGGACTCAGATAACCCAGTTCAAAGCAGATATTGTGAATTATCTGCCTTGATATTCTGGGTTATTTGTTTGTGTGGAAGGACCCTGAGCAACAGGACTCAAATACATGATGGCTTACCATTTTACCATTGATTCAGTACATTGGTTCTAGTTGGTTCTGTAATGTTTTAGTATTATAATTTGTTTACTTGTGTTTAACAGTGGTAACATTTAATATCATTTTGTCTTTTAATTTTGGTGTGAGTCTCAGTCCTGGAAAAAATGTTCAAGGATTTTAAAAAGGAGGTATGGGATTTCTGAGGGAATGAGAGTGGATGCAGCAGTCTATTGAAGGACTGGGGTATTAGAAATGAAATTATGGAATGGATGAAATGGCATCATTTTGTTTAGAAGTGCATCTGCCAGGTGTGTGCAAGCCACTACTTGTTTCTGCATTCTAAGGAAATACATAGATTCCCTTATGTGGATTTTTTTGTAACATAGGAGTGAAGCCTTAGCTCTATAGTCACTTTTTCACCATCTGCTCCTTTGTTATTGGTGGCTTATAACGCACCATATGAAGTTTAGTTTCATGTACCTTTGTACAGAGCTCATGTGGGCTCATTTTGAGATACGAAAAGCATTTTGCAATATGTAGACTTGCTGCGCTGGATTTAACCTGATTTATTCCACTGCTAGCAAAGAACTAAAATTCTACAGCTTTGTCATGATGAGTAAGATAGAACTTTTAACACTCTCTTCGGGTGATACGATTGTTTTGCTTTATATTGGAAACAGCAATAATCCTTCCTTTCTTCCATATTATGCTATTACTTGTAATGCTCTTTATAAACATTGTCAGATTCAACTTTTCAGTGTGATTTTGTACTTTTTACTCCATTTAATTCATTTAAATGACTGACTTTTTTTTATTACGGACCTTAAAATGATAGGAAGACATGCTTTTCATTTAATTCCTGGTGTTGATTTCATGATGCTGTTGATATACCTATTGTCCAATGCAAACTGAGCAGTTCAGAAAAAAATATTTACCTTTCTGTTAGATGACAATTCACTGCCCTGTGCATTTTCTCCCATTGCCCCTGTGTCATGTTTCCAGTTCAGAGTGTATTATGCAATTGTCCTACTTAGCAAACCACAATAGACAGAATACATAATTTGTATTTATCTGGCATTGTTAACTCTCACTTTTATTTCTTTTAATTATTATTGAAAGAGGGATGAAAAGTAATTTCAAAAATATGAATGAAGCACCCGTTCTTTTTTAACAAGACAAAACATGTGGGCAAGAGGTTGGGCTAAATCTTATGCTGCTGCCATTCAGTTAGAATAAGGAGTCCCCTCCTTTCCTTTTATCCAACAACTGGCTGTGGAAGGAAACACTATTTCTAAACCATCTGCAGTGGCTAGGTTCAGGCGACTGCCTGCTGTTATATTGTTCTAGTCTCTGTTTAATTCTCTAGTTTCTTTTATTTTGCATTGACAAAAAATGTGTAGTTTCTTTTGAAAAACTGTGTTTGAGGGAGTTTTTTATGACTGACAATCAACAGACATGTCCTTGCTTTGTTGTGTTTTACTAAAGGAGTCTATTAAGTAGCACAACTTTGATACACTAGTTATAAGAGTTTGCAGGTTACAGAGACACCTGTGGTGACCAAAGCGACAGAAGCTGCTTATTAGAAAGAATCTGTACAGCTGTGTCCTATTAACTCCTTGTGACACTTTTAGAAACACTACATAAAGGGCTTGTTTAAGGCTTTATAGCCCTCCTCAATGAATCTAGAACCTGGTTGTGAAATACAATAAGATGCTTAAGCTTGTCTGTTTTGCTATCAGTTTGTGACAAACTATTGGGTAGCAAGGAGGTTTTCAAATTGATAATAGCTACATAAACAAAATACTACTAATTCTTAATTTATACATAGCAGCTTAAATTATCGTTTGATTTTGGAACTCTTATGTGCTAAGGGGGAATTGTTAGTTGCAGATCATGGTGCTTTCCCATTATAAAAGAGAAACATACAAATCTGATACAGGAACTCAAGGCGATATCCAGATAAATTCAGTTAAAGCAAATCAGAACAATTTAAAAGGGGAATTGCCAATATTTAACAATTAAAACACATTAATAAGACTGTATCCAGGAATTAGTGAGTAACAACCGTCATGTCAAATTGCATACACTGAGATTGATATTTCAAATGTAACTTCTGTAGTTTGTTGTATAAATTGCATGTACAAGGAAGAGAGGGTGGGAGTGGGATAAAACAACAATAAAAAAGAAAAAAATATGCATATTCTCTCCATGTGAATAGACATGTCTATATCTTATATTTTATATCTCATATTTAAAAAGTACCACTTATGTATTTTATGAGGCCTGTGGGGTCTATTTTATTAATGTTTTTAATTTCCTATTTACTTGTTATTATTTCTAGAGTGTTGTGTTTTTATGATTAAGTATGTGGCGTTGAATGTTTGCCTTTTGTTCTGGAAATCGCCTTGAGGCCCTTCAGGGAGAGAGGGCAGGTTAGAAATAAAGTGTTGTTATTATTTTTATTATTATTATTTCATTTGTGGACTCCTTTTCTTTATACCTCCCGTCTCTCCAACTTTTTGTTAAAATCACTAATATTTGTGCAAGAAGTGGCATCAGACCCAAACCTGAAACAATTGCTTCCTCTTATTGTAATGGAGGTAGATGCAGTGGATTGAAAGAAGAAATGTGTCTCTCGATTATAATGGGTTCTTTATGCCCCATTATATCAGAAAGACATAGGATGATGAACAGCAAAACAAAGCCTACTTAATTAAATCTTTTGAGTGTTGCTTTTTCTGCATTCAGAGTACAGGACCAACAAAAAAATCATCCCAACAAGTTAAGTAAAATATATGCTAAATAATGGCAGCTATTTAAAAACTCTTACAGACCTTCATACACTTCATACACTATTGTTGTTTTATCCCACTCCCACCCCCCTTCTTGTACATGCAATTTATACAACAAACTACAGAAGTTACATTTGAAACCAGCAATTTAAGATCAATCCCATCAATCAGGTATTTAAAACTGTGTTTAACTCTTGAGCCCTAAGCCTTAGGGTGCAATATTCTAAGCCTTCTCTTCTTTGACAGGTGCCTGTTAGTCCTAATGTTCAAGTGATTTGTGAAGTAAAGTGGAATTGTGAAACAAATTGGGCAAACATATTTCTTAATTATTTTCCATGACCAAATAGCCAGTTTCACATGTTACTTACTCTTTGTGCTAGCTTCCTGATTTATCACTGGATGAAGACCAGTTGATTCAATCTGTTGCCTCTGTTTGTTCTGCATGAACATTTATATGTTTTGGTCTGGCATGTGTGCTTTTGAAGGTTGTTAATATAACAGAGAAAGCAGACGACAGTTAAAGTTAAATCCATGATCTGTTAAAGTAGTTTATAACCTAGTGTAAAGTTACAGAAAATAAAGCAAATACTACAACTGGTTCAAGTCTCACCTACTCACCTCCTGGTTGTTTTTCATAGAATGGGAATGTTCAGAAGAGGGAATACTTGAGTGGATCCGTTCTCTCTAGGTTGTAGTCCTTTTTTAGCCTTATCTTAGACATTTGTCAGAAAAATAATTTCAGTTTTTTATAACCTTTAGTCTAGCTTATTTTCAATTGAAAATGCAGAAGTTGCCCAGGTCATGAGTCTAATTAATGTTTTAAAAATATAGATTCACAAATGCCAGTCAAGTTTGTTAGTCTATGACTTGTTTTGTAGAAGAGGCAATGAGGAGAAGGTGAGGAGGGAACCCTCCTGTTTTTTGATTACATCCCACTCGCTCATTTTCTCCTTTTCTCCTTTGCTTTTGATTTTAGTGTTGGTCTTCACAGAATGTCAAGATCAATTTGCAGCATGGTTAAACTCAAGGTTTGCATTCTGCCAGCATCAATTGTCCTTACAAACAATGCTGTGTGTTCTTGTAACTTCAGAAGCTTTTAGAAGGATCATGGCAAGGGCAGCATCTAATGACTTTATTAGTATAGGATTTCAAAACAGGCTCAGTAATTGTTCACATCTCTTTGTCATCTAGTCATAATTAGTGCATAACATTGTTCAGGGTTGCAGTTGTGAATGGTTTCCTAATAGCAATGAAACGAAGAAGAAAAATGGAAAAGGATGAAAGGTGATTGTCTCTTCGCATAGTTTGTATTGAAATAATTGATGGATTGTTTGTAATGCTCAATGTATCCACTAAACAAGTAAAAGACTTATTTAAAAGTACACACTCGGAGATGATAGCTTGCTACATGTTTTGAGTTATGAACTAAAAGCACATAAAGTGTTGGAAGCCTGGGACACTAAAGTTAATTATGACTAATTTTAAGGTCTCCTTCATGGAGTCCCCACAGATTGTGGTCAACTTGACAGTAGTTAACAACAAACAACTCCACCTTTCCTCAGTGATGTCTGTCCCAAGGTCCAATATTGTAGGCTTTTTATAGTTAAATTGTGACAGTTTATACTCAGCTTTGATGTAAATGAACGACATGAATTAAAACTAAGAATGTTGTAAAGGCATATTGACTTACTTGAAAGCTTTTCCAGGCAAATTAGTTTTTTTGTTTTATTTCCTAGATAGCTTTTCTTTCATTCTGTGTTTTATAATTATCATGGAGGGCTATGCTGTAATAGGTGGCCTATATCTAGGAACATAGGATATTCCACAAAGAAATAATAATAATAATAATAATAATAATCATCATCATCATCATCATCATCATCTTTATTTCTACCCCGCCACCACCTCCCCGATGGGGACTCAGAGCAGCTTACATGGGGCCAAGCCCGGACAACATAATACAGCAATAAAATCAAAGCATTTACAACAGACAACAACAACATTATAAAAATGACATTAATAATAATAATAATAATAATAATAATAATAATAATAATAATAATAATAATATTTCAATAGACACAATAGAGATGACAATGGGCTGGCCACATATTCCGAATAAAAACACATATTCCGAAATGCATTTTATTACTTATTTCATCAGTTCCAACTATCAGTGAACCCCTTTTTAGGACCAGGCCCTCATATAATAATAACATAAACAACATAAATGGCACAGTGATACTTTAGACAAATTTTGTAAGTGTACAATTAAGAGATGGGTGAGAAAACTCTTTTAGATCACACATATAGTTATTTTGTTAAGGACATGCAAGAATAAAAGGATTTGTTTTTAAGATTGTTTTAAAAGTTTGTATGGAAGGGGCCAACTGAATGTCAACCCAGAGAAGAATTCTGTAAATGTAGAGTTGCTGCTGAGAAGTCTTCATGTCTCATGCCTGTGAACTTACCAATTTTATCAGTGGGCACAGAAGCAAGTCTTCCAACACAGATGTTGAATTACAGTCCTGGTAAAATAGATTATGGTAAACTACCTAAATCTCAAACTGTTGATGGCTTTACCGTTTAACAACACTTAGGTTGGAACTGGAAATGCACTAATCCCCAGTGCAACTGGTTCAAAAGTAATATTAATGTTCAGACTTTATTAATGTTTCCAACCCGTCTTCAGAATAGGATGAAGATAATTAACTCATGAGTAACCAAGGCCAAATCTGATTTCTCCAGAAGCGAGTTTCTACTTGCATATAAGCCTGGGGCACCTATGGTCACTGCTGCTGCCTGTACTTCTAACCAGTCAAATGCCAGCTAGTTATATGAAGGCCCTCCCTCCAGAGCCAGGAGACGTACTGGCTCTGGAGCTATAAAGAAGACAGGAATTCTTCCAAAAACTTCATTTCAATTTTTCACCTCATGGAAGGAGGCATATACTTCCTTCATTCCCATCCAGACATCATAGCCATTGAAAAAAAAACAAACCCAAAAGATAATTCCCCTTCCCAAAATCAGTTCTCTTTGCAAAAGAGAATAGAAGTTACTATTTACCTTCTGTCCACACTTAGAAAGTGAGTCAGGGAATTGAAAGTACATAGTATATTGAGCTCTACCTAGAAAGAACCAGGTTCTATAAACAGCATAGATCTTTATGTCCTTCAAACACCCTTTCATGAATTAGGAAACCTTAATCTCATCACTCATTAGAAATAATGGGTTGACATTGTCTACATCTCTAGAAATCAAAGGATCCCAAAGGGATTTCTAGTTCTATTGGTTAAATGGACAGAGCTATCTTTGATAACTATATAGACAAGTAATCTGTTCCTCAGTTCTTACCTTCACCAATACAACAGCTCCAGAACAAGCTGGTGCTATGCTACTTTTGAGAAAATACCAAAAGCTAAATTATCTATTTTTGGATTTACCAGATTGTGAACAAGAAGCTATGCTTCCTTTGTATGCAGCTATAACATTTTATCTGCATCTTACCCAATTTCCACTGGAATACATACATCATTAAATCAGTCGACTGCTACCTGGGGAGACGATGCCCTGGGACTGGTGTGAAATTATAAAGTGTGAAAATTCTCTTGTAGAACTGTGCACTATGACTTTGTTGATAGCAGTGCAGCATGCATGCCTTCAATATCAAGTCCTTCAGTTGTTCAGATCTGTAGAGCAGAAGGTACAAAAGAATGGGATCCTGTGGTGCTTTTTGTGGAAAAGCTTTGATGCAGAAGAGTGATTGCCTGATGCTGACCTTTGAGGGAAAAAGAATGAAGGCTACTGGGCAAAATTCCATTTACCATTGTAAAAGCTCACAGGTGCATCAGCAATATCTCAAGGGTTCTAGTATCAAAATTGCTCATATAATATAGCATAGCTGGTGTGGGGATTTTTAAATTACAAGATCTTAATAGTTTCATTAACCATGAACAATGCAGAAGTAGCCATGTTCACTATTAAACAAAACAACATCCAGAATGCACACTTTTAGTAGGGCAACTAGAAAGTACAAAAGATCATCACACTAGCTTTGCAGCTTGCTCAGTGACATCTTCATCAAGCAAGAACAATAGAACAAAACCATGCAGCAGGAACAAAAGTAATTCTGTTGAAGTCATGAGTTTTCAAGTCTGCGTCTTGTACTTTTAATTGTTACAGCAAGAGTTTGCTCATGCAGGCAAAAACCTCAGTCGCCATTTTTCCACCACATTTTTCCTGAAGATAGGAGGTTAGAGATCAACTGGGACAAAAGCTGTTTTAAAAAGTTATAATATTCCATATCTCTATTGCAACACTCTTCCCTTTAGATCTGTTCTGACTTTCTCCATTGAAGTGAAAGGCTGCAATTTTGATACAGTAATCTTCCTAGGAAGATTCAGTTTTGCAGGATCTGGAGAGATTTAGGTGTAGCAAATAAACATACCAAAATAAGTCAATTTAGATTACTTTCCCTTGTTCTTAAAAATTAAGTCTTCGTATATGATACCAGCTTCCACTCTTCAAGATAGGCTTTTCCTGCTTATGGATGGGATAAAGAACTTCAAGCCCAAAAAATGCAGGTTAAACATTGAACAAACCTAAAATCCAGAGTGCGCATTGATGATTCCTTTATTAAATCAACCAGAAGACACAAGACAAAACGTTGCACTGGCTTTCAAAGCCTACTGGCATCTTCTTCAGGCAAAGATGGTAGAAAAAACAAGGACCTATTGAATTTGATGTGGATGGCTAGGACAGTTTTAAATTGTGTTATTTTAAATGTTGTATTTTAATATTTAGATAAATGTTTTTAATGTTTATGTATTGTACCCAGGCATTGAATGTTTGCCATGTATATGTTGTGCTCCGCTCTGAGTCCCCTTTGGGGTGAGAGGGGCGGAATATAAGTGTTTTAAATAAATAATAAATAATAAAAACAATGCAGAGAAAACAAATGTTGTATTGTTAAAGTCATAAAACTGAATCAGGAGTGGCAGTAAGCACTATATTTCGAGAGGGACATTGCAGTACTGTATTTGTACTCAACCGTCTCCATTTTTTGGCCGTTGAATGTGGTAGACTGCAACCCTGTAATCTCCAGTTACTATGGTCATGGTGGCACTGATGATTGGAATTAAACACATCCAGAGTCTAACTTGTCTAGGGAAGATTACCAGATCATCTCAAACTAGCTCTTGTGCCTCGTTGCACTAAAGGAGATCCTAGTGCAGGTTGAGCATCTCTTATCCAGAATTCTGAAATTCTCCAAAGTTGTCCTGATGGGTGGCACATATAGTGACAAATTTGCTATCTGATGGTTTATTGTATACAAATATGGTATAATTCAAGATTGTTTTAAATACTGTATAAAATTAATTTTAGGCATTGTGTATAATGAGGTATATATATATATTTTTGAAGTAATTTTTATTAAGGTATTTATCTAATACAACGAAAGAGGGGGAACATTTAAAGAAGATAGCATAGTAGGAAAAAATATATATAGGAAAAAGGAGAAGAAGAAAAAAAGAGAAAAGAAATGCAAAAAAAATACAAAAAAATACAAAAATCCATATAAAAAAGATAAAAAAGTTTGACTTCCATCCCCTCGTCAGGTGTTGTGTCTCCAATAATGTTACTGTTGCTTTCCCAAAATTGTCTCTTATTTACTTTTTTTCTTCTTTCTCGTACTTATCAAAAAGTGTCCAGTCTGTCTTCTTTATCGGGTTTCCGGTGTTTTTTTTTCAAGAAAAAGGTCAATTCATCCATCTCCCTTATTTCTCTGATTTTCCCTAACCACTCCTCCTTAGTAGGAGTACTTTCCTGTTTCCAAACCTTTGCTAGTACAATTCTCGCTGCCGTCGTCATGTAAGTAAAAAGTTTGTCCTCATTCTCCTGTAGTTGTATTTCAGAGTCACTAAAGCCCAGTAAATAATGTTCAGGTTTCTTCTTAAATACTCTTTTCAAAATTTTTTGTAACTCTTCATGTATCATAGACCAATATTTCACTATTTCTTTGCATGTCCACCACATATGGTAAAAGGTACCTATCTGTTGACAACCTTTCCAACATTTGTCAGAAGAATTTTTGTTTATTAAAGATAATTTCTTAGGTGTGGTATACCATCTGTGGAACATTTTTACCCAGTTTTCCTTTAAGTCAGTTGCATATACATATTTTAACTTCTTGTTCCACATCTGTTCCCACTCTTTAAATTGAATAGGTCTTCTTATATTTTCTGCCCACTTTATCATACATGGTTTGACTTGTTCACCTTCCGTTAGCCACGTCAGAAGCGTATTATAAATAACTGAGATAACTTTTTTCTTTACCTTCAAGATTTTATCCCAGATTGATCCTTCCCAGGCAAAACCTATTTTATTATCTTGTTTAATGTAGTCTTTCATTTGTAAATAATGTAACCATGTCATATTCTTATTTTTCCCCTTTAATTGCTCATAAGTCTTAATCTCCCCTGTATTTTCTTTTAAAATATCCTTATATGTTGGCCACGCTCTCCAGCCTAATAGTCTTCTTTGATGTGCCTCCATTGGTGAAACCCAAAGTGGCGTTTTATTATAAAAGTAATTCTTATATTTCGTCCACACTCTCAACAAAGATGCTCTAACAAAGTGATTTCCAAAGTTCTTTTCCTTTTTCTCTCTATCATACCACGTGTAGGCATGCCAGCCCACATGTAGATCATGGCCTTCTAAATTCAAACATTTTTCGTTTTCTAACAACATCCAATCCCTAATCCATAAGAGAGCACTTGCGTCATGATAAGCTTTTAGGTCTGGGAAAACTAATCCACCTCTTGTTTTTTTATCAATTAGATTCACATATTTAATTCTGGGTCTTTTTCCATCCCAAACAAATTTCAATAATTCTTTATTCCAATTTTTAAAAATTATTTGATTTCTAATTACGGGAATATTTTGAAATAAAAACAATAATTTCGGTAGTACAGTCATTTTAATTAATGCTATTCTTCCTAATAAGGATAATTTCAATGTTTTCCAATTCTTGAGGTCTTTCTGTATTTTACTCCAGGCCGATTCATAGTTATTCTTCAACAGTTGGCCATTCTTTGCGGATATCCAAGTTCCTAGGTATTTTAATTTTTTGACAATTTCCATTCCTGTAGTAGATGCAATCTTCTCCTGGTTTTCCTTCTTTACATTTTTAGTTAGAATTTTTGTTTTCCCTTTATTCACTTTAAAACCTGCCACTTTTCCATATTCTTGCATTTTATTTATCCAATTCTGGAGGTTATTTATAGGATCTTCCACAATCCCTAACAAATCATCCGCAAAAGCTTTAATCTTATATTCATATTTCCCAATTTTAACTCCCTTAATATTTGTATCTTCTCTTATTTTCCTCATCAGCGGCTCCAAGGCCATAATAAAAATCAAGGGAGATAACGGACAACCTTGTCTTGTTCCTTTCGTAATTATAAACTCTTCGGATTGTTGACCATTTATCCGTATTTTTGCTCTTTGTACATCATAGATAGCATTAATTGCATTTGTAAACTGTGCCCCCATATCCAATTCCTGGATCAACATCTTAAAAAAATCCCAATTTAAATTATCAAATGCTTTCTCTGCGTCAATTGATAAAATGGCAGCTTCCTTTTGATGATTCACTTCAAAGTATTCTATCAGGTCTAAAACAGTTCGTATTTTATCCTTCATATATCTTCCTGGGAGGAACCCTGTCTGGTCCTCCCCTATCCAATCTGTCAAAAATTCTTTTAGTCTCGTCGCCAATATATTCGTAAGTATTTTATAATCTACATTCAGTAGAGAAATAGGTCTGTAATTTTTAATATCTTCAGATGATAAGCCTTCTTTATGTATCATCACTATTTCGGCCTGGTTCCAAGATTCCGGGATTATTTGATACAATAGTGCCTCATTTAGGACTTTTTTCAACATTGGCAAAACGGTTGTCTTCATTGATTTATAAAAGCCTGCTGTAAATCCATCAGGGCCTGGGGCCTTATCTGCATCCATTTTACTCAAAGCTTTGTCAATTTCTTCTTCCGTAATCTCTTTATTCAACTTTTCCCGTATCTCTTCTGAAACTTTTTGCAGTTTCAGTTGACTTATATACTCAGTAATTTCCTCCTTCTTTATTTCATCTCTAGTATATAATTTACTATAATATTCCCTGAATTCTTCCATGATCTCCTTATCCGTCGTGGATACTCTGTCTCCCTCAGTTATTTTCGTTATTTGTGTAGCTTGCTTCTTCTTACGAACCTGTCTTGCTAACCATTTCCCGGATCTATTCGCGTTCTCAAACGTTTGCTGTTTCAAAAATTTTAGCTCTCTTGCTTGTCTTTCCATCTCTAAGCGGGACTTCTCCTGTTTAAGTCTCGCTAATTCCTTATTCAATTTTTTACTATCTGGTTTCTTTTTTAGCTCTGTCTCTTTATCTCCAATTTTTTTCATCACTTCGTTCATTTGTCTATTTCTTTCTTTGTTTTTCCTAGCTCCATGCTGGATAAAGTGTCCCCTTAAAACGGCTTTCAGAACATCCCACGTTACTTGTATTTTTGTCTCTTCAATATCGTTGATTTCTAGATAGTCTTTAATAATTGTATTATAATGTTTTTTGTCTTCCTCTGTCTTAATCAAATTTTCATTCAATCTCCATTTTCTTTGATAATTCTTATGGTTTATTTCTATTTCCAATGGACAGTGGTCTGAAATGTCTCTAGGTAGTATTTCCATTTGTACTACCTTGGTAGCTAATTTTTTTGATATCCACGCCAGGTCTATCCTTGACCATGTTTGATGTTGATGGGAATAAAAGGTATAATCCAGTTTCTTTTCATTCCTAACTCTCCAGGTGTCTTCCAAGTCAAATTCCTTTTGGAGGTCAAACATTTTTTGTGGCAATAGCCCCCCTCCATCTCCGTTCCTTTTTGTTTTATTCTTGTCTTTTTGCTTATCCATCACTCCATTAAAGTCACCAATCAATAAGAGTTCGTCAAATTCTGTTCCGGTGGGTGATGGCGACGGGCAAACCTCGTTGAGAGGGAGCTCTGACGAGGGACCGGCGTAGAGGCGCTTTTGGGTGAGCCCACCGCTCCCCCACCTTTGCCGGATTGAAGGCAAAGGTGTAGCGAACCCGTGGAGGCCGTAGAACCCCAAGAACCCCTTTCCCTCAAGGAGAGGGGGTCGAGTGGGTCCGGGCCGGCGGGAAGCTAGCGCCCTGCCGGGATCGGGCGAAAGCCCGTTCCAACCGCAGCCAGCCCACACAAAAGAAAGAAGAGAGAAATAAGAATCTCTGAGGAGAACATCGAGAAGATCCCACCGTCAGGTAATGAGAGACATTATCTCATAGAAACAAAAAGAGCAAGGGAACGGAGAAGTAAAGATTTTGGAGTTAAAGAATTATATTGAGAAACCAAGAGAAATTAAGGGAAATTTGTGAAAGAGCGAGGAGGCTAATTAAAACGGCGATCCGGAAAGGAAATAAAGGGACAATTTGATCAGTTTGAGAATATCCAATTTGAGAATATCCAATTAAAAATTATTAATTTTATAATAACTGCCATATTTTGAGAGATAAGAAGCTGGAAAGCCTGGAAATTTGAGTTGAAAAGGATAAGTGGCCGCCCGCCCGCTTTCCCCCCTGCTTCCCCCTTTCGGTTTGGTAAAGAAGAAAAGCTGAATCCTGACCTTGGACGCCATATTGTTGTGGCTAGCGAATCCCTTCTTTATAAACAAATCTGCAAAGAGAATACAGGAAGTGACGAAGAGAGGAGAGGAGAGGAAAAGGGAAGTGACGCTAAAAGGAAGAGGAGGGACAAATAAGAAGAAGGGCAGAAGAGGATTCAGAAGAAGGGCGGAACCATAGAGAAGTAGGAGGAAGCAGGAGGAACCATAGAGAAAGAACATTACGGAGCGGGAGAAAATAGCGGAAAGAGGCAGAAACTGATCTTTGGAAGCAAATAGATACAAATGGACATAAAGAAAAGAAAATAAATATTTCGAGGACGAGAAGTAGACGGGGGAGGAGAAGCGAGGACGAGAAGAAGACGAGCCACGAGGAAGAGAAGCAGACGAGAACTACAGGAACTAGGATGAGAAGTAGACGAGAACCAGGAAGAGAAGCAGACAAAACAGGGGAAGAGGAAAATTGAGATAAGGTCTCAGACGAGCCCAGGGAAAGCTAAAGAAGACTGAAGAAGATTGGATCAATTGGATCAATTGGATAAGATAAGATAAGATAATTGATAAATTGACGAATTAAATATAAATAAATATAAATAATAATAATAAATAAATAACAATCAGTTGTAAACTAAATTAAATATATAGTAAATTTCATATCAAAGGAAATATATGTAAATTGAAGAAGATAAATTGGTTATATAGATAGATATACAGATCATACTTACATACATACATAATTAATAAATTAATATAATTAAATAGTTGGAAATAATTATAGAAAATTTTAATGAATTAGAGTATACAAATTGATTAGAATTTGTTGTTGAAAATAATAAAGAATAGATGTCATTAAAAGGGAAGCAAGAGAAAGAGAAGATTCAGATAAGAAGAGGTTCTTTGGATACTAGCCTCAACATGGAGAATATTTTGAAGGAAATAAAAAAACTGTCGGAAAAGCAAGATGCATTAAAAAAGGATATGGCGGATAAGCAAGAAGAGTTCTTCAATAAGCAAGTAAAGAATTATAAAAAAATGACGGAAGAGTTTCAAGGAATGAAAAAGAAGATGGAAGAGGAATTTGGGCAAATAAAAAAAGATATATCTCATTTATATGGAGAAGTAAAGGAATTGAAAACCAGTAAGGAGAAGATGGAGGAAACACAGTCCCATGTGTTGAAGAGAATTAAAGGTATAGATAGACAAAAGGAAAAGATGGAAATAGAACAAGAAAAGTTACTGCAAAAACAAATAGATTATTACTTAAGATTTAGAAACATTCAAGAAGACAGAGAGGAAGATATTGGCCAGCTGATAACTAATTTGATAGCAAAATGTCTGGAATGCGAAGAAGATGAATTGGAGATGGAGTTAGATCAAATTTATCGAGTATCTTCATTTTATTCCAGGAAAAATAAGACACCACGAGATGTAATTGTACAATTCACACGAAAAAAAACTAGAGATGAAGTGCTATATAGAAGCAATAAGAATCCAGTTTATTATAAAGAAACCAAGATTGCAGTTCTGAAAGAGTTTCCACAATCGACTTTAAGTAGAAGAAGAAAGTACTACTTCCTTACAGATGAACTTAAGAAAAGATCAATTAGATTCCGATGGAAGAGAATTGAAGGCATCATGGTAACGTATAAAGAAGAAAGATATTGGCTGACATCGGAACAGAAGGCTAAGTCCTTCTACGAGAATTTAATGAAGGAGACAGAAGAGGAAAAACCAGAAGGAAGGAAAGGAGATAAAAAGGCATTAACACCGGGAAATGGAAATGGCAAAGAGAAGAAAAAGCCAAGAATCGAAACCCCAGAGGAATATAGACGATTTAGCAAAAGCCAAGGGAGTAGTGCACCAATATCAGAAGATCTAGGAGAAGGAGCTTACAGTCCGGACATAATGGCGCAAGGGATTTCGGAACTGAATTTAGGTGATATAGGACAGGACACAGATTTACTGGGATAAAATGGCAGAAAGACAAATTAAATGCTTCTCAAATAATATTAATGGTATGAATTCGCCCCAGAAACGCAAAAAATTATTTGGAAAACTACAAAAGGCAAATCTGGACATTATTCTATTACAAGAAACACACATTTGCCACAAACATGTGGCACATTTGGAAAATAAAAGATTAGGCAAGACATTTTATTCATCATACGAAAAGAAGAAAAGAGGAGTAGTAACATATATAAAAGAAAATTTGACTCCAGAATTGGCGTTTAAGGATGTTGAAGGAAGATGTGTAGCAGTTAAAATTCTGATGGGAACTTTGAAAATTTTGATATGTAATATATATGCACCAAATGGCCCAAAGACTAAATTCATTCAGTTCTTATCAACAAAATTATAATGAGGTATATATGAAACATTCATGATTTTCAGGTTTAGATTGGATCCTTTCTCCAGGATATTTTATTCTGTATGCAAATACAGGTATTCCCATTTTTTAAAAAAAATCCAAAATGTTTCTGATCCCAAACATTTTGAATAAAGGAGACTCAGCCTAGCTTAACATATGGCTTTGAAATTGAAATTGAATTTGAACGTTTTTTAAAAGGGCAGTCTCTTTTCAACTTTCTGCCAGCTTCCCTCCAATGTCCAACCGAGCAAACAGTTGGGAAGAATGCAGTGTTCTAGTCAGTAGACTTGATGCAGATCCCCACTTCAGTAAATACTTCTCTGAGATCAGTAGTAGATTAAAAAAAATGTAACTTCGTTCCCGCAAATCAGTTACCATATATAAGATTCACTGCATTTGCTGTTCTCGTCTATTTACATGGAAGAGGGTACACATACTCTTCAATGCTCTTCCTGAGACCAATTTATGCTTTAATCTCACCAGTTGTTGCAACTCCAAGCCCCTGTCCTGCATCATTTAGCAGGGTATCACATTTAAGTGGATTCAGATTATGCTTAAATTCCTATTTTGTGCTTAAGTTCCACTGCTGCATGTTACCATTAATGCATTCTATATTTGTTATACTGATGCAGTGGGTAGTGACTTTAAGCATGGATCTTACTGTTGCATCACTATCACGTGAATAATCTACTAGAAGAAAGATTTTTCATTACTACTGTGCATTAAAGTAGCATATAGAAAAGCTCATGGTTACTTTCAGATGGATGGGTCCAGTGTATGTTGGTAACCTTGTATGACATAGATCTATTTCTACCAGATGTTTTCGACCACAATTTCCATCCCAGCTAGGGCTGATAGCAGTTGTAGTCCAGCATATCTGGAGTTCCCCAGCTTCCTGTTCCTCTAGCACAGTGGCAGAGCCGTGCTCCCAAGTCCCATACCAGAGAGCCAGCCCAGAAGGATACCATGATCTATGATATCGAAAGCCTCTGAAATGTCCAAGAGAACCTGCAGGGTCACATTCCACCAGCTCCAGCAGCTTGCCCAAGAAAGGGAGGTTAGAGATTGGTCTGTAGTTATTCAAAACAGTGGGGTCAAGGGAGGTTTTCTTCAAAATTGATCTTACTACCACCTACTTAAGGCAGGACAGAAATTTCCCCTGAGCCAATGAAGCATTAATTATAGACACAAACCAATCTAATAACCCACCTCTGGCCAGTTTAACAAACCAAGAAGGGCAAGGGTCCAGAGCACAAGTGGTTGCTCTCACAGCCCCAAGGATCCTGTTCAGCTGATGATTAATCCATTAAGTTTCTGCACAAGTTAAAATTGGTGAAGAGAGACTTTGGCAATAAATCCTAAGGAATGTTAAAATATTCAGACAAATTTCTTTGCACAGGCAATAACTTTGCTGCTGTATTTGTTGGTTGCAACAAAAAAAGTCATTGTGTGCAGAGACATGTAGAAAAAATGGTGTAAAGGCTGAAAAAAATAAGCAGTCGTCTTTAAAGAAAGTCAGGGTTAAGTGGATAAAATGCCGACTGCTGAAACTATCATGCATAGTTATTCTGTTTAAATACAACATATCTTCTAGTTCTACATTTAAATATTAATACATAAAATGTTATTTTTAAATTAACATTTTAATGAGACTCGTGTTGACTTTGCACAGTATAAAATTAATAATGTTAAATAATTAGATGAGTTATATATTTAATATTCAACAAGTGTTCTTTTTAGTTTTGGAGAGACTGCAGCATCTCTTCAGTTTCTTTAAACTAGGTCAACATCTGAAGGACAGTTGCTTTCTCTCACCTTCTGTGGGCTGTTTTTTAAAAACCTATTCTGGAACTGGTAAGGTAACAATTGTCTATAGTTTTAAAACCGCATTTTCAATAGAAATAACATCATGACGGAATAGCTCACTTAGACTTCATATGTATCCATGCTGCATTTGCAGGGGAGGGTGTAATTTCTCTACAACAGGTTTGGAGTAGCTGGACTGACCAGCATGTCTTCTTGTGTGAATTTGTTCAAGGAACATGCCAAGGATGTATCCACGCTAGACCTATTAGCCTAGGCATAGAACTTGCCCATTTCCAACTTTGGCTGAACAGTATAGTACCAAACACACTCCAGCATTATCATGGAGTCCTTCTGTTGTAGCCCTCTGGTTTTAAGTCTGCATTAGAGGGCAACTAATGCAATCTAATCTTTTTTATCCATTGCCACTACTTTGAAATATTTGTTAACCGTGTCTGGTTAAGGGGAAAGTTAATAACTTCAATCTTAAGGTTATATATATTCTTCTGAAATGAGGCCAGTGAAACTCAGAGTTGGCTCTAATTTGTTTTCAAACTTTTACAGCTGTCAAAAGCAAGCCTACTTTTGCCATCATGGTCTTGTCATATGTTTTCATGCCAGGTTTCTGAAGTGTAGATGTTGAGATTGTTTTCACTACTAAGGCAAAAACTAAGTGTCGTGATTCTGTTTTGGATTTTGATATCAACTGCTTCTCAGCCTGTGACATTTTAATGCAGTTTGTCTTTTCAAATAGATTTACCTTCTAATGCATGAGACAACAGGACTTTGCTCATCAGACAGTGCATACATTTCAGATCAGTTGTTACCTGAAATATTATCATAAGGCATAAGAAAACACACGGTTTAAGTTGCCTTTCATGAACATAATTAAGAATTAATAAGCCTGTACCAGTGGCTAGTCCTCAGAATTTCCACTGTTTTGCCTTTTGTGACCTGTGTTATTAAAAGTCCATTATTTTTACAGACTTTATTAAATTGGATCTTATTAAAGCATTCTATATTTGCATTTGGTCTTTCATAATTCATTATTATTATGACATTTACTTTTTACCATCAGATCTGAAAACATATCATAAGCTACCCTTTTCTCTTGAAAGAAATGCTAATTTCAAACAGTCCTCTAATGGAAGAGAAAAGCTTTATCAGTTTTTTCATTTATTCAGGATCGTGTTAAGAATACTAATGCCAGACTTCAGTATGCTAATGGATGAAAGCTTTTTTGGTCAAAAGCTTAGAATTATTGTTTTTAGGCTGCACTGTTAAGTGGCAAGGGATGAGGATGAGGAGTACATACAAAAAGCATAACTCTAGAGCATATCTCCTTGATTGTTAAAATTACCCCTAATTAACTTACTGAGAAATATTCTAAAATATTAATATGAAGTGGTACATGTGTTTCATAAGTTTTCAACTTTGAACCCACAACTTTTGTTCTGTACTCCCCCCCCCTCCCCCAATGACCTCTCTTAAGTTTCAGCGACTGAATAAAGCACTCAATCCATAATTCCTTCTTTTATTCAGGTCCATAGAGTAATATGTTCTTGTATTCCCTGAGTGGTAGAAATCTCCCATGGAAGAAAATATTAAATTGTGTCATACAGTCAAATTCCAGTTGCTTAATCTTGGGAATTGGTTTATCCATTCAATATAGTGGAACTAACACTCCAAGCAGTAGCATGGAGTGCAGTTCAGTTTAGTTTTGAGTGTAAAAGCAAATTAAGGAATGACAGAATTAAAATGACAAATAAATGATCCTCCCAACTTCTTACATATTAACAACAGTTTCTCTGTTCTCTACCTCCAGTTATGTAGTTTGATTACCTCCAGTTTGATTGCTGTGTTGGACATCCAAGAATGCCTACATATACCATTCTCTGCTCAATTGCCAGAAAAATATGTCCTCAATGAACAAACGGTTGGCCTTACAAAATTGAACAAGCCATTCTCCTGATTTCATTTCTTGATTCTAGGCCAAAATCTCATACAAGTTTGGTTCTGCTCTGTTTCTTACTTCTAAAATGCCAATCACCTGTGATTATCAACATGGTTTGTTTTGGATATTAGAACAATTTTTTTATTTTCTCTCTCTCTTCTATATGTGTTATGGAAGTAAAAACATGGATTATGGCTGTACATAATGGTGTTCCACAAATATTTAGTGCTATTATTCTATGTGACTTTGCATTCTATCTCCCTACACCTTACTTCACTGCCAGTGCCACCCTATTTCTTCATAGACTGTAATTTCAAGAGTAAAACATTACCATTATTAGAGCAAAAAATAAACTAATTTCCATTTCCTTAGTTCACTCATTCCAGACATTGTGGTGCTTGTGCATTCTGTTTCATGTTTCACAATTATTAACATCCCTGATGCATGCTTCTCAGATTCCATATCGCTATTACATGCATTATGTAACTTTGGACCCACCTCCACAGAAAGGTAGAATCATGGTAATCCCCACAAATTTAATATTATATAACAGAAAGAAAAAATAAGAGAGGAAAGTATGCATGAGGGAGTTGCAGTCCTACAAGAACGTGTCCTGTGCTTTAATATATGCACTCCATTCTTGAGAGGGTATGTCAGAACTCTTGTTTGTAGCATATTCTCCTCTAAAGTAGTTATAAGTCAGTCATGCTCTCATGCACTCACGATTGGTAGGATATTTACTCTAGTCGCTGTTGTGACTTCAAGTCATTTTTGAATGTGATAATTTTACTTTAAAAAAACTTGATATATATCATTGAAGAGTTTGTGATTTATTTATTTATCGTGTCATCAGCAACCATTGTTTTACAATTCTAACAGAGCAAAACAAACACAGAGATTAAAAAGAAAAAGAAGAAAAAAAAACCACACAGATTTTGTAAATTTGGTATTTGGTTAAATGTCCTTTGACCAGTATCTGGCCACTTGGAGTGCCTCTGGGGTTGCCGCAAGAAGGTCCTCCATCGTGCATGTGGCAGGGCTCAGGGTGCACTGCAGCAGGTGGTCAGTGGTTTGTTCTTCTCCGCACTCGCATGCCGAGGATTCCACCCTGTAGCCCCATTTCTTAAGATTGGCTCTGCATCTCGTGGTGCCAGAGCGCAATCTGTTCAGCGCCTTCCAAGTCGCCCAGTCTTCTGAGTGCCCAGGGGGGAGTCTCTCATCTGGTATCACCCATGAATTGAGGTGCTGGGTTTGGGCCTGCCACTTTTGGACTCTCGCTTGCTGGGGTGTTCCAGCGAGTGTCTCTGTAGTTCTAAGAAAACTATGTCTTGATTTAAGTCGTTGACGTGCTGGCTGATACCCAAACAGGGGATGAGCTGGAGATGTCTCTGCCTTGGTCCTTTCACTATTGGCTGCTACTTCCCGGCGGATGTCAGGTGGTGCAATACCGGCTAAGCAGTGTAATTTCTCCAGTGGTGTGGGTCGCAGACACCCCGTGATAATGCGGCATGTCTCATTAAGAGCCACATCCACTGTTTTAGTGTGATGAGATGTGTTCCACACTGGGCATGCATACTCAGCAGCAGAGTAGCATAGCGCAAGGGCAGATGTCTTCACTGTGTCTGGTTGTGATCCCCAGGTTTGTGATATAAACCATAGGGAAAAGTGATTGACATTCACACAGGTACAGAATACTTTAGAGGCCTGAGAATGTAGTTCACTTTTAACAGCCAAGGCTTTCTCTAATGAAATAGAAGTAGCTTACAAAATCTTTATCCTCTTTTAAATGTGTATTTTCTCCAGGTTTCTAACAATGTGCACGAGACACTTCGGTAGTGTTGTAGCTCAAACTATTCGAACTCAGAAGACTGATCAATTTCCACTCTTCTTGATTATTATGGGAAAGCGATCGTCAAATGAGGTGCTGAATGTCATACAAGGTAGGGTTTGTGTTCTCTGCTGTGTATGTATTCCTTATTCTTTAGTGAAATGTCCAAGGGCTTTTCCCCCCCCGCCAGTTCTCATCTGGAACAGAAGTGGAGGATTGTTTCTTTTCCAGGTATTAGTACAGCTTCATTGCTCAGGTAGTAAGAATCTTGTTTAAAAGCTTCATCTCTGAAATTGACACAGCAAAATCCCAAGTATGTTTTTTTTTTATCAAAATAAGTCTCACTGAGCTTTAAAAAAGATTTTCTTCCAAGTATTCATCTTTAAAATAAAAATGCTAGTGACCCAGTTATTGTGTCCCATTTTAATATTTGTCATAGAATTAGGAAAATTGCCATAAGTTGCAAGTTTCTTGGGGGAGGAAAGATTTTTAAGGCATTTAAATCAGCTACTTTATAAAATCCCAAATTTGAACTTTTCCTAACGATATGATTGCATGCACTAGGAGAAAGTTTCAAGCTTAAATATAATCAGTTAGAATATTCTGATGTGCTCTCATATAGAAGTATCCAGCTTTGCAAAGATAAGAAATTTTCTAGTCCTCCTTCCATATTAGAGCTATTTCTTTCTATTCCTTGTCTTCTTTTCATCCTTCTCCCTCTTTTTATTGTTTTATTCCTCTTCTTCAACTTAAGTCTTTTTCTATGCTGAAAACTATCTATCTGTATAATTCTTTGACTTTAGGAATTTGCGCACCTTGTTAAAAATGTTTTGGATAGTAAATCTAAAAACCCCATTTTCTATAAGGCTCCATTGGTTTTTACAAAGTACTTTGGAAGTATTTTTAAAAGATGGATAGAATTCACTAGTTACATCAAATAAAATAATGATTTCCCTCTCTGTGTTCTGTAATATTTTATTTTTGGTATCTTAATCTTGATGTTTTCACATATATGAAGACATGGGAGAAAGCATCACTAAGCTGTCCAGGAAAAAATCCATTTAGAATTGCATTTACACTTGCTTGAAAAATGAGAAACTTTTCTTTTAAATGCACCAATAACCCAAAAATAAGAATAAGAATCTAAACACCTTTGGGTATTATGCCGTATATAAAAAAAATCCAGCCCACTAGTTATTACTTTTGGATTATTTCTAGAATGACTTTCTGGTTTTTGTTTTTTTTAAATAACTTATAAATATGAAGTTCAGCCATCTTTCTTTGTTGCTAGGTAACACAACGGTGGATGAGCTAATGATGAGGCTGATGGCTGCAATGGAGATCTTCAGTGCTCAGCAGCAGGAAGACATAAAGGATGAGGTGAGAGCTGGACGTCACTTCAGACACTTAATGAATTTAGAAATAAAGCCCTCTCCAAATAATTGTGTTTAAGAAAGCTTATGGGTGCTATCTCTGCACCAACTCTGTCTCAGTGCCAAATGCATATCATATATAAAGTTACCAAGTGCTAATGGGGAGAGGGCACTTATATCTTTAATGTGGTGAGGGTACATTTTGGAAAGTTGACCTTGTGTGTGATGAAATGGCATCATTTCATTATATAACTGAATTCAAGACAGCAGTTGGAAATGTGGTATGAAAAATTGTCTGATACAAGCCATTTCCTAAACCAGCTGGTTGTGACTTCCTTTTGCCATATTTTTTGTTTTATTGTTGCAGCTGCTCTGGTTTCTTTTGGGTTTTTTTCACTGTTGCTACCCCCACTGTCTCCAGCATAAGTGTACCAAGAAGGAAATGATCTCGGCCTAAATTATAAAGGCATTGAATATGTTCATATAATGAATTAGAAGGAAAGCAACCATGGGGAGAGCTCTCCCTAACTTTCCCCCTGCTTGGTATAAAAGCATGGACTTCTGGGAATCTTTGGGTCCAAACAGTTCTCCTTATTTGAGAGTACAAAAAATCATTTTGCAAGTACTGAAAAGTAATCTTTAAAAATTACACTTATACTGTAACTTGCAAAGTGGCACAGTTTTATCGTCTGTTTTCAAAGCCAGTTGCTCCAAATCGTCTTACTTTTTAAATTCTAGTTGCTTTAAATTGGTTCTGATCTCAGAAGTTCTGTGTGCTCTACAGTAGGTGGGGTGTGGTTCTGGTATACTGTAGACTTAATTTTATATTACTTAATGAAAGCAATTAGTATGTTTAAATGTGTTACAATACTAATAATTCTTTTGGTATTTGGCATTCGCTCTGGGCCAGAGTGAAGAGAGTGGGCAGGGGACAGTTCCATCTTGTCTCATGTGCTATTATTATTTATTATTTTATTTATTTAAAACATTTATATTCCGCTCTTCTCACCCTGAAGGGGACTCAGAGCGGAGCACAGCATATACACGGCAAACATTCAATGCCTGGATACAATACATAAACATTAAAAACATGTATCGAAATATTAAAATACAACCATTTAAAATAACACCATTTAAAACCGTCCTAGCTATCCGCATCAAATCCAATTAGCTATGCTAATAATATAATATAATATAATATAATATAATATAATATAATATAATATATTGTATATACATATAATATTTATAATGTATTACAATATAATATTAATACTAACAATATGATATTATAATTACAGATTTTATATTACATGTAATATTACTAATAATATTACAATATAATGGTATAGTACAATATAGTAATATGTAATATTGATATAGTACTATGCTAATAATATAATATATTGAATGTATATATATCTTGTAAGCCGCTCTGAGTCCCCATCGGGGTTGAGAAGGGCGGCATATAAATGTCATAACTAAATAAATAAATAATAAATTTTGTGAATTGGTCACATGAGTGAGTGAAGGTTTTTATGAAGAAAGTTGATCGCTGAAATAGCCTATATTGATCAAATTCTTAAAGTAAAGCAGAGAAGTGAAGTGAATCACAGGATATAACATCTATACTTGGTGAGTTTAGCGTCTGGTTACAGGACTACTGTCTGCAACCTGTTACAATATTCCTTTTCAATTAGAAAATGTTTTAAAATGATTTTTAATCAAACGTTTTAAAGTATTGTATATACTCGAGTATAAGCCTAGTTTTTCAGTCCTTTTTTAGGCTGAAAAAGCTCCCCTTGGCTTATACTCATGTTAAGGTCCTGGCTTCCTGCCAGGACCCTCACCTTTCCACATAGCAACCCAGCTCTCCTTCCTCTCCTCCTCTCTCAGCACCAGTACTTCCCACTTTTCCTTATTCATATACACATCACATTTTCCCCAATGCTATGGCCTCAGATTATATTCAGGTCAGTTTATACTCGAGTATATTATTTATTTATTATTATTTACTTCGCTTATATATATGGCGACTCATTGCGGTGTATATGAGTATTTTGCCAACATTATGTCTTTAATAAGGCAGAATTTATACATACTGTAGTATAGTTAAATGATGGAACCTTTCTGAAATAAGGAATGTTAATTATAAATTCAAGAACTTTATTTTACTTTTATTTATTATATTGTCTCAGTGTATATAAAATTCTTCCGCTGTTTTCATTATAAATTTCAGCTACACTGTAAGAAAAAAGCTATTTTCTCTCTCCTAAAATTAAAGCTGGAAAAACCAGCCTTCATTGCTTCTCCCGCAAAGCAGCTTTGACACTGTTCTTATTCTTAGTCATTATTTACCAAAATGAGCAAGAGGAAGTATAACATTTTTCAAATCTGTCAGTATTTCAGATGTACAAAAGTAGACACATGCCTGGAAGACAGTAGTGACTGTGAGGCGTTTATCTGTTACTCTGTAAACTGAGACTGACATTTACAAGTAATGAAGTATTTAGTTAGGAATTTGGAATAATAGCTGTGTTGCCATTCAAGATTATTGTTATCCTCACTGTAGAGACATTGATTGACAATAATTCACTAAACACATTATTCAGCCATTTAAATCTTGTATCTCGTTAGTACACAATTTACCGTTTTGTTGTAGAATCATCTTGAGTGTAAGTTATCTGCATTTATATCTAATAAATAATTTTTCATACTTGTTTCCACCCAATTCATTCACAATGAAAATAGCTTTAATTCCTCCTCACTCTCAATGGAAATTTTAATAATGAGGCTTGCAAAATTAAAATCCATGGTAACATATAATTGAATATTTTTATTGCATTTTGACAACAACAAAGAAGTCCAGATACACACACATTTTAAAACAGTTTTTTATTCCGAACTCTGAAAGTCAGGTTAGATTTGAGTTCAGTTTATTTTAAGATGAGGCATGATTTACATTTTTATCATGCAACTCTATGGACTGAGCATATTTTGAGTTGGTGGAAAGTAATTGGTATATTTACCTAAATTATGTGCTTGTAAAGCTGAGATGGACAAAATGTGGCTTACAGACTATTTCAGCCTCCAGAATTCGGAAGATTGCTGGGGCCTCCAAGGAAGTCAATTTCTTTAGATGTTTTGTGTGATTGTGTAAAGTTTGGAAGTGAGTAGAGGGGCAAGACTGTGTTGTGGACCTTTCCTCAGGTTTGACCACTGCTCAGCTCTGACTATGAGACTCCTGATTTGATGGTGTGCTCCACGCACATCCAGCTGACCTTTCCCCCCCTGCTCAAGACAGATAGTGCAGGAATTGAAGGGACAGGACAGGATGAGGAATGGACAGGCAGATCTGAGAACATTATGCGAGGGATGGGATTTGCAATCTCATCCTTCTGCCCTTTTGTGGCCCTCATATGTTCAGGTAGGTATCTGAACAGGGCTAAAGTCTATAACTGAATTCAGGTCTAGCCCATTTGAGGAATGAACCAGCTTTATTGCTCAGAATGATTTTATGAAGACCAGAATTCTCTAGGCAGAACAATATGCTTAATAAGGTGCGTGTAACAATCTGTATCTTATGTACTTAAGAAGAGGCGTTGGCTTGTGAAACAAAATATTATTTTTCAGTGGTTTGGTAGTTAACATGGAACATACTTCTGTAAACCTTGTTCCTGACAGCTTGTGTTTAAAGAGCAACTCATTCTTTTCTTATGGTGACCTTACTGCACTTAACACAAATGCTCTTTCAAAATGTGACAATAGAAAGCAGGATACAGACTCCGGTTTCTGTTACTGTTTTGTTAGTAGCAACAGTAAACCATCCTAAACCACAAAAGATAAACAGAAAGTTCTTCTAAGGTTTTTGGTGGCTCTTTTTAAGCCAATGTGCATACTTTTTTTTGTACATTGAGATATTAAAGATGGTTTTGTCTGTATGCAAGCTATATTTCTGGGTGGGGAAGACTTTAGTAATGAGGCAGTATACACATCTAGACATTTTTTGGCAGTTTCACAGTTAGTGCAACCAAAACTCATAAGACGCATATAGCTTCATCATAGCATATATTAGATTTATACGACAGAAATTTTCACAATTAATAATAGAGAAGCTCCTGGAATGGTAGATGCAATCTTTACAGCTTTGCTGATATTAAGGAAAAAATAATGGATCCTCTGCAGGTTTGGATTCATAGTAGTGACTTTGTGTCACTTCCAGTCACTATTTGGGTCAACTTTCAGCCAGGGTTGTTGTCTTCTCATTGCCCCCACCCCCATTCCAGTACGTGGGGTTGCCTTTGAAGACTGTTGGGAAACTTCAATTAGTCCAGCGGGCGGCAGCCAGATTACTCACCGGAGCGTCATACAGGGAGCATACCACCCCTCTGTTATGTCAGCTCCACTGGCTACCGATCCAGTTCCGGGCACAATTCAAAGTGCTGGTTCTGACCTACAAAACCCTATACGGCTCCGGCCCAGCGTATCTGTTCGAACGCATCTCCCTCTATGTCCCGCCTCGGAGTTTAAGATCTTCTGGGGAGGCCCTGCTCTCAGCCCCACCTCTATCACAAGTGAGATTGGTGGGGACGAGGAGCAGGGCCTTCTCGGTGGTGGCCCCTCGCCTGTGGAATTCACCCCCCGGGGAAATTAGGTCATCGATATCCCTCCTCTCTTTTAGAAGGAAACTAAAAACATGGATATGGGACCAGGCCTTTGGGTAATCTGGCAGATTGACAATGGACAATGATGACTAGAATTGATAGGATTTGACAATGTGGAATGAACTTAGGGATTTTGAGCTGGCAAACGTTGAGCATTAGATTGGTTTTATTGATTGTGATGTATAATTGATTGTTTTAATTGTTTTATAATTGCTGTTTATATATGTTTTATCTTATTGTTTGTGTTGGCATCGAATTGTGTCTTTTGTAAGCCGCCCTGAGTCCCCCCTCGGGGGTTGAGAAGGGCGGGGTAGAAATGCGCAAAATAAATAAATAAATAAATAACAGACAACCCCCCCCCCCCATCCCATCTCTGTTTTTTTTAATGTGCCATTTTGGGGGTAAGCTTTCATTTGAAAACTAGCCTAAAGGTCCCTAAGCTGTATGGATATGTAGCAGTTGAGGTTGCTCATCCTCTTAGAAACTTTTCAACTACTGGAATGGGGGTGGGGGCAATGAGATGTAACAAGAACATGGACCACTGTGGCCAGATCTGACTTCCCAAGGTACGGGCGCAACTGGCGCACAAGTTTTAATTGTGCAAAAGCTCTCCCGGCCACCGCTGAGACCTGGGGTTCCAGGCTCAGCAATGAGTCCAGGATCACTCCCAAGCTAAAAACCTGTGTCTTCAGGGGGAGTGTAACCCCATCTAACACAGGCTGTAACCCTATGCCCTGTTCGGCCTTACGACTGACCAGTAGGACCTCTGTCTTGTCTGGATTCAATTTCAATTTGTTAGCTCTCATCCAGTCTGACACAGCAGCAAAGCACTGGTTCAAGGTTTGGACAGCCTCCTTGGTGACAGGTGAGAAGGAGTGACAGATTTCGACATCATCTGCGTAGAGATAACACCTCATTCTGAAACTCCGGATGATCTCCCCCAGCGGCCACCTGTTAGTGGACCTCAGGTGGCGAAAGAAGTTGTGCTTGTGCTTGAGTTACATTTCCCATACTGAGGTTCTAAAGAACATGACAATGTTAAGGGAAAGGGGCCGTAACTTCATGAATTTATTTTAGATCTTGTTCTTCCTCTTTAATAAGGGTTTCATAAATGTAAGCAGAGGGTCAAGGAGCTGGCCTTTGTCGTGAAAGTCATCAAGCCACCGCATTGTATGTTGCTTTCTTCTCAGACAGGATTTGCAGAGGCATTAACTTCTGGGGATGGTATTTCTGTCAAGAGAATTCTGTATAGTACTGACTCAAGACATTTTTTGCCTGAAGCAGAACTACAAATTGTATTTCTTTTTTATCTTGTTCCAGAAGTGAAGGAACTGAACTTGTATGTGCACTTCTCTAAAAGTTAAGGGCACAAATATGACTTTCCTGAAGCACAGTGATCACACTTTCCAGTAACCTTAATGATTTGTGACTGAGTTTATGATTTAGAAGCCGTGACTTAATGAACTTGTACTCTGAGAAATAGGATGATTAAAGAGTGATTAGATATGGGTGTTTTGTTCTGCATAAAGGATTAGAAAACTGTAATGGGACTGATCACCTAGATTTATAACTACAAGGGGGATATCTGTATTTAATAAACTGAATATGTCAGCTGAAATGGAACTTCCACTGCTGTAGATGAGTTGCTAGCGGGAAAATCTGTTGCTCTGTAGTGATAGTCCTTGCTACTATTGTGTTTGGAAGCATGATACTTGAAGGTGTATCTCTTACTATATATACCAGCCCAAAGTTTGAGGTCTGCTGGAGAAAACTTCCACAAGGAGAACAATATGTGGTGTGAGGATAGAGAAAGGGCCTTATGTGTGGTCTGTACTGTGAAGAATGAGAAGATCTTTTGGGATATTTGGTGAGATGGATAGGTGACAGATAATCTATATAAATAAAAATGCAGTGTTCATTTGTGGGATTAACATAACTCACAAACCACTGGACGAATTGACACGAAATTTGGACAAAAGGCATCTAACAGTCCAACGAGTGTCCATCACCCCTAAACACACACACACACACATACACAAAACCCCAGCAGAACAGACTTAAAACCCCCAAAATACACCATATATACCTATACAAATACACTCATACACATGCACAAATTCATACACACACACGTATGTATGAATTTGATTGGATTGAAGTGATAAATGTGCAGGTCCGGATTACCAAATGTAAAGCAACTGAAGCACTTTATTTGAATACTGTTCTTTCTATTGTGAAGTTGCAACTAGGTATTTTAAAGCTTCACTACTGGGGCTTTTCAGAATTTTTGAAGCCATGGACAATAGAATGGCGATGAATCACATTATCGTGTTATATAATAACATTAATGTTCTTTTGGGTAGCCATAATGTTCTTGAGATGATATGATCTAAAGTAAATGGCCATTTTTGTCCCTAAAGAGACTGACTAAGCTGGGTAACATACCGTAATGGTTTCTAATCTTGAAATATTGGTGGGAAAGTCCTAGCTGTGAATATCAAGAGAAACACCCATCATTTATGAAAACCTTTTGTGTTTAAGGAGTGTTTGGTGTTAAAAAGACATGTCCACAGCTTCATTGTTTACATTTGGCTTTTAACTTGACTGTTGATGGACAATTTTGGCAATGCATGATAGGCAAGAATAGAGCATGAATTTGTCACATATGAAACTAATGAGAAGAGATCCATGATTAAACAATGGTATTACAATTCAACACACCTGTTTTGAGCCTCCTTTATGCATTTTACTTCTCTTGCCTGAGGAAAAGACTTCTCAATGGATTACAGTAACACTTTTTGACAAGCTTATACAGGGTGGAGTTCCTATGGACTGACAGAACCCATTTTATGATCTCTCGATAATGCATTCTTTTTATTTTTGCTGTCAGAATTTATTACTGTAAAAGCATTGATTGTTACACAGCTGGTCTGACTTGTCTACATTTTTAAGTTAAGTAGCTGTAGGTCTAACATAGTGTTTATTTTTCTTGTTATGCAACATTTAGCCCTCATTGCTTTAGGAAAAGATGCATAGAAGCTATATATTGTCCTACAATTGCTTGAAAAGGACTCCCTTTATTTGCAAATCCAGGTTAACAATATCTATTCCCTTTGACTTCCCATTAGATAGTATTTCACTCTTCTTGAAAATAAGAGTTGTTGGTTTTCTTTCAACTGTGGAAACGAGAGTATCAGTGATAAGGGCCAACAGGGATTATTATAAACATCCAGGTTTGTACATTTCATATCCTGGTTTTCCAAATATAATAATAATAATAGTAATAATAATAATAATAATAATAATAATAATAATAATTCTTACTCGCCTCTCCTTGTGGCTTGGGGGGGGGGGTTACAGAACAATTAAAACACATACACACTATAAAAATATCACAAATATACATATTAAAATGTATTTGTACAAAAGATGTATATTAAAACATATTAAATACATATTAAAATACACAAAATAGAGATTAAACACATTTAAAATTCATGTTTAGTGTTTGCCTTTTGCTCTGGAAGCCATCCTGAGTCCTTTTGGGGAGAGAGTGTGGGTTAGAAATAAAGTATTATTATTGTTATTATTATGTTTAAAAACTGTTTCGGTAGTAGTGTCAGTTAAATCTCTGTTTGTATTCCAGGTTGTTCCTCTAGAATAAAACATATGTAATCCAAAATAAACATATTAACTTCACAAAGTAGCTGCTTCTATCAGCTAATCATGTAGAATTCTTCTTTTACAAATATATATATATATTGTTTTTTATCAGGTGCTCTTGATTTATTATGCGTTTTTTGTATAAATACTGTAAGTTATAAGAAGTGTGAAAAGCAAAATTGCGTGAACACATTGTAACATTTAACTTTATTCAAACAGAATGATTTCTTATGAGCAAACTATATCTGGGAATATTGAGAAACTGGACATTAGGAATATGGAAATGTCAGCTATTTTATCTAACAGAACTATCTATTTTTCAATTTACCTCTCTAGCAATCTAGCTCACAAAATCTATTATTCATTTTCATCTCCTTGTGTCATTTAAGTTTCCTGAGTTTACAGTTCATTCTCTTCTACTTAACACACACCATTATGTTCCCGGCTGTTTATTTTATTGCCTGGTTAAAATGACTTCTGTAATTTTGGTAAAGTTAGACTGTTCTTTGTACAACACATTAGTGAGTTGTTGTGGTGGTGGTAGAGACACTAAGTTGAATGCTTTGTTTTCAGTATTAATTTCTGCCACCTGTATACTATGTATACATTGTGCAATACCATTTACAAAAGTCTACATTTAACGAAGATGTCTAGTGAGCAGAAATGTGTCATATTCATATGATTGTGTGGTTAAGCCAAGATATGATTAAAATTTATGTATACAAGTGATCCTCATTTATTCTTCTTCCATTGTTCCTTTTTTTCATGTCAGAAGCGATTTGAGAAACTGCAAGTCGCTTTTGGTGTGAGAGAATTGGCCGTCTGCAAGGACATTGCCCAGAGGATGCGCAGATGTTTTGATGTTTTACCTTCCTTGTGGGAGGCTTCTCTCATGTCCCCGCATGGAGAGCTGGAGCTGACAGAGGGAGCTCATCCATGTTCTCCCTGGATTCGAACCTCCGACCTGTCAGTCTTCAGTCCTGCTGGCATAAGAGTTTAACCCATTGTGCCACTGGGGGCTCATGAAGCAGAGACATTCACTGTGGTCACCATATTTAGAGCAACCTAAATATTAACCCATGTTGGTTAATGTTCTTGTTCCTAATTTAGTTGCCCTAATTTTCTGGTTCATATGTCATAAGAAGTTCAGGTTAACTGAATACTTTCTTGTTTGAAACAGCAAATCAGACAGAAGACGGATATGCTTTCTTAATATCCCATTTTTAAGGCTAAATATGATTTATTTGTTTATTTATTTGCTGTGTTTATATACCGCTTTTCTCACCCCTGTGGGGACTCAAGGTGGTTTACAACATACTAATGGCAAAAATTCAATGCCAACATACAGTACACAAAGAAATCATAATAACTAATTATTACATATAACTATGAACTTAAAATCAATTAAAACCATTAAACATAAGACATATATTTTACTTTACTTTACTCTACTTTATTTCTATACCGCTTTTCTCAGCCCTCAGTGAACAGCAGTGAACAACAATATATATATATATATATATATATATATATATATATATATATATGTAATTTAAATATTCAGACAAAGCATATTTAGCCTGTCTCTGCAAACAATTTTGTTGCACTTTACAGTATTTTTTGTGATTTTAATTCCCAAAATCCAAGATTTCTGTATCTTGGTTTGTTATAAAAGAATGGAACTCTCACAAAACAGCAGCATAAACCCCATGATTAAAGGGAACTATTTGGGAACAAAGTAAGACTTGTAAAGATTGGGAACTCTTTTTTTTTAAAGAAAAATTTCTCCCCTACCCCAAATTGCAATAGCAATGATTCTGAACAAACCTCTCATAATAAAAATATATACTTAAAAGATAGTCTGGAAACATTTTAAAATTGGCATTGCTTTGGGATTCATTTGGGCAGTTTCTCTCTCTCTCTCTCTCTCTTTCCCTTCTTATATATATCTGCGCACACACAATTATAAAATAGACACGCCTGTCATCTTTAGAGGAACAAATCCATGTTTTCTATTATGATGTTTTGTTTATACAAGCTGGGTGTATTTCGTTAACACTCCAATGATTAGCTGCAGGCACTAATAATTTTTCCTTAAGGTGTGGCTCAAAAACCCTTTGAAATAGATACTCATCTTTTCCAAACACAGGATATGTATGATGAATGTTGCGTATTTATTGCTGCGAGGCTCTCCTAAAATGACTTCTGCCTGCAACATTTGTGAAATGTATTCCTCAGATTGTCTTGTTCCTGGATCTGAAACTTAGAAAAGCGATATTTCTGAGGAAAATCTTTTATTTTTCTGATATCGTGTTTTTTTCCTACTAGCACAGTTTCTCAAACCAAGAATGACATTCCTGTACAGAATCCAGAAATGGTGGGCACTTAGCTTCATGTAAAGCACTTTCTGAATTAATACTAATTATATGTAAATAGTTCCCCTTTGTTTCATGTATTCGCTCAAGTAATTGCTAAATGACTGTGTGTGTGAGTGTTTATTTGTAGTAACTGTGCATTGCAGTATATTGTTTTACTACATTTTGGTATTTTGATGAAAACTAAAATAGAAAGAATTAATTCAATGATGACTCTTCCTGCAGAAATGACGGGGGGGGGGTAATTTCAGCATGAGAACTGATTTTGAAGTAAAATAAAATATGGGGTTTTAAAAGTAAAATAGAAGAAAAGGTCATTGGAGCTCAGCTGTAGACTTTCTCTTGTCAGATCAGTCATCTTACTGTCAGTTTAATGTGTTATTAACTAGATTTCACACGGATTTCCCTAAAAGTGCCAATTACAATTTGTTGCATTGTTATGCTGACATCATCAATTCACTTGTGTATCAACATCATGCTGTTGTTCTTGAAGTATTTCTGAATGGTAACTGAATAATGAAGAACTTCAACATTCATACTTTGAAAAGCAACAACAGAGTGTAGACTACTCATTGCAAAATGTGTTCTCATTGCATGAAAGTTTGGCTACTTATTTAAAGCTGAGAGTGTGTGATTTGCCTATCCTTACCAACTGGTTTTCCATGGTTGAGTGACTGTTTGAACGTAGACTCCTAATCCAGCAGCCAAACCACTAAAATAACACTGATTCTGGGTATAGGGTCTTTAATTGCCTGAGCTGATTTACAGAGAAATTTCTAAACACAATATCTATAGATCAAACAAGAATATCAGATGACAACAAGGAGTAAATGATATAATTCAAAATCATAATAATATATCCAACAGGCTAACAGCTTTAAAGTTTTAATGCAATTATGGATTTCTCAGAGGGAGGAGTTCCAAATCCTACTAGGCACAACTATGGAAGAGGACGACCTTCAAAGTCATCATTTAGATGATGAAAGAGGCTTACCCAGTTTAGATGGGCCTATTCACCTAAGCTATTCAATAAATAAAACTCACCAAATCTTTAAATATTCTGGTTTATGGCTTTAAAGTTGATAGCAGAATTTTAGATTGGTTTTAGAATTAGGTTGGAAGACATGCTTGGGAGTAACTAGTAAAAATCAGACAGTCTAGGTGACTTTATCTTTACTTTACTTACTTACTTAGGCAATCCCTCATTGTCCGAGTAGGATAGTCTTCCAAGATTAGTGTACTGGTGGTGGGTCCGTAGATGACTGTGGAGCCCTATTCTTGATCTGCATCTTCTCCCACAGTAAAGGCACCGGTTTCCAGGTGGAAGGCGGTCCCGGTCAGGGTTGGCTTGATGCGCCTTCCTCTTGGCACATTTCTCTCTTTTGCTCTCCATTCGTTCCTCTTCAAATTCTACACCACTGCTGGTCACAGCTGACCTCCAGCTGGAGTGCTCAAGGGTCAGGGCTTCCCAATTCTCAGTGTCTATGCCAGAGTTTTTAAGGTTCACTTTGAGCCCATCTTTAAATCTCTTTTCCTGCCCACCAACATTCCATTTTCCGTTCTTGAATTCGGAGTAGAGCAACTGCTTTGGAAGACGGTGGTCGGGCATCCGGACAACATGGCCGGTCCAGCGGAGTTGATGGCGGAGAACCATCTCTTTAGTGCTGGTGGTCTTTGCTTCTTCCAGCACGCTGACATTTGTCTTCTTGTCTACCCAAGAGATTTGCAGGATTTTCTGGAGGCAGCGCTGATGGAATCGTTCCAGGAGTTCACGTCTTGCAGACGTATAGCAGGGTTGGGAGGGCAATAGCTTTATAAACGAGCACCTTGGTATTCCTACGGATGTCCTGGTCCTCAAAAACTTTCTGCTTCATTTGGAAAAATGCTGCACTCGCAGAGCTCAGGCGGTGTTGCATTTCAGTGTCAATGTTTTGGTGGAGAGGTGGGTACCAAGGTAGCGGAAATGGTCAACATTTTCTAATGTTACACCATTAAGCTGTCTTTCTGGCATTGGAGAGGGATTGGCTGGTGACTGCTGGAAGAGCACTTTGGTTTTCTTTATCTTTATAAACAAGTGGAACATTTATGCTAGTTGCTAGGATTGCTACTGAATATTTAGCCTTTTCAATATACCTTGCGTTGTAATCCTCAGGTGTAGTATGCAGTATCCTTGAAACAAAAAATAAAAATAACATCTTCCCATTCCTGTGCTATTGCTTAGAGCAAGGAAAAGGGAAAAAATCCTTTTCTTGAATCTGTTGTTACTTGGTATTGACCCATGGTAAGGCCAGGCCTCACCCAAAAGCAGCACTGCAGATTGTCAGTTCAGTAGCAAGAGCACTTCTGGAAGACAAAGCTTGTTAAAGAGTGTGGTATAAATCTTGAAAGGAAATCAATAAATAACACTGTCGAAGCAGAAAGGGGAGCTGTCACATGTGAGGTGACACTAGGGAATTAAATGTGATTGACTCAAATTGAGTCTAAAAATGGGGGCGGGTGGGGGAGGAAGAGGGAAGATATCTAGTTTTCTTAGCACATATAATCATTTTCTGGTACTATAAATGCTAGATGTGATTACAGGTAAAAGAACTGTGTAGAGGAATGTCCTTTGCTGAAGCTCCAAGGGGCCAAGAAACCTTTGGAGTAGGGCTGTTGCTGGCAGTATGCAAATATTTATTTTTGCAAGTATGAAAGGGTATCATAATTTTCTCTGTAATCTTTTCTTACACTGATGAAGTTCTGTACTGCAAATTGCTTGCTCTGCAGTGCAACATTAATCTTAATTAAAACATAGTATTAAAAAACCTATGCAAATATTTTAGGTAGTTAAACCTCTTACTTGAGTAAACAGTTTTCTATTGTCTATCCAGTGAACTTGATTACAAGGTGCATCTACGTAAGAAACTGTTCACTTTGAAATAGAGGTTTAGCTCTGGCATTTCACATCTTTGTGAAGCAAGGCAGTCATGCATAATACATTTATACATTCCTGACATCCTTTTCACAGTCCATTCAAAAGGATAATGCCAAGAGAAGGAAAAACTAAACCAAGGGAAATGCCTGAAACTCTCAAATGTCTGTTTGGAAAAATACAGTATCATACCTGCCAACTACTGGAAGTCCAGTTGAGGTAGAACTAGGGTTTCCCCCAACAAGGAAGACATTTTTACCATTAAGTACTTAATCCCACTTTGAAACTTGTGCTGAGAGTGTATATTGGTGACTTACATTTTAATATTTAAACTTATTTAGATCACATCTATGAATATATAGCAATTTATTTTCTATTTAAGAGGCTGAATGATAGATCAAAGTATCTCTTCTCTCCCTCAGTTTTCCAGTTGAATTTAAATTGATGTGACTTGCAATTATTTCACTTGTGTATGTTCTTGCCAGAAACTGTCATTGCTGTTCTTTAAATAGCATATTTGCATTCTACTTTTCATACTATATATCCATATTAATAAAAGTAAAACAATAAAATGCATAAAACCTCATGTAGTTTCACCTGTCAAGAGGGACAGAACCAAGGAGACACTTGTCTGGTCAATCCAGCATCAGATTTGTGTGTGTGTGTGCGTGTGTGTGTGTGTGGCCATTAATAATGTGACCCACACTGTAGCCTTCCTCCCCCAGAAATAGAAGAATTTGGAGGTTTCCTGGCTGTGTCAGTAATGTGTTTTTGGGGTGATGCTGATATCACCTCTATATCTGCTATTGCCAGAAATGGCTTTATTTTTCCTGCTTCCAGAGTGAACCAAGAGCATAGCTGCATTGTGTGTAGCAAAACAAAATAATGTATGGTGCCAGATATAGAAAGAGGAATCCTCAGATCAGGCTTCCAGTGTTAATGCAATGTCTTCAATCTATGGGTGCTTCCCAGTTTTTCCAAACTCCAAAAAAATAAATAAATCTAAAACAAAACAAACAAACAAACAAAAAAAAACTGAGTGTGCTTCTACTACCCACTACTGAAATTGAGCAGCACTGCAGCAACCCAACATTGAAGAGCCACACTTCCAGTTTCCAAAAAAATGCCACCCCTCATTCCAGAATACTGTGCATGTAAGAGGCATCTTTCTGATGCCTTTAGAGGTGGATTGAATTTTCCAGAGGTTTCAGGGGTGAAATCCTTCTCAGGAACAAGATACATGCTCATTACACACCTTATTTTAATACACATGAAAACATATTTTTGTTACTGTTTTAGGAATTTAAAATACAATGTCTACTTTAAGTAAAACCTGGTGACAACAAAAAAGTAGCTCTTGGTCATGGGTTGTTGATCTGTTTGGTGCTGTTGTCATAACTTCCATCTCCCTTGCTCACTCACCCTTTCAACTCTGTAGCCGAATGTTTAAGTAGAGAACAAATATACTTTACTGGTCTTACGCAAAAGAGATCTCAGTGAAATCTTGAGTGTAAGCAAGTATCAGGCAACCTCTGAGAATGCCTGCCATAGATGCAAGCAAAATGTGAGGAGAGAATGCTTCTGACCATATAGCCCAAAAAACATACAACAACACTGGGAATGTTTGCTTAATGAATTTTCCCATTTCCTTCTCTTATTATGAATAATGTAGTCTGTCACTAACTGCATACAAAGCTAAAACATATCTAATATGTATGTTTTGTCCACATATGTGTTTTGACCGCAAATACATTTTTCACATCAGTTTTGTGATATGAAAATGGGAGTGCTCTATAGATTCTTCAGCTAAGTTTTTTGGCCAAGGCAGAGGATTTCGATAACATTGTGGTTGACATTAATTATAATTTTGGTAAATTGAATGGGCCTACACTACTTCTTATTGAGTCTACAATGTAAGAAGCAATCATAATAATTTATCCAATTGATCTAAATAAACCACCTAATGTAAAATGATATAATATTGTGGTAATAATCTGAATCTTCCTATTTTTTCTTCTTCCATCTTCTAGGATGAACGTGAAGCTAGAGAGAATGTGAAGAGAGAACAGGACGAAGCTTACAGAATCTCCCTTGAAGCCGATAGAGCAAAGGTATGTACCATTCTGTGCAGCATTTTTTTAAAAAAGGGTAACAGTCAATACAAATGATGTGATTTAGAAAAATGGACTGAAGAACACCACTACTTTCACTTAGAAACATACCTTAGACCAGTTCCAAATTAGAACCTATTTTGTCCCCAGTGATTTTTTTATGACAATGGTGGGCAAAGAGCAGTCACTTTGAATGGGTACCTCCTACTCTGCCTCTTTGGATATAGTTGCCCTCCATGTGTGCATATTTATGTTGGAAAACTCACTCTTATGTGCATTCATTGAATATTTGTGAAAAGCAGAAGTATGTGGTTTTAGCTGTTGGCCAAACCAGACCTTGTAGCTCCATAGCCACCATAGCATGTTGTTTCAATGCCCAGAGAGGGTCATATGTACCTTCCTTTATCTGTTTACCTTCCTTGCTGCGTTTGTTCTGGTTTGTGAATAGCTTAAAGCAAGAGTTGCTTTACTCGAGTAGTAGCCAGAGAATGAAAGAGAAAGGAGATGTGTGAAAGACTGTGAAACAGACTGCTTTAGAAAAAAAACAATATTTTGTGCTTCAGAAACTGAGGATCATAAAAACATGCAAATAGTTAGTGATACTCTCATGTGACAATAGTTTTTTGTCTCTATTTTTTAGAGGGAAGCACAAGAAAGGGAAATTGCAGAGCAATTTCGTTTGGAACAGATTAAGAAAGAACAAGAAGAAGAACGTGAAGTAAGCTAATTTACCTTTTTTCTCTTTTGCCTTTTAGTAGGATTTGTTATGTTAGGAATTGATTTCAGTGTTCATGTGAAAAATAAACACCTGAACAATAGGTTAATTGTGAATTGAGATTTCTGTTGAAAAATATGTGTCTTGTTGTACAAAAAAGGTACTAGTCAGCTTTTAGTAATAGAATATCTACCTGCTCTAGTTTTTAAAGGAAACTGAAGACAAAGTGGAAGAAAGAGTATACAGGCTCAATATTTCCTTTCAATCCCTTCCCCAAATATCATGGGTGAATTCATTTTAAAAATCCATTGTAAATGTCTATTTTCTCCTTTCTAGTTGTTCCTATTTTGTATTTTTTTACTTTTGTCAATAAACTTCCTGTTTTGTAATCAATCTATCTCCCTACTTCCCTCCCTCTTTCCTTCCATCTCTTCCTTCCTTCCATGCTACACATTGGTTCCAAATGGCTTAAGAAAGAGCTTTCCAAATATTTCATGTTGGTGACACGCCTTTTAGACATGTGTCATTTCGCAACACAGTCAACTGTAAACCTCCTCGAGTTGCCTCCGAGTTGAGAGGGGCGGTATACAAATATAGTAAATAAATAAATAAATAAATAGCAAACCAGAGGTTAAACCAACTCCTTATAAGAGAAAAGGACACATACATAAATTTTAATGCCAAAATGTATGGGAACACAACATATCTCATGAAAACCTTTATTTATACCCTTAAAATACATGATTTGTAATTAATTTTCTTAATTAGAAACATATCAATTTTAGAGGTAATTCAAATGAAATTTATTGTGCAAATTATAAAGTTTTAACAGTAATTAAACATGAAAACAAGACCACCAGCACTCCACTCATACATTGATAAAGTTAGAGAACAATTTCATGTTCACTTCAGGTGTGGCCATTCAGACTCAGAGGTTTCTTGTTAGGATGCCACCCGGCTTGCCCGGAAGCCTTTGTTCCTAGGGGAATGGAGAGGTGACTTGAGGAGCACATGGATGCTCCCAGCAAGCCTTTACAGCTGGGGCCACCACTGCCTCAAATTGCCTAACCTAGAGCAGCCAATGGTATCCTGTCACTTTTGCTCTGGTAAGCCAGATGTTATCCTCATGAGAATGCTGGCCTTCCACCCATGGATCAGCCTAGTAGCCAGTCCAAGCAGCCACCTGGCCGATCCAAGGGAGGAGGGCCTGCCATTTTCATTAGGATGGCACCCGACTTGCCAGGCTGTCTTTGTTCCTAGCAACAGGGAGAAGAGGCCTGGGAAATACATGGCTGTCCCAAGCAGTCATTTGTGGCTGTGAGGGATCACCTCCACTTGTCCGAAAGCAGCCAATAGTGTCCCAGCATTTGTGCAAGTGGAGCACTACTTAGATCAGGCAAACTTCGCCCCTCTAGGTGTTTTTGACTTCAACTCCCATAATTCCTAACAGCCTACCGGCTGTTAGGAATTGTGGGAGTTGGGGGTCCAAAACACCTGGAGGGCCGAAATTTGCCCATGCCTGACTTAGATAAATTGCCATAGATAGAGGCAATACTTACAGGTGGGCGGAGACAGAGGATGCTTGGGTGAGGGTGGGGCCTTGTAGGAAAGTGGACAGGTGGCAATGCCCCCCCTCCCGGCGCTTAATTTGCTCTTCTGCCTCATCAGAGGACATCATTCCTGACAGTTTTATCTCCCAACATTTTTCGCATGACACATGTACACACTTCAGGTGACATACTGACATATTGTGACACACAGTTTGAAAAGCTCTGCCTTAAGGATTCTGTAGTAATTAATGAATCACAGAGCTCTGTGTTTCTGTAGCTTGTGTACATACAAAATGTAACTTTTACTTATAATTATGGAAACACTATGGACATTTTCCATAGGGTTCATGCTATACTTCATTCTGGTTCTGTGGGAAACAAATAGGTAATTACTAATAATAGTCCAAGAAATTGGTGTTTTCTTTCCTAGCAAGATAGAACCCAGATATCTATATTTCTTTGAATGGATTGGTGTCACCTTTATGACTTTTAGAGCAGAGAATCCCCTTGGAATCTGGATTGTTTTGCCCCCACCATGTCTGGTCCCTCTCCTCAATATATATCTTTGTATTCTTGATCAAAAATGCTTTGAGTACAGCAGTCTGAATAAGCTCATTATTTTCTCCGGTGATCTCCATTTAACCAGTCTTTCATCTACAATGGCTTTTTGGAAACTGTTTTCTTACACAAAGCTGCAGAACAAGTCCTCAAATCAACCTATAACCGGGCTTCCTTCTTTTAATGCAAATTGCTATAATGGATAGAAAATGAAATTATTTGTATAGCAATACAAAAGCACTGTTAACAATGCTCCCCATGTTCAAGTATATGGGCTACCTCTGGCTCATTGTTGTACAAGAGTGTTTGCTTACATGATGGACTTTCAGTTCAACCCATGTATCTGAGATCCAGTCATTCATCTATTCACAAACTGAATCTCCCTCTTTTTTCAAACAACAAAACATTGGTTCAAGAATTATTAACTTTACTCTTCCCATCATTGTTCTTTCAGTTAGTCTATTGGTGTGGAATATCAATTGTAAATAGCCATTTTGTGCTGAAACATTAGAGACTGGTTACTTAAGAGAGGGTGGTTTTCTTTGCACAATGAAAAAAGCTCTAATGAGCTACTGTTGTTTGTTTTACTCTGATATAATTGCTTAGGTTCAGTAAATAATGTTGCTTCCATTGTACAGCAATGAGAAATGTCAAAACACAAAAAAGAAAGCAGGTGCTTCAGTAGAGAAAATGGAAAATGACACTAAAATGTGCCTGTTTCTTTAAAAAAAATGAAATAAACCCACAAGACAGGTAAAGTATAAAAATAATTTTGAATATATGAGCATATCTAACCTTTACTTTCAGAATTTCTTTCTAACAATACAAGGATATACAAGGAGCTCACTGAAAGATGTTTTACCTTGACTCTCAAAATCTGCAGATATTATATACATATTTGATGTTGGGTGACACAGTCGAGAGAACTACATGGATTGTCCTTGATATATGATTGGGATTTTGCATCTGCTCTGGTATTTTGTATCGCTGTGTGGGTCTTTTTACAAACCAAGTAATTTCCACAGCATACTTTCTTTTAACCTTGAGAAGTATCAGTAGCATGAAGGGGCAACAAAATCCAAACCTATGTGGAGCATGAACCCATTTATGTATTGATTATTCTCCCAGAATGGGAACCAAGGCAGTTCTTGTACATGGTGGAGGAGCTCCCTGGACTTTGAAAAAGAGTGCACCACTTAGCTCAGTTTCATGTTTTCTCTTCTATGTTTTTGATCTTTCTTTTCTATATGTAATATCCTTATTCTTTCAACTATTTTAAGCTTTATGTTCACCTTAGTCCTAAAGTGATTTATATGAATGACGACTTAGTCATACTTAGAGCAGTTCTGTTGAAATCAGTAGGACATACCTTAATAATGACTAACATAAATCCCATTGACTTCATGCTTGATCATTCCAGATGATTTAATTAGACAATCCATACATTCTAAAGGCATCAACATGTTTCAGTTTAAATCATTTGATACAAACGTATTGTTTATTTTGCTTCAATGGCATAAATTTGCTATGAAAATATATTCTAAATTTGGATAATCAGGAAACTTGGTTCGAATCATTTTATTGCAAGCTTATTTGTTGGGAATTCGGGTGGTAAGGTCAGGCTTACTTGTATTCTCTTGTTGAGAATTTTGCCTGGGAGAAGGTTACAGCATATTAATAAATTAATTAATTTGTCTACATATTTAATGGCTTTGAATTTTATGCTTTAAAAAGCAATTTGGCACTTGACAATTATTCCTTCAATCAAATTTCCTAAGCCCTTTCTGTCCAACAATTAAATTACTTATCACCACTATGCAGTAAACTATAGGTTTAATAATGTGTTATAAGAGGAGGATTTGTTTTAATTAGTTGTTTTCTGAGTGATTATTAAGAAATGAACAAAGATGGATGTGTTATTGAGATAGCTAGAACAGTTGAGCGGAAAAAACTTTTTAGAAACAGAAAGATAGCCTTGATACTTTGAAATCTGTCCTCAAAGGAAAAGAATTTCGGACATACTTAAAGATTAGGAACAAAAAGAAGATCATCTTCCCTGCCCTTAGTTCCTCACAACATACTTAGACAGGACTGAGAAAGATTACTTACTTACTTAGGCTATCCCTCGTTGGACGAGTAATGGACTTCCATCATGGGTTTCCTTGTGGGTCCGTAGGTGGCTGTGGAGCCCTATTCTTGCTCTGCATCTTCTTCCGCAGTGAGGGCATTGGTTTCCAGGTGGAAGGCGGTCCCGGTCGGGGTTAGCTTGACGCGCCTTCCTCCTGGCACGTTTCTCTCTTTCACCCTCCACTCGTGCCTCCTCGAATTCTGCAGCACTGCTGGTCACAGCTGACCTCCAGCTGGAGCGCTCAAGGACCAGGGCCTCCCAGTTCTCAGTGTCTATGCCAGAGTTTTTAAGGTTGGCTTTGAGCCCATCTTTAAATCTCTTTTCCTGCCCACCAACATTCCGTTTTCCGTTCTTGAGTTCGGAGTAGAGCAACTGCTTTGGGAGACGGTGGTCAGGCATCCGGACAACGTGGCCTGTCCAGCGGAGTTGATGTTGGAGGACCATCGCTTCAATGCTGGTGGTCTTTGCTTCTTCCAGCACGCTGACGTTTGTCCGCTTGTCTTCCCAGGAGATTTGCAGGATTTGCGGCCTTTGCTGACTGCTTTGCGGCCTTTGCGGCCTTGCTTTTCGACCTTGGCGGCCTTCCTGGCGGCTCGCCAGGCTGTTGCGCCGCTACTGTTGGTTCTCCGCGGCTGCGGGGAGGAGGACTGTCCGGAGCCGAGAGGGAACGTTGCTGCTCCAGTTGACTGGCCCCTTGGGTTTCTGGGCCTCCGTTGTCCTGGCTGCCTCCGCTCTGGCTTTCGGTCAGCTCACAATTTGTTCCCTCCCTATTCCTTGATCAGCCTTCCAACGCACCATCTTGAGGGCTGGCTGTTGGCCAGCTTTCCAACGCGCTGGCCTCATCGCCCTCCAACGCGCTACCGCCATCTTGAGGCTTGGTCTGCTTGTCCAGGACTTGGTCAGCCCTCTTAACATCTAAGTATATGACCTTTAGCAGGCCTGGAAGTGTTTTACCCTGCAGGACAATTAGAAAACAGAACCAACACTAGCCGCTGGCTACGACTATCTTTCCACCACCTTATTGAAAACTGCCGCCATCGCATGTGATCTCTAACATCTCACTTGCCAACCATCAATTTCCGGAGTATTGTGTTGACCATCTTCTGGCCCCAGCATTTTGGCATTTGGGCATCTCGTTGCTTCCAATTTCAGATAGAATCTTAGATAGACTGTGTTGACCATCGTTTTTAATTCCGTCTGTTTGACTTTTGATTGTGTGGACCATCCTTGTTTATTGCTAATTGCTAATTAATTCAACTCCATGACCAGTTGGTTACCTTGTGCACTTTACTAATTGTTGATCTTGCACTTTATGCCACTAGCACTTTAAACGACTTTTCGGTGCATTTAGCCAACTACAGCACTTTAATCTTGATTGTATAGCTAGTACCGATGCAGGCCTCCATGACGCATTTTAATTAACACCTTGGGTTATTAAGCCATCGCATTTATATTGTTGTTCTATTATATTGTGTTAAAACACCATCAGTAATTTAACAGCGTAATCCCTGCTCTAACTGTGTGTAACTTCTACCACCCATGTTTCCATCTGCTCCTTGGCAGCTGTTGACTTGGTTGCTAATTTTATATGTGGGTAAGGATAAATGGAATAGTGCGAGGGATCTTGAATATAGCTTAACGGGACTGAAGTACACCTGGAAGGATAAGCTATGGCAAAATGCAATTATAACATCGTATGTAAACCATAACGATCCCTGGTTTATTAGTATAAGCACCAAATGCGTCATGGAGGAGGGAGAGGCTTCCGTTAACCGAGGAGCCCCCATAGAAGTCGTGGTGGGGAAGGGGAGATACGGGAAAAGGAGACCTTTAATTCGGCCTAGGGAACGTGGAACAACTTTAGTAATCCCAAATCGGTCTCCTGATACGGTAAGCAGGTGTAACCAGGATGGCGGTCCCTCGGGATTGAAAGTGGTGCTGTTGAACGCCAGATCTGTCAACGGCAAAACAACTGTCATCCAGGATTTAATCTTGGATGAGCGGGCAGATCTGGCGTGCATCACGGAAACCTGGCTGGACGAAGCTGGAGATGTAAATCTGACCCAGCTTTGTCCACCCGGGTTCTCTGTGCAGCATCAACCGAGATCCGGAGGGTGGGGAGGCGGGGTTGCAGTAGTCTATAGAGATTCTATTTCTCTGACCAGGACCCCCATCCCGCAGTCAACAAATTTTGAATGCGTCCACCTGAGGGTGGGTGACCGGGACAGATTAGGGATTCTGTTAGTGTACCGTCCACCTCGCTGCACTACAGTCTCCCTACCTGAGCTAGCGGGGGTAGTCTCGGACCTGGCATTGGAGTCCCAGCGGCTGCTTGTGCTGGGGGACTTCAATGTCCATGCTGAGGCTGCCCTAACGGGAGCGGCTCAGGACTTCATGTCTACCATGGCGACCATGGGTCTGTCCCAACAAGTATCTGGCCCCACCCACAGTGCTGGACATACATTGGACTTGGTTTTCTGTCAGGGATGGGAGGAAGGTGGCGGTGTTGAGGAGTTATCCATCTCTCCGTTGCCATGGACCGACCACTTCCTGGTCAGCTTTAGACTTACTGCGCCCCTTAACCTCCGCAGAGGTGGAGGACCTATTAAATTGGTCCGCCCCAGGAGGCTTATGGATCCGGAAGGATTCCTGATGGCTCTTGGGGATTTTCCCGCCACCGCGGTTGGTGATCCTGTTGATGCCCTGGTCGCTCTCTGGAATGGGGAGATGACCAGGGCAATAGACACGATCGCTCCAGAACGTCCCCTCTCAAGTAGCCGATCTAAACCGGCCCCTTGGTTTACTGAGGAGCTGGCGGTGTTGAAGCGAAAGAAGAGGGAACTAGAGAGCGTGTGGCGTTCGGATCCGAGCGAGTCAAACCGAACACGGTTTGTGGCCTTTTTAAGGTCATATGCCGCGGCAATAAGAGCCGCTAAGAAAACTTTCTTCACGGCCACTATTGCGTCTGCAAAGAACCGTCCGGCTGAACTGTTCCGAGTTGTCAGAGGCCTTTTAAAACCCACCATTCAGGATGGGTGCCCTGATGACTCGGCTGCTCGCTGTGAAGCTTTTGCTCGGTTCTTTGCAGACAAAGTCGCTTTGATCCGCTCTGGACTGGACGCCGCATTAACGGCAGTCTCTGAGGATGTAACACGAGCATCTGCTTGTCCGATTTTGATGGATTCATTTCAATTGGTTCAAACCGAGGATGTGGACAAGGTGCTTGGAGGGATGAGAGCCACCACATGCATCCTAGACCCCTGCCCATCCTGGCTTCTAAAGGAGGCCAGAGGGGGATTGGCCGAGTGGGTTAAGGTGGTGGTTAATGCCTCCCTTCGGGAAGGCATTTTTCCAGCCAGCTTAAAGCAAGCTGTGATAAAACCGCTGTTGAAGAAGCCATCACTGGACCCCACTCAATTGGTAAACTATCGGCCTGTTTCCAATCTTCCCTTTTTGGGCAAAGTCATGGAACGTGTGGTGGCCTCACAACTCCAGGCATTCTTGGTAGACACGGATTATCTAGATCCGGCACAGTCTGGCTTTAGGCCGGGACATGGTACCGAGACAGCCTTGGTCGCCTTAGTGGATGATCTCCGTCGGGAGCTCGACAGGGGGAGTGTGTCCCTGTTGGTGCTACTCGACCTCTCAGCGGCCTTCGATACCGTCGACCACGGTATCCTTCTGGGACGCCTCGCGGGAATGGGTCTCGGAGGTACTGTTTTGCAGTGGCTCCGGTCATTCCTCAAGGGTCGGTCTCAGAAGGTGTCACTGGGGGACTCCTGCTCTACCCCACAACCTTTGTCTTGTGGGGTTCCTCAGGGTTCAATACTGTCCCCCATGTTGTTTAACATCTACATGAAGCCGCTGGGTGAGATCATCCGGAGTTTCGGAGTGCGGTGTCATCTGTACGCAGATGATGTCCAACTCTGTCACTCCTTCCCACCTGCTACTAAGGAGGCTGTCGAAGTCCTGAACCGGTGCTTGGCCGCTGTGACGGTCTGGATGGGGGCGAACAAATTGAAATTGAATCCAGACAAGACAGAGGTGCTCCTGGTCAGTCGCAAGGCCGAACAGGGTATAGGGTTACAGCCTGTGTTAGACGGGGTCGCACTCCCCCTGAAGACACAGGTTCGCAGTTTGGGTGTGATCCTGGACTCATCGCTGAGCCTGGAGCCCCAGGTTTCGGCGGTGACCAGGGGAGCATTCGCACAGTTAAGACTCGTGCGCCAACTGCGACCGTACCTTGGGAAGTCTGACTTGGCCACGGTAGTCCACGCTCTGGTTACATCCCGTCTTGATTACTGCAACGCTCTCTACGTGGGGTTGCCTTTGAAGACGGCCCGGAAGCTCCAACTAGTCCAACGGGCGGCAGCCATGGTATTAACAGGGGCTGGACGCAGGGAGCACACAACTCCTCTGCTGTACCAGCTTCACTGGCTACCGATTAGCTACCGAGCCCAATTCAAAGTGCTGGTTTTGACCTTTAAAGCCCTAAACGGTTCTGGCCCTACATACCTATCCGAACGTATCTCGGCCTATCAGCCCACCAGGACCCTTAGATCTTCAGGAGAAGCCCTTCTCTCTATCCCACCTGCTTCACAGGTGCGGCTCGTGGGAACGAGAGATAGGGCCTTTTCTGTGGTGGCCCCCCGGCTTTGGAATGCCCTCCCTACTGAATTAAGATCAGCCACCTCGCTAATGGCATTTAGGAAAAAACTAAAAACCTGGATGTTTGAGCAAGTCTTCAATTGACCTTCGATGTGATGTTTTATCTGACCATGGATTAGCAATCAAGATAACGAATTGGATGATGATTTTAACTATGAGATGTCCCGATCTGTATTGGTGGCCCAATACTGTGTATGTTTTTTGTATGTATTTTTATTTTAATTTTATATGCTTAAATGAATTGTATATTTTAACATGTTGTAAACCGCAATGAGTCGCCGCACAGGCTGAGATATTAGCGGTATACAAGCATACCAAATAAATAAATAAATAAATAAATAAATTTTCCGGAGGCAGCGCTGATGGAATCGTTCCAGGAGCTGCATGTGACGTCTGTAGACAGTCCACGTCTCACAGGCATATAGCAGGGTTGGGAGGACAATAGCTTTATAGACAAGCACCTTAGTATCCCTACGGATGTCCCGGTCCTCAAACACTCTCTGCTTCATTCTGGAAAACGTTGCACTTGCAGAGCTCAGGCGGTGTTGTATTTCGGCGTCGATGTTGACTTTGGTGGAGAGGTGGCTGCCAAGGTAGCAGAAATGGTCCACATTTTCTAATGTTACACCATTAAGCTGTATCTCTGGCATTGGAGAGGGATTGGTTGGTGACTGCTGGAACAGCACTTTGGTTTTCTCGATGTTCAGTGACAGGCCAAGCTTTGTGTATGCTTCTGCAAAGGTGTTTAGAGTGGCTTGTAGATCTTCTTCTGAATGCGCACAGACGACATTGTCATCAGCATACTGGAGTTCTATAACTGATGTTGTTGTGACCTTGGTTTTGGCTTTCAGTCTGCTGAGGTTAAACAGCTTGCCATCTGTCCGATAGATGATTTCCACTCCGGTGGGAAGCTTCCCATCAACAAGGTGAAGTATCATAGCGATGAAGATGGAGAATAGAGTTGGGGCAATAACACATCCCTGTTTGACACCCGATTCCACCTTAAATGGGTCACTTTGGGAGCCATTGCTGTCCAAGACTGTTGCCATCATGTCATCGTGGAGGAGCCGCAGGATGTTCACGAATTTGCTTGGGCACCCGATTTTTTGGAGGATGGTCCAGAGAGCGCTGCGATTCACTGTGTCGAATGCCTTTGCAAGGTCAATGAATGCCATGTACAGAGGTTGATTTTGTTCTCTGCATTTTTCTTGGAGCTGTCGTGCAGTGAAGATCATGTCCACAGTTCCTCTGGAGGGGCGGAAGCTGTTCTGGGATTCTGGGAGGGTGTCTTCTGAGAGGGGCAGAAGGCGGTTTGCAAGGATTCTTGCGAGGATTTTTCCAGCAGAGGTTAGAAGGGAGATACCTCGATAGTTTCCGCAGTCTGTTCTTTCCCCTTTTTTGAAGAGGGTGATGATGGTGGCATCCTTGAAGTCTGCTGGGATTTTCTCGGTCACCCACACTTTTTCTATGAGCTGGTGGAGTTGGTGTGTTAGCGCAGGTCATCCCTCTTTAAAGATTTCAGCAGGGATCCCATCCGGTCCGCTGGCTTTGTTGTTCTTTTGTTGGCTGATGGCATTGCTGACTTCTTCCAAACTAGGCAGTGCTGCAAGCTCATCCCTGGTTTGTTGTTGCGGGATTTGTGAGAGGACCTCTTCGGCCACACTGGAGCTGCAGTTTAGGAGGCTTTGGTAGTGTTCTTTCCAACGTAGTGCAATTGACTTTTGGTCCTTCAGGAGTTTGGTTCCGTCTGATGAGCGTAGAGGCTGTATGCCATGGTTTCTTGGTCCATAGATGACCTTTGTGGCTTTGAAAAATCCTTGAGCATTATGGGTATCTGCCAGGTGTTGGATTTCTTCAGCCTTCTTTGTCCACCAGATGTTCTTGAGTTCTCTTGTCCTTCTTTGGACCTCAGCTTTTGCACTGGCGTAGATCTTTTTCTTAGCAGCACAGTTGATGTCTCTCTGCCATGTTTGGAAGGCTTTCCTTTTCTTGTCGATTAGCTGTTGGATCTCGATGTCATTTTCGTCAAACCAGTCTTGATGTTTCTTGGCTTGGTATCCAATAGTTTCTTCGCAGGCTTGGATGATGGAGGTCTTCAGTTTGTTCCAATGTTCCTCAACATTTTCGGGGTGTACTGTGGGTAGATGGTCCTTGAGTGCTGTTTGGAGATGGGCTCGCCTGGAGGGCTCCTGAAGGGCTTGGGTGTTCATTTTGCCCCTCGTCTTTCTTCCTTGGAGTCTGCGCTTGGGGGCGATCTTGATAGCCATCGTGGATCGGATTAGCCTGTGGTCGGTCCAGCAGTCGTCAGCACCTGTCATGGCTCTTGTGAGGAGCACGTCACAGCGGTCTCTGGCACGTGTGATTACATAGTCTAAGAGGTGCCAGTGCTTTGACCGGGGGTGCTTCCATGATGTCTTGAACTTGTTTTTCTGGCGGAAGAGCGTGTTGGTGATGACAAGGTTGTGCTCTGCACATTTGGTGAGAAGCAGGATGCCATTCGAGTTGCTGTTTCCAACCCCGTCTTTTCCTATGGTGCCTGGCCACAGGTCGAAGTCTCGCCCGACTCTTGCATTGAAGTCCCCCAGGAGAATGATTTTGTCCTCCTTAGGTATCCCCGATAGGACGGTGTCCAGCTGACAGTAGAATTTCTCCTTGATGTCTTCATCAGCATCTAGTGTTGGTGCATAGGCACTTATGATGGTTGCCCGTTGGTTTTTGGCAAGATCAATTCGGAGGGTGGAGAGTCGTTCATTGATGCCCGTGGGTGCTTCGGATAGATGTTTCATCAGATCATTTCTTATAGCGAAGCCAACTCCGTGCATTCTTTGGTCTTCTTCGGGCAGTCCCTTCCAGAAGAAGGTGTAGCCTCCTTTTTCTTCCTTCAGCTGTCCCTCTCCTGCTCTCCGGGTCTCCTGAGGGCTGCTATGTCGATGTTAAAGCGTCCCAGCTCCCTCGCGATGATGGCAGTTCTGCGTTCGGGGCGTTCACTGTCACTGTTGTCCATCAGTGTCCATACGTTCCACGTACCGAAGTTCATTTTTCTTTTTTGGCCGCAGGATGGTGACCCCACTGGACGCGGCAGTCCAGTCAGGGATAAGAGAGGCAGACTATGTTTAGGGCACCTTTTCTAGCCCCCTCCCCGTGTGGGGTGAGCAGAGTGGGTCCTAAAAAGGGCTGCTCACTCGCGGATACAGCTGCCGAACTACTCAACTGCCTCGGACCTTGAGGTAGAACGACTGAGTCTGTACCCACCGCCCATGTGCCAGTCTGTGACTAGGGGCTTCCAGATTTCACAGTCCTGCCCCCGTCGCCACTCGCTGATCGCCATGGGACTTTGGTTGGTTTGTTTGTCTTTTTTTTCCTTTGGAAGACGCCTGTGCGTGGGTTTTTTTAATGTGTGGAGGTCAGTGCACAACTGATCAACACACAGTCTTCACAGATGAGGTTCCACTGGTGATGTAGTTTAACACAATGACCATGGCTTCTCAGTCTGTTGCAGCCTTCTTCCGCCTTCGCAGCCGTTGTAACATGTGCCATGTTATCCTCCGCCTGCTCCGCCGTTGAGGTCTTTGAGTCTTCGGACTGTGCTTGGTCTGGGACCTCCCCCGCGGCCACTCCTGGGAGTGCAGGACTCCAGTTGTTGTGCCCACAGGTTCATCGGAACACGCAAGCCCCCTCACCACGACAAGGTGACAGTCCATTGAGGGGGTGAGAAAGATATCAGTATTACATCATCACAATCTTTGATTTAAATTTTATTTTCCCTCATGGTAGTTTAGGGTAGCTAACCATGTGCATAAAATTTAAAATAGTTAAAATAAAAATACTAGTGTCTAAAATTTAATCTAAAATTACAATAGATATGAAAAATTGACTGCAAATTTCTGTTGAAATGCACAAATAAATAGCAGCAGAAGACAAGTAAAATCTTCTGTCTATTCTCTGAAAGGGGAGCCCCCGGTGACGTAGCAGGTTAAACCACTGAGCTGCTGAACTTGCTGACTGAAAGGTTAGCAGTTTGAATCCAGGGAGTGGGGTGAGCTCCTGCTCTTAGTCCCAGCTTCTGCCAACCTAGCAGTTCGAAAACATGCAAATGTGAGTAGATCAATAGGTACCACTCTGGCAGGAAGGTAATGACACTCCATACAGTCATGCTGGCCACATGACCTAGGAGGCATCTACGGACAATGCTGGCTCTTCGACTTAGTAATGGAGATGAGCACCACCCCCAGAGTCGGACACGACTAGACTTAATGTCAAGGGGAAACCTTTACCTTTATTCTCTGAAAGCTTGTAGAATTAGTTACGTCTAAAGTAGTTCCTCAAAGGCAGGAGTTTGGGAGAGCAGCCAGATCCTTACCAGAAGCCCTAAACAGATTGAACCACAAGAATTTCTCCCATACCTTGTAACCTTGTGTGTCATGTTGCTGTGGATTTCTACAAGTGAAGTCTCTCTAGTTGATTGGAAATGCCAGCTAGGTCAGCTGTCTTTCATTAAATTGAGATGCCAACTGTAGATGGAGTAAGAAAGTACAGTCATGAAGCAAAGAGCAAGCAGTTCCTGATGAAGCAAAGATCTCCTTTGGGCTGGAAATCTTTTTCTTCCAAGCCATAGGAAAAAGCTGGCTAGTCTGGATGTGCAAAGTCACTTTGCCTAGGAATTTTTCACTGATCCTGGGGTAAGGGCTCATTGACACCACACAATTACAGTGCTATGTTCTACTTAATATGCAGTGGTAACATCCTGTAGAACCCTGGGATTTGTAGTTTGGCAGGACATTTGAATGGAGAATTTTAAACACTACTCTCTAAATTCCAAATCCTAGGATTCTATAAGACTGAACCATGGCAGTTATAGTGGAATCATACAACTATAATTGCATAGGGCAGATGGATCTCAGTAAAAGTCTTCAGACATCATGATCCCATCTTCTGGTGTGGAAGGGATATACAGTTTGGGGGGGGGGGGAGTATTTAGTCAGATACCAATTGTACAAGTTCTCCCACTTAAAAAGATGAGAGAGGTCTGTAATTGACATCATAGGTAGACCTCAACTATGAGAGACAACATGAGAAAACACATCCAGAAAAGTGGGAGAACTTGTACAATTGGTATCTGACTAAAAACTCCCCCCCCCCCACTGTGTGTACAGTGCAGAGAGGTAGTCTAGTAGCATCATTGTCCAAAAAAAGCGGTCAAAAGTTGCCTTACCTCTTCTTTTGAACTTATGGAAGGAAAGGGCTTAATATAGATTAGATGTTTGAAAGGTGCTACAACAGACACATCAGGTAACTTTTGACAGCAGTTGCCAGTCCTTTCTCTGGGAAATAGAAATTCATAGAAATTCATAGAAGATGGTAAACCATAAGAAGGTTCATTAGGAAAGATCATAAGATGGCCATTGCTCTCATCACCATGGGGACACTAAGTTAACATTATATTCTTGACATGAAAACACAAAAAGTGACACCCTCAATGACAATATTACAGAAGGAAAGGAGAATAAAGCTTCTCATTTATTTATTTATTTATTTATTTGGAACTTTTATATCCTGATCTTCTCAACCTCCGTAGCGGGACTCAGACCGGCTCACAGCAAGGATTCAATGCTAATAGCACAATCTAAAAACATCATATAATAACAACAAATTAAAATACATATAGATTAAAATTACAAATAAGCCAAAGTTAAAACTCATGTTTCATTTTGTCTTTTTCCCCCTCAGGCTATTAGACTATCTCTAGAACAGTCTTTGCCTCCAGAGCCAAAGGAGGAAAACACTGAATCAGTTAGCAAATTGCGTATCCGAACACCCAGCGGAGAATTCTTTGAGCGACGTTTCCTGGCCAACAGCAAACTGCAGGTTGTCTTTGATTTTGTAGCTTCCAAAGGGTATCCTTGGGAAGAATTCAAGCTACTAGGGACTTTCCCCAGAAGAGATGTAAGTACACAAAGTTCCTTTGTTTTTTTCTGATTGTTTATTGTCATTGTTCACCCAGATTGTGAGTTTTTGTAGAATTTCAAAGTGCAAAGTAATTGTGTGTTTTTCTCAAAGTTTCTCATCACTGTATTTACTGATTTCTTCAAGGTCCTTTGGCCCAATCTCCTTCTCAGTTCTATCTAGTTCTATAATACAAGATAGAACCACAATATGTCTAATGAAAGACTCATTTGTGGCTTTTTTGATTGCTTTCACTAAAGAGGTTCTTTAAGGAAGTAGATTTTAACTAAATGCAATTTCTACCAATTAGTTTTGAGTTCCAGGAGGACAGTCCATAAGAGTGAAATCCATTGTGTGTTTTTTCTGCCACTAGGGAGTGAGACAGAGCTACCTAACTCCAAACTGAATGTCTTAAGTCTTCTTACTAAATTACATATCCCAGGACTCCTTTGTTAGTGGTATCAAACTGCTGTGTGCTGTGTAGCATCTATAATAATATTTTGTGTAAGGGTTAGATTTTCTATACAAATTCCAGATTTTGCAGTTATTTATGTTTCCTGGGGAACATTATGATTAATTTGGAATGTTAATTCTGATTTTGTACTATGTTTACCTACCTCGTACATTTAACAGCTACTGATTTAAATTGGGTGCTAATATATTATGGTATAAAAAAATTAGAATACATTTTTTTCTGGCTGAAAAACTTTAAAACAAGGGCCTCATAATTGCTTTTGTGGCACAATCACCAGGATCTCTTGAAACTTGCAGTGGGAAACAGATGTTCCTTCACATGTTCACCATACATGGGGAGATATGGTACAAACTGCAGTCCAGCAATATTGGAGCTCCACTTGTTCCTAACTCCTTTTGAAACTCTTTGAACTGTATAGGCTCTTTAAAGCTGCCAGCACATTGTGGTCTGCAGACTTATTTAGCAACTACATCATAAAACAAAGAGAAGAGATACATATTAGAGCTCAGTTTCTTTTGTGGATCTATTATTTCACTCCCATTTCAGTCAAGCTTTGCAACGCAAGTATTTCCTACCAAACTCCTCCCTCCCATCCCTCCCATATTCATCAAGAAAAAAAGGCTCTCTTATTACTGCATCAATAAGAGTCCATAGAATTCTGTATGTTGTTTTTAGAAAACCAGAATCTGTAATCCTGCAGAACAGCTGTCTAATTAAGAATTGAGCACCCTCTTCCCAATCTGGATGATTGGGGCTTAGCAATTGCAGAGTAGCAATCGGTAGTTTTTCTTTTTGCTTTAATGACAAAATTAAGGACCTCATCCTGGTACCCTTGGAACTCTTTCTAAAAAATCCCGGCCTTTTGATTTCGGCAATCTTTTAATGGGGAGATGAATATGTTCCACAACTAATTGCATAAGATGCAGTCTGATTAGTCATTGTAATTGTTAACAATTTATGAAATATGCTAAAATACCTCTGTATTGTATAACAGTATTATGGAACTAATTTGCAATCAATCATTTAGTGTTAGCATGAACTTCTTTACTCAATATGTATCAGTTCATCATTTACTTTAATCCTGAAAGTTTAAGGTAGATAATAGTATATATTTGAAACATTTTTATGCCATCAAGGTAGTGTGTTCAACTTTTACAAAAACAACAACAAATGGACAGAGCAATTTTTGAAGCATGAAGCAGTGGTAACCCAAAGCAGACAAGGCACCACCTCCTATTTGAACAACAGCAATGAGCTTAACATCCATTGAATGACTTGGGTTTGGAAGTCATTTCCACGCTATTCCTCCAGATGACTTCCTCACTTACTCCATTCACTTCTGACGTCTTGTAGAAGCTAAGGTCTAAATCTCCTCATGGAGTAGAAATTAGAAAATATGTGTGATTAGTTTACACAGTATAGGTATAACATGTCGCTTTGTCTGCAGATGCAGATGCTAGCAGCAAAGGGCTGGTGAATTGGGGAATTATTATTCTCTGTGCCAAAAAGGGAGTCGGGAGAATGGCCATATTGTGAGAACCTCCCAGAAATGATACCTTTTCTGTGACTTCATAACAACAATAATATCTTTGCAATCATGGGTGCTTGTAAATTTCACTGAAATCCTTAAGAACGCTATCCAGTGCACTGAAAATGAGACACTGGATAGGTCCCTTTATCATAAATAGCATAAGATTTAAATGATTGCTTGAAATTCAGTGCACTGCTTTGACAAGATGGTTCATCAGTAGCAAAATATATGAGAAAACTCACAAGGCCAGGTATTCCAATAAAATATTGAAATACGTTTACTTCTCCAGTAAATATGAATTCATTAATTCCTCTTTATACATTCCAATCATTTTCACAGAGATCCTTGGCTGAGAAAGTCAGTATCATAACTCTACTGTAAATACAAACTTCTAACATCGAGTAAATAGTAAGATTAACCTTTTCATCAGGTAACTTGTAGATCTTAAAATAGCAATGGCATTCCTGAGCACAGGTGAACTGGCAACGACAAGTTATTGAGTCTGTTTTCCACTACCAATATTTTTTCACTAGTCTTTTTCACTAATTACTTTATGTCAGTTTTCACATAAAGACATGTAAACATTCATGTGTAATTAACCATAATAATCTTCTTGCTAATATTCCCATTATCATGTTTAATGTGCCATATTGAGACATTTCTCATGTCATAGATATTTGATGGGATGTGATTGGTTGATATATATATATATATATATATATATATATATTGGCCTTACATAAACTGATTACCCATATCATTTATTCTTGAGGCAAGATGCTGTGTTTTGTGATTTATTTATTGCTGTTAACCTTTGCAAAATGTGCCAAGCACATTCCTGAAAAAAATTTCCAAGAAATTCCAATATTACTGCTACTGCCTACTGCTACACTCGTCCTGCTTGTCATTGCTGCTGCCACCACCAACATGACTCCTCTTTATATGTTTTTTTTATTTCAGTGGGAAGACTTAGCTGTGGATTCAAATAAAGTTTCAGAGCAAAACTTAGGTGCACAGTGAAAAGCTAATCTCTACCACATTTGCTATAAATACAAATACATTGTTTCCCACTTTATCTCTCACAAAGGAGATTCAAAGTGGCTATTATAAATATTTATATTCTGCGTTTTTTCTCCCAAAGGAGATCCAGAGGACTTGGCTGTCTATTATGGGGACTAGCAGCCTACCCCCACCCCCACCCTCAGTGTGCCAGAGGCAAACACTAAATTTGTGTTCATTAGGTACCAAGCATTTGTGTATTTCCTGAAAATGTACCAAGAGTCAGCAACCCATGATTCAGGGACAAGCGGCAGTCCAGGAACTACCATATTTCACCATGTAATAGTCACATTTCACTCCATTTTTTGATGTTACACGAAGAAGAAAAAATGCCAGTATTACGTATTGTACTTGGAAATCAGAGGGGTGTGCAGGCCCTTGGGGTGATGGTAGCCAAGATAGTCCTTGTGCCCCTATCTGCGTTCTGTGAGCCCTGCTTGAGGAGTGCCACCAGGCTGCTTGGGTACTTTGCTTACTGTACCAAAGGGATTCCTCCTCACCTGCAGCACCTCCTGGACACCTTGTTCTAGCTGCAGAGGACACCAGAGGAGTGATTGCTTCAGAGGGAGGTTGTGGACAGGAGGGGGCAACTCTTCAGATAAAATCCAGTCTGGCAGGGCTTTCCTCTGCTAAGCCCCTCGCAGCTGCTAAACTCCTTCTGCGAAGTGCTTCCTTTCCTATCAGGGACGTTTCAGCCCCAGTTGAAGGAAGACTAGGGCAGAAAGTAGGTATTATCACTCTCTTCACCCAGTGCTTCCGGGCTTAACCCAATGAAAAAAAGGCCAATACTGGCACAGCTATTATGTGAGGAAAGAAAGAAAACAAATTTGGAAACCAAAATAGGAGGTGTAACTATTATGCGTTGGCAACTAGTATGCCGTGAAATATGGTACAATTTTGAGTAGCATTGGTTTTAGGAAGAAGACTAGAAGGTTCTGAATAAGAAGTAAATCAGAGCTCCAAGTGAAGATTGCTATATATCTGGATGTAACTGAGAGGAAACTGGGATTAGGCTGATCGGATTGTTAAGTATGCAATGAAAAGTTCTTCCTAAGCAGGTAAAAATAGTAGGAATTCATATAGATTCTTGTAAAATATCAAAATAAAAAGCATAATATCTTTATGAGGACCAACAGAAAGGGCAAACTTTGGGGGGGGGGGCGACTTGAAAGCTTTCTTATTTGTTTGTGAAGTCCTTCTAAAAGTGTCACCCAACTGTTCCCTTTAGATTTTTTTTCCTATTTATATTTTTGACTACCAAACTCACATGATACTTCTGATGACCACGCTAAAGAGGTTATGGCCCTGGGCTTTGCCTGGCATTTCAAGCATAGGACATGACCCCTTTACATCTCCCAAGAGCACTGGCATGTCTTAATCATCTGCACCTGCAGGTTCCTTTTGTAATCAGAATTAAATCCTGTATATTTTCTTTCTGCCCTGCATTTCCTCCTTACGCGTACACCAGTGAAATTCATTTATTGGAGAATGCATTTTTACAGACTGTGTACTGGAGACTTAAGCTCTTTATTTACTGTATCTGGAGGCCTTAGTAAGCTAAGACTTCTACAGTATTTCACATTTATTTATCTGAGCTGTAGCTTAGGATCAGGTGGCAGCTCAGTCACTTAAGGTTATTCAAATGCGTTTAAAATGTTGCTTAATAATTCAGAACCAGTTTGCTCTGTTTAGAGTATTACGGTTTTTAAAATCCCTTTAATTAGTCAATTCCAATGGCAGTTTAAATAAACAAGAAGGGGAGAAATCTGTTTCCCTCCCTTCTTCTTCAAAACAGTAGTTAAAATGAATTTAATCTAACTGAAAAGAGTACAGCGCATCCAGTCAAGAGAAGGATTTAGGACCAAATTGTGTCTGGTGATTGCATGACTGTAAAAGATAGGTGAGGGATTAAGAACACTTCTAGCTTCATCCTTTTTCCCTTTTTTGGTTTTAATTTTGGTTAGGAACAGATGTTGATGTTGGTATTTGTAAACCCTATATACTAGATATGGGAGCTTATGAGGTAAAATATATCTATATTTCTGAATATAGAAATGGCTCTCCAATATTTTGCTGTGGCTGTGCAGATGCTCTGGAAGCTCACAAGTAGGATATGAGGGTGATGGTCATCCCCTCTTCTTTGTTCCTGGGACTCAGGTGTCCTGTTCTTGAACACGGAAGTTGAGTTTTGCTTTTGCAGATTATTCATCTAGCTTTTATCAATTTATTTTAAAATATGAAGGTAGCAGTAACTGTGGTAAGATTTTGTTAGTGCATCTTTCACATGTATCATATGTTGTGAGATGCAAGTCTTTTAAAAAACTACTGCCAGTCAATCCCATTATGCGGACAAAGACTTTTTTCTAGTAACATCATTTCTCCTCCATCCCTTTCTACACTTGCTTTATAATTTTATAGTTCTTCAACATTTCCCACATATAACTCAATCTTATGCATGTCTGCATTTAGATAGGTCTTAGTAATAGGATTTATTCTCAGGTACACGTGGATAAGATTGTAGGCTAAGTTTTTTCTCTCTCTTTTAATTTACTTACAAAGCTGAAAAGAAATATCGAAGAGTTTCTGCCAAGTGCTCTGTAGGCATCTTCATTTGGCAGCCATTTCTCAGGAAATGACCAACAATGAATGCTGAATACTACAGACAGCTGTCTACAAGATGAAAGTACACTGTTCAAAAGTACCACTGGCCTCTTCTTTCTCCCATCCACCTCTAATTTTCACTATAGCTCTTTCTTTCAATGGATTTCAAACTTTATTTGATTAGTATGGTGTCTGATCATTTCTAGATTTCCAGATGCTGGGGCAAGCTGACTCTTTCAGTCACCTTCTTAAACAACTCTGGTGTGGGTGTGTTTATGTACGTAACTGTTTTCTGATGTTTAGCTTTTATTTTATGATTTTTTGCTAGAAGAAAGAAAGTGTAGTAGTGGAAAATGCCAACAAATAGCCTTGGCAACATTAATATATTAACATTGCTGTGTCTGCTAACTAGAAAATTTAATGATCTCCTGCTGTTTTGGTAATTGGACAAGTAAATGCATCTTAATAAGGCTCTGATCCTTCAGCCCAAGCCCTATTCATTCCACTGAGGTTTGCACTGTCAGAACTCTTTAAGAATCTGTAAATTGCTAAGGTATTTTTGTATACATGTTATTGATTTAATCTGTATATCAGTCAGTCATATTGTAGCATCTGGACATCTTGCGTGCACCACCGATAATTATAAATGTGCTTTCAAAGTAATGCCCAACACCTTCTTATTGTGCAGACTGTATTCAGTGCTTTGTATCTCAAAGTCTGGTTACAAAACATCTGTGTTCAGCTTTTTGTTTTGTTGTTAATTGAAGAAAAAATAACTCCATCGATTTGATCATGGTGAACAACTTGTGGCTCTCCAGATACTGTTTGGCATGGAGTTCTGATCAGCTGTTCAGCAATAACATACCAAGGGGGGAAGAGTGATGGGAATTACATCTATAGTTTGCTCATCACTTAGAATATGTTCATGCCTGGAACAATGAGGTTAGGCAACCTTAGACAAATAACATAGGAAACAATGATCTTTTATTTAGAATTCGTTTGAGAAGTCACAGAATTTAAAGTATCTGGACTAAAATTATACATCACCAAATGGATAGTCTTTTCATTCATCTATCATTGATTCAAATGTCTTTAATACAGTGTAACACTAATGGTAACATATGGATGTAGGCCTCTCCTGCTCTGCCCTTTAGCCTTCTTGGTACTGAAAACTTGCTCCCAGATCACTAAGGCACATTGTTAAGGTCTGAGAAATACCTAAGGACCATAGGAGGGATACTGTGTCCTTCAGAACCCCAATATTCAGCAAAGGGGACCCCATTTAGGATTGGGAAGCAGTGCCTTAGGGGATGGTGGAGTTCCCTCCTTCGGAGAGGCTGGATAGCATACTTTAGTTGTGTATCCCTGTATGGCAAGGAGATGGCCCTTGCAATCTCTTCTAACTCTTAAGATTATCTAATGCATTGATAGTATGGATATTATCCAGAGGCTGATGAATTGGAGATCCTTTCTGAAAGAAGAGTACTGTTGTGAAATTGCAGAAATCTCTTGATGCAAACTCATGATTTCCCAACTAATTGATATTGTCGAAGTTTAGGGTTTTTTTTAAGAGTAGAATAGAGCTACCATGTGCCTCTTCTTACTATTAGGCAAACTGAGGCAGTTGTGACAGCCATGAGTGATATAGAAGGGGCACTAGCAGCCGCCCCATGTATGTTCCCTTCCCCATAAATCTCAAAAAGGAGTTGGAAAGTGAATTTAAGGAAAAAGGAATAACGAAATTAAAAGATTGGGAATCAAAGATGAAAAATATAGATGAGATAAAGGTCCAGTTATTAGGAGGGAACATTGGATGGTACAAAGTTCTACAACTTGAAAGATGGTTAAGGGAAATAAGAAAGAAATATAAAGGAGAGAGAGAACTTACCAAATTTGAAGAAATGATTAACCAAAGGGGAAGTAAGGAAGGAAAAGAAAGAACAAAAGGTATAACAAGTGATATCTACAAAATGCTGCTGGAAGGAGTCCAGGAGGAGGACCATCTTAAAAGAATGTGGGAGTTAGACTGTAATAAAGTAATAGACCCACAAAACTGGAAAGGAATGTGGAATATGCGTATTTTAAAAAATATGTCAATAAGAATAAAAGAGAACTATTATAAAGTGGTGTGGAGGTGGTACCTCACACCAATCAGATTAAATCAAATTGACAAGAAACATTCTAAGCAGTGCTGGAGGGGCTGTCAAGAAACTGGCACATATATACACATGTGGTGGTCTTGCAAATATGTTCAAAAATTTTGGGAAAATGTATTTCAAGAAATAAGAAGAATCACCCAAATAGAGATAACAGGAACACCAGAGATAGCACTGCTGTCATTTATTGACAATGTTAAAATACCAAAAGAACTAAAAGAATTAATTGCCAATCTGGTAACAGCAGCAAGATTATTAATAGCTAAAAAATGGAAAGAAGGAGGGGAGTGCCAATTGGAAGAGTGGTATAGGGAGATTTGGGACATCGCAATAAACGATAAACTGACAGGAAACATTAAGGTTAAAAGAGGATTATCAAAAAAAGATGATTTTGGGAAGATTTGGGGAAAATTGATAGAATATGTATATATAGAAGGTAAGGGGACCAAACCTGTAATAGAAACAACTGATTTTTGGAAATAAGTATTGTATTGGCTGGTCGGGGGTGAAGGGTTAGCACTAGGTGACTGGATGTAATAAAGCAGGAGAATGAAATATTATAGGTATCAAGACATACATGTTCTGTACAATTGTTAATGGAAAGTGATAAGTATAAGGATGTTTAAATACCGAATATGTTAAAGCTACAATAAAAAATTATTAAAAAAAAAACCAGAAAAAAAAAAGGATTGGGAAGCAGTGCCTTAGGGGATGGTGGAGTTCCCTCCTTCGGAGAGGCTGGATAGCATACTTTAGTTGTGTATCCCTGTATGGCAAGGAGATGGCCCTTGCAATCTCTTCTAACTCTTAAGATTATCTAATGCATTGATAGTATGGATATTATCCAGAGGCTGATGAATTGGAGATCCTTTCTGAAAGAAGAGTACTGTTGTGAAATTGCAGAAATCTCTTGATGCAAACTCATGATTTCCCAACTAATTGATATTGTCGAAGTTTAGGGTTTTTTTTAAGAGTAGAATAGAGCTACCATGTGCCTCTTCTTACTATTAGGCAAACTGAGGCAATTGTGACAGCCATGAGTGATATAGAAGGGGCACTAGCAGCCGCCCCATTTATGTTCCCTTCTTTTGGAGAAGGGATTTATATGTTAAGTTTGCCCAACACCCCTAAGGTAGGTGCTGCCTGCAAGTGAGATGGAGGTCAATGTCTTGTCATTTGTTCTGAATGAGATTCAGTCCCCAGGCTTCTCAGCAGACGAAAGGAGGGGATCCTGACTTTCACATCAGGAGGCAAATATCTTGAAATGACCATGACCCATTAAAATCCGTTAGTCATGACTAATTTAAATCTCATTGATTTCACTGGGACTTTTTAAGTAAGCTGTCTTGTTCCCTCAATATTTACCTGTATGTGAGAATAGTAACATTATTTAGTTAGAAGCAAATTTATTGATTGTTGAATCTATAACATGTTTGTTAGTTAGTTTGTGGCCATCAGAGCAGTTTATTTTGGCTAACCAACTTGTTTTAAAGTTGTTTTAAAGCTCTGTGTTATGGTCAGTAATTTTGGTAAGTACAAATATAAGCTAATGGTGGATCAAAATTGGTAAATTGTTGAACATCTCTTCCGTGTATGTATTTGTGTGTGTGTGTAGATTCCTATCTGAAGCTATAGAATTCAATGATTATTAATTTGCCAAACATAAGGGATTAACTGTTCTTGTTTGTGTCGGACTGGGATAATGCAAGGGCTTTTTAAAAATTAATCCTTTACCAGGTGTGCATTTAAATGATGTTCAAAGCTCTTATACTTTGATAACGGGATTAAGAAAGAAAGTTAAAAGATTCTTTGTCCGCAAGGTTCATTAGAGTAATTCATCCATGTGTGAAAGGCAGAGGAAGTTTGCGTGCTTGAGAACTGGATCCTGTTTTCAGGTGTTAACAATGATGATAACTATGATCTTTGCTACTCATGTTATGCTTAAAATAGTTGTATATTGATATCTTTACTTTACTTGAAATGACCTGCCTGGGCTTTTTGCCTTTATTTCACCTTATGTTATTTTCCTGGGATAAAGCACAGTAGCAGCTGCGTTTAGTGAACAGTCAAAGGGTGTTTTAAACATGATGTGTTTATTTAATGCTATGCAAAAGGTCAGCCAAAGTGATCATCCAAAGATAATTTTGAATAGGAAGAACTTTATTAAGTATTTGAAATCAAAAGGAAGATATACAACCATCATATTAAGAGAGCCCAACCTGAAAATCAAAACCCACAGAAAGACTGGTGATTTCTAAGGAAGTGTTCCAATTTAGATTAAATAGACTCATCCTAAGTATGGCATTTGAGAAAGGGACATCAAAAAAGGAGCCTCCTTCCTATCTTGATCTTTGTCTACTTAACATTGGAGATGGGCAGCGGGAATATATCAGCTGGTAGTCACTTAGCAATTCCAGTCTGGTTCAGAATTTCTTTCTTTGTGTTTGCTTTCCCCCTGATACAAATGTTTACCAGCATCTAACAATACATAATACAGTAGGTTGGTGGTAGATTAGAAAACCTGGAATAATTTTAGCTAGTTCCGTTGACAATGTATTAAGGCTCTTAAAGTAGAATGCTTATTTGAAAAGATCGAGCCTGTTGCTTGCACAGAAAATGATAGTAGTTTTGTGTGTTATCCTGGGGTGCATACAATGCAAATGATTCAGTTTGTTGACATTGTTTTTACTTCTCCCATGCATTTGAATTTTTGTACCATTGTGAGTATGGGAATACTACTTCCTTTGTGAATAATAATCACCATTGTCATCAAGTTGTTTATATAGCACCATAAATGTGCATGGGACTTTAGAAGTAAACAGTCTAAAATATATGCATATGCACATGGATGCACAGGGAGAAAAAATAATAAAAAATATAAAACTATACAATAGTTGTTAAAATAAGTAATCCAGATAAAAATCATAACTATAATGCAATTTAATGCAAACTGAATATTACTTAACTGTGGGGAGAGAGAGATGTATACAGTCAGACATAGAAATCTTTGAAATACGCAATTTTCTTCGACTGGATCCAGTTTATCAAATGTCTCTCACAGGGCTCCCATTAGGAAAGTGTGATGGCAACCTCAGGCAACAGATACTGGGGTAAAAGGTGTAGCAATAGGATAGCAGAGCTCTATATGCCTCATAGTCTACCTTGCACTCCTTAAGATAAGTTATTGCCTTTATTTGCAATCGGGGCTGTTCTGTCACCAGTGCTGGAGCATCATTAAACTCTCATCTTGACCAATTTCTGTGCCTGGAGAAAGAGTAGAAGTGCTGTTTTGAAAATTTCTTGGGCTAACCCTTAATAATGCAATTATTGTCTACATGTATAGTCAGGGATAGATCTCTACAAGTTCAGGGGTACTTACTTCCAGTTAAATAAATGGTTTAAAATTGCAGCCTCGGTATCAAGAGGAATTGACTTCTTTAGCATGTTGAGAGCGAAGCAATCTTTAGTGTTGGTTTTGATGTGAGGATATTTCACAACGTGCGAGAGCATTTTGTGAAATATCATATAAATCTGGATGTGATGTTTCTGCAGGCCTGATATCTATTGTTTCATTTATCTGCAAAATATGTCCTCTAGGCATTTTCTAGGTCCTCCAATACAACTTTATGGTAATCATGGGCTAGGAATCCTTCATTTCAATAAAAGTACCTATTTTTGCATATCTATTCAAAGTCTGGGAACCACTGGCGAGCTGCCCAGGGTATCAGTTTGCCCGGTGGCAAGTAGGCCCCCTTGAACATTAGACAATATGTTTAAAATGTTAATGACCATTTAGTTGCTTGCAAATATAATAGCTCCAATATTATTACTGTATGCAACTAAAATGTATGTTGTATTACTATTTTAATAAAAAAATCATTTTTTATCATTCTTTATATTTTAAGAATTTTGTTGTTTATTCGTTTAGTCACTTCCAACGCTTCGTGACCTCATGGACCAGCTCACGCCAGAACTCCCTGTCGGCCATGGCCACCCTCAACTCCTTCAAGGTCAAGCCATTCACTTCAAGGATACCATCCATCCATCTTGTCCTTGGTTTGCCCCTCTTCCTTTTTCGTTCCCTTTCCCCCAGCATTGTTATCTTCTCCAAGGTTTCCTGTTTTCTCATTATGTGGCCAAAATGCTTCATTTTTGCCTCTAATATCCTTCCCTCCAGTGCACAGAGTTTAAGAATAACTCTGATAAAAATCATTCTGATTTGGGTTATGTGAGAACGGATACGTTATATAGGCACGGATCTTTACTATTTGTTAACAGATTTAAATGATAGCCTTTTAGATGTGGAGAAGCCCCCCTTTGTTTCCTGGCGACCAATATTTTTAGAGCCAGTCTATCACTGCTGGGAACTTATCTCCTGTGGATATGGGGCTCATACTGTATCTGAATATGGTGATTGGGAATATTGTGGAAATAACAATCCTATGTGTGTTTTGCTTTGAGGATCTCCCCAGGTTGAAACTGGGATGACACCTGATATTTGGGTTCTTTTTTTTTTTTTTACGTCATTCATTTCAATGATGACAATATTATAACAAATGTGGGGTTTTCTGATACATTTGTTACCTTTTGTCCTATCAGTGGCTGGTGAATGGGATATTGGCAGGGAGAGAATCCATGGGCATGAAGACCACTCTCACTGCCACCATGATACAAAGCTATCTCAAGAGACGCTATCATTAGACTTGTTTCTAATTCTGTTTTCATCTGCTGCTGCTTTCGTTCTTTTCCTTGCCTTCTAGAGCATGTCTTATGGTCAGAGGAATAATAATAACGCTTCTGTTTTCCATGCTACAGCGATATATTTACATACTACAAATAACAAAGTAAATGCTGCAGACGGGATCTGGCGTGATAATTAAGTACAATGGCGACCCATATGAACAGAAAATGCCAGGGAACTAAAACAAAGCAACAACAGCTTTGTTTGTTGACAGATGTAGGAGCCATATTGTTAGTTAATTGGGTAATGGTGTAAACATTTGCAAACTCTGCAGTCCCTGGGTGTATTAGAAAATCAGCAGGCATTTTGAAATCAAGGGTGGAAGGCAGCAAATCTCTTCTTAACACAGGTACGTAACTCAGCCTCCAAAGTTGAAGACACTTGAGAAAAGGGCATCGTTCATAGTTGTTATTAAGGGTAACTTGAGTTTGCAAACCCCAGAGTTCTGATTAGGATGTGCATCTTTAATTACACTCAAGTGAATAATAGGTTTCCATCTGGTTACAGTCTGGAGGATAGTGTTCATTAACCCAGCCTTGTTTTTCAATCCAGCTTTTGCCCGATACACAGAAGACTGTCTCGCTCTTCTTACCTTTTCTTGATTTTGCAATAAAGGGGTTGTGGGATTTGGAGAACGAGTGGATTTAATTAGATACAGACTTGAACTGAGCATGGAAAACAAATTGCTTTTCTCAGGTGCACTGTACCTCTTGGTCGGAGAATGGTTCAGCACTATAACAGAGAAGTGTGAAGGTTTTAAATATGAAACAAAACACTTTTAAGGATTCTTTGATTGCATTCTGACAGTTTTGTCAAAACACTGTATGTTTATATTATGTGATCATAAGTTAGTAAATATTTTACTGTGATAAAAGTTTTTTAGAGGCAGAATCCTTCCAGGTCATTTTCAAGCGGCAACTTTTCCATTTTTTATCCAATTTTTGATCCCTGATTCGGGCAAAAGTGAAGGAGCAGATGGGCTATATTCCTGTTGTGGATTTTAAATATATATATACACTCCTCCTCGAATTAGATGAGCAATATCAACATGGATTACTATTTAGGCAGCAATATAAGCCCTCTTCAGGGGGTTGCTTATACATGCATGGAGGGCCAAAACTGCGGATGAGAGTACATGTAAATCCTTTCTGCAGTGTAGCCAAGCATTCATCTCAAGGGTGCTCTGTATTTGCATTCAGTTAAAGTTGGGTGCAGATTTGTCCTGATTGGGAGCCCTACTTCACAAGGGATCCTGATTACACAGCCAAACAAAAAAAGTTGGTGTCTTGGTATTTAGGCCTGTTCCGGGAGTTATTTGAGGCAATGATTCAGAAAATTGCATTGGATATATCGCATCGGCTCTAGTTTCTTAGATACTGTTATCATGGTTTTCTATGGGCAAGCAGATAGTGGCTGGTAGATGGCATATGTTCTATATCTCAAAAACTAGAGTTGGTATATAAATAAAGTTTTATTATTGATAGGGGAAAACTGGTGCCATTTTTGGAAACAGGATCATTGCTTCAGTACTGGTGGTTTTTATTCTTCCAGCATGCTGACATTTGCAGGATTTTCCGGAGGCAATGCTGAAGGAATCATTCCAGGAGCTGAGTGTGACATCTGTAGACAGTCCATGTTTCACAGGCATATAACAGGATTGGGAGGACAATAGCTTTATAAACAAGCACCATAATATCCCTAAGGATGTCCCGATCCTCAAACACTCTCTACTTCATTTGGAAAAATGCTGCACTTGCAGAGCTCAGGTGGTGGTGTATTTTGGTGTCAATATTGACTTTTGTGGAGAGGTGGCTGTCAAGGTAGCAGAAATGGTCAACATTTTCTAGAATACAGTATCAGTCTGTCTCGAATACAGTATCAGACAGTTCATTCTGTACCTGTAATGTCCTTGTATTCCACTCAAAATTAACAAATGCTGTGAGGCTCATGTGAAAGAAAGTAAGACAGCTCTGGACATTTGGAGACTGAATATACAAATAATACTTAATCACTATTTATTTGCTGTTTATTGCAAATGTGTACATTTTATTAGCATGAGCAAATAACTGCTATTTTGCAGGGCCTCGTGAATCAAAAGAAAAAGGACTCAGAACAGTCTTAGAGTGAACATTGGTCTGTTTTCCAAAATGTAGCAGATATCTTCCTGTCCTTGTCTTTTCAGGTTCTCCTGTTCTTTTCTGTCTTCACAGGTGACCCATCTGGATCCAAATAAATCATTACTGGAGTTAAAATTGTACCCTCAAGAAACACTTTTCCTAGAGGCAAAGGAATAGGCAAAGCCGGATTGGAGGACTAAATAATCCTTTGATAACGAATGCAGCACGGCGAATGCTTTATCCAAATCACCGTGTGCTATCATTTAACTCAAAAAAGAAATCAATGTCACAACTCTGCCTCTTTCAAGAAGACGGGAAGAAAGAATAAGCAAGGCTCCTTTAAGAAGTTTCCCATACATGAGTATATGTCTCCAACCTCATTTAAACAAGCAGAGAAAGGTATTCTGCTGTAAACACTGAACACTATGACTCTATTGCTCACTTACCATCTGGCTTTTGTTATAATTAATGCACTGTTAAAATGTGAGTGATTGTCAAGTAGAATTTTTACTCCTCAATTACCCCCTTTTTCACCAAGAATTCTTGGACATTTCTGCCTGTACTTTTGACACTAGAATACTGTATATTTGATATCTCGCTGAACCAGTGCTCTCATATATGTGCATTTTCTTCCTGTGTTTGAATTTCTACTTCACCACCTAATTTTTTTAAAAGGCAGAAAATCAATAAATGGGACATTTTTCAGCCTTAGAGATTTAACAGTATTGTAGTAGTAGAAAGCAGAGATCTTTTCTGTTGTTGTTGGTACTTTCTGACTCCTTTCATAAGATGTAAGGTTTTGTTTGGAGAATATAGTTTGACATATATGCAAGATATTTATTTACTGATTTTGATTCTTTTTTTCTTTTTCTTTTTCTTGCTTTGGATCTCAATTCAGATTCCATTTAGGGAGTATTTTCATTATGCTGCAGTGTGCCGAACTGCTGCTGATGTGATTATCTAAATAATGTTCAGAAGTGAGCCAGAACCAAATAACTGGTATCTAGCAGACAGTTCAGGATAAGCAGATATCAGCTAGTGGCTTCTAAAATGTTACAAATAGCAGACACAAACATTATTTGCTCATCATTGTGAAAGAAATTGGGGGCGATTTTCCTTTTCTTTTCACTTTGTTTCATTCTCACGTCTGTTTGTATTATTTTTCTGCTGTTTTTAAGCACCTTGTTTATTTCACCAAACAATAAAAACATGTAAAATTACAGTGTGTTAAGAAATCCTCCTCATTGCATACTTGGATAATTTGTTCCTTTCTGGAAATGTGTACCTATATCTCAGGATCTGATTCTGTAGAAAGCAAGTGTGTCAAAATTGTTTTGTAAGCATTTTTAAAATATAAACTCCAAATTTTACACTTAGAGTTTGCTATACAAAAACGCCCTAAGAACACCAGTTACTCAACAAAACATTTGTCATTCTGTGTTTTTCTGAAATTAACTCATGCTCTTTATTGTAGCAGATTATATCCCAATGTAAAGCTCAAATACGATAACGTCTTTATTGTTGCTCCCTTTTTGAGGGGAGTAGAGATCATGAAATTAATGTACGGCTGACATCCACCTGATCTAATCTATATAACTAAAATGTAATGTTCGTTTGTGGGATTAATATAACTCAAAGACCACTGGATGAATTGACAACAAATTTGGACACAATACACCTATCAGGCCAACAAGTGACCATCACTCATAAAACACTGAAAAACACAATAGAAGAGACTTAAAATGCCAAAAAACAAAAAATACATTACAACACATGTGCAAAACCACATATATACACAAACACATATATATACACATATACACAAATATATACACATATATGCACATACAAAACACATATACACAGACTGGGCCACAGCAACACATGGCAGGGGACGGCTAGTACTTTATATAAGGCACTAAAGTTTTTAGAGGTTTCATTTTGGTAAAAAAGTATTAAATCAGGTGAATGTAGAAGTGAAGCGTTCGTGTCAAGCTAAATATTTGTGTGTGAGAGATATGTTTTAACTGCAATATGCAAAAATTCATCAAATTGCCAGTGATGATGATGATGATGACGACAATGACAACAACATTACATTGAAGCACACTTGATTAACATGACCAAGCACAGCTATGATTGCAGTCCAACACAAAATCATAAGCTTACTTAAAACATGATTTTTTGTGATTTTTTTTTTTTGGTAACTCAATTGCAAGATTCTTGACCTCGAATTTCATAGATGACAATGGAATGGAAGAATATTTGTTTGTTTGTTTGTTTGTTTGTTTCAAACATTTTTACCCCGCCCTTCTCAACCCTTAGGGGGACTCAGGGCAACTTCCAATTGGCAATAATTCAGTGCCACATCATAAAATACAAAATAGCAAATATAACAATTAAAAAACATGAACATTAATAAATAAAGATTAAAACAGTATACTTACATTGTCGAAGGCTTTCATGGCCGGAATTACTGGGTTGTTGTAGGTTTTCCGGGCTATATGGCCATGTTCTAGAGGCATTTTCTCCTGACGTTTCGCCTGTATCTATGGCAAGCATCCTCTGAGGATGCTTGCCATAGATGCAGGCGAAATGTCAGGAGAAAATGCCTCTAGAACATGGCCATATAGCCTGGAAAACCTACAACAACCCAGTATACTTACAATTTGAGTATGTTACGTCCACAAATTATCCATAATTCACATTATAATGGCAAAGACTTTAGCCAGAGGAAACAAAAAAAAAAAAAACGGTTAAAGTTAACTAATAAAATAAAGAGCAAAAGGACTCTGTTGCAATGTCTCTCATCAGCTACTTTAGAGTATTTTATGTGTGGCCCAAGACAATTCTTCTTCCAACGGGGCCCAGGGAAGCCAATAGATTGGACACTTGCGCTTTAAAGTGAACGGTGAGCATATTGCAACCAAATATAAATCTTCTTACATGACAATAGGAAGAATGGGGGGAAATGCTAAATTCCTTTCAAGTTCAGTAACAAAAAGAAAATGGCATACTTATATCTTCCACTGAAACCAGTGGAACTTAAAAGGGTGCCTATCTGTCTCGATCCATCATTCTAACATAGGAGCTAGTAATTAAGGTGTTGGTCCACCATCTCTTTCTCCAGATGTTCCATTAAAACTATTTTTCTGAAGTAATTTGGATTGAGACCTTAATTAGAAGGCATTTACAAGTGGCCATTGACATTGTTGTTGTTTTTTTTTACTTCATCTTTAAGCAGACATCTAGTGAGTGGATGTGCTGAAATATTGATACACCTTGTGTTGAGTACAGAGGTGACTTTGATGAATTGAATGACTTTGTTGGTGGAGGAACTGGGATCCAACCTTCCTGCTGGATCTGAACCTCATTTCTTGGAGGAAAGGATGAGGTAGTGATTTTCTTTCCCTTTAGCCACGATACCATTTCATACTGAATATGTTTTTCAGGAGCATTGGGGGGGCAGAGGGAGGTTGAGAAGATGAGCAAGCCAACTTCCAGTTTCATGATCATGGAATTCTGCTCCACACAACTCTGGATCTAAACTGTTCTGTAGGCTTTTTTAAAAATCCCCTTAATTTGTGTCGTATTCATACTATTTTCTCCTTCATTTATAATGTTTTGGCTATACATTATTTGCATACATCATAGTTTATTAAATGTAGCTTAAACTCTTTGAGACCCATTCTACGTTATCATTCTATTTTACCCATCTCAACCACAGGCTGCATTTATTAATCTTCCTTCTTCTCATCCCATATAATTTACAGGCTAGGCTCTGGATTAACCCAAGATATAAAGCTCCTTCAGATAGGATTTTTATTGAGTATATTCATATAACTAGGGCAGTTATGTGCCCAGATGGTTGACAGATTTATGAATATTTTTTAAAAGTATTTTCCCCATACCTTTTCACAACCGGATCAGCATTTTTGGACACATTCATCTCTCTTACTATTTGGTCAATTGGTGAATATACATACATCCAGCACAAAATGGACTGTAGATTCCTGATGGGTCATACCAGTTGTAATTTTGGCCATGTAAAAATATCCCACTGGTTTGCTGTTTGCATTGATCTGGATTCATTTTGGAGGATTCAATAAATATTGATCTTCTATTGTAATAAAATATTACTATTAATAGTTCTGTTCCCAAAGTTTGGTTTTTTGCTGTTACCCTTGAAAGAAACAAATGTCTTTCAAGGGTCTTTACAAATAGAAGCTAATAATGCTGGTTATTTATTTATTCATTTATTTTATGCTTGTTCTTCATATCACACTGGTTTTTGTAGACTATTTACATGTACCCTTGTCATTTTCAAAGCATCCCTAATAACCATGTTTTCTCTGCTAATATACATTTTCTAGTCTTTTATTTTCATTATACAAGCTGCTACTCCACCCAACTGTTACAGTGTTACAATCTTAAATTCCACTTCCACATTATCAGCTGTCTCAAATTAATGGATTATCATTAATGGCTTCAATGCATTAGCATTAAATCTTAAGGCATTATTGTTGACAGTTAACAGAAGGAAGGAAATGCTCCCTTTTGATTCTTTGATTACTGTATTGACAACTATACAATATGTTGGAGGAAAATAGAAGCGCTTTTGGCATCAGGAGCCTGATCTACCTCTCCATTTTGACGCTGTTTAAACAGGTTAGAGCTTATGTAAACCTCAGGTGTTTTCTCTGTATTCTCTTTCTATAGTCCTTACTTTTAATTGGTTGAGATTTTATGGAACTGCTGCGTTGCTGAATTCTTTTATAACTCATATGGTTGAAGAGGATTATGGTATTCATAAATGATGACATTGTAGGCATCAAATAAACTTGCAGGTAGGTAGAAAAAGGTTTCCACTAAAACCTTTCTCTTATAAGAGTCTGTGAATGTACTTTTTCCCTTTGCCTGATGATGCCGTGATCCAGGCATCAAGCCCGGGAAGCACAACTGGAGGGAAGTGACTTATATAGACTTCCATATCTGGCGTAGTTTAGGAGGCCATTCGTTGGTACATTTGGGGATGGGAGAGCTTTCAGATCTTTGGGCCTAATGCCACTTTCTATGTCACACTGTTGACACATGTCCTTTTATTTATTTACAGTTCTTATATTCCGCCCTTCTCACCCCGCAGGGGACTCAGGGCGGATTACAGTAAACACATATATGGCAAACATTCAATGCCAGTTTGACAAACAACATTTAACAGACAAATGCTATTTAACTTTTTTTTTCTGGCCACCAGGGGAGCTGCTGCTTTTCATCGTCCATCAACGCCACCGATGAAGTTCTTCTGCATTCCACATTCCCCGGAGTCTTCTTTCTTTATGGCCTCATAAATTAGTTAAATTTAGCCTCCCACACAAGGTGGTCCCTTATTTTCCTACTTGACAGATGCAACTGTCTTTCGGGTTGCAAAGGTCGACAACGGGCTACACAATGGCTGGACACCCACTCCAGCCCGGGCTGGCTTCGAACTCATGACCTTTTGGTCAGAGTGATCTTAATGCAGCTGACACTCAGACAGCTGCGCCACAATCCCGGCTGTCAGTCATTAAAGTTCTGATGCTGGAGGGGAACCCACTACTGATGTCGATGGGGGGATTGGAGAGAGATTAGACTTACATAGGACATCCTTCAGAAGAGCAAGCACTACATTTTTGTTTTATGTGGAGGATTATTTTTACCACAGGGAACCATTTAACTTTTCAAATTAAATGGTTCCAAATTAAATGGTCACACTGCAGCAAGTGCCTATTCAATTTAAAAGTGTAGCCCATGACCATTCCAACTCCACCAGGGTCTTCGTGAGACATTTTTCTGCCTGAAGCATAACAGCATTGCACTCTCCATTATAATATCCATAAGCCAGCATCAACCTAGGGCAGAAAAAACTCACATGCGTCTCTACTCAGCCTTGGCAGTCTAAATCTAACAATACAGCCAGTCACAGTTTGTTGCCCTTTCACGATAGTTAAAGCCTGCTTCCTAAGACAGCCGGCCCTGCTCAATGGTAGTAGAGTGGGCCCTGACTTATTTATTTATTTCACTCACAGTGATTTATAAGTACAATATGACCCTTGTATGTACAGATGATATGTTCCCAGACTTCCTGTGGACTACAAACAATAGTGAACTCTTATTGAAATGAAGGACAGCTGGCCCAAGAATACTACGGTCGTGCTGAAGGATCTAGAAAATGCCTAGAGAGGACCTATTTTGTCAGATCTGAATAAATGAGCCTCTTGATACTGACAATGTAGATATGAGAATCATGCTGAAGACATTAAAATGCAATAAAGCCTTTCTAATATTTACAGTTGAAACTCTAAAAAGCTGCATTTAAATTAGGTTTGATATATTGGTTGCAGACATGAAAGTACATCTCTTATTTGCATAAGTCCCAATCAGCCAATTCAGTTGAGCCTTTGTTATATTTCCTAATACCATCCTCTCTATGTAAAAAAAAAAAAGATTTTTCTTAAGGTGTGGCATTGAGAAGATGAAAGTGTTGTATGAAATGGCTCCGAGTATCATAGCAACCATCTTTGTTTTGCTTTTATTACTTTAAATGATTGCCAACCAACATAGATCTGGTCAACTTCCAAAGCATTGACCAAACCAGTTGTAATATTCCGAATATGTTCATTTTTTTTAAAAAAATAAACAAATTCTTTTAATACAACAATTGGCAGCTCACAACTTTGTGTATAAGAAAAGACCAAAAGAGGACATTAAAAAAATGCTTGACAGATTAGTTCACTGTTGAGGTGCCACCCCAGAGAAGACCTTCTGCTTAGTAGCCACATGCCTTAGAGCAGTGGTTCTCAACCTGTGGGTCCCCAGGTGTTTTGACCTACAACTCACAGATTCCTAGCCACTTTACTAGTTGCTAGGGTTTTTGGGAGTTGAGGCCAAAACATTTGGGGACCCACAGGTTGAGAACCCCTGCCTTAGAGTGAGGAGCCTGGAACAGGTTCCTTGAAGAGGACTTTAAGGTTCAGTTCTACTGTCACTTGGCACTGTTGATTTCCTTTCTAATGCTGCGACCCCTTAATACAGTTTCTTATGTTGTGGTGACCCCCAACCATAACATTATTTTTGTTGCTACTTCATAACTGTAATTTTGTTATTGTTACGAATTGTAATGTAAATATCTGATATGCAGGGTTTTTTTATTCACTAGACCAAATTTGGCACAAATACCCGAAACGCCCAAATTTAAATACTGGTGGGGTTGGAGGGGAATTGATTTTGTCATTTGGGAGTTGTAGTTGCTGGGATTTATAGTTTACCTTCAATCAAAGAGCATTCTGAACTCCACTAATGATGGAATTGAACCAAACTTGGCACACAGAACTCTCATGACCAACAGAAAATACTGGAAGGGTTTGGTGGGCATTGACCTTGACTCTTGGAGTTGTAGTTCATTTACATCCAGACAGCTCTGTGGACTCAAACAATGATGGATCTGGACCAAACTTGGCACAGATACTCATTGTGACCACATGTGAACACTGGTGGAGTTTGGGGAAAATAGACCTTGATGTTTGGGAGTTGTAGTTGCTGGGATTTATAATTCACCTACAATCAAAGAGCATTCTGAATCCCATCAATGATAGAATGGGGCCAAACTTCCCACACAGAACCCTCATGACCAACAGAAAAGACTGTGTTTTCTGATGGTCCTTGGTGACCCCTCTGGCACCCCCTCGCGACCCCCAGGTTGAAAAACGCTGATCTAGTGAAACTCCTTTCAGGTAAGGCAAGTTGTTTTAGAGAATAATGCTAATTCCACTGCAAATGCTGTGCTTGATTTGTTCATACTCATTCCCAAAAACTCTCCAGCTAACGATTTGGGAGGGTTCTTTGATTCCAGTATTTTCAGGTAAAGGATGTATCCAGAAACATACTTGATCAATTTGGCTAAACTAACAAATAGGAATCTCAAAACTGAGGTACATAGTCTGGCATGGTAACTTCACATCTGGATTACTGTAATGCAGCTTGCTGCATGCTATTATAAAATTGTAATTAATCCAAAATTCAGGAGCCAGATTTTTCATCTAACATTAGCTGAATGGAGAATGTAACATCTGGGATTTTGATGGAAAATTTCTCACTGCACTGTGAGTATAGGGTGGGAGGGAATGTGATCTTAATTGGCATGTACAATACATTTCACTATGACAAAATTGTATATTTTCTTCTGCATGGATAAATGTTGTCCACATTTAGTGGCATTTAAAAGGGCCCAGGTCTCTGCTGTGAGCAGATCTGCATTTTTCCATCTACATCAGGCTAGGCGACTGGCTCCCTTCCTATCTAGGAACAACCTGGCTACGGTGATCCAGGCAACAGTCATCTCGAGGCTTGACTACTGTAACGTCCTCTACATTGGCCTTCCTTTGTCAGTGATCCGGAAACTGAAGCTGGTGCAAAATGCGGTGGCTTGTCTTCTCGCTGGGGTGCCGGCGAGGTGTCGTATCACCCCAATTCTACAACAGCTGCACTGGCTTCCGATTGAGTACCGGATCACTTTCAAGGTGCTGGTACTAACCTTTAAGGCCTTATATGGTCTGGGGCCGGCGTACCTGAGGGCCCGCTTATCCCCCTACCAACCCCAGAGATTACTTTGGTCCGAAGACCAAAATTTGCTTGAAGTCCCCAACATCCGGACTTATCATCTGTCCTCTACTAGGCAGAGAGCCTTCTCGATTGTGGCCCCTTATTTATGGAATGCCTTGCCATTTGAAACCCAAACCATTCGAGAGCTACTTGCTTTTCGGAAAGCCTGTAAAACCTTTCTTTTCCGACAAGCTTTCGATGGGTGAATAACTCGGGACTATGTCTGTTCTCGTTTTTATTGTATTTTAAAGTTGGTTGTATTGTTTTTAATCTACTGCTGTAAACCGCTCCGAGCCAAATTGGGAGTGGCGGTATACAAGTCAAATAAATAAATAAATAAATAAATAAAAAAGTGCATAAAAATCCATGTCGATGGAATATCTGAAATCCTACTATCAGTGCAATTGCAGTCTTACCGTCTCTTTTCTAAAGCAAATATGATTTCAGCATGTCGTCAATAGGATCCTTTCTGTTTCTGATTTTTTTTTAAAGGAATTGTGTGGATATGTACATATATGTATGTGCAAAGAAGGGGAAATATGTCTGTCTGGAAATATGGTGGTCGGGCTGCCTAGACTTTATCAGATTCTAAGCAGGCCTTGGGAAATATAGTCTTTGGCCATGTTAGTCTAAAAATGAACTTTTCAAAATTCTAGACTATCAAATTAGATTCTCAAAGCTAGAGAATAGGCAAAAACTGAACATATAGCTCAATATTTATTATGGCATATAGGTGAGTGAGCTGTTTGATAGTATCTGTTTATATATTACTCAAACTCCGGTTACTTCCCTTGGTCTGACTTAATATTTCATAGCTCTAGATGAGTGAGGAACTACTGGAAACATTATCCTAGAAAAGAAGCCGCTATACTTTGTATGGTATAGTTGGACGAAACAGTTTGGCCATTGCACAAACTTCCAAAAACTTTTGTTTCTGGGTAGCCTGTCCGACTGGAGAAACAGAATTCTGTAAATGCTGTCAATGTGTGTTTGTGTAGCTGCCTAGCCTTAGAGATAACACCCATTTCCAGGGGAAGTGATACCTCTCCCCTGCTTTGTTGGCGGGAAAAGCCAGCATCTGGTTCCACCCAGCCTTCAGCTCTGGGATCTCAGACTAAACTAACCTGAGAGGTCATTCAAAGTTTACTTTCTCAGCGCTGTAAGCAGAAGCTCTCAAATGCTTAAAGGGTCTTTACATCTTAAACAGCTGTGACCCAAATAAGGGTGTCTCATCTTCTCAGCTTCTGTTTGCGTTAGAGGGTAAAATGTCTCCACCCTCTCTATGTCTCAGGAATGTGCAGGACAGAATCCTCTTAGAAGGACTGATGGAAAGAGTCACATGCAACACATCCAAAAATCCAAACTTGCAACCCTGGAGAGGTCTTGTTTATAAACACATCCATTCCATCAAACATAATGATTTCCCTATATTTAAAGTCAGGTTGCATTACATGGGCACCACAAACCCATTGTCATCCTGTCCCATTACTTGTTCAATCCTGATGTGGCTGCTGCAGCACAAAATTAAGGAGAAATATTTTATTTTATTATCAAATAACTAGATGTGGGCTTAATAGGGAAGAGTAATCTTTACTCCTCCTTTCAAGGGGTCTGAAGAAACCTTTATAGTGGAGTTGAATGTGTGGCCTTCCAGGTGCTTTGGACTTCAACTCCCATAATTCCTGGCCATTGGATAAGCTGGCTAGAGCTTCAGGGAGTTGGAGGCCTAAACATCTGAAGGGCCGCAAGTTTGACACCTATACTTTATGGAGTTCTTTCACAGCTGACATTCATCCTAACCGTCCCTATAACCACATACCTTAGAAATGTTAAAATGCAGGCAGCTCTTGATCTTGCCACTTTAAGTCTCCTTGTGGAGAGAAAAAGCAGGGTATACAAAATTATAAACATAATAATCATCATCATCTACATCTCAAAACTACTCTCAGTTGTGTTCAGCCGATATCATCATCCTTGCTTATCAAAAAGTCCTGGTGCTTCAATCCTATGAGTTCTGGTTCATCTAAACCAGCGCTATTTACAGTGAAGGTCCATAGACTGCAATCAGTCTGTGAGTTATTGGCTGCTAGTCTGCGATAAGTTTCCAGCAAAGCAAGACACAGTTGTAGCTAAGGCAAACAAATATTGTGCAGGTCCCTGGCCAGGGAACCTTGTTGGTCTCCCACATAAGATAAAAACGGGTATGTTGTTTCCTTTACAATTTTTGGTGTACCAAATAGATTTTTTTTTGTGCTGATCACATAAATAACTTCAACATTGTCACACCACATAAGGTTTTTGCCTTGCCAATTTTTTTCTACAATTATTACGAAATTATTAAACATTTTCTTTCTCAACACTAATTTGCAAGGTTTTTTAGATTGCTCATATCTTTGACAGCCATAACCAACATTATGTAACATGTAACAGAGACTCAGTCTGTTAAAATACCACAAAAATGCATTTCTGGTCATGTAGAAATTTGCTCGGTCACATAAGAGAATGAGGAGGTAGGCGATGATGGTGATCAGATACAGATGGAAGCTGATGCCGATCCTGACTTTGTCCCATCAACATCCAGTGATTCTCATTTAAGAGTTGAATGATCTGGTCAGAGATTTGAGTTTATTGAAGCATCAGGCAGAGCTGCTTGGATCAAGGCTTCAAGGATGGAATCTTTTTTCACTCAGTACAAAAAACTCAAAATGTCCCCACTATGATAAAGATTTGACAAAATATTTTAGCCAAGCTGACAGTGTGACCTTTTGCCATGACATCGATGGATTGCTTTATGTTCTCAGATGTAACCATGGCCCAACAGAATGGTGACTGTGTAATGACTCATCAATCATAAAATCATAGAGCTGGAAGAGATCACATGGGCCATCTAGTCCAGCCCCTTGCCATTCAGGAAAAGCACAATCAAAGTACTCCTGGCAGATTCTTAAGCATGAAGGCTGTTTTGCTGCACAATGGCAATGTCTACCTTCTATAGCTGTCAAACACTGTTGATATGAAAGAATCAGATGGGAACATGCAGCTTCTGCTGAACCCCTTCAATACTCAAAGCACAACTGGAATTTGTGTGATGATCTTAAGGTAGTTGCAATTCTAGTGGGTCTGCAGCTTGGTTATATGAAGTAGTGTTGTTTCCTTTGTAAGCTGGATAGTTGAGCAAGAGATTTGCATTATATTGGAAAAGACTGACCTCCCCACAATAAATTGGTTCCAGGGCAGATGAATGTTGTACATGACCCACTGGTTGATTCAAAGAAGAAATTTCTTCCACCTTTACATGGACAGCCTTCAAGAATGTTGTTTGTAACTTTCTAGGCAACTATAAAGCACTTGGGCTTCTTTCCAGACAACCTGGGTGCTGTGAGTGATGAACATGGTGAAAGATTTCATTGGGACATTGCCAAGATGGAGAAACAGTATCCGGGCAAGTGGAATTCATCTATGTTGGATGTCTATTGTTGGACTCATCCAGGAAGTGTCGGACAGTGATTACAAATGAGAATATGCAGCAAAACTTTTTTTTGTTTTGTTTCCTGGTGACACCATTGCTGTCATAGTGTATGCTGCTACAGACATATAGCAATGCTTAGACTGTAGTTCTTTGAATATGTTTAAATGGATTTTAACTGTGAATTTTAAATATTGTTTATGTTGGAAATAGCAAACTTCTCAAGGCTCGACTAATTGTTTGTTATGTATATAATTCAGATTGCTTACTGTATTGTATAGTTGTGCATTGCTTTGCAATTTTACTTTAACTCTTTGTTGTGCTGCAGACCATGTGATCAGAACTGGGCTTGTTCAGGACACAGACTCCATTTTCGAACATTGTTCAGTTTAGATGCCAGCAGGAACAGCGTATACCTTTAGACTTCAGTAGAGAAGTTTGCTTTCAGACACTAGTAGAAACAGAAGTATGCTTTTAGAAGTTAGTTGTAGCAGACTACAGAGACTCTATTAGAATCTCAGAACAGAGAGATACTTTAGACTATGGACTATTGATTCTAAGAAAGACTCCCTGTGTTACTTACACAGAGAAACTACTTCAAATCTATTTGTAACTAGATTGATAAGCAAAATACTTGTATGCTGAATGAAGTTTGTGAGTAAACCAACTATGCTACTTTTAAAGAAGTCTATTTATTTTTGTCTCTTGAGAGCATGCTTTAAAGGCAAATATATTTGAAGAGAGAGTAGATTTTGGGGGCAACTAAAAAGAACACTTCTGAAACTCTGCTGAGTGTGTGTGTGTGTTTGTGCATTGGCATATCTTTGTCCCTAACAGTTCAAAGACATACCTTTCAACCTGTTTCTTCTAAAGCCTATTTTTGCCTGAAAATGATATACAGACATGAGTTACAATACTTTGGGGTCACCCCTGAATGTGTGAAGGAGTAAAAATTGGCAAGCAGTTGGCGTTCATAGCTTTGGTAGATACGCTTTACTCATGGTTATTATTATTGCTTATTATTAGTTATTATTTCCCTGTCTCAATATTCGCTAGATTTCAGGGATGGTATTCAAACTGTTATCTTGGGGGTACACAGAAACAATGTTTTCAAAAGATTGGGTCATGGTCCCTTGATCCTGACTGACTTTGAACCATGCTGGTTTCCAAAGTCAAGACAGCCCAATGATGTAGAGGAAACATATGTATGATTCTGCTCTTTCACTTTGGGCTGCTGCTATTTTCCAATCCCCACCTCAATTTTTTTGTAATGAGACACACACACGTACACATGGAATTAGAGTGGTTGTGACATTTAGGTGGCAGGCCATTGTGTGAGACCCTGAAAGTTTAAAAAACAAGTGCCATAGAACTCAGAAGGCTTAAAGCTGCCCCCTTTGTGGAGCCAAAGTCTGAGTTTTGATTCAGGACAATGGTGTTTCTCAAATTTCTTCCCAAAACCTGCACCCCATCTGTGATTTGAATGCAATCGCTTTTCTCTCACCCTGCAATTCATTTGGCAAAGATGAAGCAGATGCAAGGGACGGGGGCTGAATTTTAATGATGGGGTTTTACCTGAAACAAAACAAAACATGCAAAAACAAAACAAAACAAAACAAAGAACCCAGCGGATCCTTTTAAGACACAAAACAACACACATGTTTGAAGTTAGAGAGAAGGGTAGGGATAATGTAAAATATCATTTAAAAGGGCTCCGATCATTAGGCACTGCCGCTGAGGAAAGCTCTACTAATGAGCCTCTCACAAATGAGGGATGTACTGCTTTGCCTTGATTTTCTGTTTGGCTTGCCACAAAATTGCCTACCTGGGGTGGCAGGGATGGGTGAGAGCACAGTTTGTATCCTCACAGTAAAACAGAGAAGAAACCATTTTGGATGCCCTTGGGTATGTTTCTACAAGTTTATCAGATGTTTCAGATCTTTAGGGATGGCTTTTAACATGATATTTGACAATATTAAGAGAAATCTTTCCTTCTTGTGCCAGATAATTAACACTACATTGGACCACTATTCTAAGATTCTATATCTTGCACTGCTGGGCAATAGTGTAAATAGACATGCTACCAGAGGTGGCCCTAGGTAATTTTCAACGGTAAGCAAACAGTATCCCCCCCCCCCCAACCAATCACTGATATATATTTTCTGTTCATCGTGGGAGTTCTGTGTGCCATATTTGGTTCAATTCCATCATTGGTGGAGTTCAGAATGCTCTTTGATTGTAGGTGAACTATACATCCCAGTAACTACAACTCGCATATGTCAAGGTCTCTTTTCCCCCAAGAGCACCTCAAGAGCGCCCCTGGGCAAAATCAACTATACTGCAAATGCTTACTTTGCGTAATGGGTTGAGCCGCCCCTGCATGCTACGGATGTGCGCCTCTATGGAAAACAGACATCCAGGGTGTAGGTGGCTCGGATCATCCCTGTTCTCTCAGACTTTATTTTTAAATTAATATATAGGCCTAGACTATGGCAACTAATATGCAACTCAGAGTTTGCACATACTCGCTTTGTCTCATCATTGTGGAACACTTTTCCTGTTTGGAAAAAAAGAACATAATTAAGGAGACCCTCTTATAAATAAAGAACTCTTGGCTCACATAATATCTTTAGTAGAATTTGTTTATTTATTTGCCATATTTATATCCCACCCTTCTCATTCCGAAGAGGACTGAGAGCGGCACACATAAAGGCACAATTCAATGCCATACTATACATACAATACATATCCTTCTCTTGACAAAATTGGGAACTCTTTTGTTCAAACAGCTGAGATAGTCAGGGAGTTTTCGCTATACTGGAATCCCAATGAAGAAAAGCAAAAAAGAAAAACAAAACCGAACAAAAACTAAATGAAACAAACCAAAACAAAAACAAAACAAAAGCAAAAAAAAAAAACCCCAATCCTTTAACACAGTTAAAGAAAGAGAGAGAGAAATCTGCATTCACTTTCTGTAAACCATACACACATTGGATAAAATCTATTGATCTGGTCTGGTCCATCTTAAACAGGCAACACATTGGTCTGTATCAGTAACAGGAAAGCTAAAATGCTTAGGAATTATGTTGGGGGAGAACATGAAGGAATTCGGTTGGGTCCAGAGCTTTTCTTCCGTGTACAGAAGATACCTATTGAATCACAGTCCCTCAAACACATTTACGGGATAAGGATTTCCCTCCTTGCACCATCCTTCTCCCCATCCAGCAGGGATGTGCACCATTTCCAAGGGTCTTGAGAGACTGCTGTGAGGAGGGAAGGGAAGTCTAGAGAGACGAGCCAAAAGTGACAAAATGAAATGCAACAGGGAAAATGCAAGACACTTTCATCACACTAGAAAAAAAACCGCTTAAAATCCAGTTTCTGCCTCCTGCAGAATTCTGGGATTTGTAGTTTAGTGAGGCTGTTAAAGGCTTCTCCCTAAACTACAAACCCCAGAATTCTGCAGAAAGTGGATTTTTTCTCTAGTGTGATGAGGCCCTAGGCAGAAAAATAAAATGCAAAGATACAAAATGGGGGATGCCTGGCTTGTTAGCAGTACATATGAAAAAGACCTTGGAGTCTTTGTGGACAGCAAGTTGGACATGAGCCAACAATGTGATGCTGCAGTTTTAAAAGCCAGTGGGATTTTGGTCTACATAAATAGGAATATAGGGTCTAGATCCAGGGAAGTCATGTTACTCTTGGTCAGACCACACTTGAAATACTGTGTCCAATTCTGGGCACCACAATTTAAGGGAGTTTGACAAGCTGAAATGTGTCCAGAGGAGGGCGACTAAAATGATCAAGGGCCTGGAGAACAAACCCTATGAGGAGTGGCTTAAAGAGCTGGGCATGTTTAGCCTGCAGAAGAGAAGGCTGAGAGGAGACATGATGAGGGCTATGTATAAATATGTGAGAGGAGGTCATAGGGAGGAGGGAGCAAGCTTGTTTTCTGCTGCCCTGGAGACTAGGATGCGGAACAGCGGCTTCAAACTACAGGAAAGGAGATTCCATCTGGACATTAGGAAGAACTTTCTAACTGTGAGAGCTGTCCAGCAGTGGAATTTCCTGCCTCAGACTGTGGTGGAGGCTCCTTCTCTGGAGGTTTTTAGACAGAGGCTGGATGGCCATCTGTTGGGGGTTCTTTGAATGCAAATTTCCTGGTTCTTGGCAGGGGATTGGACTGGATGGCCCACGAGGTCTACTTCCAGTCACCTGTGGAAGTGGATCAAGCCCAATGGATGCTATCTGTATGTGTGATGTAAGAGACCTTCGCCTCTTTATTTACAGCCTTCCTTTCTCCTAGTGTGTTTCACACATGCTGCAATAAGAAGAAATTACGATAAATTCAGCTAGATGCAAAATAAGCCAAAGACAGACCTCTCTCTACTTGATGTCAAAAAGATTAAATGGAACATTAGAATGTATTCATCCAGCATGTGGAAAAAAAGACATTGTTAAGTATGTAATGAAATGACTGAGGTAAGAAGTGATGTTGGAGAATGTGGATTTAGCTGAAAGAGCTCAGTTAATGTGCACTGTTACCAGTTGAAGGCTGGAATCCCCCAGGCCTTTTGTCCCCATTTCCCATGAATGTGTTCAAACACTCATTCAACTCGCATCAAGTGCAACGTGCTTGTAATGTGATATAAATGGGTTTTGTGAAGAATTGCCCTCCCTTATACTGTCTAAAACCCATCTTTCCCTCTAAGCTCTTGACCATACCAATGCATCTTCCCAGCAATCCCACTTCAACTCCTGTCAGCAAAGGGCTGAAAATAGAACCTTTCAGAGTATTGTCGAAGGCTTTCATGGCTGGAATCACTGGGTTGTTGTAGGTTTTTTGGGCATTCTCTCCTGACGTTTCACCTGCATCTCTGGCAGGCATCCTCAGAGGTTGTGAGGTCTGGTCGTGAGGTCTGACCTCACAACCTCTGAGGATGCCTGCCACAGATGCAGGTGAAACATCAGGAGAGAATGCTTCTAGAACATGGCCATACAGCCCGAAAAACCTACAACAACCCAGAGCCTTTCAGCCTGCAATGCAGGTATCAACCTCTTCCTCTCCTCTTCCTCTTGAGAGTCACCTAGATACTAGTTTGAACAATTTCAGGGTAGAACAAGGGGGATGGAAGGGTCATTGCCTTCGTGCCAAGGTCACCGTTTCCATCAGAAGCTGTAGCACGGTGGGCGTTTGGTTTGGCCCAAGGAAATTGTTCTTAATGCTACTACTCCAGCTGCTTTGGATGCATCTGAGGCCTTCCTGGAATAAAAGGAAGGGGGTGTGGAGGAGAGGGCAGCAAAGCCCACAGCCAATTCCCAGTCATTGCTGTAATACTTTGTACCCAAACTGTTGCTTCTGTTCCACCTTCAAGCGTGGATGGCTTTGTAGTTGCCCCCCCCCCCCAAAACACACACTACATTGTGTTCTCTCTCGCAGCTTTCTCTCCCCTCTCCTCCTCCTCCCCACTCCGCCCTATTCACATTACCTCAAAGTGCATTTAAGCATCAATAAGGTGCGAAGGGAAAATTGTCTGTCACTTTAATCCAGGCCTGAGGGGCTGGGAAATAAAACAAGAAAGAGAGAGAAAAGGAATGGGTTCTTTAAGAGCCTAAAAATTCCATACAATAGCTGTGGGAATGCTGGTCAGGCCCTTTCCTAGCCCCTGCCTCCCTGGTGATCCCTCAATTAGCACGCAGGGCCTGGTTCTATAGGCGCACTTGTCTTTCAAGGTGAGCCTGTTTGTCTGAGGGAGCTCTTTTCATATTTACAGAGTTGCCCCCCAGAGAAAGCCAAGGCAGCCTGGAGACTGTAAGGCCTGAAAGGGAATTTGGGGGCGCCAAGCAAAGTGGGCCCTCCAAACCCGCCATGGCAGGTGGGACATCATAATGGCGGCAAAGCAAAGGCTCTGGGCCTTCTCTTCTGAATCTCCAACGCCTGGTCTTAAGAGGTCCCTCATGAAATGGGGGATCCTGGGACTAATTTGAGGTGATTCCAACCCAAGGGGATTTTGCTGCTGACTGTTTTTGAGACAGGGATGATTTCTATACACCTGCTGTGTTTGGAGGGCTTAATGTCTGTTTTTGTACTACTGGCCGTGGACTTGTATGTAGAAGGGAGTCGCAGGCAGGGCAAAGCAGGCTAATTAACTGATGTAGCTAATCAGTTCGTTTGTTCACTGGGCATTAAATAGATTTTAACCAGAGCTGCCTTCTGTGAATGGCTGAATGAAGCATTTATGGTGATGTGGGAAGCCATCCATGTGGCTTGGCTTTGGAGGTATGCACTGAGGTGCTTCTTCATGTAATAAATGAATTGTTGCTGCTAAATAATGAGTCAGAGCTAGTTGCATTACAAAGAACGAAGCATTTTGCCTGTAGCAGGGTGCTTTATGAATTATCTGAGCTGATCAAAAGGATGGTGGGGAATTTACAAATCAACAGTTGGGAGAAGGAGAGGGGGAAGAGCCCAGAAGCAAAAGCTTGGGCAGAATTAAGGAGGGTCACTTCTAGTTTTTCAGATATATGCTGGTAGAATGGACCCCAATTTAAGGAAAGGTTTTGAAGACAGAACAATATTTTTGAAAACTACGAAAGAAGATGGTCTACAATGCAGAATTCTCCTTAGGGTTTCCATAAGTCACAAACATTTGAAGGCACCCAAGAAGAGAAGAAAGGGGCAAATACTAGTTAGGAGCAGAATTTTAGCTGTGGGACACAGGAAGGAGATAATAATAATAATAATAGTAATAATAATATATAATAATAATAATAATATATAATAATAATAACAACAACAACAACAACAACAATAATAATAATGTCCACTCCCGTTATATTTTCCACAGAGACTGAAAGAGACGTTGAAAGTGGTTCTAATCTTGACAGTGTTTTCATTCCGGAACTAAATGTTCAACTGAAGTCTTACCTTACTGCTATGCTGGAAATGTGGGGCTTGTGGGAAAATGTCACTGGAGAGGGCAGAATTCCCATTTGGGACAGAAAGGTCATCATTTTGCTTCCTCATTCCAGCAGCTACATGCCTGATTAGAAGATACTTTATGGAAGATCCTCACTTTGGCAGGATTGGACCTGGGAACTGAAGGGGGGGGGGGGGGGAGAGAATCTATTCTCCATTTCTATGAGAAACTGATGGTTTCCAAATCAATGAGCAGCAAAAGAGGGCAACCATTTTAAATGTGCAACATTATGCAACTATAGAGGGTTAGAGGTGTGTTTTTAAAAAATGTGTTGGGAATCAAAGCTGTTAGGATCAAAAATAACCCTCACTCGGGGTGATTCCACCAAAAATATAGCAGAGTGCTAGATGCACAGTTCATAAGCAGCAGAAACCAACATGTAGTGAGAAAGGATTGGCTTCCATTCAACAGGATGGAACAGGATTGCAGATCCACAACTTAATATGTTTATTAAAGACAAAAGTAGCTATGTCTACTGCATCTTGCCTGAACAATGGCAACATGCCTCCACACTCTAGAGAAGACAAAATGAGAAGAGAGCCAATATGGTGAACTCTGACCACATGGCTTTGCCAGGGAAAAAATACCTTTAAAGAGGAAGTTACGTTTTCCCTGAAGGGATTATACTGCTAAGTATTCAAAGGAGGAGGAGATAGTGGCATGCAAAGATGAGTAACACAACCCTCTTCTAAACTCCTTCTTAAAATAAGCTCGCTAGAAGAAACTGGGGAAGGAATCCCTCACTCTAATCTATCTAGGCTAACTACTCATTGAGAGCTGGAGATTTATGAAGTCAGTGATTAAACCCAACAAAAATATTTATTGAAGTAAAAAGAAATCCATTCTAGATAGAAAAGGTTTTGGAGCTAGCTAGCTAGCTTGCTAAGCTCATCTTCTAAGGAAGATGATAAAATGTCAAAAGTATCCATGCAGCTACATTTTGCCAGGAGAAAGGCAAAATGTGTCCTCACTGGAAGGGAGACAAAGGCAGAGAGAAGGCAATGGAGAATGACTACATGGCCAAGCCAGGGGAATAAAAATGCATTTAAAGAGGAAGTTACCTCATCCCTCACAGAGATTCCATTGCTGCATCTTCAAAGGGGGAGGAGATAGTGGCAAGCAAGAAAAGTAAATACAAAGTATCTTCTGGGATAAGCATGCATAGGAATGTGGGGGGGGGGGGTCCCTCACTCTAGCTACTCATTGAGTAGCCTAGCTACTCATTGAGGACTGGTGACTTGATGACACAAGATACTTGTGCAGTCCAGGGATGAAACCCAACAAACTGAATCTAGGTTGGCAGTGTGATTGGGTTTGGGAGCTGTATGGGTTTGACTGTAAAACATGAATTGTGAAGGTCAGGAGGAGAGAAAGAAGAATTGCACCAGGGAGATAAATTAGGGAACCACTGGGTGTTCTACTGGGTGTCACATTTTTTCAGCCTTGGTGGAAGGCAAAGACAAACCTCTTTTGAACAACTCCCCCCCCCCCCCCCGCCCCTAAGAAAATCCAATGGTTGGTTTATGCTTGAAATGACTTCAGGCCACCAACAGCAACACTCCTGCAGTTTGCATTCCACCTGCCTCACCCGATGTTTGTGGGGTCAGAAGGCTTTGAAACACCACATTTTGGGGTTTGTGAGATGCAAGGAGATATCTGTATGAGATAGGGAAGGAAGAGGGTGACTGGAAAGGAGACCCACTCAAGTCTGGGAAAGTGGAGGCCTAGGCATTGTGCCTGCTGTTTTTTTTCATGGATACAGCTCTTTTAACAGGAGTAGAGAGATGGAGGAGAAGATCTCTCTGCTTTTCACCTTTGTGGGTTATTGCTCATGTCTCCTTAAGGCAGAGGTGTTAAACGTGTGGCCCTCCAGATGTGTTGGCTTCCAGAAGCTCTGGCCAGCTTGTCCAATAGCCAAGAATTCTGGGAGCTGGAGTCCTATTGTGCACCTTTGGCTCTCCAATGTCTCGACCACATCTTGTGAAACCAAATACCAGAGAGCGTCTACTACTGGCTTTGTAAAGTTCTTCCTTTTATCTGTCCAGAATCTTGTATTATTTAGTCCAGAATCTTAAATCCTCTCCACTTCTTCCATATCAGGGATAAGTCGAAAGACCCGAAAACTTGGCTATGGAAGCAAGCTTTAGAAAATGGTTAGACATTTTATTGTCCAATGGATGTAGGACTTAATGGGAATGTTACAGTGGACCTAACTAAAACAGTGACTGTGTAATTTTAAATAGTTTTATGGTGTAAGTATTGTTTTTATATTCATTAATCTATAGTTTATGACTTTTCTGTTCACCTCTAATATGGCTGTTTTAATTTTTTGCTTGTTTATTGTCTTGTTTATTTAATTTAAATTGTTTTATGTTATTGTCCATTCTATTTTGTTCATTATGTTACATTGTTTATTGCTATATGTTGTGAGCTGCCAGGAGTCCCCTGGGGAGAGGGGTGGGATATAAATAAAGTGTATTATTATTATTATTATTATTATTATTCTATACACCTCTATCATCTTGTACCAAGACCTCCACAACCCTCAGCTAAAAAGCACTCTTGTATGAAATAGATGAGGAAGCTGACTGAGGCTCCTTCCACACAGTTGAATAAAATCCCAAATTTTCTGCTTTGAACTGGGATATATGGCAGTGTGGACTCAGATAACCCAGTTCAAAGCAGATATTGGGGGATTTTCTGCCTTGATATTCTGGGTGATATGACTGTGTGGAAGGGCCCTAAGTCTACAAAAGGCAGGTGCAACCAACTCCATTCTCACAGAGCCCTTCCACAGAGCCCTATATCCACACAGCTGAATAAAATCCTACATTTTTGCTTTAAACTGGAATATATAGCAGTGTGGACTCAGATAAACCAGTTGTGGGGTTTTCTGCCTTGATATTATTGGAGATAGGGCTGTGTTGAAGGGCCCTCAGAGTACATCTAAACTGTAGAATCAATGCAGTGTTTCACCACTTTAACTCGGCTCCAGGCATGTGGGGGGGGGGGGAGGGGTTTGGGGGGCTTCAGCCCCCCCCCCCCGAAATTCTCATGGTGGTCCGCGTAAAGGCTTTACTGGTACATTATTTAGACTGTTATGTTTATTCATATCATGATCTGATCACCATGCTCAATATATCCCATATGCATGGGGGTATTGGGGTAACGATACAAAAGGTTTGTTAGGGTAGACCCTCTTTCACTCAGACTCAGCCCCCCCCCCCCCAATCAAACTCAGCCCTCCCTCCCCAATCAAAATCCTGGCTAGGGGCCTGCTTGGCTCATATTATAAAATCCTGGGGGTTTGGCGGAGCACTGGTTGTCTTTGGCAGACAAAGCTAAAGACCTTGCAAATCTACAAATCCCATGATTCCATAGCATTGCAACATGACAGACTACATGAATTGCATAGATTTACCCAAAGTTATTCTAGGTCCTACATCTCTCTATGCAGGATAATGTTATTTATTTGTTTGTTTACTTCACTTGTATACCGCTTTTCTCCCCCAGTGGAGGACTCAAAGCGGTTTCCAAAATAATTATGGCAAAATGTAATATTACACCAGGAGGACGTTATGATATGGGTAGTTTTGTTTTGGATTCTTTCCCCTAACAATTCCCAAAAGCTAGGAAGCACGGCTTATTTATTTCTTCATTTAAAACATTTCTATTCCGCCCTTCTCACATCAAATGCAGGGACAATAATTCGTTGTATGCATACATAAACATAAAAAAATGTTCCAATATTAAAATACACTATTCAAAACCGTCTTGATAATCCGCATCAAATCTAATTGGCCTGGTAATGTTTCCTATCTCTGCTTTAGCAGCCCTGTCCTGAAAGCTTAGTCCCACAGCTAAGTTTTTACCATCCTTCTGAAGGACAGGGGGGTGGGGCGGGGCGATCTTATTTCATCAGGAAAGGAGTTCCAGGGGGGGACAATGTGTCCCTCACCCTCTGAAGGTCTCATCTACAGGGAAGGAAGGAAGACACACAGACAGACAGGACAGGAAGACCCCTTATCCAAGAAGAAAGAAGGGTTAAAGACTGAGGGGGGGGGGGGAGAGACCGACCAGCCCCCAGTAACCGGGGAGAGAGGGAGGGAGGGAGGGAGAGGAAGAAGGACATTGGGGAAAGACAAACTCGGAAAGAAGCGCAGGAGGGGGAGGACTGCAAGGGAGGGGAGCTGGTTGAATTAAAACTGTTCCTTAGTCACTTTTAATTAGCCCCTTCGATTTAATTAGCCAAGTTGAAACATGCAATTAAAATTAGCTCAGTTTAGCAGGTCCTGGGGAAGGGAGGCCAGGGAAGAGGGAGGGAAGGAGGGAGGGAGCGCGGCGGGGAAGAGCGCTCATCCGGCGCTTCCTCCTTCTCTTCCTCCTCCTCCTTCTCTTCCTCCTCCCTTTCCTCTCCCGCCTGCCTGCCTGCCTGCCTGACTTCCTCCCTTCCTCAGGACCTGCGGGAGCTTCTGGGCTCTTGTCGGAAGCCTGCCTTGAAGTTAGGGCCCTTCCACACAGCCCTCTATCCCAGAATATCAAGGCAGGAAATCCCACAATATCTGAGTGTGGAGTCAGGTAACCCAGCTCAAAGCAGATCGTGTGGGATTTTCTGCCTTGATATTCTGGGATAGAGGGCTGTGTGGAAGGGCTCTTGGTTGGCAGAAAGCGTTTCAGGAAGCCACTGATGGAGACGGAAAGATGAAGCCCTTGACATAACGGGCCCTTGAGTAGGTCTTTGGCTTAGGCGACGCCTATTATTCATCACTTTCTTTGAGAGAACTTTTCCGAAATGTGTTGGAGAGAAAGGGTTCGGATTCGAAACGAGTGCCTGGTCATCGACATGGACTTTCTACCTCATCACACTAGAGAAAAAAAATCTACTTAAAATCCGGTTTCTGCCTCCTGTAGAATTGTGGGGTTTGTAGTTTAGGGGGGAAGGCTTTAACAGCCTCACTAAACTACAAACCCCAGAATTCTGCAGAAGACAGAAACCGGATTCTAAGTGGGGTGTTTTTCCTCTAGTGTGATGAGCCGTAGTAACTCAACTCCTACAGACGGGAAGGAGCAGCTTTGAGTAGTTTAAGGCGGGTTCTACCCTGATCATATCATACAGTGTAGAACGTAATAAATAAATAAACAGGCATGGGCAAACTTGGGCTCTCCCTCCAGGCGTTTTGGACTTCAACTCCCACCATTCCTAACAGCCTCAGGCCCTTTCCTTTTCTCCCTCAACCGCTTAAGTCCAAAACACACGGAGGGCCGAAGTTTGCCCATGTCTGGTGTAGAACTTGTTAAAATACCACAGTTGTGCTGCTCAGGTATGTGGGGGGGGGGGAAGCTTGAGGGGCTTCAGTCCTCACCCTCCCCCCGAAATTCTCAGGATGGTCCCCCAGAAGGCCTTACTGGTACATTATTTAAACTGTTATGTTTATTCATATCATGATCTGATCATCATGCTCAATATATCCGATATGCATGGGGCTATTGGGGAAACGATACAAAAGGTTTGCTAGGGTAGATCCTCAGCCCCCCACCCATCAAACTCAGCCCCCCCCCCCATCAAAATCCTGGCTACTGGCCTGCTGCTGCTGCTACTACTAATACACGGGCCAAGACACATTTTAGTGCCTCAAATGTTAGCCTTATTTCTGGGTATGTTTGACCTGCTGACTCAAAAAAATGGCAGCAATTTTCCCCTACCTGATCTAGTGTTTAGAACACAGGCCATGTGCTAGTTTTCATCTGCTCACCCAGAGAAAAACTTCCCATACGGGGGACATGAGAAAAGGCGTCCCCGGGCAACGTCCTTGCAGACGGCCAATTCTCTCACACCAGAAGCGACTTGCAGTTTCCCAGGTGGCTTCTGAAACACTCACACACAAATCAGAGAAAATTATGATAACCATATATAAGAAACTAGAGCTGATTTGTGTGTGTGTGTGTGGCAGGAGCGACTTGAGAAACTGCTCCCCCCTCCCCTGCTTTCCTCACCCCCAAAAGCTTTTTTTCCGACCCCCTTGCCACCCAGATCCTTTCCTTTTTACCTCCTTGCTTCCAAAATCCTATTTCCCTCCCACTGTTTATGGGGGTGCTTGAATAGTGCTTTTCCTGCATGGCAGACAGGGGTTGGGCTGGATGGTCGCTGCCATCTTCCACTGAAATACTGTTTTTTTTAAAAAATATATATATTTTATTTTATTTTATTTTATTTTATTTTATTTTATTTTATTTTATTTTATTTTATTTTATTTTATTTTATTTTATTATGTCAGGAAACTGCAAGCCGCTTCTGGTGTGAGAGAATTGGCGGTCTGCAAGGACATTGCCCAGGGGATGCCTGGATGTTTTGATGTTTTACCATCCTTGTGGGAGGCTTCTCACATGTCCCCGCACGGGGAGCCGGAGCTGACAGAGGGAGCTCATCCAGGGATTCGAACCTCCGACCTGTCAGTCTTCAGGGGCTCCTACACTGCAACTGATGTAGTCTCTCCAATGCAATTGTTTGAATCCAAACAACTCCAGGAAGAGGCCTAAAAGCCAAGACACTACGAATTTAATAATACCAAGAGGGAGTAAGGAATATATCACGCAAGTTTTCCTCGAAATCACTAGTATCCATCCTTAGTAAATGGGTGAAATCGGCATTGAAGAAACAGAAAGACAAACCAGTTAAGGAGGAAACAAGCGTGGCTTTGTGTATGTATGTGTCGTCTTCAAGTCGTCTATCGATTTGGGTTTTCTTAGGCAAGGAATACTGAATACTGCTTTTGCCCAGTCCTTCCTCTGAAATATAGCCCAGGGCGTTTGGAATTCGTTGGGAGTCTTCCATCTAAGAACTAACCAGGACTGACCCTACTTAGCTTCCAACGCCAGGTGGGATCTGGTGCCTTTAGGACAGGCATAGGCAAACTTCGGCCCTCCAGGTGTTTTGGACTTCAACTCCCACCATTCCTAACAGCCGGTAGGCTGTTGGGAATGGTGGGAGTTGAAGTCCAAAACACCTGGAGGGCCGAAGTTTGCCCAGACCTGCTTTAGGGTATTTAGACCCTTTCCTACAGCAAGAACAATTTTGTGTTGTTATCCACCTTTCAAACATTAATTGTGTCTTTCTCCAAGTATCTAATAAAGCGTTAAGTATTGAGGCCTCCATGCAAAGGTCTCAGTTTCCTAGTAACCAAATGTCGCTGACTGATTTAACAACTCAGTTGAGAAGAGGAGAAGTATTCTTGTGGGCTGGTTAAAGGTCAGAAATCTAAGAAGGGAGTTGATGTATTTCGCAAAGAGGATCTCCCCATTTTTTTCCTCCAGGGAATTATTGCAGTTGTATTATTTTATTAATAAATTATCCCGCCATTAGTGGTGGATAATGAAATATATCCTGAATAATAATGAAGGTTGAAAGAGTGGAAGAAGGGACAACAAAGGGGTTTGCATAGAATTATAAAACCCAAGGAACCCCCGGTGGTTCGAATCCGGGGAGAGCGCGGATGAGCTCCATCTGTCAGCTCTAGCTCCCCATGCGGGGACATGAGAGAAGCCTCCCACCAGGATGGTAAAACATCAAAACATCCGGGCGTCCCCTGGGAAATGTCTGCGGAGAGCGTGGATGAGCTCCCTCTGTCAGCTCCAGCTCCCCATGCAGGGACATGAGAGATGCCTCCCAAAAGTATGGTAATGGGAACATGAGAGGAGCCTCTCACAAAGATGGTAATAGGAACATGAGAGAAGCCTCCCACTAGGATGGTAAAACATCAAAACATCCGAGCGTCCCCTGGGAAACATCCAGGGAGAGCGCAGATGAGCTCCCTCTGTCAGCTCCAGCTTCCCATGCGGGGAAATGAGAGGACCCTCTCACTAAGATGGTAATGGGAACTTGAGAGATGGTAAAACATCAAAACATCCGGGCGTCCCATGGGCAACATCCTTGCAGAAGGCCAATTCTCTCACACCAGAAGCCACTTGCAGTTTTCAGGTTGCTCCTGCCACGGAAAAAAAAATAGAATTATACAGCCAACTCTGTAAAATGAGTCCAAAGTCCCGACTGATAGGATCTGAAGCGACCAAGGGGCTAATCTTGGGGCTGGAATATATGTATATCTATATAAAAATGTAATGTTCGTTTGTGGGATTAACATAACTCAAAAACCACTCGGCGAATTGACACCAAATTTGAACACAATACACCTATCAGGTCAACGAGTGACCATCACTCATAAAAACACTGAAAAACACAACAGAAGAGACTTAAAAGGCCAAAAAACAAAAATACATTAGAACGCATGTGCAAAACCTGCTGGAGCTGACAGACTGTAGCTCACCCGGCTCCCCAAACCGCAGACCTTCAGCAGTCCTGCCCACACAATAATAATAATAATAATAATAATAATAATAATAATAACAACAACAACAACAACAAACACACAAAACACATACACAGACTGGGCCACAGCAACGCGTGGCAGGGGACGGCTAGTATATATATAATTTCCATTTTGGAAGTTTTCAAGAAACAGGCTGAAAAGGAAATTTCCAGGAAGTTATACTCTTGTAACTTCATATAACGAAGTTATACTCAGGAAGTTATACTCTTGTAACTTCATATAACAATCTCTGAGTTGTTATGAGTTTTCCGGGCTGTATGGCCATGTTCTAGAAGCATTCTCTCCTGATGTTTCTCCCACATCTATGGCAGGCATCCTCAGGGGTGGTGCAGTCTGTTAACAGGTTATGAGGTCTGCATTCATTCGATGGAGTCGATCAGGCATGGGCAAACCTAGGCCCTCCGGGTGTTTTGGACTCCAACTCCCACCATTCCTAACAGCCTCAGGCCCTTTCCTTTTCCCTCTCAGCCGCTTAAGCGGAAGGGGAAGGAAGGGGCCTGAGGCTGTTAGGAATGGTGGGAGTTGGAGTCCAAAACACCCGGAGGGCCCAAGTTTGCCCATGCCTTGGGTAGATACATCCTAGGACCCAGATTTCCGCCTATGAGTCCCAATACAACTACTTAGTGGGATGCGTTTAGGCAAATATGTGTAGTTTACAGGTAGACACAAGTCTGGATGGCACAGGGTCAAAGGAAGTGGAGGAGGGCGGGAGCGGAAATCCACCCCATTTGAAACAGTTCTGGGTCGGCTAACTCTGCCCCTCCCTACCAGGAGTTTAAAACAACAACTACTACTAATCACGCCCAAAGCTTGCGTCACCATTTCCCCACCTCTGGGAGAAAAACCAGAAAGCTGGAAGCCTTCTCTTTGGGAAATGTGTCTATTCTGCAGAATTAATGCAGCTTCTAGTTTGAGGAGACACCAACATTCTTTGTGTGAAGTTCCTTTGAACTGGATAGTATGAGTCTCAGCGACTTGAGAAACTGCAAGTCGCTTCTAGTGTAAGAGAATTGGCCGTCTGCAAGGATTTGGATTTTTTTTTTTTACCATCCTGTGGGAGGTTTCTCTCATGACCCCTCATGAGAAGCTGGAGCTGACAGATTGGAGCTCACCCGGCTCCCCGGACCACAGACCTTCAGCAGTCCTGCCCACATAATAATAATGATGATGATGATGATGATGATGATGATAATAATAATAATATAGACGCTTGGAAAGTGTTCGACTTGTGATTTTGTGATTCGAAATCCAGCATATAGATCTCATTTGCTATGACATACTGTGTTTTTGTGTCAGTAAAATAATAATAATAATAATAATAATAATAATAATAATAATAATAATAATAATCTTTATTTATACTCTCCACCATCCCCCCAAGGAAACTCGGGGAAGCTAACAGGCCAAGCCCAAAAATAATACAGCAAAGTTAGACACAAAACAACAGAAAAAATACATCACAACAAAATAACAGAATAAAATAAACAGTGCAAAATAACATAATAAAAATCAAACACAAAGGGCGGGGCAAATGCACATGTTTAAACCCTGGGTGAGATAGAAATAAAAATTGCTGGGGGGGGGGGGGATCTCCTACCCTGCCAGATAACCTAATATCAGTTACAGGGATATAAGGCAGTGGAAATCCAGCTTGTGATGCCCTGAAATCAAGAGGAGCACCTACACAGTTGAATTTACTGCAGTTTGACACCACTTGAACTGCCATGGCTTAATGTTATGGAATCATGGCAGCTGTAGTTTTACATGTTCTTGACCCTTCTCTGCCCAAGAGTACTGTTGCCTTCCCTATGATTCCACAGCATTGAGCCATGGCAGCAAAAGTGGTGTCAAACTGTTTTAATTCTTTAATTGTACCCACTCCAAGCCGATTTAAATGCGAGTCTAATAGGCACGGTCATATTTGTCTGGGGCCCCTTCTGCACAGCTGAATAAAATCCCACGTTTTCTGCATTGAACTGGAATATATGGTTGTGCGGACTCAGATAATCCAGTTCAAAGCAGATATTGAGGAATTTTCTGCCTTGATATTCTGGGTTATATGGTTGTGAAAGGGCCCTGTAAGAATCATAGAGTTGGAAGAGACCTCTTGGGCCATCCAGTCCAACTCCGTGCCAAGAAGCTGAAAAATTGCATTCAAAACACCCTTGACAGATGGCCATCCAGCTTCTGTTTAAAAGCCTCGAAAGAAGGAGCCTCCACCCCACTCCGGGGTGGAGAGTTCCACTGCTGAACAGTTCTCACAGTCAGGAAGTTCTTCCTAATGTTCAGGTGGAATCTCCCTATGACTTCCTCTCACACATTTATACATGGCTATCATGTCTCCCCTCAGCCTTCTTTTCTTCAGGCTAAACATGCCCAGCTCTTTAAGCCGCTCCTCTCCAGACCCTTGATCATTTTAGTCGCCACATTCCAGCTTGTCAATATCTCTCTTCAATCGTGGTGCCCAGTACTCTCCCTGAACGACAAGCCCCAGAATTCTGCAGGAGGCAGAAACCAGATTTAAAGTGGATCCACGCTCTAGTGCAGTGGTTCTCAACCTGTGGGTCCCCAGATGTTTTGGCCTACAACTCCCAGAAATCCCACCAGCTGGGATTTCTGGGAGTTGTAGGCCAAAACACCTGGAGACCCATAGGTTGAGAACCACTGCTCTAGTGTGATGAGAACTGTGTTTCCACAAACCTTACAACCTCTGAGGATGCTTGCCACAGATGCAGGCGAAAGGTCAGGAGAGAATGCTTCTAGAACATGGCTATACACCCAGAAAAGCCTGCAACAAGCCAGTGATTCCGGTCATGAAAGCCTTCGACTATGCTATGCTATATCCCTATCATTTTCTATACGCATGGCTGCATTTCCGAGGGCAGAACTACCTCTTCCGTCTTCCTTGTCAAAGAAAATCCTATGAAATGAATGGGTTACCATTATTATTTAGTTATTATTTCCTTCACTTGTATCCCGCCCATTTCAGCCCGAAGGCGACTCAGGGCGGTGTACAATCTATGGGTTAAAAGCAAATACATCACATCATAATACATGTAAAAACAATAAAAACAATAAAAAATTATAAAACTATTATAAAACTATGTCTTCTTGTTCCATTCCATTAATTCATCTTGAAAACAGGTAGGCAGAAACACAACATTCCGTCTGCCCTTTGGATACTCAAATGGCTGGATTTTAGGGAGTTACAATTTTGACAAGCCTCCTCTAGCAAAGAGTGCTGGAGCCTCGCCAAACTACAACTTCCAAAGGAGACTTGAAAACAGATAGGCAGAAACAAACCATTCCGCCTGTCCTTTGGATACTCAAAATGTCTGGATTTTAGGGGGTTACCATTTTGACAAGTCTTCTCTACCAAAGAGTGCTGGGGTCTCGCCAAACTACAACTTCCAAAGGACACTTGAAAGTAGATAGGCAGAAACACAGCAATTCGCCTGCCCTTTGGATACTCAAAATGGCTGGATTTCAGGGAGTTACAATTTTGATAAGCCTTCTCTACCAAAAAGAGCCCTGGCCTCGCCAAACTACAACTTCCAAGGGGGACTTGAAAGCAGATAGGCAGAAAACTTGAAAACAGGGAGAAACACATCATTCCGCCTGTCCTTTGGATACTCAAAATGGCTGGATTTCAGGGAGTTAATTTTTGACGAGCCTCCTCTATCAAAGAGTGCTGGGGCCACGCCAAACTACAACTTCCAAAGGAGACTTGAAAACAGATAGGCAGAAACATAGCATTCCGCCTGCCCTTTGGGTACTCAAAATGGCTGGATTTAAGGGAGTTACAATTTTGACAAGTCTTCTCTACCAAAAAGAGCCCTGGCCTCGCCAAACTACAACTTCCAAAGAAGACTTGAAAACAGAGAGAAACACATCATTCCGCCTGTCCTTTGGATACTCAAAATGGCTGGATTTCAGGGAGTTATAATTTTGACAAACCTTCTCTACCAAAGAGTGCTGGGACCTCGCCAAACTACAACTCCCAAGAGCCGTGACAGCTCAACCGCATTAATTCCACCGTGTGCACCCCCCTTGAATGTTAGATGATTGCAACGCTGAAGGGCAATTGGGGAGGCGGAATTCTTATTCTGGGGGCGATTTTTGTTGTTTTGTCTTTTTTGTGAGCCAGGAGATTCCTGCAAGGATGAAGTGCCCAAGGCGGCGATGACACGACTCCTTGCCGCGCGTTCCCACGTGCTTTTCTGGACCTGCTTTCAAAATAACAACACGTTTTGAGCTCGAAGAAAGACGGGGAGCTCCCTAAACCTGCAGGCGGAACTAACAACACGGATTAATGCCCTGCGTTTTTAATAAAAAATGTTTCCAGTCTCGCCTGTGTGTCAAATTAACCCAACCTTCAAGGTTAGAAAAGTGAACGGGGATGTTGTGTATGTGTGTGTGTGTATATATATATATATATATATATACATACATCTGTGTGTGTGTGTTATTTAGCAGGGGAAAGAAGGCGCTCGGAAGGAAGGGGAGTGTGTTGGGAAGGTAATTTTCATTCTTGTAATATTGGTTTGGGGATAATTACTTTTAATGTCAAAAAGATTTAGTTTAATATCATCTCTATTAGGCTGCTGGGCGGATAATTAAAAGTGAAGCTGATAGCAGGAGGGAAAACAGATGGGATTTGCTTACTTTGATTCAGTAGGTAAATAATGAAAAAGTCAGTGGCAAAACCCCCTCGAACAATTGAAACCTTAAAGATCACTAACGTTATTGGAAGCCCTTGCAAAAGGGCTCCCTTGCAGGGGAGAGGGGAGGAAGGAAGATCTCTCTAGACAGGCACCCAAGGAGAACTATATTTTTCCCTGGGAGGGAGAAGGGGGAAAGCAAGAAAGAAAGGAGGCGCCGCTGGGCTCCCACTCCCACCTCTTCCCCTTCCACGAAGCAGGCAGGCAGGCAGGCAGGCAGGGAGGGGCGAAATAATCTTTTAATTAAGATTTTCTTCTTGCAAATAGGAGTTGGATCCCATGAACGGAAACTCTGGCAAAAACGTTAATTGACGCTTTTGGAGTTATTATTTGAATACTACATCCCTTTAGTTTTCTATAAGGCCCAGAAATTATAATAATAATAATAATAATAATAATAATAATAATAATAATAATAATAAATGTGTGTATGTAGACCCTTTTTTGAGTTATTATTGGTTTTAATTTGGTTTTCTATAAGGGATAAAAAGAATATAAATGTCAATATTCAAATATAAATCAGGCATATATATGTGTGTGTGTGTACATATATATATGTGTGTACATATGTGTATGTATATGTGTATATGCACATATACACACATAAATACATACATATATGTGCATACAGATATACTACACACATAAACATATACACATATATAAATATATATGTATGCATATACATATATACATATAAATATACATATGTACACACATCTAGTATGTATATATGTGAATGTGTATATATGTGTGTATATGTATATGTATATATATGTACACACACATACATATCTATAGGAACATACATATGTATACAGATACACTACATACATATATATAAAAACAACACACACATATAAATATATATACATATATGCATATATAGTGTGCATATACATATATGTGTGTATATGTGTATATATGTATATACACATATACATATCTACAGAAACATAAACACATATATACATACGCATAGCTACACTACACACAGATATACATATATATACGTATATATATGTGTGTGTGTATGTGTGTGATATGTATATATACACATATACATATCTACGGAAACATAAACACACATATACATATGCACTAAACACATATATACACAAATACATACATACGCATACAAATACACAGCTATTATATATTCTTTAAACACATAGGCATGCACAAATCATGCACTGGTGTGTATGTCTATCATCTTTACGAGAGTTTATCTTTACTGTTTCCTTCAAGAATGTCTCCTCTTTGCTCAGTGAGAAAATCCTTGGAGGCTGAGAGCAGTGACGGGCGGGAAAAGCCAGATTGACAAGAATCCGCGGGTGTTATTATGTGTCCACGTGTGTTTTGCCACTTGGACGCAAACGCCCAACAAGGTGATGATGAGGATGGTATTTATTTATATGGCACTTTCCCTCTCTTATAAGAGATTTCCTTCCACGCAAACCTGTTTACACCGCCACCCCCAATAGGAAACATATTTTGGGCGCATCTACACTGTAGAATAAATGCACTTTGATACCACTTTGACTGCCACGGCTCAATTCTATGGAATGCTGGGATTTGCAGTTTGGTGAGGCACTCTTTGGTAGAAAATAATAAAATCATAGAGTTGGAAGAGACCTGGTGGCCCATCTAGTCCACACCCGCCAAGAAGCAGGAAAATCGCATTCAAAGCACCTGAAAGTGATGTAAAATGTATGAATTCTTCCGTGTAGACGGGCGCTGGCTCTGCCTAACGGGGTGTGAAATATACCTTTAGAGGCGGTAATAATTAGACACGTTTATGATGTTTATTTTCAAAAGACTGTGTGCATTTCTCAAATATAAAAAGCGTGATAATTGGGCGCACCTTTGGACATGGTCCTGCGTGAAAGAAAAATACATATTAAGAGCATCACAAATAAGAAGAGGAAGAGGAGGAGGAGACAGAGGAAGATGAAGCCCAAGTTGAGTTGAAGGCCCCTGAAGGCCTTTTGCGGCTCCCTCCCTCCTCAGTTATGGCGACTAATAGCCTCAAAGGGCTGCCCCTAGGAGACCTGAGACTGACGTGGCTTCACGCGTGGACTCCAACCTCCACCTCCCCTCCCGACCTTTCCTCTTGGCAAAAGGCGATTGCCTTGGGGGATGTGGTTTTCATCCGATCCGGGGAGGTCCAGAGGGTCCCGAGAGACCTTCTTTCCCCCACTCGCGTTTTCCGTGGAACCCCAAGGCGGCCTCTGAGAGCAAAGGAGCAAGGGGAGGGAGGAAAGCAGCCGTGGGACGACGAAGTGGTCGTTCCCTCTGCCCGCCTCTCTGCCATCCCACGCGAACTACTCCTACTCACCCACGCACCTTTTTTGCGTGGGAGGTGTCGGGATCGTCACTCCGTCGAGAATGGAGTTGGCTGGGCCTGATATGGAATAGGGAGAGATGGGAAGCGTTTTCCCACGCAGAAAAATCCTAACTCCACGGACCTCCCACGCAGGAACTCCGTGACAGTGATCTCCGCCTGTTTGTGTATGTATCTAAGTGAGCAGGGTCCTAATGGCCTCGGGAATCCTGGTATTGGATTGTCTATCACCGCCTGGCCTCTCGCAATTCGTCCCCTCCCTCGTCCAGGATTGCAATGGTCTCTTGAGACTGAGATTATGTTATTTGGGTCTAGAAAGGGGGAAAAATACTAACAATAACGACAACAGGAACCACAGCTCCACACTGGGATGCCTGTGTGATCGCTCCATTCGGGATGCTGGGGAAAGGCAAAAGGCGCCGCTACAAGTACTACTTTATGTGAATGGAGGGGCGCCGCGTGGAATCGGCCCCGAGTGAAAAAGGGTTCCTTCTGTGCCGGTTTCCTCCCAGTATAAAGGCGCCCAAAGGCTCCGGGACCGATCCTTAAACTGGGCCTGGACTGGATATATATATATATCAGTAAGTGTGTGGGAAATTAAAACAATTCATCCCGCAGGAAAGGAAAGCCACAGACCACTCCTTCGAGGACCAAGATGCGGTTGGGAGGGCTTTTGGGGCCTCAGGAGGGAAGAAGAAGAAGAGAAAGGAGTGGAAATGGTATTGGAAACCAAGAAGGGAAAGAGAGAAGGAGGAAAGAAGGAAAATCGAGAAAGGAAATGTGAAGGAAAGAAGGATAGAGAGGGAGGAAGAAATGAAAAAAGGGAGGAAAGGAAGAAAGGAAGTCGATTGTAGTGGGAAGGAAGGAGTGAAAGGAAGGGAAGGGAAGAAAGAAGGAAAACCGGGAAGGGAAGGGGACAGAAAGGAAGGAAGAGAGGGAGGAAGAAATGAAAGGGGAAAAGAAGGAAGGAAGGAAGGAAGGAAGGGAGGGAGGAAAGAAAGGGGAGAGTGAGGGAATAGAGGGAGAAGTCAGAGAAAGAGAAGAAGGAGACAGACAGGGGAAGAGAAGGAAGGAAGGGAGGAAGAAGATTGAAGTGGGACGGAAGGAGTGAAAAGAAGGAAGGAAAGGGAAGAAAGAAGGAAAACCGGGAAGGGAAGGGACAGAAAGAAAGGAAGAGAGGGAGGAAGAAATGAAAGGGGAAAAGAAGGAAGGAAGGAGGGAGGGAGGAAAGAAAGGGGAGAGTGAGGGAATAGAGGGTGAAGTCAGAGAAAGAGAAGAAGGAGACAGACAGGGGAAGAGAAGGAAGGAAGGAAGGAAGGAAGGAAGGAAGGAAGGAAGGAAGGAAGGAAGAAGATTGAAGTGGGACGAAAGGAGTGAAAAGAAGGAAGGAAAGGGAAGAAAGAAGGAAAACCGGGAAGGGAAAGAGACAGGAAGAAAGGAAGGACGAGAGAGAGGAAGAAATGAAAGGTGGAAGGAAGGATGGGAGGAAGGAAGGAGGAGAGTGAGGGAATAGAGAGAGAAGGCAGAGAAAGAAAAAAAGGAGACAAACAAGGGAAGAGAAGAAAGGAAGGAAGGAAGGAAAAGGAAGGAAGAACCTTGAGTCGATGGAGGCCGTTTCCTCGCTAAGGCTGCACCCCAGTCGCCTCTCGAAGGCTTCTCGGCGGATATTCCTTTGAAAAGAAACAAAATACAACACAAAAGGAGAGAATATCACTCCATCCAACCTTCCTCCGCGTCCTCTGCAGTGCCCAAGGTTTTGGGTTGTGTGACAAGTCTACACATACAAACACGCACACACCTTGACCGGGGATCTTTCCTTCCCGCCTCCTCTCTGAGTCTCCGCGACAGATTCGACAAGCGAGAAACTGCCTCCGGCGACGTTGCTTTCTCTGGAAACCGAACAGAAGTCGGAAATATTTCGTCCTTCCCGAACCCTGTCCTTCCTGGAGAAACCCAGCTCCTCCTCGCTTTTCAGGCTCCATTGCAACGAAATGAGCCTGTAGGGAAACGAACGGGGACCTGGGTGGGACGGGGATGGGGCCCGAGAGCCTAGAAGGAGTGGGAGCGCAACCACAGACTTACGCCACTCGGCCCGTCAGCAATTTCAATCCGTTCTTGTCGAAATTAAGACTATCAGAAGCCAAGGTTTCTCAGATGTTGGTGTTGGATCGGTGACAGAGGCGATAGCTACTCCTTGCGATCTGAAATGTATATTTAAATCAGGGAGATGTCACCTTGAATGAAGCCAAGAGTGAGGACTGACTACACACCATGCTCACGGTCACAATCAGTAAACACACGCATTCATATTATGGATATTTGTCTCAAATACAATTTGTTGACGTTGTTGTATTCCAGGAAACCGTGTTAGCAAGCCAGCAACTTGATATTGCTCATAGGAAACCAGTAAACGTTATTCATCCTACTCTTATATTATATGTTATATTATATTACTACACTTCATGTGTCCTTTGTGTGTGCGATTTCTTCTCAAAAGCCTACCTAAACTTTTACTAACTCCAGATTGTTTATCTCTTATCGTTAAGGAAAAGAAGCGGTTTTAAATACGAGGTTTCCAGAGAAGTTCTTCCTTTCAAACCCCAAGCATTAGCCAAAGATTGTTGGGGGAAATAACACAATCATCGTATCCACTATTGTTAATAATACTATGTAACAAAATTCGAAAGAAAAAAACTTAATCATAACACTAAATAAAGAACAACATTCACAAACAGGGGAATTCCAGACAAGAAACAACCAGGGCTAGCTAATCACCTCCCAACAAAGGATTCCCTCAGGCAGTAAGAAGCCAGACTGTGAAACTGCTAGGCCATTGAATGTTAATCAAGGTGGCCAATTGAAACATTCACACCTGCCTCCAACAGACATGAGTTCTTTCTCCCACCCTGGACATTCTACAGATATATAAACCCAATTTTCCTAGTTTTCAACAGACCTCACAACCTCTGAGGATGCCTGCCATAGATGCAGGTGAAACGTCAGGAGAGAATGCTCCTGGAACATGGCCATATATCCCGGAAAACTCAAAACAACCCGCTGGAGAAAAAAAAACCTGTTCCTGGCTTGAAGGTATTATTCATGTTTAATGGTGCGGTATTTACTTTGAAAATAGTTGTTAAAACTCAGAAACTTCGTTTTTGTGGTTGCCACAAATTATATTGAATTGGTTGAGACTCAATGAGATATTAATTGAAAAACAAGAGCAAAATGTGCTATAGGGCGTCTGCAGTTTAATAAACTTTCCCCATGTTTTTATGATAGACCCATTAGGAAATGACATTTATAACCCAGAAACAAAAATCGTGTTATACAATAGCCTGGAGTCGGAAAGGGTTGCTTAACGGCCTCCTCTGTTGTTTACCATTTTCCAAAAAGGCCACTTTATTCGTGCCAAGTTTTGTCCTCACCTTCCCCGAAAGAAGACAGCAATTTGGGGGTAATTGCCGTACAACTTCGTTCCTTGTAACAGTAACCCAAAAAGGGGGAGGGGGGTCTCCTTCCTTCCATTGATCGGAGAAGGAGGGAAGGAAGGAAGGAAGGAAGGAAGGAAGGAAGGAAGGAAGGAAGGAAGGAAGGAAGGAAGGAAGGGAAGGGAAGGAGGGAGGGAGGGAGAGAGGGAAGAAGGAAGGAAAGAAGGAAAGAAAGAAAGAAAGAAGGGAACAAGCAAGCAAGGAAGGAAAGACGGAAGAAAAAAAGGGAGGGAGGGAGGGAAGGAAGGAAGGAAGGAAGGAAGGAAGGAAGGAAGGAAAGAAAGAAGGAAGGAAGGAAGGAACGAAGGAAAGAAAGAAGTTAAGAAAGAAGGAAGGAGGGAAGGAGGGAAGGAGGGAAGGAGGGAAGGAAGGAAAGAAGGAAGGAAGGAAGGAAGGAAAGAAGGAAGGAAGGAACGAATGAAAGAAAGAAGGAAAGAAGGAAGGACAGAAGGAAGGAAAGAAAAAAGGAAGGAGGGAAGGAAGGCACGAAGAAACGAAAGAAGGAAAGAAGGAAGGAAGGAGGGAAGGAAAGAAAGAAGGGAGGAAAGAAAGAAGGAAGGAAGGAAGGAAAGAAAAAAGGAAGGAAGGAAGAAGGGAAGGAAGGAAAGAAGAAAGAAAAGAAGGAGGGAAGGAAGGAAGAAAACGGGAGTGACAAGTCAAGGCCAGGAAAAGAAACGAATGGGACAGCAGCCTTGCTCTATGTGTTTGAATGGGGGAGACCTCTCTCTCCCACTTCTTGTCCCGCTGGAGGGAAAACATAACCGACCCACAATCTGGCTCCTCTTGTCCGAACTTGTGAAGGAAATGCCTGACCCGGCCCCAAATGCCGAGGACGTTGTGTTGTGACGCGCCCGAAGGCGGTCAAGGGAACTGGAAGGCGTTGTGTCTTTTCCTTGGGGAGAGGAGGGCCGGCTGTCACTCTTCTCTTTGCCTGGCAAAAGAGGCTGAATCAACACTGCCAAACAATGCAGTTTGGACTATGTTATATGGTCAATGTAGACCAGGCAGGGGCAAACTTGGGCCCTCCCTCCAGGTGTTTTGGACTCCAACTCCCACCATTCCTAACAGCCTCAGGCCCTTTCCTTTTCCGCTTAAGTGGCTGAGGGGGGAAAGGAAGGGGCCCGAGGCTGTTATGAATGGTGGGAGTTGGAGTCCAAAACACCAAGTTTGCTCATGCCTAATGTAGACCCAAGATAGGGTTTTCTCGGGTCAAATAGAAACCATTCTGTGGTGAAAATACAAAACATAATTCATGGAGAAAACAGAAGTCATTCGAAGTGCAAACACATGAATAGATACAATACAAATCACCCGTCATGAAAGCATATTCTTGGGTCAAACAGGAATCCTTCCGTGGTGAAAACATAAACACATTCACAGGCAAGACCAGAAGTCATAATTGGCACCCTGTGCTTCCTACCTTAGAGGGCGCGGAAAGTTTTCTAAGAGAGGTGGTAAGAGAGCCAACCTTGTTCCAAAACACCCAATTGAAGGTATCCATCCCTTCCAAATTTGTAAATATCCCCAAATCTCCTCCCCAAGAGGTTTTAATTGTCTCAAAAGGTGGCCATTTGTTGGTGGTAACACAAGCCGGAAGACAGAGCGGAGTTGCCGCCAATAATAATTATAATTCGCCTTTTCTCCCCATTAAGCACCTTTTGCTGGATCTGCACCGACCAAATAATGCAGTTCGAGCTCAATATATAGTTGGTGTAGATCTGGCCTTGGAGGGCCTCCCTTGCGACCAAAGGAAGGAAGGAAAGAAGGAAGGAAGGAAGGAGGGAAGGAAGGAAGGGGAGAGGAAAGGAAGGAAGGGAAAGGAAAAGGATGGAAGGTGGGAAGGAAAGAAGGAGAGAGGAAAGGAAAGAAGGGAAAGAAGGAAGGAAGGAAGGAAGGAAGGAAGGAAGGAGGGAAGGAAGGAAGGAGAGAGAGGGGAAAGGAAGGAAGGAAGGACGGAAGGAAGGAGGGAAGGAGAAAAGGAAGGAGAGAGAGAGGAAAGGAAGGAGGGAAGTAAGAAAGAAAGAAAGGAAAGTGTCACAAGGACAACAAGCAACACACCAATGAACCCAGTCATCGCCAAGGCAATTGTCCATGCGATAATAATAATTGTCCCCCCAAAAGTTAAACCAACAACTAATAAGGTAGCTTAGGCAGCTTGGAAGAAGGACTCAGGAAATCTGAACTCGTTCCCGACTCCAGCTTTGGCTCTTTTTTCCCAGCTAGCAAATACATACCTCTTTCGAGTAGAAATCCTACCTCTGGAGTCCTAACTTTCAGGGAATGATGTCAGGGAGGGAAACCACCTTCCGAGCTGGGAAACGAAAGAGAGAAAACCGAAAGTAAGTGAGCCAAAGAACCATGAAAAAGGCGAAAGCCAAGGATCAAGGGGCAAAAGCGAGCAAGGGTTTCGCGGGGATTTTTCACGAATCGGGATAAATTGCACACATACACACACACACAGAGGAAAGAAGGGAGAGGGAGAGCGCGCGACTGGGAGAAATGGAAACTATGTGTTTCCCCTCCGATTGCCCCCCTCCCCTCCTTTTTCCCCCTCCCCTCTTTTGGCCCCTTCTTTCCCTCCCTCCCTCCCTCTTTCTCTTTCTTAAAACAGTTTATTTGAAAGAGGCTTCGGGTGGACACTGTAGACACCCGGGCGGCCAATCAGCGCGCCGCTCTCCTCCCCTGGCCAATAAGAAGCGCCACATTGTTGTCCAATGTTGTCTAATGGCAACGTGAGGCGCAACAATAGAGCGCGGCGCTGGCGGAGGTTGGCTCCCTCTCGGCCGCTCCCGCTCCAGCCTCCGGGGCCGAAGTTGGGCTCAGAGACAGAGAGGCAGAGAGAGAGAGAGAGAGAGAGAGAGAGAGAGGAGGAAAGGAAGAAGGAAGGAAGGAGAAGGGAAGGGGAAGGAAGGCGAGCGCCTTCGCCTGGCTGCTCGGTCGGTTTTGTGGAGGAAGGAAGGAAGGAAGGAAGGAAGGAAGGGGGTCAGGAATGGCACGGGGAGGCGACGGGGCCGCGCTCGGAATCCTGTGAGGCGTTCGCGGGGCTCTCTGGGCTGTTCCCGTCTTTCCGAGGCGCAGGACTCTTTCCGGGAGGGACAGGCCTGCGTGGGGTGTTCTGAGACCCCCGCGAGTCCCAAGGCGCGGCTCCCCTTCTGAGTTGAGTTTCTAACTTACGGACAGCGCTTAGGAAGTGGTCTCTCCGGGCGGATGGGTCGGGTCTCGTGGGGAAGACGGGGGACTTGGAGGCGGTAATCGATCATTTCCACCCCAGTCCTTTTCTTACAAGGGCCCGTATCGTGGGAGTGAAACGCACCTGACTCTTTGGAGAGGGTTCACTTGCGTCAGGATTTGGAGGAAGAAGGGAAGAGGGGCCTGCTAAGGAAGAGGGCAGGCGAAGGAAGGAAGAGAGGAAGGAAAGGCGAAGGAAGGAAGTAACCGATCATTTTCACCCCTGCTCCTTTCTTACAAGGGCCCGTAAAGGGAGTAAAGTACGTCTACCTCTTTGGAAAGGAGACCGGGTTCACTTCCGCTAGGATTTGGAGGAAAAGGGGAAGACCTGTTAGGGAAGAGGGCAGGCAAGGGAAGGAAGGAAAGGGGAGAGGGAGAGAGTGAGGAAGGAAAGAAGGAGGGAAGGAAGGAGAGAGAGAGAGGAAAGGAAGGGAAGGGAAGGGAAAGGAAGGGAGGGAAGAAGAAGGAAAGAAAGAAGGAAGGAGAGAGAGAGGAAAGGAAGGGAGGGAGTGAGGAAAGAAGGAAGGAAGGAAGGAGAGAAGGAAGGAGTGAGGGAGAGAGGAAAGGAAGGAAGGAAAGGAGGGAGGAAAGGCGAAGGAAAGAAAGAAGGTAGGTTGTTGATTGCCTGTATTTGGAGAGAGACTTGGGAGGAATAAACTCTTCAAAAGTTTTGAGGAAGGGTGTAGCGTGGGGCAAACGGGGAAGGGTCCACTTTGCAAGGCCTTGGGAGATCAGGGAGATCCTGGGGAGGGCGTTACTGAGCGTGGGCCCTCCACCAAGCGCTTAATTCGGACAGACTTCGGATAGAGTTTTGGGGCGCTGGTGCCAGAGAGCCAGTGGCGCGGCCCTAACTGTGAGTTCCATCCAGACCGCTCTGGGGGAGAGAAGGGGCGAGGAGCGAGTTTTCCAGCCGGGGATGGAGCTGCGCTCCGAGATGCCGCCCGTGCCGCCTGGACAGGCCCCGGGGCCCCCGGGCTCGGTGTCTGCGGCGGCGGCGGCTGCTGCGGCGGCGGCGGCCAGCCTCCCGGTGAGCGTGGCCGGGGGCCTGCTGCGTGGCCCTCCGCTGCTCCTGCGCGCGGCCGAGAAGTACCCGCGGACGCCCAAGTGCGCGCGCTGCCGCAACCACGGCGTGGTCTCGGCGCTGAAGGGCCACAAGCGCTACTGCCGCTGGAAGGACTGCCTCTGCGCCAAGTGCACCCTCATCGCCGAGCGGCAGCGCGTCATGGCCGCCCAGGTGGCGCTCCGACGGCAGCAGGCCCAGGAGGAGAACGAGGCCCGCGAGCTCCAGCTCCTCTACGGCACCGCCGAGGGGCTCGCCCTCGCCGCCGCCAACGGCATCCTCCCGCCGCGCCCGGCCTACGAGGTCTTCGGATCCGTCTGCGCCGCCACCGCCTCCACAGCGCCCGAAGCAGCAGCAGCAGCAGGAGGAGGAGGAGGCAACGGAGGAGCAGGAGGCGCAGGACCTACAGGTGAGCAACCTCCCCCTTGTGAGCGCCCACCCCCATCTCTCCGAAATTCACCTTCCATGGGCCCGTATTCGTGAGTGGGAGGGAGGGGGCTCTCCTTTCAACCCAGTGGCGCCTCAACCTCTGAGGATGCCTGCCGTAGATGCAGGCGAAACGTCAGGAGAGAATGCTTCCGGCCATGAAAGCCTTCGACAACACATTGTTCCACTTTCTTTCCAAAGTGTCCCCTCTGAGACAGCTCAGGAGAGTTTGAATTTGAAGTCTGTGGCCCCCAGGTTTTGTATCTACTGCAGGATTGGGCAAACTTGGGCCCTCCAGGTGTTTTGGACTCCAACTCCCACCATTCCTAACAGCCTCAGGACCTTTCCTCCCCCCCCCCCCAGCCGCTTAAGCGGAAAGGAAGTGGCCTGAGGCTGTTAGGAATGGTGGGAGTTGAAGTCCAAAACACCTGGAGGGCCCAAGTTTGTTGTTTACCAAACTGAGGGGTCCCGAAGGCCCTATTATCATAATACCCCACTCCACTCTTCCTGCCCAACTCTCTCTTTCTCTCCAGCTGTGCCAATGTTGTTCACCCCATCCGCAATTCCTTCTTTCCCCTCCTCTTTGTACACCCCACGTGCGCCCAGGTTTTAGGGTTCCTCTTGTGGGGCCATTTTATCCCTCGGAGCCGTGGATCTACCTCCCAGGTAAGTCAGTGTCGCCTCCGGTGTCAGCGGGAAGCTTTCAACCTCCTCCCCAAACTCACACCTGAGGGGCCCTCACTCCCTAAGGGGCGTCTTGGGGGCGCCCCTCCCGTCTCCCCTCCGTCTGGTTTGGGAGGGAAAGGGCGCCCCCTGCCGACCCCTGAGGCCTGGTCCTGTGACCTTGTGTGCTTGCTGAATAGGCTCCTCCTGAGTCTCCAGGGATAGACTGGAGAATAAGATGGGGATAGAGGAAGATGGGGCAGGAAAGTCAAGAAAACTGGACAGGGAAAGGGGTGGGGCAGTCAGGCAGCTACTCCACTTTGTTGGGGCCATGCTTTTGAAGGACAGGCCCCCCCTTTTGTTGCAGCAAGAAAGGATGGCGACCTTCTTGTATGGGTTTCCCTCGAATGAAGGCTGCGGTGTTCGTAGTTTCCGGGCTGTATGGCCCCCTTCTAGCAGCATTTGGCCTGCATCTGTGGCTGACATCTGAAGACGGAAGGAAAGAAAGAAAGGAAGGAAGGAAGGAAGGAAAGAAGGAAAGGAGGAAGGGAGGAAGGGAGGAAGGGAGGAAAGAAGGAAGGAAAGAATTAAGGAAGGAAAAATAGAAAGAAGGAAGGAAAGAAGGAATGAAGGATGGAAGGAAGGAAAGCAGGAAGATAGGATAGAAAGAAGGAAGGAAAGAAGAAAAAGGAAAGAAGAAAGAAAGGAAGGAAAGAAGGATGGAAAGAAGGAAAGAAGGAAGGAAGGAAATAAGTAAGGAAGGGAGGATAGAAAGAAGGAAGGAAAGAAAGAAAGAAGGAAAGAAGAAAAAGGAAAGAAGAAAGGAAGGAAGGAAAGAAGGAAGGATGGAAAGAAGGAAAGAAGGAAGGAGGGAAGGATAGAAAGAAGGAAGGAAAGAAAGAAAGGAGGGATGGAAGGAAGGAAGGAAGAAAGAAGAGAAGGAAGAAAGGAAGGAAAGAAAGAAAGAAAGAAGGAAGGAAGATGCCAACCACAAATGCAGGCCAAACGTCAGGAGAAAATGCTGCTGGAATAGGGCCATTCAGCCCAGAAACCACACAACACCCCAGATCTCTTTGTATGTTTCTTACTTGTCCAAAGGGGTCAGAAGGGGTAAGAAGAACTTTCCCAAGCTGATTGGAAACAACAACACGGGGGAGCCTTTGGGTGCTAGTGGCTCACAGAGTCATAGTGCTCCAAGGGGCCATTCGGTCCAACCCCATTGACACGCGGGAGAAAAACTTTGAGGGTTTAGGGTTGTGTCGAGAATGAATGGTTCCAACTGCAGAGGGATGGGTGTTGTGTTGAACCAAGCTCCTTAATAGCTTCGGCCAACCCATCCCATATTCTGACTTGGTTAAGAATCTTTAAGCCCCCCCCCCCTCTTTTTTATTTATTTATTTATTTATTTATTTATTTATTTATTTATTTATCTTTTTTTGCTTGTGGGTCCGAGGCGTCGGGCCAGTCTGGCGCTGCGTTGCTGACGCGTCTTTCTCTCTTTCTTTCCCCCTTCCCTCTTTCCCTCCCTCCTTTCTCTCTCCAGAGGTCAAGCTGCAGAAGTTCGACCTCTTCCCCAAGGCGCTGCTGCCCCCCCGCTCGGCGACCCCTCAGCAGCAGCTGCAGCAGCAGCAGGGCAAGCCCTTGTCCCCCGACGGCGCGGACGGCGCTGCGGGCCCCACCTCCTCCTCCTCCCCGGAGCCTCCTCGCTCGGGCTCGGAGAACGGCGACGGCGCTGGCGGCGACTCTTCCCTCGGCTCCCCTCTTTCCAAGGGCGCCAAGGACGGGGCCTCGGCGGGGGGCCCGGAGGAGCAGAGCCCCTTGGGGTCCATCAGCCCTCTGGGCTCCGACTCGGGCTGCTCCGAGGCCGAGAGAGAAGACCCCGGAGTCGCCTCGGCGGGGCTGGCAGCGGCGGCGGCGCGGAGCCACCAGCAACAGCAGCGGACGCCGCTGGACATCCTGTCGCGGGTTTTCCCGGCGCACAAGCGCAGCGTCCTGGAGCTGGTCTTGGCCGGATGCGGAGGAGACGTGGTGCAAGCCATTGAGCAGATTCTCAACAACCACCACCATCACCACCACCACCATCACCACCCGCATCTCTCCTCCTCTTCCTCCTCCTCTTCCTCCTCCTCGGACAAAGCGGGAGAAGAAGGCTGGGCCTCGGGACAGCCCTTGGGCGCCCCTCCGCAGCCCCACCACCGCCCGCTGCTCACCGGGGCCATGACCCCCGCCATCGGCGCGCTGGGGAGCCGCTCCGCCTTCTCTCCCTTGCAGCCCAACGCCACGCACTTCGGGGCGGCCGCGGCAGCCGAAGCCAGCGCCTACCCCTTGGGCACGCACTTGGGACTCAGCCCGCTCCGCCTGGCTTACTCCGCGGCCGCGGCGGCGCACAGCCGAGCCGGCCTGGCCTTCATGGCGCCCTACTCCACCGCCGGGCTCATGCCCACCCTCGGCTTCCGCCCGCCCGTCGAGTACGCCTTCAGCGACCTCATGCGCGACAGATCCGCCGCCGCAGCCGCTGCAGCCGCCGCCGCCGCAGCCGCTTCCTCCGCCTCCAAGGAGACGGCTTATCCCAACGGGCTGTACGGGCCCCTGGGGGTCAGCAGCGCCCCCGAGAAGCAGCCCTGAAGCAGCCCACGGCCTTGCCTCGCAGGCAGGGGCAAACTTGGGCCCTTCAGGGTTTGGCACTCCAACTCCCAGCATTCCTAACAGGCTCAGGCCCTTTCCTTTTCTCCCTCAGCCGCTTAAGCGAAAAGGAAGGAGCCTGAGGCTGTTAGGAATCGTCGGAGTTGGAGTCCACAACACCTGGAAGGAAAGCCAAAGCTTCCCCATGCCTGACATAACAATGGGCAGCCCTGGAAGTTTGACTTTCTCCCTGACTTTAACCGTGAGGTACAACTATCAAGATGTCATTTCACTTTGTTGTTGGAAGAAGTTAAATAAGCATGGATATTCTTTTGGTGCGTCCTGAGATCACACACACACACACATACACACACACACACAGTGTGTGTGTATATATATATATAGAGAGAGAGAGAGAGAGAGAGAATATATAGAGATATAGCATAGAGAGAATATATAGAGATATAGCATATATATATATATATATATATATATATATATATATATAGTGTGTATATATATATATATTATATTTTATATAGAGTATGTATAGTATATAATATATATATATAATCTATTGTATATAGTGTGTATATATAGTATATATGGTATGTATATTATATTATATATATACTATATATCTAATCTATCTATCTATATTTATATATAAATCCTTGTGCGGGCAGGACTGAAGACGGACTGGTCGCAGGTTGGAATCTAATGGAATGGGTGAGCTCCCTCTGTCAGTTCCAGCTCTCCATGCTGGAGAAAAGCCTCACACAAGGATGGTAAAACATCAAAACATCTAAGCGTCCCCTGGGCAATGTCCTTGCAGACTGCCAATTCTCTCACACCAGAAGCGACTTTCAGTTTCTCAAGTCGCTCCTGACATGAAAAAAAACAAACCCTAGAAGAGATAATTTGCATCAATGGGCTTTGCTTACAATCTGGTTCACTAAAAGCAATATTATACTAGTTAAGCATTAAAATCATGTTTTATTGCTAACAACTTTTTTCCTCCTTGTTTGATCTATATTTAATTTGGGTCCTGGAAACATTTGCTGTGTTTCGTGAAAGTGGCGTCCCCCCCCCCCCCCCGCCAACGTCGGCGGTTTGAATCTGGGGAGCAAGGTGAGCTCCCACCTGTCAGCTCCAGCTTCCCATGCAGGAACATGAGAGTAGCTTCCCACAGGATGGTAAAACATTCAAGCATCCCTTGGGCAATATCCTTGCAGACAGCCAATTCTCTCATAACAGAAGCGACTTTCAGTTTCACAAGTCGCTCCTGACACGAAAAAAATCTATATAACTACACACACATACACTATATCTATATAGAATCATAGAACCATTGAGTTGGAAGACACCTCGTGGGCCATCCAGTCCAACCTCCTTCCAAGAAGCAGGAAAATTGCATTCAAAGCGATATATAGTCTATATACTATGTATGTGTATGTATATAATCTTTATATATACTATAGATACACTACATATATAATATATGTATAATCTATATATACACTATATATATAGTATGTATCTCTCTATATATACTATATCTCTCTCTATATATACTGTATCTATCTCTATATATGAAATCTCAATCCACACATCTGTATATATGTCTTGACCAGCCAATGTACAGTCATCATGTTATGAAACGAACCTCTTTTAAGTTATTAATGTAATTGGTAGGTGAAATTTAGCATTAACAGGAAACTAAAAAGATTAGTCGGTTTAAAAAAACCCTCGCAGAAATGACAAAATATTTGTAAATAAAGCGAATATGCTTCTTTTTATTCTCCCGCTTGACGGGGAAAGATTCCACCTGTAAATACGTTTGAAGAGTAGCTATATTTGTCATTGTTCTTTGGATTCTCTCCAAAGCCTGTGAGTGACGCCGTTTCCAGGAATGGGAGAAACCAAAAGAGAAGCGCTGCTTGGTTCCCCAGTGAGGCAAACTTCTTGTTGTTTGAAGCCGTTTTTGTCTTTTCTCCCCCTCTGTTTTCATTTCATAGAAATCCTAGAAATAAATGTTATTTTGTATTAAAAAAAATACCCGATTTATCACTAACTTCCCCCGCTGTTTTTATTGTGGTCTTTGTGTTTGGGTCTTGGCAAAGCAGTGCGAAGGTGGAGAAATACTGGATAGGCATTCCTCTGGATTCTAATTGTGCTCTTTGACTTGCTACTTAAAAGCCACTGTTAACAACACAATTGTTTACTGGGAGTGGAAAACACATACAACCCCACAACAAGAAATGCTTTCTTCTCTGAGCAAGCTTTCCAAAATGATTTTGGAAATAAATTATTTTAAGAAATAATTTGTTTTTCCTGGAATCACTGGGAGTTGCTGCGAGTTTTCCGGGCTGTATGGCCATGTTCCAGTAGCATTCTCTCCTGACGTTTTGCCCACATCTATGGATGGCATCCTCAGAGGTTGTAAGGTCTGTTAGAAACTAGGCAAGTGAGGTTTATATATCTGTGGAATAATGTCCTGAGTGGGAGAAAGAACTCTTGTCTGCTTAAATTTCCAGTATTGGTTGGACTTCTTCGCTTTGGACGCTTGGTCCTGAGAAGAACTCTGCCAATCAAGCTTTTAAAAACCGGGTTGAACTCAATGGGGCTTGTTTCTGAGCAGGATCCTGTAGGATTGTTCTCTCCAGGTATTTTGTGTGGATTGTTTATGATGTCCTTATGGATCCTCCTCAGGCCATTTCAGACTGAATGTCTTCTCAGAACTGAATCCCACCCAATTAAATGTGATCTGAGTCGAGGTGGCACAATGGGTCGGCTGAATTGCTGACCTGATGGGCGAGCTTCCATCTGTCAGCCCCAGCTTCCCATGTGGGGACGTGAGAGAAGCCTCCCACAGGATGGTAACATATCAAACATCTGGGCGTCCCCTGGGCAGCGTCTTTGCTGTCGGCCAATTCTCTAACACCAGAAGGGACTTGCAGTTTCTCAAGTCGCTTCAGACACAATAAAAAAATTAAAAAAGGGATCTGCTTTCAGGTTGTATCAACATGTGCAGCTATAATGACCCCTCACATTAAATAATAATAATAGTTTGTAATTATCCCCTTGGCGATTACTGGAGAAGCCCATGAGCAAGATGAGAATAACTTCTGTTAGTTAAAAAACAAAATGCTAATTGGACCGTGTTTGTCAAGACCGAGATGCTATTATTATTGTCGTTGCTACTTTATTATTCTTACACGTTTTGGTGCCTCCAACTTTTGCCCTGTACATTTGACCTGCTGGTTCCAAAAATGGCACCTGTTTTCCTCAATCAGCTGTAGCTTTTGAGATATAGAACATATGCTATACACACCAGTCCTCATCTACTCGCCCATAGAAAAATCATGATAGCCACATATGAGAAACTGAGCCGCTGTTGCGCAATAGCGTTAAACTCTTGTGCCCACTGAACTGCTGACCTGAAGACCTGAAGGTCTGTCAGAGGGAACCCGACTGTCATCCCCAACTTCCCATGAGTCCCCTGGGGAATGTCCTTGCAGACGGCCAATTCTCTCACAACAAAAGCGACTTGCAGTATATTCTCAATTGGCTTCTGACAGGTCTATGAATCAGCGCCCCAAATAACCCCAGGAACAGGCCTAAAATCAAGACACTAAGAACATAATAGTAACTACTACTACAACAATAATAATAATTGTTGTTGCCGCAATCACTCCCCTGGAGGTTTCCGAAGTAGCTTGTGACCAAGATGAGCAACTTCTACTGGCTAAAAACCAAAATGTTGAATTTATTTGTTTTGGGTACTTTTACCCCGCCCTCCTCAACCCCCAGGGGGGACTCAGGGCGGCTTACAAAAGGCACAATTCAATGCCTATACAAAAATTATACATAGTGTACAAAACCATAGTTAAATGTTAGGACTGATATAGCAGTTGTTGCTATATCTCTATGTATCTAATCTCTATCATCTCTATTATCTCTGTATCTGTCTGTCTCCCTCTTTTTCTCTGTCTCTATATCTATCTCTCTGTCTCTGTCTCTCTATATCTCTGTCTCATCTCTATCTATCTCTAGCTCTATCTCTATTTCTGTCTCTGTCTCTCTATCTTTCTCTGTCTCTGTCTCTCTGTCTCTATATCTATCTCTCTGTCTGTCTCTGTCTCTATCTCTTTCCATCTCCATCTCTATTTCTGTCTCTATCTATCTATCTATCTATCTATCTATTTATCTATGTCTGCCTCTGCCTCTGCCTCTCTCTGTCTGTCTCTATATCTCTCTGCCTCTGCCTCACTCTCTCTGTCTCTATTTCTATCTATCTATCTATCTATCTATCTATCTATCTATCTATCTATCATCTATCTATCTATCTATCTATCTATCTCTGTCTGCCTCTGTCTCTATATCTCTGTCTCTGTCTCCGTCTGTCTGTCTGTCTGTCTGTCTGTCTGTCTATCTATCTATCTATCCATCTCTCTCTCTCTGTCTCTCTCTCTTTCTCTATCTGTCTCCATCTCCATCTCCGTCTCAGTCTCTGTCTCTCTGCCTCTGCCTCTATATCTATCTCTCTGTCTGGCTCTCTCTCTCCATTTCCATCTCTATTTCTCTTTCTCTCTATATATCTATGTCTCTGTCTATCTCTATCTCTCTATAGCTATATATCTTTGTCTCCGTCTCTATCTCTATCTCTGTATCTCTCTGTCTCTGTCTCTCTCTCTTGTCTTTTCTCGCGCTCTCTCTATATAACTATCGTTGACATTTCCGTCCTTTATCTCTCTCAGGGGAAAACGACAACTCCCATCTCCAGAAGGAACACAGTTCCATCTTTTTGACACACCGACTCCTTATTTCTAGGGAGTAAAATCGACCAGCCCTTCCAAACAAAGCACACTCTTAGTGAGAAGTTTATTCAAGTCCTTTAGCCGAAAACAAACTTAGTGTAAGGCATCCTTCCTTCGGAGTGTGAATTTTTCAGGACTAAGGATTTTCTGGAAATATATACACAGAGAAGCAAGCCTCAAGGGTTGAAAAATAAAGCCTAGGGGTGGAGAAGTAAGAACAGGGATCCTTTTCTTTTCTGCTCCTCCTCCTCCTCCTCCTCCTCCTTTTGGTGGAAGGGACCGAAGACGGGCAACAAAGCTGGGAGGAGGAATGTCGCCCTGGATCCCGGGGAGTGTTTGGCCCGGGAAAACTATTACTCACAAAGAACAAGTTCAGTGCATGGTTGAATTAAGACGGCAAAAGCTCCTAAAATTGGTTGGTATGGAAACCTAATCCCACCCAACTGTTCTGTAGCGCAGCTGGACTGTTTACTTTCTCACTTCAAATATAACTGTGTAAACATTGCCTTGGATCTGACAGCTCTGCTCCAACCAGTTAATATATTGGGGTGGATGGGGAGCGGGGGGGGGGGGGCTAAGAGGTGGATTCCTGCGTGGTTATTGGGGGGAAAGGCAGAAGAAAGAATAATAAATACTATTACTAATAGAGGGACAAGAAGAGGAGGCTCAATTGCCATTCTGTAATTCTACAGAGTAGATCAGGCCTGGGCAAGCTTTGACCCTCCTTCTAGGTGTTTTGGACTCCAACTCCCATCATTCCTAACAGCCTCAGGCCCCTTTCTTTAGCAGCTGAGGGAGAAAAGAAACAGCCTCAGACCCCTTTCTTTAGCGGCTTAAGCGGCTGAGGGGGAAAAGAAAGGGGTCTGAGGCTGATAGGAATGATGGGAGTTGGAGTCCAAAACACCTAGAAGGAGGGTCAAAGCTTGCCCAGGCCTGGTGTAGATCCGCCCTATAATGCTCCTCAAAAATAACCCCATTGAAATCCAATGTTATTTCTCTCTCTCTCTCTCTCTCTCTCTCTTTCTTGTATCGGGTGACATCCCCCATGTGCTCAAGATTACAGACCACACTTTGAGGTAATTCTTTGACCCGAGCCTCAACCCCGAATCAATACTGTGAGGGAAACGTTTCTTTCTTCTCAGGTTCCGACAGTGGTTGAAATGTAATATAACGACAATAAAACAGTTTAATAAGGAAGGGCTGGGAGAGTGAGCTAATTTGATTGCCTTGCCTAATTCCACTTTAATTGGAAAGAAAGCAAAAAGAGTGGGAGGGTTGGTGTCTCTTGGGCGAGAGTGTGGACAGGGCCATGAAGGATGAGAGGCCAGGCAGGAAGAATGAACTCCTCTCTCTCTGGCCTCTTCTACACTGCTATATAATCCAGATTATTAAATCAGATAATCCACATTATCTGCTTTGAATTGGATTATATGAATCTACATTGCCATATAATCCAGTTCAAAGCAGACCAAGCACAACCCAAAGACCTGAAGACCTCAAGAAGCAGATGCAACAGATTGGGAAGCCACCTATGAACCATGCCATTGGTTGAGACCCTCACTATATGAAGACTTTGTGTTGATCGGATCTCCACACATTAAAAAAAAACTCACAGTCAGGAGTCGGTCAGGTGTCTTCCAAGAAAAATACAACCCTTGGAAGGCCATCATACTCAGAGGGATCGCCTAAGTCAGTGGTTCTCAACCTGTGGTAATAGAAAAAATATATTTGCATGACACTGATGATCATTACAACATCAGATCAATGCTGGCTTATCAATAGCCTTAAATGCACAAAGCAAGAAACTTGGGGACCAGAGCTAGGTAGTGAATGCCTAGGGCTTAAAGAAGGTTGAGACCAACAAATACACAACCACCAGCTTTCTCCCTTATTAGAAATGCAAATAACTAGTTCAGACACAGAGTTAAAGATAAAAGGCTTTACTTACTAAGAAAAGAGCATGCATGATGTAAATCTCTCTCTCTCTCTCTCTCTCTCTCTCTCACACACACACACACACACACACACACACACACGTAACAAATCATCCTTGGTTACATTCAGAGCAATGAGTCGGGCCTTAAGATGGTAAGCAGGCCTCTCTTCTCCAAAAAGGTTACATCTCAAAAAGCAGCAAAGAAGAACAAAACAGCAAAATGGCAAATGGCAAAAATGGGGGGAACAAAGGAATAAATCCCCTTTATATACCCTTCCAAACATGTGCCCAGATAGCCTAAGTGACTTAGGACACATATCAGATGGTGGTCAACTTATTAGCTTACATGCATATTTAAATCAGGTGCCATAAACTTTGGAATGTGAAGAGTTCACATTACAGCAGGTACAAACAGGAAGTATGTCTCTTTAGAAATGTGTATGAGATTGCATATACTCCCAACATGTGCGTCCCCAGAAAATCCTACTCCCAACATGTGCGTCCCCCCAACTGTTAGGATTTCTGGGAGTTGAAGGCCAAAACATCTGGGGACCCACTGGCCTAAGTGAAGATACACTGGATTTTATATGGCAGCGTAGAAGGGGCCTCAGTGAAGACTCCATGTTTTGAAAGCTTTCTCCAGGTCCATAAAATCCAGTCTTCCACAGAGAAAAAGGCCTTCTCAGCTCACTCTTCTCCTTGCATCACTTCCTTGGGTTTCCCCCAAACATAATAATCATAATCGTATTCATAATAGTATTCATAATCACAATCATAATCTATATAAATAAAATGTAATGTTAGTTTGTGGGATTAACATAATTCAAAAACCACTGGGAGAATCGACACCAAATTTGGACACAATACACCTATCAGGCCAACAAGTGACCATCATTCATAAACACAGCAAAAAAGACTTAAAAAAGCAAAAAACAAAAAAACAAAAAACAAAACAAAACAAAAAACAATGCATGCGCAAAACCACATATATACACATATACACAAATAAATACACACACATATACCCATACATATATACACACACAGAACACATATACACAGATTGGGCCACAGCAACACATGTCAGGGGACAGCTAGTAATAAATAAAATGGTCTCCAGATTCTTCAAGTCCAGTTTTCCACAGAGAAAAAGGCCTCCCTCAGTTCGCTCTTCTCCTTGCTTCACTTTCTTGTGTTTTCCCCAAACATAGTAATCATAATCATAATAGTAATCATAATCACAATAATATTAATAAATAAAATGGTTTCCAAGTTTACCAAGTCCAGCCTCAAGAGACAAAATGGCATCCTGAACCCAATCTTCTCCTTCCTCCTAAACACAATCTTCTCACTTCACCTCCTTGAGATTTCCCTGAGGCACCACAATCACAATGACAATCGCAAAATATTCTCCAGCTTCATCAAGTTCAGCTTTCCAAAGACAAAATGGCCTGTTCAGCCCACTTCTCTTCTCTTCATCTTGGGATTACCCCAAGGTATTGTAAATAAAAACCATAAAACATAACCATAATAATAGTCATAAATAAAATGATCTCCAGGTTCACCAGATACATCCTTCGAGAGACAAAATGGCCTCTTCAACACATTCCTTCTCAGTTCACCTCCTTGGAATTACCTTGACACACTATAATTACAATCACAATCTATATAAATAAAAATGTAATGTTTGTTTGCGGGATTAGCGTAACTCAAAAATCAGTGGATGAATTGACACCAAATTTGGACACAATACACCTATCAGGCCAACGAGTGGCCATCACTCATAAAACACTGAAAAAACACAGCAGAAGAGGCTTAAAAAGCCAAAAATAAAAAATTACAACTCATGCACAAAACGACACACACACACACACACACACATACACAAATATATGCACACACAAATACACACACAAAACACATATACACAGACTGGGCCACAGCAACATGTGGCAGGGGACAGCTAGTGATAAATAAAATGGTCTTCAGGTCCACTAGGTCTAGCCTTTGAGAGAGAAAATGGCTTCCTCAGCCCACCCTTCCCCTCGCTTCCCCTCTCTGTGATTTCCTTGAGGCATCATAATCACAACCATAATCATTAATAATAAATAAAATGGTCTTCAGGTTCACCAAGTCCAGTTTTCTAGCGACACAAGACACAATGGCCTCCTCAGTCCACTCTTTTCCTTGCTTTACCTCCTTGGGATTTCTCTGAGGCAACATAATCATAATCTTAATCATAGTCATAACCATAATCAAAATCATAAATGAAATGGTCTTCAGGTTCACGAAGTCCAGAGAGACAATAATAATAATAATAATAATAATAATAATAATAATAATAAACCTTTATTTGTACCCCGCTACCATCTCCCGAAGGACTCGGTGCGACTTACAAGAGGCTGAGCCCAAATACAATAGTAAAAACAACAGCAACAACAGACAGCAAAATAACTCAGAAAACAAAGCAATAACATTGACAACACACAATGACACAATTAAAAACAATGGCAGGGCCAAATGTAATAATTAAAATTAAAAGTGCTGGGCATGACTAGGTGGAGTGTTTGGAGGGGATGGGCATGCAGATATCCTAGATCTCTGATAAAGTGCGTTGGGACATAATGCTAGGAGTTTCCTATTCTGGGAAGGCACACTGGAACAACCATGTTTTCAAGCTCCTCCTAAAGATTGCTAGCTACGGGGCCTGCCTGATGTCTTTGGGGAGAGAGTCCCAGAGTCAAGGGGCCACCACAGAGAAAGCCCTATCTCTCGTCCCCACCAATTGTGCTGGCGATGCAGGTGGGATCGTGAGCAGGGCCTCTCCAGATGAATGAAGAGATCGTGTGGGTTCGTACACAGAGATGCGGTCACGCAGGTAGACAAATGGCCTCCTCCTCCACCTCCCCTTTTGTCTTGCAAGCTAAGCAGAATCCTCCAGTTTGTACAAGCACCACTATCCTGTATGGTGATCAGGAGCAATTTCCAGAGAAACAATTCTTCTTCTGAGGGAGTAAAAAAGCAAAGCTTGGACTATTCTGACTACAGCTTTTTGTAGCTGCATTGGGTCTGGGTCCTGAGAGAAAAACAGGGTACAAATAAATACAACAACAACAACAATAACAAGAATTCCCAGTATTGTCTAGCCAACATGGCCTCTAGGAGATTCTGGGAGTTGTAGTCCCAAAGTGAACTTTTCCAAGCTCTCTCTGAAAGTGAGCAGGGAACCTCTCAGTGGTGGGTGCATGTGACTGGATCCAACCACAGGCTTTGTGATCAATTTGAATCAGAGCAAAAAGAAATTCTCCATCCTCATGTAATATTTGCTTAAAGACAGTCAAATAAAACAGATTTGGACACTCTGATGGTGTCAAATTGACTAGTTGGGAAGCATTTTTAAACTATATCAGGCATGGGCAAACTTCAGCCCTCCAGTTGTTCTGAACTTCCATTCCTGTGGGAGTTGAAGTCCAAAACACCTGGAGGGCTGAAGTTTACCCATGCCTCATCTATATTATAAGGAAAATTACTGATCTGTTCTCCTTCAAATTCTTATGACAAGAGTTGTCCTCTTTAGTCTTGTGAAATTTTACATAATATAATATACATGATATTGCATAATAATAATACAAATAATACATTTTATTTATTCTCTGCCTCAAGGCTGAAAAAGTAATTAAAAGACATAGATGAAACATAAAATAATTAAAACACATAAATCTAAGTTTAAAACACATTAAAATTATTCAGACTAATAAAGTGGTTTAAAATTTACTGTTTAAATTGATAGCTTAAATTTTACTGTGTAGGCCTTCTGGATCATCTTTTTACCTATCTGTATATGTGTAAATATAATATGATATAATATAACGGAATAATACAGCATAGGCAATATTGCAGTGTAGTCCGAGTTAAGCTTGTAATACAGTGTAGTTTTCTTTTTGGTTTCCCTTTTGGTGGAATCAGAAAGACTCCCTGGTGAGAAGGGCAGAACTTTCCACCCAAAGAGGAAATCTAAAAGCCATTAGGCTTCCTCTCTGCTTCTTCCACCCCTACATAAATTTAACAACAACTACAATAAAATTGTTGGCAGTTGAATCCAATTCAACAAAGCGAGTATAAATAATTTGTAAAGTAGAGAGGCAGAGTGCCAGCATTTGCAAACTTTCCTGTTAATTAAATCTTAATCCGTTCAGTTGCATTTTCAGTATTTGGCTGTGTACTGAGAACAGGGCAAGTCCAGGAGGTTTATTAGCTGCCCTGGTGTTTAATAGAAATCAGTCATAATCCACAACATAATAAAGATAAAATTATACTAACAGTTTAGTAGCAACATGGCATTCTTCATTCCAAATGGACCTTTTCCTTCCTCACCTACAGGGTCTTCAAAAGAGGAAAGGACATGGAATAGCCAAGGAAAGAGACTCGCTGAGAGTTTAATTGCTACAATGTTTGGTTTGCAGATACTTACAGGGCTGTATGGATTCACTGGGTCTTGAGCTAAAGCAGTGATTCCCAACTAATGGGTCATGGCTCACTGATGGGCCACAAGACCTAAAATAAGGTCAGTGGCCCCAAAGTTGTTGTTGCTGTTGTTGTTGTTATTATTATTATGACACAATAATAATAATAATAGAGCCCCCGGTGGCGCAGTGGGTTAAATCCCTGTGCTGGCAGGACTGAAGACTGACAGGTCGCAGGTTCGAATCCGGGGAGAGGCAGATGAGCTCCCTCTATTAACTCCAGCTCCTCATGCGGGGACATGAGAGAAGCCTCCCACAAGGATGATAAAACATTAAATCATCCGGGCGTCCCCTGGGCAACGTCCTTGCAGACAGCCAATTCTCTCACACCAGAAGCAACTTGCAGTTGCTCTTGACACAAAAAAGGTTGCCCCTGACACACAAAAAAATGACACAAAAACACAGTATGTCACAGCAAACGAGATATATATGTTGGATTTCATATGACAAAATCATAAGTACACTTTCCAAGTGTTTAGGACTGTGTGATGTATTTTCGAATGATTTGTGCATATCCAAATAAGGTGGCCTTTTGTAGTTGATAGATTGCGATTTTGTCAATGTTTATTGTTTTCAAATGCCAGCTGACATCTTTTGGCACGGCACCCAGTGTGCTGATTACCACTGGGACCACCTGTACTGGTTTAGGCCAGAGCCTTTGCAGTTCGATTTTGATAACGGCTGATGATGATGATGATGATTAGCTCCCATTGCCAAACACAAGAGTTGCAATATGAAAGCAGCCCTTTGTAAGACTACTACTTTGTAGTAATAATAATAATAATAATAATAATAATAATAATAATAATTTTACTGACACAAAAACACAGTATGTCACAGCAAACAAGATATATATGCTGGATTTCATATCACAAAATCACAAGTCAAACACTTTCCAAACTACTTTCTTCCTCGTCCTCCTCGTCCTCCTCGTCCTCCTCGTCCTCCTCGTCCTCCTCCTCCTCCTCCTCCTCCTCCTCCTCCTCTTCTTCTTCTTCTTCTTCTTCTTCTTCTTCAAGCTGTTGGGGACAGTTTACTGGGTCCTGTGCTCCACTTTTTGTATTTTTTTCAAACTCTAAGGTTGACCAAAAACTCTTCGTAACTCTTTTGGTATTAATGGTGGAAAGTGGTCCCTGGTCAAAGTGGTCCCTGGTCAGAGTGGTCCTTGGTCAAGTGGTCCCTGAAAAAAAAAAGGTTGGGAACCACTGAGCTAAAGAAAAAGTGAGGAAACTTTAGCCCCCCTCCCCAACATTTTTGACTATCTCTTACATAATACTATACCAATGCTATAGAATTGTGTGCCATTGTTTTTACATGACTTCAAGTTGACTCCAATTTATGGTGATGCTGTCCTAGTGTTTCCTTGGCAAATTTTCTTCAGAGGAGGTTTCCCATTTCCTTCTTCTGAGGTGAAAAGTTTGTGACTTGCACAAGGTCACCTAGTAAGAATTTAAACCTCTTTCTCTTTGCTGTCCTAAAACACAAACAGCTACACTAGGGTAACTCTGTGGCCATGCTGCCTGGAGCCAATGGGAGCTGTAGGCCTAGTTGTAAAGGGTCAAATGTTTCTCATTCCTAACATAAACTTTAAGAATCTTAAAATTCCAGATTTTAGGGATTAATGGTAGTTTCTCAGTAGTGACAGGGACATTTCTGCATACCTTCAAAGTTTTTGTTACATGTGTGAAGTCAAAGTAGTTAGCACAGAAGGAACTACTCCTTACATTAAATGGAAAGAGAAGAATTGTGCGCATATTTTTTGCATATGTAGATCAAGGCTACCTCATGAAATGAACATGAGTAATGCAAAGGGAGTCCTACACTCCCGAATCTCTGGAACTGAGTACACTTATTTATTAACATACAAAGTACAAATGAAGCATGACATAAACAGCAGGAAAAATGAAGAAAATAATTTAGAACAATAGATACACACATTTTAGCTCTGAAATTTCTTTATGGAGAATGCTGACCTTTATGAAGGGTTGGTTTGCTATAATAAGACTTTGTAAAAAGTAGCTTCTTTATCAGAGGTGTTGTTAACTGAAATATGCCTGTATTTTGGAAGCTTTTAAACAGAGGCTGGATGGCCATCTGTCAGAGGTGATTTGAATGCAATATTCCTGCTTCTTGGCAGGGGGTTGTACTTTGGAGGTAAGGATTTGATTCTCTGCTTAACTATAGAAATTTACGTCCGTAGCCCCAAAAAGATCTTAGGGTCACTTCCAACTCTTTGAGGTCTCTTCCAACTCTTTGATTCTATGATTCTAAGTAAGCATTTAATAACATGTAATAAAACAACCATTACGAAAGCAGTATTGTGGTGAGGAATGAGGGGCATAGAAATCCTAGAGGTTACTAGGCTTGGAAGGGAGCCCTAGACAGTAACCTTCTAGGGAAGCCTGGTGAATGACTGCATCCTGCAACATTCATTGGTCTTCCTGGGCTGCTGCACAGTGACTCTAATAAAGGCATGGCAGTCCAAAGACTTTGGTTACCTGTTGTGCAGACGAGGGACACGTCTCAAGTATTTTCTGGAGGTCAGTTTAAGATTCCAAGAATCCAGAATTAAAAGGCCTCTCCTAGATGGCATGTCCCCTGGAAGAGAACAAAAGGACAGATACTCCGGTAAGTTGTTTTATTTATAATTAATTGCAACTTATTTGTTAATCGATTAAAATATTTTTTTTTGTGTCTTTAAGTAATTTCTGACCTAAGGTGACCCTAAGGTCTTTTTGGGGCTACGGACGTAAGTTTCTATAGTTAAGCAGAGAATCAAATCCTTACCTCCAAAGCCATAGTTCAATGCTCTGTCCATGACACAATGCTGGCTCTCAATACATATATCTCACACTATAACCGAGGAACTCAGGGCAGTGAACAATATAATCAATTTAACAAAATAAATACCATATCAATATTTTTAAAAGACTAAACAGCATATCATTTAAAACCAGACAATTTAAAACCAGTTAAAACAATTAAAATGATGCTGACTATATATGTGTAGGGGTAAAATCAATAAACCCCTGAAACCTTTAACAGAAAGCCACATTGTGACTTAAAGCTGGAGTGACACCGGCATTGGTACCAACTGTGCCTCTGAAAGTAAGGCATTCAAAACTAGGTGCCACAACAGAGCAGGCCCCCTTCATATTCTTCTACGATATATTGCATGGAGGAGGCTAAAGCTATTTGTGTTTGGTTTGTATTTGTGATCTAATTAAGGTTGTGTTCTTTGAACATCTTCAAGATAAGTATGTGTATGCATGTGTGTGCACACATGAATGATTACTGATTGATCATCAATTGACATTTATTTATCTTGATTATAGAATACTGTATAGTTTTGTGTGGCTGCCCCTTTGAGTGCTTTGTGAGCCAGCCTAAGTCCCTCTGGGAGATTGTTGTTGTTATAATAATAATAGCATATTACTAGATTGCTGTTTCAAGACAGGAGCTGGAACTGTGCTAGACAGTTGCAAGTGCCACTAGCATAACTAAGATTGGTGTCATACAGTGTGGTAACTCATGGTGTCCCGTCATGGACTTCCTCCTGTATTATTATTATTATTATTATTATTATTATTATTATTATTATTATTATGCCATCCGCCCAAACAATATAAAAAATAGAACTGCGATGTGCTTCTCTCTATGTCTGAGCGAACTGCAGGTGTCTATATTGAGAAGCTTGAGATACTCAGACTGGTTTAAACATCAAAAAAGGATATTTATTTATTCAAAGTCCTTGAAGACTTGGCACAGTTCATCGCAGTTCATCAAAGTTGCAAACAAACTGTCAATAGATGAAGCTACAAATATTCTTTCTTTTCTTTAGTTACAGAGGCAACCCTTTCTCCAGATGGCAGATAAGATCCTGAAATCTTAACACCCTAGCCTTAAACTGTTGTGGTTTAGAAAAAGGCAGGTTTTTTCCCTATCTATAACTTAAGGTCAGTCCTGGAGACAAAGTAGTCACGACTTTCTATAACTATAACTCAATCTTCTCAACTAAGCTTATCTGTCTAAAATATCTCAATACAGCTCAATACACAATATACTATCTATATTAACTCAATATAGCTTACTCAGTTTAGTTTTTGCAATGGTTTTCCCAGAGCTAACTGCCTAGCCGTCAGCACGTCTGAAGTCTTTCCTCAAACTGAAAAGGCAGGGGAGAAACTAAAATGGAGATCTTTCCCTGGGAGAAAAGGCGGTCCCTAAACTCAAAGAGCTGCTATCTAAGCCAATAGTTGCAAAGAGGCCTGTAGACTCTAACACTATTAACTTTTAGGACTCTTGCAAAGCTGCAGTAGCCCTGGGAGAAAATGCAAGAGGAAGCAACCTCAAGCAACTATAAAGTAAGGCAAATCAGGCTCCTGGGAGACGGAACAATTATTATTATTATTAAACTTTATTTATACCCCACCACCATCTCCCCTCAGGGACTTGGGGCAGCTAATATGAGCCCAAGCCCAGCAAATACAATAACAATATAAAATATATACAGAAGATAATAACTCAAATAAAATACAAACAATAAAAGAAAAATAACACAGTGGGATAAAAAACTGGATATGGGGTAAGACGAAAAATTAAAAGTTAGATGAAACGATGAAAAGTTATCAAAATATTGTAGATAAAATTTGTGAAAATTTGACATAATCAGCAGTAATGAAAACAACGGCACCTGCTTCTAGTATGTACAGACAAAATCATTTGATTTGTAGCATCATTGTAATTGCATAATAATGACAACTCCAACCAGACTTGCCCATCAGAAGGTTCAAAAAGTAAATGAACATAGTATTTTAGCTTTGTGGGTATATTGGTATAGTACATGTAAACTGGGTTTACAAAAAGATTTTTGAGGTTATATCTAACTACAGGGATATTTAAAAATAAACATTAATAATTCCCACTTAAACACTATACAAACATTATATAGACAGTCATTTTGGTATAATTCCCATTGATGATGTCACTTGGTGTGGTTGGCCCTCTTATACATACCCTTAGTGATGCAATAGGCAAATGTATAAGCAATATATCATAGTTCAGGTGCTATGCAACGAATTACTCGGCGGCAGCAGCTGTGCTTCATGGAGTTCTGCGCCTTTGTTGCTCAGGAAACTCCTTGCTGACTCTCCTATTCCCTTCCGTGAGTGATATTTGGTGCAACAGAAAGAAGCAGGACAACTGTTGTAATTCCACTTCATTCCAGAGATTGAACACACAAGTGGGATAGTTGCAAACATTGGCCAGTTGCTGTTTGATTGACAGGGGTACAGATGTTGTCTGTTAAGTGGGGTTTGGAGAATTTTCATGGTGATTACATATCATCTGTCCTAAACTGAGGACTACATATCGATTGTGAATATGAAACAATCATGAGTGTGCAACTCCAGGTTACACATTCTTAAATGCCCAACTAGTCTGGTCATTGTTATTTCCATCTCCAGTTGATTCATTACTGTGATGTAGATTAATTATTAATATGACATTATTAGGATTGATGCCTATTTCTGATTTGATTATTTGAGGGGGACCTATAGATTAATGGTGGAAATTTCTGGAAATTCTGAAGCTATGGTTTATGGGAAGGGCCACATTCCTCTACTTGGGAAAAATAAACATCGAGAAAACTGGAAACATATAGAATGATCTTTTATATATCAAACTGAGCTTATGCTCTTGCTTTCAGCAGGGGAAATGGCTGAATTCATAACCTAGTATTTAAATTTATTTTATCTGGCATGTTTATGAAATTAAAAAAAATAAACCTGTAGTTTTGCAGAGTGAAATGCTAAATATGCCCTATACAGGGGGACACTGATGTTAGCATGTGACAAGAAAGAGATAGCTTTCGCAATAAATGGGATAATGTGCTCTGTGGGGAGAGGAAGAGTCTCATAATTACAGTCCTTGAAAGTGAACTAGCAGTATATGTTGATAATATGTTTAACTCAACACTGAAAATGCTGTATTCTCCAGTACAGTGTTACCATAAGCAATGAAGTATCCACTGTACATCCCCCCATAAAGGCATCAGTGACTATTAGATGAAAGAATTGTATACAGTGATGGGGAAAAACATCTATTTGGCATCCTATTTTCCCAGTCTGCATTAGCCTTGCAGTAAACTTGTGAACACCAAACATGACACACATCATGAGATTGCCATAATTGGCCACATATTTCCCACAATGAACACTTCAGTGTCAGGAGGAAGTCTACACTTCCAATTTTCACATTATTTTTGACCATATGGCAGTGGATGCTTAGTTCCCACCCTCCCACCACACATGCAAATACATATATTTTTTTGTTTAGTAGAGGTGTGCTAATATTAATACACTGGTATATGAACATCTGCACACACAAACCTTCAATAAAAACATTAAAAAATTAAACTCGGGAAAGTGCCCACTTCCAGATGGGAATGCTCACCCCCTACCAACCAATTCCACCCACCACTCACTTCTCCTCTCAGTGACTCAGTGATGTGATGCTGTCACACAACTAAAACTCTGGATTTTCTATAAAAGCATACAGTAAAAGACAATGTTTAAAAATGGCTTAAATCCCAAAGAAATGCATTGCAAACTAATTGTTACATATGTTGTGTCGGGATCAGAACCCCTACAAGATAAATGCAAGTTTTAAAGTATTGTTGAAGGCTTTCATGGCCAGAATCACTGGGTTGTTGTAGGTTTTTTTGGGTTGTATGACCATGTTTTCTATGCTTCACCATTTTGTTGAGATTGGTCATTGCTCTCCTCCCAAAAAGTAAACGTCTTCTGATTTCCTGGCTGCAGTCTGCGTCTGCAGTAATCTTTGCTCCTAGAAATACAATGTCTGTCACAGCCTCCACATTTTCTCCCTCTATTTCCCAGTTGTCAATCAGTCTTGTTGCCATGGTCTTGGTTTTTTTGATGTTTAACTGCAACCCAGCTTTTGCATTAACCCAGTTAACGTATGAACTAAATATATGAAGAAAGGCATATATGTCTGCAGGAATGATTAGCTTATAATGTTAATGTCTTACAGAAAGCTTTACACTATATAATATAGTGTTTTGATTATGTAAAAATTTGTCTAAAAATAATTTATTTATTTCAAAAAGAGAAAATACGTAATCAGAGTATTTTTTCCATTGTTCCTCAAAGTTTCCAATTCTTTTATTGGAAAACACGAAAAATTGCCATTGGATATAAGTTAGTCCTGACTGGAGTGGAGCCATTGAATTAGATTTACCTATGACTCACCATTCAGGTATTGATTCTAATAGATACTAACCAGCACATTTGTAGACAACATTTTGTTTTCCATCTTTCTTATGAACAGCGGTTCAATTCAACATAATTAACAACTGATTCCTGTCCCCAGCCCTTCCACAAGACTCCAGAGGAGTCATGCCTCCCTTCCTTCTGGTTATCTTACCTTTCTGTTCTCCCCATTCACTCTGGTCTCATGCTCCTCCTTTGCTATGCCTAGCTCCCCTTTTAACTCCCCAGTCTCTAAGTCTTTTAATTATTTTAACAACAGGTTCTGGTAAACTGGTGCAAACAGACGTAATGGCACCAATGCTTATGAATACTTTAGAGCTTCTTAAAATGCTGATATGTGCACTGGCATTCTTTTCTTTGACATGCCATAAACTGGCATCACATTTGTATCCACTGGTTGCAATATTCCTTTCTTTTCTGGAAACTCCAAACAGACTGCCACTGGTCCAAGAACCACCACTTTGAGTAGTTGTGCTCTGCGCAACCCTGGACCTGGCATCCTGGGGCAGGTGAGAATGGAAACTGAGAGTTTGGAAATTATAAACACCAGAGTTGTAGTGAATTTTAACATTTTTGCATCCTACTAATTAAGAATATATAGGTGAAAAACATTAGTTGAGTTATCAGGGATTAATCCACCATTAATAGTTCTGCTGATTTCTTGGTCAGTTTCTAGTGGCTCCATCACAATTAGTGGTCTATAACAGTCAAAATTATTTATAGTAAATGAGAAAGCTACCACAAATTGTTTATAGCTAATGATATGATTTTTAATGCCGTTCTTGCTGTTGAACAAGTTCTTTACTCCTGACCACATGAGAGTATGATAAAACCTTTTTGTAATAATAATAAAAAGCTCTGTCTAATTAACACTTCAAAGTGTTAATTGCGAGTCCATCTTCTCTGTATTTTCTAGGATGTTTATTTTACAAATGCTGTTGATGAAATGTCAGACAGGGGTTCTAATGTTTGCGACTCCTGCTATTATAACATTGTGCTTAGTTGTAGCTGTTATAAAAAGATAGATGGCAATTAAACAAGGATTAAGAAGGATTATATTGTACTCTACACTTTTTAATACATTTGGATGGGTTAGGGAACTGTGCTTCATAATTACACAGAAGATTTAGTAAGAACCATTAGAGACAATGGTGGATAAGAGCAGCCCAGCTTTTAAAATTGGTGCTTTAGAAGAAACATTTTGTGCCTAGAGTACAATGTAGTCTGCATAAATATTCCCAAAGCAAATCCATAAAATATGATGGCTGAGATCCTACATTGTCTTAGAATCATAGAGTTGGGAGAGACCACAAGGACTGTGCATTCCAGGGATGGAGAACCTTTTTTTTCTTCTAAGGGCCATTTGGATATAAATAACATCACTTGTGGGCCATTCCTTTGTTTGTTTGTTTGTTTATTATATTATATTAAAATCAAATTAAAATTCCAGCTTTGATTCCAGGTTGAAAGGAGTTTAGATAATAAGAAAAATAATCACCAGGTTCTTTAGTACCTTGTCCAGAGTGTTCATAAGAAGCAGTTGAATCTCTCAAAATGATTGGGACCACTTGCTCACCCACAAAGGCATTAATCACATTCTGTCTCAATGTTTCCCCTTTATCTAATGAGCGAACATCAAGTAGCTGGCCAGTATCTTACACTCTACCTTATCTTCATTCTCCTTGTTTTCCCCTTATTTATTATTTTATTTATTTACTTCATTTCTACCCTGCCTTTCTTGACCCGAGAGGGGACTCAAGGCAGTTTACAAATCCGGCAAAAATTCAATGCCACACAGCTAAACAATAAAACCTATCTAATAAAAATATAAATAATCTACGCATATAAGCAATTAAAACTCATAAAACCTATCAAAACAGATTAAAAACCACATATAAAATGCAGAGTCATGATCTCATGTCCAAATTATTTTCCAAAATCCATAATCCATTATTAAAGCTATTAAAGTCTCATTCCGTAGTTTCCTATTCACCAAACACCTGAGTAAAAAGCCAGGTCTTATGTTTCTTTCTAAAAACTAGGATGGGGCCCGCCTGATGTCACTGGGGAGGGAGTTCCACAGCTGAGGGGCCACCACTGAGAAGGCCCTGTCTCTCGTTCTAACCAATTGTGCTTGCAAAGAGGTTGGAATGGACAGCAGAGCCTCTCCAGCCAATCTTAAAGCTCTTTTAGGCTCATAGAGGGAGATACTTTTGGACAGGTAAGTTGGACCAGAACTGTACAGGGCTTTATAGGCCAAGACCAGCACTTTGAATTGGGCTCAGTAGCAGACTGGATGCCAATGGAGCTGACGTAACAGAGAAGTAATATACTTGCTTTACATTGCCCTGGTTAGAAATCTGGCTGCTGCCCGTTGGACTAATTGAAGCTTCCGAGCCGTCTTCAAGGCAGCCCTAGATAGAGTGCATTGCAGTAGTCTGTGAGATTTACCGAGAGCATGGACTACCATGGCCAAGTCTAACTTCCCAAGGTACACAACTAGCGCACAAGTTTTAATTGTGTGAAAGCTCCCCTGGGCACTGCTGAAACCCGTGGTTCCAGGCTCAACTCTTCATTCATTCTGGGATGTTACTGATGTCAATATAGAAACAACAATCATAGTTTTTAAGTTTCTCTAGCTTGAATTGTAGTCATTACGGGTACTGCCAATTTTGCCATTTTACCTATTCCTGGGAATGTTATTGTCATTGATATCTTAATGCCCAATACCCTCTTAGCTTAATAGTATTAATCAATCACTTCTCAGTAAGGTGACGTTTAGTTATTTTCATGAAAGTATCCTCTCCTTCATAACGTCCTCTGAGGGGTTTGTCATCATTTTGGTGTCCTTGGGAACATTTTGGCAACTTCTCCAGAGCTCAGAAAAGTTAATTTTTGAATTTAAACTCCTAATACCATTCAGTCAATTAAAATTTACATTAAAATTCTGATATTCCTCATTATTGATGGACTTACTTATGGCAGGAGTGTAATATATTTCACATGTTTTAAAATAATTTGCAGTGTATGAAAGCTCTTTGTAACATCTTGAAGGGAGAGCAGAAATGGTTTTGTTTGCAATGGTTTAATCTTCTGTTTAAAAAGGTTTTAGTCTGGTGATGTGAGAAGTTCTGAAGTGACACCATTACCTTGTGCCAATAGCACTGCAATCAGCCCATGTGAATGTTTTTTTTTTTTTTGGTCAGTGCCATAAGACTTGAAAACTTTCCCCTTGTTTAGAAGTTTAGTCTACATTCTGAAAGCCAGAATCCACTGCTAGGTTTATGGGAGAAATATACAAATAACTGGGCCCATACACATAAATTGGATGTCAATCTTCAATAGACTGTTGAAGCCATTAAAATGAACAAGGGATCATCAGATGCGTCTCTACTCTAATCATTATTATTAAATGTATTATGCATTAAGTACATTAATTATTAAAAATCATTTTAAAATTATAGCTTGTGAAAGAGAGTGAACACTGCCTAAGATAATCTTGGGCCCCTTGTTAATGAAGCAAGATGGTGGATTTAACATAAACTTATCGACTATGGGAGAAAGGGAAGGAGGGAGAGAGGTGTTTCAGTCGTGCCACCCTGGGTCACAGGCAACCTGACAAAAAGAAGAACAAGTTTTCTGTTGCTAGGGAAGGAAATTTGGATGGCTTCATTAACTATATTGGAACTATTGAAGGATATAGGAGTATGTATAACTATGGGAGGATATCAACTAGATCATATAAGTATATTGAAGTATAGGACATAACTCTTATAGAGATTGACAAGAATCCTGTTGGTATATATACTACATATCTAATAACCCATTACTCCTAGCTTGTGCAAGGAGGTGAAACCAGTGGTATGGTGGTGAGAAGAGAAGGTTGATACATCTGTGGCCTCCATTTCTACAATGCAACTGATTTTGGGGTGAATCCAAGGTGCTTTGGATAGGGTGGCTTGGATTATTCCCTGTTTCATGGTACAGATGACTGTTCAGACATCCTCTCTCAGACTACCTTGGTTGCAAGGATCCCTCTAGAAACAATGCACTAGAGAAGCAGGAAGCTTGGCCTCTTTTTCCTGCTGCTACCCCCTGCCAATGTCTTTTCCTCCTTTCCTTTCCAATACTGCATTGATTGAAAAAAGTGAATATACAATACAGTCAATGAACAATCAAAATATATGGTCTGGTGTTGGGAGACATAGCAGTAAGATACAGTTATAATAGCCTTCAAATCCCACTGCAACCCCACCTTTTCTCACCTTGAAGCCCTACCAAACCCAGACACTTCATGGTTGTTGAAGAGCAGTGGGTGGGAAGCAGCAGACAAACACCAACATATTTGCTTATAGCTTGGCATACAGCAAGGTATGCAATCCACTGAATGATCTCGGATTCTCAAGCTGGCCCACGTGATAGGGTTGTGCTTGCAGCAATGACCAGTGGTGGCTCTGATATCAGTGGAATAGATAAGTAACATCAGCTTTTATTCCAAGTTTTAATTGTGTTATCTAATAATAATAAGAACAACAACAACAACAACAACAACTTTATTTTTGTATCCCTCCTTTATCTCCCCAAAGGGACTCGGGGTGACTTACATCTGGCACAATGTGTCTAAAACAATGCATAAAATAAAAACATAACACAATAGAAGATAAAACCAACAGCATCTAAAACAATAATTTAAGCTCAAAACAGTGCACACCTTGGACAGCTCCTTTGAAATGGGAACTAGACCTTTGAAATGAGAACCAGAACAGATTCACCACCTCATTAGCACAAACTAGATTTATTATAATATGGTACAGTTTTGTGACCTGATGATAAACCATTTGTTGTTGTTAACTGCCATCCGTTTAATGTTGATTTATGGTGACCCTATGAATGAGAGACCTCCAAGTCACTAAGCTCAAGTCTGATAGTTCTAGGGTTGTGGCTTCCTTGATTGATTGATTGATTCCATCTGTAATGCAGGTTTCCCCCTTTTCTACTGTGTCCTACTTTACCAGGCATTATTACTTTTCTAGTGAGATATGCCTTCTTATGATAGGTTCAAAATATGACAATCTCATCTCGGTGATAGTTCAGGCTTGATTTGCTCTAGAACCTATTTATTTGTCTTTTTTGAAGTCCGTGGTATCAATATAAATCTTCTCTATCACATTTCAAATGAGTTGATTATATCATATCAGCTTTCTTTATTGTCTAGCTTTCACAAATATGCATAGAAATGGAAAATGCTGTACAATATAATGGGCAATTCTAACTTTAATATTCAGTTGCAATTTTTACACTTAAGGATTTTGTCTAGTTCTTTCACAGCTGCCTTTCCAAGTCCCAGTCTTCTTATGTCTTGACTGCAAACCTAATTTTGATTAATGACTAAACCAAGATATAGAAAATCTTGAATTATTTCAATCTTTGGGTCCAATATGTCAAATAAGTCTAATAGGATTTCTTTCTTTTTTTACTTACAAGGTAGTACACATAGCTCTGATCCAGACAGTGTTGTAAATGCCCCTTTTTGTGTAAAAAATAAAATGCTCCCATAACATATGCCTGGCAGTTTTATCATAAGATGCAGTTTATCAAGAATTACAATAGGATCCATATGTGCATGGAGGTAAGATTTTACAACAGTTTTGGGTTTTGCTGCCACTCTGTGGCTGACTTCTGCAAATTCAGCCAAGCTTAGCACGAATAATAAGAATTTAATTCAAACTCATGTACTTATATACTACAAGTCCTTAATGTACATCCCGTACCCTCTCTATCTATCCAGAGTGCATGCATCTGAGATTCATTTTATATCATCCATTTTTTTCAAGAAATTCCATTTGACTTTTATCTGGGTTTTTATAAAGTGCACAGCAGGAATATGAGATTTTGTTATCCTTAAATACCTTCTAGTCAACTCTGACTTATGATGACCCTACCATTGCCTTCCTCTAAATCTGAGAGAGAAGCCCAAGATCAACCAAATGAGTTTCCATGGCTGAGCAGGAGTCCTGGTCTAACACTCAGGCCACTACACTACAGTGATGATAAATCTATAGCATAGCAGAAAAGAAGACAATGTTGTGGGTGGGATGGAGATGGGAAGACATACTCTCATTCTTTGAAAAATCCAGCCACTTTTTATCTAACAAAGATATCTGTCAAGGGTATTTCCTACTTCCTATAATAGTGCTTCTTAAGATAATGATGCTGGGGAAAAAGTTCAAAGTGACCCTGCTTTGGTAGTTTACGACTTGATCAACATACATCCTTCATAAAGAGCGATCCTCACTTGCTCTTTTCTTTACTTTCTTTGCAGTCAGTGCACTGTATTTGCTTTCTGTGTTCTAGAGCAGTGGTTCCCAAGTTTTTTTTAAACCAGGGACCACTTGACCAGGAACGACTCTCCAACAGTACCAAAAGAGTTATGAATCTGTTTTTGGTCAACTTTAGATTTGGTTTGGTTATTTGAGGTGCTGCATTGGATAGATCACACCAGCTGTAGTTTCTGATACAGAATTTAATAATCTAGAGCTGATGAGGTAGTTGTAATCTTTCGTGGGTAGTCAGCTTCTCCCTCTCGACACTCCCGTTGCCTCGGCACTATAAGAGGGTTTTGTGAGACCAGTTGCTCTCATTGTTGTGTGGTTTCGAGGCAATGGTGTAATGGTGAGATTGTGGACCATTTTTGTTCTTGCGGACTGCTGGTGGTCCACGGACTATAGGTTGGGAACCTCTCTTCCAGAGTGACAGAAACAGGAGGAGACCTCTCATGTATTTTTCTCTGATCAGCCTGTATCAGGAACTATTTCATAGATTCTGTTTCTAGGTGTTTCTTTCCTGGAATTCTCTTCTCTATCACCCTCATATGAAATGTTAATCCTGTTGTACCCTGCTGTACACATGGCACTTCTCACCTAAATTAGATTTGCTCAAGACTCTGTCTGTAAATTAACAATAAATACTCCACCAAGACATGAAGTACCCCTTCCTGTATATCAGACAGGTTTCCCCATGCAAAGGTAAAACCTGGCTTTCTGGAACACTCTGATTTCCAATATAACGGGAATTTCATATTATGGAGAAGCAAAGAAAATCCCTCCCCCTGCCTTTTCTTCTTTGTTTCAAAGAGCAAATGCCTAGAAGCAGACGTCCAGTGTCTCCCAGAGTTTTGAACTTGTTGACAAAATCCTTTGGTTCAAGAGAATTCTGTAACAATGCAAATTTGCATATACTTCTATTTCTTCTATCACAAGCAATGAAGACCTACTTTTCAGTGAGGTTAGCATGTCACATGACAACCATTAATTTAAAAATACTTGTTCTTTTTAAAGAACTATATTGTGCCTTTTACTTAGAACTAATGCACTATCATTCTGATGGCACTACACATTACCAGTGAACCAACATATAATTGTTTGTGTTTCACTTCCTTGTTTGTGTTTTATTTAATTTTTCTTCTGATTGTTCACAAGATTCAAAGCAGATTAAATCATAGCAAAAACACATCTTAAAAAGCAACATATAACCTTGCCCAGGACATGACAATCATCACAACAAAAAAGAAAAGAACCCACCCCAAAATGGAAACCAGCATGGCAGTTATAAGTCTGACCTTGCTACCAGATTTCATCTGGACCCTGATTTGGTAATTTAGATCTGATTTGGCTTTGATCAGTTCAAGTGCCATCCGTTGATTTGGGCCTCAATTCAAATTTCAATTCACAAGTCTTGATCATTGAATCCACCAAATATTAATAAGTGGCTATACAGTTTTTAAAAAATGAGAATTCAGTCAAAGAATTATACCTATGCAGATTTAGAGGGGATCTTCAGAACCCAGAGTTTTTTTTTATTAAATTGGAACAAGACCAGTAGCAACACTGTGTTAAATCTGGCCACAACTAGGGCACTGTAGCAAAGAAGTCCCTACAACCGCTAGAAAGTAGCAAAAGCTGATGGTATTCTCCATATTTTTGCAAATCTACTCAAAAAGGCTTGCGTTTAGTGATTTACTTTGATAAACTAACAATTTTGACTGTTGCATTTAAGGCCTGTTTTAGTTTTTCTGGTATCTTCTTAGAAATGACAGCTTCTTTATGTAGTTTGCAGTGGCACCAAGTCACCAATGGTATGATTTCCTTAATCTGTGCTACAACTGCAGTAAGGTTTTCAGACATGGGTCATGCCTCATTTGTGGTAATTCTAGTGTATTTCAACCAATCCATGTTATGAGATATAAACTCATGTAATATGTAAAATACTTATTCACCTGTAGTGTGTACCAATGAGATGAACACTAAGTTTTAGAATTTTTAATCTTGTGATCTTATCTAATGTTGCACAATAAGTTCACTTTGTTATGTCTGTGCTTTTGTCCAATTGCAGAGCAAAACAGGGGGATGTGAATTATTTCTAATACCGTATATATTCAACTATAAGCCAAGTTTTTCAGCCCTTTTTTCAGGCTAAAAAACCTCCCCTCGGCTTATATTTGGGTGAGGGTCCTGGCGGGAGTGTGTGGGGCTGAAAGAAGAACCCTTTCCTCATGCCTTCCCACCATGATTCTCACCTCTCCTTCTCCCTCGCCCCCCCCCCCCCTGTGTCTTTCCCTCCTCCGAGCCCCATAGCCATGGCTCCCTCCTCCGCCGAGGAAACCTTGCACGGAACGAAACGAGGGAGGAGGAGGGAAAGGCAAGCCTTCCTCGGTGGCAGCGGCAGAGGAGAAGGGAGCCCCAGCAGCAGGCTTTTCCATGGCCTTGCTCTCCTTCCCCCTTGTCCCATGCACAGCCAGGCGGGGGCAGTGATAGGAGGAAGCAGAAATGGGAGGCAGTGATGGGAGGAAGCGCACACCTTTCCCTTCCCCCTTGCCCCATGTGCAGCTTTTCTGCCTTCTTCCACCACTGCCCCTGCCACCGTGACCATGCATGGGACGAGGGAGAAGGAGAGCAAGGAATGTGAGCTGTCAAATCTTAAATGTGTTGGTGTCTGTAGGTTTTCTATAAGTTATAGGGTGATCTTGTGCTTTTAAAAAAACTTTTAAATCCAAAAAGTGACATATGAATTATTGATTTCTATATAAAATTGTATATAAGTGTTCCTAGAATATACCCACTCACTGAATTTCAGGAGATGATTGCATTCCCTTTCCACACACACACACATGCACACACACAATCTGGACCAAGATAACAGTTGTTTTTGGAATGTAATTCCAGGACAGGTGAGTTCACTTTCAGCTCTTCCCCATGTATAAATTGGCCAATGCTGGGGCCATATTGAATCCCATGACCACTCCTTTTATTTGCCAATAAAAGTCATTTTTAAGGCTTGTTCTGTTATTTCCTCCCCTGCCCCGAGGCTAGAAAAAGGGCAAGTCACTTAAATCTTGGAACTTTCAACGGTATACTCTATATTTATATTACACCGAAGAAACTTCAAAACAAGTAAGAAAACATTGTTATTTGCACCTCTACTCAATCATTTTACCATTTATTTTGTATTTTTAAAAGAAAAAATGGTTTGCTTACATATGTAGTAAAAGGGCACATGCTCTTATTATAGTTTGACTTGAAGAAATATTGTGAGGTGCAGAAAGTTTTCATGAATGTACTAACCTATACAGTAATGCAGGCTTTATCAAATTTTTCCCTTCCCCTTTACCCTGCTTTACTTTATCTTTGGTTGGGTGGTGTTGGAAAATTGTGACTCTCCAAAGGAAACAACTGGCAAACAAATAAAGAAATATAAACCTCACTTGCCTAATATGCAACAGACCTCTTAACCTTTGAGGATGCCTGTCATAGATGTGGGTAAAACATCAGGAGAGAATACTTCTAGAACATGGCCATACAGCCCAGAAAACTCACAGCAACCCAAAACAAAGTAATTTTTAAACAAGGCCTGCAGGTAAAATATATTTTTACTGAAAATCCCATAGATGCACTAGAGGGCAGCAGAGACTGTGCTAAAAGAGATGTTCGGTTGTGTGCCTTGTTAAAAAAAGATAAATCATACTGGTATCTATGCTGTCACCTGCTGTTTTATCACACAGTCTTACATGGGAAGCAGTGACCAAGTTCCAATGTAATCTTGTGGCCAATTGTGCCACACTGGTACCAGGAACCAATTGACCTAAAAGGATGGATTAAATGCCATTGTTTTAAAGTGAGCATTCATGCTTAGGACTGTTCCATCCTCACATCATGCCAAAGGCCTTTCAGCAACCCATGTGATCATAAATGGCACATGTTATAACACCATGTTGTACACTAGTGAGATAAAATACATAAATTGACCTTCTGGTCCATTGATTCTGTGAGATTGTGTTCTACCAACATTGATGTGGACTAGTTGCAGCTGTCCTTTTCATCTGCATCAATGTGCCAATCTTCAAGAAATCAAAGCTACTACCTTTCGTTGTGCTGTTTTTGTACTCTCAGATTGTTTGTTTTACAATTCATCTTTATCCTCTGATTAAATCTTCTCATCACAAGGTTCTTGTGGGTTTTTTCGGGCTATAGAGCCATGTTCTAGAGGCATTTCTCCTGACGTTTCGCCTGCATCTATGGCAAGCATATAAACCCATTGTCCTAATTCCAACAGACCTCATACCTCTGAGGATGCTTGCCATAGATGCAGGCGAAACGTCAGGAGAAATGCCTCTAGAACATGGCTCTATAGCCCGAAAAACCCACAAGAACCTAGTGATTCCAGCCATGAAAGCCTTCGACAATACATCTTCTCATCACAGTTTACATGCACTTATAAAAACAAAGTTGCCATGATTATTTATAATCTCAACTGAATTTCTCCATGATTAAAATGCTTTTGTTTGTTTGTTTGAATCAGCTAGCCAATTAGAACTACACAATTGCTTTTCTCAATTCCCTTCCATTTTATTCCCTCTAACCATATTTACCTAACATAATAAGGACAAATTGCATATGGGAGACCTCCAGTGTATACATTAGAACCAATTGATATAAATAAATTGTTTGCAGATATTGCATGCACAGGTATATCAGCCATTGCCAAATTGCATTATTTAGACTTGAAATTGATAATATGACTGCATAGATCAATTAAGGAGAACCATCAGCCTTAACTGAGAAGTGTGATTTTTCAGCCAAGTTTTAATTGACCATGTTACGATGATGGCAAACAGGAGAAACCTTGGGGAGTGGCAATGATCGGAAGTGCTATCTTTTCCATCAATGTGCATGGGCAATTTTCCAAGCTGTTCCTCCTATAGTGCCTTGGCTGTTAGCATCCATTAACCCCAGCACTAATGAAATAGGTGGCTGCTTTCCTGTTTATGTGGGTACAGAGATTACAGACCTGCTTGCCAAAGAATCCTGGTCCCATATTTGTGTGGAAGGAACCCACTCAAAATGCCTCAAAATGTTCTCTGATCCTTAATAGAACCATTGATTGAACAGCAGTCTTGGCCATTCATCTAGCCCAGTTATCCTATGACTCCACTGAATTATGTCGCAAGGGAAGAATAGATATTTGCATGCATAAATCCCAAGGAAACAGGAATATGTCCGATTAGAGCTTCTGCCTTGCAGGCTTGATCATATCCAGATGGAGAGTATTGGTTTGGCTTGGTGGGATAAATCCTTACATGAACACCATTCTTTTAGAATGGCTATCAAAATTCAGAATTAATGTTATTTACCATGCTAAACTTTTACCCATACCTTTTAACCTAGTTACTATAGGGTGTGTTGTTATACTCTCCAAAAGTAGGAGTTCTCTGCAGGTTCATCCCGTCATAACTTGCCAGGGTGTTCAAACAAACAAACAAAAAAAAAACACAACATTTGCAGATATTCCAAATGTACTATGGAGTATAATGGCATTTCACACGAACTGTCAAATGTAATAATTTTTTGAAAGAGCAACCTTCCAAGCCTCCGCCTACTGTTTGTTAATGCATATAATTGTTAGCCTGCAATCTATGTATATGCTGATTTGCCAGTTTGGTTTATCTCTTTGGTGTCGGAGGAGTTATAGATGTGATTGTACTGAGCATGTGCAAACTCAGGACTCAATTTTGTGTTCAGTTTGCTTTTGAACTTCAGTTAGGTAGATGTGTGTTCAGGGACTTCAATGTTGTAAGTCTGCTTACCACTTCATTGGAGGTGGATGTGTGTGCTCATGGACTTGAGTGAGTACAGATATATTTAAAGACATTTCAAGACTATGTGCCTGTATACTGAATATATACAAGTTTGTTAGTAAACAAGATATGTTATTTTTCAAAGAAGACTACTTTGTTTTAAGGGAGTGTATATCTTTTTGGGCAATAGCAATTATAACTGCAAATTCTACTTCAAACAATCACCCTCTGCTAACCAGATATATTTTTGTAGTGGCCTGTCTATCCTTGGCTGTTCAAGGACATGGTTCCTTATGTCTAACAGCTGAGCTAACTGTGGTGTTACTACATTAATACTTTATGAATATCACTTGTCTTAAGGTTTGACTTCTAACAATGTCACACCATTCTTGACTTGTGGTTTTCAAGTGGTCTCTATGTTCATAGAGATTCACATTTTGCCAAACAGGTGACATCATTTTTACCTGTTCAATATGGTGCACTGGAATTTCCAATAGATTATGGACTTTCCAATAATAAATTATTGATAATATATGTCTTGACTGAATAAGTGAACTATCAAATATTACCAGACACCAATATTTGTCAAATTATAGCTTAAATCCAATAATCGTACCGGCACTGCAGTGCCAACATGATGAAAATTACCTATTCATTTCTCTGCCTCCCCTGATAAAACCAGGTTAGTTACTCTGGATGACTTTACAGCCCTCAGATACAGTTTATGGAGAGTAGAAGAAGTTCAGTAAGGAGAATCCCAAGATGATTTGAGGAGCTTGGCTTCTATTTTATCTTCAAACCACTACAATCTTAGTATTACTAATCTTCAGTTACTTGGCTTTCACAACCATGGTTTCAGGCACTAATGTGAATTTTTCAACGGTGCTTAAAACAAAACAGCTTTTATTGGGACGGGGTGTTTACAGAATCATTAAAAAGAAGCCTGTATTTGAGGAAAACGAGAATGAGACATGAAAAGAAAACTACACGCTTTATCTGACTGCATCAAAACACGATCACTCAAGCATAGAGAGATACATTTGCAATAAATGCTTCCCTTTCAGCATTTATCTCATCACAAAAAAGCCTTATTGCTTCAAATGCTCCAGTGTTTCAAACATTATCCCTTAATTATTCCTCAGCAATTTATATCTAGAGCTAATTTACCAGCTGCACTTTTCTAAAGCCAAAGATTACTTCTTAGTTACTTGTGGACAGGTCTCAGGGTTTAACAATGAAAGTGTTTATGGGTTAGCAATAGAGAGAGGAGAGAGTGGGAAGGTTTACAGCTCAGTTAAAACCTAACAATACCATCCAAAACCACTGGGCAGTGATCCCATCTCTACCAGGAAACAAAATGTGCTAGGCCGCTTATATCAAAGCATCTTTAAATTTAGCCTCTTTCTAGGGATGGTAGAAGTAACAACAAATCTGTGTGTTGATCTTTCAGAGGAAGGAACTGGACAAAACCATCTTTGAGTATTTCTTGCCTAAGAAACCCCAGTTGATGTGAAAGTGTGCATGCACACACATAGCAGATTTAGTATTTGGTGTTTTGAAAAATGTCTATTATGTTGGCTTGCACTTCATTTGTTTTCTTGTCATCTCCATCATCCACTCCCATTCCTACTGCCCTTTCTATGACTTTGGTAGCAATTGAGTAGCAAACAAGACAGTTAACAATTTTTCACTCACCATAGCTCCCTCGCCTCTGCACCACCACCACCACCACCAACTTTATTTTTATATCCTTCCTCCATCTCCCCGAAAGGACTTGGGGTGGCTTACATGGGGACAAGCTGATCAACATAGTTAAACATAATTACATGAGAGCAAGCCTGATGATCCTATCTGAAATGCTGCAGGTTTTTACCAATTGTATGAGAGTTTGTCAACACAAACTCTCAAATTGGTGGTGGGGTAACAGGAGGAAGCCATATGTAATTTTCATTGCAATTGCCTACCAAGAACCCAAGAGGGCAAACAAAGCCTTTTGGGAGGGAAACTCCCAGGTATCATATTTTGATATTCCAGTATCACTTCTTTGCTTTTTCTGCCACTTAGCAAGGTTTCAACCCCTTAGAAAGGGCACCTGGTAAATATCACTACATTTGCCCACAGTGTTTCTCCACCTCTGCTTAATTAAAACATTCATTTTGCTGACGATCAGTAGATGATTGAATGATGTTTCTATCAGGTGTTGGCATGATAGGTCAATAAAAGCAATTAGTTAAGTAATAAGTTAAGCTGATACAGGACTCTGGCCTTTGTTTTTATATTGGTAAACCACAGAAGATTCTGGAGATACGTCTAAAGGCTGCTTTGCAAAATTTCCATCTGGGATGGCATCTCTATCAGGCCTTGGAAGTTACAATTTTCATGATTTCCCTCTTCACCTGCCACCTAAGAAGAAAGTTGATGAATATTTTTCTAGCTGCATTAGATCTGTTTCATCAAAACATTTTTTTGAAAACCAGAAACTTGGTTTTCAATTGGTACAGATTACCTTGACAAGCAAGATCTGCAGAAGGCATATGCCTCCTTTCTGGGGAAATCTCTTGACTTGGACATACCCCAAATGGCTGTACAGGGCTAATGAGTTTCTTTTTTGATTTGCAGAGCAATGACAGTAGAAAAAGAAAGTGGCACTAATTTAATTTGCTTTCTGTCAGGAAAACAACAACATGTGGAAAAAAACATTTCTCCTCTGGAGGCATACACCTTGAATTGACGAACCCCTGCAGTTATCCAGGCAATGCTAATAATTTGCTTTGCTTTTATCTCCAAATCACATCAACTGTCTGCAGTGACATTTAAGTTACATATGTGAAGGGACTGGCATTTTTAGATTGTCAGAAGCATTACGGGATGGAAAAAAATGGATTGTGTCACGGGACATCTGTTTTATTGTTAATTAGATGAAATAGGCAAGGCATCAGAAGCATACACTCTGAAACTATTTCATAGTTCCTGTTTAAAATCTTACTTTGATCCCTTGAAATTAATGATGCTTTGCAGATTTTCACATTTTGATGTGAATTTCATTTAGGAAGTTTCAGGAACAAATGAGAAAAGGGAGTTGTTATCCATCTGTGCTTCTGTCTTCACAATTCAATTACTTGCTGCCATCATAACTGGTTTTGTTTTCCCCCTTTCAGAATTATTTGAAGAAATAAAACAAGCAAAGCAGTTCACTTATAACCTCACCTCCAAATGTTGTACTCAGAACAGATTGTTTTGTGCCCTTTGCCTTTTAGAATTATAAAGCTGAAAATGAAGTGAAGGCATCTAAGCTCACCAAGTCTTAATATATATGGCACACATCATAGGAGAGGTAAGGAGCCCCTGGTGGTGCAGTGGGTTAAGCCCCTATGCTGGCAGGACTGAAGACCCAGAGGTCGCAGGTTTGAATCTGGGGAGAGTGCAGATGAGCTCCCTCTGTCAGCTCCGGCTGCCCATGTAGGGATATGAGAGAAGCCTCCCACTAGGATGATAAAACATCAAAACATCGGGGTATCCCCTGGGCAACGTCCTTGCAGACGGCCATTCTCTCACACCAGAAGCGACTTGCAGTTTCTCAAGTCATTCCTGACATGACATATAAAAAAAAATAGGAAAGGTGACTGAGGCCCCTTCTACAATGATCCAGCAAGTAAGCTTGATCTGCCATCCTGGACACTGGATCTAGTCTGTTTGATGGCCCGATATGGTCTTCTTCAACCACCTCAGAGGTGGCAGGGAATCCCCACTGCCCAGCCATGATGAACACAGTTTTGCATGGCTCAGCAACAACTCTAAATAGCCCCCTCCCTGTTGTGTTTAGTGACTGTCACTAGCCGTGACATGGGAGAGGGGATTGCCATCCTGCCTTTCCAGGCCGCCTGATTCTGGGGACCTTGGCAGGTTCTGATTAGGAACTGGCCCAGCTACTTTGACACTTTCTAACTTTGGGGAGAACCTGAATCCTGACCCAAGATTTGGGTTTCTCCCCTGAGTTAACCTGGAAGCTGTGTTAAGGCAGGCTTCCCCAGGTTTTGACAGATCAGCCCTGAGCTGATCTGAGGTCACATCAGCCTAGGTGGTCAGTGTAGATGTGCCCATGGTGGGATTTAGTGCCACTTTGCCTACCTAATCCACTTACAGACTAGTCACATGTCACATACTATTCTACTACGGAATGTATGGACACTGTTGGACAACAAAGACAGTGAACACCCTGAACTGCTATTATTGCAAGGGAACTGAGATGCTTTAACATCGACATAGCAGCACTTCAGGAGACCCAGAGAGCAGGAGAGGGATAGCTGAAGGAAGAAAAAGGAGGCTACACCTTCTTCTGGAAGGGTTTGCCTGAGGAAGAACGAAGAATACATAGAGTTGGCTTTGCTATCAGAAATGACTGGTGAAGCATCTGTCTGAAGCACCCATCGGCATACTCTCAACCCTCCAAATTAACCTTGCCAAAAACCAGCAGACAACCATCACAACAGGCAACCAATACTAGATGCTGATTGGAGATCAGCTGTGACCAACAGTGATGTGGAATTCGAAGAGGCACAAATGGAGAAAGGAAAAAATGTGTCAAGAGGAAGGTGCAACAAGTCAACCCTGACCAAGTCCACCTTCCACCAGAAAATTGATGTTCTCACTGCAGAAGAACATGCAGATCAAGAATAGGTCTTTACCTACGAACCTACCTCCAAGACCTTACACTTGGAAGGCAATCATACTCGGACATGAGTGGTTGCCACTGACTGGGCATTCTACAAATTGAGATAAAGTAGGAGTGCCTTCTGACTATTCCACCCCTTTTATGTTATATTCAGAATTGTTTCACAACAATTGGTAGCCGCTCTGAGTCCCCCTGTGGGGAGAAGGGCGGGATAAAAATGTATGAAATAAACAAATACTTATATCTCAAAAAAGAGGACAAAGAAGGCACCTGGTTGCATTCAATTTTATATGCTAATATGTAGATGGAGATAATTAGCTTCCATCAGCATATGCCACTATAGTGGGGGAGACTTCTATGTTTGCTGTTATATTTTCTGTCTACGATGATGGACAACTTCAGACTTTTCCTTTTGCTTCGTAATATCGTTCCTTATCTTTTCACTGCACTTGGATCAGATAGGTCTTCAAATAGTGAACATTTTCAAGAAGGAAAATTGACCTCGGAGAACCCCATCCCCAAACGGAAGACTGGCCTCAAATACAGGATTGCTCTCTATAAAACAGGACACATGGCCACCCTGACTCATAGGATGGGATCCTGTTATTGTCATGTAGATGTGTAAGTTTACTTACACATACAGTAAGGTCGTACTTTTTTGGCTGTTGTACAATGCATGCATGCAGTTCATGGTTCCATGAGCAAAGTTCTACAAGTGCAACCATTTTGCATAGAGTCATATATTCTAGGATGGTGTGTGTAACTAAGTACAGGTGCCTTCAATTCACTGTGATTGCAAAAAGTTCTACTATACATTCCTCATTGCATATTGGGATAATAATGGCAGCTAGACAATCAGTTGTATTATGTCAGTATTCAGCAGAAGGGTGATGTATCACAACCACCGTGTAATTGTGTGAATGTAGAATCGCAACCTCAGTAAACCAAAAGCAAATTGTAGCAACTCTCAAGGGGCACTATGTAAGAAAATGGCATAATATATCTGGAAATTTCAAGTGGTGCAAAAAGCAGCGACAGGGTTGAAAGGAATTCAGTCTTTCATCATATTATGCTGGTGTAAGCTCAACTGAACTGGAAGTCGGTTTGCTTCCACACCTGCTTCAAGGTGTTGCATCTTACCTTCAAAGTTCTAAACTGCTGTTTGAAGGACAATTCCTGCAGTTTGCACTCTCTAGGGAAGATCTGGTTTCTTTGTTCAGTGCCATATATAGGACTGGAATTCCATTTTTATAGCATTACGTAGATTCTAGAAATCATTGCCAGGATAATACTTTTGTGAATTTGTTGCTGGTGGGGTGGTAAATATATTCTGAAGCCAAAGTACTGAAGTTATTTTAGAAATAGGACTCAATGCTCCTTTAAAACTGGGACTAGCTCCTTTAAAATTGGGACTATCTCAGAATGAATTCACTCCTCCATGACATCAAAGCCAATAGTCTGCAATTGCTGAAGGCATTTATAGTTTTGTCTTTGTGCACTTTTTACAGAGCTGATCTCTCTATCTCTCTGTCTCTTTGTGTATGTGTATATGTGAGAGTGTGTGTGTGTTTCTTCCTTGGTCTCTGTATGCATGCTGCTTTTGGGGGCTTGATGCTGCTCTGCTGTTGGCATTTCCTTTCTTTCAAAGTATTATTTTATGATTTGTTATTATGCCTGCAGGGTTGAGACATCTCTGATGTGGGGTAGAAAGAGATATAAATGTTTTTATAAGCAAAGAAACACATGTTTACAGATTAAGAGAGTCTATTCACCGGTATATCTGATGCAACGGGACCAAGGGATTGTCTACATTGGCCATATAACAGAAGCTGCTCCTGGATATTCACATGATGTCCAGGAACTTTTGGTTCATAACACTGGCTAAAACTGCCCAGCACAATTTTACACAGCATTAAGAGGTCAGGAAATGCTCCATTGTTTCAGCAAAACTCTGAAGCAACCACACACTCTAGGGTTAGTGTGGACAGCTATTTGAACTGGTACACTGTCCAGACCTTCAGGTACTGCCATCTCCAGTAGTGCAAGGAGAAAGGGATGGGTCATGCCCATGCCTCCTTCCCATTATTGCAGCAGACTGTCATGGATCCCAAGAGCTCCTGGCTGTCACTGGGCATTTTTGCTGATATCAGCAAAGAGGGGTGTCATCAAAGGAGTCTGGCAATAGGCAGTAACTCTCTGGAGCTTTATTTTGGTCCAGGGGCAGCAAGAGGGGACATCCAAGGCAAGGTCAAACCAATCTTGGCCCAGCTGGAAAGTCTGGATTACAACCCAGTACCACTGTGAGATGAAAACAGGTAATGCACCACCCCTGAGGACGGTTACTACTCAGATTTTAGGCTACATGTAGAGATGTAGCTTAAGCTGTACTGCTGAAATGAAGACAACCTGGTATGAAGGAGATCAAAGTGCCCAATGTAACCCACAGGAGAAATTGGAGACACATCTTAAAATGCTAAAAATCTTGAGATACATTTCCAGTCCCCCCTCCCCCCCCAAAGCTGTAAAAATTACTACTAGGGAACCCTCTTGAGCTCTATGGAGGAAGGATGGGCTGCCATGTAAGCAAATATAGATCTTTTCAAGCTGGATCAGTCTAGTGACTAATGTGCAGCTGGATCAGTCTAATGATTTATCTTCTTTAAAGCAACTTTCAAGCTCTGCTGATGTGCATCCGCGCACACATGCACTTAATTCTTATGCATCAAAGAAATTCTGTGTGTAACATAACTGTGTTATTATTCAAAAGAAAAATCTATCTTGGCATTCCTAAATCTTAACACAGACTATGTTGGACTCAGAATTTATTTCATTGCCTTCAACCCTGGTCCCTTCCATCATTAGTCCTCCTCCTCCTCCTCTTCTTCTTCTTCTTCTTCTTCTTCTTCTTCTTCTTCTTCTTCTTCTTCCTCCATGTTTGATAGTCTTCACAAAACATGACTGGGACTATAATTCATGGACAGTAGAATTAAGTCTTTTCCAATACCATTGTCCCAACAAACACTACTCCCTCTGACCTGATATTCGCTATGGGAGGAACAGTCCTTTTGCCACTAATAATGATACAGGATGCTGGTAGAAGGGTTACACCCCCCCCCCAAGTGCGCATCAAGTTGGGTCGGGCTGTTGCACAGCTGGTTAATCGCCAGCAGCAATAGATCACTGCTAACCAGAAGGTGGTACATTCAAAGTCCAAGTTGGATTGAACTTACTGTCCACCTAAGTAGTTCGAAAACAGCTGAGCTGTGAGTAGAGAAATTAGGCACCTCTTAAAGTCGGGAGGTATTTTAAGACAACATAAAAATGTCGGGCTCGGTGTCATAATGGATGAAGTGACAGCACCCCCTGTGGCTGGAATTGAATGTAATCCCAGATGCTGGAAAATGCCGAAATACCTCTGTCTGTCTGTCCTGTATGTCTAAAAAAGGCATTGAATGTTTATCGTGTATGTGTGCATTGTGATCCGCCCTGAATCCCCTTCAGGGTGAGAAGGGCAGAATATAAATACTGCAAATAAATAAATAAATAAATAATTTTAAAAATGTGTATATTAATTGGTTTCATGCAATAAGCATCCTCTCTTTTTTGTCATTTAAAAATAAGCAAATTTCCCGAGATGCATTGCATTATTATAGATTGGCTTAAATATGATCCTGCACTTGGTATGCACAAAATCCAAGCATTAAGATGTTGTTTGATTGCAACTCACAAGAAGTCCTAGCCAGAATCATAAAGGGTGAAGAATGCTGGGAGTTGCAGTCTGACAGAATCTAGAGGGATGAATATTGTCTACTTTCCAATCTACAGTTAGACAATGAATATTTTGATAATAATCTTGTATCTATGTTTTATTTGGGAAACATCAATGATGTTGTACCCATACAAACAAGCCACTCACTTTATATAACCAAAGGTGCTGGTTAGGGTAATAGTGAAATCCGCCCAATCAGTCTGTCTTTATCTTTACATTTATACTCAGGGCAGGGGCATACATTGGTCAACTTTAAAAAGAGAAGATTGCTACTTCACAATGAAGCTATTTTCATTTTGGAATTTTCTGAAAGCCAGGGCCTGCCCAGATGATTTGGAAAATGGCTTTCACCTTTAGTGCCATATTCATGCTTTAGTGCTCTTTTCTTCCAATATAAGAGGCAGGAAATTATTTTGAACATACTTTTTTCCTTCCCCAATCTCCAAAGCAAGACATCTGAGGCAATGTTCAGGACTAAGAAGAGCTCAAATGCTCCTGCAATGAAATCCAGCTTAACACCCTGTATTTTTGCTGTCTTGAATATGTATATTGTTTACTGCAGTTCTGCGAAGCATAACATCTGCTTCATAAGACCTGTCTCTCGAGAAGTGCATGTTTACTCAATATAGACTCCAGGAAAAAAAAGTGGAGATGCTTCAAATAACGACAGAATAAAAGATTAAGGTCGTGACAGAGAATATTGGCTTCAACCAATTTATCACAGCATGCTCCAGTTGTTTCCTTTCAGGCTACATCTTTACCTTCTAAACTGGAGGCACCATGTCAGCCGCGAGGAAGACTCGGTCTTCCTGAGCATGATGAACTAATATGTCATACTTCACATTGTCCAGTTTGGTTGCTGAAAACTGGAATTACATCACACCAGGAGGACTATGGATATTACTGAGTGTGGTCCAATGTTTAGAATACTGGACACAAAATGAGAAGACTCATTTTCAAATCCCCATTCAGCTATGAAGCTCATTGGGCTTTCTTCTCAATCCATCTCTCAGGTGTGAAGAAGGGAATGATGTTTACTGTCTGGAGAACAATGGGATGTGTGTGTACTTGTGTATATTCCAACCTACACATGTACTTATTCATGCACATCTTTATTGGCTAAAATATATATGGGTGTGCCCATTTCATCCTCATCCTGCTTCATAGAGCCTTAACAAAGTGGAGTATCTGAATCAATTGAAGGCTAAGTTTAAAGGAGTTCACCCCAGTGTTACGCCTTCATATTTTGGCATGAGAGTTCTTGTATTTCTGCCCAGATGAAATTTTGTGTAACCCTATATTGCTTTCAGCGATCTCCATTTTCGTCATTATCAAGAGATGTAATGTTTTGCTTGTGTCTGAATAATATGTTCTATAGATGTATATGCTGTTCAAGCAGCTTGGCAAAAAGCTTTGTGGAATATACATGGATGTTCAATCCTGAAATATTGGTGCCTGAGTACAAATGTGTACGACAATTGAACATCTAATTAACATGTGTAAATGTCAGACTAGCCACCTGTGTGACTATGCAAATACAGATGTCTTTCATTCTAGGAGTTCTTTAAAATGCTATGCAACCTGAATGTAAAGAAACACTGTGCTCACTTTGAACAATAAAATGAAGAATGGGTATAACTAAAGATTAATCAGTCTTGATTGGGCAAGATTGAGTAACACATTGCTTTCATTTAAGGCTTACCTTATGATTATTGAGTTAGATTGAGATAGGTAAAAGGCAAAAGTTTTCCCCTGACATTAAATCTAGTTGTGTCCAACTCTGGGGATTGGTGCTCATCTCCATTTCTAAGCCAAAGAGCCTGCTTTTTCCATAGACACCTCCAAGGTCATGTGGCCAGCATGACTGCATGGAGCACCGTTACTATTGATCTACTCACATTTGCATGTTTTTGGGCTGTAGGTCGGCAGAAGCTGGGTCTAACAGCGGGAGCTCACGCTGCTCCCCAGATTCGAACCTGCGACCTTTTGGTTAGCAAGTTTAACAGTTCAGTGGTTTAACCCACTGTGCCACCAGTGGCTCTAGACTGAGATAAGCCATTCTATAAAGGGATCCTTCAATTCATAGAAAGTGCCAGGGTTTAATGAAGGCATCCTGTTGGAAGATAATGGTCTGGATCCCCTCCTTCTCCCCTGGAGACCCTTCCATAGTTAAATACAATGTTCCAGATGATGATGATGATGATAACTTTATTTATATTCTGCCCTATCTTCCTGGGGGGACTCAGGGAAGATTCCAACATACAAAAAGGCAAACATTAAATGCCTCAATAAAATAAAGAAGCACTGACATAATAATCCCAAAATAATAATAATAAATAATCCCAAAATAACCCCACATATGAAAATGACATTAAAACCTAATATCAATAAATTAAACAAAACATAATCAAACAAAAATTAAATAGTGACATAAAATCTGAACATAAAACATCCACGTTGATTTACAGAAGCCAACTAAAGTTCACAAAGTCATGTGGGTTGATTGTGTGGCCGGTGATGGTAGCAGGGGTAACATGGACTAACAGAGCCCAAATACAATAATAGTTCTCAACCAGAGGTCCAGTAGTGGTCTCTCATTGTCTAATCCTCCTCCTCTCCATGTGCTAGTGAGCAAAAATGAGTCTTCACAGTTGTTTTTGTGAAGGAGAGGAGGGAGGGGGGCAGCTTTATTTCTTTAGGGAGGGAATTCCAGAGGTGGGGGGTGACTATGGAGAAGGCTTTCTCTCTCCTTCCAGATCCAGAGGGTTCCCTGGGGAAAGTGGAGAAACCATGAAAACTAATCCATTTGCTCCCTCTATTGCCAGAAAGACAACCCGATGTGAAACTTTCCTCTTTAGGACTTCTGAACTCTTCAAATAGTTGAGAGAGAGAGCGAGAACTCATGGTGCCTTGTAAACTCCAAGACTATGCAAGTTAGAAATCAGAATATCAAAGGAGTAAAGCTAGGAGTTATTTTGTTTTTTAAAAATCTCAGATTAGTTATTTAAAATCTTCCTTCAGCCTGTAATATCATACACATTCACTAAATGAAACCGCCTTTCCTAGACTGCATCTACACTGAAAAATTAATGCAGTTTGATACCCCTTTAACTATCATGGATCAGTCCCACGGAATCATGGGAACTGTGGTTTTACAAGGTCTTGAGCCTCCTCTGCCATAGAATGCTGATGCTTCACCAAACTACAAATCTCAGGATTCCACAGCATTGAGTCACGGCAGTTAAAGTGATGTTAAACAGTGTATATACACTTCTAGAGAGAAAGCTGGGTCAGTAGTTTCTCCACAAGGCTGCTATCCAAGTCTATTGATGTATCCTTATTCAGGGTCCCCGTATTCTCCAAACAGTTAAAAGAGAAATTGAGAAGAAGAGGAAAGTCTTTCTGCCTGGTAAGGTTAGGAGGAGAAGATGGAGAAATGAAAGACCCCAGAGAAGAAAAAAGAAGTGAGGTGGGAGAGAAGGAAAAGAGCACCATAGTCAGTAACAAAAATCAATAAGGAATTTCTGACCCAGCTGGTGCTTCTACTGGCTGAAATATACACTTCATGTATATCAGGTTACCTGTCAGAATGTGATAGAAAAGCGAAATCTGTCCCAAAAAACTTAAAATTTGACTCTTTTAATGGTTCTCTTTTTATTTCTGAATGTATTTGTTTAGAAGCACTGAAAAATAGGTTTTGGACATTTGCTAGTTTGCTGTAATAAACAAGGTATGACTTCTGGCATAATTACAGCATGAACCTAGAATCATAGAATCATAGAATCATAGAATCAAAGAGTTGGAAGAGACCTCATGGGCCATCCAGTCCAACCCCCTGCCAAGAAGCAGGAATATTGCATTCAAATCACCCCTGACAAATGGCCATCCAGCCTCTGTTTAAAAGCTTCCAAAGAAGGAGCCTCCACCACACTCCGGGGCAGAGAGTTCCACTGCTGAACGGCTCTCACAGTCAGGAAGTTCTTCCTAATGTTCAGATGGAATCTCCTCTCTTGTAGTTTGAAGCCATTGTTCCGCGTCCTAGTCTCCAAGGAAGCAGAAAACAAGCTTGCTCCCTCCTCCCTGTGGCTTCCTCTCACATATTTATACATGGCTATCACATCTCCTCCAAGCCTTCTCTTCTTCATGCCCAGTTCCCTAAGCCGCTCCTCATAGGGCTTGTTCTCCAGACCCTTGATCATTTTAGTCGCCCTCCTCTGGACACATTCCAGCTTGTCAATATCTCTCTTGAATTGTGGCGCCCAGAATTGGACACAATATTCCAGGTGTGGTCTAACCAAAGCAGAATAGAGGGGTAGCATTACTTCCTTAGATCTAGACACTATGCTCCTCTTGATGCAGGCCAAAATCCCATTGGCTTTTTTTGCCGCCACGTCACATTGTTGGCTCATGTTTAACTTGTTGTCCACGAGGACTCCAAGATCTTTTTCACACGTACTGCTCTCGAGCCAGGCGTCACCCATTCTGTATCTTTGCATTTCGTTTTTTCTGCCAAAGTGGAGTATCTTGCATTTGTCGCTGTTGAACTTCATTTTGTTAGTTTTGGCCCATCTCTCTAATCTGTCAAGATCGTTTTGAATTCTGCTCCTGTCCTCTGGACTATTGGCTATCCCTCCCAATTTGGTGTCGTCTGCAAACTTGATGATCATGCCTTCTAGCCCTTCATCTAAGTCATTAATAAAGATGTTGAACAGGACCGGGCCCAGGACGGAACCCTGCGGCACTCCACTTGTCACTTCTTTCCAAGATGAAGAGGAAGCATTAGTGAGCACTCTCTGTGTTCGTCCACTTAACCAATTACAGATCCACCTCACTGTAGTTTTGCCTAGCCCACATTGGACTAGTTTCCTTGCCAGAAGGTCATGGGGGACCTTGTCGAAGGCCTTACTGAAATCCAGGTATGCTACATCCACGGCATCCCCCGCATCTACCCAGCTTGTAGCTCTATCGAAGAAAGAGATCAGATTAGTCTGACATGACTTGTTTTTGATAAATCCATGTTGACTATTAGCGATGACTGCATTTGTTTCTAAGTGTTTGCAGACCACTTCCTTAACAATCTTTTCCAGAATCTTGCCCGGTATCGACGTGAGGCTGACCGGACGGTAGTTGTTTGGGTCGTCCTTTTTTCCCTTCTTGAAGATTGGGACCACATTGGCCCTCCTCCAATCTGCTGGAACTTCTCCCGTTCTCCAAGAACTCTCAAAGATGGTTGCCAATGGTTCCGAAATGACTTCCGCTAGTTCCTTCAATACTCTGGGGTGTAGTTGATCTGGCCCTGGGGACTTGAACTCATTAAGAGCGGCCAGGTATTCCTGGACGACTTCTTTCCCAATTTGGGGTTGGATGTCCTCCAAACCCTCATCCACTCCATCTTGCTGAGGTTGAAGACTCTCTTTTTGTGAGAAGACCGAGGCAAAGAAGGCATTAAGTAGTTCTGCCTTTTCCCTATCCCGTCAGCATTGCCCCATCTTCTCCTCGAAGAGGTCCTATCGCCTCCTTGTTTTTCCTTTTTCTACTGACATAAGAATAGAAGCCCTTTTTATTGTTTTTAATGTCCCTGGCAAGTCTGAGCTCGTTTTTTGCTTTAGCCTTGCGGACCTTTTCCCTACAGGTGTTGGCTATTTGTTTGAATTCTTCTTTGGTGATTTCTCCCTTTTTCCACTTCTTGTGCATGACTCTTTTGTGTCTTAGCACAGTTAGAAGTTCTTTGGACATCCATTCTGGCTTCTTTGCACTTGTCCTATTTTTTCTCTTTGTTGGCACAGTTTGCAATTGCGCCTTGAGTATTTCACTCTTGAGAAATTCCCATCCATCCATAACTCCCTTGTCTTTTAGTATCTGTGTCCACGGAATGCTGCTCAGCGTTTCCTTCATTTTTTGGAAATCAGCTCTCCTAAAGTCCAAAATGCGGGTTTGACTTGTCTTAGTTTCGGCCTTCCTTTGTACCTCAAATTGCAGGAGCACATGGTCACTTGCCCCTAAGGATCCTACCACTTCGACCGCATCGATCAGGTCCTCCGCATTTGTTAAGATGAGATCAAGAGTAGTCAATCCCCTTGTTGCTTCTTCTACCTTCTGGACCATGAAATTGTCTGCAAGGCAAGTGAGGAATTTGTTGGACCTTGTACTCTTGGCCGAGTTTGTTTTCCAGCAAATATCGGGATAGTTGAAGTCGCCCATGACTACCTGCAGATGATGAATCATAAGTCTGGAGGCATCTGTCTCACAACTGACCATTTTACGCTTAAGGGATTCTTTGTGAAATTATGGAAGTGTTGTACACATATTTGTAACTTTTTCAGCCAGCTTAAGTTTGTTTTTAAGATCTGCATGGCATCGACTGCCTTTGAGGAAAAAAAATGACTTAATTCCTCTTTGCTGTCACATTGACTTACTAGCACTGGCTAAAATGGAAGCTGAATTTTCAGAAAACACATTTTATTAGTGAGACTAAGATAAATGTTCAGCATGATTCTTTTATGAGGTAGAAAGAATGATATTCCTTCCTGGTAATATAGGGAGAGCAATTCCATATCTATTCAGCTTTGAAGAGTTTGTGTTATGGATAGATTGGCAGCTAATTTAATGGGGAGGAAAATGTTCATATTTTGGTGGGTGGGCAACAAAGAACGAAGATGATGCAAAAATGAAAATCTGGACTGGATAAAAAAATTGTTTTTTCCTTCCAAAAGAAACAAATAAAATTAATTACTATAAAATGCCCCTAAAACAAGGACAAATTCCATGGGAGTCAGGGCCTAATTCCTTGCCACATTTTGTCTGAAGGCGTTACACCCCAGCAAGCCAAAATACCTCTATTTTCCTCAGTACTTCTTGTCTCCATTTTGAAAAGTAATAGGAACAAATGGCCTCCCTGGTGGCACAGTGGGATAAACTGCTGGGCTGTTGAACTTGCTGACTGAAAGGTCAGCGGTTTAAATCCAGGGAGCAGGGTGAGCTCCTGTTGTTAGCCCAGCTCCTGCTAACCTAGCAGTTTGAAAACATGCAAATATGAGTAGATCAATAGGTACCACTTCTGTGGGAAGGCAATGGTGCTCCATGCAGTTATGCTGGCCACATGAACTAGGAGGTATCTATAGACAACACTGGCTCTTCGGCTTAGATATGGAGATGAGCACCACCCGCCAGAGTCGGACACAACTAAACTTAATGTCAAGGGGAAAACTTTACCTTTACTTTAGAAACAAATACAGCAGTCATAGATTGCTTATACATCATTAACAGCTAGTTTCATGTATTGTCGAAGGCTTTCATGGCTAGAATCACTAGGTTCTTGTGGGTTTTTTCGGGCTATAGGGCCATGTTCTAGAGGCATTTCTCCTGATGTTTCGCCTGCATCTATGGCAAGCATCCTCAGGATGTTAGTTCTGAAGCAGTGTTTTTACAGCAGCTTTCCTGTTTTACCCACAGCTGAAGTCTGTCCTTAGAAGATCTGCTTTGACTTTGTGAGTATGAGTATTGTTATAAACTGCATTGATTTTGTACTTACTATTTTAGTTACATCTAGTATCATGCAGCCATTTGCTTTCTTGCTACTGAATTGAACCAAGTCAGTCGCTCTGTCACTTATCAGTATAAGAAAACTGAAGTATGATATTTCATACTGAACCAATACAATGAGAAGACTGTATAGACAGGGATGTAGTCTATACAATTTTATGCGAACTGTAGTTTTCTTTAAATATTGTTGAATGCGTTGAATATGTTTTCTTATTCTGGCACATTGAAAATACATGCTCATAGTTTTAATAATCACAGCTAATAGTCACTGATGGTTGGTGGTTCCCATGTCAGTTGGTGGTGATCCTTTTTTGATTTTGGTCAGATTTAAGGGATCTGTCAAGATGCTGGTTTATTTGGCTGTAGGGTTCAGCACTGCGGACAGCTCCTTCAAAGTCTGGATTAAAATGTAGAGTGGATTCATTGCCTCACTGACATGGGAGCTCCAAACAAAAGAGGTCAATGGCATTGAATTTATTAGTGAGTTCATTCTTGGAGAGTAAGAATATATATGCTTGTTCTTATAACCCATGCCTCTGGTACCTAACTAGGGGTTCAGAATCTAGATGGAGAGTTAGTTTCTTCCACTATTTTAGGCACAGATGACTCTATTATCTAATAAATCCTTCATTTCAGATATCTCTACGTTAACAGCTCAGTAGAATCAAACTCATTTCACATTAGTTTTCCAGTCCTCGAGCTACCTTATTTGGATTTACAGTGTTCCCTCACTTATTGTGGGTGTTGCATTCCAGGACCACCTGCGATAAGTGAAATTCCATGAAGTAGGAATGCCCCCTCCCCCCCTCTCACTCACTCACTCACTCACTCACTCACTCACTCTCACTTACTCAATTGGCTCTTCTTTTTCCCTCTGGGGCAGCTCTTCTTTCCTCCTCACTCTCTTTACCTTCCCCCTCCTTCTCCTCGGTGCCTCCCTTCCTGCCAACAGGCCCGGCCTGGGCGCCACGGTTGCTCCTGCTCCACAATTGGCAGAGGAGGCACCTTGTTGCTGTCTGGGTCTCTTGCTGTTGCTTGGGCCCTGTGATGCCTCTGCCACCTCCTCAATTGTTTCAGAAGTGGATAGTCCTGGCGGAGGAATGGTTTATTTCGATTCAGCAAACTTGAAAAGAGTGAAGAATGTTTTTCCCAACAAACACCATCTTCTAAAGTTCATCCAGTTAAAAGATCTCTGATACTCCACTTCTAGATATCATGAACTCAAGGAACCATTGATGTAAATTGATGGACACATAAATAGGAATTGCAGAATCTTATGTAAAAAGTTTAATTTAATCAGAAATACTGTAGATATTTAATTATAGTTTTAAATAAAAAAAATCAAATGTATATGTTATCTTTTAAACCTTAGTTTTAGCAAAATCAAGTTTAACGTGTATCTTCTGTTACCTGCACCAATTTTATGGATATAGTTTATGCTTATATTTAAATATGTATAAGATGGTTTTACTTGTTGTGTTTATGTGTATTCTTTCTGCAGGCATTTGTCTTAATTCATGACTTAGCATGTTTATGGTAATTTAGTATAAGACATGTATATCACAGGCAGTTTAAATGACACTTACCCTTGAATATACTAAAGATGTTTTTCTTGTTGCCAAGAGGAAATCAAAAGATACATGAAAAGCTATTAATTTTTGGTTGATGGCTTGCATAAACAGTACCAAGATGTGCATGTATTCTTGGAACAGCTAGAAAGAATGAGAGGTGAGTACTTCTTGCCTATGAAATTTATGGGGTTGTGATAAGTCAACAGGCGACTTGAAGGCACATGCACATAGCTGGCCATTTTGCAGTCCCAAACTCCAATATTGTCTGATTGTGGATGCAAAGCAGGGTTAGCTTTGATTAGTACCTGGATGGGAAACTAGTAATACATCTCAGATCCTGTAGACTACATTCCAGAGGAAATGTCTCTAGATCAGCAGTTCTCAAAGTATGCTCCGCAGAGGCCTTGGTGCTCTGGGAAGCATACTAAGGGGCTCTGCACTTTCCTTCTCCTCCTCGTCCTCATCCTCGTCCTCGTCTTCCCCCATCAAGCTTTCCCTGCTTCTTTCTGCTCCTCCCCTCCCCTACTTCCTCACCCCCAAAAGCCTTTTTCCCCACTCCCTTGCCACCCAGATCCTTTCCAAAATCCTATTTCCCTCCCACTGCTTATGGGGGTGCTTGAATACTGCTTTTCCTGCATGGCAGATGGGGGTTGGACTAGATGGTCCCTGGGGTCTTCCACTGAAACACTGTTATGTTTATGTTGATTTTTCTGTGTGTCAGGAGTGACTTGAGAAACTGCAAGTCGCTTCTAATTGCTCAGATGATGCCCAGATGTTTTGATGTTTTACCATTCTTGTGGGAGGCTTCTCTCATGTCCCTGCATGGGGAGCTGGAGCTGACAGAGGGAACTCAACTGCATTCTCCCCGGAGTTTATGTTGGTTATAATTATTCTTCATTTTAAATATTGCATTGTTATTTCTTTCCTTTTTTGCACTACAAATGAGATATGTGCAGTGTGCATAGGAAATTGTTCATTTTTTCCCCAATTTGTTCACACAAATACTCTCCATTCATCTGCCACTTGCTCAGCCTGTCTTTCAAATTTCAAAAGGTTTGCCCATGACTGACACATATATGCATTATATACAATACAATATATAAACATTTCTTGGGGTTCCATGAGAAACTTTTGCTTCAAAAAGGGTTCCGCAGCTGAAAAAGTTTGAGAACTCCTGCTCTAGATATTCCTCATCAAATAAAGTCTTTTGGAATCCGTGGTGGTGCCTTAAATCAATAGGTGACTTGAACACACATACACACTCATGCATGGACATTATGTGGTCTATTTTTTTTAAAAAAAGTGAATTAAAAATAAAATAAAAGCTATCTTTAAATATCTGAAGGAAAGTCTTATAGAAAATGGAGTGAGCTTGTTTTCTGCTCTAAGGACTAGAATGAGAAGTCATAGATTCAAATGATAAGAGTTTGTTTCACTTAAATAACAGGAAGAACCTCTTTACTGTAAGAATTGTTTAATTGTGGAACAGCTTGCCCTGGAAGGAAATGAACTGTCGTCATTAGAAGTCTTTAAACAGAGATTGGATGGGCATTTTTCAGGTGTGCTTTAGTTGTGTATTCCTGCATGGCATGGGGCTGGATTAGATGACTTTGTAATCACTTTCAACTCCAAGATTCTATGTTTCCTTCAAGCAAACTATTTAAATAGCAGTCTTGTAATCATATGCCTACAGGGAGGTTTGCTAGGGAGAAAATCTTAAATGGGATGCTTGAATCTAATCCATCCGTTTCCACATCTGTTTCACGGAAATAAGTTGAGGACTAATATTTTACACAAACATGTTGACTGAAAAGGGTTTGGAATGAAAGCTTCCTTTTAAAATTTACTCTTTAGTTTTTGTCTGTATTATGGAACTAATAAACTCCTATAAAGAAAAAAATAGATTTTTTTTGGCAAAATCATGGTGTAATATTCTTGAAAACCTATCAAACCCTTCCACACAGCCATATAACCCAGAATATCAAGGCAGATAATCCACATTATCTGCTTTGAACGGGATTATCTGAGGGCCCTTCCACACAACCCTATATCCCAGAATATCAAGGCAGAACATCACACAATATCTGCTTTGAACTGGGTTATCTGAGTCCACACTCAGATAATGTGGGATTTTCTGCCTTGATATTCTGGGATGTAGGGTTGTGTAGAAGTTCATATTGCCATATATTCCAGTTCAAAGCAGATAATGTGGGATTTTATTCAGCTGTGTGGAAAGGGCCTCTGTAATAAGAGACCTTGCAAAAAGATGTTTTGGAAAGTAGAATTGCACAATATTTTCTTTTATGTATTTGAAATATTGATGTCCTGCATTTTCTCCTTTGTTCCTGAGGCAGCTTACAACAAAATTTAAGAACCATAGAAGAAATAGAGCCCAAAAGAGCAATGAAAAACACAACTGCAATAAAAACGATAAAAAGCAGAAATAAGAAAATGCTGTATAAACAATATCAGGAGCATATAGTAAAAGCTTCAGATACATCAAACTCTGGGAGAAAATATGTTAAAAATCATATTCTTCATTTAGACTTGAAGAAACAACAGCATTTTTCATAGATGCCTAAAAGTCATCAAGCAAGGCACACTGAAAAGGGGGGAAGTGGAGGCATTCCACAACAGAGCCAGAAGTGAACACGGAGGCCCCTTCCACACACCTGAATAAAATCCCACATTTTCTGCTTTGAACTGGAATATATGGCATTGTGGACTTGGATAACCCAGGACAAAGCAGATATTGTGGGATTTTCTGCCTTGATATTCTGGGTTATATACCTGCATGGAAGGGGCTATAGTGGGCTTTTCTTAGAGCAAAACTTCAGCAAAGATCTTAATAGCAAAACAGAGACAGGAGCTTGGAGAAACTCAATCCAAAGCGGATCCAAAGTGCCTTTTATCCCACAAGCATGCACGTTAAAAAGTTTTTTGAATGCAGATGTTTGTGGGATGCTGTCTACACTTACTCCAGAAAGCATGCACTTTCTGGGGTGGGTGTCCAGATGTTCTGCCAGGATGGACCTACCCCCTCCCCCACTTTTCAAACTGCTTTAAAAAGTGAAATAAACTTACCCAGCCTTCATTAGAGTCTCGCTGGAGCTCTCCTGGTGCATAAAAATGACACGCCAGGAGAGTGAAGGGGGGGGGGGGGAAGAGGAGCAATTCCCCCCCTCTCCTGGCGCATCATTTTTATGTGCCGGGAAAGCTCCAGCAAGACTCTAATGAAGGCTGGGCAAGTTTATTTCACTTTTTAAAGTGGTTTGGGGACTTTGAGTATGGTTGGGATTCCACCAGTTTACCGGGCTTATTTATGTAGTCCAGACATCGGAAATAGTGGATTTATCCCGTGCCTTCCAAGAAGGTGCGGAATAAATCCACTAATTAATTTGGCACAAACCAGGGTTTTCCTGGTTTTCCTGGTTTGTGCCGAATTAATTGCGGGTTGGCCAGAATGTCATCTGAACAGCCCCCTTTACATTGCAGAAGTTTCCACAATAAAGGGGCTATCTGGACGGGCCCTCAGAAGTGTGAGCCAGCAGAACATTGTTTGCAAAGTGCAACTTTGATTTGTATGTGGCCTACAAGGCTTTTTAAAAACAAACCTGACAACCTCATCTCTTGGCTCTTCTGTTATCCAACAAAGGAAGGGTTGATTGACGGCCCTTCCACACAGCCCTATATCCCAGAATATCGAGGAAGAAAATCCCTAATGGCCTGTTGATGGTCATAGTCCAAAGCTGAAATTGCTACCCACTGTAGGCTCTCACGCACCCATAGAAAGAAATGATGTTTCTTTCTACTCCACAATATCTGCTTTGAACTGAGTTATCTGAGTCCACACTCGGATAATGTGGGATTTTTTGCCTTGATATTCTGGGATATAGGCCTGTGTGGAAGGGTCCCCAAACATCTGGAGGAAAACAGTTTGAGAAGCACTGGTACAAGGACTTTAACAGACAGAGCTGAGAAAAGTGGGGGAAAGCAGGGGAAATAATCTCCTTTTGTGTGTAGAATTGTCTTGTTTGCATGGGATGCTATCTTCAGCCATCTGTAGAGGAGACAGAAGGGATTGTTCTTAAGGCAAAAACCATTTATCTGGGCTCCTCTCCTTTCCCTCCCAGTTTCATTATACCCAAGGATGCAGAAGGTATCATTTTTAAGACAAGCATCATTTCTTTCTATGGGGTCCTTTTCCTCCTAATCTCCTTACTCTCAATTGCAGAAGTCCAAAACCTACTAGGCACTAGAACTTAATGTAGTTGGTTAAACAAAAAGGGAAAACAAATTTTGCTTTTACCTGAGGCTTCGTATTATGGGGTAGTACTGTTCACACATTTTTGCAGTGCACGTTTTTCAATGTGTATGTGGTTGTCAGCACTTATGTTCTTCCCTGAAACACAACACAAATCTCAGAAATTGACTGATTTCTAAAGCAAGGTGAACTTCAAAGGAATATTTCTACAAGGATATGAGAACCCACAAAATTTTATTTTCCATTGCTATGATTCAGCACCCTATTAAAGATCATGTGGTACACAAAACAAACATATTTTTCCACTTTGAGAAAAACAGCTGCTAAAAGCATACTGAGCATATCTAGTCTGAACAGCAAAAAGCAGTACACTCCTCAGATGATTCATTCAATCAATAAAGTATCTTGCCTTCTACAAGTGCATCAGTTTTCTTTCCCCGGATGAATCTTTAGGAAAAATCTAATTTGCGAAGCACCTCTGAGGTTCTGTTGCCAGGGTAAGAAACAGCTACGTACATTGGGGCCAATATTCTGCCTCTGGGGCCCTTGGGGGAGTCACACATGCTGCTAAAATGCCCCCCCCAAACAGGCAATGGCTGAAAGACAACGTCTGATTCTTAGGGCTCTGTGACACAATCATATAACCCATAATAACAAAGCAGTTAATCCACAATATCTGCTTTGAACTGGGTTATCAGAGTCCACACTGCCATAGAATCCAGTTCAATGTGGATTTTATGCAGCTATGAGGAAGGGGCCATAAAAATGAGTAAACATGAACATAAAAAACTGCAGGTGGGCTGTGATCTATTCAGTCAGGGCCCGTCCAGACTGTACCTTTATTGCGGTAACTCCCGCAATAAAGAAGGGGCTGTCCAGACAACGCCCTGGACAGTCCTGAATTAATTTACTACAAATCAGGAAAACCCTGGTTTGTAGCAAATTAATTAGATATTGGGTTTATTCCGCGCCTTCTTGAAAAGTGCGGGATAAACCAACTATTTCTGGTTCTGGGCTGCAGAATACTGCAATCCAGACAGTATTCCCACAGCTTTCCAGGCTAAATTAGCCCACAAAACTGTGGAAATACCAACTACCTCCCCCAAAGCCCCCCTAAAGTGAGTAAAAAAAGAAAAGAACTCACCCAGCCTCCCTGGGACAGCTGTCGAAGTTCTCTGGCGTGTAAAAATGATGCACCAGAAGAAAGGGGGGGGGGAGAAGAAAATTGCTCTTGGCGCGTCATTTGTACACGCCAGGAGAACTCTGGCAGCTGTCCCAAGGAGGCCAGGTGAGTTCTTTTATTTTCTTTATTCACTTTAGAGGGGCTTCTGGGGAGGGGAGTTAGTCTCCCGATGTTGTACTGGGAAGTCGCTGTGTAGATGATTACATTCTACTCACAAACTTTCTGAATGCATGCACTTTCTGGGATGGGTGTAGACAGCCTCCCTGGAACATTTGTGTTTTTAAATGCAGATGCTCTTGGGATAAAAGGCTGCCTAGATCCGCCCTCAGTGACTCGCTGCTTTTCTAGATTGTTTCAGAAGAGTCAGTGCCCTTCCACACAGCCATATAACCCAGACTATCAAGGCAGAAAATCCCACAATATCTCAATGTGGAGTCTGATAACCCAGTTCAAAGCAGATATTGTGGGATTTTCTGCCTTGATATTCTGGGATATAGGGCTGTGTGAAAGGGCCCCATGTCTAGACTGCCACATATTCCATTTAAAACGCAGATAATGTGGGATTTTATTCAGTTGTGTGGAAGGAGCCTCCGTTATGATTTCTAATCTAAGACCCTTGTCAGAAGAAAGAAAGCATGTGAGACACATTCTCTTGGAGGGAGCTAGTGGCACCTCCACTCCATTCTGCATTCAGAAAGTTTGTGAGTAGAATGTAAACATCTACATTTTCATGCAGCCAAACTCTCCAGTAGCACTGATTTATTGATGCATGTAACAGCTCTGTACTGCAAGGTTTACTTTAATTTCCTCCTGCCTTTGTTCTTCTGATTCAATGCTTTTTAACAGGATCCTACTCTTCAGCTGCTTAAAGGGGCAAAGAGTAGGTAGGAAAGCCATTGTCTTTTTGGTACCAGGTTAATTCAGAGAAAGTTAAAGGAGTTTAGTGCCAGTGAATGTTTGATACTTTCAGGTCCCATTATTTTCAGTGGGGCTCAAGCAAAGTTCAATTTGCATAGAAAACATTTTAACTTGGTAGTTGCTCTAGCAACTGGTCATTTATTTATTATTATTTATTTACAGTATTTATATACTGCCTTTCTCACCCCTGGGGGGACTCAAAGAGGTTTCATTGGTGTCTATGATTCTTGATTTAATTAAAGGTGATCATCAACCATTTTTAATGAACTTTTCATGGTACCTAACTGGCTCCTAATATGGATTTTGTGCTCCATTTATTGGTATTTATATTCCTTACTGCTTACTGCTGCTATGAAGCCACAATGCTTGTTTTATCCCCTTGGATTAACCACATACACACATACCCAGCCTATCCTATCTCAGTGGGTTGCTGTATGGAGAAAATGGAGATGGGAGAGAGCCAGATATACTATCTTGAATTCTTTGGTGGAACATAAATATAACAACATTTTAAAAATGTGGATTTTGAAAGGCCCATAACACAAGTAGGGGATGGGGCTCACTCTGGGTTCTTCCACACACCCCTCTATCCCAGAATATCAAGGCAGAAAATCCTACATTATCTTAGTGTGGACTTAGATATCCCAGTTCAAAGCAGATATTGTGTGATTTTCTGCCTGGATATTCTGGGATATAGGGCTGTGTGGAAGGGCTCTCTGTTATTGCTGAGCAAGGAATCTTCCTGGCTAGAACCATAGAATAGTGATATTTATAATGCTGTTATAGAACTTTTGCTGACTTTAATTTCTAATAAAAGTGATGTCTAAAACCAAATTGAGAGATTCTGCTGATGAATAACAGAATATCGTTTGAGATCTGCTGCTCTAATGTAATAGTTTATGTACTGTAGCTTAATTTAAATAGTGCTGTAGTGATAAATGTTGAACTTCTGGCACTTGTTAAGAGAGTCTTCACTTCCCTAGAGTCCAAAATTCAGGCCCTGTGGATCTAAATCAAAGTAGAAATCATGGTTCCCTTTCAATGAAGTTCCCAGCAGACCAAACCAGTATAGATAAGGAATACTGAGATTTACAGTTGTGCAATTGCTAGAGGACCATAAATCAACTGCTTTTTCGACTAGTTATTATTGTCATCAGGAACAGGTGGTTTACAAGACTTATCAGCCATAACTGTCAATTCAAGACCCACCAGAACAAAACATTTTACATTTCGGCGGGGGGTGGGGTGGGGTAGGGTGGGGGGGTGTTAGCTCACAATAAAAGATATTTGCTGCAAAAATTCCCTTCCCCACAAACCTCTTTACAGTTTACCTAAACTTGGAACAGGGAAGCTTTAGGAAATGACAGATGACATTGTTCCTGCTCATTTAAAGGGCCATAGCACTTAGACCAGTGGTTCTCAACCTTTGGGTCCCCAGGTATTTTAGCCTACAACTCCCAGAAATCCCAGCCAGTTCACCAGCTGTTAGGATTTCTGGGAGTTGAAGGCCAAAACATCTGGGGACCCACAGGTCGAGAACCACTGACGTAGATCCTTTGAGTCATGTCTCCACTTCCACATTTACCACAGTAGTTCTCTACCTTTACACCTCAGTTGTTTTGCACATTGACTCCCAAAAATCCCTGACCAGTGGCTATGCTTGCTCAGTCTGGTGGGGGATTTTAAAGGCCAAAGTTTGAGAGCTACTACTGTACCTAATTGTTCTGCTAAAGTAGAGTTTCCTCCAGTTTCCCTGCTTTCCGTTTAAAACTAAAATGAACAGCTTGTGTTCAGGATAGTAGTGACTATTTCTGCCAAAACCAACATACTGAGGAAAGTAAATTAATTAACCGTTTCATCAAATCCACTTACAACCCCTGTCTGCTGTAGTTGAGATCACCTTCTGGGAATTTTGAACCTGCTACTACTTTATCATGTTCATCTGTAAACTAATAAGCTGTTGGCCTCTTTGCTGTTTTGCTTTCTTTCTTATGCTTTGTTCCTTCCAACTCCACATGCATGCCAGCTTGTTATGACAATAACTCTTCCGCAGAGACTTGCCCCAGAACTGTGTAATATGGTGCAATTTCCTTTAAATATATTTCTGTGTTTCGCATGTATTTTTGTTTGGCAGAAAGCATAACTGTGTAGCATGTGCAACTGAACATTTTCTTTCTCAGATGTAGAAATGACTGGGAATTTCATATCTCAGAACTGAGCTCGGGTCATTAACTGAATAGATAGCATGAATTTCCATCTATGGGCACCCAGGTTGTATCAGTCCTCCTCCTGTCCTATTGGTTGGATCACTCATGTGAATGGAACTGCTTTATGACAAGCTCACAAGGGATATGGCCTCGTGTTGATGGGGAGGGACTCCCACCACAGTATTTCACTGTATGAGGGTTGAATGAAAAGTAATGTCTCCACTTTCGTAATTCCTCAACAGATAGCAGTACTGGTATGCGGAAGGTACTGGCTTGTTCAGTAGGCTCTCCTCTACAGTTCCATTTTGGTGGGAAACATTAGCATTGAATGGTTGTGTTGTTAAAGTGTGAAGTATGGAACCCTGCGCAGACAGTCGGTCAATGCGACTTAAGCAACATGCAGTCATTGAATTCTTGACAGCAGAAGGTGCCACCCCAAAGGAGATTCATCAGAGAATGCAAGCTGTTTCTGGTGATTGTGTTGATGCGAGTACTGTGCATCGTTGGGTGAGTAAATTTAAAGATGTTGAGGTGGGAACATCTGACTTGCGTGACAAAGAAAGAGTTGGACGTCCTGTGACAGCAACCACCGGGTTTCACAAGCAGAAGGTTGAGAGATTGATTCAGGATGATTGTCATATTACTCAGACAGAAATTTCAAGCATAATCAGCATTTCACAAGAACGTGTGGGCCACATTATTGCTTTGTTTGGCTATTGGAAGATCTGTGGACGAGAGGTTGTGGAAACAGAGTGTCAACTTCTTCCGTGACAGCTTCAGAAAACTTATTCATTGTTGGTAGAAATATATCCAATTGTCTGATTATATGGAAAAGTGAATAGTGGTAGTTAAAGAGCACATTCTAAGGATTATTTCCGCCTTTGATTTATTAAAATATTCCCATCCAAACCCAAGTAATGAAGGTGGAGGCATTGCTTTTCATTCAACCCTCGTACTATGCCAAATGCTGGTAGGCTTCCAATGAATGCAAGAAAATGAATTGCCTCATTCCTCTGGCCTGGGTTTCTTCAAGTTCTCAATCTACAATAGTTCTATCACAGTGATGGCAAAGTTTGCCCTGAAGCAAAATATGGCTTTCTAGCACCGTTTTTGACCCCTTCCAGATTTTATTGGGCTACTGGGGATTTTTTTTGGAAGGGGGAGGAAAAAAGGAAGGAAGAGTGACTTGCACTTCCTTGAAGCCTCCAAGAATGGCAATTCACCATTTTAAAAGGTTACAACAAGCTAGTTCCTGTTTATCACCAAATGATACTCATAAATAGACTCCCAGCTATTTCAATTTTTAAAAATCTTTGGATAAAAATCTTTTATAATATACTGTTTCTTTCTGGAGGGTCCAGGGGACAGAAAACTATCCTTGGAGTCACTGTAGTGCCCAACCTTAACTTGTGTTGAGTTCATTATAGCACTGAAAGGAAGCTTGAATGGTAAATTTTATACAAGTCTGCTATCTCATATGAACCTGCCAAAGTTTTAAGATCCTCAATGGAGGGCTTTTCTACCATAATCACAGGTATGTTTGAAGAAGACATGGGAGAGTGTCTTTTTGGTGGCTGCTTCCCGACTGAGGAATTCTCTACCAGAGAACCTAGGCCTGTCCCTTCTCTTTCCGCTAGGAGATGGAAACTTTTTGTTTAGCCCAGCCTTTGAATGATATCAATCTGTTGCAAAAAAAATCCTTTGAGGTGTGCTGTATTTTTATTATTTTTATGACCTTTTAATGTTGTTTTAGATGGATGTTTTAAATGTCATCCATGATTTTAAGTGAATTTTGTTTTAACATGTATTGACAATTGCCTGGCATCCCATACTGAGACAAAGTCAGAATATAAATTAAGCAGATAAATAAATGAATTGACCCCTATTTGTATTATTCTTATTATTAGCTGTATTTATTTCATATTTATTTATTTACTTTATTTTTAAACTGTCTTTTTTTTGACATTGGGGTTCAAGGTGTCCGGGAGGGCTTTTGCACAATTGAGATTCATGTGCCAACTGCGACCATACCTCGTAAAGGCTGATCTGGCCGGGGTGGTCCATGCCTTGGTAACCTCTAGATTGGACTACTGTAATGCGCTCTACGTGGGGTTGCCCTTGAAAACAGCTCAGAAATTTCAGTTAGTCCAACAGGCGGCAGCTAGGATGTTAACTGGTGCTCCTTACCTGCAATCCTGTTCAAGGAGCTCCATTGGCTGCCGTTCATTTTCCGGTCCCAATTAAAGGTGCAGGTGCTCACCTACAAAGCTCTAAACGGTTTGGGACCTGCCTACCTGCGTGACCGCATCTCCGTTTATGAACCCATGCGTTCTCTTCGTTCATCTGGAGAGGCCCTGCTCGCTATCCCACCTGCATCGCAGGTGCGTCTGGTGGGGATGAGGGACAGGGCCTTTTCTGTGGTGCCCCCTGACTTTGGAACACCCACCCCAAGGACATCAGACAAGCCCCTACACTGGCAATCTTTAGGAAGAGTTTGAAGACCTGGCTATTCCAGTGTGCCTTTCCAGAATAGGAAACTCCAGCAATTTGTCCCAGAAGCACTTTATCAGAGATTTAAGATTGTCTGCACATTGCACTTACCCTAAAATCCTATATTCCACCTGTCATACTCAGCACTTTTTAATCTGTACCTATAACATTTGGCCCGGCCCTAGTTTTATTGTGTTATGGTGTATTGTTTATTGTTATTGTTTATTGTTACTGTTATTGCTTGATGTTATTGTTTATTGTTACTGTTATTGCTTGATGTTATTGTTTATTGTTACTGTTATTGCTTGATGTTTTGATTTGCTTTATAATGTTATATGTATTGCTATGCAGTTGTTTTTATTGAGGCCTTGGCCTTTGTAAGCCACATCGAGTCCTTCGGGAGATGTTAGCAGGGTTCAAATAAAGTTAATAAATAAATAAATAAATAAAAAATAATAAATAATAAGGTGGCTGACAGCAAACATGACAAATACACATTAAAAGCAAAGCAAATGCATGCATATATGAATACAAAAATTAAAAAACCCAAATCTTTGTGTGATGAAAAATAAAAATGAATATACAATTAAAATATAATAAATTACAATTTAAATTATAATTAAAATCCACACAGTCCCTCCCTCCCCAATCCCACGCGTGCCATCTCTAGTAGCTTGCCTCTCATCATTCCCTACATACCTGATGGCAGAGATACATTTTCCCTTGCCTATGAAAGGCAAGCAGGAATGAGACTATTACTTATTATTTTATTTAATTATACTTTATTTCATCTGTTCAATGACTGCAAAGCTACCCTATTCCAAAACTATCATGCTTAATTGACAGTGAAAGAGTATAACATCATCATCATCAACTACAACAATAACAAACACCTTTATTTATATTCAGCCTTTTCCCCAAGACTGGGACTCAAGGTGGCTGTTATATGTGCTGCAAACTACTCTAGAAAGATTGGTAGCTTCTTGTAGTTTTTAATATAATATGCCTGGTGCCCACTTGACACATCTTACTTGAATTCCAACTTCTAACTAGTATTAGTCTGGATTGCAGGTGGCAACTCACTGAAGTGCTCACGTGGCAATTAAATATACGTATGAGCAGCTTTCCTGCAATTTAGCATTTCATTTTAAGTTTTGCAAGACTAGGAGATAGCTGGACAAGAAATTTTTGAAAGGCCTTCCCGATTCCATTTTTACCAAACCAAACAACTAAGCCTGTTGAGAAAATCTGTCCTAGTGCGGTTTTGCAGCTCAGACATTCTGCTTTGCAGCTGTGTAGAGACTCTTTTATGGATTATGAATGCTGCAATTTGCTAGTATATGCTTCCTTTTCATAACATTTTCAAGGCTGCTTCAAAATCCACAACTCTGCCAGAGCTGTCTCCCCCAACTAGTTGCAAAAAAATCTTTTTCTTGGAGCTTGTGAATAACTAATCCACTTAAAAACACCACACTAAACTACTATATTTTCTGGAAAAATAATATTTTTCACCTTCAGGAAATGGGTGTAAGAAGAAAGTAAGTATAACAAGCCACAACATTTAAGAGTGTAAGAACAAGCACATATTGCTTAACTGTCATTAAATGGTCAACAGTACTAATACCGCAGAGCTGTATTAGGACACAGATAAAGAAAGATATTTATACTTCTGAGATTCTTGATGTTTGTGTCCAGGTGAATGTATGGATACTTGCGGTACAAAAACTCACACATTCTTTCATTCCCCTCCCTCCGTCCCTTCCTGTCTGGTAAGAAGGAGGAACAGTCCTCCTGAGGCTTTGTAGCTACCATGCATGGGCTTTATTTTGGATGGAGTTCAAGGACAAAAGAGTAACCTTTTGTACCTAAATTCAGAAGGAACTTAGGGCATTTCCACAGAGCCAGGTAAAAGCATTATATTCTTCCGTGGCTGCACTATGTCACCTCAGTGGCAGGGGTCAGTCCACACTGTTCAGCTGTGCTGACACCAGTTCATCATGGCTGGACATGGGTGCAACTTTCCCACCCTCCCTGCACTCTATTCTCCCTGCAAAATGTCAGGAATAACTCCTTATCTTTGCTGCAGATTCTGTAGCTCCTGGATCTGAATTACCAAGATTGACAGGATCGTTGAAGTGGGAAGCATCCTCCCCTCCTGCAAAGCTCAGCCGTGTCCTCAGTGATGCAGATGCAGCAGCTACAGAGCCTGCTATGAAGCTAAATAGTTATTCCTGACATTTTGCGAGGAGAGCAGGGACGCTGTGCTGACTGAGCCCATGGAGTGTGGGATGGCTGTAGGGACACCATCTGGGATCGCACATGGCAATCCCAAATGGCCATCTCCATTGCCACAGCACCTGCAAAGATTAGGAACTTCCTGGAAAATCTGGATCTTTGGTGGTGTTATTTTAACTCAGAAAAAAATCTGGATCAAAATCCTGGGGGAGCTATGGATGAAATTCTGGGGGGAATGCTAAGCTTTAACTGCAAATTTAATTATATTTACTATGTTTTAGCTGTATTTTAAATGGCGGTGAAATAGGTTAAACCTAGTGCTGGCAGGTTTGAAGACTGACAGGTCAGAGATTCAAATCCAGGGAGAGCACGGTTGAGCTCCCTCTTTCAACTCCAGCTTCCCATGTGGGGATACGAGAGAAACCTCCCACAAGGATGGTAAAACATCAAAACATCCGGGCGTCTCCTGGGCAATGTCCTTGCAGACAACCAATTCTCTCACACCAGAAGTGACTTGCAGTTTCTCAAGTCGCTCCTGACACGAAAACAAAAAATCCTGTATTTTAACTTTATATCCCTTCACAAATATTTAATTTAATTTAATTTACATTTTCATTAGGTTGTGTTATATGATTGTTAGGTACCTTGAGTCCCTATGAGGAGAAAGGTGGGATAGAATTAAAGCTAAGAATCATCATAATCCAGGGCTAAAATGCATTAGTCTGGGTGTGTAATTTGAACACCCTAGGCTAATGCAATCCATACACCACACTTTGTATCAGTGCAGATGGACCTTAGGCACATGTAAGCTGCACTTAGGATCCAAATGCTCCGAAGACACATACACAAACAAATTGCACTTGATGCTTGCACCCCACCCCACCCCAACTTCTTCTAAGAGCCTTCTGAAATATTCTGCATTTTTTCACATTTTGGGTTATTGTCAACAATATGAATAATGATGGCTTGGCTCTTTTTAATAGTTACAATTAGAGTAAACCTATTGGATCAATTCATTTTACTTGCATGTTGATTCATCAGTAACCAATTGCTTCAATTGGTTTATTTGACTGGAACTAACCAATGTTTTCTGGACCCACACAATTTTCTTGTACTTTTCTATAGATTTTCCAATCTCTTTGATGCTTGTCAAGTCCTTGTCTGTTTCAATTAGCAGCAGTCAGCTTTCAGTCACTGAAACAACCAGACTGTACAGGCTTTATTGCTTTTAGGCTCTATAGCACAATAAAGTAATTTATATTGATCTTTTAAGAAGTTGCCAAAAATTCTAATTTAATTCTATTTTAAAAACTACCTGATTAATTTTAAGTTAATATAATCAGCATCTAACTCAGGGACTTGCAATGTGGTTCACCAGATGTTTTTGGCCTAAAAGGCTAATGGTAAGGGATTCTGGGAGTTGCATGCACTTCAAAACATCTGGAGGGCCACAGTTGTTGGAACTAATTAATTCAGATTATTTAATATTCTTACAACAAATTGGGCTGGGATTCCACATTTCTGCCTCTTTTTTAAAAAAGCAACTCACCTACATTTGTCTGACAATATAAAAAGGAAAAAAGAACAGTGTTAATGATTAAATATCTTCTAGCAACCATGAGGGTCCATGAGTGACTTTAAGCTGCCAGCCCTCTCTGCAATTCACTACAGTGAGTGCCGTGTTTTGCATCTGTAGATGATCTGTAGAATTATGCACCTGTAACTGATTTATGTTTAAGGTCACTGTATAATCATGATTGTGGCACTATTGCCACAATTGTACAAGTCCTTAAATTCTGTTTGATTGGGCAGCAATCACTGTGAGGAAAAGAGGTCTATTCTGGGTTGCTGTGAGGTTTTGGAGCTGTATGGCCATGTTCCAGAAGCATTCTCTCCTGATGTTTCACCCACACCTATGGCCTATAAGAGGTCTGTTTTCTTATCAGTTGGGGCTCAGCATACTGATGTTTCCACCCTAATTTGATCAGTGATCTCTGGTGTGAGGAGGAATCTCAACATGAATCCTGTTTCTAAGTTGGAGATTGGAGATTGCTGGCGAAAGGAGACTGAAAATGTCAGTATGCTGTGCACTGATTCATAGAAGAATAGACTTCCATTGTTTGCTGTGGCTGCTGCCTACTAAAACAGGTTTGAAGAGACACTACTAAAGTACATTAAGCAGGTGATCTAGGATCTTGGTCATAATTCCCAACATAAGCAATGATCAAGAATGACAGGACTTATAGTCTAGCAACATCTAGGGACTTGAGGTTTGGAACACTGCATTCTTTCAGTGTTGGAAGATCTTATTTTGGTATAGGAGTTTGGAGTAAGAAACTACTAGAACCTTACACTATTCTGTTGATTGCTTTGTGCTATTTCACTTCCATGCAACAATGCCTAGTTGTTGACTTACTTAGGCGATACCTTGTTGTCCAAGTAAGTTTGTCCTCCAAGTGTGTCCTAGTGGTGGGTATGTAGGTGACTGTGGTTCCAAAAGTTCATTTTTCTTTTTTGGCCACAGGGTGGCAGTCCAGTCAGGTGGCAGTCCAGTCAGGGATAAAAGAGGCAGACTATGTTTAAAGCACCTCTTCTAGCCCCTTCCCCATGTGGGGTGAGCAGAGTGGAGCCTAGAAAGGACAGTGTTGTGACACAGCTGGAATCAGAGAGCGTTTCTGACGAGGATGATGGGTTCACAGTTTGGTTCAAGATGTCCCTGTTATAAACAGTGAAGAAGAAGTGCAGTTTCCCACAGCAAGGCGTGAGACTGTGGAAACTGAAGATAGCAGCCAGGTACAGATTGACTCCGAAAGAGAGGATAGCTCTTTGCTTAGTTCTCAGCCTGATAATGAGCAAGCAGGAAAACTGGCTGCTAACAAGCAGATTGACTTTGATGAAGCGGGAACTTTAGAGACCAGATCTTTGTCAAAGCAACTTTCGCATTTACCTAAGGAGTTTGCCTAAGCTAGGCTGGATTTACCTTGCAGTCTTTGTGTTCATAGTTCCAGGACTTTGTCATGTTCTCTTGGGTCTTGCTTTGCTGATGCCTATTGGATTATGCTTTAAGTGCTATGTTATCCTGATCTTTTGAAACATTACCTTTCTTTTAAGAACTTTTTACCTTTTATTTTTAATAAACCATAAAGACTACTGTCTGTGTATAGTTTGGTGTTCTTCAGCAAGGTGATTCTATTCTGAGGTACAACAGCTTGATCAGTCATAGATACAGCTGCTGTACTACTCAATTGCCTCGGACCTTGAGGTAGAATGACTGAGTCCATATCCACCGCCCATGTGCCAGTCTGTGACTAGGGGCTTCCAGATTTCACAGCCCTGCCCCCGTCACCACTTGCTGATTGCCATGGGACTTTTTGTTGGTTTGTTTTTATTTTTCTTGGAAGACGCCTGTGCATGAGTTTTTTTAATGTGTGGAGATTGGTGCACAGCCGGTCAACACACAGTCTTCACAGAGTGAGGTCCCATCCAGTGGCATGGTAAACACAACGAAGGTGGCTTCTCAATCTGTTGCAGCCTTCTTCTGCCTTTGCAGCCGTTGTAACATGTATCATGTTATCCTCTGCCTGCTCTGCCATTGAGGTCTTCAAGTCTTCGGATTGTGCTTGGTTTGGAACCTCCCGTGCGGCCACTCCTGGGAGTGCACAACTCCAGTCATTGCGCCCGCAGGTTCACTGGAACATGCAAATCACCTCATCACGACAAGGTGACAATCCATCAAGGATTGCTGACTTTATTCAGATTAGCATTATCTATAAATCTGAATGGGCTGAGATAAACCAAACCAGGCTGTGATATACCTCAACCACTAAAACAGATGTCACTTAAGCTGTATCACTGCTTTTAGAGACTGTAAAACTTAATTGGAATCAATTTTGATTCTTCTAAGTTTTCTAGCTGTCATAATAACTTACATTAACTGTATTTGAGTTTGCATCCCATATATTAGTGATTTATTTTTTCAATATTTATTTACTCTTTTTAAATACCATATTATTAATCAGGGGGATGGTGCAATGGGTTAGACCCTTTTGTTAGCAGGACTGCTGACTGAAAGGTCAGTGGTTTGAATATGAGGAGCAGAGTGAGCTCCCATCTGTCAGTTCCAGTTTCTTATGTGGGGACATGAGAGAAACCTCCTACAGGATGGTAAAACATCTTGGTGTCCCCTGGGCAATGTCCTTGCAGATGGCTAATTCTCTCACAACAGAAGTAACTTGCAATTTCTTAAGTCACTCCTGGCACACACAAAAAGCAAAGAAACCAGGGGAATTGGAGAAAACGGACTGAGTTTTGTTCATTACTGAATTCCAAAAAGCAATAACCAAATGTTATATATCTCTGGTTTATCATTCTAAAGATGCTGACAATGCTCAACAAAAGACAACTTTAGATATTATTAGCAGCATCAATAGTGGTTGTTGGAGTATAATTATATGGCCGTACTCAACACAGACCTAATGTGGGGGAATGCACACTTGGCTCATGCATTTGAATTTTGAATATCTTCCTTCCCATATGCCACTTTTTCAGAACAAAAAAGGAAACACAAAATGGAGAAACGGATGGAATATCCTTGATAGTGCTTCCAGTAATTCATTCATTCTTATATTATTATGCTGTGTGAAATAAATATATTGTCTGTCAATTGTGCTCAGATTATAAAAGCTTGCAAGTCCACTGATGCTGCACAAACATATAATAGCTGTCCCCAAAGCTGTTGAAAACCCATTGGAATAAGATGTTGTCATGTTGCACAAAGATGTAGCTAAGATGGCCACTGTCATGAAACACAGCAATTGTTTCCAGGACCCAAATTCAATATATATCAAGCAATCAAATAAAAATATGAAATTAATGCTTAACTAGCATATTGCTTTTAGTGAATCAGCTTGCAAGTAAAGCCCATTGATGCAAATAATCTCTTCTAGGTATTGTTTCCATGTCAGGAGTGACTTGAAAACTGCAAGTCACTTTTGATTTGAGAAAATTGGCCATCTGCAACGACATTGCACAGGGCATGCCCGGATGTTTTGATGTTTTACCATCCTTGTGGGAAGTTTCTCTCATGTCCCTACATGAAGAGCTGGAGCTGACAGAGGGAGCTCATCTGTGTTCTCTCTGACCTGTCGGTCTTCAGTCCTCCTGGCACAAGGGTGGCACAACCCATTGAGTCACCAGGGGCTCCAATCCCATCTAGTTGAAACTAACAGTTGGATTCAGGTCTATCTCAGGTGTTGGATCATCAATAGTCTATCTCTGATGATGAATCGGTAATAGCAGGTATTAATATTTTATTTTGATGTTAATCTTTGACTAAATATGTATATTGTATGAAATATTTAAACAAGATTATAAACAAATTTTCCTCTGAAATGGAATATCTTCATCTTATTTTGTTCTTTTTTTGTCAGTCTCATAATCTTTGGAAGACAAAAATAAGCAGCCAAGGCCTGGATGAAAACTGTTGAGGAAAGTTCTGAATGGCAAAGAACCACTTACTGTATGTGTTGCCAAGACCTTGAGATCTCTTGGGATCCCATGAGCGATTGCTGCTTTCTTCTGGCTAGGCTTTTCATGTTCTTTGGAATGGGCTTAATAAACAACTTTCAAAGACACACTCATCCAAGTGCACATTTCATTGGTATTATCTCAAGGTTTCCCTCACAAATGTTTCCAAATGGAAGATGAAGTGACCAAGGACATTCATAAAGCCTGTCTCATGCTGAGAGAGGCTGAAATCTTCATTGTCCCTTGCCAGCCAGTAGCTCTCTCATCTCTTATCAACCTGAAGTGCAGAAACTGCCAGTCCTATCTCCAAAAGCCAAGCAGCAAAAGGTTTTACTAGCTTGTTTGCATGAATATCCAGCCAGTCTCCTTATTCAAAACACCTTATGTTTTGAAGTGCCAGCCACCCAGCAAGAGACAAGAATTAGAGCACAACACTATTTCAACCATTTATATGTCTTTTCTTAGACTATCCAAAAAACATTCTTTCTAGCAGATGGGAGCAGACATATTATGAAAAGTGTTCTACATATGGTGGGGTCACTGTAGTTAGCCTTCTGCATGATCATATTTCTTCAGCAAATCAGGCAAAATCTTGGCAAATCTCACAATTGTTTCTCTTATGTGAGAGTTCTCTCTTTTGTATAGAAAGCTGCTTTCTATACAAAACTGTTTATTGTATGAATAACTGCCAGATGAACTAAATCCAAGAACTGGCAGAAGTAATCTCAGAACCACTGGCAGTAATCTTTGACAATTCCTGGAGAACAGGAGAAGTCCTAGCAAGCTGAAAGAGAGCAAATGTTGTTTCTCATGTTCAAAAAAGAAACAAAGAGGCACCAAATTACCACCCAATGATCCTGACATGACTACCAGGAACAATTCTCGAGCACACCACTAAACAGACTGACTGTAAGCACTTAGAAAAGAATGCTGTGATTATTAAAAGCCAATGTGAGCTTCTTCATAACATCTCATTGCAGACTAATATTACTTCTTTTGATAGAGTTACAAGCTTAGTAGATGAAGGGAATGCTATGCATGTAGCTTTCCTTGATTTCAGTAAGGCGTTTTACAAAGCCCCCTATGATCATCTTGCAAACAAGCTAGTAAAATGTGGATTAGACAATATTATTTTTAGATGGATTTGTAATTGGTTGATTGACTGAACCAAAAGGTGCTTGCCAATAGTTTATCCCCATTTTTTTGGTGTCAGGAGCGACTTGAAAAGCTGCAAGTTGCTTCTAGTGTGAGAGAATTGGCTGTCTTCAAGGACGTTGCCCAGGGGGTGCCCAGATCTGTTACCATCCTGTGAGAGGCTTCTCTCATGTCCCCGTGTGGGAAACTGGAGCTGACAGATGGGAGCTTACCCTGCTCCCCAGATTCAAACTACTGACTTTTCAGGTCAGCAGTTCTTCCGACATGAGGGTTCAACCCATTGCACCACTGGAGTCTCCAGTTTTATTCCCATCTTGAAGAGAAACGATACAGGGTTTTGTTCTAAGCCCAGAGGTATTTGGCATCTTTATCAATGGATGATGAAATAGGGGGCATGCTTATCAAATTTGCAGATGATACTAAATTAGGAGAGGTAGCTAATATTCCCAGAGAACAGGATCAGAATTGAAAATGACTTTAACAGTTTATTGAGCTGGCCCAAAACTTCAGAAAGCAATATATAGTTCTATGCTAAGGTAGAAAAAATTATAGGATTGGTGATACTTGCCTATACTCTCTAAGAATTTGCTAGATCTTTCAATGCAACTCTAAGGTAACTTCAGGGGGAAGCATGCCATAGAGTCACCCGGAGGATCTAGAAGATGTCTAGAAAGATAATTTTGTTTGTTTGTGCGTTGGTATAAAATTAATTTTAAAACAGAGAGATAAATTTTCCTTGGGCATGGTTAGATATGGGTTCCATGGAGTTTTTACTGTATAGCTGAATGGATTATAGGTTAGGCTATATTATTAAAATGATTATGGATAATAGAAGGAAGAGACAGAATTCTGTATGTGTCAAAAGTCTTTATTAAATGGCAGACATTAGAGACTCATCACATGAAAGCGAGGAAAGCAGAGAAAAAAGGAGGGAACCATCTTCTTTCATTCTCTACCAAGAAGCTCCTGTGCTTTTCTGTCTTTGGGGATGACAGCCATCCCTCGTCCTTTCCTTCTTTTCCCCACTTCTGTCTAGGTTTTCTCTGTCTTCTGTTATTGGAAGTTGGATAGCACCTAACTCCTGGAAATGCAGTCTTCCCTCCGTTTCCCTATGCTGCTGCAACAGAGTCCCATGGGCAACCACCAGAAGTAGCCTTGCATCATGTGATGGCCTCTATGGGACTCCATTTCAGTAGTGCAGAGAAACACCTCACTACCTCTGAGGATGCGTGCCATAGATGCAGGCGAAACGTCAGGAGAGAATGCCTCTAGACCATGGCCATATAGCCCGAAAAAACCTACAACAACCCAGTGATTCTGGCCATGAAAGCCTTCAACAATACATTAAACAGAAAGAAGACAGAGAGAAGACTGCGTGGGATGGACTCCAATGAAAAACTATGGAGAAACTGATGATTATGTTAAGGTTATGTTAAATGGTTAGTTATTACCAAGCACATTAAAGAGTGGAATAAAAAGACAAAGTTCCCATGAAATATCATTTTGAAAGTGAACAGCTGGAAAACCATGTGATGCAATGTAATATAATGATGTCTTACCTGTAATGTATTGTAATAAGCTTAAGCATCCAGACATTGCTATGTCTCTGTTTCTCCCTAAGGGAAAAGTTTGTCTTTATAAATCTATGAATATTTACAATAAATAGCCCAAAAATACTAAAGAGCTTGCTAATTTTCCATGTAAATATCCTAAAATTAAGGTTTATGGCAGGACCCTAGGCAGAATTCAAAATTAGCTGACAAATGGGAAGGACCTTCAATCCATCAGTCTAAGAGATAGAATAAGGAGGCATGCCTGATTAATTTTTATTTTATCACTTTGTGTGAGCAGGACAGAGGACACCATACTATTGTATGATTAGAATAATTTAATAAATTCCAGAATAATTTAATAAATTCCAGGTATGTATCATATTCTTTTACCTGCTTGTTCTCCTGGAAGAAGCAAGGGAAGAGATGGGATGGAAGGAGACTGTGCATGTGCAACCTCACTCTGATATGTTTGCTCATTCATATGGATAGAGGGGAAAGGGGGTTGGGATGGGTGTCACGTTTCGCTCTCCTTCTGCTCCTCCATCCCATCCTCTTCCTCCCTCCTGCCAATGTGAGTGAGTGAAGCTACCAGTATTTGGTATCTTCTTGCTTTCACTTATTTTCTACTCATAGACATGAAGTCATGTGTAAGCAATGCTTCCAGTTATCTCCTGAAGATTTTGGAAACGTGGATGAACTCAGGAAGAAATGAGGTATAGGTGGCCTTCCAAATTATGCTGCATTCTCCATGCATGGAGAATTTTCACATGATTCCGATCCTGGTTTTCCAGCATTCAGAATTGTGTATTAGGGCTGGGCGGTTTCGTTTCGTTAATTCGTAATTCGTTAATAATTCGTTAATTTTTTCAATTACAAAACGATAACGAACCATTCTGGAGCAATTTTTTAAAAAAACAAATTTTTAAATAGTTTTGTAAATGCTTCGTATTTCGTTATTGTATTCGTTTCGTTATTGTTTTGAGGTCGTTTCGTTATTATTTCCGCATGTCTGGGGCAAGTTTTATGGTTGTTTTTTGTTTAATTAGTGAAAAAAAATTATAATATCACACCAACAGTCAACAACAGAGGGAGAGGGAAGCTTCAGAAGTTTTTGGAGGTTTTTTAGCGTATTTCGCGGTCGCGTCCGCCATTAACGAATCGATTTGTTATTGTTTCGGAAATCGATTCGTTAATGTTTTGTAAATTTTTTCACATTTACGAAATTTCGTAAATATCAAACTTTTTAAAAGGAAAATTTTGTAATTATTTTAAATAACGAAACGCAAAAAACCCCAAAAAACGAATCGATTTTAGAAACAAATTTTTCCGTTGTTACCCAGGCCTATTGTGTATACATCCTCTGTGAACAAAGGAGGATCTTCATTTTGGACTATTACTCTGTAGATGAGGAGAAGACATCAAAAGGGGGTGGGGGAGGCTGTAGCACTTCCTCCTTCTGATGTTTTTACTTAAACCCTTTAGAGTGGCTCCATTGTATCTTTCTAGAAGAAGCTCCCTCTGCCTAATATTTGGACATCCTGTCTACTCCCCATACCATGTCCAATTTGGCACAGGATCCTGATTATCTGCATATCATTTTGAAAAGCTGGACAATCTGCCGTGTGAATTGAACTGGTTCAATTTAATGAAGCAGTTCAATATGGTCCCCACAGATCACATTCAATTTTCACTATTAAAGATCTCTGTTCCATATTGAATTCTGAATGATTTCATGGCAGAAACCTCTGTAGGAAGTTAGAGTTTCTGAGTTTCTGTAAAGCATAAGAACAGCTTCCATTAGAAACAAAGTTCACACATGTCAAAGGCTGCATCAAAATAGACAAGACTTTACTATCTGTTGAGAGAAGATCATTTTAGTTTCCTGAAAAATCAGATGTCTTTCATCCTGGTACTGTTGGGATCAGTTAAGTAAAGGTGCTTTTCTCAACTTCTTAAGTATGGTTTAATTGAGAAGTAGGTCAGGCAAGGCAATTTGTTTGAACATCTTGCTCAAGAGTGTGCTGACTAATCAAGAATATTTGATAAGTTTTGTCAGATTATTATTTCCTGAGACATTACATTTTAATTTTAATGTGTGATTTTGTAAAACTATAGTATAAACATGCCTCTGAGAAATGGCAGGTTGTGGTTTCGTTTTCATTTACTCATGATAATATCTTCTACATAAGGCTGACCAGACATTATTTTTACTATCTAGGAATCTAGCTTCATTATACAGTTTCAGCAGTTTAATGCTGATTTGACTCTCATGACTCCATCCTACAGAATCCTGGGATTTGTAGTACAGTGAGAAATTTAGAATCCTCCCCCAGAAAGTTCAAATTTGGTTCTTTGAACTGCAGAAGGGACTATTGGTACTAAGTACTTCAAACATCACTGCAAACCCCAAGGTTCCAGATGATGGGAAGCTGTGAAACTGATAAAGCAGTGTAGCATAGATACACTATAGATTAATATCTGAGTTGGATCTAGAATAAACCTTACTGGAGTTCTGCATGTGCTGGAAGAAACTGAGAGGGAACAAGTTTTGTGACCTCCTCCTTCTCCCTGCAGCTCCCTGGCAAACTGCTTTGAAGAGCTACTAGAAGACCTTCCAGAATGCCCTGAAAGGCAATGTTCATGGCTACGGGCATGAAATGACAATAGCAGAGGTCCTTTCTCTAGCTCCTTCTTTCACCAGGGATCCTTCATTGGAACTCATTACCTTCCATGAAGAGGAGAAGTCCTTTGTGAACTGAATTGCCGGTCTGAATATCCTAAAGATGCCAGATAATGTCTGCTTTGGAAGCTAATCAGGGGAAACTGCCAATGAATACCATGTTTAGAAGAAGGAACTGATAAAACCACCTCCTAGTAATCTTTGCCTTAGAAAACCCTATGAAATTCATGGAGTTGTAATAAGTCAACAGGCAACTTGAAGATGACAACAGGATATGGAATGCAATCGGGTGGCTTCCCATAAAGCTGTTTTTTCTTCAAGAAAGCGAACAGTTCTTGTGTGAATATCTTTCCACCCTGAAGTTTATTGCAGGACTTTGGGTCCCCTTCCCACATCCATACTGATTGCCCTAAGCTTGAACTTCATTTCATACCGTTCTCCATACAAATTTGTTTCCTTCTAGAAAGCTAAATAAGCACCCCATTCATTGAAATCTTGTTTTATATAGCATATAGAGCAGCGGTTCTCAACCTGGGGGTCGCGACCCCCAGGGGGGTCGCCTGGCCATTTCAGCGGGGTCGCGAGGCTGCCTCGTTGGCCCCGCCCCAAGGGCATAGCCAAGTGAGGTCTCGCGCGAAGCCCGCCTTGTCTGCCTCACTCTCTCACCGATGGCGAGGGCGCGAGGCAGGCGAGGCGAGAGAGCGGGGCAGGTGAAGGGGGCTTCTGCAACACCAGGCCTCACGCGGAGGCCTCCTCGCCTGCCTCGCGCCCTCGCCATTGGCGAGAGAGCGAGGCAGGCGAGGGGGCTTACACGAAGCCCCCTTTGCCTGCCCCGCTCTCTTGCCAATGGCCATCGGCGAGAGAGCGGGGCAGGCGAAGGGGGCTTACGTGATGCCAGGCCTCACACGGAGGCCTCCTTGCCTGCTTTGCACCGTCGCCATCGGCGAGAGAGCGAGGCAGGCCAGGAGGCCTCCGCGCGAGGCCTGGCATCGCGGAAGCCCCCTTCGCCTGCCCCGCTCTCTCGCCGATGGCGAGGGTGCAAGGTAGGTGAGGAGGCCTCCGCGCGAGGCCTGGCATTGCGGAAGCCCTCCTCGCCTGCCTCGCTCTCTCGCCAATGGCCATCGGTGAGAGAGCAAGGCAGGCGAGGTGGGCTTCCACGATGCCAGGCCTCGGGCTGAGGCCTCCTGGCCTGCTTTGCACCGTCGCCATCAGTGAGAGAGTGAGGCAGGTGAGGAGGCCTCTGTGCGACGCCTGCCATCACGGAAGCCCTCCTCGCCTGCCTTGCGCTCTCGCCGATGGCCTCCACGCGAGGTGAATGGGGAAAGCAACAGCATGAGAGGAAAGTGAAGGAAAGAGAAGAGGTTGCGAGGCAAGCGAACGAGCGAAGAAACAGAGTGAAAGAGGAGAGCGAAGGGGAGAGAAGAGAAGAGGTTGCTAGGTGCGAGGCGGAAAGAGAATCAGCTGAGACGGTCAGAGGAACAGAGCTTGAGACTACAGCGAAGGATGAAGGAAGGAGAAAGAGGGAGAGAAATAAGGCAACTTTAAAAAAAGAAGAGGAAACAGGAAGTAGGAAGTAAGTAGACACACCAGATAAGAGATTTGGGAAGGGAAGAATAGAAGGAAAAATGACAGAAGCGGTGAAAATGAAGGAAGAAAGGAAAGAGTAAAATGGTGAAGATACATCCAGGAAAAAGATAGTGGAGTAATTGTGATAGGCAACTGACCCCAAAAGATCCCCAAATAAATTTAGAAAGATAGTATTGTGGAACAGCAAACAAACATAAACATATAAATTTAATAACAATAACAATAATACCAATAACAACATCAAGGAAAACAAAAGAATTATATATATAATATAAACTTTAACATAGGAAATAAAAAATATAACAAATTTGGGCATATTGAGTGTTCGTACCATGTTTGGTCCAGATCCATAGTTGTATGGGTTCACAATGCTCTCCAGATGTAGGTGAACTACATCTCCCCTAAATCACTGTCAGTTCCTCCCAAACCCCTCCAGTATTTTTTGTTTGACAAGGGAGTTCTGTGTGGAGGTATCAGTGGTCTGTGGACGTCAGCACTGAATCAGTTGAAGGTACTGCAAATCCCATCATCTGTTTTCCATACTCCCCCAAACATATTTTTTCTGATTAATCATGATGCTTTAATTATGTTGAATTTGTAACAATGAAAACACATCCTTCATATCAGATATTTACATTACGATTCGTAACAGTAGCAAAATTACAGTTATAAAGGAGCAACAAAAATAACTTTATGGTTGGGGGTCGTCACAACATGAGGAACTATATTTAGGGGTCCCGGTGTTAGAAAGGTTGAGAACCACTGATATAGAGGAACACCTGTATTATATAGTATAGCATATAGAGCAGTGGTTTTCAACATTCCTAATGATGCGACCCCTTAATACACTTCCTCATGTTGTGGTGACCCCCCAACCATAACATTATTTTTGTTGCTACTGTTATGAATTGTAATGTAAATATTTGATATGCCAGATGTATTTTCATTCACTGGACCAAATTTAGCACAAATACCCATTACGCCCAAATTTGAATACTGGTGGGATTGGGGGGAATTGATTTTGTCATTTGTGACTTGTATTTGTTGGTATTTATAGTTCACCTACAATCAAAGAGCATTCTGAACAACGATGGAATTGAATCAAACTTGGCACACAGAACTCCCATGACCAACAGAAAATACTGGAAGGGTTTGGTGCCCAATGACCTTGAGTTTTGGAGTTGTAGTTCACCTACAACAAGAGAGCACTGTGTATTCAAACAATGATGGATCTGGACCAAACTTGGTACAAATACTGAATATGCCCAAATGTGAACACTGGTAGATTTTGACGGAAATAGAGTTTGACATTTGGGAGTTTTAGTTGCTGGGATTTATAGTTTCCCTACAATCAAAGAGAATTCTGAATCCCACCAAGAACAGAATTGGGCTAAACTTTCCACACAGAACCCCCATGACAAACAGAAAATACTGTTTTCTGATGGTCTTTGGCGACCCATCTGACACCCCCTCCTAACCTCCCCCCCAGTGGTCCCGACTCCCAGGTTGAGAAACACTGGTATAGAAGAACACCTTAATTCAAAAATGACGTATCTTAGGCAAGTGTATATGGGTTCCTTTGCTGCTAGAAAGAATTTAGCAACAACCAGGCCTTAGAATAAAAATAGTTGTGCATTTCAAATCCATTGATATTGATGCCATGGCATTCCTGTTAACAGTTTATGTAGTTCTCTTTCAAACTGCCAGTTCTTGTTTCCCTTGCCTTGTTAGCCTGATGGAAAGCTGACATCCCTGCAGATGTATCCAAATGGCAGACAAACAGACTAGACTACTGGAGTAGCGCTGCCCAACCGAGAGGACCAATTAATAATTGCTTCTGCCTTAACATTTCTACAAGTCAGCTGGGCATAGTGCACCAGCTCTCCAGCCTTCGCACTCTGTGTCCAGTGGGGTATGTGCCTTTTTAATGGGATACAGTACATTAAATCCTTCAATTTCATTTCTTGACTAAAACCTCTCATTTTCTTGTTTCTTCTAAATCTCTAGTATTTTCTGTGTGAAAAACGGTTTAATGAGGGCCGCTGAGAATACTGGCATAGGTCATGGGAGAGCGGTCCAGTTATGAAGCTCATTGGGTGGCTTTTGGATTATCACTATCTCTTACCCGGATATTTATTTACACAGAGAAAATATTTAACACAGTTTTCCTCTCAAAGCAGCATACACAATATGAGAACAGGCATAAGCATAACAATAATCCGACCATTAAAGCACAATTGCTGCAGGGTAAAAAAAGCCTAAACAGAATGAGCAAGCCCTAATAATCAATAAACTGAATAATGCAGTAAAAGAATATAGGCTTTTAAAAAGGGAAATATCTTCAATTGCCACAGGAGCACAAACAGAGAGGAAGATTCAACTCTTAGGGAAGAGACTGCCAAAGTTTGGGGAAATTCCTGCTGTGAACTACAATTGGTCTCCCACATTTGTAGATTTGGTTTTTCCCGGTTTCATTATTCATACATTTGATTAACAATGTCCTCTCTAAGGATCTCAAGTCCTCCATTGTGATTCTATGGTCTATATCCCCAGAAGTTGACCAAAATCGTGCTAGATGACCTAGAGATGGCTAGAGAAAACACCTCTCTAGCAATCTCTAGTTTTTCCAGTGCACTTCTGTGGCTAGCTTCTACTGGAAATTGACCATAGATTCATGCTGGAATATCTAGAAAATTTCTAGAGCGATATATTTTCTTGGGTAAAAAATAGCAATTTTTATTCATGGTTTTAATGTCAGTATGGGGTTCTTGTGCACCTAACCCCAACTAAAGGAAATGGCTGACTGTATACTGTAATTCCCACTAGACATATTGATTGTTTTGATCCAAAAAGTAACTTTTCAAAATTCTAGAAAATGTCCACATATGGGTGCTGTAAAAGAGAAAGCCTTATAATGCATGATCATTGTGCGATGACACATACAAGAAGACACAACACCAGATCTTTAAATGGGAGAAGTTGAGCCTTTAAGTACTTTGATATGTAGTGTTTTAAAATGAATTACAACTAGCAGAATATTCTTTGGTAATAGAAAAATTGTTATGAAAACTGAATACTTTCAGTGCTACCAAAGTTGGCACTTTTAATGTCAAAGACATGTTGTATTAACTTGGAAATCTAATTGAAATATATTAATGTTGGATGGGGGAAATTTTTAGCGCATTAAGGTGCTGTACATTAATTCCTCATTGCAATGTTAGAAATCATGGATTTGGCAGAGAAAATATCGTTGACTACTGCCAGTGTTTGCCCTCAAGTGGTACATTTTGTTCTTCGCTCCACTTGATCTTAGCCCAAAGGCTGAGAATCAATTTGTAGTCCAACAGTTTTGGAAAGTGCCAAGCTGGAGAGGCATAACAACTTGTGCAATTAAGTTTTGCCATGGTTCTGCTGTATTGCTTCTCTTCTTCCCACTCCCGCCTCCCTGAAAACACCCTACAGAAACCTCTTTCTCAAAATGCCTCTAAAATGCCCTTTAAGATACTTATAGTATGCTATCTATAACATACTGGTCATCACATTGAAAGAGGTAATGCTGCTCCCATTTGTACATTACTTTTGAAATGTAACTCCATGATGTCTTCATTAGCAGCTCAGTAAAAGTCATGTTTTGAATATAACATTGTTTTAACTCATTACTTTCAATGTGTTTAAAACTAGTTCAAACATTAGGCGCATTGTAAATATTATGTTGTAGAGTAGTTGGCAAGTGCACATGAGTTGTTGGAGGACAGACCTATATGGCTTGCCCTGCATCCCCAAGCTAAGAAAGGAAGAAAGGGAGGGAGGGAGGGAGGGAGGTGTACAAGTTGATGTTGGTGTACAGAAAAAATAACCACGAATGCTATGATCCATATAGGTTCTTACCTTTGTTGCCTCTTTTTCTTGATATAGGATTTTAGGACACAGAGGTGGAAAACTGGCATGGAAGCATGAGGCCATGTGCAACCTGTTCCTGATCTACCACCTTCCCATGACAAACCTGTCCCTTGATATTGACAGGCAAAAATTCATCAATTGTGCCACAGTGCTGCAACTTACCTGGAGTGATGATCCTTGGCTGCTCCTGGGACAGAATTCTGGCACAGAGGTGGGTTGGGGGTGGGATGGCTCTCCTCATCCAATCTCTTCTCACAGCAATTAACAATATAAAGGGTTTTTTTTTACTATGCTTCATCAAATCTGTTTTAATCAAATAAATAAAACAAAACTGATGGGGAAGGGAGAGTTTTGCAGCTTTAAAATGATGGATTGAGGAATTATTGCAGCTGCACAATGCTTCAATGTGTGAAACGGATGGTCACAACATCAATAAGTCACTAATAAATAGTATGGGATTGTGGCATCATGCAATAAAGTCCTAACTTGATTTTATTTGGTAAGCGGTTTGGGCCCAGACTATTTGACAACCTGCATTCCCACTGATAAACCTGTTTGGACTCATTGGAGGGGCCTTCCTCTTGGTCCCACCCCCGTCTCAAGCGCAGCTGTTGGAAAAGTGAGAGGAGGCCACTCCTTCCCTCCGGAACTCCCCCCTTAAAGAAATTAGAACATTCCTCTCACTCCTCTCTTTCAAGAAAGAATTAAAAACCTATTTCTGATCGTTAGCTTATGGAGAGGAATAATAATAATAATATCATTGATTCCATCTTAATGGATGAAGTTGACAATGATTATTGAATTTAATGAAGGGCTATATTTTTATACAGATTTTAACTGTTTAATTGTACTACCTATGATGTCTGACTGACTTATTTATATCTTTTTTAGCCAAAATCGTTTAATCTGTTTTAATAGTATGTGTAAATGTTTTTTATTGTTTATTATTGCACACGGCATTGCATGTTTGCCACTTTCACTTTTGGAAGCTGTCCTGAGTCCCTTTCGGGGAGAAAGGGTGGGTTAAAAATAAAAATGTATTATATTTTTTGAAAATTTAGAAAGTGGAAAAATCTTTATGTAATGAGAAACTTGTGTGTCTTTACTATCCACAATATCCAGCATGAGGAGGCTCAAGTGATGGTCACTGTTGAATATGGCAACTATGACCAGTCTTCACTTTGTTTTGTAGGGGATTTTTAGTACTGAAGAAAAAAGGAAATGTGGACTTAATTTGTGTTTTCTTCAATGCCATAAACATCTTATAAGTGGATTTAATAAAAAATTAAGGATGCATTAGACAACGAGGGAGGTCAACATGGGGTTTTCATGATCCATGTGCAGTAGACAGCCCAGATATTTGCTGGACCTGTGAGACATGTACACATCTTCAAGAATATGTGCCTGTCTCTTTTCATTTGTTACAATTTTCACCACATATTTATATCAGTACAGGAACTGACTCTTACTTCAACATTGATGACAGGACAGCAGCTCTCTCTGCACCTGAGGACAGCAATCACATATTTATATGTGCATGCACTAAAAATATGACATGTGAGGTGACCTGACAAAATATAATGTTGACTGATAGAAAATCCCTGAGGCGAGTGTACTTTTCAACTATCGCCAATAGATGTCACCAGCAGCTTTGCAAACCAGCAGGATCCCCTGAAAGACAAAAGAATATAATCTGGTCACCTCCCTCAGCATCCAAACATTTGACCCAAAAAGAGATTTTGAAGCCAAAGCTTGTGTGAATGCTTTTCGCTCGTTCAATAGCTCCAGGCTCACAATTATTCTTAAACCAACCAGTGCAAAAATTAAGGAGATTAAATGAAAATAACGATATTGCTCAGTTTCCTTTCATTTCTCTAGGTTTAGGTAGCCATTTCTGTTTGGACATTGCATCCACCAACCTCATATTAAAAAGAGTGTAGTGTTTTGAGGATGTTTAAGTGTGGAAAAAAAGGCTGTTGGGCTACATAAAGATGCAACTTAACCTCCACCCCAGCTCATTCTACACTATTTCTGTTTAGACTTTAAGGTGCTTTGAAAATATCCATTGTTTTCTGAATGAAAAAAAAAACAAGCTTAAAGGATTTTGTTGGTGGTTATTATGTTAATGTGAACACTTTTTGAGCGGGGAGAAAGTAATCTGTGGATGTATCTACACTGTAGAATTAAAGCTGCTTATTACTCTTTTTAGTATTGCGGCTCAATATATGAATTTGTCATTTTACAAGATGGTGAGTCCCCGGTGGTGCAGTGGATCAAACCCTTGTGCCAGCAGGACTGAAGACCGACAGGTCGCAGGTTCGAATCTGGGGAGAGGCAGATGAGCTCCCTCTATCAGCTCCAGCTTCTCATGCGGGGACATGAGAGAAGCCTCCCACAAGGATGATAAAACATCAAATCATCACATGACAAATTTTTTTTACAAGATCTTTAATGTTCTTTGCCAAAGAGTTCTGGTGCCTCAACAAACTAAAAACTCATTTTTTTTTTCAGGTCAGGAGCAACTTGAGAAACTGCAAGTCGTTTCGGGTGTGAGAGAATTGGCCATCTGCAAGGACGTTACCCAGGGGATGCCCAGGATGTTTTTCATGTTTTACCATCCTTCTGGAAGGCTTCTTCCATGTCCCCACATGGAGAGCTAGAGCTGACAGAGGGAGCTCAACCCTCTCTCCCTGGATTTGAACCTCTGACCCGTTGGTCTTCAGTCCTGCTGACACAAAGGTTTAACCCACTGCACCACCGGGGGTTCCTACAAAATCAATGATTCCATAGCATTGAGTCATTGCAGTTAAAGTGGTCTCAAACTGCATTCATTCTACTGTGGAGATGAGCCCCGTGTCGGGGGTGGGGTGGGGTGGGGTGGGCTTATCCCAATCTCTGATCCTGTTTGGCAGCCAGGAAGATTCCTCTCCCAAAGGAAATTGGGTTGTATTGTGCCATATTTGCTGTCAGCCACCTTGAGTCCCTATACTGAGAGAAAGGAGGGACATAGGAAGGAAGACGGGAAGAAGGAAATAAATAAAGGATATGGCCAGTTATTGCAGTGCTCACTGCTATCTTTTTTTTTTTTACCTCTATTGCTACGCCACTGCCTTCTCCCCACTGTTGTAACCATTGCCTCTCTAGTTTCACCAATGTATAGGATGAAGACCTAAGGCTATAATCCTGTATCCATACAGCTGGGAATAAACTTACCCCTGAGTGGACATGCATAGGATTACACTGCAAAATGATTACACTTTTGGAAGTTGCCCCTTCTTGGATAGGAGAACCAAACTGTATTGTAGACAGAGTATGAGGCCCTGTCACTAACATTTCGAGATGAAACAAACTAACACATATAGGCAAGCAGCATTACAGTAGGGTCAAGATAGCACAAGTTATTAGAGGAAGAAAAGGAAAGTTCAGAGAGGCTTCAGCAGTTTGCTTTTGGAACAGCTCTTCTCTTTCCCCAGTTAATTGAGGGCAAACTACTGTACTTTTGCCCTTTGAACTCAATTTGCAGGAAGCAAAGTAAGCACAGGATATAACAGGAAAAGTGGGAAGTGGAGAGAAAAACTGGGACATTTAAAAAGCAGTTGAACAGTGGGTTGGCAGGGGATTACTTAGACTAGTTCTTGCTAAATTGAGACAGTTGGAGGGTATGTTAGGCTTCCTTACTGAAAAAGCAATCCCATTAAGAATCACAGAATTATCCAACAGGCCAAAGTTTGATTTACATATTTACTGGTAGTAAACACTTTAGCCCCCGGTGGCGCAGTGGGTTAAAGTGCTGAGCTGCTGAGCTTGTTGACCAAAAGGTTGCAGGTTCGATTCTGGGGAGTGGCGTGAGTTTCCGCTGTCAGCCCTAGCTTCTGCCAACCTAGTAGTTCGAAAACATGCAAATGTGAGTAGATCAATAGGTGGGAAGGTAACGGCACTCCATGCAGTCATGCTGGCCACATGACCTTGGAGGTGACTACGGACAACGTCGACTCTTAGGCTTAGAACTGGAGATGAGCACCACACCCCAGAGTCAGACTTTGCTGGACTTAATGTCAGGGGAAAACCTTTATGTTTTCCTTAAACACTTTAATTCTCCCAATTTAAAAAAGGTAGGAACTGCCACTAGTCAACTTCTACACATGTGATATTTTGAGTGATATGATAATTTCAGTGCCCTTTCATGTGTACTGGAAATCTAGGGAAGCTGTGGATGTCTTTGTATTTTGTTGCCCAAAATTCAAATAGAGAAATATGTCACATTAAGCATTTAGCCCTACTCCCCAAATCACTTTTGCTCATTGAACATATCCTGAATAATATGCGGACTTGCACAGCAAATGTAAAATTGTATGTTTATTATTTATGCTACATTAAGGAGATGTTGGATTGAGGCCACTGAGTGAAATTTGGACTTGTGAAAATACTCTTATGTCATGAGTATTGAGCCACATTGAGCTCAATGACATTTCCTTTCAAGTAAACCATAGCTAGTGGTACACTATGTCTCTCTTTAGCCTCTCCAGTAAAGCAGATTTAATAACCCCTGTGCATTAGAAACCTGTACTGAATTCTTGAGACTGTGAGCTTATATGAATGTGGTTTGGAGCTTTTACTCTAGGTATACTTGCCAGATCAAAATCCAATAGACAGAATGACACAATCACACTGTGAGGTCTAATTAAATTTAGTGCTGCAGATAGGAGTGCTCTGAAAGGCCAGGCATCTGTTATATTCTACAGAGAATTGTGTTTTGAACAAAGAGATGATCCTTTTCAAAACAAGAGATGTTCCTTAAAATAAGGGAGCTCTCAGTAGTCCAAATGTGGATTGACATCATCTCCGGGGAGGAATATTCTTGTTTCATCAACTTTAGTCACATCTTTTAGTCACTGGCAACAATGCATCATAAATGTGTACTGGCCATTGGATTCTATGGGCTGCAGCAGGACTTTGATGGCTGCATCAGTATGGCTGGCTACAACTCAAATGGGCAGCATTATAAACCTTTTCTGGCTACCAGGAGGCAGCTATATCACTGCATCTTGGCACATGTAATGTCTGGTAGTAAATGTTCAGCTTGGTTTTAGAAACCAGGCAGCACAGTAGAATGGTCATGACCTAGTTGCTGAGCAAACAATGTTGTTGGTTTGTGTTACTTACACACAGCCATAGCCATGCCTATTTAGCCAGGTTAGGATTTTGTTGAGTTTCTCAGAATCCCTTTCACATTTTCTTACCATCCTTGTTTCGTAGCATATTGAGAGACTTTGTGTTTTCTTCCCACGCTGAAATCTATACATTTTAAAAACATGTTTTCCCAGTTTACATATTTATTTGTATGACTTGTCTAATTTATGCAACATTGTACCACTGACTAAAGCATAAAACATGGTTTGTTTTCACTTCTTTGCATTTTAGTTGCCTGCATTTGAATATATGTGAATTGTGCCCTTTATTTTTGGAGCTTTGCAAAAATGGGAATGCTGAAGAAGTGCACATTTTCTCACAAATCTTGGAGCTTGTGAAGCAACTATAGTAGAGTCTCACTTATCCTTACTTATTTACTTAGGCAATCCCTCATAGTCCGAGGATGATGGTCCTCCAAGTTCGGTGTCCTGGCGGTGGGTCCGTAGGTGACTGTGGAGCCCTATTCTTGATCTGCATCTTCTCCCGCAGTGAGGGCATTGGTTTCCATGTGGAAGGCGATCTCGTTCGGGGTTGGCTTGATGTGCCTTCCTCTTGGCACATTTCTCTCTTTTACCCTCCATTCATGCCTCTTCAAATTCTGCAGCACTGCTGGCCACAGCTGACCTCCAGCTGGAGCGCTCAAGGGCCAGGGCTTCCCAGTTCTCAGTGTCTATGCCAGAGGTTTTGAGGTTGGCTTTCAGCCCATCTTTAAATCCCTTTTCCTGCCCACCAACATTCCATTTTCCATTCTTGAGTTTGGAGTAGAGCAACTGCTTTGGGAGACGGTGATTGGGCTTCCGGACAACGTGGCCGGTCCAGCAGAGTTGATGGCGGAGGACCATTGCTTCAATGCTGGTGGTCTTTGCTTCTTCCAGCATGCTGACGTTTGTCCGCCTGTCTTCCCAAGAGATTTGCAGGATTTTCTGGAGGCAGCGCTGATGGAATAGTTCCAGGAGTTGCATGTGACGTCTGTAGACAGTCCATGTTTCGCAGGCATATAGCAGGGTTGGGAGGACAACAGCTTTATAAACAAGCACCTTGGTCTCCCTATGGATGTCCTGGTCCTCAAACATTCTTTGCTTCATTCAGAAAAATGCTGCACTTTCGCTTTTCCAACCTTCGTTTATCCAACCTTTTGTATTATCCAACTCCTCTGCTGCAGTTCCTTTATCACATCCATTTTGTGGCCAGCAAAGAGCAAACGGAGGAGTGGCAGAGAGGCACCTGGGAGTTTCACCAGGTCTTTAGTCTTTTTTTTGTCAAACTACAAATCCCAGGTTTCCATAGCACTAAACTATGGGAGTTAAAGTGGTGTCAAACTGCATTAATTCTACAGTATAGAGCCAGCCTAAGTTAGAGAAGGCTGAAGCAATTATAAATGTAGCCAAGCCTTCTTTAGGCATAAGTGCTATTGGATTGTATGGGATTTACTTATTTGCAGATACTTATTGAATTATTTTATTTCCTTTGAGTTCCCCACTTTCTCCTAATATGTGTTCCTTACAAATACAATGAACATACACGTAACACAATGAACAATACAGAAATCATGTAGTCCGATATGTAGAAAGGATAGTTATTTAAATCTGTCAGCCACTGTTGCAGTATTTCTGAAATTGGATAAACTCGCCAAAAGCTCCCTCAGAGCAGCCTGAAAAACTGCCTGCATTTTACTCTTTCCCACTGTTTCTTTTTGGGTTGTGTCTTCTTATGGTGTATCTACACAGGCCCCCTGGTGGCGCAGCAGTTTAAACCACTGAGCAGCTGAACTTGCTGACTGAAAGGTCAGCAGTTCAAATCCGGGGAGTGGGGTGAGCTCCCGCTGTTAGGCCCAGCTTCTGCCAATCTAGCAGTTCGAAAACATGCAAATGTGAGTAGATTAGTAGGTACTGTTTTGGTAGGGAAGTAATGGCTCTCCATGCAGTCATGCTGGCCACATGACCTTGGAGGTGTCTACGGAGAATGCCAGCTCTTTGGCTTAGAAATTGAGATGAGCACCACCCCCCAGAGTCTAACACAACTAGACTTAATGTCAGGGGAAACCTTACCTTTACACAGTAGAATCAGTGCAGTTTGACACCACTTAAATGGTCATAGCTCAATGCTATGGATTATTGAGATTTTTAGTTTGGTAAGGTGCCAGCACTCTTTGGCAGAGAGGGTAAAGACCTTGTAAAATTACAAATCCCCCAATTCCATAGCAGTTAGCCATGATAGTTAAAGTGGTGTAAAAGTGTAGCGATTCTACAGTGTAAATGAACCCTTAATTTCTAACTCCATTGCAATAATTGTATCTTAGGCTGGCTCTACACTGCCATATAATCCAGTTTCAGAATGCAGATTAACTACATTGAACTGGATTATATGGCATGTAGACTCATATTATCCAGTTCAATGCTGTTAATCTGCATTCTGACCTTGGATAATATGGCGGTATAGATCCAGCCTTACTAGAATCATATAGTAAGAGAGGTTTGACTAGGGATTATTATAAAATGCTTCAAAGAATCAGATCAGCTAAACAACAGAAACATGATAAGCCTTTCCCTCCTGAATTTTACATGTTTAACACCGCCTGATTCTATGAGCAGTTGACCACAGATATCAGCAAAAGTACTTAAAAACAAACAAAAACAAATAATATTGCCTTTCAAGGATATACTTAAGTCTAGGAAAGTTTTCAATAGAAAGTTGTCTAACTGCACAGCAAAGAATGACCTATCTGCCCACGGTTTGTGGGAGTAGTAGTTCAAAGAACTGACTTCTAAAGCTTTGGGCAAATATGTTTCTGTGATAACATTTTTTGAGTGTTGTGTCTTCAGCACAGAGTTATTCACTATTCAATCTCCTCAGAAACGTAGAGCTAACCATGGATACTGCCCTTTATTTTTAATGGAAAATTGATCTAGCGCCATGACAGGAGTGATAAAAAATGGCTAGCTTGTCATATTGGATTTTTGTCCACAACATAGAGTTTATTTTACATTTCATTTGCCTGCAGTGTGATCCTACTGAAATTACATGAGGTTTGAACAAAATGGAGAAGACCCTCTGGTGAGCGTAATCTTTCCAGTATGATTTTCTTTTATAAATAAACTAGGTTTGGGGCGGCAGCAAAAATGATTATACTTGAACAGGCAACAGAAAGTAAGAAAGTTTCTCTTCTCAGCTGAACATAGTGAACCTACCAGTTCCCAGGTAATACCAGTCGGATAAACAAAACAAATGTGTGTACACATCTTGAACAACAATTAAACCAGAGCTTTCCAAACATTTCATGTTGGTGACACTTTTCAGACATGCATCATTTTGTGACACAATAATTAAGCTTTACTGGCAAACTTGCGGTCTAACCAACTCCTTATAAGAGATACAGACACATACATACATTGTAATAACGAAATATATGGGGACACAGCATAAAAATATTTCATTCATATATTTTTAAAATATATGATGTATTGTTTGTTTCACATATCCAGAGGTTTCCTGTTATGTTTGTGCGCTGCACCTACACACTGCAGCCGACACACTAAGGCAGAAGTGTCAAACTCATTTTCCTTGAGGGCCGCATCAGCCTTATGGTTGCCTTCAAGGGGCTGTTAAATCCATGGATGGAGACTATGTGGATATTTTTACAGAGGTTATATATTTTACAGAGGGTATATATATATTTGGCTGATGCTCTGTAGTTTTTATGTGGTTCAAATCCCAACAACAACTCCTATCACTTTGGATTCTCTGCCATGTAGACTGGGGATAATGGGAATTGCAACCCAACAGGACATGTGGCTCTGAGGTTCAGGTAAAGTTAAAGGATATTGTTGAAGGCTTTCATGGCCGGAATCACTGAATTGTTGTAGGTTTTTGGGGCTATATGGCCATGTTCTAGAAGCATGGTCTCCTGACGTTTTGCCTGCAACTATGGCAGGCAACCTCTGAGGATGCCTACCATAGATGCAGGCAAAACATCAGGAGAGAATGCTTCTAGAACATGGCCATATAGCCCCAAAAACCTACAACAACCCAAAATTAAAGGGCATTTTAAAGTCTGATGTCATGCCTACAAGCCTTGCATCTAAATTCAAACACCACAGAACAAACCACAGATGTTACTCTAACACAACTCTCATCATCTCTAGTTATGATGTCTAATAATGAGCAATACAGGAGTTGTAGTCCAGCATCTGGAGGGCCAAATAAAATTACATAGCTGGCTGGATTTGGCCTGTGGGCCTTGAGTTTGATACATGTGCATTAAGCTGTCACAACACACAGTCTGGAAAGCTCAAAATCAAACAATTGCAGGACTGTGCATTTTAGATAGTGGCAAATCTTTCTAGCAAAGTCACCAGATTAAGGAAGTAGAAGCTGGGTAACAACCAGTCCCATGCTCCCTTGCAAAGTCTAGCAAAGAAAAAAAAGCAAAGTTGATTTTCTTTGTAAAACATACAAAATACTTACAGTGCTTGTCTATAATCAAATACATAGTCTATTGAAGGAGGGAGAGAGAGAAAAGAGAAAATGTCTGCAGGTTAGCACAACATACCTAGAAGTAGGGGAAGTGTGTGGGGAAAACCCTAAAAAAAGCAGGAAATTAACCAATAAATATATACTGTGTTTAAACAACTGTAGAGTAACATGCAAACTAACAATTAGCAAGTCTAGGCATGCAGAGGTTAGAAATCAGAATACACATTTTGCCATTCATGTGAAGTGGCAGCAACCAGGAGCCAGATGGAAGAGGCGGAGAACAGCAGCAAGCTTTTGGAGGGCAGATCGACTCTGCCTTGTGCCTTCGAAGCTAAGCTGCTCCCTAAGGAACCCGAAGGATGCTGTTCCAACGCCAATATGGAAATAAGGTTCAAACTGTTGCTGCTGTGTATGAAATGGGGAAGAGAGCACCATTTTGCCTCGATTTCAGGCATCAAAATGTAGGTTTGTTTTGCACAAATAGATGAACACAGAATGGATAAGTCAGACCTCTCACTGTTGTACATGATATGCCAATGTTGGGGGGCATTTGTATTGGCTCATATCTCTCCCTTTCTTCCCCCGCTCTCTCTTTCCCTTTTCCCCTCCTCTCCCTCTCTCATTTTAATTGTGAGGCTTGGATCAAGCAATTTGTATAAGACATTTTTCAGTTTCATTTCTTGCTTCCCCTCAAACTATTGCTGTTACATTCCACAGAGAGTAATTTTATCCTTGGGCCAAAGGGGGAAAAAAGCCACATTCATCTGAGTGCTTTCTGCAAAACTGCTGATAATGGATCCAGGAAGTTCTGGGCAAAGCTGGTTATTTGACCTGAAAGCTAGCCATAAGTTCCGACCAATGGATTTGAGACCTGCAATTTAAAGATGTTTATTCCCCTGGCTTATTAATATTATAGGCAGAAGGGAGGTCAAGGTTGAGCATTCCAATATCCACGGAAACATTTTTATCTCTGTCTCCACACTTGGTGCATGATGCTTACAGTAATGTAGTCATATATGTGACTTCTCTCTATATTTAGTGGCGCAGTATTCTTTCTCCCTCATTTTTCTGGGAATTCAGCCATGTTGATGTCTTTATTCTCCCTAGAACTAAAATTAAAAGCAGCCCCTCCTCATTTGGGGAGGATGTCTGACATGCGTCTAGTCTAAAGAAGGCAGAAAAAGATCCGAACAACAATGAGGAAAAATAAAATTATAATGTCCAAAAGGGATTATAAAGTAGCACTATCCCAGAGAGTCTTGAAAGATGGGTGTATGTTTGGAATCACTCATAGATATCTCAGAATTTTTCAAGGCAATTTGACAGCAATGAAACTTTGCAAGGGAGAAAACAGATAGTCATATATCAAGTAGTTATAAACTGTGCTGTACACATAACTGCTCACATACTGAAAGAGACCTTAACATGCAGTGCTGGATCTGCTGGTACAGATCTCTTCACTAGAAGACTTTCCTGGAAAGTATGATCATTGTTGGGTGGTAAAACTGTGTGGGCAAAGGGTATGGTAGAGAAGAGATGTGGGGCACTATGATTGTGGCCTTTCTGCTGCTGCCCTGCCCCATGCTCTTCTCACTGCCCTTTGAGGCCTCCACTTCTGGTGGAAGCCTCGAAGAGCAGCGAGAGGTGCGTGGGGTGGCGGCAACACCGAGGTCTGCCTTCATCCTTCTCCTCTGGGCTCTTCTTCCTCCTTCTCTCCGTTTGGGCTCTCCAAATGGAGGGGAGGAGTTGGAAAACCCTGGAGGGGAAGAAGGAGGGCAAATCTTACTGCTGCTGCCCTGCGCCGTTCTCTTCTCGCCTGCCATCCTCCTTCTCCTCTGGGCTTTTCTTCCTCCACCTCTCTATTCTCTTCCAGTGGAGCCTCCAAATGGGGAGGTGGAGTTCAGGAGAAATTTTCAGGATGCTCTTTGATGGCAAGTGAACTATAACTCCAATCCTATTTTCCCCATTTTCCCCAAGCCTCTCCAGTATTTTTTGTTGGTCATGGGAGTTCTGTATGCCAAATTTTGTTCAATTTCATGTTGTTGATGTTCAGAATACTATTTGACAGCAGGTGAACTGTAACTCCAAGCAACTGCAACTCCCAAATGTCAGGGTCTATTTTCCCCTAACCTCTCCGGTATTTTCTGTTGTTCATGAAAGTTCTGTATGCTAAGTTTGGTTCAATTCCATGTTGTTGGTGTTCAGAATACTATTTGACAGCAGGTGAACTATAACTCCAAGCAACTGCAACTCCCAAATGTCACGGTCTATTTTTCCCAAACTCCACTAGTGTTCAAATTTGGGCATATTGAGTATTTCTGCCAAGTTTGGTCCAGATCCATAGTTGTTTGGGTTCATAGTGCTCTCAGGATGTAGGTGAACTACATCTCCCCTAAATCATTGTCAATTCCTCCCAAACCCCTCCTGTATTTTCTGTTGGTCATGGAGGTTCTCTGTTCCAAGTTTGGTCCAGGTCTATAATTCGTGGGAGTTTCAGTGGTATGTGGAAGTCAAATCTGAATCAGTTGAAGGTATTGCAAATCCCATCATCTGTTGTCCATACTCCCCCAAGCATATTGTTAATGTGATGAATCACTATGCTTTAAGTATGTTCAATTTGTAACAATAAAAATACATCCTGCATATCAAATATTTACATTACAATTCATAACAGTAGTAAAAGTAGCAACAAAAATAATTTTATGTTTGGGGGTCACCACAACATGAGGAACTGTATTTAGGGGTCACAGCATTAGAAAAGTTAAGAACCACTGCAATAGACAATTTTATGGTATGCTTCCTCTGGAGTTTACCATGGAGTTGCACTGAAGGACTAGTCAAATTCCTGGAGAGCATATGTTTGTAGGAATCTCTGATCCTCAATGCAACTCTATGCTGGTAAAGTAAGTGCGATAATTTAATGGCATTCAGTTGTACCTGCAGTCTCATGTAACTATGGTCCAGTTGGGCAGATGTCCCCTATGGTTGCATGGGTCTTACTGTAATAAAATAAAATAAATAGAAGGTTGTCTCTATTGAAGGAGAATATTTCCCTGCAGCTCCTGAGCTATTTGGGAGTTGGCAGGACAGCTTTCTCTAGTGGCAAACTTAGCTATTTTTCCATTAGGAGGTTCTTTATTGTAAGAACTGTTTAATAATGCAGTAGATTACCTTGGAGTATGTCTGGGCTTGCCATCTCTGGATAGGCATTTCTCAAGGGCGCTTTAGTTATGTATTCCTGCATGGGAGTGGATTGGCCAGAGGGTCTTTGTGGTCCCTTCCAGTTCTAAGAGATTCTATGGTTATATGATCAACCCATTCCTGCTGTAGGCAAAAAGTACCTTACGCCAATCAGGCTTGCTACACTCGGCGACATCCAATATGGTATTGTTGTTGTTGTTCATTCGTTCAGTATATGGTCATCAAATTGTGTGGAGCCATGTGTTTAAAAGAAGGATTGGGGAGTGCATCTACATTGAAGAATTACAGCCATTTGACACCATTTTGATGGCTGTGGCTCCATTCTTTAGTCTTCTTTTCCATAGAGTGCTGGTGCCTCATCAAACTATAACTCCCATGATTCTCTAGCTTTGGCATGAGTAGGGCATCAAAAAACAGAGAGAAAGCAATCTTCTGCTTTTAAAGAAGATTTGACCCTGTGTGAAACTCAGCATTTTACTTGTACCATTGCTCTGCACTGTCTGAGAAACCGGGCTGCTATTGAACAGCCAAGCTATTCCAAGTTGCTTTCATGGGTTCAGAGATAAGTGCTATAAGCACAGACAGTGTCACTGTGTCTGTACAGACTCTTTGCGTGCCATGTTCCCATTCTTGCTACTCCCATGTTATTGAGGGATCCTGCCTTTGGATAAAGGGTGGTGAAAGGGAAATTGGGCTCTTTTCATTTTTCCCTGTGGCTGGGTGAGATAAAAATAAAGGCAATAGGGTCATTGAACTAAATGGCTTCCTTCCCTCCCCCATTCTAGCAGTCTTTATGCCCTTGAAATTTCATTTGAAATGGAGCACCCTGCTATTTCTGCTTCGAAAGGGAAGGGGATCAATACAATCAACACGTTAAAATGTTCTCAGTTAAAGTGAAAAAGTATCTGGGGAAAGATGAGACGATATGCTTACCACACATCTGAACACTATAAAACCATCTGCAAAAAGGAGCATTTTAAAAAAGCTATGGAATGGGTGCAGGGGGCAGCCTTGGCCGTTGTAATTAATGGACAGAGAGAATGAGACGCTGTTGATACAGTTGGCCCTCAATATCCACCAGAGATATTGCACCCACACTCAATAATCCATGGCTTGAAAATATTTAAAAAACAAAAAGCAAACCTTTGTTGTGACACTGTACACAAGGGACACCATTTTACTACACGATTGAATATAATCCATGGGGGTCCTGGAACCAAACCCCTGTCCTACAGTAATTGAATTGGCACCTATTCCACATGCACCAGAGCACTATGACTGCAACAAACGGCTTTGTCAGTTTGTTGCAATTCTTTTCTTTTGTAATATAGCCCATCCCCTTTTAATGGGAATAAACAGCAGAAGAGCAACTTCACTATCTAATGAAATAGGAAGCTCATCAGCATCAAAATAGAGCAGTGGTTCTCAACCTCTTTTTGACCAGGGACCACTTTGAGCAGGAACCACTCTCCAACATTAGTACCAAAAGGGTTACCAATCGATTTTTGATCAACTTTAGATTCGGTTTGGTTATTTGGGGTGCTGATTCAGAAAATTGCATTGGATAGACCACATCAGCTCTAGTTTCTGATATAGAACATATGCTATCCAGTAGTCACCATCTGCTCACCCACAGAAAACCATATCTAATAAGCCTCTGCACTATAAGAGGGTTTCACGAGACCAGTTGCTCTCATTGCAACGGTGTAGTAATGGTGAGGCCATGGACCATATTTTAGTTCTTGCGGACCACTGGTGGTCTATGGACCATAGGCTGGGAACCACTGAAATATAGGGACATTGATAAGATCTTTCCCCTGGCATAGGGGAGTACTACAACACTCCATGTTCTGTACAGAAAATGCAAGCTCCATGAAAACCATATTGTCTTTTGGATTGGTTATTTGGAGATCTAAGTTCCAGCCCCCATTGGACCATAAAACCTACAAGAGCTAGCCAGTTCCTCCAGGTTTGACTGAGTTGTTTTAAGGGTAAAATGAGGAGGAGAAGAGCCATGCATACCACTTGGATGCAGTATTGGGGGGGGGGGGGGATTACATGTGGCTGCTTATAATCACTACCACCACCCTCCTAAAATGTGCTGAAAGCCTTCCTTGTAAACCAGAAACCCAAATACAACTTGCATTTGTCTTACCCCGAGTAGGGCAAATGTTATTTTCAGCTAGTGACTCAGCTTAGCATGGTAGGTATGCTTTATCATTCAGTGAAGATTCAATCAAAGAGAGCAGGGGAAAGGGTTAATACCACCACTACCCTGCCCATGCTGGGATATCAAATCAATTCAGCCCCTTTCTCATGGCTGCTTAAAAAACAATAAAAGAAATGTGAGATGAATAACAGATTTCCAAATTCTTGTCTAGTTTGGTCTTAATATTAGGAAATGCAATTAATCAGATGATCAGTGTTAGGAATAAATTCTTTCTGCCATCTTACTTCGCAACTTAGAATCATAGAATCATAGAATCAAAAAGTTGGAAGAGACCTCATGGGCCATCCAGTCCAACCCCCTGCCAAGAAGCAGGAATGTTGCATTCAAATCACCCCTGACAAATGGCCATCCAACCTCTGTTTAAAAGCTTCCAAAGAAGGAGCCTCCACCACACTCCAGGGCAGAGAGTTCCACTGCTGAACGGCTCTCACAGTCAGGAAGTTCTTCCTCATGTTCAGATGGAATCTCCTCTCCTGTGGTTTGAAGCCATTGTTCCGCGTCCTAGTCTCCAGGGAAGCAGAAAACAAGCTTGCTCCCTCCTCCCTGTGGCTTCCTCTCACATATTTATACATGGCTATCATATCCCCTCTCAGCCGTCTCTTCTTCAGTCTAAACATGCCCAGCTCCTTAAGCCGCTCCTCATAGGGCTTGTTCTCCAGACCCTTTATCATTTTAGTTGCTCTCCTCTGGACACATTCCAGCTTGTCAATATCTCTCTTGAATTGTGGTGCCCAGAATTGGACACAATATTCCAGGTGTGGTCTAACTAGAGCAGAATAGAGGGGTAGCATAACTTCCCTAGATCTAGACACTATGCTCCTATTGATGCAGGCCAAAATCCCGTTGGCTTTTTTCGCCGTCACATCACATTGTTGGCTCATGTTTAACTTGTTGTCCACGAGGACTCCAAGATCTTTTTCACCTGCTCTCGAGCCAGGTGTCCCCCATTTTGTATCTTTGCATTTCGTTTTTCCTGGAGTATCTTGCATTTGTCACTGTTGAACTTCATTTTGTTAGTAGTTCAACAGTAGTTCAACTTCATATAACAGATTATAAAATGCTGGGAACTTGTCCTTGTTTCATTTATGGCTGGTGACCTTTTGATAGCCCTGACTAGGGTTCACCCTGGGACTTGTATGACTAACACTGGAGCTCTTGAACACTTGTTTAAAAGCCACAAAGCAATTTTGGCTTCACTTTATAGAAGAGGAATAGAGCAAAAGACCGCAGCTAACGAATAGCCATTAAAGTTCACTTTCTCAATAAGCAATCAATAATCCATTACAAAAAGAGTATGTATGAAAAATAGCAGTCAGCATGGAAAAAAACTACACACTGCAGAGAAGTATAGTAAGTCAAGACAGTTGCAGCTATAGTTAACTGCTTTGTTGTTGTGAGCCTTCTAGTGTTTTGGACTTATGGTGACACGAAGGCAAATCTATCACAGGGTTTGCTTTCCTGTGAGACTGAGAGAATGTGACTTGCTCAAGATTACCCAGTTGGTTTCGTCTTAGTAGGGATTCAAACTCTGGTCTCCAGGGTAATAGTCTAATGCTGAAACCGCTACCCAGTGCTGGCTCTTTAAGGGCCCTTCCACGCAGCCCTATATCCCAGAACATAAAGGCAGAAAATCCCATAATATCTGCTTTAAACTGAGAGCCCTTCCACATAGTCATATAACCCAGAATATCAAGGCAGAAAATCCCACAATATCTGCTTTGAACTGGGTTATCTGCCACATATTCCAGTTCAAAGCAGATAACATGGGATTTTATTCAGCTGTGTGGAAGGGGCTTAAGTTATGTGAGTCCACACTCAGATAATGTGGGATTTTCTGCCTTGATATTCTGGGATATAGGCTGAGTGGAAAGCCCCAATGGCCTTGTCTATGGACATATTTGAATAACTCCATCAGGTTTATGCACTTGAATTCCATTCTGAAAAGTCTAGTATTTTCTAGTTGTAAATTTCATATTCATTTATTTTGTATCAGAGAATATTAATCTCTCTCTCACACAGAGGACCTCACAGTGAAATATATACCACTAACCCCCAACAATGACAGCAGCAACTGGGATCCATACACTTTTTCAGGTTTTCAGAGATGTAAGATGCTCATTTATTCACATGTCCAGAAAGAATTCAGACATGGAATAGCTTTGAGGGGAAAGATAATAAATTAGACTTAGAGACCCTAAGATGAGCAGTACCCTTTCATTTTTGGAAAAAGGCCTGCCCCTTCCTCTTAACCTCAACTTTTTCTCATTGACTTGGAGGTGTATAAGTGGAGGTTGGACACCTTGAGGAGCTGATAACACTAAATTCTGTCAGACAGATGGTGGTAGGGTCTTAACGCAGCCAAGGTCAGGGTCCATATTGGTTTCTGACCATATTAATGCACCTCCATAAAAACATCTTTAACTCACAAAAACCACTTTTCAAAAGGGATGACTTCTCTAGTGTCCTTGGATCTGTCTTTTTTCCTGGCAATGCCAGTGCCTCCTGTTTTTCTTCCTTATAGTCTTCACTGTTTTCATACTGATAGTATGTACATTTCTCCTGAGAAATATTAGCTAACATTACTTTATCTTGTTAGAATCCTGATGGATGGGTTTTAAGTGTGCATCTCTGAATACATCTAGTGCACTTATTTTGAAGTATGAGTATAGGTAAAAGTCATGTACTCTTAGAGTCATGTATTGAAACAGGGATTTGTCACAGGGTCCTTGGATTTGAGTTCAGAGAGGACCCTTTACCCTCTAAACCACTACTGACTGAAGTTATTAAAAAGTTAAGTTGAAGTTTTCCACACTGTACAGCTTGCTTCACATTTCTCCGCCTCACCCGCTCAGCATTGTCCCCAGAGTGAGGAGGTTTGTTCTTTTCTCACTCTGTTATCTTTTCTCTGTTGACTTTTGAATGCTGATAATAAGGGAGCTCTATTGGCTATTGTCAATCAGGCGCATATTTTCTGGTAAGATTGGCCGGCTGGAGCTGCCTTTTGTAAGATGTACGAACCTAGTATCAGGAACATATATTTTCAGTCTAACTTCATGCTGCCTAAAATGCCCATATAAATGCATCAAAGATTTAAAGAAAATATATTTTGCATCAATCCAATCTCCTGTCTTACAAATTGGCTGCTATGAATTGGCAGAGATACTTTGTCAAGACAGCTTATTTATGGATTTTAGTAATCTAGGGAGAGATCATCGTTCTTCTTAATTTAACCAATTGAGAAAAAAGATGTCCTGCCAGCACAAGAGTGAGCCTTGTTTGGCATGAATTACAAACAGCACTGCATCTTCCCTGGAGAAAATTTGGCTGGTAAAGTGCACAGTTCCAGAGTAATAACATTAGGGGGAAATTTATCACATATACCATCATATATAGTCTTTTACATCAATCTAAACTAGGACATCTCGCCACAGACCCGAGTTAAAAGCTTACCTTCAAAATGAATGTATTCGAGGTCTCATCTTCTCATTTTATCCTACATCGTGGGTGCGGAAAAGGGTTTTCTCAAATGAGGAGAGGGCTATCCTCCCTTGATCAAAAGCAGGTTAGGATCTGCATGTAATCCACCCATGTGTGTGTGTGGCTCTCTTTTTGTATATACCATTTTGCCTCTCTTTCTTTCACTACACACAGGCTCCCCCCGCCCCCCATTCCCATCCAACCAACCAACCGTAGACATGTTCATCCACCAATTCCCTTTTATTAGTTTCTCCTCCCCGCATTCAGTATCCCTTTCTCTTCTCCCTTTTACATCTTGCCTTCTTCATTTCTTCCCTCCCATGCATAGCAATAAAATTTTGGGGGAGAAGGTCCTACTGGTATCAGTGAAAGATCCCCTCCGAGTCTTATTCTAGCTCAGCTAAGATGCAACACATGGGGAGAATAGGGTTAATCTTCCTTTTGTCATCTGTAACCATAGCAATCACTTTCTATAGAGAAAAAATGAAAGTTCTTCACTCAGGTCTATGAAAACTAAAATAAAAACATTTTTAAAAACTTGCCATAAGTTGGTGATGGAGAGGTTGTTGGGAGGGCCCTGTTGTGGTATGAAGGAAACATTCCCTTGGATGTGATCCTACTGGAAATGCCCCTTGTGGTTTTAACAACTATAGAAATTGGAACAATAAAAAGTGTTTTTGGATGTCTAGTTTTGGAATGAATACCTGTATTTACATGTACCTACCTAATAAGTATCTTGTACCCAAGTATAAACATTGCATTCATTTATGTTTCATGTACACTTTATGCACATAGCCTAAATGCAGTTGTATACAATATTTTAACCATTTTGTGCAAAATTTGTGTACATTGAACTGTCCGAAAGCAAGAGTTTTACTATTGCAGCCACTCATGTAGACACTTTTGGATTTTGGAGCATTTTGGATTTTGGAATTCTGGATAAGGGATTATCAACATGTTGTAGTTTAGCAATGTATCTGTCCTCAATTAGAGCAGTTTTTGGCTGACTATTTAGCATAGTAAAGGTCAGGTTTTCCTCTGACATTAAGTCCAGATGTGTCCAACTCTGGGGTGTGGTGCTCATCTCCACTTCTAAGCCGAAGAGCCAGCGTTGTCCGTAGACATCTCCAAGGTCATGTGGCCGGCATGGCTGCATGGAGCGCTGTTACCTTCCTGCCAGAGTGGCACCTATTGATCTACTCAAATTTGCATGTTTTCGAACTGCTAGGTTGGTAGAAGCTGGAGCTGTTTCCTGTGAATGGCTGTGACAGCTGGATAGTGAAGGAAGCTAGCAAGAAAATAAAAGTCCTTTGAAGTTGTCACTGAAGGAGATTTCTGCAGATCTCATGGACTACCAAAAAGTCATATGAATGGATCCTAGAGCAAGGCTGAACTTTCACTAGAATGAGATTGTCAATTTTTTTTTGGATACAGTATAAAATGACATGATGACCAATTGGAAAAGAAGATAGTGGAAGGCAATAGGAAAACATGAAGACAACTTTACAGATGAATTGATGCAATTAAGGAAGTCTTGCCTGAAGGTCTTCAGGATCTGAGCAGGGTTCTTGGTGACTGGAATTCTTGGAAGTCTCTCATTCATAGGGTGATCAAAGCAGAAAATGGCAACCATCAGTAATAGCATTGGTTAGTCTGGTAGTTTGTTTACTCATTCATAACTGGTCTCTATTGATGATCGCTTCTTAGTTATGCTTGTGACTCTGTTGCCACAACCATAAACAGCCCCTTGCTTTACCAGAGTTTGGCTGCATGGCAAAGCAGTTTGATTCTGTTAGGGATTAGATCATAAGTGAATGACATTTCTATCTGTTACAGAGAAGTGGGCGTTGGCTAGGAGGGATTACTATAAAAAGTAGCTGATAGAAAATATTGGATAATTGAGAGATTAACTTATGACATCATAAAAATGCTGGCAATCAAAGAGCAAAGGCATAGTGGATGAAGTGACAGCTCCCTCCTGTGGCTGGAATCGAGCAACCTCCAGGATCCGAAGCTGAAAAACTGCTGAATGACCTCTATCTGTCTCTATGTCTTCTGTGTCTAAAAATGGCATTGAATGTTTGCCATGTATGTGTGCATTGTGATCTGTCCTGAAGCCCCTTTGGGGTGAGAAGGGTGGAATATAAATACTGTAAATAAATAAATAAGAAATAAATGTTTATTAAACTATAGAAGAATTCTAGTGTTTGATATTTTGTGGTCAACACTGGCACTGCACTTCTTCATAGTTAGAAGATGAAGAACTTTGTAAAAGAGGTATATGTAATGTGGTATACCAGTAGTTTGCATAAGATATATAGAACATGCAATCTAGCATTTAGAATTAGGATTCCATTCATGCAGATTTTGAGTTTGTGTTTAAAAAAGGAATAAAAGTAGTGTAGGCTTAGTCCTTCTCTGTGTAATTTAAATTATGTTAAAATGTTTTACATACATTACTATTGTTGTTGCTGTTGTTGTGAAAAAAAATCACTTTCCCGCCCACCAGGGTCTTAAAACTATGTGCAATGAAATATACTTTGTGAGATCCACTTAAGACATGATAGTTTCTATGCAGATATCAATTCCATTTAGAAGCATGGGTTTACCACTACATTTGCTGAGTGCACCCACATCTATTTTGTTGTATCTAAGGCCATATGAATACTGTTAATTTTAGCTTTGAGTATGCAGGGCATAACAAAGATATGATCATGTATATGCAGCTTCAACTTTGACTGTGATCTGTATATCATATTCATCATGTATGAATGATGTGGCCATGACACAATCCAGCTATATGAAGGTTAGGATGTCCTTAGGTTTTCTACTGAGATAAATGAGAAAAGGTTCCTAAATTTGGCTCAGGCAAGCCTTTTGATAACAACTGAACAAGAAACAAAGTAATGACTAAATTTGGAAAGATTGAAGGATATCAGCTCCTAACCTTCCTGTCTGTTCACCTTGATGACATTTCTGAAGAATGTACAGCAAATCAATGCAGTAAGTGCAGAGATAGAGACAGATAACATTTAATTATATTGACACAAACAAATAAGCAGAGCAATATGAGGGAGGATTATAGACAAGACACCCTTCTGACTTTTAAAAGGGCTATTTCTCCATTTTTGTTTACAACCATGCACATTTTTTCCATACAATTTCTTTTTGGCTAAGTTGGAAAGGAAAAAATGCTTATGAATATTTATAACAAATCCCTTCTACCAGAGGACACATTAAATCTAGCAGCATAACAAAACCGAATTACCATGAAATAAACTTTCTTAATTAAACCAATTAAATTTCTTCCCAGTATGTAATTTAGAAACTCTGATAAAGTCTGGTCGAAAAGGTTTGCTTTAGCCTTAAGCTGGCCTAAGAAAGAGTGAACATCTGGCCTGTCTATGAAAAGACTCCGTCTGACCTTAGGCAGTCTGTCAAAATGCTAGCTGCTGTCCGTGGTGCTGATACAGTTTGTTTTGCTCCAGGGTTTTGCTAGAGACAGTAGTATCATTAGGGCACCATCACACTTATTTGAATAGGCTGCATGTGTAGTGTGAATCTTTGGATTCTTGCTGCATCTATTATTGGCTATGGAGTAGCTTCCTTTTCCTGCTAGCTTAATGTATATATGTATGTGGTATATGCTTTAGATGTTCTAAACCATGCATAATGTGTAGCCACTTTGCATATCTTCCATCATATTTTACTTTTCCACTCGTAAATATTTACCAAAAATAATTGCATTATCATCTTTTAAATATTAATAAGACCAACCAACTTCAGGACAAAGGCAATATTATTTGCATTTCTAAGTTTTGCTCTGATGTCAATATCTGCAAATAGCCACCATGGAGATGCAGAAGTGTTATTTTTTTCAAGTGTTTGATGTACAGTCACTTTTGCTCTTCCTCCATATAGAACAAAGTTAGAAGCTGTGTAGGATGCTAATCATCTGAGTACAGATAGTTTATACTTTGAGAGCTTTAGTTCCCCTCCTGCCCTCTGCCACTTTTCGCAATTTCCCAAGTACAAACTATTATGCAGCTGAATAGAAGGCATTAGCCATATATTGTGCCTTTCACATGCTTACAAAACTTTTTTAAAAATCCAAGACAATAACACAAATACTTATCAAGTCTTTGGTCAAACAGGGAGGATGGAGTTTTTTTGGGTGGGGTGGGGTGAGTGAGGAGGGGATTCATCAGGGATAGCAACTTGTTCAAAAATTAAATTGGTAAATGTAATTTCCCTAAAAGAATGTTGTGAAGTGTCCTACATTTTTTTAAAAAAGGACATTCTCTTATTTGTTTGGGGACACAATGGAGCTGGGAGTGGGAATGTAAAGGGAAATCCATGGATAGCTGAGAAATATGGTGTCAGCCAAAAATGAAACATTACAGCATGACAACTGGAAGCTCACTTCCTCAGGATGGAGCTCTGGGAAGATGTAGCTATTTAAAAATGAAGTATTTGTACACGAAAATGCTGTGTGGGCACAATTTATTATAAAAACAGTTACAAAAGCATAAGGCTGGTTAGATAGCTAATAAAAACAGCTTTTAGGACATTAGGACATAATCCTTGGAAAAATCAGTATGTCAGCATAGCAGAAAAAAACAGGGAAAAAGGCATGTTAGTATGCTGTTTTTATTACGAAGAACAAAGAGATGGATCTTATTCATTTGGTCAATTGTAGGATAAAGAAATGCAAAGTAATTGTAGATATTACGGAACTGTTCTGTCAAAGCACTAGAAAATATGCACTCAGTATTAAGAATTTGTCTAGCTTATTGTAGTATGAACTGCAATCTCTATTGTAATGTAAAGCATGGTCATATACAGACATTGAAAAAGTTACTGTTTTGGACTACTGTGGCTGGGGCCATGCTAGTTGGGGGATTCTGGGAGTTATTGCCGTATTCAAAGTAACTTTTCCAAACTCTGATCCTACACTTGGCATTTGAGGGTGAAAGGCCATATCAAAGATGGCATATGTTTCTACACAACAAAAGAAATCAAACAAAAATCTGGACACACTGGTTGCTCTCATGTTTTTGAGTATTCCTACATTTGAGAGGAATTTTGTTTGCTTTATTAGGTATACGAATAGATCAGGGGTCCTCAAACTAAGGCCCACAGGCCAAATATGATCCACCAAGGTCATTTTCCCCATCCTAAACTTTAGACTTAGGGTCACCCTAAGTCTGAAATGACTTGAAGGCACACAACAACAACAATCCTAATTAATGTGACTATCACATCAGCCAAAAGCAGGCCCACATTTCCCTTTCAAATACTGGTAAGTTTATGTTGGTTAAAACCGTTCTTCATTTTAAATATTGTATTGTTCTTTCAAGGTTTTTTTGCACTATAAATAAAATTTGTGCAGTGTGCATAGGAATTTGTTCATTTTATTTTTCTAACTATAGTCTGCCTCCCCCTGCCCCCAGTGTGAGGGACTGTGAACCGGCCCTCTGCTTAAAAAGTTTGAGGATCCCTGCAATAGATAATGCAGCCTGACAATTTTTTTAGCCTTCTTATCTGCAATATTCAACATATTGAAACTGGTGTGGTTCTGCACTCCATCTCTTATATCGATAGATTGGGGGTCTATACCACGTGCAAGCTAATTCTGGATTCTGTCTCAGGTCACCTTTATCAAGTTGTGGTCACCCAATTTATGATATTGGCTAAATTGGACAGGCTATGTTAACATCGACACCCCAAGGTGTCTGATGGCCAGTACAGAAACCTAATCATATTAAGGTGGCATGTCATAGTTATTTGGAATGATCTTCCATTGCTTGTTAACATTGAAGACATGCTTAAAAGGATGTTTTTGTGGTTCTGATGCAGCTCATTGTCTCTCTCCTGTTTGATATATCAGGAACCATTGTCTAAAGCAAAATGCATTTTTAGAATTCTCCACACTTCCATTCATCAGGTGTCATCTAATGCACCAACTTGCAGGGTTACTTCTGTTCAGCCTTTGTGGTTTATGTTTACATATTTTATTGGAACATCTGGAAGTCTTTCTTGACTTTCCCTTTTGTTAACAAGACAGAAGGTAGACAATCACTGTCACAGATCTTATGTAAACATTAATTTAGGACTTCTTGAGGCAACGGTATACATCACCATCACCTGATGGCCAGTATAGAAATCAAATAAACTACATAATTAGAAGCAGAAAATAGAGAAGCGCTATTCTCTCTTTAAAAACAATGGACCAGGGACATTGTGAGGGAGAATGCATTGTGAGGGAGAATGGAGGGATTAAATGAAGGAAGCCATGGTCTTGCTGAACAGGACTATTGATGACAGGGTTATTTGGAAATCTCTCATTCTTAGAGTCACCATAAGTTGAAGCTGACTCAGTTAGCAGTTAAGAACAACAAAACATTTCTGGGCAGTGTGGTGGCATTGGTTTGACTATTGGACTACAACTCTGGAGACCAGGTTTTCACTCCCACTCAGCCATGGGAACCCCCTGGTGATATTCAGCAAATCACACTCTCAGTCTTAGAGGAAGGTAAACAGAAGAAAGACTGTTGAGGATAGGGTAACTTGGAGGTTTCTTATTCATAGAGTTATGGTAATGTGTCCCCCTCCTATCTTCTGTGGATAACTCTTTTGAGTCTCAGCTCATCAGAAAATTCACTGTGGCCTTCAGTGTCTCATTGTGCCTTGGTATTTCAGTTTCCAGGAACATCCATACACTTTAACTTCATTCTTCTTTTCCCCCACAGAAGTTTTGCTAAAGACAGTTTAAGCTGTCTTTAGCAAAGGCTGAGCTATACATCCCATTTTTCACAATCCAAGATAACAAGGCAACATGCTACTTAGGTTCCTGCCACTTTCACTCTATCTACTATTTCCTCCCCATCAGTCAGCATTATGTCAAACATCGCAAATCTCCCTGTACCTTCTGCCACCTTCTGAAAGGTGAGGTTTTCAGCAAGACAAGTCAAGAACTTCTCAGATGTTACATTCTTAATGAAACTGGACTATCAAGCAGGTAACAGAATCTTGAAATTTACTACTCCTCTTATTGGTTTCCTTTGTGAAGAGTCTGGCATCTGTTCCATCATACCTTTGGGCTGCTCTGTAGTATACGACCACACTAATGTATCTCCCTTCTTCCACCTTTACATACTCTCTCCCATTTTGTAGAGTCTTTTACTTGTACATTTTTATTGCTTCACTGATACATTCAAAACAAATTTCACTGGCTTCTAGCAGATCATACCTATCATTAATTCTATAAAAAAGATGATTTTGTGTATCAGTAAGTTTCTGGATTCCACCTCTAATGTCTTGTCTTCTCCTTTGCGCTTTTTGTTGTTCTCTGTAATCTTTGGTTTAGTAGTTAGCTCTGATCTATCACAAGGGCCACAATTCTATATGTTGTTCTTGTTGCGTGCCTTCAAAGTCATTTCCAACTTATGGTAACCCTAAGGTGACTCTGATCACAGAATTTTCTTGGCAAGATTTGTTCAGAAGGGAATTGCCTTTGTTTTCCTCTGGGGTAGAGTGTGACTTAACCACTGATGACCTCTCCACATGGGGCTAAATTTGGTGGCATGCGCCAGTTTAGTTCCGGTCACCCACTGAGCTGGCCAGCTCCCATCATATGATGCTGGTGTGGCTCTGTGGATGAAGTAGGGCAGAGCTGGTGCATGCCTCTACCAAGGCAACACAGGAGGGCTCCTGTGTGGCCATTACAATCCATGGGGGGCAGCTGCATGCACCCTGCACACTCACGCTTCCTCCCATGTGATTGCTCTTGTTTGGAGCTGAGCGATATGGGGTGTCAAGTTCCCCACTCCCCTCTGGTAGCCGTCTGAAGAGGTCATTAGAGCACCTCTCCAGCGACTACATAAGTGTGTTTCAAATTGGTGTTGAAGAAAGTGGTTTTGTGGTACAGGTGATTACATAGGAAGTCCTGGAACCAGTTTGATGCACATTCACTATTTTCTTTTGTGTGATTTTGTGGGAGTTTGTTGTCTTGCTGTTGCACTTTTAAGAGAGCTTCCAATTGCATTAAATGGTCAGTGTAGATGGGGGCCCAGTAAATTTCCATGTCTGAGCAAGGATTCAAATCTTGGTTTCTAGATCCACAGTTCAAAGCTCAAATCATTATACCATGTTTCTCTTTAAAACAGTAGTTGTAAATTCCTGGTAAAGGGATATAGGATCAAATAATATGGTTGCAGGTTTAAGCAGAGTTACAATAAAGTCCACATAATTCTTGGACATTTACCAGTTGGAGAAGCCAGTGGAATTGAAATCAGAAGAGAATCAAATAGGAAAATTCATACTTCAAAGAAATCTAAAAACAACAGCTTTCAGAATTGCATCATCTTCGATTTGTTTATATGAGCATGAAAGGCAAAGGAGTGGAATTGTTTTTCCTATGGGATAGCAAATGGCACCTCCTGCTGTGGTATCAAATTTTACATTGGCAGCCTCCTGTGCCTCTCTGGTTCCATGCTTGGAGCCTGGCGTCTGATTTCCTGGCGCCAGCAGGACCGCAAAGGTGTCTGACAGATGCGGGCAGAGAGATGAGGACTGCTTACTTAACCTTGCTATGCATCTCTTCCCTCTGGGTTTTCCTCTTGACCCAGGAGAATAGGGGAAGATCCAGAAGCTGCTTAAGGCTTCAATAATTTACATGTATCCAATTAATCTTCCATACATGAAGCTAATTAGCAGAAGAGTATGCACAGTGATTTGCCTTCCTTAAAAAAATATTGATCAAAATGCAGAGAAACAATGAGGTCATAATATAAAGCGTAAAATCCTGGTTATTCGAAAACAACAACAACACACATTGACATTTTTATAAACATTTCAACAAGAGGAAATGCAGAATAGTGAGTACCTGCTGATCCATATGCTTCTCCTTTGCTAGATTTTATAAGACACTGTGCCAGAGCTTTTAGCCCAATGTCTGATATTGATTTGCACTCATTAAGGACCTAATTCTGCAAAGAAACATTCAAAGAGAGTGAAGGGCAGGCTTGAACCGGTGACTAAATTTACTCTGGAGAGCATTTGCAAAATTGGGTTCTTAATTGACATGCCAGAAAAATGCCTTTTAAAAATGTTTACTCCCTGGCACCTGTGTGATGCAGCCGATCCTTTAAGAGCATCATTAGCTACTTAACGTACCAGCTAATGACTGGTAGAGTTTAAAGGCAGCAGCTGCATCCTGGGATCTAGGTACATGGAGGGGTAATGACACCAAATGGTTCCAACAGCCCTTAGGAACATTTCCAAGGGTTTCAATAGTTGCTGAGATTTTAGGAAGCATCATGACATAGGTCAAAACTGACTTATATGTATGATAGCTGCATTTGTGAAGGGTGAAACATGCACTTCTCCAACTTGAAGCATTTTGACTTGGAAATTTCATTGGTTTCAGTGAAATAATATTTGTTAATTGCAAAGTAAATTAGTGGCATTTAAAGAATGAAGAGAAGAGATACATAGAAGCTGAGCAAGGAGCCAAGGGTTATAGGTCAGTGGCAGAGCACACATTTCCCATGCAATAGGTTGTAGGTTCAACTGCTGGTATTTCAAGAGTTGGCTGAAAAACAGCTGTCAATCAGAAATATAGACAACACTTAGCTGGGTGGAATCAATGGTTTGACTAAGTGGAAAGACTGGCTTCTATATTTCCTCTGAGGGATGCATTAAAGAATGCATGTCAAAATAAACCACTGCTGCTATTCTCCCCTTTTACTTTTCTGAGATCTGATCTACCTATTTCTATATGAGGAGCTTGTTTTTCATATTTGATGAAGCATGCATATATTTTACTGTTGAACATTGCAAGAATTTAAAAACAATGTATATGAATAACACCTAACTCTTTGTTTTGTTGTTGTTTATCCGTTCAGTCACTTCCGACTCTCCATGACTTCATGGACCAGTCCACGCCAAAGCTCCCTGTTGGCTGTCACCACCCCCAGTTCCTTCAAGGTCAAGCCAGTCACTGCAAGGATAACATCCATTCATCTTGTCCTTGGTCAGCCCCTCTTCCTTTTTTCTTCCATTTTCTCCAGCATCATTATCTTCTCCAAGCTTTGCTGTCTTCTCATTAAGTACTTCATCTCTGCTTCAAATATCCTTCCCTCTTATGAGCAGCCAGGCAATATAGCTCTGGAATTATGCACAGGTTTACATGTTGGGTTGTTGTAAGTTTTTCGGGCTGTATGACCATGTTCCATGTTGCTTCTGAAACATGGCCATACAGCCCGACAAACTTACAACAACCCAGTGATTCTAGCCATGAAAGCCTTTGACAATACAGTACACATGTTGTTTTAGATAAACTGAGAGGGGGATCAATTGGTGGACAGTATAGAAGAGTTAAATGGGGTTTCAAGTTGCCACCATTAGTACGACTGAACTCCTATGCTTTAGATGTCTGCATGGCAGATTAATCCTTTTTCTAAAACTTAGGGCTCTTCCACACAGCTATATAACCCAGAATATCAAGGCAGAAAATCCCAGAATATCTGCTTTGAACTGGGGCCAAATCCAGACAGGCCTTTTTCCCAGAAGCAACTGCATTAAAAAAGCGGATGTTTCTGGGGGCCTGTTCACACCCACCCAAGAAAGCTCATGAAGAAATGATGTGCCAGGAGAGTGGGAGGCGGGAATGATTTTCCTCCCCACTCCGCTCTCTAGGCGTGTCATTTCTGCATGCTGGGAGAGCCGGCCGAGGCTTGTAATGGAGGATGGGTAAGTTTTTATTACTTTTCTAAGGGGTCTGGGGGCTTGGGGGGGAGGGGGTTGGTATTCTCACAGTTTACCAGGCTTATTTAGCCTGGTAAACTGTGGGAATAGTGTCTGGACTGTAGTTCAAACACTGGAAATAGTGGATTTCTGGTGTCTGGACTACAGATGGCACAGAATAAATCCAAGAAGGCATGGAATAAATCCACTATCAAATTAATTTGCTACAAACCAGGCCTGGTTTGTAGTGAATTAATTCAGGACTGTCCAGAATGTTGTCTGGATAGCCCCTCCTTTATTGTGGTAGATACCACAATAAAGGTCCTGTCTGGATGGGTCCTGGGTTATCTGAGCCCACACTGCCATATAGTCCAGTTAAAAGCAGAAAATGTGGGATTTTATTCAGCTGTGTTTAAAGGGCCTTAGATGCAGTAGAAGAGAATGCCTTTGCTCTCATTCTCCTTTGGGGAGAATATTCTGGGATATTCCATCCCAGAATATCAAGACAGAAAATCCCACATTATCTGAGTGTCGACTCAAATAACTCAGTTCAAAGCAGATATTGTGGGATTTTCTGCCTTGATATTCTGGGATATAGGCCTGCGTGGAAGGGCCCTTGGATGTTGTTAATTTAAGATAGCTTTGTTTCCAAAAGCTCAACAATCAATTTCTGCTTCTCTTCAATTATCTACAATATGGATTGAGAAGAGCTGGAACACCATCCTTTTTCTTCCAAACATGTTATGCATTGTATCACAACATCTCACATGTAGTTATGTGATTGGCAGAATTTCAGCAAGGGAAGCTTTCCTCACACACTGCATTTCCTGCTGAGAAAAGGTACCAAGAATACTTTGAATTTCTGTTGACCATATATTTATTAATGTCACAATTGAGATGGTATGTAAAGCACACACAATTTCTTCACTTTTTGGGTTGCTCAGTGGACTACAAAGTAGGCAATGAGTTAATGATAAAAAGAATGGCTTTCTTTGATGCTTCTGACAATATAATTAGCATCCAGTGATGTAAAGCCTTTGGTCTAAATATAAACTCTTACATTAAAAAAAAAAAAAGGAGAGAAAAGAATAAAGCCCTTACATCAGTTATGAACTCTCAGGACAAGATAGAATTTTCAGTACATAGAGAAACCTGGTAGTATTGCAGTCAACTCATCTTCCTTCTGGACGTAAGCACAATGAAATTGTTATTGGAAGTAAAGGGGAGGGATCCCATTTGGTAAGGAGTAGCGCAGGAAATGGAACACAGTATGTGGAAAACATACTTAAGAAAGAAATTAGGATCAAGTGGCAAGTCTAGCATTTACCACAAAGCACCAAGCTGATTTTTCATAAAATAAAAAAGTCCCCGAATTGAGAAATATGTGTGTCTTTTAGATTGGATTGTGCAGTCAAGAGTATCAAGAACTAAGCAATAATAAATCATTGGGCTGCATGTCAGAGTAAATGGTACAAGATAAACCCCTGTTGGAAATTGTCAAGAAGGTGACCTTAGGAGTTGCAACAGAAATCTTTAAGGAAAGATAGGAAACAAAAGAGCCTTAAAAACAACAGCAGTGAACTGTAGACTTGGATGTCCCCCAAATCTGTTTATTATCTGTTTTAATTTTCTATGCATTAAATGAATTATGATCCTTTCCAGGGAACACAGCATAACAAAATTATTGAAGATGCTGGTGGTATAAGAGCTATTTGAAGCAAATGAATTCCTGCTGTGTGCAATTCAGAACATCATACTGAATCGGTTAGAGAGGAGCATTTGTGTACAGCTCTTAAAACTGCAGCATTGCTTTTGCTTCTGTATATGTGTATTTTAATCCGATATTATTGATTCCGAATTCTTCAAACACTCGTGTGAAGACAGAAAGGCTTCATGGATGCCGACTTCAGATTTGGAAACGGGTCAAGTAAAAAGCAAGGGGCATGAAATCTGCTGACTCTTTGAACATATCAGCTCATCCCAGGAAGAATGGGTGGAGATAGAAATCTCTGAGCATTGAGGTGTCCCTGAAATTTGCAGCACAAAGAGTCATCTAGCGAGAAGGAGGGCAGTAGCCACCAAGAACAACTTTTAGGTGTCATGGATTTTTTTTGCCTTGATAAACAGAGCAACATTAAGAAGCTGCTTTTAGCTAATTCAGAAGATGGAATTATATATGGAGGTATTTTTAAACATATGTCGGGCTCAAGCTGCTGTTATAGTTTATTGTTTATTTTCACTATCCACCCAGCAGTGTAATTTGATTTCTAGGCAGGAATATAATCATTCATGGAATTCGTTCTCAAAGGAGACAACAACTAATTTTGGCATGTTTTCCCTGCTTTGAGAAAGTAATAATTCAAGAATTAGTCTGTGCAAAAGTAATACACTGTGTTTTTGTGTAGAAAACAGCATTTTCTGCTTGGAATAGAAAATACCGTTTCCCTGCCAATTATGCTATTTCTATAATACAGGCTCTTGGTGGTGCAAATCCACGGAGCAGGGTGAGCTGCCACTGTTAGCCCCAGCTTCTACCAATCTAGCAGTTCAAAAACAAGCAAGTATGAGTAGTAGTAGTAGTAATAATAATAATAATAATAATAACAATAAAACTTTATCTCCCCCAGGGGGACTCGGGGTGGCTTACATGAGGCCACGCCCATCAACACAATAAACACAGTATTACACAAAAACATAAAATGCAAAAACCAATATAATAAACAACACAGCAATATAAAATCAAACATCAGTAGAGTAGATGAATAGGTACTGCTCTAGCGGGAAGGTAACGGTGCTCCTTGCAGTCATGCCAGCCACATGAACTTGGAGGCATCTACGGACAACACCGGCTCTTCAGCTTAGAAATGGAAATGAATACCCCTCCCCTCCAAGGGTTGGACATGACTAGACTTGATGTCAAGGGGAAACCTTTACCTTTTATAATACAAATGTTATCATTATAAAACAATAACCACTGTGTATTAATTTTGCCTATAATAAGTCCCAAACTGTGAAGACTCCGGTCAATGTAGTTTTCCCTCCATAAGGCTTTCTCAACACTAGGGTTTCTTCACCATTATTGAGCATTTTTGACAAATTTTCCTATCTCTATTTCAACATTAACTGGAGGATTATCCAATTAGATATCAGGGACAACTCCAAAGTTAACATGAGTGAATCCTTCTTTTCCTCCTAAAAAGGTGGCATACATTCTCTCTCAACAGCTTTGTTAGATAGGTTAGGATAAGGGACAGTGAGGCCCCTTCTACACTGTCCTACATCCCAGGATCTGATCCCAGATTATCTGATAAACTGGATTATATGAATAAATAGATAATCTGGGATCAGATCCTGGGACGTAGGGCAGTGTGGAAGGGGCCGGAGTCACCTAGGGAATTTCATAATTCAGCAGGAATTTAACAGATTTCTCAAGTTTTAGTCTAGCACCATTATATCACACTTAGTCTATGGCAACCATTTTGCCACCTTTCCACATGGGGGACCTCCCACCCCTGGGGCTGTTTTCTCCAGCAAATGTGGAAAAATGGCAGGTACATGGGACGACTGTCACCCCCTACGCCACTGTGGCATGATAACGCTTTCCTCATCATACAAGGGAGGTATCACCCAAACCGGGCAGAAGCGTGCTGGCTCCATTGCAGCCAGCACAACACGGGAAGGCCTCCATGTTTGAGGTGAAGTGTCCAAGGATGCTTCCACCCCAGTTGGGGACAGGGCCCCCACTGCAAGCCACAGAATGTTACGTGATGGCTGGTGTAGGGCTCTGTCCCCGAAGAAGGCTCAAAGCATTCTAGGATGCTTATTTTAGTAAGTGTGATGAGGTTGTTGGTAACTTCATGACCCCTGGAAATGATAGCCATTGGATATAATCTGGGATAGGATAAAATGAGAGGGAAGCTTTTAGGTACCGAACTATCTGTGGTGGTATGTGAATCTTTTGCCCAATGTACACTGCCATGTCATTCAGTTTGAAACTGCATTATATGGTCAATATAGAGAGGGACCTTGCTCCAGTGAACAGAGTTTGCTGCTGCTACAGAGCAGCGGAGAGGAGCAAACAGACATGAGTTTAGTAAAGGATGCAAAGAATAATAGAGACACCTTTTCCCAAAGAGTGGAAGAATACAGTGTTCCCACACTTATCACGGGTGTTATGTTCCAGGACTACACATGATAAGTGAAAATTTGCGAAGTAGAGATGCTATATTTATTTTAATATTGTTTTAATATTTTTACATTATTTTAGTCATTATAAACTTTTTAAAGTCTTTTAAAATAAACCCTGTTTCTGTTTTTCTGAGTACTCTTCCTCCTCCTCCTCCTCCTCCTCCCCACCCAGCAGCTCCCTCCATCCCCCTCTCTGTCAGTGTGGTGGCTGCGAAGGAAAGAAGAAAAGGAAGCAAGCCCTCCTCCCCATTCCCTTCTCTGGGTGAAGAGAGAGAAAGCGAAGGAAATGCCCTTCAAAGCTGGAGGGAAGGAGGGAGGGAGGACTGAGGAGAGAAAGTGCCTCAGAGAGCGGTGGTGGCAAAAACCTGCAAAACAGTGAAAATACTGTGATATATATTTTAAATTAATATTTATTGAAAAACCACAAAACAGCGAGTCCGCTAAAAGTAAACCGCGAAGTAGCGAGGGAACACTGTATTTAACTCCTATTTTAGCACTGCCACCTTTTGTTCCAAATAGATGCTGTCGTATCTACAGCTGCACAGGTAGAAATGGTGTGTAGGAAGAACTATATCTCCTGAATGCCTGACTATTATGCAGCTTTGGTTGGGGAAAACTATAGTAACCATGTTAGGTACCACTCAGGGACCAGCTGTTTTTCATTCCAGGATGTACATGCCAATTCAGTTGAAAAGAAAGAGATCCATTCCTATGGCCTTGTAATCAGAATTACAAATAATGTTCCTGCATATAGCATTCAGAATACATACACAAACTGACATACTGGTTCACAATGACTTCTGGAGTCTCAAAGTGGCCTCAATGATCCTTTTTCTACTATTAAGTGCTGCCCAGAGGATGGATCATGCTAGAAATGAGCTAGAGAATTATAAGTATTTGTCTTACAAAGTACTCTGGTGTAAAAGAAAAAAAAGAGAATAGTTCACTATTCAAAAAGCATCTGAATAAGTATTTTTAAGAAACGTGGGCTTTATTGGTTTAAATCAATGCTGCTGAATTAGTGCTTTGAAATCTACACAATGTGCATTCCACACGGTTTTGTGAAGATTTCCCCCCTCCTTGAATAGTGAAGGGCTAGCAATTTGGTTTGCTGAAGGGCTCTCCTTCGCTTCAGTCCAGCTAGAGTGGAGACAGGTGCTGTTAAGCCTCTCAAATGGCATTGCTTTTGGTCTCATTGCTGTGCTCTCTCTGGAGTGCCCTCCACACCAATGGGCTCCTGTGCCACATGACCACACAAGTGAGTCTTAGCTCACTGCAGCAAAGCCCTTCCCGCCGTGACGGGTTCATTTTACAGGCAGAACACAAACAAAGCAATGTCGGTAAAGAAAACAATGCATGGAAAAACTCGTCGTTCTTTTTCTGTAAGGAAGAGTGTCAAGACATTGTGAAGGAAGAGAATTAAAGAAGGTCACGATCATTTCTATAACACTTTTTCATATGACAGTTGTGCATTATAACTTTAAATTTATCCCTTTGCCTAATAATGAAGACAGAGATAAGTTATAGTTTGACTGTAAGTAGACAAAGAAGTAAACTCACCCTTTTGTGATATAATAGTAACTTTTGGATTTATATGATATGACCTTACTAGCTGGTGGAAGGGGACATGATTCAAGTGCTGCTTCTGCTCGGCTTTGTGTTCCTTTGTGCTATTTAATTGCTTTTGAGCAATCGGGAATTAAAGGGTTACTTTTAAGATATTCCAACACTGAAACTATATTTACAACTATTTTTAAACAGTACCATTCTAAATTCTTTCAGAGAGGCTTTTAAAGATGAAGGCGTTTAAGACCTAGTCAGGGGGTGCTGTGATTTGTAACTGTTTTGATGGATTTTAACTGTGATTTTTTATTGCTCTTTGTGTTTAATTTTATTTTAATGTTTGTATTTTTGTATATTTTGAATTGTATCCTAATGCTTTTATGTCAAGTCACTTTGAGTCCCCTTTGGGGAGATAAAGTGGGGTATAAATAATAATAGCATTAATACTACTACTAATAATAATTGTGTGGTTTTCTGGCAGTGTATATTTCTGCTGCTTTTGTGACTGTTCATTTGTATTTTGATTCTGTAGCCCACGTGTCGATTGATGTCCAGAATCAGCAGCATCCACTGCGGTCCTTTTTATCCTGGGTGATGACCGAGCCAGTATAGACTTTGTTTTGGTTTGTTTCTCCATAATGCTAATGAATTAGGTGCTCTTAGTTCCACTCCTCAGCTGAGATCTTTCTGACTTGGTTGGACCTGCTGGTAGTTACACTATTGCCAGCACGGCCCTTAGCATCCTTGGAGCAGTTTACCCCGCCCACCATGACAAGGTGGCACCCATTGGAGGGGATGTCCCAGTGATAACCGAAACACTGGGTGCTATACCAAAATATCTCAGCTGGCATTTGAAAAGAAGAAACATTGACAAAATCATGATCTGTCAACTGCAAAAGGCCACCTTACTTGGATCTGCGTACATCATTCAAAAATATGTCACACAGTCCTAAACGCTTGAGAAGTGTTTGACTTATGATTTTGTGATATGAAATCCAGCAGATATATCTCATTTGCTGTGACATACTGTGTTTTTGTGTCAGTAAAATAATAATAATAAATTCTGCTATATTTTAGAGTGAAAACTAGCAGGCACGTATTGGCATGAGTCCCACTATCTAGCCCAATTAAAGTAAAACTGTTGAATCCACGGGGTTTAGTCATGGAAAACACCATTCAAAAATAGATTCAATGTCTGCTTGAATAGAGAATGATCAACAGGATTCAGAACATTGTCTCAACAAAGATTACTCAGATATCTTCCTGAGACATTTACCCAGTAAAGAGGACATGTTCATTCCATCATTTCCTTTAACATTAAAAGGAATTGTAGGATGGATTTTTCAGAACTCCAGCAAGACTCATGGAAACAAAGCCTTCCTCAAAGTGGGTGCTGTGGTTTGCTTTGAACGTTGGACCAGCCCTGAACTATTTTCAGTGATGATCTTTGATATTTTCCCTAATCTTATGTGCTCTTTCTCAATTACATTACATCTGTATTGAGTCTTATTTCTAAGCAGTGTTAAATATATCTTGACATGGTGACAGACAAGATGCTATAAAATCCTCTTTGGACAAAAAGCAATGGCTGGCATCCTATTCCACAGTTACAAGATGATTATCTAGACCTATGATATCATGACTTCTGGGAATTCACATTTACAGATGTGAATGATCAAATGCAACCCCAGAAACCCATCTTTGTAGTGACCCAAATGAAGCATTTCTGAGATGCTGTTCCAGTTGTGGGGTGCCTTGAAACAAACAACTGAGGCAGGATCCTGGGGTTTTTTCCCCAGCTGCCTGTTCTTGTTGAGCACCACAACCAGGAGAGTGCCACAGTGCCTAAATCTAATTTTAACACTATCAAAAGGAGGTAAATGCATTCCCAAATTTGAGAAAAATTGCTATGGGCCGATAATGAATAACATGCTCATTTGTACGTATTCTTAATTCATTGCTCTCTTTGTAGAATGAATGAAAATTGATCCAGATGGTTATTCTTTATGTTTTTCAGTCCTTATAAAAGGAATGCACATTTCTATCTGCTGCCAGGTTGGGAAGCTAGGCTTAAAAGTATAACGAGAATGACTACAATTATAATCTTGTCCAGCAACTTTCTTTCATTTAGCTTCAGCAGAAATTATATCCCTATAGCCATAAGGGCTTTTTTACATTCGTTTTTAAATGGAACCTGATATTCCATAATGTTGGATTTATGCCCAGCATCATATTCAGGACATGTGCTGCTCTATAGTAGAAGACTGGCAGTCCTAGTTTATGGTTAACATTCATTTATTTTAGATTAATCAAGCTACTAGACCTTTTTATTGAGACCAGAGTAACCGTTAGGGAGATGAAGTGGGCATCCCAGCATGCACATTTGGGATATCATAGAAGGGTGACAAGATGCTAAATATTAAATTTATTCTTACAATGCCATTTCAGCTATAAGGGACATGCTTTTCCTACTCATGACCTTATCAGATTGAACTTGAGAAGCATCCTAGGATGGTTCCCTGTCAGTCCAGTGATGGATGGGCATGCTACGCATCCCATGACGCCGCTGGATTTTCAGTGGAGGACCTATCCAAAATTGGAGTGGAAGTTTCATATGACCTTCCCTCCCAACACGGGACCTTGCTCATGTTGTGCTGACTCCAATGGAGCCAACACAAATTCTCACTGCTCGTGTGATGCTTCCCACATGTGATGGGCGAAGTGCCACTGCAAGGAAGCAGTGTGCAGGGCAACATATTTGCCCCTCTGCCCCCTTTTTTCATTAAAGCAGGATACTTTGCTGGCTCATGCAACAAGGTCATCAATCAGCAAAATAATAGGGGGTAAACCAAGAATGGGCAACTTGGAAGTCCCCGAATAGACTCAGAAACAGAGTGGGCAGATCAAAACACAACCTCACAAAATGGCACTACCTAGAAGAACCCTCCACCCTGTGCAACTGTGGAGCAGAACCAACAACTCTGCACCTGAATGCATGTCCATATGCCCTGCCTTATGCACATAGGACAGATTGGTTAAAGCTAAAGACAATGTGGTTGCTGTTGCCCCTTTTTGGTCAAAAAATTACTTAACCACTTGTGTTCCCTCTTTTTTTATCAGTTTCATACTTATTTATGCAATGCTTTTGATATGAAATGATTAAAAAATAATCTAGTCATCCTTGGCTACTATGCAGTTTGATCTGTTTATGGGGAGAGGGAAACATTTTCTGCTATGGCTCTGCCAGAAAATGTCTTGGCTCCTACCAATGAGTCAGTCTTACTGAACTTAATGGACTATATAGTACATACGAATTCAATGGCAATCTCATGTTACCCTTGGCATGTACTACACACCGAGCATAAATTGAAGAAAAATGGGTCTGTAAACATAGGCTAAATAGTGATGTCATTTGAGTTTGTAAATGTTTATTCTCCAAGACAGCACAAAGGTTCTCAAGATGAAAACCAATCATGCTAAAAGCCCATACAATCCATTTAGGAACACATTAAAATTACTAAGACAAAACCATAAAGTTATAATATATCCAAGATGTTCCGCAGTAACGGCAATAGTGAGTCTACTAAAGTGTTGTTGTTGTTGCTGCTTCTGATGCTATTTTGTGCTTTCATGTTGTTTCTGTCTTATAGTGATCCTAAGGTGCACAGGGGGAGGGGGAAGGACTTCTTAAGGGGTTTCCTTGGCAATATTTGTTCAGAGAAGATTTGCCTTTAACTTTTTCTGGAGCTAAGATAGTTTGATTTGGATTTTCATGGCTGAACAAGGATTTGGTTTCCAGTGTTGTAGTCCAATGCTTAAATGCTATCCAAGTTGGCCCAAAAAAGGACAGCTTCATTAATATCCAAAAAGAGCTGACCATCTTTGAGCTTAGATTTGCAAGAGACTGCTGTACAGAAATAAATTCTTGACCCTTTAAGACCGAATCCTGAATAGAAGCCATTATGGGGTGGGTGGATGAGCATGAGCACAACTTTGCGAAGAAGATCTAAAAGTTGGAGTGAAAAGGGAGACAGGAGGAGGTTATAATTTAGCTGTCCTGGTCTCAAACTTGTTTAGATTTTAAAAATTAAGAATACACCCTTGAAATATTGTCCAAAATAAAGTACATCATTTATGCCTAGACGATATTGGACTGCAGCTACTATTAGCCACAGATTGCCTAGTGATCGTGAGAGATAATGGAAGTTTCTGCCTAACAATATTTGGAGAACCATATGTTGCTAAACTCTTATGTATAGTCTGACCTTTCCCCTTACCATTAAAAGACAATTAATAACCAAAAGCCTGTATAAAAATACATTTTATGTGCTAATAGAAAGAGAGAAGGGAAGGGAAGGGATCATCCTAGCTACCTTGGGAAGAGTGTTCCAGAGCCTGGGGTCAGCCGCTGAGATGGACATTGTCACTGTTATTCAATGTGGAGATCTAAGCACAGGTAAATTTCAAAAATAACAATAAACAAGCAATTCTCTGTATTATGCCAACATATGTACCGGGGGGGGGGGGGGGGGAGAGTGGGGGAGCAGGGGCAGGGTAGGGGTAATGGAAGAAGGTATTCAGGACCCCCCTGTGGAACATCTACTGCAACGGCCACTGAAGGACTCTCGGGGACAATTTCATTCCCTGCTGCTCAAATCCTGATTGGCGGTGAGGATACAACAAGGTGTATTCTGGCTGCTCTTGAGCATCCAGGGAACATGAAACAATGCTATAGTGGGTTGCTGTGAGTTTTTTGGGCTGTATGGCCATGTTCCACTAGCATTCTCTCCTGACATTTTGCCTGCATCTGTGGCAGGCATTCCTCCTGACATTTTGCCTGCATCTGTGGCAGGCATTCTCAGGGGTTTGTTCATAGTTCATAGTGGGGTGTATATATATCTATGCAATGTCCAGGTTGGGATAAAGAACTCTTGTCTGTTTGAAGCAAGTGTGAATGTTGCATTTAGCCAGCTTGATTAGCATTGAGTAGCAGTTACGGAGCCTGGCTGTTGCTGTTGCTGGAATTCCCCTGTTTCTGAGTGATGTTCTTTATTTACTGTCTTCATTCTGGTGTTTTTTCAATACTGGTACATGTTCCAGTAGCAGTCTCTCCTGACATTTCACCTGCAGCTGTGGCAGGCATCCTCAGAGGTTTGTTCAGAGATCTGTTATAGTGAAGCAAAAGAAATAAAGAAGCCTTTATCCTGGGACAATAACATATGTAACTCCACGGAGTCTTACATTCTGACTGTGCACTTAATGGGTTGCAGTCAATATTTTGTAAATAACAGCACAAAAATAAGAAATAAATAACATGCCTCAAGCAACATACAAAGTAACTCCTGGTGGCAAGATACAAATATCACCAAATAACAACTGACAATAAATCCTCTGTTCTGGAGCTAGTTACACTATTGTAGTAAGACTATGAACAATATGGGGAAGCAGCTTCAAATTCCCCATCACCAGAACAGTTTTTATTTGCATATGTATCTGAGTGTGTGTGCTTGCAATGATCGTAACCCATCATCCAACAATGCATTCAAGGATAACTCACATAAAGACTGTGCCTGTAATATCTCAGCACCTAAATGGACTATGGACTCCAGCTGTATTTACTGCACTAAAAAAGGCACAAAGTGCTCAAAATAAGTGAATCTGATGTTTGGTGCATTCAGAATCACTCTAGCTGTGACAGCTTTGTATTACCTGACAATTTTAGGTGTTCATTTTCATTTTTGTTCTCCCAGTTAGGAGATGGGAGAGAGGCAAACACAGAGGCCTTTGAAGTAAATTACTCTTCTGATTTATTTCTGCCTTGCTTCTGCAGGAGGCAATGTTGTTGCTGTTTTTCAGCATGTTTTTGAAACATTAAAGACTTAAACCAAGCAATTTCGCTCCAGAGAGCTTCGCTCACAAGGAATCAAGGCTTCATTTATTTCCTGGACACTAAACCTCTTTCTTACCTTGCTAAAAATGAATGATAGCAAAAATGCTTCATAACCTACCATGTGTGAGTCTAGGTGGCTGGCTACCATTTAAGGGGAGAGATGTGTGTACCCAAATGCAAGTGTTTCAATTCTGCAAGACAGAGGACCAATTTACACACAGTCAAATTGGCAGGCTGACAGCATATGGGTTGAGTGAATCCAGGCAGCGTTGTAAGATGGAGTTTGAATTACAAACTGGGCATACTTTGAAATTCCTGCCTGCTTTGTCATATATGGTACTTCTCCACTCAATTCATATTCTCAAGAGACCGATTAAGTGGTTATGTGAATGAGCCTACAACATATATGCCTTCTTTACATGTATAAACTCACATGGACATGCATACATGTATAATCTGAACCTACAAGAAAATCCAATATACACATTGCCTTTATTAGATTTCAAAACCTTGGGTAATTAATTTTCTGGCTTTTGGGTGGCCTAATGAAGCTACCCAGGCAATGGTGAGTATTTTAGATTCTATTGGTTTTTACTGCACAACCAAAATGGCTCCTTCTGGCTTTGCAATTCCTTGGATATAGGGCTCAGCTTGTGAGTTACATGTTTCTCAGAGCCCCAAAATTATAGGGTGGGAGTGGTAGCTTGGAGAATTGCCTAATAAAAAGACCTTGCTGCTGAGGATTTCTTAGCTATGCCCTATGTACGCAAGTATAAGTCTAAAAATTTCAGTAAAAAGAAAAAAAACCACCCAGAAAACCTTAGCTGACTTATCCACAGGTCAGTGTAACTATTGAACCTTAGCTCTTACCAAAAGTGAACCCTCCCCTTCTCTGAGTAGAATGGAAAACGGTAAAATCTTAGTCCATCTCAGGAAAACCTAAAAGGAACACCGACACCCTCTACTTTCTCCACCATGGTGCTTCTTCCAACCTTTTTGAATATCTAGGCAGGAAAATGGTGGTGGTGATGGCCAGGAGTGGCTGACTCCTGAGGTAGCATTGGTGTTTTCCCCTCTTTGTGGAATGACCCTCAACCTATCCACAGGTCCTATCAAAATCCACAATTTTGGCCCCCAAACCTGGTCTTGACTTCAACATGAGATTGACATACTCGTATACATAATTATATAAGGTAGATTGATATACATATGCATGCTGGGTAATCTGGAATAAAAACAGAGGCATGGTTTTGCTCTAACGAAAGCCTTCCAAATTTGTAGTTTGATTTCAGTGGACTTGATTAAAATATTCTCCCTGGGAATCTCTATGTCTTCCAGTGTGATTCTATGATCAGCTTTCAGTAAATGTCGATCATAGAGTCATACTGGAGGATCTAGAGATTCCTAGAGAAGTATTCTCTTAGTTAAAAATATTTTAATTCGCATTTTTTTCACTTTTGTGGGTGTCCTGTGCCTTTATTTATTTATTTATTTATTTATTTATTTATTTATGACATTCCACCCTGTCTTTCTCCACCCTGTTGGCTTACACACAGGCAACTATTCAATGCCATAAAATAATGTACAATTAAAATAAACAATTAAATAGAATTATAAAATACATTAAAACCATTAAAACATTTAAAACAATACCTTCACAATTAATCATGTAATCCTCAAGCATAATCCGGGTCATTCCAATAGTCATTGCACATCATTCCATATTGCAGGTTCTCCAAAGGCTTGGTCACAAAGCCACATTTTCATTCTCTTATGGAAGGTCAGGAGGGAGGGGGCTGATCTAATATCTCTGGGGAGGGAATTCCATAGTCGAGGGGCCACCCTTGAGAAGAGAGCATAAAGTATTTTTTTTTTAGAAAAGTGCATTTTTGCATACTGGTTAGTCATTAGATTGTTTAAAAAATTCTTAAAATTGTATTTTGATATGAAAGTTCAGAACTGCAAAAATTCAGTGCTGCTCCAAGGATTAATTATTGAACTTTTGGCAGTGACACTCTCATCTCCTGCACTGCATTTATGTATTGCTGCATAGCCCGCTACATATAATACATTAAGCTGGAAGTAAAACTGTATTACATTATGTGTGACCTGAGTACAAAGGTTCATATTACATTTTTCTTTTACACAGCACTTGTGATTATGTTTCTGATTATACAGTCTTTTAATAAAAGCCAAAATTACTGACACGACAAATTCAAAGCAAAGGTTAGGTAATTAATTCCAAAATTACACCACTTTCCTTGGCAGCTTTCAAACATTCCTATAAGTTTATTATATATGCTTTTAAATGACCAGTTCCACAATGACCTTTATGATTGTGAAGCATTGTTCCTGATAGGTCAATATTTCTATATGCTGTAGTAGAAAACCTGCTCCAGAAACTATGGGTGCGCCTAGACTTGCAGAATGAATGCAGCTTGACAGTACTTTAACTGCTATGGCTCAGTGATATGGAATCCTGGGATTTGTAGTTTGGTGAGGCATCAGCACTCTTTGGCAGAAAAGGTTAAAGGACTTGTAAAACCATAATTCCTGAGATACCATAGCACTGAGCCATGGCAGTTAAAATGGTGTCAAACTGCATTCATTCTACAATATAGATGCACCCTAAGGCTCAGTAACACATCCTAATTGCCTAATATGGTAGGCAATTTTATCACAGTCCCAGAATAGTGTTAATGTATTAGAGAAGCCAGTGGATGCTCTTCATCAAGTGTTTTTAATATGACCAAAACAGATGGAGCTCCATGGTCCTTAGGTAAAACTGAGTTGCTGTATAGAAGTTAAGGGGAAGGTACCAAAGTTTTAAATCCCTAGCTTTTCATGTTTAAATCTTCAGGTAAACAATGAGATGAAAGTCTCTTCTGTGTGCAACAAGGCAAAATGTTCACAACCACAGGAGAACTCATTATGATTTCTGGTGATCATGTCCACCAATGCTGTTAGTGTGATATATTGGTAGAACATATCCTATGCATGCAGAGGATCTCAGAATCAGTCTTTATTATCATCAGGTAAAACTAAGAAAATCCCCTCTGAAACCATAGGGAGCTTCTGCCATTCAAATTAGACTGTATTGGCAAAATGGACCAATGGTCTAGTCTGGTACTGGACAGCTTCCTATGTGCAGACTTCATGACCGATACCAAGAAGAGATATATATTGGATCAGATGAGAGGCTTATCCCAGAGATTAGGAATGTGGTCATGCAGATTTTGTGGGACTGCAACGACCTTCAGAATTGGCAATGGAGGCTAGGGCTGAAAGAGTTGCAGTGTAATAGTAACTTTTTTTTCAAAAGGGGAAAAAGAGGAGTCAAACCATTATCACCCATGAACTCATCAGATGGTGTGACTCTTGCAAGCATGTGCTGCTTCTTGCTGGCTCCCATCCCACAATGTTGTAATATTTCTGGCGGGGCTCCGTTGTAAAACTGTAGAGGAAGCAGTGCATCCCGCTGCAACATGGGAGGACTCCCGTGTTCAATGGCAATCAACAGAGGGAAACTGAACAGCTGATGCTTTCCCCCATGGGCAACAAGCGAGTCATATGATGCTAGGCATGGGGTGACAATGCATGACGATTCCGGCGGCCCATCTGATAAGGTCGTATGTCACCTGGCATCAATACCAAGACATATTTTAGAAGTGATTATTACATAGACAGTCTGTAAATACTTAGAAATGAATGCCATGTTTAAATATTTGAAAAGATGTCATACTGAAGATGGAGCAAGGTTTTTTCTGCTATACCAGCGACTGGGACACAGCAGTAGATTCAAAGTGTAGGAAAAGATATTCCCTTTAAACATTAGGAAGAACTACCTGGCAGCCAGAGCGGAATACACTGTCTCGGAAAATCTTTAGAGGTTTCTAAATAGAGACTGGATGTGTTGACTCCTTAAAAATTGACTCCTTAAAATAATGAATTAAACACATAATTCCTATTATTTTTTAATAATAATAATAATAATAATAATAATAATAATAATAATACGGGCCTGCCTGGGAGGATTAAATCAATCATCTACCAAACCCAGAAGCCCAGTGGAGGGGGAAAGGAAATGTTTCTAGACAATTGCTTAATTCCAAACTCACTCATCCAAAGAGTTTTGCCCTTAACTATGCACTCTGAGTTTTCTGCCTTGGACAGTGGATCCACACAGCTCCTTAAATAGCTAGCTGAAGTTTGGTTTCAGATGCCCATCTGTCGAGAATGGTTTAATTGTATATTACTGTATGATGGAGTGTGTGCTGGACTGGATGGCCTTTGGTCTCTTCTAACTCTATGATTCTATAACATTAATAATAATAATAATAATAACAACAACTTTATTTTTATACCCCCTTCCATCTCCCCAAAGGGACTCGGGTGGCTTACATGGAGCCAAGCCCAATGAAGACAGTTTAAATAGGGTCATATGGCAGAAGTAAAGATAGGAGCAATAGTAAAGTGCAAGGACAAGACTTAGGGGCCAGCTATCTAAGGAATTGACTACTCACACAGTGGAACATTATCTTCTGTGAACCTAAATAGTCCCCTTTAAAGCAATTTTTTTGGTAATTACTTTTTATAGTAGTCAATTTCCTAAATTAAATATGTACCATATGAAGAAATATTCCCCTTTCAATGTTGCATCTCAGCAGCACAGTATTTTGCAGGTTTGGGCAGCAACACGCAATGTGGAATTAAGTCTCTTATGTATTGAAGTGTATTTTATCCTTTATTAACCTTAGAGTAAATATTTAAAATTTAATGCATGCACTCTGTTCAAAAGTAAGCTATAACAGCAATTTAGACAGTCCCTTAGAACTGGCATTTTTAATCACACCTGGGAACAGTTCTGCTACCCTGTTATTTGTGAATTCACTAAGTTGCTGCTGAGAAACTAGATTGTACAGCGCACAAAGTACAGTATTTCTTCACTTCCAGCTGGAATTCCAGTAGTTACTGAAATACAGAGGAACAAGAGTAGTCTATATTTTTTTAATGAACAAAATTATAATCCTGAAACCAAGGCAACTGTTGAATGAAGTATATGCCAGGGCAAAATCAGTTAGGCCTCCTTTAAATATACGTAAGCACTACATTTCCTATTCAAATTATTTCTAAAATGCCATCACAAATGCTCTCCCTTTAGCCATACACCAACTACCATTGATCATGTGATTCCTAACATTTTTGAAGATATATTTTAATTGAGTCTTTTCCTCAGTGACCAATTGTTATTGCTACTGATACGTTTTATTGGCTTTTATTGAAACACCTCTATTTCTTTGTAGAGGAACCAAAACTTATTTGCCTTATGCTTGTTAGTGTTGTTAGTTCCTTACATTTCACCATTTTGGTCATCTGAGTGCCTAAAGTTGCAAACAATAGATTTGTTTAGTAGGCACCAAAAGATTTCTGGTATCTGATCTCAGGGAACCCCACATATGGCCTCAACTCCACATTCAGAGGGACGGGAAGCAGGCTTTCGAGCAAGACAGAGGCTTGATAAAATAGTGAAGTGAAAATAGTGAAGAGTAGAGACATCACACTGGCAATTAAGATTTGCATAGTCAAAGCAATGGTATTCCCCGTTGTAACCTATGGATGTGAGAGCTGGACCATAAGGAAGGCTGAGCGAAGGAAGATGGATGCTTTTGAAATGTGATGTTGGAGGAAAGTTCTGAGAGTGCCTTGGACCACAAGAAGATCCAACCAGTCCATACTTCAGGAAATAAAACCCGACTGCTCATTGGAGGGAAGGATATTAGAGGCAAAGATGAAGTACTTTGGCCACATAATGAGAAGACAGGAAGGCTTAGAGAAGACAATGATGCTGGGGGAAAAGAAAGGAAAAAGGAAGCGGGGCCGACCAAGGGCAAGATGGATGGATGCTATTCTTGAAGTGACTGGCTTGACCTTGAAGGAGCTGGGGTTGGCCACAGCCAACAGGGAGCTCTGGCGTTGGCTGTTCCATGAGATCACAAAGAGTCGGAAGCAACTGAACAAACAAACAACAGAGGCTTTGAGGGTGAATAGTGGAAGAAACTTCAATGTGGATTGAAAGTCTAATCGCACAATGCTGCATATGACAAAAGGATGTAACCATTTTGAGACAGTGTACCACATTGCTGCCATGTCCTTACAGGGTTCTTGCATTTGCTTATCTAATGTAACAAACTAAGTGTACCTAGAAGTGCTTCTTAATATTAATTATTAGCAAATCTTCTGTTCCTAACCAAATGATCAAGACAACAAAACTGTTTGCTCCAAATTCAGAATGTTCTGATCTTGTTTGCTCAAGCCTATTTAAAATCTCTAGCTGTGATCACCATGCAAACAACTCGGCAAGCAGACAAAGAATGGATCTATGAATGAGAACATCTGAGCACTCAAGGCTGAAATGGAGAGGAGAATATGCAGGTGAATAGTGAGCATGCTGGCACAAGGCTTGATAAAACCAATTACAGGAACAAGTGGAATGAAAAGCTGGCAGTCTTAGAAAGTGATATCACATCGCTTGTGTGTAGTCATGGTCAGGCTTTGCAGGGAGGCATGCTAGACCTTGACTCCTTATTATTAATATTTGGGTTCTTATGCAACCAAATATAAATATACATCACAGAAGTACAGCTGCAAACATGAACTGAAGAGAGGCATAATAAATAACAGGTAGCAGAGGCCAAAACTGTATAAATAGGAAAAGGCCTCAATAAGAATAACAAATGACCAGCCAGGTTGGCACTGGATCCTGTTCAAAATTGTTTATGCAATTGTGCTATGAAAACCATTATGACTGTTTTGTGCTTACTGTATCATTCATGCATCATTAGTGGCAGCCTACAGCCAACCAACAATATGTTATACAAACAAGATGCATAATCCTACAATTATGAATGTCAAATGACAACCTACTAATCATATTGTGGATGTGAAGTTTACCCAAGGCTGAATTAAGGAGTCACAAACACCTCTGTGAAAAAAGAGCAAGTGTGCCTCTGAAGTGAATTGAACAGACCTCTGAAATTCACTGGTCATCACAAATATTTGACTTATCTTTCTGGTTTTTTTTAAAAAAATCTTGCTGAACAATGCAAGGTCAAAAACAAGTCATTACTATCATTTAGAAAAATGTTTAATAACCACTGAAATTAATGATTTTGCTCCAACGTACAGCATCTTTTGTCTGTTCAGTCTGTTAAAATCAAAAGTCATAACATGTGCTGTTCATCCATGCAATTAGAAATATCTGATGCCACCAGACCCACTTCCTTTGTGATATTTTGAAAGAGCTGGAGTTAATGCTGAATATAATCGCCATCCAATCAATGGTATTGTGCTTCATCCAGTGAAAACCACATTCAACATAACTGCTGCTAGATCCTGTGTAAATTCCTAATCAGAGATGGTGCCAACATGTAATCATATTTCAGAATAAATTGTTGTGAAATAAAGTGGGTAGAACAGTTTTTATAAGCTAAAAAAACCCTTTGCATTTCTTCATATGCTATTATCAAAATGTTTATTTTTAACGGCTTCAAATTGATGGCCAAATGGGTACAAATGTCAAAGCATGACTAGAACCAAGGAGCCATCATAGTAATGGTTTGAACGTTGGACTATGACTCTGGAGAAGTGGATTTGAATCCCTGCTCAGCCATGAAAACCTACTGGGTGATGTTGACCAAGTCACACACTCTCACCTTCAGAAAATCCCTAGGATAGGTTCACCTTAGTACAGCCATATGTCAGAAACAACATAAAGGTGCACAACAACCTTTTTGAGTCTCCTCCGGGGTGAGAAAGGTGGGATAGAAATATCATAGAATCATAGAATCATAGAGTTGGAAGAGACCTCATGGGCCATCCCTGCCAAGAAGCAGGAAAATCTGTTCAAAGCACCCCCAACATATGGCCAACAGATGGTCGTAAATAAATAATAAATAAATAAACAACAGCAAATAACTAGAACCAGTAAACCCCAACCACTGCCCATGATTTCACTGCTGAGCTGGTCTCCAGCAGGTAAGAAGAATTGATTGCTGAGAAACTGTGTGTGACTTGTGAATTATATTTGTTGTATCCCTGTTAGGGACCATGGTGGTGCAGTGGATTAAACCACTAAGCTGCAGAACTTGCTGATTGGAAGATCAGTGGTTCAAATCCATGGATGGGGTGATCTCCCATTGTTAGCACCAGCTTCTGCCAATCTAGCAGTTCAAAAACATGCAAATGTGAGTAGATCACTAGGCACTGCTTCAACGGGAAGGTAACAGTGCTCCATGCAGTCATGCCAGCCACATGACCTAGGAGGTGTCTATGGACAACGCCGGCTCTTCAGCTTAGAAATGGAGATGAGCACCACCACCCAGAGTCGGACACAACTAGACTTAATGTCAAGGGTGAAACCTTTACCTTTACTATCCCTGTTACAGTTGCTTTCTTTTTGAAGATGAACATTAGGAAGAACTTCCTGACTGTGAGAGCTGTTCAGCCCCAGGTTGTGGTGGAGGCTCCTTCTTTGGAGGCTTTTAAACAGAGGCTGGATGGCCATCTGTTGGGGGTGCTTTGAATGCAATTTTCCTGCTTCTTGGAAGGGGGTTGGACTGGATGGCCCATGAGATCTCTTCCAACTCTATGATTCTATGTGGCCGGCTGGTCACTTATTACAACTGCCAGCCATCGATGGGACAGTATCCAACAGCAACATTCTGCTAGCAAATAGTAGGAGCTAATGTAACTGGAAGGGAGTGATCCCTTTCTCTGTTCAGCTTCCCAAACCCAGGGCATTGCTCTAGACATCTGGAAAATTCTTTGGGGATTATTTTCAGGTCCCAACATATGGCAAGTCCATGTTATTTAATGCCTAGTGCAGATGGTGGAATTAAATTTCACTGTCCACTCTGACCGCTTGACTGGTAAATTCACTCCTTTGGTGCCAAGGAACTTCCCTGTGGCCATTTTTGGGCAAGGGAATAATCAGGATGGCCTGAGAGCAGCTGGCTGTGTTTCTGTGGCCAGTTGCACAGACAACCCAGATGTTCTCCCAGATATCCCAGGAGTGTTTGGGAATATGAGAAGATGTTATTATCTCCATTATGTGGAATAAAACATAGCCTGACCTCCTCCTGTTATCCCCTTGCCACTGAATGGCCATAGACAGGTACCAGAATAGGCATAGTCAGGGTTAACTTTTGTTCATCCACAGAAGATTGTATGGTAGGATGAGGAGGAAAGTCCTTCTCTCATGTCCAGCAGAGCGCTGAGCTTAGTCGAGATAGTGGCAAGCATTTTGGTCCAATCAGTGATTGATCTTGAATAAAGCAAATAACAGAAATTTGTCATCACCCTCCTGATGTCTAATAGAAGGTTGTGGTATATAAGATTCTTGTGGCACTTAAAGTTGTAATTAATACAGTCACTTTGCTGGTAGATGTTTGTCATGGAATTTGAATGGAGCAATTTTCAGTGACTCCTCCTTATAGCTCTCTGAAGGCCCTTCCACACAGCCCTATAATCCAGAGTACTAAGGCAAAATATCCCACCATATCTGCTTTGATTTGGGTTATTTGAGTCCATACTGTGATCTATTCCAGTTCAAAGCAGAAAATGTGAGATTTTATTCAGTTGTGTGGAAGGGGCCTAAGTCCATAACTTGTTCTGGTGAACTGAGGGATTCTGGAGCAGAAATTGCAATGTATGTGCCATACATACACACACACACACACACACACACACACACACACACAAAGACTGTTGGTCTGTAAAATGTCATGGTGATTCACATGTAACATTTCATGTGTATTTGGACTGTATACATACACTGCTGGTGAATATAACCACACAGATAGCTAGCAGTTTTCATGTTATTGGGGGAATTCACTATGTGGTTTGGTCAACCTTTAAAGGAATTATTCGAGATGCTGAATCCTAAATGCTAAAAAATAGATGACTACTTCCAAGTTCAGATTTAGAGATTTAACTCCCATGGGAGTAATTGGCTGCCACACTATGTAGTCAAATGCACAAGTGCTAATGCAGAAGCTTCCAAGTTGGCAATGTTTTTAAGTCTCTTGATTAACAAACAATACTGACTCCTTTTCCCTGGATGCATGGGCTCCTCTGCTGATGTTAGCAGTGTCCCCTTTTCCATGCATCGAGGAGCACAGAGAAAAGACAGTGGTAGTGGTCCATACTTCAGGAAATAAAGCCCAACTGCTCATTGGAGGAAAGGATAGTAGAGGCAAAGATGAAGTACTTTGGCCACATCATGAGAAGAAAGGAAAGCTTGGAGAAGACCATGATGCTGGGGAAAATGGAAGGGAAAAGGAAGAGGGGCCGACCAAGGGCAAGATGGATGAATGGCATTCTTGAAGTGACTGGCTTGACCTTGAAGGAGCTGGGGGTGGTGATGGCCAACAGGGAGCTCTGGCGTGGGCTGGTCCATGAGGTCATGAAGAGTCGGAAATGACTGAACGAATGAACAACAAGTGGTGGCTTATGTGCATCTTGGAACTTTCCATATGGGGCCTGGGCCTGCTATCTACACTGTCCCCCAACTACAGGTTGCTCCAAAGTTTCAGTCAAATGCTGGAGATTCTCTCAACAATCATTATAATGGGAACAAACCAGTTTAATCCGGTTTATACTATGATAAGGGGTAGAAGTCCCTGGATATCACAAAGACAGCTAGGAGAGGCCAGATCCGTTAATGGCAAGATTAATGCCAGATCCATTAATGGCAAGACCGCGGCCATCGAGGACTTGATCCTGGATGAGAGGGCGGATCTGGCATGCTTCACCGAGACCTGGCTGGACGAGCTGGGGGGAGTAAATCTCACTCAGTTGTGCCCACCAGGTTTCGGAGTGCATCAGCAGGCCAGACAAGGGGGGCGGGGAGGAGGGGTCGCAGTAGTCTTTTGGCAATCCATCGCCGTGATCAGATGTGCTGTCCCGCAGGCTTCTGGGTTTGAGTGTGTCCACTTGAAAGTGGGGAGCCGTGACAGTGTGGGGTTCCTGCTGGTGTACCGCCCACCCCGCGACCCAGTAGTTTCCCTGTCTGAGCTAGCGGAGGTGGTCTCTAATTCGGCCTTGGTCTCCAAGCGCCTGGTGGTGCTGGGAGACTTTAACATCCACGCTGAGACCACCCTATCTGGTGTAGCTCAGGACTTTATGGCCACCATGACGACCATAGGATTGTCACAAATAATATCTGGTCCCACTCATCAAGCTGGACATACTCTTGACCTTGTTTTCGTGGCGGACAACGAAATGATTAGAGTGGAAGATCAAAACATCCTTCCGGTGTCATGGTCTGATCATTATCTGATCAGTTTTAGACTTGCTGCGACTCTTAACCTCCGCAGGGGTGGAGGACAGATTAAAATGGTCCGCCCTAGGAGACTGATGGATCCGGATGGATTCCTGAGGAATCTTGGGGTTCTTCCTGCCTTGGAGCCTGGCGATTCCATTGACGCCTTGGTGACTCTCTATAATGGGGAGATGTCCAGGGCGTTAGATGTGATCGCAAATGGAGGAAATCTCGGGTCGTGTCTGATCGAGCACGGGCTAAAGCCTCTCTTAAGGCATACTCCGTGGCTATACGGGTGGCCAGGAAATCATTCACGACCACCCGTATAGCGTCTGCAGCAAACAGATCATCGGAGCTGTTTCGGGTCGTGGGGGAACTCCTCCACCCACCTGTGGTGGAGGAGGTCACTGATGACCCAGCAGCTCGGTGTCGCGATTTCGCACACCATTTTGCAGGTAAAGTCGCTCAGATACGCCTTGAGCTCGACTCCAATTCCATCGCAGTGCCTGAAGAGGTGACGGAGGCATCTGCTTGTCCAATTTTGAGGGATTCTTTTAGGCTTGTTCTTCCTGAAACCGTAGAGGAGGTTCTTGGGGCTGTGAGGGCGACCACCTCACCTCTAGACCCATGCCCATTTTGGCTCATTAAATCAGCCAGGGAGGGGTTGGTTGACTGGTTTGTATTGATTATCAATGCATCGTTGGAGCAAGGGATTTTTCCATCTGGTTTGAAACAGGCTGTGGTTCGTCCACTCCTCAAAAAAGCTTCCCTTGACTCCACGGTGCTGAGTAACTACAGGCCAGTCTCCAACCTCCCTTTCTTGGGTAAGGTGCTGGAGCGGGTGGTCGCCTCGCAGCTCCAGAGCTTCCTAGACGATACCAACTACCTAGATCAGTCACAGTCTGGTTTCAGGCCTGGTCATGGCACCGAGTCAGCCTTGGTCGCCTTGGTGGATGACCTCCGCAGAGAGCTGGACAGGGGGAGTGTGACCCTGCTGGTTCTCTTGGACATCTCAGCGGCTTTCGATATCATCGATCATGGTATCCTTCTGGGTCGTCTCTCTGGGATGGGCCTCGGGGGCGCGGTCCTGTCATGGCTCCGGTCCTTTCTGGAGGGACGGACCCAGATGGTGAAGCTGGGAGACGCCTGTTCTGACCCCTGGCCTTTGACCTGTGGGGTCCCGCAAGGCTCCATTCTGTCGCCCATGCTTTTCAACACCTACATGAAACCGCTGGGAGAGGTCATCCGGAGTTTTGGAGTTGGGTGCCATCTTTATGCGGATGACGCGCAACTCTACTACTCCTTTCCACCTAATTCCAAGGAGGCTTCTCGGGTGCTGGATGAGTGCCTGGCCGCTGTGTCGATCTGGATGAGGAAGAGCAAGCTGAAGATCAATCCCGACAAGACAGAGGTCCTCCTGGTCGATCGTAAACCGGACCGGGGTATAGGGTGGCAACCTGTGCTGGACGGGGTTACACTCCCCCTGAAGCCACAGGTCCGCAGTTTGGGAGTCCTCTTGGATTCTTCGCTCACACTTGAGGCTCAGGTGTCGGCGGTATCTGGGAGGGCCTTTGCACAATTGAGACTTGTGCGCCAACTGCGACCGTACCTCGTGAAGGCTGATCTGGCCGGGGTGGTCCACGCCTTGGTCACCTCTAGAATGGATTACTGCAATGCGCTCTACGTGGGGCTGCCCTTGAAGACGGCTCGGAAACTTCAATTGGTCCAGCGGGCAGCAGCTAGGATGCTAACTGGAGCTCATTATCAAGAGAGGTCTACCCCTCTGTTTAAGGAGCTCCACTGGCTGCCATTTATTTTCCGAGCCCAATTCAAGGTGCAGGTGCTCACCTACAAAGCCCTGAACGGTTTGGGACCACCCTACCTGCGTGACCGCATCTCCATCTACGAACCCACACGCTCGCTCCGGTCATCTGGGGAGGCCCTGCTCGTGATCCCACCTACGTCGCAAGCGCGCTTGGTGGGGACACGGGACAGGGCTTTCTCTGTGGCGGCCCCCCGACTTTGGAATGCCCTTCCAAAAGAGCTTCATCAGGCCCCTACTCTAGCAGTTTTCAGAAGGAACCTAAAAACGTGGCTGTTCCGATGTGCCTTCGCAGATTAGGAATCCCCATCCCAAGTCCTAGAAGCACTTTAGCACAACCAATGTTGCTGCACACCACACTTTTAATCCTACGTTCCTCCTGCCATCTCAGCACTTTTAACCCTGTACCCCATTGCGCCGGCCGAACCAGTTTTAATAGTGTCTTGATGTATTGATGTATTGTCATTGTGGTTATTTTGCTTAATTGTTTTGATTTGCTTTGTTTATTGTTGTGTTATGTTTTCTATTGTATTGTGTTTTGAGGCTTCGGCCCGTGTAAGCCGCATCGAGTCCTTCGGGAGATGCTAGCGGGGTACAAATAAAGTTAATAATAATAATAATAATAATAATAATAATAATTTGTGATAAGTGTGGGCTATTCAGTCTGTGTATGGAAGCCCAAAGAGTAGAATCCGGTTGGTTAATCCTAATTAGAGTAGATCCATTGATTCGCTGAATAGCGAGTCAATGTATATATAAATCTAGCTAACTCCATGGTTTTACTTTAGTTAGATTAACAATATATTTTAGGCCATGAAACCCATTTTTACTGTCTTCTAAAATAGTTTTACTTAATTTAATTTATTTATTTGGAACATTTATATCCTGTTTTTCTCACCTCCGAAGAGAGACTTGGGATGGTTACCAACAGGCACTATGCAATGGCAACACCAGATAGAACATAGCATATAATACAATTAGCAAAATTAAAACCAGTTATAAATATACATTAAAAATAGTTCACCAGAAGAAATCATCATTCTAATCAGTCCACAAAAAACATTTTCTTCCCCAGCAAATCAGCCTATTCTGCAAATGCTTGATCCCACAGTCAGGATTTGAGTTTCTTCCAGAAGGTCAGGAGGGAGGGGGGCAGATCTGATCTCACTAGGAAGGGAGTTCCACAGCCGAGAGGCCACTACAGAGAAGGCCCTGTCTCTCATCCGCACCAAACGCAATTGCGATGGTGGTGGGACTGAGAGCAAGGCCTCCCCGGATGATCTTAAAGTCCTTGATGGTTCATAACAGGAGATACGTTCAGACGGGTAAACTGGCAGAACAATACCTCCCTTGGACATTTTCTCTCTCTGCATTTTCCTAACAGAACTTGTGAATTAACCAGTCTATTTAAGCTGATCATATGAAAATTGTAGAAATATACACAACCAGCAAACTAAAAGGAGAATGGATCATGGACAGACGGCAAATATACATTTAGTTCAAACCCATCCACTGAGTTTCCCCTAAAAACCGAGATGGATTAGAATTGTCAAATTGCACCTGGGTGTTCTCCTGTGTGAAGAAAAGCATTTGCAGATCTTTTATGCATGGATGCTTTGGAATATGAAGCTTGGGTAGCAGAATTATGATTTCCACATTTCCTCCCATCTAGGTATATTGCAGTTTTAAAATAAAATTTGCAGCCTTTCCCAATCAGTTGTGTCAGCAGATTTAGCTCATCTTTGAGTCCCTGAAAACTTGACAGTCTATTTGTTATTATGGTAGTAAATAAACAAGAAACTTGTCAGAAGCAAAACTGGTCTGTGTGCCTTTGTGAGATAAATGATGCTGTTGAACAGACAAATATTTATGAACATGGAGGGCAGTGTTGTCAACCTAGCTAAAAATCCTACATTTGCCATTAAAGTGAAATACATAAATAAGCTATTTTTGGCTTCTGTACCCAAAAGGAGCAGAGATGAGTCAACTAATAAGAATTTATCTGCAAATTTCACAGTAGCAGGCAGAGCATAATTCATATGCTACAACCCTATAGTCTTGGCTCCAAATAAAATACATCATAAACTTTCCCAAACAGATTTTCACACTGATTGGGTTTAAGCAAAGCAACTTAACTCAGAGCTTTTGCATCAAAGAGAATATTCGTGCTGTATTCTGGAATTCGTATTTTTAGAATTCGCTTTCTACAGCTATTTGAAAGAAAGAGCAACCTCCTCTTGTCTTCCCAGCATTGCTTGTATCGCAAAGAGATGTTGAAATGATCTCATTGTCATATACCTTCCTGCATTTTCAGAGTGCTCAGGTATCTCAGTCTGAGTAGCTCTCTGCTCGGCTGATCCAGTCTTTTTGCTTTTAGCTTTTTTCAGTTACAACTCAACATGCCGTATTTTATCACATACTAGTAACCACCACATACAAGTCGCACCCTCATTTTGGGAACAGCCAAATTGGCATTTTTCCCTTCCCAGCAGAATAATCACACCCTTAATTCATTCACCCATGTACCTCATCCCCGAGATGCAAAGGGGCATGTGACTATTATGTGGTGGTGACTATTACACAGTGAAAAATGCAGCTACAGGGCTTCCCTTGGCTACCAGCTGGTAGCTGTGAGAAGTCTCATAGCTCAGATGGGAGAGACATGTGGGCAGACATAACCTCACTAACTGGTAGCTGAGTGAAGCCCCTTAGTTGCATTTTTACTGCATTTTTCATGGTATAATAGTAACCAGCACATAATAGTCTTGCTTCCTTTTTACTAAAAAAGGGTGAAGTGTAATTATCATGTAATTAAATATAGTACTTTATATACTAGACTGTTAATATCTAAAATATAACACACACGCCCCATTTCACATCATTCTACTGAATGATTTTTTCATGTCAGGAGTGACTTGGGAAACTGCAAGTCACTTCTGGTGTGAGAGAATTGGCCATCTGCAAGGACATTGCCCAGGGGATGCCCAGATGTTTGATGTTTTACCATCCTTGTGGGAGGCTTCTCTCATGTCCCTGCATGGGGAGCTGGAGCTGACAGAGGGAGCTCATCCACACTTTCCCTGGATTCGAACTTCCAACCTGTTGGTCTTCAGTCCTGCCGGCACAAGTGTTTAACCCATTGTGTCACCAGGGGCTCCAATGAATGAATTGAAGGTACACAATAACAGAAACAATGGTGATGATGGCAGAGCTTTGTGATTATATCTGTCAATGCATCGTCTTGGCCTTCCTCTCTTCACTGAAGTCAGTATTTTATTGGTGATGCCAAGCATATTTAGAATAACAGGGAAGATAGGGAAGAAGTCCATTTTGGGAAAACAGACTCCCTATCTGAATGTGAAGCACAATTCTGCTAAGTTTAACAAAGCACTGTCCATCTACGAGTACATGTATCTGTTCAGCTTAGCATAGTACTTCTTAATTATTGTTGTATCAGTGGGTATCTTTCTGCTATCAGTCATTGTGGAAGCTCAGATAAAGACTTAATAATGCAATGGGAGTTATGGTTGTAATTTAAGGATCTGCTAATATAGCACTAGTTCAGGGGCTAAATGATCAGGGCAAAAGATGGAAATGGGGGCCCCAATGCACCTTGCTGCTGTCTTCCCACGAAGACCATTCTTTTAAAAAGAGGTTGTATTGGATTAACTGCTCGATGATGGTGCACCCATTGGCAACCTATTCATCTACCTAACAACAAGTCCACATTCACCCTTCCAGCCATAGAATTCTGGCATTTCTAGAGGAACGGCTTGCATTGGGGAGACAAGAAAGTGAGGAGAACACTTTCTCTTGTTCTTTTTATGCCATCGGTTTTCTCAGTCCTTCTTTCTATAGTGTCTCTGCCATATGACTATATGATATCCATCCTTCCTTCTCTCCCTGCAGTATTCAAGGGCTCCAGGAGAACCCAACACCACTGCTTTTTTGGTCCTCAATCTCTCCTCTTGAGCCTTTTATGACAGGAAATGTATGGGGAAGGCAGTATCTGGTAGCTCTGATTATTTTGCGTCCCAAGAGCCTTTCCTCTCTCAGACTTGCCTAGCTTTGCCCTAGAATAATATTGAAAACTCTGAATGTATTTTGACTTCAGAATCTTCTTAAACTTTCAGTTAAAAAGGAAAGAAATACAGGGGTCACTTCTTCAATGGGATGCAATATCTTGATCTGTAGCTTGACACTTACTACAAAATAATGAACAGATACAAGAGAGCAAGCCCTGTTGAATGCAGCTGATATGTTGAAAATTGCTGGTATATTGTAAACATGGAAAAGTGTTTGTGAATGGAAGAAGGAGTGACTTAATCAATCAAAGAGTTTATGTCTGTGGTTTGTTTACTGTAATGTCAAAACCAAGTATGGCCTGACATTCTGGCTTGTCTCTTCCCTGACAAGCTAGAAAAATAACCCACAATTTGCAGTAGGATTATTTCTCTGTCCAGTGAGAATGAAGCCAGAATGTCACTGACAATTTGGGCTTGCCAAAATGATTTCTGAGTAAATATGCAAAAAACTACAGTGGGGGATAATGCACACATGGATTACTAGGTCAGAGAGTGTGGTCATCACAAGGGGAACACAGGGGACCACCAGAGGCAATCACACCTGTTTGCTACCCATTTGAATTTTGGAAAAAGGAGGTTTTCGTATCATAGAATTACCTCTCCTCCTCTTTGCTAGTTGGGTAAAGTATTGGAGGTTTTTCTTCCTCTTTTACTTCACTTGCTTCCCCTTGACATTAGGTCTAGTCCTGTCTGACTCTGGGTGTTGGTGCTCATCTCCATTTCTGAGCCAAAGAACCAGTGTTGTCCATAGACGTCTTCAAGATAATGAAGCTGGCATGACTGCATGGAGCACCGTTACCTTCCCACCAAAGCGGTACCTATTGATCTACTCACATTTTTATGTTTTCAAACTGCTAGGTTAGCAGAAGCTGAAGCTAACAACAGGAGCTCACCCTGCTCTCCAGATTTGAACTGCCAACCTTTTGGTCAGCAAGTTCAGCAGCTCAGTGGCTTAACCTGCTGTACCACCAGGAGCTCCTCCTCCTATACTAAAGAATACGTATAACAATACCACCCCTCTCCCCCGGTCTCAACGATACAGTAGACTCATGTGTAGAACTATTTAACTAACACAGCTCTATAACTTACATACTATATCCTTTCATGTTCCCCATCTTTCCCTTCTTTTTTGTCTTTTTTACTGTTTATTTGAGTAATTTGTTTCCTCTTTTTTGCAAACAAAACTTATTTTGCGAAAAAAAAATATTGTGGGCTCAATGGGCAATGGCACACCTGTTCAATTGGTGTATGGGACTGTTTTACAAAGCATAGACAGTTGAATACTTCATCTTATCCCCAATGGTCACAAGAACACATTTCTGAAGAATTTTAAGCATACTTTTTCTTGTATTTAAATTATTAGGAAAATTAAACTTCTGAACTGAGAAAGATTTTGACTGAACTACCCCCAATATTTTGCACTTTCCAAGGCTGTTATTTTTGGCAAGCACTTAGAAAGCTCCTCAGCAAACCATGGTTGTCCTCCATGTGGGACTAAAGCAATCAAGATAAATACCATCCAATTTCTATTTCTATTCTCAGTATTGTCTCTAACACATGGCAAATACAGCAGGATCTCCAAGGGGTTTGGCTGAGCTACTGTCTGGCAACCTGGGTGGTAGACAATATATTATTTATCATACTCAATGGAATGAGGCGGGAACTGAAGCTTCTTACTGGAGCAGCTGTGGACCCCCACTCTCCTCAATTTCCCAAACAGGTAATTAACTGGAAAGTCATTTATAATAACTGCTGACATCTCCAGAGATCACAAAATGGACTGTTAGGTTTGTAACATTGTCATAGTGATGTATTTGATGACAGTTCATCTTTTGAATTTGTCAAAAGGATCTCAGTTGTTTGTATGATATACATATTTTAATAGGTCTGAAGAGAAAAATGTTATGCAGGAGTCATGGTTCATGGCTGGATGGTTTGGGGGAGGAAAATGCTATCATAGGTCATTTTTATGACTGCCAAAAGGTGATTATTTCCTAATAGTTTGTTGTTTCAGGGACTGTCACAGTTCTAGAACATGGTCTTTCAAGAACTGGGCTTAACCAAATGTTTGTGAAATTTGCATTGTGATAGGGTTTCATAGTGTGCTTTTAGGTACAGTGGCTTTGTACAGTTTTTATACTTTATTCTAAATGATTTAATTGAATTTTATATTTGTTTTGACTGTGAACCGCCTTGAGTCACCTACGGGCTGAGAAAGGTGGTATACAAATGCGGTAAATAAATAAGTGTTTTGTGTATCAGAAAAACATGAGATGTCACAGTTGGGAAACTTGAATATATTCTGATTATCCAAATATTTTGAATTTCCCATAATACAGCAAAAAAATTAAGTTGTGATGTGTGGCAATTTTAAAGCAAAGTTTACTTCTATTTAATTTCCAAATTATTATGAGTGTAATAATTCTTTACAACAGGGATAGAGATACCTTCAATGTGTATCATGACTATATTGATTTTTTGGTACCATTTGGTGATATTGGCTGGGATCTGTAGCAGGTAAGTGGAGTCAACACTAGCTTATCACCCCCTCCTCTGAAGTCACCTCTACCAGTTCAGGCAATTGTGAATACATTCAATAGTCTGTTTCCACCCACTACCACAACCAAGCTTTTGAAGTTTCAACAGCTGTGTTCCAGATCTGTCAAGAGAATATCTTTAGTTTACCATCACAGTTGGTGTTAAATGACTCCAAAAGTCATAAACCCCACACAGAGCAATCCTATGCAAATCTGCTGACAACTAAGCCCTATTTAATTCAATGGGACCTATTCTTAGGTAAGTGTGTATCAGATGGCAGCTTTAATTTTACTTCTGGAAGGGTACAACACATTACACTCTGCTATTCTTTTAGTTCCCTGGTGATATTACCTAATTCATTCTCAGAAGAGCCCTTCTAGCACACCATGCTCAAGTTTAGTGCTCCCTAAACTTCTTTTATGTTCTAGAACAGATTTTTTTTGTTTCTATGTTTTCAAGTTTGCCTAATTTAATTGGTTTTTGCCTATTGAGGCAGGAAGCACATCTTCCTTCTTTGCTGAACATAAAATTAGCTTTCACTGCTGATTCGTGTTTGTTTGGCTCTGTATAAACCCGCCGTCTAAATGAGTTTGTTCTTTCGAAAGCAAATATCGCTCACATATTTTGGAAGTGCAGAAAAAAATTGTAATCTGCTTTCTTCATTCTCCTTATTATGTTCTGTTAATTTATGTATACATTAGCATGAATTTGCATGATTTATTCATTTAAAGCTGTATGTGTTTATTTGTATAGCAGCTCAGAAAGCTTTATCACAAAAAGTAAAGACTAAGTTTCAATACCATTCATGGATTATGGTCTTGGATTTCAGCCATGAGAGAATGATTCTGAGGCTTTGTCAGTTCAGTAAGAATGTTTCCAGTAAGATGTTTACACTGTTTAACTCAGTAGTAGTGACATTTATCCAGTCGAACTGAGTCCATAGATTGCAACTGAAAAGCAATGAAGCAGCTTCTACAGAGTGACAGAGGAACTGTTGAGGGAGGGAGATGTGTTTATGATTCTCTGCTTTTCCTGGTATCAAATGTGGCAGGAGAATCCAAAGATGAGTCTGCAGTGGTCAGTACATTGGTGGCTAGTCCAGAACAGAAATGCTCCAGACCAGTCTTGGTGGTGGCCACGTGCAGTCTCCTGAACCTGGTGTAGTGATGCAGTGGTGTCCACATTCTTCATTCAGTCTAAGATTTTATCAGTTCTGCTGGACCATCCCTGCACTGTCTGTGTCACTATTGCTGCTCCCAGTTTGCCACAAAGCTCCATGTGAGCCTCTGGCTGTCATGGCCATGCTGTTTTGACATTAGCAGATCTCTCCTTCTTCTTCTTAGTACTGAAAATAGGATGCCTGCACTGAGCAGTAGCTTGCTTGGAGCTCTGCAGCTGGCTGGGAGCAGCGACTGTGAGGGCATGGTTGGTTCGGACAATGGACTGGTCCAAATCAGACCTGATCCAGCTGTCCTCACTGCCTCAAAGCCACAAACTCCAGAGCATCCCTTGACATGGCCAAAAGTGGGGCAAAGTAAGTATCATAGGATGACCCGTGATACTCACTGGAAGTACAGGAATATCATGAAGACAGCCAGGTATCAACTCAGGATGAACCTGGAAACTCCTGTGCCAAAGCCCAAGGTACCAGAAATAAGTATACTTTTGCTGCAGTTCAGTGATTGGCCTAGATAGAAGCACAAGTTACAGCATTGCTACAGAAACCAAAGAGGTGTGATATAGTCAGTAGCATAACCTTGAAAAGTTACTTTTTGAACTACATCTCCCAGAATCTACTCGTCAATATAGTCATGTTGGTTGGGAATTCTGGATGTTGTAGTCCATATTGTAACTCTCCAAATGTGGGACCAATGTCTGAGATTAACTGGGAGCCTTCATCTATTTTCATTTATTTACATTTTCTTTCTTTCTCTAGGTAAAGGATAGAATCTAAATGAACCCTAAGGGGATAAATATGTCCATGTTATTTTTTAAAAGTAACATTAGACCAAATTCTACTGCAGCCATCTACTATTACTATAGATTTCTGATTTTAAGTTGATTAAGAGGGCTTTCCTTGGTTAAGAGGGAGAAATGGATAAACGAATTTGCTTAATAATGTTAATACGAATGGGGTTTAGTAAGAAACGTATACACAAACATGATATATATTGACTTGAAAGCTTTTTTGTGATAGCTGGTACTTTAGTTGATGAGATTTAGGCCCTATTCTTGGAGTACCATTCTCTGGGTGATACAACAGTGTATCTTTTAAATGCTCTGGAGACATGATTTACAAAATACTGATCTCAGTGCAACAGTGAATCCGAACTTTTAAGGAACTATGCTAGGTGCTTGTGTTTGGAGCTAATTTTCAGCATGTTGACTAGAGCCTTTGTATTTTCTATACACATAATAATAAAAGTGAAATATGTGTATGTGTGTATGTGGTAGTGGTGTCCACTTACACAGACAGTCTCTGGCCTCCACAAACAGGTTATAGTTCCAAGTGCAGAGAAGCCTCCAAAGGCACCCCCTCCACTGACATTGCAGGTTATAGTGAGTGCCATGAACATGTAGCCCAAATGCTTCCAATGTCCTCCCCAAACACGATGGCCCATCACCCAATAAATGCTTTCATTCAGGGATAATTTCATCCTAGATTTGAAGTGTTTCCTCCACCACAGGCAGGCATCCCAGTGTTCCTTGTTTGGAATTTGAATGACCCTGCCCACTGCCTCTCTATTAACCCTTTTCCTACCTTTTCCTATGGCACACAGCAAACACTGAGGAATTGATCAGCAACTGAACAGAGTGGAGGGGTTTGGGGGGCTGAGTCAACAAGATGGAAGCTGTAGTTCACCCTGCATCAAGGTAGATCACTGTGCTGGCTTCCCCCCCCCCCCAATAAACAGTGTTACTAATTAACTACATGACATTACCTTTCACCCCAAAACAAGCAATGCCTTTTTAAAATAACCCAGGCAGCGCTGGGTACCCAAGCTAGTTCAGAATAAAATACTGAGCAGATTCATCACTTCATTGCCATGGGATCTACTGTCTGCAATGGTATTTCTCTGTGGGAAAGAGAATGAACTGGTCTGGTATCTTAACTGCATGGTTAGAAAAAGCCTATGAGATCTTGGCGAGCTAGTTTACACACTATCATCAGACCTGATAGGTAGGAAAGATGTTGCAGGAGTTGATTTGCATGTTGCATGATCTCTAGAGAACACAGCTAGCTACATGGAACTAAGTGATGTCTTTTAGAAGGGAAATGTGAATTATGCTTTGTAAGCAAGAAAGCAACTGCAATGGAGAGCAAGGGCTCACTTTTTATGAGGAATGGAAAAATACTGAAGCTGTCAAGAATTGCTTGTGGTTGTGCTCACTGTGTCCTTTCCTCTTGCTCATATCTGGAATGCCTCTCAGTCCTTCCCAACTGGAATTTGGTTCTTGGGCCAAAACAAGATTCTCTACTACTGCTTTAGTGCACAATAGCACAAGACCAGTTTCCATTTAGTTTAGCAGTCTGTGTCCAACTGTGGATTTGAAACTGTCATACCCAGCTGAAACCACAAATACAGTAAATATTCCATACAGAAATCTGAATAGTAAACAAAACTTTGAAGGTTCGCAATATAGAAAACAAGACTTTGATTTAACTTCTGATATAGCTGTGTTGACATTAATCCTATACATCAAACCTAGGTTCAATGTCTTAATACATTGCCATTTATTTAAATTAAATATTTAAATATATTTATTGTCTACTTTAAAGTTACATGTAAATCATCTTTGGTAATTATTTTTGCTTTTTAATGTTCAAGTATAAACCTGCCTTTTTCAGTTTCAATTTATTCCTACCCCACCCCAATCCCAGTAATCGCAACAAGTCTTTTCTATGGCTTAAGTTTGTTTTTTTACTCCTCCAGAACCAATGTTTCAATATTTTTAAAATTGTTTTTAAATATTTGTTTTTAATAGTATTGCATTGTTGTTAACTTTTGTAATAAAACATTTTAGTTCAATTTTATTTTAAATTATTGTAAACCATCTTGGGGCTTGTTTACATGGACATTAAAACCTGAACTCACACTGAGTTGGTTCCTGGCTGCCTTCATAATGCTGCCTCACTTACATGAATTAAAATGGATCAATCCAACTTTGCCCCACTTTAGTAAAGATCAAGGGATGCTCTGGAGTTTGCTTAGTGAAAGATTGACAGCAGGATTGGATCTTATTTGGACCAGTCCACCGTCCTCCCATTATTGAAAGAAAAAGTGGATTGAGTGTTCCCATATCATTGTCATCGCTGTTCCTTGCCGGCTGCAGAGCTCAGTGTGATCTCCTGGCCATAACAGGGATCTGATGCAGACATCAGCAGAGGCATCTGTGTGACAAGGAAAATGATGGGGAGATGGACTCCCTCCTTCTTTGTGGTCATGTGTCAGATGTCAGAAACAGAATGTCTGCAATGGCCAGGAGCTCACACAGAGCTGTCCACCCAGCTTGGAGTGGCAACAGCATCACAGAATGTGAGGTGACAATCCAGAGGGGCCGATATAGTCTTGTCTCAGTTGAGTAGTATAGGTGTCATGGCAATGGGTTTGAGAGAGTGCATATGGCCACCACTAGGGCTAGTTTGGGGCATTTCTGCTCTGGACTGGTCCTGGATTTACCAGCCAGTGTAGACACAGTCTTGGATCCCACAGCAGGAAAAAGCAGTGTAGAAATTAAAAAAACACACATTAGGAATGTAAGAATTTATTGTAAGAATTGTTTGGCAATGGAATAGACTGCCTTAGAATGTGGTGAACCCACCTTCTTTGTAGGTTCTGAAACGGAGATTGGTTGGTCATGTCTCAGGAGTGCTTTAGTTGTGTTTTTCAGATGGTTGGAGTGGTACTAAATGCTTTTTTCAGTCCTTTCCAGCTCAGTGATCCTATAATTCTCCTTTAAGTTCTGATTGTTCTTTTTTCAACATAGGTTTTCTTCTATCTGGATTACCTTCACAAATTTGCTTAGAGATATTACCACCTCAGTCTACACTGGAACTTCTTTTAAAGACCTGAAAAAATGCCAAACGTGACATATACATTGGGAAGTTAAGAGGAAAATTGAAAATCTGCAACACTGCAAGGCACTGCATAGAATAATTGATGTTAATTGCTGTTTGGAGCAGGAAATCAGTAATTTTCAATTGATGTTTAATGGAAAAATCACTTAATGACTATTGCTATTAAAATGACACAATTGTAGAGAAATGTAAAATTAAAACAAGAGGGAAAAATACTTTAAGAGGGATGTTCCAGGAAATGAATTGATGGTAACTTGGCTGAACAATAAATCACAGGATTGACTGGATTACTATAACAATGCCACAATAGATATGGACAAGTGTTAAGTCTACTTTCAAAACAGGTCCAAGGGTCACAACATAAGGAAACAGTGAACGGGTAAATTCAGAAGAATGACTGTAATAAATGCTATTGTTTTTATTTTAGGAGCAGTCCATTTACAGGTAGGATGCAGGACTTTATTGTGGGCCTGTCAGTCCTGGCAAGACCAACATATATGTGGTATCGTATGGTAGATCATGTAACTTGGTTTTCACATGTCAATGGGCAGCACTGAGTAACTGATGGGAACAGTGACAGCATCAGATAAATGGAAAGGTGTACTTTTGGGATTCCAGTTTCAAGATAGCAACTGTTGAGACAATTCTAGTGTAAAATACTAGGTTTGAATAACATTGAGGACAATACATGTATGATTAACACAAATGAAACATCTGCTTCACATGTGATATCCTTATATGAAGATGTTTTGGCCTATAGCCGAGGAGGGTTAAGGGTTCAATCTCCCCCACCCCCAATCTGGTTTACTCATGAATTTTTAATTTTAACTGGTTAACCAATTCATAAGTAAACCAGATTTTTTTTACCTAAAACATTGGGGGGGGGGGGGTTGAACCCTTAACTCCCACCCACAGCTGAGAGTTGCCAAATCCCATTCTGATACTGGGTTCTCCAAACTTTTGTGCTTTTCCTGCTCTCAACATTCCTGGAGATTACTCTAGGTCAGTGGTTCTCAACCTGGGGTCCCCAGATGTTTTTGGCCTACAAGTCCCAGAAATCTCAGCCAGTTTACCAGCTGTTAGGATTTCTGGGAGTTGAAGGCTAAAAACATCTGAGGACCCCAGGTTGAGAACCACTGCTCTAGGTTAAACCTAAAGCCAACACATCATCTTTAACATGAGAGGCCCACCTGAAAGTCAATAGACCATGCTCCATCTTAAAATATCATGCTGGTGTCAGGTCAATCACATTCCACCAAAACCTCATCTCACCTCCAATATCTAGTCTGATGAATTGAAAACACTGAAATACAAGCCAGCAGAACAGCTTCACTCTTTCCTATTGAAACACATGAGTGCCCTGTATATGTCTCGTGGGATGTGTTAATAAGACTATATTATGAATGGGTCCAAGCGACTTTACTGGGGCCTCAAAATTCCTTTAAACAGTAGTTCCAAGCTCCTTAGCAAGTTAACAACCAATATAGTATCAATTGTAAACAAATAACATTTATATCCTATTGATAAGTATTGAGATACTAGAAAATTCTCTGGATGAGAATTCTAAACCACTCACCTCAATTGCCTCCAATTTTTAGTTACTAATTTATATCCAGCTGAGTTAATTGAGCTCCATTGATTTAATTGAGTTCAAACTACTTTTGCATTTTATACTTGGTTTGTAGCAATTGAAGTAAGCTGAGGATGAAGAAGCAAAGTGAGAAGGTGGGAGAGAAGCTGGGACATCTGTAAAAGTGGCAGAGAATTAACAGAATCTGTCCCTACCAAATTATGACAGCTGGAGGATATGTAAAGTGCAATTGTTAGAGGAATGTGGTTCATTGGAAGAAAAGCTAAGGGATCCCTGTGTTGGAGATAAGGCTGGATGTGGCAAAAGTTTATCTGTGCCTTCTTGTTTTGGATAGTTTGAAACCTTATTTTGAAAGTAAGGGCCCTTCCACACAGCCATATAACCCAGAACATCAAGGCAGATAATCCACAATATCTGCTTTGAACTGGATTATCTGAGTCCACACTGCCATATAACTCAATTCAATGTGGATTTTATACAGTGTTGTGGAAGGGACCTGGGATTCAATTTTCCCACCTTGACTCTCAGTTTTAGGTTTTGGCAGTCACGTTCTATACCAAGTGTGCTCTCACTTTCTTTCCAATAAGTTTCCGGTCCCAATTCAAGGTGCAGGTCATCACCTATAAAGCCCTAAACGATTCGGGACTTGCTTATCTTCGCGATCACATCTTCCCCTATGAAACAGTGCATACCTTGAGAACTTCTGGGGAGGCACTGCTCTCTCTCCCCCCGCCGTCACATGCACAGTTGATGGGGACGAGGGAGAGAGCCTTCCTGGTGGTGGCCCCCCGGCTCTGGAACTCCCTCCCTAGGGAGATCAGACAGGCTCCCACCTTGTCCTCCTTTCGTAGTCAACTAAAAACCTGGATGTTCCGGTGTGTTTTTGAATAAACAGCTTACCAGTAACTTTCTTGTCCCTAGTTGAAGTTCCGCACTTTACACTGGCCTGCATTTTACACTGGAATGCGTTCTACCTCAACATGTGATATGACAGTATTTCCTGTCCAGTTTACTGTATTGTTGCACTTTCCTGCGCTCCTGTACTTTCCTGCCCATTCCATGCATCATAGGCTTTCCTTTTTTTCCTTTTCCTTTTCCTTTCACCTGGCACAAGCTATCCAAACTTTCTATTTAACTGACTTTTCACCAGATTTATCAATATTTCTTGTGCTGTTTTTACTTGGCTACACTGGCACTTACAGTCTGAATCATAGTCTATTATTATTAAGAAAGCTAAATAGGTGGAAGTTTGCCCTCTATTTAATGTTTATAATTTTAAAAAGAAATGGTTAAAAGTAATTGAAGTGATTGACAACTGTGTCTGCCAGGCTTTTAAAATGCTTCCTTTTCCTCTATGTTATAGCTTTTATATTCAGGGTTAAATCACAAAGTTATAGTGTCATCTCAATGACAGAGACACAGTAGATTTGGAAGAAAACATTATTACTTTACAAAAATGTAAAGTAACAGATTATTATGGCTATTGCTAGACAGAGCTTGATTTCTGAAAATTGATAAGGTATTTTGCTCTTCTGCTCTCAGAATCAGAAGCTTAATGTTTTCTATTTACTCTGCAACAACCCCGCACCTTCATATTTAAATATAAGTCAAAATAAACCCAGTTAAATAACTGAACATGGCAATCTTGTATGGCAACACAGAAAATGGAAGAATCTCTCAGAATCCGCTCACTTTCTGCATATCTTCTACCTGAATACAAGTTCAAAATGGCTTCCTTAGCATGTCTCCTCACTCTTAATTTGTTATGGGAGCCCCTGGTGGCACAATGGGTTAAACACTTGTGCTGGCAGGGCTGAAGACTGACAGGTCACAGATTTGAATCCAGGGAGAGCATGGAGGAGTTCCCTCTGTCAGCTCCAGCTCCCCATGGGGGGACATAAGAGAAGCCTCCCACAAGGATGGTAAAACACCAAAACATCCGGTCGTCCCCTGGACAACATCCTCGCAAACGGCTAATTCTCTCACAACAGAAACAACTTGCAGTTTCTCAAGTCGCTCCTGACACGAAAAAAATATGTTATTGTTGTTTGTTAAGCCTGTTGAATTTTCTGGTGCTCCTACATCTGTGATACATTATAATTTTCTTTTTGAGTTCTGTTTTAGCAGTCTGTGCTCCCATGGCTGGGATAGCAATCCATACAAAGCAATTTGTTCCCAGATCTATCCATAAATCATGAGGCCACTGACGCCTGATTCATATCTATCCCTTCTCTTTATGGAGATGCAGAACTACTGGAATCAGCATTCTCAAAGTCATTGAGAAACTTTAAAATGCCACATTTGCAAGTTGAGCCATGGAGATGCTATCTACTTGGGCATAAAGCAACATGGGACCCAGCCATGGCCAAACCTTTATGTCCCTTTTCTGCATAAGAATGGAATATTCTCTAGATGGAATAGTCAAAGTGGTTACAATTTATTTCCCCATTATCAGATGTAATTGGTCTATTAATATGGAAATAAGACGGTCCTCTATAAATTAATCAGGGCACTTAATGTGATAAAAGCTAGAGAGTTGTTTATATTAAACAAATGAATATATTATTCTTTATTAGAACTAGGGTGAAGATCAAAAGATGCAAGAATGAAATCCAGAAGTAGATCTCCCACAGCAACTATATACATAAAGATCCTCATTTGCTTTTAAAATACAAATAGCATATTGTTTTTTCATTTGCTGAAAACAAGTGAAAGCTGGGGATAGAGGGTGGTGTTACTTTATTTGTTGTTGGGAAGGACTTTTATTTCCCTCTGAGTTGTTCCTTTTACTCTCCAAAGGACTGGTTTGTATGTATGTGTTTTCCTGACACCAAGATTAATATTAATGCATTCGTCTGTATCATTAGTTTCTTTTTTAGTACCAGATTGAGCTTCTTTCATAAAGATCCCCAAAACTGTTTGAGCATTTCCTGTATGCAGGCCAACTCATAGGTGTGAATTTCATAGTAAACATTACTCATGCCTACTTTCATCAATACCAATCCATTTAGTGCTTTTTCACATAGGATTTAAAAATCTGAACTGATGCATTCAGAAACTGATGGAGTTGGAGACCTTTGGATAATGTTGTTAGTGTACCACAATTCCACATTTTCCCCTTCAAAACCTGATTGTTTTTGTTGTTGTTTATTTGTTCAGTCACTTCCGACTCTTTGTGACCTCATGGACCACCACTCCCAGCTCCTTCAAGGTCAAGCCAGTCACTTCAAGGATAACATCCATCCATCTTGTTCTTGGTTGGCCCCTCTTCCTTTTTCCTTCAATTTCCTCCAGCATTATTGTCTTCTCCAAGCTTTCCTGTCTTCTCATTTGTGGCCAAAGTACTTCACCTTTGCCTCTAATATCCTTCCTTCCAATGAGAAGGGCGTGATTTCCTGGACTATGGACTGGTTGGATCTTCTTGCAGTCCAAAGCACTCTCAAAAATTTTCTTCAACACCACAGTTCAAAAGCATCTATCTTCCTTTACTCAGCCCTCCTTATGGTCCAGCTCTCGCACCCATAGGTTGCCATTGCTTTAACAATGCGGATCTTGGTTGCCAATGCAATGTCTCTACTCTTCAGTATTTTATCTCCTCCCAAGAAATAAACATCTTCTGATTTCCTGTGTCTGCAGTAATCTTTTTGCCTAGAAATATGAAGTCTGTCATTGCCTCCATGTTTTCTCCCTCTATTTGCCAGTTATCAATCAGTCTGGTTGCCAGAATCTTGGTTTTTTGGGGGTTTTTTTTTACGTTTTACTGTAACCCAGCTTTTGCACTTTCTTCTTTCACCTTGATTATCAGGCTCCTCAGCTCCTCCTTGCTTTCAACCATCAAAGTAGTATCATCTGCATATCTAAGTTTGTTGATTTTTAAAGACCATTTTAATATTTCCTACAATCTTCCTGTAATGTTGTGAGGGGTTATACTGCCTCTTAAAAAAAACCCTGCGGAAATGAGATAACATGAAAAGCTCCAGCAGTGTTTGTGGTGGCAGGGAAAGGTGGGTGGAGGAACAAAGGACCCAGGCTTCTGAGAAAGGGATAAGGACACATGTTACACAGAAGGGCAGAACTAGCCATGTTGGCCATATAGCAAAATAAAACAAAAATTGCAATCTAAAAACAAAATACTTTTAATAGCCAACCAGAACACATAAAACAAAAGTTTTCAAAGCACCACATTCATCAGGAAAAGGTTATTAAAAATGATATCAGTGAAATAAAAAAAGAAATAATTTGTGTTGGAGTCATGGATCTACATTTTGTATCAGATGTTGTCTCTGCTTTATTTCAGTTCGTTTGACTCCTGCTAATGGAGTTTAAATTTTAATGTCCTTTGTCTGAGTTCCCACATGGCCAAAAGAAAGGGAGAGAGGCCTCTGCTTCCATTGTAATTCCCTCCTAACCAACTGAACTACCTTACCTTAGGTTTTTCCTGACAAGATTTATTCAGAGGAGGTTTTTCCTTGTCTTCTGCTGAGAGAGAGAGAGAGAGCATTCCCCAAGTCCATCTGGTGGGTTTCAATGGCTGAGTGGGGATTAAAACTCTCGAATCCCAAAATCTTAGACTAATCCCACATTGGTTCTTCTGCAAGGGATGGAGACACTCTGCCCTCTCATTTGCAGAAAGGTGCTTCGGCATCTTACTATGTGGTACAAAGGATGTGGTATGTCCTCTTATGTGGCAAGGGAGTGGTGGTGGTGGGGTGCTTCGGCATCTTACTATGTGGTACAAAGGATGTGGTATGTCCTCTTATGTGGCAAGGGAGTGGTGGTGGTGGGGAACTTATAGTGGATCAGCAAGCAGAAATTGATGGATTGGAATCCATTAGACAACATGGCATATCTTCTGATCTGCATTTTGTTTTGAGTCTGGATGTAACATTTTGCATGTCAGAAGCTCTGAATCAGCAACACAGTTGACTTGCGGATGGAGGCAAAGGAATGCAAAGAGGTACAAATGGAAAGTGAAAGGAAGAAATGTGTCAAGAGAAAGGCACATGAAGTCAACACTGACTGGGACCACTTTCCACCTGGAAACTGTTTCCCTCATTGTGGAAGAACATGCGAATCAATTATAGGGCTCCACAGTCACCTACGGACCCATCGCAAAGACCCTACGCTTGGAAGACAACGACAACGAGGGATCACCTAAGTAAGAACTATTAGCACCAAAGCCATGAGCCTGAGTGAGAAGGAGGTCTCACTTTCACATTACAGCCTTGTTTCTACAGCCCAACTTTCTTCAACTCACATTTAATTCCTGAAGTAAAAGAATGCTGAAAAAATGATAAAAAACAGCTCTTGGCTTTCATTTTGTACCTCTGAACCATCTTTGTATATAATGCCGGCAATTTGTAAAATGCTTTCATTTTCAAATTCAATGTGCAATGTAAACATTAACTAGAGTTTCCACATTTGGGAAGACCAAGGAAGCTGAAAATGGAAGTCTGAGGACAAGATTTTTTAAAAACGAATCAAAGAGTTGTGTCTATTTTTGGATGTGTGTCTTCAAGTCGACTGTCAACTTTTGGCGACTTCATGAATTTCATTAGTTTTTTTTAATACAAGAAATACTCAGAGGTGGTTTTGCCAGTTCCTTCCTCTAAAATAAAGCCTGCAACTCCTGATATACCCACTAATAATCTTTAAAAAAATCATCTTGTGGGATTGAGCAAAGAAATAGACAGGTGTGCCCTCTTTCCTTCCTCTGTATTTAATTTGCTAATGAGGATATTTTTTTACCCCCGTCACCCCGGCCCAGGTATAATGTTTATCATGCAGTTTCCCTAAGGGCCACCAAGAGGTTTAATTCTCTTTAGAACACTGAACAGAAAATAAATAGGACTGTGTGTTATCTTCAGTGATAAAAGCTTAGCCAAAGGATCAAGGAAAAATATGTTAGAGAGAAAAACAAACAGCACCAGGATGCCCTTGTAGAGCCACTTTGAATACTTTTGATTTTGTTGGATTTTAGTCGCTAAGCTGACAGTTACTTAATGCTTGGAAAGTAGATCATGAGTGATCGCCAGGGGTCCTCCTTTCACACCATTCAATTGCAGTGCTATGATTCCCATACCCTAGTATTTGCACTTTACGGTATTTAAAATTAGTCTCACTAAATATAACTTCCAGGATTCCATAGGATGTAGTCATGATAGCTAATGTGGAATTTTGTGATGTAAAAAGGCCCTAGATAAGACCAGGAAAAAACCTGCCTGAAACACTGCAGATTTACAGCAGTTTGATACCACATTAACTGCCACAACTCAATGCTATGGAATTCTGTGATGTGTAGTTCTGTGAGATATGTAGCCTTCTCTGTCAGAGAGTTGTGGTGACACAGCAAGATAAAGTGGTGTCAGACTACTTTAATTCTACAGTGTGCATGGTTTGTGTGAGTGCCATTATAGGTTTGGAGGATAGAGCTCTGCATGACACATGGCTGCTGCATTCATGTGATGTGGAAGATGGGTGTATCATAAGGACAGGATACCCAGTTACATATCAGAACAGGATACCCAGTTACATGTCATTACTAAAAAGATGGGGGGGGGGGGGGCAAGAGAGAACAGATTTGTGTAAAATTGCACCTGCTCCCATATATTACCACTTCAAGATGTCACCAGTTATTAGAAGCAGTATGGAAATGTTTTAATTTTTTTTTGTTTTAAACTTGTAATCTTCACATTTGTTGTATTTGGATTTTTTTAAATTTTTATTCTTATTGCATTTTATGACATAGTGATCTTAAACTAGTATAAATTGGTGCAAGATACCATGAATAATGCAGTTTCTAAACAAATAAATGAAACTCTCAATTGCATCTAATACAGTGTTTCTCAACCTTCCTAATGCCGAGACTCCTTAATACAGTTCCTCATGTTATGGTGACCCCCAACCATAAAATTATTTTAATTGCTACTTCATAACTGCAATTTTGCTACTGTTATGAATAGGAATGCAAATATCTGATATGAAGGATGTATTTTCATTCACTGGACCAAATTTTGCACAAATACACGATACACCCAAATTTGAATATTGGAGGGGTGATTGAGTTTGTCATTTGGAAGTTGTAGTTGCTGGGATTTATAGTTCACCTACAATCAAATAGCATTCTGACCCTCCCCCCCCCCCCCCCCAAATGATGGAATTGAACCAAGCTTGGCACACAGAACTCCCATGATCAACAGAAAATACTGGAAGGGTTTCGTGGGCATTGACCTTGATTTTTGGAGTTGCAGTTAACCTATATCCAGAGTGTACTGTGGACTCAAACAATGATGGATCAGGACCAAACTTGACATGGATACTCAATATGCCCAAATGTGAACACTGGTGGAGTTTGGGGAAAAATAGACATTGACATTTGAGAGTTGTAGTTGCTAGGATTTATAGTTCACCTACAATCAAAGAGCATTCTGAATCTCTCCAATGATAGAATTGGGCCACACAGAACCCCATGACCAAGTGAAAATGCTGTGTTTTCTGATGGTCTTTGGCAACCCCTCTGACACCCCCTTGCAACCTCCCAGGGGTCCCAACCCCCAGGCTAAGAAACTCTGATCTAATACCAAGCGTTGCCAGTTTGATAACACTTCTTTTGGCTATTTCCTGTTTTGAACAAATATGACCCTGCCATAGCCCAAAACATAACAACATGGTCAAGACACTGGGTGTCATTAGTCATTTTTAGTACTGGTATATATGAAACAGTCCTCCAAGGTGCCATGGTGATGGGAACAAAGTTTTTTTCCAACCCCTGACAGTTGCTTATTCTGTATTTAGTGGAATGCCACATAAAATGGAAGATGTTATGCTTTTCCTCCTTATAACAGCTTCTGGTGCCTAATAAAACACTGAATGGGGTGCAGTGGTTAGCTGTCAGAAGGGCAAATGCAAACTGGCCTCTCTGGAATCTGGCTCCTTATATTTATAAATTTGACAGATTGGCTTTCAAAACAGTTTTCAATAACAATGGCAAAAGCCATTGCATAGCATAGCAGATGCAGTGTTACTCAGGACCAAGAGGGTACTATGTCAAGTCAACATAGGATATAAAGTAGAGTCACAGAGCTAAAGTATCCTCAGAAGGAGCTGTCTAGTCTCTTTCTGAGAGACAGAGAGAGAGAGAGAGACCCTACCACCTCTCTAGAGGCACACCCACTCTGACTTCAAATTGTGGTGCTTACAAAGTGCACTACAGCACAAATCAAGACCAGTGAAGTGGATTAAGCAAAGTTGGGGAAAGTCTGAGGTAAGCCCCTTAATGCAAATTAGCAAGCCCAAATCTAAACCACATCACATGGCGAAATCAGCTCTACAGAATGCAAAGTACTTTATAAAAACCTGACAGTGCTGAAATATTTTGGGAAGTGGGGGTAAGAAGCTGGGCCGCAGGGGGCTAATAGACCCCCTGGAACAGGTAATTGGTTATCTCCACTGCTAATTGTCACTTTCCTTTTCTCTCCTCATCGGAGCCTAGTGCAAATCTCTTGGGGAAATGGGGAAAAAACCCACATAGCCATTTGAGGCCAGGTTCCATGGTAAAGGTAATCACTTCCAGACCTCAAACCTATTTCAGAACTGTCAATCTAATCATCTGCACAGTGAAACTGGTTTCTCCCAAACCAACCTAAGTGCTCAGTGTAGATAATTGGTTCAATTGTTGAAAAGCTCTTATTTTCAAGAAGCGTTTCAAAATCTACTATAATTTAAATCTGGTCATTCCCTCTGAGGAAGCAGATAACAAATCTGCACCCTTCTGTGTTTTGTTCTCCCTACCTCCTATCATCCTTGTTGCCCTTCTCTGAACCTGCTCCAACTTCACATGTACCCTCCCTTAAATGAGGTGTTGTCTAGAACTGAATGCAGTACATCAGACGAGGCCTGCCTAGTGCAGAAAACATAGCGAACCCTCACTATTGATTATGCTATCTTCTCAGTGCTAGTCAATGGACCCCCTCAAATACTTTCAAATCAGGCTTGCTAATTGCACCCTTCACATTGGTTCTTTCTCCCACCCTGGACACTCCACAGGTATATATACTCCACTTGCTTCATCCTATCAGATCCTCTGAAGATGCCAGCCACTGACCCAAGCAAAACATCAGGAGAAAATGCTGCTAGAACACAGTCATACAGCCCGGAAACCACACAACACTCCAGTAATTCAGGTGTGAAAGACTTTGACAATATTTGGTTCTATTAATGCTATTATAAAAATAGTATTCGCTTTCTTTGCTGCAGCATCGCACTGCTGGGTTGTGTTCAGTTTATGATAAAAAAGAATCCAGAGGTCCTTTTTACACAGACTTGCTAAGCCAAGTATCCTGCCTCCAATAAGTGGACATTTGGATTTTGTGCTTCAAATGTAGAATTTTGTGTTTTTTTCTCTGTTGGATTTCATTCTATCAGTTTCAACCCATGTTTTTATGAGTGATGGCTATTCATTGGCCTGATAGGTGTACTGTGTCCAAATTTCATGTCAATTTGTACAGTGGTTTTTGAGTTATGTTAATCCCACAAACCAACATTACATTTTTATTTATATAGCTATATAATACTCCTCTCCCTCCTTTTCTGATAGAGGTTAAACTAGATAGATTGATAGATAGACAGATGATAGAACAATTGTTTGTCTTCTGTACTGCAGATGTTGCTGCTATTAAGGCTCTTCTAGAAGACTTGTCTGCTTCATCCAGTGATATTTCCACAACAGATGGTAAATCTCACAGTTTAATTCAAAGAACATCTGAATTTAGCGAAGAACACTAAACCACAACCACAAATAAATGTACATGGAGCCCATAGCAGATGCCTAAAGAAATGCTTAATATTGATGCATTCCCTGGTGTACAGTGATACAGTAATACTATTGAATATTAGACATTGATGAGAAATCACTTTTTTCCTGAATGGGTTTACAAATGGGACATTTAGAAAGTAATACACACATATATTATGTCAAATTGTTAACTGTGAGCAAAAGCGAGCAAACATTACAAAAATGCAGCATTTTCTAGAAAGTGGATCCAAAATTCAAGTGTACCTCAGTTAACAAAACCTCTGATAAAGAAACTCTTTTAAGCACACACTACATCCCTACTTGCCCTCTGTCTATCTGGACAATTTGTAGCAATAAGTGCATAGGGAAGGATGGTAAAGGAAAGCTGGAGAATACTTTATCTTCTATCTATAGCTTGCTGCTATGGAATTGTTGTTTTATAACATCTTTTGCCTTCTCTGTCAAAAACTGCTGGTGCCTCACCAACCTAAAAATTCCAGGATTCCATGGCACTCAGTTGTTAAAGTGGTGTCACACAGCATTAATTCTACAATATAGATGCACTTTCCATGTCAGGTTGCAGTAGGTTTCTAAATGTAATAAAGAGCTAGAAAGTATGGGCCTCAGCTGTAATCGTAATACCCTAGCTGTACATGGCTGCACAGAAAAGGCAAGGTAAATAGCAGCTGCCCCCAGAATGCCTTAGTGAGCATGTATATACAACAAGATGGAGAGGAAAGGGGAAAGGGCGTAAGACACCTTGAATTTCACTATTAGCAAGATGGTGGATCTAAATGAACCAAGTAATTAACATTAATACTCAGGAAAATAGGAGCAAAGCTGCATTTTAAATCATAATATTTTAATCATATTATTTTAAGCACCTTCTCACTGGTTGCAACAGGAAGGCTTTTAGAAGCCAGCAGTTGTATGAACTTTGAATTCACTCTGGAGGTAGAATTCAGCACATTGGTCTGCAACCATAAATGGACTTCCAATATTTACTGAAGATAGCACCTTAGTAGTCTAAAGCACGGCTGGTTAAACACTAGGTCCAGATCCCAAATAAAGTCACCTACCTTAGCTCAACAGTGGAATCATGAAAAATTTGGCAACAGTAAAATGTATCTGGATGCCACCCATTTACACAAATTGCTTAGCAACAATGTGAAATGTTTACAGTGGATTTTGCAGAAAATGATTTAGCTATACTCCACAAAAAGGAAAATCAGCCTGCTTAGCAAGCCTTGCAAATGTTGATATATTATCAGTAAATGTTTGATTTTTGTACTTATTTTATATATCTAAACTCCTGAAGTCACGTACAAATTTCTCGGGTGGAGAGGGGTTGCAAGTGGAAAAAGTTTAAGAAGCTCTAGTTTAAAGGATGCTTCATCAGCCAAAATTTTCTTTTATGATTATTTATTGGCCAAAAGATCAGCAGCTTGAATCCGGGGAGTGGGGTGAGCTCCCACTGTTAGCCCCAGCTTCTGCCAACCTAGTTCGAAAACATGCAAATGTGAGTAGATCAATGGGAACCACTTTGGTGGGAAGGTAACGGCGCTTCATGCAGTCATGCCAGCCACAAGAACTAGGAGACGTCTATGAACAACACCGCCTCTTTAGCTTAGAAATTGAGATGAGCACCACCCCCAGAGTCGGACATGACTAGACTTAATGTCAGGGGAAACCTTTACTATTGGTGAAACATAATATCTGAATTGCTGTATGGGAAAAAAAATATTGCAGTATGCTTAAAATTAATATACAGGAAGATAGTTAATAATGTGTAGCATTTAAATACAGGCAGTGCATGCTCACAAGAAATGTTTAATTATTTTGAATTATTTAGGACAATAGGGACAGCATTATCTCATTGAAGTCGAATACAAAACTTGCAGGTCAATGGCTGTGATTAGAAATATTCTTTGGGGAATCCTTTGAGGAGTTGTTCTTATGCATTTCTAAGGAAAGTGGATTAATAAAGTTGCGGCTTTTTGACTTTAAAGCCTGACCAAAACAAGAGCACAGGAAAGCCAGCGAAAAATGGAGGGACACTTGCTAATGCTTCGGAAAATGGAATTATTAACCGTGGCACACTGAGGCATAGAGGTTGCTGGATATTGCTACTGCTCAGTCCTCCTTGAAATTATGTTTATTTGCCTAAGTTGGTTTCCACTTGATATTCTTTGGGAGGAGGGAATATTCTGTGCCGGAACCCCAAATGACTGAGGCGGTGTTCTTTTCATTCCTGTTTGTGATACGACAACAGCGGCAGCCACAACAAAAGCACACTCAGTTGCTAGCTAGGTAGCTTATTATTGTGGTCACACTCCAGCACACAGCTTACTTGTTGGAACTTTCCAGAAATATTGCACTGCAGTCATTTTCCTCGCCTTTATGCTAATGGAATCAGGAAAATCAATTGTCCTTAAGGAACAGGGGAATGAGATGTGCTGTAAATGCCACAGGATGAGTGATTGGTTGATTGCAGGGATGGTGATTCAAACGCGTCTCATCTCTACATTATCCTGATGAATTTTTATGGCCCTGCCTCCCCCCCCCCCCCCCCGCTTCTTCTTCTTCTATAGCTGTGGAGGAAGGTTTATGGCTTGCAGCTTTTTAGTTGATTGAATGCAGCTGGCATTGTTGCAGTGCAGAACAAATAGGTGCTTTTTCTTTATGGCTTTTAAAAAAAATAGAGGGAAGATGTTGCACACCAACATATTTTTGCAACAAAAGCATCCCCCCCCCCTCTTTTTAATGCAGATGTTTGGTGAAATTGTGTTGGCCCCCACTTTTGCTGTTCGGGGAAAAAAAAGCAGAAGGTTGAAACATGGCATGAGGTTGTAAAGGGTCATTGTGTCATTAAAAACCGAAATCCTCGGAAAGATATTATTTTATTATTACTCACACTCATGTTTTGTTTCCTACTTAATAAAAAAGAATAAAATGAAAGATTCTATTCCCTCCTGTAATAGCAGTTTGTTGGGAGTTGTCATAGATTTATACATAGGAAATACTGCTTAACAAAAAGGTAGAAAAATGCTTTTCTGGGTGTTCCTGTTTTATTCAGACCCAGCCAGCTTCCACTGTGTGTTTCAAAATTTTCATTATAATCAATGGGATATCTTAACATGAACACCCTGTATCATGAATTATTTGGACCTTGGATGTTAATGTATTGGGGGTTTTTTGTGTCAGGAGCTACTTGAGAAACTCCAAGTCGCTTCTGGTGTGAGAAAATTGGCCATTTGCAGGGACGTTGCCCAGGGGATGCCCAGATGTTTGATATTTTACCATCCTTGTGGGAGGGTTCTCTCATGTTGCCACATGGGGAGCTGGAGCTGACAGAGGGAACTCAACCCGTTCTCTCCAGATTCAAGGATTTAACCCATTGTGCCACAGGGGGTGCAATGTATGGGGTGGCAAACTGGCATTGAAGCTGGACTGCCCCCTTTGCATGATACTGTGTGAATCCCATTGCCAGTCTACCACCTTTCCATGATTAATCTGTCCCCTTGCAACTGATGGGCATACCCATGTGTAGTTGCCAATCCCACCACATTCCCACCACTACCTTGTGTGATGGGACTGCTCTGCTTCTGAGCCAGCATGCTGGCACTGAAGTGACTTAAGGGGGCAGGATTCCCCCCCCCTTCTCATTCCAGAGCTTTTTGAAATTAAAACAGTAAAATTGCTTAATAATAATAATAATAATAATAATCATCATCATCATCCTTACAGAGCAGCAGAAGTGCGGGAAGGTGGGTTTACGAGTGTATGCAAAAGTAAAAGTGAAGGACCATGGGTTTTTGGATTGTTGCAATTGCATGAATGGATAGAGGCGCAATAACATTATTCATGCTGGTATGTATCTGATGTTGTTGCTTATGTGGCTGCCACGAAATGGCGGCTTTGTGCAATAAAGCCCATAAAAAGTTTTCTGTAACTATTTCAGACATAATGGGCAGGATAGTAAAAATTTAAATTATAATCCTCCCCTTTAAAGTACACCTAGTATTATATACTGTGATTTTTCTTATTGGGTTGAATTAAATAACACCGATGATTGGCTTTATATGGCATGCTGATGGTTTTAATGGTTTGGGAGTCTTCTTTTTGAATCTGAAGACTCCCAAACTGTTGGTGGTTTATTTTTCTACTCACTTCTCTCTGCGTTTTGAAAGATGTTTGGGCTGCACACAAGAGGACTTTTAAAAACGGAATATTTTCTTTTATATGGAGGATTCTTCTCTGATTCATGTTGCACTCATAATGTTTGTAATAGCCAATAAAAATAGCAGTGGCTGTATTTTCTAACCCAATTTTCTGTAATGATGTGTTCATAGGTTTGGAGTTTCTGCAGCAATTCTTTTCTGCACCTCTTCCTGAATATTTAATTGGCTCCAGTAGCAAGGATATTCTAGAGAGATCATACCCTCCAAACGACCCAGTTTGACAGAGACAGTCGCGACTTGCTAGTAATCTCTTGTCACTATACTTTTCAGTTGCTTTTACTTTCTCCTCTTGCAGCGAACTTCGTCCGAAGTGCAAAAGCAGTATGCAATGAATTAACTCAGCAGGTGAGAGGAGGGAGAATCCTGCTCTTCCCAGAAGGCTCAGGCAAAAGCAAACTGCTTCTAGCTTGGGTCTCCTTCCCCTTTAATGATTTTTGCCATTTTGACTACACTACTCTTGTTTGACCATGTGTTTCCTGATTTTCACCTGTGCAATGTTGAATGGTATGAGATGTCCCAAGAGGCAGCATGATGTAGAGATTTGAAGGCTGGACTGCAACTCTGGAAAACAGGGTTCGGTTTATAGCTCTGCCATGAAAACACACTGTGTGACCTTAGGTAAGTCACACTCTCTCAGAGGAAGGCAAAAGCAAACCCCTTATCAACAGATCTTTCTAAGAAAATGGCATGTTAGCTTTTCCATAATGGGCCCTTCTAGACAGGCCTTATATCCCAAGATCTGGTCCCAGGTTTTCTGCTTTAAACTGGATTATATGAGTCTCCACTGCCAGATAGTCTGGGATAAACAGAAAACCTGGAATCAGATTCTGGGATATAGGGCCTGTCTGGAATGGCCCAATGACATCATAAATTGGAAATGACTTGGAGATACATAACAGCAACAATGAGATATCACTTGAACATTTCTATAAATGTATATAATTCTGAGGTTTCAGAAATAAAAATACCCTCACTACTGTGTGGGCTTGTATTATTATTATTTGTCATAATGTCAAACAATTCTGGCCATTAGAAGCTGAACTTGCCCGATGGAAATTAATACTGAACTGGCTTTTAATTTTAAATATGTACGACTGTTGTATAGTATTATGTCTATGTGTCATAATGATTATTTTGTATGTTTTTGTGTTGGTAATTGCAATGCTTTACTTATGCTGGAAACTGCCCTGAGTCCCCTCGGGGAGATAGAGCAGTATACAAATAAAAGCTTGTTGTTGTTGTTTTCGTTGTCATTGTCGTTGTCGTTGTTGTTTTCCAAACTTTGGTTTTCAAATATTTTGGACTTGAACTCTCTGAATTCCTGATCATTGACCAAAGAAACTAAATGTTAGAAGACTAGAATTTGGGAATTTGGACATTAAGTCTCCGACACTGCCATATAACCCAGGGCCCTTTCTTGCAGCCCTATATCCCAGAATATCAAGGCAGAAAATCCCACAATATATCATTTGAACTGGATTATCTGAGTCCACGCTGCTATATATTCTAATTCAAAGCAGATATTGTGGGATTTTCTGCCTTGATATTCTGGGAGATAGGGCTGTATGGAAGGGCCCCCAGTGTCTGATCCCAGATTATCTGCTTTGAACTGGATTATATGGTAACGTAAATCCAGCCTTAGAAAACAATTGCTGGAATTCTGCCAGTTCCCAGTTCACTAACAGCTAAGTGTATACAATACTGAAATATAAGGGATTAGAAAGCCCCGTTGAAGGTAGATGGAATTTCTTGTTTGTTTGTTTGTTTACATTAAAACCCTTGTCAGTTGTTCAATGCAAGAAGACAGTCTGTTTTCATCTCAACCTTGTATATACCTACTAGTAATTCTCTCAACCACCATTAATGCATCCATAGCTTTATGTAACTACAGTAGTCATGCCATGGTTCATAAATGATGATTGCAATGAGTGCAGCACTCTCAATTAACACGAAACTCCAGATAATACGTTTCAGGTTGGAATTATTTTAACTATCTCTATATCCATGTATGTATTTCAAATGATTTACATGCTGCCTTTTCTTCAGGGATTGAAAGTAGCGTGCATAGTATGCATGCACACCTTTTGAAAGAAAACAATAACTACAGATATAACAGCAGCAATAAAAAAGGCAGCACAAAATAATTTGCCCATTACTACAACTAAGAAATCAATGCTTCAAATGCCTGCTGGATTTAAAAATTAAGAAATAAATGATCAGGTATCCCGCAGGGTAGAAATTTTTATTTTTCCAGAAATCATAAAAGATTTTTGTAGCTTTGCACGTTATCCAATAATTTCTGTGAGACTGAATATGCCCTAACCTCTGGAAACATTTCAATACTTTCGCTAGGAAAAAAAAAAGCAACCTTCTTCAAAAACTGGGAAAGAAATCTAATGCAATAGTTGTTTCATTCCTTTGTCTTCTAACAACCATACAAAGGATTTCAGAAGAGTCTGGTGGATCTCAGGGCTGGTTATAGGGCCATAGTTATATTATTTTCTAATTGTATCCACTCCCACAAGGCATGGAATAGTTGTGCTGAGGTAAATCTGGTAAATCTAGATGATTTTTGTTGTTGTTGCAGGAGAGACTTGAGAATCTGCAAGTCACTTCTGTTGTGAGAGAATTGGCCGTCTGTAAGGACATTGCCCAGGAGACGCCTGGACGATTTGATGTTTTATCATCCTTGTGGGAGGCTTCTCTCATGTCACCGCACGAGGAGCTGGAGCTGGTAGATTGAGCTCATCCGCCTCTCCCTGGATTTGATCCTGCGACCTCTCGGTCTTCAGTCCTGCCGGCACAGGGGTTTAACCCACTGCGCCACCGGGGGCTCTCAATCCAGATGATGATGGTGGAAACGGCTCATCTTGGACTACAATTCTGGAGAGCTCACTACCAAACAAATGCTGCATGGATCTGCTCAGGACTGACACAGGTCTTTAATTTCACAAACATGTTATGACTCTGTTGTGTATTGAGGTGCATTTCTCACAGCCTGGGCAGATGGAAAAATCAGATACTAGGCAGAAATGTAGAGCTTCTGTGAGGCATACCTGGCCCTCAATATCCATGGATTCTGGATCTATAGATCCAACCATCCACAGCTTGAAAATATTTTTTAAAAGCTACCTCAATACACTAGAGAATGAATCCACTTTAAATCTGGTTGCTGCCTCCTAAAGAATTCTGGGGTTTGTTGTTCAAGGAGGAACCTTTAACAGACTCACTAAACTACAAACCCCAGAATTCTGCAGGAGGCAGAAACTGGATTTAAAGTGGATTCATTCTCTAGTGTGATGAGGTTATTTGATTATGCCATTTTATATAAGGGGCACCATTTCACTATACAATGTAAATAATGTGACTTGAGCATCCTTAGATTTCTATATAAATGGGTGGTGGTAGTCCTGGAGCCAATCTCCAGCTAATACCAAGGGCCCTTCCACACAGCCCTATATCCCAGAATATCAAGTCATAAAATCCCACATAATCTGAGTGTGGACTCAAATAACCCAGTTCAAAGCAGATATTGTGGGATTTTCTGCCTTGAAACTCTGGGATATAGGGCTGTGTGGAAGGGTCTCGAGATCCCATTGTATCTTTATGGCTGATGCTCCCTGACAGGTTTATCTTGTCACACTTATAATGAGGTAAGCAGAAAAATAGTGGATTTCCTAAATTTTGGAATGGGCTCATGAAAAATATTTGTTTCTATTTCCTGAGATCATTCTGCACTGAGATCATTCTGATATTTGCATAGATCTCTGCTAAGTTTTTCTCTGAGAAATAGTCACATACTTAATCCTTCTCCACCCATCCCCTCCTTTCTGAAGCATTGCATTCTAGAAATAGTTTGCTATGTGTCAAGCAGTTTCTGTAGTGCAGATCTTAGTTATGCAAATTATATAACATTTATGTCAGCCTCATCATTTACAGAATTGATTCTGAATATCTAGTGCAGGTTTCCTTGGAGGAGTATTTGACATTTGGGGTGAAGCCTGGAGAGCACATGCAGCCTTTCTCAGCAGCCTCTGTTGGGCGCGACGAAGAACTGAAGCAATGGGAACTCAAAGAAGGCCTCCTTGTGTTGGGCTGTCAAGGTCTTAAGGACATATGTTAGTGATGTTTGTAAAGTGTCAGGCAGGATTTTGCAGAGCTTTCACGTGGCTATTTTTACACAAAATGCAGCGATCACATCCAGAGAGACGAATGAACAAAATTCATGAGGACATTGATTTTCTTTGTACTCAGTTATAAAACACATCTAAATGCAAAGGATCAGCTAGATATTTTCTTGTTGCTTCCTTTTCTTCTTCTCCCTCTCCTCCTCCTCCTCCTCCTCCTCCTCCTCCTCCTCCTCCTCCTCCTCCTCCTCCTTTTCTTCTAGTCATCCAATATCAGAAACTGCTATGCATATCCCAGTACATTAAATCACAGTAATGGAAGGGAGCAGGCGCTACATCTTTCTGAGCATATTTAATATAATACACCATGTCAGCAGAATTTGCATTAATTATCTAGGGGGCAATTGCATCTGATCAGATTTCATTGCCACCAAAAATTGCATAGACATTGTTAACATAAATAGTGTAAATGTGTATTTGAGTGTGCGGTTTTGTTGAATCAGGATTTTGTGTACTATATGTAAAGAATATTGTATAAAATGCAAGGATTGTATTTTATAATTAGGACAATGGATATAATGGGACTACACTGGCTCCTCATGAGGATTTTTTTTTTGTTATGCCTCACTTAGTCTGCCTTTTGTATTGGAATTGTATCCTTCTTGTCTTTCAGTGAACAGACAATTGCATGTATAATATTTCTAGGGTCAGGCTGCTATGAGTTTTCCAGGCTGTATGGCCATGTTGCAGCAGCACTCTGTCCTGACATTTCACCCGCATCAATGGCAGGCATCCTCAGAGGTTGTGAGGTCTATTGGAAATTAGGCAAGTGGGGTTTATATATCTGTGGAATGTCCAGGGTGGGAGAAAGAACTCTTGTCTGTTTGAGGCAAGTGTGAATGTTGAAATTGATCACTTTGATGAGCATTGAATAGCCTTGCACCTTCAAAGCTTGGTACTAAGCATGAGCATATAAATGCAACACTAACAATAATAATGTTTTCCATCTATAATTTTTGAATTCTCAGTTTCCTAATTTTTTGAATTTTTTTCATGTCAGGAGCAACTTGACAAACTGCAAGTCGCTTCTTGTGTGAGAGAATTAGCCATCAGGGGATGCCCGGATGTTCTGATGTTTTACCATCCTTCTAGGAGGCTTCATTCATGTCCCTTCATGGGGAGCTCAACCTGCTGTGTCCGGATTTGAACTGTTGACCTGTTGGTCAGTAGTCCTACCGGCAGAAGGATTTAACTCATTGCACTACTGGGGGCTCCTACACTTTTTGTTAAAGAATATATATATATATATTAATTTAATTAGAAGCCAAGCTTTCCATGCTTCAAATATTAGGGTCTGATTTAATTTATTAAATTTGACCAATTTGAAAACTCTTCCAATTTAACCATGATCCCTCAGATTAGTATCACAAAGTTTCTTAAATTTGGAGTGGGTGCTTAGTATAATATACATTTTGTACAGATTCCCTCCCTTGATTGCCTTCACTTATACTTATACTGTTCCTTTTCCTTGTTCTACTTTATAACTAACTGCTTACATAACAAGTAATACTATATGACATTCAGTTTGATATATCTTGCGGAAGTTACACTATACACATACACTATCTCTTGTAACTGCAAAGAGGCAAGATTTGTTGTTTATGGTAGTCCACACCTTAGTCACATCCCATTTGGACTACTGCAACACTCTCTACATAGGGCTGCCTTTGAAGATAGTTCGGAAGCTTCGAATGGTCCAGAGAGTGGCAGCCAGGTTGCTAACTGCAGCGCCCACAAAGGAGAGAACCACTCCCATGTTGTGGCAACTCCACTGGCTGATGGTCTGCTTCCAAGCTAAATACAAAGTGCTGGATCTTACCTTTAATGCCCTAAATGGCTCAGGTCCAGACTATTTGACAAACTACATCTCCCACTATAGACCAACCCGGACACTGTGGTCATCGGAGGAGGCCCTCCTCTCAGTTCCACCCCTGCCCAAAGCATAGCTGATGGGAATAAGAGAAAGGACCTTCTCCGTGGCTGCCCCCCACCTCTGGAACTCCCTTCCTAAGAAGTTAAAGATGGCCCCCCCTTCCCGTTTTCAAGAAACAGCTGAAGACATACCTCTGCTCACTGTCTTATGAGGAGGAGGAGGACTAGTTGGTAATACTACCATTATACCTCTGATTAATAGTTACCATCCGTATCCGTGCCCTGCTTGCCCCACCAGCTCAATAGATATCTTGAGCAATGATCAATCCATTTGCCCTAAGGAACTGGGAAATTGTTGTTTCTGTTCAATGTTTGATGTTTGTTGTAACAGGCTGTGTTTTTTATTTAACTTTAGTTGTAAAGTCATAATTTCATGTTTAAATGTCGGGTTGTTTAAATTTTGTTAGTATGGATATGTTGTTATTGTATCTGGGCATTGAATGTTTGTCTTTTATGTCTGGAATTCACCCTGAGTTCCTCTGGGGAGATAGAGCGGAATATAAATAAATAAATAAATAAATAAATGAATGAATAAATATTATTCTACCCCAGATTCAAAGATAATGGAAAGCACTGGCACCATGTCCATGGAATGGCAAACCTTTTATTATTATTATTTCAGTATAAATTTTACAGGAACCATAAGTGGTGATGAATCTATTTTTGGGCTAAGTCTCAGCCACTTGCATAGCTCCTATAAAGCACAGACCAAAGCACAGATTCAATGCCCAAATCACTGCCCAAAGAATGGGTGGAGGAGAAGGGGAGTAAGCACTTTGTTAGGCTTTTAGTGCTGGCAGGGAGGCATCTTATTTTCCTGAGCCAGAAAAGACCCAATTTGCTTTGATTTGATAAATAGTATAACATAACGCATAGTACATCGTGTGCACTCTCTTTCTTTCAAAGCAAAATAGAACAATTCATGAAGTATGGAACAAAGGCCAGCTACATGTGACTTTCCCGATGTTGTTAGATCACAACAGCCAGTTGTGCCAGCCAACAGTGAAGGATGATGGGACCTGTATTCTCACAACATCTGGAGGTCCACAGGTATAGAACCTGAGTAAAGTACACTGTTGCTCTATCAATGAATAGCGAAGACAGCTGATGTGAGCAGATGATGAGAAAGTTTAGCTGACAGATTGGCAAGGCAGGAACCTGACTTCCAAGTTGACCTTTCCCTTTCCTGGTCGATTCCTCTCTCAGCTTGCCTTCCTAGGTTTATCTGTCAGGTTGTTTTGACAGGAAAGACTACAGGAACAACCTAAATGAAGAACAATGTAGAATACCAGTTATGGCTATATAAAATTACTTGATTTCTGTTTTCTCCAGGTGATTTACTTTTTATGTGCCATTTTCATTGTTGTGAAAGGCCCTGGCACTGAAGATGGTGTCAAGAAATTATACATAGCAACCTAGGATTACCACAAATGACACTAAATTGAGGGACTAAATGGCTGAAACTTTGGTTTTGTGCCATCCACCTTTTCTTCTTTCTCTTTTAAATACCCTGTCTTTGGTTGAATTGGTTTAATTGCTGCCCTGTAAGGTAAATGGAGAAGAGGGAGAAGTTCAATAAACAGAACCGAGAGCTCATCCTGTAAAAACAGAAGATGTCAACCAGTATAGCATAACATAATAGCCACATGGCAATTGAGGAGCCGACATGAAATTTTCAGATAGAGAGAAAATAGATCCTTCTATAAAAGAAGATATTTGAAGTTTTGCACTGCATTTGATGATGTTGCTTTAATAAAGGAAAAATGTTGGATGAAGTGTTTTACTACATTGGTTAAGCATGAATCCCATGGAAGTCAAAAGGACATTTTGTGCTCAACAGTGGTAGGATTGTGCCATTAGTATGTGAACGAAGGGAAAGACTAATGAAAAACAGGCATTTGTAGTAACCTAAAAAGAACCCACTAGAGGGCACAAAAGAGTAAATTACATTCAGCATGTAAATGTGCTAAAGTGAAAATTGCCATTTGTCAGAAAGCAGTTCCCGGAGTGAAATATGAAATGCAGTAACCTCCTATATCTGAATTGCCTGGGGGACATCGAGCACATTTGGATAATCAGAGGTTCATGCAAAAAGGAAAGTTATTTGCTGAGGGTTATGTTAACATGGGTCTGCACAGAAGATGCATTATGAATTCCTCTCTCTTATTCGTTTTTCTCATTGCCAACTGTTAGCCGCAGCCTTGCACTCAGGGAAACAGCTCCAGTCCCATTGAAGTAAATAGATCTTCTGTTCATGCAGCTGTCCACCAGTTCCCCCTATCACAAAAGTCATGATTTGTGTGAAACCTCATTGTAGGGAATGCTGCACTTGCCAGATGGAGCAGACATTTTCTGTGTGGTAATATAACCCCATACTGCCTTTAAAAAAAAGTCTGACTAAAGTGTTCAGGGTCTGCTAAAATGGTGCATGAAATTTGCCTTATACCACCAGTCCTACACTGGGATAAGCGCAGACCTACAGGAAGAAGCCCAGCAAAACTGTTATAATGATGGTGGCTGTTGACCAGTTGTGCACTCAAGGTTCAAAATACAAAATCTTTCACTTTCTGCCTCCCCCCACCACTCTTCTTCTCCTCCCCCATTTTTCTTTATCTTCTTCTCCCTTCTTCCCCTTACTTTCTATTTTCTATTTCCTTATGACATGCTTTGTAACATAAAGAAACCTTCAATAAAGATTATTAAAAAGAAAAATACAAAATCTGGGAAAGATGAGAGTAACTCATCTTTTTTTTTTTTTTTTGAGGGGGAAGGAATTGGCATCTTCTCTCTTATGGTAGGTAATTTAAGAAAAGAAGGCGTAGTAGAGAAAGTGTTTATTATTTTAATGGCATCCTCTCCTCCCTTTTGGGTCCATAAGACTCAATTTTCAAAATATTTTCTGATAACTGTAGATTTAGGACCTTGTCACATGTGCCGTTGGAATTGCCACGAATCGCCACTAATTTATGCAATGTTGGCAGTGCCCGCCCAGGAGGTGTGGGGACCCATTGCCCTATGCACCACCCTGGCTTCTCCACCACCTCATCACAAGGGAGGAAGCCCCTTTAAGCTGGCTCAACCCTTGCAGAAAGATGAATTGAGCACTGTGCACTGCTGGCAATTCTTCTGGCACATCAGGTTTTTTTGTGGCAGTTCAGCACACAGCCACTTCGGAAGTACTTTTCCAGGCTTTGATGGGAGCCCACAGGCTTTGTGGCTAAAGTATAAAAAAACTCATCACACTGCCAAATTTGGGCTTAAATCTATTTGGGTTTAAATCTATAAAATGGAGGAAATGAGTCGATATATATCCAACTATATTCAAATATAAGCAATCGCATTGTATTGACATTCTTAGCTGGAAGAAATTTAGAGATGCATGCAGTTTATAATGGCTGACTTCAAGCCAAGGAGTTTACTTTATGAAGCATTCTGGTAGATGAAACAATTTTATGTAAAAATGCAACTCGTCATTTTCTTCCTGCTTTCTAAAAAATGGTCACATTCCAGTTGCAGCCTTTAGGAAAGAAGGAAGGGGACAATTCCTTACATTTTTACATATAATGTTTTTGCTTACTAGCATGTGCTTGTACTGTCTACTCTTTTACTGAATGTCAGCTATTGTTGTTTTCAATAGGCTTAAATGAGCCTAATGCATTGCTCAGTTGTGAGCAATGGTGCTTTTATTTTTCAGTTTGACTCAGGTCATACTGCAGCTAAGCATATAGTCATGTGTTTCATGGCAGGTTGTGTTACTTTTCCCTTCTTGACATATAGATCAAAACTGGCTTCCCTTGTTGCTGTTTGTTTCCAAGAGAATTTTTTTAAAAAATGTTATCTTTGACTTTTAACTCAAAGGTGTGTGTGTGTGTGTGTATGTATATGTCACTGGTTTATTCTTAAATTTGATTAAAATTAATTTAGCAACTTGTTACATGGATCTATAATTGCATGTTTCCTATTTTAAGACAGTAGTTTAATGAGGATTGCTGGATAAGGACTATACCAGGCCCCGAGGTTTCTGGACCAAAACTGGAGAACTAGACATGTCCCCTTGGGATGTCATAGGAAGTGGTTCCTGGTGATATCACCAAACATGATACATTAAGCATCAGATACATTTGCACAGTGTATGTCATTAAAATTAAAAGCAAGAAGTCTAACAACTGGAAATAATTAGATACACACACACATCCATTGCAAGACAGCATTGCCGCCAAGAAATTCTTCACCTTCGCCCTAAGAACTAAAGAAGGCGGGCTCTGATCCTAATTCAGATACAAACTCTGACATCTGGTGAGCCTAGGTCTTGGAGGACACTGGATTCCCCCTCTTCAAAAAAAGTTGTTCCATTTCCCCAGCTCAAAAACCAGAGTCCTAGTTCTAGATTATGCAGACAGAGCATTTGGGGTGGGGCAGGAATCCAGTTTCCCTTTCTTAGTACTATGGCAGCATCTCTCCCCTCCCTAAACAAATGAATACACACAGAAACATGCACTGGAATTATACTAAAGATATGAACAATGAGGATTCTAATGTGGACGATCTTTTCCAATAATGTAAAAGAGTGCATCAGCTACTACCTATTCAACTAGAAAACCCAAAATAATTCTACTAGCTGTAACTATTTCATATGTATGATCAGTACTTAGAGCATTATCACTATGACATTATTGCGATGCATTAGTCCCACTTGTGCCTCAACCTTATCACATAACATTGTTGCTCTCCAGGTGTCGTTCCAGTTCAGGGTCACTGGAAATGGGCTTTTTTTCACCCTGAAATTAATGTGTTAATTATTCCCTGTCCCCATAACAATTCAGTAACTATTTCAGATGCAGATATCTCATAGCATTTCTTTCCATGAATGAACCATTAGTGGCTGTGGTGTGAATGTAGCCAGGTTCTCTCTCCCTGAAGGATTCCTAAGAAAATCTCAAACTGAGAATCCCCAGGCCACATGAAGAAGGTGACATTTTCTAGTATGTTTAAACTCCTATTAGACTCCCCTTCTTATTTCTAGCTTTCATTTTTATTTAGAGAGCATCCACAATCAGTTACCCCCATGAGACTGGAGCAGATTTCAAACAGAATAATGTTGCATAAAGAAATAGTGTGATAAGGCCTTGAGTCATATTTTGTCACAATTGTACCTCACCCCCAACCTACTTTACTGGACAGATGGAGAGCCATTTTGATGATGAGCAAAGCATGGTTGAATTATGTTTGGGTTTTTTTTTGGAGGGGGGTAGTGATGGGGTGGGGTGGGGAGGTGTTGAAACAGGAGGTGTTACTTAAGTGTAAGCTGGTGATGGATTCTGGACAAATTCACAATAGATCCACAAGTACTTCTGACTCATAATTATTTAACAACAGGATAATAAAAACGACGTCTCCAGCCTACTCCAAATTAAGCTGCTGAAGAAAGAAAAGTTTGGAGGAGTTTTGTGTATGAAAAGACCATAAAATTAGTCCTAGAAATGTAAGCACATTTTTAGTCAGGTATGAGCATTATATTCCTGAACATTGTCTGATCTTCCCATGCCATCACCATTTTGATATTTGCTCCTTTTGGTGGATCTTGGACGTCAACTATCTTTACTGCCTTGATCTGTATTTTGATATTGTTAGCCCTGTTTGCTGAAAACATCCAGGGAGACCTGAAATATTCTGTCAAAATTATCTATTGTCAGACCTGATGTCTCAGATTATATATCAAGGGACAAAATTTTGTGTATCTGCTTTTCTTGTAAGAAAGTGATTGAACATTAAAATAGTTGGAACAATAAGACCTTTTCACATATTAGGACATGTGTATTTATTTTGTTTTCTCTGTGTGCCTTCATCTAGAATGATCACTTTTTATATGTTATTGTGTTTAATTCTGTTGTCTATAATAATAATAATAATAATAATAATAATAATAATAATAATAATAACAACAACAACTTTTTTTTGTATCCCACCACTATCTCCCCAAAGGGACTTGAGTGGCTTACATGGGGCCCAGTCAAACAGAGTTAAAATATACAAAATAAAATACACATACAAGCACCACAACACATAATTAAAAACATAATTCATCATACAACAACCAGTAGCTGAGCATAATGGATGTTCCTGAGTTAAGGGGTGAGCGAAGGCTTGTGCAATACGACTGCCCGAACAAGGGTTGATGGTAAAATGTGAGAGGTAGGTGATAAATTAAGGCTAAAAAGTCTTCCTGCAGGTCTTTAATCATATTAAAAATGCTAAATTTACACTTGGGTAATACCTTTAAAATAACCAAAATGGCATAAATATGTGCAATTTTTTGAGTTCTCAAGAACACTTCATCAGGGCAAATAGAATAAAAGAATAGAAGATGGAAAGAAAATTCTGCTGGATGCTATGTGCATGGTTTATTCTCTTTTGTGGCATTTTGGTTGATCTAAATAAAAGTGTTGCCCAGGTGCAAATGTTGATTCCTCACTCTCTCATGGACCACAATGGGTTTTATTGTTAAAAACAAGGCAAAAGCTACTACAGAATCAAGGAGAAAGATTGAGTGCAGGCATGAGGTACCATGATGTGTCCTGATTCATCTTTCAGTGTTACAAGTAATTACCCATATGCAGGCCAGGCAAAAGAGTGATAGGAACACCTTCTTTGGGGCCACAGGCTGCAGGATTTGCACAAAAAAGAATGGCTTCTTTTCAAGCATTAACTGTGCCAGATGGTGCCTTTTGTAGCGCAGCCAGTTATGGCCTGGGTTGAAACAATCAAGAGAATGAAAGCTGCTCCCAGCTCCTGGCACCTCAATTCCATGCTATTTGGATTTGTCTAAAATAAACTGACAATGAGACAAATAGACCCAATATTATGGAACACATTAATAAAGTGTTCTGCTAAATATCTTTTGGTTGAAAAAGTGAATTGTTAGACCTATTAAAAACTGCTGAATGACAGAGAAAATTTCATTATTTCCAACTATCATGTGGCCATATGGTTATATGCAGACGTTAACATTTGCCACAAAATTAACATCCAACTTGTGCCTGTCCTAAGTATAAATCTAGGAGGTATGTAAAAGAAGTATGCCTGTCATGAAGTATATAAAAGTAGGGCATTACAGCTGTCCAGAACAACTGCAATGGCTGGGAGCCCTGTGCAAACTATCTGAAGTGGATTGCCAAGAACTTCTGAGGATTCATATTGCTCAGCACTGGGCAGACCCTTCCACTTTTTCTCCCCAGCACCTGAGAATCAGTGGCATATTGTCACCAAATCTAGATGCTCTATCCAAGTGGAAAGGTTACATTTTTGGACTATAGTTCCCAGAAACTCCGAGCCAACATTGCAAACAACTACTCATCTGAGTTCTGCTAAAAGTAGATATTGATGAACCTATCAGCCATGAATACAGGTATACCTCAGTTAATGAAATAATAGATATGATCCTAGAAATTAATTTTTTCCCTTCAACTAATGACATGCAGTTGTGAAATGAACAATAATGCCAGGTAAACCTTACACATATAAAGAAGAATATTTTGAATCTCAGAGACCAGTGGTGGCCTTCATCCAAAATGTATTCAGGGATGCCTTTTTCTGCCCCAGATTCCATTATTGTAATGATTTTTATTTTGGTAGCCAAATATCCTGATCTATACTTTTTAACATGCTGTGGAAACTGGCACGACAAGCTAATTTGCTTCCCCCCTTCTAGGATGACATTTATTCTTCTAATTGCATTGCCTTTCAGAGTTAATATCCCTGTATAGTACAAGTCGTGCTTACCACCACTATTCCTACTTTGCTTATTATGTCAACCTAGCAAAAATTTTCATACCCAATAGTTTCAGATAAAGTAATATTAGTGTATGTAATGTCTGATAACCTTTTCTAAGATCTTTTCTTACGCCTTGTCACATGGCCGCTGAAAAAGGCTCATCTCACTTTGCTTTGCTGCGGGGCATGGGGATGTCAGCGCACCTCATCCTGCATTGCCCGACTCCTGCAGCTGTTGATTTTATGAGGGAAGCATGGTGCACATGGCTTTCCTCCATTAAAGTAAATGGCAACACCGGAAGTATCCCGTGTTGCTGAAGCGGTATGCTGGTTCTGCTCTCTTTCACCCATGGAGCCAGCACAACATCACCTGATGGGAGCTGGTTGGCTCCATGGGTGACCGGGACTAGAATGGTGCATGCCACCAAATTTAGCCTCATGTGATGAGGTTGCTAATCATGTTGTCTGCTCCCTTGCAGGTTTGTTGTAAAGTTGAAATTGTATGTAAGTTGGAAAAGGTACAGTTTTAAAGCATAATTTCAGCCAAATATAAACATATACTAGCTTTGGATAGCATAGAGTAGTGTTAACACCCCTGAACTCTCCGTTTTGCTGTCTGTGCCCCTGTTCAGCAGATTTCACCTCATTTTCTGTTCCAGTAATAATTAGATTTTGAAAAAAAATGACCTGTCGTGATAAAGCTTCAGTGGAGATACCTTTTCCCCATGATAATTCTTTCAGGAGGGATTTTCCCTTCCTGTGGGTATATTTCTTTTACTTCCTGTTGTCTACCCTTATTCTTAACTATGAGTCAATGGTAAGTTGGATGTTTGTAACTCGGGGACTGCCTGTATAAGAAAATGTTATGAAATTCATTGAGTTGCCATAAGGCAACAAGCTACTTGAAGAGACATACACAAATACAAACACTATATGTGTGTGTGTGCATGTGTGGAGACACACACACACACACACACGCACAGACAGAGAGCCAGAGAGACTGACACACACACACACACACACACACATACACAGAGGCAGAGTTTCATTTGGGAGACTGATGGGATACAAATTAAAAAAAGAAAAAAAATACTGCAACATTCTACCATATCAACAAGAGGCAACACACACACACACACACACACAAAACAAGAGAACAGAAGCCATGTTATGCCTGGATACTACATGTGAGAAAAGCCTAGAATATCACAGGATATTGCTCTGACAAGATTCAGCAGCAATGATGAGTGTGAACATCATTGCTTTATACCAAATTTCCTAAAATGAGCAGTACATTCTGTTGCCAGGAAACATATGTTCTACCATGGACTTTGCTGATGGAAAAAGGAGGGTCATATCAGATTCTTCCACTGTGGTGACTAGCTGAGATGGCATTTAGGTTTAGATGGTCAGTGCAGGATACTGTCAGTGATTATTATTATTTTTTTTGGACAAAGCCAACACAGAGATGGGAAACAGATTTCTAACAAAATTCTCAGAATGAAGATGCCAGTTTGTCTGGAGTAAACTAATTGGAAAGCTGTTTCCTGTGAGTTAGGGCTCCAGAGAAACGGCTGTTTGGTACCTTTGGGAACTCTTCTCTCACGTTGGTCTGCCTTTCACTGTATTATTGAGTGCTTTCTAGGCAATTTCCTCCTAGGTAATGCACTTAGCTTTGTAATTAGAAAATAGAAGCTCATTATTAATTCATATGAAAATGTTTTGGTGGCTTTTTTAAAAAAAAGGATATAATCACAGCATGAGGAGTTGGAGAACACAAAGGCTATGAAGCTTCCTTAAACGGATGCAGCGCCCATATGCAGATGCATAGATGTTTCTTCCTTTCTGTTTATGAACACAGCCAGCACCAAGGCAGTGTAGCGAACAGAAGGTCATGTGTTCCCTTCCTGCCCACTTTGGTTAGAGCTTGTGTAATTTGATCAAAAGGAGAGGGCCGAATATTGAAGAGATATTGGAAGAAGACAAAAATGGTTGCAAATCTCTTTGTGGTGTCCACACAAAAATAGATTTCTTCCTAAGCAGGAATTATTCTTAGAAAAAAGTAGCTAGACCTTACTAATGTCATTTAGAAGTATTTAATTCAGGTTAGCTTTAGCTTTGGAAAAGGAATATGATACAAGCATATACTGTACAATTATGCATGCTGTGAAGAAAGTGGAAAAAGAGAAGGTTTTCTTCCTATCACATAATTCTAAAATTCAAGATCATCCAAGTTAAATGGTGGGAAGATTTAGGAGGATTTCTTCCCGTACAGTATTTAATATGTTTAAATGTTCAGTGGGTTTCCACCCCATAGTATTGCCAAGCTGCTGTGCATAGAGAAGTCTAAGAGCAGAAAATGGCATCCCTTGCTCTTTAGAATGGGAAAAACATATTGCAAGCACTTGGGTATGTCCAAAATCCCACATTTCCCTTTGCCCACGTCTATTTTTACTTATAACCTTATCATAAAGGCCCATGGATTCACCTCGCATCAGGGTGAATCCATGGGCTTGCAGCAGGGGCGTGGAGAAGCCATCACTTCACGCCCTGCATTGCCCACCTTACCTTGCCCCGCATCCCATGGGGGGAAGTGTCGCCACCCAGCTTCCCCTCATTGCTGAGAAGGCAACACAGGAAGGCCCCCATGTTATCATAGTGGCAGCGTGTGTCACTTCCTCTCCCTTTTCAGGAGAAAATGTAGGGGAAGCGGTGTATGACTGGCAAATTGGCCCATGTGATGAGGTGGCAGAAGAGATAAATTGGTAAAGACCTTGGTTCAACAAAGCAGCACTTTCATTTGGGAACTCATTTGCATCAACTGTATCCCATGCAACTTATTGTAAAGAACTTCTCTCTTGCCCTTATGCTCTGTGGGGTATAAGCACTTAGAAATGCTGGGACCATTTAAAACTATGTGGTTACCATTTAATTTGCCTTCTTGCCGAGTGATAAACCATGATGCCAACATAAAGTGGCCTCTTATTTCTTTGATTTCTTAGCAAGGCATGGCCTTACAGATCTCATTGGACCAGTGATTCCCAAAGTGGGTGTTACCGCCCCCTGGTGGGCCCTTCAGCTATCCGGGGTGGTGGTGGTAATGGCCACAGGTGCATTTGGGGGCAATGAATAACTGTAAGGGGGTGGTGAAAGCATAAACGAGAAGATTTAGAAAAATTGATTTCCAGGGGGTAGGCCAAATAAGTTTGGGAACCACTGGACTACACCTTTAATAAGTGCTAGTCTAACCAACCTAGTAAACATTAAGAGGATTCTAGGAGTTGCTGTGCAACAATACCTAGAACTACCTATGTTTCCCACTGTGAATTAGAAGCAAAGTAATCTTTTAATTTAGTGCAGGGGTCTTCAAACAGTTTAAGCAGGACCAGCTAATGGACCCTCAGACTGTTGGGGAGGGTGTACTATAGTTTGGGAAAAAACCACGAATGAATTCCTAGGCACATGGCTCATATCTTAGTTGTAGTGCAAAACAAATGAAAGAACAATACAATGCAATATTTAAAATAAAGAAGCCTTTCAACAGATTTTTTCAGTGAGATTTTCCATATTCTCCTTTCAAAGCTAAGAGAGTATAAATTGCTGAAAGTCAACCAATTAATTTCCATGTCTGAGTTCTGGTTTCCTGAAGTTCAACACTCAAACCACTTTGCCACATTACCTTTTGAAATTTTATTTCAAGACTGCTGAAGGGAATTCACCATCTTCCAAGGCAATCTCTGGTCCTGTTGAACAACTCTTACTATCATGATTTTTTTTCTTAATGTTAGGTGGAATTTTTCTCGAATTCAGACCCACCCACCCACCCACTCCCCCATGCTTCTGAAACAAAACAAAAAGAAACACACCCAGCACTGTAGCAGTGAGCAGTTACCTTTTTGAAAATTCAGCTTGTTTACTAGGCACTGTGTACAATAAAAATATAACAACATGGAAGGATGTTGGTTTTTACTAATTCTGTGCTTTTTGGTTTGAGGGCAATTGCCTGTGGCAACAAGCAGTAAACACTCTTTTCCTCCTTATCAGCAGTCTTCTGATATTGGGAAATTCTTGTGAAGAGCTCCCCTGCCATCTTTTCTTAATAGTAGAAATATCAATTTCCTTTAACCTTTCCGCATAGAATTTCCCTTTTTCTTCAAAATCCTGAAGGGCATTTGGACACAGAGACTTTTGACAAAGCCCCGTAGACCCCTGTAATAAGGGAAGGATGCTTTCTGTCACATAGACAAAAGATTGAGAAGGAATTAAATTGGACTATGGGGTGATTTATTTTGCCAGAAAAACAGTGTGAATTGGCAAGCAAAGACCAAGATAGAGTGATTACCTGTGAGGCTGGAAATGTACTAATCAACTTTAGCAAAGCAGCCTCAATTCTGAAGGATAATTATCAAGTGTTTGACCTCTTTGTTGACCTGGCCAAGGAAAGTCAAATGTGCAAGATGAAGGGGTGCACGAAGGGAGATTATAGCATGCAGCAGACAAGCTGAGCAGTTTGCAATTCAAAGGCACACCAGCAACCATGAGTTGTTTGGAGTAAATTCACCACCGTTTGGGGAATGGAAAAAGTTGGAAATTGAGGGGAGGAAAGGAGGCAAAACAAACTAGTGGGAGGCAGAGAGTAGTGAAGGAAAAATAGCAGGTTTATGAACATCACCAATAAAGACAGGGTTTCGAGTAATGGTGTTCAAACAGTGGAAGATATGACAGATAGTTTGAACTAATTTAAAATGGAATAAGCAGCTAAAGTTAAATCATATATATGTCTCATGGAAATGACAGATTTGCCTGAAAATGAGGTGAAAAATCACTCTCCATTGTGCAAAGATAATAGAACACAAAGCCATTTCTTCAAAATCAGTTTCAAAAGCTGCTGACAAATATATGTGCTGTTGGTGCTGTGAAAGAACAGGGCTGTCTTAAAAGGTTAGCCATTCCTCTTGCAACAACAGAATAAAGGAATGGATCTGTCTGTAAATTGCATTTAAATGGAGCAATTTCCCAAAAAGCAAGGGCAGTGGTAGAGTCCTGAGATCATATCTGTAGTGGGCTCATGGACACCTGGGTGGGTCTGGAGAGACTGTGAAAAATACATGGGGCCGCAACTTGAGTTATAATGTGGGTTCTAAAAGGGTAAAAATCTTGTGGCCCCTTCAGATACTGTTTCACTACAGCTCGAAGCATTTTTCACCCTTGGCTAGGGATGCTGGAAGTTACAGTCCAACAATATACAGAGGGCCATTTATTAGGAAAGTTCTGAGAGTGCCTTGGACCGCCAGAAGATCCAACCAGTCCATACTACAGGAAATAAAGTGTGACTGCTCATTGGAGAGAAGGATAGTAGAGGCAAAGCTGAAGTATTTTTGCCACATCATGAGAAGAAAGGAAAGCTTAGAGAAGACCATGATGCTGGGGAAAATGGAAGGAAAAAAGAAGAGGAGCCGACCAAGGGCAAGATGGATGGATGGCATCCTTGAAGTGACTGGATTGACCTTGAAGGAGCTGGGGGTACTTATGGCCAACAGGGAGCTCTGACGTGGGCTGGTCCATGAGGTCACGAAGAGTCGGAAATGACTGAACGAATGTACAACAACAGCAGGCATTTTGTAGGTCCTCTAGAGTTAACTCTATGGAATTATTGAGTGAGAACACAGCAAAGGACAAGAGGGATCCTCTCACTTCTGCAGGAGTCTACCGTGTACCATGCAGCTGTGGACAAGTCTCCATAGGGACCACCAAACGCAGTGCCCAAACACGAATCAAGGAACATGAAAGGCACTGCAGACTACTTCAGTCAGAGAAGTCAGCCATAGCAGAGCACCTGATGAACCAACCTAGACACAGCATATTATCTGAGAACACGGAAATGCTGGACCACTCTCACAACCACCATGTCAGACTACACAGAGAAGCCATTGAAACCCACAAGCATGGGCACAATTTCAACAGAAAGGAGGAAACAAAAAAAAAAGTCTAAAATTACAACAGCAAAACAACAGAGAGGAAACAATCTGGGACATCTAATCACCTCTCAACAAAAGATTGCCCCAGGCACTGCCAGGCCATCAAATGCTAATCAAGGTGGTCAATTGAAACATTCACACCTAGCTCCAGCAGACAAGAGTCCTTTGTCCCACCCTGGTCATTCCACAGATATATAAACTCTTTTTCCTAGTTCCAACAGACCTCACTACCTCTGAGGATGCTTGCCATAGATGCAGGCGAAAAGTCAGGAGAGAATGCTTCTAGAACATGGCCATATAGCCCGAAAAACCTACAACCCAATGATTCCGGCCATGAAGCCTTTGACAATATATCAATCTTGGGGACTTTCAAAGGCTTTTTTCTTGTCTAGAGGGGCTCGCAAGTGTGGACAATGCATAACACTACTGAACAAAAGGCATCTTCATATCAAAATTTTTGATCCTTTCACCAAAAAATTTCCAGCAAGTATCACCCAAGCTTAAAAGCCTGGGTGGATAATAGTTTAAAAGCAAATCCACATTAAAATTAATTATGAAAACAAAATTAAAATATAAAATTTATCAGATTTTACCATCCAGCTTAGCTCTCGCATTCACATACTAAAGCAGCAAAAAACAATAGCTTGTGTAATATGATGGAAAATCTATTGTACTGTAAAATGAAATAATGGTTTTAAAACCCCAGACCTTGGCATCCTTCAATATTATCATGCCCCAAAGCAGCTGAGATTTCCAAAGAAACCCTTGGGAAATTGCAAATGCTGAGATGGGAGTAAGAATATGTAAAGTTAAAATATATATATAAATCTAAAATTCACTGGGGTATAGAGTTTAATATTTATTTCAATGATATTTGAAGTGGGATTTCTTTTTATATATAAAAAGTCTGCCTCTAGGGATAAAGCAAATAGCTCCATTTACTCTAACTGTTTGATTAAATTCCCAAAGTAGCAAAGTCACTGGGCAACACTAATAAAGTTTGTAGCTATGTAAGCTAAAATAATGATTAGCACAATCAAGTCTAATGCTTCAAGGCATAAGTTGATCATTTGCAGAGATGGGGAAGAAAATTTTCTTCCTCTTTTCAGCAATGGATAATTTGCTTGGTATGTTTTGGAGCTTTTTATTTCACTGCCTTCCAAGCACCAGGTATTACCGGTAGTTACTGTTGTATTAATGTGGCTGTCTCCCACTGATAAGGATGACTAAAACAACAATATGTTGGATTGGAAGTCATATTTAGCTTATGCTAAATTTATTGCTAGCATGGGAGAGCCAAGGGCTGCGAGGCAAAAATAATTATTATTCTTGCAGGTAATAGGAATCTGAAATGAAGCTTAGGATGTTTGGAGGCATGAACAAGGTTCTCTGATATTTCTATCCCTGTGCCATTATTGACACCTAAGAATGACAACTCTTTCCCCAAACTGGCTCTCCGATAGCATATTTAGTGTTTCTTATTCTCATGCCTAGTTGCAGTTACTCTATGTCATATTCTTCAATGTCTGCTGGAATTGCTTCATAAATGCAAGGTTTACTTCCAGAGTACTGTTTGAAGAGCTTCCACACTGCTTTCCTACTTGCTCCTAATGGGCTCCTCGGGGATCCTAATCACTACAGAGGATAAGATGGCTTAGGCTCTGGGGGATGACAAGAAGGCAGGAGAATGGTTTGCTTATCAGAAGTTATTTCTGAAAGGACCAAAAACTCAGTGACTTATGACCCTATCACAGGAGGCTTTTGTCCTATCCTATGACACTTCTAGGATGGAGCCAGGATGGAGCCCATGACATGATGCAGAGCTACTTCTGGTGGGGGTTCATCCTGGCTCCGTTCTGGAAGCATTGTAGGATGGAGCCCTGAGAACACGAGTGGCTACCTCCACCAGGGATACCTTGTGGGGGGCATGCAGCATCAGTTCCCCCTGTGTGATAGGGAAGGGGTCCATGGGGGCAATGTGGGCCACTTAACGCTGGCTCCCCCCACTGCCGGACAGATTCCGCTGTTGTCTACCAGCTTAAGGACCTCCATGTGATGAGTAGTAGTAGAATGAAGCAGCCATTTAAGAATCTGCTTGGTGGCACTTATGGGAGTTTTGCAGATAGATGGCAAAATAAGTTCACTGATCTTGGGTATTATGCATGGGGTTTATTTGAGGAGGGACATCAGGTGCTGGCCTACCTTAGGAAGATAAATGTTTTGGGCCAGTCCTGTCAGTAGTAGAGTATATACTTTTCATGCAGAAGATTCCTGGTTCTCAGGGCTCATTTAGATGGGCATTAAAATGCAAACTCATACTGAGTTGGGTTTTGGCTGTCCCCATGAGATTTCTGTACTTAGAAGTGTGGCTGCAGAACTTCACACTGTCAAGTCATCATAGTTGTGTGACATCAGCAGTGGTGCGATGAAGAAAGTGGCATTGCCAGTCAGAGGAGGCATTTTTGTAACTTTTTTTCATGTTGGGAGCGACTTGAGAAACTGCGAGTCGCTTCTTGTGTGAGATAATTGGCCATCTGCAAGGATATTGCCCAGGGGACACCCAGATGTTTTTGATGTTTTACCATATTTGTGGGAGGCTTCTCTCATGTTTCCGCATAGGGAGCTGGAGCTGACAAAGGGAACTCATCCGCATTCTCCTGGATTGTGTCCTGCTGGCACAAAAGTTTAACCCATTGCACCACCAGGGCCCCCTTACATAATTAAGTATGGAATGTCTTAACTGTGTATGTGTGAGTTGAAGACCTTCGAATATGCATTCAGAATATTTAAACATTATCCCTCTCCCTCCCACTATTTTTCTTCTCCTCAAATTCAGAGATGAGAATATTGAGAGATATTTCTCCCAGAAGATCCCATTCTGTGGATGGCTCAAAAAATAAAGACAGTCTTAACTGTAGCATTAAGGAACCTAAACTTTTAATAAGAGATAATTTGGAGAATGCCTTTGCTCCTTTGCAATCTGAAATTGGCAAAGTTAGAAAAGGGAGAGAGCTAGGGGAACAGTTGGGAAAACCTAACCAAGTTTTTACTGCAATTTAAAAATACATGTATATTGATGGCATGCATTTGTTGCAATCAGGATTCCCAGTATAGTCTACAACAGAGGAAAACATTTAAGACATTAACAAACAAAAAATATACCATTTTCAACATACTAAAAGAACTTCTTAAAAATAGTTTAAAAACCACAGATAATTAAAACAGCAAGGGCTGAAAACAATGTCATACAACACATTATTTGCTTCCTGCTGGAAATTTAAAACGAATGAAGCCACTCCCTTGGAAATTATCTTCAAACTAGCTTATTGTGTGAAGTATTTTGAGATACATTATACAATCTGCAGTGTCTAATAGTGCATTCATATTGTAAATTAAAATGCAGTATGACACCATTTTAACTGCCATGGCTCAATGCTATGAAGTCCTGGGAGCTTTAATTTGGTGAGGTACTAGCACTCTTTGGCAAAGAAGGCTAAAGACCTTGTAAAACTATAACTCCCATGCTTTCATTGTATGGAGCCAGGGGAGTTCAAGGGGTGTCAAGCTGCATTAATTCTACAGTGTAGTTGCACCCTAAGAAATGCATAAAATGTTTCAGTTGCGATTGTAGAGAGATTTGACAATCACTTAAGTGAATTGTCATTAATGCTTCAGCATCCCTTCCTAAAACATCATGATTTTGGGAAGAGTGGTCCTATTTTGCCAGAAGTCTAACAGATTTATGACTGTATGTAGAGAAGCACTTATTGGGTTCAATTTGAAGTTAATCAAAGATATTGTGGCATTTTTCTACCCTGATTCTGTCTCTATTAGTTTCCATCTGCGAAGATTTATCTGTGTCTCTAAGCTGTTGATCTTTGATCTGAATATAAAGATTCCACTTGATTACTCAATTTCTCTCTTTTCTTCAGAGTTCTTTCACATGTCATAGATAAAGTTTAAAAGACAAGAAAGTGTTTCTTTCCCTGTCATTACATCAAGGCCTGCTTTTTGCTGGATTTTTTTTTTGCATTCAAATCTAAGAAGGACATTATATCAGAATACAAACAGTCCCCAAGTTACAAACATCTGACTTACAAACTACTCATAGTTAAGAACAGGGTGGAGACAACAAGAAGTGTGAGAAATTGACCCATAGGAAGGGCAACTCCTAAAAGAGTTATCATGGGGGAAAGATATCTCCACAAACATCCAACTTACATACAACTCATAGTTAAGAATGGGAGTGAGACAACAGGAAGTGAGGCAAATCTACCTTTTGGAAGGAAAATTCACTCCTGAAAGAGTTATCATGGGGAAAAGGTGTCTCAGTTGAAGCTTTCTTGCCAATCCTTGTTTCCACAAGTCATTTTTTTTCAAAACCCAGTGATCACAGGGACAGAAAGTGAGGGGTAATCTTCTGAATAGAGGCACATACAGCAAAACAAACATCAGAACAGTGTTAATTCTTCCCTATAATATCCAACTGTAATATATATTTATATTTGGCTGGAGTTACACTTTAGAAATGTACCTGTTCCGACTTATAGACGAATTCAACTTTATAGCAAACCTTCAGAACCTAACTTGTTTGTAACTTGTGGATTGCCTGTACTGCCATGAACAGTATTTCAAATGTTTTAATTCTTTACATCGCAACCTGGATGTCTGCCATAGAAGTGGGTGAAACGTCAGGAGAGAATGCTTCTGGAATATGGCCATACAGTCTGGAACACTCACAACAACCCACTTTACCAAAGAGTTTGCTCATAATTTAAATATTACTTTCTCTTTGGAAACAATTTTTATGAAGTGTTCAAAAATACAGTCATAATAGATAAATGCTTCCTTGGAAGCTTTTAAACAGAGGCTGGATGGCCATCTGTCAGGGGTGCTTTGAATGCAATATTCCTGCTTCTTGGCAGGGGGTTGGACTGGATGGCCCATGAGGTCTCTTCCAACTCTATGATTCTATGATTCTATGAGAGGGAACACCTCTGTCTTGTCTTGTCAGAGGACTATTAAATCCACCTCAGAATGAGATCGCTGACAACTCGGCAGATTGGTGTGAAGCATTTGCTCGGTTCTTTGCAGACAAAGTTGCACTGATCCGTTCCGACTTTGATGCCACGTTAACAGCAGTCTCTGAGGATTTAACATGAACATCTGCTTGTCTGGTTTAATGGATTCATTTCAATTGGTTCAGTTCGGGGATGTGGACAATATAATTGGAGAAGCGAGGCCTACCACATGCATCCTAGACCCCTGCCCATCCTGGCTGATAAAAGAAGCCAGAGGAGATTTGGGCTAAGAGTGGGCTAAGGTGGTGGTTAATGCCTCCTTACAGGAGGGCAAGATTCCAGCCAGCCTAAAACAGGCTGCTATAAAAACGCTGTTGAAAAAACCATCACTGGACCCCACTCAATTCATCAACTTTCAGCCAGTTTCCAATTTTCCCTACTTGGGCAAAGTCATGGAACGTGTGGTGGCCTTGCAAATCCAGGTAGACACTAATTATCTGTATCTGGCGCAGTCTGGCTTTAGGCCGGGACATGGCACTGAAACAGCCTTGGTCGCCTTAGTAGATGATCTATGCCGGGAGCTAGACAGGGGGAGTGTATCCCTGTTGGTTCTGCTGGACCTCTCAGTGGCCTTCGATACCGTTGACCACAGTATCCTTCTGAGACACCTCACAGAAATGGGACTTGGTGGTACTGATCTGCAGTGGCTCCAATCCTTCCTGGAGGGTCGGTCTCAGAGGGTGTTACTGGGTGACACCTGTTTGACTCCACAGCCATTGTCTTGTGGAATCCCTCAGGGTTCAGTACTGTCCCCGATGTTATTTAACATCTACATGAATCCGCTGGGGTTGATCATGTGGAGTTCCATAGCAAGGTGTTATCTGTACGCAGATGATATCCAAATCTGTCGCTCCTTCCCACCTGTTACTAAGGAGGCTGTCCAGACTTTGAACCGGTGCTTGGCTGCTGTGTCAGACTGGATGAGGGCTAATAAATTGAAATTGAATCCAGACAAGACAGAGATCGTCTTGGTCAGTTGAAAGGCTGAACAGGGCATAGGGTTACAGCCTGTGTTGGATGGGGTTACACTCCCCCTGAAGATGCAGGTTTGCAGCTTGGGAGTGATCACTGAGCCTGGAACCTCAGGTTTCAGCGGTGGCAAGGAGAGCTTTTGCACAGTTAAAACTTGTGTACTAGCTGTGCCCGTACCTTGGGAAGTCTGATCTGGCCAAGGTCGTCCATGCTCTGGTTACATTCCGTATAGATTACTGCAATGCAGTCTACGTGGGGCTGCCTTTGAAGACTGTTTGGAAACTTCAGCTAGTCCAACGGGCGGCAGCCAGATTACTAACCGGGTCAACATACAGGGAGCATACCACCCCCTGCTATACCAGCTCCACTGGCTGCTGGTCCATTTCTGAGCCCAATTCAAAGTGCTGGTGTTGACCTATAAAGCTCTATACGGTTCTGAACCAGCTTACTTTTCCGAACGCATCCACCCCTACATCCCACCTCATAATCTAAGATCATATGGAGAGGCCCTGTTCTTGCTCCCGTCAACAGCACAAATGTTTCTGGTGGGGACGAGAGACAGAGCCTTCTCGGCTGTGGCCCCCCACCTATGGAACACACTCCCAAATGAGGTAAGATCTGCTCTCTCCCTCCTGGCTTTTGGAAATAAATTAAAATCATGGTTTTAGGACCAGGTTTTTGGACAGTAGATGTATGTAGCACTTTAGAAGGACATTGACTGGAACGGCAATATGGCTGATGAGACTGTTTTACTATTTTAATGATTGCTGATGTATTGTTTTAATTATGATTTATGTTCAATTGTGGTTTTATTATTGTAATTGTTATGTAGTGGCATCATATCGGTGCCCATTGTAAGCCGTCCTGAGTCTCCTTCGGGGGTAGAGAAGTGATGGGGTAGAAATACCAGAAATAAATAAATAAATAAATAAATAGTTTAGGCTTCAATTTGTTTGCCCTCATCCAGTTCATTACAACTGCCAGGCACCGGTTTAGCACAGGAACAGTTTCCTTGGAATTAGGCAGAAAGACCTTCCCAGGGAAAGTCTGATTGACACTGTAGAATAGATGTTCTTTGTCTCCAAGAAAGGTAATAGCAGAAACAAAATGTTTCTGTATTTCTTTCCAGTATAAAGCACTAGATTTTTTTTTCGTGTCAGGAGCGACTTCAGAAACTGCAAGTCGCTTCTGGTGTGAGAGAATTGGCCATCTGCAAGGACGTTGCCCAGGAGATACCTGGATGTTTTGATGATTTACCATCCTTGTGGGAGGCTTTTCTCATGTTCCCGCATGGGGAGCTGGAACTGACAGAGGGAGTTCATCCATGCTCTCCCGGATTCAAACCTGCAACCTGATGGTCTTCAGTCCTGCTGGCACAAGGGTTTAACCCATTGTGCCACCAGGGACTCCAAGGCACTAGATATTGGTAGCTAAGTATAGTTGGTCCTGGTTTGTACTTGGATAAGAGGCCACTAATAAATGCCAGGTGTTGTAAGCTATATTTTAGAGCAGCAGTTCCCAAACCTTTTTGGTCATGGAACCATTCAGAAAACTCCCCCCCCCCCACCCTACAGAACCCTAACTCTGTTTCCTAAATGTTATGAACTCACAACGTCCTTCCTTCCTTCTTTGATCTACTACTAATTGCCTGGGTGTTTTATATCATGTAATTTGGAAATAAAAAGAAAACAGTTTAAATATAATCACAAACATTTATTTTGGTACAGGAAAATGTTGGATTCACATCTAAAGTGATGAATGAAATTGTTTCATTTTTATGCTTAAAATAGTTTTGAAATTGGGCTTTAAGTCCAACCACTGGATATGTAAATCCAGGGTGGCATCCAACTTACTCCTAAATTTATTTTTAGTGGAAGTATAAGCTGACAAGCCTGATTCGCATTGATAGATGGACACAAAGGGGAACATTGCTTGGATAGCCTTTCTGGCTACTGACAGTTATACATCTATCAGTCATAAATAAAAGGCATGCAGTGGCACAGATTCAAATTTTGTTTTAAAGCAGAGGCACATTGAATTTCAATAAGATCTTCACACCTATATATTTTTAAAAGATTTAAAAGTTTTTTTGCAGAACCCCTATGATTTTTTTACAGAACCCTAGGGAAAGCATTATTTTAGAGTGATGAACTGGTAAAACCACCTCTGAATATTCTTTACCTCAGGAATATCTGTGAAATTCATGGGGTGAAATTCATTAAGTCAACAGACAACCTGAAGCCAGACACACATGTTGATTTCTTCATACATCCACCTATGAAAATATATTTCCTTTCTTCCTCTTTGCAGAATGAGAGGTCTGTAATAAATAATTGTTCTTGTTGTTGACTGGTCAGATCGGCTCTGAAGTGCATACTGTAGTTGATACAGGTACAGGTAATATTGATTCCCGCTGCTACTGTGTTTCAGTTTGTGCAATCTGAAGATGTGGGCTGGATCCTTGGAGATGTCAGAACCATCTCTAAGGATGAAGAGCGCCCTTCCTATCTCATAAAATCAACCAGAAGAGGTCTGACTGAATGGGGCAAGTCAACTTCCTATCGTGCCTGAGAGGTTCTGCTAAGGCTGCTAATGAAAAGAAAATCCTCTCAGAAACCATACTTGGAATCATTAGCCAGCTTCCAGTATCCCATTTTTGGCCAAGGTTCTAAAAAGGGGTAACCTTGTTGCTCTAGGGCTCCTAGATAAAATGAATTTGTTAGATCTATTTTAGTTTGGCTTTAGGCCTGGCTATTGGACAGACATATTTTTCCTTAGGACCTCATCACACACAGGGTCCTCTCCATTTCTATACACTTTAAAGACAGAGTTCCACGTAATCCATCAAATGACAAAACAGTTGTTCCATGGGTTGCCTGTGGTACTCCATCTTTAAAGTATATAGTAGCGAGAGGATTGTGAAGTCAGGGAGGAAATGCAATGCCCAACTTAACAGGCAGTGGCCGTTGTGGCGTTGGGTGCCCTCTTGCTGGCCATGGCGTCTCAGTGTTGTATCATCTTTGGTCCTGAATCTTTGCCTCTAATATCCTTCCCTCCAATGAGCAGTCGACATAACGTGTCCTTATTCTTATCTAATTCAAAATCCACTATTCCCAACAAATAGTACTCTGGTTTCATTTCCATTTTTAGATCCAGTATCTTCTTTGATGTTTCATGAACCTCCTTCCAGAATTTCTTGGTCTTCTCACTCATCCACCATAGATGGAAGAATGTCCCGACCTTTGTTTGACATTTCCAGCATTTGTTGGGGACTTTTTTGTAACATTTCGCCAGTTTACTAGGTGTGATGTACCATTGGTAAATCATCTTAATCCAATTTTCACGCAATTCATAAGAGTTTATATATTTTAGTTTATTATTCCAGATCTTTTCCCATTCTGAAATTCTGATTGGATGTCCAATGATTGCTGTCCATTTTGACATGCAGGTTTTTGTTTGGTCGTTCTCTGTTGACCAGATTAATAAAACTCTATATAATATTGTGATCACTTTTCTTTCAGATATCATTATCTTATCCCATAGTTTGTCTCCTGTTTTGAATCAAAGTTTTTTGTCTTTGTTAAAGGCCTCATTAAGCTGTCTAAACTGAAACCATGTTAGATTCCTGTATCAAGGTTGGTTTCCATTCTGTACGTGGAGCACAAGTCAGCCAGGTTCTGAAAGAAGTTAGCCACAATGCCACAAGCATAATGTTGACATGGCTCCCTCCACCCTCAATATGTGAGGCCTTTAAATTGCTCCCTGTGCCACCCATCTTAAAAAGGCCTAGACCAAGTGTTTGAAGGCAAAGATTAACAGACACTGATCTTTATGAGTTGCCCTTCTAGTGCCTATGGGGAAAGTAGATGACAGTAGCAGTCTTCAACTTGCTTGAGGCTGCTTCAGTTTTTGCAATTGCTACTGCTGCAGTTATTTTCTAAAAATTGAGTAGATATATTTTTCAGTGCTGTATTTTAGCTTTACAAGAATATGATAAACCAGGCATAAAAGTACTGCAAGGAGAAGGAAGATCTGTAGCTTGTACTACCTACATCTATGTATTACCTGGGAGACTCATGCTGTTTTCAAGAAAAACAGAACAACTCTAATGCATAAACCATAATTTCCATAGGAACCTATGAAAATGTAGTTTTGCGCAGTATTCAGAAGTACAAAAACCTGTTTTTGTTTCATTGCTTGCAGAAACTGGTGTTAGGAAACCAAGACCAGAAGTTGCTACAAAATATAAAACTGCTACATACTGATAGAAATAAGTATCAGATCTTTCATTTCTGATTCTCATATATATGGCAGACATTGATGGATTAAATGCATTTTTAGACCCAGCTGCCAATTTTCCCCTCTTTCAGTGAGAAGTTTATGAGTGCCCTTTGTTTAAGTGCACATTAACTAATAATGATGTTTCAAGGGCTATTATAATAATCGACTAAGTGTAGCTATGGCATTTGAGGTGATTATGTCTCAAAATGGCTAAATAGCATGTGATGGGGCAGGTTTCCTTGTGTGTTAAAAGCCAGGAAGCATTTTCAGAGGAAATCAAATGAAAATATTGTAAGCACTCTGGATAACAGATTAGTCAAGTATCCATACCCTACTATGTAAAGCATTGTTGTAAGAGAGCAGGAAGAAAATCAAGGGTTGTTTTTTTTTTTAAAGGGCATTGCTTTAAGGACTGTGAGAACATAACACAGCTCATCCAAAATGGAGGGTGCAGTTGACCGAAAAACATTAAATTTTGTAAAACATGAACCTGCCAGGAAGACTTCAAAATAGAAATGAAGTAAATGAAGTAAATAAAATCAGGTTAAAATATTCTTGCATTCAGAAGCCAAATCTTATTGACTATAAGTCAAGAAATCAAAGCATGTTCACTATATTGTGACATCATCAGACAAGCTAGCTGACCAGCTCATACAGCCATTAAGAAGAGGAGCTCTCTTAGAAATGCAACCAAACTGCTATCAATGCTCAGCAAGTAGGATGAGGTGAATTCACAGACCCAAAACAAAAAAGCTAAACAGGCATTCCCCCACACCTATTTTTGAATGTCAGAGAAGTAATTCAGAAAGATGCTATGATTGTTGGCACTGAAACCTCAGGGAGGGTTTTTTCCAACATGTTTACAATCATTTCCAGCATCACGAACAGTTGACACAGTTCTCAATGTAGATCACATACTAAGATAAAATAATCTCGATCCCAAGGCTAGGTTTGAGGTCAGGCCAAAATACACCAAGATAATATATTTTATCCACAATCCCTTGCAGCTGAGATGCCATAACATACTCCACATCTTGCCCAAGAGTGGAATACTAGAGATTAGCTAGTAATTATCAAATATGCTGGGATTCAGGGAGCTTTTTCCACAACCTGTTTACAATAACCTCTTTTAGCAACATTGAAAATCTGTCCTGTTACAGAGAGACCTTCACCACACTCTGTTTGTACCTATTTGGCCAGTTCCACTTTAGTCACTTGGCCAGGGTGAACAAGGGTCCAGTGCAAGTGGTGTGATTTTGACCTCTTCATTCATATGAATGCATCCCTCTTTATTTGTAGCTTTGATTATTCACTGATTATCTGACTTAAAAGCTAGTGATTTGCTGGCAAATTATGAATAATGAGATAGGATGATGCATTTGCCTTGAATTGTTTTGCCCTTCTTTTAATCACACCAAGCTTTAGCTGAGGGTATTGATATTAGATGATACAATATCCCTCTCTCTCAAAGCAGAAGTCTAAAATGATTTGTTTTATGAACAAAAGAAACTACTCATATCCTGTCCGTTTGTCTATCTAGCCAGCTCCTGTCACCTCTGACTGAAAACTGCTGCCCAGGGTTTCATTATCAGTTACTTGAAGTCTAGATTCAGTAGGCAAGCCACTGATATCTCAGGTCAAGAGCCTTGTTAAAATGCCATGACAAAATGATGGGATATGAATTTAGAAGATACTCATTTGTAGAATTTTCATTCTTTGGAACATGTCTGATAAAAATTGGCAATATCTTCAATCAACCAGCATTTTGATGATCAGAACTTTAAGGGAAGATGACAAATGATGTGGAATAAATTCTTGGTAATTTTGTTCATCTTGGTTTTGTAGCAAAGACTACACATTCTAAGAAACCATCAACAGAGTAACTTTGTTTAGAAAAAATATTAGAGGAATCTAACAAAAGAGATAGGAATGAGACTTTCCATAGAGATGGAAGATAAAGGAAGTATGGAAGTGTCTCATTTTGAAGCAGGGTGAGGGTGACACCAGAAATTAGGGGTACACAAATCGAAGCAAAGAGGAAAGGAACATAGTAGAAGAAAGAATTTCATGTTGGCCCAAATGGAAATAGCAGTCAGACGAGTTGCCAGGGATTTGAGACTATAGAGTGTCTAATGAAAGAGACCTAAATAGCTATGTTAGAGAAGGCTGAGGAGTCAGTGCAGTTCAGTTGGAAGGAGCCAACATGTTTTGAAAGCCAGATAATGAAGGAAGTCTAACTAGAAGTCTATCCTGATTCTGGTTGAAGATCACAATCTGCCCTCTAGCATTAGAGCTTAGAAGGTAGAGCACAGTACATTAGTATGTCCAGCCAATATTTACGATAGCATGGCCTAACATTTTTTAAAAAAAACCTGCTTACCCATCAAAGAGACAGTAGGGTGGGAGTAGTGAGACTGTTTGTCATTCAATGATAGGCAAGAGTAAATAAGTATCTCCAGTTCCGCGCAACTAGAAAAGAGAAAACTAGTAGAAGAAAAAAATCTTTATAAAGCCATCACTATATTGTAAAAAGACAAATATGACTGATAAAGGGCTAAGACAAGGTCCAAAAAACAAAATTAATCTATATGTCATATAAATTCATACTTATTTTGATCAACAGTGAGTGTTTTTCTTTTGGGGGTATTCACTTGCAGCCACCATTGTAAATATTTACTTCAGATCTTTCTCTTTCTCTTTTCTCTCTCTTCCTCCTTCTCCCTCCTCCCTCCTAAAAACATGAAAAGGCACTCAACACTGGTATTGAACCGTGATTTCTTGTTCTTGTTCATTGGAGAGTCCACAGGCTCCTCCAAAGTTAGCTGTTTTAAAAATACATTGAAACAGATTACATCTATACAGTTTTCTTTCTATCCACCACATTTATTTATACCACAGGATCCTCATTTAATATAGATTCCAGAAAACTCTCAGTAGTAATCTGTATGAAGTGAAGCAACAAAAAACTCACAAGAAGCAAGCTTGAATTCAGCCGAAAAGTCATTTATAACTCCATTTGGTTTCCTAAGAGCAACACCAAATGTCAGCATAGTTACAGTCTGGAAGCTCATCACTTGACATCAGGAAAGAATAGTGACCTACCCAATAATGGAAGTCCTTTCTCTGCTTTCTTAATGGCATCGCACAACGCAATGTGAGAAGTTTACTAGGCTTCACCTTGGCATTTGAAGAGAGAAAAGAAAAAGCTGCTGCCCAAACTACGTTAAATTAGGGAACCCTGACAGCACTGCCTGCAAAAGCAGAAGCTTCAGGAAGCGACAGTCACGTTCTCAGATGAAACAGGCCACCTTCTGGAGTGAGAAGGGTTAATGAAACATTGATGCCCTTTGTGACAAAAGGAGGCTTGAAAGCTGGCAAAGCCACTTGTCAGGAAAAACTGAAGAAATGAGAAAAGCTCTCATAAAGTGTGACTTTTTGTCACCATTAACCTCCTACCACATGCTAAAGCAGATGGGATTTCTCTGGGTTTCTGCCAAACACTGAGTTCATAAGAGACTAGAGGAGGAAAATACGCAGCACCAAATGCAGGCAGTGATAAGAGAGAGATTGCTCTCGCACATTTCTCTGCTTGTAAAATAAAGACAATTGCTCCCAAAGTAACCGCAAGTAGCAGGCACAAGTCAGATTTGTTTTCTCAGCATTTTCCTGTCCTGAGCTCTGTTTCAGGCTCCTAAATGCTGCTTCGCCAGTCTGTCCCATGATGTAAAAATAACACTGTTTTATGTTTTGTGCTGAATTCCTGATCATCCTAGCAATGATGTTCGAATATTTCAGTTTTACAGGTTGGAAGAGGATGGAAAAACCAAGGAGAAAAAAACAAAAGAATAAATGTTCCAGGCATACCTCAACTGACAAAGGATTTTACTGATGCACATTATCCCACTGAGACTAATGTGCATCAGCCCCATTGTGCATTGGTCCTGATATGCATCAGTCACATTGCTGGCTCCTTTATTTAATAATGTAACAGTAGCCCATTACTAGCTACACACATTATGTAACTTTCTACTTCTAACTTTCTACTTCTAACAGCCTTGGTCGCCTTAGTGGATGATCTGCGCCGGGAGCTCGACAGGGGGAGTGTGTCCCTGTTGGTGCTTCTGGACCTCTCAGCGGCCTTCGATACTGTCGACCACGGTATCCTTCTGAGACGCCTCGCGGGAATGGGTCTTGGAGGAACTGTTTTACAGTGGCTCCGCTCATTCCTCGAGGGTCGGTCTCAGAAGGTGTTACTGGGAGACTCCTGTTCAACCCCACAACCTTTGTCTTGTGGGGTTCCTCAGGGCTCAATATTGTCTCCCATGTTGTTTAACATCTACATGAAGCCGCTGGGTGAGATCATCCGGAGTTTCGGAGTGCGATGTCATCTGTACGCGGATGATGTCCAACTCTGTCACTCCTTTCCACCTGCTACTAAGGAGGCTGTCGAGGTCCTGAACCGGTGCTTGGCCGCTGTGACGGTCTGGATGGGGGCGAACAAATTGAAATTGAATCCAGACAAGACAGAGGTACTCCTGGTCAGTCGCAAGGCCGAACAGGGTATAGGGTTACAGCCTGTGTTGGATGGGGTCGCACTCCCCCTGAAGACGCAGGTTCGCAGTTTGGGTGTGATCCTGGACTCATCGCTGAGCCTGGAGCCCCAGGTTTCGGCGGTGACCAGGGGAGCATTCGCACAGTTAAAACTCGTGTGCCAACTGCGCCCGTACCTTGGGAAGTCTGACTTGGCCACGGTAGTCCACGCTCTGGTTACATCCCGTTTGGACTACTGCAACACTCTCTACGTGGGGTTGCCTTTGAAGACGGCCCGGAAGCTCCAACTAGTCCAACGTTCGGCAGCCATGATACTAACGGGAGCGGAGCGCAGGGAGCATACAACTCCTCTGCTGCACCAGCTCCACTGGCTGCCGATCTGCTACCGGGCTCAATTCAAAGTGCTGGCGTTGGCCTTTAAAGCCCTAAACGGTTCTGGCCCAACTTACCTATCCGAACGTATCTCGGCCTATCAGCCCGCCAGGACCCTAAGATCTTCTGGGGAGGCCCTGCTCTCTATCCCGCCTGCTTCACAGGTGCGGCTGGCGGGTACGAGAGACAGGGCCTTTTCTGTGGTGGCCCCGCGGCTATGGAACGCCCTGCCCTTGGAGGTAAGATCAGCCCCTTCATTGATGATATTCCGAAGAAGATTGAAGACCTGGATGTTTAAGCCGGCATTTGGTTAACCCAATGCAACGAATGGTAACTGACTAAAGGACTGGCAACATGGATGACGAACTGGATCACGTTTTTAGTTAAGAGTCGAACTGGATTGGTATTGATGTATGAATTGTGTTTTTATGTTTTTTATGTTTTTTATGCTTTTAACTGTATACTGTTGATTGTTATATTATGTTGTAAACCGCGTTGAGTCGCCGGCTAGGCTGAGAAACGGCGGTATATAAATATAGCAAATAAATAAATAAATAAACTCTTACAGAAGACTAAAGTCCCCAACAGGATTCTGTCCACTTTTACTTTTGTTACTGTTACTTCTACTCCCTTATATTTTTTCCAACCCTAAGAACTCTGTGCAATTAGTTCTCAGTAAGCAGCTTCACAGAATGTATTTCCAACACCTTTCATCTTGGTTTCATCCTGTATGCCCCTCATTTCCTTGATTTACAACAACAACAACAACAACAACAACAACACTTTATTTATATTCTGCCCTTCTCAACCCAAAGGGGACTCAGGGTGGATCACAGAACACATACACAGCAAACATTCAATGCTGTTTTGTATACACAGTAAACAGACAGACAGAACCGAAAGGAGGTGTGTTGTTTCGATGCCATGGAAGGTTGGGCTCAAGTCTAGCCACAGGGGTGCTGTCACTCTATCCTCTATGATGAAGAGCCATCAGGACTTCCTTCTTCCTTTTGGTCGCCCAGCATTTTCTGTTCTTCTTTCTTTCTGGCGTTGTAAAACACCTCCCCTGCATTTAATGGGACCTCATTTATTATTATCCATCAAAGTCTTTAGACTAGCCAATAAAACACAAATAGATGTTTTTCTGAAACTCCTTGCCTTTCCTCCATTATGCCTCATGTGATGCCATTGTTTAAATTTAAATTCTTAGCCAATACACAGGTATCTGCTCCAGCTGAAATTAATTGTAGTGTTTCTTGGCTGCATAGTTGGATGTGTATTTAATTGTGCACTTGGTTGCACAATGTTTCCATTAAACAAAAGAGCCATGTATCACAATCAACAGATAAGTCCATTTGCGGATATTTTCACATAGCCATTCTGATGCAAGATCTCAGCCACTGTTTCAGATTTGCAATTGTTGGCAGAATGATGTTAAACCACTGTAACCTGATGAGATGATTTTGGGACTGACCTGCAAAGTCAAGGCTCTATCATGTTTGTTGTGAGCTCATTGCTCTTTTTCATTAGAATGCCTTTAAAAGCACAGTGGAATATAAAACAGTTTTAAAACTTGGCACACAATGGCCTTCATAAATCCATCCATTTCCAAAGATAAAATAAAGTGGACTAAATAACTACTTTGTTTCAAGTATCACCTTATAGCTTTCCAAAGATGAGAAAGTACTCTCTACAGATAAATAATAATTTGTGCACAGCTGTGTATACAAAGCACAAAATTGCTAGAGTAAGATAATACATTAGGAGTCACAAATAAGTGACCAATGCAGGCAAGCACTGAGGACATGAAAGTTTTGGCTCTTCCATATAGGAATACACCTATATTCTCACCAAGATAATAAAAAATAGTCAGGTTTTCATATTGAGAAAAATAGACTTCCAGAGAGAGAAGAATACATTTGGATTTATTTTTATATTGTTTCTTCCAATCGCCACCAGTAATATTAAGAAACCGTGACTTGTGTTTTATATCCACAGAACATTCTTGGTCCCTGTGGTTAATTAAAATATATACACGCACCCCAAATTAACAACTAAAAGAGAATTTGTTTGGTAAATTGCTTTGATGCTGATCTCTCATTAGGAAGGAGTTTAATTCCCAGGTATTTTGCAAATTTAGCCCAACACAATAATCTTTGGGAGTGTTTAACATTTCCCTATAGTTGGCCAAGGCTTCGTTCCAACAAAATCTTTCAGCTGAATGGTTATACAGAAACTCTATCAATATTCATTTTTATTACTTAGGGATGCTGCTAATAAGCATTTCTTCCTTCTTTGATACAACTACATCCATTTAATGGGGAAGGGCACTATCATTTGGGTAACATCACATTCATTTAAGACTCAGAAGATTTTGGGCCAGTTAATACAACATGTCCACGTATTACAAATGTGTAAACAGCGTCCAGTTCTGCTCTTCCTGTTTTCATTGGAAGATCTAAATGGAAACAAATACAGGTACAATTATCACAACCAGAAGATTTTCTTTTTCAAAGGGATCCTGATTATGTGGGGATTCTAGGATTGTTTTTACACTGCTTTTGGGAGCTTTTAAAGTGTAGTTTAATGTGTTTTTAAAATGGTTTATCTCTGTATTGTTTTAATTGATTTCTATGTGTTCGTCACTTGAGAAGCCCTTGTGTGCTGGGAAGTAATACAAAAATACTTTAAATAAATAAATAGGGAAAGATTCACATGCATATAGTTTTATGAGTATATAACTCTGTCAGACCTTCTGCATTCCAAATCTGATCCTACTCATCTGAATGGCTCTATTATCGCTGAAAGACAGAACTCATTTACCATAGTATTGACAAACTTATTATTCTGTCCTCTTTTTCAGCATGCTGTTATCTTTCCTTTGTTAAAATGCCCGACAAGGTTGAAATGTCCACAGCCAGATAACTAAGCACTCTGCCTGCAAAACATAAGCATTTCATAAACCCCATTTGGCTGATAGTTCATATTTCCTATCTTTAAATCAACTCAGTAAAAAAGAATTATTGGGGAAAAGATGCAAAATCCAGGAGCAAGAAGCATATATAAACATCACTTTCTCCATATATTTATATACTTTTATTACAGAAGTAATATGTTGGTTAGATGACAAATAGTCTTTAGTCATTTAGTACTGACTCTGACAAAATATGCATTGGGATAGACCACTATAAGGAAATAAAACGGGAGACAATGAGTTTACCTAGAGACCTCATCACATTGATGAACCCCAGAGTTGTGATTCACCAGCTTCCATGGTGAATCGGTGGGGCAGCGGGGCAATCCTGCTGTTCCGTGACCCACCTCAACCTCAGCAATGCTTCCTCATCACATGTGGGGAAGCATTGCTGTGTGGCTCCCCCTCTGTGTTGGACCCATTGTTCCTTATGGAACATGGTAAACCTCCCATGTTCTGGGTGCAACACTGTAGGACACTTGTGCCACAGTTATTCTATGGAGTGCAGCTGGAAGTAACCATGTGTCAAGTAATGGGGGGCATGGGGCTCCATGGATCAGCTTGCAGTAAACTGTGTGATGAAGTCGTAAACCCTAGGCATGAGAATGGTAGAACTCGAAACCTCATCTACCCACATGTTGACTATATATCTGATTTGAGTGTACAGCACATATACTTAATATTCCACATTGTAATTCCAACCTCGATGGATGAAATCTACACTGGGAGTAATTTTCTGGGTCCAGTGAGTAATCTGCCCCACAGACATACTGTAGGTTTTAGACCATATTTTCTGTCAGTAAAATTCTTCACAAAATGCCAATCATTAAATTAAGTAGGAAAGTGTTGCTTTAATTAAATTTGAGTTTTGACTGAAAACTACAAACAGACAGACCAAGACACACGGTCTAGTTCTTGCTGCTTGTATCAATGCAAATATGGGGATCATATTTGCATTGATCATATTTGCATGGCTCTTCAGATATTATTGCATTGCAAATAAGACTTATTGCTTAAAACCTCAGGTCACTACAATAATATCACATATTACCAGTGGGTGAAGAGTTATGTTTACATTCTAGAATGGGCCAGATTTCTTTGTACTCAGTTAACTTGCCGAGAATGTTATTGTACCAATGGGACTGTCTCAGAGCAAATATACGTCAGCTTGCATTGCTCATTTCCAGAGCTTGGAACATTACTTTGAGAAAGAAAGAATGAAATCATCATACTGTAACCACCCACAATGGAAAAACAGTACAATGATGGCCTGAGCTTTCATTCATCACTGCCACTGAAAAACACAGTTTCCAATTGATTTTCAATGTACAAAGGATTTTGATGGAATTTCAAATTACCGTCAAATTGTCATATTTTACAGGAATTTGAAATTTCAGGTTTGGAAATGACTTGAGGAAGTTAGGATTTGACCATCTTTAAAATGCCATAAACTTCACAGCATGATGAAGTTGTTTAAGTACTGGATTATCAAACAACATAACTGAAATCCCCGCTCAACCAATGAACATGTGTTTCTAATATGTCAATCTGAATTAGGGTGACATAGGGGGCAGGGGAAGACAGGATAGATTGGTGGGTGGCAAGCATTACCATTTTTTTTAAAAATGGTAAATTAAGCCTTCACTGTTGAAAGGACAAAATCAACCATGTTTCTTCTCAGGAATGCTGAAGACAACAGCCCAATTTGCAAAGTCATTTGCTCTGAGGTCAGAACAAGGCTCCCAGCCATGAGATCAATGGTGAGCTGATTGGTCTAGAACAGGCATGGGCAAACTTTTAAGAGAGGGGGCCACATGCCAAGTGGGCAGGGCCGGGTGGGCGGGGCCAGTAGGGAACCCTAAGGTTGGAGGGGGGGGGAGAGAAGGCACAAGGGAAGGGGGGAGGGAGGGAGCGGGTGAGAAAGCATGAGAAGAAGGGAAGGGAGGAATAGAGCATGTGAGGTAGAGAGAAGGAGGCACGAGAGAGAGAGAGAGAGAGAGAGAGAGAGAGAGAGAGAGCACATGAGGCAGAAAGGAGGGGATGAGAGGGAGTGTGAGGCATAAGAAAATAGAGGAAGAGAGATAAAGTGCAAGGCTGGAGGAGAGCAAAGGCATGTTTGGCAGTTGTCATGTACCCCTCTCTCTTCCTCTAGTGCTCCTCTAGTGTTTTACTCCTCCTATTACACTCCCCCCCCCCCTCGGTCATATACCTGCTATGTTAACTGTGTCTTTTTAAAAGTGTGGATTTTTTTTGTTAAAAAAACCCTGTCTTCTAATGTTTTTTGTGATTGCCTTCCCCTTCCTAGGGCATGTGTGTCCCACTCTGTGCTGGTCATGGACTGTTATAAAGTCTTGATTGATTGATTGCTTGGCAGTGGCTATGGTGCTTACTCCTTCCCTGACTTCCTCCCCACTTCCCTTCCCCTCCGCTCTGCAGCCTGCTTTCCCTGGATGACTTAATTTGCTGTCCCTGGCACTGGGAGATGCAGTCCTTGAGGTTGTTCCTCTGGCCTCAGTATCAGCCTGGCAGACTGCTGCAGGCTGCCAAGAGGAGGGTTTGACATGCAGCTGGCTCCGTGGGTCTGGGGTTGCCCATGGTTGGTCTAGAATCTGATATATATATGCAAGCATCATCCATAACTGTAGTAGGATGATGCTCTAGAACTCAATAGTATCACCCTGTCCAGGCTCAGTTAGGTATGACCTCTGCCTGCCAGTATGTTCATTTCCTTAGGATTAATTCTCCAAGCTCTGAATTTGCAAGATGCTCCAAGGAGTTCCATAACTTCTTGAAATGCTTATTAATACATTGAGATGGATTGATGTATGTAGTCTGATGAAATCCCAAGTGTGTTGCTATATTACCAGAATGAGCAACGTATGACTAACCATAGAGGAAGCCTACGTGAACACCTGAGTGGCAAACTTTACTCTTTTGGATAGCAACCTGCTTTCTGAAGAACCAGACTTATCAAATAATTTGTACTTCACAATGAATCCTTGGTGTTTTAATGACTAGAAATCATGAATATTAAACCCAAGAAAAGTTGACAGTATTTAAATGAGCATCATTAAGAGACACATAAATTAACAGGATTTTTAGTTCTTGTGGAACTGCCGTTTCAATGTTAATTAAACAACTGGAGTGCTCTTGTGCATTCCTAGCAAACTGTCCCTAATGTGTACTGCTGAATATCATTATGGGTGGCTGACTTGCTGTTTAATTATTTTCAAGCTGATATTTCCCCCCCGCTGATGCAGTAGTTTTATGCTTGTCTTGCATTCAGAAGGTGATGGGCTTATTCCCCAAGGAGTCTTGTCAGTTTGATCTACATGTGGTGCTTATAGCGAAATACCCATTTTTGCAACTGCTATAACATGTGCATATAACATCCCTCCCTAGCCCTACTGAAAAAGGGCTTGATTACTGACTGTGCTATCTTTGTACATAACAGCCATTTGATGACTTACCGGGATTTTAGCAGGCATTCTCCATCACTGTGGTAATCATTATTCATTCCATTCTCAACACGCAGGTGGGAAAGCATCTGAATTCAAGGAGGAGGAGGGGGAAGGAGATACAATATACACAAGCCTCAAACTGATTGATCCCTTCTCATTATTTCACACATGAGAGCTGAAATGGTATACTGCCTGATGAACCATATCTGTCAAGTATCCCACTTACTCTTTGGATATTGTTCAGTTAGTTATTTTATAAAGCTTTGGGTCCCTTTTCACATATGTCTGTCGTTTTAGACTCACAAATGTTGTGTAATTGAGACACTTGATGATAGGATTGTCTTTCTGCCTTCAGCCCCCCCCCCCTCCCATTTTCCTACTATACAAGAATAACTTGCTCCTGTCTCCTCTCTTTGGGGCAGATATATTCTTGGACTATGATTTTTCAGGAGGCAGATCTTCACAGTGTTTGCTTAGGTATGTAGAAGGGACCTACTCTTATCCAGTTCTGTGTAGGGATATGTGTAGAAATACAGGTACAACTCCCTGTGCCTGAAAGTCCATGTATTCCAAACGTGTGGATAAGCTCATCCCATAAAATGTGCCTAGACAAAATATGTACATTTTAAAAATGCATACACAAGTCACTGGGAGGATTTGAGACAAAATGCCTAAAACCATTAAAGATTTCTCCTTTGTAGAAAAATAATTGCACTTGGAATGGACTACTTGGGACTGCAAAAAGGAGGGAACACATGGTAAATCTCTGGTAAAACATGGTAACCAGATTTGTTAAAGGAACATCTAGGAGTGAGCATATCACCTCTATACTAAAGTCACTCCACTGGTTGCCAGTTAGTTTCTGACCAAAGTAAAAATTATTGGATTTGGCTTTTAAAGCCCTACATGGTTTGGGTCCAGGTTACCTACAGAATTGCCTTTTCCTACACAATCCTTTGGGACACTGAAGTCCTCTGAGGGGCATCAACTCCAGCTTGCCATCACCCAAATGGCAACTGTGACCCAGAGGATCTTTTCATTGGCCAGTCCAAGACTGTGGAACAACCTGCCGGAAGAGCTAAAACAGCCGAAGACCTATAGCTCTTCCAGCAAATCTATCCGGTCTGATTTAACTATGACTTTTAAATCACATTCCATGTTTATTGTGTTTTGACTTTTGTCTCATGCATTTTAATTTGCGCATATTTTAATATATGTTTTTGTGGTTGCATTTCAACAATGTTTTAATATGTGATTTTATAGTTGTATTTATCTATGTTGTAGCCTTTCTTGAGCTGAATGAAGGGGTGGGGAATAAGTTATTATTATTATTATTATTATTATTATTATTATTATTATTATTATTGGGTTGTTGTAGGTTTTTTTTGGCTGTATGGCCATGTTCTAGAAGCATTCTCTCCTGATTTTTCACCTGCATCTATGGCAAGCATCCTCAGAGGATGTGAGGATGCTTGCCATTATTATTATTATTATTATTATTATTATTATTATTATTACACAATACAAGTTCTGGAATCAAACTGAACACATATGCACAGTTCACCTTACTTACTTACTTTACTTAGGCGATCCCTCGTTGGACGAGTAAGATGGTCTTCCATTATGGATTTCCTTGTGGGTCCGTATGTGGCTGTGGAGCCCTATTCTTGCTCTGCATCTTCTTCCGCAGTGAGGGCATTGGTTTCCAGGTGGAAGGCGGTCCCGGTCGGGGTTGGCTTGACGTGCTTTCCTCCTGGCACGTTTCTCTCTTTCACCCTCCACTCGTGCCTCCTCAAATTCTGCAGCACTGCTGGTCACAGCTGTCCTCCAGCTGGAGCGCTCAAGGGCCAGGGCTTCCCAGTTCTCAGTGTCTATGCCAGAGTTTTTAAGGTTGGCTTTGAGCCCATCTTTAAATCTCTTTTCCTGCCCACCAACATTCCGTTTTCCGTTCTTAAGTTCGGAGTAGAGCAACTGCTTTGGGAGACGGTGGTCAGGCATCCGGACAACGTGGCCGGCCCAGCGGAGTTGATGTTGGAGGACCATCGCTTCAATGCTGGTGGTCTTTGCTTCTTCCAGCACACTGACGTTTGTCCGCTTGTCTTCCCAGGAGATTTGCAGGATTTTCCGGAGGCAGCGCTGATGGAAACGTTCCAGGAGCTGCATGTGACGTCTGTAGACAGTCCACGTCTCACAGGCATAGAGCAGGGTTGGGAGGACAATAGCTTTATAGACAAGCACCTTGGTCTCCCTACGGATGTCCCGGTCCTCAAACACTCTCTGCTTCATTCTGGAAAATGCTGCACTTGCAGAGCTCAGGCGGTGTTGTATTTCAGCGTCGATGTTGACTTTGGTGGAGAGGTGGCTGCCAAGGTAGCGGAAATGGTCCACATTTTCTAATGTTATGCCATTAAGCTGTATTACTGGCATTGGAGAGGGATGGGCTGGTGACTGCTGGAACAGCACCTTGGTTTTCTCAATGTTCAGTGACAGGCCGAGCTTCTCATATGCTTCTGCGAAGGTGTTTAGAGTGGCTTGTAGATCTTCTTCTGAATGCGCACAGACGACATTGTCATCAGCATACTGGAGTTCTATAACAGCTGTTGTTGTAACCTTGGTTTTGGCTTTCAGTCTGCTGAGGTTGAATAGCTTGCCATCTGTCCGATAGATTATTTCCACTCCGGTGGGAAGCCTCCCGTCAACAAGGTGAAGTATCATAGCGATGAAGATGGAGAATAGAGTTGGGGCAATAACACATCCCTGTTTGACACCGGATTCCACTTTAAATGGGTCACTTTGGGAGCCACTGCTGTCCAAGACTGTTGCCATCATGTCATCATGGAGGAGCCGCAGGATGTTCACAAATTTGTTAGGGCACCCGATTTTGTGGAGGATGGTCCAGAGAGCGCTGCGATTCACTGTGTCGAATGCATTTGCAAGGTCGATGAATGCCATGTACAGAGGTTGGTTTTGTTCCCTGCATTTTTCTTGGAGCTGTCGTGCAGTGAAGATCATGTCCACTGTTCCTCTGGAGGGGCGGAAGCCATTCTGAGATTCTGGGAGGGTGTCTTCTGAGAGGGGCAGAAGGCGGTTTGCAAGGATTCTTGCGAGGATTTTCCCAGCGGAGGTTAGAAGGGAGATACCTCGATAGTTTCCGCAGTCTGTTCTTTCCCCTTTTTTGAAGAGGGTGATGATGGTGGCGTCCTTGAAATCTGCTGGGATTTTCTCGGTCACCCACACTTTTTCTATGAGCTGGTGGAGTTGGTGTGTCAGCTCAAGTCCTCCCTCTTTAAAGATTTCAGCAGGGATCCCATCTGGTCCACTGGCTTTGTTATTCTTCTGTTGGTTGATGGCATTGCTGACTTCTTCCAAACTAGGCAGTGCTGCAAGCTCATCCCTGGTTTGTTGTTGTGGGATTTGTGAGAGGACCTCTTCGGCCACATTGGAGCTGCGGTTCAGGAGACTTTGGTAGTGTTCTTTCCAACGTAGTGCAATTGAGTTTTGGTCCTTCAGGAGTTTGGTTCCATCTGATGAGCGTAGAGGCTGTATGCCATGGTTTCTTGGTCCGTAGATGACCTTTGTGGCTTTGAAAAATCCCTGAGCATTATGGGTATCTGCCAGGTGTTGGATTTCTTCGGCCTTCTTTGTCCACCAGATGTTCTTGAGTTCTCTTGTCCTTCTCTGGACCACAGCTTTTGCACTGGCATAGATCTTTTTCTTAGCAGCACAGTTGATGTCTCTCTGCCATGCTTGGAAGGCTTTCCTTTTCTTGTCAATTAGCTGTTGGATCTCGATGTCATTTTCATCAAACCAGTCTTGATGTTTCTTGGCTTGGTATCCAATAGTTTCTTCGCAGGCTTGAATGATGGAGGTCTTCAGTTTGTTCCAATGTTCCTCGACATTTTCGGGGTGTACTGTGGGTAGATGGTCCTTGAGTGCTGTTTGGAGATGGGCTCGTCTGGAGGGCTCCTGAAGGGCTTGGGTGTTCATTTTGCGCCTTGCCTTCCTTCCTTGGAGTCTGCGCTTGGGGGCGATCTTGATAGCCATCGAGGATCGAATTAGCCTGTGGTCAGTCCAGCAGTCGTCAGCACCTGTCATGGCTCTTGTGAGGAGCACGTCACGGCGGTCTCTGGCGCGTGTTATTACATAGTCTAAGAGGTGCCAATGCTTTGACCGGGGGTGCTTCCATGATGTCTTGAACTTGTTTTTCTGGCGGAAGAGCGTGTTGGTGATGACAAGGTTGTGCTCCGCACATTTGGTGAGAAGCAGGATGCCATTTGAGTTGCTGTTTCCAACCCCGTCTTTTCCTATGGTCCCTGGCCACAGGTCGAAGTCTCGCCCGACTCTTGCATTAAAGTCCCCCAGGAGAATGATTTTGTCCTCCTTAGGTATCCCCGATAAGACGGTGTCCAGCTGACAGTAGAATTTCTCCTTGATGTCTTCGTCAGCATCTAGTGTTGGTGCATAGGCACTTATGATGGTTGCCCGTTGGTTTTTGGCAAGATCGATTCGGAGGGTTGAGAGACGTTCGTTGATGCCAGTGGGTGCTTCGGTCAGATGTTTCACCAGATCATTCCTGATAGCAAAGCCAACTCCGTGCAGTCTTTTGTCTTCTTCGGGCAGTCCCTTCCAGAAGAAGGTGTAGCCTCCTTTTTCTTCCTTCAGCTGTCCCTCTCCTGCTCTCCGGGTCTCCTGAAGGGCTGCTATGTCGATGTTGAAGTGTCCCAGGTCCCTTGCAATGATGGCAGTTCTGCGTTCACCATGTATTTTGCCACCAGACTATGATTAAAAGAATTAGTATAAAGTTTCTGATAAACTACTATATATTGTGGGTGTTACAATAACTTCCCTATTGCAATAGCTTTATTGGCTGTCAGTCTGTTTTTGGGTACAAGTCAAAGTGCTGGGTTTGACATATAAAACCATGAACAGCTCAGGTCCAGGTTATTTGAAGACCTGTATTGCAAATAGGCCTATGCTTTGAGATCTGCTAGGAAGGCCCTTTTCTCTGTCCAGCCTCCCTCACAGGTATATTGGATAGGAAAACAAGAGAGGGCCTTTTTGTTGGTTGCTCCCAGGCCCTAGAACTTTGTTCCCAGAAATGCTATTACATTGCCACATGAAAGCCACTATTCCATGGTGTTCCTCCAATACAGGATAGCAACTAGTTGCAAGAGATATTGCATAGCCTCCAGTGTTGCATTTCCAGCTGGGTGACCTAACTCACTTTCCAAATTTAATTTTGTTTTTTCTTTCTTTCAGGAAGGGGAGGAGATGCCACCACAGAATAACCCAGATCTCATTATACGAAGTGAGTCTTGGAACCAGGCCACTATCAGGAGCTATTGACAAGCCATGGTTTCATCACAGGAAAGTGGTGTACTGGAAATTGGTATCACACAACATTGTGCTACTGTGCTGGTTTCCACCTCCGAGTAGCAAAGTCCTTAGTCTGGCACTCTGCCCATTTTCTTTTCACATCAAGAGTTCTTTTGTTTGGTCGAACTCTTGATTATTGATTATAGAAAGTCAGTTCCAACAAAAAAAATAGTGTACTGGATCTTGCTAATTGTTGTGCTGGCTTGTGTGTGTATATATGTGCATGTTTAATGACAGGACAGCCATTCCATGTCACTGGAGCCCTGGGAGCATCAGATGGCTGTTGGGACATCCACTGCCAGTTCCTCTTAGAGACTGGCTACAGCTATTTGAACTGTTATAAGCAGATTTTCTCAGGTTAATCCAGATTAGTCCATGTGTGGTTTGTGGATGTCCATAGGCTGATCTATTCCCACACTAACCTAAATGGTCAATGTAGGTGGGGCATGTGTCTTTAACTATGAAAAAGGCAGAATTAAAAAAAAATAACAACAAAAATAATGACATCAACAATATATGGAAAGCTCTGTTTGTATTAGATTTATACTTGACCCTAAATTTGCTTTTACTTTTCCTTAAATTAGTTTCTTCTCTATATGTGCATTTGATTTATTTTGTAGATTAGTGCCTTTCTCTCAAAACCAGGACTCAAGGGGTTTCAGAACAAGATTAAGAAAAATAGTTACAAATAAAAATGCAGAATATTACAGTATTAAATCTAAAAAAACCCCAAAGCAAACCCCAATGATGTCTAAATGTGACTAAATGAAAAACAATTTAAATGTGCACATTAATTTAAAAAGACCTTCCGTTATTAAAAGCTCCTTCTTCAGCAGCTAGCTTCCAAAATCCAGTAGAGACATCTTTTCACATTACAAGAAAATGAGCAGAGAAATAACCTGAGGGAGGGACGAAATATATTGAATGTTTTCTAAGTCATTTTCCTTAGGAGACCTAACATGGTGAAATGGTTTGTATGTTGGACCATGATACTGAGAGACCAGAGTTCAACACAGCTCTGGTAAAGAGAGATGAGTCTGTTTTTGTGTACTCCCATATTTTTATAATCGTTTTAAAAATCATGCTTATGAAGATATTTGTGGATGTTCCTAAATTCTCACCAAAACACAGGAGACCCCCCCCCCCCCCAAGCATAAAGAAGACTGCGTGACTTGGAAGGAGCTGAATAGACTGTGCTTTGGCACCACAAGATGCAGAGCCAACCTTAAGAAATGGGGTTACAAAGTGGAGTCCACAACATGCGAGTGTGGAGGAGAGCAAACCACAGACCACCTACTACAATGCAACCTGACCCCTGCCACATGCACAATGGAGGACCACACAGTGACACCAGAGGCACTCCAAGTGGCCAGCTTCTGGTCAAAAGAAATCTAGCACAATGCCAAGTTTTTAACTTTGTTTGTGTTTTAAATACATTTTAACTGTACCCTCAATTTGCTTCTGAAACAATAAATAATAAAAAAACCCAAAACACAAAGTGATCAAAATGGACACCCATATGCACTAGTTAATTCAGTACAAGAAAAATGTTTCTGTATTCATGCAGATATTAAAGATAGAGAACATAGCTGGAGAAAATGGCAACTTTTACTAAGCTCCACAAACTTAGCTGAACTCATAGCAACAAACCCAGATTTTTAATAGCATGGCTTTCAAAGCATTTTGCTTGAACAGAGAAATTTGTTAATTTCACTTTCTTCCACATTCACAGGTTTTGTTTTTTGGGGGGGTTTTTTGGGGGGGGGGGTTAAATAAATCCTCAGCAGCCAGTTGGTAGTGAAATGAAGAAGACTTCAGCTGCATTTTGACATCATCAACCTTGATTTCTAAGTCTATCCTGAAGATGATTCTCATATTGGTTTCCTGGTTAACATGTAAAAATACTGTACAGTGCAATCCGAATTAAGTGTCACCATTAACTGATAACCAACCGTAATTTACCCTCAAAACAGTGTCATAAACAAGGATCCTGATTTCATTTCTTAATTTGTTTGAAAATAAACTCTAGTTAGTGGTGAGATACCACACTGTAAAGAGATAGGCATTAAATAATTTGAGAAAAAGCAATCCTTTCCTCACAAGTAATTGAAACATTTAGAAATCTACAGTCAAACCCAAGTATCTGTGTATACTTAAAGTATTACCTACTTGTAATAACTACTTTCCTTACATAAATTAACATATTTGTTAGAAAGAACTGATTTGTGGGTCAGTTTATGCTTGCTAAATGAAACTCGTGTATCTTTATAATTAATTATAAAGACCTGGAACAATAGGATTTTTGGTGGTTCATAAGAATACAGAGTGTTATTAACAGTTGCACCCTTGGTAATTATTCACCTTTAACCAAGCTTGGGCCCTTGCATCGAAAAAAAAAAGTGAAACTATACTTTAATTGCATGTTACAATTTAGTAACATTAACAAGTTAAGGGCTCATCTGTTTCCCCTGTTCTTTGCTTTTCCAGGAGAGTCATGAAGAGAATGGTTGAACTGGTTTACATTTCACCAACTGTACATTGTTATTATGTCTGAACATAGACAGATTGTCCCCCAAGATATTGCAATAACAACAACAACAGCAATAACTTTTGCCTTTGAAACTTCCTTTAATATGTATCAAAACAGACTTTCTGCTACACAATTTCTGAGAAATAGTAGAACATATCACTGACTTTCCCACAAGCAGTTCTGACTGGGCCTACAAGGAAGCTGTCTCCATTTTCAAAAGGGAAGAGAAGTACCATAACACTTTTAAATCTGAATTTTTAAAAGGCAGGCCCTTAAAAAGTAATTTTATTTTAATATTATTACACCTACATTACGCATATACAAACATGTATACCTACACATACATAGACAACCCATCACTCACGTTGCAGTTACCCCTCGTCCCACCCCCAGTGCCCCATTACCTTGGCTTCCATTACTAATCTTCGTAGAGTTTATGTTCATTGTATTTAACCCTCTATAATTCTTGGTAATAATAATAATAACAATAATGATGATGATAATGATAATAATAATAATAATAATAATAATAATAATAATAATAATAATTTCTTACCCACCTCTTCCCAAAGCTCAAGGCTGGGCCCACCATAGATATGAACACCTAAATATAAGATTTAAACACCTAAATATAAAATGTTTCAAATGCTTAAAACCAGTGCTTTTGGATTTGGAAAGATTAGCTATTTACAAGAAACATTGTGCATTACACCGTTGTTGTGACTGTGGAGCAGAACAGACAACTCCGCATCTGTATGCTTGTCCACTATGCCCTGCCTCATGTACAGAAGAAGAACTTTTGGAGGCTACAGACAATGCCATTGCTGTTGCCCGTTTTTGGTCAAAAGATATCTAGACACCTGCGTTCCTTCTATTTTTATCAGTTTTATATTAATTTATGCAATGCTTTTGATACAAAATAAATAAATAACTTAAATATAAGGTTATTACACATTTAAATCATCCATAAATATAAAGTGTCAACTTAAGACTTATAGTTTAAAATCAATAGGATAGGCCTGCCAGAAGATATAGGTCTTAAATGCTTTTTAATAACACAGACAGTATGTTTAGCTGTCAAAGCTCTTCTGGCAAGTCATTCCACATTCTAGGAGCAATTGACCAAAAGGTTCTCTGGATGACATGACACTCACATCCCTAAAACAAAAATTTCAGAAAAAATATTTTGCTCCAAAATTGGGGACCAAATTGCCACATTTTAGGCTCCTAGGTCATTTTTGGTCTTTTTTTCATCAGGGTGTAACTAGAAAGTGAATTTCAAGAAAGCTTTTGGGATTTTTCCCATGGGCCCTTTTCATGGCCTAACATGGTATACACTAAATAGTATTTTTCATTTCAGCCATGATTCAGGGAACAAGCTAGCGTGAACCTATGACTTATGGTGTTCACTAATTACAATAAATATAGCTTAACTGTGGTTTGTCCAGATTCAGACATAATAATAAATTGTTTTTGAACTGAAAATGAAAACACATGTTTAATCTTTACATCATGACTGTTCCAGGGAATGGCAGAGTGTCTGTAGAACCCAAAGTAGTTTACAGATCAGGCCTCAAACTTGATTAATATATTTGATGGATTGCATTAAATAACATCAAATATCACAGAGAACTCTTGCACTGCTTCCACTTTCCTGTGATAAATGCAATTTAAAGAAATGTTTTAAATGGCAATTTAAAGTATAAGAATTAAATAGTGTTGGCTGTGCAAGAGCTCTCCAGGGCCACGATTCCCTGAATCCTTTGCTCTGCAAATGAGCCATTCCCGGGCTGGCAAAAAAGATGGAACTGGCAGGTCAGTGGAGGGATGAGAGAGCGAGAGAGCGAGGAATAGCAGTGACTACAACATTCTTCTGCCTTCTATTAGCAATCTCAACTAGACAGAGTCATTTTTATTATAAGCTTGAAGTAGACTGACTTGCCATATCTAGTTTATATTGTTCTACCTTTTCTGTTATCAGGTTCTGTTTATGCTTCTGACTATACAAACAATGCTTTACAAACAATGCCCTCAATTGTTCTTACTCCTGTAACCAATGGCCCTATATGGTGGTGAGCCCATGGACAGCAGCTATCCTTTTGCACAAGTGATATTTTAAATGAGAAACCTGCATTTTCTCAGACTGTAGTTTGGATTCCTGGTGGGGAAAACTATTTTAGTAACACATTCAGTTTTAAAATTATTCTGCTTGTCTTTCATTATTACATTAGCAACCCTTCCCTGTTGCTTCTCAAACCATCAACGCCTTTTAAGAATGCCTTCTTTTTATGGTATTAAAACCTGTTTTTGTTTCCTAGTGGTATATCCAAGCCCTCATATTCACTCCTATGTGCTATTTCAGAATGTAATCATGCAGAGCTTGGAAGAAAACGGATGGTGATGTCATCATTTCACAAGTGGGAGCCAATACTATATTAGGGAAATGAAAGGCAAAAGGAATAGGAGTCAATAGTTATCCAGGCACAATGTGTGTGAAAATTTGAAAAAGAATGCCATGATATGGTGGGTTAACAAGATAGAGTTGTGTCAGCAGTCAATTGGCTAAGTGTGCCAGGGACCAGCGTTCTGATTGGCTGCTGCCTCTGGCTGGCTGCTGAGACCAACGGTTCTAACTGACATTTTGCCTTTGTTCTCTCTTTGAACAGTGAAGAGAAATTGCTGGCTGCCAACTATCTTAAAGACTGATCATTTTAAGGCATGAGGCTTATTTTAAAGACTATTTAAAAGGGCTATTTTATTCCTCTGTTCTCTGCCTGAATTCAAAGAGACCGATGTATCTATTGTTATCCTGTTTGAACATTTGAACTATAGTAAAGATGCTGTTACATGTTTTGCAAGCCTGAATGACATTTTATTATACAGCAGGATATACCGTGGTCTAAATACTGTGGTAAAGCTTTTACTTATTCTGCTTATACATATTTACCAACCCTCACAATGTGGACAGCCCAACCTGGTCAAATATGGCCCATTAACCAGATAGGCCACTGCCACCATCCTTTTTTCCTTGGCCTTTGTTTTTTCAGGTGTCTGTTGCCGCTGTCAATAGCCACAGAGCCCTGGGAGATGTGGCGATAGTGACAGGCAAGGTATACTCTTGCCACCTCAACAGATCAAGCACAGAGTGTTTCAGAATGACCTCCAGATCCACTCTGAAACATTTCTACACCAGACTGCCCCCAAAATGGCTCTTTGGTATAGACAACACCAAGAAAAATATATAGAAAAACAAATATCCATAAATATCACATGGCATATATTTTACTTCATTTTCTTCATCACTCATGGTGATAAGATTGGATCCCACTCTCTTTTTTCTGTATATTTGGGCTCCTGTCAATTCCGTCCCTTTTCCACTTCCTAATATTGGCATCTTGAGCTAGGATAGGCACTTCTTCTTGTTTGCAACATTTCCTGTGTGATCTATAAATTCTTTGTTTTTAGCTTTCAGGAACACCCATGAGTATCAACTGCAGAAACAAAAGGCGAAAGAACAAATCTTTTGTTCATTGTAGTATATAATTCATAGAACTGAACTGCATTTTGTCTAAACATAGAGATATATGAATACATGGATTCAAAATATTATACTCCCTTAGGCTCCAGGATTATCTTTCACTCAGAAATAAGAAAGTGGAAAGTTTTGAAATGGTTGTCAGGGAGATATGATCAAGCATTTGTTGAGGTGGGAAAATATTTTGCATCCATACATCAATTTAATTAACTAAAAAGTTGTTGCTGAATGTTCTTCCTTCCTACCTACCCATAGATGCTTGTATTAATAGAATCAGTTGATAGATGTCTTCAGGGGAACTTCCTATCTAATTAGTGAATATTTCATACTGCTTCTTGCCAATTGAAACAAAATTATAATAACCAAACAAAACTAATTATGTGATTCTTTGAAATACCTATCATGTAGCTGAAGCAATATTTCTCCTCTTAGTACAATGTGGGCATCTCCAAAAGTGGAATTGTACAGTTTGAAACTTTAGTTACTACAATCCCATCCTGTGTAATCCTGGGGTTTGTCGTTTGGCAAAAAATAGCCATAGCCCCTTGTGTCTCTGATGCATGAGAGGAGCATAGGATGTTGCAACTATAGAGCCTTCATATGTACCTCCCTTGAGCATAGCATGGATATAGTCATATGTGGAGGACATTGAATTCAGTGAAGTGGAATGAGCTAAACAAATAGTAATAATAGTAACAACAACAACAACAACAACAACAACTTTATTTATACCCCGCCATCATCTCCCCAAGGGACTTGGAGCGGCTTATATGAGGCCAAGCCCAACAACACATCAATAAAAACAAGCAATAAGCAAAATAAACAATACAATTAGTATAACTCACATGTAGACAATAACATACAAGCGTTTAAAAACCTATGGCCGGGCCAGATGTAATAGTTAAAACTTTAAAAATAAATGCTGGACATGAACAGAGGATGTATCTAGTAGGAGGGTTTTAAACCAAAAGTAGAGAGCAACCCAACGGGTAATTAAAGTGCTTCTCATGATATTTTGCAGGGGATTGTTTCCTTTATTCAGAGAAGGCACACTGGAACAGCCACGTTTTCAGGCTCCTCTTAAAGACTGCCAATGTGGGGGCTTGTCTGATATCCTTGGGGAGTGAGTTCCAGAGTCGGGGGCCCACCATGGAGAAGGCCCTCTCCCTCGTCCCCACCAATCGCGCCTGTGAGGGAGGTGGGAGTAAGAGCAGGGCCTCTTCAGATGATTGAAGAGATTGCATGGGTTCGTACAAAGAAATGCGGTCACACAGGTAAGTGGGCCCCAAACCGTTCAGGGCTTTGTAGGTAAGAACCTGCACCTTGATTTGGGACCGGAAAATGAACGGCAACCAATGGAGCTCCTTAAACAGGGGAGCTGACCGCTCCCTGTAAGTTGCCCCAGTAAGTAGTCTGGCTGCCGCCCGTTGGACCAATTGAAATTTCTGAGCCGTCTTCAAGGGCAGCCCCACATAGACTGCATTACAGTAATCCAATCTGGAGGTGACTAAGGCGTGGACCACCCTGGCCAGATCCGACTTCACGAGGTATGATCGCAGCTGTAGCACGAGTCTTAATTGTGCGAAGGCCCTCCCAGCCACTGCCAACGCCTGAGCTTCAAGCATTAGCAATGAGTCTAGGAGGACACCCAAGCTGCAGACCTCAGCCTTCAGGAGGAGTGCAACCCCATCAAGCACAGTTGGAATCATAGTTGGAATGCTGGCATGTTAGGTAAGTTCTTGGAGCCCCCGGTGGTTCAACGGGTGAAACCCTTGTGCCGGCAGGACTGCTGACCAACAGGTTGGCAGTTGTAATCCAGGGAGCAGAGTGAGCTCCCGTCTCAGCTCTAGCTTTCCATGCGGGGACATGAAGGAAGCCAACCACAGGATGGTAAAAAAACATAAAAAACATCTGGCCATTCCCCGGGCAATGTCCTTGCAGACAACCAATACTCTCACACCAGTAGTGACTTGCAGTTTCTCAAGTTGCTCCTGACACACACAAAAAAGGTAAGTTCTTTCAAGGAAAGATAGAGGAAGGAAACAATAAGCTCACATTATATATCCATCAACACAACTGTACTGATGATTATGATGTATGAACAATCAGTCATAATCAGTGTGGCCTAAGATCTCTTGAGACAACTGAGGACAAGAGCGGTTTCATTTAAATTAAAATTAAGGGTATGCTGCATAGATTGAAGCCTCAGACAATATACCAATCTGCATTATGTTATTATGAATGATTTTAATTTCTAGGTGATTTTTACTTTCCCTGGTCTAGATTAGGAAAGAAATAAGTGCCATCAAGAGGAAGAAATCCCAGTACTTCTGGTATATCAGGTCCAGTTCTCTGTTATTTATCCAATCACTCAGCAAAGTCAGAATTGGCACTAGTAGTAGTACAGCAGAAATATGGGGGAAATGATAAACTGATCCACCAACTGATTATAAGATGATGGTTTAACAAAAAGGATTTCTGGAATTCAAGCTACAGTGACACCATTTGGTGTCTTAAAAAGACAGACATGAATTAACAAGAGGGTGAATGTGTACCAAGGATCTAAGGGGCCTAAATGCAGAAGAAAACAGTTATAATTTACACAAAAGAACAGATCCTATGGACTAAGCCTTAACATTTGTAGAAGCATAAAAACTTCAAAAGCTTCACATAGCTATATTTTAGAGCTGGGAAAAGTTATTTATGTCAAAGCCAGCTAAGGGCTAATCTGCTGGCAGACATACACTGATAATGGGCATGGCAAAAGCTATTGGTAGAGGTAAAACTAGGGGATCCCATCTCCTTTCTCTCTGATCCTTCTCTCTTTCTGTCTTTCTGCATCACCCTTTCCTCTGCCTCACTCCTTCTCTCCTGCCCTGTGTGGGTTTCATTTAGTGGGTTTCAAGGAAAAGAAAAGTTCCTCTTACAGATCCCTGAACTCCTCACTTGCAAAGGCTTCCCTTTGAAAATTAGATCAGGGATTGCTTGAAACCAGGCTGAGGGTTGTAATACGTGCATCTGTAAACTAGAGGAAGCAATTAGCAATGCAACCAAATCCTAGGGATCTGAGACAAATAACCTCATAACACTAGAAAATGAATCAACTTTCAATCCTGTTTCTGCCTCCTGCAGAATTCTGGGGTTTGTAGTTTAGTGAGGCTGGTAAAAGCTCCTCCCTAAACTACAAACCCCAGATTTTTGCAGGAGGTGGAAACTGGACTTAAAGTGGATTCATTCTCTAGTGTGATGAAGTACAAAAGCAAGAACAAAAATCTTACATTTCACTAGTGTTGCTCCACTGGTGAAGCCAATTGAAAGGCTTTACAATAAAAATGTATGTGTATAAAGGGGACAGAATGAAAGCTCACTACCCTGGTAAACTCCAATCTCACAAGAAACATATATGAATGTACTAGACAGTTTTCAAATTATAGAGGATGTCCTGCAAAGGCAGATGGATTCTGTACAGTCTTTTACAGAATCACTGTAAAAGACTGACCACTTTGCTAAAGGATATCATACTAGCCAATCCGTTCATTAAGAACATATTATTCCTGTTACAGATGTTACTGTTTGGGGTGAGGAAACAAATAGCTTTAGAAGTGCTACTGGAAGAAAGATCACACATACTACTTAACATTCCTATTACATATGTAACTAAAGAAAGTTACATTCTACCAAACTAATATTGGATAAAGTCTTATCAGTCCCCCTCTGACAAGAGACAGTGCACATGCATTAGTCTGCTTGTCGCTGACCTGCATTTCCTATTTGAAAAACCAAATAATGTGCTGCTTGCTTGTAAATCTGTTTTGATGCATATTTTCATCTATCTATCAAGTTGTATATTAAAAAGGGAGGCTCTTGTCCTTGACAGAGATTAAATCTGATGGTAATCAATAGAACCCTGCTATTCAGCAAAGCACCACTGCAGCTGAAATAGTATCCTTAGCTATTACTGTCAATTCTACTGAATTCAGAAAATGTCTATTTCAGCATATGTTCAAATCCTCTGAAATTCAAATCCTCTGAAAGACAGAATTCTTTCTGCTGAAGGCTGAGAGAGGAACTCCTCTCATACTCAGTCTTCTTTGTGGTCCAGGCTTCCCTCATGAGGCTAGAAAATCTTCTAGAATATGTTTCAAGGTGGCATTGAGGACTATAGGATAGGGGTTGGAAGGGAACATTCTGTCACATTAGTAAATAGATAGTGCATAGATCAACTAGGCCTAGAATACATTACATTCCAAAATATATTTTAGACTGCTGTGAAGTACTCATAGGGAAAAAAGTGATTCCTTCAGTATCTTTTTAATTTTTTATTGAATATAAGATAACATAATATTTGATAAATGTCTAATGTGATCTTACATTGTGGTAAAGTATTTCTATATTATCTATTCACCTTCTTTACAAGTTTATTCACATTACATTTTTAATTTTTTTCCTCCCACCTCCTCCCATCCCCCCTACCCCTCCTGCCACATTTTCCTTTATATCTTTATTTTTAACCACCTCTTAATCTTTGTGCAATATCCATGCTGGCTTTGCCTTCTTCCACCCATTTCATATAAATTGCCCATTTCTCTTTAATTACTTCTGTTTTGTCCTCCTGTGAACCTTCTTGGGTTATACATGCAAAAATATCCAATTGGACTTGCACAAATGAGTAGTTATTCTAATTTTCCAAATTCCATTTTTAAGTGTTTCTTTCAGTATTAGATTTTCATAGAGCTGTTCTGTCAGCAACCACATCCCACCAACAGATCTCTGGGATTTCAGACAAGCTTAGGCATCATGTCTTATAAAAAGAGTGATAGGTACTTTAAAGACAACAGACTGCCAAGGTTTTGGCAACTGCAAAATCAGGTGCAGTTCTTGGAAATTCATTATGTATCTTTTATAGTTTCATATTTAAAAAACAGACAGCCCTCAAGTTACAAACAACTCATAATTAAGAACAGGGGTGAGACAACAGGAAGTGAGAGAAATCTATCCCTAGGAAGGGAAATTCACTCCTGGAAGAGTTATCATGCAGAAAAGGTATCTTCGCTGAAGCTTTATCACCGATCCTTGTTTCCACAACAAGCCAAATATTTCAAAATCCAATATACACAGGGACAGAAAGTGAGGCGAAATCTTCTGAACAGGAGCATAGACAGCAAAACAGACATCACAGGAGTTTTAACCTTTCCCTGTGCTATTCAAAACTTATATATATATGACTGGAGTTCCACTTTAAAAATGTACTTGTTCTGACTTACAAATTAAACTTAGGAAACCAACAGAACCTATCTTGTTCATAACATGGGGACTGCCTATAAACTGTTTTGTTGCCCGTGTTCTTTTTTTTAATCCAAAAAAGTATTTCTGATTTAAGTTTGACAAAGTGCTTCTGCCTCTCTCCATGACAAACCCAAATTCTGCAAACGTTCATGGAACCACGGGAATAAATTTCACATGAACACCTTCTTCGACTAGTCTTTTTGAGGCTCTATTTGTTCAAAGCTTATGGGTTAAGCATATAATGGATAAAGGCGAGGAACCTAACTTTTAAAATGTTGCAGACATGTACGTGGTATATTCTAAAGATTCCTGTGCCTGAAAATGCCCAACAATAGCTGCACGGTGTATTCTTCAGGGTCCCAATTAAGATACTGAACTGCTGTTCTCTGTATGATAACAACCTGAAGTGCTGACAACACTCTACCTGTCAACAGGCAAATGAAGGCCAACCATCTGTTCTACTATAAATTGTCTCCATTACTCTTGACTTGAGAATCTATTTTAAAGACTCTCTAATTATCTAGTAACCCGAGCCAAATGATGCCATATTATTTTAACTAGAACTGTCACTGCAATTGGGGGAAAACAAACATTAAAAGATTTGAACAAAGAAAAGTTATTGGGGGCAAAACATGACTGTCTGAGAATCTGATACATGTGGCAAGCGTTTTAGGAATGCAAATGGGTGCTTTCTAACATCACAACTATTTTTCAGGGCATTATCAGTTTTGATTCAAAATCTAAGTTGACAGGAATAAATCCATGCTAACATGTCCAAAGGCAAGCTTATAGAAAAGAAATTTGTAACTTTACTAAGAGGAGAGGCAGTGTCCATGAGAAAAATATATTACATTTCAGTTTTGATGACAGGAAATATTGCTTCAAAAGCAAGTGAAAATCCTCTGCATGTACACCGAGAAGTAATTAAGTCCCACTAGTTCAAATCCAATGTTACCTTGACCAAAACAAACTCATTAAAATAAATAGGACTTGTATTGAGACCAATTGGATTTGATCATATGTCTTTAAAAATGGAGATGGAGTAGAAAGAACAAACAGGAAAGTGTTCTAAAAAGTACAAGACAGTCATGTTTTGCCCCCAATAACTTTTCTTTGTTCAAATCTTTTAATGGGAGTTTGCACAGATAGCCAGCCTATAAAAGAAATCTATCCCTTTTGCAATTGTAACAAACTTTTTCAGTTGAAGCAGATGACAACATAAAATCTTGCCTGTTAGTATTTTGGAAATTTAGGTAGAATCTGTGCAAAGTACAACACTTGAACATGGTAGACATGGGCTAGAGTAGGGGAGAAGGGAATTATTATTTCTGCCTGCAAACCTTCCTCCGCTGACATTCTTCTTGTTTCATGTTTTCTTTATAGGGTAACTTTCAATGTTTCATTTGTCTTTGGAATCTCCTTGAATTTTATTTTAAATATTTCTTGCTACTTATGATCTGGTTCTTTAAAAGCTGGCTGGGTAGTTTAGTCCTTCCTTGCCTTTCATATTCATGCAGGTCAAAACATCTGCTACAGTTGTGTTTCGGCAGCCACTGTTTTGATATGATATGATTACCTATACTTTACCCCTTTGAGAAGGATGTGTGGACCAAGTTGGGTAGAAGCTCAAGCACTGGTTCCTCTGCTTGACTAGACCACCCAGGGCCAGTATCCACACAATATCTGACACATCTCCTGGTTGCAATGAGGCTACAGACCTTCATCTGTCATACCTCCAGCTCTATCTTAATTTTGTGAATTGATGGCACTGACTTTACTGCATCTTCTATTTATGGCATTCCACTGGTATATAATTTTTTTTAAAAAATTAAAAAGATAGAAAGTGAGGTATCTTCTGTTGTACACTGAAAATAATGGACAGCATGGTTGGTCAGAGACTATTATTTTCATCGCAAGACTGACAATGAGAAGCAGATGGAAAGAAAGGGATTGAGCAAGAACAAATAAAATGGAGTACATATAATGTTTTTTTTTTAAGAATTCAAGGGATGCTCCTATAGCGCATTCTGGATTTGGGAAGCTTTATGTGCTTCATGCTTTTCTCTACTGGTCAGGATGCAGATTGGGCAAAAATCCCTGCTCTCATCTTTGATCAAAAATTGGACATGACTGGATTTCTTAAAAAACTCAACTCAATCCAGCTATCCTATAACATCCATTTTCCTGCTTATCAGTATGTTTGATCAATAAATTGACTTTTCTAAGCTAAACTCAAAGTTTCCTGTTTTCAGACACAGCCTATTTTACTTTCCCGACCAACATGCCTCAGAGACTAAAAAGAGTATTGCCACTGATTCAGTCAGTACTTGCCTCCAGTAAAAGCCAGAGTGGCATAAAGGTTTTAATGTTACGCTCTGACTTGAGTGTTCAACTAGACTCAAATCCTACTTAGCCATGCACATCCACTGGGTGAACTTGAGCTGATAGTCACACTCTCTCAGCATCAACAGAAGGCAATGGCAGCCTCCCTCTGAAAGGTCTTGCCATAGAAACCCATGATAGACTCGCCTTAGTATCACCATAAAATGGAAATGACTTAAAGGTACGCCATCAACAAAATACCTCTTCTTTTTCATCCCCCCATCTCCTCTTCATCCAATATATACTAGAATGGACAGAAAAGAGTTGAGCGGGTAAACTGGTTGAGCATTGCACACACACCAACACACACATAGCAGTTGTGCCCCAGCTTCTCATGCCTCCCTGCTGCCTGCTAATGCCACAGCAGTTGCTGTCTTCTTCCTTCTATCTTTGTCTGTTATGCCAGACTTCTGCATCTCTCTTGACTTTTGTTTTCCTCATTGGCTTCAATTCTGCTGCATATTCTGTTTGTCGAAAAGCTCCACAGCTCAAGCTTAATACAGTGTAAGAGATTGTTGTGGGTGTATATAACTGCAACATTCAGAAGCCCAATCTGAAAATTTATACATGCAAATATATTAAAGTCAAAGAGTGTTTGTTGTTATTTATTTCACTCATCAAGGCAATTTATACCGATTGGAAAAGACAGAGATGGCGGAGGTTAAATATTCAGGGTGGGGATTAAGCTGCATGAATCCCCATTAAGGTTAATGGGAGTCGCGCTGCTAAATCCCCAAACATAGCATGCTGAATAGTCAGTCACCCCTGTATGCCAGGCTTTGGCAGGAGCTAAGAAGTAAACAGCAGCAGCTCTGGAGAGACAGCTCATTGGATGAGTTAAATGAAACAGTAATTTTGCAAGACAGTGAGAAACCTCTTTTAAGTGATTGTGTTTGGAAGTTAAAGCATGCTGAAGTAGAGAGAGAGGAGATAGAAAATGGTTACTTATCTTCTCAAATAGCTTGGATGCCTGGTTTTTGTGTGTGCCTCTGCCACTAACATCTCTGAAGTCCATTCAAGGGGGTGGGTCTGAAAGTACAAAACTAGATCAAATCTACATTTTTAAGTGGATCAAATCTACATTTTTAAGTGGTGTTGGAGGAAAGTTCTGAGAGTGCCTTGGACTGCGAGAAGATCCAACCAGTCCATCCTCCAGGAAATAAAGCCCAACTGCTCATTGGAGGGAAGGATACTAGAGACAAAGTTGAAGTACTTTGGCCACATCATGAGGAGACAGCAAAGCCTAGAGAAGACAATTATGCTGGGGAAAGTGGAAGGTAAAAGGAAGAGGGGCCGACCAAGGGCAAGATGGATGGATGGCATCCTTGAAGGGACTGAACTGACCTTGAAGGAGCTGGGGGTGGTGACGGCTGTCAGGGAGCTCTGGCGTGGGCTGGTCCATGAGGTCACAAAGAGTCGGAGACGACTGAACGAATGAACAACAACAACAAGTGGAAACAAAAGCATGTTTAAAAGCATTGTCTTCTCTTCGGGCAGAACCTCCCCTCCCTTCCTTTATGAAAAATAGTGGCTAACTAGATTTAAAACTACTTGAATAGAAGACAATCCTGTTTAAGAAGAGCAACTTACAAATAGCAACGAAACACACATTATAGTACTAAAAACTCTAAAATCATAACAGTAAATAAAAAACAAACTCAAACAAAGGGGAACTCTAGCCAGGAAACAATCAGGTCACCTCTCAACAAGGAAATTTCCCAAGCAGTAACAAGCCACATCTAAAAACCATCAGGCCATCAATTGCTAATCAAGGTGGCCAATTGAAACATTCACACCTAGCTCCAACAGGCCAAAGTTCTTTCTCCCATCCTGGACTTTCCACAGATATATAAGCCCAATTTTCCAGTTTCCAACAAACCTCACAACCCACAAGGACGCTTGCCACAGATGCAGGTGAAACGTCAGTAGAGAATGCTTCTAGAACATGGCCATACAACCTGAAAAACCTACAACAACCCATACATTACAGTGTTTTGGGAAGGAGTATATATTGTTACACATCTCCGAGAGGATGACTTACCTTGCTGCTGGGGTCTTCTTCTTCCAAGAGTTTTCCCTAAAGAAGAATTTTAATAACCCGACCATACTCGATTTGTGATCAAAATCTTCTTGATGATTTATACTGGTCATGCCAGCATAAGTACTTTTTTTGAAATTGTGCAATGATCTTCTTGGGCAGTTATTTTCCTCAGTTGCACAACAGCAGACAGATGGTACTTGAGTGCAGCTCCATTCCTGAGCCAAACAGTCATGGATTAACTATCAGGGGAACTTTCCACCTGCCATTGCTCAGACAGGGAACAGAGAATGGATTTACCATTTCCAGATATCCATTGTAGGGATGGAAATTCTCAGTTTTTTCAGTTCCTGACAGATGGCAAGGAAAAAACATGGGTATTTTTCCCATAGTGCCAAAACATTCAGTTTCTTTTCTGGAAAGGAGGGAAAACGTTCCACAATTTTTTAAAATTGTATTTTAAGGAACTAATAGAGTTCTATTGGAACTGTGTAACTTTCTGTAGAACATCTGCACAGTTATAGTCTGTCTCTAGCCTTTTTTGCACAATCTTTTGAGATTCCCCATTAAATTACATTGCTTCTAGTTCCAGCATACCATACCACAGAGTTGCATAGAGATTCCTAAAAAGGTATTCCAGGGGAAGTATACCAGATAATCATCTGGAGCAGGCATCCTCAAACTGCTGCCCTCCAGCTGTTTGAGCCTTTAACTCCCAGAATTCCTGACAAATGAACAAGCTTGTTAGGGCTTCTGGGAGTTGGCGGCTGGAAGGCCACAGTTTGAGGATGCCTAATCTGAAGGACCTAGCAAATATCTAGATAGACAATTTCCCCTCAAATGTGAGCTCTATGGTTACAGGGGTCTTACTGTTGGAACAAGTACCTCAAAAAGTGAAAATCAAGAAAACACTTGATTGCTCATGTTTCCAGATTCCACAACAAATAAATGAAGTCAGGTTAAAGCAAATGGTTACTTTTGAATAGAATTGAGGACTTGAAGAGTTTTTTGAAGATCATGATCTGACAGAAAGCCCACTTGGCCTCTGGGAAGAGGACATACTGAGGATGAAATTCCCATATGTTAAAAGGGAATCAAACCAAAGATGGACTGTTTCTTTACCCAGTTGTACATTAAACCTCCATTTCTGATTCAATGCCCTGGTCAAGAAACAAAGAGAAAATTGAGTAGGGTCTAGGTCTATCTTCCCAAAGACTCTTAACTATATGTCCAGAAAAAGTTTCTGTCTGTACCAAGCTATAATGTGAAAAAAAGAGAGAATTGCAGGTAACTCGATCTAATTGTTTCTGCAAACAACAAGTACCTCAAAAACAAACACGAACCCAGGACACAAGATTTTCAGCTTATGTTGGGTGTTTGAAATCTTTGACACTGTGGTTGAACTGCGCCAGCATTCAGGTTCAGCACACAAATATAAATAATTGAATTCAGAAAAGCATGTAACCAATTTTCATTACTGAGCTCAATTTTTGGCATAAGGTAGAGGGATGGTTTTGAATAATCAAGACTTGCAATTCAGTAATTTATTTATTTATTTATTTCTAACATTTATACCCCATCCTTCTCAACCCCTGAGGGGGGGGGGGGGGGGGGACTCAAGGCAGCTTACAACCAGCAACAATTCACTGCCAACACATACAACAAAACCATATAACACATTTAATTAAAGCATTAACACAAGTTAAACATTAATTAAAGCATTAAATTAAATTATAAAATTAAATTATAAAATATCAATTTAAAACATTATTAACAACAGTATAGCCTCATCCAAGTTCAATTCAGCATTCAGAGACCCAGTCCAAAGCCTGTCCATTATCAATGTTCATGTATCATTGTGATTACTGCTAAGCCTGCTACCCAAATGCCTGGTCCCAAAACCATGATTTGAGCTTTCTCCTAAAGGAAAGGAGAGATGGAGTCAACCTAATTTCACTGGGGAGTGTGTTCCACTTAGGTGTTTTTTTGCCAGCTTCACTACAAAGATTTCTGCCTACTTTAATAATCTGTAGCATTTGATTCAAATCAAAATGTTCCTCACTTTTCCCCCAGAACCCACAAGGCAGGGCTCTCCAGATCAGAAATGTGGGCCTTCTGTTTTAGAACTCATGTGAGATCTCATTACGAAATAATTAAAGGAACACACAGACACGAGGGGGCAAAATGATACCTTTTATTGGCCTGGCATCTGTTGGTGAGGGATTATGCAAGCTTTTAAGTGCTACTCTTCATGGAGGGTTCACTGAGGTGAAAAGCTTGAACTCTCTCGCACCAACAGATGTTAGCCCTATAAAAGCCATTTCCTTACATTTTTGGTGTTTCTCATTCTCAGGGGTCAACAGGGCATTGACATTCTAGTTGAAGCTTTTAAAGAAATGCTTCTATAGTCTGAAACAAACCGCAGATTTTGAAAAGCCTGGCTGCTCTTACAGTTTAGGTACAAAAACTTTGAAAGTCATGCTTCTCGTCCAAATGGGACCCATATAATTCAGTGGCTACAAGGGAAAATTCAATGTGCTGTTTTTATCTGTGTGTTCTCTTTTAAAGGAATGACAGAGAAAGATGCTGGCAAGGCTGGAAAGACTTGTCCCACATGCTTATACCAAGTGAAAGCCCTCTTCCCCAAAAAGCAGCTGTTCATCCCATGCCACAATCTGCTAGTGTGCAGACAATATCCTCATCTCCAAGGAGTGATTTTTCATCAAAAGATGGCTTAATGAAGATGGGTGGTTCCTTCAGTCCTTGCCACAGTCCTAATCTAGGTCAAGTGCAACTCGCACACATTTAATGCACTTTTTTGTAGGCCTTCATTCTTCGTTTCATAAGGTTGTATCATCAGATGTAAGGAGCTGAGCCAATAAAGAGGATCTCAGTTCTACTAGTTTTTTTCTTAGCAGTTTTTACAAGTGATGCTTAGCAAGCTGTTTCAGCTGGAATGTGTCAGTTGTGAATGTTTTTCCAATGAGGCAGAAAGTGGGAAAGTGAGCTATTTTAAAAATGAATATATATTTTATTCACTGTGTCTTTTTCACTCAGTTTAGGCAAATGTATCAAAGGGCAGGGGTGGGGAGGAAGATGTAGCATTACTTGTGAAAATGGCTTCAGTATGTATAATCCTTAAAATCATGTCAGAATTCAGGTAATAAAATAAATAGAACCATCTCTGTTATTGAAAAAGCTACATAAGAGGAAATAAATTTTATTTGATTGATTTTTGCCTCTATAGATGTCATCTATGAAGCTTTCTATTTTTACCTGTCTTGGTACACCTTCACCTTCTAATTCATTAGAAATTATCATTTCCCCTTTGCTTTCTTCTCCTTCCAAACTTTCAGAAAATATTAAATTGGCACATCTTCTAAAACTCAAGTCAATTTGGCAATTTGGGCTGACTCAGACATTTAGCAATCAATTCTCCCATCTGTTTCCAAGTTTGATCAAACAATTTTCTTGCTGTTGCTGCTATGAATAAAAAAAGTGGTCAATTTTTACTATCCAATTCTTTATCCATAGTACCCAATAGAAACATTTTTGGTGACATTACAAAACCTACCTTTAAAATTTGGATTCATATATAAATATCACATTAATTTTTGTCTTTCTTACAAGTCCACTGCAGATGAAAAAAGGAGCACTCCTTATATCGACACCCCCAAAATTGATTTGAACCATTCTGGGACACCTTTGACTGATTTTTTAGGGGTACATACCAATCGTATATCATCTTATACAGGTTTTCTTTTGATTACTACACAAAGTGAATTTTATATTCTTAGATCACATTTCCATCCCTCTATATCCATTGATTCTACATCCATAGATTCGAATATCCATGGCTTCAAAATATTCCAAAAACAAACACACAATCAGAAAATACAAAAAGCAAGCCTTGATTTTGCCATTTTATATAAAAGGTAAAGGTTTCCCCTTGACATTAAGTCTAGTCATGTCCAACTCTGGGGAGTGGTGCTCATCTCCATTTCTAAGACAAAGAGCCACTGTTGTCCATAGATGCCTCCAAGGTTATGTGGCCGGTATGACTGCATGTAGTGCCATTACCTTCCCACCAGAGTGGTACCTATTGATCTACTCACATTTGCATGTTTTCAAACAGCTAGGTTGGCAGAAGCTGGGGCTAACAGTGGGAGCCTTTTCAGTCAGCAAGTTCAGCAGCTCAGCAATTTAACCTCCTGCACCATGGGGGGCTCCACTTTATATAAGGGACACCATTTTACTATGTCATTGTTTGTAACAGGACTTCAGTATTCACAGATTTTGGCACCCAAAATAACTTGTCTTTCCATCTACTATTACAGGTTCATCTTCTTTTTCTAATTTCAGAAATCACTTCTACATTTTCCTATATCATCTTTCATCACTCTAAATAGAACTCATTTTCTCCAGCTCTATGGCTGCAATTCTCTTATCCTGATTAAATCTATCCTTAAGTTGCATATAAGCAAACCAATTAAAATCTTTGCCTTCCTTAGAAAGCAACTCTCTTGGTTTAAACTCCCAACTGTCTGGTTCAAAGTACAAAAAATAATCAGAAAGAAACCATCTCCAGTTTTAATCCATTCTTTCTTTACTTTAGGAAAGTAAAGAAGCATGTCTTGATGTTTCGCTGGAATCTCTTTTCTTTAAGGTGAATTACTTGGTTCATATTCTAGACCCTGAAACTCACCTAATATTTTACATGGTAGCACTTTGGGTTTTAAAATATGGTTGTCAAATAAGCACCTTGGAAAGTTCCCTTAAATGGCCTCACTGAACCCTGACCAATTTTCAGTGAGGCTATTGAGGGGAACTTTCCATGGTGCTGAATTGTTGGAAAGGATTATTGTAGTGCACTGAACTACAATTTCAACTTCCCATGAACTGAGTTTTAACAACATAACCTTTTAGACTTACCTTTTCTGAATCCACAAACTATTCTGTACAGAACTTGATTTCCAGACATTCTACCATTTTGGTTTCCTTCATTGAAGGTGTTCCAGCTTGTCAATAATAATAATAATAATAATAATAATAATAATTTATTTATTTATACCCCGTCACCATCTCCCCAAGGGACTTGGAGTGGCTTCCATGAGGCCAAGCCCAACAAGACATCAATAAAACAAGAAAGCAATAAACAATAACAATACAATTAGTATAAATCACATATAAACAATAGCACACAAAGATTTAAAAACCTATGGCTGGGCCAAATGTAATAGTTTAAAAATTAAATATAAATGCAGGGCATGAACAAGGTAGGATATATCCCGTAGGAGGGTTTTAAAAAGAAGTGAGGGGAGCGCAATCCAACAAATAGTTAAAATGCATTCTGAGGACATTTTGCTGGGAATTATTTCCTTATTTCGGAAAGGCACACTGGAACAGCCACTTTTTCAGGCTTCTCCTAAAGACTGCCAATGTTGGGGCATGCCTGATATCCCTGGGAAGTGAGTTCCAGAGTCGGGGGGCCACCACCGATAAGGCCCTCTCCCCCGTCCCCACCAACTGTGCCTGCAATCTCTCCAGATGATCAAAGAGATTGTGTGGGTTTGTACACAGAAATGCGGTCATGCAGGTAGGCTAGTCCCAAACCGTTCAGGGCTTTTTTAGGTAAGAACCTGCACCTTGAATTGGGACCGGAAAATAAATGGCAGCCAATGTAGCCCCTTAGACAGGGGGGTTGACCGCTCCCTGTAAGTCGCACCAGTTAGTAACCTGGCTGCCATCCGTTGTACCAATTGGAATTTCCGGGCCATCTTCAAGGGCAGCCCCACGTAGAGTGCATTACAGTAATCCAATCTGTTTTTTTATAATTAATCTTTATTAGTTTTGCAATATAAAATATACATTTAACATACATGTGACATATTTGTGGGGGAAAGGTACGGGGGTACTGACATCCATCCACTGTCTACACCCCCACCCCCCCTGCTCTAGGAGCTAAAACCGACTTCCTATCATCTCATCCACTTTCTAATATATTACTTCTTTCTGTTCTTCTATTACTTATCTTCTCTCCTCATTTTCTGCAGTAATCCAATCTGGAGGTGACTAAGGCATGGACCACCCTGGCCAGATCCGACTTCATGAGGTACGGTCACAGCTGGCGCACGAGTCTTAATTGTGTGAAAGCCCTTCCGGCCACCGCCGACGCCTGAGCTTCAAGCGTAAGTGATGATTCCAGGAGGACAATATCCCTCTTGAATTGCACTACACAGAACTGATCACAGTATTGCAGGTGAGATCTGACCAAAGTTGAAGTGGTGGTGTGAAGATGAAATGTTGCTGTGGCATTGTTGCTTCAGTGCCTTTTCTGCCCTACATAGTTGTGCCATGCCCTATCCCCATACAAACACACACATACACTTCTATAGACCTAATCTTCTATAACTGACCACCTTCCTCCTCAGTATTTTGGGATACTGGCTGATAGTGGAAATCTGTTAAAGTGAAATTAAAAATTTCTTGAGAAGGAAATGTGTTTCCAGGAACACAAGGGAAAGAGTATTCCCTGAAGGGGGAGCAATAAGAACTGAAGGGAAAGGAATAAGGTATGGGTGGCGGGTTAGGACTATCCCAGGCCTTGTTAATTCAGGTCCAAAACCTGAGACTTATGGTCTTGTGATGTCACAGGATTTGGGCCCTGGGGATGCTACAAGGTTGATGTTATAAGAGTGGTTCAGAGTGTTCCATACAAATAAAAAAGTATGTAAGAAATTAGAAACACACACACTTCTGTTGCTTTTCAAATGTCTGTGTGCTTTGTTTTCCTGCAAAACTTTGATTATGCTTAATGTCGTTGTTGTTTATTTGTTCAGTCGCTTCCGACTCTTCGTGACTTCATGGACCAGCCTATGCCAGAGCTCCCTGTCAGCCGTCACCACCCTCAGCTTCTTCAGAATCAACCAAGTCACTTCAAGGATAACATCTATTCATCTTGCCTTGGTCGGCTCCTCTTCCTCTTTTCCTTCCATTTTCCCCAGAATCATTGTCTTCGCTAAACTTTCTTGTCTTTTCATTATGTGGCCAAAGTACTTCATCTTTGCCTCTAATATCCTTCCCTCCAACGAGCAATCAGGCTTTATTTCCTGAAGTATGGACTGATTGGATCTTCTCATGGCACTCTCAGAATTTTCCTCTGACACCACAGTTCAAAAGCATCTATCTTCCTTCGCTCAGCCTTCCTTATTATTATTATTATTATTATTATTATTATTATTATTATTATTAAACTTTATTTGTACCCCGCTAGCATCTCCCGAAGGACCTTATGGTCCAGCTCTCACATACATAGGTTTCTACAGGGAATACCATTGCTTTAACTATGTGGATCTTTGCGGCCAGTGTGATGTCTCCACTCTTCACTATTTTATCGAGATTGGTCATTGCTCTCCTCCCAAGAAGTAAACGTCTTCTGATTTCCTGGCTCAGTCTGCATCTGCAGTAATCTTTGCACCTAAAAATACAAGATCTGTCACGGCCTCCATGTTTTCTCCCTCTATTTGTCAGTTATTAATTGGTCAAGTTGTCAGAATCTTGGTTTGTTTATGTTTAACTGCAACCCAGCTTTTGCACTTTCTTCTTTCACCTTGTTTAGAAGGCTTCTCAGGTCCTCCTCGCTTTTGGCCATCAAAGTGGTATCATCTGCATATCTAAGGTTGTTAATGCTTCTTCCAGCAATTTTTACCCAAGCCTTGCATTCGTCAAGCCCCACACATCGCATGATGTGTTCTGCATAGGTTGGGTGAGAGTATGCAACCCTGCCGTATGCCTTTCCCAATCTTGTACCATTCTGTTGTTCCATGGTCAGTTCTTACTGTTGCTACTTGGTCATTATACAGATTCCTCATGAGATAGACAAGATGACATGACTATTTCTTAAAAGTTAAATCTGGAATGTTTCGTGTTTCAACCACATTGAGTGGTTGAGGGGAGGGGAGTGCACGGCCAGTCCTAACATTCTGCTAACTGCTCCAGGCAGCAGATGGTCATGGACCAAGTGGCCCACTCCATGGTGTTCCTCATTTACTCTTTAGATGTTCCTTTCTGCTCTCTTGAAGGACAGAACTGTATATGTTCCATTATCCTTCTAGAGACCTATTTATTCTATGTAATAAATTTAATTGCAAGTACAATGAGATTGTACTGCTGGAGTAATTGTGGTTGAAGGAATTGTAATGTTCAAGGTTTTGCTCATGAAATACAAATTAAAGTAATTCCCACATACAAAAAGCAAACAAACCTAGGAAAGGATTAATACAGACACCCCAGCAACCTACAAAAGGCTGCCACCTACCTAGCAAATATCTTTTTATCTACCCAGGCTTTCCAGAAAGTGATCTGGTATGCCCTGTCAAATTCTGATCAAAGTCAAGACTCGATTGCAGATGGCAATGCTGAGAGTAGAAAAAAAGGACCAGTGTCCCATGCGAACCAAGTGTTATCCTAAGCAACATGCAAGAGTTTCCCAACAGAGGAACCAATATGGAAAGGGTTTTTGGAGAATAAAAACACTCTTCCTTTCAAATACTCAGGGGCACCTTAACCACAATGATTTGTGAATATACCTTCAATGACCTCAGAGAAGAAGCTGCTTTTCATGAGGAACCCAAGAGGAAGACATGAAACCTACAAATATGCACAGCAAGCACCACAGGCTCTAAGAGGGCAAGCTTGTGGCTGTCACTTTATAGACTTTGCCTCTTTGGGATAATACGATGTAGCAAAGAAGGTGTGAATGAGGGAACTCCGAGCCAGGTAATTCAGCTCACATTTGAAAGAAGGTTTTGCTTGTTGATTAGGTAATCCTTCTCGAGGAAATGTGCGGCACCAACTGCTTTTCATGCTAGATTAGTGCTCCCGTGGTCAATTTGCTTTTACTAATGTCAGGGCCCTACAGTGCAGGTTCATCTGTCGCATAGCAACTGCCTCAGCAGCAGTGGAGGCAGCCATGCATAAAAGATTACACATGATGGCAGGGCACAAGTGTGAAGATTTTCAAAATTAGATACAATCTCAGCATGAATATGAACTGCAGAATTGACATGGAAGGATTTTTTTTCAAGTCATCAGGTTTTCCATATTTATCAGGTAAAAGTCATTTAACTGCAGTGCACGTAAAACTGAGAAAATTCAAAGGGCAATCATTTAGGTGGAGGAAAAACCAATAACAGAACACAAATAAATGTAAACAGAAAGGCCTTATACCTCTGCTGTAGTGAGATTTTAACAGTGAGGTCTACTTCAAGTACCCTGCCCTACAGACGCCCTTGGTGCAATACACATTTGAAAATATTTTCCATCATTCCCTAATATTTTCAGGTTTCCCCTTGACTAACAAAAGGGAAATGCAGGTGACTTGAGTTGCAAGTAATACTTTCAGGATCCAGATATTTCTTCCACTATAAACTAAAATTATACAGTGATAGAGCTGGAGGGAGGTTTGTAGTCCCAGGAATGGGCTGAGACATTTACTGAGAGGTAGAGAACAAGATGGCGTCCTCTCTGTGATTCACCTACAGAAGCTGACTGAACTAAAAATAAATTTATTTCAACAGTGATAATATTTCACAGATATAACCCAGGACACATTGGACTAAGCAAGATCAGAGTGTGGTTGGCCAAAAGTATTAATGAGGAAGAACATACAGGCTTTTGCACTTTGAATTCAGTTTTGCAGTAACAAAAGCAGGGCAAAACAAAGTGGGAAAGCAGGAAAAGAATAGAGAAATTGGAACCTTTTTAAACTTAGTGAAAAGTTTGGACTAGAGAAGATTAATCAGGACTGTTCTTGCCAGTTGGAGGACATGTATTATTGAAATAGTATCCTGTTCTGCAAATGGGGCAGCAGCCTACATTAGGGAAATGTTTTGTAACAGAAAGCTCAGGAAAAATAGCCTAAGGATGGTTTTACTGACCCCATAATCTGCTGCCTGAGGCAATTACCCCATTATGCCTAAAGACCGAGTTGACCCTCTGTAAGCTATCTAGTCTAATATACTGCTCATTAAGGAACACCCAGAGGTAAAGCATTCCCAAGAGATGGTTGTCCTGTCTATGTCTAAAGACTTCTAAAGAGGGAGAACCTCCCATCCATACATCCAGGTAATAGTACAATCTACAATGCCATGTAATACAGTTTGAAACTGTATTATATGACAGCGGACATGGGATTTTTGGCAATTTGCCAGGTGTGCATACTTCAATACATTTCTCCTAATGGACTTCTGAAAGCGACTCTTCTGTGAATTACCACCTCTTCACACGGGGCATTTTTGCCATATTTTGCTGCTTTACTTTGAGGCAAAGATGGAGGCCTGCTATGTACTATCACTTGGCACATGGCACATGGCAGGTCTTGCCCACATTCCTCCCAAAGTCAGGGGGAAGCACCAAAAGCTGGTTCCTTCACAAATACAGGGACGAAAGTGTATTTGGGTAGTTCCGATGGAGCTACCCACACTTTCCTCCTCATTTCCCCATATGATGGAGAAAAGGGCAGTGGGGCAATGCATGTTGCGGCATGTTGCCATGCTTTCTGTCATCTGATGGGGGGAGGGAAAGGGTGCCAACACACCTTGTCCTGTCCCCTCTGTTTGATGAGGAGGGAGGGCACGTGGGGTGCCATGAGCTGCCCTGCATGCTTTCCCTTTCACAGGCAATTGCCTGTGAAAACAGTCAGATGGTATAGAGCAGTGGTTCCAAACCTTTTTCTGACCAGGGCTCACTTGACCAGGGCCCATTTTGGCCAGGGCCTACTTTGACTAGGACCCACTTGACCAGGGCCGACTTTGACCAGGGCCCACTTGAACAGGGACCATTTGACTGGGGACCACTTTGACCAGGGCCCACTTGACCGGGGACCACTTTGATCAGGGACCACTCTCCAACATTAATCCCAAAAGGGGCAGGGCTGGTCAGCTCTGTGGAAAGGAGCAGAAATAAAACAAAACAAAATAAGATAAAGAGGAAGGAGGTTCGCGGACCGAATTTTCACTTTTGCGGTCCACTGCTGGGCCGCAACCCACAGGTTAAGAATCATTGGCATAGAGAGAGTAGCCTAGGTTGCTTCAGAAGGATCTTGGAGCTATCACTCAAAAAATAGCATGTAGCTATTCTATTATGTTTTGGCAAAATTCATTTACAGATTTCTATGAAAGTAAAAAGACAGAACAGCAACATGGCTTTAGTGCTATTGTAACCCCAACTAAAGGAAACCCATGGAATCCATGGAACTTAATTAAGTGTTGATTCCCATTAATTTAAAGAGTCTACTGTAGTTGGTACTCTAGGATCTAGGCCAACCTCTGGAACCCAAGTAAAATTGTACAGATGAAGGGGAAGCATGATAAAGGGTGATAAAAGGCTCATATGAAAGCCATTACAGATAGTTTATTTGAATTTGTAAAATTAAGGTTGAAAATCATTCCACAAAACTGAATGGAAGCATTTAATACTGAGAAAGTGTTCATTCTGTGCATAATATAATCTATTGCTGTATGATGTAGTCAATAACCAGGGCTTAGAGAAGTTACTTTTTGGATTACAAAAAGAGAGAGATAATTCAAAGAATTGCCTTCTCTGAGATCTGGCCATGCAGGCTGGGAAAGGCAAGTGCATTGTGGAAGTTGTAAAAAAACACATGAAGTAGCAGGGGATCTGACAAATTCACAGGGAATAGAACTATATCATTGTATATTACCTATTGATTGTTAAATGGAATTTCAGTTTTTAGAAGCAAAATCCTTCTGAATACTAGAGGCTGGTGACTAATAAGTAGAGGTTTGTTTTCTTCATGCTCCTATTTGTATGCTTCCAAGAAGCATTTCTGCAAATTCACTGTAATTTCATTGCCCACAGTAGGAAAGAGAATGGCAGGCTTAGTGGATCTCTGATATAAACCAGCATATCTCTAGTTGTGTTCTCATAACAAGATTATAATTCCCTTATAATTACAGTTGTGTACATGTCTCTAGTTAATAACATTTGTTCGGCTTCTTCTAATTGTCTGGAGGGCATGGTCCCACACAAGAAACACTAGCCAACTTTTTCTTATGTTCTTCAGAACAATATAGAAATAACCATTGTGATGAAGGCAATGTCCACCCCACATGCATATCAATGCAATACACATGCCAAGTATATGCCATGGGGTTTACAAAATCAGGTTTCCCTGGCACGCTTGGGCACACAATGACTTTTATTCTAAGGCCCAGAAACAAGAGTCAGAATACTAAAAGCTGGGTAATAGAAGCACATGGTTTCTTTTCATGCTTTGAGGCTTAGGATACACACACACACACACACACACACACACTGTACTATTACCAGGATAAATTCTGAGGTTTTGTATTTCTGTTATAGCCTGCTCTGAGCCTTGGAGATAAAATGGATTTTTAAAAATCTAAATAATAATAGGGGAATAAGTAGATAGTAAGGTAAAGGTTTTCCCCCGACATTAAGTCAGGTCGTGCTTGACACTGGGGGTGGTGCTTATCTTCATTTCTAAGCCGAAGAGCCAGCATTGTTCATAGACGTCTCCAAGGTCATGTGGCAGGCAAACTGCATGGAGCGCTGTTAACTTTCTACTGAAGTGGGACGTATTGATCTACTCAACATTTACATGTTTCGGAACTGCTAGGTTGGCAGTTCCAAAAGATAACAGAGGGCGCTCACCCCACTCTTTGGATTCGAACCACCAACCTTTTGGTCAGCAAGTTCAGCAGCTCAGCAGTTTAACCTGCTGTGCTACCGGGGGCTCATGATAAATTATCTTTGTCTTAAGTCTGGGTTTGCATAAGAATGTAAATGCTGCATATTCTTTTCTCAGTATTTTATGTAATATATGTAGTAAAATCCTTACTCAACAACTGTCTTCCCTCTTCCCTTCTAATTATACAAGCCTCATTTGAAGGAATAAAGTAGAAGGTGGGGAATCTCTTGTTTTTTTATGGTGAGCCGTGAGGCATTAAACTTCAGAGTCTTGGTTGTTTTCTTCCCAATAGGATTGAGTTATTAAATGAACAATCTGAATCTGATATGGGTTCTCTTTTTAAATGCATCGGACGTCTTCTTTCTCTGTATTTCTCAAATGTGTCCCTTAACAGTATTTTTTTTAAATTTTGTGTTTTTTCGTTCTTAAAGAGTGCACAAGAAAGAAGACTACCTTTTGCTTTGATTGGGAGGACAAAAGACTCTGATCGCTCTGCAGGGAGTTTGTGGCTGCTTCTCACACACGCAAGAGCAGCAGACGGCTGAAAAGAGGGACCTGGGAGGTAAATCAGACTAATGAAGCAGTTCAGGTGGTACAACTTGCATTACTTCATTGCCACATTGACTTGAAAGGCACGTTGCATATGGCACTAAGACTATGGAAGGCTAGAATATGCTGGGGGAAGTTTAAGAAAAAGCTGTTCCTCCAAGTCCTTTGGGCTTTTGTTTAACTAGTAGTAATTAACTCCCTTTCTCTTGAGTTAGGAAGGTACCAGCCATTCCTGTCCCTGGACAAATGTGTATTCGGGCAAGAAATTATATTGTGACAGTTGCTGTCTTTTGATGTTAAAAAAGTACTTTTATTAGGACAATTAGAGCTTCTTGTACTCTAGGGCAAGAGAGGCACTGAGGCAATGATGCCTCTGCGAAGAAAGCAGTTTGTTTATAATGGCCTTTTGCTGCAAAAGAGAGCAGGGCCTTCTAGATTAATCTTTGGATTACACAGATTTCCCAAGGATAAGAAGCTAAACCGTTCTCCATCTCAAAGGAGTGCAGGAGAGGAGCTGATCTGACTAATCTAAAACAACAGCTTTCCCCTTAGAGGGTGTTACTAATCCTGATGATTGGTAGATAAAATAATTGAAGTTCTCAGGGGTTACATTTGAGTACGGGAGATATTTTTCTTACAGAGATGGTTTATTAAAGTGACAAAGTTACACTTTTAGCATGGGGCAGCTCAACTCTTTCCCAGAGCAACCATATAAATTATACCATCAACACCCCTGGGTTTGAGCATCCAGTGCGTTTTGGGGCTGCGGGCAGAAGGAACAGTGTAAGGAACTTAAAAGCCCAATGTTTCACCAACAAATAGCAAACAGAAATAGTCTGAATAGATTCGAAGGATTGGGAGGAAGGAAGCTAGCTAGCATACTAGAAACAAAAAGGAAAGTTTTGTATGTATCTTTTGGCAAACACAAAGGAAATCTCCCTGAGCAACACTGTGAAACATACTACTACTACCCATGTTGCAGCATCTACGCTGTAGAATTAATGCAGTTTGACACGTGTTTAACTTCCATGGTTCAATGCTATGGAATCATGGGAGTTGCAGTTTTGCAAAGTCTTTAGCCTTCTTTGCTTAAGAGTGCTGGTGCCTCACCAAACTACAACTCTCATGACTCTATATCATTGAGCCATAGCAGTTAAAGTGGTGCCAAACAGCTTTATTTCTATAGTGTAGAGGCACCCTGTGTGTATTTTTTTTTAAAAAAGCTGAATATTTGTCAAAGGCTTTCATGACCAGAATCACTGGGTTATTGTGAGTTTTCTGGGCTGTATGGCCATGTTTCAGAAGCATTCTCTCCTGATGTTTCACCTGCATCTAAGGCAGGCAACCTCTGAGGATGCCTGTCATGGATGCAGGTGAAACGTCAGGAGAGAATGCTTCTGGAACATGGCCATACAGCCCGAACACTCACAGCAACCTATTGACTATTTGCTTCCCATTTTCAGCTGAACAATTTGTTTCCAGCCTGGAGAAGTCTCATGGCCAGGCCAATTGATGGATTCTCGGAATTAAACAGCAGAAAGTAACCTTTCTAAGCCCATGCAATGTTTTGGAAGGAAAGGTGACTTGTATCAGTGTGGCATCATCAATAACATCATCAATAACATTTACAGTGGATCTCATTCAACATTTAAAATGGTTAGTCTCACTGACTTGAATGTCCCTACTTCTGAATCCTGCTAAGGATACTCTTTTGTCCCTGCTTCATATACAAAAAATTACTCTAACAAAGAAAAGATTGTGAAGGTCTTGCCCTCCTTGGTATGCCACGGCAACAGGTCTTTCAGTCTCAGTGTTATCTGAAAATGGTTTTCCTTGATCAATTTTGGATTTGCCACCTTTGATATATTCTTTGAATGCATTCTTTTTCTTCTCTGAGAGGAATGAATAAATGCCCCTGATCTATTTTCTCCCCTACCATTTACTAGTTACATTTCTCCTCCCCCTTTAAAAACCACATCATCGCTAATTAATTTTCTTCCAAGGGTCAAGGTCTAAATTCTCTCAGCCTCCCCATTTGTGTATATTATTTGTACAAATATATCTGATTAATGTGAATGTGGAAAGGACAGTGGACTTTAGTATTTTTTCTGATGAAAGTAACTTAAGATTTTGGTTTCATTCATGTACATTTTCAAAGTCTGCTTCAAACTGGAGTGGCTAGAACTGTATACATTGCCCCATTGTCTATAGACTTGTATAAGGACACAATACATTTTGCATTTTTATTTGCCTTCAAACAATTTCTGATGTATGGTGATTCTAAGGCAAGCATGGGTAAACCTTGTAACTTGGGGGCCTCATGGTGGGCCGGAGCAAGGTGGGTAGGCTGGGAGGAAGGGGGTTCTCCCCAGGTTCTCTCCCTCCCCTTTCCTCTTCTCTTTTGGAGTTAAAAAGTGGAGGAAAGACAGGAAATGTTTGGATCCCGAAAGGGTTGGTCTTAGGATGATATGGTGGAATAGAGAGAAAAGGTCTATTCATTAGACCCCATATTGCCTGCAGATATAGAATCCAAGGGCCCATCCAGACACCATTTTGGACAGTCCCGAAATAATTTGCTACAAACCAGGAAAACCCTGGTTTGTAGTGAATTAATTGGATAGTGGGTTTATTCCACACCTTCTTCCGGTTTTGAAAAGCAGAATACTGCAGTCCAGACAGTATTCCCACAGTTTACTGGGCTAAATAAGCCTGGTAAACTGTGGGAATACCCACCCCTCCCCCCCCCCCAGACCCCTTAGAAAAGTAATGGAAACTTACCCGGCCTCCATTACAGGCTCCGGCCCGCTGTCCTGGCACATAGAAATGACGCACCAGGAGAGTGGGGATGGGGGAGGAAAATCACTCTCCCCCCGTTCTCCTGGCACATCATTTATATGCACCAGGACCGTGGGCCAAAGCCTGTAATGGAGGCCGGGTAAGTTTTCATTACTTTTCTAAGGGGTCTGGGGGCTTGGGGGGGGGGGGAGGAAGTAGGGCCTCCAGATGTTCTATTGGGCTAGTCCCTAGAGAACATCTGGACATCCACCACAGAAAGCTCGTGCTTTCTGGTGTGGGTGTGGACAGACCCCCAGAAAAATCCACATTTAAAAACAGGGATTCTCCTGGCATAAAGCCCTGTCTGGATCTGCCCTTAGAATCCTAGTGCTGGGAGGGAGAGAGGGAGGAAAGGGAGGGAGGGAGGAAAGGAGGAAGGAAAGAAAGAAGGAAGGAAGGATAGGATGGTGATGGAGAGGCATGCCTGAGAACAGAGCCCAAGGGGCCGCATTTGGCCCCCAGACCTGGGTTTACCCATACCTGTTCTAAGGTGACCCTGTTACAGGGTGTTTTTTTTGTTTTTTTGTGGTTTTTTTTGCTAATATTTGTTCAGAGGAAGATTGACTTAACCTTCCTGTGAGGCTTGGAGAATGTAACTTGCCAAAGGTCACCCAGTGGGTTTCCATGGCTGAGTGGGAATTGCAACCCAGATCTCGAGAGTGCCTTCTGTACTAATACCATCTGCCTACCTATCTCCTTACTTATACCTTGTCAATTCCCCAAATCTGGGACTCAAGGCAACCTATAAAATAAAAAGCAGCACAACATAACTAAAAACATACAAAATTTTATAATTAGTGTTAAACTATCTTTGAAATAGACACCAGTTACATCATTGTTTTAAAAGCAAACAATAGAAGTAGTGGATGCCACTTAGGAAGGCATTTAGTCCCTTAAAGCATTTTGGAAGAAAAAGTCTTCAGTCTAGAGCAGGCTTGTTCAACCTGTAACCTGAATGCCTATGAATGCAGCCAAACACAAAATGGCAAACTTACCTAAAATTTTAAGGTTTGGGGGTTGCTGGGTTTTTTTTCCCCTAACTTTTTTTTCACAATTCTCAAGCACAAACTTTTCAGATGACAATGGAATGGAATAATCAGAGTATGCGACATCTACAAATATTAGAGTATTATCTGTAATTCGCATTATAGTTGTAAACAATTCAGCCAGAAGACCTGCTCACCAATTTTTAAAGACCCTCTGAACAGGGTGGCATGTAATTAGGATTATAATACAATGAGTTTTTAAAATGCTTATCTGTGGTGGCATGTATCACAAAAAATATGCTCATCAGTTATTGTTAGTGTTAGCATATTTTATGTGGGCCATGATGATGATTCTTCTTCTTCCATTGTGGCCAAGGGAAGCCAAAAAGTTGGACTCCCCTGGTCTACAGCGAAGAGAGAACCAATGTCATTTCTATAGGAAGAGGGCTTTCAAATCTTTTTTAGCATTTCTAATAAAACAGAACCATTTGGAACATGGATTTATCCATTTATCACAAGTGGAAGTTATCTCTTTCCCAGAGAGTTGTATCCAGTTCAGGTCCAGCCAGCATGGACATAAAGTTGGTTTGCTTGGACCACCTCATACTTACTCCAGTGATGTATTGTGGGGAAGAGTTACCATTATGTTGTATGAGTATTTGAGGGCTGTTATTCAAAATCTCTATATCTTGCCAAAGTTGCAGCTTTCATGCGAGATTCATCTCATAGCTAGCAGGATTTCATTATGGCTGCGCGGGGATGGGGGTGGGGTCTTTTGGAGTGGAATTAATTTTAATTAAGTCCTCTGTGCCTTTTCCATCTCTTTACTGCATTTTTCATAACAAATAACATATTCTAGTCATGTAATAAGTAGCAGTGGCATTGCAACAGTGATATTTCAAACCTAATGATATGATTAGTTGAATGCCAGTTATACAACTGAAATCAAACTTTATCCATTTTAGGCAGTGAACTAAATGCTATCAATGTCTTCTACTGGTTTTTCTTTTACTGATTTAAATCTTGTTGGCTTAGGATGCCTCATTTTTTAAAATACAAACTTCTAGATGGGAGCATCTTTAACTTTTTCAAGCTATACTTTGCCCTGCATTTGAGAGGATGTGCTTAGTAAATGTTGTTTTCCTGTCTTCCTGATATTGTGGAGGGGGGGGGGGGGGAGGACATGAACCACATTTTGAATTTCATGCTCTCTTAAATCAGTGAGATCTATGTGATTTTATATTGTAATGGAAACTTGTGGACTCATTCATATATAGAATAGAATAGCCTTATTGTCATTGTATTATTGCACAACAAAATTAAATGTCTTCCCCAGGACACACCACAAAACAAGGCACCTATCCCTCAGCACTCCAACCACCACAGCACAGTCCCCAATGCCAATATATATACAAATATATCAGCTGAACATAGATGAAGGCAAGCAGAGGCCATTGCATGACAACCTAAACAGATCCTTTATGGCTGCATTCCTCAATTTCAGCCAATTCTAGCTAATGTTGGAGTATTTGCTTGCTTGTTTCTCTGTTCATTCTGAACTACTCCATATTAAATTTCCTACTCCTTAGCTCTGTTTGAGGTGATGAATGGTGTCTAATTTAAAAACTCAATGTTGTATTAAGGCTGTTCTTGAAGGGCAAATCAGGATAGTCAGTCTCTTTCCTCCTGACCTTCAGAAAGAAAGTAAAGACTTGGCTCTGGGACCAAGCCTTTGGCCAATATTGCAGTACAATAAGTGAAATGGAATTATGTGCAATAACGACTGTAATGGCTTTTGACTATGTCCTCGGACTGTGTGATTTTAATAATGTCTTTTTATGTTTATATTGCTTTAAATTTTTTGTTTTAATGTATGTTTATTTTATACTGTTTCTTGATATGGCGTCAAATTTCTGCCAATTATAAGCCACCCTGAGTCCCCTTTGGGGTGAGAAGGGGGGGATATAAATACAGTAAATAAAATAAAATAAATCTGTTCTATTTGGGGTGTTTTATAGCCAAAACCCCATAAACATAAACAAAATATTTTAGATCTGGACACAGTCATTTGTGAATACACAGAAAATGTATAAAGACTCAATCTCCTTTTAGATGCATATGTCCTGAATGGAAATACATGTCCATATCAAACCCACCAGATCCATCAGCCAAGCTCAGATTAGCATTGCAGTATACATTTACATTTATCATTTATTGAGAGTGTTGTTGCAGGAAATGGTGTTTACGAAAAGCCATTTTTACAGGTCGCAGTATTGTAATGGCGTCCCCCCCCCCCCCACTCCCCATATGTTGTTGGAGAGCAACTGCCAGCATTCCTCACCACTGATTATGCATCCCAACAAGATTGGAGTGGAAGTATGGGGTAGGATGGAGACCTGTGTCAATATCCAGCTCTAATATTGGATCTAAAGGATGAAGAAGGTTGTTCAACAGAAAACGGGATACAGGAGAGGAATCAGTTCCATAAAACTCCTTACAGACAAATATGAAGATTTGTAACGTAGTCAGAACATTCACACCTCATGTAAGTGTCTGGGAAGCAGTGTGAAGAGAAGAGAAAGTAGCTCTGGAATAAAGTGGAATGAAATAAAATAAAGGAAAGGAAAGAGGCCTTGTGGGGATTTTTTCTTCCCATGGAAGCATTCAAAGTTTTCTGTCTAATGTTTCCAGATATAAATCTGCTCATTTGTGGCATCAGGGACATTCAGTAATAAAACAGCTACATCCTTCTGCGTTCTAGCCACTGCAGTGTCATTTCATTATGTCATCTGTAAATTTAATATAGTCCTGTGTAAACTTAAGCAGGGGATGGACAGATGCAATTGATGGTGAAATTTCAGATCCTGTTGCTGCACATACTTCTTGGAAAAATAATCTTAGCCTTTACTAACAAGTTACTATCTGATTAGTTCCAAAGAAAATCCTATTAAAGAGGCATATGTATGAACCCCATGATTTCCTTCCCCCCATTCTAATCAAATTCATGGACATTTAAGCTTTCTAGGACTTAATCTGGTCTCATAGTTAGATGGCACATTACTGACTGCATAAGATATGCCATAAATGTATTACAGAGGCTTTTACTGGAAACCCTTCCCATGTCATAAACTGGCACAGTTTTAATCTTTTCCAAATGCAACCATAATAGAATCAAGCGCTTTACCAGAAGAATATACAATGCCTATGTTCATCCATCTACTATTTTATCAAAATTAGGAAGTGACTTATAATGGTACAAAACAAGATAGTACACATGTCTGTGAGTAAACAAACCAGTTATCCTAATACTTACATCTAAGAAAAGTTATTTGATCCAAACAGGAATGCATAAGGAAGAGAAGCAGTTTTTGCATTAAGCTGCCAGATTTGTGACAAAGGACAGAAGATTACCCAGCATAATTCTTTTTCTGGGAAGTTTTACCACATTAGCACTGGGCAAAATTTCTATTTCAATCAACAACGCCTGTCAGAAAAACCAAAGGGCAGAGTTCTTCATTTATAAAAACCAATGTCAAAGACAAGCAGATGTCTGTTACAAACATACCTTAAGTTTGTATTGATTCAACAATCAGAGTTTTCTCCAATGAATTATAGCTCTTGTAATTTGTTGGTAATCTTGTGTTTCACATACCTTCTAGCTCCTGGCACAAACTGTATTTCCTAGAATCCCCTGTGGAGACGGAATGGCTATTATGGTTGCAATCCTGAACTCACTTACTATGGTGATGTAATTTCTTTACTGAGCACAATGAGGATTTTTGCTTAACAATCATAGGATAGGATTGTGCTTCACATCAGTTAAACTCCGTGATATAGCTAAATGTGCCTGGAGTACAGATCATAAATGAAATATGACCACTTTCTGGATGAAGATGAGACGATTTTAGTAGTGATTTTTTTAAAAAAGTGTTTTCAAATTTAGGTTTTCAATGTGTGAGTCATGAGAAACCTTAGAGACCAACTCCTTTTCTTATAAGAAAATAAAATGAAGCTTTCATGAAAGATAAGAACAGAAGAGCAACTCTTCTGGAACAGGCCAAAGGTCTAAATAGTCCAGGATTGTTTCCCCCGGTGTCCAACCAGATGCCTCCAGGAAGTCTCCAAATGGGTTGCAGCCTCTTTAATCCATTTACCAGAATCTGAAAGCAGCTTGCTACTCTAACTCAATTTTCTGGCATCCAATGAAATAAACGGATGTATATAAACCTTACTATCTTATAAATATGACATTTGTCTCTAAGGAGCCACACAAGCTATACATTTTTAAAATAAACAACTACTAAAACAGCTTACGACCAGTGTTTTGATTGTGTTGATAATATTATCTGTCCTAGTCCTTCAGGAATAAGGCAGAATATAATTTCATAAATGAATATTGTATTTTATCCACTGTATAAATACTGTATTTTATCCACTTAGAATTCAATTATCATTGTACTTTTAGGGGGAAGATGGGAACCATATTAAAAAGCATTGCCCCATAGTATTCCAAATATTATGCAGCTGAAAGGATCCAGTTAAACATTTCAGTAAGAACTCTTGCCTATTAATAATTAATATGCAAGAGTAAGATGGTTTTAGAGTTGAAGAAGCAATCCAATATGGTGGTTTACAGCAAGACATAAAGCATTTAACAATCAGTTGTGTACATGTTTAAATTGGGTTTTTTTTGGGGGGGAGGGGAATCTGAAAAATGATCCACTCTGTGTAGGGAAGGGTGTTCACTTTATCCCGCAAATAGGTTCAGCTCTTTGGATAGGTCCTCAAAACTTCAAACCAAGGGTACATCTACACTAGTGGTTCTCAACCTGTGGGTCCCCAGGTGTTTTCATCTACAACTTCCAGACATCCCAGCCAGTTTACCAGCTGTTAGGATTTCTGGGATGTGAAGGCCAAAACATCTGGGGACCCACAGGTAGATTACCACTGATCTACACCATAAAATGATTGTAGTTTAACAGCAATTTAACTTCCGTGGCTCAATGCTATTGGATCATAGGAGATGTAGTCTTAACTTTGAGCCATGCCCTTTAAAGTGATGTCAAATTGCACTAATTCTACTGTGTGGATGCACTTTAAAAGATGGTGCATATTCTTCACATCACTGATATGGAAACCATGAGCCACCCTTGCCTAAATGATTTATGAGTGGGATAGCTAAAAGCCTCTTTGTTCTGGTACGTCTGTACCAGGAGCTCCAACTTCTTTTTCTTTCTTTGAGTGTTTGCATGTATTCTAAGGTTCCATGCATTTTGCAATAGGGTGGCTTCCCTTGGTTTGCAATTATGGGGCCAATGACCCATCAATCATCATTGGGTTTTTTAGTTCCGCCCCTTTCCCCAGGGTTCAGGAAGGAAAGGGAGCCATTTTAGCTCAGTCTTGTAGTTGAAAGCTTAGCTACAGGACATGAATCAGCTCCACCTGTAGAGAAGCTTCATTTCTTACGAAATTCTGGGGGAAAACAGTTCCAAAGGACTCCAGCTGGAGAATCTACAAAGCCTTGGCTGGTAGGTCTACTCGGGACCCAAGAAGCAGTTTGGAGCCGGGAGTAGGGCTTACACCAGCAAAGTTTAGAAAGTAGGTTGTCCAAGGAGGGGTTAAAAAGGGTTTTCCTCTTAAAGAAAAGAAACAGTTCATAAAGCCAGTTGCCTGTCCCTTGTGGACAAGATTAAGAAAGCCACCAGTTGATTCAAAGCCTTGAAGTATTTGTTTGCCCTGTTGAAGATCTGAGAAGTATTTGATTGTTTTGTTGAAGACCTAAGCAATAATAAATGCCTTTGTTAAACCTTTCAAGCTTCTAAAGACTTTGTATAGGAAAATCCTTAGGGCCTCTCAGCTGAGGCACCCCGGCTTCCCGCTGGGCACAAAGAGCACGTCCTGTTCAAAAGCCAATTGCTATAGGCCTAGCGTGTGACAGCACACTCTTTGTTGCTTACTATATGCCCCATGAAGCTTGGTTGTTTTCTAATGACTATATGGATCTTCTGTTCTCGGAATCATTCACTTTATCCACTAGTTGATGTCTTGATCTAATTTTTTTTTGTCATGCTTGCCTCTGTTATATTATCTGTATGTGGCAGATGCTGTGGTTTTATTTGATTTAAACTTTCTTAAGGATACATATGTTTCAAAAAGGTGAATCAATAATTTCCAAATAAATTGGTAAATCCAAAATGGAACTTGAAGAACATCTCTATAGAATTCTAAAGACTCTGTAAGGAGCCGATTTGTGTTATCATGAGCCCAAAGAACTCTGAGCCAAGCCCAGTCACATTGCAAGAATGCAAAAAGTCTATCTGTAACCAAAAAGAAAGGAAAACCTAATTGGATGATGGGTAAAACTCTTCAAAGGTTAAGAACGAGCAATAAGCAAAAGTAAACAGTGACAGAAATAGAATCAAAATCCTTGATGCAACTGTTCGGTGACTTATGCATAAGGACAACAAAACCTTATTATAATAATCAATGTAGGAAAATAGAAGACAACAAGAAGACCTCCTTCTATGTCTTCCACAAGCTCTGAGAAATCAAAGGAAATTTTAAACCAAGATTGTGGATGCTATATGACCAGCAAAGGAACATACGTAATCAAGTAGAGATAAAATAAATGAAAATAAAAAGACAGTGAAAGCGATACATTGAAGAACCATGTGAAAGAAATAAAAGGATGGCAAGCCAATTATTCCATCATGGAAGATCCTTTTCTTGATGAACACAGTGTTAGAAAAAATGTAGAAGTAACTTGCAAGCTATTTGGAAGGGATAAATCACCAGGAACAGATGGCATATCTGATCTGATTCAAACAGAACCCATTAAAATTCTAACTAAAACCTGCCAGTAAATATGGAAAGCAAAACAATGGCCCACAGACTGCTAGTCTCCAATATACATTCCAATTGCCAAGAAAGGAGAACCAATGTGTTATTCTCCCATGCAAACAATGTGATGCTGAAAATTTTACAAACATAACCTTTACCATACATGGAAGGTTTGTGTGTGTGTGTGTGTGTGTGTGTGTGTGTGTATATAATACAATACTACATTCTAAAGGAGGAATAATGTAAATTGAAGGAAGAAATATCAACAATTTGAGATAAGCAGATGATACCATACCTCTACCAGAAAATGGATGTCTCTTGTGGTTCTTCTGCATTGACCATTTAAGGCAGTGGTTCTCAGCCTATGGGTCCCCAGATGTTTTGGCCTTCATCTCCCAGAAATCCTAACAGCTGGTAAACTGGCTGGGATTTCTGGGAGTTGTAGGCCAAAATACCTGGGGACCCACAGGCTGAAAACCACCGATTTAAGCCATCTTGGAACTGGTTTTGGACCAACTGCTTCATGAACTCATGTAATCTGACTGAAATGGTATTTCACAATTAGATGTTGCATTTCCTCAGATACAGTAATTTAAAGTAGTTGTTCTGCCATTTTGTGTGGTTTATGAAGACCTGAGAACTTCATGTGCATAATTAGCTATAGTTGATAAGCATTAATGCAGTTCAAAAATGGTAAAATATTGTGATGGTGATAACTCTCTAGTAGTCACAGTGGCCAGGAATGAAGCTATCCTCTGAATAGAGCCTTAGTCTGTGTCAGGACAGAAGAGACACATTTAAATAATCTCAAATTATTTTTCAAACCAGTTGCCAGGTTCTTTCAACTTACACCAAAAGTTCTTTGTGTTGTAATGCTTTATATTTGGAAGTCAAACACACAGCATGAGCTAAGCTATTGCTATAAGAGATATGTGTGATTATCCAGTGTTAGATTAGAAAATCTGATTTAGGGATTCATAGAAAAGAAGCATGTACCTTCTCTAAAGGTTAACTTTGAGTTATATAAAATGCATTAAAGATGAATGCTTTCTGCCAGTATTAAGACTCTTTAGAATTTCACAATGAATGAGCTACATGTCATCAATTATTTACGGGGGGCTCCATAGCATAGCAGTTCCAAAGTAATATTGAGATATATGTGTCCTGAAGGTTGCTGGAATGGAAGAAATGTTGCCAGTGATATTTGGTGAAATAAGTACAGTGGAAAGGTCATTAGAAGAAGGTGTAAAATTTCAGGATATCTTGGTCATGAAATTCATCTGAAACAAGATCAGGAATTATTAATACGTCCTCAGAGTAAAGCGATGCACTGACAATTTTATAGTGAACTGAATTTCACTTAGGTCTTTGTTTCAAGTAAAGAACTTAAAGCGGAAGACAGGGAGAGAATCAACGGCACAAAGATTTAAGAATTTTCCCACAGTATAACTGGTGTTTTGACAGGATTTTAAGTTTGAGTTGGCAGCACATCCCAAAAGATTTTCTCTCACCTTTTTCTTATACAAAGATTGCATTTAGTTCTCTTCCTCTTTCTTTCTTTCTTTCTTTCTTTCTTTCTTTCTTTCTTTCTTTCTCTATGTGTATTTGCCTGGAGCAATCAGGAGTTACTAAGTTTTCCTAATAGCTATTCACATTTGATTTGAATATTATTGCTTTTCAAGGTTTGCAATAGTATTTTAGTTTTAATTTGACAGAAATTAATAAGTAGATAGGAAAAGAAATAGTACATCAGGTCTGCATGGCAGTAACTGTCACACTTCCTAATTTATTAGACAATAGGAATAATCTACCACTTCCAATTTAGGCTCAGCAAAATAAACACATGTATATTAATGATCTTCAAATATTTCTGTGCAGCCAAGCATGTTGCCTTTATATAGAACAGCATCAGATTCATAATTATTGCCCATACATTTTAATAACTTGAGTATTCCTTAATATTTTTTGGTTTGTTTGGGGGTTTGGCATTTTAATGTTTCACAAATTTTAGAAACTTATTTTATTTGAAGACTAAAATATTAATATGTAAAATACCTTTATAGTTTACTAATGCTTTCTAAATGTAATATAAATCCATCATTGTAATAATAGGATGGGACTCATGGAACACTTGCAGAAGACGTCCCACTTAGTACCACTTAGCTCAGCACATTAGTATTCTCCATGGTATTTAATTATTCATTGTTTTAGAGTTTAAATTAAAAATAAATACCATACATGAATGATAATTTGTGTACAATGATGGTAATACAATGTCAAATCCAACATGCAGCACATTCCCTTAAGTTATGGGTTTGATCAGTTATATTTTCTCATGAAATGTTGATGGCTTAAAACATCTGGCTTTAGAGGTTAAAACAGGGGAAATAAAGGTGAAATTGCTGTACAGTGAAAGTTACAACATTTCAACTCTAAGCACATATGAAAAGATGTTAGAGTTGTTAGTTGTCTTTGCATGTGGACGTTCAGTTGCTCAAAGGTGTTGCTCAAAAATAAACCACTGTGTTGGTTTATTTTTAATATGTTGACCCTTTAATATGTTGACCCTTTCTTCCCCGCAAAATTCCAGTCAGTTGGTCTATGGTAGACCTTTGTTAAATGCTTTTCATAGAAAGAAATTTAAATAAGAGCATGGATTCTAACTTGCTTATTAGGACTTTCTTTGAAGTACACAAGGATAGCATTCCATTGTAGGTTCTTGATTAAACTTTCATCTGAACTATCACAGTAAGGCCCCTTCCACATAGCTGAATAAAATCCCACATTATCTGCTTTGAACTGGAATATATGACAGTGTGGACCCAGATAACCCAGTTCAAAGCAGATATTGTGGGATTTTCTGCCTTGATATTCTGGTTTATATGGCTTTGTGTAAGGGCCCTAAAGCCAAATAGATAACTATTACTATAAGGACTATGCACACAATGTTTTAAGCAGTATGTTCTATTTACCATAGATCTCTCTCTTTGGGAGTTTGTAGGCAATTCTAATATTCCACCAGGGGCCCAAGTCTCAATTTTGTGAAAAATGTGAAAAATGTGAAACTAATATTTATTTATTTACTATTTTTATATCCCGCCTTTCTTGACCCCGGAGGGGACTCAAGGTGGCTTACAACAGAGGTAATAATTCAATGTCTTAAAACAATTCAACAGTAAATAAACATTCAGTTAAAAATCTAAACAAAATTAAAAACAATTAAAATATGAACATTACCACTTGCCTCTATAAAATCACCTTATCCACAATCAAGGTTAGGCCATTCCAGTGATTGTACACAAAAATCCAAATCCACCTATTGCATTACATTAGTTACCAAAGGCTTGATCCCAGAGCCATGTTTTAACCTTTTTTTCTGAATGTTAGGAGGGAGGGAAGGGGCTGATCTGATATCGCTAGGGAGGGAGTTCCACAGCCTGGGAGCCACTACTGAGAACGCCCTGTCTCTCGTCCCCACCAACCGTGTCTGCGAAGGAGGCAGGACCGAGAGCAGGGCCTCCCCAGATGATCTCAGTCTCCAAGGTGGTTCATAGGGGGAGATACATTCGGACAGGTAAGCTGGGTCAGAACTGTTTAAGGCTTTATACACTAAAGCCAGCACTCTGAATTGTGCTCGGTAGCCAATTGGCAGCCAATCTGCTAATAGCAGTATAATAATTCAGGGGATGCACAGATGTTCCATTTTGAATGCTTTTTCCAGGTTGGTACAAAATACATAGATATTCCATATCACTGAAAATATTTTGTTGGTGGGATCTGCTGTATCCTTTAAGTAAGCAAAAGTAACCATTTTAGTTACTTTTGTGTAATGGAGAATCATTTCCAAACAATAAGTGTTAGGCTAACCACTTTTTGAGACTTTGAAACTATTGCATAAATAAATTGATATTTAAAAATAACCTGCCAAACTGTGAACAGCTTTATCTTTGCAATAATTTTCAATAACACTACTCTATGACTATTCTAATTTGCATGTTTTGTTATTTACTACTGATATTGTTGCATACATTCTATGGACCATATACATAACAATCAGTGGATTATATAGATAACAAAGAATGAAATCCATTAAGCAAGTAATGTCCTGTAGCATTGGCGTGTGAACACATGCACCCTTGATTCTGATACATATTGATAGCAGTATTAAGTGGGCTGTGTCCGAGATAATATTTTATTACAATAGCAATGAGCAACACATTTGACAAGAAATGATATGAAGGAACTGCCTTCTGGCTATTCTGTATTGCCTGTAATGGCAGCACAGTATTTTTCCAGTTAGGCTTATATCATTTGTTTTGCATCCAGAGAACTTTAACAATTTCTTTTTTTTAATGCAAAAGAACAGAATAGAGTGGATAAAAATATGCCAGTATCATCTCAGTCCATGCTAACTGGGGCAGCAAATGTAATGATTTAGACTTAAATTAATACCAAGGGACCAAAATGTGGGACATTAATAATCTTCTCTAGATATTAGGACCACTGATAGCCTTTTCTCTGTGGTTCCATAGTTTTATGCTAAACAGTGAAAAAACTGAGCTCTGGTTTTAAAGCTTGTTCTACTTCGAGTTTTGAATATTTCGCTGGCTAATATTTCTATGGAAAGAAAATGAACTGCAGCACAGATGTGTGGAAAACTTGCTAGAAAAGTCAATAATGCTTGGTGAAGTAGAAGGCAGTAGGAAAAGAAGAAAATCACGTTGCAAATGGATAGACTAAATCAATGAAGCCGCAGCCCTGAATCTGCAAGACTTAAGCAAGGCAATTGATGATAGGGGTACTTGGAGAGCTCTCATTCACAGGATTTTTTAAAAGTTGAAGTTGACTTGAGGGCAGTTAGCAACAACAAGATTTTCTGGAACGAAGTTTGGAGGCAAAAAGTGCAGTTATATATATTTGAGAATGGGAGTTAGGGACTGAAATGAGTCCGTTAATAACATTTCAGTTTTTAACCAGTAAGCTTCACAACTTTTTGGCAATACTAACTTGACATTTAGTTATCTTGAATATATGATATAGCCCTTTGAGTTATTTATTCAGATGCATATTGTGTACTAATCTAAATGGGCCTTATGCCTACTTAAATGGCACAGCATATACATATTGATATCTTTTTATTAAGAATGCATTCCATGCCATACACTGCTGCAATCAACCCCATAGCAAAGAAACAAAAAAACAGCTATGGGGTAGGGAAGGATTTGAATTGATTAGCTATAGAAGGGGAACAAAGTAGTATTAACCAGGTAGTATTACTATTACTCTCATTATAGTAACAAATTTTTCACTAACTATTCTTTAGAAATACCTTAGAAACAAAACGCCAGCGCCCCCTAATTTTGTTATGAGTTTTGAAACTTTTTTTTATCGATCGCACATGCCTAGTAGACAGGCAGCCGTTGGATACTTCTATGATATAATTGTCTGTACACCACTAATATGACCACTTATATTAGCAGCTCCATCTAACCCTGTCTACATGAGTACTGCAAGTTTAGTCCATTCTTCCAGTGTTTTCAAATAATGCCTGCAAGTCTGCCACCTGTCATATCTTATTTTCACAAAGCCTGCAGCTTCAACGTTGTTGTACCTTACCAAGAGCAGTAACTGTTCTTCACATTCAAAGTTTTGTCTGCCAAAACAGAGAAACACTGTGATGCATTGCATCTTTCAACAATTGTTTTGACTATATTGCCACCAGAAATGTCTATTAGTTCATTCTATATTTGAGGACTAGTATATTAGGCATTCATAAGCTGCAGTTTTGTGATGACTTTTCAGGTCAGTGTCTCCTTATCTGGCAAGAGATCTCAACAAGCTTCTGAAATTACCATCACAAAGGTTCTTCACAGATAATGGGTCCTAAATCTTTGCTCCCTCTTAAAGTCAGTTCTTATCATCCACAAAGGACAAGTTTCCATAACTGGCAGAAGTTTCTTTCTGTTTTCTTCTGCTTTCTTCTTATTTCCTTTGTCTTGATGACAGGTTACATCAAGATGTTTTCCACTGTGAATTAGCAAGAAGTTTTCAGCCAAGCACACATTGTTCTGATGGTACTCTGCTTTTTGGTGTCCATTGAAGACTTACATTGCATCTTTCCATTGCACAAATAGTTTAGCAACCAAGCTTCTGATGACCACCTTTACTCCCAGCTTCTCCAAATACCACACAATACTTACAGAGTGCATCTTGTACATGAAATAAATAGGCTAAACAGGTAAATCTGTTGAAACATTTGGGTTGAAAACTTATATGCCTGTTCTTATCCAGAGGAAATACATATCCTGGCAATGGATTTTGCGCTAATTGAGCATTCACTTGGTCATCAGAAACAGTCTTGTTCATATAAAATCCAAGGTCTAATAATGACACAGTTTATTGTGTTTCCTCCTGTTCCATAGTTTCTTTGGCAGGCCTTTGATTGGATGAACCAGTGGTAGAGACCTCAGTTTCCACAGTTGTTTCTGTTTTCACCAGCAATCCAGGGATCTTCATCAGTTCTAGCTGCTGCCATGATTCTCAACCTGTTGCCTTATGAAATGGCATGTTATTCTACCTTTTAAAAATTAATGTTTACATCCTATTAGTTTTAATTTCTAAGCCTTGTTTTTGAACACTTACTTATTTAAACATGCATTTTAGCTGTGTGATGCCTAATTTGTTGTATTGTTTCACTATTGTCTTATGTTGATGTCTAATACGTTATTAGTAGATTTATGACTTGTTTTTTTTTTTTGTGGTCGTACTTTATGGCATTAAATGTTTGCTGCTGTATGTTGTGAACCACCCTAAGTCCCCATTGGGGAGATAGGGAGGAATAGAAATAAAGCTGCATTATTATTATTAGTCTTCAATATTTGACTTTTTCTTTTTTGCCATGAACTCAAAAAATATTCCGTTGCTTTGATAGGCATCTTCTGGAGTCAGGTGGATGAAAGGAAACACTAAGAGGCCTTTAAATCTCAGAACTGCAACTCAAGCTAGCAGACAATTGCAGAGTAAGACAACTGTGTTTGGAATGACCCACATCTGCTTTCATGTCTTCCTTTTATACCCCAGTGTGAGGAGCAAGAAGGCGAACCTAAGAGAGAACTCTGAAAGTGGGAAGAGTAAGAGAGCAGTGATGTGACTTCTTTCAGGACTCCTTTGAATAATATTCCAAAAACGATTACATGTAATTACATGGGGTAAAAAAGAAATGAAACTACATAATACAATCTATAATTGTGTTTGAATTTCACAAAAATGTTGATTAGAATTAGAGGTACAGCATTTTGAAAGATCTCTTTTTTTTTTCACTTTAAATTGGAATATCTAAAAATCAAGACCTATGACTCATGCATATTATTACATTTGTAGAAACTACATAAAACTACCTTTAATCTGGTGCCTAGTTTTTCAGAAATACTTAATAGTTTAGAAGAAATCTATATAAATAAAATGTAGTGTTCGTTTGTGGGATTAACATAACTCAAAAACTACTGGATGAATTGACACCAAATTTGGACACAATACACCAATCAGGCCAACAAGTGACCATCACTCATAAAAACACTGAAAAACACAGAAGATGAGACTTAAAAGCCAGAAAATACAGTACAACGCATGTACTAAACCACACACACAAACACATATATGTGTGTTTGCATATATATATATATATATATATATATGCATGCAAACACACATATATACACATATACACCAATATATACACACAAAACACATATACACAGACTGGGCAACAGCAACACATGGCAGGAGATGATTAGTTAAACTATAAACTTTTAAAGCAAGCACAAATTATCATAGTTGTTATATACCTGGAAGCATCATAAATTATATTTAAACTTATGTTTGTTTTTTATGGAGTCTAATCTGGGGAGTCAGTTTTGGTGGATTACATAGTCTTCATGTTGAAAATTTTATTAAAATCCTTGACGTCAAGATTTGGTCCCTTCTACTATGTCAGCTATTGCAGTAATTGCAATATAAATTGGTGGAAAAGTAGGTAATGATAATGTGAACAAATTATCAAAATAGTGGTTGCAGTTCTGAAGGAACTCTAATCTTTGCTTCTCATAGAATTATTATGAGGATTTTGTTTGTTAACCAGTTAAAATTCATGAGTAAACCAGGGTTTTTTTTAACCTGAAAAATGTTGGGGTGTGTGGGAGGTATTGAACCTGTTACATGCACACATTAGGGCTGGGCGGTTTCGTTTCGTTAATTCGTAATTTGTTAATAATTCGTTAATTTTTTTCAATTACAAAATGATAACGAACCATTCTGGAGCAATTATTAAAAAAACGAATTTTCAAAAACATTTTGTAAATGCTTCGTATTTCGATATTGTATTCGTTTCGTTATTGTTTTGAGGTCGTTTCGTTATAATTTCCGCATGTCTGGGCCAGTTTTATGGTTTAATTAGTGAAAAAAAAATATAATATCACACCAGCAGTCAACAACAGAGGGAGAGGGAAGCTTCAGAAGGTTTTGGAGGTTTTTTAGCGTATTTCGCGGTCGCGTCCGCCATTAACGAATCGATTCGTTATTCTTTCGGAAATCGATTCGTTAAATTTTTACCATTTACGAAATTTCGTAAATATCGAACTTTTTAAAAGGAAAATTTTGTAATTATTTTAAATATCGAAACAAAAAAAAACCCAAATACAAATCGATTTTAGAAACAAATTTTTCCGTTGTTACCCAGGCCTAGCACACATGGCTATGGGTTTGTTTGTCACACTTTGCATGGCATTCTCATAGATATGAACATTTTGACCAACAATCTGCTTATTTCAAAAACATAAAATTAAATCACTAGAAATCCCCGTGTGTGACAAAACAGCGGCACCAACACTGTATGTGGCTATTTCAGATGGTTCTTTTCTCCCCATTTACCCCCTCCCAGAAAGCCAGTGTAAAATTGGCATGACTGAGAACTACCAGTTTACCAAGAGCACCCTGTAAGCTTAGTCTCAAAAGAATGCTAACTATATAAATGTATTTTAGGTTGGAAAATGGTGCTAGAAAAAACAAGGCAATAAACATAAGCTTTTGTAATACAAAAATGTGCATAATGCACTGAATTGGCATATTATAGAAATTTGCACATTATCCAGATTTGGGGAACTGAAATTTGGTCACCCTAGGTTAGATTTAAGGATACCAAAATTCAGTGCTAATATGTTGCCTAAAGTTGAGATCCTTTACCTACTAGAGGTAAAAATAGAACAGGTAAAGATTTCCCATTGACAGTAATTAGAAAGAATGCACGTAATGAATGTTAAAGTTTCATTCACGTCTTAAGGTCTGCCAGGAAAAAGTGAAAACCCATGTGGCACTTCCATTGCAATATTCTGAGTCCAGCAAATGCCACAATCAGAGTTCAGTTGAGAAAAGAGATGTCACTTGCTTACATGTATACTCTAAATATCGCTGAGTCTATTTTTTTTAAATGCTCCAAAATAAACAAAAAGCCCAGCTGAAGGTGGTTTAAAATCTCACCAGGTGGCTCCTAACAATATCTTCATATTATACAATCTGTCCCAGTAACAAGTAATCCAATGTTATTACATTTATAGTAGCAGACATGCCATTTTAACATGTCTGTTCTGTTCTCAGAACTGAAGTATATTTAAAGAACAGGAATAGTAAAATGAGACACCTCCCTTCCCCAACCTGTTGTCTTGTAATATTTGCTAAACTGAGAAGTGTGACAACTCTGTACAAATTATTAAGACTAAAATTGTCACTTTCCCCTGTATTAGATCCATTCCACCATTGATAAAGGAACATATCTCAGCAGTTTTAAAATTATTTGACTCATGAAAGAAAGTCTCATAACTGCAATATGTCTTTTAGTTTCACATTAGGACATTCCTTGGAAAGGTGACACGTGATGGCGTTTTTTGTGGGTACAGCAGAAAAGTTTAACTGTTAAGTAATGCATCTAGATTGGAACTACTAGTGATGAAGGATGTAATTTTTATCTGTTTTGCATTGATAGTATAATAAATAAATAAAGACTTTAGCCGCCACCGAAGAGCTGTGCCAGCTACTAACAGAAATTCAATTTATAGTTGCATATTTTTAACTGTGAGCTTTAGAATGCATTTGATTAAATTCTGCTTTCCTGTGGACTTAATGAGAATTTTAATTCTCAAGAGATTTCAGTAGGCTGGATGGTAAAATGAGACTATCAAGTCTCAGTGAGTGGAAGAAGCTGACTTCTTTGAACATAAATAAAATCCACAAGTGTGTCTGCATATATATTAATATTTCTGTGATACACATTGGCAGAACAATAAATAGCACAAAGACGCAGAAGCCATTCACTTCCCTGATTTCCGACTATTGAAAAATCTCTATTGTGTATGCTCTTGAGAGAGACAACCCAACTTTTGCAGAAATCCATTATTAACAGATAATGTAGACTAGGTAATTTAGGGCATTTGAACAAAAATGACATTAAACAATCATAAAAGTCACAGACAATGGCTGTCAAATGAGCTATCCTCAGCTTGGATCCAATAGAATCATAATACTGGCTTAAGGTTTGTTATACTAGTGGAAATTTTCCATTACATAACTACTCGGCAAAAAAAGCACATGTATGGCATTTCTTCTACTACTGACTGCATCTTGGGGTAGAAGATACTACTGCCAGGTTACATAAGGTGCAAATCTTATGATTACTTGAAACAAACAAACACTCAGGTATGACTTAATTTTCAGTAGCCACCTTTGTTCGCACAATCTGAGCAATTAAAGTTATGTTATGAAGAATTATTATTTTTCCATTGAACTCTTTTCATGTGTTACTTAAAGCATTTTCATATTATAACACTAATTGATGTAATTCTGGCATTCCATCAGAAAGGCTTCAAATTACAAAACTGTCAACATGGGTGGATGAGATAGTGACATCCTTGCTTTCTGATGGTTCAAGATACACAAACATTGTTTCAAGCACAGCCATTAAAAACATTGTGAATAATATTCCCCCAGACTAAGTATATACTGTATGTGTGAAACATAAATGAATTTTATGTTTGGATTTGGATCCCATCTCCAAAATATCTCATTATGTATATGCAAATATTCTAAAATCCCCCAAATCCAAAACATTTTGAATAAGCGATACTCAGCCTGTATTAGAATTCAGGGCCCTAATGAAATGAGTTGCAATACAATTTTGTTTCAGTAAACACTTTCATACAATCCATTTTCACATGGGTTCTAATCAGCAATGTTGCAAGTTAGTGCCAAATGGGAGGATTTTCCTCATTGTGCAATTTTGTTTCCTTCAAGAGATTAAAAATAAGTTTTTCAGGTAATAAATTGGACAAGACAGTAGCAGGACTAAAAGAACAGTGAATTCTAGGAAATGAAATATTAATGCTAAAATGTTAAGCTGGGAGGGGAATCATAAAAAATCATTTTTACAGAGTTCTGTAGATGATACTAACCTCTCTGCTGGTTAACTGGGAAAATATACTTTAACAGAAAATGTTGTTTCTCCTTGCTTCTTATTAGGGTAAAGGCCTAATAGTCTGGCTTTAGCACAGCAGGTTAATCGCCAGCTGCCGTTACAGTAAATACTATCAACAGAAATGTTGACAGTTCAAAGCCAGGTCAGGGTGAGCTCCTGACCTTCAGTCCAGTTCCCCACCCACCTAGTGGATCGAAAACAGCAATGTGAGTAGATAAATAGGAACCGCATTAAGTGGAGAGGTATTTTAGACACGGCATTTTGATGGAAAGTTTATGAACAAAGAAAGCTCTTTGGCAAGGAGATGGAGCGACAGCACCTCCTTGTGGCCGGAACTGAGCATAGCCTCCAAAAGATGCCGAATGATAAGAAAAAGTCTAAATATACCTCTATGTGTTGTCTGTCTTGTCATTGCATAATCGCCATTGAATGTTTGCCGTATATGTGTTCTGTGATCTGCCCTGAGTCCCCTTTGGGGTGAGAAGGGTGAAATATAAGTACTGTAAATAAATAAATAAATAAAATAAAGGCCAGGCATATTCTGTAGTAAGACATAAAACCGCTCCAAGAATTGGTAGAAACAGACTTCCCTTGTTGTCAAAGCCATACAGCTGGGAGGTGCATTTGGTAGCCTTGTAGGAATCTGGGATCCCCCTTAAATCCAGTTTCTGCCTCCTGCAGAATTCTGGGGATTGTAGTTTAGGGAAGGGCCTAACTAAAACCCTAAAATTCTGAAGAGGCAGAAACTGGATTTAAAGTGGATCTATGCTCTGGTGTGATGAGGCTGTTATACAGCATAAGAATGGCGAACTGGGAGGGGCAGAACTTGAGCTATTTAAGACTCACTTCACCTCTTTCTTTCTCAATTGACTATATAGAAGTATACAGAGAGACTTATATCTTTTCAGATCTGCACAAGCTGTGGCCCTCCAGATCTTTAGACTCCAGTTTCCAGAAGCTCTGGCCAGTTTGATGAATGGTCAGGAATTTTGGGAACTGAAGTCCAAAACACCTAGAGGGCTACAGGTTGAGCATTCCATATTAAAAAAACAAATAAATTTAAAAACATAAAATAAATAAAAGGAGTAAAGTAGAATGTGATTAGGACATTCCTTGGCAAGGTGACACATGAAGGTACATCTTCGGGGGGAGAAGGGCGGGGTATTAATATAGGAAATAAATAAATAAACAAAATGTGATATAATTAATGCATAATTCCATTTTCAAAATATGAATGTTCAAAAACAAACAAACAAACAAACAAGACAGCTATAGAATTAGGTAGCTGAAAATGCATGGAGTAGTCTGTGATCAAGTTTGCCTAGTCTTCTATATTTTTGCTGGCTTTGCCAAAAAATAAAAGCTCTAGCCTTTGAGATATAGGCTGTTCCCATCCGGTTCTCTCAAAAAACTTTCAATAGAAATATAACACTACATATAAAAGTCTGTCACTTTAAAAAAATAACAGCAAAGCATAACAAGGATAAATGGTGATTTTGGCTATTAATGATTTCACATTTTAGCAGTATTTTTAAGATAGTCTAAGAATAATATTTTGGTGGAGAAGCATTTTGCTTCATTATTTATAGTGGAGTAATTGTTTAATGTCACAGAAATAACATGGCTCTAGCTGTTGCTTTACCGCTTCATCACATGGGCAGAATTGCCCATCCTATGCAAATTTCACCCCTCTTCGGGCACAGAGCCTGCCTGCTCCTGTCAAACAAAATTGATCTACTACTGGTGGGGCTCCATTCCTGAAGAGTAAAATTGGCATAGGTGGCAGTGGCGGCAACATGGGAGGCTTCCTGTGTTTCATTGAAAACAATGGGGGGGGGGGGAGGGAGCTGGGTGCCAACACTTCTCCCCATGGGATGAGGTGAGGGGGAAGGTGGGTGATGTGGGACGTGGGGCACTGGGTTTCCCATACCTGCCAACAGACCCCCACCAGATTCGCCATGCTCTGTGGCAAATTGAGAGCTTAATGTGATAAAATCCTTTGACCAGTGTTTCCCAACCTTGGGTCCTCCAGGTGTTTTGGACTTCAGCTCCCATGATTCCCAACTGCTGGTAAGCTGGCTGGGATTTCTCGGAGTTGGAGTTCAGAACAACTGGAGAACCAATGGTTGGGAACCACCATTTTAGATTAATTAATAACTACTAGTAGTGGGAAAATCCTATTGAACATCAATGTGAGATTATGACACATTGTGATGGGGTGCAATATTTTCATAGTTTGGAAAGTGGTGTGTGTGTGTTTTTTTAAAGTGAGAGGGGAAGTTAGAGTGGAAGTTAGATGAAAACTTTCTTTTAAAAAAAATGGAGCGAACAGCTTCTGTTTTTTCTCCCTACAGTAGTGATATGAGTACTTCATTGATTTCTGTGCTGAAAAAAATGGAATTGCAATCAATGACATTCTTTAAGCACTTTAGTAATAGGATTTCCAGTCTCCATTTGTGACTTGGCATTACATTTAGGCAATGCATAAAATATGTTTGCATTTTTATTTAAGTAAATGCATTATTGAATTGGGCTGATCACTTTCTGGAATTCAGGTACATAAGATCTAATTAAACTCTTAAATTTAATTAATGTTGTATCCAGATAAGGAAAATTCTGAATGATGTTATATGATAGCCTATCATGTAGGCTGACTATTATTGCAGTTGATTGGTGGATGGGGTTGGTCTAAGCTGGGCTAGATTGTTTTTCTGTTCTTTTCCTAATTTTTGATTTCTTGAAAAAATTCTTTATTCACTTTCTGTCTAATGTGTCCTCTAAAAGGTCTGGAACAGATTTTGATGAGGCAATTTTGGCATAATCAATCTTAATGGGCATGAGCTACATCTAGAAATGTATTATAATAGGAAAGTGTCATATTTCTTTATAAGTTATAAAACTTCCTTGTGCAGTTTCAATTACCCAAGATCCTGCTCTGCTAATTCTTAGTTAAAAGCGACACTAATAGCAGAACTGCAAATTAATCCAGTTGGGAAATCTGAGTTTGAATTACCGAAATGCTGTGCCATATATAAATTTTTGCCATTATATTTAATGTTCTGTATAACTAGATCAAATTCTGAGGTTTGAAAACCTAAAGTAGAGCTGCATTTCACCTGCAGATATAACTTATTAGGTAATAGCAGGAGTTTCCTACAAACAGATAATGGTTTTGTAGCCTTTGAAAAATAATTCTTATGAAAGATAGGTCAATCATGACCACCAGGCCAAATGTAGCTTAGTACTATTTCTTGTCGCTTGTCTTAAGACAACAAAATGAAATGAGTTCTCAAGCACACAGCAAACCACAACACCTGGCTGGTACTGTGGTCCCTCACTTATTGCTGGTATTATGTTCCTGGACCACCTGTGATAAGTGAAATTCCGCATTGTAAGGACGCCCCCTCACCTCCCCCCTTTGCCTTCCTTACCATCTTATTCCTTCTCCTCTTCGTCGCCTGGGTCTCTTGCCACGACGCTGCATGGGGCCCAAGCGGCAGCAAGAGTCCCCAGGTGACGAAGAGGAGGAGGAAGAAGATGGTAAGAAGGGAGAGGAGGTGGCTCTTCTTCCCCCCTCACCCTTCTTACCTTCCTCATCGTCCTCCTCTTCATTGCCTGGGCCTCTTGCTGTGACGTTGCAGGGGGTCCAAGCGGCAGTAAGAGGCCCCAGGCAGTGAAGAGGAGGAAGAAGATGGTAAAGAGGGTGAAATTCTTTTTTGTTTTTTAAAAAAACCCATAAAACAGTGAGTTCACAATAAGCGGACTTCAAAGGAGCGAGGAACAATTGTATAGTGATTTATATTTGGTGAGGTGTACAAGCCTGACCCAGGATATCTTCATTAAATGGAAAAGTCCATTACCTTGTAGACAAGAGCATATTCATTGTTTGCATCCAAGAAATGCTCCCTTAGCATATAATGTCAACTAGCACTTACTGGACACTGTAACAAGTATGTCAGATAGGGCTCCTCTTCAGTCAATGGTTACACAGAATATGAAATTTTAGCAGTTGTTGCTTGTCATGCTCAAATTCCCACTTCTACACAACTATTAACAGTATTCTTATCCTGTATTTCACCTGGCAGCTCTAGTGACAAATCATGGCCATCCACCCAAGTTTATGTAATTTTGTATTGTTTTGGGACCTAACAGAATAGAACCTAGAGTTTAGAAAAAGTTACATCTTTCCAGTTGTGTCTAACTGAGTAGTCTATGCACTTTGCCACACTGACACTCTAGTGCCCGGAATGTAACAAGTGATACAAAAGTTCCAGTGTTTATATGACTGGGGAAGGCTTCTATAGGACTTGATTTAGCATTGTCTTGGAAAAACATGTTGCAGCATCTGTGTCTGAATTCAGCTAACAAGAATTAGGCCTGTGTGGCTACAGAGAGACCCAAGTTACAAATCCACTTGATACTGCAACAGGATGAAACTCTATGAGTATTTTATAACATTATATTAAAACATTGTATTTTATTACTTTCTCATTATCTGTGTTGTTAGAAAGAGCCAGAGATTCAAGCCTATGGTACATCTTAAAAGGAACTGTTTGTATCCTAGGTTAGGGATGTGTACATTTGAAATACTAACATTTTGAAAAAGGTCTGTTAAGATTAAGAAAGCATCACTTCAGATGCATTTCAAGAGCCAAGCATTCCCTGAAATTGTGTGTAATAAATAAACCAAAACGACTGAAGGACATTCAGTGTGCTTGCTTGCTCCCATTCCAGAGTGCTTGGCACTTTCAGAAAAAATGCTTGCTCAGTGTTTGCCTTTGAATAATGAAACAAAAACCTGATGGTCAGCAAAGTGAAGTCATTAAGAATAAATCAGCTCTGTTTCCACCCAGAAACAGCTTAATGTTACACTTTGCAGTACACCACTGCAGCCGTTCCTGGCCCTCATATTGATTCTCCCCCACCCTTGTCACAACAGTGAACATACAGAATCAGCAGGCTTCCTTCTCCTTGCTCTGCCATATTCTTTTTTAAAAAGTATCTTCAAGCTTCCAATATGTGTACGTGCAACTATGACACCTGGTCCTGACCAATGCATAAGCATAGATGAACAAGACAAGAGCTTGCTGATTCTGCATGTTAGTTGTGGGGAAGGCAAAATGAGTTGGGAATGGCAACCTGCATCCTTTCTCCAATGCACAGTTGTTCAGATTCCCAGTTGAGATCCAAGCACACATTGGAAGGGGAGGTCTAAACCCATATCAAATTAAAAGCAGCCTCTCCATATTTTAAAACTAGCTGAAGCAGGGGAAAGGCATCTGTTTCCCTGTAAAATGCTGCTTTAGCTTTTTAGATTGATGCGTTTTGTAGCTTTTCTGAGAAAACCATGTAATTTTTTTCAGTGCTTAATTTTCATTCCACCTAATTTTGTTTGCCATGACTGAAAGCTGGTGGCAATTCCATTTGCATCTGAGATTTCTGATAGACATAATGCATTAGGGTTTCAAATGTTTGAAAAGAGCCTTTACTTTGCACCTCTCAACTAGCAGTGTTTTAACAGCAAATGACAATTCTTCCATCACTCCTTTAATTAGACACTCAAAAAAGTGAGGAATGGCAGTAATGAATGTGAAAGTCCCACTATTAACAACTCAGCAACTCACTTTATATTTAGACATTTCAAAATCCTATTTATTTCCAGATTGCTAACAAGTGCTTTTCATGCTCACAGCTTACTTCCAGATCTCAAATAACTAAGTTTCAAGTCCGTTTTATAGATATGGTATGCCAACACAAATGCTTTACAAAACTTTCAAAGCCCTGCACCATTTATTCCCGATCATAGACTAATTTCAGCAATATCCTAGAAATAAAGTTATTTTAAAATCAAAGCAACATGCTAAAATGTTTACCCACCATAGTTTTTGAATGTAGCTTTCTGAGCAAGTGCCAGAATGAATCCTTTAACAAATGCTGTTATACCCTCTAACCTTGAGGGGCTTCACCCCCCCCCCTGAAATTCTCAAGGTGGTCCACAGGAAGGCCTTACTGGTATATTATTTGAACTGTTATGTTTATTCATATCATCTGATCACCATGCTCCCATATGCATGGGAGTATTGGGGTAATGATACAAAAGGTTTGCTAGGGTAGACCCTCTTTCACTCAGACTCCCCCCCCCCCGAATCAAACTCAGCTCCCCCCGAATCAAAATCCTGGCTATGGGCCTGCCTCTAACCCTATAGCTTTACACATGTTTCATTTGTTCTTTAACATAAGAGTTAAAGTCTTATGTTTTCTAAATGAACACAAAAATGCAAGGTATAACAAGGTCTTAACAAGCAAGTGCTGGCAGGCAAGCGTGTTGCGCATTGTTGGGAAGTTCGCCATGCATCAGCACGAATGCACACATGCAAGGACTTGTTTACGATACGATGCTATATATCGATGACATTTATAAAACATGTTGTATATAGTTTCTGAATTGTGTGACAAGCAGTTAATAATAGTGCAAGTATTTTAATGTTATCCTTCATTATCTTAGTTTTTGGCATTTAATGTGAATGTTGCTACAGTTGATTTTAAGAATTTTATACATTCAGTCTTCAAGGTGTCTTATTTACAACTTAGGAAAATAATAAATGGCTTCCATGTATTATTAAATAGATCTTCTATTTCTCCTTTTGTTAATCTTTGTCTATAAGCTAGCTTTTCTAATAGTGCTATAGGCCATACCATATTTAATCAAATCTTTATTGACAAATTATCTATTTTTCTAGGTTTTCACTATTTTGAATCTTGCATAACAATTTTTGTTTACCAAATACTTATTTTTGTTTTAAAATACAGAAATCATTAGTAGGGATTCCCTGAAGTGTACTGTTTCCCTTACTATATGCCTTATAACAACATATTTATTTACCATGTTATAGGACGTAGGTATATATATAGATACATAAAAGAATGCAAATGTGTCACTGCACCTTTCTGAGTGTTCACTTAAAGAAGGTAAATTTCTAGGGGGCCACTGAGTAATTTTCTTTCTGAAAAGGGGGTGGTAGGGTCTAATACATTTGAAACCTCTACTCTAGACCAATTCCATAGTTAACTGCCCTTCGTTAATTGAAAAACAACAACAGGACTTTGCAAGTCACTGTTTTTTGCACAACACTTTAAGGAGCCTTTCTTCATTCCCTTCAGCTTTCTATAAATGTGAACATTTGTCAGTCTCGTTCTTGGAGATGTGCTCCACTTCCAAGCCATGTTGTAGGAGTTTTCCAACATTACCATTTTTATATTTATTTTTTCATTCAATGTTTCCAAGTGTTTTCCAGATATGTGTGTTTTATTTTCATTCATTTCTGAAACACATACAGTCTTTGTGCATACAAGATACATCCAATGCCTTGGAAATGTACTGCTTTCAAAAGAAGATGCTTGCTGTTCTTTTTCTACTCTTAAGAGGAATGGGTATTTCCTTAAAGAAGTGTTTACTCAATTATTATTTTTTCTAGTCACATCTCCTTTCCACTGCTCCATTCTCCATAGATTCTTTCCTCCTGTTCATGCTTTTGTCAGTTTCCCATCAACGCTGCCTTCTGGTTCCCCATCCTTCAGCGTTCTCTCTGTTCTTTATAAAGTTATTATGCCATGATGTAGTACCATTGTAGTAAAAGAAACTCTGGAAAGGAGCTGGATCTCTTGCCTAAAGCACATGTACACTGACCACCCAAAATTGGCATAAAGTGCAATTTAATGTTTGCACAGGAAATCACCACATGACAAAAGCAAGAAAGGAGGTCAATTGTTTTGTGTCAATAAAAATAATTGCTTTTAAAACAGTCTCCCATGGGATACCTGTCATGCAGTAAAACTCAACACTATTAACAGATGTAACTGCAATGTACCTGCTATAAGTGATTAGAATGCCAGCTCTTTGAATGGGAAAAGAACCATCATCCAGGACCTTATATTGGAGGGCCAGTCCGACCTGGCATGCATAAGGGAGACCTGGCTGGACGAGAGTGGCGGAGTCAACCTCTCACAGCTCTGCCCATTGGGCTTCATGGCTCAACAGCAGGCAAGACCTGGGGGCTGAGGGTGTGTGCGTGTGCGGTGATCTATAGGAGCAACATTCCCCAGATCGGAATTCCCTTGTTTTGCTCAAATGATTTTGAATGTGCTTATCTTAAGAGTGGGTGGTCAGGACAGAATGGGAATTTTGTTGGTGTACCAGTCACATTGCTGCCCAACAACCTCCCTAACTGTCTCGGAAGAGTGAAAGGAGAGAGAATCTGATGGTGGAGGAACTCTCAGTAGTCTCTTTGTCATGGGCAATCATTCCTTGATCAGGTTTAGACTAACTGAAACCCCTTCCCTCCACAGAGATGGCAGACCCATTAAGATGGTTCACTTCAGGAGGCTTATGGATACAGATGGATTCCTGATGTCTCTTGGGGAGTTTCCAGCTATCAGGGAGGTGATCCTATCGATACTCTGGTTGACATCTGGAATACGGAGGCAGCCAGGGCTATCAATATGATCGTTCCAAAGCATCCCCTTCCCAGATGCAGAGCTAAATTGGCTCCTTGGTTCTAGAGCCTGTGTGGTGAAAGAATCAGAATGAATCTGATCTCTAGAAGGTGAAGTTCCATCAAAAAGATTTATAGTGAAGCCACTGAGGCTGCAAAGAAACTTATGTATACAACATCAATCACTGCATCTAAAACTAGGCCAGCAGAACTCTTTAGAGTGGTCAAAGGGCTTCTAAACTCTAAAGTAGAGGATCACTTGTTCCATTCCACCGACCACTGTGAGGACTTCATCCATCACTTCGCCAATAAGATCTTTTCAGGAGAGACTGTCTATTAGGTGTGCATTGATTGTGCCTTCCTGCATGGCAGGTGGTTGGGCTGCATGGCACTTGGGGTTCTCTTCTAGCTTTAGGATTCTAGTATTCTATATCCAGAGTAGGCAATATGGGGTCTAATTGATACACCTTTTCTCTCTAGTCCACCATCTCATCCTCACCAAGGCTAGCCCTTTCGGGATGCAAATGTTTCCCATCTTTCCCTCACTGTCCCCTCCCAGGTGCTTCCGAAAGAGAAGAGGAAAGGGAGGAAAGGGAGATCTCCTCTTTTCAACTGCCTCTCAACTTTCTCCCATATCCTCATTTCAAACGTACCCTCTTCCCTTCCCATACACCCCTCTTTTGTGTAAAGGATGAGCCTCCAAGGGTAGAAGTAAGTGCATATTGGTGTGTTGTGGAGAGAAAGAAAGAGAGTGAAAGCAAGAGGTGGGTGTGACAGGAGGGAAAAGCTCCCTTCCTCTCTGGACAGCCATCCTCCCCCCTGGCCCACCCTGTGACCCTCAAGTTAGAAAGTTTGCCCATGACTGTTTTATAGTTTTTATGGCTTTTACTACTTTTATGTCTTGTTTATGAATGGTTTATGTTAGGTTTAGGTTAGGATGATGTTTCAACGATGTTGCAAGATGTTTTGGGTCCAAGTAGAGAAAGATGAGGTAAACATGACTGAAATAAAATAAAAAATAAATAAAACCCAGATAATCAAAGCATATAATCCACATTATCTGCTTTGAACTGGAGTATATGAGTCTACAATGCTATATAATCCAGTTCAAAGCAGATAATCTGGATTTTCCAATCCAATCCAACAGGCCTTTATTAGCATATATAACAAGACAGTATAAAATACAGTATAAATTATAAAAAGGAAACTTTACATTTGCTACATGTTCAGTTTACAGACTTCATTTAGGAACCTTGCCACTGATAATCTGGATTTTATTTGGCAGTGTAGAAGGGGTCTTAGTTGTCCTACTCCAGGAAACTGGGGCACATATGGCCAAACAAGATCTAAGTGTGGTCAAGATGGAAAATTAGGAAGAAGACGCAAGTTAGGGGCAGCTCAGTTTTTTCCCTCTCCTCTTCTCTCCACCAAACTTAGTTAATTGAATGCAAACCCCTTTGGTATTTTGAACTCAGTTTGCAGTAGCTGAAGTAAGGAAGAAGGTGAAAAAAGAGAGAATATGGAATGAGTAATTGGGACTGCTTGGAGGGTATGCTTTCAGTGATGGTAACTGAAGTTTGAGATAGTAAAATGAAAACATGGTATGTATCATGGCAGTGACCTGATATTGCTGGATTCTGATACCATCCTTGATGGCAGAAGTAGATTTTTTTTTACACTGTCTCCACAGAACAGTAAGTTTCTTTTTAAATGTTTTATCCTCTTTCAGTCTTTGTGTGCTTATTTTGCCATAAAGAACATTAGGTCTCTAATGAGAAAGAGACAACACTGTTTTCTTTTTTATTTATTTTCAATGACAGTAGCAGAAGGGTATTTACTGGTGCTTTTATAAATCCTTTCCAGAGCTCTAAATTGTTAAAGTATTACAACCTGTGCCACAAATGACACATGCTGACACTTGTGAGTACATGCTGACACTTGTGAGTACATTGTTTCTATCAGTCATTGGTTGTGTTCTCATTGCCCCACTTTCTAACCAGCAAATAGATGAAATTCCACTGGTATGATACCTTCAAGGCAATCAATGCTCCAAAACAGACCCACTGTTAACAAAATGATCTCCTAAGATTTTCATGATAAGGATATATATGCTCTATCTAGTGCCATAGTAAACCTACCGAAATATACATGGGTTAAAACTCATTATAAAAAAAGGAGTTCAGATGTTGGAAGGAATGAGAATTAAATTATGTTCACAATCCTATTTTTCCTCTAAACAGATTACCTAATTAGAGATGGTCAGAACTTCCCACCTGAACGAACCACAGGTAACATTGAATACTTCCATATAAACTGGTGTTGGCTTCAGTCTTTTGATTTCTTTCTTTAGAACAGACCTGGAGTATGTGAAGCCTGATTCACATGCAACTAATTCAGTAGATGTATCCTATAAAATGTTATCTTTCCATTGTTGTACATTATTTGCCAGTCCTTAAAATGTGTACACATTACAGATAGTTAAACTATAGTTTAAATCCTGTTTGAAATTATGGATTAGATAATTTCAAGTATATAAAATAGCCCTCCTAAACTTCGCATGTGTGATGTTAAATCTGGGATTATGCTGGGGCAATTGATTTACTTAGTTCACTCTTCAGTCATTTCAGAAGAGTTCTAGCACTAAATGGATACCCAAAATATTCTTAGGGCTGGGTTGCTGTGAGTTTTCCAGTCATGTTCCAAAAGCATTCTCTCCTGACGTTTCACCCACATCTATGGCAGGCATCCTCAGATGTTGTGAGGTTTGTTGGAAACAATGGAATGTCCAGATATATAAACCCCACTTGCCTTGTTTTCAACAACCTCACAACCTCTGAGGATGCCTGCCATAGATGTGGGCAAAACGTTAGGAGAGAATGCTTCTGGAACATGGCCATACAGCCCAGAAAACTCACAGCAACTCAGTGATTCTGGACATGAAAGCCTTTGACAACACATATTCTTAGGGCTTTTCTACATGGACTTAAAAAAATCTTACCTCTGACTCTGACCCACAATGTTCACAATGATTTGATTGTAATGTGTTTCTTTGGGCTTTAAACGGCTCAAAGAAACTTGCCTTTTACCTCAAGGTTTTACAGAAAATCTGTCCTTTTAGGTGTAAGTCTGACCATCCATGTAATATCACTTTGATATAAAAATTAGTGGTGGGCAGAACTGGTTAACAGGAAATGAGCATTCCTGCTAGAAATTTGTTCTTTTCCAGATTGAATTTTTAAAATATATTTTCTTAAAAGAGTTGAAGGTTTGTGGTTACTCGCATACCAATATATCAGTATTAGTACACTTCCACTTAAAATAAAATATGTTTATTAGCATGCATGATGGGGCCAGCTTCAAATTAACCCAAATAGGAATTTATAGCTAGAATGGAAGAGAAGGAAGGACACGAAGCTTTTCATAGTGAAAAAGGAATAAAATTAGATGAAAAATAATGTTAATAATTTACCTGAGACAGAATAGTAACCAAAACACATATTTAGTATTTTTTAAAAAGTTTGTCTTTTCAAAGCAGTTTATAATATGCATTTTAAATTACAGCAATAACAGATGAAAATATGATAATACGGCAGTTTTAGATTACACTAGCTGTGCCCTGCCACGCGTTGCTGTGGCCAACCTTCCCTCCCTCTTTCTCTCCTTCTTTCTCTCTTTCCTCCCTTTCTTCTTTTTCTTTCCCTATGTCTCATCTTTCTTCCATCTCTACCTGTTTCTTTCCTCCCTGCTTCTCTCCTTTCTTCCTTCCCTTTTTCCCTCCTCTCATTACTTCTTGACTGTCCCTTCCATTTAATAAGGAAATGAAGGGGAAGGAAATGAATAATGGGAAAGAAGGAGGAAAGGAAGGAGGGACAGGAAGGAAGGAAAAAAGGAGGGGGGAAAGAAGGGAAGGAAGGGGGAAAAAGGAGGGACATGAAGGGAGGGAGGAGAAGGAAGGTGGAAGGAAGGAGGGGGATGAAGAAAGGAGGGAGGGAAGGAAATAAGGGTGGAAGGAAATGAAAGGGAAAGAAGGAGGAAAGGGAGGGAGGAAAAGAAGGAAATGAAGAAGGAAGGAGGGACAGGAAGAAAGGAAAAGGGGAGGGAGGGAGGAGATCTAAGGAAGGAGTTAGGAAGGAGGGGAAGAAAGGAGGGAGGGATGGAAATGAAGGGGAAGGAAATGAAGAAAGGGAAAGGAGGGAGGAAAAGAAGGAAAGGAAGAAGGAAGGAGGGACAGGAAGGAAGGAAAAGGGGAGGGAGGGAAGGAGGAGAAGGAAGGAAGGAGGGGAAGAAAGGAGGGAGGGAAGGAAATGAAGCAAGGGAAAGAAGGAGAAAAGGGAGGGAGGGAGGAAAAGAAGGAAAGGAAGGATGGACAGGAAGGAAGGGAAGGAGGGAAAGAAGGAAAGGAAGAAGGAAGGAAGAAAAGGAAAGAAAGGGAGGAAAGAAGGGAAGGGAGGGAGAGAAGGAAGGTCCTTCATTCAAGCACCGTGGACCTTCCTCCTCCCCCTCCCCTTCTTCCTTGCGTGGATGCTCCCTTGCTGCTGCTTTCCCAACAGGTTGGGAGGGAGCCTGTGTGTGTTGTGCCGCGCGGGGGGGGGGGGGGAGGGTGTGTGTGTGTGTGCCGGAAGGAAGGGGGCATGTCTTACTGGCGTGAATGTGTGTGTGTGTGGCGGAAGGTGTGTGTGGGCGGCGGGGGGAGGAGTGAAGGAGCGTTGTGTGTGTGTGTGTGTGTTTGCGACGGGGAGGAGTGAGTCAGGGAGGGAAGGGGTGGGGGGAAAGGAAGGGGGCATGTCTTACCGGCGTGAGTGTGCTTGGGCCCGCCGCGGCGAAGGGAGGGGGCATGTCTTACCGGCGGAGGGTGGGAGGAGGGAAAGAGTGAGACAGGGAGGGAGGGAGGGGGCGTGTCTTACCGGCGTGAGTGTGTGTGTGTGGCGGCGTGAGCAGGGTAAGATGAAGGAGGGTGAGTTGCGATGGTTTGGACAGGGCGGGAAGCGGCGCGGCGTGAGGATGGGGGCGTGGCTTGCGCGGAGGGAACGTTGGCCGCCAGGCCATTTGCGCGTGCCAGGGAACTTGCGGCTGGGTGCCAATGCGCATGCTCAGTTGTTTTGCCGTTTTGTGAGTGTGGTGTTGTGTTGTTTTTGATTTTGATTGGGTTTGTTTGTACCTAGTGGGTTGAGGTATGTGCATGGGAATTTTGGTTAATTTCTGTTGAGGGGTTTTTGAGTTTTGCTTCCTCATACGACGCCACTTCGGATTTTATATATATAGATTATTAGATTTGGTGTTACTTATTTCAGTGTAAAAAAGGTTTATATCCTAACTTGCATCTTTTGTGTGATAGTTTATTACTGCAGTGCATTTATTTTGACTAAGTCTGTCTTAAGAAGTAATTCAGTCCATTAATTGTGGAAACCGAGACTGGTGAGATCATGAAATGTTTAGTATTAGGGCAGTCTGGGAAAATATAAATTAAACCACCCTTTAATAAAATGTTTTCAGACATAACAAATTTCTGTTATTTATATTAGTTAACATACCTATATTTTAAAATTTTTCCCCTTAATATTTTATTTCAAGAACAACCATTAATGTATGGATTTGTTGAGCCATAAATACACATATACTCACTTTCTCCTCCCCTTCGGGCTAATAATATATTTTCAAGTTAGGGTGCAGCTACCTTTTACTGGAAGAAACATTAACCACCTCAGATATGCAGATGACACCACTCTGATGGCCGAAAGCGAGGAGGAGCCGAGGAGCCTTCTAATCAAGGTGAAAGAAGAAAGTGCAAAAGCCGGGTTGCAGCTAAACATAAAAAAAACCCCAAGATTATGGCAACAAGAATGATTGACAACTGGAAAATAGAGGGAGAAACCGTGGAGGCCGTGACAGACTTTGTATTTCTAGGTGCAAAGATTACTGCAGATGCAGACTGTGGCCAGGAAATCAGAAGACGCTTACTTCTTGGGAGGAGAGCAATGTCCAATCTCGATAAAATAGTAAAGAGTAGAGAAATCACACTGGCAACAAAGATCCGCCTAGTCAAAGCCATGGTATTCCCTGTAGTAACCTACGGATGTGAGAGCTGGACCTTAGGGAAGGCTGAGCGAAGGAAGATAGATGCTTTTGAGCTGTGGTGTTGGAGGAAAGTTCTGAGAGTGCCTTGGACTGCGAGAAGATCCAACCAGTCCATCCTCCAGGAAATAAAGCCCGACTGCTCACTGGAGGGAAGGATACTAGAGACAAAGTTGAAGTACTTTGGCCACATCATGAGGAGACAGCAAAGCCTGGAGAAGACAATTATGCTGGGGAAAGTGGAAGGAAAAAGGAAGAGGGGCCGACCAAGGGCAAGATGGATGGATGGCATCCTTGGAGTGACTGGACTGACTTTGAAGGAGCTGGGGGTGGTGACGGCCGACAGGGAGCTCTGGCGTGGGCTGGTCCATGAGGTCACGAAGAGCCGGAGACAACTGAACGAATGAACAACAGCAAACCTTTTACTGAGTCTGTTGACGGTTCAAAAGCTTTGTTTTTAATAATTTCTTTCTTTGCTCCCACCCTACAACTTTCCCCAACAAATTGACTATCTTTTTTCCTGTACAGTCAGAGCAAATTGAGCTCTAGAATGATATGGCATCGTGCAAGAAACTGAACTGTCTGATTCTGATTAATGATACTATTCACTGTGATAGATAGTTATGTTTTCTTTCACAGCTGAAGGGGTGGGGATTGGGGTGGAGCTAATAACTATAATAATAGTTTTTCTAGGGATTTTTTTTCATTTCATAGGATGTTGGATCATCACAGCGGATATCCCTTTTTGATATAGTAAGCCTGTAGCCCTATCTCCTTATGCTGGTCTATGACCGTAATAAAGATTCAACTGATTTGACTGACATATTAAGCACAAGCCACTTAGTTGCCCGAGACAGTGTTGTCACCCTTCCTCCCAGTGTACTTAACTGCACCACCTGGCATCACTTTGGACAAGAGGATGAGTCAACCAGCTGCAATTTTTCACAGCCTGACAAAGACATCTTCTTGTGGGCTTTCAATGTGTACTGTGTAAGCAGAATTCCAAACTTTCCTTATGATAGAGATGGGAATCATGCAGCTCTTCAGATCTGCTGGATAGCATCTTCCAAGATGGCTCTTTGTTTATTGTGTTGCTTAAAGTTGCAGCCCAACCAAATCTGGGTGGCAATATGATTCTCATCTGTCTTGTGGCCTTGCTGTGAAACACTTGGTCAGTGACTGGATTCCAGAGATGTGGCAAGAAATCATCCCTCATGAGAAGAATGGCAGTCCAGCTCTGGTTGACAGTCCAGCTCTGGAGTGGCTAGTAAGACAATATGTGGTGGTAAGTGCTTGAGTAACAGCACTTAAGGGCGACATGAGAGTAGCCTACCTCAGGGGTGAGAAAGGCGGTATATAAATACTGTAAATAAATGAATAAATGAATGAATAAATAAATAAATAAATGGTAAAACATCAAAACAACTGGGCATCCCCTGGGCAATGTCCTTGCAGACGGCCAATTCTCTCACACTAGAAGTGACTTGCAGTTTTTCAAGTTGCTTCTGACATGAACCCCCCCCCCCCCCGGGCAAGGGTGCACTTGTCTTGGGCTGAGTACTCCTCAGGCTTTGGAAAGGTAATAATAAAAACATACTTGTTTCTTACCCCTCCAAACATGAGACAGGGCTTTTTGTACTTAAGAATTATAGCACCATGACACCAGTTTTAACTTCCATGGAAGCACCCTATGAAATCCTGGGATTGAGTTTGGGGAAGAATGTTTAAAATTCTCAGCCAGAGAACTCTAGCATCTAACAAAAATACAACCTCAGGTTTCCATAGGAAGCAAAAGAACCCCACATAAGTTCAGTGCACCTCATGGTAAGATTCTGTTTCTGTGCTGGAAATCTTGACCGTCATTTCTTTTATGTTGTTAAGTACACTGCCATATAAAACCCAGATTATCTTCTTTGAATGGGAATATATCGCAGTGTAGACGAAGATAATCCAATCCAAATAAAATAATGTGGATTATCTGCTTTGATTATCTGGATTATATGGCAGTGTAGAAGATGGGTAATCCAGCCTGAAGAAGTCTGAGAAGTTCTCTGCTTCTTGGTAGCAAAGCTCCTTATTACACAAGCAATAATTAGGAATACCGAGCTGTTGTTTGGTATCCCCCTCCTTATTTTTCTTGAGGTGTCAGAGTTAAGGCTTTGACAGTTTTTTGCCATCCTGATTATAACCGACACACTTTTTCTACCTTATGTAGAGATCTTCTGTATGTTATGTACTTTCAGAAAAGGAAACTGTGCTCACCCCGCACAAAAACAGATCATTTCTCACAGGTTGCTTCTGTTGTTGTACATGAGGCATGGTAGGGATGCAGGATATTTCTTTGTTGGTTGTGTGCCTTGTTGCCTGTGGAGAGGAGAGAACAGCATGACAGTGATGGGTAATGGTTAACAGGCACAGAGACATCTTAGGTGGTGGCCCACTTAATAGAAATTCTTTCGCTTTCTGCAGTCTTCTGTCTGATCATTGGTAAACAATCATTGGCAGCTCATTTGTTCCACCTGGGCATTCATCACGCCATATTTCGTTTCATCCTTCTTTTTTGTTTGTTTAATTTTGGATTTTACATTCTTCTTAGTTTGGTTTAGTTTTTTTTTAATTTTATGCATTTTTGTATTGGCTTAAAATACTCATTTGTAAGTCGCTTTGTGAAAAGTTGCTCTTGAAAGGTAGGATAAAATGTATTGCATAAATAAAAATACCACATTGAGACACACTCTCTCTATGATCACTTCACCTTTAAAAATATGGGGGAGATATGGCAATTATGAGATGAGTGTGACAAGAGTCAGGACCCTCAGTTATAATAAAGGTAAAGGTTTTTCCTTGACATTAAGTCTAGATGTGTCAGACTCTGGGGGGTGGTGCTCATTTCCATTTCTAAGCTGAAGAGCCGGCATTGTCCATAGACACCTTCAAGGTCATGTGGCGGGCATGACTGCATGGAGTGCCGTTACCTTCCTGCTGAAGCGGTACCTATTGATCTACTCACATTTGTGGTACCTATTGATCTACTCACAACCTAGCAGTTTTCAAACTGCTAGAAGCTGGGGCTAACAACAGTTCACCCCATCCTGCAGGTTTGGACCGTCCACTCAGCAAGTTCTGCAGCTTAGCAGTTTAACCTGCTTTGCCACCCTTGGTTATATCCCCACAATATAAACATATATGAGATTTGACAATTTGTTTGTAGCATTTTGAAAAACACTTTTATTAGGCCTTTTGTTGTTTCTGTGTGCTTTCAATCCATCTGCAACCCTAAACATATTACAGGGATTTCTTGGCAAGATTTGTTTAGAAGAGGTTTGCCATGGCCTTTCTCTAAGACTGAGAGTCTGTTAACTTTTTATTTTGTGTGGTTTCGATGAGCTTTGGGGGACAACCCCTTGTATTATGTAATTTGTTGTTATTATATGGAACAGAGAATTTTGATTGTTAAATATTTGAACCTATCAGCCTGGTAGATATGGATGGCTCAGCAGTAGTTCGGAAGTAATCTATGCTCCCCTATTCTTCCATGCACTTTCCCCATTTCTAGGTTGGAATAAAATTTATTATGTAGGCTATGTTGTACTTTAAATAAATAAGAGATGGAATATTCAAAACAAAATGAACTGAAAATAGATAGTTGGAAACACTAACTATTACAAATTTCCACAATGAAACACTTGTTTCAGTATTGCAGCTATTTTCATATATTTTTAAATAATAATACACTTCATTTGTATTCCACCCTATCTCCCCAAGGGGACTCAGGACAGATATTTTTGCTGGCAAATTAAAAAAATCACAATAAACTTCTTTTAAAATCAATTTGGTTGTTACTCAGTTTTGATTAATTGTGGCCCTGTATGTTCCAGTGTAATTCCTTTTACTGTCTTTGAATTGATTTCTGTTTTGTATCAACAAATTGAAATGTTTTGAATGTCTGTCAGAAGACTTTCAAGTCCTTTTTACTGTCTTATTCCTCAAAGAAATGCTTGGGTGGATTGACATTCACTACTTGCATTTAATTTATTGTTTAATGAATTTGCATAATGTGTTTTTAATGATTAATACTGTTTTAAATGTAAATTTTGATTGTTTATATGCTGATAGCATCATATGATGCTTGTGTGAGGCTGCCCTGAGCCCCCCCTTTGGGGGGAGAAGGACAGGGTAGAAATGCATGAAATAAATAAATAATAAATAAATAAAATTAAGGCCAATCTGCAGTGAATACCGGATCATCCTGGGATGGTTTGGACTGCCAATCCCCCACTCTCAGCAGCTGCAGAGTCCTGACTGTTCAGCAACACTGAACCTGGTTCAGCATTGCCAGACAGTCACCCTTACTGCTCAGCTCTTTTGCTCTCCTTGTAATGGTGGCGAGCAGGTGTGAAATGGGTTGTGGTGGTTGCTCAGTTGCTCTGGCCAGTGTCACTCCAAGTAATGAGCTACTATACAGTAGCTCATTACTTGGCACGATCTATGCAGCACGACCTATACAGTAGCACCTGCTGGCTGCCATGACAAAGAGAAGGGGGCCATCCCATATCCCTGGGCTGCCCAAGCCTTGGGAACATGGGACGACCATGTAAATAGTTACAGCTGCTTGTCTTGGAACTGGCCCAACTGTTTACATGGGCTCGAAGTTGCTGTTTGTTATGGATTCTAGAGGAGAATTTAGAGTAACCCCTGACTTTGGATAATGCAGTTCAAGGATGCGTTTAGATCAGCTCTATTTGTTGTTCAACGTCCATCAAATTGATCAGCTAGTCCTTTGCACTAATTTACTATTAGGCAGGTTCTCCTTGACCATATTGCTGTTTTAACATGGTGTTTTATTACTAATCACACTGAATAATAGATTTAGACATAACCGCAGGTTTAAATATAGTATCTACTTGTTGGCTTGTATGTAGTTCTTAAAGATTCAAGAATTATTTTGTAGCCTGCTTCAATTAAGATGGATTATCTTTAGTATTTTAGATGCCTCTGGGAGCCTCACAAGAAGTGCATAAAGTCAGCATTGCTGTTGATTTTCAGCATCAGATGTACAGGTCACAGCACAAGCATTAGCATGTTTACTTAGAACTTACTCCCAGGTACCTTCAGGAAGTACATAATGCAGGTTCCATTTAGCACCATGGCTATGATCAATGAGCAATACCTCAATTGCAATGGAAATGAAAATGAGGCTTGACAACACATTCACACATGTAGATTCAGAGCTCTTTAAGCACAAAGGGTGAGAATGCTTCACCATTTATAGTTTTGCGAGTCACTTTCATAATGTGCCATTCCATTTTATTCTAAGCATAACTTCATCAGCAGTGGATCATCAAGCCATTTTGGAATTAAAAAATTATATAACTACCATGGTGATATTCAACTAGTTTTATCTTCAAGAGAACATGTAGATCTGAAATCTTTTTTCTGGAATTTGTTTGGAAGCTTGCCAAGATTTTTTTTAAGCTGATTTGGGAGGATCTAACTAGTGATTCCAAAACCCTAGAGCCTCAGCTACCTTGAGCATTGCTTGGGGATTTCGGAAGTTGGAGTCCAAAACACTTGGAAGAGCAGAGTTCTAGAGGTGCTTTGATTGTGCTTTCCCTGCATGGAAGGGGATTGGATGGACCATGCGGTCTCTTCCAACCCTATGATTCTATGGTTGCTCTTACTATGAAGTCTGCACTGTAATAATTTTGGTTTTCTAAGTGAAACTTGCCCACTGTATTTATTGTCAAGAGTGAAGACCACCCTACCTGCGTGTTTGGGACCACCCTACCTGCGTGACCGTATCTCCATCTACGAACCTACACGCTCGCTTCGATCATCTGGGGAGGCCCTGCTCGTGATCCCGCCTGCGTCGCAAGCGCGTTTGGTGGGGACGCGGGACAGGGCCTTCTCCGTGGCGGCCCCCCGACTCTGGAACGCCCTCCCAAAAGATCTCCGACAGGCCCCTACACTAACAGCTTTCAGAAGGAACCTGAAAACTTGGCTGTTCCGTTGTGCCTTCCCGGATTAGGAACCCCCATCCCAAGTCCTAATAGCACTTTAGCACAGTTAATATTGCTGCACACCGTACTTTAATCCCGACGCCCCTCCTACCATTTCAGCACTTTTAACCTTGTACCTCTCACCGGCCGAACCAGTTTTTTATATTGTCCCGATGTATAGTTACTGTTGTATTGCTAATTTTGATTTGATTTGTTTGCTTTTAATTTGCTTTGTTATGTTTCTATTGTATTGTGTTGTGGCTTCGGCCTGTGTAAGCCGCATCGAGTCCTTTGGGAGATGCTCGCGGGGTACAAATAAAGTTAATAATAATTAATAATAATAAGAAGGCAAATGTAACCCTGGTGCTTACAATGGTTAACAGAATGCTGGTAGCAATAAGGGGCAACAATTGGTGGATTTACACCAAACAGAAACTCTGTTTAGGCATTCTGCTTCAAATTTTAATAAACAAATGTTTGGACAATAATAAGCCTACTAGTTTTAGCCATCTATCTTGCTTTCTCTGGATTGATGTTTAGATATAATGTCTCCAACTGGCACCCTGCTTTTTCACATTCTATGTTGTAAAAAAAGATAAAGACTTGTTGCTGCATAAGTGTCCTCAACACATGTAAAGTAATGAGAATAAGAATAGAGTGGGTGCAGCTGACATGTTTAATAATGCTTTATTTTCTCATATGTTCCATTAAACATTGATATAGAACTGCTGAATAGGCCTGGAGAAGAAGTTGGTGACTTTATTATTATTATTATTATTATTATTATTATTATTAAACTTTATTTGTACCCCGCTAGCATCTCCCGCAGGATTTGATGCGGCTTACACAGGCCGAGGCCTCAACAACAAAACATAACAATACAATCTAAGCAATTCAAATAATTAAAAACAAAATAAGGCAAAGTAAAACAGGCACAATACACTAAAACACAATAAAATTGGGCCGGGCCAAAGAATGGGTACAAAGATTAAAAGTGCTGATGTGACAGGAAGTGTATAAAGGGCTTCTAGGGCAAGTGCGATGTGCAGAGTGCAACAATCATTGGTCCTGGTAAAGTGCTTATGGGACTTGGTAGTGGAGATTTCCTAATCTGGGAAGGCGCATCGGAAAAGCCAGGTTTTCAAGTTCTTTCTGAAGACAGCCAATGAGGGGGCCTGTCTAAGGTCTTTGGGGAGGGTGTTCCAGAGTTGGGGGGCCACCATGGAAAAGGCCCTGTCCCACGTCCCCACCAAGCGCGCTTGTGACGCCGGTGGGATCACGAGCAGGGCCTCTCCAGATGACCGAAGTGAGCACGTGGGTTCGTAGATGGAGATGCGGTCACGCAGGTAGGCTGGTCCCAAACCATTCAGGGCTTTGTAGGTAAGCACCTGCACCTTAAATTGGGCTCGGAATATAAACGGCAGCCAGTGGAGTTCCTTAAACAGGAGGGTTGACCTCTCTCTGTAAGGGGCCCCCGTTAGCATCCTGGCTGCTGATCGTTGGACCAGTTGGAACTTCCGAGCCGTCTTCAAGGACAGCCCCACATAGAGCGCATTGCAGTAGTCCAATCTGGAGGTGACCAAGGCATGGGCCACTCCGGCCAGATCCACCTTCGCGAGGTACGGTCGCAGTTGGCGCACGAGTCTCAGTTGTGCGAAAGCCCTCCCAGACACCGCCGACGCCTGAGCCTCAAGCGTGAGCGTTGAAGCCAAGAGGACTCCCAAACTGCGGACCTGTGACTTCAGGGGGAGTGTAACCCCGTCCAGCACAGGTTGCCACCCTATACCCCGGTCAGGTTTGTGATCGACCAGAAGGACCTCTGTCTTGTCGGGATTGATCTTCAGCTTGTTCCTCCTCATCCAGATAGACACAGCGGCCAGGCACTCGTCCAGCACCCGAGAGGCCTCCTTGGAATTAGGTGGAAAGGAGTAGTAGAGCTGTGTGTCATCTGCATAGAGGTGGCACCTAACTCCATTGCTACCTAATAGCCATCCAAAGGTCCTTTGCAGATGGAGCTCAGAAGGTGTTCTACAATGACTCCTGCTTCAGAGAAAGAAGTACAACAGGGATTAGATTGGCTCACAGAAACAACAAAATACATTTCTAATTTTTCTTCTTTCAAAAGGTCTGACAACAATTTGGGGGGAGCAGAATTGTACAACTCAACTCAAACGACAATGGCAAGTTTTAAGTGCAAAACTAAACATAGCCATTTTTGCTATATGAAAAATGCCAAAATCTGTATTTCTCTAATATTTTCACAAGATCGTGAAGATGCATTTGAAAAGGGGAAGATATAATTTTGAGTTGTTTTCATGTGTGCATTTAAGACATGGCACACACCCTGCAGTAATCCTCTTTTGGAAAAATAGGAAAACCATAACCTTTTCTGTGCAAAGGGATCTTGCAGCACATTTGAGACCAACGAAAAGCTTATGGCAGCGTAAGGTTTTATAGACTTGTCTACTTTATCAAATGCAACAGCAGCATGGAGGCGAGACTCAAAGGTGCTACAAAATTCCTTTTTCATACTGGTCCATATTGATCCACACTAATATGCCTGTGTTTTATAATCTATTTATTTCACATTCCTAACCTTTCTTATTTTGTGAACACTTGAAAGACAGTCTAATGGGTGTATTCTCAACCATTATAGAAAAATCAATGTGTTCAATGAGATTCAGTGAATTCTTACAGATTACTGCCTATTATCATTACCTCCAGCAATGGATCGCCGCCTTATCATGGCGCTGGAGCTTGAGCACCTCAATGATGTCACGAGCGAAATCGTGAAGGACCACCCAAGACGGGACGGTTGTGGCAGAGAGGTCAGACCAATCGCGATTCCTGGAGAAGGTAATGGCAAACCATTCCAGTATTCTTGCCAAGAAAACTAAATGGACCAGTACAACCAGAGATGTCAGAATGCCATTGGAAGATGGGACTCCCAGGTTGGAAGATGGCCAAAATGCTACTGAGGAGGAGCAGAGGATAAGTTCAACTAGCCCCAGATATGATGACGCAGCTAGCTCAATGCTAAAAGGAAGGCTAGCGGCCGATGGTGCTGAAGGTGAACGACAAATCCAATGCTCTAAAGATCAACACACGAAAAGCAAGGAGGAGCTGAGGAGCCTTCTAATCAAGGTGAAAGAAGAAAGCGCAAAAGCTGGGTTGCAGCTAAACATCAAAAACAACAACAAAACAAGATTATGGCAACAAGAATTATTGACAACTGGGAAATAGAGGGAGAAAACGTGGAGGCAGTGACAGACTTTGTATTTCTAGGTGGAACGATTACTGTAGCCAAGGAATCAAGAGACGCTTACTTCTTGGGATGCGAGCAGTGTCCAATCTCGATAAAATAGTGAAGAGTAGAGACATTACACTGGCAATGAAGATCCGCATAGCTGAAGCAATGGTATTTCCCATAGTCACCTACGGATGTGAGAGCTGGACCTTAGGGAAAGCTGAGCGAAGGAAGATAGATGCTTTTGAACTGTGGTGTTGGAGGAAAGTTCTGAGAGTGCCTTGGACCGCCAGAAGATCCAACCAGTCCATACTTCAGGAACTAATGCCCAACTTCTCATTGAAGGGAAGGATAGTAGAGGCAAAAATGAAGTACTTTGGCCACATCATGAGAAAAAAGGAAAGCTTAGAGAAGACAATTATGCTGGGGAAAATGGAAGGAAAAAGGAATAGGGGCCGACCAAGGGCAAGATGGATGGATGGGATCCTTGAAGTGACTGGATTGACCTTGAAGGAGCTGGGGGTGGTGACTGCCGACAGGGAGCTCTGGCGTGGGCTGGTACATGTCACAAAGAGTCGGAAACGACTGAACAAATGAACAACAACATAATTACATCCCAATGTAACCCGGCATTCAATGTGGAATGATCAGAAGATATTTTCTTATTAATTTCAGTGGAATGAAAGTTCCTGTTTAGTTCACCCACGCAGCATTATTAATATTTACAACATCTTGAAATGCATCCAGACTTTGCTGCCAGCAGCAGTGGAAGTATTCAGCCAGAATCTCAACTTATTCCCATTTCATAGTGTGGACTTTGAGGGACCACTGTTGTGTGGTATGTTGATATCTATAAGGTGCTGCTGGTGAATAATGGATGGTAACTGGAAATGAGATGTTTGATATACTCTTAAAGAATGAATTATCATGTAGCAAAGAGAAAGAGAAGTGATTCTTTTTATTTTCTAAAAATAATTCCAGATATGATATCTTGTATGTGTTGTTGTTTATTGCAGAACACAGAATGATCTGAACATATTCAGGATGCAAATCCTAGCACTGGTTGGTGCTAATTCAAACAAGCTAGCAGGATCGGTGGAGTTACCACTCCTGTGTAGTTATAGAGAGACTAAATGCTATAAACTGCAAACTACAGTAGTTTCCAGGTGCTGTGCATCAGACAAAGAGGAAGAAAATAGAAAGGACAGCTCCAGCAATAAAACTGCAAGCTCAGCTGGAACCTAGCAATGAGGAGGCATTCCTTCCAATTTTAGAACAAGCATCTAATTTAAAAGATTTCAAAAGGGCATGCCTTGATTATGCTGTTAAAGCATTTTGGGGTGTTTCAAGCTCTTATTAATCCTCTTTAACCATCCAGATATGCACATCAGAGGTATTACTTTGTTTTCAAGGAGATATTGATAGCATCATCTTGCATTTTCCCAATCTGGGAGATTGGTGATTAATCACAGCTTGGTACCTGTTCTAGACAGCTTATTTCCAGATTCAGGAAAAACCACATTTGAAAATGCTAGCTAGGAATTACTACTACTAAGGTTGGGTGTATGGCTAATTGAATGGGAGTGGAAAATGCACCGACAAACTGAATGGACTGCTTTTATTGTACATTACATTGTTTCCAACTACTTGTACATTTTTCACTGTGGTAAATTTCATGCTATAATGTTGACAGATATAGTAAGCATTATCTGCTTCGCCAATAGGCCATACTTTATTCTGGGACATGGTTTATATGTAGGTAAGCATATTTTTTATCAACTTTGAAAAAAATGTTATACTTTTCATATCTTTAAAATTTTTAAACAGCGAAATATTTTATTATCATTTTTATTGATTTTATTTGTTGTACATAGGAATGAAAACACAGGATACAATCATGGCTAAGGTATAGGTAGGTAGATAATCCAAATGAATGCCTGTAAGATAAACATTTAAGTGTCGATAACACAAATAATATCCCCAGGTCACTGAATGACGGGCCTTTCGCGTTAGCGTTGTCACTCGTGGAGTTTCAATTTCTTTGTTATCACAAGAGGAATCAGCAACCAACAGGTCACAAGAACATAAATTAAAAGTATACAAGAATCTATAAACATAATTTTCCCCTAACAAAGTATCCACACATAAAATAGCAACAAATGGATCATTCAACATAATATGATTCTTACATAACCATGTCCTCATTATACTACTAATAATTAGCCATATCAGGCTTCTTTTTCATAAAAACACATATAGTGGTGTCCAATATATTTTATTTTACTCCAGTTTTCGCTGGACCAACTACAATGTTAAATTTAGAGAAACAGTAAGTCTCAAAACTGCCATAATTTACAACTGATTAACTTGCATGGGCTATTTTAACATGTATTCCATTCAGTTCTGAGATTAATATAAACATTTCCACTTTTCCATAAATACGTAAAAGAGTGATTATTTATGTTATTATGAAAGTACACTTAGTATCTCCAGCAAAAAAAAAAAGAATTGTTAAAGCAATCTACATTTTAAGAACTGATGAATATCTGGCATAATTTTCTAATTATAACATTCTTAATTATTCCAGCTCTTGGGTGGTCTATAATTTACATGTGGTAACATGTCTATTACAATGGAAGCAAATACCAGTAATACTGAAAATAATTAAGTTGTTTTAATGCTTTCATGATTGTATTAATATTTTCATGGTGAAAATCACAACCACTTGATTACATAGCCCAACCAAAAATGTCTAGGTTTTTATGCCTGATCTTCGTGTTATTTGGGGTACTGATTCAGGAAACTGCATTGGATAGTTTCTTAGACATGGTTATCATGATTTTTTATGGGCAAGGAGATGAAGACTGGTATATAGTATATATTCTGTATCTCAAAAGCTAGAATTATTTTTGGCCTTTAAAGCCCTACATTGTTTGGGTCCAGGTTACCTACAGGATCACTTTCTCCCATACAATCTGCCCTGCACACTTAGGTCTTCTGCGGGGCAGCTACTCCAACCAGCCAGAACCCAACTGGCAACCGTCACCCAGAAGACCTTTTTATCGGCTACTCCACAACTGTGGAACAACCTGCCAGAAGAGATTCAACAGCTAAATGAGCTGTCGGAATTTAAAGCCCATCTGAAAACCTATCTCTTCTGGCAGGCCTACCCAGTCACTTTTAATCATAAATTTTAAACTCACATCTTGCATTCACTATATTTTAATAATTGTTCTGTGTATTTTAATATATGTATTTATAGAAATAAGTTTTGAAATGTGTATTTTATATAACGTTTATGATTATGTTTTAGCTATGTTGTAACTCACCTTGAGGAGAGGTGGGTAAGAAATAATAATAATAATAATAATAATAATAATTATTATTATTATTATTTGATACACAACAAGATTAGCACACAGCAAACAAGATCACTATGCTGGCTTTTGTATTCAATCACACGTCAACCACTTCCCAAGTGTCTAGGAATGTGTGATGTCTCGCCGAATAATGTGAACCAATCAGAGTAGATGGCAATTTTGTCAGCACTGATTGTTTTTAAGTGCAGGCCAGTCTTTAGGCACTGCATCCAGTGTGTCAATCACCACTGGGACCACCTTGACTGACCTGTGCAGTTCAGTCTTTAAATCCTAGATTCATGCAAGCATTTCCTGTTGTTGTTGTTGTTGTTGTTGTTGTTGTTGTTGTTGTTGTTGTTATTATTATTATTATTATTATTATTATTATTATTGCTGATAGGAGAAATCTGGTGCCATTTTTGGAAACAGCAGGTGAAATATACCCAGAAACAAGTCTACCATGTGAGGCATTAAAATATGTATTGGTCAGTCTTATCTACATAAATTCCTGTTTATATTCTTGTGCCAATCATAGGTTTAATTCAAAAACACTGTTTCAAATTTTTGGAATTACATGCTACCACAATGAAACGCTGAAACAAATATTTTGCAGTTTAAAAACCAGCATCAAGTCAATGGTGTTACTGCAACAGAACCAATATATGAAACACTACTGTTAGAATGACGCAGAAAGGGACACATTTGTTGTTGTTTTCATGATCTTTTGCAATATGTTTGCTGGTTTCCACAGCCTTGTTTAAATTCAAGCAAAGACCTTTTTGCACCAGCTCTGTAGGATTTCATTTTTGAGTTGTACATTTAATTCTCCATAGCAGATGGTGATGAGTGGGTGAGGTGCTGTATATTTGCGACAGATTCCTTATACTACAAAATTAATTAATTGCTTCATACAGAGATTTAGAATCAGCATTGTATTACTTCTTACTAACTCTTGTGGTTTTAAACACAAAATCTGCATTTCCTTTATTGAGTAAAATAAGTCTAATCATTAAGATTGAAACTAACTTGTAAATAAGTATCATACATTCTGCTTGAGCATTAGTTTTTCCAGATGTTGCTATGAAGAAGGTTGCTAAGGAAATTAATCAGTGCTCAATTATACACAGTACAATGGGGACCTCAAAGCTCTTGTTTTCTTCAAGCTTCCATATCCTACAGAGATCTTTAAAAGAAATCAAATGTGAACAGGAATAATGGGAAATGTGAACTTTTGCTCTTGACAGCGAACATAAATGTGTTTTAAAAAAACGACCTAGAGACAATCAATATTAAACGTGTGGCTACAATACTGCCCATATTGTCAGGCCAACAGTTAGGCACATCTTGTCTCCAATACCTTAAATATGTGAGAGAACACAGAGAAAAGCACATGATAACTATTGTATAAGGATGAACTTTCTCATTTCCTTGTCCTCTTGACTTGACAACTGTTAGAAATACTCATACAACCTCAAATCCAGAATATGCCTAAAGTCAACTTACCCAGTGGTATATGCTGATAGATAGATAGATAGATAGATAGAGCATTGCTTGGGTAAATTTAACATTTGGAATGGAATATCCAGTGGCAGAGCCTCATACATTCTATATAACCCAACTTTAATAAATTCTGACAACCCATATTTACAAACAACAGCAACTTATATTTCACCTGCATTAGAAAAAAATGAACAAGATATGGGACAATGAATGAAGATGAGAAAGAAGAAGCCATTGTAGGATAAAGTGTTTGATGGGAAGAATTCAGTCTTTGTTGGAGAAATATTTGCAAGCATGTCCACATCACACACACACACACCTAGGACTTATCAAGATAAATATAAATTGGAGAAAGTTAAAGAAGGAACATCTGACGAAGTAAATAGGTAGCATTCATTTACTCAAAAGTAAAACAAATAAACAAGGAACACCACAAAAATTAGCCATCTTACCCAAAAAAAGGTGTCAGCTGCAGGTAAGGGCATGTCCCGATGGTGATCCAGTACAAGTGAAATCCAGGGTAGGTTGGTTGCACCCAGGCAGTCGGTCAAGCTGAGTTGGTAACAGTTCAGGGGTTAAACAGTATACTGTCAGATCTGTTTGTGATTACCAGCAAGATCTGTTTATGTAGAATGTAAATTAGAAGGTGGGAACATCAAGCAGAAGTGAAAGTAGTCAAGCTGAATAGAAGAAAAGGCTGGATGTAAGAATGAACAGCAGAGGTTACCTCTTGTCTGTCAGTTTTAGGGTAATGTTGAGCATTTACAGACAACCAGGGTAAGTAGAAATGAGCCAAAATCCTCATTGCTATAGTTCTGTGAATATATTCAATGCCCCGGAGCTCTCTGAACCCAAGGCTGGTTGGTACGTAATGTAACTAATCTTTTTTAGGATCTAGCTAATTACAGACACATCAGTATGACTTCTGTAAAGCGCCGCTGAAGGCTATAATTATTCAACATATAAAATCAGTCTTGCTAAGAAAAAAAATCAGAACGCAAAGTGAAGTCTTGCTTTACTAACCTTGCAGAATATGTGAAGGCGACAACAGGTGTGGAAACAAGGACAATTCCTATTGCTCAGATTAAGTGCCTGCTGAAATTTTCAGCAAACCTTTGGATCAAAAGGAGCTCCTCTCATCAGAAAAAAATGTGTGTTTTATTTTGAGACTGTGTGATTCTTTTGGGAAAAGAAATTAAGAGGACCAGTAATATATTGCATATTCAATTTAACACAGGGCTGAGCAAAGAGAACACAGTATCCAGAGTTCCAGCGCACCCATCCCCCAGGCCCTTTCCCATTTTAGGGAGGAGAAATTTGAAAAATCTTTGTGCTGAATATATATATAGGCTGTGGGAGTAATATTACTCAAACCCTTTCCCCCCTTACTGGAAGTAACTTTTAAACATTTTTGAATTAGTTTAAATTACAAAAGAGGACCTGAAAATGGAAACTGCCCTTGATGATGCCTCAAGACTAAAGTTAAGAAGGGCTTTTCAGAAAAAAAGTGAGAGGTAGCAATCCTAGGTTAAACTGGATGTGTGTGTCCATAGCTCTGGGTGGTTGCAAATCTCAGATACTTGTCTGTAAGGGTTGAGATGTGTAGAAGGGTTATAATCAAGTTTTGGTGACATCTGTAGAGCCTTACAGGACATGGTAAACAAGGGATAGGGTATTTTCTTTTGTCCATCTTACAACATAACAACAAATCTTCTTATTTATTAGAGGCTTTGAACTGGGGTGAAATCCAGCATGAATTATTCCCATTCTGGGAATTTAATCTCTTGAAAAAAGGAAATTCATTACTAGCTAGTCCCAAATAACTGCATGTGATTGTGTAATTCACAGTATACTTTTTCCAATTCTTGATTATGAAGTACAATGTTTTGTGAGATACATATTTTCAATTAGCAAGGGAATCTGAGGAATGCAAATATAGCGCAAATATTGCATTTAATGGATCCATGGTAAATCTTCAAAAGGAAAGGTTGCCCTTGTATAAGACAAGGCATAAATTCCATTGAACATAAAATGGATTTCAAAATCTGTGCTACTTTTTAGACTGTATATGTTGCAAATCTAGCAAAATGAACACCTACTTGAATTTCAATTGTAGGTCACCATAATGCAATTCAGTATGCATTACTACTGTGCAACCCATGTGCATTTCTACAAGGTTTGGAAAGACCATTAAATAAGTGCTTAATATATTCTGCTGACTAGGAGCAAATAAAGAAATATTTTTGAAATCGATGCTGCAGGTATGCTTAATGGAGTGCAGTCATGCTTGTGACCCTTGGTTTTAGAGAATATCCCATCATACAGCACTTCAAGATCTTCCAAGAATCTCATTAACACCATAATTTGGGTATCATCTCTGAACTGCTACAACAATTGCTACCAATTCCAGCTCTCTCCAACTTGGTGCTAGTGATATTATAGGAAATATAGTCTAACACACTTGGAAAACACTAAGTTGGGGACCCTAGGAAAGAATTGCTGGAGGTGGCAAGAAACTCAATTCTTTTTAAAAGCTTTAAGAAAAAAGGAATAGAAAGAAAAGTCTTTTAAACCTATGGGCTGAAGTGGTTTAAAGTATTCTGTTCTAGGCCAAATGATCAGGAAAGCAAGTTCTTCACATGCATTCAAACCTGCAAATGTATCATTTCCCGGCTAAAATGAGTGTACTGGTGTTAGTATCTCTGTAGTCAGATGAGCCCAAAGAAAACTATGAATCCAGCATATTTGAAAGAGCGAGAGATACTACAGAGCAATGGTTGAAACAGATACACTATTGAAAGCATGGCTTCCATGAAATTCAGTCAAATGAGGAAGGAAGGCTCTTGCTAATAACAAGCCAGGCTGGATTATGTATATTGAAATGTTCTGAGGTTAATTTATCTGGGTAACCAGAGAATTTGACAGCGGCATTCTCTGCAAGACTGTTCTCATGGTTGTCTCGTCTCCACTTTTTGTCCTTTGTACTGTCAAAGGAGCAAGAGTGAAACCTGCCAATCTGCCCAACAGCTATACTTTGTATTTGTTTCTCATCACTGGAACATGCAACAGTGATTCTGTCAAATTATTCCTGCCAGGTCAGTCTATGGCCCCTGAGCAGGAAATCTTTTTTGCACTAACAGGTTTTTTTCCTAAACAACCTCCCAACTTGAGAGACTACTGAACAGATGTAAAACAGGAAATCCCCACCCAGACAATGAAGATTTGTAGTGGCATTGGCACAGCTTTTACAAATTGGGTATCGCTTCATAGTATCAAAGTTAGGGCAAGCAAATGGGCTTAGCTGTGACATAAATATATATATATATATCTGTACCATTAAATGCATGCATAGTGCAGTCATAATACCAGAAGTAAAAGCATGAGAACTACAGGGATTTGACTGATAAAGAAAGGTGCTGTCATGAAAACATCTGAACACATTTAAAAATATGGCAAGTCCATAGCCATTCTACACACTTTCATTTATTGTCTGGACAATTTAAATACAAATAATTCAAACACAACAAGGTTATGAAAAAAACCCATTTACAATATTTTTCCTCAGAAATGATCTAAACTAGCAAGTTAAACATGAAGTCATACATTGTAACTAAAATATACAACTGCCTGGTCCTAAGAAAGATTTTATTTTTAAATTTCAGATAGTAAAACACATTGTAAGAGAAAAGATTCTGACTTGCCTTTCCCACTAATGCTTAGAAAATGCATCAAAACTTTCCCAGAAAACTGCACTCAGCAGGTGATGTAGAAAGGTTTTCCCCAAACATTTGAGGGGATTTCTTTTACTTTTTTTAAAAAAATTAAAATTATTTCAAAATGTAAATGAACTGATGAAATTTAGGATTACAGCCTCTGCTGTGAAATTATTGGCCTACTACAAAATGTCTGCTTCCTCAGTGTGGAAAAAACCCCCAAAATGGAAGAGTATGTGGGTTTACATGCAGTTAGTGGGTATAAGCATGAGAAAAGAATACACAAAATAAGCACAGATTATAAAGAACCATAACGTTTTATTACCATTAAGACTAAACTGGTATTGAAAAGATTTTATATAACAAGACAAGAAAAGCAATAGCAAATTTAACTATCGACTAGATTATGCATAGCGAGTAACTGTTTCTAGTACTCAGGGAAGAGCATGACCTTTTTTGTTTTAAATATATAACCATACAAAGCACAAACATACGAAAAATATCAGTGCACTGGACGTGGGAGAGCACCCCTTCAGTCATTTTGTTCCCTTAGCTGTTTCCCCCAATCTGAATTACATTAAAATAAAGACCCAGTTGTCGTTTTTTTCTACTGTGCAGTTAAGAAAAAAAATCACAACAAACATGACAATATATCAAACAATATTTCTACACAGGTTACCTTGATACCTTTTGCCACTTGAGTATCATAAGAAAACATTTTAAGACATATACAAACAAAACTAGCAAAGTGTTACAACTGAGAATAAGTTAACCAAAGGAAAAATAACTTTATATATATATATATTTATATTTATATTATATATACACATACACACACAACAAAATGACACAATAATATGCTTCTTCCCATAGTTTAAGTAAACAAATAAGTAGACTAGCCAAACTAGCAATATTTGATTTTGGCATATGCGTCACATCAGCAATTAAATAAATAAGTGTTTCAAGCAACATAAAGAGTGTTTTAAATGTGCCAACACAGCCCAGTTTATATCAGTATGGGCTAAAAAGTGAATCTGAAAATTCTTAACAAATTTAAAGCAAATGTACTTTTTTCCTCTAAACACATTACATTTAACTATGATACTAAGATATGTAAATAATTTTGTAGCACCTACTGCTCAAACGAAGGAAGTTTTTGATTAAAATTAATTTTTTCCCCAAAACCTTTGTTCTGCTGACATCCTCATACTGATGACTTAAAGAAAAACCATCCTGCAAATCATCTCCTTGCTTTTGGGTTTTGACTGTGGGTAACTGTGTGCCTGGGAAGAACACTCTCCTTTTCTGTACTTAATATTTTATTACATGCTATGAAAAGATACGAAGACCATCTGTTTGTAACCCATCCTTCAAAAAACAATCTACTTAATCCAGTTCAAAACACACATCTTGATCTCTAAAAAGTTACCAGTGCAGTATGAACATGACAAAGTTGTCAATTTCCCCTAAATTAGCCAGTCAAAATATTTTTTTCTCAAATCCAGATTCTCTTGTAAAAATTCTTTATATTTTATAAAAATAGATTTTTCTTGAAACCCATTTTCAGCAAAGAGACCACCTCTTTGGCAACATTGTTAATGTTATTTAAACTGTTATGTCATCAGGTATCCCCCCTTTAACGCTATCCCTAACAGAAGACTGTTTAGTTCACATGATATAAAAGAAAAAAGGAAAAATAAAAAAGGTTGCAAAATTATATTTTCTGTTTTGCAATTTTTATTGTTCCTCTTTAATTTACGTTGGGGGTTTACCAATCTGATTGAATCAAATGTTTTGGAAAAAAGAGCAAAATCTGCTAATCCCATTCGTTTGTAAAAATGGTTTTAGTTTTTTTATTTGTTTTTCAAATGAGTGAATGGTCATCTTAAAAAGACCCACCTTCAAGGAAGGTAGTAAAACTAGCTGGCCGGGTAAAAATCCCTGCACATTGTTATCTATGTATAGTATATTCAACAACGACAGCTATGAAAGAACATTCAATGCATCAAAGATTTTTGTTTTCTAAGCATTATAAAATCCTTCCTGTTCACAGGATATCCAATGTTTTAATACTTAGGCAACACTGGCTTATAAAGTCCATGGTTGAGTATAAGCCTTGAAGAGTTTTTTTTGTTCGTATATATATTTATATATATATATATATTTATATTTATAATTATTATTATTAAGGATATGAAATTCAGGATTTATGGGTTTTGTTGGTTTTAAAGGAAACTTGCAATACTCTGTCTCCTAAGCGATATCCATTAAGGCTGGCAATTGCCATGGCAGCTTCATCGTAATTGGTCATCGTAACAAAACCAAATCCCTTGCACTTGTTGGTATTGAAGTCGCGGATCACTTTGACATTGTTGACTGCTCCAAAGGGGCCGAAGAGCTGCCACAGCACACTTTCATCCGAATCAGGGGATAGGTTGTAGACAAAGATGCACCATCCAGTCCCTGTATGTCCAGGAATATTCATTCCCACAAGGCTTGTCATCCCATCAATTGTGATCGGAGAAAACCTACCAGATTAATATGGAAAGAAGACAAAAAAAAAGAGAAGAGCTCATCTGGAGATCAATTTTGAAATGATATGAAACCAAATCCCTCCCTGCATATACTGTTGTGAAGAATATATGTAAAATTATAACATTCAGTTATTATAACATTGAGCTATTAAATACCCCCAAAAGAGCAGCAGATTCACTAGGCGTAACCAAGCAGAACTGGCTGTTCGACAGAACTCCCATTGGAGAATACAGTGAAACAATGCTGCATCCTGCCCTAGACAAAATTCTCCTTTACACTGTAATATAGTTTATGTTTTAATTTAACCGATTTAGTTCTTGATAATAAGATTTTTGTCTCATGAAAGCTTACACATGGTAAAATCTTGATGCTCAACAGAAGAGCTCACAGTATTTCTTCTTCACTGCCATTTTTTTTAAAAAACCTTATACTGTAAACAACAGTATACTCTTCTACTTGTGAAGAATAGCATACTGAAGTGTGTGAGTGCATCTATATGTTAAAAAATGCCCAATACATTTATCTGAAATGGTTGAAAACATAAGAAAAACATTAGTGATTCGAACTGCTATTCCATCAAGCATGTGGTTAGATATTTGAATGTGTATCAGACAGGCCTGTGTTCTCTTGTTAAGCATATGCAATTAAAGAAGGTATAGATTTGCTTATCCATAAAGGGCAGATTCTGCAATATATCATCACTTGTCAAACCATCAACATGACAGAAAATAACTTTTCAGACTTCATAGATTGAGATGCCCAAAGGATGTTTCATGCATTATACCTGAAGAAATAACTTTAGGTGGACTCCAGCATCCAGGAAATATATGGTAGTAGCTTAAAAATGAACCCTTTAGGTATCTATATATCTAAATGTTTCCATTCATGCAGTTAAGCCCTTCCTTAGACATTTTGAAATAAAGCAAAGCAAAGAGGTTGTAATTATAATTATAGAATGGAACCACGTAGTCAGGCTATTCAAAGGAACTGCTAATTTGCAAATTTTCAAATACTAGGAAAACTCAGGGAACTCTCTGTCATCCCAATCTACTTCTGCAGCAAAGATGTATTCTTCTGAAATGCAAAGAACTAAGGCATTACATATTTTCTGTAGAAAATTTGAGGTGCAATATTGTGCCATCCGCCCCCTCCCCGTCGGATTTTTATTTTCATTATCTTGTCCTTGCTCACAAAGTGCTCTGGGTAGCTGATATGTTCCCCCACCCATTGTTCAGAATCTGCACTACAAGCACAAATACTGCATAGGGGTAGTAGGGAGACATTCAAAATGGTCACAACCACGTCTAGGAAACTATCAGTTACCTCCCTCATAACTAAAACTCACAATTAAGCTATACTTTTGAACAGCTATTAGGATGGAGGTACCCACTCCAAAACAAAAAGGGAAAAAAAACCCATGTGGAGGACACGTCTACACTAATTACTGAAATCAATGTAGAGCTGGGTCATCTCCATGGTGGCCAAACGTGGCCTTGCCCCACATTAGCCAAAGTTGGGGGAAGGTCTGAATTCTGACACAGAATTAGGACTATCCCCTGACTTTGGACTTGGTTGAACTGTTGGGCTGTTTCCGGAATGGAACCAGTCACAACTGTCCCCACTGCCATCTCGTGTTTCCCAAGCTTGGGCAATCCGTGGACACTGCCCCCCTTGCCCTGCGTGTTGTGGCAGATTACCTGTCAGCCATTGTCGGAAGTGATTTTGAACAGGGTGATGGGAATGGAGGGGGGGAGAGGAGGATTCCTCCTCTACTCCTCCCTCTCTCTTGGTGCTCCATTGCCCCATTCAACGTCACTGTAGGTGATAGCTGACAGGCAGGGTGTGAGGAGGCAGGAACTGTGGCCGTCCAGAGCGCCAAACTATGTTCAGCACCACTGGGCACGGGGCACTCCCTTCCACCTTCACAGCGGCTGGGGGACTCCCTGTGTGACTCATACCTGCGGCCCGGAGTATTGGTCAGTGTAGATCCACTCAGGGAGGGGGAGAGGGAGAGAGAGAATAAGGGAGAGAAAAAACACAGTTTCAAAATTTTTCTTTACCCATGAAATGCATTCTTGGCTACAAAAATAAGTCCAAATCTTATCTCTTGAAAGAAAAGACTTTAGTTTCTGTGGAGGAATTCCAAGACAGAGCAAAGAAATATTTCTTGGTGTGTGCCTTCATGTCAGAAATGACATGAAGATTTGTTCAGAAAGGGCTTGCCTTTGTCTTCCTCTGAGGATGAGAGAGTGTAACTTGCCCAACTTTGCAGATTTTCAGATTAATCAAGATGCATACTATTGATTGAAGCACATGTCAGATCTGCAAGGACATGTACAGATTCTTTGTAGGGAACTTAAGGAAAGCAGCATGTTAACTTCACCACATAATCTCTTTTTTCCCTATGAAAGTCTCAAGTTCTCTCCTTCCTGTATACATGAAGGATTTCTGAATTTTCCTGACTTTTCCAAGGTTATAGTTCATGAGGAAAGCCTCCATGGATAGAAGTTCCTTTTGCATGGAGTACTTCTACACTGACAGTGAATTGGACTAGATGCCTCTTGAATTCCTCCCTGCCTTTCAGTTTTATAGTTTTCTGTTTCCTACACAAGCAAACAGCACCAGAATAAAATAGGTATCTAAGACATACTGGTAATGTGGGAGCTATTATTATTCTGTAAGATAAGAAAGCACAAAACCTGCACTATACACAACAACAATAATTTGTTTTCCAACGGACCTTTGCCACTGACAAATCCTGTTCATTTTTTACATCAATTATGCACAGAAAAAAATCCAGTGTAACTGCAATTACCAGTGGAAACAGAGCCCAACAGATCAAAGACAGCAATCACCTCAGAAAATGGGGATTCTAGTGATATTAGATACCATCTGGTGCAGTTCCACATGTAATCTTTATATATGAAGGTGACCTTCTAATAATTCATATGAGTGAACTAGCAAATAGTGATGCATAAGTGCTACAATACACAGAGGCTGCAATTTCTGATGACACAGTACTGCTGCAAAGCCTCAATAAATTGTAATTCATGCAAGACTCAGCTGTCAGATTGCTTCTAACATCTTCTTTGTTGACCATAATGTTTGGGCTTGCATCAAGGGCATTTGCTGCCAATTTGTTGCTGGGAACAATCCAATGTCCTAGTCCTAAATTACAACATTGAAAATGGTTTGCAGTCACAATACCTGAAATACTACATCCAAATGACCCTGCTACAGCTTAAGATTTGCTCAAATGACCTTCTCCATGTATCACCAGCCCATACAAAGAGAAAGGTTGGAAAGGAATAAAAGGGAGGGACTAGAAAGGAATAAAAAGAAAAGGACTTCTGTTTGGTGGCACCCTGACTATGGAACATTATTCCTTAAAAAACTGGTTCCTTCTTTGCTCAGTTTTAGAACTCCTTTCTTCTAAACAGTTCTGAGTTATTTTAAATCAGCAAACATTTGTTCTTAATATATTATTTCACAATATTTAAAAAAATTAAAATAATTTAAAAGCATGTTAAATTTTTAATTGTTCATTAGTTGGGGATCTCTTTTGGACTCAGAGGCAACAAAAATAAAACAAGTTAACTAAACCAGCTCAATATAGCTGATAGTAAAATTATTAATATATAGATTTATAAAATAAAATAAAGTGAAATAAATTCACGTGAAGACTCTGCCAGCCATTTCCTTTGCTGAAACGTTTTCCAACAATTAGAGACATATTTCACAAACTTTTATTGACCCTGGAATGCAGCTATATTGCTATAGCTTGTTTTCAAGCTGTTTATTTCCATCTCTATGAAACTGCTTTGTACTCTGTTCCAGAAAACTGCTATGAGTGAGAAAAAGGCCGGAAATAAACACAACTTACTATTTAACTTGACATACTATAGGCACACCCCATATACATGGTGTGGGGAAATATTATCTCCTGTCATATGACAATCAGATAATGGGGGAAATACAAACATCAGATGACAATGAAAGCTATCCAAACACTCTTGGTTTTTAGATTATATTTCACTATATAAGATCAATGAGGAACTTATTCTTCTATTACTGTATGTATCTACCAATATTTTATCATGTAGTATCAAGGCTACATGTCTCAAAATTTTTACTTACATCTCTGTATACTAAACGATAATCTTTCAAATATATACTAATTACTGACTTAAAAAACATAAAGAGCACTCATCACAAGCATTAATAGTAAATTTATGTTCAACTATACAGGTTGAGCATTCCTTATCTAGAATTCCAAAACCTAAAATTGTTCACATGGGGGAACAGAGATTGTAATATCTTTGCTTTCTAATGGGATCAGTATACACACATATAATTTCATATACAAAAATATTAACCTTTGGGTTATGTATATGAGGTGTATATGAAGAATAAATGAATGTTGTGTTTACAATTGAGAGTCCCATCTCCAAAATATCTCAATATGTAGATATTCCAAAATCCCCCCAAAGCAACCAAACAAAAAATCCCACCCCAAAATCCAAAACACTTCTAGTCACAAGCATTTACATTAAAGGATAACTCAACCTGTATTGGTTTCTATTTGAAATTTGACTGAGGCAATGAATGAACAGCCATTTACAACAAAGCAAAGTAACATGTGTATTACCTCCAATTTTGTACTAAGCTTCTGAACAGGTGTTCTCATTAAAGTCAAAGAACATAAAATTATGGTTAATTTGAGTTGTGAATGACTGCAGTATAATAACTAGAGAGGAAGAGAACACCCATTTTTGGACAGGTTATGGCCATCTTAAACGTCGCCTTGCCTCCACTGCAGCACTAGTGGATTCTGAACCATGCAGAAACAGGTCTAGAACAATCATGTCCCATATTGTTCCACAATTTTAATCTAGAACCCACAAAATGCACAAAATGTAATTACTCCTAAACCCAAATGTTGCTATAACTGCTCTTATTAAGAAAAGTTAGGGATATGCACTTATTTTATACATGTTTTCTAACTACCAGGAAATACAGGTACCTCACTCAGTATCATTTCAGAGGACAGATCAAATACAGGTTTGAGTGATATAATCCAGGAATAATGGATGTTTGGTACTAATCCTACAGTCTCTATAACTTAAAAATGGGACACAGTAGCCACAGCTTGGTTGTGACACTTTAAATTCGTATTATATGTAAAATAATTATTCAATATAGATCAGGCATGGGCAAACTTTGGCCCTAGAGGAGTTTTGAACTTCAACTCCTGAAAATATCACCCAGCTTACCAGATATTAAGAATTGTGGGAGCTGAAGTCCAAAACACTTGGAGGGCCAAAGTTTGCCTGTGCCTAATATACATGGAGCAGAGGAGTGGATCACATGTACATACAGTAGGACACAGATCATGTGCCACTTTGGTTCCAGTTGAAATATACTAATTGATACCATTAATGAAGATGGTACCCGCTGAACTAATGGATGAATGACATGTCAAAACTCTACTGATTCAATGGGTCTATTTTAGTTGACACTAGCTACTAGATTCAGACCAAAGGTACTAGACAAATAACAATTCAAAATTGTAAATGTGTAGAAGAAGATATTAATTGTATTGTCTTCCATCTCCAGCACAAACAAGCCATACCAGTGTACATTTTGCATGACATTATGATAATATTTTCAGATTTCTATCACTAAAAACGATAAAATCAAAATCAGAATAAAGCTTAAATGAAAAGATGACAAATAACAAACTCCAAATTACTGGGAATAATGTTTAAACCTGTAACAAAGAAAACTTATACTTGATTAAGGTGCATACAGTTACAGTGGTTGAGGAAGGAAAGAAGAGCAAATACTATGGATTCCCTAATATTTTTTTAGTAAATACTTTCAGTGCTAATTTTCACTGATATAGCATTTTTGTTAGTAAATTTTGATTAAGTGAATCTTTAAAAAATAATTATCGAGAACACTTTAGGGGATCACAAGGCTTGTAGCTGTTGCACCTAAACCATCTGAGAACACCTGGAAAAAAAGAAAAGAAAAAGTGAAACAAAAGCAATATATATACACTTGTGCGTGCCTGTGTTTGTTCATGGTGTTAAAGAAAATCAACTGAAGTCCAAACGAAAAGACAGAAAACATTTGGCATGCTGGTGGGAAAAAAGAAGGAATTAAAAACAAAATAAAGTTAGTGAATTAAAAAAAATTACAGCACCAATCTGTGCCAACATGGACATCTGGCAATCTGTGGAATTCTAATTACCTCTTTACGCCATAGGCCATATTAAGCAAATTGTCCAGCCTGAAAAGAGAAGGAGGGTCTCTGGGTTAATGTCTCACAGATGGCAAGATTGCTCAATGGAACTTTTATTAATAATGCTCCATTTTCACAGAAGAAATTCTCAACATTATCTCCCATACATCCGGCAGGCCTAATCATTCACCAGCTATAAAGCTACTTCCACTTTGACAGTGTATGAAAGTCATTTTTAGATGACCTGTTAATGAGGAAAGGTAGCATACCACCATCTCAAAATATGACGCAATACATATTAACTTGTCATTGTGTTGCTATATAAAATGAGTGTGTGATTGTAACCACTACTATATAGGCAGCTATACACCATTTCATCACCATTTAACCTATGAACAGAATTGCATCATAAAACTGTTATACACAATTATATAAAATATGCTAGTTTCATTCGTTTAGGATTTTGCATTTATCCACATTGCTTCAGGATATTTTGCAAACATTTTGCAGATTATTAAAACTTTATTTGAACCACCATTTCCTTCAAATCAAGATTGTTTATGACTATATTTATTTATTATTAAATATTAAATAAAATTGAGACTGTTTAGCTTGATGGTCAGTCATTAATAAATAAATGCCTTTCCAACTTTTACAACACACAGGCATTTTCATATTAACTAATTAAATAGGTAATCTTTCTTTCCTGACAGCTAGCTTTCAATGCAATAAGCAGAACAAAATAAGTTGTCAAAAGAAATAAAAATGTCGAAGTCCAAAACATATTTATCAGAGCTTCATGAAATCAGCAGGAATTGTTCTGCAAATATTTTAAATATATGTAATATTCTGAAATTTTTATTTAGAAGTACAGATGCATAAAAACTGCTAAGTATGTGCTGATACATAAAATACATACTATCATTGTTTCTTCCCCTTTAAAAATAATACAATATTTAAAGGAGGAATTGATGCCAACAGATACCAAAAAATATACTGTAATGAAAAGAAGACATACCAAGAGCGAAAATAAGTTTTCCCATGGATATACAAAAAGCTGGTATGAAAATGAAAAATATTTGCAACAATAATACCAAAAATCCAAGAAGTGTGTTTGCACGTGTAAGAAACATTTACCAGGTGATTGGTTCTATCATCTTCAACAACAATCAATTCTGTTATGTTATGTAGGAAGACAATCTTTTGCTTTTAAGTTGGAATAGTAAGTTCTTTTAAGTCATCTCATCATAATTCCACTCACAAAGGTTTGGTGAATGACTGATGCGTATGTGGCTTTGAGTCACCTGTTGACTACCTGCTGACTTGTGGAGACCCATGAATTTCATAGGGTTTTCTTAGACAAGGAATAGATATGTTTTTGATAGGTCCTTCCTTTGAAATATAGTCTACAGTGCCTGGTATTAACAGACAACTACTAATCAGGCTTGACCATGCTCAACTTCCAAGATCAGACACCCTCACATATAAAAAAAGCAATCTATAGTTTTGAGCAAAACTCATGTTCCAGATTAAGACAATTATCTTAACACCAATTATTTATAGACAGTTACCTGAATCTCTGAGCCTGGTGGTGAAGAGGTCCAGGATAGCGTCTGTTGGGAGACTGATACAGCTGGGAAAGGAGGGCTTGGCTTGTTTTTTGACTGGGGTTATTAGCAAACTTCACAGTAATTGGTTCTGTAGCACCACTAGGTTTCTGGCCATTAAGTCCCTTTATGGCTTCTTCTGCCTCTATTCTCTTATCAAAACGGATAAATCCCACACCACGAGAGACACCTTGGAAAACGAATATGGGGTATAATCAAACCAAGGACAATTAAAAAAAACATAAGAACTTACAAAATACAAATAAAATCCTAAACATGTATCTTGGGTCTCAATAAAATGCATCACAATTTTAATAACTCTAACAAAATAAAGATTGTTTTATATAAAATCAGAAAGGCATAGAACAAACATAAGGGGCACGTCTACACTGGCCAATTAGGTTGGTCTGGAACAGGTTTGAGGTGAGGAAGCTGATACTTATTCACGTAAACTAGCCTTGAGTCTGGTTTTTGGCAGCCCCAGCTTGTTCCAAATTTACAAAGTGCTCCATTGCAGGCAGGTGTCAACAACGCATTTCACATTCTGCATAGTCATTTGTGTTATGTCATGTGATTTATATTTATGGATTGCTAAAACATATTAAGGGGCTTATCTCAGATTCTAGCCCCCCCCCCCCTTGCTTGACGTGCTTAAAAAACGTAATCTGCGGCTACTACAGTTTTGCAGCCACCACAGTTTGACACTAACTTGAAACTGGATTATAAGGCCAGCATAGATGTGCTCACTAATCTTCCCTGTCCCCTGAATCCACTACTTTTGTTACAGCATTGGGAAGTGTCAATTTTTGGTGTTTCACACTTGTACTTCATATTCCAGACCAAATTCCACAGGGGGGAAAAAGACAGCTGGGAAATCCTCCAGAGATTATGTATGACCAGTGCTCAGGGAGTGGAATGCAAGATGTACAGTTGAGATTTAAGTTTAAGTTTAAAAAATAGTTATGGCATAGTAATTATGTGAATCTTTACTCAACAGCAAACATTCTCATAATATTTTTAAAAGCACTCCAGGACAGAAAGCAAAGGATAAATAAATACATGAATAAGTAATCTGATGAAACATTTTCAGTTAATCAATCCCTAAATCCCACTTTAGGATTTGCAGCTAGTACATGACGTATATACACATTTATACAAACACATACACAGAATATAGAAGTACTAAAAAAATACTTGGTTCAACATCAGCGTATTCGTTCATTTCAGAAAACAGACTGAAATGAGCACATACAGACATCCAAGTACAGAATTATAAAAATTAAAGAAATCTTTTTCAACCTGTGACTTGATCAACCAGAATTCGTGAGGTGATGATGCGCCCATATTGCGAGAAAAGCTGTTCTAGCTCTTTCTGGGTCATCGTTTTTGGAAGGCCGCTGACATACAGGTTAGCATCTCTGATTGATGCAGAACTTGGACGGGCATAGGAAACCTGGGAGTTAAACAACAGATGATTATGTTTTAGACAAATACATTTACATCACATGCATACTTAACAGTTTACTTTGAGCCATGGCAGCTTGTTTAAAATAACCTTCTCACTTGATTTTACCTGCTCTTACTATAGTACCTGCTGGCATCAATTCCTCCTTGAAAACAAAAGGAAAGCTGGATACAATTTAAAAACAGATGTAAGGCTAAAGGTCTCTAAATAAAGAATAAAAAGAATGACTGCAGATAGGCAGATTCGTGTCCCATCTCCCACATACCAGCTTTGTACATTTACGCCCACAAGGGTGGTGGGTGTGCGTGTGTAAAAAATGATTTCTTACACCTAGTACAACCTGAATACACTTATATGCCAGTTCAGGGTTATTTTGTTTTAACAGCTGAAAACCAAAACAGATTATTTGCAGAGAGACATTTTCCCTTTTTCTATATTCAAAATAAACGGGTAAGATCTGCTTTGACATAGATTCACAGCTTGTGGTGATCCATCGCTGACCCTGGAACCTCAGGCATTGGCGGTGGCCAGGTGCACCTTCGCACAATTAAAACTTGTGTGTCAGCTGTGCCCATACCTTGAAATGACAGATTTGGCCATGGTAGTTTACACCTTAGTTACATCCCATTTGGACTACTGCAACACTCACTACGTGGGGCTGTCTTTGAAGATAATTTGGAAGCTTAAATTGGTCTAGAGATCAGCAGCCAGATTACTAACTGGAGCGCCCACAAGGGAGAGAACCACTCCCATATTGCAGCAGCTCCACTGGCTGCCAGTCTGCTTCTGGGCTAAATACAAAGTGTTGGTTCTTAACTGTAAAGCCCTAAACTGTTTGGGTCCAGACTATTTGGCAAACCACATCTTCATATACAGACCTGCTCGGGCACTATGGTCAGCAGAGAGGGCCCTGCTCTTGACCCCACCCCTGTCTCAAGCGTGGTGGTGGGAATGAGAGAGGAGGCTTTCTCTGTGATTGACCTCCCCCTCCCCCAATCGATGGAACTCTCTCCCTAAAGAAATAAATATGGCCCTCTCCTTACTCTCTTTTAAAAAACAGCTAAAATGCATTTATGTTCTCCTGAGTATAGAGAGGAGGAGGAGGATTAGAAAACTATGCATGGTTATCATCAATCGGAAATGGCATCAAACCCTGGCTCTGTTGGTTGCTTCAAAATTTTAATTGTATTTTAAATATGGTTAGATTTGTGTTTTGTTTTAATGTCAGATGTGTAATGTTAGATTGGTTATGTTATAATCTGGTAATACTTCAAGATTGACTGATGAGGAGGAAGGCAATGGGAAAGAAGGGTAGGCTTGCCTTCTTGTGATTCTGATCTCACTCAGCCCTGGCTTTAGACCCATCCATTCTCAGCATGCAGCTATTAACAGATTGTCCATGAGGAAATGCAACTACCAACATAAAAATGGTTGCTCTCCTCTGACCTACTATATATATATTCATGTATTAGTTGACTTCAAGTATAAGTCGAAGGCAGATCAGGGGGACAAAATTATAGATTTGAGTATGACCCATGGACAAATCAAGAATGGGAGTGTATGTGTCAATGCTTCTTTTAGGTGCTCCCAGGACAGACTATGGTCTTACCTTTCATGATTCAACTCACCGAAGTACACTACAATACAGTATTCATATTGACTTGTGGATTAGGTGACCCATGTTTTTGGGTTGATTTTTTAAGTATATAAAAGTAATGTTTATATTCAGCAGATGTCTATCAATATAGTCCTTTCTAGTAAAGTACAGTGACATGACATTATTTCCTGGTTTTGTGTGAAGCCAGGAAATAAGGCCATGCCTTAGACCTCTCATGTGTAAATTTGAAATCTGAGAGAGGGTTGCTATGGAAATGAGAGCAATGAAGGGGAGGGGCCAGAGTTAGGTGAGAGGGAAATAAACTGTCAGTTGGAACTTTGTTGTGTTTCCTAATGCATGCTTTTGAATTTGTTTGTGAGGTAATTTCTTCGTCAGAAAGCTACAGATCCAGACATACAGCAATAGTCACTTTAGCTGTAGTTTACTGAAATATTTCAATTTACTTCACTCTCTAAATAATTACAATTGCTTAATATGAATGCAGCTTCATTTGAAAATGCTATGTTTATGTTAAAACCTTAACCAACCAACTAAAAAATCTAACACTCCCAACAGCTTCCCCACCAAACTACTTCTTGCACTGCTAACAATTCCACAGAATATAAAACATTATATTTAGTGATAAACAAATGAAACAAATTTCTGAATCTCTCCCATTTAATCCAATAAAAAGACCTCAAGGCTTTGGTCCCTGAATGGCCAAAGATGAAGAATGGCCTTTGCTTGAATTATAAGTGAACTACAATAGAAACAACATCTGATTCTACCTTCTTCACCTTTTTTCTCCTCTATGATTTTTAACAATTTGTGTTTGGTGAAGAAACCAGTGGAATTTCCAAAGCTTGTATGATGTATTTTGTGCATTTCCGATAGCCAATAAGGTTTTTGTATTTTGCCATATTTTACTCAAGACAAATTTAATTCATGAATTGCTGTATTTTATGCAATAGTATGTGTGGAAGTCATGACTGTGAGAAGCAAAACCCTTGTCTCCAAAACATAATTGATGGATATATATGTATACGTTCCCTCTCCTAAAATATACACTGAGTCAGCACATAAAAAGGACTATTTTTGTCTGCACACAGCCTTTAATTTAAGATATGCATTTTACAAATTGATTTTAAGGTACTCATCTTATAAACTGATAAAGGAAAATTGAGAATTTTAAAACATATTTTGATATTCAAACATCATACACTAATACAGTATTTTTCTAAAAATCACAGCAATTTTTAAAACAAAAACACAATTAAAACCACTGTAAGAAGGGATAGATGACAATGACAGATACTCGTTATACACTATTTCAAGTTATTTTCAAATTTTAGGCCCACTAACCATGGCCAGGAGCACAAAATGGTAAAAGGGGATCAGATACTGAGGTAGGTGGTATATTACCTTTTTTCTACTAGTCAAGATCCTAATAGAGAATGCACCCCAAGTTGTGGACTCAAGCTGATCCACACTAGGCTTGTGGGGTTGGTTATATAATTACTGGTGCTGTATTTATTTACAGTATATATACTGCTTTTCTCACTCCTGAGGGGACTCAAAGCGGTATCCCAAGAGAATTTGGGGAGAAAGGGTTTCAGGACAAGCTGTTAGTCTTTCCCTTCATGTGTAACTTTATGAAGATGTCAGAAATATCCTAAAATATTTCTAATGTTGCCATGAATTGACTCTTTCTTTAACTAACACAACAGTGCTTGTGCTTGGACCATGCTGTGAAAATGAAGTCATATCTTCTCCTTTATAATGGCCACCAGACGCATGAGGACACATGTCTACAATGATTTAAAATAAATTTGGAGCCAAATGCTATATTCTTAAAGTAATGTGTACTATTAATCTCAAAATATGATTTTGTCCATCTCACAAGTGGTTTGTCATTGTTTTGACATTCGCATATTAACATAGGTGCTCTTTAAAATGTTCATCTAAATAATATTACGTATTAAAGAGCTATGATTCCACCCATTATTTCTTTGTGACTATATATTTACATGTACATGTATATGGTAAAACTGCTCACAGACATTTACAGCCTTTGTTTGTCCAAACATATATGGGTGCCCAATGACATCTGCTCTCCATTAAATTCTTATAGAATTCTTATAGCTCATGACTAACATTCAAAGTTTAGAAAACAGGAACTCTACTAAATACAAATTAACCAAAACTCTCTATTAATGTGAATATGTCTTGATCCATAGAGAACAGAGTATTAGAAAGCACTCTCAAGCACAATATCTCAGGGCTTCTACATAAGTTAAATGAACACAAAGGGGGAAAAGTTGACAATGAATCATCCCTTCCTTTGTTAAACGTCTACCATGCTGAGTCCTGCGATGGTACAAGATAAACCAACCCTTCATTTTCTTGTATGGATGAAGCACTCCCATGCAGGGAACTTAACCTTATCATACAGCATGACAAATGTGATTTGTTCCAAGCATTCAACGATAAAGCCATGTTAGCCTGAGCACAAAAATATAAACCATTCCTGAGACCGAGAAAAGGAATTTTAGCGCACGTTCCCATTGACTAGTCTATCTCATCAGAGGCAACAAGATTTGTTTGCAAAAACCACATATTTTCTCATGTGCATTGTAAAAATAACTTTTTATCCATTAGGAATCTTCCAGTTTGTTTTTATTGGAATTAAGCTACATTTTTAAAAGAAAGAAAAATCACAACTGAGGTCCACTTACAAAGTATTCCTGTTAATGACAGGCTGATAGTAGAATAGTTCTTGAAATCAATTCATGCTTCTTAATAGTCACAAAACAGAGATAAAAAAGGAAATTCTATTTCTGGTATTTTAGATGTGTTTTATAAAGAAACCATTTTCTCTATCTGAAGTAAATTATTAGGGATTATACTATATACAACATATAGCATCTAACAGTAGAATTCTACATATGTTTATCAAAACTTCAATGAAAATGAGGCATATTCCTTGGGCAAGGTTGGTTAATAACACTAACTTATTATTATAATTAAAAACTTATAATTATAGGAATGCTATAAAACTATAGGGGTAATATTAAAAATCCTTTAAAAGTAAAGTTTTTTTCAATTACTGCTGTTAACAACCTCATTTTAATGGCAGTGACTAGAAAGTGCCCCTTTTGTCATTTATTTAATCACGTGCTTTAACATTCATTTATTTCAGCAGGAGGGTGCTATTATTTTAATATTTTAAAAACACCTAGACAGATATGTGCTGGCATTTAAAGATTTGCTGAAAATCAGTAACAGGTGATAAAATTACAAGGCTTATAATGAATGTATGATGCCTTACGTGTTTCTGCCAATGTCAAGATCACAGTCTTTAAAAAGGATAGACAACAAGTAATGCTAAGAGCATTGACACCTGTGGAGACTCCATTACTCTTTCGTCAGGCTGTTTCCCAGAAAGAAGTGAGAAGCAACAATGTGAGAACACTGGAGAACTGCAAATGGATGGTGCTGTGTGAATATCAGTCATGGTATTTCAAGAATTATTATTTGTCTGGAAGCTTTCCAGAGTAGAAAAATATTAAATACGAAAAAAGAAGTTGCAACTCAATGAGAAAATAAAAAGGTGAACATTATTTAAATGGTAGCAAATTAACAACTGCCTCTTTAAAATATTTTAAAGAAAAAATATGGAAGCTGTAGTGGAAAACATGGGATAGTTACACTGTTCGGCACTGAACTGATTTTTGTCGGTAGATCTGTAGGACACATGTTGCCGTAGCTATGTCTTAACACAGTACTTAGTACAGTGGTGGAACAAGATATAGTGAGGGGTACTAAGTTGACTAACTTTAAGCAGAGCTTGGATAAATTCATGGTTGCAGCTCTCCAGGGCTACTAGTCGAGATGTCTATAAGTCACCTCCAGTCTTGGAAGTAGAACAGATCACTACACTATTACAAAATATTTATTTGGAGGTAGTGGTATCGTAAGTATTTTATAGTATACAAGAGGTGAAAATTGCACTTGTACCTGGAGTAGTTGGATCTGTCCATGGTGGTACATGCCTTGGTTACACCCTGTTTGGATTACTATAATGCACTCTGCGTGGGGCTGCTTTTGAATACTGCTCAGAACCTTCAGTTGCTCTGAAGAGAGGCAGTCAGGCTATTAACTGAGACTGGCTATTGCGAGCGTACAACTCCCCTGCTGTAACAGCTCTATTGGCTGCCAACCAGTTTCCTGGCACAATTCAAAGTGCTGGTTTTTACCTACAAAGCCCTATATGGCCTGGGATCAGGTTATTTGAAGGATTAGAGCTCTTTATAATGAATTTATCAAAATGCTATTATAATCTGCAGAGGCCTTCTCTGTCTCCCACCACATTCTCAAGTTTGTTTGGTGGGAACTTCTTTCCCCGAGCAACCATGGTGGCCCTATCCCTGCTTGTCTTTTGTTGTCATTCCTCCGCCATGCAGCATTATGGACTGAGAGGTGAGCTTTTGGGGACAATGTGCTTGGGATTTTGGGGTGGAGGGGGAATTTTAATGCATTGCAATATTTCAGTGGTTAAAGGTTTTAATGACACAATGGTTTTATACACACACACACACATATGCACGCACGCATTTACATGGTTTTAGTTTTAATTGTTTTTATTTATTATTAGCTGCCTGGAGTCCCTATATCAGGAGAAAGGCGAGCGAAGAATGAAGTCAGTAAGTAAATAAAACACTGTAAGTTGGAATAGTAACAGACTGGATGAACAGAGAAGGAAGGCAAGAAGGCAAAGCATTATGCAGCTTAAACAAGTTAATGCATGGGAAGAGCTTTATAGGAGAAATCTGAAATGACTTGTTCATATTATACAATGTTTCCTGGAATTTTAAAAAAAACACCCTTCTGGTAAAAATGTCTTGTTTGATACTTAAAATGAAGCACCCCATACTGTTTTGCCAGCATTTCTTCTTATTTCTTGGCCACACAATTAATTCATTCAAAAGGAGAAATGTTTCCTTTGCACTTGGTCAGTGTAGAATTTGGAGGACTAATTTTGATTACTAAATAATTCATAATAAAATAGAATATCCAGGCATTTAAAGGCAAATATCCAAAAATAATGACCAATCATCACTGTCCAAAATATCAAGGACATTACTAAGAGACATACCTGATCAACCTGTTTAGAATTAATAATCCTCAACAGGAAAAAATAAGCACTTAGAAAATATTACAGAATGATACACATGAATCAGAAATAAATAATATTTTTGGTAAACAGGAGCAAACATATGAAGGTAGTAAGACCTTAGGGACACAGATTCTGCAAAATTTCTTGGAGGCATACTAGGACTATCAACCACTGACCACTGGTTGGAAAGAGTTCAGAGGAAAAAGGAAAGGAGGGAGGGGGTCAAGATGACCTCTTACTTCAGCTGTATCATCTACTACAGCCCCAGGGTAGTGAAAAGAGAAGGCAAAAATAATATCAGAGATACAACTAGGGACATAAGAAAAATTAAAATCCAATCTTCAAAAATGATATTTAAATTTATGCTGTCCAGAGATAAGAATGTTATATTAGCAGGCAGCCAGTCTAATAAAATTGTGTTTATTTGCTAGCATCTTTTTCTGAAAAGTTTGGATCTGTGACATGAGTGTTGCACTGAAATGCTCTGACCATCTTCAGTGATCTCTGACACTGTCAAAATGAGATACCAGAAAGAGTTTTAAAACTAAATTACAGTACAATTTGCTTTTAATGACAACCATTTAAGTGACAAAATTTAACTACTTGTCTTCAGTGCAATTACTTTACTCTTTGTTCAAGTGGAAGGAACACAATTATTTGCTTAGGTCACTGGCATACAGCTATTTATTTATTTATTTATTTATTTATGAGACAGCAAAGCCGCTGGAATACCACTGATCTAAACTAATGCTAAAAATGTCGGGAACATTTATGTAACCAATCATAGTTATATTGCTAATAAATGTCAGTATGGGACAATATTCTTCCTAATAAGTAATTCCTAAACATATATACACTACTAGTGGATTAGGCCGCAAGAATGGAGGTTTGCTTTTAAAGAATTATTATAGTTATGATTGATAACCATATTAGATCTGACCATTGACTTCAATGAAATAAGAAAAACACCCTATGTCTACAAAATTCTTTTTTTCTTCTACATCCCTATGTGCAACTGATCAAAGCACTAGTAAAATAATACACCAAGCTGTCTCCTTTACAATAGCAACTGATTGAGAAAGAGGTTCTGTTGTGATATGTCTTCCCTATTGCTTTTCCTTGCAAAAGATTGAAAAACCAGAGTTCTTTGGGAAATCACTCTTCTCTCCCAAGTATCTGATATGTTTCATGCTGCAGCACTTTTTCTCTTGTTTGAAAACAGTTGCTTCATTATTTCATATTAAAGTTCACCCATGGTTTCATCACTCCCATGTTTCCATATATTTCTGTGATCTTTGCTTCTCAAGCTCCACCAAACGCAATCATTTATACATATTCTGCTCACTCACATACTGCTGTCTTTCCTCCCTTGCTGATCCTTAAGCCTACAACTGCTCCATAGAAATAACTGAATGACGGCATTTCATTTATTTCCTCCCAATTTTGTTTTAACACCCACCTTTTCCATGAAGCATTTAGTGTAGCTATAGCTCTACATGCTACTGCAATTACCTACATTTACTTTAGTCTAGTGTGCCATCAATTTTAATGCGCACCTCAATTTTCAAAAGCCTGGCAGGGAAAAAAACGATTTGCCTGTTGGATGCCTCACAGCTCCCGTTTCCCTGGCCAGTCAGCTGGCAGGACTCAATGGCAGCAGCCCCCATCCACCCAACCTTGGGGCTTCCTGTTGTCCCAAGCCACCTCTGTTGCCCGCCCAGATGATGCAGCCTTCTTCTTGTTCCTCTCCATTTCCCCACTCCGTTTGCCTTTGCCTTTTTTCGGGGAAGAGCCCTACCAAGAGGGAGAAGAAGGAGGGGGAGTAGGAGAGCAAGGCTGTGTTCTCCCTGGCAACAGGCCCGTAGCCAGGATTTCGATTCGGGGGGGGGGGGGGCTGAATATTTTTCAGGGGGGGTTTCAGGGGGGGCTGAGTCTGAGTGAAAGAGGGTCTAGCCTAGCAAACCTTTTGTATCATTACCACAATACACCCATGCATATGGGATATATTGAGTACGGTGATAAGATCATGATATGAATAAACATAACAGTTTAAATAATGCACCAGTAAAGCTTTTTCGCGAACCACCATGAGCATTTCGGGGGTGGGCTGAAACCCCTCAAGCCCCCCCCCCCCCGGCTACATGCCTGCCTGGCAAGCCCGGGGGGGGGGGCAGAGCTGTCAACAGGTGGGGATTTGGACACAATCCTAATGCACCATTGAGTCTAATGCACACCCTGATTTGGGAAACATTGTATACTTTTAAGAGGTATGCATTAGACTCAAGTAAATATGGTAAATCTAAATATTTCCCTTCCACATTAGCAATTAGAAAGCAATTCTTCCTTTTTCTCAACAGACTTTGTGCAGGAAGAAAAAAAAATGAAAAAGCAATGGGAAAAAGGAATGTTATATAAAGTTAGAAGCCCCTTTAAAACTCAGTGATTGAAGCAGGGAGGTGGCATAATAAAAGTTTCAGCATTCAACACAAATTCTTACCCGGTCAATCCTTCACTTTCTCTTCTACTGTCTTCCCTGGGTTAAGGCAGGAACCTGTCCCATTATACTTTGTGAAGTGTCAGTGTACATCAATTACATAGTATAAATAGCCTGCAGGTCCAGCATAGAAAATGGTGGGTTTAGCGTGACCAAATAAAATAAATATCTTTTCACTGGATTTGGAAACAGGTCACACATTACAACTGATGTGGCACAGCCAATTTGGATTTTGTGATGGAGATTGCTTAACCTATTCCACTTGGTTATATCTGGGATAGAAGATGTCCTGCCGCCTGGAGTAATATAAAATTCAGTGTCCCCTCTGATGGGAATGACCATTGTTGTGCCTACCCTTAAGATCCTATGAGGAGATCCCAACTGGATAAGTCACTGTTTCCCAAAACTGGATCTAGTACACACATATCCAAGATACCAAAATTATGGCAAATTAAGATTAAAATATGTGATAAACAAAATAAGAGCATAGCTTTTAAATGATAGAAAATCAAAGACCTACACTGAGGGCCAGTGGGTGGGATGTCATTTCAAAGATGACTGCTTGCATAGTGAGGGTTCCCTTTATGTTTTCCAGAATAAGATTGAAAGGAAACTTCCATTTTGCCATTAGGAATCCACCTCCTGGAAAGGGGAGGTTACCAATTTTATAAATTCCTCTGTTCAGTCTCCCAGTAAACCCTTTTTTCTTTTCTTTTGCTGCCAAGATTGTCATATTTCACCATGTAATATTGTATTTGACCACTTTTTATACCATTTTTGGGGATGACTATTATGCGGTGAAAAAATCCAACTATGGGGCTTCCCTTGGGTGGCATCTGAATGAAGCCCCATATCTGGAAAACAGTGGGCGGCCAAGTGAAGGCTTGTTTGCCCACATACCTGCCCCTTTTCCAGCTATGGGGCTCCGCTCAGCTGGCACCTATGTGAAACCCTGAAGCTCCAAGGGGAAAGGCACATGGGCCAGTGAAGCTTCATTTACCCATGCAGCCGCTCCCTTTCCTTTCCTTTAGTGAAGTTGTAATTGCCTTCATACCCCTTTTCCAGCTACAGGCTTTACTCATCTGCCAGCCAAGTGAAGCTCTGTAGCTGGAATACCATCATGGGGGGCCAAATAAGGGGTGAAACTATTACACAGTAACAGCTATTACATGGTGAAACACTGTTATTTAGAAACCTTTTTTCCAGGGCAGCCTATTAATATTGTAAGAATCAGCGTGGTATGGTAGTTTGAGTGTTAGGAGACCACGGTTGAAATCCCCATTCAGCCATATAAATCCTCTATGTGACCTTTGATAAATTACACTCTCTCAGCTTCAGGAGAAAGCAAGGATAATTTTTGCCAGTGCACATTAGGCTTGCTTTAAGTAAAAAATGACCCCATACCCAATAACGATAACAACAACACCAAAATTAGTTTTCTAAATGAAGAGAGACTGGAATTCCAGGAGTGGATGTTTTCTCGGGAGGATTAATAAGATCATCTGAGGTAACTTTTATTTTTCAAGACATATTATTGGGCTCAGAAGAGGTACTCGGAAAAGACACTCAAATACCTATTGTGATTAAACTACACATCACCACACAGAACCCACATACTCTCACGTAAAAGATACCATGCCAACAAAAATACTAGCAAATTACGGAGTTCTAGCCTAACTTGTACTTCTTTTTAATATGTCTTCTATGTGCAGAGTGGAGATATAAAGAATATTTGCCATTTTCTCATTATGAGAAAAAAATGGATTCTTTGGTTTTTAGGATTCCATTTTCTATTGAATTTGTCCATGATTAATCACATGCTTTTTGTATTTAAAATATATTGTTCCTAAACAACATTCTACAAATCTACATAAAACCCAATTTTCTTGAGAAAAAAAAACCCCAATGTTTCTACATAGGCAGTTCCTTGCTCTGTACAAAACAGAAAAACCAAACTTCTTGTTTAGAAAGTTGAATTTCCTGTGGGAAAAAAAGAATGTGGACTTTTCAGGTACTGTATACTAATTCAGAGAAGTCTGGAACTGCATTGCATTTGAAAAGTACACCCTTTTCTCCTGCCGTGGGAACAAAACTGTTCATTCTTGTTTACAGGAATGAAGTAACGGAAAAGTTTGCACATTGCTACTGCAGGGAGTTCATTATGGATTTTGGGGGGGGGGGGTTGTGAAAAATAGCAAAAAAATGTGCAGACATATTTATATAATTTATTTTCCCCAAAAAATGTGTGCGTGTGTAACAAAGGTATGAATGTGTTTATACAGATCACAATGGGAGGAGGATATGAAGGCAGAGGTGATCTACATGAACAAATGAGTTGAAATAATTGAACACCAACTTCTTACTCAACAGACCACAGACCTGTCACAGGGAAGTGACAAAGATGGTGATTCATTCTGCTTCTCTGAAATACTTATTTCAAGATTTACTTCATGCCCTGAACTACATTAATCTTCAATATGCTAAATTTTTTTTGCTAAGAACCTTTTGATAGCTGGACCATAATCAACAGCACGCCATCTCAACGGGAAATATTAATAACCTTACTTACAATAACAAACATTTAATAATATGAGGGCTTTTAGACCAGGAAGCAGCTGTTCTTCCTCCAAAATAGATTTCACTTTAAAGAGTGATAAACACAAAATTGTTTTGAAATATCACAATTTCTACTTCTTTGACCTAGTAACAAACCAAGCATGGTAGTAAAAACTCATATACCAATGTATTTCTATATGTTTTGAAGAGGCTGTTGCAATCAAACTACATCTTAGCCAACACATTCTAGAAATCTAGGATTAAGTCTACTATAGTTCTCTCTTTGCCCAAACTCTTTTGACTACATGTGATAGTAAAACAAGAAAGCAATTCAGAAACAAAATGAATTATCACATTTCAAGTATAACAATTATGCAGTGCTAAAATGAGTACATGGCCATCATCTTAAAGAAAGATGGGTTACTTAAGGCTTGCTTTATTATTGGAAAGTGGCTTTTTCATTCTCTTGTTAGTGGGCTTTCAAACTATTTGAAAACAGCAATTTCTACCCAATTTGGAAGTGAACATCATGTTAACTTTATATTCCCCTTCACTGCTCAGTATTTGTTCAGGTTTCTGTTTTTTTCAGGCAGATATCCCATTTTTGATACCTCACTTTTCAATAACTCACACTTTCAAATGTTCTAAATTGCTACCCAATGCTGCATATTTGAAACATGGCCTGCTCTTTCGACCACACACTGAATTAATGGATTCTGGTTATGTATAATTTAAATGGGTCATAAGAGCAATCCAGGAGCTGCTACTACTACAGTACTGTATTGAGACTGAAGGACATGATGGCACCTCATGCAATTTTTTTTTAACTTGATGCCATCTTTTAATGAATCTGTATATTATACAGTACAATGAATCTTGTGGTCTTCTCCTTGTTCTCCTCTTCCACTGATCTCTGGAAGGACAATTCAGAGAGATATCTGACTACACTTGGAAAAGCTTGGAAGCAGCTTTAAAAGAGCAAGTTGAATATTGTGGCTTACTTCACTAAAGAGGTCACAGAAGGGAAGGAAAAAGAAGAAAGGTATGGCATGAAAGAAAGTGGGGAGTGAAGTAAGCACCGTACAAGAACCAAATTGTTCCTTGTGGAAAAGCAGAGGATGATTGAGGTAAGATGAAAGCTCTGATTATGGGATGGGGCAGTTTCTCAGCGCCTTTTCCATTCTTTTGTCTGCGGTTGTTGTTGCAACTTGTATTCCACTTCTCTAGATCCTTGTGCCAAGTCACAAGGTAGATGGCACAGTGGGCTTTCCTGCTGTATTACAGGCATGGGTGCCCTTCACCTCTCCAACACTATTCTCTACCTCCAGAAGGCAGAGAAGCCAAGAAAAGAAGCCTTCTTGGAACTTGGCAAAAGCTCTTTGCTATAGGTGTAGAATGCAGACTGAAGAAGAGATAGGAACTATTGCCTTGCGTGCAGAACTCTCAAGGTGCTTCTCCACTGCTTCCATCCTTCAGAAGAAACAAAACCTTCCAAGCCAGGTGGCCCTTTTCTTTGCAAACACAATGCATCATTTAGAGCAAAACGTGCCTGATCCCAGTCACGTAACTTGCAGCTTGGCATGGGGAAGATGGAGGAGAAATGTGAGAGTAGCAACAACATCAGGCGTAGAACACAACAGCAGTGGTGAGCAGGTACCCAGTCCTGCAATCAATTTTCTTTCTAACTAAATCTCTGCTTTCCAGAGCCAAGGAGAACAAATGTATTTGGATACAGTGTCTACTCCGTGCCTCACTTTATCTCTTGCCCCACTAATCTTCCTTTTTTTCTCCCCTTCTGCGCATTCCTTATCAAAGTGAGCTGGGATCCTTTGTTTGCTCCTGCAAAACAGCTTCTAATCTTTACTGAGCAGTTCAGGGTGCAGCCAAATAACATGCTGTCTGCTTACTTGACAGTTAGGGACCAGAGCACTATAGAGTCTACATTTTGACAATGATCCCTGATCCTTAGCGTTCTGGAGAAGCAAAGGAGGCCTGTATTAACAAATACAAGCAAAATATGTACTAACTGAAGGTAGTCATTCAGGAAGCAATTTTATGCATAAAATATAATAAAGTTGAAACTCTGTTAATAAGATGAAAAATAAGTTTAAAAGGCAAAATAAAATACCAGAATATAATTCATATTCATTTATTTATTGAGTTTTCTTCAGGATGTTTTTCTAAAAACACCTCCTTCAATGAACAACATTAATGTGCTACTAGAAACTGATACTTGGTTATCCATCACTCGTTTTTGTAAGACCACTAAATATGTACTAATGAATATACTGTAACTCTAGAGAGTGGCTATTGAATGCCTAGCAATATCATAGCAATATAAAGGTAGTTGAGATGTGCAATAAAACTGCACTAGTAGCCATTTTGTAAACAGTATTTTTACTTTTACTTTGTTGCTATAATTTTTATGAATGACTAATAATGTTGATTTCTGACATCTTAACCTGAAATTGTGAAACAGTCTTTAAAAGATTGTCTGTTATTATTATATGAGCAAACCATTGGAGGTCCAAAAGAAAAGAAAGACTCTCTCTCTACAGCTTTCCTTTGGTCTAAAATAAGAACCAGCTGCACCCTTTGGGTTGTCAAGAATGCAACATAGATGAGATAGCCAGACACTGACTTAACTGCACTCCTTCTCCTCAGTTTAGCAAAACACTCTGTATTTTCTTACCTTTATGGTTTTGGTCTGGAGTCTGAGTCCATTTAAAGTGTTAATGGCTTTCTCTGCATCCTTTGGATCAATATAGTTAACAAATCCATACCCTAAACTCTGCCCTGTTGAAACATAAGAAACAAAAAAAAGGACTCAGTATTCTTTGCAGCACATGTTTAAGATTTCCAAATGGGTGGTTGAAATCTTTTTCTGTGACAACTTTTTTCACCTAACACTTTCATCCCAATTCAAAAGTGAACCTGCAGACAGGACTGCTCAGCAATAGAATATTTATCATGAGAGCCTCTTAATTTAAAGGACACCGATTATTTTAGATTTGACATTGTCCTTAAAAATGTGAAGACTAACTTGAGTATATTAAACATTAACTAGGCTGGTCACACTTGCTAAACTTCTACAAGAATCATAGTAAGAGAGCAAGAGACATGTACCAGCAGTATTAAATGCACAAGGTTTATAGTCTAATAAACAGACAGACCTTAAGAATTAGCTGTTCAAGGAATACATGTTTAATTTATAGTGAAATAAATATAACCCCTAAGCCAAAAGAATAGTCTTGAGTAGCTAACCAAAACCAAGCCTGAAGATGGGCTGTATTTATCTTCCATCTAAAAAAAATCTTTACAATCATTTACCGCCTTTCAGCAAGAAAGTGGTTCACATAAGTAGCACTTGAAAACAACAGTAAAAGGAAGCAAGAAAAAATAACAAAGTACCTTAAAAACCAACTTTTAAAAAGCCAACACATAAACTTATTATTCTTTTGTCTTAATGACATGACCAGAAATGAAGTAATATTTCATGCCAGGGGAGATTATTAGTCTGTACTTTCTGCACCATGTTTATGGGGTGACATTGGGAAGCACAAATCAGTAAAACTGCTTCTGTATTCGGATGCCAAGCATCCATTTTAGCAGCCAAATCCATTTCCACAGCTTTTGGTTTATTTGGTAGTGTCAATTTTCGTGTGTTATAGTGCATTTTTATCCCGAGCAAACAATTTAGTCTGGTAATACAAGTTGAGTATACCTTATCCAAAATGCTTGGGAGCCGAAGTGTTTTGGACTTTTTTTCATACATGTAGTTACATAAATGTACATCGTAAAATATCATGATGGTAGGACCCAAGTCTAAACATGAAATTGATTCATACATCTTATTCACATAGGCTGAGGTCAATTTTACATACAACTTTTAAAATATTTTTGTTCATAAAGCAAAGTTGATGTACATGGAACCATTAGAAAACAAAGGTTTTCCGATGTTTCAGTGTATACCACCAACCATCTATGTTAACAATTTTTGAGTATTTCCGATTTAAGAATTCCAAATAAAGGACATTCAACCTGTACAATGTTAATATGGACAAGGCAATCGTCCATATTCACCCAGACAAAATAAAAGGGTGAAATTGTCAAGTTCAAACAGACAGAATAATATACCACAAGTGAAGCAACACATTCCAGCTGCTAAAAATACTGAGTTTCTGAAAAAGGAGACCAGTTTGAATCTTGTTCCTTGTATTTGCCAAGTGGACAAAGTAAGTAAAGACATGCTGACTGTTGCGGGGGAGGGATGTAGTGTACCTTTGAAACACTACAAACTAGTTTGAAGTTCATGCTGAAAGTGCCATATACATTCTCAGAACCATCATTCAATAATTTACTATCCCTCATTAGGTACTTGCTCTATTCAGGGAATACATTCACACATCACATTTTCTTCTGTTCTGACAAGAACTGCAATCATTGTGCAAAGTACATAAAACACAACTGCATAGAAGAAGCAATTAAGGCTCAACACCATAGTCAGCATACCAGGCAGAATTTAAAAATCCAACGAACTCCTCTTATTGCTACTTCAGAATCAGCTTTGGGATTTTTCAGCTGCTAACTAGGGATTCAATGTAGGTGCTGTTTCTAATATATCGATAGTTTTAACTAAAAATGTAACCAAAAAGTTGCCCAAAGTGAAGAATTTGCCCCTTGCCTCTATTAGAACGACTGTACCTTAGGAGAGGCATTTGGATGAAATTTTTACCCAAAGCAATATTATGCAGCAGAGTATAAATGTTTATAAGGTATTTACATTATTTTATAATTTAGTATGTTGTATCACATACATCCTTTGTTTAGATGTTGATGTCAGTAAACAGAAACAAGGTTTTAGTCCAGAACCACCAGACCCTGAGCATTTTTTTGACCCAAGTCCCAGGATGATAATAATGTATATGCTGCTTTAAAAGTCTATTAGAATACATATATGTTTTCTATTACTAACACAAACACACCAAAGTAAGATACAATACCAATGAAACATACAGGGCCGTAGCCAGAAAAAAATTTCGGGGAGGGTTGACAATTTCGGCGGGGGGGGGGGGGGGGTTGAAAATTTCAGGGGGGGTTTTGAAAATTTCAGGGGGGGTGGTTGAAACCTGCCTCCTAGCTCACGCTGAAGCAAAGAGCACAGCAGGGGCCAGAGCAACCTTCAATAGCCTGCAGCTCTGCCCCTGTCAACCACCTCCACCAAGTCTGGCCTCCTTAATGAGAGCATTCAACACACACACACACAACTTGGTTGCTTCACTACATCGGCTATTGCTGCAAGTAATGACAGTGTGAATAAATTGTCAATATTTGCTTGAGATAGTGCTTACAGTTCTGGAGGGACTCTTAATTTTTTGCATCTCATAGACTTAGCATGGGGATTTGGTTAACCAGTTAAAATTCATGAGTAAACCATTTTTTTAAAAAAAGTCTGAAACATTTCAGGGGGGGGGGTTGAACCCCTAAAACCACCCCCTCGCTACAGGCCTGGAAACATAATAAAAACATGTAATTCATCTACAATAAATCATGCAAGAACATAATAGTACAATTCTTTGGACACAATGGCAAAGCATACTTTACTACTTGTTTTCCATTCTCAAGTAAAAGGAGAAGTGACATGACTTTGTAAAGTACCCACAAGGCCTGGTTTCACTAATCTAAGATAGGACTATGCAACATTTCCATCTATACTGCTACATGAATTTCTAGAAGGAAGAAACAGAAATGAAAAGAAAGAGTTTATCATTTATAATATCTCTACATCCTGGAATAGAAACAATTTAGGTCACATGTGTTAAATGCAGGACCCATGGGCAAATCTGGTCTGCCACGTCGTTTTATGTGGTACGTGAGGCTGTCAATGCCAGTGCAACATTGTTACATTTATAGTCTTACAATTATAAATTGACTTTTGAAGGCAAGCATAAAGCTGATGGGCCCTCAGTGAAAATGAGTTTGACACCCCTGATTTAGACAATAAAATAAGATTGATTAAGGCCTTTCTTTCTCACACCTTTTTTTAAATAAGGCAGAACAGCCTGAACAGGTTATATGATGGAGCAACAGAAAATATCTGTATCTTCTCTCCTTATTTTTGAAGAATAATCCTTTTCTACCTGTATATTCACTGCAGAAAAAAAGATACAGGAACTCTACATCCCTTTCCCACACAAAAAATAGTATAGCAGAGGGTAACTTTTAGCGAGAAACTTTACTGTGAATTATGCCAGCATCTGTCTTTCTCACTTTGCAGATTTTGCAAATAAAAACCAACAACAGAGACTCTCACCCATCCATAATACTGTATGGAGTGTGAATTGATCCTTAATACACCATCACTTTCAACTACATGCCGGGTTTCTGCTGTCTGTTAGAAGATGGGTAGAGCATCGCTGACAGATTCTCTCATACAGCACAGAGACTGAGCGGGCTGCTGAAGGACACATGGACACTTCATCCTTAAAAGGTCACTCCACATTCATCAAAGGAAGTAAGACTGCCAGCAGAGAGAAGGAGTGCTCCTCCTCTCCTAGGATATCCAAGTATGTTATGCTAGACACGTAGCAGACAAAACCCTTGCACGTCTAGCAAAGAAATATGGTTGGCTGGAGGTGACGGTATTGAGCACTCAGTACTTCCGCTGCCAAGCTTGCTTGGTTTTTATGCTGAATGCAAAGGAAAGAGCTTAGTCTTCTGCATTTCCAGTGCACAAATGGAGAGGGTTATCAGCAGCAGGTTGGGACAAAATGTGTCTGCTATTAGTCTACATGATTTATGCCAGATATGCAGGATTGGGCCAGGCTGGCATAACAATGTGAAGGATAGCTCCTAGAGAAGGAACAGAGGTGATTGGTGCTGTTGCTACCAGCCTGCTGAGTTTCTGGGCTTGTATATGGGGAGAGAGCTTGTTTCTAGATTGCAAATGTTTACCTCACTACCTTTCTACGTATAAGAAGAGGGCACCTGAAGAGGCGCAGAGTAGCCCTTCTATCTGTTCTTATCAATAAAATGTAGGCAACTACTATTTTTTCAGGCTTGTAACCTCTGAAGGATAATTTACAATGGTGCCTTAGTCTCAAATTCTCACAGGATTAATTACCTTAGTATTGCTAAGAGATTGGGTAACCATGTTTGCTCCACAAATAACTGTATTAGATACAAAGCAACGATATCATACATTGAATGTTAGAAAACATTGTTTGGGTTAGCTCTAGAAGTGGTTCCTTTTATAGGGGGCTCACAGGTCACATTGACAATCTTATGGAAGTTATGAATCTCTTCTTTGATAAATGATCATAAGCAGGGATTCTTGGATTGGTTCTAAACCTAACCCTTTCCCCTCGCCAGGAATTCACCAATCTAAGTTGCCCCGCCTTTTCTGCCAGTGGGATACCCACTGAAACCCACAGGTTCCTGCCCAGATCAAGTAAGAAAATACCATGGGGAAAAGGATAAGCCCCGCTTCATAGCTCTACTGCTCCACTGCACACAGCAGATGAGCAATTAAAGAAACTGGAAGCAATCCAGCCATGGAACTCCTGCTTCCTAACTTGGTCCATTTCTGAGTCCCCTTCCACTTGCATTTACTATGGACCTCAAATGTGGGTTTCAGAATTGTATGAGATGGAGATGGGAATTGGGCCTTTCTGTGCCAGATGAAACACTTTCTGCTTGCTGTCATTTTTTTATCACAGTTTTTGGTGCCAAGATCACAAGGCTTTAAGAACAAAGCATCGTGTTATATATATAACTACATCTTATAGCTCAGAGACTGAAAACATATTGCAGTGCCATGAATGAAGCCAGAATTCTACTTTTATTCCCTCTGAAACAATTTTCTCTTTTCTACTTTTGTTACCAAGCTTGGCTGTGGGAGGAAAACTCCATCCCACCTGTTTGAATAAGGTTCTCACATGCCCTATTTTACTCCTGTCTAGCTATTTTGACATTTCCTTCTTAGCCGCATTTCTAACACAGTCACCATGTTATAAGGTCTGCATGCATTCTGGAATACACAAAAGAAAAACCTTTCCGATGCAACTGGCATTTAAGACGTGCCTTTGGAGACTGTTGCTACTACTGAAACACATTTATCTGTCCATGGTGCCATATTCCCTAATTGAATTACTACAATATCCTGTATGCTAAAAACATTGAAAGCATGGTTGTGTCCAAAATGATGGTTAAATGGGAGGTGATAATGTACAACTGCAACCAAAAACAATTTGTCCTTGAATGGACAGTCCCATTCCCCTAAACTCTTAGAACAAATTATAGCAAAACATGGCTAAAATATAATTCATCAAAAAGTATCTGGAGGAAGAGATTAATACTACCACAAAAACCAGAAAATACACCCAAAAAGTGGTTCCTTTAAAGTCACCCTAACTACTGTTTACAGGCCTGCAAAACCAAGAGCCACAAAAACATTACACACGTGTACACACACACACTAGTTTTATAGGAATTTGGCATTCTAAATCTGAAAATGACCTCAGATTTTCATCATCACATACATTGTCAAAACCTGAATTGATGTTTCTAAGTTGCAAGATCTGACTGAATTATTGTTGCTATTATCATGATTAGCATACTTTTTAAATATCATACCAGCAATATATATGGTTTTTACAAGTAAAACAATTAAAAAAAACTGAGTTCTGACAAAGGCATATAATCTAATACACAGACAATATGCACACATCCACACACAAAGGGAAGGAAGGGATATTTTAAAAATTCAAATATAAAATACTGTATAGGTAATTACATTTAAAAAAATCACAATATTAAAAAAGCGAGGTAGTTAAATAAATCTGTCTTTGGTTCATTTAATCCTTGCCTTCATGCCACTCTCCTTCCACTTTCTCTGTGATGTTTTTGGTTATTTCTAGATTGATATTTTAGATTGTGTCTTGAATTTTGAACCTTGTTCTTCTATGTTGTACACCACTGTGAGTCGCCCCCGGGCTGAGAACAGCGGTATATAAGCAAAGTAAATAAATAAAGTAAATAAATAAAACTTTAATGCATCAGATTTTGGGGACAGGATACTGTACTTGACATAAACCCACACTCACTCTGATATCCATCTCTAACATTAGTAAGAATTAGCTATTGTACCAGACAGGGAATGAACTGAGTTGCTTCCTTCAGTATTTTTCATTAAAATGGTAAAATAGTTAATGCACTTTTAGTATAACATTACCAGCTTTATGATGCTGTTGCTGCCACCTCATCTTGATCATTTTGTTGACTGCAGCACCATATTTGATACACATGACAACACAAAGTAGGTCAGGCAAAAAAACTTGAGGCAAGACAGGCTGACATGCTGCAGAGATTAAGTCCATTTTGACAACAATTAAGTGACAATTTTAGTTAAATTTATGATCTTGGGTTAAATAAGCATTCAGACACAGACATGGAAGAAGATGCAAAATTCCAAAGTATTTTTTCTACTGCAGAAAAATAACTCCTTTTTTGGGGGTGGGGGTGGGGGGAGAGATGAGAATGCTTATTAAACAATTCGGGGGGGGGGGGGAATAACTCACATTTTTCATGTTTTTCAGATAATGGTCATGGGCCCCTCTTCTAAACATGTCTTCTGGCAGATGACCAGTCACACCCTTATTCTGTTTTTTTTTTAAAGTCCCATTGATAGTGCTACTAAAGAGAGTAGGGCTATCATAAGAAGGCTTTTCACTCAAACAAAAGAAGGGGGGCTGCTGTTTGCAAGGGCAAAGACTGCCATTAGGAAACTAAGCCAAGAGTTGAAAATGTGTCTGGCTTCGGGAAGCCAATCACAGCTTTGCCTGGAAATAGCTTGGTAGGACTGGTATTCAGCCATGCTTTCAACTGGCAAAATAAACAATTTGAACATGCAATGGAATAAAAGAATCAGTCTCTTAAATTTTCATATGACTTGTGACAATTGTTATAACCTCAAACAGTCTAAAATGCACTCTTTTGCCTCATGTAACCAACCAGGAAAATAATGTTTACCTGTTTGCACACAGCTATATTAAAGTGAACAGACATAGTACTGCCAGTTGTATAGCTATTCCTAGGCTATTCTTCTTGATGCTAACAAGCCAAGACTGCAATACCGTAAAGACTAAGTCCCACTAAATCAGTCTTCCTGCTGAGTAAACATGCTCTGAATATCTTAATATCTAATAATTCAGAAAAATCACCAATTCACCTTGAAAAACTAGTATGATACTACAGTTGAAATATGGCTGTACTACAGAGTGATAGAAGAGGCCTGGGAAGCCTTTGATGATAACCACAAGGTCTGGACAGTAAGATAGTTTAACCCTAGGATCTTGCCAAGTCTCAACTATTCCTTTCTTCATTATGAACACCATAAAAAGAAGGGAATAAGGTGCAACCTATTCAACATAGAAAGAAAAAGGAAATCGTAATAAGCTGTGCTGTGGTTACATGCTCAGCCACAATCTTATGATAGAATTCTGGGCATGAGGAACAGATTATTCAAGAACATGGAGTAACTGAAAATAGAACTTTCCCAAATCTATGCAGCATGTGATCATACTAAAAGATATAGAAACATATATATATACCCGAACTATCTACATCTATCTGAAATCATTCTTCTTGCTATATCTGGATGTAATTAAGGGTCACATAGATTGAGGTTGGGATTTCAGTGACAGCTCTCTTTTGAGTTGCTTCTGTCATTATCCTTAAATTTCAAAGGCATCTCAACCAGATTTAGGTATCATCCGATGGAACAAACAGCTATCAGATGTAAGGCATAGTAAGCTTTCAGAAAAAGTATTTGAAGGTAAGAGTTTTCTTTTCCCATCCCATCCTGCACTGGCTATGTAGAAACCTACATTTGAATCACTACAAAGATTTATTAGTTTCAACTAACTTCTTGTTTAATTACAATGGAAATAGCCTTCAAACAGAAGATGTATGGGAGAAAAAGCAACACAGCATTTATAGATAGTTCAACAGTAATTTGCACAAAAGTAGTTCATCATACAAACATAAATGAAAAAGAATTGTACAGTTGTCACTGAGAAGTGACAAAACTGAACAACCTTAAACAGTGGAATTCCTGGGAAATGTTATGCTAGATGAGCAGGATATTTTACAAGACAGAATAAGGAGTGCCAATGCAAAAGTAAACACGAGGCAAGCACTTTGGTTTGGGATCCTACAGGCTCCGCTGGAGTAGTTATGTTAATGGTGGGAAGCAAAGGCAGTCACAGTGGCAGCAAGACACACAACATGAAAGGTGAGTGAACCCCGCCTCCGTCAAACTGCCTTTTTGTCAAATGTCAGTCTTCCCAAAGAGGGGAAGGGTGTTCCTGGAACCAGGGCAACATGGGAGGGCTATATTGGACAAGTTCCTGTCCCATACTGCCTCATGATAATGATACCCCTTGCTTCTCCCAGAAGCCATTTAATGAATAGGTGAGTTCCTTCTTTCCTCTCTGCTGTTTTCTCCTTGTGCAAACCCACAAAAATTGCAATCACTTGCAAACAGGCTGCTACTTACTGAATCCTGGCCATGGTTCTCTTAAATCCATTCAGTGCTAGCACTCATTCAGTGCTAGAATCTAACAGAATCCCTAGCAATCAGCTGAACTTACAATTTTATTCTTCAACAAAATTCAGGGCAGCCTCCTTGTATGCAAACGCAAACACAACACAATATTTGTATACAGATATTAATATCTGTGCCCAGCATACATCAAAAGAATCCACCGGCAAGAAATTTCACCTATCTCTATTATAACTAGAATCATATGAATACTCAGATAAAAAGATGCCAACTGGTTGAAGAACAGAGTTAAAATAATCTCATTATTTCAAGACCACAAATGCAAGATGTCAAGGATGATAACAGACATGCACTGTTATCAAGCATTATGTTAATTAATGTCACAAACGCGGCTTGCTTACAACATACAGTCTGTCCACCTGCACTTTTCTTTAGCCTCTGACTGACATCCAGCCAGGGAGAAGAAAACATACCTCGCCCTTTCTTGGTTCTATTACTTCTTTATAAACCATTCACCTTTGGAGAAGCCTATATTTTTTTAATTCACAAGGATGGGCTAAACTCTAAGAAGGAACTCTCTCCGAGCACCCTCCATCAGCAAACAGAATATGTGGTAATATGAGCATAGGGTGAGTTATTAGTGAGAAATTAATTTCAGTTCATTTTATCTGAATTTTCTCAACATTCACAAAATCCAAACGTGTGATAAAAGAACAGATGACTTCCCCATCTCGTACATAAGGGAGGAAGTTTTTGTTTCAAATGAAAAGATGCCAAAATGGATGAAAACGGAATGTGATAGTAAAAAATGGGCTTACTTTCACCTGAAATGGGCATATTTTTAAAAGCCTTCCAATTTCCTGGCTTGGGAAAGATTGGGTCACCATTAAATCACCTTTACTTGGGTCTTATAACAAAAGAGGAGTTTTCTTAATTTCTGAAAGGGAAACAATAATTACAGTGTTCTGAGCATATACAGATTAATACAACACACAAATTCAAATTATTAGCTGGGAAGAAATTAGTAAATGAATAGATATGACCATTCCTGTTCAGAAGTCTTCTTGTTTGTTTGTTTCTCTTCATCTGTCAATGAAACTGACTCCAATAGCCCTCAAAATTACCTCACTCTTGTCTTGGTTGGCAGTTTTCTGTTGTCCCTCCCACACTTTGAGAACATCAGTGAAAGAAATGCACTGGGCATGCCTGATTTACGTGATAAGTAGATCCTGCTGACTTAACTGGGACACTTAGCAAATAGGAAAAGAAAACAAAAGTTCGAGTCAACCTCAGTGAAATTTAACCTATATTTACTGCTTGTTGACAACACTCAATTTATGCATAATTCCCAACAATTTCAAAAATGGTTTTGGTCTGGGATGATTTGGCCATAGTAATCCAGATACTGATGATATCAAGGCTGAAAAATGCTCTGTGTGAAGACACTTTTAGGAATATTCTAAACCTTATGGCTGGTACAGAAACCTTCAGCTAATCTGCTGAATGGGGGTGCATTCAGACAGCCCCTTTATTGTGGAAGCTTCCGCAATAAAAAGGGGGCTATCCAGATGACATTCTGGCCAAGCCGCAATTAATTCACCACAAACCAGGAAAACCATGGTTTACGACAAATTAATTAGATAGTGGATTTATTCTGTGCCTTCTTGGAAGGCGCGGGATAAACCCGTTACTTCTGGTGTCTGGACTGCAGTCCAGACACCATTCCCACAGTTTTCTGGACTAAATTAGTCCAGAAAAATGAGGGAATCCCACCCTCCTTGCCCAAAGCCCCCAAAGCCCTTTTAAAAGTAAGGAAAACGTATCCGGTCTCCATTACAGTGTTGCCGGAGCTCATACAAATGATACGCCAGGAAAGCGCGGGGGGGAGGGGGAGGAGTGATTTTCCTCCCCTCTCCTGGCGTGCAATTTCTACGTGCAGGGAGAGCTCTAGCAACAATGTAATGGAAGTAAGTTTCCTTAATTTTAAAAGGGGTTTGCGAGCTTTGGGGGAGGGGGAAGGGTCTCCTGATGCTCTCCCGGGCCGGTCCCAGCGGAACATCTGGACACCCACCCCAGAAAACACGCACTTTCTAAGGTGGGTGTGAATAGGGGCCCAGGAACATCTGCGTTTTTTAAACATGGATGCTCCTGGGATAAAGGGCTGTGTGGAAGCACCCTAAGACAATCTATGGGCAGCATGTGACACATGCTAATGGAAATTTACAACTCCCAACAGTTTTTGAATCATGACCCCATTTTATAGAGGCAAAGTGACCTGCAACACCAATACATTAAAAATAGGCTTTTAAATAGGTAAGTGTAAACACATCAAAAACGGATTTTTCAGTGTAATACAATTCTAAATAATGTTAACTGCACATGAACCTGAACCTCACAACAAGGTAACCCGACAAACAAAAGATCATTACACATTTACACAAACAAATATCTGTGCAGGATGCAATGATGTGATTTTCTTTTTTCCCTTTAAAAAAATTTCATAGCTCGCCACTGAGCAGCAATCTCACAGAAAACTCTTCGCAACCCCATTTGGGGTCACAATCAAGGGGTTGGGAACCACTGGCCCATAACCTACCAAGCAAGGTTTTAAGATTTGATGCTCTCTGGCAAAATGCTCCTGTTGTGCCACGTATTCTCAAGGTCTGGAAAATACATTTGCCATACTGATGGACGTGATGTGAAATATCTGTGCCTTGGTGTTAATTTGGCAAAGTAGATTTTTATATTTTAAATTGTTGTTTTTAAAAATGTTTTACTAATTCTATCCCAACCAAGGATCTGCTGATACTGAGTGGACTAGAACATGATAAATACAACCAATTGTGAGCTTTTAAAAATAAATATCCACCAAATCACCACTATGGCATTGAATACAAATGCTTAATGATTAATAAAAGTATTTCATACCAGGAAGTGGAAAAATGGGATGAAATAAAAGGAACCATTCAGATTAACACAATTTAAAAATAAGTCTGGGGAAAATGGAGTCTAATAAATTCAGTTTACTGATATTACTGAGAGATTAGGGAAGCAACCCCAGACCTGGTATTCTAAGAATGTGCTGAACCAAAACGCCTATCATCACCAAATTAGCAAGGTTGAATTATGTTATATCCACTCAGATGTAACTGCCATCACATAGCCTTGGCGACCTTTCAAACTTCAGAACTATAATACTTGTATTCCACTTTAACTGCCATGGATCCATTGTATAGACTCCTGGGATTTGTAGTTTTATGAGGCATTAGCAGCACTCTCTGGCAGTCACAGTTCAGTAATACCTCACACACCTGCAAATTCCAGAATAGACTTTTGTCTGTGAAAGTGGCATTAAAATGCTGTAATAGTGTAGCAGAGCTCTAGGATTGGAATTTAATTGTAAAGCCTCTCAGCCTCTCTCTCTTACTGTAACTCGCTCTCTGCAATCAGATGATTCCAACAAAGAGGAGTCAGATGTCCAAAAATGTATCCCTTCTGATGATAGTGGTGTCTCTCCAAATCTGGGGAGCTGGAGATTGAGGCAGTGGGGGTCCCTGCTTCAAGACAGATTATAGAAGACCATGAGAATTGTAAAGACATGACACCACCCTTTCTGAACAGTATGGAGCAGTGGTTCTCAACCTGTGGGTCACCAGATGTTTCGGCCTTCAGCTCTCAGAAATTCTAACAGCTGGTATACTGGCTGGGATTTCTAGGAGCCGTAGACCAAAACACCTGGGGACCCAAAGGTTGAGAACCACTGGTATAGAGATTACGACAGTATCAGTAGCTGTTAAATAAGAGATCGCTGATTAATTGAGCACCTGGTGCTTTGAAGACAGCTGCCCATAAATCTCGCAGCAGCTTATTTGCTCCTTATTGCATCAGGACAAATGTACTGTAACAATTCTTAGACCAGCTGACAACCGCTTTCTTGTTTTGCCTTTCATCTTGTTGGATAACCTATGACTGATCTGGGTTGCATTCTAACTTAATTCTGCATCATTTGATGACTGAAGCATAGGACAACTCTCCAGCCTCAAAATTTCTGCTGGGTTAGTTCTGGAGAAGGGCATTTGAGTGGAGTTTCTCCCTCTGTTGTTTTCTTTAGTTGGCTTTTTTTTTATACACTCATTATCCCCATGATCCCTTTCCTCTCTTTCAAATCTTCCACCATCCAGAAATGGTTGACAAAAAAGCTTCAGTCCTCAGAAATCCCTATGGCAGCTCCTTTGGGCAAAAACATATTCTGCTCCAGGCACCCTGGTCTTAGTGTCCTCCACAAACACAATACAGCCCACCTTCCCTCAATCGAACCTGTGATGCTGAGCCCAAAGGATCACATTCCATAATTTAAGGAATATGTACTGGCTTACAAAATTCAGTAGATTTCCTTTGTGATCAAACTCATTTGAAAATACGTAAATGAAGGCACCTTTCTGTCTTCAAGATAAAAAAAACTGAGCGTGCGGAAGATGCTTTTGTCCATGTGCTGCCAAAGCTTTTAACGGAGCAGATCTCTACTAAGCCAACGAAAGATTGCCTCTCATGATAGGCTTAATGTACACAAGTAGTTTCACAGAAAAAGAACAAAAGAAACCACAATATCTATATCCATAATAAAAGTTAAATATGCATGTGCGTGTGGCTGCAGTGCCCACTTCCACAGACAGGTTTCCCCAATTCCACAAACAGTTATGATCCCTACCCATGAGAAGCCACCAAATGACATTGTAGGTTATAGTGCCTTGAACATGTACAATGCCTCTCAGAGTACTCCACAAACACAATACAGCCCACCATCCAAGTGAAGGCTTTCATATGAGGACAATATCATCCTAGATTTATGTGTTTCCTCCACCACAAACCTCTCAGTGTTTCTGTCTCCATTGGTGTGGAATTTGCATGACCTCACTCACTGCCTCTCCCATAACCCTTTCCTACTATTTTCTGCGGAGAACAACAAACAGAGCAGACATGATCAACAACTGAACATACTGGAGGGGGTTGGGGGCCTGACCCAACATGATGGAAGTTGCAGTTCACCATGCATCAAGACAGAGCACTGTCACCCCCACCAACAATGGACCTGGACCACATTTGGAACACAGAACCCACATGACCAACAAGAATACTGGAGGCCTTTGGAGAGAACTGACCTTGGTTTACAGGATTTGTAGTTCACCCACATCCAGAGAGCATTGTGAAACCAAACAATGATGGATCTGGATCAAATTTAGCACGCACATCTGATATGCCCAAATTTGAATACTGGTAGGCTTTGGGAGGAATTGGCCTTGTCATTTGGGAGTTGTAGGAACTGGAACTGATAGTTCACCTACAATCAATGAGCACTCTGAATCCCACCAACAATGGAATTGGACCTAACTTCACACACAGAACCCTCATGACTAACAAAAAATACCGTGGGGCTTTTGGGGGAATTCACCTTGGGGGAATTGTAGTCCACTTACATCTCGAGAGCAATGTAAACCCAAATGACGATGGATCTGGACCACACTTGGCACACATACCCAGTACACCCAAATTTGAATACTAGAGGGGTTTGGGAGAGATTGACCTTGATTTTTGGGAGTTGTAGTTCACCTACAACCAGAGAAACTGTGAACCCCACCGACAATGGACCTGGATCGAACTTGACACACAAAACTGCCATGACCAACTGAACATACTGAAGCTGTTTGGGGGGGGGGGGGGGGGGCTGACCTTTCTTTCTGGGAGTTGTAATTCACTTATATCCAGGGACATTATGACCACCACCGATGACGGATCTGGACCAAACTTGGCACACAGAACCCCCATGACCAACTGAAACTACTGGAGGGGTTTGGGGGGACTGACCCACCATGGTGGAAGCTGTAATCCATCCTGCAGCCAGAGACCCCATGGAACCCACCAATGATGCATCTAGAGATCAAACTTGCCCAACATGACAAGCTTTAAACACAGGAGGTTAATCTAGCATGATGAGAGTTGTAGTTCACCCACAACCTTATGCATTTTGTAAAATTTTAAAAAATATTGACTTAAAAAAAAGACGGGCAATGCTGGGTACCCAAGCTAGTATAACATAAAATCAAAAAGGAAGACGCGTATTATATTCATTGTTAGACATTCTGCTCTGAGGTTGCTGCAGAAATGTCCCATTTCAAAAAACTAAAATTCCACTAATAAGTTGTTGAGAAAGGCAATACATTAGATTTATTCTTGCCAGTTATCCATGCAATTAAACCAATTAGTGCATTGTCAGCTTCTTAACTCTCCCTTCCCCATGTATGTAAACAAACATTTTGTCTTAACACAAATAAGGAAATAGACACACATGTAAACACAGTGAAGTAATTACTTCATTTTCAGTTGGAGACTCTGCCCTTAAAATCACTGGAACACTTAAATTTTCAAATACGTATTTTCTTGATTCCACAATGGTACATGAGGAAGTCTATGAATGACTCTGCTAAATAAATAGCTTGTGTGTATATGCTTATAATGTCATTTTAAAGCCAAGTCCAAGTTCAAAAGGTTGAATAAAAACTGTGGGCTTGAGGTGTCAAGTTTACTGACCAGTCTTTACTTTTGACCATGCTCAAATGTCTAGTATTCAATTTAAATTGTTCTTTAAATTTTCCTTCTATGCAGGTTTCTTTAAATTAATAATCTCCAGATGTGTCATATCAAAATGCTTATCATGCCTAGCTCAACATGAAAAACAAATCTAGATGGTGCTAAATTTGGGGAAAGTGACAAAAGACATAATTTTAAGTACTTATGTCTGCTCTTGGACATCATGTTGTCTTTAATAGCAAATATACCTGGGTCACTGATAAACAAGTGGGTTGGTCAAAGCCAGGATCCAGGACCCATGTACTTGGGCCAACCCCATTTACAGTTGTAACCAATAAAGTTGTAGCCTTCTTTTTGTTAATAAGTAATGTTGTATGTGTTATTCTTTATCATGTGGCACAAACTTGCACTGAATACAAAATTTGTGTCTACTCAAATAATTTAAGTCGCATTCCTAGTTTATCCTTTAAATTATAAGTAACTCAAACTATAGGGCAGTATGCTGCCTTCAATAAAAAATATTACCAAGGATACAGCATCCCAATCAGGACATCAGTTGTGGGTAGGGAAGACGGATGGGACCATAAGAGAAGAGGTCATCCCTTCCATAAACTGTGTTCATGATTTGAAGCCCCCTGGTTTGCTTTAAACTTAAATAGGTATACAGAATGAAGCAAGGAAACACCAATTACAGGAAAGCAATAATAACTTGCACAAGTTAAACTTGTCAAATGGCTGGAGTTTCTTGACCTAGTCAAGATATTACTATATTGGCTCTTTATTAGAATGGAAAGATACAAAATCAGATCCAGTTTTAAATATACAGTTCCATGAAGCTCTGTCCCTCAATGAGAAACCCGTGGAAGTAGCTTGCACCCTTATACTGAGTGTTTTGATGTGTGAGCTGTGAACAGCTTTGATGTGTGAGCTGTGAACAGCTTGATCAGTATGCTGAATGCAGAACTTCAATATATGCTCCTGAATCGAATGACTTCTATCTCATTACACTTTTCATGCACAACTCGGAAAGTTACTTTTAAGAATGAAGGTAATAACATACTGGAGCCATCTGTAATTCAGCAGTGGTAGGATTCTACTTTGGGTTCCAGAGTATCATATCATTACAGCATGTTATTAAATGTATTTTATGTTAAGTAATTTTCTAAGCTGTAAGGCGGCATCTGTAAGGCCACTGCAACTCTATAAAGCAACTGCTACTTTAGATAGGGGAGCTCCTGTAGAGAATATCAGGTGACAGTATTTGCAATAGACACTCTACACATATCCAGAAATCTGCAAAAGGAATAGCAAGACTTTATATTTATAGATGTTTATGAAAAAAAATCATAGAGCTATAAACCAAATACCAGTCTCAGAAAAATTCTTCCATAGAAAATTCTAGTTTATTACCAATCCCTTCCATTTTCTTAAGATCATACTTTGATGCTAATAGTAATGTGCACTCTTTGTGATTACCATGTTTTTCCTCTTGCTAGCAAGGTGTCCTCAAGAGGTATGTGCTTCAACAATAAAGGTTTGCAAATTAAGCTCATATGTACCTTTCAATGACTTTCCCATCATACAGCAAAGGAAGCTACATTAAACACACCAAGATGGGAACAAACATGTGCTGTGACGGTCAGACGTCTTTCTCCACTTGAGAGAACACTCTCCTAAATATATTATTTAGTTTGGCCTTTAGAGTGGAGCCCATTTCATTGTTGCTCCTGTCAAACAATGATGAGCCCCAAATCCTTGTTGATTTGCTACAATCATTCAGTCAGCTTTTCCTCCCACCTATTTTCTCTATTATCTGACATAAAGCTCAGAGAAGGAGAGACTGTGGTCCTTCAGAAGACAGAAGTTTCTGAATTACTGTAATAATACTTGTTTGTTACTATTTTAGAAAACAGAGGCTTTAAATAGTCCTCTATTATTTAGCATCACTTCATCATTTTTTGAACTGGATAAATGTCAGTCACAGTACATTAAGGCTGGTGCTAATGCAAATGCAAGAGAGAGAAAAAGTTTTTTATATCTATATACACTCTTTTAATAACATACCTATTCTTATGAATGTACTAGCACTATTTCTAATTAGCACCCTGCAAAGGTGAATGTTTAAATGTTTCAGTAAGTATGTATTGAAGGGAAACAAAGAAAAGCTCCTAGGTATCTATAGAAATCTTTATTTACAAAACTTAAGAAGCTGACTACAGTTGTGCTGGAGAACATAGAGATCCCCAGAGAAAACACTTCTCTATGAATCAGTATGTCCTCCAGTGCAATTTTATGGTCAATTTCCAGTAGAGTCTTACTAGAAGACCTAGAGATTGTTAGAAAGGGGTTCTTTCATGTAAAAAAACCCCCCGCAACATATTTTATTTGCAGTTTTTCAATTTCACTGAGGTCCTGTGTTACTAATCCCAGCAACTGTGGAGAGCTGACTGTATTTATCTATATAAATAAAAATGTAATGTTAATTAGTGGAATTAACATAACTAAAAAACCACTTGATGAATTGCCATCAAATCTGGCCACAAAACACCTACTAACCCAAGTGACCATCACTCAAAAAATGATTTTGTCATTTGGGAGTTGTAATTGCTGGAATTTATAGTTCACCCACAATCAAAGAGCATTCTGAACTCCACCAATGATGGAATTGAACCAAACATGGCACACAGGACTCCCATGACCAACAGAAAACACTAGAAGGTTTTGGTGGGCATTGACATTGAGTTTTGGAGTTGTAGCTCACCTACATCCAGAGAGTACTGTGGACTCAAGGATCTGGGCTAAACTTGGCACAAATATTCCATATGCCCAAATATGAACACAGATGGAGTTTGGGGGGAAATAGACCTTGATAGGCATTTAGCCGGGGGGGGGGGGCTTCAGCCCCCCCCCCCCCGAAATTCTCATCGTGGTTCGCGAGAAGGCCTTACTGGTGCATTATTTAGACTGTTATGTTTATTCATATCATGATCTGATCACCATACTCAATATATCCCATATGCATGGGGGTATTGGGGTAATGATACAAAAGGTTTGCTAGGCTAGACCCTCTTTTACACAGACTCAGCCCCCCCCCGAAACTCCCCCCTGAAAAAAATTCAGCCCCCCCCCCAAAAAACGAAATCCTGGCTACGGGCCTGGACCTTGACATTTGGGAGTTGTAGTTACTGGGATTTATAGTTCATCTGCAATCAAAAAGCATTCTGAACCCCACAAATCACAGAATTGGGGAAATTTCCCACACTGAACCCCCATGACCAATAGAAAATACTTAAGGCTATCTAGTCCAATTCCCTTCACCAGGGCAAGAAAACATAATCAAAGCCCTCCTGACAAAGAACCAGGAGAAAGAGCTGACTGTATTTATTATTTACTATAAAACAACCAATTTCTGCTCATTCATATGAAATATATAATGAAAGAAGGAGTTGGGTAAGCATGGCAGTCAGAGCTCAGGGAATGCTGTGAAGCAAGGCCTAAAGAGAGAAAAAAACAAAAACAAAACTGAAACTGAGAAGGTAAATAGGGGTGGGGACGCATAAAGATATGGGAAAGCTGTAATAGAGATAGGATAGTCAGTTGGGGAAGAACTGTATAGGGTCTTTGGAAGCTGCAAATGATTAAACAGTTCAAGGGATCATGTATGATCTAACTCAAATTTCCATTGCCACAGAAAACCGACAAAACAATATTTCAGTTGATCCATATAGGGATGACCTTGAGGCCCAAGATCTCAGGGAGGGATTTTGAAAGGAAGGGGTCAAGGTTGGTGATAGAAGCCATGGGTTTGGAACTGTAAAAAGAAAAAGAAAAAAGCCTGGAGAAGAGATCTGTCACAAAAAATGGACTATAAAACAGTTCAAGGGCTTAACCATCATGCCTTTAAAAAGCTGACCAGCTTAAGCAGCTTCATAACAACAGAATGCATCCAGAGATCTCTTCTTTCTCAGAGCCCAGGGATAACAGTACAAGATTAACCAGGAGTCTAACAGGAGTATCAAATATGCTAGGGCCAAGGAAAAGGATGTATGTACCCAAAGTTTCTGAAGCCCCCCCCCCCCCCCCCATGGGTTCAATCGGTTTAGAGCACAAACAACACCAACAACATTAAATATAGCTTGCTGTTAGCATTCCACAATGAGCTCTGTCAACACAAAGTTTCCCTTCCCTGGTACATCTTTGGTAGCATCAGTACTTTAACTTACGTGAAGTGAGAAGGCTCAAGAGCAAACAAGCAAACAAGCAAGTGGATTGATGTTGTGTGCAAGCAGATGAGAATAGAAGTTAATCTGGTCCATGCTAGCAGAAGCAGAGGTCAAGGAGAGCAGGAGGACAATCAATTGACAAATTAAAAGCCCTGCAATGCATTTCTAAGAAGCAGAGGGGAAGAAAAAGGTATATTCCCTAAGATAAAAACCTGCCTTCTTCAGCAGTAATGCAGCACTGCCATATGGCAACAATTCTCAAAGGCATCCTCCAATTCTTGAACGTGTTAGGGACCACAGTTCTATAAAAAAGTGGAAATGGTTGAAAATCTGATTCCAGTTTTATATTTACTATTTTATTGACTTAAATTTACTACATGAATACTGTACACATATTTACAGTACTGTATCCAAGAGGGACTGCACACAATTTCTACAATGCATCATGAACACAGACTGAATGAAAAAGATGACATCAAGTCAACTAAGAGAGAGTAAAAATAGCATATCAAGTTGACTGAGAGCAGACCATGGACTGAAAGTATGATTCAGGTTATAATTTAGAATGGTTGAAATAGCAGGTCATCAAAAAACGAGTCATAAAAATGTGGGGAATGTGTATACAGACTAGTATCCTGTCCTTTCTGCTCAAAAGTTTTGGCATGAGTTGACCAGGGAATAGGCTGATACAAATATTGTTGCTTATCCCTAACTTCCTAACATTAAATGAAACCTTAAAACTTCCTTGCTTTTGCCTTGATCACCTATTTGGGTGAGGGCGATGCATCCAATTAATCTGAACACAGGAAGGAAGTCCTCCTGGTATTATTTATAGAGGGCTGCAATAGGGAACATAAAATCATAGAATCATATAGTTGGAAGAGACCTTGTGGGCCATCCAGTCCAACCCCCTGCCAAGAAGCAGGAAAACTGCGTTCAAAGCACCCCCCAACAGATGGCTATCCAGCCTCTGTTTAAAAGCCTCAAAAGAAGAAGCCTCTACCACACTCTGGGACAGAGAGTTCCACTGCTGAACAGCTCTCACAGTCAGGAAGTTCTTCCTAATGTCAAGGTGGAATCTCCTTTCTTGTAGTTTGAAACCATTGTTCCGGGTTGTAGTCTCCAGGGCAGAAGAAAACAGGAGCTAACAGAGCTCCTTCTACCATGTCAGATTCTTGTGCTGGCTTGGCTATGACCATGTGTTTGCTTCACAGGGGCAAGGACTCTTAAATTTCATTAGAAATTACTACACTTTGTGAGATAGGACTTTGTGCAGCCTGATATAAGGGCTTAGGAGAGCCAAGGTGGTGCTTTAGTTTGAATCTTAGACTAGGACTCTGGGGCCCCTTCTACACTGCCATATAATCCTGATTATCAAAGCAGATAATCTATATTATCAGCTTTGTACTGGATTACATACGTCTACACTGCCATATAATCCAGTTCAAAGCAGATAATCTGGATTTTATATGGCAGTGTAGAACGGGCCTGGGAGACCAGGATTCAAATCAACTATGGAATCCACTGGTGGCCTTGAGCATCATGTCACAATCTCCCAAGGTCAGAGCAAGGCAAAGACAAACCCTCTCTGAAAAATCTTGTCAAAACTCCCCTCATAAATTCTCCTGACGGTCACCATAATCTGAAACAATTTGGCATGCCTATAAAAGCTACACAAGGAATCTACCATTGACAGCCATGGGTAGCATGACCATTCCTGTTCTCAATTTCACTCATATACCTAACTTCTATAAGTCTCTTCCTGTAAGGTATGAATTACCTCTCCCACCAATCTCCAGAATAAGGAAGCAAAGTAACAGTGAAAGAAACATAAATGCCCTAAAACAAACAGATAAAAATTCTGACTAACAACTGAAATGAGTAGTTAGGAATGGTTTTTTTTTTTTTTTAAAGCAAAAGAAGGCCACATAGGGTTCCTTATTCTTCCTTCTTCCACTATGGTCTTTATACAAATTAAACACTCCCTTTCTCCAAAACAGAATTCCCTGTCTGAAAAACGTAAGGTAGAGCACCTTGGTCAGGGCACACACATAAAGCAAAGAATATCAAAACATCAATATTTTCGTGAGGACCCTGACAACTGGAGCAAACAGGGTTTAATAACACTGATTCTATTCGCACGTTAGGAATGGTAAAACTCCAAGCCACAAGTCTTACATAAAAACATAAATGCTGCACTCCAAAAAAGTGCAAGATCCAACATTACACAACAAACCCACATATGGCTGCAGCCTGCTCAAGTTTCTTTTGCCGCTACATATAGTTTGAGAGTTGCACAACTTTTCAAACAGACAAAAACTGCACCCATTACTCTGATTGCTTCATTTTGTTTGTATCAAGGTACAGTGTGAAATATGTTACATTTTTTTACATTTTATATTTAAAAACCAATATAAACAGCTGAGGACATGTTTTCTTTGGAAGCTGTGCCATTTCGTGTGGATAGGGGAAAAAGTGGGTGTAGATTAATAAAGCAAAGCTGCAGTTTCTTGCTCTGTTCTCAAAACTCCACAATTTTATGATGTGTTGGAAATAATAATAATAATAATAATAATAATAATACTTTATTTGTAACCCATTCTATCTCTCCAAGGGGACTCAGAGCAGCTTCCAACATAATAACAGGCAAACATTTAATGTCTATATAAAGGAGTAAAAATTTAAATGAAAGCAGTAATCAACAATAAGAATAATCAACTCTGTACAATAAATAAAAAATACAGATACATTAACTTTAAATAATTATAATTGTGTTGTGCCATTTTCCTTCTGACTTAGGTTTTTTTGATGGGTCAGAAACTCCAAATTCAACACCAAGTTGGAAAGCTACTGAATTTCTATTCCAACCCCATAAGCTTCATGCATTAAGATATTAATGTAAATAATAAAAGAAATAAGAAATAATAATTGCAGAATGGTGCAGCCCTATGTAGATTGGCCTGCAAAAAGAAAATCCTTGTTCAAGCTGTTTAGAATGGGACATAAGGTATTCATCTTAAACATCTTCTTAACCATGACCTTCCTGATCTTCTTCAGATCCAAGATAGAACCCAATTCAGAAAAGCACTCTAATAACAGCTTATCTACTACCTGCTGTTCTACAACTGGCATTTCTAGATGGTGCTCCATGGCACTGGAGATCCTAGAGTGCTCTTCTAGATTGCTTGAACATGGAGAGGAGATACACTATTCAAGATGACATCGGAAACTCTATGAAAGAGCTTTCTCTTTCTTGCCATTTTCAGGAATCAAATGCCTGCAGGTTTTGAAACCCTCTTCCTTACTAATAGTCAGGAGGCAGGGAGTGGGGAGGGGAACAGGCAGAGTGGGTCATCAGATTCATATTTATATCTCATCTTTCTCCCAGTGCTAGTAGCTGGGCTCCTTCAATCTGACTGAAACAGGTAGAACAAAGATGGCAATAATTTATAATATTAAGACACAATCAGATTATGATTAAAATTAAAATACATTATTAAAATCAGTTTAAAAGTACCACACTTCCCATGGAAAACTCATTTATATCTCTCTTCATGGCTCAAATCTCTCACATCAGTATGGTTGTCCCTGGTTTCACTGTGAGAATGGAACATTTTGCTTGCCCACTAATGTTCCTAGCCTTGGGACAATGTTGTGGAAGAAAAATTACAATTTTCTAGAACCATGTTGTTTTAAAACACTATGTTTCATAAATTAAATTAGCAGTACAGTACTGTATTCAATATGTTTTTTAAAAAATAAGCAGTACAAATATTGTTATAGTAGCTAAGCTGGGTGTTTTTTCAGATTACAATTAACTTTCTTTGGGTGACTGTCACTAAAAGGATTTATACTGAATATTTCACACACACACACAAACTATACCATTTGTTTGTAAAGGCATGGAAAGATAATTTAAATGAAAATTACACGTGGCTCACATATGCAGAATTGTTTAGAATCCACTTAATTCAAAATAACAGTTAAGTAGGAGCAGATACTCTACAGCTATTAAAATGGAGTTCAAATGTTATATATACTCTTATATATGTCTAGAAAATTTAGTTAAAATGTGACCCAAAAGCCTTGATAGACTTACCTATGGGTCAGTTATGCTATCTAAATTTCCATTTAAAAAAAGGCATCACCCCCTTCTCTGAAATGTGAAAGGCAAGCACTTGGTCTATCCTTCTCGACTCTCCTCTGACCCCTTTTTATGTCTGGACCGAGTTGGGTTCTCCCTTGAACTGGTGCTGGTGCTTATCCTTCTCTGCAGAATGACCTTTGATCTATCTACAGGTTATATCCATAACTGTGGCCTCTGAAACCTACCCTTGACTTATAAATGAGTTGATTTATATAAAAGCATTTATGGTAAATATTTTTCTGGGCCACATTCATTGCTAAATCGTATGTTTTGCTATCCAGAATAGGGTTGGGCCATTTGTGAAGTGATGACATTGTTTTGCTCACCACCCTGCCCATACTCTGTTCACGTAACCTGTCAGAGCCAGTTCAGCTTACTGGGGGAATAGCAGGAAAAGGAAGACAGCAGTGTACCACCAAATGCTTCCTGAAAATTTGGGGAGATTTTATGAAACCAGAGATTGATATAAGGCTCCTTTCTCTGAGAAAGATAATTCTGACATCTTTTGTCTTGTCCTTGGGAGAGGAGTGGCACAACGCTATGAATACAAGATTGTCTCCCATGGATACTTGTTTTTTTTTTTTTAATCTTTGCACCAATCCCTTTAGAAAACAACTTACACCCCTTGGTCTGAAGTAAGGAATGGGACCTTGTAACTCTACAGATATTGCTGGACGGCATGCCTCAACAGAAACAGCTATGACAAAAAGTTTTGAGGGTGGTGGCAGGACAGTTCAACAATACTGGGGATGCTGCACATGTTCCCTGTATCTGTTCTACAGGATTTCCCTACTTTGCAAGCCCATACTGTATAGTGTTCATTGGGCAACCACAAGTTATTATGAGACAGGAAAAAAGGAATCTCTGTGTCACTCATTCTTTTTACATGCAGCCATCATATTAGTCCTTGATCATGCAATCCTGTACATGTTTACTCAGAACTAACTCTTGTTGAGTGATTTCTCCTACCATGTCAGACAAAATAGCTATGGAATCACATGCTATCTCATTATTTACTATTATTATTATTTATTGCTTATTTACTATATTTGTATACCGCCCCGCTCAGCCCGGAGGCGACTCGAGGCGGTATATACCCAGTCATATTAGTTTTCCTTGCAGGAAAACCTTGACCCAATAATGATTTTTGTTGTTGTTGTTGTTGTTGTCGTCAGCTTCCACACAATTTTCTAATCCCTTCCTATTTCTAAAAATGTTCTTCTCCCTTAACCTCAAAAGGAAAAATTTCATGTCTGGAGAGGGAAAAGATTTTCATTTCCAGTGGGATACACAGAATACAAAGTAAACTAGTCAATGTTTCCTCCCTACTCTCCATTCCTTAAGCAGATTTGGAAACTATATTGGATGGCAGTTTTAGAACATTTTCTTTGGCCTTTTAAAGTTTAAAAATTATTTGGGGGGCATTAAATAAGGAGATACTTTATTCATCGTTTTAAGACAAACTATTCTATAATCAGCTTCTTTTATTTTTTTCAGGATAGGGGGAAAATGGGATTTTTCCCTCCAGCGCTCACATCTCCAAATCTTATTTTCAAACTACTTCATAACAATTTCTAACATGAAATTTGTCTTGGCCGCCACAAGTGAACAGTGAATTGACACCTTAATTGATACTGTGTCTGTAAGATTTCTTTTTGGAGTGTCACAGCCATTCATATTCTACCCATGTTTATGTCATGCTGGGATTGTTTTGTTCAATATGCCTAATATGCAGCATTTAACACATAGTATGTTTGTATATGTGTGTGTATTTACGGCACTCAATTGCATATTGCTCTCCACTTGAAAAAAACTATTCCTTTATTCCTTCTATCTCTTATCTAATGGCTGTTATGTTTTTGAAAGCTTTCCGTCTTTTAGAAAACTTTCTGGATAATTAACTATACAATACCTACTGGGACCTACAAGGCATTGTCAGAAGTATCTCAATTTAAAGGCTCCAGAGTAAATCTAGTGGTTAGGGAATAAGAAATAAGTCCTGACTCTACCCTTTATGTATGATTGGTTTCAAATGGAGGGTAAAAAACAACTTTATTTTTAGTTGAAGTAGTCAAAGAAGGAAATTCTTGAATTTTCTAAGCCCAACCCCTCCATCCAAAATCTGTAAGTTTTTTTTCAGGATTTGTTCTCTGCTAAGCAATTATTTAACAATATTCATGTATTAATCCTTTATAACAATTTTCATGGAATTCTAGCATCAGATAATGGGAAATTAAAGGCATGGAGTGTACTTGCACAACACTTCACAGTAAGACTGAACATGCTGCCCAGAAACGAAAACAATTTTTTCTCTCCATCCACTGCTACATGAAGCTTCTTCGATATATCAGGATAATATGTATCTCCCCCAGAATAGAAGAGAAACAATACAAACTATGGCACTTGTATTAATTAGTTCACAAGGGCTTAAGATAACACAAAACAGGCCAAGGGGATACTTTGAGAGAAACCAATCCTGCTGGTGAAGGCTGAGAAATGCAAAGCAAAAAGCCGACCATCATCATCTGTCCACAATATTCTTCAGAGTCATCCACCTGTATTAGTGGTGAAACTCTGGTAGAGTGTTCTGTAGGAGTAGACAAGGAGCACCCCGCTCTCTATACCAACTTTGGAGGTGGATAAAGACCTGATTTTTTCAAAAGCATCTGGAATTCGTGTCCAGGAACAATGAGGTCAGACATGAAATATTCATCGTTTTAGAGTAACTAAATTTTAGCAAAAACAGTGCTAACTCCCAAACTGCTCTTAACAAAAGTACTAATGAAATGCTCTTAACAAAAGTACTAATGAAATAAAATAAATTTGTTAAAGTCTTAAGTCCATGACAATTACATAAAACAAGCATCATTTTAAAACTCCTGTTGCATTTTAGATAAATGTAATTGCTAGATATATTAAAGAAATGATTAACATGAGCTACTAGCAGCATTACATACTGTGGACTTCCACATGTGACACATGACTAGGAAATGTACAGAAAAAACTTGCGTTTACTTAAAACATAATCTCAGATATCGATATAATTGACAAGTGATATTGTACTTATAATTCTAAAACAGAACTACTCAAATCCAGCTTGGTTGGTGCTACTACTGACCACAAGATAGAGACAAAATGAATAAATCTAGATATACTATTCTATTAAACACTGACTTATACTTTTAAGCCATTGATTTCGGGCTCTCATTCTGAATAACTTGTTTTCCAGTATTTCTCTGTCCAATACAGTTCTTTAGCGAAGGATTTTTGTTTGTTTGTTTCTGTTTTGGGAGAGCAGCTGATTAAAACTCACAACTGGGTTATTGGACAAAATATGCTGTAGCTATGAAATGATACAGCAGGGACCAGTTTCATTGTTAATTTAAAATGCTAGAATTAATTAGGTAGTGGAAAGGAAGAATTTAATAAGCACACTTTACAACTAGAAGTTCTGCTTTTATTAAACATCCCTGCCAAATGAAGCTAAATATCACTGGCCTGTCTTGTCTTTGATTTTCTCCTTTGTATTTTTTCTATAAAAATGCTTGAATTATCCAGTTTTTCTGACTACAAACTTTTGAACACAATTAAATTTTCACAAATGGAGATCACAAGTAAATCAATGGACTTTCTACTTCTTCTAGGAAGCCTTTTTGGAAAATTGATTTTTAAATTTTGTTTTTGAATTAAAGGCTGTCTCAGAAACTGTCACTTCCAGTCAACTTGGTTTGACATACTAAGAAATTAGCACCTCCCTCAAAAATATGCATATTTAATAAAGCTGTCTTGCCAAAATGAAATATCCAGGTTTTTTAATTAACCTGTAAGCAATCTACCATCTAAAAATCACTATAAAGACAATAAATCAATTTTAGGTGCTCAGAAAGAGTTATCTGGGATTTATTCAGCTTTGAATATTCAGCTATGCATATTTGAAATATCAAAATTGTAGATTTTACAACTCAAACAGAATTTATCTCAAAATTTTCCATTTTTGAGTTTGAGTGGCATTTTACTAAAATCTAGGTACTTCTCAGTATGAGAAATTTACTGAGGTTTTCATTATGTCAATCTGTTAACGTAGCAATCTGAGATCATGCTACTTTGTCAACTGCAATATTTATTCTTCAACATGAACACATATGGGCATGCTGTCAAAAAGAAGTGACTGCTGAAACTTATCAATACACTACCAAAAAGTTAAACTGTATAATAAGACGAATTCAAGTCTACCACAATTCATTGGTAAGGCAGAAAGTTTCAAGGTATCTGGGTCATTACATGCAGCACTGTATTGTCCAAATCTCCAAACACTGCAAACAATAATTCTGAGGCAGATACTTTCTACCAATGTAGGTCAGCAGGCTTTTTTTTCCCCTCAAGAAACCTGAAATCATCTTAGGGTCTGGCCAAACACGAAGAAATTATTTACTCTATCAATAAGGTCAGAGGAGAGATCTTTCCTTATAAACCCATGCTTCATAAAAGGCCAGGCCACCTTACTCTCTGGCAGAAAAAAGAAAAGGGTTACACCTGCATTTAGTTAACAACACAATTAGTTTATAATACCCAACTGATTAAATTCCTGATGGGACACAGATAAGGAGAAGAGATTAATATCTCTAAAAGCTTGCTTGCTATTTAGCAGGCAATGCCAGATCTAACTATCCCACATCACATTTGTAGGACCTTCACGCCTCTTGAAGGAGGGTGAATTTCTGTAGGGTTTTTTTGGGGGCGGGGGAGGGCATTAATCAATATTCTTCAGCTTGAGGGGTTCTTACTAATGCATAAAATTGTCCTTTCCTCCTCCCCCTCCTCCTAATAATAATAATAATAATAATTAATAATAATAATAATACTATATATTCTGCCACCTTCTCCCCGAAGGGACTCAGGGTGGCTCACACAAGCACTCAATAGTGCAAACATATAAATACGACAAGGCACATAAACAAAGTAACACAATAACACTAAAGTCCACATAAACAAATTACATGTAACATCATATACATCTCTTGGTGAAGCTTTACATTTTACATTTAGTCACATTTTAAAATGCGAGTTTCATGTGGGAGTGATAGCAAGTAGACGTTTGGTCCCTGGGTCATGAGCCTTTTGAAGACTCATCACCTTCAGCCCTAACTCTATAAATAATACCCGGCAATCAAACAAAGACTATAATACCAAAACCCATAGTGGTAACAGTCCTCCTATTTAGACAAAAGATGGGTAACTTCTTAAGAGAATGGAACTGACAGGCTGCCACATCACCATGGGTTCAACATAAAATAATAAGGTTGGAAGAGAACACAAGGATCATCTAGTCCAACCTCATTCTGCCAGAAAGGAACACACAATCAAATCACCCCAACACATGGTCATCCAGTCTCTGCTTCAAAGTCCCAAGAAAGGAGACTCCACTACACTTTGAGGTTGCATATTCCACTGCTGAACAGCTCTTACTGTCAGAAAGTTCTTACCAAAGTTTAGGTGGAACATTTTTTCCTGCAAATTGAATTAATTGCTCCATGTCCATGTCTCCAGGGCAGAAGAAAACAAACTTGCCCCATCCTCATTGTGACACCATTCAAACATTTAAACATGGATATCATGCCCCCCCCCCTCTGCCTTCTTTCCTTCAAGCTAAACATACCCAGTTCCCTAAGCTGTTACCTGTAATGCTTATTTTCCAAACAGTTGACCATTTTGCTTGCCCTTCTGTCAGTCTGCAGTATTAGCAGCAACTGATGAAATCTGCAATGGTTCCGTATAATTGCAAGAGGGAACCGGAGTAAGGCATCATGTTTCTCCTCTCCCTATAAGAAAAGGGAATGGAAACTACAAAGATTGTTTTGTGTGTGTGTGTGTGTGTGTTGCTACAATTTTCAATGGCAGCAAGGTCACTGATTTCAGCAAGGGAAAATGGGTTTTCAGGCAAGAGGATTTCATAGAGCTTGTGGCCTACACAGATTTAAATGTCCAGTGGAACAACCAAGCAATTCTTCTTAGTTCTCCAAAATCCTGATTGTTCCACCTTATCTTACCCTCAGATCCATTCATACTTTCATTGGTTTACCACAAATCCTCATCTCAGCTCACAATGGTTATGCATGGGCCAAAGAAAAACAACATCCAAATTCTTTATGTTGGGTCCCATGCTGCCAATAGTGTAATATCTTTTAAAAGCTGATGTCTTTTTCATATACCTGAATAATGTTTAGTGGTCTGAGACTCCTTCTCCATGATGCTCTTGCTGGTATTTTTCATGATGCCTGACAAACAATAAGCATAACCTCTGCTGTGTTGCAGCCTTATCAGTGCGTGAGTCTGCTTTCTAAAAACTCATGTGATAGGCATTATACTCCCCCTCCCCCCATAATTTAATATATTCTAACTAGAGTTTAACTGCCATCTCCCTTATTCATTTTGTTAGTAGCTGCATTAAAATAGGAACATAGCTAAGGAGAGGAGAACACATGCATTGCATGAAAAGGTTCCAGATTCAATGCCTGACATTTGTAGTTTAAATTGGGAAAGACAGCTGCTCCAACTCCTTGAAAGCTGCTACAAGTCAGTGTACTGAAATAGATGAATCCACAGTTTTGTTTTGTGTAAAATAGCTCTCTTCCTATGATACTGTGACACAAGTTTAAAACTTTCAGACATACCTCCATAGGGTCAGAGACAAATGAATCTATTCTATGTCCTCAAGAAGGATGACAATGTTGCAACTACAGGTGTTTCTTAAATCTATAAATGAATAATGCACACAGTTTTTACCTTATAGATGCTGGAGAGGAAGCCAGCTGTGTTAACACCTTAAAATTCTCTGCAGTATAAGACATTATTCAGATAGCACACTTACTAAAATATGCTTTGGGTTCAACCTATCTTCGAAACCACATCTCCTTCTATGAACCGGCACAGGCTCTGAGATCTGATGGGGAGGTCCTTCTCTTGGTCCCACCACCGTTCCAAGTACAGTTGATAGGGACGAGAGAGAGGGCCTTCTCAGTGGTGGCTCCCCGGCTCTGGAATGCCCTCCCAAGAGGTTAGTCTCCTCTTTCCAAATCTTTCGGTCTAGCCTAAAAACATGGCTTTTTAAATAGGCCTTTACCTTGAGTAGACTTCAATGGTTGCATGTGAGTACTGATTGTTCACTCCGGCACTTTCACTCATTAATTGAAGACAGACAATTTTATCTGCAGGCACTAATGAATTTTATAAATTTTAAATTTTTATTATGTGATGTTATGTGCATTTATTGTGTCTATGTTGCAATTTTATGTTATTGTTTTTATACTTATGTATTGTTTATTTTTTGTACGACACTCTGGAGTGCTTTTGTGAGCCACCCCAAGTCCCTTCGGGGAGATGGTAGCAGGGTATAAATAAAGTTTATTATTATTATTATTATTATTATTATTATTAATAATAATAATAATAACAACACCTCAGTAATAATAACTCCATAACAAAACAAAAAAGTAACTAATAGTATTGACTTCTGCTTACATTACTTAAATGATCCAGCATGGTCCCAGGTAGGCATGGTGAAAATGCCTATTTTGCCAAAGGAGAAAATGTGGGGGTGACAAAATGTTAACTTTTTGAAAAAAAGAAGTGGGTGTATTAGGGGAGTGTGGCCCATTAAGATAAAGCTAATGAGGTCCCCTGTCCTTCCTCATTTGTCTCTTGATCTAAAACAATGTATTTCCTTTTATTAGAGGGAACAACGGACTCCAACAAGTTTATAATCTACATTTTCCTTTCTTTTCTATGTTTGTAGTATTCTTGATGCTATGAAATACATGCTGGGCTGATGCAAGGGTCAGTGAAGTAGTTAGAGAAAGACGTTGAAAGCTCACTATGTTTAGGGATACTCTGCACACACATACACAATTCTTGCTCCCAGTCTACATTCAGTGATAACCAGGTACGCATACTGTGGCCATTGCTCTTTTAGAGAACCAAATTTTCCTCTAGTATATCATCTCTCTCCCGCCTGTGTCTTATCAGCCAATTTAAAACATTTTTTCTGTTAAGTCCATCATATTTCATTAATATTTCAAATATTTGTCCTTCTTTGTAAAAAGTCTGCCATTTTCAAGTCCATTGTCTTGCCCTTGCCTTCTTAATGCTCAAACCAGTCCCCAGTATTGCCTTTCAGTTTCATCACTGTCTTATTAATTTTTTCACGCTGAAAATAGCTGTCCCTTCCCTATTTTTATCAAGCCACATCGATTTTGCTTTCATTATCTCAATGACCCATTTTTTTTCAAACCCTTTCCTGATTCAACTGGAATTACCAAATGCACTACTGGTGACATCAAACAAGGCACCTTTTTTTGATACTAAGAAGGCAAAGAAGGGACAATAAGATATTGTTATGAATAAAACTGAATTATCACTATATTTAGCTCTGTATTTATAGGATTTTATGAGGTCAAAAGCATGAGAAACAGGCAGAATATCAAGTGACTTAGAAGGAAATATACATCCTATTAAAGACAACATTCTGCTAATTTTGAAAGTAAGGTGAAATCACATATCTAATTGTGATCTTGGGCATGCCATTTGCTTTTTGCCACTATGCTCATCATCAAAGTCCCAAAGTATCAAATTAACTGTAGTCCCTATTTTAATTTTGTGGGATAAAAAATGTTATTCAACCCACATGGTAGTCTCCTTAACCTTTAAGTATATGACACCTCATTGCATGCATGGTTACTGCCTACAAGCTCATCTGGATGATATACGTTCAGCCAAGTCCATAGTTCACATACTGAGCCAAGAAAATGCATTTAGCTCACTCTATCATCCCACACAAACATGCATTATTTGCTCTTTTTCAAGATAAATGATTGTCGACTGTAAACCGCCTCGAGTCGCATTCGGGCTGAGAGGGGCAGTATACAAATATAGTAAGTAAATAAATATATAGTTCACATCACTGGTGTTTGAATGAACAAGAAAGGTGGCTATCATATTTCTATATTAATTGCGACTGTAAACTGTTGTATAAACAGATGTATTAAATTTTTGACAAATTATATCAATGTTGTAAAGGGAACATGGAAATGGAGGCTCAAAGCACACAAATCCCAATCTCAAGAAATAAGGGAAGGGGGGGAAACTTCAATGAAGCCATTTACCTGTAATTTTGTCTCTCACAAGCTTGCAGGATTCTATTTCACCAATGCTGCCAAAAAGGCTCCTGAACTCTTCTTGCGTCATGTTCTGGGGTAAGTAGTTGACTATGAGGTTGGTTTTGCTGTCGTCTGTAGCAGCTCCTGTCTGCATAGGGGAAGGACAGTTCCGACTGTTGCTGGCAGGTCCATTTGTTGTATTGGATGTTGGGCCATTGGACACCTGAGGCTCCATGGTGCTAATTATCTAAACAGAGAGGGAAAGGAAAAATACACCATCTTAAAACTCAGATACAGTTGCTATTTTTAAAGACACTTACAAATGAATGCGTAGGTAGCATTCATGGCCAATTTAAGACAGTTAACAAAAAAAACCCAAAACCACCCTAACCAGCTTCATTCTTTTCCTATTGTTGTAAAGTAGGTCATGCTAGTCTTTGACAGAGAGCACATACTAAAATGCAGAGGCAAATAAAACCTCCTTTTTTCTTTTTAATGTTAATGCAAAGATAATTTCTTTTTTCCATGATGCAATCATTTTTCATAAATGTATATTTACATCACACAAATTTAATTATGATCAAAAGTATAATAACTAAGATTAAAATTATAATTTAAGAGGAAAAAACTCATATAGAGGTAGCATTTTTTAAAAGGTAAAAATACATTAGCTACTTAATTACTGCAACACCCAGCACTGTGACAGGCTTATCTAGGCCAGTCATGCTATAGAAAGCTGTGACTGTCATCCGCTTGAAGCAATAACTTCTCAGTCTCAGCAAACGCACTTACTTGCATCACTGAAAGACCTGTATTCTTCAGTTACATTTGTCATTAAGGGCCTCTTTTGATTTTTTTTTTTACTAAGTAAAGCTCTGAAACTGCAAATACTTCTATATGAGCCAACATTGCACATGTAAATAGCCAAATTTCTGCTAAAAGTTTAACAGTTTAGCTTTATATAAAATAGGTAATAGAATTTCCGGCTTAAATCTAACTGCTAGACCCATTGAATCAATGTGAATGTGGTACATCAACACTTATGGAAGTTCTACTGATTCAGTGGGTCTACTCTAATTCAAACTAGTAATTAAATTTAAGCCTTTGATTGTGCCTTATTTTTTATTTTTTTTAAGAAACCATCTCCTTTGCTGAGTAGAGTGACAAAAGGGCTTTGTGAATGCCTGGGCAGAAAAAAGGTCATAGTGGCTGAATAGGCCCTGGGTGGCTGAATGCTTGAGACAATGAAGTGATCATTCCCTCTTTATGGAATGACCCGTAACTTATCCACAGGTCATATCAAAATCTATACAGGTGAAATGTCAGGAGAGAATGCTTCTGGAACATGGCCATACAGTCCGAAAAACTTAGATCAAACCATATCAAAATCTGTAATTTTGGCTCCAAAACCTGTCTTTAACTTATACACAAGTTATATAACTTTTCTTCTCCAAAATAATTTTGAAATAAAGGAAACTTCCATATCAACACTAATGGACATAACAACACTAATGCAACAAAAGACCTGTATAATTTCATAGAATCATAGGATAGAGTTGGAAGAGAACACATGGGCTATCTAGTCCAGCCCCAGACAGATGGCCATCCAGCTCTGAGTCCTACTTTCATGGGCAGCAGAAAACAAGTCTGCTCCCTCTTCCTTAGATAATCCTTTCACATATTTATATATGGCTCTCAAGTTTCCTCTCAACCTTCTCTTCTGCAAGGTAAACATACCCAGTTCTTTAAGATGCTCCGCATAGGGCATGATTTCTAGACCTTTGATCAATTTATTCGCCCTCCTCTGGATACCTTCCAGCTTGTCAGTATCTCTTTTGAACGGTGGTGCCCAGAATTGGACACTGTATTCCAGGTGAGGTCTAACCAAAGCAGAATACAAAGACACCATGATTTCCCTTGATCTGTACACTATACTTTCGATGCAGCCCAAAACTCCACTGGCTTTTTTAACTGCTGCATTTCATCCAGACCTTTGAGAATGTAGGACAAGGGAAATGATTGGCATCTTTTTGGAGCATATTACATTCTATCCCATTCCCACAACTGTATAAATAACTGCTCTTTCGATCATTCTAAATTATAGCCATATGCCACATACCAGTATTTGACATGTGGGTTCCTCTTTCATTATTGTTTGTACAATGGTTCCATAAACAAAGCCCTCCCTGGCCCCTCCGCGAGCAAGCATGCAAGACTACAACATGAATCCCACTCCCAATGAAACCTAGTATCCACCCTACCTGGCCTCCCAGCACCTTCCAGTTTTAGCCATGCTGCCTATTGCTGTGTCCGCCTCCCACTGCCCCAATACCCCAGAGCAGCAAGCCCACCGTGGAGGGGGAGGTGACTTCGTGGTCTCCTGAGGGGAAAAACAGAAGCCTTGCTCTGACATTTGGGCCACACTATGAAGTGCAGAAGTCAGTGGCAGTGGCTAAGCAATCGAGGGAGAGTGGCTGGCAAATGGCTAAATGTTGGCTTTCTAGATTTTATTGGATTGCAGTACTAGTAACTTCCATGAATCCCTGCCATCATGGCCATTAGTCAGGATTAGTTAGGAGCTGCAGTCCAATTGTGAGCTACCTCTTTCCTTAAAATGTGTTCCACAGTGCAGCATAGGCAGATTGAGTCTTTGTGTTGTCTGTCTGAAAGACTACAAATGCAAGAACATTTTTCTACACATTTCAATAAATGCATCTATGTACTCATGTACCTTAGTAGCCTCTAAGAAAACAAAGCACACAAAATGAAAACTGTAGCAACATAAATATGCATCGATTTTCAAAATATCTTTAGACACTCTCCTAGAAACAGCAAAACCAACTTAAACTAGGGTCAGACATTCAACCTTAGCCCTTTACATACATGTGGAATATGTTTTTATCTTAAATAAATTTTCTTCTGTCTTCATTCCACCCACTCTTATCATGACCTTCAAAATTCTCAATTACAAGACATTTCTTTCAACATAATTTGAAAAACATGTTGATTAAACAGTAGAATCACTATGGTGATAATATCATTTCCTACAAATGTCTTGCATGTGGAAAATGTCTTGAATGAACATGTGATCTTAGAGCAAACACTATCTCCCAAAAGAAATAATAACGTATTCAATTCTTTGTAATTTGATAATCAACACTCTTGTTAGACAAAGTATATTTCATGCAAAATCAGAATCGTAATATTATTTGTTTTTCAATTATTTGCCTAACACAGAGGCCTGTCAGTACTTCTGCAGTTAACATAATGAAGCTTCTGGGAAAAAAAATCTCCTTTAATTCACACATACAAACACATGCATATTGGTACACAAATGTATATTCCAAAAGAAGTAGTGCAATTTTGGCCCTCCATATCCACAGGTTCTATATCTATGGGTTTAGAGAACTTTTTTTTATTTCTGCTTCAGTCTATGAATAAGAAGAAGTGTGGAACATGTGATCAGGTAGCAGAAGTTTGTTTTTTGTTTTTTGTTTTTTTTAAAAAAAACTCTTAATACAACAATGTGTCTACTATTGAAATAAAACAGAAGAATTACTTCCATTTTTAAAAAAGGAGAATGGTGTCCAAGTGGTCTAAGCTCTGACTTTTAGGAACCCAATTAAAGACCAACCTCCATTTACATCCATCTGGCTCTTCAGTGGTTTCTGCTTACGTTGTCATAAAGGACTGTTCCAGATACAGTATCAATTCAAATGCTGCCACTTCAGCACAGAAAAGTTTAAGGAAGATATCAGAAAGCTGAAATGTGCCCAGGAGAGGGGGCCAAGATGGTAAAAAGTCAAGAAATAAAATCATAGAACGATACCACATTTGGGAGAAAGGCAGACTATAAATTCAATAAATAGGAACCTAGTGGTTCAGGGAATTGTTGTATTTAATCTGGAGAAGATTGATTGGTGATGTGATAGTGTGGAAGACAGAGTAAACCCGATCTGTACTCTTTTTTTTTTATTAAAAAAAATTTGCACTTTTCCCAGATACTTCCAATATCATCCATTAGGGTGAGATTTCGGGCAAACTACATCTGGCTTGCAGACAGTACTGGAAATGTGGACTGAGATAAGCTCATTAAATCTTGGACTGAAATCAAATTCTTAATACTTCTCTGGTAATAGCTGGCACACTGTTCTATATGCAAGACTAACAGCAGCTGATAATGGAGGAGAAAGAGATCCAGAGAATACGAGATACTTTCCTTCACACATAGTGTATGGGTAGAAGAACAAATCAGTCATCCCCCCTTAATGTTGCCATGTTTACGAGATAAAAATGTTCAGTGGTATCCTAGAAAAGCTTACATTGAGTCAGAATTTTGAAAAAAGGCAAGTAAATAAATGGTGGTACATTCCATATTTTCTACCCACCCAAAAAAACACATATTGGACAAATTGGCACACAGAAACCTTAGGAAAAGGACATGATACCATTCTATTTGTTTTAAAAAGAATAACATCTTATCTTAAATGTTTTAACTAGTTGTAAATAATGAATGCTTCCCCCCCCCCCTAAAATATTCATTTTTAGAATAAAGTGTAAGGTATGCAAGCATCAAAATAGCAGCGGTTAAATAAATCAAATTAGCATTAATGAGATGCTTTTGTTGTTCCCATAATAAATATATCAGTTTCATCTAATATTGTGGGGGAAAGCAAATTACTTAAAATCTTCATACACATAGGTTATGTAAAATGGAAATGGTACTGTCTATTTTCAGATATGAGTATTGAATGGTAGAAAACCTAAGCTTGTATTATACAAATGTTAATGAACAGAGAATAAAAATCAATACATTTCTCATTTTATATGAATATGCATGCGCAGATATATATTTCTGATGGACAAAATATACGGAAATAAAGGAACTACTTCAATTATTATTGCAAGTCTGAGCACCATTTACAGACATGCAAATTCTAAACAAGCAAGCAAACAGAAGTGAAACTTTGGTAGTAAAACCATTCTCAAGATGGACAGACAGAAACAATGGGATCAAACAGGATGTAGCACATGGAAAACCCATCCTGGGAAAACCTGAAAGAAGCATTCATTACTTCTACTCTCCATATGGCATTATTTCTGGCTTTTTTGAACACCTGGTAAGGAAAAGGTGGTGGCAACCAAGGTGGCTGGCTCCTGGAGGCAACATTTGGTACATCCACCTCGCTGCAGAATGACCCTCTATTTATTCACAGATTTTATCAAAATCCATATTGTTGGTCCCCAAACCTGCCCTTGACTTATACATGAGATCAACTTATACATGAGTATATATGGCAATATTCTCTGTTCAGTCCATGTTTCATCCATGAGTTAAATGAACATGTAATTGATGATTAGTAGTTCCCTAGAGTTCATGAGCCCTGATTTCCCCCCTCTTTGTGTTTCTACAACACCAGGTCTGACTATTAGTATAATTTTAAACAGTCATGTAATATTTGCCAGCTACATGGCAATTCATCAGTAATGGATTCAGATACCCCAGCTTGATATTAGTTAAACAATTTCTCTTTTTCCCCCTTTCTTACTAATTTTAAAATGTTAGTCCTGCGGAAAGAAGGATTTCAAACCAGAATCTTAAAAGCTTTAATCTTGGGATATCACAAAAAAGTCACTAATCTAAAGAGTCAAAGAAGTATTGCAGAATCAAATATGGCAGAGCAGAAATCAAATCATGCCCGACACTCACTCTACATCTGACCAGCAGAGAACCCTTGTCACCACAGAAGAGTTTAGTTCATGAGTTAATCATATTTACATACTTCTGCATCCTAACAATTTGAAAGAATGAATCCACAATCCCATAATAACATATGAAGCGCAAGGCCCACTGAACCCAAGGTATCTTGTTTCTGAGTAGGTTTGCACAGAATTGCACTGTTAGGTGTTCATAGTCTCTCACCCTAATCATTCTAAATATTTTCGTGTAAACCACTCCTAATTTGCTAGCAGACTGTCGTACAGTGGGGTATAAACGTGACTGAATGAATAAACTAAAAACACCCTGTTCCTGAATTAGGATGACATTTGAAAAATATAACCCAGAAGGGTTGGAAACAGCTTCTTTGTGGGGTTTCTGAAAGCACATTTTCTTCTCAGTATAACATAACTGCCAGGCTTCAGTGTCAATTACTATTTTTTATTAAAGCTTCTGCACTGAACAACCAGAAATGCTATTATTTATTTAATAAATACATCATGAACACAAAATAAAATGAGAAAACTAAGTTTCAGAGCAACTCTGCCTCCAGGCAAATCCAATATTCCCGAAATAAATCTTTAACCCTCTGCATTTTGACATAACAACCTGCAAAAAGAAATGACTGTTTGTACAAAGATGTCTCCTGCATTTTCCCAAATAACTAAGCTCTGGATTACAGTTCTTTAATTGTCAAAATAACCTATTCGTTAAAAGACTTGTCCGTATTTGGATTTAAGAGTGATGAAAACCTAAAACTAAGTCCATAACATAAAGAAATTAAAAATGGGCCCTTCTATATTGCAGTCAATTTTACACAAACATAACTGCTGATTCAAGCATATAACTGCAATATAAGTGAGGAAAAATATTACAGCTGCAAAATTCTATGTCCCAGTGTACACACTGAAATTTATTTTTAACCAGACAGGCATAGGACAAAGCTGTTAACATTTAAGTAGCTAATTTTAAGTCCCAGCAATGGGGGGAAAGTGAGATGATGATGTGCAGAATATACCAGGAGAGGTCTCCAGGAAAGGATGCAACTTGGCAAACAGCTGCACTTGTGGAAAGGCACATCAAGACATAACAGTGCATCAAACATCCAGAAGCAATGCTAGGAACAAGCACTCACAATGTAGACCAACTACATTTCCAGCCCTGCATCAGCTTTTTCCTTTCCAATAATACTTTGGGTGAGAGTTGTATAGTATGAGAAAATGCCATAAAGAAAAAAAATAGTATGTCCTAGTACAACCCTGTTAGCCTTGACAAGTAAGGAATTTACTTGTTATGTTTCGATCCCAAATATTTTCCAGTCACTTCAGGACAACATACAAGATTCCCTTCTTCCCTGTTTTATCCTCATAACAATGTGTAAGGCTACTCAGGCTGAAGTCACCTGATGAACTTCAGTAGAGGTTAGAACCTGATTTTTGTAATTATTGCTGCATTAGCCAATGCCTAGAGCTTTTAAATAGTGAAACCCCTGAAGCAAGTTCCCACAGATGTTAAGGATACAGTCTCCTCACATAGGTTTGTTTCCTACCATCAGCAATACTACTTTAGCATGGGTCTAGAATAGTCTCTCTCAAGCTTTTGATGTAGGGGACTGGCCATGTTTTACCAATATGCCAGGGACAAGCTCTATATTTGTGTCCATTGGTCACAACTGTTTCGCTCTAAAACTTGCAAGGAAATATCAGCCTCAGGGATCAGGGGTAGTCTATGGGTCATCGCTTAGAGGACCACTGACATGAAAGACCCACAGAATAACAAAGAACTAGAGGGGTAGAGCAGAACTCTGCTTCCCAGCAAAACTATACAGATGTATCAGCATAGGAATGGGAAGTAAATTTACAAACATGAATTGCTGCAACAATTCTGTTGTCACAATTTTCTCCATGTGATTGCTTTGCCTTCTTCCACAGATTACACTGGCCAGCACACATTTTAGTACCTTATATTTTAGTCCTGTTTGGGGTATATTTGATCTGCTGAATCCAAAAACGACACCAGTTTCCCTCTATCAGTTCTAGGTTTTGAGATACAGAATATATGCAATCTATTAGTTGCCATCTCCTCGCCCACTAAAATCACAATAACCATATCTAAAAAAAAATCTGTGGTCTATCCAATGCAATTTTCAGAATCAGTGCCCCAAATCACCCCATGAACAGGCCTAAAAACCAAGAGACCAAGAAATATTATTTTGGATGGCAGTGTTATTTCTGTGTGAACTCTCTTTGCTAATCATATGCTATTCCATTTGGATCTACCTTGCATTTGATGTAAACCTACTCCTTTGAACAAAATAATGACATATTTTACTACATTTAAAATTATTATGAAATAATAGTGCATTTTCTCTGGACTCGTCACTGACCCTGGAACCTCAGGTGTCAATGGTGGCCAGGAACACCTTTGCACAATTAAAACTTGTGCGGCAGCTATGCCCACACTTTGAGACACCAAATCTGGCCATGGTCGTCCACGCTTTAGTTACATCCATTTGGACTACTGCAACACTCTCTACGCAGGGCTGCCTTTGGGTTCAACTAGTACAGAGCTTCAACTAGTACAGAGATTGGCAGCCATATTATTAACTGGAGTGCTGGTACAGGGAGTGAACAATTCCTATGCTACTGGCTCCCAGTCTGCTTCCAGGCTAAATACTAAGTGCTGTTCATTACCTATAAAGCCCAAAACGGTTTGGGCCCAGATTATTTGACAAACCGTATCCCCATGTATAAACCTGTCTGGAAGCTGTGATCAACTAAGGGGATCCTGCTCTCGGTCCCAACCCCGTCTCAAGCACAGCTGGTGGGAACGAGAGAGAGGGCCTTATCCGTGGTCGCCTCATCCCTCCAGAACTCCCACCCTAAAGAAATTAGAACAGCCCCATCACGCCTCTCTTTTAAAAACTCACGTGTCACCTTAAAGAAATTAGAACAGCCCCATCACGCCTCTTTCAAAAACTCACCTGTCTAAATTAGCCTATGGAGAGGGGTGAAAGTAGATTTCCATCGACTCTACCTTGTGACGATGTTAATAAAAGATAATTTAAATTATGGAGTTTGATATTTTATATTATTTCAATCTGCATAATTCTGTCATATATGATATGTTATATAGTATAAAATAGTAAATACAAACAGTAATGTTTTATTTGATATTTTGTTACTGTTTTTACTTTTACTGTTTGTGAATTTGTTTATTATGTTTGTACCGGCACTGAATGTTTGCTATATTATTTTGGAAGCCACCCTGAGTCCCCTTGGGGAGAGAAGACAGGTTAAAAATAAAGTTGTATTATTATTATTATTATTATTATTATTATTATTTCCAAGTGCTTGAAACATTTCTATTATAGGGTAATAGGCAAAGATATGTGCAAGATTCGTTTGTATTATTAGGTGCTGAGGACAAACAAGAGGATAACCACTGTGCTTTGCTTTGAGCTTCTGTCTTGACTGACATTACATCAGAAACAGAACACTCAATACAACTGACCAATATTTTAATCTAGAATTCTCGTTTATATGATTCCTATCACCATAGTCAAATATGCTTGGATAGTACACTCAAAATTGAGTTTCATCTAATCACAGTAAAACAGGCAATGTTTTTCCCCTTATTATTTCACTGCACTACAGCCAATTCTGAAGCGGATTTTCATTCTATGCCACTGAAAGAAGAATGATTAATGGGAGTTCATTCTACAGGAGCAATGGCATTTTCCTTGAAGAAATAACACAGAAAGAAACTAGCACCACATTTTAGGAAGAAAATTGTAGCTAGAAAAAATACGCAAGAAACAGTACAGACAGATGTTCTTTCTCCTCTAGCCCCTCTAGCTGTAACTGACTCACTCCCAAAGTAGGAACTTAATTAGGTTATACAAAAGTCTGAAATGAAAAATATACCACTGTCCCTCATAAAATTCTCTTTAAATAGTATTAAATTCTTCCATGAAACATTAAGATAAAATTATCAAGAACACTGATCAATTCAGATTTTGTTCTCTTGGTTTGAATCCTGCCTTGCTCCCAAACAAGAATTAAGGAGGGGCATAAATTCAACAAGTAAACAAACAAGCATTCACAGGGGAAACATTTACAGACATTTGGGAGCTTCCCTCTATTTTCTATTGAATTTTCACAGTTCCTAAATGGAGTATCATATAGAGAAGTATGATTATGATCAAAAGGGGACAATACAGCAACTTGGCTGAAATACTGTGAATGCTACTAATGAAACATTTTAAAAAATGGCTTATGTAAGCATACTTCCAAAAAACATTAGCAGGACAGTTGAGAAATAGATGGAGAATCCCATGTTATGTTTTATTTAAAAGAGTGCTGTTACAAAACGTAAGGTAAAATAAGCATTATCAATTATCCATTATACTAAAATTAAAAATAATCAGGAAATATATATATATATATATATATATATATAGACACTAAAAGTCTTTTGATAGGCTGGAAAGGCTCTCACTTGTGACTAAAGCTCCCATTGGTTCTATTGTCAGTGGTCAAAAATGCTGCATGATTTTACTCATAACATCTGGCAATTATTATGAAATAAATATGAGTTATATCAACCCTATGGCTAAAATATTTATCAATGGGTTTTAAAACAAATTTTAATTTATTTAACTCACATTTCAGTCATACTGAATAAATGATACAAATGACTTAGAAATTATCCAACGTTCCAATGACATAGTAGTTCTCAACCTGTGGCTCCCCAGATGTTTTGGCCTTCTCCCGGAAATCCTAACAGCTGGTAAACTGGCTGGGATTTCTGGGAGTTGTAGGCCAAAAACTCCTGGGGACCCACAGGTTGAGAACCACTGATCTAGAAGAAGTCAAGTTTAATATTATTAATTCATTGCAGGTTTAACATGCAATCAAAAGTAGCCAACATGGCCAAGGCTAAGATGCCAGCATACAAACTGGATCGATACTGAATCCAAACCCAGCTAGGCTTAATTTAAAGTTGGCTGAAAGTTAGGCAGGTTTAGCAGTGGCATAACATAGCTCCTCTCTCCTATTCCTCCCTTTTGACACTTTTGCTGACCCATCCCAACTGATAGAGCAGTTGTGGCAGTAGATAACCATGCCAACTGATATCTAAGATTAGTCAACTAAAGTCAGGTATGCTGGCAATAAAACAGTTCAGCTGACACACGAGCCTTCAAACTATTTTGAATCTCCTTTTGATTATAGTTTAGAACTAATTATGAATTAGGACTGTATTATTCCATAGTTGTCCCAAATCATAAAGGAAAATTAATCACAAGTCCTAACCTATGTACAGGCAGGCCCCAAGTAACAAACAATCGACTTACAAATGACTCATTAGCTTGGGTCTGCTATACGCAGAGAACAATTATGTGTATATTAGCACAATAAATAAAATTGAAATATCCAGGAGGATTAAGTGATATCAGGAAATATTATGCATGCATATTCTGGGTATAGGAAAAGCAGCTTAAATCACAAGATGGCACACCCATCTTTAATAGTGAGAATGAATTAATGATCTAACATAGGCATGGGCAAACCCAGGCCCATGGGCTGGCCTCTTCGCTTTGGTCACCATCTGCCTTGGCACTCCACTCAGCATGCCAACCCAGCAGCCTGCTGTGTCCCCAGGCTGAGAGGAGCACCAAAGTAGAGACACGCCGCTTGTGAGTGCTTTCTGAAGTAGTGGCCAGCAGTGTGTCTTCTAACCAAGCTTGGAAGTGGCAGACTCAGGGGGAGAAACATGTCACTGTCAAGAGCCCACTTGCCAGCGGCATGTGTCTCCTCCTCCTCCGAGCCACGGGAAGGTGACCAGCTTTCCTTACACTCAGAGGAGAACCGGGAAGAGATACACACCACTGGCGAGTCCCCTCTCATCAGCAGCATGTTTCTTGTCCTCTGAGCCTTGGAAAGGTGATCCAACTTCCCCAGACTCAGAGGAGAACCAGGGAGAAACCTGGCACTGGCAAGAACACTCTCATCAGTGATGTGTGTTTCCTCCTCTCAACCCACCTTCTCCCAAGCCCAGCCTTCCTGGCACCACCCCCTTCTGGCCAAGCCCATACTTTCTCCTGGACCAGCCCACAACATGGCCATGCCTCATCTAACAACAATCAATTTATTTAAATAGTAGACGTACTCACAGTCACTCTCGAAATTTTTCTTTTTGCTAATTCACTTTTTAAAAAAATTATATTAAAAGATTGGAAAGAAATACTGACCACCTGGCCTGGCAACTATCATCATCCTTTGAGGAAAGAAACCTGGGCAATTATTGCAGTACATCGTAAGGGGTATAGATTAAAACCATATGGAATGGAAACAATAGCACAAGAATATACATATATATATATATACACATACACACACACAGACAGACATATACATACATTTTAAGATCTAAGATATCATATATACAAACTGACCTCATGTATAAGTTGAGGGCATGTTTTTTTTTGGGGGGGGGGTTGATTTTGATAATGCCACCACCATTTCCCCAGCCAGTTATTCATAAAGGACAAATGTGATACCTTGACGGAGAGAGTAGAGGAGTTTAGTGCTTCTTTTAGATTCTCCCAGAATGAACTAATCTCTTGCCCTTTGTCACTCTAGCCAGAAAAGAGGATGGTTCCTTTTTAAAGTAAGTTACAGGATATTCTTTATATTGATGGATGGGTAAGTCGACTTAGGTTTTTTGGGCTGATTTTTAGATGTAAATGTATGAATAAATTAGATTTAGGCTTCCCCCCACTCACCATTTACCAACAAATTAAAGATAAAACATTCCAATAAGAATAACAAGTCAATAAGGTGTTTTACAAATGGTATGATTTTCGAAGCACAGAGCTTTCCAAACTATGTATCAGGGCGCCCTAGTGTGTTGCCTGAAAAATGCTTCCCCATACTGCCCCCCGAAACAAAGCCAGTGTTGTAGAGAGAGAGGGGAAGAAAAAGGGACCCCCCCCCAAGATCATTTAATTTAACAATCTTCAAGAAGACAGTCAAAACCCTCCCAACAGACAGCCATCCAGCCTCAATTGAAAAACCTCTAGAGATGGAGACTCCATTGGAAGAGACCCTCAAGAGCCATCTAGTCTAACCCCATTCTGTCAGGCAGGAAGACACAGTCAAAGCACCCCTGGTTGGCTATCCAGCCTATGTTAAAAAAAACCTACAGAGAGGTTTAGTTACTACAGAAGTGGAGTGCTGATGCTATTGAAGTGTAGGTACTCTTATAATGCTTACAATTTGCACTATTTGTTGATTGACTTGCATTAATTACCACTAACATGGATACATTTCTAATTAAGAAAAGAAAATATGTTGATGTCTGTGATGAACCACATGGAGTGGCTATAGGGAAAACAACAAAAGGATCCATTGTAGGACATAAGAAGTGTAAAGGGAAAAATTCCAAACCTAATTAAAAAAGTGAATATTATATGAAACATGCACAAGCTTCCTATTCCTTAAGACACCCTTTCACATATTTATACATGGTGACCATGTCTCCTTGTTTAAAGTAAAAGTTAACCAGTTTACTTTCTTCTGAGAAATAGATATTGATTTATCTTTGTTTTTAATAAAAAGGCACAACACTAAAAAATACTGATTGCCAGAGGCAGGCCCGTTGCCAGGATTTTGATTTTGGGGGGGGGGGGGCGGGTTTGATTTGAGGGAAGGTGCTCAGGATCTACCCTAGCAAACCTTTTGTATCATTACCCCAATACCCCCATGCATATGGGATATATTGAGCATGGTGATCAGATCATGATATGAATAAACATAACAGTTTAAATAATGTACCAGTAAAGTCTTCTCGCAGACCAACTTGAGAATTTCAGGGGGGGGGGGAGGGCTGAAGCTCCTCAAGCCCCCCCCCCTGCGGCTATGGGTCTGACAACAGCACATACACATTTGATATATATATAGAGAGGGGGGGGGGAGGGAGAAAAACTGCTAGTAAAACTGAATTACCAAGTCACAAAAGGATGCATGCCTAACAAGTGTGTCACCAACATAACAAGTTCAAAAATCTCTGATATAGAGTATCAGGCATTTGTGTGCTTTTCTCATTACATGAGAAGGTAAACACTCAAGCTCCACTTTTTTGTTGTTGTTGTTCCTGTGCCCATGTGAATAGCAACAATTAGAATAGAAGAGATCTGTCTATCCATGTGGGCAATCCACACAAGCCAGAGTCCCAATTGATCTCTCTTACTTGAGCAATGCAAAAACGGACGAGGTAGGGTAGAGGGATCCATTCCCACATGTATTGAATAAATACATAGAACAAATTAAGGTTTTAATCCTTTTTTTTAACCCCCCCCCCCAAAAAAAATCTCTTAAACATGAGATATTCTAATGTCACACAGTCAGTTCTGGAAATACGTTTTTCAATTCATCAATTAACAAACCTATCACATGATACTTATGCTGATATACAATGTGTTTGAGTTTTTAAAAACAAAACAAGAACAGTAACACTGAGTGGCATGATCTTTGTTAGTTTTAAGAACTTGAACATACCAATCTCTGGGATTTTCTCTGATCCTTTGCCTAATTACTCTGTTTAGTACAGAGACTACTGAAGACTTTAATAATTTGCTTAAGATTTTAGACTTTCAAATAACAGGCTCGTATCTCCAAGCTTGCCCATCTCATTTTAACCTTGAATCAAGGTCATATGCGTAAAGTATTAAATACCAGCAGCTGTATATATTATATGAAGTTATGTTGTGTCTCTTCTGTTCATACTTTAAAACGCAATCACACATATAAATCTAAAAGTATGACAAATTCAATACAGATTATCAAAAAGTGAAAGTAACTTAAAATATGGCTCAGTGTTTCATCAGTCAAAAAGAGCAAATGCTTTACGAAGAAACGTGTTCTCTGCTGGTGATGGAAGGCCAAGGAAAAGGAGCCATATGGCTCTCCTGAAGTAAGTAATTCCACAATTTAGGTCTAAGTACAGAAATTCCTCTTCCATGTCCCAACCCAATATAATTCAGCACTTCCAGGACCCAAAGAGTATATTTTTGTAACCAGACAGGATGGTTTGTATTGCTTAGGTAACATGGCCTCAAAGCAACAGGGACTCTAAAGACAAGGAAGGGCATTTTGAACTATGACTGGAAATGGACAAGAAATCAATGAATATGATACAAAATGAGAGAGAGAGAGATGTCCTCAGCAACAAACAGTCACTTTACATTGCTGGACAAAGCGGCGTTTTTACAAAAGCACAGCAAGAAGAACGTATCTCTATAGCTGGAACAAAATTGGCTTATAACATGGGACAAATATGGTCTAAACGATGACTTCAGTATAACTTTAAATACAAAAAGTCCAAATCCAAGGATAAAGAACGCAAAAGATCCAAAGATAATAAAAAATGTCACTGTTATTTTGCTATTAAAGTTTCTGAAATAAAAATGAAAAAGTGTCTTGTTAAGCAGGTTTTGCCAATACAAGTTTCAGAAGTTTACACATAGGTAAAAAATGTAATTACTGTAAAACACAAGCATTTTTAATTATAGAGAGAACTACTAGAGACAACAACAACAACAACAAACAAGGGAGAGCACATTGCTGTCACAGACTTCAGGAAGCTCAAATGACCATTCAGTCACAGTCAGACAAATGTTTAAATTAGCAATGAAGTCTTTTAGTAATTTTTTTGGCAGAGGAAAACATATATTTGTTATGCAAGGTTTCACAATGGTGAACAAACCACATCACTATGCAATTTTATGTTACACGTAGAGGTCAAAAATCTGTATACTAAACGCCATTTTTAAAAACACCACACTGAGAATGGTATCCACAATTATTAAAGCTGGCATACAATTTCCAAACATCACTGTAACATCTGAACAGATAAGATTCATGTACTAATATAGTCAACTACAAGCATATCTAATGTAACTGTATGGTTCAGTTGTCCACGTTGTGTAACTAATCCAACACAGAAATCTCAGACTGAACTGGCAAATGGAGGACGCACCTATACCCAGAAGTACCTTAAAAAGTCACACATTGTGACCAATCTATCAATACATTATACCCATGTAAAATATCTGAATGAAATGATGGCAACATAGGAGCATTACCATGGCATTTATCATCTCCATTTCAACAGGGATAACAAACCTTGTATGCCCATGCAGCAAAAAGGGATGCCAATGAGGTGGCAGAGACTGGGATTAAACTGGCACAGTGACCTGTATCATTTTGGACTGCAGATGGGTGACAAAAATATAGTGACTCCTTGAGCACAGAAAATTTGTAGCACAAAAAGGGGCTTGACTTGGTTTTCCTCCTTGATGTAGTACTTGCATCAAGGATGACACTTCCCCATTCTGCTGCATATGTGTACGAGTCTTAATGTGCTAGAATCCATACTGAAATTATGTAAACTGTGATGAAAAAAAATTCCTACTTGTTCACAAAAATGCATTCCGTTTGTTCCTATCTCATACCTTTCATTTCCATAATAACTCTTTAAAATAGTTCCACAAAAGAAAGTGTTCATTTTCCTTTTATTTTCTACTTTACCACATTAATAACGTACACATATCAGTATAGTACTAAGAACGAATAAAATGCTAAAAATACACCCACTTTCCAGGACTAACTATTCTATTATTAAATATATAGCATGCTTTCTGATAAAACATGTCAATTCATTAGCCACATTTATGATTTTCATTCTGAGCAGAAACTTGCAGTGACATTTTTTTGTGTTTCAGAAACATATGCTACTGTGTAGGACTACTGAATCAGTTCCTTCAATGGTCACATTCAAAGATGCTTCAATTACTATTCTGTGTTAGTTCTGAAACTGCTCCTGTCTTTAGCTAGTTATTTCCCTGGAACAGCTGCTATTGCAGGAAGAAAACATAATGCTACAATGCTACATTCATGTACCTAGGAGTAACCCCCCCCCCCCACCTACTTTGTACTCAATGGGACTTATTTCTGAGTGCATGTGTAAGGGACTGTGCTGTAAAAGCAGTATTTTGCTACACAGCTGGCATATTAGTAAGTTCTGCATATTTATATAATCAAAAGTCAAGCACGACTGTATATTTATTTCTTCCTCAAGAACACACAGGGATATATATCAAAAAAAGAGACAGGAACCAATTGCCATGTTGATTATGCAAATGTCATGTTGAGCACTGGTTGAAACCAAGAATAAGCTTTTCAGAGACAACTAATCAAAGTGCTCTGAAACCCAAATGATGGTCTGTTATTTGAGAAACAGAAACAAGTTTTTGAACAAATGCTTCTGTGACAACTAGGTGAGGGTAATACCAAAACGAGAACCAATGATTACATTTTGTTCAAGAATTAATTTAATACTGAGCAATACTATCTCCCCAGCAATACATTCAGAGGGAATTACATTCCAGGTTCTATTTTGGTATGCGAGCAGAATAGTGTTATTAAATTGTCTTTAGGTTCAACCTTGGATGGAATCCTGTAGTTACGCTTCTTAAATTTCATCAAGGTCAATGAGATTTAAGCAGCTTCTATACACATCTGCAGCCTGTCTTCTAAGAACCTGCTATATATCAAACTGATTACCACTTTTATATTCATTGATAGGAAGCTTTCAAGGCCAAGTGCATTTTAACACAGTGCTTATACAAAAAGCTATCTAATCTTAATTATCAGTGGTGCCTGGTGATGATATCAAACAGAACAAAATAAGAATACCCCTTTGTTCTGTGAATACTGGAACACAGGTGTAATTTTCTTTCTGGAAATGCTGCTTTAAGAACAGTTTATCTTAAGAGAAACAACACAATTTTGAAACTGTTAGAAAAGCAAGACTTTTGTTAAGATTCTGTACATCCTATGAAACTCCTGTAAGAAAGTACACTTGGTATCTTAGTGACAGGAAACCAAATCTAGAACAAATTGAGGAGAAGGTTACCCTTTCACAACTCGCCTATCTTGGTTGGGTAAGAAAGACAGTTGTATTTATTACTTATAATTCCAAATGCATGTGTTCCTAATGTAAGTCAGCTTGAGGAGCTTTTAAAGATGATTGACTGCTATAGTAGATTTTTCACAGCTCCTTCCCAGTGCTTAGTCTGCGAACACAGGGCACTTTGTACAGATGGAGCCAGTCTGCTATTTCTCTGGTGCAAACTAGAAAATAAACAGACTAAGAATCTTCAGAGTGAATATCAAATAGGACAATATACTACTACATCTTCAGTCAGTGTGAAAGGCAACTGATCTGCTAGTTTTGTGGGTAAAATGTGTAGGTACCCACACTCGAGTACTTTGGGTCTATATGCTGATCTAATGAGAGTAAAACATAAGAAATTGCTTTACATATCATGTCAATCATAAAACAAATATGCCTAAGGCACTGCAAAAATGATTGGAATTTAAAGACTCTGGGAGCACTGGAAAGGATCCAGTGGTATCACAGTCCAATGCCAACACTCAGAAACACTTAAGTGCACACAGAAGCACTTTGCATGGATTTTCCTTGAAGTGTTACAAATCACCATACAACTTCCACATTCATTTCCATCAGCTTCAAAGCAAAACAAGAAAAATAGAATTTCTCTTTATAACCACAATTTGGGACCACTGAAATGCCCACCCAATGCAATACGTTAATAATACTAAATCCAGTGTTCCCGGCATGGGTGGATAATCACATTTGCTCTTGGCATCCTTGCTGATGGTTTCAGTGATACAGTATCATTCCAAATCAAAGTACTTCTTAAGGGACTAGGCCAAGGACATTGCATTAGTCCATCAGAGTAGAATATTGAACTCAATTGTGTTCACTCTCTTAACAACAAAGCACTTCAACCTTTAATATATGTTCCCAATCCCAAATATAGCCAAAGTCTTGCATAGAGCATTTTTGAAAAGCATGTTCAGCCTTTATCTGACCTTATTTTTTCAATGTTCTCACTCTCTTTTTATCCAATGTAATTAAGAGTTTCTTGCTGCTTCTCACTATTTCCCAGCTATTCTAGGTTACTACTTCTTATTAAAATGGTACAGTTAAGCAAAAAAAAAAAAAGTATGAGAATTACTCAGAATTTCCTCTTTACTTCCAAAAGATCCCATAGACATAAAAGCTACGTGATGGCTAAAGTAAAGGGAAATAGTGATTAGAAAGGTTTTTTTAAAAAAAACACTAGCCAAGAAGGTAATTCATAATGAATTTACCCATGATCCTTATATAATATAATATAATATAATATAATATTATAAACATTAAATATATTTGCAGTATATAGCAATATTGCTTTTGAAAAAAAACACTGATTTTTTTTAGACCAAACTGTTAAAATCCCTAATGTTTCTTTTCTTTTTTGCCTGTCTCAAACTATAACATAAAGGTAGGAGGGAAATGGCAATAATTTAAGGAGGGAAAAGACAATTTAAGTCAATCTGGTACCTCTATTATAAAATCTAAGGCCTTATATTTCTATATCAAGTCAAAATTCAACCTCTATATTGCTGAAACTAAATTGGTACAGTCCCTCATTTTCACCCCTTCGTTGGCTATTTTACTGAATTTGTGCCATGGTTTCTACATTTTCCCTTCCCTATTTTCTTTACATTTACACTATAGCTAGTGACCTATATAAAATTTGTACCAGAGAACCTCTAAAGTCTCTTGCATGTAGATGAAACTGTAAAAATATAAGCCAAACATATAAACCACCACTACTGATAGCCATCTAGTATGTAGCACATACGTTTTCATCATTAATTAATTTTAGTCGATTGTGACAACCCAAAAATACACTACTAGGTTACAATCACCATCTTTTAATTCAGTTACATTATATCATCACTCTTTTTTTAAAAAAAGTGTGAATAACATATTGATTGTACATGATTTCATATTTTTGAGCAAATTATTATGCAGAACACATATAACCTTGTATGTTTTCACAAAAGAACCAGTATGTCTGGCTTTACGATACCTAATGATACAAACATTAGTGTGCCCGTGCTCACACATACACCGTACTCATTCTCCATCTATGTCTGGAAAAAAGAAGACAAGTGGCAGGAGATGGATAATTGGGTCTCCAAATGGCATTGGCCAATTCCACAAAATTATGATCTCTTTAGTGATTTAGCCCTGCATAAAATTTCTTACAACTCTTTTCTCCCCCAAATTTCAATGACATTGAAAAAAATACTGCATTGCAGTATTTGCCAGTGTATCAGAGGGTATTCTGTCAGATACCCCAAAGTCAAACAGAAGAAATTCAAAGGCGTATCATTATATATAGTAAACATCAGACAATAAGCAAAGGGGCACGTGCTGTACCATGCATGTGTGTTGTTCACAACTGGAAGTGTATTCAACATAACTTCCCATTATATTGCTTAACTCCTGGGTTATACCTAAGACATCAAGAATAATCAAAACATCCCACATTTCTTTATGGGACAATCATGCACAGTAGAACTATGATCAATCTGCAAGAATATGTATAGATACGACTTAAGATTACATATGTGAAAAGAAGTATTCTCAGGAGCATTTAAGTATTAAATAGTATGAAAATTTAACTCAATGTAGCCAAGAAAATGGAAGCTAAGAATTAAAGCCCAAACCCATCCAATACGAATGTTCATGAACAGCGAATATATTTCATTTAAACTCAAGCTAGTTGCTCAAAACCATTCTATGACTATTAAGTATAGTATATAACGACATCAATCCAGTGAAGGTGTAAATTTCTGGACATCTTTTGTTCCAGTTCTTTCAAAAAGAAACAATAAGAAAAAGAACAAACAGAAATGAAAGAAAGGATGTCCACACAGCTGGAAGGGCATCACTCCATACAACTAGTCAAATGATTAGTTAAGCACAAAGAATTTGGGACAATTATATTTAAGAATGATGTCAATATTTAACACACACACACATCAAAGCAACTCCTCACTTCCTTTACCTCTCCAATAAATAACCCAGTGTAGTGGTAATCTTATGTAATTCCTCAGTTTTACACAATTCCTCTTCTACACATTAAGATTCTGGTTCATAAACTATTATGCTCTCAATAAAACCTTGCACGTGTAAGCAAGCTTATAGTAAATATGGATTCACACATACAAGCTATAGGTTTTGCAACTCTTTCTGAAAAATAAAAATGGACAAGGTCAGTATCAGGATATCTATAAATACAAAGAGAAACTGATCAACGTATTCTTTAAGTAACTAATATTATGTAGAATAAGTAAATTGAAGGAAAAAAACACACGAGAAAACAATAGAGATGACACTATTCAAAGCATGGGAGAATATAGGAAAGTATTAGTAGTTTTAACGCAGAATGATGATTAAGGACACATACCATGTTTCTGTACTTCTCCTTGAAAAAGACATCACATACATATGAACCTCCACAACTTTCTGTTCCTACACATAGGGTAATTCTTCCCCAAAGAAATATCAATTAAACTAATTATAATCACACTTTTCTTGTGTTTCTAAATGCACTTCTTTTTAAATCAAACATGCAAATTAATCAAATGTCAAATCAATGGAATGTGAATTCTAGCAGGCTATTTCTCTAATATGCTTCTAGTATTCTTGCTATACACACAAAATGAGCTTCTTCGGCCTTTTTATATTAATATATTTTCCATCACTTGTCAACTAGTGCCTTCTAACACTTTACACACCCCATCACCATCTTTGGATGCATACTACTATTTCATGACCAAGAACATACAATGCAATGAAAATTAGTGATAAGCGCTTCAATTGGTACTTAGCACACAGCTTGTATCTTAAAGCATAATGCTTCTCAAAATAGAAATAATGTATTGCAGTATAGAATGGTGATTCTGTAGTATTTAAGTTGGGTAGCAATGTCCACAATCTTTTGGGGGAAATGCTATGCTGCACATAAAGCGTATTTGCTGAAACTGGATGATTCTGATAGGTAATCTTGGCATTTCATGAAATATATGACTAATAGCATTAACACATGAAAAATCTTTACTTTGGTTAAGTTTATAAAGAGTTCCCATGCTTAAATTGGATAAATAAGGGAATCTGCAAATTGGCTCACTCAGTTCAAAGCCAGGAATCTTTTATACTGTATGTATTCCTCCTACTTTCTTGCACTATAGTTTTGCATCAGAAATAGAATAGTTAAAGAACCCCCACCCAACCTATACAGAAAAGGAACAGATGCAAAAAAGAAAGAAAGAAAGAAAGAGGCAGAAAAGATTCCTGAAATCACAGCCAGCTTCAGCCAGAAATGTAATTAACACTTATTTATATGGAATAATTAGAGTTGTGACACAAAGAGGGGCCAAGATAATTGAGGTAGCCCCAGAATATATATATTTTTCCACTGTTTGCAGTATTCCCACATGACTGCCACCTGCTCCCCCACTCCGCTTCCCCTATGCTCGTTTCCCCGGCAACCTTTCATTGGCTTTTCCTCCCAGCTATCGCTTTCAGTTCGGCTGCTCAGTCTAATCTTATTTGTTTTACACCCATCAAAACAAGCAGCTAGACAAAGAAAATCCTATAAGAATAGGGAAAATACCATTGCTTTGTCTCCCAGTTTATAATAAATATCCAGAGAGAAAGGGAGAGGAGAAAAAGGGAGAGGAGGGAGTGCCCGCTAAATGTTTAATTGAAACAAAAGTAGGAAGAAGGATGTGAATGTTAATGTCTCTTTTCCCCCCTCCTGCTGCCCTCCACCCCCATGACAGGCTCCCTTCTTGGAGATTCAGAAGTCCATATTTCATTTAGCCATTTTGCACAATCTATAGCTATATATCTATATATTTATGGGAAGCAAGGAAAAAGCAAGAAAGGGGGGTGGGGGGAGGGAAGAAGTCGTGTAGTTTCTGATTTTTCTGCCAGAAGAAGACACTAAAAATAGAAGTACTACTTTCACGTCAACTGATTCAACTTCATTCTGCATAAAAAGAAAGCAGCCTTGTTTTGTGATTAGCATTAAGATTCGGAGGAAACAGCATATGCAGTCATTAGATTCCTATTCAACTTGGCATCCGTGAAACACAAATGAAGATTAAAAGGCATCATGTACAGAGCACACAGTACAAAGGCACCACGACTGTCAGCGGAGATCATCTAAATGCATGCCCGCTGGATGAAGTGCTCAGTGCCATGACACTTCTCTATATTTATATAATAGTTGAACATACACATCACATACACAGGTGCCCTCCTTAAAAAAGCAAAATGACCTAGAATTTTATTTATAGCTCACGATCTGCCATCCTAAACAAGCATAATTCACAAGACATGCAAGCTCTATGAAGCTCATAAGCAGTTTGTTGCCAGCATTCACTTACCATTTTCAAGCCATTCCACTCCATCTGTGATCACAAAGATGGACCCTTACAGCCCCTCACAGTGTCAAAAGCAAAAAGAACGTTATGTAAAAGCTGACATTCCTTCTTACAGAACTGCTGCCCAACGATGCAACAAATCGGCATATACTAGGCGCTGGTACACATACAAGCCGCCTCCTCTTTTTATGAGGTCATGACAGGAAACTCTTTGAAATACAATATGCAGCATTTACTGAAGCTCCTATAAATCACTCTCTTAAAAAAATACCATGCCTACTGCGCAATACACCAAACCATAAAGTCTCAGTCCCAAGGCATTGCCTTCTTATTTTATCCTCCCTCCCCCCCCCCCCCCGATTCCATTTTGCATATGTGTTGCCTGCATGTGAAGGTGGGAAATTTAAGCATCCCACCCCACCTTTCAGCATCTCTGTTGGCCACATGCAGCCTTGCAATAAAAAGTCACCCTTCTTTTTATTCCGAAAGAGAAATGATCATGACCTGAAAATGGCAAGGAAAACGCCTGCAGCTTTTTATTAAAGATAGGCAAGTATATAAAGGAGGGATGAGGGGAGAGAGAAAGACGGAAGAAAAAGAAAAGAAGAAAGAATGACATTTAACAAGCGAGCCAGCAGGAGCAAACTAAACTCATGTGACAACACAGATTGATCAAAATGCAGACTTGGGGAAAGCTGTATGTTCTATACAAAGGCTATGAAAGACTGCTGCAAGAAACAGATTTTAAAAACTACTAATACCTACCATAACCATTATTAATGGAAAATAATGGGTCCTGCAAGGCTTCAATTCCTCTAAGGTTTGACAGGGTTTTCAGGGAAGGAAGTGTTTTATTATATATATCTTTTTTTCAAAAATCCACAAAATACACAGTGCAGATGTCTGCTGCAGCAAAAGGAAGAGAAAAACAAAAGAAAAGAAAACCCAAGCACTGTGTTGAAGCCCCCTGATTTTAAAATGCAGATAACAACTGAATAGAGCCTTGATGAAATGGGCTAGCAGCTTCTCCTTTTTACATCCATTTATGGGACCATCTGTCAGCTGAAAGCAAGATCCGATTGGCTAGGGAAACTAAAGGAGGCGTTGCAACATCAGGTGCTATTGAAATTAGCTCCTGCCAGATTGACAATGTTAATGATTTGGTGACCTCTACAACAACAGGGACCAGATTTCTGAACTGCTGCTTATGTCTAGTAATTAAGGGCCAGTTTAAGAACATCACACATGCATGGATTTTATCCACACCTTCCTCCCCATCTCTCTTAACTCACACTCACACATACACGCACACACAGCCATTTAAGGCCACACCTAGAGTTTCCAACACAGACATACAACTATTACACCTCATTCATGCTTCACCAACTGTATCCTCTCAACTCATCCATGTAGGGCTCTGAAGTCTAGAGTATTTTAGCCACCTTATCTTTCTCGACAGTTGCTTTCCAGAGAAATGCATATTTAATGATCTGCCTCTAGGCTTAAAAGATATGGCAAAAACAATTTAATGTGCATTTTAACTATATTTATTCAAAAACAGCATAGCTTTTAATCTTTACACAATTCTCAGACCATTGTCCCTAACAAAGAATGCGGACAAATAAAAATTGTGGCTGCACTCCTATTTTTCAGCTGGATTTTGATTGAGCATCATCCCACATTTTTCAAACTAACTACTTAGCAAAAATTATGAATACAACAAATATTATTTTTAGTGAATTATACTATTGGTCTGTTCTTTTAAGACAAAGAAAAATACTGACTTAGTATAATATACATGAGAATAAAATTGGAAAATGGCTAATTGGCTAAAATTGGAAAATGCTTTGTTACTTCTACCTGATGAGATCACAAAACTCCAATTAAAACTGAATTTTAAACTTTTCACTCTCACTCATTTGTATTATTTTTATTTGTCATAAAAGGTCTCCCCGATAAAAGTACTTATTATAGACAAATTTGTTTCAAGCAAGTCACCAACCCAATAAACTATTATCTTCTCATACTGACTGGATGTAAGAATTTTACACAAAATTATTCTCGCTATTAAATATTTATTTTAATCCCATCTAAAATTTAACACATTTGGGAAGAACTGACAAATTTATACATTTACATTGTCTTCTAACACAGTGTAAAACATTTGGATGGGCCAGAATATACACGTATCTCCCACTGGAGCTGTCATATTATCATACAATGGACAAGCAAAACACGCAAAGAAAATTGTGTAGCATAATTTTAAAAGAAATCATATAAACCCACTGAAAATTGTAAAATGTAATGCAAACTTGTGAAGTGCAAAATGAAGCTCTCTTTTTGCATCCAGTTTCGACTGTTCTTCAGTACAAGCTAACGGACTGAACTATATTATTTCAAAGCAGAAAACATCAGCAAGCATGAAACAAAAGTAAATGCAAAAGGATGCCAAGTGACGACGCATCCCGACTACAGCACAATATCCTCACAGAAAAAGTTTCATTTGTAATGCTAATTCTGATTCAATGTCTCACTGAGGGTTAAAAAATTAAATACGGTAGGACGGAATCTTTTATCCATCCTTTTCCCTGTCTGAGCACACTTCACTGGGTTCTGTTTTAATTATTCTGAACATCAACAAAATTCCAGCTCTTTGTCTTAAAAAAAACAACAACTGTAGATACTACTATAAACTAGGTACTTTTCCAATTTAACATTCATGCATTTTGCACAGGGTGGAAAAATATCCAAAGGGAAACATTTACAAATTGCATACGTAAATAAATAAATAAAGCACAGGAAATCCACAAGGCAAATATACGGAGGCCTCTCTCCAAAGACAAAGGCAGAAACCTATTGTTACAAAAGAGATGGGGGGAATCGGACTTATTATCACATTTCCAGTAGGACCATTAATCAAGCTGGGCGCTGACCACGGCATCTCCAGCAGTGCCACAATTTCTAAACCATCACCATTTTCTATAAAGTCTCTCAATTTTTAACCTGGAAGCCTCCAAGTAAAGGTGTTATTTCCATGCAACCCCTCCCCTGCAAAACTTGACTCAAAAATACAGCTAATCCAGTCTCAAAATGCATCCACAGGACTGATTTCCCCCTCCCTCTCCTTCCTTACCATAAATGAGCAGTTTCTTGACTCATTAATGACAGCTTCCCTTAAAAGCAGTGATCTCATAGCACTGTGTCCCTCTCCACCATGCATACATCCCAAAGGTTGCGGGTATCTTAGCATCAGGAACCGCCAGCAAGCTTTCTCATACAGAGCCCAGATGGACTATACTTGAAGCCAATTCAGCGTTAATAACTACCCTACTCTGTGCAGTTAAGAAGCCTTACGTGGCATAATGTCCTAAGCAACAGCAGCTGATTAAAACCACAAATAAAAGACAATCCTGTTATCCAAAATGATTGAGGGAAGGGGGGGTTAAAATAAAGCAAAGAAGGATTCCTATTTTCTCCTTTTTGTTTAAAGCTCTCACGTTGATGGAATCTTTTCTAAGCATATGGAAGAAGAAAAGAAGACAAAAAACCCGAATACTGCCCAGAAGATGTGACAAAGTATTACCTCATTATTTAACAAAGCAGCACTAAGCGTCCTGGTGATTTCAAACATCTTGCCACAGATTTTGGTTTCAGAGGAACAGAAAGAATCCTTTGCAAGTCCAGTCCTCTATCTGCACAAGGGATGCCAATTTTCCTGCACACCACAATGTTTTCTCCCTGGAGTTAACACATTAGAACATCTAGTCAGTGAGCTGCATTTTCTCTCTTAGCGTACGCAGTAGACTCACTCCTGTAACATGGACTGCTCTCTCCTTGATAGAATAGCCTGCTGCCCCAAACATGGTTGTTACTTAAACTATTCTTTAAAGTCACAGTTCGCTCTCTAACCGCCAGGTGGGCAGCGTGGAATGGTTCGAAATGAACATCTTGAGGTCGCCGTGGAATAGATTGTCACTGTGATTCCTGATACACATAAAATCCAAAGTGGCGTAAGAGACAAAGGTGTAGCTTGCATTTTTAACTCCTGTCTTGTCGGAACAAAAATAAAGAGAGGCTGCTAGATCAATATTAAAATGTGCATTTATGCATCTGCCCCCCACTTCACAGGAAACAAGATGCAATAAACTGGCAATACCAAAATTATATTTTTGAATATTTAGTAAAACTGGAATATGACTTCTGCTCTTTTTCATAACAGCATAGTTCTATTTTTTTTTTTTGTCGTGTCAGGAGTGACTGCAAGTCGCTCCTGGTATGAGAGAATTGGCCGTCTGCAAGGACGTTGCCCAGGGGACGCCTGGATGATTTGATGTTTTTATCATCCTTGTGGGAGGCTTCTCTCATGTCCCCGCATGAGGAGCTGGAGCTGATAGAGGGAGCTCATCCGCCTCTCCCCGGATTCGAACCTGCCACCGGGGGCTCCGCATAGTTCTACAATAACCCTATATAACCCAAGCAGTAACAATTAATGTTGGGATGAATGAGATGAAAAAAATGATTACACAAAACTTGAATATCCAAGTTTTTTAATGCTTCCTGCCAGTTCTCACATTTAAATTGACAGATGAGGTCAACAGCTAAATTTTTCTGCATTTAAGAATGAAATATAAAAGAATTTCTATCCACTCATTTATAATCTTTGTAATCTTTTGTAATCTTTGCATTTCAGTCTTAAGTAGCTGTGAGCAAATGACCAGTTGGAAAATACCTACTCTTTAAGAGAGCAAATATATTCATGAGTACATGCAACATACTAAACAGCTGAAATTTATCTGGTGGGATTTTTGAAAAGTATAAAACTCATGTTAAAGGTAAAGGTAGTCCCCTGACATTATGACTCCCATAAAATTATGGAAAATGGAGATGCAAATCTTCTCCCAAGAGAACTGAAAGACTATCACACAAATAGCAATGTTGTCACTGTCCACACAACTACATAAAATTTAATAGGTAACTAAAGCCGAAATGTTCTCTTCTCTCACAGCAGAGACTGTGAGTAGTGATTTCCCCTGACCAATTAAGATAATTCAAACATCCCACACTATCACATCAGTTAATACCAGTATGTGAAACACAGTGCTCTGAAGCTAAAAGTGAAATAAATGTGCACCACATACACCACACATTCTTTATCTAAAGTAGTATACTAGGTTCAAAAGGAGGTGTGTGTGTGTGTGTGTGTGTGTGTCATAGCTTGGAGCGAGATTACAAAACTTAAAATAATCAATTGAAACAGTAAAAAGACTGTCTAGTCCAGTGGTTCTCAACCTGTGGGTCCCCAGGTGTTTTGGCCTACAATACCCAGAAATCCCAGCCAGTTTACCAGCTGTTAGGATTTCTGGGAGTTTGAAGATCAAAACATCTGGGGACCCACAGTTGAGAACCACTGGCTCTAGTCCATTTTTCATCTCCAATAGTGGCAAACGACATATCCCCGGAATGCTCAAGGAAGCCACTGAGGTCAATGTTCTTATGACCTTCAGTCAATTATGTACCACCTTTAACCACTGAAAATCCACAAATTACTGGTCCTTTATACATCTTTCCAAAACGATTTGAAAGTCACGTAACACTTTGGTTGTCATCACATCTTGTAGCAAGAAACTAATGCCCTTTGACAATTGCCTTCTTTATGGCAACAGCTGAGGGCATAATCGAAGGAAATGTTACTTGCTGATAAATTCGACTATGCTTATCAGTGTCTTACTCCTGAGACCTTTTCTCCTAAGTGTGATGTTTGATTAAGATTGTCACCTTAGCCTGAGGACAGGGACAATTACATTGGTTGTTTTGTAAGCCACTCAGGCAGAAGTGTGGAATGTAAAGGCTTTTAAATGAATTAATTACATTCTTGAGAAACTTTAGTTTGGCCAGAATGCTGCAGCTAAACTTTAACCTAGGGCACTTATAGAGAATAAGTGAGCATCTTCTTAAGATTGCTTCAATGTCTACCAGTCTTTCTGGGCACAGGTTGTGACTTATAAAACCACATAAACCCTGGGAACAGGCTATTTCAAATATTGTACCCCCCTTATCATCATGCCCAGATTTTAAACTCTTTGGGATAAAATTCTTTTTAGTACTTCCATCATCAGATATTCTATCTTTTACTGTGGTGTTTTGGATTGGCTTTAATGCTGAATCAGGATTTTTTAAAAACTCTGTAATGCTGTTAGAGACATATGTCCAGAATCTTATGAAATTGACATTTACTAGACAAATGTGTAATTTGGTACAGATGTTATGATTATTATTGCAGTGCCAGCCATGTCTCCAAGGAGTTTTTGTGTGGTTAGTGGCTGAAACTACCCCATCCAGTCCATATGTGATTTTTCTGCCCCTATCTCCATTACTGTATTCTGAAGTGTGGTTCATTGTCTTGTCAGTTTGCTTAAGATGGGAAGGAGAACTACACATCTCTCGGGTCTCATGCAGCCTTAGGGCCACTCTACAGGTGTAGTGGGCCCCACTCTCCCTTCAATTGAAAACAGTTGAAAAAAAAACCTGATACTCCTGAAACCATCTAAAATGGAATTAATAAAAGGAGTAGTTCCTACATTCTCCTACCCCTATTACAAAAAAACATACTGGTAAACAGATTTTGGGCTTTTTATGATTAATTTCTTTACAACTTGCACAAATCACAGTGAATGCCAAAGCTGGGCAAAAAGGACTGCCACTTCCAACTTCCCTATCCATGATATTTTATTTATTTATTTATTAACTTGTATACCGCTACTCCCAATTTGGCTCAGAGTGGTTTACAGAAGCAGATTAAAACAATACAATTAGCTTTAAAAATTACAATAACAAAACAATAGGCAGCAAGAACAGGCATAGTCCAGGTTGTTCACCCATCATAAGCTTGCCGGAAAAGAAAAGTTTTACAGGCTTTCCAAAAAGCAAGTAGGTCTCGGATGGTTCGAGTTTTCAACCGGCAAGGCATTCCATAAACAAGGGGCCATGATCGAGAAAGCTCTATGCCTAGTAGATGACAAATATTTGTAGAGGTGTCCATTTGGATCACATGATTATGTTCATAGCTGTTCTCTTGAATCACTATGTGCCACCTGCAAATTAGCTTATTAATATGTTATGAAGCCAACTGCATACTTTTGCTCCATTATAAAAACGGTTCATTTATTTCTGCTTACTGCTCTACAAGAACAGGTCACAAAATGATACGTGAGGTTTATCCCTTAATCTGTTTCCATTCTTTACATTTACATTCAAAAACTTTTTGAAATCCAAATATAATGGGAAGATCTATCTATTAAATGGCCAAAATACAATGTTGTTTGGCTTGCAAAGCACATTCTTACTTGGCTAGTACAGATATTTTCTTTATTTCCCATCTGAAATACAAATACTAATCCTAACCATTTATGTTTCTATATGTAACCTACATTATTGTGAGATTATTTATCCCGTATTCAGGTATGCAGGAAATATATGTATTTTTTGACAAATAACAGAAGTATCTGCACTTTCGTCTTGAAGTTTTTTCTCTCTTGGATATAACAGTATACACTGCATAAAGCCAAAAAATTTATTGTTTCCCTAATAATCCCCAAACAGAGACTCACTTTTCCATAGGAAACACAGCACACATAGACTATATGAGTATGTAACAAAGGAATACTGCAAGTAGTGCATTGCATTGAGGCACACAAATAAATCCTATTTATTGCAAGCCAACAGAGAAATTTTAATCTGTTTAACACATTCTCTCTCCTGTTCTATGCCTTTCTAAAGATTTACTTTAGATAGCTTTTCAAAGTTAGGTACAAATGAATTTTTCGTACATATGGAAAAAGCACAATTACAGAACAGTACTCTCTGATGGTGTTCTGGGAGATACACATTTTAGAAATGTTCAAAGCAATAACAGTGCAAATCTATTTCACTGTTGAAAGTATGGGAGGGAAGGAGTCTTCTGGCACTGGTTTATTTTAACATGTGATTTCATGATTAAATGATCTGAGGAAACCAGCTTCTGAGGAAACAGACTGTAATTCAGAAAAGCTTATGATGAAGCAAATCAGAAATGTCTTAAAGGTGATAGAAAACTCCAATTCCCCCTTCCTTCTCATTTTAAGTGATCTCTATATCAAGGCTTCTTAAACTTTTTTCCACTTGCGACCCCTTTCTACCTGAGAAATTATGATGCACCTATGGGTATATAAAATAGGTATAAAAATCAAACATTTACTGATAATACATTAGCATTTTCAAAAGGTACAGCTGAAGCATTTTTTGCACAATTCACTTTTTTTTTGTCGTGTCAGGAGCAACCGCTCCTGTTGTGAGAGAATTGGCCGTCTGCAAGGACGTTGCCCAGGGGATGGCTGAATGATATTTGATGTTTTATCATCCTTGTGGGAGACTTCTCTCATGTCCCCGCATGAGGAGCTGGAGCTAATAGAGGGAGCTCATCCGCCTCTCCCCGGATTCGAACCTGTGACCTGTCGGTCTTCAGTCCTGCTGGCACAGTGCTTTAACCACCTGCGCCACCGGGGGCACAGTTCACTGTAAACGCTGTACATTATTAAAAACAGATTTGTGTAAATTTTCCGGTTGCCAAACTTTTCACTGAGCTAAGTGGTTTGGATCCATAGTTTAAGAAGCAGTGCGCTATACCACAAAGCAAACAATTTGCTCTGTTTATGGCCTTTGTACAACTAAAACTTGTGTGCCAGCTGCGCCCATACCTTGAAAAACCTATGGCTATGGTGGTCCATGCTTTGGTTACATCACATTTAGACTACTGTAATGGGCTCTACATGGGGCTGTCCCTGAAGCATCCAAAAAGCTGCAACCAGGCTACTTACAGGTGCTGGACCCAGGGAGTGTACAACTCCTCTGTTACAGCACCTTCACTGGCTGCCAATTTGTTTCCCAGTCTGGTTTTGACTTTTAAAGCCCTAAACGGTTCAGGTCCAACTGACCTACCTGACTGCAACTCATCATGCCAACCTGCCTGCTCCTTAAGATCTTCAGGGGAAGACCTGGTCTTGTTTCCACCACCGTCACAAAGCGGTTAATTACGATGAGGGAAAGGGCCTTCTTGGTGACCGCCATTTCTTTGGGAATACCCTTTCCAAAGAAATCAAAATAGCTCCCTCTCTTTCTTCTTTTAAGAACCAATTAAAAGCTTTCCTGTTTAGATAAGCGTTTCACAAAGAAAATTAATTTGAAGTGCCAGAAAATGCCATAATGTTATTGACTGAAGCAGAGTGCAATATAACTTGACATGATGTCACATGAATGCGAATGTATATTGTCCTTATTTTTAAATTGCTAATTTTAAGATTTATTTATTGTTTTATTGGTGTGGATTTATGCATCTGGATTGTTGTTTGTTGACATTAATATGTTATAAGCCACTTTGGGTCCTGTGAGGGAGAAAAGTGGAAAATAAAGATTTATTGTGCTTATTATTACTTATGGCAATCCATTTGTAATAGTTATTATATGTCAAAGCTTTCATTTTCAATAGACCTGGACTTTTTTTCTCTTTTTTCTCCAGTTGCATTATAAAGGGACAATAAGACTAGATTCGTCACATGGGCAGAATCATCACAGTCGCATTAACTTTAAATGTTCCAACTCTACAACATACTCTCTTACAGGAATGCAAAGACTGATTCTTGTCAGACATTATTAATGCAAAGAATTTTACTATTATGCAGTTCTATTCAAATTCATACTGGAATAAGTTATATTGAAAACAGGGGGTTGTATCTCTCATTATGAATGTCCAAAATGCCATTTCACATCTTGTATAATCAACAGAACTCACATTATTTAATAGGAAATATGACAACTGATGTATCCTTGACAAGGCTCAGCCTTTATGTTTGTTCCATGTAAAAATGCCATGTTATCAGAAGACAATACTCGATTTGTCATTTTTTTTCTTATTAAAATAAATATTTCTTGAAAAATACAATTTATTCAAAGTATCTTTCACTCTTGAGATGAAAACTGTAATTAAAAGTGACAATTAAAACAATATCAAGGACACTTAAAAGAAACATGTCATTATAAAAATTACATATGATAACCAAAAAGTGGGGAAACGAAGGGGTATTGCAAAGCATTTCACAACTCTTCTTTCATTCTTTCTATTCTACTCCAAAGTAATTTAAAATTTAAGACTTGCTCAATCTGATTTTCATAATTTGTATTTAAATTTATACCAACATATTAAACTGGAGAAGAACTAGCAGCTATTTTTAAGTAGCTGAACAGAAATCTAGACTACATGTCACTAAATTATATTTGAACGCTTCCATTGTTGAAATAGATTTATGATTTTCTTGGCCAATTTTCCTCATGTTTTATAAGGATTCATCAATGCAGCCAGAATCTCCCTCTCCTAATAGTATCACTGCATGCTTTGTTACCTGTGTCTAGAGACATCATGCTGTGTTCAGATAAAACTTAATTGTTCTTCTGACACTGAACAATAAGGGACCTTTAAACTCATCTAATAAACTACAAGTGCTTTATTTTTAGCATTGTTTCAAAACAAACACAATGTCAGTAGACCAGACACTGCATCAGGTTAAAAAGCCATTTTATCTTTCAAGGATATCCTTCTCATTTATAACAGTGCCAATATTGGTAAAATAAAACTATTCCTGACAAAGAAATTCTGTATATACCTTCATGGGAAGAAAACCCACCAGGTATCATAGCAATTCCTCCTGAGTAGATGTTAGAACTGCTGTGATATATTATAATTTTTGAAGTAGATTTGTAACATTTTATCAAGTTTCAGAGTTGAATGAAACAAAGGAAAATTTCAAACCAGTGGCCTTTAAAAATGATTCCAAAATTGCAGAAAAAAATCAATTTGGGCCCCATCTACACTGTTATATTGAACTGCATTATACAGTCAGTGTAGACTAATATAATGCACTGAACTGGATTGAACTGGATTATATGAGTCTACACTGGCATATAATTCAGTTCAACCTGCACTATAATGGCAGTGTAGATGGGGCCTTGAATAACTCCTCCATTTATTTTTTAGTTCCCAATGAAATGCAAACTAATTCTGTTTTGAATCTGGTATAACACATTTCATTTAAGCTAGCCTCACACATCACATAAAACAACTAAATATACTAAACAATAACCCTAATGACTGCAGAGTGTAAATGAGCTATGAATTATTTCCTCAACGATACAATCCTAAAATTTATTAACCCACTGAAAGATTTCCACCTGGCGTAAAGAAGGGCACATTATGAGAATTAGCTTGTTGGCTAGGGTAATCATACTTCTATAAACCACAGTACTTTCCACAAGCTTGATAACTTCTCTTGTATGTGCATGTGGTAATATTCGGACTGTATAATGATTGCTACTTGGAAAAATGGACTTGAAAAGGTTTGCATTAGTTTTTCTTGGCCATCATTGCTGAGACTGGAGAAGTTATGGGAGAAAAGTAGTGTTCCTCAAGTATTTACATGTATTTAGCTTGCCTAACTGTTTTTATCAGACCCTTTTTACCCCCAAGGATATTCACATTTACCATCTGTAACATAAGTTTTGCAAGATATGGTGCTACCTCAAATATAAGGTTCACAGTTGTTCATCACCAAAGCACTTGCCTCCTGCAAGTGATGCAATCTTAAATCCTGAGAAATACTTTTGGTGAGGCAAACTGTATTGCCAATGTCTTACTCAGCATGGAAGCCAAGATGGTTCAGTGTTCTGTCACCGCTGGGCTTGAAACGAAGTGCTTTTAAAACAGGACGTGCAACTTTAGCCCAACGGGAAGCCAGGGGGCCCAAAGAGAAGAATTTCCCCCCATTAAACGGTCTTTAGAAGGCTTGAGCTTAAATACAACAAAGTCTTTTATTGATGAACAATTAAACAGAAACTTCTTTTGTCTTCAAAGATTAAACAAATGCTTCCAGGCTTCAAGCAACTGGTGGCTTTTAACTGTTTCTTTGCTTTACTTCCAAGGAAAATCCCTTTCTAGCTCCTCCCAGGCTAACTGTGAACCTAGACCTGACTGATGTGAATCCACTGCCGGGCTGAACTGCGTCTCAAAACCGAATGGACGTACCAGTAGGCCTGTAGTCACTTAGCTGGAGATCTTGATGTTTAAAGCCATCATTCCCTCCGAAATTCCTTAGGGCTGTAAGGCTGTTTCCCCGGAACCTTTGGGAATCTTTAGACGCTCTTAAGACTGTTCTCCCCTGGGAGGTCTTAAGGGTTGAAGCCTTTGTACAGGAGAAAGTCTGTACACATCCTGTACATTGATTTCCTAGCTGAGACTAACTGAAAAATGGCTCCCTTCCCTCCAAAGCCCAAAAGGGGGGGCGGGACCAGGGAACCTAATGATAATTGACAAGCAATTGACCCAATAACTACAAAGTAAGGAAAGCCATCTAACTGCAAAGGCATAAAACTTTAAAATACATGCAGTAATCAACAAATAGCAAGATAAGCTGAAGCTCCTGGTGCGGCTGTACCAGAACATTCAGTATAATTAGTTATTGGCTCAAACTAAATTTCAACTCAGGCTATCCCTGTTGACCCAATTGGCAAATTTCTCCTCCAATTAGGCAAGAGACGCAAATTGCTTCATTTTAAAAGTTTTTGTGGAAATGATTATCTAGCAGGTATTATCACAAAAGCGATGTTGCGCACCATGAGTGGCTGTTGCCCTGCACCTTTTATGCAATTTATAGGTTTGCTGTTCGGGAATTTTGCTTCTTCTACAAGCTTGTTGACATTGTCAAACACAATGATCCCCATATTAAGACAACACTTGACATTCTCCAAATAACTAGTGGAGGATAACTTCTGGGGAAATTGTGTTCTAGTAGTCATATGATGCTTACATAGGAGGGGAATCTTTGACCAGATAGCACATATTGCAGAAAATTGAATTCCAGCCCCACTTCACTGAATGTAATCCTGTTTTAAAATACCCATGCATGTAACATGAAAACTATATGCTTCAAGTTCAATTTTTCTCCTTTGTAGACATGTAACTTTTTTGTAGAGAAAATGTTTACACTAAGTCTATTCATAGATACCTGTGGTAGTTTTGCAAATGGTTTGGAAAGCATCCTTTCTCAAAATATCTAGGTCTTCAGTTATTTTTTTGGGGGGGGGGATGGGGGGAGGGAATGATCTCGTAACTTTTGGTTTTCAGACATCACTTTTTCCGATTCTCTTTGATTTATACTTTTTATTTTACTATCCTTCCTTTTTTCAATTTCTGTCGTACTTTTTAAAACAAAACAACAATTTATTTTTTTAAATGCTGTAGGCCATCAAATAAGCAGTCTGAAGAAATGTATTGTTCTATTACGGAGTGGGACTTTTTGAAGAGCAAAACACTCATTTCACCTGACCCCCAAACCTTGTTAATTACTATGTGGCACTATTTGGACTGCTTCACCAAAAGATCAGAGAATTATAATATCAATCTAAAATTATATTTTGCTTTTTCAAGAGGAAATTTTGGGCTATTTAGCTGTGTGAGAACATTTATTGAATAACCTGGGGGCATTTCTACACAGACAGTATTAAGGCGGAACTACAAAATGGAACTTGGGGAAGTTACCAGTACTCATGGGATAGGGGGCAGTATGGGGTTAGGGAGGGGTTTGGCAAGGGTGGCGGGTGGTGATTGGATGTTTGGGTGGCAGGGGATGATTGGATGTTTATTAAACTGCACCACAACTTTGAACCAATGATTTTTGTTCCGGGGCGGTCCTAAACCGAACCCCTTTGACTGTATAAAAAGGCCACATGGCTTGAGGCCTGTGTCGTTTCCACGAGGCGCCATGTTGCGTAGGAGGCGACCCAAGCAGCTGCTTGACTTCTGAGTAAGCTGCTTTCTTGAAAGAAACTGACTGCCTGTCTTGTTGTTCCTGCGCCCGCCGATTTTGCAGCCTAGGAAAGGGATTATCCACTTCATTTTTGGTGACCCCGACATGATTACTTTGAAGGGCCGATAACAACAGACAGGTCCTGTTGGCAGGTCGATTGCTGGTCCGGGACCGGGACTGGAGGCAACCACCGTGAGCCGAGAAGAAGGGGGCCCCCGATCGCCGCATAACCGGTTGCGGTGCTTCCCTCTTTGGGCCGGGCCCGAACCAGGACAATCGCAGTCGAGAAGTTCGCAAGAAACCAGTCCGGGGAGGATCCAGGTGGAAAGTCCAGGGGCGGAGGTTGTTCCGACGTCTTCAGAAATCTGGCAAGTATAGTGGTCAAGTTAGACACTAGGGAACACACACATAGGGCTGGTACCAGGGGAAAGGAAGGGTGATCACTAAGTTTCCCTGAGGGAGGGAAAAGGGAGGAAGGACTGAAAACCTTGCGGTTCCTGAAGCACACCGTTGAGTGTCCGGGTGCCTAGGCCAGGGTGGAAGGTCCGCGTAGGAACCATGGGTGGGGGAGGTTCAAAAAAGGACACCCCATTAGGATGCATGTTGAGGAATTTTGACAAATTTGTGGCGGCTTCAAGTCAAGCCGATTCAGAGGATTTTAAGGACTATAGGTTGAGGAATTTATGCAATAATGAGTGGCCGACTTTTCCATTTGGGTGGCCAGAAGAAGGAACTTGGGACATAAAGAAGATTAGGCAGGTTGAGGCCTATTGTGCTGAACATCATCCGGATCAGCTCATCTACATAGATGCGTGGGATACTGTAGTGACTCAGAATCCGGACTGGGTGCAGCAGTGTAAGAAGCTTAGGTGTATGGCTATACGCAAAAAGGGAGGCCGAAAACCAGCCAAGATCTTGGAGGCAGATACAGAAGAAGAATGGCCCCAGGCGGGACTTCCAGGTCCTCCACCTCCACCTACGGCCCCTCCGGCGGCCCACAACCTGTCCCCAGGACAGTCAGTAGTTGCAGAATTTGACCCCCTTGCTCCGCCAAATATGGGTCCGCCGCCTTTGCCACCTTATGATAGTACTCCCTTGAGGCCTACTCCATCTGGGCCTCATGGGGATCTCTCTAAAGAATTGCAGAAATATGTGAATCGGAGACTGCCCAGTGATGCAAGCCCGGCTCTTACACGAGCAAGGGAGGCTTTGAAAAAAGGAATAGGCGCAGATATGCCTACTGGGGACTTATTGGGAGAATTCCCGATAAGGGAAGTCTACGCCTTAGGACAAAATGACGCAGTCCAATCCCTCTTTCAGGTGGTCCCATTTACTAGCAGTGATCTCCTGAATTGGAAGAATTCCACACCTCCTTACTCAGAACAGCCGATGGCAATGGCAAATCTCCTAGAGACAATAATGTCCACCCATAATCCCACTTGGAAGGACTGCAAACAACTTTTGCAGGTCCTCTTCACTAACGAAGAAAGGAGGCAGATTTTAAATCAGGCAAGCCTAATTGCCCAAGAGGTAGATGGGAGGCCGGCCGCTACTGACGTGGCCGAATGGGGACGTCAGCAGTTTCCCCAAGAGGTAGACCCGCAGTGGAACTACCAGGAGGTAGCCCATCGCCAGAGGTTGAGTGTTTTCCAGGGGATTTTGGTGAAGGCCGTAAGGCGAGGGCCCCCGAGACCGTCCAACATTTTAAAAATCCAGGGGATACGCCAGGAGAAGTCTGAATCGCCCACAGCATTTCTTGAAAGGTTAGAAGAAGCATATAGAAAATACAGTCCATACAATCTGGACGATGATAATGGGAAACGCGCGATACAACAGTCATTCATTACTCAGGCAGCGGATGACATTAGAAGGAAGATACAGAAACAGCCAGGGTTCATAGGTAAATCTATGACAGAACTCCTGGCCATAGCGGACCAAGTCTATATGGCCAGAGATCAAGTCGAGGAGGAGAAAAGAAAGAAGGACAGGAAAGAAGGGTACAAGGTTTTGGTTAATATGATGGAGAAGCCTGAGGCGCCCAGGGGACGGGGGCGTGGGAGAGGCAGAGTACGGTTGGATTGGAACCAGTGTGCCAAATGTAAGAAATATGGGCACTGGAAGGGAGAATGCAGGGGACAGGAGGTAGAGGGACCAGTCCAGAAGGATATGGGGGGTCGAGGAAGAGGGAATGGTCGAGGAAGGGGACGCGGAAGCTACCCCCTCACTACACACCTACAGCAGATGATATTAGTGATAAGACTGCAGGATTTCCCATTCCCTGCTCCTGGAATTACTGCCTAAAGCAGACTAGAAATAGGAAGATATCCCATTCTCTGCTCCTGGAATTACTGCCTAAAGACGGCTAGAAAGAACCCTTTCTAAGGGCCCTTCCACACAGCAAAATAAGATATGTACAGTGTGCATGGGATTTTTTTAATTGATTGTTTTTTTAAAAAATCTATAGTCCGGCCCTCCAGCAGTCTGAGGGACAGTGAACTGGCCCCCTGTTTAAAAAGTTTGAGGACCCCTGAGTTAAATGGTATCTTCATGGACAAAAGAACTGTTTTGTCATTGTTCAGTCTTTTAATAGCAAAACATATTGGTTTGTGTAGCAGACAGAGATTTTTTCCCACACTTCCCTCCTGGATATGTTTTGACTGTTTTATGTAGTTCCTCTTTGAGCATTTGCTCATTGTATTTGGATTTGACCCAAAACATATCATAATTGACTGCAGCAAGGAGACAGACTCTGAATATTTGCAGATGCAAGCAATCCCCCTTTGCAACTCTACTTTTGAAATTCAACATAAATAAACTCCATTTGAAAGGTTTTCGGATCTACCATGGCTCTGGTTGGTGCCGAGACATGACCTCCATCTCCTCTCTATTATTCACTTTACAACTATGGTCTAATGACATAGTATTGTATACCATATGCATATTTGAGGAAGCAGGTTTTATACGTTCTATACAGAAAGTATTCCAGTAGATATTTTATAAAATACTTCCAATTAGACAAATGCTTTGCACTATAAGCAGTGTGTGCTCTTAATCACTCAGAGTTAGATTTACTGGTGGTATGGCCTCTTGAATTTATGTCATTGTATCTAAAACAACAACTATAATTGCCAACTAATGAAGATTATCTTCTAGCAACTGAAAAAAACAATTACACAAGGGTGACCTAACCAAAATATCCAATTGACCAACTTCCATTTCCCCAGACAGTGGAAATTCTGACCCTACCCTCCACCCGCCCCACAATCAAATGTTTCTTTTCAACTACAGTACTTTGACAATTGGGTTTTTAAAAGCTTTCCTACATATTTTCCAAATTTTCATTTATAGTTGCAATACTGAGAAATGAATTAAGTCTTCCTGAATTTATCTGGCCCATGCCTATTATTTCAAAGGAAGTGAACAGAGTAGTTTTTTTCTCAAATTGCTTTGCTTAATTTTATTACTAATTGTGTATGTTTGTGTCATAGGGTCTGTTCTCAAATCCCATTCTCCTTCCAAAATTGTTAAAACTTTCATTTCTTTTAAAAAAATTACCCCCTTTTTTATCAGAAATTTAAATTGTGGGAAATGTCTCAGAAGCCTATATCTTGTTATTCACTTAATGTCCCCATTAGGGTCCTGGGAATAATCCTTGAATGTTTTGGAAAAGTACCAAGATGCTAAACACGTTTTCTTCTTCTTCTTTCAATTATTATTTTACTACCCTTTGTTATGTTTTTTTTTCAAGACTTGTGTGAAACTGTAAGGGAAAAGTAACCTATGAGTGCTCAACTTTCACAATCTCCTCCAGTTTTTACTTTTTTAATTCATGCTCCAGAGAATAATGGCCCAGACACCGTAAAGGTACCATTTCCCCTCTGATCTTAGAAGCTAAGCAGGGTCAGTCTTGGTTAGTACATGGATAGGAGACAACCAATCAAAAAATAAAGTCCTATGAAGTCCATGGGGTTACCAAAAGTCAACAGCGTGCATATACATAGAGTAATTTCCGTTAATATTTTGCTATATTTTATTATATTCTTTTTCTAATTAAATTATCCCTGCTGTTACCCTACCCTTAGTTTTGCACAAAGGGTTTTGTTAAACTTACTAACCTCAGGTTGGCTTTTCCTTCCAAATGAAGTATACATTCACCCAAATACAGATTATGGTTGGAAAAGGAAACTGCTAGACCAAAGACTGTGCTTTCATGTTGCTTCTTTGTTTTACACTCTTGATATTGGACTTGATGCATTGCAGTTTGGGGACCAGACGTTGCTGTTTTGTCAGAAAAATGTGAGTTCAGAGAATTGCTTTCATATTGTTTTATGGTCCAGAGAGCATTCCTGGGTGTTCAGACCTACCATTTACTCCACCTACCACTCTGCCTATAATTTAGTTGCTGCAAACCATTGTTTGCAAACCAGAGTTAAAATCAAAAAGGAAGAATGAATGCACACAAGAAAGAAAGTGTTAAATAGAAGAATGACTCAAACTTGCAAATAAGTTCAAAGAACAGAAAGAACTCTGTCATATATAGAGCCTTGAAGTTTCAGGGTATACTTCTTGAAAAAATGAACACATTGAAAACGTAGTCTCGAAATAAAAAGGCTATATTCATGATTAAATTTGCATGATCAACATGTTTTTTCATTGTATTTCTTAAAAAGCTTTCTTTTCAAATTCATTAAGTATTCCTGATTAAGAATACAACCTTCTGTTATGCCTTACTGATATTATTAAGATTTTAACAAAATTAGCCGTGCTTTACAGATGCAGTTTCTAGAGTCTTCAGGAAGATGCTAGTAAAGATGACACAACTAGCAATGTGCAATTCTGCTTCTGCTTTGCTTCTCCTTTAAAAAAAACTTTTAAAAATATCACATAGTTTTCTGTGGTGTAAACAATGGAGAAGACTACAAACTTGTCTATGAATAGCAAGGGCACTAAAGTTGACAATTGTTGTTCGCAGGGATTCCATTCTTACACAAACTTGTTTCAGAGGTTATAATTGAGGAGTTATTATAAATGACCACTTCTCTACACACAAAAGGGTATTTCAGCAACACAGCTTCTGTAATCTCTTGGGATACTGGTGTCAAATTTTAGAATAAATGGCAAGTATTCAATAAACATTTATTCTGTATGAATTTATACCCTACAGAATGTAAGAGAGCCGTTGGGGAAGGATCCAACGTATTTCCTTTGTACCTACATGGATTAAACTGCTAAGCTGTTGAACTTGCTGACCGAAAGGTCAGCGGTTCGAATCCGGGGAGCGGGGTGAGCTCCCCCTGTTAATCCCAGTTTCTGGCAACCTAGTAGTTCGAAAACATGCAAATGTGAATAGATCATCTCCTAAGTCTCTGCAATTTATTCTTCATTCTTAATGCCACAATTCTATCCCAATAAGCCGAGAATAAACCTGATGATACAATCTGTATTGACAGGTTCTACTTCCACAGATTCAACTAACCATGGCTAGAAAATATTTGGGGGGGGGGATAATTCAGATGGCAAATTTTGGCAAGCACGGCGTTGATGTGTAGGCACACCCTGCTGCAACTTCTCAGGATTTCAGATTCTCAGGGCCCTTCCACATAGCAATGTAACCCAGGATATCAAAGCAGAAAATCCCACAATATCTGCTTTGAACTGGGTTATATGAGTCCACACTGACATAGATTCCAGTTCAAAGCAGATAATGTGGGATTTTATTCAACTTTTTGGAAGGGGCCTCTGCCCTTCTCTGGCGCCTTCTACACTGCCAAAAAAAAAATCCAGATTATCTGTTTTGAACTGGATTATATGACAGTGTAGACTCAGGGCCCTTCCACACAGCCCTATAATCCAGAATATCAAGGCAGATAACCCACAATATCTGCTTTGAACTGGAATGTCTGAGTCCACACTGCCCTATATCCCAGTTCAGAGCAGATATTGTGGGATTCTCTGCTTATATCCCCATACCAACTTATATCCCCATACCAAAAAAGGGAATTGCGAAAGACTGCTCAAACTTCCATACAGTGGCCCTTATTTCTCATGTCAGTAAGGTAATGCTCAAGATCCTGCAAGGAAGACTCCAGCAATATATGGAGAGAGAGCTGCCAGATGTTCAAGCTGGGTTTAGAAAAGGCAGAGGAACGAGAGACCAGATTGCCAAGATCCGCTGGATAATGGAGAAAGGCAGGGAGTTTCAGAAAAACATCTATTTCTGCTTCATTGACTATTCTAAAGCCTTTGACTGTGTGGATCATAATAAATTGTGGCAAGTTCTTGGTGGGATGGGCATCCCAAGCCACATTGTCTCTCTCCTGAGGAATCTGTACAAGGACCAAGTAGCAACAGTAAGAACTGACCACGGAACAACAGACTGCTTCAAGATTGGGAAAGGCGTACGGCAAGGCTGCATCCTCTCACCCAACCTTTTTAACTTGTATGCAGAACACATCATGCGATGTGCGGGGCTTGATGAATGCAAAGCTGGGGTGAAAATTGCTGGAAGAAACATTAACAACCTCAGATATGCAGATGACACCACTCTGATGGCCGAAGGCGAGGAGGAGCTGAGGAGCCTTCTAATCAAGGTGAAAGAAGAAAGCGCAAAAGCCGGGTTGCAGCTAAACATCAAAAAAACCCAAGATTATGGCAACAAGAATGATTGACAATTGGAAAACAGAGGGAGAAAATGTGGAGGCCGTGACAGACTTTGTATTTCTAGGTGCAAAGATGACTGCAGATGCAGACTGTGGCCAGGAAATCAGAAGACGCTTACTTCTTGGGAGGAGAGCAATGTCCAATCTCGATAAAATAGTAAAGAGTAGAGACATCACACTGGCAACAAAGATCCGCCTAGTCAAAGCCATGGTATTCCCCATAGTCACCTACGGATGTGAGAGCTGGACCTTAGGGAAGGCTGAGCGAAGGAAGATAGATGCTTTTGAGCTGTGGTGTTGGAGGAAAGTTCTGAGAGTGCCTTGGATTGCGAGAAGATCCAACCAGTCCATCCCCCAGGAAATAAAGCCCGGCTGCTCATTGGAGGGAAGGATAATAGAGGCAAAGTTGAAGTACTTTGGCCACATCATGAGGAGACAGCAAAGCCTAGAGAAGAAAATTATGCTGGGGAAAGTGGAAGGTAAAAGGGCCGACCAAGGGCAAGATGGATGGATGGCATCCTTGAAGTGACTGGACTGACCTTGAAGGAGCTGGGGGTGGTGACGGCCGACAGGGAGCTCTGGCATGGGCTGGTCCATGAGGTCACGAAGAGCCGGAGACGACTGAACGAATGAACAACAACTGCAAAAAAAATCTGTGAACCCCACCTCCTCCAAGATGAACTGAACCATCTCAACTGGGCTCTCCAGGCCAATGGATACTCCACCTCAGACATCAGAAGAGCTTCAAGACCAAGAACAAGCCACGAGAGTCAAGATGGAGATCCACCCAGAGGAAAAGTGTTCCTGCCATACATCAAGGGAACCACTGACCGCAAAGGGAAGCTGATGAGGAAACACAACATACAAACAATCTACAAACCCACCAAGAAAATCCAACAAATGCTACGTTCAGCAAAGGACAAGAGGGATCCTCTCACTTCTGCAGGAGTCTACCGTATACCATGCAGCTGTGGACAAGTCTACATAGGGACCACCAAACGCAGCGCCCAAACACGAATCCAGGAACATGAAAGGCACTGCAGACTACTCCAACCAGAGAAATCAGCCATAGCAGAGCACCTGATGAACCAACCTGGACACAGCATTTTATTTGAGAACACAAAAATGCTGGACCACTCTCACAACCACCATGTCAGACTACACAGAGAAGCCATTGAAATCCACAAACATGTGGACAATTTCAACAGAAAGGAAGAAACCATGAAAATGAACAAAATCTGGCTACCAGTATTAAAAAAGTCTAAAATTGCAACAGCAAAAACAGCAGAGAGAAAAACAGGCAGGGACATTTAATCACCCTTCAAGAAGAGTTTGCTCCAGGCACAGTCAGCCCATTGTATGCTAATCAAGGTGGTCAGTTGAAAGACTCACACCCAGCCCAACTTTCAAAAGCCTTTTGTCTCACCCTGGTCATTCCACAGATATATAAACCCCTTTTTTCCCAGTTCCAGCAGACCTCACTTCTGAGGATGCTTGCCATAGATGCAGGCGAAACGTCAGGAGAAATGCCTCTAGAACATGGCCATATAGCCCGAAAAAACCCACAAGAACTGAACAACAACTGCCATGATATTCTAGGATATAGGGCTGTGTGGAAGGGCCCTGAGGTTCCTTCCACACAGCTGTATAAAATACCACGTTTCTGATTTAAACTGGAATATATGGCAGTGTGGACTCAGATAACCAAGTTGAAAGCAGATATTGTTGGATTTTCTGCCTTGATATTTTCAGTTATATGACTGTGTGGAAGGGCCCTAAGTCTACAAAAGGCAGGTGCAACCAACTCCATTCTCCCAGGGCCCTTCCGCACAGCCCTATATCCCAGAATATCAGTCCACACTCAGATAATGTACGATTTTCTGCCTTCATATTCTGGGTTAAGTGGCTGTGTGGAAGGTCCACATAATCCAGTTCAAATTAGATGTGGGATTTTATACAGCTGTGTGGAATGGGCCTTAGGGCCCTTCCCAGAATATCAAGTCAGGAAACCCCACAATATCTGTTTTGAACTGGGTTATACAAGGCCGGATCCAGACAGAACATTAAAAAAAGTGGATGTTTCTGGGGGCCTGTCCACACCCACCCCAGAAACTGTGCGCTTTCTGGGGTTGGTGTCCAGATATTCTCTTGGGACTAGCCCGAGAAAATGTGTGGAACCCCCCCCCCCCCCTTAGGAAAGTAATAAAAACTTATGTGGCCTTCATTAGAAGCCTCGACTGGCTCTCCTGGCGTATAGAAATTGTGTGCCAGTAGAATGGGGGGAGTGATTTTCCTCCCTCCCCCCCCCCCCCCCCGCTCTTCTGGTGCATCATTTCTGAGGCTTCTAATGGAGGCCAAGTAAGTTTTTATTACTTTTCTAAGGGGTCTGGGGCCTTATTTAGCCTGCTAAACTGTGGGAATACTGTCTGGACTACAGTATTCTGCAGTCCAGACCCGGAAATAGTATATTTAACTCGCACCTTGCAAGAAGGCGCAGAATAAATCCACTATCAAATTCATTAGCTACAAACCAGGGTTTTCCTGTCTAGAACAGTGGTTCTCAACCTGTGGGTCCCCAGATGTTTTGGCCTTCATCTCCCAAAAATCCTAACAGATGGTAAACAGGCTGGGATTTCTGGGAGTTGTAGGCATTGGTCTATAATGTTGTCTGGACAGCCCCTCCTTTACTGCGGGGGTTCCCACAATAAAGGCCCTGTCTGGATGGGCCCTAAGTCCACACTCATGGACACTAATGTGGGATTTTCTGCCTTGATATTCTGGAATATTGGGCTGTGTGGAAGGGCCCTACATTATTTGATGCCCAATCCTGAATAAACTACTTTGTGACTTGGAGCCCTTCCACACAGCCCTATATCCCAGAATATCAAAGCAGGAAATCTCACATTATCTGAGTGTGGATTTAAATATAGGGCTGTGTGGAAGGGCCCTGAGTGTGGACTCCAATATCCCAGTTCAAAGCAGATATTGTGGGATTTTCTACCTTGATATTCTGGGATATAGGACTGTGTGGAAAGGCCCATGGTAGTTATTGTAGCTTCTGGTGAGGACAATTCACAAACTCAAAATACTTTACATTGGTATTTATACAGTGGTCCCTCCATATCTGCTAGTGTTTGATTCCAACACAGGCACACATGCTGGAAGTCAGGGGACCCTTCCACACAGCCCTATATCCCTGAATATCAAGGCAGAAAACCTCCACAATATCTCCTTTGAACTGGGATATACGGCAGTGTGGACTTAAATAACCCAAGGGCCTTCCACTTTAGTGGTATATCAAAGAATATCAAGGTAGAAAATCCCACAATATCTGCTTTGAACTGGAATATAAGGCAGTGTGGACTCAAATAACCCAGGGCCCTTCCACACAGCCCTATATCTCAGAATATCAAGACAGAAAATAACATGTAATAAGAAAATCTCAATAAAGATATATTAAAAAAAAGACAGAAAATCCCACCATATCTGCTTTGAATTGGGTTATCTGAGTCTACACTCTGATAATGTGGGATTTCCTGCCTTGATATTCTGGGCTATGGGGCTGTGTGGAAGGGCCCCCAGATGTTGACACTGTTGCTTTCCAGTGATTCAATATAGACGAAACTTTGGTTTGTGGGCAAATTATTTCAAATAGTGTGTATAAAATGAACTTCAGGCTACAGGTGTATATGAAACATAAATGAAATCCATGTGTAGGTTTGGGTCCTGTGTCCAAAACATCTCTTTCTATGTCCTTTTGGGGGGGCAGGAGGTTTCTCCCCCTGGCAAGGCAGGCGCAGGTGGCTCTCTGGCGCTGCTTCCAGTTGGGCCTGCGACCCGCCAAATACCTGCGCGGGAGGGGTCCTGGCTGCGGTCTGGTCCCGGCAGAAGCGGCCCGGCTGGCGGCGCGGAGGGGCGGGCGAGAGCTTGCCTTTGAAGCGCATTGCTCAGTCCCGCTCAGTCCCGCCGGAGAGAGAAGCCACACGACGCGGACGCCGCCGCAGCAGCAGCAGCAACGGCTCCTGCCAGAGCGACGGAGGCGCGCGTCCTTCCGAAGGCTTGGCGGACAGCCGGGCAAACTTCAACGTTCTAAATACGCCCGGCTCGTCCAATAGGAACCCTTAGAACTTTCCCCGCCGGGGAGGACAAAGATTAAAACGAGAATCGTCATTGGTGGGAGCCTTCAATGTTCCTCTTCACGCGGTGGGAGCTCGTGCTGTCCCTCGGTGTGTTCTGAACATAAGCGCGGGCATGATGCAAGGGGTGAATTTGGAGCGGTGGAAAAAAATCTGGTTTCTGAAAAAAAAATTTAAAATGTGCTTCTCTTTTTAAATATGCAGGTCTTTTCTTCCATGGAAGAACTGTCACACGTGCTTTGCATTTTTATTGCAGCCAGGTTGGAGGAAACAGCCGTTTGAATCAATGCATATGCTGGAGCGGCCGCTCTCTAAACCCAGCATTTATGTCTGAAGATAGGAGGATCAAGGGCCCCTTCCACACAGCTGGATAAAACCCCATATTTTCTGCTTTGAACTGGAATATATGGCAGTGTGGACTCAAATAACCCAGGGCCCTTCCACACAGCCCTGTATCCTAGAATATCAAGGCAGAAAAGCCCACAATATCTGCTTTGAATATATCTGCCACATATTCCAGTTTTGTTAGGAGTAACCTTCTGACATGGGTCTCTTTCCAGTGTTAAAACCTTAAAGGAATATGAACTTTTGCCTGAGGTCATTTTCTGCTTTGAACTGGAATATTTTCTGCTTGTCGACATGATATCCCTTGACTTTCAAAGGCGATGCACAAACTAATCTTTGAGGTAAAATTATAACAGCTAAACAACAGAGAGGAAAAAACCAGGCACAGATGAACACCTCCCAGCAACAGATTTTCCCAGGCTCAGGCAGGCCTTCAAATGCTAATGAAGGTGATCAGCTAAACATTCACACCTAACTGCAGCAGGGAAGAGCTCCTTGCCCCACTCCAGCCATTCCACAGATATATAAACCCATTTTTCCTACTTCCACAGACCTCACAACCTCTGAGGATGCTTGCCATAGATGCATGCGAAACGTCAGGAGAAATGCCTCTAGAACATGGCTCTATAGCCCGAAAAAACCCACAAGAACCTAATCTTTGAGGTAGTTATGAGATGCCCCAAATCAGGCACCTAAATAGTTTATCTATGCCACTCAAACGTGCCAAACCTTAGGATATCCTTTCTAGCAATTTTGAAAAGAAGGTTAGATTTTAAACTAATCTCAGGACCCTTCCACACAGCTATATAACCCAGAATATCAAGGCAGGAAATCTCACAATATCTGCTTTGAACTGGACTCAGTTAAGGCGATGCACAAACTAAACTTTGGGGTAGTTATGAGATGCCCCAAATCAGGCACCTAAACAAGTTTATCCGTGCCACTCAAACTTTCAAAAGCTTAGAATATCCTTTCTAGCAATTTTGAAAAGAAGGTTAGTTTTTAAGCTAATCTCGGGGCCCTTCCACACAGCCATATAACCCAGAATATCAGGGTTATATCTGCCTTGAACTAGAATATATGTCAGTGTGGACTCAAATAACACAGTTCAAAGCAGATATTCCGCCTTGATAATTCTGGATTATATTGGTGTGTGGAAGGGCCCTGGGATTATTTTTATTTATATCCTGCTTTCTAGATTCAGAAGTGTAATTATTTGTAGCTTGATGGCTAATAAATAATAACTTGTTTAATCACTTATTTTAAATCATTTCACTTTGTGATAGAAATCCCATTAAAATGAATACCAACAACACATAAAATACAAATTTACTATTTATTTTGCAATATTAGGCTTTTACTTTATATGTCTCTTACATTTATTTTAATTATATTTCTATGACAAAGGGGAATTCCATCTAACATTCTGTATTTAAACTACAGCCCCTTCTACACTGCTATGTAATCCAGATTATCAAAGCAGATAATCCACATGATCTGCTTTGAACGGGATTATATGAATCTGTACTGCCATATAATCCAGTTCAAAGCAGATAATCAGGATTTCATGTGGCAGCGTAGAAGGGGCCTGAGATCCAACTGTATGGGATAAGATTGTGACACTTGGCTCTTTTCATTTACTTTAACACTTACATATTGTTATTCCCTACATTCTGTATTTGGACAAAAGCATAGCTCCAATCAGATAAGCATTAAATTACATTCATTCTGGGCATGGGATTTAAACCCATCTGTTCTTAAAATTAGCATATGGACAGTCAATCTCTTTGGCAAAATCTGTTTAGTCCTCGTATAATTTGTTTTAAAAACTTAGAACATTTTTAAAAAATCTTGATGAATACTACTTATAAGATGCAAAGCAGAAAAGCATTTTAATTCATGAGGTATTTTGCTTGCATTTTATTACTATAGATATGTAATTATACTAAATGCATAATTACTATTATGAACTGCACAATTTATAAGAATGTGCAAGATACAGTTCAGATAGCTTAAAAGTAATACAAACAGGCATTGTGGAAGTTTACACCATAAACAAAGATGTCAAGTCATTTATAACGTATACTTCCCTCCCCCACCCTAATAATTAAGTTTTCTCATAGTAGAATGAAAACTTACATTAGTACACATTTTCTCAAAATGTAAAGAAAAGAAAAGAAAAGAAAGGTAAAAGTTTCCCTTGAAGTTATGTCTAGTCGCGTCTAACTCTGGGGGGTGGTGCTCATCTCCATTTCTAAGCTGAAGTCCCAGCGTTGTCTGTAGACAGCTCCTAGGTCATGTGGCCAGCATCACTGCATGTAATGCCATTACCTTCCCACCAGAGTGGTACCTGTTGATCTACTCACATTCACATGTTTTTGAATGGCTGGGCTGGCAGAAGCTGAGGCTAATAGTGGGAGCTCACCCTGCTCCCTGGATTCAAACCACCAACCTTTCAGTCAGCGATTTAACCCGCTGCACCACCGGGGCTCCTAAAATTATCCCCCCCCCCCAAAAAAAAATTATCAAATTTCACAATTTGCTTTCAAGAGGCACCCAGATATATGAACAATCCCCATGGAACAAGTTTAAAAAGCAATAATGAAAGATAAAAACAAGTGACAACATATAGAAAACAAGGTGGAACGTGGAGGATGGGGAGCCCAAACTTAAACATCATCAATATGTAATCTGAAAAAAATAATATCTGGAATAGCTTAGTTTTGCCCTGAGAATGAAAAGGAAGCTGGGAAGTACCCCATGAAACCCACAGAAGTAATCAGAGAGACATCCCAAGGTGTTTTGAGCATCTTAAAATATGTCTCCAGTTTCTCCCTCAAAATGAAAAGCCAACAAGTAATGAGAAAATATTATTTCAAACTATTTCAATGCACTCATAACAGAAATCCTGAAGCAAAGTGCAGAATTTTGCTGTAATATAACAGTTTTAATAATAGAGATTAAAATACTGTATAAAGTTATCATGCACATTCCCCTGTTTTTAAAATCTGCGTTTTTACTCCATTGAATGTTGTTGTATGCCTTCAAATCATTTCTGGCACATAGCATCTTTAAGACGACCTTATCATGGGATTTCCTTGGCATTATTTGTTTAGGGGGATTTGCCTTTGCAAAAGGTGACCTGCCAAAGCCAGTCAGTGGGTTCCATGGCCAAGTGAGGGTCTCCAGAATCATAGCTTAATCTCCTTACTACCCTACGCCATAAGAGCTCTCCATATTATGGTTGTAATATTAGAATTTTACTCAAGGTTTACCACATTTTCAATTTAAAACAAATTACGCTGAAAGTATACTCTGGAACTAGATAGAGGAATGATTGCTTGCTGAAATCTAGCAATCTATATAAATAAAATGTGATGTTTGTTTGTGGGATTAATATAACTCAAAAACCACTAGACGAATTGACACCAAATTTGGACACAATACATCTATCAGGCCAATAAGTGACCATCACTCATAAAAACATTGAAAAGCACAGTGGAAGGGACTTAAAAAGAGAGATGAGGGAATGCAGTCAATCCTAAACCTGTAGTAAAGTGCATTCTGAAGACATATTGCTGGGAATTTTCCTTATTCTGGGAAGGCACACTGGAACAGCCACTGTTCCTATTACTATTCCTCCTTGCAGATTTTAAAAAAACACATTATTATTCAAATAATATAAAGTCATCAAGTAGTCAAATGTAGTTGCAGTTTGTATTAAAATAATGTTGCTATATAATGAAAAGTTCAAAATTCAGTTAATAAAACAATTTAATCCTGTATATTTTGCCCCAGAAACAAAATGGTAATTTAAAGTTAGGAGTAGAATAAAAACTTACAGTATTTGTTCACAGGGAAAGCTCTTGTATGCGTGGTACTCAAATCAAGGCTATGATGTTCGTAAGCAATTGCAAAGATTTTGAGGATATGTATGAACTGAAAAGACACCTGTTTTTCTTTGTCTATATATTGTTGTTCCACCTGATCATGTAATTTGAGTTACTCCTCCCTACAGACCACTGGGCTTCTTTGTCTAGTCCCGCTGATCCAACAATAACAACATTGGAACCTTTGAAGGAAATCGATATGAATATGAAGAATCCAGGTTAAAGTTAGTAGACAAATTATCTTACTTGTAACAGCAAACCTAATACAAAATGCAGAATTTTGCTGCTACTGTCTTCTGACAGTGCATCACTTTTTTTTAAACTCAAACAGTTAGTTTGAAATTTCACAGCACTATTAGAGTACAATAGAAAATTATAGTTTCATGAATTTATACTGGGAATCATTATGTCATTTAGACATGGTACAATTTTTATTGCAGATAGACAATGCAGTCTAAAAATAACTGTGGTCGTACTCCGGTTAAAAAGAGAAAATGATATTCTGTATATTTTAAAAGATGTGTTCAAAAAGAATGAGATAGGGGGTGGCAGACTGATAAGTTATGTTGTCATTCTTAAATGAAAGGGTTGACAGCATCCATCTGTAAACATTCAGGACTTTAATTCATTTCAATATGAGTATTCCTGGTATTTCTGGGAGGCTGTTTCATGCAAGTGTATGGGGAGCTATCATGCTATATGGATGGAAGTGGGGAAAGATGGTAAAAAAGCCAGTGCAGCCCCCCCCCCCCCCCAAATTATTGCAGATGGGGATTCAAATTAATGCATTATTTAAATTTCTGTAATTGATATTCAGTGTTTCTTCATTATCAACAACTTTCATTTATGCAGTTACCATGAACTTCAACTGAACCCAATGGCACATTCTCCTAAGTCAGTCGTTCTCAACCTGTGGGTCGCCAGGTGTTTTGGCCAACAACTCCCAGAAATCCCAGCCAGTTTACCAGCTGTTAAGATTTCTGGGAGTTGAAGGCCAAAATATCTGGGGACCCACTGGCTGAGAACCACTGGTCTAAGTAGACATGTGTAGCAATGTTAGATGTATATGATAGGCATGTTTTCAGGATTAGTCTTAAGTCTAATTGTTCCTCTCAACTACAGTATAATTCTAAATCAGTTGTTGACTAGTAAGTAAAGACATTTAATTCCATTGCTGCAGTTGGCCTACTTAGCAGGTACTGATAACTTGTAGTCTTTAAAAAAAACAGGCTGTTGTGACAGTAAACAAAAATTAAACAATATACCACTTACTTTATTTTGTGTAATTTTACATCCATTTATTTCAGATACAAGCAGCAATTGTTCCATTTATGCAAGATAATACAATCTTCCAAATGAAAAGCAAGTCTATAAATAGGTGATATCATAAATGTCCTTATGGTACTCTAGACATAATGGCCATCAATTAATGAATTCAGTTTTTTAAAGAAAAAAACTCCTTTAGTATCTTTTAAAACAGGATGTATAAATCCGTGGTCAATAGAAAACAGAAAACTGTATTAATTCATCTAACAAAAAAACCTTTATTTTTAGTAGGATGTTTTTTTTTACTGAGATCAGAATAATTCCAAACCATTCAAAGCTTTTCTGAGGCTGTGAAGCCAGAGTTAAAGCTTTACCTAATCAAATACTATTTAGTCCTTTCACTGAATGCTTGAAGACAGATTGTACTTGGTACAAAATAAGCAATTATTTGATGTATATGTGTGGAAGCTATTTATAAGGATTGAACAAGGGTTCTATGTGATGTTTGTGGGAAAATGTCAATATAGTGAAAACCATTCTAATCTGCTGTTATAGGATAATGCTGTCTGGTTCAACAGAATCAGGTCAAAATCCTTAGCTGATAAATGTCTAATCCAAGATAAACATTCATAAATCCTAAAATAAGATTATGTCTCCACCTTAAATACCCAACAAGCCAAGTGAAATGGAAACCTTTGCTTCCGATTTCATAGTACCCCATTGGCGTAAGTATTTGGACCAGTCTTTCAATATATATAAAAAGGTATCATGGAAATAAATTACATTGCAAAAGACAGAACACGAAAAGCAGGAAGCTTAGGAATGCTGAAATCTACTACAGTAGGCTTTATAAGGCATTGACCAGTATTAAAAATTCACAGTTAACATCCATTACAAAAATATTCAAAGCTAAAAACCACAGCACCACCTGACTTGTTCGTTAAAACCTTCTTCTTTTAAAGTCTGTCTGAATAAGAAGGTTTCAGCCTAGTCAAGTATTAATATGAAAGAATGTCATTAAGGAGGAAGGAGCAAACTTGTTTTCTGCTGCCCTGGGGCCCTTCCAGACAGGCCCTGTATCCCAGGATCTGATCCCAGGTTTTCTGTTTATCCTAGATTATCTGGCAGTGCAGACTCATATAATCCAATTTAAAGTAGAAAACCTGGGATCACATCCTGGGATATAGGGCCTGTCTGGAAGGGCCCCTGGAGACAAGGAATTGAAACAATGAATTCAAATTGCAGGAAAGGAGATTCCACCTGAACATTAGGAAGAACTTCCTGATTGTAAGAGCTGCTCCGCAGTGGAACTCACTGCCTCAGAGTGTGGTGGCATCTCTTTCTTTGGAGGCTTTTAAACAGAGGTTGAATGGGCATCTGTCAGGGGTACTTTGATTGTGCCTTTCCTGCATGGAAAGGGGTTGGACTGGATGCCTTATGTGGTCTCTTCCAACTATGATTATTTGTTTTTATGTTCAAATTGAAACCGGTATGTATGTCTGAAACTTAGGTTTTTCCTTTCCTGGGAGTAAGTCCTACTGACCTCAATATAAATGTGTTGAATAGTTAGCCCTTAGGTACTAGATTTAAAATGAATATTGTAAATGCAGTGATAATCTTCTCAACTTGGATAATACTGTTTATATAGGTCTTCTGAGTTAAACGCAGTGACAAGGTGCCAGTGCAGGAATTGGTTGAGGTCTTGCAATGTCTTCTTATCCCCATAATCAAAGAATCAGTCTCAGGGCATTCCTGTCATCCAGAAAGTTCTCTAGGCTGTTTCAGTTCAAAACTTTGTCGTCTCAACAGATAATATAATAATTAAAAAAAAAACCCCTGACTTCATGCAATAAAGGGGTCTTCCACACAGCCATATAACCCAGAATATTGAGGCAAAAAATCCCACAATATCTGCTTTGAAATGGGCTGAGTCCACACTGCCATATATTCTAGTTCAAAGCAGAAAATGGGGCGTTTTATTCAGCTGTGCGGAAGGGGCCAAAGTTTTTAAATCCTTAGATTGTTGTAGGTTTTTTAAAATTCTTGCTTCCTGGATGACAGTAGGTCTATTCCTCCTGTAACAATCTAGCAACAGAAACTTTTCAGAGTTCTTCTTTTCAGAGTCCACACTCTCTGTGGTTACTTTGACATGGATAGGATTGCTTTGTTATTTGTGTATATGATTTATATAATTTTTTAAAAATATTTTCGTTTCTAACATGCACTGTCTGATTTTTTTGTTACATTAGAAACTGTTCCCTTAGAACTGCTCTTCCTATACAGTCTGATTCTTATCTCTGATAAGAAAAACCACATTTCTCATTTTCTGATACTTCTGTAAAAATGCAGATTGTGAGATGTTCCAAATAGTAAATTTAAACCCTATATCCCTGATTAGTTTTATAAAGCATAATGCATTTCATACTCATTGTGTTATATAATAATATAAATTCATGATTACCACCTCCTTTAAAAATATTCCATAATACATCTAACTACGTTCAGATTCTTATTCCAAGAATGATTCCCTTATTGTCGGTGGATCCTTTCGGTTAGTGTTTCCAATCTGCCTCTGAACACAGTGATATTTTTTCATGTTTAACTGTAAGCTTCATGCTTGAAATTCCTAAACTCACTTGACCCACATGCTAAAATCCCAGCTGAGCTGACTCAGCTGTTCATCTTCACCATGCTGATGGTGCTTTGATTTTGCGTATGGAGATGTTTTTCAGATAGAAGCAAAACGATTCAGTCAAACACATTTTCTGAGTTAAAGATGTGTGTCCATGTTCATGTGGCTATTTCAAATTTGTTTTCCAGAATAGTTAGTCAGTTTCCTTAATTATCTGCACAACTGCAATCTTATGTTTATATTAAAACTGCCGGATAGTGACAGGATTAGAGGATATCTGACAGACCACATCACTATGAGCATTCCTGGATCCTAAGTTCCACAGGTGAGGCTGTTTTCTAAGTTCTACCACCTTCACAAATACTCTAAGGGCCCTTCCACACAGCCATATAATCCAGAATATCAAGGCAGAAAATCCCACAATATCTGCTTTGAACTGGAATATATGGCAGTGTGGACTCAGATATCCCAGTTCAAAGCAGATATTGTGGGATTTTCTGCCTTGATATTCTGGGATATAGGGCTGTGTGGAAGAGCAGCCCTATATCTACCTTATTAAGCATTATCGTCTTTTCTAGGAACTACCAGTATTTTTTCTCATGATATGTCCAAAGTATGACCGTTTCAATTTAGTCACCTTGGCTTTTAGGAAGAGTTCAGGCTTAAGTTGGTCTAGCACTTATTTATTTGTTTTTGGAGCAGCCTATGGTATCTGTAGAACTCTTCATCACCACATTTCGAAGGAAGAATTTTTTTTCCTATCAGATTTCTTCATTCTGCAGCTTTCAGAATCATAAAAACAATATATTTTGAGTAATACTAATGTTATTATTTATTTATTTATTTATTTATTTACCAACCAAGGCTTGGAACTGCTGTACTAGTCAGATATTGTAACCCTGTTATGTCCATTTAAATAACCAAAGTAAAAATTAATAAATAAACTTTTACAGGCATCTTTGGCCTATTTTTAAAGTGCATATTTTAAAACACTGCAGCCTTCTGGATAATGCTGACATTACACTAATTCTGACTTTTAAAAGCAATTTGAAATATTTGGTATCCCAGGGGTAGAAGAGGTATTCCACCATACTGACATTTTAACATACAAATTTGCAACACAATAAACCTTGCCAGTATGAATGTGAAATGACACTTCAGAATTGCCGAATTCTAACAAATTCTGTTAGCAAATGTCAGCTGATGAAAACAAAACTTTCTCTGCAATCACTTAACTAGGGGGATATCTGATTAGAATTCAACACTGCCTAATTAAGTAGAGAGGAAGGCTTGGGGTACTGTGGCTACACACAGAAATACTTTGCCCACAATTCCTATCAGCTCAAGGTAGTGTAGCCCAGTGGTTCTCAACCTGTGGATCCCCAGATGTTTTGACCTTCAATTCCCAGAAATTCCAACAGCTGGCAAATTGGCTGGGATTTCTAGAAATTGTAGGCCAAAACACCTGGGAACCCACAGGTTGAGAACCACTGGACTGTGGCCAATGATGAGAAGTTGGGGGAGTTGTATGGCTTTGGTTGCCCATCTTTATCCTAGCACAGTAGTTTCCTACCTTTGGTCCTCTAGGTTTTTGGACTTCAACTTCCAGAAGCCCCGGCCAGCTTGTCCAATGGTCAGGAATCTGTGAGCTGAAGTTCAAAACACCTGGATGACCAAAAGTCAGAAAACACTACTGTAGAGGAACCACTTCAGAATCTGGTTTGACGACTGTTACAATATTGTGAACAAAGCCTTGGGCATGAGCATGGGGCTGAATCCACAGTAATTCAAGTGAACATTTCTATAATTAAGATATAGCATCTGGGCCTCCTGTTGTTTTTGTGCACTGATGTGATGTAGCAAATTGAAACTGTGTGTAAAGTATGTTGAAGTTTATCCAGTAAACTGTACAAACCCATATTTGATCCACTGCGGAATTTAGTCTGTATTTGTAAAATGGGTCAGGTAGACAATCAGTATTCCATCCCAAGATCACCTTAACTGCTGATGTTCTTGAATATTCCTCTGTCTGCTTTCAGTTAATGAAACAGAGTAGGCATTGAAAAGAGTGGGCACTGAGAGCAAATTGACATTTGTCAAACTAAACTAAAATATGAGAAAAGTAGATAGGTTATTTTTTGTAAGCCTTGCTACTTTGACACCCCCCTCCCCCCCAATTTTACCGTTGAATAAAAATCTGAAGTCCTTTAGAAAGCTAGACAGGAAAAACATCAATTTCTCCTTAAGGTGATTTTGTTATTTATTTATATTTTGTCATTCCGCCACGGTAGGTTTCTTGAACATATACTCAAGATTGGTTAATACAAGCTGGTCTTATCTTTAACATAATTAAACCACACAGGCTCACACACAACAGCACATAGGGTCCTTCCACACAGCCATATAATCCAGAATATCAAGGCAGATAATCCACAATATCTGCTTTGAACGAGGCCCCTTCCACACAGCTGAATAAAATCCTACATTTTCTGCTTTGAATTGGAATATATGGCAGTGTGGACTCAGATAACCCAGTTCAAAACAGATATTGAGGGATTTCTGCCTTGATATTCTTGGTTATATGGCTGTATGGAAGGACTCTGAATTATCTGACTCTACACTGCCATATAGTCAAGTTCATGTGGATTTTATACAGCTGTGTGGAAGGGCCCTATATGAGCCTGGAAATGACGGAATGATTATCTGTTGGTATCTCACCACACACTATCTCTCATTGAATTAAGCGGGATTAAGACAGTTTAATATCACTTTAAGTGCCAGTGCTCAATGCTATGGCATCCTGGGAGTTGTAGTTTGGTGAGGCACCAGCACTCTTTGGCAGAGAAGGTTAAAGATCTTGTAAAATTGCAGCTCCCAGGATTCCATAGCATTGAGCCATGGTGGTTAAAGCAGTGTCAAACTGGATTGCTTTTCCGGTATAGATGCAATTCTTGCCTTGCTGTGTCAGAATGGAAAGCAAAATCAGTCTTGTATTTAAAATTATATTTATGAGAAAGTTACACATTTGATTACTTTTTCTTAACTGTGGGCCCTTCTATACTGCCATATAACCCAGAATATCAAGGTAGATAATCTACATTATCTGCTTTGAACTGGATTATCTGAGTCCACACTGCCATAGAATACAGTTCAAAGCAAATACTTTGGATTTTATACGGCTGTGTAGAAGGAGCTTGTGAGGATGGAAACAAGAACTGTAAAATCTTCTAGTGTAATTAATGTGGAGGACAAGTGCATAGGATTCTTTTAGGGTTGCAAGATTAAATAGTTTTGTACAAGAGGGGATTTCAGCAGGTGTAATGAGCAATTGGTGCTGAAATCTCTCCTACACAACTGTTGAAAAGGACAGGAACCTTGTTCCTTATTTGAGTTGGCAACCTTTATGCCACTGCTTGTCATGACACCAAGCCAGATATATGTCCCCATCTGCTACTGGCACAAAACAGACATTCTGCTATCATATTTTTGGTATCCTCCCCCCTAATTAGATTGAATTGGTGGAGACAGGGTATTCATAATATTTCCTTAACACTCTAAGGAGAAGCAAAATTGCATCACAATAATTATAATCTGGATTGGTGTGGAAACATGATATACAGTCCCCCCTAACACCTCTGGGGTGTTAATATTTTGATGACTTCATGCTCAGTTTACAGTATCTATGCAATTATAGGATCTCTAAGATGATTGACTAGACTTCAGACCAGGAGGGAGTATACAATATCTATTCTATATGGCGTCATTTGTTCTTCTATTTTAATTAAGAAGAAAATAAACATTCTGTCTCTTCTTAAAGAGACACACACAAACACACAATTTTATCATGTTTACAGCTAAATCATATATGGATGCGCTGTATTTGTGCATCTTTACACAGAAGTAACTTTCATCAAGTTCACTCAGTGATTCCCAAACTCTTATTCTCCTAGTGTTTTAGCATATCCAAGTTGAGTGTCCCTTATCCAAAATACTTGACCAGAAATGTTCCATATTTTGGATTATGGTGTATTTGCAGATGCATAATGGGGATGAGACCCAAATCTTAAGATGAAATTCATTTATGTTTCATATATACCTTTTACACACATAGCCTGAAGATAATTTTATGCATAATATATGTAATATTTAGTACACGATACACAGTTGTCTATCAGGCCCCTTCTATGCTGCCATATAATCCAAATTATCTGCTTTGAACTGGATTATATAAATCTACACTGCAATATAATCCAGTTCAAAGAAGATAATCTGGATTTTATATTGTTTTAAACTGCCTTAAAGTTGACTTCAACTTGTTGTGACTCCATGAATGAGGGACCACTGTAGTCACTCTGTTCTCAACAGCCCTGCACAGGTCTGGCTTCCTATACTAATAATATTAACAATATAATGGTATAGTGCAATATAGTAATATGTAATACTGATATCGTACTATGCTAATAATAAAATATATTGTATGAAAAAATATATTTTAAGCAGCTCTGAGTCCCCTTCGGGGTGAGAAGGGCGGCATATAAATGCTGTAAATAAATAAATAAATACTGAGTCTGGAATGTGGTCTTCCTCTTTTCTTACTTCCTTTTACCTTGTCAAATGTTTTTTTTTTTCTAGCAAGCCATGTCTTCTTATATGTCCCAAGTACAACAATCTTAGGGTGCATCATGGTATGGCCAAAGTACAACCGCCTTAGTTTAGTCATTTTGGCTTCTAGGGCCGGATCCAGACAGGCGCTTGTCCCAGAAGCACCCACTTTTTTTAACGCAGATGTTTCTGGGAGGCCTGTCCATACCCACCCCAGAAAGCCCGGGAGAACGATGTTGCAATCCCAGGTGACAGCAGGATTGAAGAGAAACAACTTGAAAAGCTGACACGATACAAGGATTTAAAGATCAATCGGCAAAGACTCTTGCACAAGCCAGTAAAGGTGGTCCCAGTGGTGATCGGCAAACTGGGTGCAGTGCCTAAAGACCTTGGCTTGCACTTAAACACAATTGGCGCTGGCAAAATTCCCATCTGTCAACTGCAAAAGACCACCGTACCCGGATCTGCATGCATTATTCACCAATACATCACACAGTCCTAGATACTTGGGAAGAGTCCGGTGTGTGATCAAATACAAGACAACATAGTGATCTTTCTGTATACTAATCTTGTTGTGTTTCAAATAATAATAATAATAATAATACAAACAAGAGGCACAACTCTGTGGCCCAAATGATTCATTGGAACTTACGTCACAAGTACCACCTGCCAGCAGTAAAGAACTGGTGGGATCATAAACCTGCAAAGGTCATAGAAAATGAACACACAGAAATACTGTGGGACTTTCGAATCCAGATTGACAGAGTTTTGGAACACAATACACCAGACATCGCGATTGTGGAAAAGAAAAAAGTTTGGATTATTGATGTCGCCATACCAGCTGACGGCCGAATTGAGAAAAACAGGAGGAAAACTTCAGCTGTAATCAAGACCTCAAAATCGAACTGCAAAGGCTCTGGCATAAACCAGTCCAGGTGGTCCCAGTGTGCTGTGCCAAAAGATCTCAGCCAGCATTTGGAAAAAAAAAACTGACAAAATCACAATTTGTCAACTGCAAAAGGCCACCTTACTTGGATCTGCGCGCATCATTCAAAATACATCAAACAGTCCTAGATGCTTGGGAAGTGTTCGATTTGTGATATGAAATCCAGCATATAGTTTTCGTTTGCTGTGACATACTGTGTATTGTGCCAGTAAAATAATAATAATAATAATAATAATAATAATAATACGTTATAGGTTTTTAATTACACACTTAGGCCCCCTCCACACAGCCGAATAAAATCCACATTATTTGCTTTGAAGTGGATTATATGGCAGTGTGGACTTAGATAACCCAGTTCAAAGCAGATATTGTGGGATTTTTTGCCTTGATTTTCTGGGTTATATGGCTGTGTGGAAGGGCCCTGAGTCCACACCGCCGTATAATCCAGTTCAATGTGGATTTTATACAGCTGTGTGGAAGGGGCCTGTGATATCCATTCAAAAGCTATAACAAAATGTATTGCAGAATGTCCCTCCTGCAAAAAAAAAAAAAGATTTTTTTTTTTGCAGTTTAATACACTTTCCCCATGTTTTATGGTAGAATCAATTGGGAAATGACATTTATAACCCAGGAACATCATCATAATCTTGGTCCTATCAGCTTTGTTTCATGTGCAGCTTCCACAATCATCCATCGGAACTGGAAACACGGGGGCATGGCCTAGCTTTAACATTATTCAGTGACACATAGGCGACAATAGGCTTGCGCCCTAGCACTGAGTGGCCACGAGCCTTTCGCCCTGGCAGCCTTCTCTGGCCCCAAAGCCTCCCTCCCTCCCTGCGGGGCTGTGACGTGCGTTGCCATGGTGACGTCCGGGCAGCGTCTCTCCGCGGGCGGGGGAGAGGGAGGAGGGATGACAACAAACATGGCGGAGAGGAGCAAGACGGCAGAGACGGGTCAGTGGTGAGGGCGAGGGGGCCGGGGCCGAAGAAGCAGGACAACCCGCTTTATTTAGAGCATAAAGAGGGGGCCCTTGCGGGGCGAGAAGGAAAGAGATTAGGACGTGGCTCCCCGCTTTTTGTGGAGGCCTCCTGATAAAAGAGCCCCACGACGTTCCCTTCCTGTCGGCTGCCTCATTATTGGTCGCTCACAGTCGTGTTTGCAGGGCCAGGCTTTATGCTGAGGCGATGCTTGGAGGTGCCTCGACACTGTAGGACTAATGCAGTCTGACACCACTTCAACTGCCATGGCTCAGTGGGACCCTGGGATTTGTAGTTTGGTGGGCCACCAGCCCTCTTTGGCAGAGAAGGCTAAATACCTGGAAAAACTGCAAGTGTCATTGAGCCATGACAGTTAAGGTGGGCTCAGGGCCTTTCCACACAGCCATATAATTCAGAATATCAAGGCAGATGATCCACCATATCTTATTTGAACTGGCTTATCTGAGGGCCCTTCCACACAGCTATATATCCCAGAATGTCAAGGCAAGAAATCCCACATTATCTGAGTGTGGAGTCAGGGCCCTTCTACAGTCCTATATCACAGAATATCGAGGCAGAAAATCCCACAATATCTGTTTTGAACTTGTTTATCTAAGGGTCCTTCCACACAGCCCTATAGCCAAGAATATCAAGGCAGAAAATCCCACATCATCTGAGGGCCCTTCCCCACAGCCCTTTATCCCAGAATATCAAAGCAGAAAACTCCACAATACCTGCTTTGAACTGGGTTGAGTCCACACTCAGATAATGTGGGATTTTCTGCCTTGATATTCTGGAATATAGAGCTGAATGGAAGGGCCCGCAAATAACCCAGTTCAAAGCAGATATTGTGGGATTTTCTGCCTTGATATTCTGGGATATAGGGCTGTGTGGAAAGGCCCTGAGTCCGCACTGCCATATAACCCAGTTCAAATCAGATAATGTGAGATTTTATACAGCTGTGTGGACGGGGCCAGACAGGCCCTATATCCCAGAATCTTATCCCAGGTTTCCTGTTTATCTCCTATTTATCCCAGATTATCCTGTTTATCTCAGATTATCGGTCAGTGCGGACTCATGCAATCCAGTTTAAAGCAGAAAATCTGGGATCAGATTTTGGGATATAAGGCGTTTCTGGAAGGGCCCTCAGACTACGTCAATTCTTCAATGTAGATGCACCCTTAGATTTAGGATGGATTTACACTGCCATATAACACAGGTAATCCACATTATTGGTTTTGAAATGGATTATTTCAGTTTACACTGCCATATAATCCAGTTCAAAGCAGATAATCTGGACATTATATGTGGGTGTAGATCCAGCCATATAGAGTGAAGTAACAGATTCAGATCTATGATGAGCCTAAACAGAAATATGAGATATTTCTTTGCCTGGACAAGTGTCTTAAAGGGGATGGTGAATGTTCACTTCCTCCAACAGAATTTGGTATATTTCATGGGATTAGAATTCAAAGACATCACAATTTTAGCCTGCAATATCACTATACTGTATAAATGGGCAAAGCACCACTAACTTGCAGTTATTTATGTCATGAAAATATACTATGGTAGGAAAAAAGTATATTCAATATATTTATTTAGGCAGAAGAATTAAGTTACAACAACAAACCTTAAGTTACAACAACAAACCACTGGAACAACTGTTTTCATCACAATAAAAGTCAGTCTGGATCAGAAATAAAGTAGAAGTCAGTCTGGATCAGAAATAAAAATACCTAACAGCTTTTAAAGCAAAACAATTAATTATATGCCTTTCCTTTTAGTACAGGCTAGAGGGTTTCAGTTTACAATCTTATTGGCTGAATGCTGTAGATTGTATGTATATTTTCTTTTACTTCAGAATGTGAGGTGGGAAATGTTACAGTGTTAATATAAAAATGGACGGACACTGGTTAAGAATTAGTGTAGTTTAAGTTTAATAAAATGCCAGGTTCAAGGTACAGTAAGATGGTAAAACTAGTTGGCTACCTAACGATAAATAAAACAAAAAAGATGGTGAAGACCATTAAGATGAACTCAGCCCAACTGGTAAGGTGCAGCTGCTCCATAATGTTAGGAATAATTCCTGAATGAAACTCCCAAAGAGCCAGAATTTAGGGGTCTCTCATATTTTGCTTCTTTTGGGCACATAATAAAGAGATAGATAGATAGATAGATAGATAGATAGATAAGCAAACCCTTATGACCTGCATGAGAGCTAGTCCCTGACTGAGAAGAGGATGGTCTATGTGACCATGCCAGAAGAGAACGGGCTGGTTTGGTATATATCCCAGAGTTAGTGAGACTACTGTCTTTGCTGTGTTTTAAATTTGAATCTTTATATAATCTGTAGTAATAGTTAGGTTGAAGTACAGTAGGCTCTCCACCTTTGGAGGACTAGGGGGACAGACTCCTGCTAAAGTGGAAATTGACCAAAGAGTAGCCCTGAAGCACATGCTAGAGTGAATATACTAACGAAATCTGTGAATAATTAAATCTTCAAAAGTTAAGTCTGCAGATAGGGAGGACTAACTGTACAGAAACCTATTGATGGAGCCTGCATGAGCTGTGAGCATCCTCCACAGATGAATTGTTTACACTGTTGCTTCCTTACCAATGCAATGTAGAATGAGCACCATGTGCTTATACATTGGAGAGACATTCCTTAGAAGAGATAAGGTGCTTGCTTTGTACAGAATAATGTAAAGTCTGTCTAACCAAGATGCCTAGATTACAGGGAGTATATGATTAGATTACTTCTTCTCTAAAAGTATCTACATTCTCTGATGAACTTCGACTAGGAGTATAATAAAGTAGTGTATCTAGAATAAGTAATGTCTGATACAAACTATCCTCCCAAAAATGCAGATATGTACACTGCTTCTTTGAAGACTAATAATTCTTTTTCTATTCACTTTAACATGCATTTCATATTTACCTCATTCATCTCCACTCACGACACACTATGACACACTATATCTCTCCATCACACTGTTTTAGTCAATCTAGAATCACTGAATCATAGAATCCTAGAATAATAGAGTTGGAAGAGACCACATCTAGTCCAGCCGCCTGCCATGCAGGAAAAATGCCATGCAGGAAAAGTACCCCCAATCTCTGTTTAAAAGCTTCCAAGGAAGGACCTTCTACCACACTTTGAGGCAGAGAGTTTCACTGCTGAATAGCTCTTCTAGTCAGGAAGTTCTTCCTAATGTTCATGTAATTTGAACCCATTGCCCCGAGCCTTATTTATTTATTTATTTATTTCGCGCATTTCTACCCCGCCCTTCTCAACCCTTGAGGGGGGACTCAGGGCGGCTTACAAAATGCACAATTCGATGCCAACACAAACAATAAGATAAAAACATATATCAACAGCAATTATAAAACAATTAAAATAATCAATTCTACATCACAATCAATAAAACCAGTCTAATGCTCAACGTTCGCCAGCTCAGAATCCGTAAATTCATTCCACATTGTCAAATCCTATCAATTCTAGTCGTCATTGTCCTTTGTCTATCTGCCAGATTACCCAAAGGCCTGATCCCATGTCCATGTTTTTAGTTTCCTTCTAAAAGAGAGGAGGGATGTCGATGACCTAATTTCCCTGGGAAGTGAATTCCACAGGCGAGGGACCACCACCGAGAAGGCCCTGCTCCTCGTCCCCACCAATCTCACTTGTGAGCCTTAGTACCTAGGGCAGCAGAAAATAAGCCTGTTCCTTCTTTTTTATGACATTTTCCACATAGTTATACATGGCTTCTCAACCTTTTCTTCTGCAGGCTAAACATACACAGCTCTTTAAGCCGCTTCTTATAGGACATGGTCTCTAGACCTTTGGTCATTTTTGTTGCCTGCCTCTAGACATCCTCCAGCTTGTAAATATCTCCTTTACGCTGTGGTTTAGCTGGTTGTACAAGAAGACTCCAAGATCTTTTTTACATGAACTATTGTTGAGCCAGGCACCACCTATTCTGTATCTTTCCTAAGTGTAGCATCTTACAATTGTCCTTGTTGAAATTCATTTTGTTAGTTTTTGCCAAAACCCACTTCTATTTACCCATGCGGTCTCCACATTCATTACACTCTTGTTATTTGCTCTGCAAACACCATTCTAAACATACAAATACAATATACAATGATAATGAAACAGTGTGGAAACACCATTGGAACGGCCCAGATTACACTCCTGAATAACGTGTTTAACTCTTAATGTATTGTTGTTAAATGTTTAAATTGTTTTACTTTTAAATTATATTTTAATATTTATTTAAGTGTACATTGTGTTTTAGGGCATCGAATTGTTGCCTGTATGTAAAGCGCCTTGAGTCCCCTCCGGGGTGAGAAAGGTGGGGTAGAAATGTCATAAATAAATAAATAAATAATGTGTATACTGTCTGTGATTGTGTATACATTACTTTATACCTTCTCACTCAACATGGGAAAATTGCATGATATGTGTGTCTGGTAGCATATTCAGAGACACCAAGGGTGAGGCCAGCAGGTATGATCCATGTTGACATACGGTACTCTATTTATACAAAATATCTGAATAGGAATGAGATGTTAATAAACATATGGATACAGAGATAAATAAATGTATGGGTAGAGTAACAATTTTCCCCGTGATTCCAGTAGCGGGATTAGTTTTTAACTGTGAAGCTGCAGAAATATTTTTTAAGATATAGAACCCTTAGTAATAGAAATGTTTAGCTGTATAAAATTTATTCAGTTAAGATTTACTGTATTGATAGACAGTGTGGTTTTGTAAATCATGTAGTAAGAGTCACTCAATCCAACAAAGGGCTATTTAGACTGTGTAAATTTAGAAAGTGCCCACCAAGATAATTACACTGATACCCAGTACTCAGAATTCATCCATTTTTACTGGCAACTATGGATTTCTTTCCAGATAGGTAGTGTGCAGCATTTTTAACAAATCTTTGCATGATTGATTCTATATTTTTGTGCATCTGGGGCTAATTAACCTAGAGTCAATTAACATGAAATGAGCTATACCCTTGATTTTGTCCTTGGTAGCATTTACAAAACCTTAGAAAAAAAAACTAATTGCGTTCGAATATTCTGGAAATACAAACAAAATTTATATGAGATAACACTGGAATCATTCCCTTGAATAAAAGCTGTAGTGCAGATTTCTTTGAACACACCACTGAAGCTCCATCCATGTTGGTTCTCAGTATTGCTAAGTTGAATTGGCCTCATGGAAATTGATCAAAATTACAAGTATTATTTGGATCCCATGTTTTGGTGTCCTTTGCTACTTGTTTCCTATGATTTCTGTTCTACCTATCACATCTTTGGTCAAAGCTTTGTCATAAATATGAACTTAAATAGTAATAGATTAATGCCATGACAGAGGTTGAAAATGCTGCTAGTGGCATTGATTGAAGTGTTAGTGTTTTTTTTTAGTGTAGTGCTTTTGATCCTCGAAATTTAAGTTTCTTTCTAAAAGTTAGGTTTATTGGGCATCTATCCATGCTTGGTAAGGTAAAGGTTTTCCCCTGATATGAAGTCCAGTTGTGTCCGACTATGGGGTGTAGTGCTCATCTCAATTTCTAAGCCGAAGAGCCGGCGTTGTCCGTAGACACCTCCAAGGTCATGTGGCCAGCATGACTGCATGGAGCGCCGTTATCTTCCCGCCAGAGCGGTACCTATTGATCTACTTACATTTGCATGTTTTTTTAAAAATATATTTTATTATGTTATAAACACAAATCAATAAGCTAAATTTCAAGTGTTATACATATAAATCCTGAGTAATTCAACAAATATTAAAGACATTATGCTAATTTACACTGGTATAGATTACATTATCCCCACCTTCCCTCCCTCTTCCTCCCTCCCTCTCAACCACAGTATATTTCTACTAATCTTGCAGATCCAGCCACTTGTAGAGTCTTCGTATTTTTTCTTTGATGTGAACATTGGCTCCTCCATTTTTCACCCAGTTGAAGTAGACCTTCCATCTATTTATAATAATCTTTTCTTTATCCATTCTTGGTGCTTGGTTAGTCATAATTCCCGTAATATCTAACAACACTTGGTCATACATATAATCATTCCAATTACTTAACGTCAATTTTGATTTGTCTTTCCATCCTCTAGCAATCACCGCATGGGCTGCTCTTATTGTTACCTTAAATAACTCCTGGCAATTACTTATTATACTCGGATGATCCAACACTCCCCATAGTAGCAAATCATGGAATATCTACATGTTTTCATGGAATATCTACATGTTTTCGAACTGCTAGGTTGGCAGAAGCTGGGGCTGATAGCGGAAGCTTAAGCTGCTCCCCGGAATCGAACCTGTGATCCTCCAGTCAACAAGCTCAGCAGCTCAGCGCTTTAACCCACTGCGCCACCAGAGGCTCTCCTATCCATGCTAGTCGTTGTTAATCACAGTCAGTTTATATTCTTTACATGGCAAAAAAGAAATGGCAAGGGGCAGTAATGTCCAGAAGAGTATAGCTTCAGTTTTTCATTGCTTCATTTCAAAGTAAAAAGGTAAAGGTTTCCCCTAACATTAAGTCTAGTCGTATCAGACTCGGGGGGGGGGGGGGGCGTTCATCTCCATTTCTAAGCTGAAGAGCCGGCATTGTCTGTAGATACCTCCAAGGTCATGTGGCCAGCATGACTACATGGAGCATTGTTACCTTAGAACTGGAAGGCCCCCTGGTAGTGCAGTGAGTTAAATCAGTACCTATTCATCTGCTCACATATGCATGTTTTCAAACTGCTAGGTTGGCAGAAGCTGGGGCTAACAGTGGGAGCTCACCTTGCTCCCCGGATTCAAACCGCCAACCTTTCGGTCAGCGAGTTCAGCAGATCAACAGTTTAACCCACTGCACTAACAGGAGGCCCTTCCAGTTCCAAGACCTCAGGCTAATTTCTCATTGTTGGCTTTGGAATGAGCAATTGTGAGTTTTTATTAAATAAGAAAAGGTTTCAAGTTGGTGTGATTTAGGAAGATCTTGAAATAAACGTCCGCTAGGCAAAACACTGCACAAGACTATTGTGGTTATCAGATCATTAGCTCCTTAAATTTCAGTGCTTTTTATCAGACAATATGTAATATATTTGGGAAATATCATTGCATATAACAGATCATTATGCTTCATTATCTGCTCAAACAGCAACAATTTCATAGGAAGAAAGTATTCTTGTTTTGTATTGTAGCACATTCCCCATAACTAAGTAACTTATTGTTATTTCAACAGGTAGTGACATAGGAATAGATGATGTTATCACAGGAAATTTAACCAAATATGCTGCTGTTCCACCTGCTTACCTTGGACAGCCAAAAAAGGGACATCTCGTATTTGATGCCTGCTTTGAAAGTGGTAAGTGGTAGCATGTTCTTTTTAAAATGTGAGTTGATAACATGTATACATTTTCAGACTTAGATCTGAGTGTCATAATTCTACTAGGAGATTCTTTTTAAGATAATGACATGGGACTTCTGCTTATTGACAGCACCAAGCAACCTTCTATGCCAATGGCCCAGGATAGTTTGGTAGTACATCTAACCCCAACTGAAAGAAGCCCCACTTCAAAGGTGTTGAAGCATACACCAAGCTCCTAGGAATGTGAAATAGGTCAGAGGCCTCAAGCCCACAATTGCTAGATTGCAGTAAAGGGCTTTTTGCAGTTTAAAAAGGTAGCTTCTCCTAACAAGAATGTTTTTCAGAAGTCCCTGATGGGCTTTGGGGGGATTTTGGCAGTTCAGTTCCATGCTGGTTGAATTCATAATACACCATCTCTGCAAACACTTTATAACTAATATACCTTGTCTTTTCCTAATTCTCCATTTTACAGAATTTTTGGAAGTATGTTTGGGCTGCCACACTTTTTGTTTTACCTTTTTTGACTGCAACAATGCGCAATTTTTTCTGGCTTTCATCCTAAACTGCTTTTGGCTTAATGACTGTCTTCTTCCTAACCGTACTGCAGTTTAGGAACCTGGTTAACCTTGACTTTGGATGATTGTTTACTATTGTAGTGTCCCATTTCCACTCTAGATGTGATATAGGAAATGTTTATTGTATTACCAGTTGTAATAAAATGCAAAACCCTGGTCCTATAATCTTAAATGGTCTCCTCTCTCTTGGTTTTTTTTTTTTTTGTCCCATTCATCACAGCAGGAATGGACACCTAGAAAATATGTATTACTGAGGCTGTAGTTGTGGTGGTAGTAGAATGCTACAGAATAGAAGTGTAAGGCTACGGTCTTAACAGCAGTTCTATAATGGTCATTGATAGTTAAACACATCTTAGCATAAATAAACTGATTGAATTATTTGTGGAGATGTGTAATCTTGGTCCAGTCAAAGTACATGTGATGGTTTGATTCCTTAACCTGGTTAGAAAAAAATAGATATGCAAAAGTGCAGATGGAGAAAATTGTGTTAATGGTGCTCATAAGACGAGCAAACATTGGATGGTGCTAAAAGCAATTGTATATGTTCAATTTATATAATGGCATAAATAGTCTTTGTCTCTATTCAAGTTCTTGTTGATGAATTCTGTTCAGTAGTTTACCATTAAAGACATATTCCATAGGTAACTGGTTGACACAGATTAATCAATGGCTTAGCTCTAATCTCTGTGCCTTAAGCAGGAATACAAGTTTCCTGTGTTGCTATAACTTTTCTGTGAAGGAAATTAGAATGGTCAGAAAAATTGACCATTTCTTACTGATGTCACAATTCAGTTCACTGTTGATGTTCCCATGCCATGCTGTCAAGAATGCCAGATGCCATAGTGTCTATGTAGAGCCATGCTGGGAGGAAAAAAAAGCATGAATCATTCATATGATCTACCCAAAGCTCCTGCATAAACCACATTCTGAGATTGTACAATTGTGAACATTTACCAATTATGCATATTTCAAAGAAGAGGTGCAGTGTCACTATTAAAGGATTAATATCATAGAATCAAAGAGTTGGAAGAGGCCTCATGGGCCATCCAGTCCAACCCCCTGCCAAGAAGCAGGAATATTGCATTCAAATTACCCCTGACAGATGGCCATCCAGCCTCTGTTTAAAAGCTTCCAAAGAAGGAGCCTCCACCACACTCTGGGGCAGAGTGTTCCACTGCTGAACAGCTCTCACAGTCAGGAAGTTCTTCCTCGTGTTCAGATGGAATCTCCTCTCTTGTAGTTTGAAGCCATTGTTCTGCGTCCTAGTCTCCAAGGAAGCAGAAAACAAGCTTGCTCCCTCCTCCCTGTGGCTTCCTCTCAAATATACTTTTGCATATTGCTAGCTTCTTGGTGTTTTGTAAGGTATGAGATGCACAATCTTCAGATAACCATATTGGGACATGACTGAGCCTTTGCTCCATCATTTCAAGGCTTCTAGTATGAACTTCAGATAACTGTGGAATGGCCCTTCTCTACAGAGTCCTCCTCCTTTTTCTCTAGACTTCATTGTTGCTTCAGATGCTACTACTACTCGTTGTGAAGTCTTTCCTTCCTTCTCCTTCAACTCTTACACTATGGTAGGCTTCATTGGATCCTGTTCAGACAGTAACCAAAGACATTAATCGTATATAAATGGAAAAATATATAATAAATATTTTTCTATAAAAGTGTAGTCATTTGTGGGCCTGCTATTTCATATGGTTCTGTACAGCCCCAATTGAATAGTAGTTTGGCTAGAGGTTTCTGAGTGTGCTTTAATGGCCAGTAAGAATGGCCATTAAACAGTAAGAATTCTGGGTTCCTAACTTTGAAAAAAATGATAATCATATTACAGATGCAATCACTCAGCCTGCACAATACTGGCTATATAAATCCACAGCTGTAGAAAAGAGGCTTCTGGAACTAGCAGTTTGCACAATGATCTCAATATAAATGTTCTGGCAACCACCAAACAGAATTTACATGACCAAGGAAGCAAGATCACCTTGCTGGACCTAGCCCTCCATAGCCCCAATCCCTGCTCCAAAGAAGTTGGCATTTAAACACTTCCCTAGACGCAGACCTGACCCTAGAAATGCCTTAGATGCAATTTCCCTCAGATCTGCTGTGAGTGCTGACCAGTAGTCTGAACACTGTTAATAAGTAAAAGCAATAGAACTAGATTGCCTCTGATGGTTTCTAGCAAGGTACCAGTCCACTGTGTTCCACAAGCTGCCTTCTGGAGACTATTAACCTTTGATTGTTCACATGATGATCAAAAGAGACCAAAATCCACTGCAGAGGATCTTATTGACTTTACTTGCACTTTATTGCATTTCACAGAAACTATGCCAATTTTCAATGTAAAGTAAATGAAAAAGTGTCATATTTCTGCCTTTAGGTGCATCACATGATCTGCATTGATAGAATTGCATCTGTACGGCTTCTGCTTGCAGTTTGTGTGCTGCTTGCTTCCATTATGCCGACAGATGCAAAATTAGGAATTGTCCTCATTGCCTTCACAACATATCTAAAGTTGTGCCAATTTCAATTCTACTCTACAGTGGAAAATCCCATTTTCTACATTGAATTTGCTATCATGTCCAGATAGAGGATTAGTGACTGTGACCTTGGATGGAACCCCGCCCCCCACAAAAACCCCAAACATCATTTAAGTTGAAAATAATAGGACAGTGATGCAATGCCAGATTTACTGTGTGATACATGCCATGTTGAATGTGTCCTATTCCACCTCAGTTATTTTCACTAGTTCTCTATTACAAACCTATGAAAAATGACTACAGCTGTGGTTGTCGTTCTGGATAGTTGTTTACAGATTATCAGTTACTTCAGGAATTCTTTTCCTCATGCCATACTTTTGCTTTTAGATCTGTATCACTATTTCTCCACAGGTCTTCCATATATTATGGAAATTACTCAAAGAATTTGGGGGCTTTTATCCAGGGACAGCTGATTGCTTCTTCATCAAGGTGGTCACCTACTGAAATGGAGATCATCAGCGATCAAAACAAAATTAAATGAAGATTCTGAATAACAACATCGACCTGGAACAATAAATAGAAAGTTCAGATTCTGGACACTACTATATACCTATTTATTTATTTATTTATTTATTTGCTATACTTGTATACCGCTGTTTCTCAGCCTAGCCGGCGACTCAACGCGGTTTACAACAAAATATAACAATCAACAGTATACAATTTAAAACCATAAAAGCATAATACACAAAATACATAGTACACAGTAGACATCTGCTCAGACTCACAAGACAGGGACATCAAATTCATAAAAATATAAGAAAGCATTCCTCAAGCTACAATTCCTATTATATGAGATAAAAACAACAACAAAGAAAGAATTGTGCTCAGGACTAATACCTTACAAAACAGACTGAAGACATGAAATGGCAAGATCCCACTAGTGGTTATGTACATCTTTCAACTGAGATATCATCAATGAACTGCAACCTATTGTGGACAACAATGTTTCTCTTTCAAGGGCTCTTGGGGCCCTTCCACATAGCCATATAATCTAGAATATCAAGGCAGATAACCCATAATATCTATTTGAACTGGATTATCTGAGTCCACATTGCCATATAATCCAGTTCAACATGGATTATATACAGCTTTGTGGAGGGGCCTAGGTGGCAGACTTCTACTTGCCTGCAGATAGCCTCCCAATTTCAAACAGTTATTTACCTAGAGGAGCACACCCCAATAGATATAAGATCTTGCCACAAACCCAGATTTCAAATCTACTCAGGAAATGTCATCACATGATCCAATCACACTACACACAGTATTAGAATTAGTTTTACTTTCTCATTCTCTAATGTGCCCATGCTCATTCTCTGTCAAAAATGCCCTTCAAAAGTCTACATTGGCCAAACAGGCACATCTCTGTGCCAGAGAATAAATTGATATAAATCAGATATTACAAATTGAAACACACAAGGACCAGTTGCAGAACTGGACACTTCAGTCTTTCAGGACATTCCATCTCGGACTTTAGTGCAGCACTCTCTGAACAAAAAAACTACAAAGGATAATAGGAATATATCCCAAACTCCAGTCCATCAATAGTGAGTTGAATAGAAGCAATAGTTCCTTGGCACATTACATATTAATTGTACCCCAGCCTCCTACAGGCTCCCTTGGCAATTATCAGATTTCCCTTCTGGTTCCCAGCTAGCATCACAATACATCCTAACAGCTCTTTCCACTATCCCTATCCCTATGGTTACCTACTCATTGTGGCTTTAGGTAACATATTTCCTCCTTCCTTTGTCATCCCAGCATAATGTTCACAAGTTTTGTATTTTTACTGCTATCCACACAGTTTGTTCAGAAAGCTCTGTTCTTATGTGCATCACTCCATGAATTGAATGAAGTAGACTTAATTCTACAAAAGTTTATGCTACTAGGTTTTTTCCCCTGTCAGTCTGAAAAGTGCTGCAAGACAATTGTGTGTAACCATCATCAAATAAGCCACAACTGCATGGAAGGAAATGGATGATATTTACCATTGTTATTTTCTCTTGCCATACTCTTAATTGTAAGAGAAAAAAAATGAGGAGTCATATTTGCCTAACAATATTGTGTGTAATCAGTTACAGCAAGGACACATAGGTTTCAATCTCCTGGCACCAGAATGTATGGGGTCCTTAGGGATTCCTTAGGGAGGGATTCTGTGGCAGGTGAAGTGTGCTACTATCTTGAAGCATTTGTCTGGATACCCCCTCTTTACATGCAGAAGCTACACACATTTGGGCACACTATCTGTGTCTGAGCAGAATAAAATTTTTTAATATGACATCTATTTTGGATGTTCAAGTAGAACCTAGAATCAGGTACCCAGATGTACCCAGGTTTATGCACATATGAATAGAATCATTTTGAATCTACCTGCACTGATTGTTCATGAATCTAATGGCAACTGCACAGGGGTTCTGTTTCCCACTGCTGAAGCACATGCCAGTTTTGGAATGCTTTACAGCATCAAGAAATTGAGGTTTTTTTCTTTGATTCTCCCATGTCTTGTCCTGTTGTGACTGCTGTTACTACACCTGTCACAAGATAATTATTTTATTCCTTATGACTGCTTGTTGGCTTGTAATATGTTGTCTAGTGTTATGGAGAGTATGTTTCTGGCACAAAAGAATGGTATGTTTGCCTGACAAAACGAGGAGTTGACTCATCTCTGTAGATAGAATTAAAGTAGCCTCTCTTACAATTTCTGAAGCCACACCTGACAAGAGAACACAACAAATCATTCCAGTCATATAGTGAATCCTTATTGGCTGGAATTTTGCCTCATGGTCTTTCCTAGAATTTTTTAAAATATATGTTTATTATATAGTAAATTTATAAAGTAAAAAGTTGATTCTATACTTTGTTTAGATACCATAACTCAGCTTGGCAATAGATGTATTTCCTTCCCAAGAGAGGATGTTGAACTTGCTGTGATCAAAATGCCTTTCTGCACTATTGCTGAGATACCTGATCTGTTTTATTTTATACAAATACTAATTGGGATGGTTGTACGTACATGCAAGATTCAGTCAATCAGCTTGAATATACAGTTTGACAGTAGGATATAGTCTCTAGGTACTTTCTTAATTCTTGCATAATCCCTATTGACCCTATTGGCAACTGACAACCATTGCATACACCACATCTGTATCCTTTCCCCCCAGAAGATCTGTGATGGTTTGAACCAGATAGACTTTCAGATCTCCCTCCTCAGCACCCTCCTGCAGGCCTCTGATCATGATCAAATTGTCATTAACGTTCCAGTAAGTCCATTTGCTCTTGTAGTGCATCCTGTTTCACCTCTGCACCTCTAATCAAGTCTGTATTCACCTTGATCTTTTTTTTCAGAGATGTGCTCTCTGTCTCTAGTTTGGTGACTATTATCAAAAACTTTATTATCTTTTTGTAATTTTTCTGACATCATCCCTCAATGAGGTCTAGACCCACTTTTAAATCCTGAAACATCAATCTAATTTCCAGAAGAATTTGGTCAGAGGGGGTGCTGGAGGGAGAACTAGAGTTGGGTTGTTTCTTTTGTTTGTCGCACCACCAATCACAGTAGCCTATGATGTCATCAGCCCTTTGGCACTCAGCCCAGTCAGCCTAGGTGATTGACCCTTTTGATCCACTCATTATGTTTTAAAACAGAGCAGCTGCTTTATCTTTCAAGGACACTCTTTAGCCACAACAGGTTGTAGAAGAGCTGTGATGAAGTTGGGGGGCAGGAGGGATGTGGATTTTAGCCTTTAATCATATAAAGTTCTTGTACACCAACTTCAATTTCATTAGCAAGATGAAATATCAATGTCTTTTAGAGTGTTTTTTAATTCATATCTAAATCCCGCCTATAAAAACAGTTTAATAATTCCCCTTTTCTGTCTTCTAGAAGGACTGAATTTGGATTATGCAATTGTAAAATGAATCCAGACAATTAAACGCCCTCTCTTCAGCCAATAGAGGCTGTCGGTCTTTAGCACAGGCTATGAAACCAAATAGATCCTTCTTGAGTGATGCTACTTAAGTTTCTTTGAAAGAGTCAAAGAGAAGAAACAAAAGAAGTGTCCTTACTGTTAAAATAGCAGTGGCAGCTGACTGCTGAAAGGAGATTGAAGCAGGAGCTTCTTTGGCACCCAGCCACTGTTTAAACTGATGAAGAAAAAAAATCTTCCATTCTTTAAACTGCTTGCTTCATGGTAGCAGCTATCTCCTTTCAGTCTGTTTGCACAACAAATTGAGATCGAAATGGGATAAATGTTGTTATATCCCGCAGTCTCGTAAATCAGGCTCTTTGCTCCACGGCTAGCTGGAAGTCCTTCAAAGAGCTTATTCTAAGCAAATAATATGAATCTCCAATAATGGTGGAGGGCTGCAAAATCCTGTTTCTCAAGGAGATTTCAACAAGGCTGCTTATAAAAATAAAAGAATTTGCTTTTTTGGTGACAAAACTGAAGAAGAAAGGAATTGCCTTCATATATCGCAGTTCCTCCAAGGATTATAATTTTAATATAAATCTAAAAGACACACCGTTTTGGGTGTACCAAAAGCAGAATAATTTCTATGAAAATATAATAGGAATTTTGAGGAAGATACTGACCGAGAGGTGCCCTCAAAAAAGAAGGACACAGAAGGATCAGGAGTCATCAGCTGCATCGCAGAGCCTTCAGGCAGAAGAAGAACAGATGTAGTAGTAGAAGAAGAAGAATTGGGTTCTGAGACTGTTTAATGTTCTAAGTGTATATAGCAAATGGTATCACAATGTGGGGAGTATTTGTGGATAGGAGAGGGAGGAGATGTTAAGGATGAAATTACATGGGTTAAAAATCTCTATGAAAGTTAATGGGTTGAACAATTGTATAAAAAGGAAAAGGTTTTTTCATTTCTTACATAAAAATAAGGTGGACATAACTTGCATTCCGGAATCTGACTTTGTATCAGGAGACAAACATCTGCTAATCCAAGAAAAATAGGGACATTTATTTATGGCATGTAATGTTTAAAAAACTAATGGGATGTTGTTCTATATAACTAAGGAACTAGAACCAGAGAAAATATATGAGGATCAAGAAGGCAGAATATTAATTATTAAAGTGAGGTTTCAATATAAGAACCCAGACTGCTGGCACTGATCAAAGTCCTTTACACAAATGCTTACCTGAAAGTGTGATTTGGGATGCAAGGAGCCATGACAAATGGTGTAGAAACATATAAAGGGGTCGGACAAGGTGTATATTAGGTAAAGGTAAAGGTTTTCCCCTGACATTAAGTCCAGTCATGTCCAACTCTAGGGGTTGGTGCTCGTCTCCATTTCTAAGCCAAAGAGCCAGCATTGTCCATAGACACCTCCAAGGTCATGTGGCCAGCATGACTTCACGGAGCACCATTACCTTCCTGCCAGAGTGGTACCTATTGACCTACTCACATTTGCACGTTTTCAAACTGCTAGGTGAGCAGAAGCTGGGATTAACAGCGGGAGCTCATTCCGGTCCCAGGATTTGAACCTATGGTCAGCAAGTTCAGTAGCTCAGCGCTTTAACCCACTGCGCCACCAGGGGCTCCTTAGCACCACTATTATTTAGCTTTTTTGGTAAATGATCTACCTGAACAGTTGAGGGACCCAGAGGTACATATGCCTAAGGTACTTAAAACACACTTCAACATTTTGTTATATGTTGATGACATGATTTTATTGTCATATTTGCAAGTTGGACTACGTAGGGTGCTGAGAAGATTTAATTCTTATTGCCATAATAACTCCCTAATAATAAATTGAAGTCAAAATAATAGTATTTGGCAAACATCATAATAGACATAGATGGCTCCTGGGCAGTGAACTAATAGAGCAAGTTTGCCCTAGAAGGCATTTTTTCTGAGACAGGTTCCTGGCTCCCATATCATCAAAGAAGCTCAGCCAGAGCGAGGGTGTGCGTGCAAATCTGCTGCTTAAATTAACAAATCATAGCCAACCAGGATCTTTAGACCCACTCTTTTCCTCAAAAGTAACAGAACTTTATTGACAATATCTTAGTTGTGTTTTTGAAAAATGTAGTTAGTTTATTTTTACCAAAATACAAAATGCTGGATCTTCTCGCAGTCATCAATAACGAACAGGCCTCTAAGAGCATGTCCTTGGTCCTCTAGATAAACACCATAATCCTTTGAGATCTGGTGTGTCAAATCAGAAAGAAGTGGTATCTTCATAGGTCCAACTCCTCCTTGTTTCCGTTGTGTATTGATCCATGCTAGATGAGTGAACTGCGAATCTACAGAGCAAGCTACTACTTCAGAATTGACTGCTCTGAATTCTTCAATTCTGTCACTGAAGGCAATTATCTCGGTTGGTCACACAAATGTGAAGTCAAGAGGATAAAAGAAGAAAACAAGGTATTTCCCTCCAAAATCTGACAATTTTAGTTCTTTAAACTCTCCATTGATGACTGCTGTTCCTTCCCATTCAGGTGCTGGTTTAGAAATCTTGGCCTTGCTGAGGTGCATTGAGACCCACTTCTTAAAATATATAAGGCTAAGATTACCCCCATGCTCTTATATGGGGCTGAAGTTTGAGCCCTAAACTAGATCACACTATTAGAGCAATTTCAATCACAGCACCTGCAAACTTTTCTGGGAGAGGACCAAAAGACCTCAGCTGCCGCAGTTAGAGTAGAACCAATACCTCTGACAATACATTATATAAACGACACACTGGGATCCTTACATTAAAACTACATTTTTATTGGCCGGTCAGAATGCTAAAATAATATACAAAATGGCCCCTTTCCTATATAAAGCAACTCAGCTGAGAACTGCATATTTGGAGTCAATTGGGGTAAACTGTAGGGGTGATACAGATATTTGAGCTGGATCGGATCTTGATCCCTTGTTAACAGCTCATTTATTTTAAATTTTGTTGTACTGTGGGTTGTATCCTGTATGTGTCATAGCCTTGGTCCTTTCAGTATTGGTTGCTACTTCCTAGTGGATGTCAGATGGTGCAATACCAACTAAACAGTGTAATTTCTCCAGTGGTGTAGGGTGCAAGCACCCTGTGATAATGCAGCATGTCTCATTAAGAACCACATCCACTGTTCTAACATGGTGAGATGTGTTCCACACTGACCATGCGTACTCAGCAGCAAAGTAGCAAAGCACAAGGGCAGATGTCTTCACTGTATCTAGTTGTGATTCCCAGGTTGTGCCAGTCAGCTTTCATATGATATTGTTTCTAGTGCCCACTTTTTGCTTGATATTCAGGCCATGCTTCTTGTAGGTCAGAGAACAGTCTAGAATAACTCCCAGGTATTTGGGTGTACTGCAGTGCTCCAGTGGGATTCCTTCTCAGGTAATCCTCAGAGCTCGAGATGCTTGTCTGTTCTTAAAATGAAAAGCACACATCTGTGTTTTAAATGGGTTAGGAATCAGCTGGTTTTCTCTGTAATGGGCAGTGAGAGCACCTAGTGCTTTGGAGACTTCTGTTCAACCATCTCAAAGCTCCCTGCTTGAGTGATGATGGCACAATCATGAGCATAGATGAAACTCTCTGTCCCTTCTGGCAATGGCTGGTCATTTGTGTAAATGTTAAACATTGATTCTTATAACAGACTGAATGTGAAACATAGCATTGATTGAGAATCTTTACCTGAATGATACATTCACAGTTCTATTTGGGGTAATGCTGTTAAATATTAATATTATATAGCAGGAATAGCTAAAGACTTTTGTTTGAGACCCCCAAATTACTACTGCCTGTCACCATACATGGTAGCTGGCTAGTCTGACCTGGTGTGAGACAGCTTATTCTGTTCTTATGTTCACAAAGATTATTGTTGACTATTGAGAGTTCTTTGGCAGTTGGCTTGTAAGAGGGTTTTTCAGTTTGACTCCAGTTGACTTCTTGAAGAGATATGTGAATAAAATGTTTTGTAACTCGGAACATCTTATTAGTGTTTTACTTTTGTGGTAGAGAGTTCATGAAATTATTTTTCTGACATTTTCTTTCTACCAGAAAACTCTTGCTCTTTTTAAAGTGGAATATTGCCTCTCTATGACCTATTTTGAACATAATGGATTGGGGGTCATAAATAAGTATTGGCTAGGTCATAAATTTATTTCTTATACTTCTGTTCAGAACAACGTGATTTCAAATTACTCTGTAATGATGTTGGAAATAGTTGGCCTTGTAAAGGTTCACATTTTTCCAGCTTGTTAGCTTCAAAATCATAAGTAACCTTCAATCGTCAGCTCCCAACTGTTATTTATCCATTTTAACCATTTAACACTAAAGAGATAAACACTGTTGAACATTTCTACTGATTCATAATAGTGTTATCTCCCGCTCTGCTATAGAGTATACCTTATATTTTCTTTTATAACTGACATGATAAAGTTAACTAAAGAACATGTTTGTTTTGGAAGGTGTAGTTGTGAATGTGGCCATGAATCTGAGGACCAATTGCAGCTCGAAAGTTGAAAAAGGGCAGACTTAGTCCTTACTTGATTCACCATTTTTTAAGTTTCATAGTTAGGGAAGGGCAACTATTGCCCCTTCTACACTGCCCTAAATTCCAGGATGGGATCCCAGATTATCTGTTTTAAACTGGATTATGAGTCTCCACTGTCAGATAACCTGGGATAAGCAAATAATCTGGGATCAGATCCTGGGATATAGGGGCAGTGTGGAAGGGGCCTATGTTAAGACTTTATCTAGAATAGTGGTAGTTTTCAGAACTTCACACAAGTAGACTCCATTCAGTTACTTATGTGATTTCAGGAGGCAATGGATTGCACCGGAACATATTTAGGTCTGCAGCAGTAAAGCAAACATAAATGCAACTCACAAGTGCATTTTTATTTACTTATTTTTTGTGCCATAATACAAATAATTCACCTCCTCATAGTATTGAATATTTGGTGAACATTGATAGCAATGCCAATTTAATTACCCTGTTTCCCCAAAAATAAGACGGGGATCATATATTGATATTTTGCTCCAAAAGATGTGTTAAAGCTTATTTTCAGGGAGTGCCTTATTTACCAAATTGACTTTTTAATGAACTGAAACTAGGGCTTCTTTTTGAAGTAGGATTTATATTTTGAGCATTCTCAAAAATCCTGAAAAAATATGCTAGGGCTTATTTTGGGTTAGGTTTTATTTTCAGGAAACAGGGTAATATCTATTCCACAAATATTGGAAAATCAAGGAAGGGGGCTGTGGGTGTGAATACTTTTCAATACATTGTAAATATGCAGAGGTCTGTATTTTGAATAACAAAGTATCTTTGCATTTGGATTTGAGTGCACATCTGTTCATAAAGGAATATACTGAAATCAGTGAGGAAGTTAATCATTCCAGCTGATTTTACTTCATTTATTTAAGTGGATACCCCACAGAATTATTCAAACTAATATGTGTTTATGCATGTTCATTTGAACTGTGTGGGTATATCAGCTACATGCGTGACTCTGTGCATTTTAAGTTTAAGAATTACTTGGGAAAATGAAAACCGTACACTGTTAGAAATAGTTACCCAAACAATGTAGTTTCTGTTAGTAACTGTTGAAAAAGGAATGCTGTATTTCAAAATTCTTGCATAATAAAAGCATGCTTCTGCAAACGCTTTATTTGTTCTCTTCAAATTCTTTTTAAATATTACTGTATTATGATAATCATTTGAGATGAACTGGGGCCCAGCACATGATTAGTTTTTTTTTTACCTGCTCTAGGGAAACTTGGTTCAAAATTTTATGAAATAAACAACTGTCTCTCTCTCTAATTATTTAAATTATATTTGTTGGAGGAACTGTTGGGAAGATGTGTTGCAAAATCAGCATTTCCCCCTCCATTTCAGGATGAACATGTTATATAATGAGACTCGGAGGAAAATAATTTATTAACATTTTTCCTGATAAGCTCAAAATTCATTTGAATACAAAATGTTGCCTTTGAAGCATAATATTCCACTGGTTAAGCACATAAAATTCCTCTGATTAGGCACATAACTCTTCATGTTTGCCTTTATTGATTCTATTCAGTGGTCTAATTGCATTCCAGGCTTAGTCTTTACCATGCTAATTTTGATTTAGGGTTTGTATTTCTTAAAAACAAACTGAGTGCACACCATCTATTATCGCTGCATGGTCTTTCCACAGCTGGGGGAAACTTTGGGATCAACTGTAATGACATAAAGTGAAGGTAAATTACTACAATACATAAAGGGTTATTTTAGTGTGGTAGCATTTTGCAAGATATTAATAGTCTGAATTTCACTTGGACACAATTTTTGTTTCCTTTGATGTCAGATATTAACTGGCATTTGATGTCACAGCCACTGTGCATTTTAAATAATTTACTTTTATTTGACTATATTTACTTGGAGGTGTAAATAATAAGAATCTTTCTTTATAACCAGCTTTTCTTCTTCACAGGACCCAAAACGGCTTATAACATATTAAATTATGTAAACAACAATCCAAATACATCGATAACAAGTATAAAACATCATAAAATAATAATTTAAAGCAATAATAATATACACTCACATTCTTGTGGCATTATGTCAAATTATATTGCACTTTGTTCCAGCCTATAAACATGGTGTTTCGTATCACTTCAGCTTAGTTTCCTTCACTAAAGGTCTGTCTAAACAGGAATATTTTATGATTCTTGTAGGAAGAAAGGGAGGGAGCTGTTTTAATTTCTTCCACAGGGTCGGGGCGGCCACAGAAAATGCCCTCTCCCTTGTCTATGTCAGTCGCAATTGCAACGGTGGAGGAAGTGAGAGTAGGGCCTCACCAGAAGATCTTAATAAGCAGGTCGGTTGTATAAAGAGATGCGGCCAGATAAGTAAGTTGGACCTGAACAGTTTAGGGCTTTAAAGGTCAAAACCAGCACCTTGAATTGGGCTCAAAAACAGATTGGCAGTCAGTGCAGGTGCTGTAGCAGAGGACTTGTCCTACAATAAATAAGTAGAAGGTATTTTAGGAACAAATAATCTACAGGTTAATAATAGATTTTAGTAAACTAATAATTCAGGTTCAATTTTCTACTAATTTGTTCTAAACATAGCATTCCCCCTGAGTATAATTATTAAATTATATTTAAGCTAATATAAACTTACATATAAAGAATTGATACCAAATGAGAGACTCCCCCCGGGCACACAGAAAACTGGGCAACTTGGAAGGCGCTGAACAGGCTGCGCTCTGGCACAACAAGATGCAGAGCCAACCTCAAGAAATGGGTCTACAAAGTGGAATCCACGACATGCGAGTGTGGAGAAGAGCAAACCACTGACCACCTGCTGCAATGCAACCTGAGCCCTGCCACATGCACAATGGGGGACCTTCTTGCAGCAACACCAGAAACACTCCAGGTGGTCCGCTACTGGTCAAAGGACATTTAATCAACTACCAAACTCATAAATTTTGCATTTTGTCTGTTTGTTTGCTTTGTTCTGTTAGAAATGTAATATAATTGACTGGTTGCCCTGACACGACAAATAAATAAATACATATAAATAATGTCATGCGAACTGTAATGTTAATATTTTCAACATGGGATTTGCTGTTTAACAACTGTTTGGTAATTGGCAAACAAATTTAAAACATTCATATTATTTATTTGCTATTTACCATATAATTTTCACAAAATTCCTGGGAAAAGTATGATAGTTGGGACCCAATGCTGGTTGCGCAACACTGGTCAGAATTAGAGAAGCGAAGACGTGTGCGAGACAGCATTAAGTTTATAGCATGCTTCATCTACATGTAATTCAGTTACGTTTGGGTGAAAGTGAAGAATGGTAAAAAAAAATGCAGTTACCAATAGTTAAGTTTATAGCACGCACCTGTGTCTCTCACTCGCGCGAGTCTAATTCTGACCCATGTCGAGCAACCAGCATTGAGTCTCAGCTATCATACTTTTGCTGAATTCCTTTTACACAGCAGTGAAGGCATTACAGGGCTGGATCTAGATATTTGTCTATGGACATGCCGAAACTGACTCTCTTTAGTGCTCTTCTAAAAAAAATCTCCTGCATGCGACTCTGCAAAGATTTTTGTAGCAAGGGCAATGAAAGGAGCAGTTCATAGAAAAATGGGGGGGGGGGGGGAGGGGGAAATATATATATATATATATATATATATATATATATATTCTTCAACCTCTCTCAGCTTCCTGTACCACAGCTCAACCCATTCAGCAAGGTCCTTTGAAAAAAAGGAGAGCTTTTTAGGCTGCTCTAACCCCATGGTTTCCAAACTATTAGATATGATAGGTTGACATTTTTTCAGTGTACTAGGGATTGCTACAATATTTGTGTTAGATGATTATCTTACTATAGTTTGCAATTCCCAAAATGAAAATAGAATTGCTTTTGCGAACTTTGGGGAATGGGAAACTTCCCCTTCTCTAACTACTTCTCTAACTTAAGGTAGATATTTAGATCTGATGGCATTTTCTAATAGTGTGATAGTAAAGATATGGAACATGATCCTGCCAATGTCCTAAATCTAATATGGTAGTAGTTCTAGAGAAGCATTCTTCCCCTCCTCTTCATGTCATCATATCTAAAGAACGTGTCCAGGGGATTTCCAATCCATCTTGAACATGTTTTGAAGGTGTGTGGTAGGCATCACTCCCTTACAATTTTGCAGATGTAAGCCATTTATTTCAGTGGAAGAGTTACAGATGGAATTAACACTCTCCTTCGGAAATCAATGTGATCTGTATGAGAGAGATGTTTCCAAGGTGCATTGAGGAAGTACTCATTTTGGCAATGCATATACGGAGCACAGAAAGTGGGATACAAAATCTTATCTCACAAGTTTCTAATATTAGTCAGCAGTGTAGAAATACATTGATTTGGCATTAATGTAGACGAGGTTATCCTTTTGATTGTAAAGGCACTATGTATGATAATTGTTCAAGATTTGCTTTTAAACATTTCTTGTTATTCCTATTCATGCGTTGTTATTGGATCTGTTCCTTTTCAAGTTAAAAACTTTTATCTAAGATATATTCTTTAGTGTCACTCATCAATCACTATTTGCTTATATAACATATAATTATGCTGTAGCTGTTTTACTTTGATAGTATGCCACCATCTTTCTTTTCAGGTTTTAATTTCTCTTTAATATTTTAACTACTATAGTTATATTCCTAGATTCGTTTCAGGTTTTCTCTGGTTTTTTTGCTGGGAAAACTTAAAGCTTGTCATAATCATCTATAATCTTGTATTATTTAGTCCAAATATATCTGCTGCACTCCTTTTTCTTCTTCTGCTGTCCTCCCTAGTGTGTATTGATTCTACTCTTTTAAAAATCCTAGCTTTCTGCCTTTGGTTTCTGTATGTAGGCTTGGATCCAAAGCCATGAATGTAAGGAGAAATTTTGAGAATGCTGTTCTATGCCAGCATCAGCAAAAGACTATTCAAAGTGCAAATCTCCAGTGTTTAAAGCTGTATAGTACAGTATAACTAAGGAAAAGTAAAACTACAGTATACAGTCAGCCCTACTACATTCACAAATTCAACCATCAACCCTTTCAACAAATAAAACAAACCTTAAATTTGACATTTTATGTAATAGACTCTATGTTAATATGATACTGTGTATCATGGAATGAGCATCCATGGATTTGGGTTTTTATAGGGGATCCTGGAACCAACCTCCAGCAGATACCAAAGGACCACTGTAAAATAGAGGAATATTTTGCTATTAGGTGATTGTTTTGTTAGCGTGCTTAATCAATATGGCATATTACAATTCTACAGTTATTTGCACCCAATATGTTGACATATGGTGTTTGTGCACCTTGTATTTCAGTGTCATCTTCTGACAATTGATTTTTTTTTTAAAAAATTCATTGTTTTTGCCCTAGTGCACTTAAGAAATGATAGCATAAATATGTGCTTGAGACTTGATATTTACTGGTAAGTGAAGAAAAGCTGTGAATGGCTATGTGGTGATATTAGCTTTACAGTTGTGGTCTACAATCTAACCTATTTATTAGTAGATAAGTGTTGGTCATTGACCATTATAGATAGATAGACAGACAGATAGATAGGTAAATAGATCACTGAAATTGGTGGCCATAGAAAGGCATTAAAACAGTTTGTTCAGTATCTTTTCCAAAAGCATATACCAGCAGAATACTGGATTTGAGACCAGTGTTTTATTCAACACTTCTTTACATAATCACCCTTTCTAGAAATGGAAAGGATTTTTCACCAGTGGATCCTTCTTATCTTATATACTACCAGATGTGGATTCCCAAAGCATTTCCAAAACAGCAATATCCAAACACAACATAAAGATAATATACATTGGCGAAGCCTGGGGTATAATGTTCTATTAAACCCCTTCTACACTGTTATATATAATCCAGATTATCCGCTTTGGACTGGATTATACGGCAGTGTAGACACAGACAATCCAGTTAAAAGCAGACAGTATGGATTATTTGCTTTGATAATAATAATAATAATCTGCTTTTCTCCCTTAGCAGGACGCAAAGCGGCTTAACAACATTATATAAAAGATAATACAAAACAATATGTATGTAAAACAATAACCTATAAAAACAAATTTACAATAAGAAATAAATAAACATATTTAAAAACATTTGTCTAATACAATTATTGCAGGCAGATGGTAAACATTAGCACGACTCAATAAAAGTTAGCCATCCTGTCATTACAGCTAAGTGTCTAAGCTTAGTGTAGATGGGGCCTTAGTCTCAAATAACTTTCAGCTTTCAGATCTATATAAACACCAACAAAATACAAATACCCCTGTTAAAAATAAAGCTTCAAGTTAAAACAGCAAAAATTAAGCATCATAACAATTAGATCTAAAAATATTATGGACATAATGAAATAGGTATTTCCTCGTCCCAATCTTTTTAGACTGAAAATTCTTTGCCATTTTCCAGTTCAACTGTGTGTTTGGAAAACTCCTTCATTGCTGTCTTTTTAACTGGGCTCCCAACACTTGCTGTTCTTATTTGTTGTGAACCGCTGTGAGTCGCCTTCGGGGTGAGAACAGCGGTATATAAGTAAAGTAAAGTAAAGTAAATAAACAAACTATCACTTTAGCATTCTTAAGTATTTAAATCTTGGGGTCTTTACTATGGAAAAATGAGAAGGCATCTTAGTAATATTTTTGCCACACATATATTATGTATCACTCCCCTTTTTGAGGATCATAGACATTCCATTTGTTCAGGCTCATCACCTATACTGTCTCTACATTACATGTAAGACCCACACATCTTCCATCATATTTGTATCATCACATTTTTCATTTTTGTCTTAACAAACAATCAGTAAAATCTGACCCTTATAAGGAATCGAATAGTTGTATATATTCTGCATTCATACATGTCAAAGACACAGACATCTGTATTACTGCAGGCATCCAAAGAAAATAATATTCTTCCATAAGCACTTTTCCATCTAAATAAGAAATATAATTACGATAGCCTTTTAAATATTCATAGAAATTGTTTTTATTCTCCTTGTATTTTACTAGCATCGTAAGGGTTTTTATCAGCCAGAAACAGCATTATCAGCATAAAAGCAATAACAGCTAGGTCCATTGATTGGAGGCTGTTGGAATAACTCTAACTCTTATATCTTGAGAGGCAGCTTTTGTACTATATTCAGTTTATATCTCTCCCATCAAAGATGATTATAATTTGTCCTTATTAATTGCAAGAATAACCTTTTTCTCCAATGGGAAATAAGATATCTATATGGCCATTTTAAAAGACCAGTACCCTAGATGTGTCACTAGCCTCATTTTTGGCTGCATGTCATCAATTGATAGTGTCTAATTGCATCAGCAATCAGTTGATTGTGTCAGCTGTTTAATACTATTATACGTATGTGGTATATCTTTCTAGTTTCACCATGCTCTAGTCACTTGTCTCATCATTCTCCAGACACAACTTCTTAAAAGCAAAGCGAAGCAATAGAAAGGTAAAAAGTGTTAAAAGCCCCAAGAGTGTAAAAAGTTATAACCCAGTGTTGAAAAGATAATAAAGTATGTGACTGACATATCAGAGGGAAATATGTCTGAAAAGACTTTTTTTCCTGAGTGGTTATATTTGACTGTGCAAAGCCACCTTGATATAGTTATCTTTATAATGATCAGATAGGAATATTTAGATTAGAAATAAGTATCTTTCGGTTAATTTTCTGCTAAGTATAAAGCTAAAGTTTGTCAAACAGCATCTGACTAGCTGGTGCCCTGAACACTTCCACAGATTGACCTGAACTCTTGAATCAGTATTGGGTCACCATAAGTTGACAGGTGGCTTAAAAGTGTGGCTATACCCCCATACGCTTTTCTCCCTTCTTGCACTCATGTTCTTTCCATAACTAATGTTCTACAGCTCAATTGGATGAATTCTACCAGTATATTTATCATGATGGAGGCCCAACAGCTGCTCTGGTAAACTGTTATAACTTTTAGTGAATCGTACAGCTTCTTGAATGGAAAGTCTTTATGATCTATATCTAAATAGCCAATTGCAATTATAGGGTTATATGATATGGGGACAAATCAAGCATCTCAAAGAAACAGAGTAGAACAGGGGACAGTTACATAATTTTAGACTTCATAGCTGCTTGTCATAACCAGGAAATTTGTAGAGTTTTACATAAAGTCTTTTCTGTGTTGAATTATGACCTTGCTTTTATAAACTGTAGATAAGGTTCTATTCTCATTCAATTCTATAGCAGCTAATTATAAAAATAGTAACGATACTTTTATTATACTAAAGCAGTCTTTAAATTTCAAAAATGGGACTTAAATTAAACTGAAGTGCACTATGACAATTATGCACATGGAAGTGTATGTACTGTATAAGCAATGATGAATTTTAATTTTCAGCTGTCCCTCATGCCACAAACACATTTTTTAAAGGTTGGCATTTTTTATGATTTTTTTTCTTGGTAAAAGGAAGATGGATGGTAGGCCAATGAATTCTTCTGCTTTGAAACTGTTTTGACATTCTTTGTATATTTGTAAATATCAAAGGACAAAACAGCAATTTCATTGCATTAATATTAATAATCATTTATCTGTCACGAAAACATTTAAATATCACTTGACATTTGCAGAAAAAGATTACTGTTTAATTTGCTACAAACAGATGATTCTGTATTTGTTAAAATGAAATAACAGGAAAAGGCTAGTCTCTTGAAAATAGCCTAATCGAAAGAGAAGGCCAAAATACCATGGTATCTTTCAAAATGTCAATATTTTAAAGTAATCAGGAACTTTTTTTCTGAGGGGAGGCTGAGAAAATTACCATGATGGCAACTAGCAACATGATAGTATTAAACAAAACAGGATTTAAATGGCAAAGATATGGACAAAGTGTGATCCAAAGAAAATCAGCTCTTGTACTTCAATTGGAAATCTAAGAGATAAGTCAAACTTGTGAAGGAGCCCAACTTTATGATCACACGATTAATTCCCTAGTAACATGCAGCTGCTTCGAAAAGACTAGAAAAATCTCACTGATGCTAGAAAAACCCTTTTCTCTTCAGGGAAATTAATAATATCAAATATTTTTCCATCCCTAGCCTATGCTCAGTGCCTTTCCTCCAGGGTGGCTTCCCATGGACATGTACCTCTTCTCTTCTTAAATGGCCACCACCTGATTTTTATTTTATTTTATTTCATTTTTGCTCAGGCAAAAGGCAAGTGGGGCAACTGCTGTTCAGTGGTTTACTCAGGAGTAAAGGGATCAACCAACCACACACACACATTTTTTCATTTTCCCCCCTCTTTACTGCAATTACATAATAAAAGTAATTCTAACAGTCTAGGCAACATGGAAACAGTACAGTTTAGCTATCCTGCGGAACAATGAGCATTTTAATAAGATTTCACGTATTGTTATTTTGTCAAGCTACGACTCGGTACACACATATGAAGACGGTATTATAGGAAGAAATTGTTTAGCCAATAGCCAGTTTGGCAGAGGTGAGAACCAAAGAGAAGGTACAGCATTTTCTGTGTGCCTTTGGTATATTTTAAGTCAGGACACATCAGAATGTTGTTGTTGTTATTATTATTTTAAAAAGAGAATGCCATGTACTACATAATTGTGGGTGAAAGAAAAATTTAGCTGGATGACTAGGGACTTTTAAAATGCAATAAACTCAGAACATTCTTAAAGCCTAACTGTTGTGGAAAGTGTGAAGAAAATAATAATAATAATAATAATAATAATAATAATTATTATTATTATTATTTAATGTTCTCATGGAGATTATTGCTACAGCCAATATAACATTAAAATGACCACCTTGCTAAATCAGTAGATTGGTTTGATTATGAGGTAGAAAAGACACAATGGTCCAGCGCAGTTGGGCTTTAGGGCGGGACATGGTACAGAGACAGCCTTGGTCGCCTTAATGGATGATTTTCGCTAGGAACTAGACAGGAGGAGTGTGTCCCTGTTGGTTCTGTTGGACCTCTCATTGGCCTTTGATACCATTGACCACGGTATCCTTCTGGGACATTTTGCAGAAATGGGTCTTGGAGGTACTGTTTTTCAGTGGCTCCAGTCCTATCTGGAAGGTCGCTCCCAGAAGATGTTGTTAGGGGACACCTGCTCGGGCCCACAGCAATTGTTCTGTGGGGTCCCACAGGGCTCAGTACTGTCCCCTATGTTGTTCAACATATACATGAAGCTGTTGGGAGAGATCATCCCGCTCTGTCACTCCTTCCCACCTGCTTCTAAGGAGGCTGTCCAGGTCCTGAACCGGTGCTTGGCAGCTGTAATGGACTGGATGGGAGCGAACAAATTGAAACTAAATCCAGACAAGACAGAGATTCTTCTGGTCAGTTGGAGGGCCGAACAGGGTATAGGATTACAGGCTGTGCTTGATGGGGTTACACTCCTCCTGAAGGTGCAGGTTCACAGTTTTGGAGTGATCCTGGACTCATAGTTGAGCCTGGAATCCCAGGTCTCAGCGGTGGCCAGGGGAGCTTTCGCACAATTAAAAATTGTTCGCCAACTGCACCCATATCTTGGGAGGTTGAACTTGGTCATGGCAGTCCACACTTTGGTTACATCCCAAATAGATTACTGCAACACACTCTGAAAATTGTTCAGATGAGAGACAGGGCCTTCTCTGTGTTGGCCCCTCGGCTATGGAATTCCCTCCCAAACAAAATCAGATCTGCTCCATCACTCCTGTCCTTCGGGAAAAAAGTGAAATCCTGGCTGTGGGATCAGGCCTTCACAGATTAGACTGACTTTCTGCCAAAGTTTCGGTTTTAATGAACTATGATGGACTATTTTTAGGATGATGACTGAAATCGGTGATTTGTTTTAATGTTTTTATAATGTTTTATTATAATATGTATATTTAAATGGTTTTTTGTTGTGGGCACCATGCTGTGCTGGTTGTTAGCCACCCTTAGTCCCTCCACAGAGGTTGAGATAGGATGGGATACAAATATCATAAATAAATAATAAATAAATAAATGGGTATGAAGCAGAACTTAACAGCCTATTAAAGAAGCCAAAGCATTATCTGGAGAATGACACTATATAGAGGTGTTACAGTGCTAATGTGAAAAGCTTCTAAAACCCGATGAAGGTAGAGTTTGTTTTTAAAAGAGAAAAGATATAATGGGCTTTTCATTTTTTTTCATGTCAGAAGCGACTTAAGAAACTGCAAGTCGCTTCTGGTGTGAGAGAATTGGCCATCTGCAAGGATGTTGCCCAGGGGACGCCTGGATCTTTTTTGATGTTTTCCCATCTCTCATGTCCTCGCATGGAGCTGGAGCTGATAGAGGGTATATATAATGGGTATAAGACATACATGGAGAACTGGTGAAATATTGTATTCTGTGGGTACTCTACATTTATAGGAGGGACAGGAAAGAGCATACTTTGCTATTGTCATACTGTGCATCAAAACAGCAAGATGTGAAACAAAATGAAACTGAAAAAGGATCAAGCTTCATTTTGCAATGAATGTTTATGACAGGTAACAGGCCCTGTTCTGGAACTATGTAAGTTCCAGTTCCCTTTGTCAGGCTTCCTCACCTAAAGTTTATAGTAATGATTTTTTGTTAGTTTTATAAATGTGGAGTTTTAAAAAACCCTTCCTTGGTTTGTGTCAAGCCATTTTGTCTGCCCCTTTGTGAGCCATTTTAGATCAGAGACCACCAGGGAATCATGGAAGCAAGTGTCTGCAGTTGGTCCCAGTGAGATCCAGGCTTGGACAAGCCATTTCAAGACAATTTTATCAACCAATAATTAGTTAACCCATAATTTAGTAACGCTTTGGCCATTGGGCACTCCAAAGACCCTATACCAGAGATAGTGAGCAAGGAAAACTATCATATATTCTCCTCTGAAATCTTCCAGGACTGGCAGCTTCAGGAACAATCAGTTACCATTCAAATTTTAAGTATGGACTTTGTTGTTGGGAAATCAAGTTAGTGTCTGGGTGGAGGTAGACCCAAGACAGGTTAATCAATCATTAGCATTTTGTGAGAGCAATAGTGTGGACATTGATTCTGTGAGGTTCCTTGCTCAGACAGGAAGGCAATCCAGCATCCCCCAAACTAACAGGAACCATAACTAAAAGAACTTTTATTTACAAAACATTTATTACAAAATTTTACTAAACATAAAATCATAAAAATATATACATATTAAATATTAAAATATTAAATACAATATGTGCTTGTTATTTTTTCCTGTGTATGTAGACTTTTGGGATACCCTGTATCATCTCTCCCAATTGTGAGAATATTCATAGTGAGAAAACAAAACTTAATTTTGAAAATGTATTGCAGAATTTAGCCTTAAAATGTGGAAGCAGAGAAAAAAGAGAGTGCCTTGTACCTACATAATTGTGACTGAAAGAAAAAGTTATTTGGTCCATTTTAAGCTGTAATAAACTCTAAACATTATTGAAGCCTCTTTCAAGGTTGTGGTGAAGGTGAAGAAGTATCTGCATTTCCAGAAAGGGCTTTGTCACAATGCGCTGCTGTCTAAAACCAGTTAATCTTATTGAAATTTCCCCCATACTTCTGTTGTCTAGAACTTCATTCAATTGCTTGTAATAAGTTTATATGTATTTTTACACTTACAAAACAAACAAAACAAAACAAAATGGAAATGTATATAATGTACCATGAAGAAAAAAATTGACAGGGAAAAATGCATTTCTACAGGTCTGCTTTCAGATTGTTTTTATTTAAGGGTTTTATATAACTTGCATCGGCAAAGGCATTACTGATTTCCTGTTTGTTCCTTCTTGATCATATTTTTATGTTGAGATGAAAAATAGTACTTCAGCGCCTGGCAATATATTAACAAAAAAAGAGGATTACTTTCTGTATTTTTTGGAAATAATACCTGAGATTGCCTTGGCTTTTTCTTTATATTGAAGAAAGGATTTATGAGAGGTTTTAGTTAAGGTTTAATTCTTTTCATCTTTCTGTTGGCCATGCTGCTCACTTTTCTCTATTTAGTCAAGCCAGAATTATATTTGTACAAGCAAGGCACACAATATCCGAGTGTTCGAGGTGCAAACGGGGGCACCTGACCTTTTGTTATTAATCTGTGACAGGTGCAGACTATTTTCTTCCAAATGGTGTTCATTTGCGTGTGCAAATGCATCCCCTGAAATTTATATTCTGTATAGCCACCCCGGGGGAATTGATCGCAGTCATGAATAGTGTAATGGACAGCTGAGAGAGATAATTACTGATATTTCAACACATTCATGCCTGGAAGTTGGTCTTTTGAGCACACTTCTGTTTTCACTGCTTGTTAGGGAGGCTGAAGTTAGTTATTCATTTCTGGACCAAAAAAAAAGTGCCTGCAAAAGTTCATGTGTAAAGAACAGCACATTGTTACAAATTAGTTTCCTTTACCATTTCTGGCAAACTCATTACAAAGTAATCGTGGCCTGTGTTGAAGTGCACTTCCTCTGGGACCAATAACGGTAAATAAGCAGGGCTGCAAGCTGGCTGATAAGTTGTTGTTCTGAAGATAACAGTCCTTTTTAGCAGTCTGTTTGACCTTTTCCTTTATATTGCCTGAGGCTTGTCTAAGACCCTCAAGGTCTATTTTTCATCTTACAATTCTCTGTAGAGAAGCACAATGTGTGGTTTAAGAAGATTTTAGGATTGCTTAACATATCTGTGTTTTCTTGCATTTTTATGATAATTGTTGGTATATTTAAAAATACAGCTAGCATTGACTCAAACAGGATTTATTTTTTCTTGAAATGCAGTCTTTTCCAGGAAGAACTATGTTTTAATACTTTATGAACTCTGAAGCTCCTAGCATAAGTTAAATAAAATGATCATAATATTTTGCTTTTTAATATCATCTATCTGCAGACAGTCATTTTAAAAGTAGTTTATGATATTTATATTTTGAAAATGGTATATGACATAACTGTTAGGCTTGTGCAATTTGGCTGGAGGGCGATCCAGTTTTGACATCCAAATTTCTTTGGGCGCCCAGATCCTTTTTTGGGAGCCTCCCAAAATTTGTATAATGGAAATATCTATTTTTGGCTAGACAGTCTAGCCCAGTGATTCCCAAAGTGGGTGTTACCGCCCCCTGTGGGTGCTGCAGCGATCCGGGGGGGGGGGGGGGGACGACGACGACAGTAATGGCCACAGGTGCATTTGGGGGTGATGAATAACTGTAAGGGGGCAGTGAAAGCATAAAAGAAAGAAGAGAAGATTTAGAAAAATTGATTTCCAGGGGGTAGGCCAAATAAGTTTGGGAACCACAGGTCTAGCCAAAAGATCTGGGAAGATCTGGCCAATAGGCGGCAATGGGGAACTTACAAGGCTCCCCTTTCCCTGGGATCTTTTCCTTTCTTCCTTTCAAGGGAGTCTGGGTCCCAGCAACGGGGTTAAGAAAGTAGTGCGTAAGACATATCACAGCGTTCGACTATTCAGATTGGCCCAACAGGCAGGGTTCATTTATGTGAACCCAAGAAGCATCTTCTTAGCAACTGTTCTAGTGCTATACAGTATATACCTTCATGAAGTATAAATATCCTGTAATGATCTATGATAAAGATTTTTTAAATAGAAGATATGGGTATCAGATGGCTTTTTATTGGCTATTATTTTTGAGATCATTGAATTGTTTTTGATCTTTTTATTCTAACTTTTTCTTCTTCAGTATTTTAGTGTTGGCTATCTTGACCCATATTTTTGGTGAAAATATAACATACAAACTTAATAACCAAATAATGTATCTCCACAATTTTGAAAAGCTAAAGCTGTGCATCATAAGCATAGCTTTAGTGTTATAAATTCCCATATAGCTTGAGGGGTTCATCGTTATGATAGATCCACATTTATTTTACCAATAATGTATGCTCTTGGAGGTAAGAAGCAGATCGGATTTTCCCATGCAATTTCATTCAGACTTCTGGTAGAATATTCTTCTAGCAAAAACATGGTCACATCAGAAAACTTTTCTGGAATCACATCACATTTGGTTATTTATTCTTTTTAGGTAACCTCGGGCGTGTCGATCATATTACTGAATTTGAATATGATCTCTTCATCAGACCTGACACATGTAATCAACGTTTTCGAGTCTGGTTCAACTTCACAGTTGAAAATGTGAAAGAATCTCAGGTCAGTATCATTTGAATAAAATGTTGTATAATAAAAAAAATGGTTTAAAATTCCTGTAAAAATGTTCAGATTGTCAAGACAATTTTGATCCTTATTGGATCTTCCATAATTACCTGTATTTATCTGAGTCTAATGCGCCATTGAATCTAGTGTGCACCTTAATTTTCAAAACCCTGAAACCTCAAAAAGTACTTACCATATTACGTGGATCTAATGCACACTCTAATTTTGGATAGGTAATTTAGTCAAAAAAGGTGAGCGTTAGATTTGAGTAAATATGCTATTATAGGGAAAACCTGTGGTAAAATGTTGTCACATAAAAGGATTGTAAACATTGAATGTTACAACAACATTCCAAAAAGAGAAAATGTTCACTCCATACCTAGGACCATGTAAGATACTTGAGAGGAAGGGATCCTGAACTAGGACTGTAACTAGTTTCATTCCTCGGAGCTATTGCTTGGCATGAACTGCTTCTAAACTCATTTCTGCTTTTGAGTTTTCTGTCTCGGTCCTGGTAGCTAGAAGGAAAAAGAAATTTCTTTCTGACTCTTCTTCAGAATCATGTCTTTCACCAATTTTGGATGCTTTCAACATCATCTTATGTTTCACTTTTTATTTTCATGTTTGTGTCTCTGAAGCCTTTCATTTTGCATTGACTGTCTCATAACTATGGCATACTTACATTCACACAGGAACAAAGCAACTGATGTGTTGCTGAGCACAAATTGAATGTCACATAAAACCCGTATGCATGTTAGTAGATGTATTTATTTTATTTTAAATAAATACACAGTCAATACATGAATTTACCCAAGTATTCAGATGGAAGCTTGCAAATGACATAAAATATTTGAAAAACCTTAACAGAAAAGATAACTGGATCAAACCCATGTAACAATTGAGCAATATTTCCTGAGCTCTCATTCAGTGCTACCCAATTATAAGAGTGGGTTGATGATACTGGAAGTAGAGCAGATGGGACATGGAGAAAGAGAACAACTTTCTTTGAAGTGCACAAGAGTCAAATCATTAATTGAAGTAAAAGCAAGAAACATGTTTTCATTTACACAGACTTCCCAGGGAATTATAAATTGTAAGAAGTTATATGTTTTTGTTTATAAAAAAGTTCAAACTCTTCTGAGAGTTGAAAGCAAAATATTTATGTGAGCTATTGCTATCAGGTTTCTGGAGTACAACTTTTCTGATGTCTTACAAGATGTATGCCTGCTGTCCGTGCAATACCTTAGAGCTTTTGCTGCTGAACTAGAAAGGTCATAGACTATGAAATGTGAGGCTGTTGAGTATTGCTTTCTGATAGACTGAAACAGCCAAGAGTAGTCTTCATTTCTTACATGTTGTTGCTGTTGCTGTTGTTGTCGTTGTTGCATGCCAAAGCAGGGATTCAAACAATGACCTTCAGATTCATAGTCCAATGCTCAAAAAATGAAATCATACTGATTTTCTACTTAATATGCATCTTAGTTTTGAAAGTCATGATGTCAAAATCTTATGTCCCCCATCCTACCATATAACCAAAATATCATTTTAGTTAATGGAAAAATAATCCACATGCCATTGTCTGATTATGGTGTGCTATAGATGATTGGTGCTCTTCTCCTGTTTTCTAGCTTAGTAAACAATGATCAAATTATAGAAGCACAAAATGAATGGGAATCTGTTTCATTGAGCACAGAGATTGTGTGAAGAGATACGTATATTTACAGAGTTCACAGGATATTTGTTTTCATAGTTGTGTACATGAAGAAGAATGGGTTCACTATCAACTTTGACTTGTGAGGCCTATTTTTATAATGCGCCTTCCTATAATCTCACTTTTTCATCTCTCAAATATCCGTTAAAATGAGTCCTACATGAATGTAATCAAAGCTTAACAATATCTCAGGCTGGATACACCAGACGTTTCAACCAGGGTGTGCTAAATAAGTGTTACAAATCATTGTAGCAATATATAAAGTGATGTCTTTTATGTTTATTAAATTGAGTAATTGAAGCAAATAAGTTTTAAAGTATCTTTACTGGATATATTACAAAGTAGTTTTGAATTATTTATATCTGCCACAATCTTGTAAATTTCTAATCCTGGATTAAGATCTACTCCGAAATAAGCAATTAAAGATGTCCTGTTTTTCACTGAGAATATCTTTAGTGATGTTAAGTTTCAGTTCTGTTTTAAGCTATTGTTAACTGCCCTCAAGTTGACTTCGACTTATGACCTTGTGAATTCTTGACTTCATTCAGTGTATCAACTGCCTTACTCAGGTCTTCTAGACCAGGTATGGGCAAACAGTTATAAGGAATTGTGAGAGCTGAAATCCAAAATACCTGGAGGGCTGAAGTTTGCACATGCCTGTTCTAGACTCAGGACCATGGCTTCCTTGATTAAGTATATACACCTGAAATGTGGTCTTTTTTCTTATTGCTTTCCACTTTATCAAATATTGTCTTTTTTAATGAGCCATGTCTTCTCATGATATATCCAAGTTTTTATAGTCTCAGTTTAGTAATCTTGCCTTCTAGGGAGTGTTCAGACTTGATTTGCTCTACGACCTATCGTATTTATTTGTCTTTTTAACAGGTCACAATATCTACAGATCTCTTCTCTAGCACATTTCAAATCCATTGATGTTCTTCCTTTCAGTTTTCTTCACTGTCCAGCTTTTACAACTATACAGAGAAATTGAAAATATGACGCCATAGATGATCATAACTTTACCATTCAGCCATATATCTTTAACACTTAAGGATCTTGTCTACTACCTTTATCTTCCTTTCCAAATCCGGGTCTTCTAATTTCTTGACTGCATTCTCTATTTCAATTAATTGCGAAGTCAAGTATGGAAAATCCTCAACTATTTTAAGTTTTGATAGTCTCAATTTAGTAATGTTTTTAATGTCCACTGTAAAGCTGTTTAAATCACCTGTGGTCATTACTTTTGTTTTCTGCATGTAAACTGGCCTTTGCACTTTTTCCCCTTGACTTTCTTCAAATAATTGTTCCAAGCCTTTGCTATTTTCCTTTAGTAGTATGGTGCCATGTGCATATCTCCAGTTGTTGAAATTCCTTCCTCCAGTTTTCACACATCGTTCTTCAGAATGTAATCCTGATTTATGTAGGATACATTCAACATACAATTGAAACAGACAGGATGGTAAAATGCAGCCTTGCCTGCCAATTGTAAATTGTTTCTCCGTATTCTGTCCTAACAGTAGCTTCTTGTCCTGAATGCAGGTTATATGCATATAGCACACCAATTTAAGATCCCTGTGATGGATAAAAAGCTTCAGTGGATGTTGCTCCTATATATGAAAGAGTAGATTGATTTAACTATAGTCAGATTGATTTAGTAATTTTTAAGACTTTAACATTTAAATAACTAACTTACTGATTACTTTTCTAACTAATTTGATGAAGTCTGCAATCCTAAATGTAGTCAATTGAATTTAATTTGTCTAAGGCATTTAAAACCAAAATGATTGGCCCCTACTATACTTAAGAACTGATAATTGTTTACCAAACATATGATAATGCAATTTCTGAATCACCATAAAGCCCTCATGATATCACTTCAACCACTACAGGCCAGTGGGCCATGGAAACAAAAACGGGGGCCATAGTAACGAAATAAGAACTGCTGGGATTGTTAAAAACTTAGAGTATCCTTAGACATTCTCTTACAAGGAACCTGAAAGGAATATTGCTGTAGAATGGGATGGCAGCCTATAAGAGGAAAGGCCTTTTTCATGTTCTATTACTTTGAGTATCTAGAAAAAGAGCCCCCCCCCTTTAACTCTACTCTGTTATTACCTAGTCAAAAGGTAATAACCCACCCCCAAAATAGTAATTGCCAATCCTAGAGGCTCAAACTCATGAAAAGCCCTCTGCCAAAACCATGAAAATTAATTGAATTTTCTTTCATTTCTGTTTTGGCTATAAAATAGCCTATTTTCAGGGTGGTGAAGACTGCCATTAAATACTGCCCCCGTGACATCTGTAGTTGCCTAGTTCTACTGCAAATTGCAGAGGTTGGCTTGTGCAAGTAGAAATTTATATGGGAGAATGGATACAACTTCACTATGTACAAGACAAAGTACAAAGGAAGGACATATAACTCTGACATCAGATGTTTACACTGAAGCAATTTGTGATATTCTTTTAGCGCAGGAAACCCATTTTTGTTCATTAAACTGGTTTTTGTGTAACATTTTGTCTATTTTTCTCTGTACAATTATTCCTCCATAAAATTTTGAGACTTTGGAAAAATTTATGGAAAATTATGTTAAAATCTTGTTAACATTCTTTTCAGCACAATTTCCTGACTATTGGTGACCTGGTTTTTAGTCTGGAAATGCTTATGTACTTTCTATCTCCAAATCTTTTCACAGGGAAATGAAAATATGCAGAAATATCTAGTTCCAAGTCACCTGTTAATTTACGGTGACCCCATGGATTTCATAGCTTTTCTTTGGCAAGGGATACTTAGAAGTGATTTAATCAGTTCCTTCCTCTGAAATATAGCTTATATCACCTGGTATTTGTTGATTGTTTCCCAACCAAGTACTCTTCAGAGCAGACGTGCTTAATGTTAAAGATCAGGTAGAGTTGTGCATTTAGGGTATTATCTATTCACTGTAAATAGTTTTTCTCCTTGGGAAGTCTGCTTCTGAGATTAGGGTACTGATGATATGTAGGAACTTTGTATGCCCCTCACATTTTCACAGAGAATATTGCATACATTATTGTCTTAAAATAAACAACAACTTTGAAAACTTTGAAAACTCCTGTCTCTGCCTTTTTTTGGCTGTGTATGTTTTTGTATGTATATTTTTAGATTAAACTTTCAACTAAGAAATGTTTGAATAGACAGATTTGAACAGTGCTATTTAATGCTCAATAGTTAATGTTTAGTGAGTTTGTGAAGTACATCTGTTTTCAATATTCTATTATATATTCTACTTATTAGGATATAATTAGCATGAATGTGTGTGTGTGCATGTTTTCCAATTTCTTTATGACAACCCCATTGTAAAGGATCTCCGCCAATGGTAATGAAGCTGCCACCAAAGTGTAAAGAGACGCTACCAACTAGTGAGGAAGTGCCTAGGTTTAGGAGAGAGGAGCCGCTGATTTGTAAAAGGCTCTGGTATTAGAGGCTCTGTTTGTGTAGTGAGGTAATTTTGGTAGAGTGGGTGCACAGAACGTAAAATTAATGGAGATGAGGCAGTTTTAAAAACCAAAGAGAACAAGTTTATTTTTAAACAAAGCGTATGGTTGCAGTATGAAGATGTTAAGCTTGGCAAATACTTGATGGTTACATGTAACTTGGTTGCGATACAATTCAGGCTTTCGATGTTACCACTTATGAACTCTTGCTGTGGTGAAGCGCTTTATTAACCAGTGTTCCCTGCAGTGAATAGTCTCTCTGTTTGATCTATACTTGATCAAATCACAGATCTCCAGTCTTCCCCCGACTAGCGATCCTAACAAGCCTCTGTTAGTTCTTTCTAACTAAAGCAACTAACAAGGTTTTCCCCTTCAGCTTCCTAGCTGAAGAAATCTCTACTATTCACGAACACTAAAACCTGACTCTTCACTTCTTCACTCCTCAGAGTCTAAAAAACTGACTCTGCTGCTCTCTCAGAGACTTCCCCCTGACTGACTCTAACTGTCACTTTTTAAAACCTTTACTCTCTAAGCTCCTCCCACCTCCTCTTCTGCCTCGTTTCCATGGTAACACATTTCTCACAGCTAGGCCGCTCCAGCCTTAGGGCAACCAATGCAAACATAAATACAGTTATAAGCATATTATTATAAACACTTCTGTACACCTTCCCCCCGAGAAAAATTATTTTTGGACCATTCTCAATCCCGGAATGGCAAAAATAATTCCACATATTATCCAACAATATATACATACACACCATTTCTGAAAGGCAAACATATTATGGTTAAATACATTACAATTTATACATACATACAAACCTTTAACCTTACGAAATTCTAGATAAGGCGTCTGCAACTATGTTCCGTTTACCTGAAACATGTTTAATTTCAAATGTAAAATCCTGTAAACATAAACTCCATCTCAACAATTTGTTATTCGTACCTTTCACATTATCTAGCCATCTTAATGGAGCATGGTCCGTTTGTAAGGTAAACTTTCTCCCCCACAAATATGGTTTTAGTTTTTTAACTGACCAGATGATGGCATAGCATTCTTTTTCAATACACTCATTAATTCTCCCCGAGACCCTGTAGGGTGGAGATACTATAGGAGTCGCATCACCGGTGTTTATTTGATGCTGGACTCCCTGGACCTTCCCTGGCAAATCTGAAATTATGTCTTTATATTTACTCAAAACTTCCACAACCTCTCTTCACTGTGGTTGGGACAATTCTATGTTCATTTCTACTCGATCTAAATTTTTGTACTGTTCACGATCACCCTCCCAAAAAGAGAAGGGACCGGATTCTTCTTCCGAAACAACAAAACATACATTAGCAGACCTTCCAACATAAGGCTTTAACATGTTTACATGAACTCTTCTTTCTACATTGGAATGTTCATCATAAATATCATAGTTTATTTGGTTGTGCTTCCTGGTGATCTTCCAGGGTCCCGACCAATCCAATTGAAGTTTGTTGGTTTTGTTGGGAGATAAAAATAAAACTTCATCTCCGATGTTGAAGATCTTTGGTTTAGCAGTAGAATCATAATAGTCTTTTTGTCTCTGCTGAGCCGCAAGCAAATGTTCTTGTGCAATGTCCCTAGCCAGTTGCATTGTTGATTGAAGATCCTTTAAATACTCCGACACTGGAACTGGATCTGTTGCCGGACTTTCCTCCCAATATTCCTTTATCAGGTCTAATGGACCACGAGCCTTCCTTCCATATAGCAATTCAAATGGACTGTAGCCAGTACTGTCATGAGGGACGGTCCTGTAGGCGAATAACAGTTGTTGCAATTTGACGTCCCAGTCGTATGGCTTCCTTTGACTGTAAGACTTTATCATTTTGACTAAAGTCTTGTTCAGATTTTCAACTAGTCCATTTGTCTGTGGGTGATAAGCTGTTGAAGTCAGGTGTCTGATTCCACATAACTCAAGCAATTTCGACATAAGTCTGGAAGTAAATTGAGTTCCCAAATCCGAAACCAATTCTCTAGGATAACCAGTTCTTCCCCAAATGGATAACAGTGCATTTGCAATCGTTGTTGTCTCGATGTTAGTTAGAGCTACAGCCTCTGGATATCTTGTGGAGTAGTCAATCATGGTTAAAATGTATCTGTAACCACGTCTGCTTGGCTTACAAAGAGGACCCACTATGTCAATGCCCACTCTGTAAAATGGTTCTCCAATTATCGGCATAGGGATCATAGGAGCTTTAATTTTATCCCTTCCAATACTCAATCTTTGGCAGATATCACAAGACTGGCAAAACTCTTTGATCTTCTGGAACATGCCAGGCCAATAAAAGTTCTTAGTGATTCTCTTTGTGGTTTTCCTCACACCCAAATGTCCACCTTGAGGGTTTTCGTGTGCCACCCTCATCAGCTGTTCTCTAAAACTTTGAGGCACTACAATTTGATTACATGTCACTGATCCTTCTGTTGACTTCACATTTCTGGTTTCTCTATATAAGACACCATTCTTTAACACAAACTCGGAGGGCTGTCCTTTTGCCGATACTGTGGGGTTTTGAGCCAAAGCGAACAGAGGTTTTAGAGATTCATCGGCTCCTTGTTCCTGCCGAATTTCTCCAACTCCTCCCGTCTTCTTAACAAGCTCAGCAACCGTAGCGCTGGATTCCGGACTCTCATCCCCATCCTGTTGTATGGCAAAACACATGGCTTTTTGATCAGGGCTTTTGTTGTTATATTCTTCCTCTTCACACGTCATCCTCCAGTTTTCAATCTTCTTAGCCAGATCATTTCCAATTAAACATCTGTATGGTATGTCAGGACTGACTGCAAAATCCCACATACCCTTCCATCCTCCATATTCTATTGGCAAAGTCACCACTGCTGTTGGTATCGCAGGTCCCAAACCTTTTAATCTTATTTCAGAGGTAGGCCGCTGAAATTTCTGAGGTATTATTTTTGGATGTACTATACATACTTCGGAGCCTGTATCTCGAAGTCCTTTCATGTCTTTGTTGTCAATGGAAATGGATTCTAAGTAATCTTTAGATGGGTTGTTTGACAAGATGAACAAACATTGTTTCTCTTGAGGCTCTGATTCTGAACTCTCCTTTGACAAAGTATCTGGTTCTGCTTTTTGTGTTTCTTTTACTTTATTCACAAAGAGGGTTGTTTTCTCTTTTCTTAAAAGGGGACATTGATACTTTATATGGTCCCACTTTCCACACTGGAAGCACCTTCTTTTTCCCTCAGGAGCAGTTTGTCTTGTTACACTCTGCCTCCAGGTGGTGTTTTCTATGTCAGAACCTTTTTCTTGCTGTGGGCGCGTTTGTTGTTGGTAAAATGGCTGCCTGTTTGTTCTTTTATCACTTGGCAGATCTTCCCTTTTGAATCCTTCTTTTAGGGTTATTATTTGATCTACCATAACCGCTGCCTCTACTATAGTGGATGGTTTGCGATCCTGAATCACCCAGCGAATATCATAAGGCACTAATTGAAAAAATTGTTCCAACTTTAAAAGTTCTCTCAGCTGTTGGTAATCTTCCACCTCAGACGTCCTTAGCCAACTATCGAACAGTTGAGACAATTTAGAGGCCACCTGAACAAAACTTTGGGTTTTATCTCTCTTTAGGGTCCTGAACTTAAATCTGTAGAATTCAGGAGTTAATGGAAACTCTTGTAGAATTTGTTTCTTAAATAAATCATAATCTCCATAAGACCCCTCAGGCAAATCTCCATAAATCTGTAAAAGTCTTCCAGTTATCTGTGGCCTTAGATATATCATCCATTTTTCCTTAGCAACCCCAAAATCTCTACAACATCTCTCGAAAGAGATCAAAAATTTCTCTACATTGTCATCCTTGGTAAATTTAGGGAATCTCTTTATCAAATCTGGGGTATCCACTCCAGATCTCCCTTCCTGGATGTCACTGGATGTTTGAGACAAAGCCAATCTTTGCTTCTGCAGCTCAAATTCCATTCTCTTCAATTCTATCTCCTGTTCTCTCTCTTTCTGTCTTTCTTCAAATTCTCTTTATTTCGCCTCTCTCTCCATCTCCAATCGTTTCATCTCTAGTTTGTACTTATAAGCCATTTCTGACACAGGCCCTGGCTCCGTTTCCGCCTCAGAGCCCGAACTTCCTTCTTGGTCTCCCTCTGTTTCCTCAGCAAGCTTTCTCTGTCGCCTGGTAGCCATATTCCAATAACTTTTACCTCATAACTTATTCTTAAAATAGTCTTAAGGCACTTGATCAGTTGTTAAACGTATCCCGTCGTCTGCCACCAATATTGTAGAGGATCTCCGCCAATGGTAATGAAGCTGCCACCAAAGTGTAAAGAGACGCTACCAACTAGTGAGGAAGTGCCTAGGTTTAGGAGAGAGGAGCCGCTGATTTGTAAAAGGCTCTGGTATTAAAGGCTCTGTTTGTGTGGTGAGGTAATTTTGGTAGAGTGGGTGCACAGAACGTAAAATTAATGGAGATGAGGCAGTTTTAAAAACCAAAGAGAACAAGTTTATTTTTAAACAAAGCGTATGGTTGCAGTATGAAGATGTTAAGCTTGGCAAATACTTGATGGTTACATGTAACTTGGTTGCGATACAATTCAGGCTTTCGATGTTATCACTTATGAACTCTTGCTGTGGTGAAGCGCTTTATTAACCAGTGTTCCCTGCAGTGAATAGTCTCTCTGTTTGATCTATACTTGATCAAATCACAGATCTCCAGTCTTCCCCCGACTAGCGATCCTAACAAGCCTCTGTTAGTTCTTTCTAACTAAAGCAACTAACAAGGTTTTCCCCTTCAGCTTCCTAGCTGAAGAAATCTCTACTATTCACGAACACTAAAACCTGACTCTTCACTTCTTCACTCCTCAGAGTCTAAAAAACTGACTCTGCTGCTCTCTCAGAGACTTCCCCCTGACTGACTCTAACTGTCACTTTTTAAAACCTTTACTCTCTAAGCTCCTCCCACCTCCTCTTCTGCCTTGTTTCCATGGTAACACATTTCTCACAGCTAGGCCGCTCCAGCCTTAGGGCAACCAATGCAAACATAAATACAGTTATAAGCATATTATTATAAACACTTCTGTACACCCATGAATTTCATAGGGTTTCCTCGGTAAGTAAACCTCAGAGATAGTGTTGCCAGTTCTAGAGGTATATATTATTATGTACATTCAAATGCTTAATTTCCAATGTCTAAAAAAATCACACTTGTCAAATCACTGAAATTGACAGAAAGTATATTTTATATTTCTGATAGCAACACTGCATTCGTTGACTAGGATCTGAATAGCCAGGTGTGTTTAATTTCCTAGCATGATATATGTCAATCAGAATGTTAAACATGAATTTGAAATACTGTAAACAAAAAAGAAAACTATGTTGTGATCATTGTGGTATCAGTGATATGATACATTTAATTGTGTTTCCTTTAAATAACTTATTTGTATGTTTCAGCTTATTCTTATTTAGTACTGGTTTTGGATAAGTGACAATTGTCAGGAGAATCCCATTATGCAAAGAAGATTGTTAGTCAACCTACTACTGAAAAACCATAATTTCTCTTTCTTCCTTGTCACTGCTTACTGATTCTCTCATATTCTTCTATCTTTCCTCTCATATTTACTTCCTATAATCCTGACAGTTGGATGGAGTTCACAATTCTTTGTACAATTTGGAGTAGAAAGTCAAAATAGAAGATGGCACATGTCTGCTTTGTGGGATGTAAAGTGTGATATAAATACCAAATAACAACAGTAATCGACTTCAACTAGTAAAATTGAGGTCCAACTAGTGATGGACCTCAATTTTTCTGAATGACCTGAAAGTGGTAAGACAATAAATGGTAGATCTGCCCCCCCTTTTTTTCCTTCCCCTGTCTTCATGAAATTGAATTGTTGTTGAAGTTGTAGGTCTAAGCAGAGCAAGAGGTTGTAAAACAGGCAAGGCAGACTATATTCAAAAGCAATTGAATGGTTTAGTAAAGACTTAGACCACTTATTCAACCACTTCCTTAGTATGCCTTGACCTTTTCAGACCTCTAATTGATTAGTTATATTTGAACCTATATTTGTCACCCAAAGGGAAAAAAAATAATTGGGGCTGGATGTTTATTTATTTATTTATTTACTATATTTGTATACCACCCCTCTCAGCCTTCTGGCTACTCGAGGTGGTTTACAAGGCCAAATTCAATGCCATAAAACCACAAATACAATATAAAATGTTAACATCAATATAATCATAACAGCGACAATAAAACATAATTCAATAAATACGCATTAAAACATTGTCCAGTCCCATCATGTAGTTGTTCTGTTTCTTATGTCCGTTACTCAGTATTTGCAAATGCTTGCTCAAATAGCCATGTCTTAAGTTTTTTCCGAAATACTAGAAGCGAAGAAGCCGATCTGATCTCCCTAGGAAGGGCGTTCCATAGCCGAGGGGTCACCACTGAGAAGGCCCTGTCTCTCGTTCCCGCCAGCCGTGCTTGTGACAATGGCAGGACCGAGAGCAGGGCCTCTCCAGACGATCTTAAAGTCCTCGATGGTTCATAAGGGGAGATGCATTCGGACAGTAAATTGGGCCAGAACCATTTAGGGCTTTATAGGCCAAAGCCAGCACTTTGAATTGTGCCCGGTAGCAAACAGGCAGGCATTGAAGCAGGCACAACAGAGGAGTTGTATGCTCCCTGAAAGCCGCTGCTGTTAGCAACCTGGCTGCCGTCCGTTGGACCAGTTGAAGCTTCCAGACAGTCTTCAAAGGCAACCCCACGTAGAGTGTGTTGTAGTAGTCTATACGGGATGTAACAAGAGCGTGGACTACTGTGGCCAAGTCAGACTTCCCAAGGTATGGGTGCAGCTGGCTCACAAGCTTTAACTGTGCGAATGCTCCCCTGGTCACTGCCGAGACCTGAGGTTCCAGGCTTAGCGATGAGTCCAGATCACACCCAAGCTGCGAACCTGTGTCTTCAGGGGAGTGTAACCCCATCCAACACAGGTTGTAACCCTATGCCCTGTTCGGCCTTATGACTGACCAGGAGTGCCTCTGTCTTGTCTGGATTCAGTTTCAATTTGTTCACCCTCATCCAGACCACCACAGAGGCAAAGCACCAATTCAGGACCTGAACAGCCTTCTTAGTAACAGGTGGGAAGGAGTGACAGAGTAGGACATCATCTGCGTACAGATGACACCGCACTCCGAAACTCTGGATGATCTCCCCCAGCAGCTTCATGTATATGTTAAACAACATGGGAGACAGTATTGAACCCTGAGGAACCTGACAAGACAATGGTTGTGGGGCTGAACAGGTGTCTCTCAATAACACCATCTGGGTACGACCCTCCAGAAAGGACTGGAGCCACCATAAGACAGTGCCTCCAAGGCCCATTCCGGCAAGGTGTCCCAGAAGGATACCATGGTCGATGGTATCGAAGGCCGCTGAGAGGTCCAGCAGAACCAACAGGGACCAACAGGTCACCACACGTTCCAGGACCTTGCCCAAAAAGGGGAGATTGGAAACAGGCCGATAGATGATGTTCACATTTCTGAGATGATACTCTACTCTCTAGAAATATTTATGTGTTGATACTAGTTGTAATAACTATGTTACTTGTTTATAATTGAAAACTGAACATGTATTTTAGATAGATAAGTCTATAGATTATTATTATAACCTTTTTTTACCCCACCACCATCTCCTCAAAGGGACTCAGGGTGGTACATAAAATAAAAACAATTACATAGATATCAAAGTGATAAAAACATGAGTAGACATCCATAAAATATCACATAATAAAATTAAAATTCCATAGACCAACTGTTTTTATTTATGTTTGTTACATTTTCCTTGTGTCGCCCTGTTTTGTTTTGTTTTTGTTTTTTTGCCTGCCTTATTACAAACTTCCATAGAGCAATTTTTCAGGACAGAAATGATAGACTTCATTGTTTTTACATGCATGGTTCCCATTATAGGATGCATAGTAATCATTTTAGAAGGCTGGTAGAAATCCATCCTCACATTCCAAGGAATAGGCCAATTACTCAGAAATCTCCTGATTTAGGCATTATCCAAATGAAGTTATGAATTAGATATAGGCAGGGGCGGCTCGTCCATTACGCGAAGTAAGCGGTCACAGAACACTTTTTTTTTGCCAGGGGCGCAGAGGCGCCTCTGTAAATGCCCCTTGACCACCACTTGAGGAGCGCCCCCTCAGCTCACAACAGCCTTAGCAGTCCGGGGGGAGCCTCGGCTTTCTTGCCTCGCTGTCGGGCAATCCTCTTCCCAAAGGGGCCGGGCCCTTGAGCCTCGCCTGGCCCCTCTCGTTCCTGCTCCACCCGGCCACCGGGTGTGCGAGCAGAGCCGGCGCTCAATCGTTCTCCGCGTTCAATCCCTTCCCCATGGCCGGCTCCCCCCGGCGCTCCACCCGCCTCCTCTCCTCTCCCCAATCCGCGGGTGGGCCAAGGGGCGGAGCCGCTGTGCCTGGTCCTCTTCGGTTCCGGAGGCGTGTCTGAAGACCCCAGCGTGCGCATTAAAAGCCGCCTCTTCTCCTGACTTTCTCCTCAGCCATTGGGACCAAGAGAGAGAGAGAGAGAGAGAGAGAGAGCCCCTCCGGCTGGAGGTATCTCCCACCTCCGCTCCCTCCTTTGTTTTTGCGCCTACCTTCAGGAAAGGTGGGCATCTCCACCTCTCTCTCTCTCTCTCTCTCTCTCTCTTGGTCCCAATGGCTGAGGAGAAAGTCAGGAGAAGAGGTGACTTTTGGTGCACACGCCGGGATCTTCAGGCACGCCTCCGGATCCAAAGCGGGCCAGGCAAGGGAGCAAGTGCGGCAAGTGTAGTTACTGGGATGTATAGTTCACCTACAATCAAAAGAGCATTCTGAACTCCACCAATGATGGAATTGAACCAAATATGGCACACAGAACTCCCTCGATGAACAGAAAATATATATCAAAGATTGGTTGGGGGGGGGGGGCACCAAAATACTGTTTGCTTACCGTTGAAAATTACCTAGGGCCGCCTCTGGATATAGGGGAATGAATAAACAATACAAAGTCAAGGTTCTATAAGTGTCATAAAGGTAAAACTAGGTAACGAAATTGGAAAGGTTTAGAGCAATAAAATTAGTATTTGGTGAGCAAAGTTATCATTAGTGTATTAATGTTTGTCAGTGAGATATCTGACCTATAATTTTGAACCACAGATTAATGTACCTTGATAAAATAAGCTTCCTTACAAACTGAGGAACTGCCTGAAATATTTTCATTCTATTTTAGAACTATAATATGCTTACTGAAGCAGAGCTCATTATTGTAAGCAGATGGCAGCTGTTGGTGTGGCTTAAGACAGAAACTTTTAAAGGTTTTGGTTTTTAAGTTATAAAGCATTTCTCTTTAGGGTACAGGGAATCTGTGTTTGAAGATGCAAAAAGGGCCAAGAGTTCTGCTTTTCAGCAACCTTCACCGATTTACTCTGTATTTGTGCAGGTGTCTTGGACGTTGAGTGACTGTGATATAAGAAGAAAGAGATGCTGCTATATATCTGCCATTTTGCCTCCTGAATAGTTATTGGAGAGATACTCTATTGAAATGCTCTCACAGTGACATTTTTGGAGTAGTATCTTGGTCTGTAATTTTTTGTACTAAATGTAATTTAATAGGGAATCTTTTCCTGTACCACAGAAGGGATTAGCACTGGGAAGTTGTACCCACACAGCCAGATTTGACTGTTGAGATCTTCAGTTGCTTAACCCTGCATTATAACTTTACCCCCTGGTGGCGCAGTGGGTTAAACCATTGAGCTGCTGAACTTGCTGACCAACAGGTTGGTGGTTCGAATCCATGGAGCAGAGTGACCTCCCGCTGTTAGGTCCAGCTTCTGTCAATCTAGCAGTTTGAAAACATGCGAATGTGAGTAGATAAAAGGGACCGCCTTAGTGGGAAAGTAACGGTCCTCCATGCAGTCATGCTGGCCACATGAACTTGGAGGTGTCTACGAACATCACCAGCTCTTTGTCTTAGAAATGGAGATGAGCACCAGTCCCCAGAATTGGACATGATTAGATTTGATGTCAGGGGAAACGTTTACCTTTTATAACTTCACCAAAAATTGTAACATGTTCAAGAATTAGCTTGTATATTTCACACTTGGCCCTATTTTAAATTGATATCTCATTGCCTCTATTTTAGAAGGGATATCTCTTATTACGTTTGTCAGCTCAAAATATAATTATACATTATAATGGATTACTCTTAACAATTCTGTCAAAAAAGACAATAGCAGATACTTCTCTCATTTTCATTTCAAAATAGAACGGAAATGTCTTTTAATCCTGTATTTTGCAAAGTGAATGAATGAGTCACAAGTGCATCTACATTTGTCAAAATCTCAGAAGCAAGCAATGATAAACATGAGCAAATCTGCAAATCTACACCCATCACATTATCATTTTTGTTAGTTCCTTCTTCCCTGAAAACTAATTCTGTGGAAAGGATCAGGAGGTTAGAGACTTGATAGCATCTGTATAAAGCTACATTTCATAAGGTCTCTGCAGAAATTTGTGATGAGTTAAGAGTCTATTTATTAAAGCCCTTCTGAGGCATCAAGAGCACTGATGCTGCATTTTATTAGTAGTAAATGTTACTGTTGGAATACTGTAGATCTTTGAAAAGTTTATTGCAATTGTCATATTTTTAGAAACATAGTTCAGAACTAAATTTCACTGCTGTACTGGTTAACTACAGGTACATATCCATTTGTTTAACACTTTTGATACAACACAATTAAGAAGAAATCTTTAATGTTTTTTAGTTTTTACAAGAAAAATTAATTTGAAATTAAGTTTGACTAAATTTATATATGATTATTAAATGAATTATGTATTTTCTGTTAAAGTATAATTCTGAAAAAAGCAATTAGTAGCATTGAAAAGTATAAATAATATATCTGAAAACATTTCCCTTTACTTCATGGGAGTCCATTTATGAGAAACACTTGTACAGCCATTCTTATAACATGAGGATATACTTGTAAATTCCATCTTGTTTTGAAATGCAAGGTAAATTATGAATTAGTTCTGAAAAGATTTCCAAATAGACCTGCTGTTAATTTTTGAAGGTGGGCAAAAACTCGCAGGATTAATAAGAGCATGTTAAAAAATTACTTGTTATATTATTTTTAAAATATTACTTTTCTGGTAAACTGTTGTAAGGGCAGTCCCTAAGTTAGGAACAAGATAAGTTCTGTAGATTTGTTCTAAGTTTAATTTGTTTGAAAGTTGGAACAAGTACATTTTTTAAGTGCAATGTCATGTGTGTGTGTGTGTGTGTATGTGTGTGAGAGCTTTGAACAGCATAGAAAAGAATTAACACTCCTGTGATGATTGTTTTGCTGTCTGTGCCCCTGTTCAGGAGATTTAACCTTACTTTTTGTCCCTGTTATAATTGGTTTTTGAAAAATGTGGCTTGTGGAAACAAGGACTGAGGATAAAGCTTAAGTGGAGACACCTTTTCCCAGTGATAACCCTTCCAGGAGTGAATTTCCCTTCCAAGGGATAGGTTTTTCTAACTTCCTGTTGTCTCACCCCTGTTTTGAACTATGAGCCATTTGTAAGTCAGATGTTTGTAACTTGGAGACTGCCTATATATCCCCCAGCATTTGATTCTGAAATCCTTGACATTTCCTTCCATTGTTCTTAACTATGAACTGATTGTGGCTATGAATGAATCACTAGCCAGGATCCAAAACCAAGGATGAAATTAAAGAAGTGTGAGGGTTACAGGGTTACCAACCACACATTTCTGATTTTCATCTTGCATTTTCAAAATTATACCTAATATTTACATTAACAAAAGCTTAATCTTGTTTGTAATAGAGATTATTGCCACTACTGTACTTTTTTAAAAAAAATGTTTAGATTGTATATATATGAGGCATGTATGTTGAAATTATTTTTACATGTGTTATACTATTTTCTTAAAATATTTATCTTAAATGTTCCTGTATTGAATTGTTCAGTATGAAAAAAATAACTGTAGCTACAAGCAAGCTCTTTGGAACAGAGGGCAGATGTTAATTTAGTGAACAGCTCCAGGTTTTAATGCTCAAGTCTAGTACACACTTACCTGCATCATTTAATTCATTGGAGTTTAAAGGTAAAGGTTTTCCCCTGACATTAAGTTCAGTTGTGTCCGACTCTGGGGTGTGGTGCTCATCTCCATTTCTAAGCCAAAGAGCCAGTGTTGTCCGTAGATACCTCCAAGGTCATGTGGCCGGCCCGACTGTATGGAGTGCCATTACTTTCCCTCCGGAGCGGTATCTACTCACATTTGCATGTTTTCGAACTGTTAGGTTGGCAGAAGCTGGGGCTGACAGTGGAAGCTCACGCCACTCCCTGGATTAGAACCTGTGACCTTTTGGTCAACAAGCTCAGCAGCTCAGTGCTTTAACTCACTGCGCCACCGGGGGCTCCATTGGAGTTTACCCAGGTAGAATAGCTGCAATCAAAACTTGACAGGGCTTCAGGGTGGGGGATGGAAAAAAATAGAATCCTGACTTTTTGTGGCACAGTCCTAGGGAGAGGTTGTTTATTTAGAAGTACAAGTTTCAGTTTCCAAATATCTAATAATGTATCTTAAAGATGCAATGTCTTTATAACTGTGAAGTTTATTTTCTCTCATATTCCAAATCAACCAAAAAGAACATAAAATGATTCTATAAGCCTAGGGAAGAGAGAACAATCTTTCAATGTTTAAAAGAAGTTAGGTAGGTAGGGTAGGAATGAGGAAGTTGTAGCCCTCCCGATATTACTGGATTGCAATTTTCTAGGTTTTATAGGAATTGAAGTTTAACATCTCCTGAAGGGCCACACTTTGCCTAGCAGTGTTAAAGGAATGAGAGGCTTGTGATGAGATCCACATTTAGACTGGCAGAATTGGGGTCATCTGGATTCGCAGAATCAGATTTCCTGGCACTCTTTTTCATTCAACCAGCTTCCCGATTCTCCCATACAATCAGCCTCGCATACTCAGGATTTCTGTGGGTGGCTCCTCTAGCCAGCCAGAACCCGACTTACATCTATCGCCCAGAGGCCCTTTTCATCAGCTGCTGTAAGACTGTGGAATTACATGCTGAAAGAGGTCCGACCTCTAAATCAACTATCAGAATTTAAGATGCAACTGAAGACTCACTTCTTCCAACAGCCCTATCCAGTCAATTTTAACTTGTAAATTTGAACCTGCATTTTACTGATAGTTTAAATCTGAATTTTTCCTGCATATATTTGTTGTACATATTTTAATACTGTTCTGTTTTATCATGTTGTAGCCTGCCTTGAGCTGCAAGGCGAGGTGGGTAATTAATAATAATAATAATAATCATAATTTTAAAAAATATTTTTTAATCATAATTCAATACATTTGTTTTACAGCAGACACATAATCAATACAATCTACCATACATTAACTTTTGGCATCTACTGTTATTTTTTATGCTTGTACATGTTATCTATCCCTCAGCATTTTGCTGTCCTCCCCCACGAGCCACAGCTTTTATATAACATCTGTCCAAAATTTCAATTCTTCTCGTGGAGGCAAATTTCCATCTTTTGATAAATAATAATAATAATAATAATAATAATAATAATAATAATAATTTATTAGCCACTTTGAGTCAATGTATTGGGAGAAATGAGGGATAAAAATTAAGCAAGTTTCTGTTTTTATAAGAAACACAGCAGCTTTTTTGAAGATGGGATATTATAGCAGATATTTTAAAGTAATGCTCAGAGCCTCAATAATAGGACAAAAAAGCTTTCTTTTTCTCAGTACATTGTAAACGTTTATACAAACGGGATGCCTTTTAAAGCAGAAAACTTGACACTGTATCACTGCAGTTTAAGAAAATATATTATTACCTCCTTTGACATTTTTGGCATGCACAACAGGGTGCCAAACATTTATGACAGCTTACAATGGAAAACAATATTGCTTTTAGTTAACAATGTTAGCTATGAATATATATTGACAGCATTTTCACTGCAGATTTGCTGTCAAGGTAATACAAAGCAAATAGCATTCAATGTGTTGGAACACTCTGGGGAATTAAAGAGTTTCACCAACAAATGTATAGCATTAGGTGGAGAATGTTGAAATCTAATGAAAATGCAAATTTTTCAGCATCAGCAGAATATATTTTGTGTGAGGATCACAGTTTATCCAAGTTATAAAATTAAGTTTAAGAGAATTATGTTAATTTCCCCCCACTTGTTATAGTAAAACTGCTTTCATAAGATCAGCACCTGTCCCAAAACTTTTTTGCTGAGCTTGAGAGGCAGGGAGACTGTAAATTAACACAGTAGTCTCCAAATTTGAAATGCATTTTTTAATATTTTTCCACATGCTGTTTCTCATGTCTAAATTGTACTCTTCCCTATTCTATGCTATTAGACTGCCACAAAATCCAAATAAGAATTCTGGACTACATTACAGGCGATTTGGCCTTAATTCTTACCTAATAGATAATCAATTCAACTCAGACCTTGGAATATCAATATAGCTCTTTTAAATCACAGCATCAGGTGAGGCAAAGAGTGGAGGCAAGGGGCCATCAGAGTCAAAGCCAAATCTTGGCAGGTTACGTCATTGTTCTGTCTTTGGCTATCAGGTTATAGCCTCCTGCTGCTTATCTGTCACATGGATGCAGAGTGGAGCTCCTACAGCTTAAAAATGGAGTTTGATGGGTGAAAATAGAGATACAAAATAGTTCTCCATGCAGAAATGTTATGCTACCATCTCCATGCTTTTCAGCCATAGCTTGAAAAGAACCAGTAGGGGTTTTGCTATCTTGAAAAATGGCCTGGTACAAATCTACACATTTTTTTCACTTAAGTATTAAATGCATTGGTTCTTATTTGTAGGATTTTAATAATTAAGTTCAATAAGGAAAGTGGAAGTCCTGATGCAAAGCTAGTATTGAACTATCTTTATTTATTAAGGTGGACAGTTGTTTCCCTTCACTTTGTAATCTTTAAAAGCCTGAAGGTAGCACATGGAAGGGAATTGATCACCTAACAAAAAGCAGCCTAACTCTTATCCGAAACACTGTTTGATAATACATGCAGATTGCCAGCCCTATTCAAATTTACTATTGATAGATCACAGTCTGGTAGATGACCTAGGCAAAAGACAGGTCATGAACTATTCATTTTTCTGAAATGAATTTCAGTTCCATCCCAAACATATTGTGGATTATCAAGTCTAGATATTTTCCTTGATTCCCAGTGGCAAGGAGTGCGTTTTACAACCTGATAGTGATAGTATATGTGATCAATAATAATAATAATAATAATAATAATAATAATAATAATACACAATGGAACTCTAAAAAAGGAGACATAGGGCCTGATTCTGGCAGCCCAAGAACAAGCCATTAGAACCAATGCCATCAAAGCCAGAATTGAAAAGTCGATGACAGATCCCAAATGATTCTGCAAGAAAGCAGATGAAACAATAGATCACATCCTCAGCTGCTGCAAGAAGATCTCACAGACAGACTACAAGCAGAGGCATAACACTGTTGCTCAAACCATTCATTGGAACTTGTTCCACAAATACCATCTGCTTGTGACAAAGAACTGGTGGGATCACAAGCCTGAAAAAGTTACAGAAAATGAACATGTCAAACTTCTTTGGGACTTCCAGATTCAGACTGACAGAGTTTTGGAGCACAATATCATGGGAAAACCCCCCAGTATGGATGGTCGATGTTGCACTCCCAGGTGACACCAGAATTGATGAGAAGCAGCAGGAAAATCTTATACAGTGAGAGGATTTAAAGACAGAACTGCAAAGACTCTGGCACAAGCCAGTAAAGATGGTTCCAGGGGTGATCTGCACACTGGGTGCAGTGCCTAAAGACCTTGGCCTGCACTTAAAAACAATCGGAGCTGACAAAATTACCATCTGTCAGCTGCAAAAGGCCACCCTACTCGGATCTGCACACGCTATTCGCTAATACATCACACAGTCCTAGACACTTGGGAAGTGTCTGACATGTGATGAAATACCACAGCCAGCATAGAGATCTTGTTTGCTGTGTACTAATCTCGTTATGTATGTATGTATATAATAATAATAATAATAATAATAATAATAATAATAATAATAATAGTAATAGTAATAATTTTTTTCCCTGCCTTATCTCCTCAATGGGGACTCAGGGTGGTTCACAACATAAAGCAGCAAACATTCAATGCCCTAAAGTGAGATCAAACACAAATAAACAAAGCATAACTCAACCATAAATCAAAGTATCTGTCATCTTTTCTGAATCAACATATCTTGGCAACAGACATCTATGACTGAGTTGTATCACATCTATGATACATGGAGCTACTTTTGCAGCATGTCTGGGAATGTCAGTTCTTGCAACATAGCTAAGCCATTAACTATCAAGGTTGTATTATTTTGATATTGAAAAACATGCCAAATTCAGGCCTTGATGCACATCTTTAAATCCTTAGATGGCTTGGGTACATCATTTTATTAATTTGTCTAGATGTTAAGATATTCAGTAGACATTATGTAAAAGAGGACTTTCATTTGTTTTGCTCCTGGATTGGAATGTACTTCTCTTAAAGTTCTGATGACTTTTCAATCTCCTTTTGAGGATATGTAGTTTTCAGTTTGGCCTTTTGAATTGTACTGTTTGTGATTATTTTAATATCCTATTGCTTTTAATACTTTTAGTTTCTTTCAGGGGATGGAAGTTAAGTGATGTTGGCAATAATGATCATATCCACATTTCTTTCCCCTTCCAGTGACTGCTGTGCACTGTATTCATACCCTCCCTTATACTTCAAATCTTCTGAGTTTATGATGAGGGGAATCCTGAATTTTAGGTCTTGTTTTGGAAAAATGATATCATGGACTCTTTCTGTATAATTACATTAAATTTTTGCTATTAAAAAAAATATGCAATTGGAAAATGACTAGTCCTTGATGAGTTATCTCTCTTTTCAGCAGAAAACAATTACTTAGAATTGTGCCATGAGCAACTAACATGGATGCTGAGAAGTGAACATCGTAAATAAGAAATACAGTAAATATAGATCAAAACATCCTCATTTACTGTCAGAAATAGGAGACGAACAGTATTATGGCTCATCAATGAAACAAACCAGCACTTATCTATGGTGAAATCCGTAAAGTGTCTTCGATTGCTTGAGGGATCTTTAGAAATAGCATTATTTTCTCTGTCTTATGGATGACTTGACCACCTTTGCTATGAATTTTTCATGATTTTCCTGACCCAGCATCTCTTGCCTGTGGAGAGAGTAATGCAATATTGATTTGGGTGTTTCTGCTTCCCCCTACTTTTGCCACAACAAGATTTTGTAGCCTAGGAACCTCAATCCCTGATTACTCATTAGAGAGTTGAGCAGTTCTGCTTAGATCTAGAATGAAAAAGAAAAAAAAAATCAAGTGCCTATGTTGTAGATAACCCTTTTGTGGGAATTTTGAATGATCCCTATACTAAGGTTTAATGTTGCTAAAAGCTTCCTTAATTGATCTATGCAAGGATTGCAGATTAAAGAAGCAAAACCTCTGTAGAATGTTGTGGGAGATGTTTGCAAGTATTCTCATTTAAAAGCACACCACAAGCTAGAAAACTAAAAAGACGGACTCAACAACTGCATTTTTTCCAGTCAATGACTTCTGCTAGCTTATTTTTTTGTGCCTCTCAGGCATATTAGAAAATTGAAAAGAGGCCACGATGCTGCCACTTCTCAGCTAAATTGTTTTGTAAAAGAAAGAAAAAAATCCATATCTTACATCCCATGCAAACTTACTGTCAGCATTGCCATGGAAACAAGAGTTAAAAAAAAGAGTTAACTGAAATTTAGCAGCATTTTCATTTCTTTGTGATTCATACTTCATAAAAATGCAAATCTCATACTAATACATGTTTTACCTTAATATTTTATACTACCATTTAGACTTAACTGATCTAATGTTTTGCTTAATTAAATTTTGAGCTTTTTTTTAATGCTTTGCCTTTATATTTTTTAAAGTATTCTGTTCCTATCTAGTTTTAGATTTGACAATATGACACACTATTTAATGTACTGTCATAGAGGAAATCAGTCACTTCAACCTACAATTGCAAGCAGCATAAAATATCTTAAAAGCATGATTTTTTTTGGCCATTGCAGTCATTCTTTAAAATGTTGTATTGGATTAGAAAAGTATTCTGCTTGCTTTCTTAGGATCATAGAAATGATCCTAGGAAAGCAAAAGACCACAAGGTTTCTCATTTTTTTGTTTGTGCATTATTCTCCTTTAATGAAGACCTCCCCAGCCCCAGTACCAGTTAGATTGTTTTCATGGTATGTGGGGGATCATATGTAATATTTTAAAGTATAATGTAAAATAAAAGGTAAAATAACAATGTCTGTGTTACAAATTGATCTAAAATTGAACTCTAGCATTTTTATCATACCTGTAAAATGGGTACTATGTTTCATCTCTATCATCCATCTGAAGTAATTATGTTGGGCTCTTTATTCGTCTGCCTCATTGTCATGTGCTGTTTAATTATATAGAAAATCCAAGAATATTATAGGAGAAATGGTTAAACATCTCGAAATAGTTTAGCTGTTCCCAGCTATTAACTATTGTTTATTGTTTTAGACTAAGGTCTTAGTACAGGAAAGAGCACAATAACATGCCAAAGAAAAGAGACTGTAATATTTATAAAGCAGATATTTAGATTATTTAAGAGCCCTGCCAGACAGGCCCAAAATGCGGAACCTGTCTGGCTTGTACCTGAGGCATCCAAATGAATCGTGAATGAAAAGTGAATCAATCAGGAGAAAACTGGATAAACTAAGATCCAGATCTTTCGAGGTGAGGACTCTGCCACAGCCAAAATCTAACCAGAGTGGCCTGCCAGCAGCCTGGGGTTTGGGCTGTGGATGAGGACAAATACCCAGAAGGAAGTGGTTAAAAAACCCCACTTCCTCCTGGATTTCTGCCCTGTCTGGAAGGACCCTTAGTAGTCATTGAATTCACAGACTCACACAAGTTTCCGTCTTCAACATTTTGCCTCTGTCTGTTTTGACAGTAGCCTGTAAAGTAGCTTTTGAAGCAGTTGGACATGTATGCTGAAAATTGTGGTCAGGGTTACTTGTACCCTGCTGGGTGCAAGGAGCCCTCAGTCCTCTTCCAAATCACTGCTTGGCTTTGCCTTTTTGACCATAGTAGTTTGCTGTAAAATTAGCAGAGAATGCACTCTTCACAAGCAACACCTGAAAAGATAAAATAAAAGGTTTTCAGGTTTCCAGTCCTGTTGCTGGAGGCAGCGGCTTTGTGGTGAAACTCTAGATCAGCGGTTCTCAACCTGGGAGTCGTGACCCCTCGGGGGGTCGTTTGGCCATTTTCTGGGGGTCGCGAAGCCGCATTGGCTGGCCACGCCCCCTCCAAAATGGCGGCCGACCCCCTGCGCCACTGGCATTCCCGCACGCGAAGCCATCCGCCTGTCCCTCATCTCCTTCTGATGGCAGAAGGAGGCGAGGGATGGGCGAGCGGCTCCGCGGGCGGCTAGGCCACGCGTGAAGCCATCTGCCCATCCCTCGCTTCCTTCTGATGGCAGAAGGAGGTGAGGGATGGGTGAGTGGCTCCTTGGGCGCCCCTCGCCTGCTCTGCTCTCCCGCCGGCCGGCAGGGGTGCGGAGCAGGCGGGGGCCTTTGGAGCAAGGCCTTGCGCCAGGCGCCCTTGCCTGCTCCGCTCTCCCGCCGGCCGGCAGGGGTGCGGAGCAGGCGGGGGCCTTTGGAGCAAGGCCTTGCGCCAGGCGACCTTGCCTGTTCCACTCTCCCGCCAGCCAGCGGGGGTGCGGAGCAGGCGGGGGCCTTTGGAGCAAGGCCTTGCGCCAGGCGCCCCTCGCCTGCTCCACTCTCCCGCTGGCCGGCAGGGGTGCTGAACAAGCGAGGGCTGTTCGTTGCAGGTGAACTATAAATTCCAGCAACTGCATATCCCAAATGTCAAGGTCTATTTTCCCCAAACTCCACCAGTATTCAGATTGGGGCATATTGAGTATCTGTGCCAAGTGTGGTCCAGATCCATCATTGTGTGAGTCTGCAATGCTCTCTGGATGCAGGTGAACTACATCTCCCAAACTCAAGGTCAGTGCTCACCCGACCCTTCCAGTATTTTTTGTTGGTTGTGGGAGTTCTGTGTGCTAAGTTTGGTCCAATTCCATCATTGGTGGAGTTCAAAATGCTCTTTAATTGTAGGTGAACTATAAATCCCAGCAACTACAACTCCCAAATGACATAATCAATTTTCCCTCCAACCCCACCAGTATTCAAATTTGGGCATATTGGATAACGTAAGGTAAAAGTTTTCCCCTGACATTAAGTCCAGTCGTGTCCAACTCTGGGAGTTGGTGCTCAATTTCTAGGCCAAAGAGCCAGTGTTGTTCATAGACACCTCCAAAGTCATGTGGCTGACATGACGGCATGGAGTGCTGTTTTTGGGTATTTGTGCCAAATTTGGTCCAGTGAATGAAAATACATCCTGCATTTCAGATTTTTACATTACGATTCATAACAGTAACACAATTATAATTAGGAAGTAGCAATAATAATAATTTTATGGTTGGGGGTCACCACAACGTGAGGCACTGTATTAAGGGGTCGCGGCATTACGAAGGTTGAGAACCACTGCTCTAGATTCTTTGGATTATATGGCCGTGTTGATTCTGGTCTGTATCTTGACTTCTGCTTTTGAATTTTGCCTTCAACCTGATCTGACTGACTTTGTTAATTCTGGAACTGTCTTGACCATTGCATTTGGACGTAGAATTCAGATCTTGTATTACTTTCAATGGTTGGTGTGTGCTTTAACATTAAGCACCAAGGATTTGGCTTTGGGCTGCTTGTATTCAAGACTTTGTTAGAATATTGTGTTAATAGTTTAACCAAGATTTGGCATAATGCAACAATCTGACTGAGACTGAACTGCAGTTACACACAGGATTTCCAACTGAATACATTAGATCACCACTGGATTGCATATCCTTCAAGAAAACAGATAATCTTCCAGCTGAGCATCAATTTAAGAAAGGATTTAAGGTATACTTTAAATATCACAAATACTTCAAGCAAAAATAAAGATGCTAGCACTGCATAGACATGTAAAATGCACCAGATTTTTCTTCACATCTGTTTTCAGCTGTATAAGAGTGGGAAAGAAAATCCCAAATTGATACACAGAGCTGTAATGTGATCCTAATTTGTTTTGCCTTTGTTTTGAAAATTCTGTCGTTTTGTGAACTACAATCTCGAACTTAAAAAATTGCCTCCCATTCTCATACTCTGTAATCTGCTATTCCAATGGAAGTGAAGAATAATTTTTAACCTTTCAGTAAGAGGACTTAACCCAATAATTAAGTGTTCTTCCTCCCGCCCATCCCTTTATAAAAGCAAAATCAATGAAGAATTTGCCCAAGGAACCATAATTTACATGTTCAGAGAAGAAACTGAGAAGATAAACACTAAAACAGTGTAATTTTATTTAAATTAGTTCAAGATTTCAGCATGGTTGCCTTCTTTATTTAAGCAAGAATAACTATTTAATCAGCTAAAATAGTTACCATAACCCAGTCCCTAAATCAGGATAACTTGCATACTGGCTTATGTTTGCTCCATTCTTTGTTTTTGTTGTAGTATTAAATGATTTTGCATTGCATTATGGTGTAGCCATTCCTCAAGTTACAAACAAGATAGGTTCTGTAGGTTTGGTCTTAAGTTGAATTTGTATTTAAATTGGAACAGGTACATTTTAAATGTAGCTCCAGATGTATATGTACACACACACACACACGCACACACACTTTGGATAGCATAGAAAAAATTGTGGCTAATTTTTGATTGACATGACTTGTTTTAGCACATGTGATGGCTGCCTTTTGTCTCATTTAGGATAAAGGTTGGCTATAAATGAAATAAAGGTATAGATAAATCAAACACCTAGAGTAGCAATCCTTTTACATAGTTCAATTATGTGGCCACATCTGGAATAGTCTAAATTGTTCCAGTTGCCCCATCATAAAATAACATCATGGAGCTAGAAAGAATACAAAAGGTCAAACAAGAAAAGCTAAACACTATTTTACATTAGAAAAAAGGATTTTAAAATGCTGTGATTGGAGTTTATTATATCATATATAGCTGCGAGAGCAGGTATGATATAAACTTCTCTTATTTCCATAATTCTAGAACTTCCGGTAACCTAGTGAAATTGATTGACAGTACATTCAGCTCAAGTGAAAAAAAATTACAGAATTTATTTTCACAAAGTGTGACAGTGGCCTTAAATTGTTTAAAAAAAAAGATTAGACAATTTGAGGAGAATATTTTTCCAAATAGTATTAGCTATAATAACTATGGAACCTCTTTTGAATATCAGTTGCTGAGGGAGAAACTTTTAGGAATTCTATTATCTTCAAGCCCTACTGTGAGCTTCTCTGATGTAGCTGACTAAATATTGTTGAAAATAGGATGCTGGACTATATGAAGGCTTGGTCTGATCTAGAAGGACACATCTCTTAGTATATTATTCTTTCTGCTTCATCTCAGCCCCCTTCCACACTGCCCCTATATCCTAGGATCTGATCCCAGATTATCTTATTTTCCCAGATTATTTGGCAATGGAGGCTCATATAATTCAGTTTAAAGCAGATAATCTGGGATCAAATCCTGGAATATAGGGCAGTGTAGAAGGGGCCTGTGTAGTTATTCACACCTCAGGCTGTGGATCTCTTGGATGTCTTCTCCTCACAACTATTAATGTAATATTTTTTAAAATGTTATTAATGTATTTCTTTTGTTTTTATCCTGTTTTGTGAACTATTCCCAGAGCTCTCCTAAAGCACATTTAGGCATATTTTAAATACATAAATGATAAATAAATTTTTTGCTGTTAGTGTTGGCTAGCAGCCAAGAGAATTAATCTACATGAGGGCAATTGCTTGTGTGCCATCACCCAGTGGCAATAGGAAACCCATTGGGCTCTACATGTGTGGGATCCACTTTACTAAACAAAACTTCTAAGTCATTTTTAAACTTCAGTATATTAACACATTAGTATGTTTTCATATCCCCAATGCAGTTTAACAGAATTAATTTTTGAATTAAGTGATTGGTCCAGCATTGTAACTGATGTTCAAGGAAATAACTCTATAAGTTCTAAACACTTTTCACCATTTTGTTCAGAAGCTGATTTTCTCAAGGGAAAAGACATTTTAAATGATTTATTTAAGGTTGACACATTTCAGAAAATCCAGACACAAAGGACATTAGGAGGCTTTTTTCCTTCCTTGTGTTTATCCATTTTCTCAGTAGGAAGATTCCCTACAGTAACTTCTAAAGACTGTGTGATTCTTTATGTTTTTTTTAAAGGGTTGTTCTATTGTTTTGACATCTTTTCTTCTGCTTTCAATTTGGATGTTTATATTGTGCATAAATAATTCCTAAACTAAATGTAATGTACAAAACCCTTTTTAATATGCTTGGAATTGTTGGCGTGTAATATTAATAAGCTATATTCAACTTAAGGTAGCTGTGTATTAAGAACAAATCATAATATGAATAAATTAATATTTTCCTCCCTAACATACACCCCCTATTTAACAACATTAATATTTTGGCTGCTGCGTCCTTCTGAGATTTGAAACATACTCTTTTAAGCTAGCCCACTTCCATCCTTCATTCTCTTTATCTTTCTATTGTGACCCTCGTTGTATTGTTGAGCTACATCAGTTCCTATCAGCTATTCCTCCATATTTTTTTTACTGTATCACTGAGTTGATCTCCTTGTTTTCTGTCCCAGGTGTTCCAATGTTCAAAAATATTGGTCCATCCCATTCATTTCCAGATCTTCATGCCATTTGTTGGTGCATTTCAGGGAAATACTGGATTACACTGAGAATGGCTAATTATGGTTAATTATGGATTTGGATACCAAGGAGGGGTACGTTCCTTCCTGACTAGCTCTAGAAAGATGACCTCAAAACCTAATTCCTTGGCTGTTGGTGGCCATTCCTTGATTCTGATACCTGGTTCAGTGAAACTGGGTTCCAGCCTTGTCAGGATTTGCTGAGAAGCTACGGGCCTGGCTCCCTTTGTGTATGCATTGCATTCCCCACTCTCACAGGCAGGTTGAACAAGTCTGGATCAGGCTGTATGCATTGTCCCTGTATGCTATGCTAGCAACATCTTGGTGTTAGAGCCAAGACTTGTGGGGGCAAGTTGGTGCCCTAATAGACAGTTCAAGGAGCCAGCCAAGGATCTTTCTGGCTTATCATAGATTTCTTTGGGACTGGGAGTACAATGATCTGATGACCCACATTCTAAGTACCAGCCATTCCTTTGCCCTGTCGACTCTTGGGAGTTTGATCTGCCTTTGGCCAAGTCCAGCTTCTATTTTTAGCAGTTCCTGTGATAAGAAGCCTCATGTCCTGGTTCTGAGATTGCTCCCTTGTCTTCTCTGTTCTGTTCTTTCTATGTCTCCCTGACTTCTCTCCTTTAGCTGCTTCACCTAAAACTCTGAGGTATTGCAAGGGAGCCAACCACAAGTTCGTTCTTTCACCTAAAGCCCTGAGGTATTGCAAATGATCCAGCCACAAGTCTGTTCTACAATAGATGTATTTGCTGCTTAAGAGCTGGAGACATTGGGTGATCTGCAATATCTTGCAATAAGAGCCCCTTGATTTCTGTTAGGTTGAGGACTGCACACGTGTAACTTTTAAAAAATCCAAATACTGAAATAAAAGAACTGGTAGTGAGGTTCCAACAGACCTCACTACCTCTGAGGATGCTTGCCATAGATGCAGGTGAAACGTCAGGAGAGAATGCCTCTAGACCATGGCCATACAGCCCGAAAAAACCTACAACAAACCAGTGATTCCGGCCATGAAAGCCTTCGACAATACATTGAACTGAAAATAGTCTAATGACTGACAGAGGCTTACATATTTAGGGTCTTCTTTTACGCTTTGACTACAGATATGAAATAAACCCATTAGTGGCTTTACGATTCTTCTTACTACAATTCGTCTTTCATCATGTTTAGTTAGCGGTAGAACTTTGGTGATGTTATTCAGTACCTCCTGATTTGTATATGAAAAAAAATCATACTATGTTTTATTGAAATCAGATTTTCACATCACCTTTTATCTAAGCTGATGTGTCAACTATTTCCTAACATGGTTTTTTGTAACAGTTATATATACTAATGCCTTATAGAAATACAATTATAGTGATTCTGTAGCATTGAGTCATGGCATTTAAAGTAGTGTAGAACTACATCAATTTTATAGTGTAGATGCACCCATGCCTATGTTGATATATAACGCTCTTCCTATCTGCTAAAACTGCAATATGGTGGGATAGTTCTGCTATATGTTGCAATAAATAAATGATAATATATTGTAACTCTCTAAAAACAGCCCATTAAAGAAGTGGGGAAAATGCTCCATGTGATCCTCGGATGCTACTTTTGTAACCCTTGAAGTTCTCCCTATCTCTTTTCTGATGGCACTTCCTCACAGGGGAAAAACCCAGGACAACACGGGTTTTAAAAACTCTCTTCGGCATAGATTTTTGTCCCCACACCTCTGCTAAAACCTGTCTTTCTGGAGGGAGGCGCGGTGTGTCTAGATGTTTCCTGGTAACTACCAGGAGGGCAACCAGACACCCAGAAGCCCCCCCCCCCGCAAGCCCTTAAAAAAAAACAGGTCACCATCAAGTTGCTCCAGCAGTTCTCCTGGCACGTAGAAATGATGTTATTTTTGCCAGTAGTAGGTCTCCACAGTCCTAATACGCCATTAGACCTGGGCCTTACAGGAAGATCCGGATCTAATGGGGTAACAAATCAATTTGGTAAGAAAAGGGTTCATGTTCTTTCTTCTGAATTAATTCGCCTTTGCTGGAGGCATTGTTTGGAATTTGTCTGGGAGGGCGCTGAGTGTTTTGTTTTTACTAATCTTTTAGTAATTGTAATCCCCAAATGAAGTCACAATGACTTCAGCCATGCAAAAAAGAAAAAGAAAAAAAGAAAAAAAAAGCAAGCTTGACAACACTGAAGCACTCCCAATACCACCCTTATTGGTCACATTTTAGTCCTAATGGCAGTCAAAAATTATGCTGCATGACTTCTAGTCAACATTTTGGCCTTGATATGGTTGAAGGAGGATGTACGTTTGGACACTACTGTGAGGGTATGGCTGATGAACAGTTTGGGGAAAATTGGTCCTCAATTGCAGCTCAACTACCAACTCCTGCATTAGAGTATAGGATTAATTTCAGCTTCAATCAGTCATGTGACTGCTAAATTCAAAATATTCTTGTTTAAAAACTAAACAATTAATTTAAAATGGGATAGAAACAAATGGATGGCCATCACAATTCTAGTAGCAGTGGTGGGTGTTGTTGTTGTTGGTGATATTATGGCATCTGCATTCATAGATTTTTGTCAAAGCTTGATTCATGTGCCTTCAGATTTGTTTCAGAAACATGAAAGTGTAGAACCTTGTCATTAGAAAATATTTTTAGTGATTGAATTTAGGCTGTGAATACTTTAATACAGTTCAAGTTTTCAAATATTGGCATGCTGGAAGACAGATTTTCACCCATGCTTACTCTGGTAGTGATTTAAATTGATTCTTCACTGTCAAGGCAGTACAATTGAATCTGTGACTATAGTAAGAATAGCTCCACAATAGAGGTCACTCCACAGAGAACTGGACAAAATTAGCAATGAGTAAGCTGGATGCAATAATAGATGCGTGGGTTTTCGGAGTAGTGAATTCAGAAAACATACTTTATCCATGTGGTTGGTTGCAGAATTCTGTACTGATTGGAATTTTTAAAATGACATGTTCAGTACTATGCTGCAGGATTTTTTTAAAGCAAAGTATTTCCATCTATACACTAATGTATTTTGAACTCAGGTAACCAAAAGCCCTGGGTAAGTTTTTTTCTAAGTTATGTCTCTCTTGATGGTCAGTTTATGCCCCTGATAGTGGCACACTCAGCCTTTTCATTTTTGAATTTTGTAGCTTGCTAAACTCAAGTTTGTGTTGACATGGAGGTAACTGCAGTCAGTAACTCTGCATTTCTGTGTCCATTTTGGCTCTGTGTTTGAAAATGTTCTACCTTTACCCTTCCCCCATGCATGAATATATGAGAGAGCACATGGCGGTTATGCAGGTTTCAAAATTTACGTGTCCTGGAACTTAAGGATTGCATTTAAATATAGGGGGAGAGCCCCAAGAAATCATAGTTTCTTTTGAACACAGTCTTAAGTTTGGAGCTCTTATGATGTTTCTCACACAAGGCTATACTTTAATTTTACTTTATGATTCTTAACATTACAATGCACCTATTTTATAACCTCATAGATAGTTTCATTTTGTCTTCAATTTTCCTCTTAAGCTTAGATTTTATTTTTACTGCTTCAGATTGAATGTATCAAGCTACCATTGCCCTTGATTTACTTTGTTGCTTCTTTATGGCAGAAATTGTCCTTCATGCAGAGCTGAGCTTATAATGTACCCTAGATGCTGAGTAAACGCTTTTCCTCCCTGTCCCTGGCTTACTTACTCAAGCAGTCGAAGTCACCTTCAAAATAAAATCAAGATTATTTTGGTATGCACTATAATAAATAACTCCCCTGTGCCAGACAAATGTAAATCAAATTCATTGAAACATAGCATATTTTGGTTTCTATTATAATGTATATGAAAGAAAAGCAGAGTAGCCAAGAACCGAAGAACCACATTTATATCTTTCCAAATGTTGAACATTTAAACAATGTAATAATGCTAAATATATTTTCCTTCATTTATTTATTTTGCTGGTTCCTGGTAAAACATATGAGGTGTGCTAAAAAAAGTATCCTTTATTCATAAAAAATATTTGTATTAAGATACAACAATCTTACACTAACTACCTTCAAAGTACTCCCCTTGATCTGCCATATAATTTTCCTAATGATTCTGCCACATTTGGAAGCAGCGCTGAAACACCTCTTTTAAGATAGTGCATAGCTGGTCCGTCACATTCTGCATGATGTCTTCTCTGGACTGAAATGTAATTCCTTTTAGGGGCATTTTCAGGTTGGCGAAAAGCCAGAAGTCACATGGAGCTATGTTGGAAGAGTAAGGAGCCTGATGAAACACAGGTATGTTGTATTTGGCCAGGATATCCTGTATCAAATGTGAAGAATGGGTGGGAGCATTGTTGTGGTGGAGCTGCCAATTGCCTGCTGCCGACAGGTCTGGAAGTTTATGTCTCACAGCATTATGAAGGCAACACAGAACCTCACTGGTGATTGTTGTGTCATGTGGTGTGTACTTGTGATGAGCCACACCTCTGGAGTTAAAGAAGACAGTCAGCATGACTTTGACATTGCTTTGGACCTGCCTTTTTTTTATGCCTCAGGGATGTTGGCTGCTTCCATTGTAATTACTTCAACTTGGTTTCTGGGTTGTACCCATAAACCCAGGACTCATTGCCAGTGATATCTGTGTTGAATAAGTTGGGATCACTCTTTACAGTCTGCGGAATGTCCTGTGCAATTTTCAAACGAAGTTGCTTCTGCTTGATTGTTAGCAGCTTTGGTATGAACTTCGCTGAGCAATTGAATCAAATCTGATCAAGCCTGCTTTCAACCAAAATGCATCCACTGAATCAGTGGAACCTGGATAGGTGTTCACTATCAAGCTCTTCTCTAGTTCAAGTTGAACAATTCAATTTAGACCAAGACAGAAATTGAGCTGCATGAAAAGAAAATAAGATAACTAAACACTGTATTCAAGCAATTATCTTAACTGAAGAAAAGTACAATTTGAGATAGTTTTGTTTCTCCTACCTCTAAAACAGGAGTAGAGATTGTGTGGTTCTCCATGTTATTCAAGTTCAGTCTCCTGCAGTTCAGTTCAGCAAAGTTAATGAGGATACCCAGTTCAACAATATCTGGAAAGCCACACAATTTCCAGCACTGTTGTAAAATAATAAACTAACTTTTTGAGAAATGTCAAAAAATAATAATAAAACCTTGGATTGTCACACACATTCCAACTGTTTTTGACATTTTTCATCTGATTTCAGTAATTAGTATTACAAATGTGTATGGACACCTTTGATCATGCCATTTTTTCTGTCATATTTTTGAAACACATGGATAAATTATGTGCAATAAACGATCTTATATATTAACACTGGAATATTTTTCTCCTTACATGTGCTGTGTGGAAAATTTTATTAACAACATCTGTTTTGCTTAATAGAAAATCCCAAACTGTTAAGGAACAAATTAGAAATATTTTTACTATCGAGAGGTGATTTCGGCCTTCCTGACCTAAAGACTTATTATGAAGCTTGTTGTTTCACTTGGATGAAAGACTGGATGACATTACAAAAACCTAAGATCTTAGCATTGGAAGGCTTCGATTTAAGAAGAGTCTGACACTTATATATTTGGTACGGGAAGAGAAAAATAGAAAAAAAATTGGAAATCATTTTATTCGATCTTCGCTAATTAATATTTGGGAGTAATATAAAGATAGAGTTTACCCAAAAACCCCTATGTGGATTTCTTCTTTAGAAGCTTGTCAAAAAAGAGAACAAGCTGGTGAGACTTGGCCAAACTACAAAGATATTATACTAAAATTAAATGGCAAATATCAATTAAGAAAGCAAGAAGACATATATCAAAAATTTAAAAATCGAATGATAACTAATGTATCTGAATGGTACAACAAAGATAAGTACCAAGAATAATGTTTTAAATAGAATAGTAAATATGTAGGCTTTGAATTAACCTTTCCTTCACATTAATTCCAGGATTATTGAATTAATATATATCTTTCAAAAAGCAATCTTTCCTGTTCAAAGTAATTTCCAGTATATCCCAATTAGCAGTGCGTTAACCTTTCTTCCACTTTGGCTGTGACAATAAAGCTGAAAAGCAAGGGAACAAAAATACTAAGACTGTACAAATTTCAAAGACTCTTTCCTTGGTTTCCCATTGTGAATTCTAATCCTGAGAATGAGTAAATATGAAGGACACTGATTTACAGTACAGTGAAGGAATATAATCGTGGTTTCCACAAGTCGTACTGACTCTTGAAAGCAAGAATCTTGAAAGCTCTTAAGCTTTATCTGTAATATTCCAGATATTTTCGAGGTCATAGCATAGGTTTTTCTATTTGCGGGGTAGATTGTTACTAAGATGAATAGTTCCTAAAATGGCAGTTAATGATCCCATTTATGACAACCAGCCTCAAAACTTTCCTGGCTCTTTCAGTCCAGTTGGAAAGGATACTGTTTCTCTGTTATCCATTGGCATATGGCACTGAGGAGAAAAGGAAGACCTCTGGGAGTCTTATACATATACATGGACTTATGCAGTGATTTTGATAAGTCAGTGATAATGAAGATCTGGTTCACATCTAGATAACCACATGGATACTTGCACATTTGCAGTGGTTGGATATGGCAAATCATACTCTCCTGTCACAATTACCTCCCAAGATCACTCTCATCTATTGTGAATTGAGATGCAATACTAAAACCAATTAAGACTGATGCTTTTAAAGGAATGGGCATTGCCTCTGAATAAGAATGGAATGAGTATTTGACAAAGTCCTGATGGGGTCGAAATTTGAATTCCTGATCCCAGCAGAACATTTGCAAGGGAAAAATCGGTTCTGCAACCTTGGCAGACGTGTCGTCCCCCCCCCCCCCCCCTTGCTGCAACACTTGTGCATTTTTGTGAACAGTGCAGTTTGAGAAACTGCAAGTTTCCAAGCCAAAAGGATAAGCTTATATTGTTTATTTTACATTTTGCACATGTGGGAAAATAGCATAAAATACAAATAAACAAGCAAGCAAACAAACAAACCCCTCTTCAGAGAACTGTGTATGTGTTGTGTAGCTGTTTATTGTATGGACAATGTACAGTCTACTGCACATTAAGGACTGTAGTTGAACAATATTTAAAGCTATACATAATTTTCTCCTTTTTCTTTCCCTCATATGAAATTTTTTGAAGCTGTATGTCATTTCATTTTTTCCTGTCCATCTTTTGGAATTCTATCTTTTGAAGCTGTGCATCATTCTTTGTTGTTGCTCTATTTCCAATCTGTAAATTTTAAAATTGTGCAACAGTTTGTTTTGTGCCCCTTTCTTCCATTGTTATGGAAAGCTATGGCATTCATGGGAAAACTGTTTAGCTTTCGAGAAAACCATGCTGCTTTTGGGGGAGCTCTATAGTAAGTTACACAATTTATGTCATTGTGAGAAAAAAGGTTCCCTGGTGTCTCAACACTGCAAGAAGAAGAAAAAAATCTTATTTTTTTCCCTGACTTCTTTTGGAAGTAGGAAAATCTAGAATTACTATCTCTTCCTCTGAATTGTAAAATGATAGTAATTAGTCCTTTCATTCTGCTTCCCAAATACACAGCAAGTTTACCTACACAAAGTGGCAAATCTTTGCTATTTCCTTGTGGAGAGCTGAGGTTGTTTTTTGGCCTACTGTAGTAAGGTTCAGTTCCTTGATATATTTCTTCTGTGGATAGTTACAAAATGCAAGTGTAAAAAGCTTCAATCTGGAATCAGCAATTTCTGTTAGTTCAGGATCTCCCTGCTCCAAGGAACATTCAGAAAGAGATGCCTTTAAGTGTGAAAGTATTACTAATATGTTGTTGCATCTATTTATTCCATTTTTATTCTACATTTATGCTTTTTAAAATTGGCACTTAAAGCAACTGAGAGCAATAAAACACTGGCTTTTATTTCTGTAACCTTCTTTGACAGAAAGTGGATGTATGAATTTAATTAATAAAGTGACGATAACCTCTTTCATGAAAACATAGGAATTGGTTTAAAAACACACCATCAAAAGCAGATCATGAAAAAAATGGTATAGGCTTCAGCTGAAATCTAAGTCTTGATCCCACAGGCCTTCAGATTAAAAAGGTCTTGGCAGAAGGACCAGTGTATCTGAGGGCAGTCTAGCCTCTTTTGACATCTCAGAAAACTTGGGGCACATCTATACTGACACAACAATGCAGCTTTGAATATGTTTGGAGGGAACCAATTTCGCTGCACAGGTGATTACATTGACAGGTCTGGAACTGGTTTGAGGCCTGATGGGTGATTAGCATTGAACATGGCCTCAAACCATTCAACTTCCCTCCCTGTTTCTGGGAGACACAAAACAGTGCTGCAGAGGCACAGGAGGTGAAAAAGAAAAGTGACAGGAGTGGAGGTAATAATTCACCCCATTCAGGGGGTCAGTTAGCCCCCTGCTAGCCAGCCATGCCCTTGAGGCATTTTTGGCAGCCCCCCTCAACCCTCTTGTTCCAAATACTCCAAAGCGCTTCAGCAAGGGTGGGTTTCTACAGTGCAGTTCACACAAAGTGGACCAATTTCTCCCCCAGATTTGGGATATATTGGGATTTACTACAGTAATTAAAGGGTTAAGATTTTCCTGCTACTTCCTTTAATGCCTGCCAAAATTTTGATTCGGCTTGAAGCCGCATTATAGCTGCAGAGAAGATAGGCTCGAAGAGAAACGCTTCCCCTGGGGCTTTTAAAACCATGATAGGGTTGTAAAATATGTTTTAGATTACTTGCACTGAGCTCTTACATTTCCATGGGTAAATTGATACTTGCAATAGAGGTTAATTCAAAAACCTAACTCATTACAATAACATATACATTCAATAAATACATGTGCTGTTTATATGCCTTTCCCATGTTTTCTTTAGAAACTAATACATCTTTTAAGTTCTTGGATCCCCTTCCCATTCTGTCATTGTAATAGTTGAACAGTATTTTCTGAATCAGGAACATTTAGTGTCTGATTCAAAATCATATACCATTTTAAACATATTTTTGGACTACCAAAACTGTTCCAGGATGTCATTGCTGTGGTGAAACATTTTATCACAAGGGAGGGGTTTAAACTGTACGGATTTCCAAGGATCTGCATTAACTCTGATATTTATTTATTTACGATATTTATATGCTGCCCTTCTCAACCCGAGGGGGACTCAGAGCCGCTTACAAGTTGTATGTAAATACAATCTATTATATTATTAGCATAGCACAATCTTTGTACCATACATTCCCATATTGTACTATACCGTTATACTGTAATATTTATTATTAATGATATTACACGTAATATGAAATATATAATTATTATATTGTATTAGTATTATATTGTATTACATTCCAATATTATTATCAATATTATATGTGTATACAATATATGATATTATTAGCACAGCACAATATTAGCGTTATATATTACTATATTGTACTATACCACTATACTGTAATACTTTCAATGTGTTCATAAATGAACTGGAGTTGTGGTGAACTGCCCACTGCCAAGCAAGTTGCAAATTAATTATACTGCTTAAAAAAACTCTTAAAACTGACAGGAGGTGCAGGGGATGAGCACTTAAATGGCATTGTAAAATGATGAGCAAGGCAAAAATTACTAACTTCAGGTGTAAGCTTAAAGCTGGCTGAGCTGACAATGCATGATCAGAAGTGAGTTGTGATAGCTAGCTCAGTAAAAGAAACAATCCAGTATGTTTTTTGTAAAAAAAGTCAAATTCTGTGTTGGCAATTATTAGTAAAAGAATCAAAAATAAAAATATCAATATAATTGCTCTTTTTTGCAACCCCATACAGAAAAAAACATTGTACAGTTCTGGTAATTGCATCTTAAAATAAATGTTATATAGCTGGCAAATGTGAATTAAATGGTATTGCTGTTAGAAAAAAAAACACACACAAATACATTGAGGAAGATGGTAGGGCTTCAGAAAATAACATGTTACAGGAATACTGAACAGGGAGACATTTCCGCCTCTCTCTTAAACTGGGAACATCCAATGAAACTGAATGGGGAAATTGAGAACATACAAAAGGAAGTACTTCATTAGGTCCAGAAATACAAATCGTGGAATTTGCTTCCACAAGATGGTGATGGTTACCATTGTAAATAGCTTTTAAATGAATTAAACACATTTGATGGGGATTGTACATAAGTATTCATCATGAATGCTGCATAAGCTTGTTTCCCTCTTCTTTTAGTTAGCCATCAATAACACATTTTTAGAATGTAACCCTTTTCAAAGTTTCTACCATGTCAGACTACACAGAGAAGCCATTGAAATCTACAAGCAATAGGACAATGTCAACAGATAGGAAGAAACCATGAAAATGGTTTCGCCTAAGGGCTGAGAAGAGCGGTATACCAATAAAGTAAATAAAGTAAATAAATAAATAAAATGAACAAAATCTGGCTACCAGTATTAAAAAAAAACCCCTCTAATATTATAAGAATAAATAAAGAACAACATTCAAAAACAGGGGAACTCCAGACAAGAAACGATAAGGGACAGCTAATTGCCTCTCAACAGAGGATTCCCTCAGGCCGTAAGAAGCCACACCTTGAAACTGCTAGGCCATTAAATGCTAATCAAGGTGGCCAATTGAAACATTCACACTTACTTCCAACAGACAAGAGGTCTTTCTCCCACCCTGGACATTCCACAGATATATAAACCCCATTTTCTTAGTTTCCAACAGACCTCACAATCTCTGAGGATTCCTGCCATAAATCTGATAGATGTCAGGAGAGAATGCTTCTGGAACATGGCAATGCAGCCTGAAAACTTACAAAAACCCAGTAATCCTGGGCATGAAAGCCTTTGACAATACCTTTCCAAAGTTGTTTAAAACTGAGATGAATAGTGTTACATTGTTATAATGAACAATATATATGTATTTAAACAGTCAGGTTACTTCCAACAGGGCAGAAAGCCTTTTTTCAAGGTAGATATCGAAATGGTAGTACTTGTCTGCTTCCATGGTCCACTAAAGGTTGTTCTGATTAATCAAAAAACCCAGATTTGGTTTGTATTCTTGGCAATTTTATACTGGATTAAAATTTTGAGAAAAAATCCTGGAAGAAAATATTTTGGGATAAACAAATGGATCTCTAAAATAAATTTAGAACTATCAGGAAAAAATCTGGGACTCTCTAGTCCTTTTCATTAGTCTGGATTTTCCCTAAATTAATGTCCATCAGAGGGAAGCCAAAGAGAAGCAACAAAGATAAATGCGTTCCTTCATGTTTGTATCATAACCAGGCCCTTCTCTGGGATGACTCTGGCCATCCACAATTAATCTTGAAGCAAAGACATGTCATTAACAATTTACAATGTAAGTATTGACTTCCGTTTCCCGTGTTTTATTTAATTACCTAAGATTATTACAATAAAAGTAATTGCTATTCTTATCTCCTGGCAATTCGTTTTTTCTAAAATAATTAACCTAAACAATAATTAATTCAAATGCTAAGGCATTACCCAGCAATCCTATAAAAATGTTTATTTCTAAAAGGAGTATAATGTACTCTTGAGACATGTATGGAACTGTCAGTACCATCCTATGCATGCATTTGCAGAAGCAAGAAATGCTTTTTAAGTGTTGGACATACTGGCAGATAAAATGTGTTTAGCAGAGGTGAGCGAAATGGACCTGCCTCAGCTGTTGTTAGACTGCATCTTCCAATATCCCACACTATTGGCTAGTGTCAATGTCTGTTTTCTGTCTGTTTTTGGTCTAAAATAAAACTACAAAGGGCCATAGGTTATACTTAGTTCCCTTCTAACAGTCTTGATCACAAAAGAAAATTAAGCCACTCTTGCTATGCTTTCACATGACTATTGAAAGATGCTGCATGTAAACGTTTTAGATTATACTTAGAGCATATATGATACAATTTAGTAGACATAATATAGTGCACTAATTTCAAATTCAGGACCACCAACATTATTAGGTCAGCAAAGATGTGCTGCTTTGTGAGACATCTTACACTAAAGGGGTATTGGTCAAGGCTGCTATGACATCCCAGAGAAATGCTTTTTCAGGCTGTTGGTTCAAGTGTTGGCTCGAGTGGTATTCTCAACTGAGAATACCTTCTTCCAGTTTCTTCAGATAGGTGATATCACAAAGCAGACCATCGAACACTTTTCTCGATTTATTATGATAAAAACATAACACCCCCTCATTTTCTTTCACTAGAGTTTGGTATTCATTTAAAGGATCATTCATCTACATTCAAGCTTATCAAAGAAACTGTGTATAATTCCCTATTGCATTGTATCCTTCAGCTAAGTATTCTACTGAATCATTCCAAATTTCATGAGATTACTCTCACTTAAAACCTCATAAACCAATATCACACTTAGAAATTACAATTATTGTTGTCTTTTGAAATCACGATCACCATTGTAGTGTCTTTCAGCGCTGGCCATTCTATATAAAACACTAAGATAAATACAATCTTAGTTATTTCTATTTTTTTTCTCACCTGTGAAAGTGGCCTTGAAAAGAAGTGGTTTCTAATTTAACAGGAAAGGAAAAACCATGGAGCCATTTCTCTCTTGTATTTGCATGCCAAGCAGGGCGGCATTATATAGTGAGCGTCATCAGGCTTGGTTTATTTCTGGTCCCTTACTGTGATAAGTGATGCATGGATCACAGATTACGACTGTCCAAATTGTGTTAAAATTCTTTTTCTGTTTTTTGTGTAATACCAGGCAAAAGCTTTGCTCATCTCATTACACAAGAATACAGTTCAATTCTGTGTCCTACATCAAGTTTCTTTTATAATCTCCTGCATCCCAAAGAAAGGGGGAGTTAGAAGCAATACTGTTTATTTCAATGTTGTTGAAGATCATTAGATATGTTGCAGATTTTGCCAGAATATATGAGGCAAATGGCATTCACTGTCATAAAGAGAGGGATATGCGTACGAAGAAAATTGTCTTCAGGTTCAAGCAGTGAGTCACTCCTGCAGAATATGTGCACTGCTTCTGTTGCATCTATTGTCCTTAATTCATACTCAGAAGCATATTGTAAAGTTTTTCCAGGAAGGCAGTATAAATAACATATACAAACAACTACATTTTTTTCTGCAATGCCTTAAAATTCTTTCAAAACATTGTCTGTGAGGAATTCATTTTTGACAGCCACAGAAGCATGGATCTCACCATGTTAACATAAATGTAACACAGCAATATATTCTAATTACAGATGTAGTCAGAAGTAATTAAGATCTTATGTTGAAAGGATACTATGAACGGTCTAAATTCGTATGATTTTCAGTTGTTAGAAGGGTGGAGCTTTCGACATGTGCTTTGCAAGACAAAAATAAATATTTAGTGTGTTGTGTTAGATAAATTAATACAAAGAGAATGAACTTAATGTTACTGGAAAAGTGCAAAAATGTGTTTTCCCTCACTGCATATCTCACAGATGGAATTATCATCCTGGGATTGTGATGGGGGATAGTAATTGCATTTTAATTACAATGTTGATGGCTTGTGTTTCCTACCAGATGGAAGGGTTTTTCTAAAATAGCAACACACCAGCAACCCTCTTTTTATTTTCTCCTCTGATGGTGGCTAACATATACTAACTCACAACTAAAGTTACTCTGCTATTGTTTGATCAGAATGATGTCTATCAGAGTTCTAATACTTTTCCCTTTGGAGCAAATATATTCTTTGTAGACATTAAAAGCCAATTTCCTTAGTTTTCAGATACAAATTAGAAAGCAATTTTAGGAAGCAGCTATTGCTTTTATAAGCACGTTCCTATTTAATTACAGAATTGGTAAGTTGTTAGAGTTTTTTTTTTAGGTGGCAAAATTAATGATATGAGATTCCCTGTTGGAACAATCCTATGGGAGGATAGTTTAACATTTCTAATATATTGAATAAGATGAATATACTGGCTCAAAATATCAAAGTCAGTGGATATATTTGCCACAATGTTGTACAGCAAACAGAAATGTGTTGATTATGAAGAAAAAAAAAACATTGTGAATAATATGCAAATGATAACTGGCTACAATTAAATCTTGCATTGCTAAGCCATCCATGCAGTAAATACAACTATTGCACTTCAAAGCTGTGTGAGCCATAAATTACACTACTTCCTCCAAACACTATTTACTGTTATATTCAATATGCATCAGCATTATGTAACACAGGAAAGGCACAACATTTTCATTATGATTCAAACACTAATTTATACAATCTATAAGAGCCTATATAACCTATGGGCTATTATACCCATACTTCTATGGTTGGAAAAACTGCCACAAACATTGGTTAATATAGCTTAATGTAGTTATTCTTGGATTTTAACTAAATGACTGTTATAAATTGATAACAGGAAAGGGTGTGAAAGCATTTAAGCTGCCAACTAGTGACCTGGGACGCAGAAACAACTGTAGATCACACTTGACTTGAGAATACAATGCAAGATAAAAATCTGAAAATTAGATCACTCTTCATACTACAATATTGCAAGTTCTTACAAAACATTGGCAGTGAGTGGTTCTACCAATGAGTGTTCTCTTAGAATTATATCAAGAAGTATACTTGACATTTGAAAAGACACAAAGACATGGGAGTCCAGAGACAACATTCAATGCCTTAAGAACAATTAACCACAGCCGTTTTCATAATGTCATATTAATCATGACATAATCTAAAGAATTGTGCTAATAACATGGGGGAAAAGGTTCCTGTGGTTGGTCTTCCAGGATGGTCTCTCATCCAGGAGAGGATGAGAGACCATCCAGTATCATGGAGCTTTGTTCAAGGGTGGCTGAGGAGAAGGCTCTCCTGCTTCTGCAAATCCTGTACTAGGTGCTCCTCCTTTTCGAGTTATAGGTTAAATTTACAAAGTTAAATAGGATAAATAAATTGGTCTTATTCCTTCATAGCTTGTGTCTTGTGTTCTTGTTTCCAGAGTGGGTCAGTGAATTGTGATGTTCTAAGAACTAGAATTGAAGAATGTCCTTTTGGATGTGCAGCTTTAGAACAGAATACAGCATTATACCAGGCTGTCCTTATGCTGCACAAATTTTGAATCCTTCACTATCACAATTTTTATACATGTAACAAGAATGTACAGTATTCTAGAAAGTCACGTGTTCCACAATTAATTTGTTTATTATGGAATCCTGCGTCTTTTATAGGGTCCTGTATTATACACATCACTTCTATATTATATATGAACTTTGCCAGCTGGGGTAGAACAATACTGATTTTCCTAAAATGCTTAAGATCAAAACAAACAAATAAATAAACAAAAAACCCAAACCCCTGAAGTAACAACTTTATTCATATGGTTGTGTGTATGTGTGTGTGTGTATGTGTGGTGTATCATTATTTGCATTGAAATAACACTTGTAGACTGACACGACATATAGCTATTTTTATTATTAACATAATGACAAAAATGGTAAGAGATTATCCTAAGTGAATATTAATGGCACTTATTATTCATTCAGTGAAGAAATCCCTAATCGTTCATGTTAAGATTGCTGTAGTGTTTAAGGTAGCGTGTGTTCTATATTGAACCTCAATTTAGTTTGTGTAGGAACTGTTCACATTTTGTTTCACTAGGAATCAAAGAAGAAATGACCATGTATTGTATAACAATTTGTAATTTTTAGTATTTTTTATTGATTAGCCCTTAGGCCATATCACAATCACAAACAAAACAACAAGGCCTGACAAGACCCGATCACACTCTATGTAGTAAGTATTTTATAATAAAATATATAGCAATATATGTAGCTCACAGTATTCACTTTTCCCAATAAAAATAATTACTAATTTCAAATAATGCTAATAATATTTGCAACCTTCTGCAAGCAAAGAAAGCACAAGAGGAATAATATATAGGTATATAACAGAAATTTAAATGTGTATATGCTTCAAATTGTTATATAAATTACATAATATAGACTTTTTGTAATATAGACTTTTCTAGACAATTTATATATGTTAGTCAAGTGAACGATAAATCATAAATTGAATATATAAGTTGATTGTTACAAAAGTTTTTTGTTCATTAAGTAAGTGATGCAGAACTCAAGACCAAATTTTGCATGTTTTGCCACCCTGTTCTTGCTGATCACTGCTTATACACAGAGCATGGAACAAAATTTATATGCATTTTTGAACAGGAGATTACTTTATTCACTATTTTTGTAGCATCGTGACAGTCTGGGAGTGCATATGGAGATGTACACGTGTAGGCCTCCTTTTAAGGGATCTTTTAAGTTTACAAGACACATATAGAAAGCTGAATTGTGGATTGGCTTTGTAATGTGAAAAACAAGTTAGTTTTAGGGGAGAATTTACTATATTAGGAACTAGATGAATTCATTACCATGCATTCTTCCTGGTTATGTCTTTCAGTGTATGTCTCGTAAAAATGTGATGTTTTCAAATTCCACAGAGTAACTAATAACTTTAAGCATTGTTAGTTTACTTCAAGTCAACTTATGGTGACCCCATGTATGAGAGATGATAAGTCACCCTATCCTCATCAACCTTGGTCAGATCATGTGAACTCAGGGCCATGGCTTCTTTGATTGAGTCTATCCAACTGTAGTATGGCCTTTTTTCCTACAGTCAGGCTTCTTCTTTTTCTACTACCCTCTACCTTGTGTAGCCTTATTGTCTAGTGGGGCATGTCTTCTCATGACAGTTAAATTGGAACAACTTCTGTTTAGTCATGTTTGGCTTCTAAGAAGAGTTGTTCCTGTATCAATTTTTTTGTCTTTTTAGCAATCCATAGGATTCTCAGACTCCAGCAAAGGATCACCGCCTTGTCGGGGCGCTGGAGCTTGAGCACCTCAATGATGTCATGAGCGAAACTGTGAAGGGCCACCCAAGACGGGACGGTTGTGGCAGAGAGGTCAGACCAAGCGTGATCCCTGGGGAAGGCAATGGCAAACCACTCCAGTATCCTTGCCAAGAAAACTAAATGGACCAGTACAACCAGAGATATGTCGGTATGCCATTGGAAGATGGGACTCCCAGGTCGGAAGATGGCCAAAATGCTACTGGGGAGGAGCAGAGGATAAGTTCAACTAGCCCCAGATGTGATGACGCAGCTAGCTCAAAGCCGAAAGGAAGGCTAGCGGCCAACGGTACTGGAGGTGAACGACGAATCCGATGCTCTAAAGATCAACACACCATAGGAACCTGGAATGTAAGATCTATGAGCCAGGGCAAATTGGATGTTGTTATTGGTGAGATGTCAAGACTAAAGATAGACATTCTGGGGGTCAGCGAACTGAAATGGACTGGAATGGGCCACTTCACATCAGATGACCACCAGATCTACTACTGCGGACAAGAGGAACATAGAAGAAATGGAGTAGCCTTCATAATTAATAAGAAATTCGCTAAAGCGGTGCTTGGATACAACCCAAAAAATGACAGAATGATCTCAATTCGAGTGCAAGGAAAGCCTTTCAACATTACAGTGATCCAAATATACGCCCCAACCACAGCTGCTGAAGAAGCAGAAGTAGATCAGTTCTATGAGGATCTGCAGGACCTACTGGATAATACACCAAAAAGAGACATTATTTTCATTACAGGAGACTAGAATGCCAAGGTGGGAAGTCAAATGACAACTGGGATCACAGGCAAGCATGGTCTGGGAGAACAAAATGAAGCGGGACGCAGGCTGATAGAATTTTGCCAGGAAAACTCGCTGTGTATAACGAATACTCTCTTCCAACAACCTAAAAGACGGCTTTATACATGGACCTCACCAGATGGTCAACACCGAAATCAGATTGACTACATCCTTTGCAGCCAAAGGTGGCGGACATCCATCCAGTCGGTGAAAACAAGACCTGGGGATGACTGTAGCTCAGATCACGAACTTCTTATTGCCCAATTTAGAATAAAACTAAAGAGATCAGGGAAAATACACAGACCAGTTAGATATGATCTCACTAACATTCCTAGCGAATATACAGTGGAAGTGAAGAACAGATTTGAAGAACTAGATTTAGTAAACAGAGTCCCAGAAGAACTATGGACAGAAGTCTGCGACATTGTTCAGGAGACGGCAACAAAGTACGTTCCAAAGAAAAAGAAAACCAAGAAGGCAAAATGGTTGTCTGCTGAGACACTAGAAGTAGCCCAAGAAAGGAGGAAAGCAAAAGGAAACAGTGATAAGGGGAGATATGCCCAGTTAAATGCGCAATTCCAGAGGTTAGCCAGAAGAGATAAGGAACTATTTTTAAATAAGCAATGCATGGAAGTGGAAGAAGACAACAGAATAGGAAGGACAAGAGACCTCTTCCAGAAAATTAGAAACATTGGAGGTAAATTTCAGGCAAAAATTGGTATGATAAGAAACAAAGATGGCAGGGACCTAACAGAAGCTGAAGAGATCAAGAGAAGGTGGCGAGACTATACAGAAGATCTGTATAGGAAGGATAATAATATTGAGGATAGTTATGACGGTGTGGTGAATGAATTAGAACCAGACATCCTGAGGAGTGAGGTTGAATGGGCCTTAAGAAGCATTGCTAACAACAAGGCAGCAGGAGACGACGGGATCCCAGCTGAACTGTTTAAAATCTTAAAAGATGATGCTGTCAAGGTGATGCATGCCATTTGCCAGCAAATATGGAAAACACAAGAATGGCCATCAGACTGGAAAAAATCAACTTATATCCCCATACCAAAAAAGGGAAATGCGAAAGACTGCTCAAACTTCCGTACAGTCGCCCTTATTTCTCATGCCAGTAAGGTAATGCTCAAGATCCTGCAAGGAAGACTCCAGCAATACATGGAGCGAGAGTTGCCAGATGTTCAAGCTGGGTTTAGAAAAGGCAGAGGAACGAGAGACCAAATTGCCAATATCCGCTGGATAATGGAGAAAGGCAGGGAGTTTCAGAAAAACATCTACTTCTGCTTCATTGACTATTCTAAAGCCTTTGACTGTGTGGATCATAATAAATTGTGGCAAGTTCTTAGTGGGATGGGCATCCCAAGCCACCTTGTCTCTCTCCTGAGGAATCTGTACAAGGACCAAGTAGCAACAGTCAGAACTGACCACGGAACAACAGACTGGTTCAAGATTGGGAAAGGCGTACGGCAAGGCTGCATCCTCTCACCCAACCTTTTTAACTTGTATGCAGAACACATCATGCGATGTGCGGAGCTGGATGAATGCAAAGCTGGGGTGAAAATTGCTGGAAGAAAAATTAACAACCTCAGATATGCAGATGACACCACTCTGATGGCCGAAAGCGAGGAGGAGCTGAGGAGCCTTCTAATAAAGGTGAAAGAAGAAAGCGCAAAAGCCGGGTTGCAGCTAAACATCAAAAAAACCAAGATTATGGCAACAAGAATGATTGACAACTGGAAAATAGAGGGAGAAACCGTGGAGGCCGTGACAGACTTTGTATTTCTAGGTGCAAAGATTACTGCAGATGCAGACTGTAGCCAGGAAATCAGAAGACGCTTACTTCTTGGGAGGAGAGCAATGTCCAGTCTCGATAAAATAGTGAAGAGTAGAGACATCAGACTGGCAACAAAGATCCGCCTAGTCAAAGCCATGGTATTCCCTGTAGTCACCTACGGATGTGAGAGCTGGACCTTAGGGAAGGCTGAGCGAAGGAAGATCGATGCTTTTGAGCTGTGGTGTTGGAGGAAAGTGCTGAGAGTGCCTTGGACTGCGAGAAGATCCAACCAGTCCATCCTCCAGGAAATAAAGCCCGACTGTTCACTGGAGGGAAAGATACTAGAGACAAAGTTGAAGTACTTTGGCCACATCATGAGGAGACAGGAAAGCCTAGAGAAGACAATTATGCTGGGGAAAGTGGAAGGCAAAAGGAAGAGGGGCCGACCAAGGGCAAGATGGATGGATAGCATCCTTGAAGTGACTGGACTGACCTTGAGGGATCTGGGGGTGGTAACGGCCGACAGGGAGCTCTGGCGTGGGCTGGTCCATGAGGTCACGAAGAGTCGGAGACGACTGAACGAATGAACAACAAAAAGGATTCTCAGAAGTATTCTCCATCACCACATCTCAAACGACTTGATTTTTTTTCACTGTCCAGGTTTCACAACCGGTATATAAATACGGTAAATAAATAAATAATGTATAGAAATGGGAAATATGATTATATGGATTGTCCTAACTGTAGTATTCAATTAAATATCTTTATACTTGGGGATCTTATCTAATTTAGAATCATAGAGTTGGAAGAGACCTCGTGGGCCATCCAGTCCAACCTCCTGCCAAGAAGCAGGAAAATCGCATTCAAAGCACCCCTGACAGATGGCCATCTAGCCTCTGTTTAAAAGCCTCCAAAGAAGGAGCCTCCACCACACTCCAGAGCAAAGAGTTCCTCTGGTGAAAAGCTCTCTCAGTCAGGAAATTCTTCCTAATGTTCAGATGGAATCACTTTTCTTGTAGTTTGAAGACATTGCTCTGCGTCCTAGTCTCCAGGGTAGCAGAAAACAAGCTTGCTCCCTCCTCCCTAATTTCTTCATAACTGCCTTTCCAAATCCTAGTCTTGATTTCTTGACTACATAATAATTGGACCAAGGTATGGCAGCTGTTGAACTATTCAATGTCTTCATTGACTACTTTAAATCTATGATGATTATTTTGTTCTAAATGTCCAACTATAATCCTACTTTTGTTGTTTTTGCTTTGACTTTCTTCAATTATATGGTAAAACTAGTGAAGTATTTTTCCTTGCGAAGTGAACAATAGATAAGCCATAATCTGGGCTACTGCTTTAACTTCCTTCTAACTTGAAGCATTTCCTTGCAAACTGGAAAGCAGACATCCTAATGTTTGCTAGAATTCTTTTTTGTTTTCAAATTATGTTTGACTCTTTTCATATTTGGCTGCCTGTCACTGTTTGAGCACTGTGGCAATCATTCCTTATTTGAGAATTTAGGTATTCACAGATATATCTGGAAAGAGTATACCTTTATACCTCATATACATCAGCACTGCCAGTCTGCTACCAAGCACAATTCAAAGTGCTGGCTTTAGCCTATAAAGCCCTAAACGGTTCTAGCCCAGCTTACCTGTCCAAACGTATCTCCCTCTATGAACCAGCTTGGATGTTAAGATCTTCTGGGGAGGCCCTGCTCTCGGTCCCACCCCCTTCGCAGGTGCGGCAAGTAGGGATGAGGGACAGGGCCTTCTCAGTGGTGACCCCTCAGATATGAAACTTCTTCCCCAGCGATATCAGATAGGCTTCCTCCCTCTTGGTTTTTAAAATGAAAGTTAAAACTTGGCTGTGGAACCAAGCATTTAGAGTGTAGCTCAGTCACAGTACAATATGCAACCATAGAATTAATATTAAAAAATCGGCTTGGACTATGATTACAGGATTAGGTGAAAGGCTCTTAACCATTTATTTAAATTTATTTGTATGGTTATTATTTAATGTTTACTGTGTTATGTATTTTATATGCTTTTATGTTGTAATGTGGCATTGAATTATTGCCAAACTGGAAGCCACTCTGAATCCCCTAAGATAGAGTGGGGTAAAAAAGCAGTAAATAAATAAATAAATAAATAAATAAATAAATAAAGAGGACTGAATGTGAGCATGGCAGTAGGAGCAGGAGTGATGGGTGGTCCTGTTGCTGTGGGCTGAGATATTTTCCCTCCTTGGACCAATATCAGGATTTATGCCGAAGTGAGAAGTCTTCCCTTGCCATCACTCTCAGGGAGCTCATCTGCAGCCTTTAGCCTGAGCTCTGATTGCTTTATGCAGCTCGGAAATAGCAAGTTAAAGTAGCATGTTCACTGAAATCCTTAACAAAGAATAAACTTCCATACATTTTTATTCCAAAGTGATGAAGGACATAAATGCTAATGATTGACTCATTAGTCTTTAGTGTAGCCAGTGATTGACAGTGACTGGCATTTTCAGGGCCTTAGAGATTTAAAACTGCAAAGTGACTGATCACTTTACCATCCACATGGAGGCCGACATGTTTCTCAATAGAACAGTTCCGTTTCTTTCTATAGATGAAGAAGTGCTTTTCAGAGTGACTTTTTCTTTTAGTCAGGAGTCCATTCTGTGTTTACTTTTTCCTGGTGTATATTAACTGTTTTTGTTTATAAAATGTTTTAAAAATTATTTCTAGCAGGAAACCTTCTGGACATTTTAAGAGACTGAATGGTGTGGACAGTAAACATTTTTCAGAATGTCTTTGTATTTCTGTTTGTAATGTATTTAATAGCTATTTCCCCAGTGGTAGACTCATAAACTCAATTTGTAAATGCAAAAGCATTTTTTGGAGGAATAGCTGTCTAGCCATCTCATGACATGGAGTCTTTTCTGTGCTGCTGGAATGCTGGTGGCACACTGTCAGCACGCAGTAACACAGGGTTATTTCTGGTGGGGACCTAGTAGGCTCTGTGCTGGCAGTGTTGACAGCATGTCAGCAGTGTTCCCGTAGTGCCAAGAAGTGGAGTCCAGAGGAGCTGGATATACACCTGACCTCTCATAGAAGAAACCAGGGAGGATGTGGGAGGAAGCTGGGGACAGTGGGGAAACATCATAGGAAGGGATCGCATGACCACCAACAGTAAGAGCATGAAGCGTTATGCTGCTCCACAATTTCCCCCGCTGTCCCCTGGCTTCTGGACCTCAATGCGATGAGGTCCTAGAAATCTCATGGAGGTTGACCATAAAATGATGGTGGAGAAAATAGATATTTCTAGGAAAGTATTATCTCAGGTAACACATTGACAATTTTATTGTTTATGGTTTTTCACTTTTCCAAGGATCTTGTGCCCCTAACTTCAGTAGATGTGGATGTCTGGCTGTACTTTAAACATTGCCTCCTATTTTTCGGTTTTGCAAAATGTAACTGTTTTGCTTCCTTATTTTTTTTTTTTAGAAAGGTATTTTTGTGGGTAATCTAAAGAACATTTACATTCTATACTTCTCATAGTTGTAGAATTTATGTTGATATCTGAGACAACAAAGATCCAGATTGTCTTTCAGATGCCATCTCATGTTTGCTTGGCTATGAGCTAGAACAGTCATAATTTTAGTTGTAAAATGGACAAATTAAAACTGAGAATACAAGGGAGAGTAAACATTAGCTCCATAATTCTGTTTTGCTGTCATTTTGTTGAAAATGTAGTTATAGTTTAGAAATGCACGATGAACTGTTATGAATAAATAGTATGTAGTAATCATGTATATGTATGAAGCATCTAGGCTCTTGTTGGAGCTATGTTTTAGGCAGACAACTCTATGCTTCAGTGATCAGGATGGGAGGGATAAAGGCAAAGCTTATATTGCTGCTTGAAGATTAAAGAGACGTGAGAAGACAAAAAATACAACAAATGGACTTAACATTAAAACTGTTATAATCTTCACTATTTTATGAAATGTGTGTTGAAAAAATAGAGATGATGAAGACTTAGTTGTAACAATTATAAATTTGTAAAATAACTCCCCTTACCTCAACAACCCCCGACTCCCCTCTTTGTTTTCTCCTTGCAACATTTGTAAAATTTCAACTAACCCATAACAAATCTATTATCCCCAATTTTTTCCTTCCCCCTTTTCCCAACCCCTGACTCTCCTAGTAAATATTTAATAAAATTATTTGGGGAAAAAACAGGGTTATGAGCTTAGTTGTTAAAATATTTTCCCCCATTTTTAGATGTAATTCAAAATAAAGTGAACCTTTTGAGTTATTTTTCAAGCAGGCCAAAATCCCTTAGTCTATCCATTCTTCCCCTCCTCTCTTCTCTTGGAGCAGTTGTAAGGTGTATTTGGTTTTGGCATTGAATGTTTGTCATTTTGTTATTTCTGTAAACTGACCTGGGTCCCTTTGGGGAGAAAGGGTGGGTAGTAAATAAAGTTTTATTATTATTTTATTATAATTTAGACACTCAATTAAAAGGGTTTGCCTCAAGAAAAAAGATTAAGGAAGGAAGGAATCAAGAAATGTGCTTCCCCTCCCTATCTAATTCACTGCATGTGATTCTTCCGAGTGGTCATCTATGCTCTCATACAAACCAACTCGACCTTCCCCTTTCCATGTCCCTGCAAACTGAGGGAATGGTAGCTTGCCTTTCTAGGATTCACATGGTAGATAGAGAGCACAGTAGCCTTCTTACAAAAAGCTGGGACTCTAAGGCATTCATATTCCCTTTACTCACTCAATCCCCTCCCATTCCTCTCTGTCTCTCTCACACACATCCCAGATTGGACGAATATCTCTTCTACACATTGTTGTGACTCTTGTTCCAAGAATTCTGTTTAAATTCTTGATTTATAAAAAAAATGGGAAAGTATTCATTTTCACTGGACAAGTAGGAGCCAAAGTTAAATCAATGGGATTTGCATCAATTGTAGCATCCAAGTCATTTCATTGCAGCAGGGGAGCAAATTCTAAGAGATTAGTAAGAATCCTCTGGGATCAAATTTGCCATGGATATTTGAACACTGTTGATACTAAAACTGGCTAGAAAGCCTTACAATTTAGTCAAAACATTTACAAGGTCATGTACAATTCTTGCTCACCCGCAATCCTCAGTTAACTAACTACAGGTGAACAAAGGACTACTTCTGGCTGTTCTTCATATTATTTCCTATAGAAAACATTCAGATATACCAGTTTCCATATTATGTTAGGATGAAATTTAGAATAACTGATGGAAAATTTCAACATACTTTTGCATTTACATTCCTCTGACATGATTCCCACAAGCAAATGTGAGATCCCCAATTTTAAAAATTCTAATATTCTAATAGGTTGTGGGTTAAATTTCACTAGGAAAGTTATCTTCTCATACCCGATGCTGAAAGACAATAAAAAACCTAACAATTACCCGAAGATGTAAATTTGCTTAAATTTTGAAGCCTTACAGGAAAATAGTTTTCCTTTTTTTAATGGGAAAAAAATGGAGGGAAGGGCATTAAAAATGTTCTATTAATTCATTTTGTAGACATAAAATCACATTGTAGATGCAGGAATGTAAATAATGTAATTTATTATGAAATAATCATTTTCTTTTGTCCTGAAAAATAGACATTTTAAGAGTATATTTAAGTTAGGAAATGTAGTAAGCTGGAAAGAAGCACTTTTGCATCTCTCCTACTACAAGCAGCAAATTATTTTTGACATGGGGCTGTTGAGAGATGAGTCAAAATATCTGGCTGCAGCTGTATCGTGAATGTTCTCCTGTCTTGTCGACACTTTGACTTGCCTCAGGCTGGTGATTCTTTGCAGCTTTCCATCATCTCCCACACTTCATTTAGGTGGAAAAACACTCAATTATTTCTGCTTTGTGCATAGCATCTCCAGTTTCCATCTCTATTAACTGCTGGCAACCGCAGGAACATTTCTAACTAGTGCCTGGATGGTTAGTTACTGCAAAAGTATGGCATATCTTTTGCACTGAACTTGGAGAATAGGCAAAGAACTGCATGTCTGCTTGGACAGTCAGTCTTAGGCTGCATTTGAGGTGTGTTTTCACAAGAGAATCTCTTTAAAAAGCATGCTCTGAGATAAACATGTTATTTTCCCATTATGCTCCATTTCATTCTAGTTATATCTAAGTGATTTACTTCATGGAGACTGTGATATTATACACAATTGCTATTAACTGCTTTTATGTGTAATATGACTTATTGTGAACCTGTGGATGAGAGACGGTCACCTTGTTAACTGTCCTGCTCCAGTCTTGCATACTCAGGGTTGTGGGTTCTTTCATTCAATCATTCACTCTCCATCTTCATTTTGTGGTCCTAGGCCAAAGTTTCCTGCAATATTTGATTATGTTCCTCATTGAGTAAATGAACAATAGATCTTCAAAATACTTCTCTTGTGCTCAAACCATGACCTGCACAGCAGGTCATATACAATGTATTGTCGAAGGCTTTCATGGCTGGAATCACTGGGTTATTGTAGGTTTTTCCGGGCTATATGGCCATGTTCTAGAGGCATTTTCTCCTGATGTTTCGCCTGCATCTATGGGAAGCATCCTCAGAGGTAGTGAGGTCTGTTGGAACTAGGAAAAAAAGGGTTTATATATCTGTGGAATGACCAGGGTGGGACAAAGGACTCTTGACTGCTGAAACATTCACACCTAGCTCCAGCAGACAAGAGTCCTTTGTCCCACCCTGGTCATTCCATTTCCAACCTTTTTTTGACCAGGGACTACTTTGACCAGGAATTATTTGAACAGGAACCACTTGACCAGAGACCACTTTGACCAGGGACCACATGGCCAGGGACCACTTGACCAGAGACTACTTTGACCAGGCACTACTTTGACCAGGGACAACTTTGATAAGGAACCACTCTCCAACATTAGTACCAAAAGGGTTAGGAATCAATTTTTGGTCAACTTTAGATTCGGTTTGATTATTTGGGGTGCTGATTCAGAAAACTGCATTGGATAGATCACATCAGCTCTAGTTTCTGATACGGAACATAAGCCATCCAGTAGTTGCCATCCGCTTGCCCACAGAAAACCATATTTAATAATCTAGAGCTGTTGACCTTATTTTAGGTCTTGTGGCCCACCAGTGGGCCATGACCCATAGGTTGGGAACCACCGCCCTAATCCATAATTCTGGAATGTAAACATGGGCAAGCAGTGCTAGAGAGTTGTATCATGTATAAACGCTCTGGTTAACTCTGATTAGCCAGCATGTTTTTGCTTTTGCTCCTGTTACATGGGCTAAGCAGCATTATCATGCCCCCCCCCCCCCGGGGATCTGTGGACCACAGGTTAAAAACTGCTATAATGGAAGAACTTTTTAAGGTCACAGGAAGAAATATTACTTTGCTTTGAACAGGATGCACCCTAATGTGGTGGACTTTAGTTTTCAGTCTTGGATTGTACCTCTTTCTTTGTTGCTGACTATTGGAGAAGTTGATATTTTGATGCAATCACTGCAACACTAACACTAAAAAATCTCCGTCTCTGCATAAGACTAAATTTTTCATTTCCATCCCCATTCCCAGCAGGGGTTTAAATATTATTTTTTAAATGAGAAGGCTTTTGATTAATATAAGTCTCTGATTGCTAATATAATTTCTTTATTGACATCAAGTTTAATTAGTCCTTAAACAATTCCTCATTCATCTCATTTATGTACCCAGCTTTTAATGTGTGAGTTGATTTGAAAAAAAATAGCAGTACTGTATATTTTTACTTCCTAGTTTCTTCCTCCTTAATGTCTATGTTTGTTACTGTGCACGTGTGGAAATATTTATTGTGAATCATATGTATAATACACATTACAGATTATGCATTCTTTTTTTCATAAAGAAATCTAAGAGATAATTTCAGGTTATTTTTGTGTGTGTGTGTGTGTGCCAAGTCGCATCTGGTGTGAGAGAATTGGCCATCTGTAAGGACGTTGCCCAGAGGACTCCCGGATGTTTTACCATCCTGTAAGAGGCTTCTCTCATGTCCCTGCATGGGAAACTGGAGCTGACAGACAAGAACTCACCCCGCTTCTCAGATTTGAATCACCAACCTGCAACGCTCTCTATGTGGGGTTGCCTATGAAGACTGCCCAGAAGCTTCAATTAATCCAACGTGTGGCAGCCAGACTACTAACGGGAGCAGGGTACAGGGAGCATACTACTCCTCTGTTGCGCCAGCTCCACTGGCTGCCAGTCAGCTTCCGAGCACAATTCAAAGTGCTCGTCTTAATCTATAAAGCCCTAAACGATTCCGGCCCAATTTACCTGTCCGAACGTATCCTCCCCTACGAACCATCAAGATTGCTAAGATCGTCTGGAGGGGCCCAGCTCTCGATCCCACCGGCCTCACAGGCGTGGCTGGTGGGGACGAGAGACAGGGCCTTCTCGGTGGTGGCCCCTTGACTGTGGAACTCCCTTCCACTGGAGATTAGAACTGCCCCTTCTATCTTAACGTTCAGGAAACAGGTGAAAACTTGGCTTTGGGGATTGGCATTCGACGAATGAGCCATGATCCTGTGACATGGATGGATGACGACGAATAATGATTTTTCATGACGACTGACCACTGTAATTATATGATTGTATTTTGCTATTTTAATGTTTTAGTGTGATTTTGAATATGATGTTTTAATGACTGTCTGTAATATTGATGTTGGAAACCGGCCTGAGTCCCTCGAACGGAGGTGAGAAGACCGGTATACAAAACTGCTAAATAAATAAATAAATAAATAAATAAATAAAGCTTTCGGCACTGGGGGTTCCTATCTCAGGTTAATGAATTGGATACATAATGGGACTTATGTTCTGAAACTGAGGAAATGGTAGAAAGATTATTGCAATTCCACCACCTCTGATGCCTCTAAAAAGATCAGTTGATGAAAGGATGGTGGACACTCTGACACCAGGGTGATGGGGGGGGGGGGGGACACACGGGACATTTCTTCCCTTTCTGATTCCCTCGCTGCAGCACATAGCTTTTGCCGCATTCTACCAAGAAGAGAAGGAATTCTTCTGTTCATGAAATTTGAAATCAACTCACTATATTGCCAGTTTTTAGAGAAATGTCTGCATGTTGTAATGGTTTCAAACTCTGACTTAGGCATTCATTTGAGGGAATGTATGAACTAAGAGCCTTGTTGGGAGCTTTCCTGAAATTTTGAAGACTAATGTGTTTTCATTTGCCCAAATCTTAGAAGGAAACAGAACAAGAGATTATCGTGCAGTAGCAACAGTGGAATTGTAAATGCTGCAGTGTAGTACATAGCTTGGTGAGAGACAGCAGACTTCCAGATGGATTTTAAGAAGTCTTAGTACTTGCGTTATAGCAGTGGTTCTCAACCTGGGGACCCCAAATGTTTTTGGCCTTCAACTCCCAGAAATCCTAACAGCTGGTAAACTGACTGAGATTTCTGGGAGTTGTAGGCCAAAAACATCTGGGGACCCCAGGTTGAGAACCACTGCATTATAGTTTCCTGGTTTTTCCTGATTTCTTGTTTTTTGGGGGGGGGGGGGGGGTTGGGGAGGATTGTTTGTAGTGATTTTTTAAATATGCACTAAGAACTCATCAGAAGGAGTCAAAAGTGATGGTTGCTCCTTCTTTCTCTGTATACTATCCTTATTTGCCCAAGCAAATTAATATTTTTTTTCTTTTGTGACACAGACATAATTTTCATTTCAGGTTAGTGTAAAATAGTTATTCCTTTATTTTTTCCTTTATGAATATTGATATTTTAAAAGATCCCAAAATTCCAACAAACAGGAGGATTTCTGTCTATACCGTAGAAGGGAATTTGTGAAGTCTGTTGTTGTCAACAGTTCTGATGTGGTATCTGCCACTTGTGATCTTTATCTTGACAATTATAAAGAAATGTTTCAACAAACCATAATAAACAATCCTGTGAAGTCTTGGCTCTGCCTTTTCCTCTCCTCTGCTTTAGTTCCCCCTGTATATAGGTTTTCCCAATAGTGTAGATACCTTCCTTTGTTTTTGGGTGGAGCATAAAAACTCCCTAGAGGCCAGCCTTAGTTGGTTTATTGCATTTGCCTGTATAGAGCTCTTTTGCTGGACTCCTCCACTTCTCTGCAGCAGAGTTACAGGGAACAGAGGCTTATACCATCAGTCCCGGGGACAACAGAAGCTTTTGACCAGGTTAAGCTTCACAAGAAAGAGGATTGAGACAGTTATATGCAAGAGCTTGTAAACCATCGCTTTGCACCAGAGGCAGAAGACTCCGGAGAGATGACTGCAGCCAGCAAAATCTTCTTTTGTAATGTATTGTTTTAAGTTACCTTATAATAGTCCTGGGTGGAGTTAACCCTTTATTCATCTTGTTTCAGTAAACTCATTTTAGTTACCTTTTCACCTTGCCTAATGTGGCTCTCTGTGTTAGGGGTCTCAGTTTTAACAGAAGGTATACAGATAGCCCCCAAGTAAAGCCAGACACTATAGTTTTTCCCAAAGGCTCAGGCATGCCATCACAAATCCAATTACATTAAAACAGTTATATACAAAACATTCTGGAAACATTCCATTTATAGATAGTACATTAAGCAAGCAGATCATATATTATGTAAGTGTGGGTTATGAGAGGATGCACGGAGTGTGTGAAGGATACTGTGGATCAGTACTAAGGAGTGTAGAAACCATAATATCCATCTTGGTGTTTCTGTCATTGGAGTAAAAAGACATTAGCTCTGGAGTCTGATAGATGAGAGTTCTTTTGACCAGAAAGCTCTGTATAAACCTGATCCTGCTTTTACAATATCTCTAGCTTTAAAGCTGTTCTCGCTATGTTGTGAAAAGAAAAGGAAGAATTCACATATGAGTGTCTTTCAGAACAAAATGTTATATTCCTCATGCTTTGAATCAGTTAATTTTTCTTACACCTATTCTTTAAGTAAATAAACTATTTCAGATGTTCAATTAAGATAAGTACCCTTGATTTAAAACCTCAGTTATGTGCTATAATTATTCAGAGCACTGTGTGTGATATTTCTCACAAGCACTTTCCTTTTGTGCTCCAAGTAAAATTACTGGTAATTTCTGGTTTCCCATTTATTAACAGGACAAAGGCAAGACTCTGTAGAGCTGCCGTAAAAAGAGACTAATGCTTTTACTTATTAACATCCACCTCCTGTTGAGTTTTGTGTTTGAGAACGGAGTGGAAGAACACAAGATTTGTGTACATTTCTTGTGATAAGTAGAACAAATGAAGGGTGTTAGTATTTTGTTAGCGTTTTCCATACTAAGTCAGACCACTTCACAAGTTGAATATTTACATAAATGTATGACTGATATTTTGCTTTGTTTTGAACAAAATCTGGCCTGGAAGCCTTGTTGATAACTGTTCTTGCACTTATCAAATATTCTTGAATAGAAAGCCAGTAGTGGCTATTGCTGTGGTCAGAAATGAAGTCTAAAGGCTAGTGGCTCAGGTATAAAAATTATAAATGCCAATTTTTGGTGCAGAACTCTCTGCCGTTTGGTTGCAGTACCGAGATGCAGCTGAAGAGAGATGCCTATCACCATTTCACAAATTCTTGCTTCTTTCTCCATGCAAATGAACTAGCAGGAGTTCCTGAGCTGCCACTGCAAAGGTAGAAGTGGGCACCTGCCATTGCCATTTGCAAAGGCACTGACTGGGAATGGAGATTCAGCCGTGGGAGCAGGGGAGGAGTTGAGGGGGATCTTTTTGACACAGGGTTCTCCTCCGGGCAAAGGATGGAGATGATTACCAGCAGGCAGCATTGTTGCATCCTGCTCTAGACCAGGGTTTCATAAACGTTTCCCACTCATGACCCTTTTCTTCTTGAGAAATTTTTATGTGGCACCAGGTATATATATATATAAAAATGCTCTGTGCATAATGAGTACCTTAAAAACAAAACAACCAATGAATGAAATCACACCAAATTTGGCAACAAAATGTCTCACAACACAAGGAGTGACCATCACTCAAAAATTTATGATTTTGTCATTTGGGAGTTGTAGTTGCTGCGATTTATAGTTCACCTACAATCAAAGAGCATTCCGAACTCTATCAATGATGGATCTGGACCAAACTTGGCACAAGCACTCAATACGCCCAAATATGAACACAGATGGAGTTTGGGGGAAATAGACCTTTACGTTTGGGATTTGTAGTCACTGGGATTCACAGTTCACCTACAATCAAAGAGAATTCTGAACCCCACGAACGACAGAATCGGAGCAAACTTCCCACACAGAACCCTCATGATCAACAGAAAATACTTAAGGCCATCCATTCCAACTCCCTTCATCAGGGCAAGAAAACGTAATCAAAGCCCTCCTGACAAAGAGCCATCCAGCCATATATATAGATAGATAGATATGATTCACACACACAGATATAGTATCATAGATTTAAAAGGGACCCCTAAAGAAGGACAATGATATGTTGCATGTTCCAGGGTGGGCAAACCACTCTCCACATCAACACTGACAAAGAAACAGTAAGAAACACTGTTTACCCACAAGCACAAAGAAATTACATATATTAGAAACCAACACTTTCTCATTACTTTATTTTCCAGATCAACAGACTGGGCCACAGCAACGCGTGGCAGGGGACAGCTAGTACACATATAAAATAGGTATAAAATCAAACATTTATTATTAATAATTCAGCATTTGCAAGGCTTGCTAGGCAGTGTGATTTTCCTTTTTGTGGAGTACAGCTGAAGAATTTTCTGCAAAGTCCTCCATAAGCACAGTACATTGCTGCTAACAATTTTGTGTAAAAAGCTGGCATTCAGAACCCTTTTACTGTTGCTAATTTTTTTATTACCTCAATTTTGATCTGGGGGAGGGGCGGGTATTAGCGGCTGGGGCACATACTTTAAAAAGCAATGCTCTAGACCTCATTTCGATTTGCGTGTAGTGGAGAGGGATTGGCAGTAACAGCCACCAAGGCCAATACTGGTGCAAAGTTTGGTTGTAAATCCGATCCCCCATTCTTGCTTCTTTCTTCTGCCCAGAGCCTGGGGAGTCCAAAGAACGCATGCCTGATGGCCAGGGCTCATTGCCACCTTAGAACAAAAATGTATGTATGTATATCTTATAAGGCTCTCAAGAAAGTAATCTAAATCAAGATTTTATGCCCTCTATTGAAATAACTTGTCTGAGACTTTATAGCATTTAACAAGAATGTTGTCAGCACATTATAAATAAATGTAGATTATCATGTCAACATAGAAAAATAAACAACAGACTAAAGATAATAAAGTCCATCCTTTCCTGAAGTCGGATTTCAGTGAAGGAATTCAAAAGTCTCTATCTTTATCTTCAAAATAATTCTTCTTTTGGCAACACAGTCTCAAGGAATTCTTCTTAGGCAATAAAGTCTTTCTTAGGCAACAAAATCTCTACAAGGTCTCCCTGTATGTTATCCTTGTTTCGAATAATTATCTTCTTCAGGGTGTAGTCTGTTATCATATTATGCTTAGTGCACTAAATAAGGAGTAGAAATAACATACACAATAGATACATGGAACTCCCAAAATAACATTGCTAGAGAAACATTTTGTAATGACAGTGAAGAAACACACCACTCTACTTACATTCTCTTCAGTAGTACAGGCTCTGTTTCAGTAGGAGTTCAGTAGGAGTTCAGCAATGAGTCATAACTTGGCTGCCTCTTAAATAGAACTACATCTCACAAGAAACAAGTGTATTCAATTTTGTCATTTAGTCCTTGAGGAACCAGTGTTCGTAGTTTAAAGATCCAAAAAGATTCCCTTTGCAGAAGGAGTTTTTTTACATCTGCATTTGGTCTGGGTAATATTTTTTCCAAAGCGCAACATTTAAAGCTATGGTGTGTATGTGCTTTTTCATTAAAATGTATATATAGTGAAGAGTCAGTGGACCCATTCCTTATGCGTGAACGATGTTCATTTATCCTAGTTTTAAGGGGTCTAGTGGTCATTCCAACATATAGTAGTTTGCCACCTTCACTGTTGTTTTTAACTTTTTATAGCACAAATACGGGAAGCCGCCCTGAGTCCTCTTCGGGGTTGAGATAGAGCGGGGTAGAAATGCAGCAAATAAATAAATCAACAAAATACTTGTATTATCTTTTTATAGTTCAAATACTATAAAAATCCAAAATATGAAGCAATTATGATCATTTCAAATAATGGTTATGCAACCTTTTCAAAAGATTTTTGAACCTTGTATTGTCGAAGGCTTTCATGGCCGGAATCACTGGGTTGTTGTAGGTTTTTTCGGGCTATATGACCATGTCCTAGAGGCATTCTCTCCTGACGTTTCACCTGCATCTATGGCAAACATCCTCAGAAGAAGAACTAAACAGGTTCCTGGACCATCTTAACAGCATCCACCCAAACATCCAATTCACCATGGAAAAAGAAAATGAAGGAAAACTGCCTTTTCTAGATGTCCTAGTCATCCGTAAACCAGATCAACAATTGGGTCACACCATTTACAGAAAACCCACACACACAGATAGATATCTACATAAAAACTCCAACCATCACCCAAGTAAAAAAAAAAGAAGCACCATTAAAGCCTTGGCAGACTGTGCAAAAAGAATCTGCGAACCCCACCTCCTCCAAGATGAACTGAACCACCTCAACTGGGCTCTACAGGCCAATGAATACTCCACCTCAGACATCAGAAGAGCGGCAAGACCAAGAACAAGCCACGAGAGTAAAGACAAAGATCCATCCAGAGGAAAAGTGTTCTTGCCGTACATCAAGGGAACCACTGACCACATAGAGAAGCTGATGAGGAAACACAACATACAAACTATCTATAGACCCACCAAGAAAATCCAACAAATGCTACATTCAGCAAAGGACAAGAGGGATCCTCTCACTTCTGCAGGAGTCTACCATATACCATGCAGCTGTGGACAAGTCTACATAGGGACCACCAAACTCAGCAGCATTGCCCAAACACAAATCAAGGAACATGAAAGGCACTGCAGACTACTTCAGCCAGAGAAGTCAGCCATAGCAGAGCACGTGATGAACCAACCTGGACAAAGCATATTATTTGAGGACACAGAAATGCTGGACCACTCTCACAACCACCATGTCAGACTACACAGAGAAGCCATTGAAATCCACAAGCATGTGGACAATTTCAACAGAAAGGAGGAAACCATGAAAATGAACAAAATTTGGCTACCAGTATTAAAAAAAACTCAAAAATTACAACAGCAAAACAACAGAGGTGAAACAATCAGGGACATATAATCACCTCTCAACAAAAGATTGCTCCAGGCACTGCCAGGCCATCAAATGCTAATCAAGGTGGTCAGTTGAAACAATCACACCTAGCTCCAGCAGACAAGAGTTCTTTGTCCCACCCTGGTCATTCCACAGATATATAAACCCACATTCCTAGTTTCAACAGACCTCACTACCTCTGAGGATGCTTGCCATAGATGCAGGCGAAACATCAGAAGAGAATGCCTCTAGAACATGGCCATATAGCCCAAAAAATCCTACAACAACCCAGATTTCTGAACCATTCTAGAGAACATTCTGGGCTTGGTAAAGAATGTAATTGCTAAATAATCTTCATTCAATTTTTATTGTATAATCACAAAGATTAGTGTAAAGTTGCTTTGCAAACAATATAAATTATGAAGTAGAGAATTAATTTGTGTTTAGCTGTTCACATATTGCTTTTTCTCAGGGAATATTACGATGCTCTACTATGTTCCCCAAACCAGAGAAAATTAATAAGGTTTGCCACAAAACCTAGTCTATTAAAATGAGTCGATCATTGAAATTATTTTAGTTATTATTTCCTCCCTTGATATGCTTTAGCTCTCTTGGAACAGCATCCACACCATAGGCAGGGGGACATAAATATCTAAAATAATTGAGCTTTTCTGCTTTCCCTTTATTATATGAATTATCTCTATTGACATTGATTGAGACCCATGTGCATAATATTTTTGTTAAGTTAAAATAGTTTTTCTTCATTTTCTTTGTAGTGGTTTTGTTTTAAATGATAAAATATAGTGTGATCTTACTGATAGGGAAATTCACTTAAATCCTTTGTCTTCATTGCTCGATCTGTGATCTGAATCTAATTGTGAACTGTGGTGAACTGAAGAATAGTTTAAGTGAGTCGTTGTTTAATAATAATACATGTAAGCTACATTTATGTATATATTGATGGAGAGGAAGAGAGAATGTTATTGACAGCTTAATATAGATTATTTTACTGAGGATCATTATTCCAAACAATGTTGGTTTGTAGTATCCTCCAACATTTAACAAGTAAAAGAGAATACAAAGATATTGAAAACATACACATGCTGATCAAAAAAAGTATGCCACATTTTAGAGGAACCCTGGACAAGTTAGGCCCAGGAGGGATATTTGTTTTTGAAACAAACAATTGTGAAAATGTCTTTCAGGGGGCTAATGCATCCCCTTCAGAGTTTTCTCTACAATCTAGAAAGCTGCTTTGAGCCTCCTTGTGGAGAGAAAAAGTGGGGCATAAATAAACATTATTATTAGTGAGTATTGTGTGGTTTCCAGGCTGTATGGCCATGCTCTAGCAATATTTTCTCCTGATATTTTTCCTGCATTTGCGGCTTGCATCTTCAGAGGATCAGGCTAGTGGCTCAGAGGACACAGATCCTCTGAAGATGCCAGCCACAGATGCAGGCAAAACATCAGGAAAAAGTGCTGCTAGAACATGGCTATCCAGTGTGGAAAACACACAACACTCAAGTGATTCCAGCTGTAAAAGCCTTCGAGAATACATAATGCTAATGATAATAATAATAGGATTGCTGTGGTTTATTTATTATTATTATTATTATTATTATTATTATTATTAGTAGTAGTAGTAATATCCGAATATACAGTTAACCATTTTTCCAAAGAGGTGATTATAAAGAACCAATATCTATCATGAGGAGCCCCTGTGGCACACTGGGTTAAAGCACTGAGCTGCTGAACTTGCTTACCAAAATGTCGTAGGTTTGAATCCGGGGAGCGGTGTGAGCTTCTGCTGCTAGCCCAAGCTTCTGTCAACCTAGCAGTTCAAAAACATGGAAATGTGAGTAGATCAATAGGTACCACTCTGGCGGGAAGGTAACGGCACTCCATGCAGTCATGCCAGCCACATGACCTTGGAGGTGTCTACAGACATTGCTGGCACTTTGTCTTAGAAATGGAGATGAGCACCAACCTCCAGAGTTGGACACAACTAGACTTGATGTCAGGGGAAAACCTTTACCATTACCTTTACCTTACATCAGGCATATATCATTCTATATATGGTTCAAGTCTTTCTTCTAGAATTTTGAGCAACATTTTGGTTGCAGGAGAGACTAATACAACGGTTTGATGGTTGTTGCCTACCCAAGCTCCCCACAAGGAGACTGGAACATGTATTGAGCATTTCCAATTTGTGTCCCATTCTTTTCTTTTCCAGATTTGTTGGCAGATCTTAGTTAGAACTGGAGTGCATTCTGTGTAGTTTGAAGCAGCTCTATTGGAATGTCTTCTGTCCATGAGGATATATTGCTCCCCTGTCTCCTTTTATTTCTTTTTGTTCACATAGTGTTTTCCTCTGGTGTAGCATCCCCACTTTTGTTGTAATTTCCCTATGATTTGTCAGATCTCATGGAAGAGGTCTTTTGTTATTTTTCTTGTTGTTTTCTTCTATTTCTCTGCATTGTCTATTATAGTACTTCTCTTTGTTGCCAAGGACTGAGTTCTGACCCTTTTACTTTTGCTTTTCATCTATTCTTAACTGCTTGAAGAATTTCATCTGTCATCCAGTGAGCCTTTTCTTTCTTTCTGGCTGCAGAGGGTGTCTTTTTGCCCTCTCTCCTTACAATGCTTCTGGCTTCAGTCCAGAGTAATTCTGGCTCCTTGCCGATGAAGGTTAATAGTACGGATCTGTTTTTAAAAACATTATTTTTAAATTCTATGGCCATATTCTTCCTTTGGTTTTAGTTCAGTGGGAAAAGAATCCCATGTTAGTTTGAAAATCCAATGACTCTAGGGATTTTGAAGGAAGGAAACCCAATTTCTCATTTTCTTAATCAGATGGGAAAGACTCACCTCATCCTCTTTTCACAGCTACCATACCACTCCAGCCCACAACAGTCAACCCCTACACATCACCAACCACCCACTTCTGAAATTCTCTGTCCTTCATAACCTGTATTTGGAAATGGTGAAAAATCTACAATATTTCCTGGAAGTAAGTGCTATTGAATTGGTCTGCAAGTGATATTAGAATGGATATAAAATTATAGAGATGTCCACCATTTGAAGAAATTTGACTTTTAACTCTGACTTGACTATGGAATAATATTCCATACCTTATAAGAGTAATGTGGGGGTGGACAGAGATTTCTTCTGATAGTGTGAATTGCTGGTATATAGCATATGATAGCAATATAATCCTGTCTGCTCAAAAGTAATCTCTACTGAGTTCAGTAGGATTTATTCCACAGTAAATATGATAAGATGGCAGCCTGAGACATCTTGAGAAGTCATTGGAAGGCATGGTTCATGGAAATGTTGTTTTCCCAGCTGTATCTATTTATGTTTTAACTTCTTCTCTTTGTGTTCTGCAGTTAAAGGAGTTTATTTCCACCTACACACCACACTTCTGTTTTCACAGCAATCCTGTGAGATATGTTAACAGGAAAGGCTGTGATTGGGTGAAGGGGAAAGCTAGGTTTTAGATCTGCTATCTTAATGTGCATTGAAAAGGGGACATTGGATGATGGGAAATGAGTAATTCACGCAACGATCCTTAGTCTCAACAGAATGCTGCATACTTTTTGAAAGGGCCCAGTAAAGGCATGCGAATTTTAAAAGTGCATAGCAATTAGGTACCGTTTCTGGGGCACTTGTAGGATAACAAAGAATGAATAAATTGTTGAGGTCTTCAATCATGTCATCAGGCAATGTGCAAAATGATGTGGGAGATAAAGATATATAATTACCGAGAAAGTAACTTTTGATTATAGTAGATAAGCTTTTGGAAGCAAATACATCCTAGCACAAGACAAATAGTCAGGACATATCACCTTTTTCAAATTATGGATGTGCTTGCTCATTTCAAAACAAGGATACATTTTAAAAATGAAATTGAGGTAGAAAATCGGGAATTTCCCCCATTTATTAGTATACATTCAAACTAAATTGGGAGGGTAAGGCCAGGAATGTATTCTGCCCATTGAACCATAAGAACTATTGCCATCACTGTACAGAACATCATGCTTCATTATGTAATACCAAATTATTATTTTCCTTTTAAAATTATCACAGTAACTTTTAATACAATACCAGATATTCAGCCGTCTCCAACCGTGACTGCACTGTCGTCTGTTTCATCTTTTCATTCTTTTTAAATGTCTTTATTTTTTAACTTAACAGAACTTTCCATGTTATACAGATTTTGATTTTTCTGTTTCTTGTAAAACAATGGGCTGATAACTTAAGTTTATTAGTCTGACAGTGGACTTTTACCTTTTTTTCTTTCAGAGCCCCAACTGAATAATGAAAAGAAACTAATGTTCAGTTGCTAACAGCAAAATACTGTATATTCATTTCTTAATTTAAAATGGAAGCTATAAATAGTTGAATTAGTTCTTCTGAATCCTAAATAGGCTTAATGTACTGAAGATTTTAACAAAGATATATTTTTAGAGTAAAAACAAAGTAACAAAGCTCTTTTAACAAATTATCCTTGAGAGAATTTGAGAGTTTTAATTGGTTTCTTCTACTTAAACCCCTTTTCCCAGCATGATGTACACTATCAGTGGGAGCTTTTTATAAGAAATTCACGACTACGATTACAATACCAGCTATTATAAGTGAAAACATTGTGAAATGTTACTATTGTTTGGGCATTTGGAACTGAAATGATTGAATGAAGAATGATAGTTATGCTGTAGGCTAATTACATGGCTAATGTCTTTGCTTTACATATCAATAGATACTTTCAGAGACCAGCAATATCTGTGGCTCCATTATCAGTCAAATATAATACACTTAAATCAATCACCATTTGGGAACACTGTTGAAAAGACTGCACAGCCCTTAGTGATCAGGTTGGACATGTTTCTTCTTGTTAGCCTATAGATATTTGCATATGGGATACTGAGAAGCTTCGACAAACAGTGGAAATGTCTTTAAAACATTACTGATGTATACTGTCTTTAGTATTGCATGATGTAATTTCCTGTTTCACAAGAAAAACAAATCCAAAAAAATTGCAACTAGATAATATTTCAAGTCTTCACTAGTTAATACTCTGAGGTGGTTTTTGCCAGTTCCTTCCCCTGAGAGATAGTCTACAGCACCTCGTATTCTCCAATCCAATCCAAGTATTAACCAGAGCTGACCCTGATTAGCCTCCAAAATCATACAGGATCTGGTGCATGATATATAATGTTTTTAATCCAAATATTGCTCCCCACCAGCAACCGAGACAATGTCTTTCTATTCTGTTTCCACTCAGATATGAAACAGAATTATCTAAGATGCCCTATCTAAATCTTGCTTCTGAATTTTAGTAATAACTTAATAATAATAACTTTATTCTTATATCCCGCCTCCATCTCCCCGAAGGGACTTGGAGTGGCTTACATGGGAACCAAGCTCAATATAAACAAAGATTACAAAGTAACACAATTAAAAACATATAACAATAAAATATATTAAAACAATCAAATCAATACAATGTAAGACATCATAAAACATGAACCAAACATCAAACAACCAGTAGCCGAGAGCAATGTCCAATCTTGATAAAATAGTGAAGAGTAGAGACATCACACTGGCAACGAAGATCCGCATAGTTAAAGCAATGGTATTCCCCATAGTCACCTACGGATGTGAAAGCTGGACCATAGGGCAGGCTGAGCAAAGGAAGATAGATGCTTTTGAACTGTGGTGCTGGAGGAAAGTTCTGAGAGTGCCTTGGACTGTGAGAAGATCCAACCAGTCCATACTTCAGGAAATAAAGCCTGACTGCTCATTGGAGGGAAAGATAGTAGAGGCAAAGATGAAGTACTTTGGCCACATCATGAGAAGAAAGGAAAGCTTAGAGAAGACAATTATGCTGTGGAAAATGGAAGGAAAAGCGAAGAGGGGCCGACCAAGGGCAAGATAGATGGATGGGATCCTTGAAGTGACTGAATTGACCTCGAAGGAACTGGGGGTGGTGACGGCCGACAGGGACTCTGCCGTGGGCTGGCCCATGAGGTCACAAAGAGTCGGAAATGACTGAACGAATGAACAACAACAACAAAAGGGCAGGACAAGAGCTTTGTGTAAACCATTATTCAAAAGCACATTGGAACATCCAAGTCTTCAAGTAGCAAAGGAAACCATTGCCTTTGCTTGTGATTCCAAATTTCCATAATTGTATGTTTATATTTTATCTCATATCTTGGGGCTTAAGGGAGACAAAATGGGAGGGGGATAATATGTGTTTTGGGTTTCCCCACCTGTGCTATCCCAAAGAAGGGAACGAGGTAAATAAAAGATGGTGCAGTATCTTCTTGTCCTTCCTTTCATGCTCAGAGAAGAAAGCGAAAAAAGAAGCAAGTACATAGCTGGTAAGGGGAGGAGCCTCTGGGGCTTGACAGTGATTGATTCCCTTTTGAGGGCATGGTCCATAGTCCCAAACTAGCTCTTTTAAGGAATCATTGCCATTTGATGTAAGAGGAGAGCATAGCTTTTGTATTTTACATAATCTACTTTTTCAGTGACTCCAAAGGTCTTTTTTGTTGTTTTTAGCCTGGCATACTAATTTCAGGTCAAGTCCAATTGTATACATTTTCCAGGATTTATTACAATACTGCAGGGCTACTGTTTTAGGACTACCACTCCAGAGAGACACTACTCCTAAATATGGCATTATGATGATTTGAGTCTCTTAATTAGTGTTAAGATTGTAGTGTTGATATTCTAGTTTAGAGAATATAAATTAATACATTGTTGATTGCTTTAGAGAAAAAATGTTTTCGCAAGTGTTTTTTTTCTAGCAGAAGCAACGAAACAACAATATTTCCTATGCTTGTTGATCTCCATATTTGATTGTTCTCCTCTAACCTTAGATATTCTGTTGGATTCTCTCTTTTAAAATCATAAAGACTTATTGTTAGAAGTATTGTAAAATGTGCAAAATTATATTGTTCATTGTATGTATTTGGTTATATTTGTGTAAGTAAGTTTGTGCCTTTAATTGCTGAAATGCTTGTGGTTTGGGTTTGGTCAATTGGGTGCAGGTGGATCTCATTGCTGCTGTTATAATGGTTTGCATCTGCCTGCAGTCTTTAGGTCTTGGTCTTGGATTTGGTTGGAGGTTTTTGTTTAGGGTCTGATGTCTGATTTCTGAGTTTCCACTATGAAGCTATAATAAAGTAAGCTTCTGCTGTAGTATTGTTATTTTTTATTTGATATTATAACTCTGCTGACAGGTTATGGGCCCAGAACGCTGCATAATCCATGTGTCTGAGGTTTAAAGTGATAGCTTGCTGCTGAACACTAAACCTTGGAAGATTTGCCTTCAGAGAAATCAAGAAGATTTATGGCTTGCTATGTTGGAGAATTTGCCTTCTACGTGCCTGAGCAGCAAGGGCCAACTATGTTGCTTTCCTGTCTTGCCTTGCACAAAAGGTTTTTTCAGCAAATGTTTCTGAAGCCAAAAGAAGAAGCAAACAGTTTGTGAGTCAGACCCTGTGTTTGAATTCCAGAGAATTACTGCAAAGTTTTGAAAGATATTGGACTGCTAGAAGCCAATTTTACTTGAAGAAGTGAATATAAATTGGCTGGGCTGAAACCCGGGTATACTGGGGGTCCTTTCTTTTTTGGTGCAGTAAGTATTTGTTTCTGGAACTTTGGGACTTTAAAGTGAAATACCAAAATGGCTTTGCCGCCTCTTCAAGTTGGTTCACACCCTTTTGATAAACTATCTGATAGTAACTGGCTCAGTTGGAGCATCAGATTTAAAGCTTATCTTGTTTCCCAGAATTTATGGGACATAATTGAGAATTTGCCAGCTCAACTAACTCCTGCGGATCAACAAAAACATGAAAGAGCTTTGGCGCTTCTTCAGTTGTCTGTGTCAGATTCTTTGTTGGTTCACCTTCATAATATTCCTCATGCACAAACTGCGTGGAATCTGTTTAAAGACTTGTTTCAACGACAATCAAGTGGCTCAAAGGTAATTATGGAATTTGAAGCTCAACGCAAATTGAGAAGTTTTGCTCCTATGCAGAAGAGTTCAAGTTCTGGAACTGCTTCTAATGACACTGCTTGTGTTGCTAAGCCAAAGTCACAAATTGTGTGCTTTAAATGTAAAAAGAAAGGGCATTATGCTAAGAATTGCAAACAGAATCCAGGACAATGGAGAAACAAGCAAGTGGAGAGACCTAGTTCTTCAAAGGACTTACAGCATGCTTTCCTGGTGACCTCTAAGAAGGATACAATGAACTCTTTCATTATTGACTCAGGCTGTTCTCAGCATTTGGTAAAAACTATAGAACTGTTGACAAATGTGAGAGACTCTGATATAAACTTTATTTCTTTGGCAGATGATAGAAAAGTTAAAGTATTTTCTTGTGGTGATCTTTATATTGACAGTCTGAAATGTACTCTTGAGAATGTGTACTATGTACCAGAAATTATGTATAATATTCTCAGTGTCAACAAACTTTTGGATGAAGGTTTTGAGGTGTCTTTAAAGAAAGAAAAGTCTATGCTAATTGATCTTCAAGGTAATGAAGTGCAACTGAGACAAGAAAAGGGATTTTTTGTTTTAAAGTCTGCTACAAATGTGTCTGCTTGCATTAAGCAGATACCTGATAATCCCAGGCCATTACACGACAAATGTATTCATGAATTTCACAGGAAAATGGGTCATTTGTCATGGCAGTATCTAAGACAGACAGCTGAGTTGTGTGAGATTCCTATTCAAGGATGTAAGAATTTTCTAGATTGTGAAATTTGTGCAGCAGAAAATCTTAAGAAAGCTCCTATAGCAAAATACAGTGCTAGAGTTTCAAAAAGGGTCTTAGAGCTTGTCCATATTGATGTATCTGGTCCTCATCCTACTTCTGTAGGCGGGTCAAAATATTTTTTGATTTTGGTAGATGATTTTTCAAGGCTGAAGTTCACCTTCTTTCTAAGAACTAAAGGTGAAGTTTTTCAAAAAATTTCTGCTTGGCTGAAGCTAATGCAAACACAGTTTCCTGAGTACCCAGTACAAGCTTTTCAGAGTGATCGTGGTGCTGAGTTTATGTCCAAACAAATGCAAAATTTGCTTGAAAAGTTTGGCATAGTTCACAGGTTAACAAATCCTTACTCACCCAGTGAAAATGGGGTTGCAGAAAGGTGGATAGGTGTTGTAAAGGTTGTGGCTAGAAAAATATTAAGAGATGCTAGTTTATCTGATGGATTGTGGGCTGAAGCCGTGGCAAACGCCACTTTTGTGCTCAATCGTTCTTTTTGCAAAAGTGTCAATAGTATTCCTTATGTGTTGTTTTTTGGAAAAACTCCTGATTTGAGTTCAATCAGAGTTTTTGGAAGTGACTCATATGTCTTAATTCCTTCTCAACAAAGACATAAAAAGGATTCTATTTGGAAGAAATTGAAATATCTAGGCCCTGCTTCTGAGTCAAAAGGTTGGAGATTTTGGTGTGGTAATAATAGGGTGTTAGTTTCTAAAAATGTGAAGTTCCAACAACACAGTGGTTGGGAAAGGATTCATTCAAATAAGGAAGTGTTTCTGCCTTTCAATACTACTCAAATGCACACACCACTAACCACACAGCCAACTACACAGCAAGTTTCACAGCGACCTGCTACACAAGTGCAATCAGTTTCACAACAGACTGCACAGCAAAATATACAACCAAGCACATCTCAAGATACACAGTTTGGAACACAAGTGCAAGTGAAGCAAGAATCTGTTTCTAGTCAGTTACAAGGCAGTAGTCCTGTAATTAAAAGGACAGAACCTCAGAAGAGAAAAGCTGAAGCTTAATCTTCTAGTTCAGAAAGTACTAGCTCTAGTAATTCAGAAACTGATGAGACTGATGGAGGAGATAGTACTAGGACCATTCCTAGGCGCAGTTCTAGGACAACTAAGGGTATTCCTCCAAAGAGATACCATTGTGAAGTTGTGAAAATACAAGAACATGACTGGTCTGAACCTCAAAGTTATAAAGAGATGTTGAAAAGAGATGAGACTGAGAGAAATCTTTGGTTAAAAGCAATGCAAAGTGAATTTGATGCTTTGAAAGATTTGCAAGTCATGGAGAAGTCTAAAACAGTTGACAATGTAAAGGTTCTAAGTTGTCGTTGGGTTTATAGACGTAAACAAACAAAGGATGGTGGTTTTTTGTACAAAGCCAGGTTAGTTGCTAGAGGTTTTGAACAGATATATGGAGAAAATTTTAATGAGATATTTAGCCCCACAGTGTCTGGGGAAGCACTAAAAATAACCCTTGCAATTGCCAGTAATAGGAATTTAAAAGTCAAACATTTTGATGTGAATACTGCGTATCTTCATGCAGACTTGGAGGAGAAAGTTTATATATCTGCTATCCCAGGTTTTGAATCTGACCTTCCTGAAGGGACTTATCTTCTTAAGAAAAGTCTTTATGGTCTTAAACAAAGTGCACGTAATTGGAACCTACATTTAGACAAAGTGTTGACAAAGTTGAATTTTGTTGCCAATAGTTTTGATCCTTGTTTGTACTCAAAAGGAAGTGGAGACACACAAATGTTTATTGTAATTTATGTGGATGATGTGTTATGTATTGGATCTGAGGAAAACATTCAGGAAGTATTTCAGAATTTGAGGAAAGTATTGAAAATCAAAAATCTTGGAGATGTTAATAGATATCTTGGCATAAATATTGCCAGAAATGAAAGTGGTTTTGAATTAAACCAAACTGACAAGATTTATGATCTTTTGAGAAGAACCAGAATGGAAAATGCAAACACTGTTAATACACCCATGGCTCTTCAGTTTTTACAACATGTAGATGGAGAAGTGTTTGATAACAATTTCATTTATCGTTCAGTTATTGGCTCTTTATTGTACATTGCAAACAACACAAGGCCTGACATTTCTTTTTCTGTTGGTATCCTAAGTCAAAGGATTCAAAATCCCTCACATACAGACTGGGCTGGAGTAAAAAGAGTTCTGAGATATTTAAAACAAACTGCTGAAAAAGTTTTCAGAATTTGTCCAGATGACAAAAAGTCTTTAGAAATACATTGCGATAGTTCTTTCGCAAATCTAAAGGAAAATAAATCTGTTACTGGATTTGTAATAAAATACGCAAATACACCAGTGTGCTGGAAGAGCAGAAAACAGAACATTGTGGCATTAAGTACTGGAGAAGCTGAATTCTCAGCGTTGTCTGATGCTTTGATATCAGCAGAATGGCTAGAATCTTTGATTAAAAGTCTGAACATTGATTTAGAATTGCCAATACAAGTTTATGTTGATTCTCAAACCTGCATCGCTTTGGGTAAAAGTCAAAATATGAAAACGAAGTCTAGATACATTAATGTTAGATATTCAAATGTGCAACAATTTGTTAAGGACAAAAGAATTGTTCTCAATTATGTTCCTTCAGTTGAAAATGTTGCAGATATTTTGACGAAACCTCTTACTTGTGAAAAACATAACCAGTTTTGTGAAAAATTGAATTTATGAATGTATAAATATGAACTAATATAATTTTGTGGAGGAGTGTTAGAAGTATTGTAAAATGTGCAAAATTATATTGTTCATTGTATGTATTTGGTTATATTTGTGTAAGTAAGTTTGTGCCTTTAATTGCTGAAATGCTTGTGGTTTGGGTTTGGTCAATTGGGTGCAGGTGGATCTCATTGCTGCTGTTATAATGGTTTGCATCTGCCTGCAGTCTTTAGGTCTTGGTCTTGGATTTGGTTGGAGGTTTTTGTTTAGGGTCTGATGTCTGATTTCTGAGTTTCCACTATGAAGCTATAATAAAGTAAGCTTCTGCTGTAGTATTGTTATTTTTTATTTGATATTATAACTCTGCTGACACTTATGAACAATGATATTATTTTGGAAAGCATGTAATAATATTGCAGACCTTTCTCTGAGTTGGCTGTAGTGATAATGAGGTGGTATTATTGTCAGAGGCAATGATAGTACCTTGCTGTCAAAGGACATAGACATGACTTTAAATTACTTCACCATGTACCACAGACTATATTGTTCTCATGTAAAATGACATCTGTCCTCTTTACCTGTAAAGTTTGTAGCCTCCAGAGGTTCTCAACTACATCAAATTTCTGCTGCTTCTCCGAATGTCGTACTGAGGCAATGTCCTTACAGATTAAAGTTTTCTTGATAAGTAACTCTTAGTTTAGCAGACTACTGAACTATTGCAAGCACATTTTTGCTCCAAGTGCTGAGAGTAGCAAGTGTTTTCTTCTGTGCTTTAAAGGAAGATCAAACAGAAAAAGACTGGAATCTTGCTGCAAACCACTATTAAGTTACTTTTTGCCTGATCAGTGCCAAAGGTAATTCGTTCCATAATTTTCCCAAGAATTGCCTTTATTTCGCTGAAATTTTCAATTATCCATTTAGTTTCCCTAGCACATAAACCAGATATATTGGATCATCATTCAAGTTCAACTTGACTTTCTCTTCATTCACTGAGCCAAATTAAAGTTCCCAGTGACCTTAGGGATCATCTATGTTTCTTTGGGGCACAAAGGTATATTGATTTTCAGTTTCACCACTATTTTTCTTTAACTTATATTTACTGCTGTAGAGAAATGTTTATTATAGAGTGTTTAATGTACTGTGTTTAAACTGTATTTAGGGTTTACATTAGTTGCTATGGCCTAACTGTAAGAGATAGGTTGCCATGGTAACAAAGCCTCAGAGGAGGTGGGCGGAGTTTAAGGAATAAAAGGTTTGAAAGCGTCAGTTAATATTCAGTCAGGAGGAAGAGACCCTGAGGAGAAGAGCAGAGCCAGTTAAGGGCTCTGGGAAATAGCAGAGTCAAGAAAGGACTCTGGGAAAAGTAGTTTAGTCCGGTGGATGAGACCCGGGGAAGAGGTTCAGAGTCAATTAGGGCTCTGGGTTGTGAAGTTGTGAGAATTCAGTAGTTCTCAGAATTTGTGAATATTTCTTCAGCAAGAGAGCTGAAGGTGCTACCTTGTTGGATTGCTTAGGTTAAAAGAATCTAACAGAGGGGGTTTTAAGGATCGCCAGTAAGGAAAGACTGGTGATCAGTGGTTTGTTCCGAGTATAGGGCAAACAGTGTGGACATTCACAATAGGGAACTCTGAAGTAGTATAAGCACTTCACTAAAGAAGGAGTTTGTAGAATTGTAACATCAGAAGCCTGAATGTATCTCAAACCAGCCATTTTGTAACATCAAGCCTTGTGCCAAGTTCAAATTCTCAAAACTGCAACAATTACGTTCTGTTAACAATAAAACTTATTCTCTTTGTATTTCAAACCTGCCTCCTCCATTGCTTTTATGCTTGGTGCATTCCACACTACCAAAGTCACCTCACAACACAACTAAAGATAAACAGAGACATAAACCAGCGTCTCTAAACATATTGGTGGCAGTTTAATTGATATCTAAAAGAAGGTTCCTCACGGAATATTAGTGGCATTAAAGAAGATTAATACTTCCTCACAACTGCCATCAGCACCAATATTTAGAATATAAACCTGCTTCTAGGATAATGTTATAATCTTGTTATGTGTTGAGTAAATCTTGGACTTTAACGAAGAGTGGACAACGATATATGTGTATTGCATGACTCTAGCTCTATAAGCAAGTATATATAACTACAGTTAGGGTATCCCTTTTATGAAATTATGACATCCAAAATATTTCACAATCCAAAATTTCCACGTGGATGGTTGACATAATGCTGATAGTCCAGTGTACACAGATTTCATTCAAAAATTGTTAAAATCATTGTGTAAAATTAGTTTTAAGCTTCAAGAAGGTACATGTGAAGCATAAATAAATTAATATCAGAATATATAGTTAACAATTTTTTTCAAAAAAAAGAGCCAATATCTATGACAGGAAAGTACATGGTATTTTGAAAAAGACATGTGCATATATCTACCTTCTTAATACAACTTATACATACCATCATTAAACATATTTTGTGTTTAAACTTAAGCCCCTTCTCCAAAATATCTCATTGTGTATATCCAAGTATTTCAAAATTTGGAGAGAAAAAACACTTCTGGCCCCAAGCATTTTGTATAAGAGATGTTCAATCTTGGTATTTAGAACAAGAGTACATATGGACAAATTCAATTTATGTTGATGGAGAAGCTTCCACCTATGGATTCAGGGTAGACCCTTGCTAGTGGTAGTGATTAGTTGTACACCTGGTCTTTATACAATATTACTGTTACGTGACCTGCATTACAAAAATATAAGCTAGATTGGTTAAGGCAGATTTAACATCATGAGATAGAAAATTCCTGGATAAGATCACTAACATAATATAATTCATCAATCAGAAGCAGTAAACAATCATTAATCTGGGATCTCTGGATTCTATGATTCTATCTCTGACAGCTTGCCAGAAAATATGTGGGTTTTTAAAGTTCCTGAACCTGATTATTGTGTCTAGGCTTTAGAACAACTTTGCCAGGAAGGCAAGAAAGCCCCCCCCCCCCCCCATAAGCAAAGGCAGTTATATTTTTATTCTGACATGTTTTTAGTATTGAAGGTATTTTAAAAAAGATCTAACTGGAGTTCTATTGTTTCCATTTCTTAGTAAAGAGATCATAAGTCAGACATATCAGTGGGAGGATTCTCCTTTGGTGTTGAGGAAGGGAAAGAAAAGGAGTAGTGGTAGCCTTCATAAGCCAATATTCTTTGAAGATGGTTTAGGGGGAAAAAAACCTCCAACTAATAATACTTTTCAATTTGGATGCCTTTATAAAGCATCTCAGGGAGTTGGGAAATCAGCATAATACCAGCACATTTTATAAACAAAGGAATTTCTTCAAAGAAAACATGTCCACCTGGACTGCCTATGATACATCACCTAACACTTCTTTTAGCCGAGGTGGTAATGGCTCAGACATCCACCCACTTCATTATTACAGAAGTCTTACCTTTGTTGCATGGGTAACATTTGCTTCTGTAGTGCATTATTTGCCAACTACAGGGTCACACTTTGATTGAACCTTGTTTCCAGGATTCCAGTTGCTTCATCAGTTTAAGTAGGAGCCCCCGGTGGCGCAATGGGTTAAACCCTTGTGCCGGCAGGACTCAAGACCAACAGGTTGGAGGTTCAAATCCGGGGAGAGCGCAGATGAGTTTCCTCTGTCAGCTCCAGCTCCCCATGCGGGGATATGAGAGAAGCCACCCACAAGGAAATAAAAAAAAATCATTTTCGAACATACACATTTACAGTTGGGCAAAAATATTGTATGGATATAATCGTATCTGGCTGTTGTTGTTCATTCGTTCAGTCATCTCCGACTCTTTGTGACCTCATGGACCAGCCCACGCCAGAGGTCCCTGTCGGCCGTCACCACCCCCAGCTCCTTCAAGGTCAGTCCAGTCACTTCAAGGATGCCGTCCATCCATCTTGCCCTTGGTCGGCCCCTCTTCCTTTTGCCTTCCACTTTCCCCAGCATAATTGTCTTCTCCAGGCTTTGCTGTCTCCTCATGATGTGGCCAAAGTACTTCAACTTTGTCTCTAGTATCCTTCCTTCCAGTGAGCAGCCGGGCTTTATTTCCTGGAGGATGGACTGGTTGGATCTTCTCGCAGTCTAAGGCACTCTCAGAACTTTCCTCCAACACCACAGCTCAAAAGCATCGATCTTCCTTCGCTCAGCCTTCCCTAAGGTCCAGCTCTCACATCCGTAGGTTACTACAGGGAATACCATGGCTTTGACTAGGTGGATCTTGGTTGCCAGTCTGATGTCTCTACTCTTTACTATATATCTGTATATTATGTATCTGGCTACATAGCCATAAAGTAAACACACATATAACTGTGGCAGCTCACATTAATAAAGATTGTCCTCTAAATGAAGCAATGACACCTGCAAGTGCACCTTTTTAAGATGTGCTTTTCAGCTGTTAACTCAGTTCCTTCCGATCCCTCCCACACTTTGGCTAAATGTCAATCAGCCACTCTCCCCCTTAACCCAGTCACTTCCGGGTTTTTGTCCATGTGTAGAAAGGCCCTCGGAAAACAAAAGTAGAAAAATCCTGTGGCTGATATATTGGGCATGCTGGCCTCCCTCCATCCATCCCTTCTTCTTTTTTACTAATGCCAACACACTCTGGTGCTATAGTATATCATAAAACCACAGCAACAGCATGATGATTTACACAATCATAAATCTGAAAATTTTACTGTCTTTTCTATTTAGGTTGACTTTTAAAATCATGTTTTCCACCATTCTGTTTTGCCTTAATGTCTTTCATGATATGTCTTTAGTATATAGTTTGCCAACTCTTCAGAGCAATGATCAATATGCATGAATAAAAATGAGTACAACCAATTTGTAGTTTGGGAAAATGCTGGGATAGAAGAATGATTGTTATTACTGATATTGTGCTTGAACAGCTAATGGAAAGTCATGATACATGGGATTTTAGTTCTGGTACCACATTTAAAGAAGGAAGGTGAGAAATTGAAATGATTCTGATGAGAGCTATGAGAATGATAAGATGTTAACATTAAAGTCGCTTGAGGGGAGCTTGAAGTAATAGGCATGTTCAAAATAATATTGGAATGATATATTGAAATATTTAAGCTAATATCAAGAGGTAGAAGGAAGACAATTGTTCATCTCATCTCTACTTAATAGGTTGCTTTACTGTTGATTTTTTTTCAACTGAGAAAATGTAGGTTTTGGCAAAATTAGGAAAAACTTCCTTACTATGAAAAAGATGGAAGGAATTGTCCAGAAATTTGTTAAAATTAATAAATAGCTTTTTGAATCCCCATATCAGGAGAAAGATGGGGTAAAAATAAAGTAAATAAAATAATAAATAAATAAAATATTCAGTATTTTTAAAGGAGTGGCAAGAATTATTTCTCAGGGTTTATAAAAAGGTGAGCTGCTTTTGAGTCCAAATCAAAATAAAAACTTGTTTGCATTTCTTGTATCTCACGCAAATTTACTGGCTATGGTGAAAACATTTCTAAAAGAGGGGAGGGCTAAAATGTTAATATGCATCTTGACAATAATATACCATGTGGATTGTACTCAATATGCAAAGCTTTTAATTTCTTCGGATTGTCATATAGAAAGAAAGGAAATTCAAGCAGTCCCCAAGTTATGTACAAGATAGGTTCTGTAGGTTTGTTCTGAAGTTGAATTTGTATGTAAGTCAGAACAGTTACATTTTTAAGTGTAACTCCAGCCAAATATACAGCATATATATATGGATACCATAGGGAAGGGTTAACAGCCCTGTGACATTTGTTGTGCTATCGGTGCCCCTGCTCAGAAGATTTCAACTCACTTTCTGTCCCAGTGATAGTTGTATGTAGAAACAAAGACTGGTAATAAAACCCCCACCTTAGCAACTTTCAAGAAGGTTCTCAAAACTTGGCTTTTCTGTTGCTCTTTTGGAAAGTAACTATACAACTATACTTTACTGCTCCCCCTCAATGTTTGTTCCTATAGTACACTTCCCCCTGCCTGTTTGAAGGCCTGTTTTTATGACCCCGTTTTTTATGAGCCTTTCCCTCACAAATAATCTGCTCCACTCCTATCTTACCCTGAGCTTTTAGTATTTTATCTTGTACATGTGGCCCACTCATTTTCACTGTGATTGTGAATGATTTTTCATTGTATTTTTTATATAGTTTACTGTATTCTTATGTTTTATTAATCTTATTGTGTTGTTTGTTTTCTGCTTTGGTTTTTATTTTATTGTAATGCACTGTTGGGCTTGGCCTCATGTAAGCCGCCCTGAGTCCCCGTTGGGGAGATGGTGGCGGGATATAAATAAAATTTATTATTATTATTATTTATTCTGTGGAGATACTTTTTCTCCATGATAACTCTTTCAGGAGTGAATTTTCCTTTCTTGGGGTAGATTTCTCTCACTTCCTGTTGTCTCACTCCCACTCTAAACCATGTGTTGTTTGTAAGATATTTGTAACTCCAGGGAGTACCTGTAGGTTACAGTCAATCCCTGTTCTGCTTCGTGATCTCTGTTATTCTCAAAACTGAGTCATTTTTGCACTTGCCCAGCAGATATTTGGAACCTGCCAATACGCCTACAATGTTTTTGGGTGGTAGATCCTTCCATTTACAGGTTTGGTGCTCCTTATGCCCTTTGGCCTCAGTTCCTTTTAACTGTACTTAAATATAATTAGGGACCTCTTCCATTTGTCTGTGCTCTTACACTATTCCAAAGGTTTTTACTCATTGTCCTCTCATCTCTTGTATCTTTTAAAAAGTAGTTGAAAGTTCTCTTTGACTTTCCTTGTTGTATTTCTTCAACCTCATTCATCTGTTTTTCATGTCTATCTTTTTTTCTACTACCCTTGATGTGAGTGTATTATGTTATGACTTCACACTGAACCATTAGACCCATACTGAACAGATATTGAAGACATGTCCTCAAAAGCACTGAGAGGGAACAGATTGCAATTTTGGGGTGAGTGCATACCACCATCTGAGTGAAGTGACAAAAGCTCTTTTTTCCAATGCCCTGCATGCATGTAACACTTGGTAGTCTCCATCAATTACCGTTTGTTCTGTTCCATGTGTTTTGACTCTGCTTCTGCAAAGTAAAATGTGTCAGGAATGTTGGCTAGCAGTGGCACTAATTGGCATATGATGGAGTTCATTGTGTTGATCAACAAATGTGCTATGCTCTTGATGTATTGTAGGTGTTTGGGTACTGTTCTCTTACACTGCCAGTCATTTTTCCCTCCCTTTTAAATAATCATCTATAACAGGAGAGATAATAATTTGGATCTCCAAATATTATTGAACTACAAGTTCCAGCAATCCCACCCAGAATACCCAATACTGAGTGATGCCTGGTGCTACAGTGCAACAACAATTGAAGATCTGTATGGTTTCCACCACTAAATTATATAATGTTTCTAAATCATTATTTATTTTCTGCATTCCTTACTGGCCTTTTCCCTATTCAGATTTGTCATGAAAAAGACATGGGCAGTAAAGTCATTTCATAGAATCACAGAATAATAGAGTTGGAAGAGACCATCTAGTCCAGCGGTTCTCAACCTGGGGGTCGCGACCCCCAGGGGGGTCGCTAGGCCATTTTCGGGGGGTCGCGAAGGGGCCTCGGTTGGCCCCGCCCCCTCAAAATGGCTGCCTTGCACCCGGCGGGAGTGCGATCTAGGGGAGGGAGGCTTCGTGCGGGGCCTAGCCTTGCAGGAAGCCTCTCTCTCCTAGATTGCACCCCCGCGGCCCGGCGGGAGCGCGATCTAGGGGAGGGAGGCTTAGTGCGGGGCTTAGCCTTGCAGGAAGCCTCTCTCTCCTAGATCACGCCCCCGCGGCCTGGCGGGAGCGCGATCTAGGGGAGGGAGGCTTCATGCGGGGCCTAGCCTTGCAGGAAGCCTCTCTCTCCTAGCTTTGTTGACCGAAAGGGTGCAGGTTCAAATCCAGGAAGCGGCATGAGCTTCCACTGTCAGCCCCAGCTTCTGCCAACTTAGCAGTTCAAAAACATGCAAATGTGAGTAGATCAATAGGTACTGCTCTGGCGGGAAGGTAACCATGCTCTTTGCAGTTATGCTGGCCACATGACCTTGGAGATGTCTATGGACAATGCTGGCTCTTTGGCTTAGAAATGGAGATGAGCACCACACCCAAGTCAGACATGACTAGACATAATGTCAGGGGAAAACCTTTACCTACAACTCCCAAATGACAAAACCAACCCCCCCCCCAACCCCACCAGTATTCAAATTTGGGTGTATCTAGTAATTGTGCCAAATTTGGTTGGGGAGTCACCACAACACGAGGAACTGCATTAAGGGGTAATGGCATTAGGAAGGTTGAGAACCACTGATCTAGTCCAACCCCCTGCCATGCTAGAAAAGCACAAAGTACCTCTGACAGATTTACATCCAGCTTCTATTTAAAAGTCCCCAAAGAAGGGTCTTTCACCACATTCCAAGGCAGAGAGTTCCACTGCTGAACAGCTCTTACAATCAAGAAGTTCTTCCTAATATTCAGGTGGAACCTCCTTTCCTGCAATTTGAACCCATTGCTCCGAGTCCATTTTGAAAATGAGAAAGCACACTAGTTTCCAGAAAAAAAGTGCTCCAATTTCCTTATAACACCCTTTCCCATATTTGTACATGATTACCATGTCTCCTCTCAACCTTCTCTTCTCCAGGCTAAATATACCCAGCTTTTTAAGATGCTCCTCATATGGCATGGTCTCCAGACCTTTGATCATTTTAGTTGCCCTCCTCTGGACACCTTCATGCTTGTCAATATCTCTTTTAAATTGTGGTGCCCAGAATTGGACACAGTACTCCAGGTGAGGTCTAACCAAAGCCAAATAGACCCATGATTCCCTCGATCTAGACACACTATACTCCTTTTGATGTAGCCCAAAAATCCTATTGGCCTTTTTAGCTGCTGCATCACACTGCTGGCTCATGTTCAACTTCTTGTCCACTAGGACTCCCAAGATCTTTTTCACATGGACGGTTGTTGGGTCAGGCATCACTCATTCTGTAGCTTTGCATTTCATCTTTAATGCTTACGTGTAGTATCTTACATTTGTCCTTGTTGAAATTCATTTTGTTAGTTTTGGCCCAGTTCTCTAATCTGCTAAGGTCATTTTGAATTCTGATCCTGTCCTCTGGAGCATTAGCCATATTTACTCATTGATTTTACAGCTGAGATTGACAGAAAATGATATAGTAGTAGTAGTAGTAGTAGTAGTAATAATAATAATAAAACCATAATAACAATAATACATTTTATTTCTTACTTGCTCCTAGTTGCTCAAGGCAGGGTAAAATAGAGTCAAAACATATAAACATACAATAATATACATAGATAAAAACAGATCAGAGTACAAAGATCAACACATCACAGCAACAGAATGCATATCCAAAACTCATGATTCAGAGTTGACTGGGTAGACCTACCAGAAGAGATGGGCCTTCAGTTGGGTTTTAAATTATAGCCCATATAAGCTGTCTGGGCAGGGGAAGGCAGAGGCCTGCCACTTCCCACAACATGCCAGGCAAGAAGACCCAATTAATCGTAGAGAGGTACTCTTCTCAAGGTCATTGTGATGGTACAGATATTGTCTTCTTGAGAGAGGGGCTGTGATTTTGAAAATGGGAAAGCACACTATTTAGAAGAAGCGTGTTTGGGGGAAGGTTTCAGGTAAGATAACAGTTATATTTTGGTTTGGATTTTATTTTAATATGAACTAGAGAAGAACTGGAAGCTTATAAAGTCATTTCTTCATAAGCCTCCAAACCTTTACAAGCTCTCCCCTGGCTGATGTCCGAATTTGTTGAATGCTCAGTTCACTGTTCTGCCATGCCTTCATGCATTTTGTCTTTTTAAACTATAGCTTAAATTAAACTATAGTATAAAATATAGCTTAAAATTTGTCAGTCTTCAATTTCTCCTACAAGTGTATTAAACAATTTCTCATGACAATATCTTCTTTTCATTTTCTTTGCTTGCTCCCCTTGCCTTTACCACCAATCCTACTTCAAAGGCTAGATACAGTGGAACTACTTTCATACTTTCATACTGAAAAGCTGAGACGTTCTTAAATGTGAAACTTTATTCCAGGTTAACCAGTCACTTCATCCATGCATCTGATAAACAGGACTGTAAACGCCCCATCAGCTTAGTTTACTATTCAGTTGAAACATTTGTTGGATAGATTCTGTGCCATCACATCTCAGTTAATCTATGGAAGAGGCTTCAACATCACAATGCTTTATAACAATGAGAGATACTCCCATATCAGCCATTACTCATTCAAATCTTCCACTAGACCTGATGCTAATAATGGGAATGTGTGGTGCATTTCATATATTGCTTTATTCTAGTTGAACTATTGCCTGTGGGAGCCACAAAAGTGAGTCACCCAAAACATAGATTGTATCTATGATTTCCTTAGAAATCTTCAGCATTAGACTGGCTATTATCTATGTAGAATATAGAGGCAGAGAGGAAGAATAAGATTTTTAATCTCATTGATGTAATTGTTATCTTTTTGAAACTATGAAAACTTTAATTATTTTTTTGCTACAGATCATGGGAGAATAAGCTTAATCTCCATAATGTCTTGCAGAGTTCATTGTGCTGTTAAAATGTAAACATAAATATGAGAAAATGTCCATAAGTTAATTTCTACCATTGCTTTCTGTAATTGCTCTCAAAGTAGCTTACTCAAGAATTGAATTTTTTTGATCTTGCCTAAGATAGTTTTGGTGTTTTATAAGATATTGGACAATGTCATGTATTTAAAAGAAAACAATGTCAGACCTTCACAAGTCCTTATCTGCAGACACATTACAGTTACATTTCACCTTATTTCAGTGTTTAGTTAATGTTATAAATCCAAAATTACATGAAAACACACAGTAACAAATACACAGTACAAAAAACAGAGAGTGGCAAACAGAAATAGAGTAAAAAGTAGGAACAGGTAAAAATTAAGATTGAGATTTTTTAAATTTATGACACTAATAAAACAACTATGTGCACACTTGACTTATGGTTTCTTAATTAGTCCCATGCTATTCACATTGAGATGCTAGACCAGGCCTGCAGGCTGGATGTGGACCTCCAAAGTCATTTACCCAGCCCTGGCCCTAAACTTTAGATTTAAGGTCACCCTAAGTCTGAAATTACACAATGACAATCCTAATTAACTTGACTATCTCATCAGCCGAAAAGCAGGCCAACACTTCCCATTGAAATACTGGTAAGTTTATGTTGGTTAACATTGCTCTTCATTTTAAATGTTTAATTGTTCTTTCATGTTTTTTGTAGCACAAGTAAGATATATGCAGTGTACATATAGTTTTTTTTTCAAATTATAGTGTGCCCCCCCCCCAACAGTCTGGAGGACTGTGAACTGCCCCTCTCCTTAAAATGTTGAGAACCCCTATGCTAGATAGTAGTTTAGCAAATATGGATCCAATCAGGCTGCCCCTTGCCACAATGTCCTTTGGAGAATCTAGCATGCCACACAACAAGAAGTCATATAAGGTGGAACATATTGGAATGGATGAAGCAGGCTATGGATCTGGATGAGTACAGGCTACAGAGTTAAACAGGCAACATATTATCCAATGATTACTACACTGCCTGGAGGCTTGAACATCTGGAGAGTTACAGGTTGTGCATGCCTGGGCTAGAGGCTAATGGGAAACAAGGAACTGAAGATGGAGCTTTATAAGGGCTCGGGCAAATTGCCCAGTGGGCAATCCTATCTTATCTATCTATGGAAGTAGGAGACAATTATTTCTATAACTTTCAGAACTGGGAAGCTCTGTGTAGAGGTTTTCACTGTTTTACTTTATTTTTTTTTATTTATTTCATATAAAAAGCACTGCATAAATAAGTATAAAACTGATAAAAATAGAAAGTGCAAAAATGGCTACATATTTTTGACCAGAAACCATCAACAGTGATTGCATTGTCTGTAGCTTTAAACAATTCTTCCTCTGTACATGAGGCAGGACATTGTGGACAAGCATACAGACGCAGAGTTGTTTGTTCTGCTCCACAGTCTCACAAAGTGGAGGATTCTTTTAGGTTGTGCCATTTTTCCAGGTTGTTGTTGCACTCCAGAACAGGAAAAGCCCTCTGACTTTAAACACCACACCGCTGAGTAGGTAAACAATCCTTTTATTGAAGACAATTAAAAGCAGTGAAGTAAAAAGCACTTTAAAGAAATAGATAAATCCAATTAGGTAAGAAGATAAGCACCCTTCAGGGACATTCCCATGGGAAACTACACTTTGAACAGGGATCTCCTGGTCATTCTCTGCATTAATATCATTGATCAAACTATTGCCATCTTGAAAGTCATTGACATCACTTCCCACATCCAAAGCACCCTGATCCTGAAACATAATCACAGGCTGAGCTCCAACACTTGTCTTTTGATCTGCCCACTCCACGTCTGAGTGTGTTCAGAGACTTCCAAGTTGCCCATTCTTGGTTTGCCCCTGGAGGTAGACCCTCATGGAGGGCCATCCAATTGGATTTTCCTGGTTTAGCCGCCCCTTGCTGTTGCTAGGGGAAGGTTAAGAGGAGTGGTTGTTCTCATGAAGCTTTTCCTTGAGTTGAGTTTTCTGGGAGAAGGCAGTCATGCAGTGGATGGCTTTCACGGTGTTCAACCTTATTTCTCTCTTTTGTTTGATGGACTTACAGTTTCCAGTTTGGAAAAACTGACTAGTCATGTAAAATAGGTATAAATATAAAACATTTATTGATAATAAATCAGCATTTGCAAGGCTTGCTAAAGAGACTGATTTTTCATATGTGGAGTACAGCTGAAGCATTTTCTAAGCATTTTCTGCAGTCCACTGCATGTGTTTTTAAACAAATTTTTGCAAGAGGTGTTTGACAAGAAACAATTATCTTTCTCTGGACGTCTTCTAAAAAGGCTTTAGAGCTAACCCCTGGGCTGATTTAGCTGAATTTTCTATGTTGAGTTTGAGGTTGGACTTGGTGGCCGTGGGGCCCCTTCCAACTCTATGATTCTATGGGACTCTTCACATAGCCCTTTTGCGGTGTGCTGTTGTGCCAGCAATCACTGGTTAAAGGAAATGGGTATGGGTGGCTTGTGGTGGCCCGCACGCTCTCCCCCATCACATGGAGGAACGGGGAGGGTGCTTTGTCACCCTTTTCCTCCCCCTCCCCCATCAGATGGCAGAAAGGGCGTCAACGTGCATTGCCTGCCGCCCTTTCTGCTATCAGGCAAAAAGGGGAGGAAAATGTGGGTAGCTCCACCAGAGCTATCCAAACTACACTTTCCTCCCTGTAGAGGAGGAGAAAGCACCTTTTGGTGCTTCTCCACTTTGGGAGAAATGTGGGCAGGGACTGCCATGAGTAGAGTGATGACGCACTGCAAAATCTGTCCTTGCTGTGCATAAAAGCAGCAAAACGGGGCAGAAATGCTCTGTGTGAAGAGGTCCTTTGATACAATGGAGTTGAAATGCCACTGTTTTGCTGTAGATAATACTTTACAAGAAGTAGAAAAGGGACCATCTGTTACAACTATGCAAAATCCTTAAATGAACTTTAGAACCATGTTTGAATGCCTTGGTTTCTTAACCAGCTTGATGGTTGATCAGAATGAGAATGGCACTGTATCCTGATGACTTGTTTCATTTTTCTTTTTTTTTCTTTTTCCTACTTAGTTGTTACAGGCTACAAGCAAGTGGGTGTATTCTCTTGTCACTAAATGTTTCAGGTGGCTTAGAGCATTCTGTGTTGATCTTTAATGTAGCCATTGTCTGAAAGTCTCCCCAGGCTGTTGTCATCTATTAATTCTGTGATATTGTATGCTATGAAAGACAAAACTTTTCTTGTTGCTATAGATTGGCAGGCAACTGACACTTTTTAATGAAATGTTTCTAAGTACTATAATAAATGGACCATAACAGTTTAATGAATAAAAACTAATTATACATTTTATTCCTTAGGGGGAAGGGGTAATTTAGAATATCTAGAAACAAATCAAACTTAGAATATCTATTCCTTTATGTAAACTAACAACTTGAAGAAAAATTTGCTATCTTGACTGCCTGGGGGTGCTTCAGCCTTACCCCACTGTCTGTCATTTTGGTAGCAGTGGCTTTTCATAGCAACATCAGGCTGTCTTTGCACACTGAAGTTCATTTCTTCTGTTTTCCACAGTTTGATTTAAGAACAAATATGCCTGAGTATAGACTTTAGTTAGCACTCTACTTTAATCTGTATCTGGAACTTAAGTATTATTATTTTAAAATATATTTCTTCTTATATAACAATAATACTGAGTCTGTGCGTATTTGCGAAGTGAGGAAAATCAGCAAATGTAAAGTGGAAGCCGATATTCTATCATCAGTTCTCCCAATTCGGCATTTATTTTCTTATACCATTCTAAGGACAAACTTTTGCATTCAGCTGCTTGCTTTTTGTCAACCTATGTCTTTTGGATACCCTTGTGAGAATTTAAATGCACTGCCAACCTGCAAAATGATAGTGATAATAAAGAAAGAGGGGCTCCGTCTGTTAATCCTAAGAAGTTCTGATAAGAGAGTTGATGCAGGTTTGGCCCAGTCTTTTCATCTTGAGTATGAGCAGAGAATTTCCAAATTACTTCAGCTTCTTCCACCCACTATTGTTCTGTACTCCATGACCGAACATCTGAGGGTGCTTCCAGACAGCCTAATAATCCAGGACAAATTACTGGGGCAAAAAAATTTGTAGTACCTGGCAGCAAGTCCAAATGCAGAGCTGTCAGTTCTGGTAAATGCTCCCCCGGCATCCTGACACATTAGTTTGTAGTGGATTTTAGAGATCTGCAAGATGGATGGGGGACATCCACTAGAAGTTTATTTTAAAAAACCTTTTGAAATTTACTCTCTGAGATGCCCTGGATCTCATAAGTGGTGATCCAGATGTCTGAATGTGCACATAAACAGATTTCTTGTCATTATCTCTCCTTACCCTCCTGCTGCCTTTACTTTTCCTTCGTGAACCCAGTTTCTCTTTGAGGTCACTTGACTCCTATGCTGGTGCCCACTGAATAAATTCAAGATCTGTTTAATTTCATAAACATCAGAACAAAGGAATAGTTGCACAGAGTTCTCATGGGAATCGCTTTCCAGTTGTTCTTCCATTTAGCCACCTGTGTGTCCATGGCTCCATTTGTTTACAGACCTCATCAGCTGTTTTGAGATTTTAAAATGCAGACATACACTGGAGCAGTTCACACCATGGAAGATATGAATCCTGTCCACAGACATACATAGACACAAGTAAGATATAAGAAGAGGGATAAGGAGAGCTTTTATTCTATGCAAATAACCATAAGTTAGCAAAAAGTGTATACTTTGTACTTGCAAATTCTCCAAACTGGGTGGGGAAGATGGAAGAGAATAATCCTTTAGGCATTACTTAGGAGTAGTTACAAAATTACAAAACCAGTCTTAGGGATCATCTACATGGAACATTTGAGTTGAGCTGGGGGGATGAATTGTCCATGTGACACACATAATACATTTGCTTTAATCTGTGTTAAAAATTTTGCAGAATGCCCTGGAACTTCCCTGAAGCTCATGCACATTTTTAGGCCAGTGTATACAGTTGCGCCACTTCCTATTTGGAAGAGTTCATGACTGTTCACACTACCATTCCGCCTTCCCCGGGCTTTTGAGGTGTGCTGCTGTAGTCCAGGCACAGGGGATGGCACTTACCCTGTCTCTGTTATTTCTGATCTTAGTGGCAACCACAGGACACCAAAATTGAGTGGTCGCTAGTCAGCACCTGTAGGATTATAGCCAAACTTACAAAGCAATCGTAGAAGAGAGTAGGGGAAAGACAGAGTGATTCCTCCTTTCCTGCTCTGCTTTCTTGTATTGATTTGTCATTCTGGGTATTGTCACTAAAGGTGCTGACTGGTGACCACTGTCATTTTTGTGCCTAGTGGTTGCTGCAAAGACCAGAATGATGGGGGTAAGATAAGGGCAATGGTTCAGCAGCTCCAAACTTGCTGTTTGTGGCACGTTTAGATGGCTCCTCAATCATATTCAGCTAAAGTTAAAAAGAAAGCGTAAGCACTAACACAATTGGTAAACATTTTCATTCCACTTATGATACCGGTTATGTTCTGTATCTTTGGATAGTTATAGGAAAATGGGAATCTGAACCTCCTTATCCAGTCGACAGCCGAGTATTCTTAGGGGTGGTGAGGAAAGTGGCACCTCCTTGGCTTCTACATCAGTCTCAAAGTCTTTCTTGTGCCTAACCTTTCATTTTGGAAGTATCTCTGGAGGACAGCCAACACTCCTCAAGTGTGTTGCCCAAATAATGTAAGAGTCCATTATCACAACAGTATAGAGGATTTATGTGTCACTGTGGATATGGCTAGATCTGCCTTGCTTTCAGAAGCTTTCAAAGGGAAAAGACAAAAATGAACCATATGACAAATTATTCATGTATATAAGACTTTTCTTCTACATTAATTTTACAGTATTAAGTGAGTGGCAAGAGGGTATTCTTCGCCACTGGGAGAGGCCTGCCTCAGAAAAGTCATTTACCAAGGACAAATAGTTTCCTTTTCATTAAGATGAGGATCATGATGATAATAATAATAATAATATATTTGTTACCCACCTCTCCTAATGACTCGAGGCGGGGTATAACAAAGCCAAAACATGTCAACATAAAATACATACAATAAAATACATATATCAAAACACCGTAATATATATAAAAATACCCAAAACAGGGTACAAATATCAACATATAATGGCAATAGAATTCAAATCCAAACTCATGATTCAAAGTTGGCTGGGTAGGCCTGCCAGAAGATATGGATCTTCACTTGAGTCTTACATTCTCATAGTTCATTTTGATGTCTTTTGGCAGTCATTCCACAGTCATGGGGCAGATGATGAAAAGGTCCTCTGGGTGATGTTATCAGTTGGGTTCTGGCTGGTTGAAGTAAGCCTCCCCCAGAGGACCTCGGTGTCCTAAGGAGTGAATTGTGTGGGAGAAGGTGATCTTGTAGGTAACCTGGATCCAAAACATGTAGAACTTTAAAGGTTTTAACTATACTTTGTACTTTGTCAGGAAACTAATTGGCTACCGGTAGAGTGACTTTAGTATAGATGTGATATGCTCACTCCTAGATGTTCCTGTAACCAGTTTGGCTGCCATGTTTTGAACTAATTGGATCTGGATCTAAATTTGTTTTCAAACTTATGCCTGTAAAATATGTTTTGTGAAGGAGAGATCAAATGTTCCACAACTTGCACAACATTTGTTTTTTATATATATAAAATAACTTCTTCCTGTTATTTTCCGCTTTTTTTCTGAAACAAGTTGTTTCATCCAGTTGTTTGGCTAAGCTGGCCCATCGATTGGCTGAGTTTAATCAGGCTCCTGGTCTCACAGTAGATTTGTTCCTTGTAGTGTGTCTCTCAGATCTTATCCAGGAGTAGATAGTGAGGAGACCATTTGTGCTGTAAGTGTTTCAAAGGTTCTTTGAATCAATGAGAACATGGTGAGCCAACACATAACATGAGTTAGCATAACTAACTCAGTGACTGTACAGTAGTTGGAACAAACAATTGGAACTTGTTGCGTTTTTTTCAGTAGTAGCAGCAGAACAGATATATCATTACTATACCAGATGAAGAGAAACAAAAAGTACTCAAACCTTGTTTCTCCTTCTTGATCCTAGGGTTAAATAAGGTAACAGTAGCATCAGTACCTTGGACAAAAAGGAAAGAATAAACTGACATTCACCCCTGTAATTGCTATAGCTGTTAGATTGATACCTTTATTCATTGGGAGCCAGTCATTCAATAATTGTGGTTACATCTGTATTTCTTTACTACATTTTTTTCTAATGATGTCAAGACTTCTTCACTATTTGCTAGATAAAGAAAGATGAGAAGGATTTTCATCTCAGATTTTATTTTGCTAAGGTCTAGTCCTCTCAGTCCTATTCTAGGCCAGGGGTCCCCAAACTTTTTGAACAGAGGGCCGGGTCACAGCCCCTCAAACTGTTGGAGGGCCAGATTATAATTTGAAAAAAACGTGAATGAATTCCTATGCACACCACACATATCTTATTTGCAGTGCAAAAAACCCCCAACCCCCCCTCCAAAAACATACACTTCTATATAAATAAAAATGTAATGTTCATTTGTGGGATTACAGAATTCAAAAACCACTGGACGAATTGACACCAATTTTGAACACAAGACACCTAACAACCCAATGTATGTTCTTCACTCAAAAAAAATGATTTTGTCATTTGGGAGTTGTAGTTGCTGGGATTTATAGTTCACCTACAATCAAAGAGTATTCCGAACCCCACCAGCGATGGAATTGAACCAAACTTGGCACACAAAACTCCCATGACCAACTGAAAATACTGGAAGGGTTTGGTGGGCAGTGTCCTTTGGTTTTGGAGTTGTAGTTCACCTACATCCAGAGATCATTGTGAACTCAAACAATGATGGATCTGGATCAAACTTGGCACAAATACTCAATATGCCCAAATGTGAACACTGGTGGAGTTTGGGGAAAATAGAAGCTTGACATTTGGGAATTGTAGTTGCTGGGATTTATAGTTCACCTACAATCAAAGAGAATCCTGAACCCCACCAATGATAGAATTGAGCCAAACCTCCCACACAGAACCCCCATGTGGGCGCCGCAAGGACTTCTCTTTCTCCCTCGCCATGTTCGCGCTGCCCTTCATCCTGCTGCTGCTGCTCCCCGTGGCCTCGACGGATGCTTGCCCGCTTCTTGCTGCTGCTGCTGCCCGGGGCTCTGCTTGCAAGGCATTGTCCTTGTGCACGGAGGCCAAGGGCTGTGTGGGGTTGGCGTGTGCGCCGGGGGAGCCCTGTGGCGTCTACACTCTGGGATGCGCCCAAGGATTGCGCTGCGTGCCGTGGCGGGGAGAAGACAGGGCCTCTGCTTAGAAGGAGCAGCAACCAGGAGGAGCACCAGCAGCAAGACCCCATTCTCTATCTGCGTGGGGGGGGGGGGTCTTGCTGCTAGTGCTCCTCCTGGCTGCTGCTCCTTCTAAATAGAGGCCCCGTCTGCGGAGCAGGGCGTGGAGCAGAGTCCTACACTCTTGGGCGCATCCCAGAGTGTAGACGCCACAGGGCTCCCCCGGCGCGCACGCCAGGCCCACACAGCCCTTGGCCTCTGCGCACAAGGACAACACCTTGCAAGCAGAGCCCTGGGCAGCAGCAGCAGAAAGAAGTGAGCAAGCAGCCGTTGAGGCCATGGGGAGCAGCAGCAGCAGGATGAAGAGCAGCGCGAGCATGGCGAGGGAGAAAGAGAAGTCCTTGCGGCATGCGGCGGCTGCAGCAGCAGCAGCCGCAACAGCGGGGCCCTTAAATGCCTGGCCCAGCCCCATCAGTCAGCCTCCTTCCAGGTGCAGCCCGCTGCTTCGCCCCCAGCCTCCCCCCTTCTCCAGCCTTTGGGATAAGGCCAGGCCTTATCCCGGAGGCAGGAGAAGCGAAGCCTGAGGCGGGGGGTGAAGTGGCTTTGATGCCGATTCGCACCTCGCCTCTCAACCTTCTCCACACCCGCGGGCCAGATAAATGCCCTTGGGGGGCCGCGTCCGGCCCGCGGGCCTTAGTTTGGGGACCCCTGTTCTAGGCAATTATAAGCTACAAAAGCACAACTATGTGGTCAAAACAGTAGTTGAACGAATCTTGTAGTGGCCAAGAGCTATTGCTCTTAGTTTAACATCTCAGACTGTAGGATATTTACATCTTCATATCTGCATTCATTAACTATCACTAAATGCAGGGAAGCATTTATTTCTGCCTGTTTCAATGTGTTACTATGAGCATTATTAGAAGTTAAGTTTAATCAGAGTTATGATTTGGTGAGGTACTAGCAAACTTTTACAGAGTAAGCTTTGAGCCATGGAAACTAAAGTGGTGTCAGATTGCATTAATTCTATGGTATTCTATAGATAGATCCTTGATCACAGAACCTCTGTTTTGTCAAGATCCAGAAGGATTGTACTATTGATAAAATTGCTTCCACAGTGGAAACAGAAGGGTCATCCCTCCCTGCAGATCCACTCTATATCCTCAAAACCTACTCTGGAAGACTTGGAAAACCTCAGGACTAGGATTCTGTTAACATGTAATGTGGGGAAGTAGGAGTAGGAGGAAGTTCTGTGCTACCAGACAGTCAAGGTTGAATTATCAAGTTTTAATAATGCTCATTGTTGAAAAATAAAATAATCAGTAATTCCTCTATATTGCACATAATTCATGAAATTGGGCAGTGCTACAGATAGTATTGCTCAGAATTTTTATCATAAAAGCCACGTAATGGTATTTAGTTACGTTAAAGAAAGGACTCGGGTTAGTTGCAAAGTAGGAGGTGATCATGCTGGGTATCATTTTTTTTAAAGATGGACTGAATTAATATAGTACTTGATTTTAAAAGAGTATTGGAAAGATTTGGTTCTGAATCAATTGTTTCAAGTGATAAAGATAAGTGTAATCATAGTAAATGAAAAACCACAGTAATAAAAAAAAACATTATCAGAATCCTGTGTACAATTACTCAATTTCTGCAATGTTTCACAGATAGATTCTGACTGATTACTGGAGGAATGAGGCAAACATCATTTGATAAGACCCATTCAAAATTGCTTTGAGTCCCCTTTGGGGAGATAAAGAGGGTATAAATAAATATAATAATAATAATAATAATAATAATAATAATAATGTTCAAAGAATCTCAGAAACTGAGTATTTCCCAATGTGATAATGTCCTGAGAAAATTACAACTCATGGGACATATATGCACCCTCTGAACATCCCTAATGTAAAACATAAAACACATAGAGATACACATACATATTCAACATGATGTTAGGGCAGAAACTAAACCAAAACCATGCTCCAAACCTCCCCAAATGTATGAAAACATGGGAAAATCCCCCCCAAAGTCTCTCAGAATCCCAGCCTCTTTCAAATTCCTTCTTTCTCCTCTGCTTCTTCTTCAAAGTGAGGCTAGGAAGTGATGCACTGTCATTTCTGAGCTCGGTTTTGAGAGAGAAATAGGGGGAAATCATAATATTTCGCATAATGTGGGGGTGGAGGGGGTTAGAGGTAGAATGCTGGCTCCTGCACATATGCCCACCCTTGCCGTGATTGAGGGCAATCAGGGCATCTGTTTATTAATGCTTCAAGTTTATGTATGTTTATTGAGAGACCAATATTTTACGTAGAACAAAACATGTATAGTGAGGCCTTCAACAAGCACCAAATTGAAATGTATTTTAACATTTTTAAATTTTTAAAATTTTAATTTCTGATATTTTGTTTGACAGCATTAGTGACAATGGAATGTTGCATACCTTTGCACAAATGCAAGTAATTTCTGAATGAAAACAGATAATAGTTTCATTTCTGAAAATAACTTAGCCAATATGTTTCAGTTATTCTCTCTGAAGTAGCAATTATGACCTCTTTGACTTAGCACTTAGTCTACAGAAATAAGCAATTGCCATTTAGCGCTATTCATTTTGTACTTTGTTTCACACTTTCATAAAATGTAGCAGTAGGCTTTTAATTATCCTGCAGATGATTCTATTAAGCACTCTCTTTGCATATTAAACATTAGAGACATTGTTTTGGGGCTCCCTTGCCACATATGAGCACATTGTGTGCAGATGCAGAAAAATGAAACGATCTTACTAAATAAAAACAACCTGAGCAGAAGAAATTATTTTTAATAGTGACAGATTGGGTGAGAATGTTGCCATAGTTGGTCCATTTGCTCAACTCACATACTTGGTGGAATATTTTTAAAAGATGTCTATTAAGTCTCCAAATAAAAGAAATAATTCAAGAAGATTTTCAAAATGAATAAAAAGTGTCATTTATGATGGTTCCAACTTATACACCCACTAGGATTCTTCTACTGGTACATTTATATTCTTCTCCCATGGTGGACAACATTATTATTTGATCTGTCAAAATGGAGCGACAAAATTTCGAAGTGTAGACAGCTTATTCAAAAAGAATAAAATTCTATTGAGTGTTTCAGGAAGAATAGCAAAGTACGAGTGAAAAGCAAGCGAGAAAAAGTCAAACTAATAATTGTCCATAATTTGTTACAAAATACTACAAACAAATAGCACAGATAAGGACAGCTGGAAATAATAGCACTACAACACTGACAGGAATTTGCAGGGAAAGGAAACAAGATTATATTGTTTCAGTGTCCCACAAGACATACATTTTATTTTCCCTGTGACAGTAATGCATTTGTTAATATGTGGTGCTTTTCAAAAGAACAACTACTTCATTCTGAATTTGTAGTGTCATCACTGGTTATCCGGAATAAGCTTAAGAGATATTGGTTAGCTTAATATAATTTAAGGTTAGACTGGAATACTTAGAAAAACCTCTCCTTTCTAGTACTTTATAATACAATTTAACTTACTAGTTAAATTATTTACACTGATCTACTGAATTGCACCATAACATTTCTGACACCGGGTTGTTGTAGGTTTTTTCAGGCTATATGGCCATGTTCTAGAGGCATTTTCTAGAGGCATATAAACCCATAGGGAAATGGGTTTATATATCTGTGGAAAGACCAGGGTGAGACAAAGGACTTTTGTCTGCTGGAGCTAGGTGTGAATGTTGGAGCGACAAAATTTTGAAGTGTAGACAGCTTATTCAAAAAGAATAAAATTCTATTGAGTGTTTCAGGAAGAAGAGCTCCACCTAGCTCCAGCAGACCACACCTAGCTCCAGCAGACAAAAGTCCTTTGTCTCACCCTGGTCTTTCCACAGATATATAAACCCATTTTCATACCTCCAACAGACCTCACTACCTCTGAGGATGCTTGTCATAGATGCAGGCGAAACATCAGGAGAAAATGCCTCTAGAACATGGCCATATAGCCTGGAAAAACCTACAACAACCCAGCCATGAAATTCCAGCCATGAAATCCTTCGACAATACATTGAAAATTTCTGACACCAATAATTAATATACAAAGGTACAGAGTCCCATAGTGGTTACACAGTCAGGTGTACTGACAAACTCATGTGATGTGCTCAGTGACAACATTAACTTCAGAGAAAGATTGTTCAATCTCTGTATTAAGTCATATTTTTGTTTCCATGATTCTTTCGGCCTTGTTCTTACCTGTCAATATTTGTTTGCATATTTATTAAGGACTTAAAACTAGCTTTAAAGGGTCTGTGGCCCACTTTCTTTGGAAGAACTAGCTAGAAATCCTGAAAGTTGGGCTCAAAAGAATGTAACAACTGCAAAGAAGACTGAACTAGGTGATCTTCAGCCCTTTAGTCAATGTTTACTGCCGCTTGGCAATTTGGTCTAGAAATTCACACACACACACACACACACACACAGATCTGGGGGCCACTTATTCCAACAGACAAGGCCCCGAAAGGTTAGATGAAGACTGAAGAAATGCCATCTGAGAAAGTTAAGATAGAAAAAATTACTCATGGAAATGTGGTGATGGTGGCAATTTAAAATATAGCAGTGAACCCTTTCCCCCTTTTTTATTGCTCAAAATAGTTTTTATTTGCCTTGGGGCAAGTAAGAAGACGTTAGGATTTTTCAGAATACTATTTGCTCCAAAGCTTGAAAGAATCCATATATTGTAGCTTTTCTGTACTATACCATTATCTTCTGATTTTATCTAAGCCTTGTCACCACAGCAAATATTTATCTAAATTTTCATACATCCCAGGACCTGAAATATCCAAGATGAGGCATCTTGCTCAAACCAAACTTCTATTTCGATCCATTAGTCTATAGACCTTCTTACAAGTATCTCACCCTTTTACTCAGATTTGATTAACAGTATAATACATATTTTCCATATTATAAAATATATCGGAACTTCTTATTTGGGACACATTACAGAGTAAACAGTGCATTGGTTGAACTTTTGCAGGGAAAATATTTCTCCACTAAACTGGGATGAATGAAAACCCGTGCCAGTCATTTATCTTGTTTACATCTCGTTTACATCTCACGAATCATACACAAAGAACACAATGTATGAACACTTAAAATTTGGAGTTGCAATGATAAATTCCAATAAAAGTGATATAAAAAACAAGTTAGTATTTTCATTTATTCGCTGAAAGCTAGTAACATGAATATGATTTTAACTTGTCCATATGGAGCCAAATGGATTTAAAAGAGACAGCAGGCGAGGAGTGCATTCTATATATAGAGTATCACTACTGAGAAGGTTTGTCTCTGATAGTCACTTGCTTTAGTGACAGTGGTGCCCAAAAACCAGACTATGTTCGACATCTTAATATATAGAAAGACAAATGTGAAGACAGGACATTTTAGGTACTTGAGACACCTGGATAATATTACCACAATCTAGTTCAATCTCAGAGCCAGTGGTCCTTATAGCTTTCGTGTTGCATTTTTGATATACAGTCAGCCCTCCATATTTGCTGGGAGTAGGGAAACAGGAGCCCTTTGAAAGTGAAATAGCATGAATAAATTCATTTTTTAACCTGACAGACCTGTTAAGGAAATTCTATGTCCTCCAGCACAACTCTGTGGTCAACCTCCTAAAGAAGCTAACCACAGCATTGAATTGGAGGATCTAGAGATTCCTAGGGAGGCATTATCTCTAGAAATCTCTAGGTTCCCCAGCATGCCTGGAGGAAGATGGCCATAGTATCACACTGGGGACACAGGGATTCTAGAGAAAACATATAAATCAACTATGTGAACAGCCAAACTTGCAAAAGTCAAACTCAGAAATATGGAGTGATAATTGTATTTAATCATACTTATGCCCTAAACAACTGGGTTCTTTTAATTTCTTAGATGCAGTTACTCAAACTACACAGTTCCTGGATTGTCAGTTATGTGTATCATTCTTTCACTATTATCTGAGAAAATAATAGCATTGGAGGTGATCGCTTCCATGTCAGTGGGATGGTGAATTGACTACAGGATTTAGGAAAACTTTTAGATTGAATATCCAGGGTTCAGACCTTGAATAATTTTTAAAAGCAGTGATTCCCAACCTTTGGGCCTCCAGGTGTTTTAGACTTCAGCTCCCTCAGTCCCTAACAGCTGGTAAGCTGGTTGGGATTTCTGGGAGTTGAAGTCCAAAACATCTGGAGACCCAAATGTTGGGAACCACTGCTTGAAAGGGTAGGCTAAACACAGATTAAATTCCCAGTCACCAAGTGTCCTTGAGAAACGATTTATTCCACCATTTTAAAAGACTATTTGAAATTAAAAAAACAAAAGATTGTGACAGTGAAGATTTTTTTTCTAAGATAGCTTGGCTCTGTTTTTGTTAGAATTCAGAATTTTATAGTGATTGCTGTTATTTGGCTTTGACTTTGATCAGGTTTTTTTTTTGGCAGCAGTAAACAGACCTTGCTTTCTGCCCTTGAAATGTTCATCTTAGAAAAAAATGAACATTTTCTGTAGTATCTGTAGTAGCATTAGCACTTTTAGGGGGTAACGGGTAAAATTAAGTAACATCAAACATAGTATGAACTTCCTTGTTAAAAGCAGTGTCTTCTAAATATAGATTATAGTAATTTACTTTCAAACAACTCATTTTCAGCATGTGACATGTTCATTAACCCCAGGTAGAAAAATTATTGTGGTGCATTAATTTTTCACCAATGAAGACATTAGTCATATTTGCAAGTATCATTAGTGTCTGCCACCGAGGTGGAAAAGTCTTACTGTCTCGGTCCAAATGGAGGAAGGATTTGAATGTTAATGAGGACCTGTTAAGTTTTGTGGGTTATCAGCTCTTGCACACTTCTATGCTTTGAATCTTAATTAGAGACCTCTAAAGCACATCATTAAAGGTCTTAAAAAGAACAAGAATAGATATGTAATCCTTTAGTAAAATTAGGTAAAAAGTTAAAGGATTTAATACGCATTCTACTGTGCTTGTGACCATATTCAGAATGGGGGCATGTAGAATTGTTCCTAGAACAAATGTGTTTCGTAGTTAAAAAGGATAAACTGGGTGCTCAGATTGGTTAGACACACTAGCCTCTAAAAGAGATCAAGAAAAAAAGAAGCACAATCTGCCAGAAATATTTCTGATGTCTAGTAACATGTTGTCATCACCACTTTATTTATTTATTTATTTATTTTGTTGATTTTCATGAAAGGTGGTAAAAACAATCGCAAACACAGAGGATGAATCACTGTCCATAAAAAGACCCAGCCACAGATGCAGGTGAAACATTAGGAGATAATGCTGCTGGAACATGGCCATACAGCCTGAAAAACTCACAGAAACCCAGTGATTCTTATCATGAAAACCTTTGACAATACAAAGCACAAAGTGTTGGTTTTGACCTTTAAAGCCCTACATGGTTCTGGTCCAGGTTACCTACAGGATCGCCTTCTCCCATACAATCCACCCCAAATACTTATGTCCTCTTGAGGATTACTATTCCAGCCTGGTAGAACCCAACTGGTGACTGTCACCTAGAGGACTTTTTCTTCGGCTGCACCAAGACTGTGGAATGACATGCTGGAAGAGCTCAGACAGCTAAATGAGCTGTTGGAGTTTAAAAACCATATAAAGACCTATCTCGTCTGGCAGGCTTACACAGCCAGTATTAATCATAAATTTTAAACTTGTGTCTTATGTTTAATCTTCATTCTGTGTATTTTAATATGCATTTTGTAGAAATATGTTTTTAGACTTGTGTATTTTTAGCAATATTGTAATCCACCTCAAGCCATGAGGAGAGGTAAAAAACATAATAATAATAATAATAATAATAATAATAATAATAATAATATAGTCTCATGATCCAGGATCATTCTTAATAAAGCAATCCTAGCTTTTAATCCTAACAATGCATTAGCAGTAATTTGGTGAAACAATACTTGTATAAATTCTATAGATTTTAATATGCATTTTGTAGAAATATGTTTTTAGACTTGTGTATTTTTAGCAATATTGTAACCCACCTCAAGCCATGAGGAGAGGTAAAAAACATAATAATAATAATAATAATAATAATAATAATAATAATATAGTCTCATGATCCAGGATAATTCTTAATAAGGCAATCCTAGCTTTTAATCCTAACAATGCATTAGCAGTAATTTGGTGAAACAATACTTGTATAAATTCTATTCCAGTTGGGATGAACAACTGGATTTGATGATGATGATAATAATAAATCTTTATTTATATCCTACTTTTTCCCTAATCGGGACACAAAACTGCTTACAACATTACATAAAAGACCATACAACACAATATATGTATGTAAAACAATAACCTATATAAACAAATTTACAATAAGAAAGAAAAAAACTTATTTAAAAACATTTCTCTAATACAGTTGTTGCAGGCAACTCAACAGACAGGTAAACATCAGCATGACTCAATAAAACACAGTTTGGAAAGCTCTGCTGTAGAATGTTGTGGCCTGGATACTGTTATTTGCAATGGGATGACATTGGTAATCAGTGGAATTGGGTATGTTTGTGTTTTTACACAAACAGAATGTACTTTCTGCTTAGATAAGACCCTTTGGAGTGTTCCAGACCTCCAAGATCATGCATCTCAAATTGACATTGTTGCATCAGATGGTGCCCGCTACTGGGAGGTAGCACTGTGCTCAGTATGCCAAATGACATATATATATTCAGACAGATTAATTCTATACACATACACAGATGCTTTCTACTGTTTGAATGCCCTTTTAAGAGTATATTTGCAATGACAAAACATATTTTTTTCAAGAAGCAAATCCATAGCTATATGATTTTCAAAATTAATCTTAATTTGCAATAAATAATATTTTACAGCCACTTGCAAAATACAAAACTTGTATATTTCATTTTCATTTGTATGTCTTTGAGTTCAAATGAAAAAAAAGTTATACTTTTCTCTACATACTTCAGCTGTATTACTTAAGCACTTTTTGTTGTTTCTGATGAAAATTACTTTGAAGAAATTTACCACTTTGACTGCGATCAGGGCCACGGCTCAGTCTATAACATTCAGTGTTGACATGCCTATTTCCTACCTGTCAGAATGAAATACTAATGGTAGGCCCTATCAATTCTGACATTGCTTTCTTATTTTTTATATTCAAGGTCACTTTCTTCATGTTTACATTTGACATGGAAATAGAAATGAAACTATAATTTTTAAAAGCAATTCCATTCTGAAAGAGCCTTTGTGCAACAATTGTTGTTGCAAGAAGTGTAACCTTTAGAATGCAATAGATATTTTAGTTGTTGGGAAAAAACAAGAAATCAACCACTTTTTTAACCATTATTATTTAATGCAATTGTAAAACCTGCTTGACACGTTTTCTTCTTTCATTTGCATCTATTTTACAGCTTAAATATGTAAATAAAATAGATGAAAGTTTGTAAAGTGGAATATTTAAGGCACTTTAAAAACATTTGTTCTGGTAATATCATATGTGTCAGGAAAGGTATTATGTATTTCTTAATCTCTAAGAAATCAGTATTTCATATTCTAAAATCTTACAACATTTTGTTTTGTACTATTATGTGTTTATTACATATGGCTGATGAGAAACAATGGTGGTGAAACATGCACAAGGAAATGGACTAATAAGGGGAAGGGCTGGACCATATGGATACATGGCTCTGGATTTAGGAGGTATGTATTGGATCTGGGGCGGCTCTGAAGCACAAATGCCCTAGGTTAATTGTCCCATGTAGACCCAACCCAAGTCTGCGTCCTCAGATGCATGAAGTGGTGCCTAGGAACAAACTTTTGTAGGCAGGCTGTATGTGTGAATAGCCATAGAAATGCAAACCTTGAGAAAGTTGACAAGGTGATATGTTCGATTTTAAGAATGGTTGTGGAGGATGAAAGAAGGAGAAAAAACATTGTCTAAAACTAGAGTTCAAAATAACCTGTATGAATAGTATGTGTATGTGTGTGTGTGTGTGTGTGTGTGTGTGTAGGGGGCAGGGTTATTGGAATGCAGTATGGTGCTGCCAGAACCAGGAAATGTAATAAAACTGGCCATGAGGGCCCTTAGTGTTATAATATATGTAGTGTGCCTGCTTAACCCACTGTTGGTAGACTGGAATTTGTGAATATATTCCAATGCTTCTATTTCTCTTTCTCATTTTCTTTGTATTTTTTGTGGTCAAGGACAGTTGTTTTGAGCTCAGAAATAGAATACCCATGAATAGTTTTTATGTATTCCTGTACCTAGTGTCTGATTTGTGTCCACTTATCCTTTGGCACTTTCTAAAACACAGACATGTGCCTTTCATCTCAAGAACTGACAAGCATCCTGAACTCCGAGGATCACCTGGGAAGGAATCCCACTGGAGCATTGCAGCGCACCCAAATACCTGGGAGTCACTCTGGACCATGCTCTTACCTACAAGAAGCACTGCCTGAACATCAAGCAAAAAGTGGGTGCTAGAAACAATATCATACGAAAGCTGACTGGCACAACCTGGGGATCACAACCAGATACAGTGAAGACATCTGCCCTTGTGCTGTGCTACTCTGCTGCTGAGTATGCATGCCCAGTGTGGAACACATCTCACCACACTAAAACATTGGATGTGGCTCTTAATGAGACATGCCGCATTATCACAGGGTGCCTGCGCCCTACACCACTGGAGAAATTACACTGCTTAGCCGGTATTGCACCACCTGACATCTGCTGGGAAGTAGCAGCCAATAGTTAAAGGACCAAGGCAGTGACATCTCCAGCTCATCCCCTGTTTGGGTATCAGCCAGCACGTCAACGACTTAAATCTAGAAATAATTTTCTAAGATCTACAGAGACACTCGCTGGAACACCTCAGGAAGCGAGAGTCCAAACGTGGCAGGATCAAACCCAGAACCTCAACCAATGGCTGATACCAAATGAGAGACTCCCCCCTGGGCACACAGAAGACTGGGCGACTCGGAAGGCGCTGAACAGACTGCGCTCGGGCATCAAGATGCAGAGCCAACCTTCAGAAATGGGGCTACAAAGTGGAATCCTTGACATGTGAGTGTGGGGAGGAGCAAACCTGCTGCAATGCAACCTGAGCCTTGCCACATGCACAATGGAGGACCTTTTTGCAGCAACACCAGAAGCACTCCAAGTGGCCAGATACTGTTCAAAGGACATTTAATCAACTGCCAAACTCACAAATTTTGTATTTTTGTATTTTGTCTGTTTGTTTGCTTTGTTCTGTTAGAAATGTAATATAATTGACTGGTTGCTGATGACTCGATAAATAAATAAATCCTTTGGCACTGAGACTGGTTGGTTTGCCCAATGTAGAATGTTGAAGGACTTTGTTGACAGAAGATGGCATAATTAGAAGATGATCAAATCAAAGTTCCCCTGATATCTTAGGTGATGAGATTAGGTTCAGTGATGACAATTCTCGAGCAAATGTGTAGGCAAATTTAGCATCTGGGTTTGTGACAAGTTCTTGTACCCACCTTCACATCTGTGTTGTATGTTCTCCTGTAAGAATTGGCTTAATTCATCCAACAACCAATTGCCAGAGTTTGCTTAAATAATGATGTCTTGCTTGCTGGTTGAAAGGGGAAGACACACACACCTCCTTTGGTGCAGAGTTTAGAGCCTAGAGCAACCACTCAGAATTCTCCTATTTACATTTCCAGTAGATGTGGTAGGACCATGAGATGGGCCTTCCGCAATGGCGTCAAGTCCCCGAAAAGTTTGTATTAGAGAACACAATATTTCATGCAGTCTGGAGGCATCATGTAGGGCAGGGGTCCTCAAACTTTTTAAACCGGGGGCCAGTTTACTGTCCTTCAGACCAATGGAGGGCCGGACTATAGTTTTTTTTTTAAATCAATTAAAAAATTCCTCTGCACATTGCACATATCTTATTTTGCGGTATGGAAGGGCCCTTAGAGGGGGTTCATTCTAGCCCTCTTTAGGCAGTAATTCCAGGAGCAGAGAATGGGAAATCTTCCTATTTCTAGTCTGACCAAAAATCTGGCTACCAGTATTTAAAAAACTCTAAAATTATAACTGTAAATAAAGAACAACACTCAAACACAGGGGAACTCCAGACAAGAAACAATCAGGGCCAGCTAATCATCTCTCAACAAAGGATTCTCCCTAAAAACTGTCAGGCTATGAAATGGCAATCAAGGTGGCCAATTGAAACATTCATACCTACCTCCAACAGACAAGAGTTCTTTCTCCCACCCTGGGTCTTCCACAATTTTCCTGGTTAAAGGTTTTCCTCTGACATGAAGTCCAGTCGTGTCTGACTCTGTGGTGCTCATCTACATTTCTAAGTCGAAGAGCCGCCGTTGTCCATAGACACCTCCAAAGTCATGTGGCCAGCATGACTGCATGTAGCGCCGGGGCAGCCTCCCTTGGCTGGCTCACGCTGTCCATCAGGCTGACGGATAGCGTGAGCCTGCCAAGGGAGGAGCAGGCCCGCGCTGCCTACTTGTGAGTAAAGCACCTCGCGAGGTGCTTTACTCGCAAGTAGACCACGCGGAGCAGCCTCCCTTGGCTGGCTCATGCTGTCCATCAGGCCTGACGGATAGCATGAGCCTGCCAAGGGGGGAGCAGGCCCGCGCGGCCTACTTGCGAGTAGACCACGCGGAGTAGCCTCCCTTGGCTGGCTCACGCGGCCTACTTGTGAGTAAAGCACCTCGCGAGGTGCTTTACTCGCGAGTAGACCACACGGAGCAGCCTTCCTTGGCTGGCTCACGCTGTCCATCAGGCCTGACGGATAGCGTGAGCCTGCCAAGGGGGGAGCAGGCCCGCGCGGCCTACTTGCAAGTAGACCACGCGGAGCAGCCTCCCTTGGCTGGCTCACGCTGTCCGTCAGGCCCAATGGACAGCGTGAGCTTGCCAAGGGAGGAGCAGGCCCGCGCGGCCTACTTGTGAGTAAAGCACTTCGCGAGGTGCTTTACTCGCGGGTAGACCATGCGGAGCAGCCTCCCTTGGCTGGTTCACACTGTCCATCGGGCCCCATGGACAGCGTGAGCCAGCCAACGAGGGGGCACTGTGTGTAGGGGGGGCGCTCCTCCTCCGCGGGCCGGATCGGGGCCCTTGGCGGGCCAGAAGTGGCCCGCGGGCTGTAGTTTGGGGACCCCTGATGTAGGGTTTCTAAGTTATGTAATTAGCAGCCCTTTGGACAAAACCTAATCAATCAAACAGTTTTTTATTCTTCCGATATACATTGGGTGGTTTATCATTTATGAAGTAATGATTTCCTTTGACAATTCTACAGTGATATTTGCTATTACCTGATGCATTTTTAGTTGGGGAAGGGGGGATGTATTAGCAAATGTATGTTCAATAAAATTACCTTGAGAAATAGCTCTTTTTGAATTTAAATCAGTCAGACCAATCTGCCTGGACACATGACTACTGAGATTCAAAAATCTCTTGTACATTGTATATTTCCAAACTGTATGTATGTTCATACATGTGTCTGGAGAGCATATCCAGTAATAATAACCTATCTTTCGGAATAAAACTTTATAGTAACAATTACTTACTTTACTAAGGCTATTTATTTACCATATTTATATACCACCTTTCTCAACCCGAGGGCAACTCATGGTGGTTTACAAACGGCACAATTTGATGCATTTAGCATAAATAACATAGATGAAACAGATCCCTCGTTCTCTGAGTATGATGGCCTTCCAAGTGCAGTGTCTTGGCGATGGATACGTATATGACTGTTGAGCCCTATTCTTGACCCACATGTTCTTCCCCAGTGAGGAAGGCACATCAAACCAACCCTGATCGGGACTGCCTTCCACCCAGAAACTGATGTCTTCACTGTTTCTCCCTTTTACCCTCCATTTGTGCCTCTTCTGCAAAGTTGTTTAGAGTGGCTTGGAGGTCTTCTAAATACGCACAGACTACATTATCATCGGCATATTGGTAACCATTTTGATTCAGTAACCATTAGGTATGTGCGATAAATTTAAAAAATGTTTCAGTACTCATTACAATATTAGGTGGCACTGGCAGTTTGTTTTAAGTTTGTTTTAAGTGTTTCTAAAATATTGTAAATGTCTATTTAGTTACTGTAATGAAATTAATGAATTCTTCATTACTTTTCATTGAGTAATTGCACAAGGGGGGGATCCAGTACCCTTTATTCTGTCAGGCATGAAAAGCACTGTTAAACCACCTCCAGCAGATGTCCATCCAGCCTTTGAAATAATAGTTATAAGAACAATAATATGAAGCCTACTAGGTAAACTTTGCAGTTACTGCCTCTCAACTTTGCCTACCTCGCAGGGTTGATTCCGCTCCCAACAATCCCCTTCTTTTATCCCAAAATCCCTTTAGAGAATGAACACCAAGAAGGAAGAAGAGGAAAAAAGGGGAGGGAGAGGAGGAGGCGGTGGCAAAAGGCAGTAAGAAGAATTCTGGTGAATGAAGCTTGGGAAGGCAGAACATTCAAAAGGCTCCACCCTAAACTACATTTCCCAGAATTCTGCTCACTTCCCGCATTAAAGTGCTTGGGTTTTATCTCTCCAAGTTGGAGAAGTTACTTTTAAAACGGAAGTGCTGCATTGCTTCTAAATCAGCAGTGTCAGAGAATTCAAAAGGCCGTTCTCTAAACTGCATTTCCCAGAATTCTGCTCACTTCCCATGTTAAAGCCTCAATGTGAGTGTGGTCTCTTTTTTAAGTGCCTAAATGCAGACTCAAAGGGGTCTTAGAAGTGCACAAATGATAATTAGTGATGTGATAAACAGGCATCAATAGCCTATTGGGATTTTTTTATTCACCGAAGCTCAAATTATAATTAGAATATTTAGATGCTAAGTACAGACCTGAGAAAGAAAATCAAATGAATAGGATTTTATATAAAAGATATAAAATAAGATAATGGAGATATTTAATTTGTATGGATCGATACACTATGTCATATTGTGCCACATTTTCCCTTTGTTTCAGCAGAACAGTGCTTTACTTGGAAACACTGGCTGCTTTTTATAGCACAGTGAGGCTTGAAAATGAAAAGGAAATGACTAAGAATAGAATGTGTAGGAGTTAAATTGGCGAGGCACTATAGAACTGCTTTGTTTTAAAACACACACACAGAGTCTTTGATACATATATCTTTGAAAATATATAAAACCAACATTAAACAAATAGCACTCACAATGTTTTTCATTGAAAAGCTCCAGTTTAAAAGCAACATAGGTTGTTTTTAAACCCCTACCAGTTGTACTACTGTTTCGGAGTTTTAATAATCCTTCATATGACTGGAATTGTAGCAGACATATACAGGGTTGAAATATTTGTTTCTTAGTTGTACAGATTTTGCAGAACACAGAATTTGCTTTATGTTTCGTTGTGCCTTCGACTGATGACCCCTATGACAAACGATTGTACTATGATCTCTTTTCACTATTTAACCTGAATTCCTATATTACATTATTATTCATATATGTATTTTAAACTGAGATGATCCTGTTCCTGTCAAATTGCTGTTTCCATGTTATCTTCTGTACAAGTCATATTCCTATTCACCTTATCGAACTACTTACTTTTTAAATCACTTCGTATGTTGGCCTCCTTCCCCGCTCCAAAATTTTGGGTTGCTGTTGCTTGATGTTTGTTTACTACTATTATGCTGTTTTGTGCCTTTTTAATTTGTAACTTGCTGTTGTTTTGCTTTTAATTGTATGTTGCCTTGGCCCCATGTAAGCTTGGCAAGTCCCCTTGGGGAGATGGAGGCGGGGTAGAAAAATAAAGTTGTTGTTGTTGTTGTTGTTGTTGTTGTTGTTGTTCTTCTTCTTCTTCTTCTTCTTCTTCTTCTTCTTCTTCTTCTTCTTCTTCTTCAAGGCAATAGAAATCTGGTATACATTTGGATGGAATCAGGCTCGATTTACACTGCCATATAATGCACTATAGACCCATGCAATGCAGTTCAGTGCAGTTCAGACTGCATTATGTGGGGTCTACAAGACCATATAATGAAGTTCTGCCTGTATTATATGGCAGTATAGATTCAGCCCCAAGCATTTGGATTCAAGGGGAGCTACTATTTATTTATTTACTTCATTTATACCCTTCCTTTCTCCCCCACAGGGGACTCAAGGTGGCTTACAACTCTGGTACAATTCAATAAGATCAACAGTAAAAAAAAAACCTCCATTAAAACAGTTAATAATTAGTCAATAAACACATTAAAACAGTAAACAGATCAAAACAGATAAAGTGCATAGTTCCATCCGTCCAATATCCTTCTTCATAATCCATATTCAAACCCTGTTGTCACTTATTCTTCAAATGCTTGTGTGCAAAGTCATGTATTTAACTTTTTTCTAAAAACTAAAAGAGGTGAGACCTGCTTGATGTCACTAGGAGGGAGTTCCACAGTCAAGGGCAACCACTGAGAAGGCTCTGTCTCCCATCCCCACCAATCATGCTCACGAAGAGGGTGGGACGGAGAGCAGAGCCTCCCCAGATGATCTTAAAGTTCTAGTAGGCTCATATGAGGACAGGTAAGTTGGACTAGAACCATTTAGTGCTTTATAGGCCAAGACCAGCACTTTAAATTGGGCTCGGTAGCAAACCAGCAGTCAGTGGACCTGACTAGGAACTCTTGTTTTAAGATACCTGTTGCATACTTTGAGAGATGTTCCATAAAATGATTTTTTTTGGTAAAATGCTGCAAAACTTTGACAGAGGTTCTGAGTGAATTGCACAGTGTTGGACTTTGGGATCTTTACATAACTCCAAGATGAGTTGCCCTTTTCTCCCTTTTGCAGGTATTTCAAAATACTGTTTATTCCTTGCAATGGAAATTTTATCACAGGATTAGAAGGATTCCAAATTTTGGAAGTTAATGAATTTCATTATGAACAAAGTTGTATGTGTTTCTCTGCTTCAAGATGACAAAACTGGCAGGGATTCACAGCAAAGTCAGCTGTGAATGGAGAACACCAGACCTCGTAAAGGCAAACTGGATGTGCTGTTCCTGCAGAAATTTTCTTAAGTGGTATATATGTCACAGATATGAATTGGATGTACAATGCTTTAAATCCCTGCTTTACACATTTAAAAGCTTGGGTACTTGGTGTGTGTGCCCCTGACTTTATTCTCTGTAAAGTCTTTTGTCTCAATTCCACTGGCCATCCACTGACATATTTATATTAATGGCAAAGCAAGTGGTAAGAAAAGGGTGGAAAAGATGGGAGTGACAGAAGAAGAAGGCTATCAGTTTTAAGTAGCTTGTTTCTGAAATGCCTAGATTTCGGGAACAGCTCAGAGCTGGCAGCCTTCTCCTCCTTTCATAACTGCCTCTCTGTACAGACTTTGAGAAAGTAACTCTTCTTACTCCATGGACACAAATGGTATACTGCTTTTGCATCCTGGCTTGTCTTAACTTTCACACTAATTGTCTTCATATATTCCTCGTGTTTGTAATAGCAAGGTGAAGAGCTGTTACTAATGGACTGAGGGCCAATCCATTAAAGTAAGCACACTAGTATAAAACTAAACATTATTGTCATTAAAGTGTTTGAAAGTGTTCAAAGTATTTGCTTCTAGAGTTTGCCAGTAGGGTGATAATAATAATAATAATAATAATAATAATAATAATAATAATAATAATCCTTTATTTATACCCCACTAACATCTCCCGAAGGACTCGGTGCAGCTTACAAGAGGCAGAGGCCCAACACATCAGTAATACAACAGCATTACAAATACAACAATAAATAATTCATAAAACAAGCAATAAACATTAAAACAATAGCAATAAACATTAGACAATAACACAATGACACATTTAAAACTAAGGCTGGGCCAAATGTAATGATTAAAATTTTAAAATGCTGAACATGACAGGTGAGATGGATAGGGTTTTGGAGATAAGTGCGGTGTGCAAACAATCTTAATCTCTAGTAAAGAGCAATTGGGACATGATGCTAGGAGTTTACTATTCTGGGAAGGCACACTGGAACAAACATGTCTTCAAGCTCTTCCTAAAGACTGCCAATGTTGGGGCTTGTCTGATATCCTTGGGGAGAGAGTTCCAGAGTCGGGGGGCCACCACGGAGAAGGCCCTGTCCCTTGTCCCCACCAATCGCGCTTGCAACGCAGATGAGATCCTGAGCAGGGCCTCTCCAGATGATCGGAGAGATCGTGTGGGTCCATATACGGAGATGCGGTCAGATGCGGGTAGATCTATAAAAAAGTCCTAATGGAATGGATTTTTCCCTACCATCACGACCTACGAGTTACTTGTAGGTAACAGCCCCTTCGTTGCAATCCTTTTTTTAAAAAAAGCTCAAAACATTCCTGTTTATTTATTTATTTCATGTCAAATCTTTGCATAAATAAGAATAAGGTGGACGATTCTTCCTGATAGTGCCATTTTGCCAGGTTGTCTTTTGATCTGCCCACTCCACTTCTGAGTCTGTTCAGGCACTTCCAAGTTGCCATTCTTGGTTTGCCCCTGGAGGCAGACCCTCGTGGAGGGTCATTCAATTGGGAATTTCTGGTTTAGCTGGCTAGAGGGTTACCTTTGGTGTTGCTGGGGGAAGGTTAAGAGGAGTGGTGGTTCTTATGAAGCTTTTCCTTGATTTGAGTGTACTGGGAGGAGGCTGATAGTCATGCAGTGAGTGGCTTTTACAGTGTTCAGCCTTATTTCTCTCACAGTTAGCAGCAACTTCCCATCACTCAGTGGGGGTGGGGGCAATGCCAGCTAGCTTGTAGAGCCTATCAACAGATGTAGGTTTGAGACTTCCTGTGATTATTCTGCATGTTTCATTCAGTGCTGTGTTTACGTGCTTCAGGTGAAAAGACTTGTGCCAGACAGGGTAGCAGGGCTGTAGCCAGAAAAAAATTTCAGGGAGGGTTGAAAATTTGGGGGGGGGGGGGGTGGGTTTGAAAATTTCAGGGTGGGTGGGTGGGTGGGTTTGAAACAGAAAGTTACCTGGGAAGGTCAAGAGCTCGAACACTGTTTCCATCCTAAATATCTCAGTCTCACCTTAGATTGAACACTAACATTTAGGAAACACTGCATGAACACTAAGCGCAAAGCAGAGCATCCTGAAGAAACTTACTGGCAGCACATGTGTTGCAGACCCAAGAACATCAGCCCTGGCCTTGTCTTACTCAACTGCTGAGTGTGCCTACCCTGTAGGCCTGTAGCGAGGGGTTTTTTTTAGGGGTTCAACCCCCCCCCCCATTTTTCAGGTTAAAAAAAAACCTGGTTTACTCATGAATTTTAACTGGTTAACCAAATCCCCATGCTAAGTCTACGAGACGCAAAAAAATTAAGAGTCCCTCCAGAACTGCAAGCACTATCTCAAGCAAATATTGACAATTTATTCACACTGTCATTACTTGCAGCAATAGCCGATGTAGTGAAGCAACCAAGTTGGGGGGGGGGGGGAGGTGTTGAATGCTCTCATTAAGGAGGCCAGACTTGGTGGAGGTGGTTGACTGGGGCGGAGCTGCAGGCTATTGAAGGCTGCTCTGCCCCCTGCTGTGCTCTTTGCTTCCTGTTAGCTTCATGGTTAAGTGGGTAGAAAGCATACACTTGTGTCTTGGCAGGGTTAGGTTTCAGGTGATTATCTTTAAAGTATCTGAAGAGATCTTTCAGGGGATTAGTAAGTTAGATTTTGACTGTTTCAAAGTCTTCTGTTTGTGTTGTTAGGCCAAGGTCATCAGCATATAAAGAGCTCTTTGTGATTGGTGGCTGTGGCTGATCATTAATAAAGATGTTAAAGAAGGTCAATGCAAGAAGGCTGCGTTGGGGTAAACCATTCTTTTGTTTGGCACACAAACAGATTCCCAGACTATGGAGAAAAACTATGATCATTGACATTTTAAAACCTGGTGAAGATGCCTCCAATGCCAGAAACTTCTGACCAATCTCTCATTGAACCTCAGCTTATTGCACAACAAACAAGTTTCAGACCAAGGAAAAACTATACAACCCAAATTCTTAATCTGACTGAGTATATTGAGGAAGGGTATGAGAAAGGCTGCATTATGGAAACAGTGTTTGTGGACTCAGTTCTTGTGGGTTTTTTCGGGCTATATGGCCATGTTCTAGAGGCATTTCTCCTGATGTTTCGCCTGCATCTATGGCAGGCATCCTCAGAGGGTGAGGATGCCTGCCAGAGAGTGTTTGTGGATCTTACAGCAGCCTATGACACGGTGCAACATTGAAAAATGCTGTATAAAATCTACCATATTACCCGGGACTATGATTTTACAAAAACTGTCCAGACCCTCCTAGAAAACTGTAGCTTCTGTGTGGAGTTTCAAGGCAGGAAAAGTAGATGGAGGAGGCGAAAGAATAGTTTACCCCAAGGCAACGTTCTTGCACCAACCTTGTTTAACATCTTTACTAACCTTCTTGTTTAAGCAAGCCTTCAGGGATGAAATATAGTCTGAAGGGATAGGAAGGCTAACTTTTATTGAGCTGATTGACTCTACAATAATGTATTTGGTTTGAAAAGTTTATTTATGTTTTATTTTATAGATGGTTTATGTGTTATATATTCTGATTGTTTTGGACTTGTATTGCTTTTAATTCACCATTTAGCCATTGTTTCTTATTTTTGAGGGACACACAGCATTACAGCCTCTCTGCAAAGTGTAAAGTTTTCCAAATACACATAGAAACAATTAGCTTCATTAGATCTAACTGTACACATAATTCAGTGTCTACATCGTCATACTCCTATTTATTTACAAGGGTCACCCTGAAGCATCCAGTGAATTGTCTTAGGAACATTGGATCAAACTGTTTTGGGATTCTTCAATCAAAGGAAATAGCTGCCTGCCTGCAAGGCATTCACAAGATTTGAATGAATGTATGGGAATCAAATGGTACCTCTTCACAAAGGAGAAGATTTAGCCAGTGATGAGCTGTAAATGATAATTATCGACTGACTCCGTAACTGAGGTGAAACTCCTGAATAGCAACGTGTTAGGAAGGGCAATCTTTTTATACTGATGTACTGATTAATGCAATAAAACTAAATATATTCAGTGTCATAAAAAGATAGAAAGATTTCAAGGATAGAAATAAGGATCCTAAATAGCTGGGTTTACCTAACCTAACACAGTTTTGCCAAAATTGCTGGAAGATATTCAGTATTACAGTTATAGAATTGTTACCCAGAGTTTCATATCCATAAATGATGCGTCTTCAGTAAAACTACGTAGCTTTACTCCATCCCACCTTCAGAGCCTCCTGCCAGATGAGGAAGTCTGTTCAGCTTCTGATGGTTGATACTTATGTAGTTGTAAATGTTGTCCATAGTTCATTCTTGTTTCATTTTTAAAATGTGAAATGTATGAAGTCACATAAATATAGTGGAGTTAAAGTAATGTTGTGAAAGTATTACAATGGCTTCCTTTAATAACTCAAGAGAATATGCATTACATTTTTTTGATTATTTGAAATATGGCAATTACTCCAATTTCTCTGTATAGAAATTGAGAATTTGGGAAGATTAACCAAAATTTACATATGATAACTACTATTACTAGTTTGTGTGAGTTAATTATTATTCAAAGAAGAACAAGGCTGAGTAACATAATTTGGATTACTTTAGCATCAGACAGCTCATCTTCAATAGTGGATCGAGTATATTTGTACGAATGCTGCTAGAAAAGCACCTAGGTAAGAGTCAGGCAGAGTCAGATCTTGTATAATAGCTCAAGAACTACTCTAAAACATTTCCTAAACACATTTTTGAGCAAACAGTAGCAGATTACTGGGTTGTTGCAGGTTTTTAGGGCTATATAGCCATGTTTTAGAAGCATTCTCTCCTTCCTAGGAGAGAATGCTTCTAGAACATGGCCATATAGCCCGAAAAACCTGCAACAAACCAGTGATTCAGCCATGAAAGCTTTTGACAATGCATTAATAACAGATTATTCAGGTATAATAAAAGTCATGGCACTAATTGAAGAAAATTCTGGAATCACATTAATTCTGTAGGTCATGTCATGTCCTACACCCACCAATGTTACAAGAAATGGTATTTTTCATAGTATGTCCCAGATTGTCTCCATGGATGAGAGAACTTTCACAATTCTGCTGATGTTGAACTGAGGAAATGACATGTCTAGTAAACTTTCGGACTTCATGTTGACAAGCTACTGAGGATCAAAAAAAATGTGGTAACATATCCCTTTACTTGGGTTTCGTGCCTTGATTCATAACCTAAGAACCAGACATGGAACTACTATGAACTTGGCAGCTGATATTGTGACTGACATTGTGATTATAGTCTATTACAAGTCAATCCTTTAAAGGACTTGGGAACATGAATTACTGTGCCAGACTCTGTGATGCCTGACACGACATCCACTATCCATACACAGAGAAATTTTTTTAAAAAGAAAAAGCAATGTTAGTTTGTTGCAGCATAAGGTAAAAAAGAAGTCCTGTGATATATAAAAGACTGACTAATTTACGCCGATACAAATTTTTGTGTGCTACTACTTCAGTGGCATTGGCTGCAGTAAGCAAATGGTGATATACAGGAGTGAGTTCTGTCATGTAATAGAAATGCAAAACATGTTTACGTAGGGATGGAGTGACAAGAATAGATCTTAATGGTGGTCATAAAAGGATTTTTACTATAAATTCTGTCAGGATTTCTCGTCACCCTGTCTCCATTATCAATTTCTATTATATGTTGCAGTAGTAGTAGTAATAGAAGTAATAATATTTTAAAATGTATTACTCTTCTCTCCTTATAGACACTTTATGTATAAATGTTGGCATATTGAGGTTGTACTCCATGCATTTGAAGAAGTTGGCTGTAGTCCATAAAGGCTTATGCTGAACTCTGTTAATTACTGATGAAGAGACTACTTTTCCCCCTTAAACCTTTCATTTACTAAAGCCTAGTTGCCCTCTAGTACACTTCTGACTATCTAATACCTAGAGGCTTAGCTTGTAGCTGTTTTCTTCTTTATTTCTGCTTCTTGACTGATCAGCTAGGAAAGAGGAATGAAGCATACTGCTGCTGACTAGTATTAAACTGACATGCTTGACCCTCTGAAATTTGTTGTCTAAACATTCTAGTAACATTAAATCATAGACGAATGAGACAACCACAGCATTTGTTGGTATTCTCTAGAGATAACATTAAAAGCTTTTATAGTACATTTGTAATTGTGGCATTACATCAGACTATGCTTAGTGTTCCAATATAACAAGCCATGCCTATAAAACAAACATGCTTACGTTGGTAAATGTCTGGTTGATGTTCAAATGCTTCTAATGCATTTCTGTGGGTGTATACACTATCATCTTGTGGTTTTTTTTGGGGGTGCTTATTTGCAATGTTGGCATCGGAGCAGGCATGTAGCCGGGGGGGGGGGGCTTGGGGGCTTCAGCCCCCCCCCAAATTCTCATGGTGGTCCACGAGAAGGCCTTACTGGTACATTATTTAAACTGTTATGTTTATTCATATCATGATCTGATCACCATGCTGAATATATCCCATATGCACGGGGTATTGGGGTAACGATACAAAAGTTTTGCTAGGGTAGACCCTCTTTCACTCAGACTCAGCCCCCCCCCAAATCAAACTCAGCTCCCCCCGAAACAAAATCCTGGCTGTGGGCCTGCATCAGAGAATAATTTGGCAGGGGTATAGAATGAGTGAAGTATCATTTCAGCTGAGTGAACTTCATTCCACCTTGGCAGCAAAGTGCAATTATTTAAAAAACAAACAAACAAACAGGACATTCTAAAAGAAGCTTGAAATATGCATGCGGTTCATGACCTGCACTTTGTCCATCCCTAACATATCTAAACATGAATGCAACTGAGAGCATTAAAAATAATTTTATTTTAAGTAATGGCAGGTGTTGAAAAATGAATGGACTCCTTATTTGGAAAACTCCAACACCAATACCATCCCCCCAAGCCTATTTATTTGTCAATTTACATATAATTTCCCCAGAAAACAACCCATGTACAAGACAATCACAACAACAGATATTAATTTTGTACCCAACCTGTGGATGAAGGCACATAACGAGAGAAAACACAACACATAACATCAGTTAAAAGAGCATATAAAAGCAATTCATATTTACTATTTTAAATATTTACCCCTTTAAACGCCTACTTCTAATTATACATGACTGTAGGTTAAAATTCACACTTCACCACACTCTGCAAAAATTTAGTGAGTTGGATCAAATTACTTAGATTCATATTTACGTGATATCCAATATGCGGGCGTTGTCTGCGCCAAAAAATTAAGAATCAAAACTTTAACATAGTATTTTTTGTGTAAGTTGAGTAAATGTTGTAACTCTCTATGGTACAGTTTTAATGCACAGAGCAACCAAGCACTACTGGGAGGCGAAGCTAAACCTGTTGCCATGCCTTTCAGCTAGTCAGGGCTGGAGGGGGGAAGGAGGTGGAGCCATGGCTCTTTCCCCCCTAACACCTTGCCACACCCTCCACTGTCGCTCAAGAAGGAAAAGAGAGAGCAGCTCTGTGCCAGGTTACCTTTCCAAGCAGTCAGGCAGGCATAGGGCACAGGGTTGTACCAGAGAAGAGAGAGAAGGTGACTCCATTAGCTGCTGCTTAGCTTATGGCTATCAGCTTGCTGTAGCTGAGGCTGACTCTTCACACCGGGAAAGGAGAAGGAGAGAGCAGCTTTGCATGTGGTAGAGACACTAAGACAGATATGGGACTTGCTTATTTTAGGGGGTAGGTAGACACCTTTTGCCTTATGACTTATATTTTTGCTACATTTTAGGGAATCTTTGAGGGTTACTGCCTGGGCTACATTGCTCTCTATGTACTCCATGTGCATAGAACCAAAAAGCACACTTTTTTTTCACCCAGCCACAACTTGCATTGGCAACATTTTCTAGTGCTAGTGTGATCTCTGTGTGCATAATACAGCAAACAAACAAACTAACAAAGAACAAAAAAGGTGCATAGCCTTTTGTTTAATTCTGGAACAAGTTGCTTTGGCTGCTTTTTCTAGTGCTAGTGTGGTCTCTGTCTGCATAATACAGAAAAAAAGAACACAACGTTCTGAAACTTGATGGGCCTGCTTGCAGTAGTAAATGTCTCTTGTCCTCCAGGTGTGTCGACAACCCCACACCTTCCTGCCTTAGCAGCCCACCCCACTCCAGCCAGCCATAGCAGCTAAATTTTTTTAAACATTTTTTAATTTTTTCCCCAAAACCAGGGGATGTGCTAATATTTTGAAAACTTGAAAAGGAATGAAAAGGAATGATGCCCCGGTTATGTTGTGTAATTGTAGAGAACTTCCAGGACATAACTCATGTAGTTTGTTTTTTAAAGGTTTTTTTTTTTGCTAAAAACCAAAAATAATTCCCCAAAAATCATAGATAAGTGAAAAATTCTGAAAAATTGTGTGTGTTGGGGGGGGGGGGGCAGTGTTAAATGTGTTCTACCACTGTAGCAAGTTTCACCCAAATAGCTCTAAAAATGAGGGAGAAAGGAGCCCCAGAAGCACCCCTACACACACAATTATTTTAATGAAATAGTAACAAAATGTTGTTACTATCATTATAGTAACCATTTTTTTTTTACTCATGATTCTTTAGAAACACTTTAGAAATGAAATGCTGGCACCCCCTAATTTTGTAATGACTTTTGAAACACTTTAAAAATCAATCACACAGCTCTAATATTTACATTGATAAATAATTTTAAAACTACAATTTAAAAATAATCTGGTTAAGACTGCTAGAAGAAACTGGTCTTTTCTGCTGAGTGCAATACAGATGATGTCCCAAGGTGGAAAATCTTTCCCAGGAGATCATTCCATAACCTGGGGGAAAAGAAAGGTAACGCTTAGTCTAATTTGGGCTGACTGAAGTAGATGTCTCCCAGAAGATCAGAGTGTAGAGGGCAGAATATATAACTGAAGATAACCTGTAGATTACCTGGACCTAAACAATGTTGGGTTTTCAAGATAATAACCAACACATAGTACCTTGTTTAGAAACTAATTAGCAGGCAGTAGAGTGACTTTAATGCTGGTGTGGTATGTACCAGTGACCAAATTGTCTGTCAGGTTTTGAACCCATTGAAGTTTCTGAACTTGTTTCAGAGGTAGCCCAATGTACAGTGCATTGCAGAAATCTAGCCTTGAGGTTATCAGTGTAATTAGATCTCAAATACAATCTCCATTCTTCCATCTCATTGAAAGAAAATGTTTCCATCTTGGTTAAAAGCAGCAATGGTTTAACCAATTCTGGAAAAGCCCTCCCTAGACTCTTAGATTTTAACAACTATAGACAAATATCAGTTTCCCCTTTTTCTGGGCAAGGTAATCAAGAAGGTACCTTTCAACTCCTGGCAACTTTGGATGATACACATTTCTCAGATCCATTTAATACTATCTTCAAAGCAAGATATAGACCTTAATATATGATCTTTGCTTGAATATTGACAGAAGGAATGTGGGCCTGCTGGTGCTTTTGGACCCCTTAGCAGCAACTATTATATACTTCTGGAATGCCCATGAGGCCTCAGAATCAGAGGCACTGTGCATCAATGATTCCAGAACTTTATTTTAGGCAGGTTCCAGATGACAATATTTGGGGATAGCTGGTCCCCAAAGAAAAATGGGGGGCCTTTATATGACACACCACAAGATGCCACTCTATCCCTCATGATGAATGACACCCAAATATACTTCCTTATGCCTTCAAGAGTAGCATCAACTAAAAATAACGTATCTCCTATGAATAAATGCTTGGAGGATATAATGGGTTACGCAAGACAGAGGTGCTTACTGTCAAAGGCCTTACTTGGGGTTAGGGGTGTGTTAATCAATCCTAGATGGGGGGGGGGGCGCGGAGATATATAAATTAGACCTCTCACCACCCCGAATAATTTGGTTGGGTGCAAATCTACAGCCATAATACACACAAAGAAGATTTATTCTCTGTATGTATTGCCATATTAAAGGAACAAAGATGTTCTCTGTATCATCATGTTGAATGGAAGTCGGCTTTTCCACGAGCTGTGCCCCAGTCATCATCCTTTCTCTTTCAGCTCCCTGAGATCTTCTGTATCCCAAGGAACCTGTGATTAGAAATAGATCAAAAAGGATGTTTGGGAACAATCATCTCAATAGTTCATGTTAGGTTTTGAAATTTCTGGATTTTAAAATCTATTTGCACCTAGGCTACAGAAATGCTACAGCACTCTAATCATTGTACTACCTTAATTCTAATATATGGAAATAGGTCAGAAAGCTAGATTGTGCAGCCTGAAGAAATTGTGTTTGTGGTCAGAGAGCTTCACCTTGTGGGGAAGAAAACCACAAAATCCATCAAAGGTGTTCCTGAAAATTATTTGCTGAGCTATAATTTTTCCTCTATCTATAGATTGTGCATGTAGAAAATTATGTAATTGAACTAGACACAGTATGGAAAGTTTCCCAGACAAATAAGAGATAAGTTAGCAGAACATTTTTTAATTCTGCAAAGTGCATTCTTCCTTATAATTTACCTAATATAAAATTTAATGTACTGTAGTTTACTGAACAAATTGCATTTATAGTATTTTAGAATTAGCAAGGGAGTTCTGTTTTGGTGGCTGGTTGGACTTTATAATGTGATTATCCTGAACATAACCAGAGGTAGCAATGTTCATTCTGTAAGTAGTTAGGGAGATTATCTTTTGGTGATGTTAGCACTACAGCAGAAACATAGTAAAGGTAAAGGTAGTCCCCTGACACTAAGTCCAGTCATGTCTGACTCTGGGGTGTGGTGCTCATCTCCATTTCTAAGCCGAAGAGCCAGCGTTGTCCGTAGACACCTCCAAGGTCATGTGGCCAACATGACTGCATGGAGCGCCGTTACCTTCCCGCCGGAGCGGTACCTATTGATCTACTCACATTTGCATGTTTTCGAACTGCTAGGTTGGCAGAAGCTAGGGCTGACAGCGGAAGCTCACGCCGCTCCCCGGAATCGAACCTGCGACCTTTCGATCAACAAGCTCAGCAGCTCAATGCTTTAACCCACTGCTCTACCGGGGGCATAGTTCACACAAACTAGAAGAAAATTAACTATCTAACAATATTTGCTTGCGTTCCTAAAGGAAATTGTCACAAAGTTTGGAAGTGTTTTCTGTTTATTTCCTCCTCTCACATGTTAGGATTGGATTCAGCTCAGTAGCTGACCATTTGGATTTATGAAGAAAGTGGCAAATTGAGTTCTGACATTCTTTATCAATCTAAAAGGAACCAAAGTAGCAGATTAAGAAAAATCTTTAAAAGCCATTGCCTGTGTGAACCAATAAGATAGCTTATTCAATAGAAGACTAATGTATGTGTTATCCAACTTGGGGACCATCTACACTTACCATTTCATGCCGTTTCAGTGGCTACCACACTTTGAACAAACTTCAAATTGCATTAAATGGCAAATGAAGATGGGCCCTTGTTTGATAAGTGTTTAATAAGAAAATATTGTAGAAACTTGTATTGAAAGCAGTGTAACCACATTTTTACAGGTAAAGAGTTGACATAATGTTTACCATGAGTCAGGCTTTATTCAAATATCATGGTTTTGGTTTTTAAAAACCCCAAGTAAATTAACAGTGTTGGAACTGACTTGAAGATACATACCAGGTGAGTGTCTAGTAGAAAGTATGAATTGTAGTTCCATTGTGCACTGAAGCAATGAAATGTGTGTGCAGGATAAAAATTATCCCATGCTGTTAGATCAGGTTTTGAATGAATATTGTATAAAATCAATATATTTGGAATGACATTAATTATATTGTAAGGTGTGCCTTTGACAAAAGTGATTCTTTTAAACGTATCAAGAGTATCTCAAAGAAATGTCTATTTGTTGCTGTAGCAACACAGTACATGAAACCTAGCATAACATACTCTACTCTTTGTTGTTTATGAGTCCTGTTGTAGATAGCTTGGAAAGTGAGGATGAGGAGATACTGCTGGAAAGATCAGCAGCCAAGCTGGAACCAAGTAGCGCCCAGCAGTTCTCTAAGCCAAGCTTTGAAGTAGGACCCATGGAAGTAGATACTTCTTATCAGCCTGCAGAACAAGTGCAAGTGAGTTCCCCTGAGTAGGCTGAGGAAGAGTTAATCTTTCATGGACCTGTGAAAAGAGTGGGCTCAGTTGCACAGATCTTCGAGATTAGCTGAGAAGCGAGCCAGCAACAGGTAACACCTGTGAATCTAGGATTTAAGCTTAAGCGTGACACCTTTTGCTGGCTGCAATGTCAGTTTTAGAAGCTATGACTTCTGACTCTTGCTATCTTGCGTTTCTAAACTCTGGAGTTATTATTGGATCTTGGTTTGTAGATTCTGATTCAACCTTGTACTTTGGACACTCTGGTATTTGGCTTATGACTCTGAAACGGACATTTGGCTTCTCTGTTGTGTTATCCTGCTAATGGTTTGCATCTCTGTTGGTCTATTGGTTTGACTTCAGACTGTTGATTAAAGCTCTAAAAATATTTGAGGGTTAACGCTTCTGACACCTGTGAACAGAAACGAAGAGGCTTTGTAATAGTCCTATAAGAATTTAATTCCATATGCAAAAAAGACCAATTCCATTTAATTTAATATTTTGACTTGTAGAAGTAATATTAGTACAAAACACGTAGCATTTGGATATCATAGAATCATAGGATAATAGAGCTGGAAGAGAGTACATGGGCCATCTAGTCCAAATCTCTGCCATGCAGGAAAAGCACAATCAAAGTATCCCTGACAGATGGCCATTGAGCCTCTGTTTAAAAGTTTCCAAGGAAGGTGCTTCCACCACACTCCAAGACAGTGTGTCCCACTGCTGAGCAGCTCATAAGGTCAGGAAGTTCTTCATAATGTTCAGATGAAATCTACTTTCTTGTAATTTGAACCAATTCCTCCCAGTCCTAGTTTCAAGAGCAGCAGAAAACCAGTCATAGAATCATAGAATCAAAGAGTTGGAAGAGACCTCATGGGCCATCCTGTCCAACCCCCTGCCAAGAAGCAGGAATATTGCATTTAAATAACCCCAGTCTGCTCCCTGTTCCTTATGATACACTTTCACATATTTATACATGGCTATCATGTCTCCTCTCAACCTTCTCTTCTGAAGGTTAAACATACTCAGTTCTTGAAAATGTTTCTCATACTGCATGGTCTCCAGACCTTCCATCATTTTAGTCACCCTCCTCTGGACACCTTCCAGCTTGTCAATATCTCTTTTGAACTGTGGTGCTCAGAATTGGACAATATTCCAGGTGAGGTTTAACTAAATCAGAATAAAGAGTCATCATTTTGATACAGCCCAAAATCCCATTGACTTTTTAAGCTGCTACATGTTGGCACATGTTCAACTTTTGTCCACGAAGACTCCAAGATCTTTCTGTTGTCGAGCCAGGCATCACTCATTTTGTATCTTTGTATTTCATTTTTTCCTGCCTAAGTGCAGTATTTTAATTTGTCCTTGTTGAAATTCATTTTGTTAGATTTGGCCCAGCTCTGTAATCTAAGTCATTAATAAAGATGTTGAACCGTACCGGACCCAGGCCTGAAACCTGTGGCACTCCACCAGTAACTTCTTTCTAAGATAAAGAGGAACCACTGGTGAGCACCTTTTGGGTTTGGATCCACTTAATAGATCCACCTAATAGTTGCTTGCAGGAAGGTCATGGGGAACTTTGTTGAAGGCTTTACTGAAATCAAGATATGCCACATCCACAGCATTCCCTGCATCTACCAAACTTGTAACTGTCGAAAAAAGAGATAAAATATGAATGCTAGCCATATACTGCACAATTCCAGAAAGTAAATGGTATGAACTGTAATAGTATTCTTATCACTTTATCTGGTCTGATTAAGGTTAGGCCCATGTAATGAAGTCATAAAATATATTGCAGTTCAATCCTCATATCTTTGTGGGATACATCTCCTGATTTCTTGTGGATATGTGAAACTGTAGATAATAGCAAATTCTATTATTTTGAATGAACAAATGTTGGGAATACCAAGGAGATAAAGCTTGTATAGGTGGCCCAAAGTGAAAAAGTGAAACCACACATATTTGTTGCTTGAATGCAGTGGTCATACATATGATACAAAAAGACTACTGTTGCAGAGTGAAACCAATTTCATCAGTGTTCCCTGTGAGACAAAACTTGGGATTCAGAAGGGAATGCCTAAGGGATGTGCTACTTTCTAAACATCCTCTGCAGGTGCTCATATACATGGTGATTTTGGACTTTATCTAAATATTCAGAAGATTTGTTCCACATGAGGTGATTTTCATGGCATAGCATCATGCACTATTAGTTGTTGTTTTTCCAGCTAATACTGTTTAGTAAGCGGAACAAGCTTTCCTTGACCCTTAGCAGAGTGCCTAGTTTTGCTGCTGTCCTCTGTGTTTCGGAAATAGAAAATAGATGCTATGATTGCTTCTTTATGGATAGACTTCTAATGATTATGAACATTCATAATTCAAATTAGACGAATTTCAGTACATGTTTTGGCTGAGTGAGCAGTGTGTATTTGATTCCCAGAGGGAGACTGCAACAGTGTTTACTAAATAAATGGCAGTATCCATTAAAATTATTTTAGTTGTCCTCTAATAAATAGCAGAATGAATATCACCGAGGTAGGACAAATTGCTATTCTTAATGTGACATTTTGTCTTTGCTCTTTTCATAAAAGTTCAGAATACTGTGATATAATTTTGCCGATGTGGTAAAGTTTGACATCCTGCTAGTTTCATAGTATGCATCATTAATATACATTAAATTTTCCTGGAGTGCATTTTAAACATTTTTTTCTATACAGCTGCTTACTGACAGCGGTGTATCCAGCTCTTCCATCCTCCTTGCCAGAATTTTTTCCCTACACTTATCTCCATGGGGAAATTAATATTTCTCAACTTCTTTACATTGAAGACAGAAGTATGAAAAAAAAAAAACCTTTTAGATGTTTAGAAATGTCAACCATTCAACACCATTTGGAATTAATTTCTATGGAAAAGTTGGGGGAATTAAGGGCGAACAGATTGGAGAGATCATGGCCCAGTAAATGCTAAAAAAACCCTGCTCTTTCTTTGTTTTAATTGAAATTTCAAAGACTTAATCACAAATAATATGAGTGATACTTGGAAGGTGTGAATCAGTTCAACCTCTTCCCTGTTCTCTGTGTTATTCCGGTGCCTTTGCAAAATGAAGTCTCTCATCAAATTTACCTTTATAGTTGAAAATGACACACCTGCCCAGTATCTATGGTAACAAAGGATTCTTCAGTCTCAGCTTTCTTTTTGCTCTTTCATTAAATAAAGAAGAAGAAAATCAAACCTCTGAGGAGAGTAGCATTGAATAGCAATTTTAAATATGTTTTCATTTGTAAGTATGGCAATTTCTTGGTATCACTTCAAAATGGCACGCATATATACTTACAAGCATTTCTTTTCTTCTTAAAGAGATTGGTGTCTATCATCTAATACAACAGAAATAAGGTCAAGCAAGTTCATCCATGCAAACTTCAAGGAGAAATATTATTCATTACCAGAAAGTCATTCAAGACAAAACAAACTTTTCTCCTTTCAGTAGAAGCTACATAATTATCTACTAAATTTTATGGTGTATTCTAATTAGATGAGCTTTCTTAGGATTTTCAAGGGGAAAAAAGGGGGGGGGGGGTTAACAGCAATGTTGGCACACCTGTCGTAGGTGTAATATATCATTGCCATGTTGTCCTCATTTATCAAGGTTAATCCAATAAGATTTAATGACTTTAGAAGTCTGTAATCAGACAAATCCATGATTACATCCTAAACGCACTGTTTTACTGGGTTTTTCCTTTAGATTTATAATTACACAACGTGTACTATCAAGAAAGTTCTAACCGCTTCACAAAAATAGCTACAGAAGTACTTACTAATTGCTGTTACAGCATTTTCCACTAATTGTACCTGTATATGTTATGCTTCTGATTCTGTTGAGTCTCTCTATGTCCATTAAATTTAGAGAAAAGAACGTTTTACTGCATATACTTATGTAAATTTTTTGAAATATTCATTTTAGATGGATTGGGAATTGACAAACCAGCTGAACCCAAAGGATTCTTACCAATGGCCTCTCTTCATCCTGGAAAGAAGTAATTTGTAGAATTCTGTCCTAGGCCCAATTCTACTCAACTTTTTTTTAAATCAATGGCTCCATCTACACTGACCATGTAATGCAATCCAAAGCTATCTTCAAATTGTGGCAGCCAGGCAACAAATTTCCACAAAAATGGGCAAAAAAAGCATAGAATCACCATTTGGGTGACAACCTGGTTCCAGGATTTTCTATGGAATCATCTGTACAGCAAAACCACTTTCTTCAATATCGGTTTGAAACTGGATTAAATGGTCACTGTAGATGGGGCCAATGACTTGGATGATGAACTGGAGGGCATGCTTATCAACTTGGCAGATGACATCAGATTGGGAGGGATAACTAATATTGAGTCCAAAGTGAAACATCCTGAAGATCTACTTCTGTAATTTTATCTTGGTGTGATCCATTTTTAACTCCTTGAGGTATCCAGTTAAAGGAAATACGATTTTGTACCTTCCAATCTGGAATTACTTTTTTTTGGTCTCACCAGGTGCTCTACAACCCTTTTAGAAATAACAAGGAAAGTATGGGGGGTATTTCCTTTTTGCAAGATGTAGGGCTATTTGATCGAAATCATGACAAACGGGAGGATCATCTCCTAATGCTGTTTGGTGTAAAAATAATACTAAATGCACCATTCCCAGTATTACTTTCTCTTGCTCGGCCATTCTAATGAACATGGGGAATTTGCAGTCGTATTGCTAGGGACAGACCATTGGAGACACATCCAAAAGCCTGTAATCCATGTTTCATCTTTCTTTTTTGTTTAAAAATAATTTGCTTGCTGGACATGCCCTCTGCTGTGGAGTAAAGCAAGATTATTTGTTAAAATACCCTTAAGAAGATCTGCTCTATAATAATGCAAAAGTGCTAGGCCTTCCTTGATGTTAAATCTATACTCTCTCCCTGCTGATGTGCACTTGGCCTCAATACTGCTGCTGCTTCTGAAAGCAGTCAAATATTTTTTGTTTAAAACTGTGTCAAATGGAATTTGTGTGGTCAAAGTAGGGTGGTGAAATATTATTTGTGCTTTCCCACTATAGGTGTTATGTTTTGTGTCTGACCATGATTTTACTTCTGTGCTCTTCTGTAAAGCATAGCTTTGAGAAACATCTTTAAAGTGTGGGAAATGGTTAATTTAATAAAGAAAATAATTTATTCTCTATTCTTTTCAATAGGAAGCATATGCAAGAGTTTATAAAATGAAGTGAAACATTCCTTTCCCTTGAATCAGAGCTGAAACCCCAGGCTTTGAGCTGAGGTGGCCCTTTGTCTATCTGATTGAGGCCAACTCCGATTTTTGTTCCTTTAGTGGTTGACACCGGTTTAGGGAAAAACAATCACAGAGAAAGTTAAGTGCAGGCACTTTTATATTATTTGATATGTGAGAGGAAAGAATTAAAATATTGTTGTGGTAGTATTAAGGGAGATATTAAGTATTAAGGGAGACTTAAACAATAAATTCGACCCTAAATTCATGATAGAATATTGGCCATTCAAAAACTATCTCCTGACATGGTAAATCTGGGTACCCAGGATGGCAGTCCCTCCAGTTTAAGGGTGGTGCTGTCAAATGCCAGGTTTGTAAATGGAAAAACCACCACCATTCAAGATTTAATTCTTGATGAGCAAGCAGACCTGGCGTGTATAACGGAGGCCTGGCTGGATGAGGCTGGCGCAGGGGGGGGGGGGTGTTAACCTCTCCCAGCTTTGTCCGCCAGGATACTCAGTACAGCACCAGCCAAGATCTGGAGGGCAGGGAGGTGGGGTTGCAGTGGTCTGTAAGGATTCCATCTCCTTGATCAGGTGTCCCATCCTGCAGTCAACCATGTTCGAGTGTGTTCACCTGAGGATTGGTGGCTGGGACAGAATAGGAATTCTGTTAGTGTACCGACCGCTGCACTACAGTCTCCCTACCTGAGGTAGCTGGGGTGGTCTCGAGCTTGGCATTGGAGTCTCAGTGGTTTATACTGCTGGGGGACTTCAATGTCCATGCAGAGTCCACCCTATCAGGAGCGGCTCAGGACTTCATGTTTTCCATGGCAACTATGGGCTGACCCAATTGATATCAGGTCCCCCGCATTGTGCTGGACGCACATTAGATATAGTTTTCTGTCAGGGATGGGAACACTTTGGCGGAGTAGAGGAGTGAACCATCTCTTCGTTGCCATGGACTGACCACTTCCTGATCAAGTTTAGGCTCACTGCACCCTTTAATCTCTGCAGAGGTGGAGGCCCATTAAGATGGTCCGCCCCAGGAATCTTATGGATCCGAATGGATTCCTGATGGTCTTGGGGGTTTCTCTGCCTCCTTGGTTGGTGATTCTGTCAATGCTCTGGTTACTCGTTGGAATAGGGAAATGACTAGGGCAATAGACATGATTGCTCCAGAATGTCCCCTCTCGAGTAGCCAAGCTAAACCATCTCCTTGGTTCAATGAGGAGCTGACAGTGATGTAGCGAATGAAGAGGGGACTAGAGCACGTGTTGTGGAAAAAGCCTAACAAGTCAAATCGAACATGTCTAAATGCCTATCTAAAGGCATATGCCACGGCAATAGAGTTTACAAGGGAATCTTTCTATGCAGCCAATATTGCGTCTGCAAAGAACCGTCCGGCGGAGCTGTTCCAAGTAGTCAGAGGACTGTTAAATCCTGTCACCCAAGATGGGATCCCTGACAACTCGGCAGCCCATTGTGAAGCATTTGCTCGGTTCTTTGCAGACAAAGTTGCTTTGATCCGCTCTGGCTTTGACCCTATATTAACTTCAGTCTCTGAGGATGTAATATGAGCACCTACTTGTCCAGTTTTAATGGATTTGTTTCAATCTGTGCAGCTCGAGGATGTGGACAAGACCACATGCATCCTAGACCCCTGCCCATTCTGGCTGATGAAGGAAGCCAGAGAGGGTTTGGCAGGGTGAGTGAAGGTGGTGGTTAATGCCTCCTTACAGGAGGGCAAATTTCCAGCGAGCCTAAGAGAGGCTGTTATAAAACCGCTGTTGAAAAAACCATCACTGGACTCCACCCAATTGAACAACTTTCGGCCAGTTTCCAACCTCCCCTTCTTGGGCAAAGTCTTGGAACGTGTGGTGGCCTCACAGCTCCAGGGATTCTTGGTAGACACTGGTTATCTAGATCCGGCACAGTCTGGCTTTAGGCTGGGACATAGTACCGAAACAGCCTTGGTCGCCTTAGTAGACTATCTTTGCCAGGAACTAGACAGGGGGAGTGAGTCCATGTTGGTTCTGCTGGACCTCTCAGTGGCCTTCGATACCGTCGATCACGGTATCCTTTTGGGACGCCTCAGTGACATGAGACTTGGTGGTACTGTTCTGCAGTGGCTCCGGTCCTTCCTTGAGTGACGGTCTCAGAAGGTGTTGCTGGGGGACAGCTGCTCATCCTCACAACCATTGACTTGTGGGATTCCGCAGGGATCAATACTGTCCCCCATGTTGTTTAACATTTACATGAAGCCGCTGGGAGAGATCATTCGGAGTTTTGGGGTCAGATGCCATCTGTACGCGGATGCTGTTCAGCTCTATCACTCCTTTCCACCTGTCACTAAGAAGGCTGCGCAGGTCCTGAACCAGTGCTTGGCCGCTGTGTCATTCTGGATGAGGGCGAACAGATTGAAACTAAATCCAGACAAGACAGAGGTACTCCTGGTCAGTCGAAAGGCCGAATAGGGGATAGGGTTACAGCCTGTATTAGATGGGGTTACACTCCCCCTGAAGACGCAGGTTCGCAGTTTGGGAGTGATCCTGGACTCATCACTGAGCCTGGAACCCCAGGTCTCGGTGGTGGCCGGGAGAGCTTTTGCACAATTAACACTTGTGTGCCAGCTGCGTCCATTCCTTGAGAAGTCTGACTTGGCCACGGTAGTCCATGCTCTTGTTACATCCCAAATAGACTACTGCAATGCACTTTACGTGGGGCTGCCTTTGAAGACTGCCCAGAAGCTTCAACTAGTCCCAACGGTCGGCAGGCAGATTGCTCACCGGAGCGACGTACAGGGAACATACAACTCCTTTGTTATGCCAACTCCACTGGCTGCCGATTAGCTTCCGAGCACAATTCAGAGTGCTAGTTCTAACCTTCAAAGCCCTAAATGGTTCTGGCCCAGACTACCTGTCCGAACGTATCTCATCCACGAACCATCACGAAGTTTAAGATCTTCAGGAGAGGCCCTGCTCTCGATGCCTCCATTATCGCAAATGCAGTTGGTGGGGACGAGAGACAGGGACTTCTCGGCAGTGGCCCCCTGTCTGTGGAACTCTCTCCCCAGGGACATCAGGTTGGCTACCTCCCTCCTGTTTTTCAGAAGACAAGTGAAGACTTGGTTCTGGGACCAGCCATTTGATTAATCGGATAGCGGCAATTAGAAAAAAGACTTAGATTATTTACGACATTGAATCTGCCTAGACTTGGATTTGGTTTTACCTGCATGCATAATCTACTATCTAATGAATTGTAGAATGTGTTTTCATGATTTTAATGTTTTAATGGTTTTTAATGCTTTAATTGTACTTGAAATTGTTTACTTGTTGACAGCATCATATGGTGCTTGTGTGAGGCTGCCCTGAGTCCCCCTCTATTAGCAGTGCTCCATATACAAAATGTTTTTAAGGGAAAGGGGTAAAATGGTGAAGTACTGTATAACTTCAGTACTAAGATGCACATATGAACATATATGAACATCTCTAAATATGGGGTATGTCTTAGAATCACAGGGGTGGTGCTACTAAAATTAGAGTGCGTCTTATAATCAATGGCATCTTACAATTGAAGAAATAGAGCACTGCTCTTTCAAATTTTGGTATTGCTTTCATGATAATGTGTTTCATTAACATTATCTCCTCATTCCCTCAATGCTTTGGCCTTTTTTTATACTTAGGACAGATGTTTAAAACAATTGTTATTAATACCTCCCTATACTGAACTCATTCTGGAAGATTTGGGTAGGTCAATATTTACCTTATAAGCATATGATTTCAGTGTGCTGTAATCACCAAAGAATTGTCAAAATCACATCTTTCAGTAAAATGTTCTCATTCTTCTTCCTTCATTGTTATTTACCCCATATTTTAAAGACTGGAATTCTTACATATTGAATAACTTTGGTTTGGTCCTATTTGTTCTGTTATATGCTTGATGTAAATTTTACCAGAAATATTTTACTAGAAATATTAGAATTGGACATTCCTTTCCTGAATAATTTACTTTTCAGAATTATTTTGTACAGCTTTCCTCTGAAACCTCTCTTTTCCCTCCTTCCCTTTTAAATTTAGATTTACTGTGCCATTTACTGTAGCTTTCATTACTGTGTTATTCCATCAACCCTTCTATAACTTATTTGGAGTCAGATATTTTTAAATTTTTCATGTTATTACAAAACGAACAGCTGTTCAGATTAAAGATAATTGGGTTAAACACTTTTATGTCCCCCCATCCCATCCTCCCCATATGAACAACTTTACTTTCACTGCAAACTACAGAAATGTTAAAAAAAATTTAAAGTTTTTTTGTTTGTTTATCAAATCACATGCTACACTTATTTATAATACTGCTTAATAAAAAAAAAGAAATGAAAGAAATGCAATTAGTTTAGTTGGGAAAATCCCTTAGGGAAAGGTTGTGCATAGTAATTATGATTTTAGATGGAAGTTGCATCTCACAGTTTTGTTGTTCTACATTGTAATAAATGTCTCCTCCTTTGAAGTAGGTGTTTCAGATGTTTTCTCTTAATTATCACTCTGTAAGTAAGAGAAGTGTAAATCTACAGCACTTTAAATATGGCACTTATTTTGATGTGCTTTTATTTTGTTGGTTTTTTTTCTCCATATAAATTACATAGATGCATTTGTGACCAAAAACAACAAACAACAACAAAAAACCACGCCATCTTATTTTTTAACTGTAGGCTCCCACTATTCTAAGGCTTCTGATGCTATGGTTCTTTTTGTTCTCAGCCTCCTTATTTTTGAGCCTAGACTATAAGATCTGCTTAACTTCAGACATAACCATTTAACCAAGTCTTCTGAGACTACCTGTGGAATTGTTGATACTGTGCTGAGGGTACAGTTGTAATGTATTTAAAAGATACAAAGTTTTAAAAAACTTGGTATTATACTAAATGTCCTTTGACTACTTGGAGTGCCTCTGGTGTTGCTATAAGAAGATCTTCCATTGTGCATGTGGCAGAGCTCAGACTGCATTGTAATACATGGTCTGTGGTGTCCTCTTCTCCACAATCACATATTGTGGATTCCACTTTGTGCCCCCATTTCTCAAGGTTGGCTCTGCATCTTGTGGTGCCAGAGTGCAATCTGTTTAGCACCTTCCAAATTGCCCAGTCTTCCGTGTGCCCAGGGGGGAGTCTCTCATCCGATATCAGCCATGGCTTGAGGTTCCGTGTTTTAGCCTGTCACTTTTGGACTTTTGCTTGCTGAGATGTTCCTGTGAGTATCTCTGTAGATCTTAGAAAACTATTTCTTGATTTAAGGAATAGGCATGCTGGCTGATATCCCAACAGGGGATGGGCCGGAGATGTCACTGACTTGTTCCTCTCATTATTGACTGCTACTTCCTGGTAGATGTCAGGTGATGCAGTACTGGTAGACAGTATAATTTCTCCAGTGGTGTAGGGCGTAGACATCTTGTGATAATGCGGCATGTCTCATTAAGAGCCATATCCACTGTTTTAGCATGGTTAGATGTTGTTCCTCATTGGGTATGCATGCTCAGCAGCAGAATAGCAAAGTGCAAAGGCAGATGTTTTCACTGTGTCTGGTTGTGTTCCCCAGGTTGTGCCAGTCAGCTTTCATATGATATTGTTTCTAGCACCCACTTTTTGCTTGATATCCAAGCAGTGCTTCAGAGAGCTTCTGTTCAAGCATTTCAAAGCTCTCTGGCTTGGGTGGTGATGGCATGATTGTCAGCATAGATAAAACTCTCTGTCCCTTCTGGCAGCAGCTGATCATTTGTGTAAACGTTAAGCATTGATGGAGCAAGCACGTTCTCCTGAGGCAGGCCGTTCTTCTGTTTTCACCATCTACATCTGTGGAAGTTGCTTTTGGGTTGATCCAGCATGGTTATTCTTATTTTTAGTGGGATGGTTACAGTTTGACTTGAGAGGAAAATGTATATTAAGCGTGGATATTTTCATTAACTAAAAATAAAAACATTTTGAACTGCGGCAAATTTAGCAGTCAATGTTTTCACATTTCAGTTATATATTGTAAAGATGCTGTGCTTGTTGATTTTTTAATGGATACCTGAGTCATAAGGTCCCCCCCCCCCACTACAAAGAGAAATAGAAAGAAGGAGAATGGGGGTGTGGAGATGAGGAAGAGAGAGAAAGAGAGGAGGACGAGGAGGAGCATACTATACAAAGTTCTGTAGAGGAGCTGATAAATAATTTACTCATTTTGGCAGATGCATTTTTATCAGCAAATATTGAAATCACTTCTACAGTAATTTCTGGCTTTAAGGATTTCTGAGGGTGTGAGATGAAGGTTACTCCAAAAATGGCAGTGAAATGGAAAATTCATTTACTCTGCCTTGAATATATTTATTTACACATATGCATAGATTATGCTGTAGGCTTGGTGTGGAGCATAATATTTAACATATTTTAAAGTGTAAGCCAACATCTACAAAATACTGTTAAAATTAGATCCTATCCCTGGTGAAATCCCTGGAGCACAATTTCAGGTTAATGGAAGGAAAATTCTCAGTAAGGCTTAAATGCCCAATCATATATATTTTATGCTCAAATTGAACAACCAGTAATTTGCATTTTGCAGCACTTATTTTGTTGATTTGCTCATTCCATATAAAAATTATAGCAATATTATTAATGTGGGGCAGCTAAGGTTATCTGTTTCTAAAACAGTTGGTGCCTTTGGCATATATACCAAGAACATATGTCAATTTAATTGCTTGTAACAAAAGTGTTTCGGTACAAAAATGTGCTCAGCCATTAGTTGGCCAGAAATACAGATGTTACTGAACAATAATAATCTCAAATCTGAAATACATGGCTTTCATTATAAATCTTGGAATACAGAATTTATGGCTTCAAGTACTTATTTTTTCAGACTTTCATTTCTGAAAATTAGCACGGCACTCTTGCACTTGTGCCATACAGTATTTTTTTTGTATGTAACAACACACATTACTGCAAGCATTTGAAACAGATCTGTGGAAATCTTCTAACTCTGCCGTTTTATGGAAGGCCACACACTTACTGATGCTGAGGCACGGGTGCTACAAAGCCCCTTGCTATACATGTATTGACAATGCATGATCTGCCAGGAACTGTTAAGGCTGAAACCAATAATCTAATGCTTTGTGTACTGTTGTCCTGTGTGGTGAACCACGCAGGTATGATTTAGAGTATTTTCATAAATAGCAAATAACAGTCACAGCGATTGAAGTAATTTTACTGATCTGTGCACAACATTAACTCTTCTTTGAAGTTACAAATTCTTTATATTTCACCAGAATCTTCACTTAGCTTTTTTATTTAGGGACAAACCAAAGCATTTTTCTATCTGAAGCAGGACAACCAGTTATCTTTGCCCCTGCAACCTCCCATGCCTTTGAAAAGTTGCTCTAGATTAGAGAACTTTCTATAATATTGTGGGAAAAGCCATTGGGAGCTACAAGATAAGTGCAGATTTGCAAAGGATGATATCTGCTGCCCACCAGAACAGAATCAGAACAGAACCAGAGCTTCCACGAGTGGACCCAACTCCCTTTTCCTTAATGGACAAGCAGGATTGGATCCCTTTGGGACCTCTGTATGTGGGCAAGGTTGGGAGTGAACTTGGCAGCCTGCTGTGAAAATTTTGCATGGCACTTCGTAGATAAAATTACTCAGAATTTCTCCAACTGGTATGCTGTAATTCAAGTGGAAGTAACCTTGGCTCCTGTTTGTCCAGAGTTATTGGATACTTTTTGATTTGCGCAATGTTTTTGATATATATGATAGGTGTAGGGGACTTCTGCAGGAACAAGAACACACAGACCTATGTGAAGATCCCTTACCTTGCCAGCCGGGGGTGGCAGGGCCTAGGAAAAGACAGGCTAGGTAGTTTCAGCTTAGAAGGCCTGGCAGAGAGCTGCAGGAGCCATCTTAGTTTAGGGAAGACTCCAGTTCAGAGAGGGGGAGTGGCCTAGGCCTGAGCCAGCCCAGCAACAGCCAGGATTGGTTTGGAAAAGGGGGCGGAGTTAGACAGTTGGAGGGAAAGAGAGAAGCTTATTTTGACTGTTCAGTTTAGTTCTGGGTGATGTTAGAGTAGGATTAGAGTTTTAGGAGTCTCTGTTAGGAAATAGGCAGCTTGCCTGAAGTTTGCACAGCAAAGCAGGCTGTGGCAGACTGGTTACAGCTATTTTAGAGGAAAAATAGCTGGGTTTTGTAATAGGAACTGTAACAAAGATAGAACCATTCTCTCATGCAACCGATACGCTTTTAAGAACAAGAACACTTTCATTGCAACAGCCAAGCCTATTCAACTGCATTCGCTTTATTCTGTAACTTCTATTCAATAAACTCTTTCTTGTTATTTTTAAAAACTTAAGCCTGAGTCATGTGCCATTTGTAGATTCAGTCCCTTTCCTTTTTGAATCAACCTCTCCTGTTTCCCCTCAGAGAAGCCCTTGGTAATAGACAGTACTTCGTGGTGTTTTTTTAAAAAAACCCCTTTCTTAGTTTAAATAGCTAGAGGGTTCCTGATTCATTTGATTTATGGTGGCAGCGAAGGTTTTAATAAAGAGACATCCCCTCAAATGCTATAAGTGCCAAAGTGGTGTGAATTCCTTATTGAAGGAGGGACAGTGTTGGGATCTGTTTGCCCCCTGTCCAGTTATATTGTTTAGCCATAAAGACTGCCTTTATGATTAGGGGTAGATGGTGGGATTGACTGCATTGCCATCTGCCTGGTTATTATAATTGGTGGGGCAGTGGTGGGTTTTCTTTACCCCCTTGCCCAAGTAGCATAAAGGAGCCTTTATAACCTACATAGGGAACTGGACAGGATGAGTATGTTCCTATTGGTTCTGCTGGACCTTTCAGCAGCTTTCAATACTATTGACCATTGTAGCATACCTCACTGGGATGACAGTTGGAGACACTGCTTTAGTGGCTCTGTTCCTTCCTGAATGAGTGAACTCATAATGTGGCTATAAGTGAGTCTTTTGCAACCCTTGAATATTAGTTGATGGGCTTTCTCTTTTTATCTTATTTAATATATCCATAATGCTGGAAAAGTCAGCCTGGAGCTTTGACATGTTGTGCCACCAATACACAGAAGACATTTAGATCTACTACACTTTCCTACCCTAATCCAAGGAGATTATTTATCATCGGTAATGGACTGGGTAAGAGTGAATGAATTAAAACTTAATCCAAACAAGACAGAGGCCATAAAAAAGCAGATGAAGGAATCAGTTTTGAGGTGCGCATTGCAGCTTAGAAGCTAAGGTGAATGTGGCTTGGGATGAGGGGGGAGGCGCCACTTGTCCTTAAGTCTATAAACTGGGTGGGGGCAAGGAAAAGCAGCACCCTCCCAATCAGTCTTGGCTTGTTGGACAGCTTTGGCTTTCCAACTGGCCTATTCGTGACTGAATGAAGTCAGTTTGGGAAGCTACCGCTCCTCCATCATACCAAAGCTAGTTAGTTTGCTAGCTTCAGTCTAACGGAGGGGTACAGACCCTTTTTTGCGTGCAATTCAAATATGCCATCGAATGTAATGCACATCTCCATTTTGGCAATTAACCGCCACCCCCCCCCCCCAAAAAAAGAAAAGATAAACTAAATTTGAATAAAAACAGTATCTTTCAGAAAATAGAGATTTACAAGTTGAGTCTGCTACTGAATTCAGATTTGAATCTCGGTGACCCAGTTTCTGCAATGACCGGGAATGCTTTCGCTCATGTAATGCTTGTGTACCAAATGCACCTCCTACTTAACAAACCACATCTGATCATGGCAGCATTTTCTTTAATTACATCCTGTTTGGACTACTGTAATATGCTCTACAATAGATCGGCTTTTGAAGAGTGTTCGGAAACTTCAGGTTGTTCAAAGGGTTGCAGCTGAAATACAGGATACTGACCCAGGTTACAGGGACCACATTTCTCTCTTGTTAAAATAGCTTGCATTTGTTTCCAGGAACTGACATCAGGGCCAGGCTTTCAGGATGAGATCATCAGGAAAGGCCTGATCCACCGCTCTCAAACTCCCTTCTCAGGAAAGCCTGAATGGTCCCTCCATGCTGTCTTTCTGGCCGTAGACAGAACCTTTTTATTCTGACAGATTTTGAGCACAGAATGTTTCTGAGGAATGGGTGAGAGGTTGCTGTATTGTTTTGAATGGAACTACTTTTAAAGGTTTTGAAATTTTTGAATATAATTTTATTATTTTAACTAGAGATTTGAAGTGTTTTAGTATTCTATTTTAATGTGCACTTTTTGCATCTTCTAACGGTATTGCTCTTTTAAGCTGGAAGCAGCTTGAGTCCCAAGTTTAGGATGAATGTTGGATACAAATAAATATAAATAACAACAACATTTCACATATTTCAACCCATTAGATAGACTGGAAAGGGGGTGCTTTTGATATCACACTTGAAGAAGCTTCGAAAATTTCAACAAGTTTAAACTTACACAGAAGTGTTAGTATTAGTCAGTGCATTATCTTGCAAAGGATAAAATAGATGTACAGTTGCAAATCTTAAAATATGCTACTCAGAAAATATTAAACTCAGAATCATGTGCATCTGCAATGGTGAATCTCCGACACCATCGCATTTGTATTTGCATGTGTATTGTTTCTATTTTGCTCCTCTTCATTTACTATAGATTTTTCCAGGAAGACCTGAACAGATAAGATCCATTTAATTCTCTTTTTCTAAGCATTCTTAAAACGGCATGATTGTTGTCATAGTGATACTGTACTATCATGAGAATGGGGATGAATCTTTATTGAAGGAAGAGAAAGAAAGAAAATGCCACCGTTGTAGTTAAATGCATACACAAACAATTTTATTGGCAGTGTAAGGTAACTTATGAACACATTAATGCTAAATGAATGTTTGATTAAATTTTGTTTTAATTTTTCTTGTAGTGAGAAAATTATTCTCCAGATAATATGACATAAATCCCTATCTTTATGTGATGACAGTGCACTATTTTCCAATTAGAAGCAGACATGAATTACTGGCAAAGTCAGGAGTTGCAATACTACCTTGTAAAATCTCTTTTACTGTGCTATCAATACAGATTGTATGCTGGGTTAAAAGGTAAACTAATAATTTTAGGAAAGGCAGTCATAGTATTTTGAACTCACAGAACTCTTCATGGGCAAGCATGCCATTTTGCATACAAATCAGGCCTACTCCATTATCTGTTAGAACAAAGAAACCATTCCAAATGTCATTAGATGTTGATTGTGGTCTCTCTGAAAGCTGAGCCATGTTTAAACATTTGAAAGGCTTTCATAAGGAAGAGGGAATAGGCTTGTTTACTAGGCCTGTCGATTTTAGTTCGTTAATTCGTTTTTCGGAATTTATTCGTTATTTTTAGCATATCCGACGCGATTTCAAAACATTTTTTCAAACCCGGAAGGGTTTAAAAATATCGAAACAGCAGCCCCATTTTTTTTACGAGCTTCAGCTCGTCTCGTTAATGGGATGGAGGCTGCTGTGCTGCTGGTGCCTGGGAGCCCTTTCCCTTTCCCTGCTTCACCTACGGAAAGCCTGAAGGGACATACTTTCTTCCTCAAAAAAAAATACGTATTTGAATACTTGCTTGGTCTGTGAAGCTTGGTTGGCAGGTTGAGGGCGGCGTGTGTGGGGAGGGAAACTGATGGTCAAGGCGAAGGCACGGGAGAAGGGCGCGCGCGAAAGGGAGGGAGATGTGATTGGCCGGCGGGGCAGATGATTGACAGAAACAGGAGAAGGTCGTTGCAGCCAAGCGAAGAGAGAGAGAGGAGGGCGCCCTCCTCCTCCTCCTCCTCCTCCAGCTGGGAAGAGAGCAAGCGAAGAGAGAGAGAGAGGAGGGCGCAGCAGCCGGAGCCGATCGGATGGCGCGCGCGCTCCTGCGCCCTCCTCCTCCTCCTCCCCCTCCAGCTGGGAAGAGAGCAAGCGAAGAGAGAGAGAGAGGAGGGCGCAGCAGCCCGAGCCGATTGGATGGCGCGCGCGCTCCTGCGCCCTCCTCCTCCTCCTCCCCCTCCAGCTGGGAAGAGAGCAAGCGAAGAGAGAGAGAGAGGAGGGCGCAGCAGCCCGAGCCGATCGGATGGCGCGCGCGCTCCTGCGCCCTCCTCCTCCTCCTCCTCCTCCAGCTGGGAAGAGAGCAAGCGAAGAGAGAGAGAGAGGAGGGCGCAGCAGCCCGAGCCGATCGGATGGCGCGCGCGCTCCTGCGCCCTCCTCCTCCTCCTCCCCCTCCAGCTGGGAAGAGAGCAAGCGAAGAGAGAGAGAGAGGAGGAGGAGGAGGGCGCAGGAGCGCGCGCGCCATCCGATTGGCTCGGGCTGCTGCGCCCTCCTCTCTCTCTCTCTTCGCTTGCTCTCTTCCCAGCTGGAGGAGGAGGAGGAGGAGGAGGGCGCCCTCCTCTCTCTCTCTTCGCTTGGCTGCAACGACCTTCTCCTGTTTCTGTCAATCATCTGCCCCGCCGGCCAATCACATCTCCCTCCCTTTCGCGCGCGCCCTTCTCCCCTGCCTTCGCCTTGACCATCAGTTTCCCTCCCCACACACGCCTCAACCTGCCAACCAAGCTTCACAGACCAAGCAAGTATTCAAATACGTATTTTTTTTGAGGAAGAAAGTATGTCCCTTCAGGCTTTCCGTAGGTGAAGCAGGGAAAGGGATTGCTCACGCCGTAGAGCAGTAAAGATGGCGGCGCCCAGGAGAGCAAAGTGATAGCGTTCTGGAGGGGGATCTTTTGGCCAAGCAGGTAGGTGGCTCCTCATAGTTACTCAGGCTATTTATTATAATAATAAATAATAAAGGTGGGAAAGAGAGAGAGAAATATGTTTACTAGGCCTGTTTGATCAAGAAAAAAATTGTTTCTAAAATGTTTTGTAAATATTTACGAAATTTCGTAAATAACAAAACATTTTTTTGGAAAGTTTTGTAAATATTTTAAATATCGAAACAAAAAAACACCCCAATTACGAATTGATTTTAGAAACAAATTTTTTCTTGATCAAACAGGCCTATTGTTTACTGTTGTCCTGGGGACTAAAACTTGCAGCAATGGGTTCAAATAAACAGGAAAGGAGATTCAACCTTAACATTCTTGACCATAAGAGCTGTTCAACAGTGGAACTCTCTGCCTCAGGGGTGTCAGAGTGCCTTCTTTGAAGACTTTTAAACCAGATGGCCATCTATAGGGGATACTTTGATTTTGCTTTTTGTGCATGACTTCATGCTGTGAGTACAGAGTTCCATGTGCAGTCCATTGGATTGTAGTCTACATAAATTTCATTTTCATTAAAATACATTAGCTTGATCAGGAAATCAACACAGAAGTATATCCTAGATTTCACATGTAAAGGTAATAGACACTGAGAAAGAAAATCAGCAGTGGATGCATATGGAGTTTTTGGAGAAATTGAGATATAAGAATTGTAAAAGATAGGGGAGATTTATCAAATCACTCAGGGAAAGTACAAATAAATATCCATTGTTTGTAGGGAAGGTTGAAGCTCTGAATGGATTTCAACTTGCAAGAGTAATTAACAATTATTTAACAATATTTTCAGTTTTGTTCAAAGAAAGAGCAAAAAAACAAACAAGTGGCATGCCTGCTGCATTAAGTTAGATAAATACTAATGAATGATATTCTGAAAGTGAAACACCAGGGATATAAAACTTCTGTGTTCCCCTTTTTGACTGTCAGGAATGAAAAAAATGACATTCTTGGTACAGAAAATGTATTTTCTGCTTTAAAAAAAACTCATATTGTATACACACAAAGCCCCTTTAAAGAAGTGCTGACTTTTGTTCTGCTACTTGGCAGGGTTCCTGAGCATCAAGAAATCCCCAGCAGGAAAAGCCCCCATTAAAATCAATATTATTTCTATTCCTACTCAATGCATGTTTTCCATCTGCATTCTCCCTAAAGAAAAACCATGCTCAATCTCATGAAAATAAATGACGTAATGTCAAATAAGTAAAGATGTTTTACAGAAAGATAGAATACTCTAAATAATTTCAGTTTCCCATGATCAGATGAAAGACACCTGAGGGCACCAAAGGGACTTACAGATTGATTGTTGTCTCTGTTATCAAAAGGTAGATAAAGAAGGCCTGAATAACTCTAAACCAGTGTGCTTGAGGAATCGTTCCAGAAAATACATAAACAGACTTTTTTTCATATCAAGAGCAACTTGAGAAACTACAAGTTGCTTCTGGTGTGAGAGAAATGCCTGTCTGCGAGGACTTTGCCCAGGGGATACCTGGATGTTTTACCATCCTGTGTGAGGCTTCTCTCATTTCCCCACATGAGAATCTGGAGCTGACTGACAGGCGCTCACCCCTTTCGGTCAGCAGTCCTGCCGGTACAAGGGTTTAACCCATTATGCCACCGAGGGCTCCCTTAAACAGAATATGAACACTTTAAAAATGCTGTGTTTGCTAAGAACATATTAAAAAAAACTAATTTCTGATAAACAAATCATGCTTACATAATTTTATTATTTTTGGACAGTTACAAACTAGGGAGATCAGCTCCATAATGATAAGATGGCTGCAGATGGCATGGAAACTCTTTGGTGCAGTGGTCCTCAACCTGTGGGTCCCCAGATGTTGTGGCCTTCAACTCCCAGAAATCCTAACAGCTGGTAAACTGGCTAGGAATTCTGGGAGTTGTAGGCCAAAACACCTGGGGACCCACAGGTTGAGAACCACTGGTAAAGACCAATATGCTGTACATTGAACATACAAGAGTTTCTTCTGCTTGTCCTGACTTGAGAGATTCAAGTATTTGTAAATTCCTTTCTCACATAAAAGAAGGAATAAGTATAGAATGAATGACATCTGGCTTGATTGAAGCACACATCAAAAGAAACTGGAACACAAGCTGAATATGAATCAGTTGTGAGTGTGATAGCAAAAACAATCCCAGTTCAATTCAGGGATGTATGCACACAAGTACAGTATCTGGATGAAGTAATACTACCACTCTTCTGCCATCAGATCTTATTTCGAAAAAATATTCCTGGCCCCACATTTGAGGGAAAATAATAATAATATTATTATTAATAATATTAATAATAATAACAACAACTTTATTTTAAAATCCCACCTCCATCTCCCCGAAGGGACTCGAGGTGGCTTACATGGGGCCAAGCCCAAACAACAAAGTTAAAACATAGCATATTTAAAAAAACATCAGTATAACGAACATAAAACATTATAACAATATATAAAGCAAGCATCAGAAACAACAACCAATAGTATAATTCAGCCTTCTTTGCACAAAACCATTGCATTTCGTACAAAACCCATTGTGGGTTTTTTCTTCCCAAAATTTGAAAAAGCAAAATCTCACAAATTCTTCTATGGCAACATAAATTTAAATGTTTTTATTTAAGAAAAAAACCTAAATAAATGAAAATTTGAATTCCTAGATGAGATAACCATTTTCAAATATAAATGATAACATATGAAAGACGAATCAAGCTTATTTCCTACCACTGTAGAAAGTAAGACCTGAACTCAGAGCAGCAGCAATTTGAGCTAACTTTAAAACATAACACTTTTGTCTAAGCCAATACAATTTTTTTGGACACAAGACAGTATGCAGGTTACTTTGAAATAACATGGCAGTGTTTTCTCCCCCCCCCCCCCTTATGCTGTTTAGTTTTTCTGTTGTTGCCTTTTATTCTTTTTACTGAGCTACAAATATTATACAACTTAATTGAACTGTGGCACAAAGCTGACTTAAAGCATCATGTGCTGCCAGAAAGTAGGAGAAATACATAGGCTAAGAGCAGCAAGAAATGAAAAGGCAGTGGTTTATGTGAAAATTACACACAAATAAATAACGGTATGAACATTATAATAAAAACAGGGAACGATATCATTGCTAATCAATCTTGAACATTCTGTCTCTTACAGATGTTGATACAAAGTTATGTGCTAAAATAATTGTAGTGTAGGCTCTCTGGTAATTACTGTTGTTCATTTGCCATGTTGTGCAAAAAGGAAAAGGAAGAAAGAGTCTTGCAGTCTGCAGCTGCAAATCTCCAAGGAACAAGCAAAAAGATAGCAGAAGGGTGATAGTCATCCATCATGCCTGACAATTTCACAGCCTAGAATAACTTGACAGAGACCCAGAACAAAATGTTATTGAGAATTGAATGCTACTAAGCTGAGTGAATTGACTTTCTGATGGCAGAGGGACCTATTTAAAGTGGCTGATCACGTTTGTTTTGTTTTTATTTCCTTTCTACTGTATGTGTTCTGTTTTACTGGACATGCTGGAATGTCTCTCTTGCCTTGGGTCCTGCTGAGATGCCTCCTCTTCCAAGGAATTGATTTTTTTAAAGGGGCAACTGCTGTTAAAAGATCTGTTTAATTGATTAATTATCTCCTTTTCAATAATTAATCACTGATTTAAATTTAAATATGCATATTAATTTCCATTCATTTTTTTAAAAAAAGAATGAATGACTAATATTATTTTTCTTCTCAGTCCCTAATACAACAATAGGGAACATAGTCTAAAAATAGACAAATAGATGCTTATTTCATAATCCTGCTGTTACAAATCCAAGATCTGACTGATTAATCTAATGATTAAACCAATTAAAGCTAAATTATGTGTCACCCATTATTAACACCTGCTTGCTGTATATTTTGCTAGCTGAAATACCACTAGCCTGGACTCCCTCCTGCCCCCTATTTCCCTCTTAATTTACCAGATGAAGCCTTCAATGAGGGACTGAGGCCTTTTCCTCTCTTCTTCCTCCCTTGAAGATCCAACAAGGGAGGAGACATCCCCTCTCCCCTACCTAAAGCCCTCTTTTGGCTCTTCCAAAAAAAGGGGTTGGGGTGGGGTGGGAGGGAGGCTTAGACCTTGTTAGAGTCATCTCTTGCTAAGTGCAGGGGAAAATGGGAAGGGAGGAGGAGGCTGGCAGTGCCCATGCCCACCCCTGCTGATCTCAGATTCTGAGGTTTAGGCCAGCTGTGTGACCTCCATCCCAAAAGGAAATGGAATTTAAAATCCTAATTCCTCATCCATTTTTTGCCTGTCTGGAAGAACTCTAAGAGAAAACCCTCCTCTGAAACCCTTAAATGCTTGTCCTGGCTTATATAAGGAAATATTTTGGACCCAGACTTTAAAGGTCAAAACCAGCTCTTTGAATTCTGCCTGAAAATGGAGTGGTAATACATGCAGTTGTTTCAACAGAGGTGATCACATGATCCTTGGAGCCACCCCTGGTCAACATTTTGCTGCAGCATTTTGGATCAACTAAAGATTCTGAACAGTTTCTAAAGACAGCTTTCTGTAGTGTGCATTATTAGATTAATCAAGGCATGTGTCACTGTAGCCACATCTAGTTTCTCAAGTAAGGGTGAAGTTGGCTCATTCATTTTAACATTGCAAATGCACCCCTGGCCACAGCTGAAACCTGGGCATCTAGGCTCAGACCTGAGTCCAGAAGGGCATCCAAGTTATATATCTGACATTTCAGGTGAGGTGTAATCTCCTCTAGCAAAGGCTGAATCCCTATTCCCTGATCAGCCTTCCAATTAACCAGGAGTACCTCAATCTTCTCTGGGTTAAGTTTCAATTTGTTCCTCCACATCCCAGTCCATTAATGATAGTAGACACTAGTCTAATGCAGAAACATCTCCCTTGGGATTGGATGGAAAGCATTGGAGTTGTATGTCATTACCATACTGATGACATTGAACACCCAAATACTTGATGGCTTCTCCCAGTGGTTTCATGTTGATATTGGAACAGCATGGGCCACATTAAGTGAGTTCTGAGGAACACTCCAGGATAGTGGCCTAGAGGGTGTTGTTGTTGATGGGAATTCCAAGAGATTGTGTTCTGCCTTCCCATCTGTTATTTCTCTGATATTTTGTGTTTACTGGTTGTGGTAAGGAAACTATAGAAGAAAATCGAGGGCTGGGTGCCTAAAAGATTACTGAAGGACAGAATCCAGAGGCTTCATTTGGGGGGCCTTTTGAATGGTGAAGCTTGAAAAGAGGGTAAACTTCCATGCAACCCAGAGTGCTTATAGCATGATTTGGTCTTTTTATGCAACTTATATGTGGCCCAAACATCATTAGGATGAACAATTGCTTGAGGGGCTTGAGGGTCAAATCAATCAATAAACTATTAAATAAATGTGTTTATTTTGTCTGTTCTCCTTCCCATGTTTTACTTATTATTATGAATCTATGTGTATATTTATGTAATGAAATAAGATGTTGCAAATATACTACTTACTAATGTTGAGCTTAGATACTAATTTGCCTCTGAAATGAACTGACAAGTGAAGCAGGAACTCAAGGAACTATTAAACACCAAATTATGGTATTATGTCAGCAATAAATTTGTATATTAATTTTGTTATAGGACTTATAAAAAATTATACCATCAAGCAATTTGTCCATACCTTTTTATTTGTGCCCCTTTCTATCATCCAAATAATAAAGGATACCCATTGTGTTAAGGCACAGTCAGTACTTTGTAATATCTGTTTTAACCTTAGAGCTGTCCTGGGATTTATAAAAAAACCAAAACTACACTTAGCCAATTTTATTCTCTCTGAGTGCTAAAATTAATTTTTTTATGAAGTTTTATGGAATGGATTGTAATGTTACTACTGTGTAATTTTCCTCTTCTGTATGCATCTGTGTAGAAGACAAAAGTAGATCCTTCTTTTTTAAGCCCATATCTTAATGATTTTAATACTTTTCTTTTTACTCTTTGGCTCTCTTAAAGGCAACACACCACAATATTTTGTTGCTTGAAAAGGGAGGCGTTGGTGTGAATAAATTGACATCATTCCTTTCAAAGATGCCTCACTGCACAGTCTCAACACCCATTTTTTAAAATAGAAAATGAGATAATTAATAAACCTTAAAAATCAATAAAGTATGTTTTTCAGATCTTTCATATCTGGTGTGTTTCATTTTGTGTTCAAACTTCAAGCAGCTTTAAAAAAAATTCAAAGTGGGGAGAAGTAAAAGTATACATTGAAATAGGATATAATCTAGTAAACTTGTATATGTTTCGTGTTGACTTTTGACATTTTGCTGTCTTTGTTTTCCATGTTTGGTTAAGGGTTCCACATAATGCATTGTAATACACTGAATCCCATATACATTGTTTATATATCACATTTCCATAAATAAAAAATGGTGAGCACTCTTAATGTGTGTAAGAGGTACTATATTTTTCCTTTGCATCTCTTTCCCCCTCCATGTTTTTCCTCTCTTTCACACCCAATAAGATTAGAAGCAAATCAGTACACATGAACCCATGTTTGTACATGCCATATTCCTTCTCTGCTGTTTAGAGACACTACCCCAAATTAAGCAGGATCAGCTTGGTTAGTACTTGCTGAAGACCACCAATGAATTGCTACCAGGCCCAATTCAAGGTGCTGGTGTTGGCCTACAAAGCCCTAAACGGTTCCGGCCCAAAATACCTATCTGACCGCATCTCGGCCTATGAGCCCACGAGGACCTTGAGATCGTCTGGAGAGGCCCTTCTCTCGATCCCGCCTGCCTCACAGGCACGCCTGGCGGGGACGAGGGATAGGGCCTTCTTGGTGGTGGCCCCCGGCTGTGGAACACCCTCCCTGAGACATCAGACAGGCGCCCTCCCTTATGACATTCCGCAAGAGCCTGAAGACGTGGTTGTTTGAGAAGGCGTTTGACTAAGTGCTACAACAAATTGGCAATGATGAGTGGAACGGAATATGGACAACGAGATTGGATTGTGATTCTATGATGAGACGTCGCGAATGATTTAGTGTAATGGTATTATTAATAGTGATGTTGTTATTGTTGTTTATGATATTGCTTTCATGGTAAATTGTCTTTTTATATGTTGTACACCGCCGTGAGTCGCCCTAGGGCTGAGAACGGCGGTCAACAAATGCAGTAAATAAATAAATAAATAAATAAATAAATAAATACTAGGCACCACAGGCTCTATTTAAGAAAAGAATTGGCCAAAACATCTCTGGGTATTCCTTGCCCAAGAAAACTTTATGAAATTCATGGGATCAACAGGTATCTTGAGGACACACACAGCAGACCCCAACTACGAAAATTAACCAAAAATTATATTTGTAATTATATAATTGTTACTGAGAGATAAGAACAATAAATATTTATATTGAGAAGGCAGCATGCAATATAAAAGAACAATACAACAAATGCTGTAGTCCAGCAAGCATCAGAGGATTTTTCTGAAGGTTCAGAGGATGAGAAGGATGACGAGTTTCAAAGTGAGAAGTCTTTGAGTGATTGGGGAGAACTGCGGACAGATGAGGCCAATGTTTTGGATTCTTGTGCTTGTTCCCAGGCAACAGAAGGAAGTGAAAGTTCCAGTTCCCTTGAGAAAAGACCTTGGGCAGTTAGGGAGCTTTCCAGGGAGACTAGATTAGACCTGAGAATGCAGACCTGAGTGAAAAACAGACAAACTCAATATTCTCGGCAGATCTGAGATAAGACTCTGAAGTCCAGATGTGTCAGACATGATGTCATGGGTGTCTTAGAGGGCTTAAATCAAGTGGTTTGATTTCAAGTCTCTCAGAGGAGACAAAGTTGCTATTGGAGATTGTTCTTCTGTTTCTGCTCTCAAGTTCTTGGTCCAAGTATTCTTAAGTTTCCTATGCTTGCTTATGCCTGTGTTTCCTTGAAGAGTTTATCTCGAAAAGGTTACTATTTTCATGTTCATGGATTTATGTTTGGAATACTACTGTGGATTTTAGTTTCCTTGACTTTATGTTCCTTGTCATTTTTGGATTACTGCTATTTTGTATTTTCTATTCTGCTGATCCTTTTGGAATTGCCCTTTACCCTCTTTTATCTACTTCCTTTAATAAACATTAGATAGAATTGCTAGAGTCTGGTGTGGTGCTGGGTGAAAAGGTGTTTCAGTGCTAGAGTGCAACAACAAAAACATACAAAAATGAATGTTAAAATGGAATTAAAGCAATCCCAGTATTAAGGCAGTTCAGATATGCACTTAATAAAATGCAATCAAATAATCAAATGCTATAAAATCGTGTTGAGTTTAAAACAAAACAGCCCCCCTCAGCCCATTCTTTTAAAACTTTCTGTTTTGCCTGCCAATGGAAAAACAGCAAGGGAGGGTATTCAAGAATCTAGGGTCAGCCATTGAGAAGGTTTTGTCCCACATCCCAACCAGAGGTGATTGTGACGGTGATTGGATTGAGAGAATGTCTTCTCCTGATGATCTCAAGGCCTGGACTGCCTCATATGGTGAAATGTGATCTAATTGATGGCCTGGACCTGAGCCTAATAATCATAATAATTAATTACCTGCCTCTACTTGCTGCTCAAGTCAGGGGACATGTACTTTGTTTTATTTTATCATTTTAGTTAAAATAGTGAGATAAAACAAAGCACTATTAAAACACATGTAACAAATAAACACAAGTAAAATGCAGCTTAAAATTACCAATAAAATGCAGGTTAAAGTTCACAAGATAACATTGATGGGGTAAACCTGATGGAAGATATCCATCTTAATGTGTCTTAAATTCTGATAGCTGATTTAGCTGTCAGATCTCTTCTGTCAGATAATTCCACAGTCTTGGTGCAGACAGTGAAAAGGTCCTCTGGATGATGGTCACCAGCTACTGGGTTCTGGAGGACTGGTGTGCCCCCCCCCCCAAAAAAGAGGACCTCAATGTCTGGAGTGGATTGTATGAGAGAAGGCAATCCTGTAGGTAAGCTGGACCCAAATGTAAGGCTTTTCATGTCAAAACTGACACTTCGTACTTTGCCAGGAAACTCATTGGCAACCAGTGGAGTGAATATAGCATAAGTGTAATAGGCTCATTCCTGATTTTCCTCTAACTAGTCTAGCTGTTATGTTTTGAACTAATTGGAGTTTCTGAACTTGGTTCAAAGTTAGCCCCAAAAAAAGCATGGCAATATAGGTTTTATATTTTAAACTAGTTTGGGGACCTGGTGCTGCCTGGATTATTAGAGAAAGTGGGTAATGGCAGTTCTCTATGCCAAATTTGGTCTTTATTGGTCATTGGATGATGGTTGCATTGTTTTCAGGAAGTGAGTAAAGGTACTTGAAGTCCCATCATCCATGGTCCACCCTCCTCCAAACAGCAGCAGGATATAGAGTGGGTCATGGGGGCTCCGTGTGCCAAGTTTGGTCTTTATCAGTCATTGGATGAGGGTGGCAGTGGTTTCAGTAAGTGAGTGAAGGTACTGCAAGTCCCATCATCCAAAGTCCATCCTCCTTCAAACTGCAGCAGGATATAGAGTGGGTCATGGGGGCTCTGTGTGCTAAGTTTGGTCTTAATCAGTCATTGGATTAGGGTCGCAATGGTTTCAGTAAGTGAGTAAAGGTACTGCAAGTCCCATCATCCATGATCCACTCTCCTCCAAACTGAAACAGGATGTAGATAGGGTCATGGGGACTCTGTGTGCCAAGTTTGGTCTTGATCAGTCATTTGTTCAGGGTTGCAGTGGTTTCAGTAAGTGAGTAAAGGTACTGCAAGTCCCATCATCCATGGTCAACCCTCCTCCAAACTGCAGCCAAACTGTTAAAATTACTACACTGAGACCCAGTGTAGTAATTTTAACAACGCAATCATTTGTTCCATGTTTATGCTCTGTACTAGCTGAAGTTTCTGAATACTATTCAAAGCACTTTGTACTACCTGAAGTTACGAAATACTCTTCAAATACTATGTCATGTAGAGTGCATTACAGTAATCCAAATTTGATGTAACTTGTTGCAGGCAACTAGGTATTTATAATTTGTTGTTTCTAAATCCTATTGAAATCTGAGATTAACCAGACTTGGGAGAAACTATTTACTACACATTCAGTTGAGCCTTACACAACGAAAACAGAAAGGTCTAGTCAGGCTGTTAGGTAAGTATGTTGGCAAATCATAGGCATATCATTTTAAGGAGGAAAAGAAACATATTAATGGTGGAATGATCTTAACATAGATGCAAGAAACTCAAAAGCAAAACCAACCATCTCTTGTGGAAACAAGTCTTGTCATTCTGGGTGACCTCTTATTTTTCAAATGCTAATGCGACCTGGGAGTATGCTTTTCAAATCCTACTGTCACAGAACAATGAGCAGACATACATAATTGATATTTGATAGTTTTATGCTTCTTTCTATGTGTTTCATAAACAGTCATTTAAATTATTGATAATTTGTTTGTTTTCAGCTTTCTTTGTAAATGAGTATTTTATTTAGAGAGTATACCCTTTCAGGCTATGTGGAATTGTCATCCATCTGACAAAGATATTTGTATGAGATTTTCATCATTTTGTGACGTTTGTTTTTTGTTTACACCACTTCAGTAATTCACTTCTGAGACTAAAAGTTGCTTTTGAGGTTTAAACATACTGCTGGATGCCAAAAAAGCATCAGATTCTTCTGTGTTTGAAAGCTTTTGGGCCATCAAGTGATCAAAACCTGCCAGAATCAAACTTGAGATCTGCCATTATAAATAAGGCACTGACAATTCATATTGTGAAAGGTCATCCCAAGGGGTGAAGAAGCAAAGACAACTGAATTGCCCTTGTTCTTTCTGAGACTAAAATGTGAATGCAATATAGGGTTCCTTTTGAATTTTGCTTGTCTCATTGTGTGAGATATATCCGTTTCTGAATAAATTAGTTTTGTTTTCATTTTTAAAAACAATTGTGTAACCAGATTTTGTCAAATATGGTGGATCTTTGAGGATTACAGCTTGTATGGTTATTCTATGTTTGCTGCTCATATGTTTATACAGAAAATGTTGCAAAATAACAGGAGGATGCTGAAGACATTTGTTGCCACTTTGTTGTATTGTGATAGAATCCCATACAGTGCCATAGTTCAGATTGAGATAATTCATTTCAAAATGAATCAAAGCATAAGAATAATTTTTCAGTTCTTCTCAACTGCAGCATTTCTGGGTAGTCTCTCTTGACAGCTTAGAGATTATATGGAAAGGCCTAGGATCTGGTGCAAAAGGCTACAGAATTGAGTGAATCTGGACAGAAGGACTATGAGGTTAATATATACAGGCGGTTAATAGTCAGTTTTTCTAAGCAACTATTTCACAATTACAATAATTTTCAACACAAGCACCACCTATAGTGTTCTATCACTGTTTATCATCCAGGTTATATGTGCATAGCCTTAGCTTGGGTAGTTGTACTGTAGTATAGGAAGCGGGTGCTTACTCCTTCTTCTCTTTCCCAAACTACTAATCAGCACTCTTATCAATTAGCTTATAGCAAAGCATATGAAGCATATTATTAATTAGCTAATAAGAAATGCATTAGGTCAGACAAATGAGGACAATCGTGAATGTATGCATGATCTACATTTACTGGATCACAGTATTTTCATGCCTCTCTTGAATTCGTCTTAAGAGGAGCATGATACATTCTTGCAGAATTCTTGAATGCATTCCTGTGGCTATTATGTAAGGGATGTTTCTGGTGAATAGCATTTTTTCCTTCTGATCCAATGTTTGCTGGGTCAGAAACTGGAAGTGTCATTCTGATTCACAGGGAAGTTCACATTGTCATACACATCAAAATGAGATATTTCTCCATACTCTATCACTTTCAGTGGAGTATGTCTTTGAATACAAGCATTTACCTACATTCAAGTGCACAATTTGCACACCTCCTTGACTGCATAATCTTTTACTCAGATTTATACTTTCATCTTTTTCTAGAACAGTACATGTTTCTTTAAGTATGCTGCTAAATTGTGATATTAATTGATCTGTATCATATTTCAGGCAAAAATTTCATCAGGAAAATTCAAAGTTACCTAGGAAACCACCATGTAGATATTCATGTTAATGGCATCACTTTTTTCCAAGATCTTTGGGGCTAATCCACAATGGCATATGGCATTTCCCTCCAATCCTTATAATTTATAGTGGAACAGAATACAAGAAAGTGCAATAAAACCATGCATTTTTCCTGTATTTTGTGTTTACCATAATTTTTGTAGGATGTTTAATTACTATCAGTGCTAAAGCATTTTGAACTTCCACTAAAATTATGGAGACTTTCTCCCTGCTAGTTGTGTTTGGGGCTGATAATAGTTGGGATGCAGCTCTATTTCTATTTTACAAAAAACAAATATTTCATTGTTGGTCATAAAAGCTTGTACATTTATAAAAATTTCATGAACCAAAATCCTTTGATCTACTGCTAGGCAAGGTTGATTAGTATGTTCATCTTGCCTGGCCCTTAGAGAAATTTGCATTATGTTCAAGTTGTGGTAGTTGCATTGTGTTCAAGTTGTGGTAGTTGCATTGTGTTCAAGTTGTAGTAGCAAGGCAGTTGTTCTCCAAAAGTAACAATATCTGAGAGCAACAGCATATTTTTTTTATATTCTTGCTTTTTATATAATAAATATGAAAACCTTTTGAAATGTTGTTGACCATATGCTTTCAGCTCAATTTTGACATGAGGATAATAAAGTTGTACAAAACACATTCATTTTCCACAATTGTTACAAAAGGAATTTAAAACATAAAAGTAAATGCTACATTTTTACTACTCTGAAATATGAAGAAAAAGTAAGAAAGTTCTGAGATATAACAGCAAAGGCTGTGATTAATCTTGTAGTGGTAATAAAAGCCAAGTAAACTATACCAAACATTAACCAGAGGTCTTCCTGTCTAGCATTGAATTAAATCCAATCTGAATATAATTATTGATTAAAAAAAAACAAGAAATACACGATCCCTGTGATTCTACCAGTCATCTAACTAATTTTCTTTTCACAAGACCTTCTGTTTTTCCCACATTCAACAGTACTATGTTTTTCTGTCCCTTCCTTGTGTATCATCTTCCAGCTTCTTTCTTTCACTATTACACTTCTTTCTGTTGCACAGTTTCTCCATTGTAACAACAATTACCATTGAAGCTTAAATACTTAGTTGTTATGGTATATGCTTTTGTAAGCTAAAGCTCCAGCACTAGGTAGACAGGTAGTTAAAATAGGCATGTGCATTTCAGCTGAACCTCAAGCAGTTTCTGCAATCCTGATTTCAGGGGACCCACACATCTGTTTTTGCGTGCCTCCTGAAAAAGGGCAGGTGTCGGAATGGACTATTTCAGTCCGCAGATGGAAAATGCCAATGAAGGTGGAAAATGCCGATAGGTGCCAATGAAGGTGTGTGTGTGTGGGGGGGGGGTGTGCTTCACATCATTTTTAGGGCTATTGGGATGAAAATTGCCACACTTGAAGGACACATCTACCACTGGTGTTTTGCTGGTACAATTCTTATGAATACTAGTATAAATAATAATAACCATCTTTTATGTGCTGATGGAGGTTGGAGTTAGAGAGAGACAATGGGGGTCTGTTGGCTTAGCACTGGGGGCATGGCCTTCAAGAAGAACTGTGCTTAGCCATGCCCACCTTGTCCCTCTGCATCGCAGCTCGCCGCCAGGGAACAAAGGGAAACCGCGAGATTTTAAAACGGTTTGTTAGGCTTCGCCCAAATTGCTTAATGGACTTAAAATCAAAATAACTGTGGGAGACATCCGAAAATAATTCCGAACAATAGGTAAGTGGTTTCAATTCGGAATTACTCCTCCCACTATTCCTGCATGGCTCGAAATTGATTCAAAAGGGAATTTAATCCGAATTAATTACGATTCTAGAAGCTTCTGAACGAACTTGCCCAAGCCTTATATATGTGTGTGTGTGTGTATGTGTATGTGTGTATGTATATGTATGTATATAAATAATTCACACACACACAGATATAATATCATAGATTTGAAAGGGACCCCTAAAGAAGGACAATGATATGTTGCATATTCCAGAGTAGGCAAACCAGACACTCTCCCCATCAACACTGACAAAGAAACAAGAAATACTGTTTACCCATAAGCATAAAGAAATTACATAGATTAGAAACCATTGCTTCATTTTCACCAGACTGGGCCACAGCAACGTGTGGCAGGGGACGGCTAGTCTATATAAATAAAAATGCAATGTTCGTTGGTGGGATTAACAGAACTCAAAAACCACTGGATGAATTGACACCAAATTTGGCTGCAAGACACCTTATGTATGTCCTTCACTCAAAAAAATTGATTTTGTCATTTGGGAGTTGTAGTTGCTGGGATTTATAGTTCACCTACAACCAAAGAGCATTCTGAACCCCACCAACAATGGAATTGAACCAAACTTGGCACACAGTTATTCCATGACCTACAGAAAATACTGGAAGTGTTTGGTGAGTAGTGTCCTTTGGTTTTGGAGTTGTAGTTCACCTACATCCAGAGATGTAGTCCAGATCCATCAAACAATGATGGATCTGGACCAAACTCTACACGAATACTCAATATGCCCAAATGTGAACACTGGTGGAGTTTGGAGGAAATAGAACCTTGACATTTGGGAGTTGTAGTTGCTGGGATTTGTAGTTCCGCTACAATCACAGAGCATTCTGAACCCCATCAATGATATAATTGGGCCAAACTTCCCACACAGAACCCCCATGACCACCAGAGTGGGCCACAGCAACACGTGGCAGGGGACAGCTAGTCTTTAATAAATACTTGAAAGGGGCAAAGGCAAAATAAAAATATACAGTGGAGGGTTTTCACTGTCTGGCTTTCTGTGACTGAGAGCATGCATGTGCTTTGATTTCCCTGATGGCCTTGCCTTGGGCCAAGCCTTGTTGTTTGCCTTTTGTCCTCCATCTGGTGTGTGAGTGTGCCTGAAGCAGATTCTTCCCTCAGTCCTCTATTGAGTGTGCTCATTGGTGGGCTGATTCCTTTATAATTGGTGGCACTTGGTGGGAAATCGCAAATAGGTGGCCATAGTCCTCTATACCATGCCAAGCTAAAGCTGAGAGAGAGTAGCAAGGGAATTGGACTGAAGCACCTCTCTCTAGAGCCAGGATGCAACTGAGCAATGGAGGTGCTTGCCCCATTAAATAGACACAGCTTGCATAAGACACATCATGGCTTTCTTCTATTCTGATTGGCCAAATAGGCAGGGGGTCACACAGGGAAACCCATGCAAGCATGCAGCAGCCTCTCATGCTCCTGAATAGAGCAGAAGGAGCTGTGAATTGACATGTCACGTGGTCTGGCTCGGTCGGAAAAAAATGGTGGTGGAGCCCTTATTATTATGGGTGCCTGAACAAGCCAAAGAAGCCAAATGCAAATGGCCAAAATGAATCCATGCAAAAATCTAGTTTAAAAAATGAATCCATGCAAAAATCTAGTTTAAACATGCACATAACATATTAATTTGGTATTGCACAGGATGTATTGATTTGGTATAAATTCTATTTTAATCTGTTTGGGGAATGTTTCCTCATCGTATGCTTGGTCTTCTGAAAAACATTTTGTCCAGTCAGATATTAGAAAATAAAAGCTCTAGTATCAAAGTCATATCATAATCCTGTGATTCAAATTGAAAAAAAAAATCAATATGGATGTTATGGAAGGGCATAGAAAGCATACCCACCTTTCTTTCCTTGAAGAACAAGGCCATAGATGCCCTGCCCTTTGTGCTGTTTCAGGAACAACAGCAAAAATTGCACACCCCGTACCCAAAGCATGAGAGAGCTGAGAGTGATGGGAATAAATTGGAGAGGAGGGAAGTACCTTTAGAATGTAGGTCAGGCTCCAGTCTATACTGAGCTTCTCATCTCTCTTTAAAAATCAGGATTGTGCATTCAACTGGTCTTATTTAAAGGGTTAAACATGAAGTAAGTAAGGAAATAGCAGTTAATGAAAGAAATGAATAAATGGATTTTCCTGCTTAAGGCTAGGAAGTATTTTTTAAAATATTTGAAGGATGATCAAAAAGCATGTTTCCCAAGTGCTGAGAGACTATTTACAAGAAAATCCTGGAGTGATGACAATCTTTACAAAAATTTAAGTCAGGTGAACAATTTTTAGAACTTATTTCTGTTTGAAATGTGTATATGATCGTTTTGCACTTGTTCTTATTCTATGCAGAAAAGATAGGAATAATAATAATAATAATAATAATAATAATAATAATAATTTATACCATGCTTTATCTCCCCCAAAGGAGACTCAAAACATCAGTATAATCATTTAAAATATACAAATATGTGAATATTAAAACAGGATTAAATATAAACAATATTAAAAACCATTAAAACAAATTCAAAGTTGAAAACCACATGCAGCTTATTTCTATACAGAAAATCTGGTGGTTTTGCACAAAACAATAACGAAGTTTTTGGATAGAGTAAGTCTTAAACTGCAAATTGCCACACAGCTTTTTTTCTGTGAAAACCTTGCAACAAATAGAAAATTGCTAAAATTATTCATTGCTTCCTCTGAAAAGAAAATTAGTAAATAATTATGTCCATTGTTAGGGTTCATGCTGTTAAAATTCCTACTGAAGTCAGTATGGTTACATAAGCGCAGGCTGCACTGCCAAGGTAGTGTGCTCAAGATTTAACCCTGAAGCCATTTGAATAAGACAAACAAAGATAAAGACAAGGATAGGAAGAAAGTAATTAAAGAAAGTCTTAGGGATTTATGGTTCAGCCTAGGAGAAAGGATGCTATAGGGAAAGTGAACTCTCTTTGGCACACTGGAGGATCAACATGAGAGGGAAATCTGACTATTAATACTTGATGACAACCTAGTAAGGCAGGGCTAAAATATGCCGATATATTTAATTTCTGTAGAACATGGATTCCTGTCTAGATTTCATTCTAGCTTAAATGAGCACTTTTCTAAAATTGTGGGTTCATTTTAAACTGATTCTTCTATATAAATAAAAATGTAATGTTTGTTTGTAGGATTAACATAACTCAAAAACCACTGGATGAATTGACACCAAATTTGGCAGCAAAACACATAGTAATCCAATCTACGTCTTTCAGACAAAAAAACTTTAAAAAATGAAGGGGAAATAACTTAAGAATCCCTCCCCCCAATCACTTACAGAGCATGTGCAAAAGCCCCCTCCCCAGCGCACGAGAAGACTGACGCACCAACCATTGTGAGGGAAGAGAAGCCTAGCCATGGATTCCCTTTTCCATACAGGAAGGCAGAGTCCTCTTTCTTTTGGGGAGGGGGAGTATTGAGGAAAGGAAAGAGGGAAGGAAGGAGAAACAGGGGGCATGGAGGCTTGGTGAGGCAAGCCCCAGCAGCAGCTGGAGCCACCGTAGAGACTCCATGAGGCCCAAGTGGCCCCCAGGAAATCCTTCCCCCAAGACCAGAGGATTGCAAGGCAAGCCTGACTGCAGGAGCGGTTGCACACACCCCCCCCCCCCCCTCAGGACCTGTTGGGTGAAGGGAGGATGTGAACCATGGGAAGTCCAGCAACTCCCCTACTTGGGCTCCACATCTCCCCTTCCATACTTTCATCCTCTCCCCCCCACCAACCCCCCCCCCCCTTTAAAACCCCTTACAAACTTTCTCAGAAGGAAGGGAGAGGGGAAGGGGGAAAAGGGGAAAGGAGAAAAGAGAAAAGAAAGGAAGAAAAGGATTGGTGAAGAGAAGGATATGAATTGAAGGACAGGTAGAAGGAAAGAAAGAGGAAGGAAGGGAAAAGAGGCAGGGATGAGAGAGGGAAGGAAGGAAGAGACTGGTGAAGGGAAGAGTAGAATATGATGGGAAGGAAAAGGAGAAAGATGAAGGAAGAAAAGGAAAGAAGGGGAAAGGAGAGAAGAAAGGAAGAAAAGGATTGGTGAAGAGAAGAATATGAATGGAAGGAAAACAAGAGGAAAGGAAGGAAGGGAGGTAGGGATGGGAGAGGAAAGGAGAGTCTAAATGGCCATCTATCAGGATTTTTTACTGTGTTTTTCCCTTATGCCAGAAGATGGTTGGACTGGATGGCCCTTGGAGGTCCCCCTACTCTAGGATTCTATTACTATTATTGTTGTTGTTAATATTATTATTAAGCAGAGCCTCTATGGTCATCTGTTAGGAGTGCTTTGATTGTGTTTTTCCCTTATGGCAGAAGGAGGTTGGACTGGATGGTCCTTGGAGGTCTCTTGCAACACTAGGATCCTATTACTGTGAATTCCTCCCAAACCCCTCCAGTATTTTCTGCTGGTCATGGGGGTTCTGTGTGCCAAGTTTGGTTCAGATCTGTCATCCATGGGGGTCTTAGTGGTCTGTGCTGAATCAGTTGAAGGTACTCCAAATTCAACCATCCGTTGTTCATACTTCCCAAATGTATTGTTTTTGTGATTAATCAGTATGCTTTAATTATGTTTGATTTATTACAACAGAAATACAATGTATTGTTGAAGGCTTTCAACAGAAATACTTCTTGCATATCAGATATTTACATGATGATTCAGAACAGAAGCAAAATTACGGTTATGAAGTAGCAATGAAAATAGTATTATGGTTTATTATTAACCTTTGGTGGGAGGAGTTCCTTAGCCCGGATTATTTCATGTTTGCAAATCCTCTGTTTTCTGAGGGCCACAGCAACGCGTGGCTGGGTACAGCTAGTTCTTAAATCTGTTGTCCTTTCATGTCTTTCTTCATTGCGTTGATTTCATCATCTTTTTATTTATTTTCTTGCTCATGTAATCTATTTCTTTGCTTGTTATGTAACATCCTTATTCTTGGTTCAAATTTGATTTCTTGAATATTACTCTACCTTTTCATTATCATCTTCTCTCTTTTTTTTATAGTAGTTCTCTTTATCCCTTTGTCCAAGTTGCTGATCCATTGCATTCAGGATGTGTCCCTATTTATGTCACCTTTTGATATATATATATATATTCAACTGTTTGAAGAGTTTTGTGTCATACAGTTAAACTTCTCTCTTTTTTCAGTGGCTTCAGCCATTTTGTTTTTGCATTCTTCCCTGACAGTGTTCTTGGCTTCGCTTTAGAGATTTTATACTATGTATTGGTTTTATACTATGTATTAATGTTTTTAATGTTTTATGATGTTCTTGGACATTGGATCATTGCCTCTGTAAACCATCCTGAGTCACCAGAGGGCTGAGAAGGGCAGTATACAAATATAGTAAATAATAAGTAAATAAATACATTTCTGGGTCTTGGTCCATTAGTGCAAATCTACTTTTTCATTATCCCTGATTCTATGGGGGGTATTTTTCAGCTAGTATATTGGCATATTGATTCAATTAGTGTTCTTACTTTGCTCTACTTTAAATTTTAATACTAAGTAGTTCATGGTATGTGCCACAATCTCCTTTTGGTCTAGTTTTTGCAGGGAAAAGTGAGCTTTTTCATTTTCTGCTTTCAACTATGGTAGTATATTTGATTTCTGTATTGGCTATCAGAAGCTGTCCATATATATAGGTGCATAGCAAATGTTATGCAACTACATTGTGCTATTCAGGTGTGGATGCAGAAGGCATCTGGATAGGGAAGTATCACAAACTCTTCATATTGATTGAACTAGTGACCAAAACCCTCTGAAGATTAATTGAAAAATGAGTTAGTTCTAAGGCATATGGCCCAAATAGTTCCTCCCAGTAATAATAATAATTATTATTATTATAATTAAAGTAATTATTATTATTATTTATTTCAGTATAGTTAGCATCTTTAACCATGATAAGAAATGTATTGAACTGAGAACTGTCCAATTTTGATTTGGATTGAAACTATTTTATCTGACAAATTGCCATGAGAGCATTGATTAGTAAAAAGAACACAAGGAAAGGTCTTCACTGGAAAAAGCAAACATATTTTATAGAGAATCGGATGTAATCTGCAAGCACTGAGGGAAACTTACATTTTTTTCATTTAACAGCAATTCATACTTTACAAAGCTGTTTTTTCTTGTTTTACAATGTATAAACAATCCTAATCTGCTACAAAAATTTTAGTAATGCAAATTTCTGCAACTTTGTGTAGTAAGTATAAGTTCAAACATTGCATCCACTGAAAATCTTGCATGTGTATGTGTGTGTGTGTGTGGGGGGGGGGGGGATGGGTAAATATGTTTGTTATATTTCTGTTATCTCTACCTTAAATGTTCTGTCACAGATTGTAAGTACTAAAATGTTAAATCTGCTGACAGACTCCTATGAATCTTGTAGTAGATGTGGAAGGAGGAGAATTATATCAAGTGCTTAGCTAAGCAAACATTATTATTGAAAGGAAAAAATGACCTTGATGAAACTCACTCTTTCAAACAACAGCTAATATGACAGATAATTAATCAGGGGATCCTGCCCAACATATAGTTTTACAGGCTACATTAATATGCTTTGATGAATGGCGATTTCTTATTAAACTTCATAGTGTTGCTTCTCACTGCATAATAATATTTACCATTAAGACTGGGAACTTGAATCAGTTGCAGCTGCTTCCTCTTGAGGATGTAAGATATCAGCAGATTTTGCAAGTACAGTTCTAAAGCAGCCAGCTGTTCTCACCCACCTGCAGCTGTAATACTGATGGAAAAGAACATGGATGCCTAAACAGGGATAGTTTTTTCTAATTATCTGGAAAGAGAGATATGTAATGCATGCGTGTAAAATGCCATGTCACAAAGGCATTCCAGATACAGAATTCATATTACTGAAAGTATAGACTATATGTATACTAACTTAGGTACCTGGCAATGCCCGGGTTAGGAATTTTGTAGTGCCATTTATAAGAAATAATCATTGTTTGTTTTTGGATTTTATGAATGATCCCATTAGAAACTGCATAAGGATGTGGGTTAACTCCCATCATTATCTCTCATTTCCCCCAAACTGCACAATGTTGGTCATGATGGGTGTGTGTGCCAAGTTTGGTCCAGATCCATTGTCAGTTAGGATCCTAGTTCTCGTGATGTGGGTGAACTTCAACTCCCATAGTCTCCAGTCATTGTCCCCCAAACCTATCAGTACTTAAAGTTGGTCATATTTGGTATGTGTGTCATTTGGCTCAGATCCATCATTGATGGGGTTCACAAGTGCTCTTCCCATATGGGTGAACTATAACTCCTATCATCCTCTGTCACTGCCCCTCAATCTCCACCAGTATTTTCTGTTGGTCATGGTGGATCTGTGTGCCAAGTTTGGACCAGATCTATTTTCAGTGGCAGTCACGGTGCTCTCTGGAAGTGGGAACCAACTTGGAAAATACATACATATTTTCACCATTATTATTTATTAGCTTACATACCCGGTGATGCCTGGGTTAGGTTTTTAACAACAATAAATATACAAAGTATTCATTGTTGGCTTTTGGATTTTAAGAATGGACCCATTAGAAAATATGGGTAAACTACAACTCCCATCATCATCTGTCATTGTTCCAACCCCGTCCGTATTAAAAGTAGATCATGTTGGGTCTGTGTGCCAAGTTTAATCAAGATCCATCGTTGTTTGGGTTAACAGCTTTCTTTGGATGGGAGTGAACTATGACTCTCTAAATTCTCAGACCTTTAGCCTTGTTGTCATAAGACCGAAAGTTCCAGGAGGAAAGCAGAGGGAAATGTAAACATCTTCTCTGGCTGGTAAGAGACTGGGGCAATAAACTACTTGGCTAATAAAACAATAAAATAGGAATAAAACTAACTGCAGGAGCGCTCTACAAATGCAGCCTGCATTCCTCGGATCAGGGTCACAATCTCTAAATTCAAGGTCAGTTCCCTCCAAACCTCACCAGTTTTCAAAGATGTGCATGTCAGGTATGCATGCTGTTTTTTTTAAATTAATTAATTAATTATACTGCATTTATACCCCACCCTTCTCGCCCCAGTGGGGGACTCAGGGTGGCTTACAATCCATGGCATACAATGCCTCATTACACATATAATAATAAACATAACATATGAATTTAAACAACATATCAATTTAAACATACAATAATAAACATGAGATAATAATTCGAATATAAATACAATAACAAGCTTAGAAGTAATTCAAATAAAAATACAATAAAAAGCTTAAAAGTAAACATACAATAATTCAAATATAGATACAAAAAAGAGCTTAAAAGTAAACATTGAATCCCGACTTCCGGGTGAGCCACGATGACGGCAGGACGGGTGCTCTGAGAGCTCCAAGAGTGCCAACCGCTCTTTCAGTCGGAGGGCGATTACGCCCCCATCCCTGGGATGGATCGAGGTCCTGGGGGTCGCTAGACCTGGCAGCGGTAACCGACGGCCTCATAAGACCCCTTCCCCTCAAGGGCAGGGGCCGAGTGGGCCCGGTAAAACGCTGCGGTAAGCGGACTGGGGAGACGGGAAGCCGGCCGACAGGCCAGCAATTAATGCCAGCCCTGCTCACTTTTTAAAGATAAAGAAGAACTGGAAAACGAATGCTGGAGAAGAAGACCAGCCACAGGAAACGTAAGTTCCCAAAGAAATAATCAATTTCTCGATGGGAATTAACTCTTACCTCCAAGATAAGAGTTCATGGATGAAATAGAAAAGTCAAGTAAAGAAATTAAACTCCTCTATTGCTCCCTATCCATTGGGGGGAAAGGAAAATAAAGAAAGAAGGAAAGGAGGGCGCACAGTTTGAAGACAGAACTATATATTGTATTGTTTGGGATTTGAATTAATGGACTTATAAGCGGCTGATTTTGAACAAAAAAAAAAGAGAAGACATCGTACGCATCAATTTAAGACATTTTAAGACATTTAAGGCATTAAATATCATAACTAGCCTCCGGCATTTTGGTCCCCTAAAGGGTAATGGGCAAATAACCGAAAGAGACAAGACTAATAATATCAATAACAAATAAATAATTAATTTAATTGGAAGCCAGAGACTTTGCATGGCAGAGAAAAGAATCTACTGACCTTGAAGTGGAAATTGTTGTGTCTTCGGCTCTAGCCCTTCCCATAAACAAAGGAGCTCTGGTCGAAAGAGCAGAGAGAGGGAGGAGACAGAGACCCACGTGGAGGAGTCCGGAAGAAGAAACCGCGAGGCTGAGGAAAAGCTCGCGAGAAAAAGTAAGGGGAAACGAGAAGACAGGTTAAGCACGCGAGAGAGCGCGAGAAGAAACGGGACTTAGATAAAGAAGGGCGGAAGTGTAGACAAAGAAGGGCGGAAGCAGAAGAGAAAGACAGAGAGACATAGATCTAGGAACACAAGAGCGACGTATCCAAGAGGAGCTGAAGGGAAAATCGCGGAAGTGAATCAAGTAAAAGACCTATAGAGAGGCGAAATACAAGAGGACAAGAAAGAAAGAAGGTTAATTAAGGAAAGGAAAGAAACTAAAGTACCACGAAGGGAAGGAAAAGCGGAACCTTGAAAAAGGAGAAGACATTAGATGAAAAGAAGAACACAATAATAATAAAAATAATAAAATAAAAATAAAAATAAAAATAAAAATAAACAAATAAACAAAGGAACAAATACATAAAATAAAATAAAATAATTAACAATATAAGAAGATTAGAAAGCCGGAGTTTGCAAAATAAAATAAAATAAAAGAAACAAAAACCAAGTCATATTTTCTTTAACATAAGAAGAAAACTAAGAAGAAAGATGACGACGCCGAAAGCTAAAATGGAAAAGGAGTCGAAAGAAGCGAAAGAAGTAAGGGAGCTGAAGGGACAACAACAACAAAGAAAAACCTCAGGTGCAGAAGAAAGCATATTAAGTCAATTACTAAAGGAAATCCAAAAAATATCAGAGAAACAAGATAGTCTACAAAAGGACTTCGAAAAGAACACGACAAAACAGGAAGAACAGCAGAAAATATTCAGAGAAGACATGTTAAGAATGAACAAAGAATTAAATGTGGAAATAGGATCAGTCAAAGAAGAGATGAAACAAATACACAAAGAGATTAAGGAGAAAAAGACTGACAAAGCAAAAATAGAAGAATCACAAAAAATACTCGAGAAGACGGTTCAAAAGATAGAAACAAAGAGCTTAAGTATGGAAGAAGAACAGGAGAGACAAGAATTAAAAGAGATGGAATTCCAATTACGATTTAGGAACATTGTAGAAGAAACCAAGGAAGACATTAGACAAATAGTAATAAATTTAGTCGCTACACTGCTCCAAATAGAGCAAGGAGAGGCGGACAAAGAGATTGATAGAGTGTTCAGGGTAACTACGAATTTCTCCAAAAGAAATAACACCCCAAGAGACACCATAGTAAACTTTGTAAGAAGGAAGACTCGTGATGACATCCTGAAAGAGAAAAGCAGAACACCAATACTTTACAAAGACAAGAGAGTAATAATATTGAAGGAATTCCCCCAATCGATTTTAAGTAGGAGAAGGAAATACTTCTTCCTAACTGAGGAATTGAAAAGAAGACAAATAAGATTTCGTTGGGAGAAAGTAGAAGGACTGATGGTGACCTACAATGGGAAAAAATTATGGCTGACTTCTGAATATCTGGGAATCGCCAGAAGGCTAAACGGAGGGCTGCACAAACACAACAAGGACCAAGTACCCAAAGCACAATAATCCCAATTAAACAGCTCAGGGGAAGATCTCAGGGGCTCACATGTCTTTACACTAATGCACAGAGCATGGGAAATAAACAAGACGAACTCCAACTTTTAGCACAACACCACAAATATGATATCATAGGGATCACTGAAACCTGGTGGGATGACTCCTATCGCTGGAATGTAGATATAGAGGGGTATAACCTCTTTCACAGAAACCGAACAAAGGGGAGAGGAGGCGGAGTAGCCTTATATGTCAAAAACTCTTATGCTACAGAAGAGATTCAAGACAGCAATCTGGGAAACCAGCTTGAAATCATCTGGATAAGAATCAAGGGAACTGGGACTCAAAAAGATGTCGTTGTAGGCGTCTACTACAGACCCCCAAGCCAGGAGGAAGAACTTGATGAAGTCTTCTGCCAACAGTTGACCAAACAGGCACAGAGAAGAGATGTAGTAGTCATGGGCGATTTCAACTATCCCGATATTTGCTGGAAAACAAACTCGGCCAAGAGTACAAGGTCCAACAAATTCCTCGCTTGCCTTGCAGACAATTTCATGGTCCAGAAGGTAGAAGAAGCAACAAGGGGATTGACTACTCTTGATCTCATCTTAACAAATGCGGAGGACCTGATCGATGCGGTCGAAGTGGTAGGATCCTTAGGGGCAAGTGACCATGTGCTCCTGCAATTTGAGGTACAAAGGAAGGCCGAAACTAAGACAAGTCAAACCCGCATTTTGGACTTTAGGAGAGCTGATTTCCAAAAAATGAAGGAAATGCTGAGCAGCATTCCGTGGACACAGATACTAAAAGACAAGGGAGTTACGGATGGATGGGAATTTCTCAAGAGTGAAATACTCAAGGCGCAATTGCAAACTGTGCCAACAAAGAGAAAAAATAGGACAAGTGCAAAGAAGCCAGAATGGATGTCCAAAGAACTTCTAACTGTGCTAAGACACAAAAGAGACATGCACAAGAAGTGGAAAAAGGGAGAAATCACCAAAGAAGAATTCAAACAAATAGCCAACACCTGTAGGGAAAAGGTCCGCAAGGCTAAAGCAAAAAACGAGCTCAGACTTGCCAGGGACATTAAAAACAATAAAAAGGGCTTCTATTCTTATGTCAGTAGAAAAAGGAAAAACAAGGAGGCGATAGGACCTCTTCGAGGAGAAGATGGGGCAATGCTGACAGGGGATAGGGAAAAGGCAGAACTACTTAATGCCTTCTTTGCCTCGGTCTTCTCACAAAAAGAGAGTCTTCAACCTCAGCAAGATGGAGTGGATGAGGGTTTGGAGGACATCCAACCCCAAATTGGGAAAGAAGTCATTCAGGAATACCTGGCCGCTCTTAATGAGTTCAAGTCCCCAGGGCCAGATCCACTACACCCCAGAGTATTGAAGGAACTAGCGGAAGTCATTTCGGAACCATTGGCAACCATCTTTGAGAGTTCTTGGAGAACGGGAGAAGTTCCAGCAGATTGGAGGAGGGCCAATGTGGTCCCAATCTTCAAGAAGGGAAAAAAGGATGACCCAAACAACTACCGTCCGGTCAGCCTCACGTCGATACCGGGCAGGATTCTGGAAAAGATTGTTAAGGAAGTGGTCTGCAAACACTTAGAAACAAATGCAGTCATCGCTAATAGTCAACATGGATTTATCAAAAACAAGTCATGTCAGACTAATCTGATCTCTTTCTTCGATAGAGCTACAAGCTGGGTAGATGCGGGGAATGCCGTGGATGTAGCGTACCTGGATTTCAGTAAGGCCTTCGACAAGGTCCCCCATGACCTTCTGGCAAGGAAACTAGTCCAATGTGGGCTAGGCAAAACTACAGTGAGGTGGATCTGGAATTGGTTAAGTGGACGAACACAGAGAGTGCTCACTAATGCTTCCTCTTCATCTTGGAAAGAAGTGACAAGTGGAGTGCCGCAGGGTTCCGTCCTGGGCCCGGTCCTGTTCAACATCTTTATTAACGACTTAGATGAAGGGCTAGAAGGCATGATCATCAAGTTTGCAGACGACACCAAATTGGGAGGGATAGCCAATAGTCCAGAGGACAGGAGCAGAATTCAAAACGATCTTGACAGATTAGAGAGATGGGCCAAAACTAACAAAATGAAGTTCAACAGTGACAAATGCAAGATACTCCACTTTGGCAGAAAAAACGAAATGCAAAGATACAGAATGGGTGACGCCTGGCTCGAGAGCAGTACGTGTGAAAAAGATCTTGGAGTCCTCGTGGACAACAAGTTAAACATGAGCCAACAATGTGACGTGGCGGCAAAAAAAGCCAATGGGATTTTGGCCTGCATCAAGAGGAGCATAGTGTCTAGATCTAAGGAAGTAATGCTACCCCTCTATTCTGCTTTGGTTAGACCACACCTGGAATATTGTGTCCAATTCTGGGCGCCACAATTCATGAGAGATATTGACAAGCTGGAATGTGTCCAGAGGAGGGCGACTAAAATGATCAAGGGTCTGGAGAACAAGCCCTATGAGGAGCGGCTTAGGGAACTGGGCATGTTTAGCCTGAAGAAGAGAAGGCTGAGAGGAGATATGATAGCCATGTATAAATATGTGAGAGGAAGCCACAGGGAGGAGGGAGCAAGCTTATTTTCTGCTTCCTTGGAGACTAGGACGCGGAACAATGGCTTCAAACTACAAGAGAGGAGATTCCATCTGAACATGAGGAAGAACTTCCTGACTGTGAGAGCCGTTCAGCAGTGGAACTCTCTGCCCCGGAGTGTGGTGGAGGCTCCTTCTTTGGAAGCTTTTAAACAGAGGCTGGATGGCCATTTGTCAGGGGTGATTTGAATGCAATATTCCTGCTTCTTGGCAGGGGGTTGGACTGGATGGCCCATGAGGTCTCTTCCAACTCTTTGATTCTATGATTCTATGATTCTATAAAGCACAACAGTTCTACAAGGACCTGAGAAAAGAAAAGGATGACTCTCCTACAAAACGCAACTCCACAGGAAGAAAAAACAAGAAAAGACGCTTCTCATCCCCGGAGGTGATGATGAAGGCCCTAAGACAACAAGTACTTGACCGTGACAGAACCGAGACAACTGAAGATGAATCAGAAGAACCACGAGAATCTGAAAGTGAAGGAATTAACTAAACAAATAAAATGTATCTCTTTAAATGTGAATGGTTTGAATTCTTCTTCCAAAAGGAAAAAAAAATATTTAATCAAATTAAGAAAGGAAACTTCGATTTAGTAGCATTGCAGGAAACACACATTTCCCACAGACATGTAGCCCATCTCACCAATGAGAAATTAGGTAAAGCTTTTTACTCCTCTACATTGGAAAAGAAAAAAGGGGTAGTAATATATGTTAAAGATTATCTAAGAGCAGAACTAGCCTTCAAAGATTTAGAAGGCAGGATTGTAGGAATATTAATAAAACTAGAAGAACAAAATTTATTAATCTGTAATATATACGCCCCAAACGGCCCAAAATGTAAATTTGTCTCGGAACTTAAAAACAAAATTGAAGACATAGAATTCGATCATTTGATTATCATGGGAGATTTTAATGGTGTAATAAATAAATACCAAGATAAGACAAAAATCGCAAAAAAACACGGAAAAGATTGCATAAGCACATTACCCCAAAATTTCTTGAAACTAAAAGGAGAATTCGACTTAGAAGATGCATGGCGAATTCATAATGGAAACAAAAAAGATTTTAGCTTCTATTCCCATAGACACCAAAGCTGGTCTAGAATAGACATGATTTGGACGTCAAAAACGCTAACACCCAAAATTGCAGATATAAAGATATTACCAAGAGAATTATCAGACCATGGGGCCCTAGAGATGATTATAAACAAGAGGCAGACCCCGAAAAGATGGAGACTGGATGATAACCTCCTAAAAATAGAAGATGACATTGTGAAAAATAAAAAGTTAATTAAAGAATTTTTTGAAATTAATAACACACAAGAGATAAAAGCAGAGATTCTTTGGGACACATGTAAAGCGGTAATGAGGGGGAACTTCATCCAACAACAAGCAATCAAAAACAAAATAAGAAGACAAGAAATGAATAGAATTGATAAGAAATTAGAAGAAACAGAGAATAAATTAAAAAGGAACCCAAAAGATGAGCAAATTAAGAGTCAGATTGTAGAAATAAAAAAACAAAAACATCACCTAGAATTAGACCGATGGGCAAAGAATCTAAAATTCTTAAAACAGAAAGAATTCCAAAATGCGAACAAACCTGGGAAATGGCTATCAAGAAAGTTAAGAAAGAAGAAACAAGCAAACCAAATCACAAAAATTCTTATAAACAACAAATTAAGTACAACGGACCAAGAAATAGGGAATGATTTTCATGATTTCTACAAAGACTTGTATGCAGAAGATCTGACTGGAATAGACGAGATAACAGAATATATCGGCAGGCAAAAACTAGAAAAAATAACTGACCACCAGAGAGAAACTTTAAATAAAGAAATAACAACAGAAGAGATACAGAAAGCAATAAGAAAGCTGAAACCGTCAAAAGCCCCCGGCCCTGATGGCTTCACAGCTATTTTTTATAAGACAATGATGGAGGAGATCACCCCTTACCTGAAAATTTTGATGAATAAGATCATGACAGAACAGAGTATCCCGGAGACTTGGAAGAAGGCAAATATAACACTTATACATAAAGAAAATACAGATGAAACAAATATCAAAAATTATAGACCCATATCGCTTCTTAATTTGGATTATAAAATTTTTTCATATATATTGGGGGAAAGACTCAAAACCTTCCTGGTGAACTGGATAGATGAAGATCAAGTTGGTTTTTTACCAGAACGACACATAAAAGAAAATATAAGAAACATATTGAACGTAATTGAATACTACGAGACACATCACGAAAAAGAATTGGCCCTAATGACAATTGACGCCGAGAAGGCTTTTGATAATCTAAATTGGAATTTTTTTAAAATTATATTTAAAGAATTAGATATTGGCTACAATTTCCAAAATGCAATTAACGCAATATATAACGAGCAAAAGGCGACAATTTGGGTGAATGGAATGCCATCTAAGGAAATTACAATTAAGAGAGGCACAAGGCAGGGATGTCCCCTGTCACCCCTCATCTTTATTATGTCACTGGAAATATTATTGAGAAATATTAAAGGAAATGAACAACTCCAGGGATTGAATATTGGTAGACAAAAATACAAATATAGGGCATATGCGGACGATTTGATCTGTATAATGGAAGATCCAAAAGAAAACATACTAAATTGGCTGAAGGTTATTGAAGAATTCGGAAGGGTGACAGGCTTTAAAATGAATAAGGGAAAGACAAAGATATTAACAAAAAACATGTCCAAGGAAAAGCAAAAAATATTGGAAGACCTGTCAGGAGTCCAAACCTGCACAAAAATTAAATACCTAGGAATTTGGTTAACGGCAAAAAACGCTCAACTTTTAAAGAATAATTATGAAGTTAAGTGGTCTGAAATAAAGAAAGATTTGAATAATTGGAAACACTTAAACTTATCAATACTAGGGAAAATTGCAACAATAAAAATGAATATTCTTCCAAAAATGCTTTACCTCTTCCAGAATATACCTATAATCAGAAATAATAAATTATTGGACAATTGGAAAAAAGAGATCTCAAAATTTATATGGAATGGTAAGAAACCAAGGATCAAATACACGAATATGATAGATCAAAGAACCAGAGGAGGAATGGGTCTACCCGATTTAAAATTATATTATGAAGCAAGCGGGCTCTCATGGGTAAAAGAGTGGATTTCATTGAAAAAAGAAAGAATTTTAACAATTGAAGGCTTCGACCTCAGATTTGGCTGGCATTCGTATTTATGGTATAACCAAACATTAAAAGAAAAGAACTTCAATAATCATTTTATTAGAGCTGCGCTAATAAAAATTTGGAATAAATACAGAACAAGAATGTACTCTAAAACTCCATTATGGGCGTCTCCATTAGAAGCGAAACAAAGAAGACTGCTGGGATGGACTAACTGGCCAACATACAAAGATGTAATAAAGAAAGAAAACAATGAACTACAACTCAAGACGAGAGAGGAGATAAATATTCAATTTACAAATATATCATGGTTCCAATACATACAACTCAAAGAATACTATAACTTAGACAGAAAAATAGGCTTCATGACAAAGGAAGATATGTGGGACCAAATTTTAGGGAAAAAGAAGAAAAACATAACAATAATATACAACAAATTATTAGAATGGGCTACTGGAAAAGAAATAATAAAAGAATGCATGATTAAATGGGCCAAAAATATAGGAAGACAAATACAATATAAAGAATGGGAAGAAATTTGGAAGAAAAAGATTAGATATACCTATTCGACCGACTATACAGAAGATCTGTATAGGAAGGATAACAATATCGAGGATAGCTTTGACGGTGTGGTGAATGAATTAGAACCAGACATCCTGAGGAGTGAGGTTGAATGGGCCTTAAGAAGCATTGCTAACAACAAGGCAGCAGGAGACGACGGGATCCCAGCTGAACTGTTTAAAATCTTAAAAGATGATGCTGTCACGGTGATGCATGCCATTTGCCAGCAAATATGGAAAACACAAGAATGGCCATCAGACTGGAAAAAATCAACTTATATCCCCATACCAAAAAAGGGAAATGCGAAAGACTGCTCAAACTTCCGTACAGTGGCCCTTATTTCTCATGCCAGTAAGGTAATGCTCAAGATCCTGCAAGGAAGACTCCAGCAATACATGGAGCGAGAGTTGCCAGATGTTCAAGCTGGGTTTAGAAAAGGCAGAGGAACGAGAGACCAGATTGCCAATATCCGCTGGATAATGGAGAAAGGCAGGGAGTTTCAGAAAAACATCTCCTTCTGCTTCATTGACTATTCTAAAGCCTTTGACTGCGTGGATCATAATAAATTGTGGCAAGTTCTTAGTGGGATGGGCATCCCAAGCCACCTTGTCTCTCTCCTGAGGAATCTGTACAAGGACCAAGTAGCAACAGTCAGAACTGACCACGGAACAACAGACTGGTTCAAGATTGGGAAAGGCGTCCGGCAAGGCTGCATCCTCTCACCCAACCTCTTTAACTTGTATGCAGAACACATCATGCGATGTGCGGGGCTTGAGGAATGCAAAGCTGGGGTGAAAATTGCTGGAAGAAACATTAACAACCTCAGATATGCAGATGACACCACTCTGATGGCCGAAAGCGAGGAGGAGCTGAGGAGCCTTCTCATCAAGGTGAAAGAAGAAAGCGCAAAAGCCGGGTTGCAGCTAAACATCAAAAAAACCAAGATTATGGCAACAAGAATGATTGACAACTGGAAAATAGAGGGAGAAACCGTGGAGGCCGTGACAGACTTCGTATTTCTAGGTGCAAAGATTACTGCAGATGCAGACTGTAGCCAGGAAATCAGAAGACGCTTACTTCTTGGGAGGAGAGCAATGTCCAGTCTCGATAAAATAGTGAAGAGTAGAGACATCAGACTGGCAACAAAGATCCGCCTAGTCAAAGCCATGGTCTTCCCTGTAGTCACCTTCGGATGTGAGAGCTGGACCTTAGGGAAGGCTGAGCGAAGGAAGATCGATGCTTTTGAGCTGTGGTGTTGGAGGAAAGTGCTGAGAGTGCCTTGGACTGCGAGAAGATCCAACCAGTCCATCCTCCAGGAAATAAAGCCCGACTGTTCACTGGAGGGAAAGATACTAGAGACAAAGTTGAAGTACTTTGGCCACATCATGAGGAGACAGGAGAGCCTAGAGAAGACAATTATGCTGGGGAAAGTGGAAGGCAAAAGGAAGAGGGGCCGACCAAGGGCAAGATGGATGGATGGCATCCTTGAAGTGACTGGACTGACCTTGAGGGAGCTGGGGGTGGTAACGGCCGGCAGGGAGCTCTGGCGTGGGCTGGTCCATGAGGTCACGAAGAGTCGGAGACGACTGAACGAATGAACAACAACAACAATTCGACCGACATGCAAGAGAACTGGCTAAAGATGTTTAATAGGTGGTACATGACTCCACAAAAATTAGGCTTGATGTATAACTCTGCAAGAAATAAGTGCTGGAAGTGTGAACTTCACACCGGAACGTTCTACCATGCCTGGTGGACATGCCCCATGATCAACACATATTGGAAAATGATAAATCAAGAATGTGAAAAGATTTTAAAAACAAAGATACATATGAAGCCAGAATATTTCCTATTGGGAATAACGGACAAGGAATTGGAATTAAATCAAAACAAGGACATTTTATTTAACTACTGTGTCACAGCTGCAAGAATAGTTCTGGCAAAAAAATGGAAACAAAAAGAAATAGCTACAAAAGAGGAATGGACAAGTAAGATGAACGAAATCAAAGATATGGATAAATTGACGTTTGCATTAAGAGATTCATATGGAAAACCAATGAGAAGAACGGATTGGAAGCCATATGAGGAATATCTAACAGAAGAACAAGAAAAGAAAGATATAAAAAAAAAAGGAGGAAGAATGAACTCGACTGAAGAAGGAAGAAAACAAAAAGATAGAACCAAAGAGAAGGAGATTATGGAAGTCAAAAGACCCCCCCACCCCCCCTACCCCCCACCCCTACCCCCTCCCCCTGATTCCCTTTATATTGCCCTCCCCCCTCTCTCCCTAACCCAAGTCCTCACCCCTCGGTCCAACCCAAACTACCCTACCAATATTCCCAGCCTTACCTAACCCTCCCCTACCTCCCCCCCTTTTCTTTTTACCTATATACTTGTATGAATATACCTCAATAAAAATTATTAAAAAAAAAAAGTAAACATTGAATCCCAACCAAAGTGGGCTGATGGAAAAAGTGGTCTGAAGCAACAGGAGAGGCAGGGGAGCCCTGAAAACGAGTGCCCGCACAGGTGTTCCAATGTCCAAATTATGGGCTGCGTGGCTATGGAGGCACCCGGTGCAGGTATTCTGGCAGCCGGGCAATGGGTGGTGTGGCCATTAAAGTAGCAACACGGCGAGGTTGTGGGGGCCATTTTTTCTCACTGCTGGGTCAGTTGGCTGGAATGAGGATATGGCTGCAGGTCTCCTCGTGGGTAAGCCCAGGGCTGAGCAGGCAGCAAAGCTGGATGGCAGTACTCAGGCCCCAGGGTCCCTCTTGCAGCAGAGCCCAACAAAGCTTTTGATTTTCTCTAGAGCAGGTTTAAGATGATTTCATTAACCACATAAGGTGGTCTCAAAACAGTTCCAGAATCCATACTATGTGTGACTTGACAGTCAAGGGAGAATATATTTTTTCTTATTTCGGGTGAGATGCGCATGAATGCGATGGAGACATATAGGGTGGAAACAAGAAGGGAAAGTGATAGTTCGCAGTGGAGGTACTGAATTACCTGAATTACCTGTCCCAGTGGGTCAGTTGACCACCTGCTGCTGAGCCATGCTCTTGGGGCGGTTTTCGGTAGCCTCCCTCCCATGTTCCAATAGATATTTACAATATGCTTAAGAATCCGTATTGTGCATTGTTGTGCATTGTGGTTTAGATTTGGGGCTCTCTGCAGCACATTGAGAGACTTTTCCAGACTTTTCCTTGACTTTGCTTAATACACTTTACTGTCCTTAACCCATGATGCAGCACTCTGCACTTCAAAGCTAGCTAACTTCAGACTCCATTGCTGAGTCCACACACACAGAATTGGAGAGTTACAGCCTTGACTTTTTCCTGCTTAGTTTCCAAGTATTATGTAGTTACTGTCCAAACAATGAATTTTCATTGTGAATTTCAATATGAATTTGTCTAAATAATATATTTAAGAACACATCAAAAATGCCCATTTGAATATGCATTTCATAGAGGCAACATATTAGACTAGTTCAATTGGTATTCTCATTAACCTGTAAAATACTGTATTAATAATAGCTAGACCTTTCAATTTTACGCAGGTTTATTATCCCTTAATCATAATTTCAAAATCCAAAATATTCCAAATTTGTCTGTGCAGATGGCTGAGATAGTGATCAACTTGCTTAATGATAACTACATTATTAAAAGTATTGTGTATATAATTACCTTCATGCTATATGTATAAGGTGTATATGGTTGTCATTTCCAAGATATCTCATTTTGTGTATGCAAGTATTCCAAAATCCAAAAAAAAAAAAAAAAGTCCAAAATACAGAACACTTCTTGTCTCAAGCATTTTGGAGAAGGAATGCTCAGCTTGTGTTCCTTTCGGTATCTGTTAGTTTTATGACTACAATTACTTCTTCACTCTTTCTACTACTATTCTTATAGTGCAACCTTATGACTACACAGCAGTCAGTAATCCTTTTTTCCAGGTAAGAGCATAGAGGATTGCTCCTTTTACTGATAAGTCCAGTTGGGAAAGGAGAAGTGTACTAGTCTCTAGACTGTATGTTTCCTGGCCATTTTAAATAAATTCTGTAGCTCAGCTGTGCTTTGACAATTTGCACATAACAAGGCACAGGTGCGCCTGATTATCAAATCAGCAAGGGCTCTGTACTAGATCCTTCCACAAGTGCAAATGCATTTTCTTCCTCTGACAGAAGACAGGTTTTAAATATTTGTTAACTGGTAGGGGAGGACTAAATGCCATAAATATTTAATCTCAAAAACAGCCATGTGTTCCATCAAAGAGCGGGGGAATCTACCGGATATTTAAAACTGTTAATACTATTGAGCTGGAGGCTGCCATGGAAGATGTAACCTTTCACATTCTTCACTGGAGCCCTTGTACAGGTGCTACAATTTATTTACACAGTTACCAATAGAAACTGAAGCCGAAGCTTCCCATATATGCAAGCCATATAGCGATGAATTAGAATTTTTTTTCAGTTTGTTTTCTCCTCTATTTACTAAACCGTAATATGTAGGAGATGGATAGTGAATCAACAAATGACAGTTGTTCTCAAGGTAGTAACTTGAAGTATATGGTCAAGAAGCAGATGTACAATTGTGTGAACAGATGCACATAGTTGTTGTTGCAAGTGGAACTAAAGGTAGGCTGGTTCTTCCTGGTCTACATTAGCTCTCCAGATGTTTTGAATGATAAATTCCAACATTCCAGACCATTGACCATGCTAGGTGATAGAAAGTGAGCTTCAGAACAATTAAAAAGTGCATGTTGGAGCAGGCTGTCTTACAACATACTTTAGAAACTCTGTAAGCACTATATAAAATATATTACAGTATGTACCTTTCATTTAAAAAAATCTTATGGAATGTAAGAGTGCATCTACAATGTAAAATCAACAGTTTGTCAACACTTTAACTGCCATGGCTCAATGCTATAGAACAGGGGTCCTCAAACTTTTAAACAGAGGGCCAGATCACAGTTCCTCAAGCTGTCGGAGGGCCAGATTATAATTTGAAAAAAAAAAAAGAATTCCTATGCACACTGCACATATCTTATTTGTAGTGCAAAAAAACAACTTTAAAACAATACAATAATTCAAAAGAAGAACAATTTTAACAAATATAAACTTATTAGTATTTCAATGGGAAGTGTGGGCCTGTGTAGTGATTCATACTTTTGGTAGGCCGTAGCCTAGAAGTCAGTGAGCCGGCCTCCATGTTGGTAAGGCAGCTCAGTGTAGCAGACATCTTAGGAGAGGCAGCTAAGCAGAGGGGAGGAGCCCAGCTATCTCCTGATTGGTTAAGACAAAGGGGAGGAGTTGGAGGGAGAGAGTGTAAAAAGGCTGTCAACTCTGACAGAAGGGAGAAGGGTTTCTGACAGAGAGGAGAAAGGGTTCAGACAGAAAAGAAGAAGGATTTTTGACAGGGAGAAGAGAGTAGATTTTCTTAGTGAGCTAAGAGTTTGCTTGTTAGAGAATAGTTTAAGGCAGGTGCTTCTACAGAGTTTGACTAGAAGAGTCAAAGTGAAGACCTGTGTACTTGTGTTGAGTTAGGACACAAGTTGTTATATTCTCTTAGGGACAGAGTAGTCTGGGGAAACTTAGATACTCTGGGGGACAGCCAAGAGAGGCTTGTCAAAGAGACTCACTGCTACAAGGTATAGAGTAGAGTGAGGGAAATAGCTCATGTTAAAGAAAGGAACCTCAGTTTAAAGAAACCATTTCTTAAGAAGATTGTGCTTCAGTAACAAAATACGCTTATGTACCTCATAGAAGTCCGTTGTATGTTTAAAAGATCTTAATAAACTTATTCTCTAGTTCACTGTTAAACTGCCTCAGCCTTGATTCATTATAAAAGATAAGTTCCAGTAATTCTCCACATCTTTACAATTTAGTCAATCAAGAGGAGCCAAAAAGGAGAGCCGGTGTATTAAGAAGATTTACCTCAAGTTTAACAACAAGACAATTTCTCAAACTAAAGTTTGAGTGGTGGCAGCAACTCTACCATTACACACTCACGTTTTCACAACACACTATGAAGTGCTTTGTGACAGGATTGTGTTAGTGTTCATCCAGAACCTAAATAAGTAAAATCCTGTACTCTGATCTTTCAAAGTGGTGGTCAGCTGTGAGATGTTTGACAGCTGAAGGAACGTGTGTGGGTGGATGTGTGTGTCTGAGGGGATCTGTTAGAGAAATATTAGTCGAGGATCCTCTTAAGCCTTTACAGTGGTAACAGCGACGGGATCTGTGAATGATCTCATTCCATGTTTTCGTTCTAGCCTGCTTTTGGCTGATGATTGTTTTAGTTGTGTGCTTTGAAGTCATTTCAGACTAAAGTTGACCCTGAGCAAGGGCCTGGTAAATTACCTTGGAGAGCCATATCCGCCCCCCCCCCCCGGGCCTTAGTTTGGGGTTCCCTGCTATAGAAATTATTGAAGTTCTTTAGGGAGGCACCAGCATTCTTTGGCAGAAAAGGGTAAAGACATCATAAAACTACAACTATCATAATTCTACACTATTGGGCCATGACAGTTTAAGTAGTGTCAAACTGTATGAATTCTGCAGTGTTGCTGCACCCTGAGATCACTGCACACTCCAATCCAATCTTATTGTTTGTGCTGACTCATGTACACTATCCAGGGTTTCAGTAACCCTTGCTTTTAGGTGCCCGGGACCGAACCTCAGACTTCCTTCAGAGAAAGTCTGTGCTCAGTGCTTGAGCAACTCTTCTAGTCCACCTCTTGTGCCAAGGCTTCTGGAGTGTTTTATAGAACTCTACTCATAAAGAGTATAGTTAGTACACATTAAAACTTTACACAGTCATTCACCCGATAGCGAATGGTGATACTTGTTTTTATTAATTATAAGCCAAATGTGATGTTATTACTTGTTAATTGTTGCATTTCATCGTTCTACTTTCACTTGACTTAGCCGATGGTTTGTTGACCGAAATAAAGGCTACTGACTGTCTGATTAAAACTTTACACTTTCTGTGTTCACTCTGTATAATTCAAAATACATTGGGGGGGGGGGTGTATTTAGTCAGATACCAATTGTACAAGTTCTCCCACTTAAAAAGATGAGAGAGGCCTGTAATTGACATCATAGGTAGACCTCAACTATGAGAGACAACATGAGAAAACACATCCAGAAAATCACATTGTCTGATTTTTTAACAAATTATGGTGGAAAATATGTATTTGGTCCATAACAAAAGTTCATCTCAATACTTCGTTATATATCCTTTATTGGCAATGACAGAGGTCAAACATTTTCTGTAAGTCCTCACAAGGTTGGCACACACTGTTGCTGGTATGTTGGCCCATTTCTTTATGCAGATCTCCTCAAGAGCAGTGATGTGTTGGGGCTGTCGCTGGGGAACACGGACTTTCAACTCCCTCCAAAGGTTTTCTAAAGGGTTGAGATCTGGAGACTGGCTATGCCACTCAAGGACCTTGAAATGTTTCTTACGAAGCCACTCCTTCATTGCCCTGGCGGTGTGCTTGGGATCATTGTTATGCTGAAAGACCCAGGCACGTTTCATCTTCAGTGCCCTTGCTGATGGAAGGAGGTTTGCACTCAAAATCTCACGATACATGGCCCCATTCATTCTTTCATTTATACGGTCAGTTGTCCTGGTCCTTTTGCAGACAAACAGCTGCAAAGCATATTTCCACCCCCATGCTTCACAGTAGGTATGGTGTTCTTTGGGTGCAACTCAGCATTTTTTCTCCTGCAAACATGACGAGTTGTGTTTCTGCCAAACATTTCTAATTTGGTTTCATCTGACCATATGACATTCTCCCAGTATTCTTCTGGCTCATCCAAATGCTCTCTAGCAAACATCTGTCAGCCCTGGACATGCACTGGCTTAAGCAAGGGGACACATCTGGCATTGCAGGATCTGAGTTCCTGGCAGCGTAGTGCATTACTGATGGTAGCCTTTGTTACATTGGTCCCAGCTCTCTGTGGGTCATTCACTAGGTTCCCCCGTGTGATTCTGGGATTTTCGCTCACCATTCTTGTGATCATTTTGACCCCACGGGGTGAGATCTTGCATGGAGCCCCAGATCGAGGGAGATTATCAGTGGTCTTGTATCTCTTCCATTTTCTAATTACTGCTCCCACAGTTGATTTCTTCACACCAAGCTGCTTGCCTGTTGCAAATTCAGTCTTCCCAGTCTGGTGCAGGGTGACAATTTTGTTTCTGGTGTCCTTTGACAGCTCTTTGGTCTTCACCATAGTGGAGTTTGGAGTGTGACTTCTTGAGGTTGTGGACAGGTGTCATTTAACTGAGAACAAGTTCAAATAGGTGCCATTACTACAGGTAGTGAGTGGACGACAGAGGAGCCTCATAAAGAAGAAGTTACAGGTTTGTGAGACCCAGAAATATTGCTTGATTGTAGGTGACCAAATACTTCTTTTCCACCATAATTTGCAAATAAATTCGTTAAAAATCAGGCAATGTGATTTTCTGGATGTGTTTTCTCATGTTGTCTCTCATAGTTGAGGTCTACCTATGATGTCAATTACAGGCCTCTCTCATCTTTTTAAGTGGGAAAACAATTGGTATCTGACTAAATACTTTTCCCCAACTGTATTTAGAAAATATGTGCATACAGTTGTCCCTCCACATTTGCAAAATTGAGTTTTGCAGATTTTATTATTAACATATTTGGTTAAAATATTCTATCTAGGAGTTCCTAGGTCCTACATGGTCAATTTCCTTCAGTCAGTCTGGAGGATCTAAAAATTTCTAGAGAAAACATCACAGGAATCTCTGTGTCCCCTCCAATGCAATTCTGTGTTCTGCTTCCAGTAAAAAGTTGGCCATAGACTCATGCTGGAAGACCGAGAAATTCCAAGGCAGGTATTCTTGGGTAAACTAATAGCTATTACATGGGGCTCCTGTGCCCCTAACCTCGGCAAATGTGAAGGGCTGCTATTACAGCAGACCGTTGTTTTCAGTGGAAAATACTTAGCTTTGGTCAACTTTTTATTTTGAAACTGTACAGGGCTCAGCACACCCTGCACAGTGAAGAGTTCCTTTGCTTTTGCTTGGACTGGATGCTCATCTGTAGTTTATCTTCTTTAACTATCATTGACAGTTAGGAACTGGTGTTCTGGGAAAACAGCTACCCAGCTTTAGCTAAAGAGCAAACACAGTCTGCTGAGCAAACCCAATTGGGGTTTACTTTTTGCACCTGCAGCTCCATTTCATCATCAAGTGAAGGATTTAGATGAGATGTATTTATGTTTCATTTTTTAAAACATGCAGATATGTATAGAAATTAAACATACCTGGCTCACTGCCAGTCCAGTTTTGATACTGCAAAATACCTTTGAGAGGTGCTGTTGATTGTTGTAATTGTTACAGTCAACCTCGGCAAGCCTATTAAACCATATGCTTGTTTGCCTGGATGCTATATTCAGATAAAATTCAGCTTCATGCTAGCTTTGCCTGTTTGGTTGTTTTTGCTTAGGGGTGTTTAGCATTTAAGAGGAGAGGTTGTTGGGTTCTTTTTAACTTTTCAAAAGCATGGATTTAAGGAGAAGATAATTTAAAGTAAATTATCTGGACAAGAACATTTACATTAATTTAGTGCCACTCTGTTCTGTGATATATTTTCTTTCCATTTCTCGAAGTGTTCTGCAAGGACCAGCAGAGGAGTGAAGCTGCATAGTTTCTACATATTCCCTCCAAATTTTCAGAGGAAGATACATGCAGTCTTCAAGTTATGAACAAGATCGGTTTTGTAGATTTGTTCTGAAGTTAAATTTCTGAGTTGAAACAGGTACATTTTAAAGTGTAACCTCAGCCTCTCCCCCTCTCTGCTTTGCATAGCATAACAACGGGTTAACACCCCTGTGGAGTTTGTTTTGCTTTATTTGCCCATTCAAAAGATTTCACCTTACTTTCTATCCATGTGATAATTGGATTTTGAAAAATTTGGCTTGTTGTGGTAACAAGGATTAGCGAGAAAGTTTCAGTGGAGACATGCCCCTCCTCCCAATAATTCTTTCAGGAGTGAATTTCCTTTACGAGGGGTAGATTTCTCTCACTTCCTCTGCTTTCATTCCTGTTTCATTACAATCGGATGTTTGTAATATAGGGACTGTCTGTATTTCTCTCTATGAATACCTGACATGTTCAGGGATCTGCCTTAACAAACAGTGGTGCAACATACAGAGATCACACGAAGGGAAAATTAATCTCTCAGCCACTTGGCTAGAAAATTTAACAAGACAAAGAATGTTCTGTGTTAGTCTAGATTTAATAAGGCTCAATATAAACTTAAGAGTCCACATTTTATTTAATCTGGTATCTTGGCTCGGTTAAAGTATGATAAGTGGGACCCAACGGTATGCTACTTGCACAAGGCAGTTCAGAATAGAGGAACAGAAGGCAAGCCCTTTACGGGTCAGAAAGTGGGAGGGTGGGGGGCACATAAAGGGGGGAACAATAAACAGGGAACCATTGTGGTTAAGGCAAGTAAAGGAATGTTAGAGTTTTTTATTCTTAAATGCTAAACCACAGCTTTCGAAGATGGTAAGCAGGATAGAAATGTTTCCTCTCCCCCTTTCTGGTGAACAATAGGCTGTCTCTCGCATGGACAAATGGAATGGAATAGATATATGGACTCTGAACCCTGAACATGAGACTGTTTTATTATTTTATTATGTACTGATGTTTTTAATTAATTGTTGAATTGTTTGTATTTGTATTGCTTGTTAATTGTTTTGGGCATCTAATTGTGCCTCCACTGTAAGCCGTCCTGAGTCCCCCCCGGGGTGAGAAGGTCGGGGTATAAGTAAATGAAATAAATAAATAAATAAATAAATGTGTTCCCCTCATTAATTCAGACCCAAGTTGCGCAACCAGGGTAACCAGTGTTGGGTCCAAGCTATCATACTTTTACCCTTGGTTCATCCCAGGTTTCAGTCATGCAAGGTTATCGCCAGTGAAGTGAACAGTTCTAGATGATCTTGGGTACACTCTCTCAGCCTCAAAGGAAGACAATGGCAAAACCCCTCCAAACAAAACTTGTCAAGAAAACCCTGTAATGCCTTCATGTTAGGCTTGCCAAAACCTGGAAACAGTTTAAAGGGACACATCATAAATAGCTTCTCTGTCTGAGGCTAAGTACAGTATTTAGTTCTGACTTGATTTGTATATTGCTGTTTCTGGGAATTTTATATATCACCAGAGATACCAAAGATTGTTGCATTTATTAATCATAGAATACCATCATTTATCACAAAATCAATTAAAATATAATAACATTAAGGACACTTCAGTAAAGCCATTAGCAGCTTTGAAATTACCATAATAAAAAGTGGCATATGCAATTCCCCCCTCCCCATTATTTATTTACTTGTTCAGCAAATGTTTGCTTACTGTATCACAGAGTTTTATTACATCACTTACAGGAAGAAATGTTTGCATACTTTAGTGACCAAGCTATATATTTTTCTGGTTAAGGTGTGTACCAAAGATATATTACATCCTTACACACTTCATTGGGCAGACTACATTTCAAATTTCAACTTCCACTAAGAATATTCCATAGTGCCATGTTTTAGTGCTCCATTAAATCCAATGGTATGGTTTGAGAAAGTTAATGACTGCTGGAGAAAGGATTTCAGTTGACAGACTTAAAGGACTCCAGAACCTTGCTGACTCTGTAGTGAAGGCAAGTCTTTCAAATTGCCTGTTTTACTATTTTAAATATATATAAATACCCTGCTTTTCTTGCTTGGTTGCATTTAGCCAATTTATTGGTAGAGGGGGAAACACTTGATTGGGAGGAGACCATTCTCGGTTTCTGCCAGCTGTCTTTTGTTAGCCACTTCACACTTAGCAGAATTAGCAACTTCCCAAGTTCCAGCCTCAGCAAAATTGCACCCAAAAAATAAAGGCACTTGTGTGGAGATGCTGTTTGCTTCGCTTCTTTATTGAGAACATCAGGATTAACTAACCAATTTGCTGTAACATAATGTGCTTTCTCAAATATAAGTTAAATTAAACAGCAAACAGCCTCCTCCACATTGCCAACCACCCAAATGCTCTTATTTTACGTGTTGAAACTTGCTTTTACAAACTGTCTTATATTGGGGAAAGTAAATAACAGAAGCACATAGTAATGGCATGATAGCAATATCTTATCCAATAAAAATCCAACTACAATACAGCAAATTGAAAAAAATGAGAAAATAAATTCAATGCATAATTTAAATCACCACATTCATAGTTTTGGTGATATATCTCTCTGTATGAATATTAGGTGCAAGTCTACTATTATCATACCTGATATGAACAGCAGTAATTTAGTATAAAGCTAATGGTAGAAGTAAAGTATAAATCTGTCTTTCTTAGAAAAATAGTGAATTACTTTCTGTGAATGGAGAGTCTCTGTCTTTTCACAGAAGCTTTCTTTCAGGTTTTGAAAGTATATATGACGAGATTGTAAGGTGTCTGCACAGAGATTCGTGCTTGGTTTGGTTTAGGAAGATATCTGAGAGGACAATTTAAGTATACAGATCTTTGTTGAAAACTGAGAAACGTTTGGTCTGGCTGAGAATCCTTTTTGTAGCTTCAATTTTAGAAAAAAAACAACCCTATTTTCCTCAAAGAAACTACAGACTCCATAGAGATTGGGAGCAAAGCATTGGAATGAAATGGGGAAACAGCAGAGATTGGGAGTAAGTTAGTGAAGGAAAGGGAAAACCAGCTGAGATATCTGGATGAAGCTTAATGGCTCCTCGCTTGCTCCTCACTGGCTGCCCTCCCACTCTCAGTCACTGCTGCCAGTCCTGATCCTCATTAAAAAACAAGACATACTTTTTGCCTACCTAACCACAGCCGCTAGGATTGTATACTCAAGGAAATTGAAATCCAAAAAAATGGCAACAAAAGAAGAATGGCAGAACAAAGTATGAGAAATAATGGATATGGATACACTGACTATCTAAAAACTTCAGGGGGAAGACTAGTGGAGCCCACAGACCGGGCATTGTTTAAGGACTACATGAAAGCACAACAGAGTTCAGTTATCTTAAACTTTAAGGAGGAATATGGCTTAAACAAGAAAAATAGGTTCCAGAGTAAAGAAGATCCAAAAGGGACGTGACAAAATGCAAACATTCTTAATGATGCAAAGAAGCATGATCAAGATGCAGGGAAGACGAATGTGAAAGTCAACACTTCCCCCCCCCCTTCCCCTGTCTTTCTCCCTAATTATTTCCATAATCTCTCTTTTTCTCTCTCCCCTCCCCCTCCCCACCCTTTCCACCCCACTCTCATACCCGCACCTGTTTCAATCCTTTCCCTTTTCCCGTCTTTCTTTTTAAATATTTGTATGCAAAATCTTAATAAAGTTATATTTTAAAAAAACAAGTGCGGATCTTGGATTACGGTGATTCGAGAATGCACCCCCCTTGAGCCTCAAACTGTAGAAGTGCATCTTAGAATCAGTGAAATACAGTATGTTTCCAATAGCACGTCTACGTTTAATTTGAAGTATGAATTTTTTGCCATAGTCAGTGAAGCCTCAAATTAGGGAGCAAGCATTAGCTTCACCCACAGTGTTGTTTTATTGTGGACTCAGTACACGAAGCCATGAGTTCTCTTTGTTATTTTATTTCATATAAGTAAGAACATACAAGAGGACATTGAGTAGTGTTATTCAGAGTCCTCTTGTTCTTTTACCTACAGTTCTCTTTACTTTCCCACTGGAATTGCTACTAGTACAATGCGTCCAGCAGCCTTCAGATGCAGAATGGGGCAGAAATGTACCATTATGTGTGACCCGAGTTATTCTAGAAGCAAACTTGGGAACTCCAAAGCTTCATGTACACATTCACAATGTGATCTTTAGTCATAACACTTTACTGTATTGCAGAGATGCTGCTGCAATACTGAATGCGTATGTCAGGGTATATGGAATACCTACCCCCTCCCCTCAGTTTAGTCAGAGAGTCATTTGACTTGAGCCTCAATTGAGCTGCTCTTCCTCCTCCTCCTCACATGTATTATATCCTACGTTTTGTCTCTAAAAAGAGTTCCAAAGTGGCTAACAATATTAAAAAAATAAACTATCCGCAGGTATGTTCATTGCTCAGGTAGATAGGCTGAAATTCACTGCTACAATCTTAGTCTAACAAATGTGCACAGATTTTCATAAAAGCATCCCTTTCCTGCCAGCGCTTAGACTGAAGAATGTTGCTGAGATTCATTGATTTGAAATTGCTGTCACCAAGCAAATTTGAGCTCCCCTCTTCATCATGTCACCACAGTGCTCTCCATATATCATACTCTTAGATACACTGTACAACCCCTTCTCTTAGGTTCAAATTGATTAGAGTCACATGGAACCAGTTGGATTCACTCTGAATATAGAAAACAGTTGATTTCACCTAGTTTAGACTTGATCTAAATCAATTTGGAATTTGGATTTTTTCAAAGAATAAACACAAGTCTTTGTACGTCATCATTTCTTCTTTTCAGAAAGATTGGGGGGGGGGGAGGGGAGATGACTATTGCTTGAATATTGATGCTTTAAAATTCAGTGATACAAATTTAGCATTAGTGTCTATGTTGAACACATTTCACTGACATTTTCTAATTCCCCATACCCTCTGTGTCTTTCAGAGAGTCATTTTCAACATTGTCAACTTTAGTAAAACCAAAAGCTTGTATCGGGATGGAATGGCTCCAATGGTAAAATCCACAAGCAGGCCTAAATGGTAAGTTAGTAAATACCACAGTTAATACTGTGTTGATGAAGAAAATTGTGGCAACAATCCATTTCTCATATAATAAATTTTCAAATTGCTGTTCAATTATACAGTTAATCTTGGTTAAGCTTGGCTCGTTGTGTATTTACAATGGGATAATTGTTTTCTGTATTCAGGCTTATGTATGACATGGGTAGGACACTTACACACCTGCAATAGAATCAAAGTTGATAAAATGATTTTCTTTGGCATTTCTTTCATGTCATGTGAAAATGTGGATAACTGCCTGCTAACTTTCATTGGCCATCTCTTATAGCTACATATAGAATCATTTGTCAGATAAGTGAGATGGTATGGTTTGTTGGTCAAAGGATGTTATTTGAGATACATGAGGTCCTTTGACCTCTTTATGCAGGGAACTTACTACTCTTGATAGACTCATACCAAAACACTTCCAAATCTTCAGCATTATACTTTTCCCGTAGGGTTTTTTTTCTTGAAGAAATATTGTTCTAAATATTTTCAAATGAAATAAATACATGAAACAGAACGATATTATTATTATTATTATTATTATTATTATTATTATTATATACCACTTTTTCTCTCCATATGGAGACTCAAAGCAGCTCACAATTAAAAGCATCACAGTAAACCTTGAATATAAAAATACAAATATTATAACAGTATTAAACATCATTAATATTAAAAACTTTTCAATTAAAAACCACAATAGCATATAAAACCACAGCACCCCTCGAACTACATCTTAAACATAGTTATCTTTAAAAGCCTGCCTGAATAAAAAGATTTTAGCCAGCCATCAGAAGGACAGCAGGGAGGGGACCATTCTGGCTTCCCTGGGCAGTGGTTCCAGAGTTGAGGGGCAGCCACTGAGAAAGCCCACTCTCTCATTCCCACGAACCGTGCTTGAGATGGAGGTGGGAGCAAGAGAAGGGTTTCTCCTGAAGATCTCAGGGCCCAGGCAAGCTCATACAAGGGGATGTGGTCAGCCAAATCCGGCAACCCTCATTGGAGTGGGTGGGCATGGGAATCCATTGCCCCATGTCCCGCATTGCCCGGCTCATGGGGAAACTGATGGGGTGGGGGAAGCATTGCCATGTTCATGTTCTGCAATTGATGGTGGTTGGTGGTGGCAGGCCTAGCAGTTGGTGATGGAAGGGTTAATGTAAGTCTTAGTGCTAAAGGGTTGAATAATCTGTAAGTAAGAGTTAATGGGTGAAAGTAATTAAGGGTGGAGACATGCAAGAGATAGGTTGCAGCTGGGTGTTTCTGGATATAAGAAGCTAGCCTTTGGATTGATCTGTGGGAGAAAAGCATTTGTCTTATTTTGATGGTAGATGCTGCTGGTTTCCCCCCAGGCTTGTGGATTTTCAGTATCCTGACCTGTCTCTTGTACTCTTGGAACCTTGAAACCTTGAATCTCTGGACTGGCTTTTGACTACGGTATAGACTCTTGATCCCTGGACTTTGCTCATTGAACTCTCAGTGTTTGACCACTGGACTGGACCTTCTGACTACGGTGTTATCTTGAACCTGCAACAGTGTTTGCTGCCAGTTTTATTTTATATTCTGTGGCTGAATGCTATCTTTATGTTTTATGTTTTGGACTATTAAAACAGCCAGACAACAAGTACTGCTTTAATTAAATTGTTTAGTAAAACTGAGAGTTTGTTTGGTTCAGCTCTGCCAGAATAATGGCAGAGCCTTGGCATTGTGACAAGCATCAAGCATGCAGCTTCTCCCCATTGCTTGCTAGGCAAAACGGGGAGCCTTCCACGTGGCAGTGGCATGTGCTGGTTCCATCCTAGATCATTCACAGAGTCCCACCAGAAGGGAGACTCAAAGTGGCTTAAACAATATTAATAAAACCATAAAAGCATATAAAACCACAGCACTCCCTGACTAGATCTTTAAAATCTTCATCTTTAAAAGCCTGCCTGAATAAAAAGGTTTTAGCCTGCTGTCGGACGGACAGCAGGGAAGGGGCCATTCTGGTTTCCCTGGGCAGGGGGTTCCAGAGTTGAGGGGCAGTCACCAAAAAGACCCACTCTCTTGTTCCCACGAACTGTGCTTGAGATGGAGGTGGGACCGAGAGAAGGACTTCTCCTGAAGAACTCAGGACCCAGGCAAGTTTGTACAAGGTAATGTGGTCAGCCAAATCCGGCGACCCTTGCTGAGGGGGGGGGGGCATGGGGAACCCATCACCCCATGCCTCTCATTGCCCAGCTCATGAGGAAGCTGATCCCATGGTGGGGAAATCAACGGTGCGGTTTCCCCCCATTGCTTCCTAGGCAAAACAGGAAGCCTACCATGTTGCCGCAGTGGGAGCATGTGCCGGTTCCACCCTAGATCATTCGCAGAGCCCCACCCCACCATATGCATCGTTTAATTGTATCTGGCAGGCTCTGTGGATGATCTAGGCCTTAACCAGTGTATGCCGCCAGAAAAAGCCCTGTCTCATGCAGTAGATAGTTGCATTGGATCATAGAAATGCTCTAAGACTGTAGTATTAAGTCATGAGAAAGCATGGCACCCCCTTGCCAAACAACCACAGCTGTTGTCCATTAATTTATACGGGGGGGGGGGGGGAGATTATATTTATGTGTTTGCAAATTAAAACTAATTTTTGGAAATAAATTCTGAAACTTATTTTAAAAGGTGAAGTTGGCTGGGTTTTTGTTAGTTTACACAAGATATTTTACTGGTATTAGGGCCCAGTCTTCTTTGACTGAAAATCAATTTACTGCAATGTATGATTATATATCAGCAAACAGGTAGTGTATCCTTTCATTGGTGATTTATGCTGCTGGAGCTGGTTGTCTTCCTGACAGATTATTGTTGAGTTGCTTTTACAGTGATCTTTATAGCTGTTTCCATGGTATTCATGCGAAACCTGTAAAACAATTATTTCTGTATTTTCTTTTTGTGCTGTAAAGCCATTTGCTGTTGTCAAGGTAGCATTCAGCTGCATATGCCCTCTTAATATAATTGGGATGGTCTATGATTAATTTTAATTTTTATAGAGTTTATTTATTTATTTAATAATATTTTATAGCCTCCCAGCCCATATTCACTCCCGAGATAATGAACAAATAAAAACCTAAAGAAACAGTACAAAGTTAAAAATATTTTTAAAACACATTTTTTTAAAAAAAGGGTCTTGAACATAGTCTAAAAACAATCCTAGAATCAGGTAGGATTAAGCAGGTCAGGAGAGGTGTTGGATAAGCTGCACAGTATATAAAACATAAATATACTGCTAGTTATATATTAATTTGATTGAAATATTGTCCTTTCTGAAACAAAAGTGGGTATTGTTCTTTTAAGAACAATTGGGCTACATATTAAAGGATTCTGCATGGGCTGTAGTGAAAACTGCATGTCTTTGCTATGTTTTGCAAATTCTCCCAAAATTATTTGCACAGATTTTTTTTCAAATGCTGGTATTTCCTTACTTACAGGAAAAGACACAGGCGCTGGAAAAGCCTACTTGTAATCGTCATTGCTAATGAAAAATAATCTTTTGTCCATGCTGTAGAATATTTATATTATTAATATTATGTCTTTTTAAAAAAGACATAGAGGTCATTCTTTCTGCTAATGAAAGTCCACTATTTTAACATCTGTAATGGCGGTGAACATTTTATTTGTATAGAAAGGGTAATAGACATATTTTTTCTGTTTTGGGAATAAACAAGATAAGACACCATACACAGTTAGATGTTTTAAGATGGTAATTGTATGGTAATTTCAAAAATGGTAATGTCAAAAATTATATCAAATGTAAAAAGCTGGTACTACTTCCTAGCACCAGAAAGCTTGCATTTCTAAAATTGTTTCAGCCTTTCAGTGTTGCTTATCAAATGTCAAAGTGGAATTTGTGTTTTGGCTCAAGAATTCTCCCATGAAGCTATTCATTCAAGCACTTAATAAAGTTGATGAATCTATGAATTACTTGAATGAGACAGGATTAGAGCTGTCCTTGGATTATTTTATTTGAACATAAATGGCCACAGAAATGCGGGAGGGGGAACCAAACCCAACAAACATGCACCAAACAAACAAATAAACAAACTTCATAGTATTTGCAACGGGAATAAGTTAATGCCAAATGAAATTTCTGCAAGCAAAACACCAGCAGAGCAGATAAAAGAAGTGTTGTTTTGGGACTGTAAAAGGTTTTCCTTTGACATTAAGTCTAGTCGAGTCTGACTCTGGGGGTGGTGCTCATCTCAGTTTCTAAGCCGAAGAGCTGGCGTTGTCTGTATACATCTTCTAGGTCATGTGGGTGGCATAACTGCATGGAGCACCGTTACCTTTCCATTGAAGCGGCACCTATTGATCTATTCAGATTTGCATGTTTTTGAACTGCTAGGTTGGCAGAAGCTGGGGCTAACAAAGGATCTAACCCCACTCCCCGGATCCAAACTGCTGACCTTTCAGTCAGCAAGTTCTACAGCTTAGCAGTTTAACATGCTGTGCCACTGCGGCCCCTTTGGGAATATAGTGTGTTAAAAATAAAATTTATTATTATTATTATTATTATTATTATTATTATTATTATTATTATTATTATTGTATCCCACCTCCATCTCCCCGAAGGGACTTGGGGCAGCTTACATATGGCACAATGTGCCTAAAACAATGCATAAAATCAACACACAATATAATACAAGATAAAACCAATAGCATATAAAACAGAGTTTAAGCTCAAAACAGCGCCCAGTAACCTATGATGAGAACTGTTGTAAAACATAGCCAACTGCAAATAGGAGCAGGGAGTAGGATAGTGCAAATTTTAGCTAATGAACTAGGGCATGAGGCGAAAGTGCAGTGCTGTGGCATTAATTGCGAACCATTGGGACTAGACATTCTCAAAGGCTTGTCCAAACATCCAAGTTTTCAATTCCTTCCGGAAGGAGGACAGTGTGGGGGCCTGCCTAATCTCCCTAGAGAGGACATTCCAAAGCTGGGGGGCCACCATAAAAAGGCCCTCTACTGTCATGATAAACTGAGCACTCCAGTCACCTGAAATGGAGGATGTAATGGAGAATTACTAGTAGAAGAATAACTAGTAGATATTACCTACCAACAAGAAGGATATTTTTGTTGAGAGAGGTCCAGAATAAAGCCTCTATTCAGGATTATTTAGCTGGAAGGAGTGCCTTTCCAGAATAGGATAACCTCCAGCACTATGTCCCAGAAGCACTTTATTGAGTTTAAGAGACTCTGCACATTGCACTTGCCCAGAATCCCAACATATCACCTCTTACACCCAGCACTTTTTAACCTGTACCCTTCATTGGCCCAGCCCTGGTTTTATTGCGTAATAGTGTAATGTTTTGTTTCTGTTATTGCTTATGTTTTTAATTTGCTTGCATTGTATTGTTATTGTCTGTTGTTGTTGTGTTGAGGCCTTGGCCTTTGTAAGCCGCATCGAGTCCTTCGGGAGATGTTAGCGGGGTACAAATAAAGTTTAATAATAATAATAATAATAATAATAATAATATGTCATGAGCTAGCACACGGCATAGCCCCCTTGGGTTAGATAACAAGGATACAAGGACTGTTGGGTCTGTTTCTGAGCCTCTAAGTCTAAGACTAGATTCATGGTTTTATTTTTTGTCTAAAATGATAACTTACCACCTGGACCCCTTCAAGCTAGGCTCTTGTGGAAGACTTAAGCCTAGACACCCCTCTTTCCCCCCTATTGCAGTATCGTTTCTTAGTGAGCAGCTCTTGTTTTAGCTTGCTGTCAATTTCATGTTCTACTTGGGGCTCTTATCATGCAAAGGTGTTTTGTTTTTCTCTGCAACTAGCAAGACAGGCAAACACATTGCAGAGTTGCATGCATTCTTATGGACATTGAGTACCTGACAGTATGGCTTCTCAAGATTTTCTCTTCCTCCTAGCTGCGTAGCTAAATACATAGAAGTATGAAGAAGCCTGGATATCATTGTGTACTACATTTGAGAAAATGGATCTATATCCACGAAAACTCATGCAAAGATTAAAACCAGTTTGTCTTAAAGATGCTGCTACATTCCTTTCCACTTTCTACCTCTCATCTTCCTTTTTATGCTGCAAGAGACTTAACATCGCTACTAAATATATCGTTACATAGTCACACTTGTTGACATCTATTATTTCATGTCTGGAAACAGATTAACTATGTTTTCTCCCAAGCTATTAAATATTTACTACTAAATGTCACTACATATTATTTCTTAAATTCCACGAGATACTAAAATTCTGCCCCAAATCATAAATTGCTTCTAAGAAACAGCAGAAGTTGAATATAGAGGTATGGAAGGTGATGTGATGGAATTATTGTGAGACAGAAAAGTATGTGTTCCAAATAAAATAACTTTTAACTTTAATTAGAGTAAATTCGAGGGATGATTTCACTTACGTGCCTTTATTCGTTTTACACAGGATGTTAGCATTGTTTGAGATGATGTGTCAATTACATCAGTCAGATCTCATGGCACTAAATCACACCTTCTCTGAGGTAACTCAGCATTGTGTCACATCAAGTTTTATTGGCCGTGTTTCATGCCACATAAAGCAGAGTGAAGCAGGAGAGATACTAATTTAAACCAGTGAGATATGATATGACTTGTCAGGTAAAATTGATCAGAATGATTTGCTTGTTCACAGCTTTTAAGTTTTGGCAGCATTTCAAGTATTTTTCTTGGTGGTTTCCATTACAATTGTGATTACAGTCTTATTTTTCTTTTAAAGGAAATGTGTATGATATATGCAGCTTATGATTTTGTAGATCTAATTTGTGACAGATCCAAATATACTCTAGCTTACTTAAAAAGCGTTACTTTTCCCTCTAAGAATCCTAGTAGAATTCTTAAAATATAATTGGATCTTCAAGTACTCCCCCGCCCCGCCTCAAAGTTCATTAAAACAGACTGGTAATCTGTAATAAAAAAATGTCAAAAAACCAGTCATTTTAATTAAAAAAATATTAGATTTCCTTTCCATTTCATTACAAAATACAATCTCTCTCATTCATATATTCCTTCTCATTTCCCCCGTTGTACTCCCTGCTTTGCTCCCCATCTCTTTTCCTTTTTTTCTTCGTGGTCCCACCAGAACTTCATTTCTTCTTGTGAGGGTTGCATCTCATCTCCTTTTCTCAATGATTCTACAATTTTTTTTCCATATGCTTTCAAAATTGTTATTTTTCTTAAACCCTTTTTTTTATTAAATAATTTTTTATTATGCTTTTAAAAAGATATAAAACACAGAAACAAGAAACTTCAGACATGAGGGGGAGAGGAGGGAGGGGAAGAGGGGGAAGGGACGGGAGTATGGGGGTAAGGGTGAGAGTGCGGGAGAGGGGGATTGAGGGGAGGGGGGAGGGCGAGGGGGGGAGTGTGGGGGGTGGGGGAGAGAAAAGTCTAAAAACAAAAAATGGACTTCCTAAGAGGTAGTGGATCGCTTCTGAAATGGGTGCGTTGCTTCTTTCTCTTTTTCTTCTCCGATGTCTCTTCCTTAAATGTTGATTCCTTACACGTCGGACAGGTCTATCGTTAGAGGTATTCTTTTTTCCACACAGTAATCTTTTAGCCCTAACCAATTGGTTTTTTTACTATTATTGTTTATTCTTTGGGACAGAGAGTCCATTTGTACTATTTCTAGTACCTTAATAAACCATGCGTCTGAGTCTGGAATTTCTTTTTGCTTCCAAAATCTCGCAAGCAGAATCCTAGCGGCTGTGCTTAATATGAATATTAACTTCTCTTGGTTTTTATCAAATTTTGGATTGGAGATGCCTAAAAGGTAAGTTTCCGGTAGTATCGTGAATTTTGTTTTTAAAATTTTTTGGGTGGCAGTGTGTATTTCTTTCCAATATTTTTTCACTTTTTTGCATTCCCACCATACGTGGATAAATGTTCCTTTTGCTTTGCCACATTTCCAACAGTTGTTGGATATCCCTTTATTAAATTTTGTTAACTTTTCGGGGGTATAGTACCATCGGTAGTACATTTTAAACCAGTTTTCCCTTAGGTCGCTGGCTAATGTGTATTTTATTTTAATGTTCCAAATCTCTTCCCATTGGTGCATTAGTATATTGTGCCCTAAATCTTTTGCCCATTGAATCTGACAGTTTTTAACCTGCTCCTCCTCTGTGGACCATTTTAGGAGCTGTTGGTATATTATCTTAATTAGTTTCTTCTCTTTCTTTAAAACTATGTCCCATAAAACCTGTTCTTGGCAGAAACCGATTTTCCCATCCTCTTTGAAACCTTGTTGGATTTGATAGTATTGAAACCAATTAATTTTTTTATTGATTATTCTAAGTTCTTCCAATGATTTTAACGTAGGTTGTTGTTCCCTAGAATGTTTTAGTATTTGCTGGTATGTCAGCCAGTTTTTTTCCTCCAGCTCTTTTTTATTTCTCGCTTCAATCGGCGAGATCCACATTGGGGTCTTCCTATACCATCTTGATTTATATTTCTCCCATGTTTTGATAAGGGAGGCCCTGATAACGTGGCTGTTAATTTTTTTTCCTTTTTTTTTGTTGTTGTTCCATAAATGACTATGCCAGCCCCTCCCGAGATCATGTCCCTCTAAGGCAAGTAGTTTGTTATTCTTTAGGGCAGCCCATTCCTTTACCCCAACTAGATTACAGGCCTCATAGTATAGCTTCAGATTGGGGAGTCCAAGACCACCTCTTCTCTTATCGTCTGTAAGAATTTTATGATTTATTCTAGGTTTCCTGTTTTTCCATATAAATTTCGTTATTTCCGTATTCCATTTTTTAAAAAGATGATCATTTCTAAGTACTGGTAGCATTTGAAAGAGGTATAGCAATCGCGGCAGGATCGACATTTTAATTATCGCTATCCTTCCCAAAAGGGAGAAATTTTGATGTTTCCATTTGTTAAGGTCCCCTTGTATTTTCTTCCACAGAGGTGTGTAATTATATTTTATTAGGTTTATATTGCTTTGAGTGATGTATATGCCTAGATATTTTATTTTATTTTCTATTTTTATCCCCGAGATTTCTTGCAATGTTTCCTTGGATTTCCGGTCCAAGTTTTTCGCTAAGATTTTTGTTTTTTGTTTATTTAGTTTAAAACCCGACAATCTTCCATAATCTTCGATCTTTTGCAGCCATTTGTTTATATTTTTCAAAGGGTCCTCTACTATGCATACTACGTCGTCTGCATATACCCTTAACTTGTATTGATGTTTGAGCACTTGTAGCCCTTTTAATTTCTGGTCTTTATTTATGTCTGTTATCAGAGTGTTTATCACTAAAATAAAGAGTAGCAGAGAGAGCGGGCAGCCTTGGCGCGTGCCTTGCATGATCTTAATTTGGGTTTCTGTTTCACATCCATTTATTATCAAATTTGCTGTTTGTGTTCCGTAAATTGCATCTATTACATTTTTGAATTTTTGTCCAATATCGATCTCCTGTAGCAATAATTTAAGATAGCTCCAATTAACCTTGTCAAAGGCTTTTTCCGCGTCAATGAACAGCAGTGCTACTTGCTTCTCATTGTGCTTTTCATAGTATTCGATTGCGTTTATTAACATTCTCGTATTGTCTTTAATTTGCCTTTGTGGTAAGAAGCCCGTCTGCTCCTCCGCTGCCCAACCCTTCAAGAAGTTTTTAAGTCAGTTTGCCATTATTATCGAGAATATTTTATAATCGTTGTTTAATAACGAAATCGGACGGTAGTTTTTTAGGTCTTCTGGGTCTGTACCCTCTTTATGTATTAGGGTTATGTTTGCCCTTTCCCAAGATTTTGGGAAAGTCTTGTTTTCTAAGATGTTATTTATAACCTTTTGGAGCAGGGGTCCTAATTCATTTTTGTAAATTTTGTAGAAAGTCGCGGTAAACCCATCAGGGCCGGGGGCCTTATTCTTTTTTAAGTTAGAGATTGCCGTATCTATTTCTAGCATGGATACTGGGTTATTTAGTAGAGCTCTTTCTTCTTCTGTCAGTTTAGCTAATTTTAACTTACCCAAGTAGCTGGAGATTTGTTCTTCTGGGATTTCTACCTTTTGATATAACTTATTATAGAATTCCGTAAATAGATTTATAATCCTTTCTCCTTCCGTAAAGGTTTTGTCCCCTACTTTAATTTTTGTGATAAGACTGTTTTGTTTTTTGTTTTTTAGTTTGTGTGATAGCCATTTGCCAATTTTGTTGGCATTTTGGAAGAAATTTGCTTTGGCGTGTTTCACCTGCTTTTCTAAGTTCTCGGTTTGTAATAGCTCTATTTGCTTTTTTAGCATTTCTATTCTAAGTTTTGCTTTCTTGCCTTTCGGGTTTCTTTTTAAAGTTTTTCCTCTATCACTAGTTTGTTGGTTATATCTTTTAGTTCCCTGTTTTTATTTTTTCTGCTACAGGTCTCCTGTTGGATCAAATACCCCCTCATCACCGCTTTCATGGTGTCCCATTGTGTCTCTATAGTAGTTTCTTTGCCCTTATTTAACTCTAGGTATTCTTCCAGTAATTTCCTATTCCTTTCTATGTCCGATTCTTTTCTTAATAGGTTATCTTTTAAGCGCCATCTGTATTTGAAATCGTTCCCCTTTATCACTAATTCTATGGCGCAATGGTCCGACATTAGCCTGGTTAATATTTTTGTTTTGTTTATTCTCAATAGTATGGCTTTAGTGACCCAGGCCATATCTATCCTCGACCAGGTAACGTGTCTTCCTGAAAAGAAGGTGTAGTCTCTTGCGTTCCCATTATGGTGTCTCCAGACATCTTTTAGGTTTAGTTTTTCTAATTGCGTTATACATTTTTTTGGTAGCAGACTTGATTTATTTTTATTTTTATTTTGAATTTCTTTAGAGGATTTATCCAAATTGAGGTCTAAGACCCCATTAAAATCCCCCATTAATAGAAGATCATCGTATTTTTGACTGTCAATTTGTTTCTTAAGTTCTTTAATGAAGTTAATCTTTGGGCCATTCGGACAATACATGTTACAAATTAAAAATTTTTGATTCTTTATTTCAATACTCACACCAATGTACCTCCCCTCCATATCCTTAAAACTTTGTATGGGGTTTAGCCAAGATTTTATGTAGAGTACCACACCTCTCTTCTTTTTTTCAGCCGATGCATAGAAGTATTTTCCCAATTTTTCATTTTCTAAATGTTTTGTGTGCTTGTTTATGATATGCGTTTCTTGCAACGCTATAAGGTCATAATTCCTTTGCTTTAAATAGTTGAAAACACGTTTCCTCTTGCTCGGGTTGTTCAATCCATTAATATTGTTAGAATATACTCTTATGTCTCTGTTCATGTGTGATTATCTTGCATCTCCCACTGGGTTATGTCTGGGGGCATCATTAGCTGATAGTTCTCGGGGGAGAACTCCCGTAGTCTTTTTTGTTCTCTTTCCTTTGGTCCTCTCTGTGCATTGCGTTCTTCCCAATCTTCTTTTCCTTCCTCTTCTGTTGTGTCTCCTTCTTCTGGGTGGGTTTTCTGATCTTTTTCGTGTGTGCCTTTTTTATTTCCCTGAGACTGCTTTGGGTTTTCATATTTTGTTGCTTTGATGTGATTTACATAGAACTGCTTTGCTTTCTCTTCTGAATTCAACCAATATCTGGTCTCATTCAGGGTGACTGTAATTCCCTCCAATTTTATCTTCCTTTTTTTCAGTTCCTCTGTTAAGAAGATATATTTTCTACATTTTGCGAGCGTCTGCTTAGTGACCTCTTTCATAATGATTATTCTTTGGTCTTTATAATAGATAGGTTTTCTTGCATTTTCCTTTAGAATGACATCCCTAGTACTTTTTCTACAGAAGCTGACAACAATATCCTTTGGGGTCTTGTTCTTCTTAGCAAAGTTCGATGGGACTCTATAAGCTCTGTCCAGGTCCTGCCCAATAATTTCGGGGCTAACGTCTAGCAATTCCGCTAGAAGCACAATTATCAGTTGTTTGATATTCTCATTTTTGGATTCTTGTAAATTTCTTATTCTTAACTGATACTCTAGCTCTCTATTTTCTAAAAGCTCCATTTGTTGTTGTAGTCTCTGGTTCAGATTTTCTAGTTTTGAGATCCTAGAATCGGTTTTGCTCTGCACGTTTATTATTGTTTGGTTTTCCTTTTTTATTTTGTCCACATCTTCTTGTATTTTATTTATATCCTCCTTGAGGTCTGCTTTTAATTTTTTGATTTCTCCTTGCAATTCTTTGTGTTGTGTGTCTTGTTTTACCAATATTTTTTTTATCTCTTCTAATATGTTTTGAAGAACTGACTCCTCTGTGACGGAGTCTTTTTTTGGTTGCGGCTTTGCTGCTTGAGCTAATTGTGGAGTTGATTTCATTTTTGTGTTTTGCATCTTTTCCTGTTTCTTTTTTGCTCTGAATGTTAGTTTTTGTCTTTGTAGCCAGTCTGGTCTTTGTAGCTAGTCTAATCTGTTCCTTTTTGACTCTTGTTTCTCTTTGTTGTTGTGTTTTCCCTCTATTTCCAGCTCCTTAATTGTTTATTTTGTATTGGTCCCCCTATATTCTTATCTATTTCTTATCTGTTTTGGGTTCTTCTTTGAATTTTCCTTTGTTTTATTTTATATTCAATTTAATTTTTATTTTATTTTGTTTTGTTTTATTTTGCTTTGCTTTGCTTTTCTCCTTTTTCTCCTTTTATTGCTGATGTTTCTTTTTGTCTTTTTCAGTACTCTATTACCCTATTTCCCTATCTGCGCTCTTATATCGCTGTCTTACTTTCCCTTTAAAACTGCCCAGTTTCCGTCCTTTGAGCCTTCTCACCTTTTCCTAAAGAGAAAATTCGGTACTTGTCTTACTCGCCTGAAGGTGGCGTCCCTTTTTCCGTTCTGTTTCGGTCTCTTTTCTTCAGCCTGTCTCGCGAGATCTGCTCACTCTCACTCGCTCTCGCTTGTTTTCGCGGATTCTCATGATGTCAGACTCTGTAGCTTTGTTTTCTCTTTCCGTCTGCCTTCGCCCCACTTCTCCTCTTTCCTCCCACGCTTCCCTCGTCGCCTGTCTCGCGTCCTGAGGTCGTCTCCTCCTCTGGCTCTCTTTGTTTGTAAACAATGTTGAGCTTTTCCAAGGTCAGTGCTTTTTATTTCTCTTCTCCTCCACGTTTTGCTTTGGGGTTTGGGCTAAGAGGGAGGGGATATTTCTCAGCTCTAAGGGTTCTAAACAGAAAGTGTTTCCCCTTTTGATTCTCTTCACCGGGTCTATTTCTATTTCTTTCTATTTCTTTCTTGTTTCTCTCTTTCTCTCTCTTCCTTTTTCTGGGGGTGTTTTCTCTTTTGTCTCGGCACTCGGCTCCTGGACTGCCTTTTATCTCCTTTTACCCTCTCCCCTTTCCTCTTTCTCGTTTTCTTTCCTTCTCCACCAGTTTTGTACACCAGTTTTGTTCGAGAAAAAACAGAATAAATAAAAAATAAATAAACCGCAGCCCGCTTTGCCTTGGGGTTTAGTGGTTCCCGCGGTCGTCTCCTCCGAGGCGGCCGAAAGATACCCTTCCACCCGGCTATGCCGTCCCCTTTGCCGGGGAGGGAGCTCCTGGTCTGCTCTACCCAACTGCGGTTATTCTTAGTTATTTTCTGGTGGCTTGAGCTTTCCTATCCCGCTTTTGTGTTGCGCTTACAAAAGGAGACAGAGGGAGAGGGATATTTACGCTGTTGTGCTGGTATTCTTTGAGTACTCTTATCTCTTTTACTTAAACACCCCTCTTTGTCAGATTCCTTCCCCTCCTTCCACCATTCCCGTCCGCGAGAAGTTTTCGGTCTTAAAGTACTTAACCTGTTCCGTGATCCAATTGTTGAAATTCTCTGGGCATCGGCTGTTGCGATCCGGAAGCTCTTGCTTTGCAGTTTTGTATTAGTTCGATATAGTTCTCTTCTTCTCGTATTTGTGCTGCTGGCCGGTGGAACTCAGGAGGAACCAAAATGTCCTCCACCGCGGTGTGAGTCTTCAACCGCACCTCGTTGCCGGGCGTCCCTGGGCGTCCCCTTGAGGGGGCACCTCCTGGACACCGTCGGCCGAGGGCAGCGATCCTTAGCTTCCAAGACCTCAATCCATCTTGAGAAGGAGAGGTGTTTTACCCCTTGGCTCACCAAAAACCTGGCTGCCCCGAACAGAGCGATCGGGGACACGTCGTCCACCATGCGGCCACCAACCGGAAGTTCCTTAGACCCTTTTTTACCTTTAAATTACATGTTAATTTAATATTTATTGCTACTTTCCATATTTACTAATACCATTCTTCTATCTTAATTTCTATCCCTCCTTTCCATTTTTGCTATTAATTGCCTTGCTGCCATTAACAACATCATTATCAAATTATTTTCATTTTGTTTCCAATCATCTGTAGCGTATAAAGATAATAATATAGTTGTTGGATTTCTATTATTTTGTTCTTCGTAATGCTTTCTATCCCTATTATAGTTTTTCCTTAGAACCTCTGTATATATTTTATATTGCCACCACATGTGAATATACATTCCCATTTCTTGGCAATCTCTCCAACGTTTTTTGAACAGCCCTTATCCATATTATTTATTTGTTTGCTTGATTTTATCCTGCTTTTCTCCCATGGGTGGGATTCAAACCAGTGCACAATGGTTAAACAACAAAATTACATAACATAAAATATAACAAAAAACATCATATAACCAAAAAATTAAACACTACCTAAGCCAAGTTTGAAAATTAATGAATTAAAAACATTATAACATTATACCATTAAAACCATTAAAAAAATTCCCTGACCCTCAGGCCATTAAGATTATCCATTTAAAAAGTTGTTCTAGGGCTCTAAAAGCTCCATATCCTTTTATGTATCTTTATTGGGGTCAAGTACAATTTCCATATCACATTGTAGTAATTTTCTTTTATTCTGATTGATAAATTCTTGAAGTATCTTGATCTCCACAATCTTTCCCAATTTCTTTCTCCTATTTTTGTTCCCAGTTCTTCCTCCCATAGTTTCTTTGCTTGTGTTCCGTCTCTCCCCCCCCCCCCACCCGATTTAATTTCTATTAATATTTTATATATCATACTGGTTATCCCTTTCTGATACTCATTTTCTTCTTTCATCTGCTTTTTTAATATTATGTTTTCAAATTCCGTTCACTCTTGCCCAATGCTCCTTCCCCTTCAACTTTTAGGCCATTGCTCCAATTGTACACAGTGGTACCATAATATATATTTAATTCACCTAAAAATTTCTTTACATTATACTTCTCTCCTATTTGTACCATCCAGTTTCCAATTTTGTCTAATTTCCTCCTTTTCAACTCCTTATCCATTACATGTTTTAAGTTTTTTGAAATTTCCTCTCCATTACAACTAGTGTTATTTTAGAATTTCCATTAATTAGTTAATTCTTATATTTGTTCGATATATATATCAGCTTTGTTTATCATCCCTTCTACCACTTGTCTCAATTGGTTCACTTCGTAATAACTTAATCTTCCCTCTTTTTGTAATTCGCACCAGTGATATTTATTTATTCTACTCTTTTCTCCACTATTACAAAATTTATATGTTAATTGCTGCCATTTATTCAATTCCATTTTTGAGATTTTGAGGAGCATCATTTTTAATTTAAAATTTGCTTTGGGTAAAATTTTATCCCGTCAAACCAAGATAAATGTGCACTGTTGTATTTAATTAATTTTTTGTCTGCCTCTTTCCTTAATACCTCTAAATTGTTCCTTTACATTTCACTTAAATCCTTAGGTACTACTATTCCTAAGTATTTTATATTTTCTTTTAAAGTTATATTTTTATTCCTCTGATTTCTAAAACTTCCTCTTCTTGTTTTGTATAGTTAAATAAAATCATTTCTGATTTTTGAGTTCTTTTTCCATACTTCTTTATATGCTCTCCTATTATCATCATTTTGTCTGTTGTTTCTTTTAAAGTCAAAATTTCATCATTGGCAAACAAACTTTATCTGTTTCTTGCCTTATTCTATTAGTTTATCATCGTTCCTGATTACATTTGCTAATATTTCTATTGTTATTGTGAATTGTATCAGTGATATAAGGTAGCCCTGCCTAGTCCCTCTTGTTACTTTTATTTTGTTAGTTATTCCATCATTTACTAACACCTGAATCTAACTATCTGAATAGTTGATTCACTAGTCCCAAAGAGGGTTTTTTTTGTTGTTGCTTCCAGCCACCTTTGGCATGACAGTAGCACGCTTCTATTCATTTATCTTTCAGACTGAGCACCTTCAGTTCTCCATTTTTCCAGCCTTTGTTTCATACATAACACAACTAGGGAGAAACAAGATATGAGGTTGAAGAGAAATACAATCATTCCCATAAAGGGTCATGAAATTACATATGTGCCAGTTCTTTGTGTATATGCTAATATTTCTACCCCCCCCCCCCCTCAAATACAGAATACCTATGGTCCAAAGTGTTTCAAATAAGAAATGCCCAAACAGAAAGGTGAAATCAATCTTTCCTCTAAGTGTCACTTTCACCTTTTCTACATAAGTATCCCTTGATAAAAGGTGAAAAAGTAGTGTTGCAGAGGATATTTTGCAAATAGGAAAGGCCTTGGTTTTCTTATATTTATACTTATTTATTTACTTACTTTTATGTATATTTATATACCACCTTTCCAGGCAGCATGGAAACCAGTATAATGTAGTGGTTTTAATCTGAGACTAGTATTCTGGAGGACCATGGTTCAAATCCCCGCTTGATCACAGAAGCCCACTTGACCTTGGGCAAATTGTGTTCTTTCAGCCTCAAATGAAAACATGCTTTCTCTAAACAAATCTTCTCCCCCACCCAATAAAAACCCATTATAGTTTGCCTTCTGGTCACCAAAAGTCAAAAATGATTTGAAGAAACGCAAGAAAAACACATTTCTAAATAGTGTTATTTAGAAATAGCATTGATCTGACATTCTTGAGTCTTGAGTTGGAAACCATGGTGCAGACACATTTATTTTTCAGTGCTTACCATCCCAAGTCCTTTAAGTGGAATATGTTAAAAATCCCAATCCGAGTCACCAGGTGACAAAGGATATTTCTAAGCATGCTCAGGGACATTTAAGAATTGAGAATAAGAGCATTATACCTTTGCTGTCACTAGGGGCCCTTCCACACAGCCATATAATCCAGAATATCAAGGCAGAAAATCCCACAATATCTGCTTTGAACTTGGTTATCTGAGTCCACACTGCCATATGTTCCAGTTCAAAGCAGAAAATCTGGGATCTTATTCAGCTGTGTGGAAGGGGCCCTCTCTGTTGCCAGCCCTCCCACTCCAGCCTTTTGCTAGGGATTTTGCTAAAGTTTTTGGCTAGCAGTGAGTTTGTTATGCCTATAGTGGCATTGCTATTTCTGAAATGAGGACTATGTCTTCAAGTCAGTGTAACATATTTTAATGTTAATCTTATATATTTTCAAATTCCTCCTTCCTTGTGTTTGATTTATTTTAGTATTTGTTATAACTCCTTAATATTGTATAGTAGTCATCACTTTTTCTGATTAAGGTTTTTTGGCAGAGGCCATAACAGGTCAACTTGAAACATGTAGAATATGTGAGCACCCTCTCCCCTGATTCTATAAAGTTTTGCAACTTTTCAAAGTGGAATGGGAAAAAAGTGTTTTATTCAGTAGGCAGCAGATTTTCTAAATGATGAAGTGAGCAAATACTCTCTTTGGGCAGAGAGTGGCTATAACTCTTGATTATTCAGCAAGAGCATTGGCTCATTGGGGACATTAGTTTTCAAATTGCACTAATCTTTTTAAAGTAACAACTGGCCACTTATCACCTTAGGTATTCCAGCAAAGATCCTGTGCAAAACTCTAATTAGTATTTATAGAACAGCATATCCTCCCTGTAGAGCTGTGGCTGGCAAATATCTATTTGACACCTGCAAAGTTTTGAGACATTCTGCACTCTCAGTAAAGAGAAAGTGCTAGGTGAAGTCCAGACGATTCAGAAGTACGAATAACTGACTTCATGAGTTGGTGATCCACTGTTGTAATGTGGAGTTAGACATTGTCATGTAATGTCAATGCCTACTTGAGTGGTTGATATAATTGGGTATCTGCTGATTCCTCAAGTCACCAGCGATTCTCTGAAGATGCCAGAAAGAAGGTTATTTCAATTTACAACCACTGTGCATGTGGTTAAGGCCAGGTTTGTAGTTAGTTCAGAAATAGTGTGTAAAACTTTGCTTCTCGTGGAGTTACACTGGTCCCACAGGATGTGGGAATCATTTTAGAGGAAGCTGTAAAATTTCAAAATTGTGAGAGAGTTGTGCCTTTCTTTCTTAACTGCCTCTTGGTGACCCTGCCAAAATGGAATTGCCAATGACTTCTTGAAGGTCATTGGCCTCTGGAGTTTTATTCTTTGAGACACAAGAGTTAGAAGCCAGCTACTATAAACTAAGATCTATAGGCTTCAGTGGCTAGCTAGATTTTTCTTAAAAGAAAAGTTCAAGCAGGTTGAGTAGGGAAGGAAGGATGCTGTTACAGGTCCCTTACTCAGGTCTTGCAACTTCTGAGGACAGTTTGTCATATATTCATTTGTCAGTAGTGATATCAGACAACATCTAATGTGTCTTTAACTGCACGAAAAGAGAATTTATAACTCTATATTTATGGTGCTTTAAAATAGAATGCCAGGTTGAGGGCCTCTGTGCCCTTGGCCAAATTGTTACTAGCATTTCTCATTTTTTATTTCATTCGTCAAAATGGCTGTTAAATGAGGACTTGTCTTTCTAGTCAAGCATTGCTTTGACATCTATTACATCTGCTACAAATTCTTCTAGATTTTGCGATAGTATTCCTCCCTGCAGTGGTTTGGATACTGGAGAGTTTCCTGTGGAGTAACTTAAATGTTAATTTATATAGATGTCAGTAAACTTGTTTTCCCTTCACATCAGGAGGGTTACTGTTTGCATTTTATTTGATAGATTTATAGAAAAGCAATGCAAATAGAAAGAGCTATGTTTCTTCATGTTTTATTGATCAGGAGAGGGCAGAGCTGTTTTGACAGCATTTGAATTTTGATTAGCTATAACTTCTTGTTTTTTAAAGTTTCTTTTTGTGTGAAGACTGCAGCCAGCTGGGATTGTTTGGCATTTGTGCCTTTGTCACTTGAACACTGGAGGAACTGTTATTAGAGGTTACTAAAGGTAAATACTCACTACAAGTGTGAGAGTAAGAACAAAGCCAGCAATAAACATGATGAAAAAGAAATGAAAAGTGGGGCAACAGAAAAAGAAGTAATAAAAGAATGTATGATTAAATGGGCAAAAAATCTAGGAAGACAGATACAATACAAAGAATGGGAACAGATTTGGTCACGAAAGATTAGGTATACTTACTCGATTGACTTACAGGAGAATTGGCTAAAAATGTTTTATAGGTGGTACATGACGCCACAAAAATTAGGAATAATGTACAGCAATACTAAAAATAAGTGTTGGAAATGTGAAACGCACATTGGAACTTTTTATCATGCATGGTGGACATGCCCAGTTATCAATACATACTGGAAAATGATAAAACAAGAATGTGAAAAGATATTAAAAACAAAGATTCAAACTAAGCCAGAATATTTCTTATTGGGAATAATAGATGAAGAATTGGAACTAGACCAAAATGAGGATATCCTATTCAATTACTGTATCACAGCGGCAAGGCTAGTCTTAGCAAAAAAGTGGAAACAGAAAGAAGTAGCCACAAAGAAGGAATGGATAAGTAAGATGAAGGACATCAAGGATATGGACAAACTGACCTATGCACTTAAGGACTCATATGGTAAACCAATAAGAAAAACAGATTGGAAGCCATTTGAGGAATACTTAGCAGATGACCAAAATAGACAAGACACAAAAGAAGAGGAAGAATGAACTCGCGAAAAAGGAAGAAAAGAAGAAGAGGAAACCAGAGAGAAGTAGATTAAGGAAGTCAGAAGACCCTCAACCCCCCCCAGTGCCCCTCCCCCTTCCCATCCCAAATCCCATATACTGTCCACACTACTGTCCCCTGACCCAGCCTCACACCCCTTTCCCCACCCAGTCTATCCCTCCCAAAGTTGCCCACGTCCCAAGTTCTAATACCCTTACCCCACCCCCCTTTTTAAAACCTATATATTGTAAGAATGTATTTCAATAAAAATATTTAAAAAAAAAGAAAAAGAAATGAAAAGTGGGATGGGGAGTATCTCCATTATCTTGCCACCTACAACCCTTAGTTTCTTACTTTAGGAATAATTGTAGAGTAGTGAGAAGCTCTTAAGAAAAAAGTGTGGCTCCTGGATCTAAAAGATATGACAGAGGTAATTCTGCCAATATAGCACTGCTGATCTCTAAGAAACAGCCACAACAGGATTCTGAAATGTAACTTTTAGGTCATTTGTAAATCCCATGGCCATTTTGAGACCTCCAAGTCTCTTGGTAGCCCCATTTTTCATTAAAAATACATTTAATGAGAAATAAGAAATAACCACCCCACTTCCTTGAGCCTCTGAGGGTGGTTTTCCCATTGTTTACCCCCTTGGTCCTTTGAAAGAGACTTTAATAAATAAGATTTATTATTTATTTATGTACCACATTTATATCTTGCCTTTCTCACCCCGGAAGCGATTCACAACAGGCATCAATTTGATGCCATACACACATATATCAAATAAACAATTACAATTAAAACCAAACAATTAAAGTATGAATGATAAAAACAACAATTAAAATCACACCAACCAAAACATTAACATTGCCAAACAGAATCCATTGCCTGCTGATTTTCTGTTTTGGAAAAGTCATCCTTGGTTTTAAATGGCCTAGGAAAGTAATATTCCCATTTTCCTCAGGGTTAAATTTGTAAAGGAAAAAAATACAAGTGCGGGGAGGCTTGGGAGAGTGCCCTTTGAATGTATTAGAACAATGTGTGTTTTAGCAATGTTGTAACCCACCTCGAGCCATGAGGAGATATGGAAAAGAAATAACAAATTATTATTATTATTATTATTATTATTATTATTATTATTATTAGATATGTAAGGGCAGGTAATGTTGTGGCCTGATGCAAGGACAGGTAATGTGATGGTCCACGCTCTTGTTACATCCAAGATAGACTACTGCAACACGCTCTACTTGGGGTTGCCTTTGAAGACTGTTCGGAAGCTTTAAATAGTCTAACAAGAGGCAGCCAGGTTAATAACTAGGACGGCATACAGGAAGCACTCAACTCCCATGTTACGTCAGCTCCACTGGCTGCCTGTTGCTACTGGGCACTATTCAAAGTGCTGGCTTTGGCTTATAAAGCCCTAACAGCCCCGGCCCACTTTACCTGTCTAAACACATCTCCCTTCATGAATCACCATAAAGATCTTCTGGGGAGGCTCTGCTTTCAGTCCCACCACCATCACAGGCACATTTGGCGGGGACGAGAGACAGGGCCATCTCAGTGTTTGCCCCCTGCTATGGAACTCCCTTCCTAGCAATATTAGATCAGTCCCCTCCTTCCTGTCCTTCAGAAGGATGGTGAAGACCTGGCTGTGGGACCAAGCCTTTGGGGCAGTGCAATGAGGCAATAATGGAATGGTGTCTTGGGATGGTATTTAAGCAACTGATTTTAAAGTGGATATAAGTGATTTTAATGTTTCTGTATATTCATGGTTTTCTGTCCCAGCATTGAATGCCATATATATGTTGTGCTCCACTCTGAGTCCCCTGCAGGGTGAGAAGGGCAAAATATAAAGGTTTCAAATAAATAAATAAATAATATATTGCCTGTTGTATATTATAATTGTCTAAGCATTTTCCTGTTATTCCAAAAGAGGTATAACTCTTGGAAATGTTCCTATCAAATGGTCATAAAAGCTTAAGGAAATGCTCACAAAGATTATTTTAAATTATCATTGTCTTTTCCATTCCCCCACATGTTACCATTCATCATCAAAGTATTGGAGATCTTTCTGATATAAAACTGTTGTCTGCAGGGCAGTACACCATTCACACATGGGTTTAGAAACACACACACACAAATAGAGAGCAAGCTAATTTAACCCATAAAGCTCAACAATCCTGCTTTTTCAATGTTAATGAATCATCTTGGAGGTTGAAGATTTTCTGGGGGGTCCCTGCTCTTGGTCCCACCTCCTTCGCAGGTGAGGTTGGTTGGGACGAGAGACAGAGCCTTCTCAGTGGTGGCCCCTCGGCTGTGGAACTCTCTACCTAGTGAAATCAAATTAGTCCCCTTCCTCCTGACCTTTAGGAAAAAACTTAAAACGTGGATGTGGGACCAGGCTTTTGGGTAGTAATCTCTCAGTGCAATAAGTGAATGCTGAATGGTGCAATGACAATTGGAACGGCCTCAGACTCTGATATTGGATTATGTGATTTTAATAACTGGTTTTAATGTTTGAATGTTTATCAGTTCATTTTAATGTATATGTTTATTGGCTGGATGTATGTTGGTGTGGCATCGAATTGTGCCTCATATGTTAGCCTTTCTGAGTTCCCTTCGAGGTGCGAAATGTGGTATATCAATATGGCAAACAAACAAACAAATGGATGGATCTTATCCAGAACCCCCACGTAAAATGGAGAGTCTTCTTTTCAGACTTTTGAAATAGTGAAGACAAGAGGGAGGCACTGGACTCCTTTTCCTTCTTTCCCAGCTCATAAAATATTGTTAGGGAAGAACATACAGGGATCTGGTGTGCGTTAGATACTGGGGGAAACAATGTCTGCTTGGGATTCATGAGCTTTCTACCTCCCACACTTCTCAAATTCATTGAATCATTTTAACTGTGAACACTGGGTATTTGTATAATTAGTACTGCATAACACAAGGGATTTTTCTCCAATAAATAAGAGAAGCTCATAAAAGCATTTCTGCCAAATTTCTGGAATGAGAGATATTTGTTGGCAAAACCTATTTCCTCTAGTAATGAAGTTGAAGCAGATAATAGGAGTTTTTAAAATATCAGTCTTTTATCATGATTTTTCATGTCAAGGCACAGTTGCTGTCAAGCATTTTTAGTTCTGCTGACTTAGGAAAGCTTTAAGCAAGTCTATAAAGTATTTAAACTTTTAACAGGATTATGTCTTTATATTTTTCTTTCAGGTAAATGATAAATGTTCTTACCTGGGGAAAGAAAAATAGCACTTTCTCTGCTAGTTTCTGGTAATGAAAAAGCAGGTGAATATGACAGAGTGCAGTGGTGAACATGGTTTGTTTAATGCAGTGGTCCTTCAACATTCTTGTATGGATCAGTATTATAGTCTAATTTATGGGAGAGGGAAAGAAGCGTTCATTATATTTTCTCACTTTATCTCATTGAATGAGACCATAATTACAGGCACTGAATGAAAGACCAGTGGATGCATTTATCTGTTAGAGCCATGAGTCAATTGTGTTATATAAATGAGCCTAAAGTTAAACCATACATAATACATATAGCAAAAGCTTTCTTACATTTCCAAAGAATGAAGCTGGCTTACAATTAAACTTAAGTGTTTAAATTTGAAAGTGCTATATTTTTTTGGCATGTGTTGGAAAGTTCAGTACTTTTCTCTGTTTTCATTGTGATTTTAGGGGCTAAGTGATGATGCATTAACTGAAAAAGTGCCAAAAGTCTGCTATGTCCTCTCATTCACAGTTTAAGAGTTATTGATCTAGTAAAGACTTCAGTATGTAGCATAGAAATGGAACATGAAGATCTCAGTTCTTGTGGGTTTTTTCGGGCTATATGGCCATGTTCCAGAGGCATTTCTCCTGACGTTTCGCCTGCATCTATGGCAAGCATCCTCAGAGGTCGGCAGACCTCTGAGGATGCTTGCCATAGATGCAGGCGAAACGTCAGGAGAAATGCCTCTGGAACATGGCCATATAGCCCGAAAAAACCCACAAGAACTGAGTGATTCCGGCCATGAAAGCCTTCGACAATACATGGAACATGAAGAAATTGGCTCTTTCAAGCAGAGCAGTCAAATTAGCAAGGTAGAAACTGAACAACTACTCCCACACCCACCCACCTACATAGGATTTAGCAAAGAAAGTCTTCTTTGTAAAATATATAAAAGTAGCTTTACTTAGAAAGACTTGTGCATAGTCAAGCATGTTTTCTGGTGTAGGAAAGTGTGCAGATTAGTATGGCATACGTATAGTGAAACACAAACAAATAGGAAGTTTGTATGAAAGGATAATTAATATGCAAAATTTACGAATTCTAATAAAACGTGCTGGGGAATTTCTGCAGAAAAAGATTTCTGAATCTTCCTCTACAGCTACTTTTATGGTCAGAATCATTATCTTTATTTCTTATGCCTAGGCTTGTGTGCTTGGTGATATCTAGAACAGCACCATTCAAGCTTAATGTGAAGGTATCATTGGGCATGGAGGAAATTTTTATTCTGGAATGTTGTGTGGTTTCCAGGCTGTATCACTGTGTTCTAGCAGCATTTTCCCCTGACGTTTCACCTGCATCTGTAGCTGGCATCTTCAAGGATCTGATGGTGGTAAAGCAAGGGGGGTATATATACCTGTGGAATGTCCAGGGTAGGAGAAAGAGTTTTTATTCTCATTGAACATTGAAAACATGTGAATTGGAGAAATATTGGTTGACTGAAATACTGAACAGGAACTTTCCATGCAGAAGCATTGTTTCTGCAGGTCAAACTCATATTATTTACTGTAATGTTTAACAACTGTTGTGTAAATATAATTTAAATCAATTGCTCTGTGCTGTCTTAGGGCCTCTTCACACAGCTCTTTCAAGCCATGCCATTGCACTGGCAATAGCTAGTGAAAAGGAAGGTGCTTGGGACAGCCCTCCTGCCTTCCCCCATCACATGGTGGGGACTGGACAAGGTGCCAACAGGCGGGAGAAAGGACAGAAATGTGCCACAACAGCGCCCTTTCCTCATCCTACTTTGGGAAGAATGTGAGCAAGGCCTGTTATGCATTATGTGATGGCGCATGGCAGGCCCCATCCTTGCTGTGCTACAAACAGCAAAACAGGTAAAAAATGCCCCATGTGAAGAGGTGGTTAATTGCATTGTTTATGGTTGAAAAAATAATCACATTCTCAAAAAAGGAAATAGTAGCTCATAGTGGCTACATTTTAACTACAAAAATTTTGTGATACTAAGATTCTTGTGGAAAAAAAATAGCATACTGCCTTCAAGTTTTTCTTCTGTATTCACATCACTCTGACAGCTTTGATTTCTTCTCTTCCAAATAAGGGAAAATGTAACTGAGCTCAAGTGCCAGAAGTTTTAGTTGAGCATGCTCTTCTGCAGAAAAGTGGGCTGTGTTGTTATTTATGAGTGCTTATTTATAGACCACTTTACAGCCAAGATTGGCTTCTAAACTGGATTACAATTGTGGATCACAGTTAATCAGAAGGAGTGAAATATATTAAGGTTGCGTGGAGGTATTTATGGCATTCACCTGCTTCAAACACACAGGTTGCATTTCATTGGCAATTCTGGGGTGGGTGGGAAGTGTCCATTTAGGGATAATGGTAGTAATAATAACAATAATACTAGACAATATATGGTGTCATGATGAAACTAAAAAACATTATAGCTTTTGCAGCATTAAACTGTTAGTTCTAACATCTGTTTGCCAATACAAATATTCTGCTATTGGCATTTAAGAGCACAGAAAAACAAGATGACAACATATCTGTAAGCATATTTGGGTGTGAATGATTATGACAAGAGCATTGTTCTGCGTTTAGTATTTGGGAGGAAAGTACTCCCAAGCACTATCTCTCTGTAGGATCTTACAGATTAAAGGTTTAAAAATGAACAATTAATCAGAGTAGCTCCAAGAAAAGAGAAAACCAGGTCAAGGGCAAACTGATTTGGAAGCAAAAAACCAATTCCTTATTTTTTAAAAAAGGTAAAAGTTTCTCCTTGACATTTAGTCTAGTGGTTTCGGACTCTCAGGGATGGTGCTCATCTCAATTTCTAAGCCGAAGAGCTGGCATTGTCCATAGATTCCTTCAAGGTCATGTGGTCATGACTGCATGGAGCACCGCGCCCTTCCTGCCAAAACACTACCTATTGATTTACTCACATTTGCATGTTTTTAAACTGCTAGGTTGGCAAAAACTGGGGCTAACAGTGGGAGCTCATGCCGTTCCCTGGATTCGAACCTTAGACCCTTTGGTCAGCAAGTTCAGCAGCTCAGTGGTTTAACTCGCTGCGCCACTGAGGGCTCCTCCTTCCTTATTAAGAAGACAGAAAAAGAGAACAGTAGAAACACAACAGGGCAATCACCAGCTGTCTCTCAAAGAAAGAAATAGGGTCTAAAAACCCTAATCTTGAACATCTATCTATATGGAGTGCATCTGGTGCATCTAAACTTAGAGAAATACATGGGTTTTCTTATTCTCTGATGCGAAGAAAAGTAAAAAAAAGACAGTGAGAGGTTCTGAATGAAGACAATTGCATGAAGAAGATCCTTTGTAGACTCACAGCAATGAGTTCATTTCAATATCAGCAGGAAGGTCATGTTTTTAAAGGAAAATTCCATTGTGTACTTTAAAATGAGGTTTGTCTTGCCATAATGCCACTTACAATGTTCAGTCAATTGCAAGAGACAGGTCCTAGCTTATATAGAGTCATAGAATAGTAGAGTTGGAAGGAATTGCATGGTTCATCCATGACATGTAGGAAAGACACAACGCCATCCAAACAGATGGCCATCCAGCCTCTGTTTAAAAGTCTCCAAAGAAGGAACTTCCACCACCTCTGAGGCAGAAAGTTTCACTGTTGAATAGTTGTAATGGCCAGGAAGTTCTTCCTACTGTTCAGGTGAAATCTCCTTTCCCGTAATTTGAATTCATGGCTCCGAGTCCAAGTTCCTGCTTACAAGTCATATTTATTGAGCATAACTCATAATAGTGTGTTTAGTATGGGTAGATGACCTATGGATGCATGTGGGTATGAGAATGGGATCTGTGCAACCAGTGGGATTTATGTACGATACAGTTCATATTTGTATGTAGACTGTTTACCTATCAGAAGGAGAGATACAACTTGTAACTTCAAAATAGAAGTGAATAAATAATTGTATTAATGGGAGATGTATGAAAAGGTTTAAGAACATTAATATTGTTGGCAATTGTATTTTCTCATAGAATGTGAAAAGCCTTTGCCTATAAATATACAATAGTGGAGATCATACATATTCAAGAAGATATTGTCTATTTAACCTTTTAAGAATTTTCTAACAAAGCTGAAGACATTTCCAGCAATGTTACAGCACTACCTTACATAACAAGGACATTTTCCCCTTTTGATTATGAAAATGTGTACAAAAACCAGAAAAGCTTTCAAGATTGTAATGCACACATATAATTTTAACAAATATCACTTATACATCTTCCCTTATAACTTGAATTATAGGCATAAGAAAACTGGTTTTGTCTCAGTGTGGTTTTATTTCTAAAGAACCTGTTCCTCTAAAAAGCATTGAGATAATTTTTCTAATGTTTCTCATATTTTACTGCCATGTTTTATATCTATTTTGACACAATTGATTTCTGCAGGGATTCTAGAACTAATCAAAATATGCACTGGTCAGATTTATTCAGGTTATTTCCTTTTATTTTATCCTTGGACCATGACCACTTCTCTCTGCAAAGGTCATTAAGAGGACAAGAGCAACTATCTACATGCTAGCTGCTTTGAATCTCCTTGTGGAGAGAAAAAGCAGGGTATAAATAAACATAATAAACATTAATAATAGCATAAAATATGCTGATTGCTATGTACAAATTCAAGCCTAGAATTTAATCTAATAATTGTAATAGAACTATAGCACATCTCCCTGAAATGAGGAGGGCTATGACTTGGTGATCTTGCTGAGTTGGCTGTCCAGGTGCTAATGGTGGATATGTATGGCTTCACATTTCCTTTCTTATGGTTCTTTTATTTTTAAATCAGTCTTGAGCGGGTCAGCCCTTCAAGTAGAGTATATTTTTAAAAGAACCTTGTTCTCTGGCAGCCTTCAAACAGAATACTTGTCATATCTCCCAAAAGATATCAGAAGGGCCCCATTCTTGCTGGTCTTCCGATTGATCAATACCTTCCTCTGCCAGCAGGCATTTGGGGAAGAATAAGGGGCATGCTGCTGCTGGGAAAGTGTGGGTGGGTTTCGGGGGGGGGGGGGACGGGACTGTAAGTTTGAAAGGCTATTTTAAGTGTATTTATTATATTTTAATTTTTTTTACCTTAACCCACAATGTATTTTTTAAATGTATTGAGCTTTTAAAAATTATTACCAAAGTGTGGAATTGTTAGCCGCATTGAATAAAGGAAACAATAATACCTCACCATTGGGCCAGGCAATTCGGATTCAGTGGGGGGAAGCAGATTACCAGAAATCAACTCCTGATGCTGATGGCCTCTCTGAACCTGAGGGGCCAGGAATGAGGCAGAGGAGCCTCTAAAGATAGGAAAGATCTATTACTATTATTCATTTGGTGATGAAGGGCCAAGGAGAGATGGTGTTTCTCCCAGCATTATTAAGTAGGAGGCACTAACCTAATTAGGCACCTGGTATCTGGAGACAGCTTCTACAAATCTCCCAGCCTCTTCTGTCTCCTTGCTTTCTTGTTGATTAACATCACTATATCTTCATCTCTGTGAGACACTAAGAATATCATGTTCGTTATTTGTAGTGTTGTGTTTATTTCCATTTTTTAAAACAAGATGGGGGCATCATATTCGTTTCAGAGATAAATTTAGCATAGTTTGGACAAATATAGAACATTTTGTCTTTAGTATATTCATATTATTTTATTGCTGTTTTGTGCCTTTAAGTTATTTCTGACTCATGGCATCCTTAAGAGAACCATGTCACAGGATTTTTACAGCAGGATTTCTTTAGAGAAGGATTTCATTTGCTATCCTCTGAAGCTGAGAAAGTGTGTTTTCCACACAGTGGGTTTCCATAGCTAAACAGGGATTCAGATCCTGTTCTCCAGAGCTATAATGCAATACTTGACACAACACACTATTTACGTATTTTTCCCTATATTTTTCTTTATTAGTTTTCAGCAACCTTTTCTTTCCCTTGTAATAGTATTCATATTTTAATCACCCAATTAAAATGTATGTCTTGGTAACATTTTCTAACGGCATCACCTTTGTTATTTCATGAGAAGACATCTGGCCTGTTTTCCTAAGCACTTTAAAGGCATGTTAGGTAACTTTTCTATGATTTGCACTCAACCAATATTTATGGTGCTGATTGTTTGGTTTTTAAAAACCTCATTTGATAGTTTGTATTTACTTACTAGGTGTACCCGCCATGAATTGCTGTGGCCAACCCTCTTTCCCTCCCTCCCTCTTTCCTTCCTTCGCTCTTTTCCTTTCCCTTCTCATTTATCTTCTTTCTTCCATCTCTACCTGTTCCTTTCTTCCCTTTCTTTGCTCTTTGGTTACATCCTTCCTTCTCTCTTTCCTGCCTTCCTTCCCTCCCTCTTTCCGTCTTTTGTTCCTTCTCTCCTACCTTCCCTCTCTCTTTCCTTTCATTTTTTATTTCCTTCTCTCCTTCCTTTCTTCTCTTTCTTTCCTTCCTTCCTTCCTTCCCCCGTTCCCTCCTTCATTCCTTCCCTCCTTCTCCCGTTACTTCGGGACTGTCCCTTCCAGCTCTATTCTATGAGTCTATTTAATTTGTATTATATAGTAATATATAATAGTGACAATATATAAAATAGTTATATATTATGAAATACATATGTATTATATAAAAATATATAAAATAGTAATATATAAAGTATTGTAAATATATATGCGCAACCAGTCAGCCAACATCCATAGACATATATATGAGTCTACACTGCCATATAATCCAGTTCTAAGTAGATTTTACATGGCAGTGTAGCAGGGGTGACTTTGGGCGCATCTACATTGTAGATTTAATGGAGGGAGGGGGATGAAGTCGTGGAGGGGAGGAGAAAAAGGCTTGGAGAAGGGAAGAAGCAAGTGCAGGGAGGAGGAAGAGGCACGGGAAGCAGAGGAGGAGGCCGTCCTCCTGCCATAGCAGGGAAAGAAAAGCCCTCCCTCCACAGTGACCATCCACTCTGACCTCTCCAACTCTGGCAGCCAGTGCGGGGAGGAGAAAGAGGCATGGGGAAGGGGAGGAGGAAGAGGCCACCCTCTCACCATTGCAGTGTGCCTTTGCTCCCAGGATGACCACTCCAGTAGCCAGCGAGGGGGAGGAGGAGGAGAATGAGACCTCCGCAGGGAGGAGGAATAGGCATAGGAAAGTGGAGGAGGAGGAGATCACCCTCCTGACATAGCAGGGAAAGAGAAGGGGCTCCATTTTGCAAGCCTCCACCTCCACTCCCATGGTGCCCACCCTCACTTGTGTGTGTGGCTGTGCACGCATGCCTGGCTCCCAATGCTTTAATGGCCAGCTGTTTCCCCATGCAGAGGAGGGGGCGTGGCCATGGGTGTCTTTGTGGATATGTGCTGTTTCTCCCTGTAGGAATTTTGGTTTTAGAAGTCATTTCTGCCCCCCCCCCTTTTTTTGAGTGAAGGACATACATTGGGTTGTTAGGTGCATGCTGTCCAAATTTGGTGTCAATTCGTCCAGTGGTTTTTGAGTTATGTTAATCTTACAAATGAACATTACATTTTTATTTATATAGATGTATGGATTCTGAGCTTTATTTTTTAAATATTTTAGTTGTGTTAGTCATTGTGGGAGCTGAAGTCCAAAATACCTGAAGGACCAAAGTTTGAGAACCACTGATGTAGATGTTAAAAAGCTTGGGGGATAAAACAGACTCCCGAGGAAACCCACAGGACATAGGAATTTTCTTTTCTGAAATAACACGTTAATCTCTCATGCATTCTTATATGGGAGGTACTCAAGAATTATGCTTGCCAAGAAAAAAAAAGATTATTACACTTCAGGTTTGGTAGGCAAAGGACCAAATGTGTTACTCTCAGTTGACAGTGCTACTGAGATTTTAAAAAAACTGCAGTGCTGTGAAGTTTTTCCAATTAAATGCTTTGAAATGTGGATTTTAATCTTCACAGCAAGAGAAGAATCTGTTCCATTGTTCATGCAATCCCCAATACTGCTATTTCTAAAAATGCATGCATACACTATGAGTTCTCAACAAAAACAACAAAATCTGTATAAGTATGCTGGATATGAATGAGGCTAGTATATAAAATTAAGCAACATGGGTCATAATTATTGCATGCATCACATATTAATCATTATAATATTTGGAAGCAATTAAATTTCATATAAAACTGTGATTTTTATAAACAGACAAATGTTATTTCAGCTGAAGAACTATAGACTTTAAAGAACGAATACCACAATGTTTAGATAAATAAGGTAAATATTAAAATAAAAGTTCAACTTTCAATCATTAAAACATTTCAATTAAAATGTAATTATGAAATAAATAAAAAGCTGTTTTAAAGCAATGCACCTAAAGCACATGTCACTGTCTCTACAACCAGTCAATGAGCAGAAGTTATTTGCAACCTGTGCAAATAATTTCATGAGAGTGGCTACCAGGTAGTGAACAAGTTCTGTGGTGTTTCCATATGAAGAGGGAGACTTTCAAACAGAAGTACAAATGTAAGAAAACAGCACAGGATGAATGGGCATTTGCCATTGCTTACTGTTTTTATTTGTCATTGCTTACTGTTGTCAAATGTCATTTGTCATTTTTGTTTCTCGTAAGATGTTGGCATTAACATGTCTATTAATGTCTCATTAACCACCCAAGTACTGTATGTAAATCAACATCTCTGCTTTAATTTAGGTGGAGCTGTATAACTTTCTCCCAAACTTTGGGTTTTGTTTATGTTTCTATGACTAATATGTTCCCTCTGCTACATCAAACAACTTGAGGAATTTGCAATGGAAATCTGTGGAGGAAAGTCTAAAGACTACAGTATCATTGTCAAAATGCATATATGGTGGTCCCTTTGTATCCTCTGGGGTTTGATCCCACCTGTGGATACTAAAATTTGTGAATGCAGAAGTCCCATTGTATACAATGGTTTGGTAAAATTGTATTCCTTATAAAAATGGCAAAACCAAGCTTTGTTTTTTGGAAGGGAAAAATATTTTCACTGTGGGTGGTTGAATCCATGGATTTATAGTTTATAGTCCATTATGGTGTGGGATGTTGGTGTCTAAGGTTTCCACATGCATAGTGCTAGGATGGTGGTCTCTGGAGGTTGTAGATGGAAATCATTCGTATCTTTCCTGTAGTTTGGAATGGTGAAGACATACATACATATATATCCAGATATTCCAACAATGAGGGTTTTAATACTAGAGCCAGTGGGTTGTTCTGGGTTGTCTTGTTTAGGTAGCAAATAGAATATTGCTGGCTTGGTCTCCAGGTAAATGTCCATTTGAATTTGGTGCTGTAGGTTGTTGGAGAATTCTGTGAATAGTTTTTGTAGTTCCTTCAAATAAACATCAGTGGGATCTTTAGAGATGATTCTGTGAAATGTAGTGTTGAACAATTGTGGCTTAGCTTCCTCTATGTAATTTGACTTGCTCATGATGACCACAGCACACCAGTTAAGCTGGGGTTGTGGTAGTTGGATGCATTGCTGTTAGACTGGGAAAATGACTACATAGGCCCAATTTTACAAGATGGTATTTGTCAAGCCCCTATGGCATTGGGGGCAGGGAGTAGTGCCCTGTCCTTAACTAAGTGCACCATAGAAATTTTCTAGCAAACATTTTCTTCTCTCTCTCTCTCTCTCTCTCTCTCTCATCTTCTTCCTCTCCCCACCTATTTGATTTAATCTTTTCTCTCACATTTCCTTCCCCTGTTCTTCTCCTGACTTCCCATCCTTTTCTTTCCACCTTCTTGCCTTCTTGTTGATCTCTCCGTTTTCTGTTATACTCTTTCTCCTTCTTACCCCAACTTTTCCTAGCAAACATTTAATTTTCTTTTTTTAATCTATTCAACCTTCTCTTTTTGTCTTTCTAACTTTTCTCCCTTGCTCATCCAAGAAAAACCTTGAAACCATGACACATGTGTTTCCCAGATTTCAATTGGATGTCCCATTAAATTACAAAGAGCTTGCTTCTGAAAGACTCATGAATTGATAAAGTGGATCTATTCTCCTCCTCCATTCCTACATCATCATCATCATGTCATTATCTGCCCTTCTTAAAATATTCAGTGATTAGTAGCATTCTGATAATGATATTTCGGAGAGGAAGAAGGATTTAAAAACTTGATTAGAAAAATGTGGACAGTGAAGGGCATTGGTTGATGAGTTAAATAACTGGACTCCTCTGGATCCAAGTGATGGTTTCACCCCAGACCCTAGATGATTAAGGCACAAGAAAAGGCAATGCTCCATTCAAAGGACTAAATAGGAATGAATCTTCTGTTGTGCCAAGGTTAAGCAGCTATAATTTTTTTCAAGATTTGAGAGAAATTGTTGTTGCAGACAAACATTTGTTAGACTGGTGTATGCTGTCTTATGCTGTCAGATTTTTTGGATTCCTGACCATCTGGATTGGTTTCATGTTGCACATCTCCTCATCTTCTCCCTTTGGCATAATTTATTGTGAATATTGGCTTCTTACAATTCATCTTAGAATGGTTTTGGAAGTGTTATTTTAATTTGAAAAAAGGAAAAAAGGAAAAGGGGGGCAGCCTAGTTGGGAATAGAGAGGGAAAGAAGAGGATGCTCACACCACATGACTGTTGACATATTAGAACTGACACAGAGAAGTCAGTAAGGGGAAAGTGACAATTTTGTGATAAATACCTATCAAAGATGCTATTCTCCCATTACAATTCTGCTTTGCTAGCCTTCTGTGCTAAAGTCCTAAAACTACAGATCTTATTTCTTAGTTTGAATTTGATTGCATTTTAACAGGTATTAATGCCATGGGAATTTTGTCCTGGGAAATGCATTATGCCTCTTGGGAAAAGTTTTAAAATAATTTTACTGGAGTAAAAATTGTATTAAAAGAGGCAAAAAACCCCAAAACAAAACAAAATAGTGTTAGCCTTGAGTACTCACTTGGGGTGTAATTTACATTAACTACAGGGAAAGGTTTCTCTTCTTTACTTTATTTACCAATTCAGCAAAGTTTTTAAATTAAGGATTTCTGTATTCTGTTGAATCTATACAATATTGAGATCATTATACAGCATAACCTGGTGAAACACTTAATAAAGAAGCCATTGGCTCAGCTTATCCTTTGCAGTTCAGATGTAAAATTAATTGAATATATTTAAATAATTGGACCATAACTGTATATAGCAAAGTACCAGAGCTGAGCTGTGAATGAATGTGGTGTAGAATGAAAAGTAATTGGTGGTGGCCCCTCGGCTGTGGAACGCTCTCCCTAAGATATTAGATCGACCACTTCCCTTTTAACATTCTGGAAAAAAGTCAAGATGTGCTTTTCAAACAAGCATTTGCAAATGCAGAGTAACTGACATAGGAAAATGGAATGACTAGACAATGAGTCCAGACAACATTTTTATCAAGGAGACACTATGAATTTATATTTTATTGATTTGTTTAGTTTTTATTATATGTTATGTTTTTAATGGTATTTATGACATTGTAAGCATTGAATTTTGCCCTTTTAACCGCCTTGAGTTGCCTATGGGCTGAGAAAGGCGGTATACAAATACAGTAAATAAATAAATAAATAAATGGACGTAGGTGGGGGGAAAGGAGGAAGAAAAAGAGGGAAAGGGAAGAATGGCTGAGAATTTCATTTTTCCCCCAATTTGTGTGTAGGTGCATTTATTTACATTATTTACCTATTGACTTTACAAGATAGGATGTGCTAAAACTCACATCATATAGTGCAAGTTCATGAACTCACAGACAAGATACTAAAAATCTAGAAATGTTCTTTAGCTTAATGGTCTGTATCTGTTGTCTTAAGATTTCCTGACAGCAGAAATTATCAAGTGAAAAAAGATATTTTCTTATTGCCATACATTGAGGCTGTGTTTTAGAAGGCATTTATTTCTGTATGTAAAAGTGAAAAATATGTAGCCTCTCAGGAGAATTTGGGTATAATCAAGTTTAGGTATAAACTATTCATTCTGCTAACAAATCTTACAAAAGTCTTACAGTATACAAGAAATGGAACTGCCCAAGGGCTGCTCTGATAAGTGCCAAATTTTTCAGAAATGAAGCAAAATAAGATTTTTCTCAATTTATGTCTGGTTCAGTGAGACAAGTGAATTCTTTACAGACATGACACGTAAAACATTTATATCATATTTCTTTTTGTTGCTCAAATAACATATCATATTACATAACTTGTTATCACTACAGAATTACTAATGGATGACCAAACCAACTTTGAGGTTTCCAGTAGTAACAGTGCATCACAGATATTTTACAATCCTTAGATTACTGTCTGTAATTTTCAGTGTAGAAAAGCAGCAAATATGTATGTAGGGAAAATGGAGAAGTGCTGTGTTTACAATAGATAAACCATAAAACATATTTCTGTGTGGATGGCACAATTGTTCATACTAATTGAAATTTCAAGGACTCAAAGGGATTGCTCACCTGGATCAAAATAGCAGTGTTTTTCCTCAATCCAACAAAATGGACTTCAGGTACCCCTTGTAAAAGGACTGGAAATGGCATGACAACTGGATTCCAGGTGTATTTTGATGGCATGGTAGTTTTTTCAGCTTATTCTTATTCAGTTCTTTTTATTTAGTGGGACCACTCTTGTTTAAGTGGGTAAACATTTGAGCAGGGATGAAAGTTTTGGTGAGCCTCAGGAGACACCTTTCACAGATGATCATTTTGGAGATTTGGCTCAGAGATATGAATTGTGGATGGTACATAACTTGAAGTTTCCATCTTTGAGACTGTTTAAGAAACTGTTCTCACCTCTCACTCAGGAGGAAGAAATGGAAATTACTGTTGTTTGTCTCTTTACTTCTATTTCATATTGCAAAACATACTGTATTTATTTATTAGGTATCTAAAATACATCCTGGAGTTTTACAATATAAGCTATTAAACAAAGTTTCACTGCCATAGGGAACATTTATATTTATTGCACAAGTGAAGTTCTTCCACTTGCAATTTGGGAGGAGTTTTAGAAGATTAAAGTTTAAACAGATTAAAGTAGTTATTAGGTAATAGGAGTTTCCATACATTGATTTAATAAGCTCTCTGGGGAGGAAGTAACTGATGCAGTCTAGAGAAATTGAACTAGCTATTAAAATGTGCCTACTTTAATATTAACTTGCATTGGTCCCAATCCAGGAATACACCAGTGCAATAATGATGTATCTGCATTTTGTTGCACCCCTGCACAACCATCAGTACATAGGCAGCAGGAGGATTTACCTTTCAGAGCAGTGGTTCCCAACATTTTTTGAACAGGGCCTCTTCATCAGGACCCACTTGACCAGGGCCCACTTGACTGGGGTCCACTTTGACCAGGGACCACTTGTAGTTTGCTTGTAGTAAATAATTTGTTACACCATCAGAAAAATAGATCAGAGAGAATTCTTTATTATCATCATCATTATTATTATTATTGACAAAAATGCACAGTATGTCACAGCAAACGAGATCTATATGCGCGCAGATCCAAGTAAGGTGGCCTTTTGCAGTTGACAGATCGTGATTTTGTCGATGTTTATGGTTTCATTTCCCGCTGAGATCTTTTGGCACATTGTTGTTGTTGTTGTTGTTGTTGTTGTTATTATTATTATTATTATTATTATTATTATTATTATTAAGCTTTCATTGGGTCAAAATGATATGCAAATATTTGAAGTTGAGAAGGCACAAAATTACCTCAAAATGTTTTGCATAAATTCTTAAGTACAATTTTGAAGGCCAGTCACCTTGGATCTTGCAAATGCTTGTGGCAAAAACACAAAAAACTTTGATTTGTTTTTTTCACCAGAAGGTGTACACTTAGTATTCTTTGGGATACTGAAGCAGAAATTAATTTATATCTCTGACTCCTCAATTGGACACTTAAGCTGGCCTATCCTAAACCTTCCTCTCAATATGAAAAAGCCACTCTGTTTGCAATAATTTTAAAACGAGTATGTTGAGCACACATGTGAGCCAATCTTACTTTACTGCTGTGACTTCAAATGTGGAGTTTATATGTAATTATGAAAAATCAGATAGCATTGTCACATTTGATTGGTTTTCTGTGAAGATTTATTTTTATCCCAGCAAGGGAATGATTTCTATTAAAACAAGGAGAGAAAGGAGATTTACACTGAATAACCCTTACATTTCCCTTTGCTCTAGAACAATGAGTATCTAATTCAAACTACCAAGGAATGAGAGTTAACATTTTAAAAGCATTTTGGTGATTTGGAAATATAAGTTCCATTGAAATTCTGGCATTTTGTCTCATGCTGGAAGCACTTTTATTTTCTCAGTATTTACTCTAGAGTCATGAGGAAAATTAAGCAGCACTTTTAATGTTTCTAAAGGAATTTGTCTTTTAATGTTTTATGAAAAAAGGTAATGAATGGACTGTTGAAATTGTAGTTTCCTTGTTGAGTCTTAACAACATAGGACCTTGATGGCAAACCTATGACACGTGTGTCAGTACTGACATGCATAGCCATTTCTACTGACACATGCCGCGTCCGCCACTGCTTCAACCGGACAAGGAGGCAGAGTAGTGGGAGGCACTTCTGGGGACAGGAAGAAGAGGAATCAGGAGGAAGAGGAAGAGGAATCAGGAGGAGGAGGAGGATTTAGCAACACAGGGAGCAGCAAGAGGCATCTCTGGGGACCCTGTGCCATTACCACAACCAACTATAATTGAATCTACTGTTCTGGGGTGCTGTGGATTTCTAATTGACCAACATTGGTTCCATAAGTGAGGAAGAGACTGGGAGAGGCGAGGGCCTGTGCTATGGGTGCCATTTCACACCATTATATATAGCGGCAGATATCTTAATTTTCATAAGAGACACCATCTTGCAGCATAGTGCAGACTCCATTTCACCACTATTACTGTTGTGCATCCTTATTGACCCCTATTTCTGCTTATTAATCCTGCCCTTTCCTAAAAGTCAGTTATATATGCCATATTGTCAGTTAGGCTACTTAACCCCTAATTGCCTGCAAAGCTAACAGGCTATTTATAATTCTATCTTTTGTCACTGCCCCCCTGATGAAAAAGCAAAAATAAATAAATAAATAAATAACCAAGGTTAAGTAAAGGAAGTGGTAGTATCTGACCCTTTCAACAGACGTATGAAATGCATGGCATTACAGAAAAAAAGGCAGATCATTTTGCGTTCTATGTACTGAAACGGTAGTAAGCAGGATATAGAATATAAATAGACATTTTGAAACTAATCATTCCCAGCTCTTGAAAAAAAGTGAAGATGAAAGGAAAGAATACATTTCCAGGCAGCTACTTACTTACTTACTTTTACTTAGGCGATCCCTCGTTGGACGAGTAAGATGATCTTCCATCATGGGTTTCCCTGTGGGTCCGTATGTGGCTGTGGAGCCCTATTCTTGCTCTGCATCTTCTTCCGCAGTGAGGGCATTGGTTTCCAGGTGGAAGGTGGTCCTGGTTGGGGTTGGCTTGACGCGTCTTCCTCCTGGCACGTTTCTCTCTTTCACCCTCCACTTGTGCCTCCTCCAATTCTGCAGCACTGCTGGTCACAGCTGACCTCCAGCTGGAGCGGTCAAGGGCCAGAGCTTCCCAGTTCTCAGTGTCTATGCCAGAGTTTTTAAGGTTGGCTTTGAGCCCATCTTTAAATCTCTTTTCCTGTCCACCAACGTTACGTTTTCCGTTCTTAAGTTCAGAGTAGAGCAACTGCTTTGGGAGATGGTGGTCAGACATCCGGACAATGTGGCCGGCCCAGCGGAGTTGATGTTGGAGGACCATCGCTTCAATGCTGGTGGTCTTTACTTCTTCCAGCACACTGTCATTTGTCCGCTTGTCTTCCCAGGAGATTTGCAGGATTTTCCGGAGGCAGCGCTGATGGAATCGTTCCAGGAGCTGCATGTGACATCTGTAGACAGTCCACGTTTCACAGGCATATAGCAGGATTGGGAGGACAATAGCTTTATAGACAATCTTGGTATCCCTACGGATGTCCCGGTCCTCAAACACTCTCTGCTTCATTCGGGAAAATGCTGCACTTGCACAGCTCAGGCGGTGTTGTATTTCGGCATCGATGTTGACTTTGGTGGAGAGGTGGCTGCCAAGGTAGCGGAAATGGTCAACATTTTCTAATGTTACACCATTAAGCTGTATCTCTGGCATTGGAGAGGGGATGGCTGGTGACTGCTGGAACAGCACTTTGGTTTTCTCGATGTTCAGTGACAGGCCAAGCTTCGTGTATGCTTCTGCAAAGGTGTTGAGAGTGGCTTGTAGATCTTCTTCTGTATGTGCACAGAGGACATTGTCATCAGCATACTGGAGTTTTATAACAGATGTTGTTGTAACTTTGGTTTTGGCTTTCAGTCTGCTGAGGTTAAACAGCTTGCCATCTGTCCGATAGATGATTTCCACTCCGGTGGGAAGCTTTCCATCAACAAGGTGAAGTATCATAGCGATGAAGATGGAGAATAAAGTTGGGGCAATAACACATCCCTGTTTGACACCCGATTCCACCTTAAATGGGTCACTTTGGGAGCCATTGCTGTCCAAGACTGTTGCCATCATGTCATCATGGAGGAGCCACAGGATGTTCACAAATTTGTTTGGGCACCCGATTTTTTGGAGGATGGTCCAGAGAGCGCTGCGATTCACTGTGTCGAATGCCTTTGCAAGGTCGATGAATGCCATGTACAGAGGTTGATTTTGTTCTCTGCATTTTTCTTGGAGCTGTTGTGCAGTGAAGATCATGTCCACGGTTCCTCTGGAGGGGCGGAAGCCGTTCTGGGATTCTGGGAGGGTGTCTTCTGAGAGGGGCAGAAGGCGGTTTGTAAGGATTCTTGCGAGGATTTTCCCAGCGGAGGTTAGAAGGGAGATACCTTGATAGTTTCCGCAGTCTGTTCTTTCCCCTTTTTTGAAGAGGGTGATGATGGTGGCATCCTTGAAGTCTGCTGGGATTTTCTCGGTCACCCACACTTTTTCTATGAGCTGGTGGAGTTGGTGTGTCAGCTCGGGTCCTCCCTCTTTAAAGATTTCAGCAGGGATCCCATCCGGTCCGCTGGCTTTGTTATTCTTTTGTTGGCTGATGGCATTGCTGACTTCTTCCAAACTAGGCAGTGCTGCAAGCTCATCCCTGGTTTGTTGTTGCGAGATTTGTGAGAGGACCTCTTTGGCCACATTGGAGCTGCGGTTTAGGAGGCTTTGGTAGGGTTCTTTCCAATGTAGTGCAATTGACTTTTGGTCCTTCAGGAGTTTGGTTCTGTGTGATGAGTGTAGAGGCTGTATGCCATGGTTTCTTGGTCCATAGATGACCTTTGTGGCTTTGAAAAATCCTTGAGCATTATGGGTATCTGCCAGGTGTTGGATTTCTTCAGCCTTCTTTGTCCACCAGATGTTCTTGAGTTCTCTTGTCCTTCTTTGGACCTCAGCTTTTGCACTGGCGTAGATCTTTTTCTTAGCAGCACAGTTGATGTCTCTCTGCCATGTTTGGAAGGCTTGATGTTTCTTGGCTTGGTATCCAATAGTTTCTTCGCAGGCTTGGATGATGGAGGTCTTCAGTTGATGCTGATAGCCACCGTGGATCGGATTAGCCTGTGGTCGGTCCAGCAGTCATCAGCACCTGTCATGGCTCTTGTGAGGAGCACATCACGGTGATCTCTGGCGCGTGTGATTACGTAGTCTAAGAGGTGCCAGTGCTTTGACCGGGGGTGCTTCCATGATGTCTTGGACTTGTTTTTCTGGCGGAAGAGCGTGTTAGTGATGACAACATTGTGCTCCGCACATTTGGTGAGAAGCAGGATGCCATTCGAGTTGCTGTTTCCAACCCCGTCTTTTCCTATGGTGCCTGGCCACAGGTCGAAGTCTCTCCCGACTCTTGCATTAAAGTCCCCCAGGAGGATGATTTTGTCCTCCTTAGGTATCCCTGATAGGACGGTGTCCAGCTGACAGTAGAATTTCTCCTTGATGTCTTCAAGGACATCATAGGTCCTTAAAGTTGGTGCATAGGCACTTATGATGGTTGCCCGTTGGTTTTTGGCAAGATCAATTCGGAGGGTGGAGAGTCTTTCGTTGATGCCAGTGGGTGCTTCGGACAGATGTTTCATCAGATCATTTCTTATAGCAAAGCCAACTCTGTGCATTCTTTGGTCTTCTTCAGGCAGTCCCTTCCAGAAGAAGGTGTAGCCTCCTTTTTCTTCCTTCAGCTGTCCCTCTCCTGCTCTCCGGGTCTCCTGAAGGGCTGCTATGTCGATGTTAAAGCGTCCCAGCTCCCTTGCAATGATGGCAGTTCTGCGTTCGGGGCGTTCACTGTCACTGTTGTCCATCAGTGTCCGTACGTTCCATGTTCCGAAGTTCATTTTTCTTTTTTGGCTGCAGGGTGGTGACCCCACTGGACGCGGCAGTCCAGTCAGGGATAAGAGAGGCAGACTATGTTTAGGGCACCTTTTTTAGCCCCCTCCCCATGTGGGGTGAGCAGAGTGTGTCCTAAAAAGGGCTGCTCAGTCGCGGATACAGCTGCCGAACTACTCAACTGCCTCGGACCTTGAGGTAGAACGACTGAGTCTGTACTCACCACCCATGTGCCAGTCTGTGACTAGGGGCTTCCAGATTTCACAGTCTTGCCCCTGTCGCCACTCGCTGATCGCCATGGGACTTTTGTTGGTTTGTTTTTTATTTTCTTTGGAAGATGCCTGTGCGTGGGTTTTTTTAATGTGTGGAGGTCAGTGCACAACTGATCAACACACAGACTTCACAGAGTGAGGTTCCACTGGTGATGTAGTTTAACACAATGAGCATGGCTTCTCAGACTGTTGCAGCCTTCTTCCGCCTTCGCAGCCGTTGTAACATGTGCTATGTTATCCTCCACCTGCTCCGCTGTTGAGGTCTTTGGGTCTTCAGACTGTGCTTGGTCTGGGACCTCCCCCGCGGCCACTCCTGGGAGTGCAGGACTCCAGTTGTTGTGCCCACAGGTTCATTGGAACACGCAAGCCCCCTCACCACGACAAGGTGACAGTCCATCGAGGGGGCTACACCTTTATAAGAGCCAATCTAATTCCATCCTTAAATTTGTAAAAGGCTCTACAAATTTAACATCTGCAAGTTTGAGCATTGCTCACTCCATAGCTCAGCATGGAAAAGCACTCAGTGGGGGGAGAATTTATTAAAGAAACTCTCCTAAGATGTGCACCAGTTCTATTTCATGATATGCAGAATAAAGATGCAATTATTAAGAGAATATCAGAGTTACCACTCAACAGAAATATCATAAAAGACCGAATAATGAGACTGAACACGAACATATAACATCAATTAAAGAGAGACATAAGTAATTGTAAATATTTTTCAATCTCTCTTGATGAAACTACTGATGTCACACCACGTGCTCAGTTAGCCATTATTGGTCAGTATTCTGATGGTCTCACAATGAAAGAAGAGTTGATAAAGTTAGTATTAGTGCCAACAAGTACATCAGGAAGCGAAATATGTAAGGTTGTTATACAAACACCTAAGCATTGATATCTCTAAAGTTGTGTCAGTGATGACAGATGGGGAAACATGGTGGGGAAAAAAGTTGGATTTGTCAAATTGTTTATGGAAGCTACTGGACATCCAATTGTGTCTTTTCATTGTATTATCCATAAGGAGACTTTATGTACCAAGGCAGGATTCACCGACTTAAGCGACTTCATGTCAGTTGTTACAAAAATAGTTAATTTAATAGCTGCTCTCCCCTTTCACAAGTGAGAATTTTCTGCACTTTTACTGGAGGTTGATTCCACCTACAGTGGACTGCTGATGTACAATAATGTAAGATGGCTGAGCCAAGGTAAAGTATTTGAATGTTTGTGGAGTGCTTTGAAGAAATTAATGTATTTCTTGAGTTAAGGATTTGAGAAACTTTCCTCAGCTCAATGATCATAAATGGGTCAACACCCTGTTTTTTTGGGGTTTTTTTACAGATCTCTCTGTTCATATTAATGGAGTGAACTTAAAGTTACAAGGTTTTGACAAAAGTATTGATGTTATGTTTGGATACATAAAAGCTTTTGAAGGTAAACTTAAAATTTTCAAGCGAGATGTAGAAACTAAAACTTATAAGTATTTTCCTCGAGTAGAAAGGTATTTTGAGAAGGCCAGTGCAGTTGTTCAAAATGAAAGGGAACCCTTTCATATAAAGTACCAGCATGTTTTAGGCCCGTTGCTTGATCAGTTCAGTGATAGATTTATTCAATTTAGAAGCCTAGAACAGACCATGAAAATAATTAAGTATCCTGAATTAGTAGTCTACTGTAGTTTCGAATTAAATGGTTTCCAATTGATGCAAATTGATGATTTGGAGATGCAACTTGCAGAATTTCAAGAGAGCTTCTGGGCTAAGGTGTTTTATCGACTTGAGGTCAAAGGTTGAGAATCTGGAAAGGAGCCGCTTGGAGAATCAAGAGGAGTGCCATTACGAACAGGAAATTTGGAGTGCCTGGAACCGATTACCAGACACCTTTAGCACCCTGAAAAATATAGCAATGGCTTTACTCACAATTTTTACCTCTATGTACTTTTGTGAGACCTTATTCTCAACGTTAAATAATATCAAAACCAACAAAAGAAACCGACTGACAGATGAAGTTAGCAGTTCTTGCTTGGGCTTGAAGTGTACAAAATACCAACCTTCAATTGAAGATTTAGCCAATGAAATTCAGCAACAAAAAAGTCACTAAAAGGCGGGTTATTTAAAGAATTCCCCCTCCCCCCAGTGTGGGGTTCACACCACCCCACACAAGTTAAATAATATCAAGACCAACAAAAGAAACCGACTGATGGATGAACAAAGAAGTCACTAAGCAGGTAAGTTATATAATTAGTTTTTGGTTTATTAAATATAGTTATATATTACAATTATATATTTTTTGTTATTTAAACTAAATATTGCGAAATTATGGTTCTTTTCTTGAAGTGACACACCACCTGAATTATGCTCTGTTTTTTGCCAAATTTTGACACACAACGCTCAGAAGGTTGCCCATAGGACTTGCTGTAGAGCACCACCAAATTCACTATGGTTGTAAATGGGGGACATCATGCAAATCACTATTTTGGAGTATTTATAGTATATATTTATAGTGTATATTCGTATATGGTTGCCACCTTTTCATTACAATAGTGATATGTGGCTGGTACTATAAAATTATACAATGATAGCTGTGTCAGCAGATGTTGAAATATGAATACACCCTCTCAAAGTCTTCAAGGTTCTTTCTGAACAGAATTAACATCTAATGAGATAGGAAGATTATTTAAAATGCTCAGGGAAATGTACTTTTTAAATACCATACAAATGTTAACATGGTTTTCAAACTTATCATAGTCACCACATTTGTGCAGAGGTATGAACATTACCTATGACTAGTATGCAGTGTGGCTGCCACTGATCAGAGAGTTCTTGTTTTCTTTCTGGCTTGGTGAAGCTTTTCATCTTTTGTTGCCCCCTTGAAACAGCTTACGGTTTTACATAGCGGTCCATGTAAAAGAGGCTGTCTTTGGATTACTGAGGTTGATTATTTTAGTTTCTGAGCCCTCCAAGCACTTCTAAAACGAATGAACATTCTACTTCTATCTTCCACAAAGGACAAAGATTCAATTTTGATTGGGACTCACATTTGCAGGCTTGACTTTTTGTGGATTTTATTATTTGTTGATCGATCAAAAATGTTATCACTAGAAATCTTTAGGGCCTGCATTGCTATCTGTTGCCAATTTTTGGCAGAAGTTGTGTTGGAGGATCTAGAGTTTGCTAGAGAAATTGTCTCAGGTTAAAAAAAAAAGTGTTTTTTCATGTTTATTCCCACTTCTGCCGGGCTCCTTCCCCCTTCCCGCAGTGAATGTGGAAGCCTGACTATCTTTATAAAAAGCAATTAGCTAGCATACAAATCAGAGCATGCTAAATTCGTAAGCTCATGCAGGATGAGTTTTTCATATAACCTTCTGAATTTAGCATACTTGGATCTGTATGCTAGCTAATGTTCATCCCATAAAGTTCATTGCCACATGTGAATCTGCCACGTGAGTCCATGGAAAACCTGTGGCCTTGGCAGCTCATTACTGCTCTACTAAAGTTGTAGCTTTCCTTGTGTTTCACTCACTCTCTTTTTGACTCCTTTAACACAACAGGGCTGTTTTCTTTCTAGTCAACTTTTCTCTTGACTGGTTTGGTACCTTAAAAATACAGAAAAATGATTCCCCTCCAATTTGTTCTTAGTGTGAAGAAAATAAGAAGGCCAGGTAGGAGCTTATTTAACAGGGATTACTGCTGTAGATGCTCTAATTTATAGATATTGTTTAAAACCAAATTAAAGTAAGTAATTGGTGTTTTAATGAAGTTGGTATGGTATTCTTGCATACTAGCATATAAATAGGGAAAACGATTTCATTTCTTTTGAGTGAGACAAATTGCATGATTCCTCCTGGCCTTTAGTGCGATGAGATTTATGCCTTACTAGGCAAAAGCTAAAAACACGCATTTTGACTACTGTACTCATTTTAGTTCATAAAATATGTACTCCAGTGTTATATTGTGCTACTAAAACTCGACTAATAAATTATGGATAATTGCATATAATGTAGATTAAGATGCTGCCATAGTGAGTGGAAGCAAATTGGTAAGCCCATCCCTCTGATGTGAACAAGACGTAAGTTCATCACTGATACCCTGAGGAATTCATGGGTTCATTACTACACATCCAGGCAGCTAAAGACCCATCCTCGAAGTGCGTTGAGTATGCAGGTCCAGAACATGTGGAGAGCATCAAGTTTGGAAGATTGCTGTACTGTAGCCTAGCCAAAAATGTGCAAGTTTTCACTCCTGTTTAAGGAGAAGTCTGTGCTTTATTAATATAACTATCTTTTGTATGGAGGAGAATTGTTTTCCATCAGTTTGCATTTTGGTATCAATTTTGCATGTTGGTATGATTCCAGACTTAACATGCAGAGAAGAATGCAGTTATTTATCAGTGTCATACTTTCACAGATATAAGCAGAAAGCGAACCAAGGACAAAGGAGGAAATTGGGAGAGAGATAAACTGGGCCATTTTAAAAGCAACCGAAAAAGTTGAATTATAATTAGTTAGGACTGTTCCTGATAAACTAGGGAAGTTGGAGATTTGCACTTCTCATAATTTTGCAGGTCAGTTCTCAGAAAAATGAATGTGAATTAAAACATTGTGTGTATTAAGATATATATATTATATATCCTTCTGGGACGCCTCGCAGGGATGGGTCTTGGAGGTACTGTTCTGCAGTGGCTCCGGTCATTCCTGGAGGGCCGGTCTCAGAAGGTGTTACTGGGGGACACCTGTTCAACCCCACAACCTTTGTCTTGTGGGGTTCCTCAGGGCTCAATATTGTCTCCCATGTTGTTTAACATCTACATGAAGCTGCTGGGGGAGATCATCCGGAGTTTCGGGGTGCGATGTCATCTGTACGCGGATGATGTCCAACTCTGTCACTCCTTTCCACCTGCTACTAAGGAGGCTGTCGAGGTCCTGAACCGGTGCTTGGCCGCTGTGACGGTCTGGATGAGGGCGAACAAATTGAAATTGAATCCAGACAAGACAGAGGTACTCCTGGTTAGTCGAAAGGCCGAACAGGGTATAGGGTTACAGCCTATGTTGGATGGGGTCGCACTCCCCCTGAAGACACAGGTTCGCAGCTTGGATGTGATCCTGGATTCATCGCTGAGCCTGGAGCCCCAGGTCTCGGCGGTGACCAGGGGAGCATTTGCACAGCTTAGGCTCGTGCGCCAGCTGCGCCCGTACCTTGGGAAGTCTGACTTGGCCACGGTAGTCCACGCTCTTGTTACATCCCACCTCGACTACTGCAACACTCTCTATGGGGGTTGCCTTTGAAGACGGCCCGGAAGCTCCAGCTAGTCCAGCGCTCGGCAGCCATGATACTAACAGGAGCGGAGCGCAGGGAGCATACAACTCCTCTGCTGCACCAGCTCCACTGGCTGCCGATTTGCTACCGAGCTCAATTCAAAGTGCTGGCATTGGCCTTTAAAGCCCTAAACGGTTCGGGCCCAAGCTACCTATCCGAACGTATCTCTGCCTATGAACCCACCAGAACTCTAAGATCTTCTGGGGAGGCCCTTCTCTCGATCCCGCCTGCTTCACAAGCACGGCTGGCAGGGACGAGAGACAGGGCCTTCTCTGTGGTGGCCCCTCGGCTGTGGAGCGCCCTTCCCATGGACATAAGATCAGCTCCAAGGTTAATGGTGTTTCGGAAAAAATTAAAAACCTGGCTGTTCGAACAGGCATTCAGATAAATAGTGCAATGAATACGATGAATATAGGAACGGAATTATAGACGACGAGTTGGATCACGATTCTAGTTACAAGACGCTATTGTGTTATTATTGATGTGCCATTATTGTATACTTTGCTCTCTTGGTTTTAAATTGTTATTGCTATTTTGATATGATTTTCTTTTGCTCTGTTGTGAACCGCGTTGAGTCGCCTACGGGCTGAGAAACTGCGGTATACAAGCAAAGTAAATAAATAAATAAATATTAGGGGAAAGTGCATACAAATGTGTATACTCATAGGGGTGGGTTTGGGGTGTAAGAATAACAGCTCTTCTATCTGATCAAGAATAGTGGTCAGGCAATATTTCCAAAATCAGCAGAAAAATCCTATTTATATGGAGGAGTTTGTTTTGAAACCTTCTTATGTTGACTTTACACCATGATATAGTCAAATTATAAAATTATTCTGTGACAGCACACCTTAAATCAATAATACATGTTAATGGATAGTAGTTAGTAGCTGCATATAATAATGCTATGTGTGAAAAGTGTGTACTCTGGTGTGATGGGAGTTGAACGGCTTATTTTGAAGTAAATGCATTCATTTAAATAAATGAAATTTACAAGGGAACCATATGGTGCAGTAGTTTAAGTACAGGATTAGGATTCTTGAAATTAAGGGTGTGAATCTCTGCTAGTTATGGAAATTGACTGGGTGGCCTTAGGCTAGTCGTACTCTCCCATCTTCAGAGGATGACAATGGCAAACTCCTTCTGAACAAACAAATGCAACTATAACGGGGGGGGGGGGTGTAGAGTAGTGGTTTGAGTGTTGGACTAGATCTGGATAACTACCTGCTGGGGATGCTTGACCATCTCTTCACACGGGGCATTTTTAACCTTTTGCCACTTTACTTCACAGTAAGGATGGGCCCTGCCGTTCAGCTTTACAGGATGCATGGCTGGCTGTGTCCATTTTCTTCCCAAAATCAGGAGGAAGCACCAAAAGATTCTTCTTCCACAATGATGTGGAGGAAAGTGTATTTTGGGATAGCTTTGACAGAGCTACCTGCACTTTCTTCCCCATTTCCCCGTGTGATGGAGGAAAAGGTGGTGGGGCAATGTGCATTGCTGACCTTTCTGCCATCTGATGCCCCCATCAGAGCACCAAAGCACCCTCTCCCATTCTCTCCATGTGTTGATGGGAGGAGGCAGGGTGCAAGGGATGCCATGAGCCACTCCACGCATCTTCCCTTTCATAGGCCCCCTTTGACTCTATGATTCTATGATCCTATGACATTTGGCCAAGAAAACCCCATGACAAGTTCAGCTTAAAGGTAACGGTTTCTCCTGACATTAAGTCTAGTTGTGTCCAACTCATCTCCATTTCTAAGCTGAAGAGCCAGAATTGCCTGTAGATACCTCCAAGGTCATGTGGTCAGCATGACTTCATGGAGTGCCGTTACCTTCCCGCAGAAGCAGTATTATTGCCAGAATACTATATTATTTGTATTGGGGTTTGGCTGACATTTTCTTTCTTTAGAAACTGCTGCAGAGGAAGTGAAGGTGGATCCAGATCTCTACCTTTTTATACTCTTTTTATTTATTTTTCTACTTTCCTTTCCCTTCTATCTTAAAATTTTATATAGCTGGGGGGAAATATCACATGAATGTGGCTAAGTGGCTAATGTTTCTCCTGGGTGTTACTCATTGAAGAACAGAGCTTTTGTCAGCTTTTTCTGTGGCTGTGAAGTTTCCTCTGACTCTGGTTACCTTTTTATCCTTTTTTGATTGTCTTGGATATCAACAATACTATTAAAATTAATCAATATGTGTGCTAATTACCTCCAGAATGTCAACGGTTCCTTTTTCCTTTTTCCCTGATCAAATCTCATGGCATCATTTTCAGACCCACTACTATCTCTGGTGATTCACATTCTGCACAGTATGTCATTTGAACTCTAACTGAAGTTGTGGCTTTATGTTAACCTGGGCACCTTAACCCTGACAACCCACTTTGCTGAATGGACCCATTCTATCTGTGGGAGAGAGCTGAAATAATTACCTCCTTATTTAGTGGTTGTTAGTTTGTCAAACCAGGACTGATGATCTTCTCACACCCGTTATGTGAAGTATCCTTCCCTTAGAATCTGGATATGTTCCAGCCATTTTTAATTTTAAAAGCATTTTGAAAACTGGTCTTTGTGCAAGTCTTCCCTGTATAGTTCAATGTGCCTCCTATTTCACTAACCATATAAACACATTTTGTATTTCATTATGATATGGCTCTTAAAATTTTTCAATTAAAACAGTTTAGATGTATTTGGAGGCATATAAGTATATAAACAAAATAATGGTTAAAATTACCTTATTTGCTTCTACGTAGTCACTAGACCAGTGGTTCTCAATCTTCTTAATGCTGTGACCCCTTAATACAGTTCCTCATGTTGTGGTGATCCCCAACCATAAAATTATTTCCATTGCTACTTCATCAGTAATTTTGCAACTGTTATTAATCGTAATGTAAATATCTGATATGCGGGATGTATTTTCATTCACTGGCCCAAATTTGGCACAAATACCTGATACACCCAAATTCGAATACTGCTGGGGTTGGGGGAGAGGTTGATTTTGTCATTTGGGAGTTGTAGTTGCTGGGATTTATAGTTCCCCTACAGTCAAAAGCATTCTGAACTCCAACAATGATAGAATTGAACCAAACTTGACACACAGAACTTTCATAATCAAGAGAAGCATTTGGTGGCATTGATCTTGAGTTTTGGAGTTGTAGTTCCCCTATCTCCAGAGAGTGCTGTGGAGTCAAACAATGGCTGAACTGGTCCAAACTTGGCACGAATACTCAATACACCCAAATTTTGAACACTGGTGGAGTTTGGGGAAAATATTTCTTGACTTTTGGGAGCTGTAGTTGCTGGGAATTATAGTTAACCTACAATCAAAGAGCACTCTGAACCCAGCCCACAGTGGATCTGTACCAAGTTTAGCACACTACTTACATGGCCAACATTGAATACTTGTGGGGTTGGGCGGCTGTTTTTGAATTCTGGGAGTTGTTTTTCACCAACACCAAAAAGGAAGGGAAGGACAGGTGGAGAGATCTTCAGCCTTTTCTGCCAAAAGGGTTCCTAAGACCATCAGAAATACGTGTTTTCTGATGGTCTTTGGTGACCCCTCTGAAACCCTCCTCACAATCCCCCAAGGGGTCCCAGGTTGAGAAACACTGCATTAGATGGTTGGGGGGGGGGGGGGGAGAAAATTTATTTATTTATTTATTTATTTCTCACATTTCTATCCTCTCCTTCTCAACCCCCGAAGGGGGACTCATTCTGAAGCCATTACAATGGGCCCCATTCCGAAATCATTACATAAGAAATTACAAAATTAAAACCACAATTAGACATAAAAGCATAATTAACAATACATAAGCCATTGTTAAAACAGCAAAACAGTCTCATCAGCCATATTGTCATTCCAGTCACATTCCCTTAAAGTACTGCTTGCATCAATTGTCCAAAAGCCTGGTCCCAAAACCATGCCTTTAGGTTTTTTTGAAAAATTAGGAGGGAAGTGGCCGATCTAACCTCAATTGGGAGTGTGTTCCATAGGCACCGCCGAGAAGGCCCTGGCTCACGTGGACTGTTAGCCCAGTGAGTACCGTAGAGCATTGCTTTGGCAAGGTGGATCATTTTGGACTTACTTCTTCAGGTCATGGGACCAAGGAGACTAACCTTGAGGTCTGCTGGGCTCCTCCCTGCATTTCTGTCTTGAGACATAGGGAGGAGGATCATAAGAGAGACCTCTCTTTTACTAAAAGGCTGGCACAACAAAAAACAATCAGATGTGACATATACTGGGGTGTTTTACTCAGAGTTGGTTGAATCTGGAATAGATCCCTGCCTCAACTGGAACATGCCTACATTGTTTCCTCCTGAACAGGTCAGCAAATTAAAATAATTAAAGAGGTTCTTGTCATATCAAACAATGTATCTGATCTTGCTATTCTTAGTGCGTCAGCAATTTGAAAATTCATATTTAGAAGAATATGATAAAAGCCAATTTGAACATTGTGTTTGAAATGTATTTGAAATTATGTATGAGTCATCTTCTCAGGTTTTAAAAATAAGAACAGGAATAAATTATAGCAGCATATGGTGCAAATACGTTTTACTTCGCCCAAAAGGAAAAGCTCAAGATCACAAAGAGGGAAAACAATGAGATTCAGAAGGTGTAATTTTAAAAAGGCTGCTGCATTAAATTCAATTTATTATAAGAAGCATCAGAATTACATGCTTTGTCTTGCAATACCTGTCTGCCTTATGGCTAAAGAATACAATAGGCAAACACTTATTTATCAGTTCCATATGTATGCCACTTTACTTCCACGAAACATAGTGCATAGAACATTACCCATTTTACATGATGGATGTGATAAGAGCTCTTCTTTACTCATATATTCCTTTGCATCTGATGCATTTGCTTTGAATTCTGTCTGATTTACTTTCCTGTTTGTTTGCAACTCATAGTATCTGCTAAATTGTTAAATTGCAGAGGAACATTTCTTCTGCATTTTATAAATATCCCAGCACTCTACTTAAATATGGTTCTCACCCACACAGTTTCAGCTGCAGCAAAAGTCGTAATGGCAGTATACCAGCGGTTTCTACATAAGTGACAATGCAAACCTTTTGTTCATAATATTGAAACATTTCCGCAACTGATAGCATTTCCAGAAGGAATGTCAAAAATGGCATATATCTATATTCTGGTTCCTCCTCCTTCCCCAATTTGCTTTTAGCTTTTTACAACAGATGATAGCTTGTGGGGCTTTAATACCAGGTGTTCCCCTCCTTCCTCAGAAGAGCATGACAGAGACACAAAGCTGGAGGAATGTGATAGAAATTAAACTGCAAATTTAACTAGACCTTGTGGAAATGCAGTGGGGAATAACAAATCCTTGGTGAAAACACCTAAGGAATACTTAATTAAACAGGGTTAAAGAATTAAATTTCACTTTAAATCTCAGTGTTCAGGTGAACTCTCCTTGGGTGAAGAGATATTAATAGTTTCTTTGGTGCCATTCCCTTTTTCTCTACTCTGCATGTCATTGTATTTCAACTTATCCAAAGACATATGTAATTGCTTGTTTGCCTCTGTCTGTTTCATTCTCCCCATTATCAGTGAGAAAGAGCTAAACCTTTCAAGAGCAAAAATTAAGATACTGTTCAGAGTTGTTTCATCCTCCACTTTATTTTGCAAACTAACTGTCCATCTGCTGGGCTGTCTCAGTGGTTCCCTTTGAAAGAATTTTCAAAAAATGGTCCATTAAGATCTGTGCAAAGACGTTTCTTTGGTCTGTGTGCCAACAGATGCAAGCTGGATTTGTTTTCTTTAGTGTTGTTCTGCATATTCCAGTGGCCGTGTTACACAATATGGTCAACAGTTTTACAATATGGTTTTATTTAGTATGCTTGGAATGGAATGTCTTGAATTTTAATATCTTTGTTTAAAAGATCTCTGTTCTGTTTAGTAAACTCTTAGTGCTGAAGCGGTAATGTCCGACAAGAAGAAATGTTCTGATTTTCAACACGTGCCCATGAATCTTGTTGACGAAGTTAAGTTCTAAACCCATGAAAATGCTGACAAAGTGAAGCATTGGGACTGAAACAAATAACAATACTGCATATTTGTGATCCGATCTCCTAATTTTTTTATTTAAACTTTGAAGCCACCAGGGTGGATTCTGATCTTGGCTAAAGTTCACACTAATAAAACTAATACTACTCTGGTAATTAAGTTTTTTTGCATATTTGTATCCTGTCCTTCTCACCCTCGGAGGGGGACTCAGGGCGGCTTCACAACAGGTATTCATTCAATGCCAACAATAGTAATAAATGAGAAAAGCAATTAAAACAATTTGTTAATGCTTTAATATTACTAAAACATTGTTTAGTAAATCATGCAGGTTTGAAATCATAGTCCAGTTGAGTCTATTGTCATTCACACAAATTAGGTCTCATTCTATATTGCTGCCTTTATTGTTCGAACGCTTGGTCCCATAACTAGGTTTTGAGTTTCATTCTAAAGGATAAGAGGGAGGGGGGCAATCTAATGCTACTGGGTAGAGAGTTTCACAGGTGAGGGGCCACCACTGAGAGGGACAATTGAAGTTAGCAGTCACTGGAAGTCTACATCATAGAACTAGCAACATTATTCATAGAGTTGTCAATTATACAACTATGTCACTCACACTTTACTACAGGAGTGGGCAGACTCTGGGGGTTAAAAGGACATTTGTCCTGCCCCTCTGTAGCATCCCTTCCAAATGACACAGAAAGTGGTAAGAAAATCACTTGCAGGTGCTTTACAAATTCTGAATTTAGGGGAAAACTATTTTCAGGGGTAAGAGTTAAAACAAGGGCCTTTCATTGCATTAGGTAACCAGTAACATATGAATATGTCTAAACAGAGAGAGGATGGCTGAATGTATATTCTGAACCATTCTGAATGATAGTGATATAAAGAATACTTAGTTTTTATTATCCTTGATGAGAAATCATGACCTGTCACATTAGGACACGCTATCCAAGATGACCAACTTTCTCAGGATTTATTTTTCATATTTCAGGGCTTCTTTGCACAAAAATATTTTCTCCGTAAACCCAATAGTCTTTGCACAGTACATTTTTTTTTGCAAAAAAGGACCCTAAAATGCAATTTTTTTAAATAATAATTAAAATGAGAAAAAAATGAAATTCTTTATTCTTGCATTCAAATATGACTTAAGAAAGAGTTTAAATTCCATCTTAATAAATAGTGCTTTTATAATAATAATAACTTTATTTTTATACCCCGCCAACCATCTCCCCTAGGGGACTAGGGCAGCTTACAAGGCTTACATCCAAGATTACAATTAAAACACACACGTAAAACACTAACCAATTAAAACATCAGATAAAACAAATGACAACACATTTGAAAGCATTTTAAAAACAATATGGCTGAAATAAACATAGCTGAGGTACAGATTCAATGAATGCAATACGTTTTTACAAGGGGGCAGGAAAGTGCAACAATATAGTAAACTGGGCAGGAAATACTGTCATAACACATGTTGAGGTAGAACGTATGCCAGTGTAAAATGCGGGCCAGTGTAAAGTGCGGAACTTCAAGTAGGGACAAGAAAGTTACTGGTGAGCTGCTTAGTCAAAAGCGCACCGGAACATCCAGGTTTTTAGTTGACTACGAAAGGAGGACAAGGTGAGAGCTTGTCTGATCTCCCTAGGGAGGGAGTTCCACAGCTGGGGGACCACCACTGAGAAGGCTCTCTCCCTCATCCCTGTCAACCATGCATGTGCCGGTGGGGGGAGAGAGAGCAGTGCCTCCCCAGAAGATCTCAAGGTATGCACTGGTTCATAGGGGAAGATGCGATTGCGCTTTTCAATCTTAGATGTTGATTTTTGAAATGTCATTGTGTTTTTCAGCAAGACATTTTACAAAATATGGAGATGTTTATATTCACAAAAGAAAAAAAAAGATCAGTTGCTTTAAAGTATCAAATATTCTCTAAAGGTTCTGCGTATTACCAGCATTTGTTTTAGGATATTGTTAGTTGTGTTTCATTATAATTACATTTCCTGTATGGGTTGAACTAAACTTGTTTCTTAAGACCTCAGCAAGGTGATGATTTTCAACTCAAATTACGACAGTACCACACTAGTAAACAAGCATAGACAAAGCTGTAGTGTGATTGGGTTCAGTGTTCCCTAACAGGTTTATACAAATTATGAGTCCTGGAGCTTTATTAATGGAACTTTTAATTATCTTGTAGTATGTGGAAGACTGATGTAAAATATTCAGCAGTTCCACTAATTAATATGGGGACTTGGTGTTGTTAATTAGAAAGAAATGGTAACCCAATCCAGTTCTGGCTACATTGGAAAAAAGCCAAAAACTATCTTATTTCCAAACTAACATGATTGAAAAAATGTCTTCTCAGAGCCCCAGTTACTCATCTCTAGGGGAAATAATTTTCTTGTTAAGACAATAGAAGCCTAGGTCTTGTCTGCACATCTTGGAACAACCAAAATGTACATAAATCCCAAGATTAAATTATATTATTCTGTAATGTTTTAAATATGATGCTCAAGAAGATGGAGGCACGAACTCATAAACATCTGTGATATTTACTGTAAAATCTCCACTGCAAAATTAGAAAGGTATTTCTTTTCAAGAAATGTGTTTTCTTCTTCTTTGAAGCTAAAGATTTCATGGTGTCTTAAAAGGTTATGCCCAGAAATTGAACTACAAAGTTTACACCCAGGTGTTAGGTAAAGGATGATAGCTTGTGTCAGAAATTCCACACCCATATACCTGGAATTGAGCTTCACTGAGCTACATAGAACTTTTTGGTCAGCGTTTTTTTGGTTTTTTTTAGAATCTTTCTACTATACTGTGTGATCCACATAGGAATCCAGAATCTGTGTCTCCGTTGCCTCAACAAAGGGGAAGGTCCAAATCCTGCTACAGGATATCCAGAGTTCCCTGCAAGGGTGAGAAGAGTGGGATAGAAATACTGTAAATAAGAGAGTAAATAATATAAGATTCGGACCTTCCCTCATTTTTTAAAATTGAGGTGCTGTCTCTGTAAGTGGCTTACTCCAGGTTAATTTGCATCAGCCTAGACAAATTCAGACTGATCCGACCCTATACAGCATTAAATGGTAGCGTAGAAGTGCCCTTAGTAGCATGTTTCTTCTCTGTATCTTGAATGGTACAAGGAGCTTTAAAAATGGAATCAGTTCCCTCGTGATGCTTTCCTCCCAAAGTCATGTCCTGAATAAGCTTTTTGCTCCTAAAAGTGTTATCGGTAGGTGATTCACAAGGTTTGTCTGGAAAAGAGCACGAACACAAATGATATTCTACCCTTTGGATCAGTGCAGCTCCTTTAAAAAAAAGAAAAGAATGCCAAGCGCTAAGCTTGAAATTCACACACTCTGCACTGTGGTAGTTCTGACTTACACCAATGGTGACAATACTCAAACGTATTCTAATTAAAGCTACAGCTTGAAGAAGAGGGGATCTCTTGTTATAATGGTATAAATCTCTTTACCAAATCCATACAAAGAAAAGATGGCTCACTGTTCATAACATAAACTCATTGTGAACAATTTATTTTGATAAACTTGAACTTTTTAGTTGCACACAATAATACATATATCAAATATTATACTCTTTTAACATTTTATTTAATTAATTTCCATGAATGAATTCCTACTAGGTAGCCATTCTTACTGCACTGTATTGTGTTGTGATGCACTTTGGTGAAATTAACTTGAAGAACTGTTCTTTGCTATTTTAATATTCCACTGGGTTTTCCATTCCTAAAAAACTCATTATTATACATGTACAAAGCTGAAAAGAAACAAGAGAGAAGCATATTGTGTGAATAACAGTCAAGGAAAAGAGACAGCTGGCATGATAATTTTCTAATAAAGCTTAGAAAAGGCTGCTGTGTCTTGGAAAAAATGAAAGAGCTTTAATTTGGGTATTCTCTTTGTTTGGATTTGCTTTGTACTAAGAAGTTCAGAATCTTATTCACACCTTTTATGAATGCTAACATAAAAACAAATATATCTTGTTAAAACTTTCCAGCAGTCATGTTCACAGAAATAAAGGGAGGAAATCATTGTGTGTGTGTGTGTGTGTCCATGCACATATGTAAGGGATGGTTTCTTTCATGTACTTTTTGTCTTTTAAAAGACAGATCCTCCACAGCTCTTGACTCAGCTACACAAAAGCCCTGTGCAGATGGTCTAACGGTAAGGGAAAAAAACATGCTGGAAGGAATGGAATGGAATTGAATTTATAGAAACTAATGCTTTTGGGTCCTAAAGGTTTATTAATTAAATGTATATCTCACCTTGCTGACAGAACACCACTCAAGGCAGCTAACAGTAAAGCATAAGTAAATGCAAGAATGCGATTAAAACATAAACAAATTAAAAAAACACAGAACACATAAATTTAAAAGAAAGGCAACCAGCAAGATAAGCTCTTCAATAGCAACCTAACTTAAACATTAACTAAATAAACACATTTTTTCAATAAACAAGTTAGCTGAATTGAGTCCTACAGAATTGTGGCTAGAAATAGATAATATTTTATAGCACAATGATGTGCATATCTTCCCAGAAATACATCCAGTTAAATTCAGAGACTTGTTTGGCAGAAAATTCCAGTCCCTTGGACCAGCCAATGAGTATGACCCTCATTGGGGAGGGGGGGAGTCATCCATTTGAGATTGCCTGGTTTAGCTGCCCAGAGGGATACTCTTGCTGTTGCTGGGGGAATATTAAGAGGAGTGGTAGTTCTCATGAAGCTTTTCCTTGATTTGAGTCTACTATTTATTTATTTTATTTATTGGGTCAGTAGCAACCAGACAATTGTATTACATTTTAAACAAATTTTTAACAAACTGGGTCTACTGGGAGAGGCTGATAGCCCTGCAGTGGATGGCTTATTTCTCTCACAGTTAGCAGCAACTTCCCATCACACATCAGAGTGGGCAATGCCAGCTAGCTTATAGAGTCTATCAACAAGTGTGGGTTTGAGACATTCTGTGGTTATTCTACATGTCTCATTCAGTGCTATATTTCCCTTTGACTGACATGTCTCTGATAGTTTCCCTGTGTTTGGGTTTTGCTGTTATAATTTTAGAGATTTTTTAAATACTGGTAGCCAAATTTTGTTCATTTTCATGTTTTCCTCCTTTCTGTTGAAATTGTCCACATGCTTATGGATTTCAATGATTTCTCTGTGTAGTCTGACATGGTGGTTGTGAGAGTGGTCCAGCATTTCTGTGTTCTCAAATAAAATGCTGTGTCCAGGTTGGTTCATCAGGTGCTCTGCTATGGCTGACTTCTCTGGTTGAAGTAGTCTGCAGTGCCTTTCATGTTCCTTGATTCGCGTTTGGGTGCTGCGTTTGGTGGTCCCTATGTAGACTTGTCCACAGCTGCATGGAATACGGTAGACTCCTGCAGAGGTGAGAGGATCCCTCTTGTCCTTTGCTGAACGTAGCATTTGTTGGATTTTCTGTGTCAACAAAACCTTTTCAGAAAAGGTTTTGTTGGCACAGAAAAAAAATATGCTGTCCACATGAACTGTTGTACATCAGTAGCTTACAATGTGATAGCACCTTCCATGTGGAATTATTTAAAAGTCTGTATGTAGACCATTATGTTCTAGCTATTGCAATGGTTCTCAGCTGGTGGGTCCCCAGATGTTTTGGCCTTCAACTCATAGAAATCCCAACAGCTGGTAAACTGGCTAAGATTTCTGGAGTTGGAGGCCTGGGGACTAGAGGTTGAGAACCACTGAGCTATTGGCAGCAAGTTCCCTTGAGGATCTCATTGTGGCAAAGTGGAATATAAAATAGAAATGTAAAACATAGTTTTAAGTGTGTTATGTGTGTCTTGATGTTCTGATCAGTATTCTCCCTGCATTCCTAATGGCCGTGTCAACTGTATAAGTACAGATGTCAATATTTATGTAGAAACTTCTCTGAGAAACATCTCTAGTCTTATTGCAACTTTTTTACTTTTGTAAAAATTCTCCAGATACTTCATGTCAGGAGGTTTTTGCAGACAGTTCTTGTTGATGTGTCCTCATCATGTTGAAACTTATTTCTCAAAGAAAGAGTAAAAGTTAGATGAGAGCTGCAATTGGTTTGATGCAGCCATGTCCTGTGCCTCTTAAAATATGTTTTCTGATCTCTGCTCCTGCCCTATTTGCTTCTGAGATAGCTATCTATCTGTGTAAGGAGAAGTTATAACTTTGAGACTGATAGAGAAAGTGGCAAGAATTAATAAACTTCATGGATGGCTTACTGTATATCAGAAGCAAAATATATACATAACCACATCTATATATTATAGTTGTTTGAAGGAATCCTTTCCTAAAATGGTTACAGATGATGTACTTTGCACCATTACTGCTCAAACTGCAGTTCCAGATATATTCCCAGTGCATTAGATTTTGATAGTGACGTATCAGAAGTTTTGTTAGTATTCTTCATAAAGCATCAGTCACATCATGGTAAAGTATTGACGGAACTGGGGCCTGTAAATAGAACATGAAGCTTTGCTTGCGTTGCTTTGCTGATCGACGCAGCATTTCTCCAACAGTTTATGCAGTCAGTTTTACTGCACTACATGATTTAGACAATTCACTAACCACAGGTTTAATAGCATTCCTGCACGGTAGGCAACAATAATTGTTGTTACTGGCTACATGGTAACATGTATTAAAAGTCCTGGCATCTTTATTTTGAGAGAACTTATTAACAGTGTAATGCTTATTTCATGCAAAGTCGGAAATGGCTATGAAAATCCTTTTAAATAAGTAATTATATTCTGATTAGTTGCCCTGTCATGGCTGACTTGAATTATGTGTGATTATGTTGTTTCTGCTTGGCTTTAACTTGCAAAATGAAATAATGCAGCTTGTAGTTACCTAACCCAATCCAAACTTGAATAAATTAAGGATTTTTAAAAAAAGTTACCTGAGCAACCATTATGAATAGAGGAGCCTATAGGATCTTTAGCATTCCTGTAAGGAGACTGATTTCTATTATCTTTTTTTCCTATACAGAAGTACAAGTGGGACCAAGGGATTCACTGGTGTTATTTTGGAATGCGCATTCATCCTTCATAAGAAGCTGGACTGAGATCTGGCAAGGGGTTCCTAGAACAATGATGTAGGAGTGAGCAGTGTCTTTCCCAGAGGGTTGCATCCACTATCAGCTGGAGCAGAGCATAAGCCATATGTCTATTCATGGGGTTTGGAGAGACTTTGATATCACATCCTCCTATTGCTCCTGCTTATGTTTGCTGGGTTGGTGAGGAGGTCACTTTGAAGTCATTGATAGAGGTTGAGATTGCTATTTCCTTGCCAGTTAGCAAAATGGAATATGGCTTCTTCATGACTGCTGATAGAGGAGAAGGCTGATACCATCTCTTACTTTCTAGTGATTTTCTTTGACATTGTTGCTTCCTTGCCTATTATGAGCATGTAAGCAGCTGTCATATCCATCAGCTTTAGTCAGTAGTAGCAGGAATATCAATAGGGGTTGTGGGGCCAAAAGATATGGCCTTGGGGAACTATGTGCAGTTTACGGGTTCTTTACCTTTTAATAAACTAACTTAAGTCCTCATAGTGACCAGTTAATGTAGTCTATAATCTAGCTATATGCAGGTTGAGTATTCGTTAGTTTTAAATTCAAAATATTCCAAAATTGTCTGCATGGGTGGTTGTGATATTGACACCTTTGTTTTTGGATGTGTGTTTCAATCCCCCCCCCCCCCACGCACACACACACAAAGGGGGAAGATGGAAAAGTTAGGTAAAAAAGAAAAAAGGGTTGGGTGAGGAAAAGGGAATTATTGTTAGTAAATTAAATCTTTACCAGTATCAATATATCGCAGAGGAAGAGGGATGGATTGAGGGGACAGGAGAAGAGGTTATGTACAAAGTCATAATGGTTACATTTATTTATTCGTCTCTGTTACACTTACATACATTACTTAAATTATTAAAAGTTCCATATGTCCTCTATAACAAAGGGAGGAGTGATATTGTTAACTCATTTTAAACCTGGTAGTCATAAGTGTATATAGGTAATGCAAAATGTATATATAGAGAAGTAATTATAGTTTTAGTCAACAAAACGTATTGTAGCCATATCTTTTCTAATTCTTTATTCTGTATAGGTTTCCCACTCTTCTTGATTTTTTTGTCAAAAATACTTCTGGTCTAAAGTCTCTCAAAATTACTGTTCTTTTGTCATTTGTTTTTACTGGATCTCCCAGTTACCATCTGAAAATTGAGCCTCTTAAGTCCTACTTGAGAAATGTTTTAACCATGCCTCTAGGGGCTTATTTCCCTATAGCACATTCAGAATTTATCCCAAAATTCTGGTCTTTCTGTCTCTTCACTTTCAGTTCCTTGGTTCCAGGTCCTTCTACAGAGGTTCAGATCAGCATTTTTCTCGGGTTTTAGGCATCCTCAGGAATGCCACCTGGACTAAGTGGGAACCACTTTTGTAGCCAATCCAACTATTGTAACTTTCTTTTAAAACATTTGTTAGAAGTAGTTGTTGTGCAGTTGATCTCTTCTTTTTTGATGCTGGTCCTGTGTGTGCTCAATTCCATCTACCCTGATCCCACTTCACTTGATTTCGTTCTCATTTTCCTCTACATTATTGGCAATTGAAATCTTCTGGACCGGTCACGTTGCCACGTCAACTGGATGTCTGTGATACCTTTACTTTTTGATGATTCAGTATACACAACATTGGTTTTACACCCAACATTATTGTGTATAAAATTACTTTCAGGTCATTTCTATAAGATGTCTAAAAAATAAAATATCTCATTATGTATGTGTATGCAAATATAGACATTCCAAAATCCAAAACACTTCAATTCCCAAGCAAATGCTACTTGTATAACTGAAACAAAAACAAACAAACAAACAAAAACAAATCAGAAATTCATGTAGAGTTTAGTGATGAAGCTACAATAAAAAGTACAGGAAGCAATGTTAACTCAGAAGAAAAAATCCAAATCTGTGGTCAGCAATACCTGGATGATCACCAATCAAAATGACAGGAGATGGTGAGCAAACATGAATTTTACAGAACATTTCCTCAGGCTAGATGTTAAGTAAAATTCCAGCAGTGTTACAAGGAGCAGATATTGGTTAGCTGTTAATTTTACAATGTCTATATGTGACCACAGTCTCATCTTCTGTTCATTGAAGATCATCTTATTTCAGTTAACACAGTTTTGCTGCTCACAGTTACCTGTTCAAGGTTACATTGTCAGGAAGTTGACAATTTGTAAGTGCCACCATGACTCACACCAGTAATAGTTAAATGAGATATGTATTTGTGTTCATTTTAGACATATGGCACTGTTCTATTAAGACTTATATAAATGCTTCAAGTGTACAAACTATTTTTCCCCTACAGAGCAATGTCACCTTTAAAATACAAGTAGATCCAGATTTACTTAGCATGACTCAGCTTCCCTGGTCTGCATAATTCTGTACAAAGTATACATAACTAGTGCAGTGCCAAAAAGTGACTTTTTGAACAATTTATTTCCATTTGTAGAAAAAATTTGTTTTAAAAAATGAACGAAGTGGGAGATAAATTTTGATGGATGGGTTTTGGGATTCTAGTGCCATATTACCTATAAGGTAGTCAAGGTGTTTGTGATACTGTACTGTTTTCTATTGAATATCATATTTCCAAGACCAGCTTCTCCAACTTCCCACACTTTATTTAAAATCATGAGATACCTGTTCTCACAAGCCTGTATATAATAAAGAAGAAATGTGGTAAAATGTATAATAGGGGAAAAAACCTTCACAATGTCCTTGGCTAACTTGCAATGGTAATTTTAGCCAAATGTCATCTCTTAAAATAAATAAATAAATAAATAGCCCTGAAAATAAGAAAATAATATATAAGCTTCTTTTGTATGGGAAGAAAGGGGGGGGGGGGTTGGCACAGGAATTTCGATCTTGCAAGTGTTAAAAATTGAGCTATAAAGCACAGTCAGCTATATTTTAATTAAAGCAATCCTGCCTAACACTTCAGCAATGTTCATTTGGTTTATACTAACTACAAAATCATAGCAGATTTGAAGTTATATAATTCATTAACACATTGAAGCCATGTGTACTTTTTCTTTAAGGGTGGTAGCATAAGAACACTGAAGACTATTTCATTAATTGCACTCTTAATTCTGATATCAATCTCTAATTTGAGAGTGGAGTAAGATTTTAAAGGGAAGAGTTTTTAAACACTTTGTCCTGCGGTTAAATCATATGCCTAGAGGAGTTGTGATGTGCAGCTTCCTTGATGAGAATAGTGCTTATAGGATTCTTTCCGAAATACTCTCCTTCCTGAAGGCCTTTCTAGTTTTTAATTACAGCATTATGTATTTAGAAACTGAGTTTAGGTCCTAGAAGCTTTAGAGTGAAGTAACATTTATAGCATAGCACTGCTTCTTTGAAAGATAATGAATGCATTATATAACATTTTTAGAAGTAACTGCTTAAAATCTAAATTTATACCTTGTATAGAGGAGACATGATCAAACTTTGCAGAAAATATTAGTCCATCTGGAACTTTTTACTATCCCCTGTACTTGAAAGCTTACAAATTAATGTTTACAGTATATATAATGTATAATACACATACACATACACATATGGCAGTTGTCACAATGGGTTTTTTTAATCTTGTGGTATCAAATCATATATGAACTTTAATCAAAGAGAACTCTAACCTGAAGATGCCATAATGGAATTTTACACTAAGAACCTAAGCGGGAAAGGGTTTCAGTAGGGGTAATTTGATGGGGAGCAGTGATATACAAATCATCCTTACTCCATCTTGAATGTGTCTTAGTTGGCTGCACACTCTGTTTGCTTCACCATTGATCATCTTATTGGACCATTTTCCCTCTGCAAACAGGTTCATTCAGAAGGCATGCCTGTGAAGGAGTAAGCCAAGACCAATTTACAATTAGAATTCCAAATCATATTGGACTGAGACATCTCTGAAAATTATGGTGAGATACTTTAAAGTATCCAAACACTGGCACTTTGGAAGAAGAATTCATTGTAGGAAAGGGAGGATTCTAGTATCAGGAAGACTGCTAATTGTAAATCAATAAAGAAGAGATAGGATGTGGCTCTTTGAAATGTGCATGTATTGAAGTACAAAGGGGAAAGTGATAGTGTTAACCCAGGATTTGTTCTGTAATACACATCATATTTTGGTGAGAAATGCCACTTTTCTGTCACACAATAGCTTATAGGGGAGAACTTTGCAACTGGAGCCAGCAGAATTTGTGTTGATAACAGAGTTATAGTAGGAATTTCACTCAATTGATTGGTAATGATTGCAATGATGTGCATGATTTCTTTTTGTGGGGAAAAGTTATTTCAGACAAAATACTCCATTGTTTTCAGACAGCAATTACACATACACACATCATGTGGCTATCTGCAAACATTGGATCATTTGCACAAAAAAGTGTTTACATTTTAAAAAAATTGTGCATGTGGTGTTGTTTTGCAGAAGTGGCATGGGAACTTCATCCCCTTAAAAAAGGCATCTTGCACAATTGTTTTGTACACACACACACACACACCCCGCCCCAATTTCCAGATAATCATATCATGGTGATTACGTTTTTGCATGGAAATATAGCAAATAAATCAGTGCTCTAAATGTTTCTGCTCACATCTTTCTAAACAGTAGCATACTGGCTGGGAGCTGGTACCCAGCAACAACAAGGAGGCTACTTCTATCTTAGAGTCTTGAGTGTGGCAGGATCGTATCCTCAGCAAAAAAACCCAGAAATAAATGGACTTTTGCCTTAGTGTCATCTCTTCCGTTGGCCAAAGTAGAGGCATGAAATGCTTCCCTAACTCTGCATCCTAAAATAATGAGGAAAGGGAATGGGATTTGGTACAATGCTCTCTCTCTCTCTCTCTCTCTCTCTTTGGTTTTCCTTATGCTGTCTTCTGTGGAGCCCTGGGTGGTGATGAGGAGAAGCAAAAGCAGCAATCTCTGTTGATATTAGTGGGCCTACTGGTTCTCCAGAGCAGTTTGAATGTCATTGGTGACACCAGATGTGTGATGATGAATCTTTTATTCAGGATCTACAAAGACCTGGATTCATTATCATAATGCAGTATGACAATGGCTCCATTTTGCAAACGATGGTTTAAACAAGGTTGTCATGAGGTTTATGAATATGTCACTTTTCAATACTGGAAGCCTAAGGAATAGATCCCAAGAGTCCTGCAAACATGTCACCTTTCTTAATAATTACACAGCAGTCCCTTCTTCTACTATTATTACAATTATTCTGAGGAGGCAACTTGACCTTGAGCAGCAAAGGAAGGATTTAGGATTCAGAATGTCAAGGATAGTACATTCTAATCTGGTGATGCTGGTTCAAGACTCTAAAGCACTGATGTGTGTTTCCAGTCCCTATAGTAGTTCATTGTCAGAAGTGATCAGATGATTGCTGCTAACCTATCATACAATATTTTTCAGTACTTGGTTCTATGTAAAATTGTATGCCCAGTTCCTTCTCAGTGATATCCAGATAGATAAAATTGTAGTCAAATGTGATTCCTTTACCACTGCATCACTACATGAAATAAAAAAAAAACCCACTTTCATAATAAAGTTGAACTAATTCTCTTGGGCAGTTTTACCATCCTCATCTTTTGCTACTTCATACTTTTGTGTTACCCTTTATGCTGCATTGCCAAGGTTACAGATGCATTTCATAAGGAGAAATTCTCACTTTATCACTACTTCTATCTAGAGATACTTGATGAAGTCAATCTTTGAGCGTTCCTGTATGAATTGACCTGATGTGAACCTTGTGGATTAGTGGAAAGTTTGGAATTTGGCTGTTTATTCTATTTTACACTGCTGCCAATGTTGCAGTGCAGTTCTTGACATTTTATATATAACCAGACATACATTTAAATATGTATTGTGATAGAAAATGCACATTTAAATACATATTAAAACATGTTTTCTGAGGGGTTTGTTCTCAAAATTTCAAAGATTAAAGTGGAAACAGAATTCAATTATAGTGAAAGTCATGTGAAGGTAATATGCCTGGAAACAGACTAGAATCAGATAGATTGTACATGTTACAGCTACTTTTTTTATTTCACATGCTACCTTTTTCTGAATGCTGTGTCCTAAGGTGGCTTGCATTATGATTAAAAATCTCATACAATTAACATTTATAATATTAAAAACAATTAAATTATTTATTATATTAAATAGTTAAGAAGCTAATGGGTAAGTATAACATTCTCCCCTTAAACTCCCAACTCTAGCAGTCATTAAATTACCCAAAACTTGATTGGATAGAAGAGTCTTTGTCTGCTTTCAAAAAAACAATAGGGAAAGGACAATCTAATATCCCATTGATATAGCCTTTCCTTTGTATCTCTAGAAAACATGCCAGTGAGAGTGCTAGGACTGAGAGACACAGAGAGAGAGAGAGAGAGAGAGAGAGATCGCATTAATATGCGATCTGGGCTTTCCACAGCTGGGCTTTCCACAGAAGTTGAGGAAGCAGGAACCCATTTTGTTTCCTTCTGCTTCAGGGTAAGCTTTGTTTAAATTTAACAGCTTTCAGCGCTGCTTTCTTTGAGAGGCGGGGCTTCCTGAGTTTAAAAATTAACTGCTCTGTTTGAGGGGAGGGGCTTCCTGAGTTTAAAAATTAACTGCTCTGTCTCAGAGGCGGGGCTTCCTGGTTATCCTATATAAACCAGTGTCTGAACCCAAGGGGCAGCTGGGCTTTCCACAGAAGTTGAGGAAGCAGGAACCCATTTTGTTTCCTTCTACTTCAGGGTAAGCTTTGTTTAAATTTAACAGCTTTCAGCGCTGCTTTCTTTGAGAGGCGGGGCTTCCTAAGTTTAAAAATTAACTGCTCTGTTTGAGGGGAGGGGCTTCCTGAGTTTAAAAATTAACTGCTCTGTCTCAGAGGCGGGGCTTCCTGGTTATCCTATATAAACCAGTGTCTGAACCCAAGGGGCAGCTGGGCTTTCCACAGAAGTTGAACTCCTACACTCAGTAACCTATACTTTCACCCCTGCATACAGACAACAACATCAAACACACACCAAGAGGAGGTCATTAGCAACCTCCAGATGGAACAAACACGAAAACTTCCCATCTCATGCACAAGCTGTGGCATGTTCAGCTTTTTCACACTACAATTACTCAATTACATCTGCCCCAAGTGTACACAGATCACTCGCATGGAACACAGGATATGACAACTCGAGGACCGTATTAAGACCCTTAAGGACATTCAGGAACTTGAGCTGTTCTTAGACACCACACACCACACAGGCCTAGACACACGGCCCATATCACACCAACATTACGGGGAGGCTCAGCAGAACAGCACCTCAGATGTGGACAACCCTCAGGCTTGGAGAAATGTCACCCTTAGAAGGACACATAGGACCCAGAAGCCTCCTCAGAATACTTCCGCTCAGCTGCAGTTACACAATAGATTCCAAATTCTCACACAACTAGCACCTGACCAAGAAACGCAACATATTGGGGAAGACCAGAATGGCTTAGATACTGATCAGTGGCTCATCCTTGATCAGTGTGCAGGGGATAGCCCTGACTGGGACAACACTTCACAACATTCACACTTGCACAATCGTGCAGGGGTACCATCCCCAACCATAGACCAGGAGCAACAGGAACACATACAGGAGAACCATAGGCTCTTGGACGAATCTCAATGGATTGTCCTTGACGAATGCACCGGGGATGTCGAGGAGGAGGACAACACTTTTCACCTACACAATTCACACCAACAGGATCACTTTTCTGGAGACCTACACACTACATTGCACAAAAGGGGCCCTGTCATTCCTGAAAGTAAACAGGTCTTGGTAGTAGGCGACTCCCTCCTTAGAGGAACGGAAGCTGTCATTTCCAGACCAGATGGGATGGCTCGAGAAATATGCTGCCTACCAGGGGCAAAAATACACCATATCACTCAGAGACTCACCAGGCTCCTCAAGCCCTATCACCGTCCTCCCCTCATGTTGATTCATGTAGGAACCAATGATACTGCAAGGCATACGTTTCAAAAGATCACAAATGATTTTCGAGCTCTAGGAGCAATTCTAAAAGAATGTAATGTACAGGTGGTCTTTTCATCCCTCCTCCCTGTTGTAAGACACGGACCCACAAGAGCCAGAAAAATAGTACAGGTCAATGACTGGCTTAGAAAATGGTGTCAGGAGGAACGCTTTGGCTTCCTCGACCATGGCCTGCTATTCCAGGAGGATGGCCTACTGGCAAGGGATGGGGTGCATCTCACACAAGTAGGAAAACACCTTTTTGCTCACAGACTCGCAAACCTCATTAGACGCACTTTAAACTAGGTCCACCGGGGGAGGGGGACAACAGCCTTGCGAACACTACTTTACCCATAATGTCTGGGAATCGCCAGAAGGCTAAACGGAGGGCTGCACAAACACAACAAGGACCAAGTACCAAAAGCACAATAATCCCAATTAAACAGCTCAAGGGAAGATCCCAGGGGCTCACATGTCTTTACACTAATGCACAGAGCATGGGAAATAAACAAGACGAACTCCAACTTCTAGCACTACACCACAAATATGATATCATAGCCATCACTGAAACCTGGTGGGATGACTCCTATCGCTGGAATGTAGATATCGAGGGGTATAACCTCTTTCACAGAAACCGAACAAAGGGGAGAGGAGGCGGAGTAGCCTTATATGTCAAAAACTCTTATGCTGCAGAAGAAATTCAAGACAGCAATCTGGGAAACCAGCTTGAAATCATCTGGATAAGAATCAAGGGAACTGGGACTCAAAAATATGTCGTTGTAGGCGTCTACTACAGACCCCCAAGCCAGGAGGAAGATCTTGATGAAGTCTTCTGCCAACAGTTGACCAAACAGGCACAGAAAAGAGATGTAGTAGTCATGGGCGATTTCAACTATCCCGATATTTGCTGGAAAACAAACTCGGCCAAGAGTACAAGGTCCAACAAATTCCTCGCTTGCCTTGCAGACAATTTCATGGTCCAGAAGGTAGAAGAGGCAACAAGGGGATTGGCTACTCTTGATCTCATCCTAACAAATGCGGAGGACCTGATCGATGCGGTCGAAGTGGTAGGATCCTTAGGGGCAAGTGACCATGTGCTCCTGCAATTTGAGGTACAAAGGAAGGCCGAAACTAAGACAAGTCAAACCCGCATTTTGGACTTTAGGAGAGCTGATTTCCAAAAAATGAAGGAAACGCTGAGCAGCATTCCGTGGACACAGATACTAAAAGACAAGGGAGCTACGGATGGATGGGAATTTCTCAAGAGTGAAATACTCAAGGCGCAATTGCAAACCGTGCCAACAAAGAGAAAAAATAGGACAAGTGCAAAGAAGCCAGAATGGATGTCCAAAGAACTTCTAACTGTACTAAGACACAAAAGAGACATGCACAAGAAGTGGAAAAAGGGAGAAATCACCAAAGAAGAATTCAAACAAATTGCCAACACCTGTAGGGAAAAGGTCCGCAAAGCTAAAGCAAAAAACGAGCTCAGACTTGCCAGGGACATTAAAAACAATAAAAAGGGCTTCTATTCTTATGTCAGTAGAAAAAGGAAAAACAAGGAGGCGATAGGACCTCTTCGAGGAGAAGATGGGGCAATACTGACAGGGGACAGGGAAAAGGCAGAACTACTTAATGCCTTCTTTGCCTCAGTCTTCTCACAAAAAGAGAGTCTTCAACCTCAGCAAGATGGAGTGGATGAGGGATTGGAGGACATCCAACCCCAAATTGGGAAAGAAGTCGTCCAGGAATACCTGGCCGCTCTTAATGAGTTCAAGTCCCCAGGGCCAGATCAACTACACCCAAGAGTACTGAAGGAACTAGCGGAAGTCATTTCGGAACCATTGGCAACCATCTTTGAGAGTTCTTGGAGAACGGGAGAAGTTCCAGCAGATTGGAGGAGGGCCAATGTTGTCCCAATCTTCAAGAAGGGAAAAAAGGATGACCCAAACAACTACCGTCCGGTCAGCCTCACGTCGATACCGGGCAAGATTCTGGAAAAGATTGTTAAGGAAGCGGTCTGCAAACACTTAGAAACAAATGCAGTCATCGCTAATAGTCAACATGGATTTATCAAAAACAAGTCATGCCAGACTAATCTGATCTCGTTCTTCGATAGAGCTACAAGCTGGGTAGATGCGGGGAATGCCGTGGATGTAGCGTACCTGGATTTCAGTAAGGCCTTCGACAAGGTCCCCCATGACCTTCTGGCAAGGAAACTAGTCCAATGTGGGCTAGGCAAAACTACGGTGAGGTGGATCTGTAATTGGTTAAGTGGACGAACACAGAGAGTGCTCACTAATGCTTCCTCTTCATCTTGGAAAGAAGTGACGAGCGGAGTGCCGCAGGGTTCCGTCCTGGGCCCGGTCCTGTTCAACATCTTTATTAATGACTTAGATGAAGGGCTAGAAGGCATGATCATCAAGTTTGCAGACGACACCAAATTGGGAGGGATAGCCAATAGTCCAGAGGACAGGAGCAGAATTCAAAACGATCTTGACAGATTAGAGAGATGGGCCAAAACTAACAAAATGAAGTTCAACAGTGACAAATGCAAGATACTCCACTTTGGCAGAAAAAATGAAATGCAAAGATACAGAATGGGGGACGCCTGGCTCGAGAGCAGTACGTGTGAAAAAGATCTTGGAGTCCTCGTGGACAACAAGTTAAACATGAGCCAACAATGTGATGTGGCGGCAAAAAAAGCCAATGGGATTTTGGCCTGCATCAATAGGAGCATAGTGTCTAGATCTAAGGAAGTAATGCTACCCCTCTATTCTGCTTTGGTTAGACCACATCTGGAATACTGTCTCCAATTCTGGGCACCACAATTCAAGAGAGATATTGACAAGCTGGAATGTGTCCAGAGGAGGGCGACTAAAATGATCAAGGGTCTGGAGAACAAGCCCTATGAGGAGCGGCTTAGGGAACTGGGCATGTTTAGCCTGAAGAAGAGAAGGCTGAGAGGAGATATGATAGCCATGTATAAATATGTGAGAGGAAGCCACAGGGAGGAGGGAGCAAGCTTGTTTTCTGCTTCCTTGGAGACTAGGACGCGGAACAATGGCTTCAAACTACAAGAGAGGAGATTCCATCTGAACATGAGGAAGAACTTCCTGACTGTGAGAGCCGTTCAGCAGTGGAACTCTCTGCCCCGGAGTGTGGTGGAGGCTCCTTCTTTGGAAACTTTTAAGCAGAGGCTGGATGGCCATTTGTCAGGGGTGATTTGAATGCAATATTCCTGCTTCTTGGCAGGGGGTTGGACTGGATGGCCCATGAGGTCTTTTCCAACTCTTTGATTCTATGATTCTATGATTCTATATTATTCATTAAGGCTCATATAGTGAAAGATGGTTCTATAGAGAATCTCGAGCCAAGCAATGTAGGCAGAAACTTCCTGTTTCCACTGTGTATTGCAGCAATTCTGGAACAAACCTAGCATAATGTTGATGTGGAAAAGGCATTTGTATAGGCAAATACTCTCATTTGACCAATTTGGTTACACGGTCTACCTTAAATGAACTATTTCAGCATACAGTATATGGCAATGGTTCCCAACTTTTTTTTGACCAGGAATCATGTGATGGGGGACCACTTTGATCAGGGACCACTCTCCAACATTAGTACCAAAAGGGTTATGAATCCGTTTTTGATCAACTTTAGATTTGGTTTGGGTTGCTGATTCAGAAAATTGCATAGGATAGACATCAGCTCTATTTTTTATACAGAACATATGCCATGGTCAGTGACAGGGAAGGTGTGGCAGGTGGCACGAAAGGATCAGAAATAAAATAAAATAAATAAAATAAATAAAGAGGAAGGAGGCTCGTGGACCAGATTCTTGTCCTCGCGGCCCACTGGTGGTCCACGGCCCACAGGTTAAGAACCACTGATATATGGGAACATCTGCTGTCATGCCCACATACTCATAGAAGATACAACTAGTTTTTGTTACAGTATTTATTTATTTACTTCATTTCTACTCCACTTTTCTTGACCCCAAAGGCGACTCAAAGCGATGTACAAATCTGGCAAAAAATTCAATACCACACAGGGAAACAGTAAAACACATCTCATCAAAATAAAACAATCTAAACATATAAGCAATTAAAACATACATCAATCAATCAAACAGATTAAAAACCACATAAAATGCTGAGCCGTGATCTCATATCCATGATATTTTGTTTTCAAAGACAGTGTCATGACCCTGCTAGGTTATTTTCTATTTCAAAAGGAGTCATGGAGAAAGAGGCTTTGGAGAATCCAGTGCCAGATTTAGGAGAAATGAGGCTCTGTGCTACTTAGGTTATGAAGCCCTGAAGGAGATAAGCCTGGTAGGCCTACATTGCCTGCTTTGTGGCACACTCCTACAGATGATAAGCTCTATCATTATGTCTGGAATTGTTCTGAAACAGAACTTCAAATTTAGAATTGTACTACATAAGCAAAATCCATCACTGAAAAAAATTGCAGGAAGATACCCCCCTCCCCACCGGACAACAGGGCTCGTCGCTTAAGCACACCTAAACACAATGGTAAATCTGGCACTGGGAGGAGCCATAAAATTTTACCCTGACTTTGGACAAATGTGAGATCATATCAAAAGAGTTCCTGAAAAGGAAAATAAAATTGAGTTTATTCAATCTTCTTAAAGCTACAACTTGGATTATTATTGCCAGTGAAGTAGTATGACAAGCAGCACTTGGAGGCAGAGGTGCTAGAAACGGATCCCAGACTGGTGGCCCTTTCACACTGGTGGCCCTTTCACACTACACAATTAATACTATGATTCCACTTTAACCGCCATGGTCAAATACTAGGAATCTTGTAGTTGGCAGTTAAGTGAGGTACAATAGCAGTCTGGCAGAGACACCCCTCCCTTAATCTCAACTCCCAGGATTCCAGGGAGTCTTACCATGGCAATTACAGTAGAAAGATAGCATTTTAACTGTGTTGTGGGAAAGGGCCAGGGGCCGATTCCACTCACTTGGGACATTTGGGTTATGTATCCTCTTATATCATACCTAGTGAAGTAACCATACTTACACTACGGAACAAAAACACACTTTATACATATGAGTGTTTGCGTGTATGAGCCTTGAAGAGAAATGTCTGAGAGTGGGGAGGAGGCCGAAACCTACCTTTTAGTTGTCTCCTGTTCACCAAAGAAATGGCAGAATCCTGGCTTTGAATCGTGTGAAGTAAAGGATTCCCTGTTTCCTGAGGGATTAAAAACAATGGTAGCAGTTAACTAATAGACTTAATGAGAGCTCTCCGTGGTTCTGGTTTATGTCTGCAGCATCTTGTTGCCATTAGAGAGAGGAACCTGGTGCAGAGAGTACAGATGCATTTCAGAATCTTCTTTTTAAAACTTTCCCAAACATGCACCATCTGTTCAACACTAGATACATACTGGCTTGATCAAATCAAAAGAATTCCTGAAAAGGAAAATAAACTTTAGTTTATTCAACCTTCTTGAAGCTACAACTTGAATTAATACTGCCAGTGAAGCACTATGAGATGCAGAATTCATTGTGGAAAATATAATAGGGTGAGAACAGGCCGGCATGCTTGACAATGTGTTCCAAGCAGAAATACTCCTAGATAGCAAAGACCAGGTAGCCACAAACCAGTTTACACAACTCCCTTAGTTTAGTTCACTTCCCTTTTCTGCCTTCTACATGTCATTTTCATACCAAAAATGAAACAGATTTAATTTGAGATGAAGAAATATGGCAGCAGACAGTAAACTGCTCTAATAAAGTTTAGCTTTGTAAACTTTTCTTTTCTCAGGGAATAATGGGACATGTAGTTTAACCCCATGAATCCTGACTCCTTGACCCCTGTGTTCCCTGGAAGTCTTTCGTTGCCCCACTCCCTTTACATGAGAGGAAAGTTTTATTTCTAGGGCAGACAGACATGTTCTCCTGGAATCAGTTGTGTCCTTAGAGCATTCCCATTTGGCTCCAAAGCAATTACCACCTTTAACATATAGTTAATTATTAGAGAGAGATGCAGTTTCTACAGTTTTGTGACACAATTTGATTCACTCTGTGATTGCAGGCTTACTTCTAGGAAGAGATTCCTTGGATCACTTAGTAACTTTTACTTTTTGGGTTCTATACCACTGACTGGACAATAGGGCTGTGCAACGTTGCGTTTTTCAAAATAGGCAGCCTTGTTTTTTTTGGCCGCAACAAAACACGCGGACAAAAACGGCTGCTTTTGATTTCTTTTGACTACACGTGGAGCACAGAGCAGAAGCCATGCATGCACAGGTTTCCCTGTGAACCATGCTGCCTGAACCAATCAGAAGAAAAAAGCCGCTCACATGTCTTTTAGCCTAGCTCTGCTTGTTGTATGTTTCAGTTCTGATGCTGCTTTGGATCGCTTTTTGCCTAATGTTTTTTTTTTTTTGGCAATTTAATTTAATTTTCTTAGTTTAATATCTTTCAGTCCTTTTTTAAAAAATAATATTTTGCTAGGGAAGAGAGGGTGGGTGAGGGTGTATTTGGGGGAGGGGCTGTGAAAGGCTTTAGAACAGCCTCCCCAGGGAAATCAGGCAGGCCCCCACACTTCAATCTTTTCGGAAGGAGCTGAAAACAATGCTATTTAAGCAGGCCTTAGAAAATGGTTAAGGTACCACCTGCAAGGTGACCTAAATGAAGTTTTGACTTGACATTTTAATATTTGACCTCCTTAAATCCATTTTGTGGCTGGCATGTTTTTAACTATAATCTATTGCTGCATTTTTGTCGTTTCATTTTAATTGATGTGTTCTATATTATTGTTTGCATGTGAAATATAATGCTGTATGCTCCCATATTTATTTCTATATTGTGGACTTTTCCACAAAGTTCATACTTAGATATTCTTGGGTGATTAATTGATCATTTCTTCTCCTCTTCCATATTATTTTTTCAATGCCATATACTCAGTTCTCTATAATACTGAAATCCAAGAGATTGGATTGGCAAGAAAACTGCAACATCTGTCATTTTTTTTATCTTTCCCTGGAATTATTATTGTGTTAATCGCTCTTTTAATCTTCAGACAGCTTGCTTGAGGCTAAGGTTTTTACCTTTAAAAAGAAACCCATCTGCCAGACTTCAATACTTTTTAAATCAATTGACATTCCAAGAGAAAGATACAATAAAGTTTGAAGAATTTTTATCAGGAGTCTTGACAATCTGGAGATAAGTTACATAATTAAAAATGACATGCCATGAAGTTCTCAGTGATGTTTAGAACAATTCTAAGCATATGTACTCAGAAGCATGTCTCTTCATGTTCAAAGTTATCAGCATGTAGTGAATTTTGGATTTGGCTCTTAATAATTATGTTTTCAAAAACAAGAAACATAACCATGAAAATAATAAAATGATTGCTTTCATTCAATTAATGTAATGTGGAAGGAAAGATTGAGGCCATATTTACACTGACTGGTACATCCAAGACCAATCCAGAGCAGAAATCCATTGGAGGGTCCCACTGTAGTGGCAAACTGGAGTCTACATAGTTTGTATCGTCCTTTCACTTTCCATGTCACTATCACTTCAGCCAGCTGCAGACCTCCATGTGAGCTAGTGGTCATTGTGGGTGCCCCTTGCTGACATCAGCAAAGGTACCTGAGCAACCAATGAGAAGGGAGGTAGAGATCTCCCTTTTTCTTCCTGGTCATGCGACCCCTCTGTTGAGGTCAGAATGGGGTTTCTATGACATACAGGACCTCACTCAGAGTTCTGAGGCTGAGAGTGGTGAAAGTGGTGACACTGACACTATCAGTCCACTTTTTCCTGTGTTGATGAGTGCCGGGAAAATGTGATGGGAGCAGTGTCCCATGTGGACAGCAGACCAATTCAAATCAGACCCAATTCAGCTGTCAACCCTGCCTTGAAGACATGAGATACTCCATCAATTCAAGCAGTCTTTTGATCACACTGTCATGCTCTAGATAGAGACATCTCCATAGATTACTAATCTGGGAAACATAAGTTGTCCTATAAGCTAGATAGGTCTGGTTAACAAGAACAGCCCAATAAGCGAGCCAAAGTATAGCAGATCTATAACATAAATTGGTTTCTTTGAAAACAGCCTCCTACAAGGATGGTAAAACATTAAAACATACAAGCTTCCCCTGGGCAATGTCCTTGCAGATGGCCAATTCTCTCACACCAGAAGTAACTTGCAGTTTCTCAAGTCGCTCCTGACATGAAAAAAAAAAAAAACTAAAACAAAACCCTAACCAAAAAGATTTTGAAAGGTAGAATAGGCTAATATTTCAGCTATGAGTAATTATTGCTATGACAAATTAGGGCCTTGATTGTTCTAGATATAACTATATTCATTTGTTTAATTAAACAATGTAGGCTTCTCCTTGTGTGGGTCATTTTTAAAAATGTTAAAAAATAAAATTAAACACATAATTAAGCTGACAGCAGATAAAGACCCATGCTCAGTAAGCTGAAGGCAGTTAATTTATAAGGAGCTCAGTCCCTGAAGGCTGTGTAGTTTATTAAAGTTACTGAGGCAGAGATGTGATAAAATATTTTATGTAGTTCTTTAAAGGCTAAATTGCTCTGACACTTTTAAAGTCCACAAGATGCAGACAATTAGAGTGTCTTGTTATCAGGATGCTTTAAAAAACATGCTGTAAGTTAAACAAAATTCATGCCTTTATGAAGTGAAAGTTTTTTTCACTATTTTTGAACTACAGTCCAATGTACTTTGGTGATGTCGCTAAATGGTTACCAGGGTGTAAGATAAATAATTTAAATAAAGAACTGTTTGTGCATTACATGATGAACTGTGTAACTTTGGGACCAGTATCAATAGTTTCACCTACCAGCATTCAACAAATCACTTGATGATGATGATGATGATGATGATGATAATGCCTGATTACATTATTCATAGAATCCAAGAATGGGAATCCAAGAGTGACTTTTTTCACAATAGTAGTGGTAGTTGGTTAATTTTCCAGATATTACATGTGTAGCAAAGCATGCTTCCTACACTGACTTTTTACACTTTATTTATCGTGTCATCAGCAACCATTGTATTACAATTCTAACAGAGCAAAAACAAACACCAAGATTAAAAAGAAAAAGAAAAAGAAAAAAAAAAGAAAGAAAAAAAACCACACAGATTTTGTAAATTTGGTATTTGGTTAAATGTCCTTTGACCAGTATCTGGCCACTTGGAGTGCCTCTGGGGTTGCCGCAAGAAGGTCCTCCATCGTGCATGTGGCAGGGCTCAGGGTGCATTGCAGCAGGTGGTCAGTGGTTTGTTCTTCTCCGCACTCGCATGCCGAGGATTCCACCCTGTAGCCCCATTTCTTAAGATTGGCTCTGCATCTCGTGGTGCCAGAGCGCAATCTGTTCAGCGCCTTCCAAGTCGCCCAGTCTTCTGAGTGCCCAGGGGGGAGTCTCTCATCTGGTATCACCCATGAATTGAGGTGCTGGGTTTGGGTCTGCCACTTTTGGACTCTCACTTGCTGGGGTGTTCCAGCGAGTGTCTCTGTAGTTCTAAGAAAACTATGTCTTGATTTAAGTCGTTGACGTGCTGGCTGATACCCAAACAGGGGATGAGCTGGAGATGTCTCTGCCTTGGTCCTTTCACTATTGGCTGCTACTTCCCGGCGGATGTCAGGTGGTGCAATACCGGCTAAGCAGTGTAATTTCTCCAGTGGTGTGGGTCGCAAACACACCGTGATAATGCGGCATGTCTCATTAAGAGCCACATCCACTGTTTTAGTGTGATGAGATGTGTTCCACACTGGGCATGCATACTCAGCAGCAGAGTAACATAGCGCAAGGGCAGATGTCTTCACTGTGTCTGGTTGTGATCCCCAGGTTGTGCCAGTCAGCTTTCGTATGATGTTGTTTCTAGCGCCCACTTTTTGTTTGATGTTCAGGCAGTGCTTCTTGTAGGTCAGAGCACGGTCCAAAGTGACTCCCAGGTATTTGGGTGCGCTGCAATGCTCCAGTGGGATTCCTTCCCAGGTAATCCTCAGAGCTCGGGATGCTTGTCTGTTCTTAAGGTGAAAGGCGCATGTCTGTGTTTTAGATGGATTAGGGATCAGATGGTTTTCCCTGTAATAGGCAGTAAGAGCACCTAGAGCTTCGGAGAGCTTCTGTTCTACCATCTCAAAGCTCCCTGCTTGAGCAGTAATGGCACGATCGTCAGCATAGATGAAACTCTCTGTCCCTTCTGGCAGTGGCTGGTCATTTGTGTAGATGTTGAACATGGATGGAGCAAGCACGCTCCCCTGAGGCAGGCCGTTCTTCTGTTTCCACCATCTGCTTCTCTGGCCCTGAAACTCAACAAAAAAGCTCCTGTTTTGTAGCAGGTTTCCTATGAGGCGGGTGAGGTGGTAGTCCTTTGTGATATTATACATTTTTCTCAGGAGGAGGCGGTGGTTCACAGTATCATAGGCTGCTGACAAGTCTATGAAGACAGCTCCTGTGATCTGCTGCCTTTCAAAGCCATCTTCTATGTGCTGGGTCAGGTTCAGCACTTGCGATGTGCAGCTTTTGCCTTTTCTGAAGCCAGCTTGCTGTGGGATCAGACAGGGGTCTATATTTTCCATAATTCTATGCAAAATAAGTCTCTCCAGAACTTTGTAGAGGTGGCACAACAGGGAGATTGGTCTGTAGCTTTTTGGGTCATTATGGTCTTTGCCTGGCTTCAAGATGGCGATGACTCTTGCTTTCCTCCAGATTTTGGGGATCTGACAGGATGCAGTGCAGTTGTTCATCAGCTCCAGCAGCCAGCGCCTTGCTTTTGGACCAAAGTTCTTGATTTGTTCCATCCGTAGATCATCCAAGCCAGCTGCTTTGCCATTCTTACATTTGTTGAGAGCCATGTCCAATTCAGTAGATGTAAAGGGTTCATAGAGGTTGTTGTTCCCAATCTCTGGTTGTCTGGCTATTGGTTTCTTTCCTACTTTGGTGGCAAGGTTGGGTTTCCCATTCTTCAAGAGTTGGTGTGCTATCTGATCTGCCTTTATGTTGGCATGGGTATTAGTTTGTGGGGGATCGTTGCTCAGCCGTCTCAGCAGCCTCCACGCCTTCTGGCTGCTCCTGCCCATGTCGACCTCTGTGATCAACTTGATCCACTGTTCTTTCTTGGCTTCAGAGATGGAGGACACAGTGCTCTGCGCTGCCTGAAGAGTCTGCTCACTGAATGGGTCTTCGTTGTGGAGCCTGTAATAGTTTTCCAACAAGGCAGCTGTTTCAGGAGTAATGCCCTGGAGGTAGTGGGTTCTGCAGCCTCTCAGTATAGAGGCCCGTGAGCAGGTTTTTTACTTTTTACACTGCTGATTATGTGTTTGTACAACAGATTAGTTTTCATGCATTTATATTTAAAGGCCCTGGGCATGAAATATAAAATGCTAATGAAACTGATGTTGATCTATGGATTCTCTAGGTCACTTTCCACACTGGATTTTACCATCCTCCTCCTCCTGGAAGACCTCTGTTAGTGTTGCTTAATGTGCTCCTCCCCAGCTCTTTTACCTCTTTCCTGACTTCATTTCATCCTGCTGTCACCCCCTACTCCTTGTTCCTTACAATTGACTGTTCCATCCCCCACCTTCCCCCTTTCCATGTTCTGCTACCTCACTGCCTTACATTGTATTATGTTTTACCTCATGCCTTTCTTTCTTGTTACTTGCACCTTGCCACCCCAACTTTACTATGCCTCCCTCTTTTGATCCTTGCACTTCGCCACCTATATGCCTCATATTCCGTTCTCTCAATTTCTTTTCACTCTTCATTTTGCATCTGTCTGTTGCACTTTGTATTCTTTCTCCATTCCCCTATCTTTCCCCTTCCATACTTCTTTCTTCCCAAACACTACTGTACTCCCTCATCCCCTCTTTCATTCCCTCACACTTCTCTCACTTTGTGTTGTTGCCAGCCTGCTTTTGAATGATCAGTGGGGTCAAGTTGCCAGTTATTTAAAATGGAGCAAGCAAGCAAAGGTAGCATCATTTGTTTGTTTATTTATTTACTGTATTTATACCCCACCCTTCAATAGGCAATAATTCAATGCCACATAAAACAGACATATAATAAAATAAACATATACATTAAAAACATAAAATTAAAGTTTAGCAGTTTGTTCAATCCTGTCTACTTTCCAAAGGTTCCACTGCATTGTAAAAACTTCTGCAGAAACACACTTCAGCTACCCTTCCTTTCCACAATGAACCTTTTCTCCAGATTTTTAATTTTTCCTCAGGAATTGAGAGGGTAATTGATAGAGAAAAGATCGCAAATGTTCATTATAGCTGTGAAACGTACTTATTAACTAAACACACACAAAAGGGAGGCAGCATGGTGTAGTGATTTGAGTGTTGGACTGTGACCCTAGAGGTCAGGGCCCAAATCCAGGGAAACCTATTGGGTGACCTTGGCCAAGTCACACTCTTTCAGTCTCAGAGAAAGGAAAAAGCAAAGTACCTCTGAACAAATTTTGCCAAGAAAACTCTCCAATAGATTTGCCTTAGGTCTCTGTAAGCCAGAATGACTTTAAAGGAACATAACAACAGCAACTGTTTTGTAGTGATTCTTGCACACACAGATTGCCAATCAGATTGACAGAATACTTGCAAATCAGATTGACAGAATACTGACTGAATATTTGCCTCCATAATCCTGTTCCTACAAGGACTAAAGACTGGTTTTTAAGAAAAAGAAGAAAGCAAGCAAGTTTGGGAACCTGGCCAACTGATTATCTAGATAGGCAACCCAGCCAACTGCATGATATGGCAACCCTAGGTAATGGGCATTTTGTATACCTGTGCTTCATGCATGAAATCAGTTTATTTCATGCATGAAATCGGATTGAAGGATCTGAAGTGCATGAAATGTGCATATTTCTTGATTGCACTAGATTAATTCAAATGATAGGAAAAATAGTTCAGAAAGACTGAGATATAATTGCATTTTTTAAAAAATAACATAAGCATGTGAAAACATAGCAATTAAGTTCTTAATGCTGCTACCTATTTAAATTTGAAATAGCACTTACCAAAGAGATTAATAGTAACAGCTAACCATCCTTATAGCTTCGAGAAATATAAGAACAATAAGCATATTTTATCATATATTTATAAAACAGTCATTGAACAGCTGCCTGTTAAATTAACAGGTACATTGTGGATTCAAGCCTCATTTCATTCTTTCTGATATTCAGGTCAACACAATTCAGAATCCGTTGCCTTGGAAAAAATTAAACCAAAGCAAAGAATTTTAGACACAATAGACTTTAGTCAGTGGAAATTTCATAGTGTCCCCGCCCTCAGTTTAATTGTAAGTGTAGAAGTCAATCAGCATTAAAAAGTCTCACAAACATTTCAATTGTGGAAAAAAGAAAGGATGGTCATATTTCGGTTTTCTTCTGCACAATACTTATTCTTTCTACTCAAAAACCTTGGAAACAAATCTCTGCTCATTTACCTGGGAGTAAGTCCAATTGAATTCTGAGCATACATTGACAGCCTTGGACAATTAATTGAGTTCAAAGGGTTCTGTAAGCTTTGAAATATGATCACAGAAGCCCAAAGATGGTAGGTTTAAAACTATTCAAGAGAAATAAATTGTTGCTACATTTATTTTTATGCATTCATAACATTTTTATCCATTCTTTGTTTCAAGTAGCATGGTTTTATCATGTTAACCTTAGAACAAACCTTTGAAGTAGATTGGGCTGAAAGATCATGAAAGTAGGTTCACAAAACAAAACAGAGAATTTATACCTTTATGTTATAGGTCTTAGACGTTCGTGGGTAAATTCTGTGGCATACAATGAAGAAAATTATATTTAATGGATGTTGAGGATGCAACTGATGTTGAGGATTTCTGACACTCAGCAAGTGTGGATCTGATAACTGCCTAGCCTGGAGATTCCTGGGAGTTCTAAATAGTTGCTCTGAGTTTTCCAAAGAAAGAGTAAGGCATAAGTATAATTAATCAATAATAGAAGTTGTTTAGGAAAAAAAAGTGATGCTGATGGAAACTTGTCTATAAATAACTAATTTCACCTTCCTTTTTCTGGTCCAAAAGATGTTTCTTATTGTTCTTAAAAGTATTGATATGCTTTTAAATTACAGCATATACTTTGCCACAGACTCCTGTATTCTTTGAATAATGAAATAAAAGGTTTGTGTTAACAGTGTTTTATAGTATAATAAATCCATAATAGGAAGTAATCTGACTAAAGAATCTAGAGGTAGTGGTATGATCATAGATTTCATCTGTTCTTTTCCCAAAATTTGTGTGACTGTACAATAGAGATTATTTCCTTTCAAGCAAATTGCAGTCTTGGCAACCCTGCCTCTTTTGTTTTTATCATTTCACTTTCCTGTTATTTTGTGCTATTTAATGTTAGAATATGGTAGACCGTGACGGAAATAATTTCCTGAATGCAGCCTTTGAAGGTGCTGCTAATGTTGCATCACCACCACCATCATAATTTCTCCCTTCTTTAAATCAAACTTCCTTTTTGTGTTAGCAAAAATTGGAACACCTCCTTTGTCTTCTCTGCTGCCAGAGAGGCTTCTATGTATATGACCTTGAGGCTGTTCATCTAGCCTTGATATGCATAGAAGATCTGGAGGCAGCAGTTCCTTTTTTTACTACAAGGAGAAAGATAATCAGAAGCAGTCAACTGAGCAGTAACTTCAGGCATAGCTTGCTATTAAAGACAGAGACTAAAATGAGATTTTCTCCTCCCATCCAAACAGTGTACTGTGTTTGTACAAAATACACTTTTCCTGCCTCAAAGCTTCAGGACGTGAATATTAATGGACATTATTCAAACCTCTGTTTCCAAGACATTTCTGCCTCCCTTTGCTTGACCTCTTATACAACAATTATGGTCTTTCCCCCCTGTTGTAATTGAGCTAGGATATCAATAGGGATGTTATTCTTTGTTACATTGTTTCTTGAGGGAAGAAATTAGTTTTTTTGCTATTTTCTTGTAAAAAAAATCTGCTGTGTGGTTTTCAAAGACTGTTCAGAGTTTGAGTTTTATTCTGCACAACAGATTGTTGTTGTTGTTCATTCGTTCAGTCGTCTCCGACTCTTTGTGACCTCATGGACCAGCCCACGCCAGAGCTCCCTGTCGGCCGTCACCACCCCCAGCTCCTTCAAGGTCAGTCCAGTCACTTCAAGGATGCCATCCATCCATCTTGCCCTTGGGCGGCCCTTCTTCCTTTTGCCTTCCACTTTCCCCAGCATAATTGTCTTCTCTAGGCTTTGCTGTCTCCTCATGATGTGGCCAAAGTACTTCAACTTTGTCTCTAGTATCCTTCCCTTCAGTGAGCAACAACAGATACATTTCATATTTCTATGCAAAAACAGATTTTCTGCACAAAAGTATTTTCTGTACAGAATTTTTTTCTGCATAGAAAATGCTGTGTTTTGTGCAGAAAGTGACATTTCCTATGTGAAATAGTCACATGCAATTTTTGCATGGAATAATTCCTGGACTTAGAGCATTCTTCTCAAAATATCCTGTCACTCAAGAACATTTTATGAAATTTTCAAATATTTCAAAATATCACTACTCTACAAATCAATAGACGAGGAGCCTAGGAAATAGACAGAGGATAGGGATAGTGAATCTTCTGGGCTACATGTGGTTTTCAGCTTGTTCATTAAAACAGTATACTATTTCCCCCCACAAATGTACCCAAACATTTGTAGGAGGATGGGGGTAGGGATTTGATTATCTCATAGGGTCAACAGGCTGTTAACTGGGACTGGCTATAGAGAGTGCATAGCTCATCTCCTGCAACATCTTCACTGGCTGCCACTATGTTTCTGGGCACAATTAAAAATACTGGTCATTATTTATAAAGCCCTATCCAACTCAGATCCAGGCTATCTGGCAGATTGTATCTCCTGGTACAAACCTGCCTGGAGCCTGATATCATCAAGATGGGAGCATCTCTTGGTCCTAGCACCATGGCAAGCACAGTTGGTGGAAACACAAGAGAGGATTTTCATTGGCTGCCCCTTGCCTCTGGAACTCCCTGCCCAGGGAAGTCGGAATGTCCCCCTACCTGTTGTCCTTCCAGTGGCAAGCTATAACCTTTCTTTTTATACGGGCTTTTAGAGAAAGGTTTTTGAAAAGACTGAACCAGTGGGCACTGTGTTTAATTCTATTTTATGTTTGTATGTTTTAGGATTTCCATAGTATATTAAATATTTTGTATTATTTTCCAATTTGAATCTCTTTTAAGAGAGAAAAAGTGGGATATAAATAAATATAATAGCAACAACATAGCAACTTTGTTGGCTGCTGTCATAAGGTGACTAGTTTCCCTCTGCATGAAAATAAAGAATCAAATGTTCACTTATAGTGACCGTATGGATTCCATAGCATTATACTTTTGTAGAAGAAAGCCTTTAGTCTTCTGTAGAGAAGGCTGATTTACAGTCTTTGGTTTTGCTGCAGCAAAACCACAGAATATAGCACCGGACTCGTCTTCAGGGTGATTTGGAAAGAAATGTGCTCTGACTTTAGCTGACAATGTTGAACAGTAATTGAATTAGTCTGCTAGTAATATATTTAACATAAAAGGCTGTGTTTGGAAATGTTGTTTGATTTATTGGTTGTATCGTGTAGTACAGGTTAAGTATTCCTCATCTCAAATGCTTGGGACCAAAGGTGTTTTGGATTTTCGCTTATTTTTAGATTTTGGAATACCTTTATAGCAATACCTTGACTTAAGAATTTGATGTGTTCCATGACCGAACTGTTAACTCAAAATGCTCTTATCTAAAAGTGAATTTCCCAATTGAAATATATTGGAATGCTATTAATCTGCCCCCCCCCCCAATTTTGTGTTCTTAAATAAGAAATTTTACTTTATAAATAACAAATAATGTATAAATGCACATTAACAATAAAAAAGAAAGGTCAAGGTTAAAATGCTAGAAGCACAAAATTGTGGCAAGGAAGTAAATTGAGGCAACAAAATGTGTGTTGACCAGTGAAGCAGTAAGGCAAAACCTGCACATTCACATGGAACAATAAAAAAGAATGATCAACTTTTGAATGATAGAAGCACAGAATTGTTGCACAATTATTTTGTTTTATTTCATTTATTTACCTCGTTTTATATCCCACCCACTTTTTCTCATTGAGGGACTCCGAGTGGCAAAAAATGATAGAAGCACAAAGTTGTGGCAAGGAAGTACAAAGCACAAAGCGAAGAGGCAGAAACATCATGCTGTATTCATTCCAGCCTCCCTCCCTCTTTTGCTTTCTCTCCCTCTCCTTCTCTTCATGAAGCCAAACATACCAGGGATAAAAACCACACAAAACTAACTAACCAAAAGTTCCTGAAAGCAGACAAGAACAAAGCAGACAGTGATCTCCTAAGGTGGACAAGAGCACGAAGCACGGTGGCATGAGGCTGCTCCCTTGAAGCCCTAAAGCCCTGTACTCTCACAGTAGCACTCCCTCTCATGCTAGCACTTAACTCAAAATGCTGCTCTTATATCAAAGTGAAACTTGGGACAAGCAACAGCACTTAACTCACTTAGCATTGGAAGCATACACAAAAGCCCTCTCCTGTGATCCCATCAGATGTACCTGGGAGACTAGTGGAACAGAGAAGGCCCTTTTACATATAAATTCTGACTTTTGTGTAGAATAAAAAAGTTATAGAATTTTACAGAATTTTACAGCAAAATATAATTTATTACTACAGTACAGAATTACGCATATTCAATTTCTTTCCCCCTCTATTTTATATTATTTTTGACCACCCAGAAATACGAAACTTTCAGTCATGCCTCTCAATTCCTTTGAAGACCAATGAGATTGCTAAACTTACATTGCTTTAATATCAAAAGTACTCAAAGCTTTCAGCTGGATAGCCTGGTTGGGGAGATAGATTTGTGGGGAGGGGTGTTCCAGGCTGACCTGAACACAGGTGAAACACACTAATACTACTGTTACCTTTTTTCTTTGTGTCTAAGATGTACTTAATTTAACAGATACTATTGTATGCTTTTCAGTCGTTAATAAGAATAGGAAGCCAGTACCTTGGAGCAGTGGGAGTTATTTGTCAGGATCTATTAACAAGAGCTGAGACTTTAGAGAGAAATCATTTGAGAAGGAAGCCATTGGTCCCCTGCAGAGAGGCCAATTACAGAACGCCACAGCAGCAGCAGAATAACAGGGGAAGAAAACACTAAGTCTGGAATCCATCATAGTTGTTAACATTACAGCTAAAGTGTTGTTCCTATTAGCAAATGTAAAATACATGTGAGTGTTAAGGGCTGCCAGCAGGTTGTCAAGCCCAGAGAGAAAAGGATGTAGCAAGTGGGGGTGAAGTGCAACATTACTTTTATTTGTAAAGTAACTTTTCTAACCAAAATGCAATTAGACGTTTGTGATAAAGCCTGTTGATATGTAAACTTGGTTCATTTGTTTTAACCTTTGCTATAATACACTGTGTATTCATGTCTTTCCTGTACTCATGAATTTGTTTCCTTTCTGATCAGGAGCAACCTGATCTTTACAAAGTTTTAACTGAATATTGCCTGATAGTCATATCTCAGTATTTACATGTTAAAATACATGTGGTAAAGTAAGCAGGGAGGAGGGCTTGGATAGAATACAGAGAGACAATGTTTGAATTGAAATGATTGTGGCTTAATAAATACAGATAATAGCACATTGGTTCAACATAACCCTGCCATCTGATGTTACCCACCCCAGTGACCCTCTTTGGGAGAAGACCAGTGAGATTATATATTTCTTGTAGGACTGGAAGGAAGGACTTTTCCCAATTTCCAGGCAGGTAGTCTCCCCCCACTTGTAGGAAACTTGTGGTTTTCAGTTTTCACAAGTGCAGATGCCATAGTTTGACATATTATACCAACTATCCTGGTTGTCAGAAACAGCTCCAGTTAATTCTTTGCTATATCCCTTTATTATCTGCTTTTAAAATATCCCAGTTTTTCTCCCCTCCTTCCATTTTTCTGCTTTATCTTTGCTTGCTGCAAACTTAATTCAAACTGGAAAAGAATTTGACATGCAAAAATATTTCTCTCTAGGAGACAGTGAAAAGAATTTAGCCCTTTTCTATCAACTTTTCTAGGTTTTTAATTTTTACAGGTTTTCGTGAACTCATTAAATTCCAGGAGTTCTTCTACAAGTTGCCTACATAACCTACCCCTAATCTGAAATGTTAGGACCAGAAATGTTTTTGATTTCAGATTTTTATAGATTTTGGAATATATTTATTTGCATACATGTTCATAATGATATCTTGGAGATGTGACAAATGTCTAAACACTAAATTAAATTGTTTCATCTACACCTCATACACATAACCTGAGGGTAATTTTGTACAGCATTTTAAATAATTCTGTGCAAGAAACAAAGTTTGCGTGTGTTAAACCATCAGAAAACAAAGTTGCTACTATCTCAGTTATCCATGTGAATAAGTATTAGATTTTGAATTATTTTGAATTATTTCAGCTCTATAGATAAAAGTGTTCAGTCTTCAGTAATTTTGTGAGATTTTTCTCAATACCTCCATCCTCTTTATGCCTAGCCCATTAAACCGCACTCTGATCTTGTTTGGTCACACATTTCATTTGAGCAATGTTGGAGGCCTCAAATGTTTCCACCCTCAAAATCTTCCCGAGTAATTATGTAAGCAGGGAAACAAGCACAAAGGCCTTGTTTGTTTCACAAAATTGATCAAGGATAAAGCATTTATGCATTGAAACTAGTAAATCATATCATGAGATGACCAATCTAGAATCCACATTTATATGAAGACTAGTGAAGAAGGGTAGGGACACTTCCAGAAAGAAGACTGATGTATTAATCTGCTTGTCAAGCAGACAAATGACTTCTATACAGTAAGCAAACAGGATCATATACAAACAAATTAGTATTGGAAGCTTAAAGAAGGTTGCTGTTTCCAACATCTTCCTGCAGCATCTGTATTGGAGAATCTAACCAACCTTCCTGCCATTTGCAAGTAGCCCAATCAGCATTCACTTAAACATTTCTCTTCCTGCTTACAACAACTTCTTACATAGAAGTCTGTAAGTATACATGCTACAAATAGATGTCAGCATTTAGTCTTTAATGACTACAGAAGATATGCCACTCCATATGTTCAAACTGACTTCTTTACATTGCCAGGGTCAGTGATTAGGACAAAACACTTTGGGTTAAATTTCCAATTGAGCATAGTAGGATAAGGACATTCTACTTTCATAAAGGTTTCTGACAGTGAAAATGAAAGTGTAATTATACATCACATTACCCATCTCTAGTGTTAGTTGAGAGCAGCCAAATTGCCTTCTTTAGGTCTTTATCTCCAGAGTCGATTCCATTAAAATAAGATTTACTTTCTTGATAGGAAACAGAATACCTGGATCTGAATTTTCAGAATAACTCCTATTACTTTGGATCCCTTTGAAATTGTAATGTTAACACAGATTCAATTTAATACTAATAAGTCCAGTGGATTCACAGCATGAAATAGTAAGACATTTGGGATAATTTTTTGTTACTATGTTTTGATTTTTTTTTAAAAAAAATAGAAACAGGAAAAGCATTCTAATTATGGGAATTTTAAAAAAGTATGGAGATTAGAAATCTGGCACCAAAAACCCAATACCTATGGAAATTTTTTTTTTCACAGATGTGAATTATGCTGAAGAGCTGTTTGTGAATCTGACAGTAATTCATCATTTCTAATGCAATACACAATGCATTTTCTATGTACAGTGCTGGCTAAGATAAAGCTTTCTTCCAGAACTAAAAATAAAACCAATATCCAAGCTAAAAACATGGCTGTTAAATTATTTTGTGAACACTGTGTGTTTTCAGCAATATTTTGCAAGTCATTCAGTTCTCATAGCACCCAGAACCAGCCCTTCCAATCCAACAATGTTTGGAGAAATCTGACTGGTAATCCCACCACATAGAAGAGTAGTCAAAGAAAAATAATAAATTTTCTTGTATAGGAGAAAATGTCCCAGAATATTCAAAATTCGTCCATCATATTTTTAAAAAGATGAGACAGGAAGATGTGGTGAGTATGTGGATATGAAAGTAGGAGAGTGATGGTTTTTAGAATGTATCCGAAACAAAGGTAATGATAGCAATTTCATTGGTAAGTGATGCATGAGTCTAGGAAAGGTCTGTTTGTGAGTTATACTTTCCTCCATCTACTTTATGTCTTTTTTAAAGAACTATTGTTTATTTGATTAATTAATTAGAGGCTAAAGACTCAAATGATCTTCTGGCAGGGGGTGGACACCCTTTATTCAGCCATCCTACTACTGCCACCAAAATGTAAAGAACGATTTTTACTAACTGTCCAGATGCTGGCCACCAATAAATGTAAATACTTACGTCTATTAAATTGGATTTGATAAAGGCAAAATAATTTTCAGGCCGCTGCCACCTATTAATGTTATTCTCAGGAAATTGTACTATTGAATCAGGCTACCACCAAAGGCAAAAATGGTTTTTTAGTTATTATTTGTCCAGTGTATTGGAAGTAAGCTGGATTGTGCTGAATTTTAACTCAGGGCACAGAACACTGAGGTGGATATTATTGAGATTCTTCTAAGTAGTTGCTGCCACCAATCTGGAAAATCTGTCTCTTTAACTTGTTATGGATACTTCATATTGCAGAGGCACGCTGAGGCAAATGTTTGTTAACAAAGAGCAAAGATGTTTATTTGTGTAATTTTCAAAAACAGGCACTTAAGCGTATTGGTTACAAAAATGAGATGAATCTTATTTGCTTTATTTAAATCAGTTCAGTACTTGGTTTCCAATAAAACTTGTAACTCCCTCAGAAAACTAGCAGACTTCCTCCTTTTACTTCAAAACAGTCATTTTTCTCGGATCTGTTTGTAATCACTATACCAGCTATTCTTCCCTAATAGCTTTCTGAACTATCTAACTAACTTCTTTGGCTTCACTAACTTCCACTCTCCTTTTCCCAAGTCTCTCCTTCAAACACCAGACCCTGACTATCTTCTTCAACCCCCAGAACCTGACTGACTGTCAGTTTTCAAAAAACCTCCCTTCTAAGCTCTTTTTTTCGACACTTCAACCAAGCTCCGCCCACTTTCTCCCAGCCAATCACAAGGGTTCTCCACATTTTCCCCCAGGCTGCTTCTAAGCTCCACCTCCACTAGGAAATGACTAACCTAAGATGGCAGCCTCCAGGCACCATACAAAATGGATGCAAGAAAAACAAAAACCTGGGCCTAATTCCTGAGCTTATTCTGGTCTAAAGGTGTCACGTTACCAGGGCTCTGCCTTATTTAGGTAGAGATGAACCAAAACTCCCAGTTTTATCAAACAATTTAATTAAAACAGCACTTACTTGCTGGCTGTTTTAATAGACCAAAACATAAAACATAAAGATAGCACCTAGCCACAGAATAAACAAAAACCAATAGCAAAAACAACTCCGTAGTCAAAAGGGCCCAGTTCAGTGGTCAAATGCAGAGGGTTCAACAAACAAAGTACAGGGATCAAGAGTCTATACCGTAGTCAAAAGCCAGTCCAACGGTTCAAGGTTCCAGGATTCCAAAATTACAGAAGACAGGTCAGGATACCGAAAAAGCCAACAGACCTGGAGGAAAAACCAGCAGCATCCACCACCAAAATACAACAGATACTTTTCTCCTAAAGATCAGTCTCAAGGTTAGCTCCTTAAATCCAGTAACACACAGCTGCAACCCATCTCCTGCACACCTCCACCCCTAATTGCTTTCACTCATGAACTCCCACTTACAGATTACCAAACCCTCTAGAACTAATACTCACATTAACCCTTCCATCACCAACCACCATCAACTCCAGAACATATGACAAAAGGTAGGCAATTTGTCACATCATTCTATGAATATGGACCTTTTTTTGCCATATTTAGTTTGAAAGGATGAGGTGAAATATTGGAAGGATCAACTTCTAAGAAAAAAAATTGGTCTACACAGAAATTAGGGATGTGTTTTAGAAATCATAATGTAAAGCAAACAACAAATAAAATACTTGGAGGAAAATGGAACATATAATATAGGGAGGCAAAGCTAAAATGGAAAACTTGGAAAAAGGAAAATAATGGAAGAGAGGACCAAGAAATAAAGAAAGCCAGGAAAGAACTATTTTAAAGACCTTTAGTCAGCCCTCTCATTCAGTGGCCTCTTCTTCTGGCCTCTTTCCTTCTTGCCAAGGAGAAGCGAAAACTAGTTCTGACTATTTTCTGCCAAACTGGTAGTATATCATCTAGTTGACCCATGACCCCTCCTACTATCTACTTCTAACGGCTACCTTCCATTCCCACAGAACATGCTACAATTCCCAGGTCTCCCCCCACCAGTCCAGATGGCTCTTATCAGAAGCCAGTGCTCTACTCCCTTCCCAACCAAACTGGCATGGAGTGGACAAAGCAGCTTGTCTGTTTAGTTAGTATGGATACATCCTGACATCACCCCCCCTCCACTTTAGGTGCCCAACGGCAGATCGAAACCTCCCAGGGTGGACCATCTTCGTGGATTGGTGGAGCAACACATTCCCTTACTGCACTAATGATGGGTTTTCTATCCTCATTCTCTTTTACTTCTCTTGAGCCTTCAAGTTTCTTGGTGGAACCTTGCACTGGATGGCACCATCTGAGAGGGTGACATCAAAATGATGCAGTAGCCAATCAGATGAGTTTATTTTCTTGTTCCTCTCCTGCATGTAGGTTTTTGGTGACCATCATAATTATGCACAAATTGCATAAAGTAGTATACATATACCCCACTGATTGCAGTAGTGTGGATATTACTTTCAAATGCACATCAGGGACAGAACTCCTGGAATATTGCCGATGCTGCTTTGCCCACAAACCAAGGAGCACTGACCAGTTATTGAGACAATAGGAATATTTCCCCTGTCCAAAAACTTCTCATGCTTTTTCAAGCACCCTTAAAAAAACCCAATCTCTCTAATCTCTTTAAATGTTGACAAGCTTTTAATCCAAACTGCCAGTTATCCTATAGGAAGCCCTAACTAGAGTATAACTGTTAAATAAATGAGATTTACATAGAGGTATAAACTTGATTTACTTTAGCCAGGACTATTAATAGGATTCAGGCATATTGTAATTTGTTACCTGGAAGATAACCATATTTTCAGAAACAGCACTTCTAAAAATGACATGGTATTATTATTATTTAAATCACATCAATATGTATTTTGTTTCAAATTATTCAATAGCCTTGGCTCAAGCATTGTTCTTGTGTGAAATTATACAAAATTTCAGTATGTTCTGTTCTGTCATTTGCCTTGTTGCCTTCTCACAAATTATATGTGAAGTATATTTTTGCTCCACTACCTGCTTTCAGCAAAGCAATTGTAATATCCCATAGAGTTGTTGAAAGAGGATCATATTTGTCAAATTGGAAGGGGAGTTGTTGGTGTTACCATATTCAGATGCCATTTTAGAGGTCTAAGATTATGGGGTGAAAGCTTACAGAGTTATGAAGTAGAACATAAAACGTATTTGGCTTGGTGCATATATTGCAGGAAGAGAACTGCATAAAGACACTCCCCCCTTCTGACCCTTCTCAATGGGCTACTTCCTTATAGTATTTCCAAATACAGTAGACCAGTGGTTCTCAGCCTGGGGTCCCCAGATGTTTTTGGACTTCAACTCCCAGAAATCCTAACAGCTGGTAAACTGGCTGGGATTCCTGGGAGTTGTTGGCCAAAACATCTGGGGACCCACAGGTTGAGAACCACTGCAGTAGACTCTCAGTTAACTGGCACCCATGGGGATTAGTAGACCCCGAATAAATGTCGTTTTTGGTTTTTTGAGAGGTACTGTTAAAAATAAATGTGATTAATATTATATGCCAAACTATACCATACTGTAAACTCTGTATTGACTGAAATGCAGCAATTAAAATCATAATGAGAAATAAAGACATTTGAATGTAACACAGTTTTACTGTATTATAAAAATGCTTTGTGAATGTATTGTGCAGATTTAGCTAATTAAGTTCTGATTAACTGAAAGTCTACTGTAGCTCTATCTCCATCTGAATCCTTACCAAAATGGAAATGGAAAGTGATTTTGAGTTATGTTTGTCACGTTTTTTCACTATTTTGAGAAGGATTCTGATAAAAAATAATTGGAGGTTCTGAGGGAGTGTTCTGGGTGGTTTTGCAAATTTTGAGGGATTTGTAGAATTTTTTAGGGGGTTTAGGGTAGAACTGATGGCCCATAATTTGCCTTTTAACTAGATGGGTTGTGCAAAAACATATTTTTGTTGTTTAAAGTAAAATATTTTTACCAATCCCTTGTTATGTTCTATGATGAGAAAGACTTAGTTGGAGAGACACTTAAGTTGTCTTTCCCATTGTCAAGTTGTATTTATTGTGATTTTCTTGTAATGTTTCCTCTTTAGGCATTATGTATCTTAGGGCCCTTCTACACTGCCATATAATCCATATTATCAAAGCAGGTAATTCAGATTATTTTATTTGAACTAGTTATATGAGTTTATACTGCAATATAATCCAGTTAAAAGCAGATAATTTGGATTTTATATGACAGTGTAGAAGGGACCTTAACTGCATAATCAAGTTGTGTGACAATTTTTGTTAAGGTGGAACGCTAGACCAATATAGGAACACTGTAACTGTTTTTAAGAAATTCTACAGCAACTTTTACTTGGGAATATGCCCCATATTAGACAGTATAGCACATTTCTGAGTTACATATTGTGCTGTAAATCTGTGTATCAAATTAATATTAATCTTAACTACAGACAACTGTGATATGATTCTAAGGATCCCCTCAAAGACTCTGAGAATCCTTGTAAACCCATAATCCAAAACAAATATATACGTAATAGCTCAAATCCTTGAAGTTGCAAAATTAACATTTCAGTACTATTTTAAAAGTCTCATTCTTGTAAAAGTGACTTTGAAGTTGATCTTCTTGAAATGTCTTTCACTTTTAATGTAATGGAAGTGATGCCAGGGAAGGCAGCCCATATCGAGATTGGTGCTACATTGAAAAGTACTATGCACAAGATACAAAACCACCTATATGCATGGTAGTATTGCAGTTAGAAACCTGGCAGTTCCAGCAGATTGCCTGATTAATCAAGTTTCAAGTTTTCATTCATTTATTTATTGTGACCCCCATCTGTTAATTTATTTTTACAAAATGTATATTTTTCATTTGTTAACAGGTCAAGCGACATTTTCCTGATACACATACTTTAAAATGCGGTTTGACTTTTGGGCCAACTGGCAGCAAGGCAGTATTTTCTAAGAGAAAAAAGTAATCTTTTCTAAAGGCATTCTGGTACATGATATAATTTTTTACTGTTACTGTGAAATTCCCATACAAATGCTTAGCTACTAGTTTTTGGAAGAATCGTGTTAGTTTGACATCAGTTTCCTGAAGACAGCTGCTCTTACAAATGTTCTAAAAAGAGCAGTATGGCAGAAGTGGGCATATTTGCAGTTTGCAGGACACCATGACATACAATCGCATAATGGAGTTGTTTTCTAAATTGTGAAACAAATGTCCTTTTGATCAGAATAACTGAATTAGTTATTGCTTTGCTTTGCAGTGTATGAGTTGTTTTAGGATGATTCCACATCTACACCTTCCCTACATTTTTGCCCTGTTAGAACACACAGCATTCCTCCAATTTTGAAGTGATGACACTTGTTTAGAAGCCTGAGGACTTAAATGAGATTTGTAAAAAATTGCACTTCATTTTCTTGAAAAATTTTTTGTGTGTGTGTGTGCCCCTTGCACCCCTTTCTTTCAGCTGGCTGACAAGGAGCTCTGGTGTGGGCTGGTCCATGAGGTTACAAAGAGTCGGAAGTGACTGAACGAATAAACAACAACAAGCCCTTTGCTTTGAATCAAGATTAGGGTGGAATAGGGAGGTGGGATGGTTGGTGGGCAGGACAGGTTGGTGAGAGGTTTTTAGTTCTGGAAAGTGTAGTATCACAATTTCTTCTGACACTATATATAAATTGCATAGTTGAATAATCAAAGTTTAGCCAGGATTTTGAAACAGAGATGTCCCTTTAAGAACTAACATTTAGTGTATATATGCATGGGCAAAATTCACAATGGGAAGAAACCTAAAGGGCATCTATATCCTTGGCATCTACATCCATCAATTGTGGTGTCAATTTTTTTTTGTTGTTGTCTGTATAGATATTTAGATCTCTGCATATTTGAATATCCAAAGGAACAGCTTTGTTTTTCAGCTGTCAGCCTCTATATGTTAGAGGTGAGGAGTGTATATGTACCTCTTCATGTAGGTTCACAGGGTAATAGAGAATCATTGGGAAGCAAGGAAGCTATATAAAGTGATATGAGCAGAAGAGAACCATATTCCATTTGTATTAAACTGATTGAGCCTGCCTTCTTCCATGCCAAGAGTATGGCTGGCAAGTGGAGTTCCAACTGACTGGGGAGACTTACTCATTTTACTTGTCAAGCAGGCCCTGTACAGTTAGCTGAAGATTGTCCTTTAAACTTTGCAAATAAAATGTGGTGGAATCAGTTGGAAGGGGATGAGACAGGGGAATGTGAAAGGGGTGGCTGGGTATTGCAAAGATCTTTGGAGCAGAGGAAGGGAGCAGGGTGGGGGAAGGAGGTTAGGATAGAGCTGGGATAGGGCAGCTGCGAAATAGTGGTGGTGGGAGGAGAGCAAGAGCAGGGGCTGGGGCAACTGATCCAGTAGCAATGTTCTTGACAGATCGGGGCTTAATCAGGACTATTTAAGCCCCTATGAAGCACATATCCATTTAGTCCAACATAGCATGTCTCCAACATGTCTCCAACAATAGCATGTCTCCAACATTGCAAAGGTGGAACAGAATGGGTGCTTTCTATTGTTGAGACCAGTGGATGGAGAGTGGGTGTTTTCTATTGTGGAGACTAGTTGATATATTGAGGCACAGAGGAGCACCTCCATAGGCCCTGGACTCAGATAGAATCATGGAATTATAGAATAATCGAGTTGGAAGAGACCACTAGGGCTATCTCGTCCGACCCCCTGTCATGCAGGAAAAGCGTAATCAAAGCACCTCTGACAGTTGGTCATCCAGCCTCTGTTTAAAAGCCTCCAAAGAAGGAGCTTCCACCACTCTCCAAGGTAGTGACTCTCCACTGTTGAACAGCTCACATCATGAGATATTTTTGTAAAATAGCTGATAATTATTTTCACTTATGAACATGTTTAATGTTTACTCCATGCTGTTATCTGTAGGTGGGTGGTAGCCGTTCCAGTTCATGCTTGGTGAGCATTAGTGAAGCAAGTTTCTTAATCTGCTTTGGTGCACAATATATTCTAGGTTTTACATTGTGTTTTTTAACCACTTTGTGTTACAGTAGATAATCATAGTTTAAGCACAATGGGTAATCATATTTTATTTCTTAAATTCATCATTATCATCCATCATCATCACCACCACCAAATAATATCTCCAAACATTTCACGACACATAGATTTACTTTTCCTGCTCCTCTTTTCATAGGGGACTAGGCTAAGTGAGAACATTAAAAAGGAAATTATTTTTGATGCTCCTACTGCCAGGACATGAAAATAATGATATGCAACCACTCTAGAAGCATATGCCTTTGCAGTACCTCTGCAAATGCATATGGGTTTGTCCTGTTAAATTGGATACAATTTTTCTGTTATTAACTTAGTAAACACTTGCAGTATTGCAGTATCACAGTATAATCTTATTAGGATAGTATCTGATGTAATTATAAGCACACCATAAATATGTAAAGCACAGCGTAACCTTTGCTGGGACAGATATCTGCTGTTTTTAACAGTAATCTAATCGAACGGCACATGCTTGCCCATTGTACTGTATGTGGTCTAATAATATAGAAGGTCATGCCACAAATTCCCTTAACCCTGAGGAACAGATGGCTTGAAGGAAGGTTCTTTCTTTTAGCCTGACAAAACCTTGCATTGAGTACTTTCCATTGTATGATTTTCTGTCCTTGATCCATTCATCTGAATACTCTCAAATGTCCAGATTTAATTGACTGAATTGATGGGGCTTTTACCAAATGTGTGAGCAAAAGCTTCTAGTAATGGAACTATTGTGTGCACTAATGGAGCTCACTGATAGGGAGCTTCTGGCTTGTCTGTTTGTCTTATTTATTTCCTGAGTTGGTTCTTTCAAAACATTAAGATTGTTCAGGTTTCCTGTTGTATCTCCCTATTCATAGGGTCTCTGCATACAATAAAAAGTTATATGTAATCTATTTAAAAATAATTGCTGACTATGATATAAAAGATGGTCAAATTTGTATTGAGTTGTAGCAACATCAAAAGAAAGAATATTCCCCAGAAAGGGATTGTGTAGACCAATGTATGTAACATGTATGTGTGTGCGTGCGCAGAGGGACCTCCCTTCAATCCAGTGCCTTTCAAAATAGCATGTCTCCATACCTGGAATAGATGGGCTTCTTGTACATTTGATTGACTTATGTTGCCTATACAAACTAGCACTGTATTTATTTAATCGTTACCCAACTTTTCTTCCCATTGCAGGACCTGTCCTTTCCAGGTTACCACATAAGTTAAAATAAAATTCATTTGTCAGCTCAAAGGAGCAAATATTAAATTTAAAACTGTTCAATAACATTTAAAAGCATAACAAGAAAGGGGGAAAGTATGCCACCAGTCATTAAGACTTCTATACAGATATGACTTAAACCCTAACTAAATATTAATAATAAAATATTTTTCACCACATATCAAAAGGCAAGGAGTTGAAGCATCATATTTCATCACTCAAAATGGATGTAAAGGGGGTGAGATAAAAAGAAAGTTTTCCCCAAAGATCTCCCAGTTCACATAGTGAAGTATTGTCCTACAGACAGACTGCATCCAATCTATATAGGCCTTTTAAGGACATTTTATTGTATTCCCTGGTAATGAAATGGTTGCCGATGTAGTTCTTTTCAAGAGTTTCTAAGGTCCCTACAATGAGTTCCACTCAGTGGACAACAACATAAACTATTAGTAAGATTCACACACTGTTGCAATGGCATATTATGAAGCTTAATGGTAAAATGGACAGCATTTGTATTGCCCACATAAACATTTTGCATTGAAAGCATAATAATTTTATTGAAAATGAATGAGTGCAGAAAGATGGCAGAGAAGCAGCAATTATTTATCAAGGTCGTACATGTACTTATACATTTATTCAGCAGTATCTCCTTTTATGCAGACGGTCCTAATTTTGGCTCTTCTTGAGCTGATGCAGTTGTCTCCATGTTCTCAATGCATTCTTATCTAACTTTTTTTTAAAATGGCAAGGAAAGTCCCAGAAAAGTGTCTGCTTTATATGGTAACCATCAGGTGAGCCTATACGGTTTTCTTAGCAAGATTTGTTATCTTCACCATCCTCCGAAACTTACAGAGTGTGACTTGCCCTAGCTCACCCAGTGGGTTTTCATGGCTGAGCAGACATTTGAAATCTTACCTCCAAAATCATAGTCTAACATTCTAACCACCACATTACACTGGTGATCACAGAGTTCTAAAAATGTGTACAAATTATAAAAACAGAGATGAAATAATTCCTGAAGTAGAGATTGTAATGAATTTGGTACTTTGTGCACTAAGGTCCCTCTTTAGTTATTTATTAGACCATTACACTTTTCCATTAACATGTTTGGTGTTTGTAACCTAGACAAAATCAGTGTTGGGATTGGTGTTAGTACAATGTTCCATGAGGTCAATGAATATACACACATTTTACTTCTTTTGGTATTGCATATGTCACATATTTCTTATTTCTTCTTATTGCTTCACGATGGATTTATTTTTATTTATCGTATCAGGAGCGAACCAATGTATTTGAGAAAACACAAAGTTTAAAAACTTGGCATTCTATTAAATGTCTTTTGACCAATACCTGGTCAATTGGAGTGCCTCTTGTGTTGCCTTCCAAGTTGCCCAGTCTTCTGTGTGCCAAGGGGGCAGTCCCTCATTTGGTATCAGCCATGGATTGAGATGCTGGGTTTTAGCCTGCCACTTTTGGATTCTCACTTACTGAGTATCTCTGTAGATCTTAGAAAACTATTTCTTGATTTAAGTCATTGGCATGCTGATATCCAAACAGGGGATGGTCCGGAGATGTCACTGTCTTGGTCCTTTCATTATTGGCTGCTACTTCCTGACAGATGTCAGGTGGTGCAATACCAGCTAGACAGTGTAATTTCTCTAGTGATGTAGGGTGCAGACAGCCTGTGATAATGCAGCATGTCTCATTAAGAGCCACACTCACTGTTTTAGCATGGTGAGATGTGTTCCAGGCTGGGCATGCGTACTCAGCAGCAGAGTAGCAAAGCGCAAGGGCAAATGTCTTCACTGTATCTGGTTGTGATCCCCAGGTTGTGCCAGTCAACTTTCGTATGATATTGTTTCTAGCACCCAGTTTTTGCTTGGTATTCTGGCAGTGCGTCCTGTAGGTCAGAGAACGGTCCAGGGTAACTCCCAGGTATTTGGGTGTGCTGCAATGCTCCAGTGGGATTCCTTCCCAGCTAGACCTCAGAGCTCGAGATGCTTGTCTGTTCTTAAGGTGAAAAGCACATGTCTGTGTTTTAGATGGATTAGGAATCAGCTGATTTTCCCTGTAATAGGCAGCAAGAGCACCTAAAGCTTTGAAGAGCTTCTGTTCAACCATCTCAAAGCTCCCTGCTTGAGCAGTGATGGCACAATAATCAACATAGATGAAACTCTCTGTCCCTTCTGGCAGTGACTGATCACTTATGTAAATTTCAAGATGGATGATGAAAACCTATGAAGTGCGGATTTAGGTAAGCGGATTGTGACAACTTTTTGTATTTCCCTGCATTTTGAGAGAGAAATCTAATTTGGGTCTCTCATGCTCAATTAGTTACTTGTTTTTAAAGTAACCTATGCAAACGTGTTAGCAAAAGATACAAGGAAGCAGTATTTCTGTCATTATTTGATTTAATTATTAAGCATGATATATACTTTCCCATTTGATACATACTGCATTTAATTCTTAATTTTCTTATGACAACTTTATAGACTTGGCTGTAACTTTTGTATTTGACCCGTATTTTATAATATTTTTGTGCTGAAACATTTTAAGTACCGTGCTTGGGATGCACCAAAGAATTGTGCTGATACCTGAATAAGAATGACACAGTTGTTTGATTTCACCATCTGTCAAATGCACTGATATTACCCCAATGGGTTTATGTGGGCTTTGCTATTTGATGGAGATATTAAGTGCATATTACCAAAGCGGAGATTGATCGTTCTGATTTACATTTGATATGGCCATTGGTATGTTATGTTGGTTTTTTTTTTTTTTTTTTGCCATTTTTGCCTGGCAAGGGGGTGACCAAAACATGGCCCTGGGGCATGGCTCTTGATGCCTCTGGGCTTGAAGACTGCACATTTGGAGAGAGAAAAGTCATATTTCTCTGCAGGAAGCATCTAGGAATTCCCATTTTAAATTGGTTTCACATCCCCATCCACAGTGATCCATATTTTTTAAAATGGTAATTTTTCAAACCCATAAGGGGAATTATGTCCACTTTTGTTTATTTAATCAAGTAGTTAGTGGGTTTTGCCCTTTTGGCAGGCTGTGTGGCCATTCGAGCATCTCAAGGGGAAAAAATCTACAGAGGCCAACCCCTGTGTTGTTAGATATAAATTTTGATAATGATGTGAACGTCTTTAGGCTGTAACTCTACTGTTCTGTCTATTGTCCCATGGAATTCATTCAGTTTCAGCTAGTGTCAAGAATACTCTACTATACTTGCCAAAAGGGAAGCAATAACACCCAAGCTATTAAAAATACTGTTATAGCTACATGCATTTACCAAGCAAATGCATCTAAAACAATAAGCTTTTTTCAATTTTTAATATCTCTAAGCACTGGAATATTTAATTTCCATGTTGGTGGTTTGATGAGGAATGCAAATTAATTTAGGGAATTAATAGTTTTATATGTAATGAAACATACAAATAAAGACACACCACCTCACCTATAACATCACTTGAGGGGAAATGATTTATATTGAAAATAGTGTTCTGCTGCAATATTTCCTATGATTTGAGATAATCCAATGTATTTTATTCATGAAACAATCTACCAAAAGCAACTTCCTCACAACCCTACAGTGCTATAGCATATAGGCCGTTAAATCTCATATTAAGAAGAAAGCTTTAATTAATGTAACAAAGGAAATGCATGGTATACTAAATATTTAAAACTTTAAGAAGCATAAACCTATTTATGCCTTATTTATTTTATGTTGCCTGTTCTGTTCACTATGTGAGGAAAGGTATGCAATATATTTTTTATTATCTCCACAGATATATTAGGTTTGCTAATACTTCATATTTGGGATGCACAATATGTACTCATATGCAGTGGGCTCTAGGGGTTTGGTCCCAGTCTCCTCTGTGAATACAATATCCATTGCTATTCAAGTTCCATTATATAGATAGTGTTATATAAAATGACAAAACATTTTATATAACAAAACAAAGCATGGTATTACATAAAATGACAAAATCAAAGTTTACTTTCTGGAACTTGGCAGGTGTGTGTGTTTTTGAGCTTTGGATGATTGAATCTGTTGATGCAGAGGGCCGGCTGTATACAATTGTTGTTGTTTTGTATATCCTTTCTGAGTGTACATTCTGTATTGCTGTCTGCTTAAGGATATAGAAAACATACTAATATTAAGTTGAAAGGCATAGAAACTGATCAGCTATTATAAATCCATCTGATTTTACTTACATTCTCCATAGTTCCATTCAAATCATGGACTTATTAGCTATGGTTCATATGGCTAGTCTAACTAGCGATTATTATTGTTGCTCAATTATTGTGTATTAATCAATTCCACATAGTAGCTATTATAATTATATGGCTCCTGATTTGCTATTGCACTTAGTGTGAGGCTCTGTTTCATTATACTTCTTTGGGCAATTGCAGATCAGTTTGCCATTGGGGACATTCTGATAGACACGTTATTTTTAAAAGCAGCTACTTCTAGTTCAAGTATTGTACTATAAATAGTACTGAACTACCTTGATCTAGCTATAGTTACCCATGCCATGGTAACTCTCTGATCAGATTACTGCATTACATGACATATATTGCTACCTATATATACTGTACAGTGATCCCTTGAGTTATGAGTTTAATTGTTCTGTGACCCAGTTCTTAACTCAAATCACTCTTTATCTCAAAGCGAATTTTCCTATTGGAAAGCTATTAATCCATTCTGCCCCTCTGGGTAAAAAAAATAATTTTTGTTACATGCTTTTAAATCAGAAAATGTATTTTATAAATGACACATAATGTATAAATGCACGTTCACATGGAACAAGTTGTGGCAAGAAAGCACATTTGAGGAAACAACATGTGTGTTGGCCACTGTTACAGCAAGGTAAAACTTGCATATTCATATGGAACAATAAATAAAGATCAACTTTTAAATGGTAGAAGCACCAAGTTGTGGCACAATGGTAGAAGCACAAAGTTGTTGCAAGGTAGCACAAAGTGAAGAGGCAGAAGCATCATTTCTTCATACTGTACTCATTCCAGCCTCCCTCCCTCTCTTGCTCTCCCTCCCTCTCTTTCTTCATGGAGCCAAACATACCAGGAATTCAAACCTCACAAAATCAAGTAACCAAAAATTCCTCAAAGCAGACAAGAGCAAAGCAGATAGTAAACTTCCAAAGTGAACAAGAGCACAAGGCACAAGGCACAGAGGCAGCTCCTTTGAAGCCCTAAAGCCCTGTTCTCTTGCACTAGCACTTCCTCTGATGCTAGTGATCCTTCTGGTGTTAGCTCTTAACTCAAAATGCTGTTCGCATGTCAAAGCAAAACCCAGGCTGAGTGAAGGCTCTTAACTCAAATGCTCTTAAATTGGAGTGCTCTTAAGTCAGGGTGACACTGTATATAGTTTGGAAGCATTCATGAATGTATCTGTATGGCAGCTAGTGCTTTCCATATCAGTAGAATGATGAATATACTTTGAGTTTTAGTCTGATTTTTAAAGAATCTATCCAAGTTGCTGAACTTTATTTCCCAAAGCTTTCCTGAAGAGCTGCCGAAAACTTTGGACTAAAATTTAAAATATATTCACTGCCTTAATAACATGGAAGCCCACCAACCATCACTGTTGGTTCTCCCTTTTAAGCCTAACTTGGTGACAAGGGCCTAAAGGAGTACTTTTTCTCATATCAGCCTGCTTTCAATTAAAAAGTTTATATTGCAACCTTAATTTATTAATCTCCTTCAATAGAGGTAAGATGGCTCTAATGAGAAAAATAATTTTCTTTTCTTGATTGTACTTCCTTACTGTGGAATAACCTTCTCAAGATAACTTGTCAGGAATGTCAATTATTATCCTTTGGGTTCTTGGCAAAACCATTTTTTGTTTAGTTAGAAATCCAGATTCCATACAATTAGGTTGCGGTTTTTAATGTGCTGTAATCATTTATCTACTGATTGTTTTAAACACTTTCAAGACATACAATAGAACGAAAAATATTACAGGTATATAAATAAATGTAAGTAAATATCATTGCGGGCTATAGACTTGGCTTTATTGCACTATTAAAATAAGATATTGTACATCTTTTCTTCAAAAAATTACCCAATAACTGATTCGAGGTTTTATAGTATATTTATCATATTTATACTTTTTTGAATAATGAATAATTTTCATTCTCAGATATTAAAATAATGGTGATAGTATGATGGCTGGGACGCAGTGCTGTGAGTGTTATGCTGTTTCCAGATCGCTCCTTCAGGAACGCTGATTGCACAATGTGGCTCATAATTAGAGAAGGGAACACATGCGTGAGACAGTGCACGGAGTGAGAGACCCAGGCGCGGGAGGATACCACTGAAGTAATTTCACACAGGCGGGACATAAATGATAAACAACTTGGCGGGGACGAGAGACAGGGCCTTCTCAGTGGTGGCCCCTCGGCTATGGAATGCCCTACCGGCAGACATCAGACAGGCACCTTCGCTGCTGACGTTTCGGAGAATGGTTAAGACCTGGCTTTATGAACAAGCGTTTGGTTAAGCAGTGCAACCAATCAAAGCAAGATGGTAAATGGAACATAGGAATGGCACAAGGATTATGAGAACGGATCTGATTTCAACTGAGGCGTTATGTTATGTTTGTTTTGTTGATTTGTCTTGTTTGATTGTTAATTGTTGTGGATTGATGCTGTTGATCCTGTTTGTTGCATTGTTATGTTTTAATTGCACTGACACTGTTTGATAATTGTACCATGTAAACCGCATTGAGTCGCCTGTTTGGGCTGAAAAATGCGGTATAGAAATAAAGCAAATAAATAAATAAAATAATAAATAAACAACGGGTTGGGAAACGTTTTGGGAAGACCTTAAACAGGATAGAAATCAGCAATCTGACCCAAATAATTATTAAACACTTCCATGCTGTTGCCAGACATCTGCCTCCACATGAAATTGCCCCCTCCTTTCTATCCTTTCTTCTAATGGAATTACGAACTATCTTCCTGACTTTGTCGCTCCTGCATCTCTCACTCCCCCCGCTCTCACACTGCTCACTCTCTCGACCACGTGGTTGGACACATGTTCCCTTCCCTGATTCACAACTGCCTTTGCTCAATCAGCGTAACACTCGCAGCACTGGGTCCCAACTATCATACTATCACCAAAATAATTATTTGTTGCATTCTCCCATGTAACTACGAATACATGTCCAATATAGTCATCATTTATACTTTTCCAGCTCTTTAATCATGGATTAAACCATAGTGTCTTCTTTTCAGGAAAACATGCACTTTCCTGCCTCATGTAAGCCGCACCGAGTCCCTTGGGGAGATGGTAGCAGGGTATAAATAAAGTATTATTATTATTATTATTATTATTATATCTGAAACAACATCTGCAGCACCTCCTTCTTCATTCAGGATATGATGTTCAAAGTAACATTTCAGCATCATTTAGCATTATCTTCACCTGTTTCTTAGAGTTGACTCATCCACATCTGATTTCCACTTCAAGAAAAATCATTATTTTGATGAACATCCAGAGCCAACCAGATGGAAATGATACTTTTATTCCCTCCAATGTACTCATGTTTTACTGTCACAGACAAATGACCCTTAGAGGAGTAAGGGCCTGAATATTGGTGTCTTGCCCTTCTTGGCTCATAAAACCAGCCAAGGGACTGGCAGAACTGAATACTAAGGGCCACCATAACCCAATGGCCAGGAATCTCCAAGCATCACCCTCATCTGGCTTCCTCTCTGCTCTTTCTCTCTGCCAACAAGCAAAGAGTTTTGGCCACCAACTTTGCATGATCTTGAAATGGGAATGTTGTCTTGTCTATTTTTTGTTACTCTTTAGAAATGTTTTAATTGTGTGAACTCTATGATTGACTTAAACCTAACAACATATTTAATTTTCAAAGTTACTGTAGTGTCGTAATTTATGTTTTCTTAGCTACATCCTGTTGTAATTAATGTAATAATCTGCTTTGGATCTTGCAGAAAGGTGGGATATTGAATTAATGAACCTAACAAAAATGCATTGGAAGATTTTGAAATCGGTAATAAAAAGCTTGCCAACCTATTTACGAACAAAAGCATGTATAAGTTATTTGAGTAAAACTGAATTTGAATAATACTGTGACCCATGTATTTGCAACCCTGCCTCTCCTATAGGCATTTTCAAATAGTCATCTGAGTCTATCAGAATTCTTTGTAGCTTTATTTTCAGTAATTAAAGAAAACAACTGCTTTCTAAACTGGAGCATTTTTATATTCAATAGAGTGATTGTGTTACTGACACATCATCCCCTTTATTCTTTTCCTTTTGCTTCTGTCAAATTCATTGCATAGATGATCTGTGTGGGAGGCATGTGGTTTATTCTGCAAGTGAAAGGCACATAAAAAGGCACACTACTCAGGGAATGTGCGCTCTAAAAAAGAAGGATGTTTTAAAAGCAAGGTGTTCACTGATCAAACCTATATGTCAGGTATGATAGCCAGGGCCAGATTAAGACCTTTAGAGGCCCTAAACATTTATAAGATTTTGATGCCCCCATATATCTAATATGTGATATAATGTTTATTTTCATATACTTCCACTTTATTTATATTTATATATACATATATTTCAAAGGTTTTCTCCTACATTTTAATTGCAAAGTCTTTTTTATTGTGGAACCTGGTTCAGCTGCATCATTGCACCATATGGCTCATCAATGGAAAATTTCTGCAGTGCTTTTCTTTCCGTGATGTCCGAAGCTTGTGCTTATTTTGCTTTATTGTTAATCCAGCCTTGATGTCATCTGAATTGAAGGGACATGAAATTTGGCAATTTGTAATCAACACCATGATTGTTATGTTGGCAGAATACTTGGCTAATCTGGAGTGATATTGTGGGTGTGGTGGAATGTGAATAGCACACAGGCGGACCCTTAATAATAATATTCTTAAGCAATGTTCTGCATCCCCTTCATAGCACTACCATTCACCCATCAATAGTGCAGGTCACAGAGTGCATGATGGAAGATGCAGCTGGTACTGTATCTCTTCTCTTGTCTACTAGGACTAAAATATTTTAGAGAAAAATTAAGAATTTTACCTTTTTTCCTTGCCTGTTTAATCTGTCTGTCTCAAAGCATCATCTATTTCAGCTAGGTTTATTCAGATCACTGTCCTTTATTATACCAGAAATAACTAATCCAGAGCTGACTACCTCTCATTTCTTTTGGCCTATACCATTTGCTCTCTCCTTCTCTCTTCATGGAGGATACCTTGTTAGAGCATGTCTGCCTACTATATTTATTCTTCTAGAATGGGCTTCTTTAATACATGCATTTCTTTTTGAAGTTTCTAAAACCTGCCTTCTGCCATCTGTTGGCTCTTGCAAACTCATCTTCTTATGGTGGACCCTTCGGCTGATGCTGAAGAAAAAGCTCTTACAGACTTTTCTTTCCAATAAGAATCTCTCTGCAGCCAACCCATTGAACAAGGCAGGAATGACGGGTAGATCTGCTACTGTGGAAGTGGGAAATCCAGCTGGGATTCTACCTTCAGTGCAGCTGCTGTGAATTTCATGGAAGCTATGTCAGGGCTGTACCCAAGTACAACAGTGGTAGAATTCCCATTCAACTTAGAGTAACTAGAGGAGGAGGAGGAGGAGGAGGAGTAGAATCCAGAATGCATTTGCCAGATACAGCCCTCCAAGGTCATTTATCCGGCCTTCGCTCAGTGCCAACCTAAGTCTGAAACTACTTGAAAGCACACAACAACAACTGCAATCCTATCTCAACAGCCAAAAGCAGGTCCGCACTTCCCACTGAAATACTAATAACTTATTGTTAAAATTGTTATTCATTTTAATTATTGTATTGTTTTAGAGTGTTTTTTGCACTACAAATATAATAGGTGCAGTGTGCATAGGAATTCATTCATTTTTTCCCACATTATAATCCGGCCCTCCAACAGTTTGAGGGACTGTGACCTGGCCCTCTGTTTAAAAAGTTTGAGGACCCCTGATATAGATTATCTAGGAGAGTTTTTATACATATGTGGCTATATGATTTCGCATTCATAGAATCATAGAATCAAAGAGTTGGAAGAGACCTCATGGGCCATCCAGTCCAACCCCCTGCCAAGAAGCAGGAATATTGCATTCAAATCACCCCTGACAGATGGCCATCCAGCCTCTGTTTAAAAGCTTCCAAAGAAGGAGCCTCCACCACACTCAGGGGCAGAGAGTTCCACTGCTGAACGGCTCTCACAGTCAGGAAGTTCTTCCTCATGTTCAGATGGAATCTCCTCTCTTGTAGTTTGAAGCCATTGTTCCGCGTCCTAGTCTCCAGGGAAGCAGAAAACAAGCTTGCTCCCTCCTCCCTGTGGCTTCCTCTCACATATTTATACATGGCTATCATATCCCCTCTCAGCCTTCTCTTCTTCAGGCTAAACATTGATGTGGCATTGGGGGCTGTGTGGTGGGGGTGGGGGGTAGGGAGGGATGGGGTGTGTTGTTTTGTTGTGTGTGCGGGGAAGGCATGTAATTTAGTTATGCAATAGCACAATGACAAATAAAACAATTCTATTTGCATTGTACTGGAGATTTTTACACAGCCACATTTCCCTCCCATATTATAGTTCATATATTAACCAACATATGTGAAATTGGGTTTTTTTCTTAACTTTCTACCATGATAGTGGATGATAGTGTCTAGATGAGTCACATTAAGATAGTTTCCCATCATCCATCAATGGCTGACATTGAACAGCAGTGATTTGGAGTGACAGTGGCATATAATATTTGGTAGCTTGTCTATAAGGAATGACTGATATGCATTCAAAAGGATTTTGTAATAATTATATATTACGTGAATGATATGTGCAAAAGGAAACCTTATACTTTCTGCTAGCAGTGTTTGAATTTTTATAATAGCTGTAATTTACATTATTGATATAAATAGAGCAATTGCTCTAAGAACATTCGCCATTATTAGATGTAGTCAGCAGAATGACAGTGAAACCATCAAGTTTAAAGTTTCAATTTTAAACAGAAATTTCAATTTCTGTTGAGAGAGAGAAAGAGATAAACAGACATTTGTCTATCAATAAATGTATTTTTAATATATAAATTCCAGTTCAACATATAAAAATTGTATATTCCAAAGACTAACTCTAACTATATTAGACCCACTGAATCAATAAATTCTGCTAAATCAATGTTTATATGTCCCATTCATACTGAACTTCAGCCTAACTATTGGATTTGGGTAGAAGTTGCCAAACTTGTACACATATTGTACCATTACAGGATTTATCTAGCCCAGTACAGCATACTCTATCTGGAAGTTTCCCCTTACAGAGTTCTCTTCCATTGGTGCTTCCTGGAATCATTTTAATGAATGATAATATGCAAAGCATGCTCTCAACCTACTAGTCTATGGCACTTCAATTCTCTAGGAAATCTACATTCCTATTATTTTGTTTGGTGGGAGCTTAAAATCCTAGGTACACACCATTACAAATAATGTTAGTATGAGGACATATTCAACACTGGGTACCACACAGTGACAATACATGAGCTAGATGGGTCATTTGGGCTGCCTGACAAAAGTCAAATCTAGAATAGAATAGAATAGATCAGCTTCATTTGTCATTGTGCTATTCCACAACAAAGTTTCATGCCTTCCCCTGCACGCACCACAAAACAACACACCCAACCCTCCACATACCCCTTCCCCACCACCACAAGTCCCCAATGACACATCAGCGTGAAACCACAGAGTTCAGCATAACTACAGCTCTAGGATAAAAGCTATCCTTCAGTCTGTTTGTCCTCTTCTTTGTCACTTTGTATCATTTGCCAGATGGCAAGAAATAATATATACTTGTCCACAGCTGTACGGTATATGGTAAACTCCTATAGAAGTGAGAGGATCCCTCTTGTCCTTTGCTGAACACACACACACACACATATTCTGGTTTAGATGGATCCCCAAGAATGCTCTGATCTTTCCTAAGGCAGCCAGAATTATAAAGTTCTTCCAAAGAAGGGAGAGGGTAACCAACGATTCACTGTGCAGAAATTGTGATTTTTTTTGGAGCACCTTCCTCTTTGCCACTGTGCGGCTACCAAACTATGCACAGATGCAGCAGGTTAGCACTCTCTCTGTAACACAGAGTTCATTCAGTTGTTGGTTCCTCAAATAGTACAGCCTCTTCTGGGCCCTCTTAACCAACGTTGCCATATGGTTGCCCCAAATCATATCACAGTGACACTTGGGAACTTAAAACTGGCCACCTGCTACACTTGGCCTCCATTCATGACCAAGGGCTGAATTTCTGGTTTGTTCTTCCTATAATCCACTATGTTCTCCTTGGTCTTGTTGATGTTAAGAACCAGATTATTGTCCCTGCACCACGAAGGCAGCTGATCCATCCCATCCCTATAGGCAAACTCATCCCCTTCATAGATGAACCCCATCATGGTTGTGTCATATGCTAATTTGGTAATGATATTGCTATGGTGGACAGGAGTACAATCATATGAGTATAAAATGAAAAGCAGAAGACTCAACACAAAGCCATGTGGCATCCCAGTGTTGAGATTGAGAGCTGATAAAATATGGTGACCTAATGTCACCCTCTGGGAACATCCAGACAAGAAGTCCATAATCCAGGAACAGATTGAATATGACAATCCAAGATCCAAGAGTTTAGACACCAGTCTATGTGGAAGGATTGTGTAGAACACAGAACTAAAGTCTGCAAAAAGCATCCTCATGTAGTTTCCACTGTTCCAGATGCATCAGAGCAGCATGGAGCGTGATGGTTATACCTTCTCGATCTGTTGCCTGCATGTGCAAAGTGATGTTTATCCAGTGCATGTGGAAGGCAAGAAATGATATGCCTGCAGACAGTTTTTCAAGACACTTCACGATGATGGACGTGAGAAGGGCAAAATATAAATACTGTAAATAAATAAATAAACAAACAAACAAACGACGAGACAAAGGTCTTCATGTGTGTCACAGGAACTGCCATGCATTGTAGCAAATTTAGTTGTGCGCAGCAGGGGGAACCCGATGCTCTGCATTGCCTGGCTTCACCCCTACCTCATCCTATGAGGGGACGCGTCCGCTGCCCAGCTACCAGATGTAGATCACTGTTGCAGCATGCACTGGTTCCTCTAATTTTTTAATGGAGCCCCACCGGAGGTAGCTGTACGTCATGGGAGCTCTCCTGCAAAACCAAAGAGGAACCAGTGTTACCGCCAAAATTTACCCCATCTGATGAGGTTGGAAAGAGCTCTTCTGTAGAAGAAGAAAAAGAACTATTTATTTTTCTACCCTGCCTCCATCTCCCCGAAGGGACTCGGGGCGCCTTACATGGGGCCCAAGCCCAAGGCAGAATACAATTAAAAACAAAGCAAAAACAATTAAGACAGCATAAAACAGCGTAAAACAACAACAACAACAACAACAACAACAACAACATAATAATAATAATAGCTAGTAACAACAATAACAGCAGACTAATTTTGGAGGGGGGAGGAAAGACCACTACATAAACTAGTTAAAGGTTAAGTGGTTTAGTAAGGTGGATAACAATGTAATTTAGAAGCTTGATGGATGTACATTTGCTGGTGACATTACAGCATGTTGAGAAAACAGCCTTGAAAAGGAGAATCCCAGGGGAAAGACAGACCTTTGATTCCCTTGTAAATCTCCAGAATGGAGCACCTAGGCTGATGTGGTATGGCTATTTTGAGCTGGTTTTAAGAATTGGTTTTAAAGTGGATATAACTGATTTTAATGTTTGGTATAGTTATAGTTTGTTTTATGTTTCGGCATTGAATGTTTGCTGTATATATGTTGTGCTCCGCCCTGAGTCCCCTTCAGGGTGAGAATATAAATGCTTTAAATAAATAAATAAATGTGGGTATTAAAAAAACTGCTGGCATTGTAGGGGGGGGGGTGTTCTTTAATCCTTTTCTCAACCCCATTAAGGATTGTTCTGTGAATTATAGTATAGTATGGAAAACAGGAGGTTGACTCAAAACCTTATGGAAAAGAAAACTGCAGAAGGATTTGAACTGAGTAAGAGAGGTGATTTTGTACAACTCTTCTGGGAAGTTGCTTGAAACTTATGCGATAACAAGGGAGGGTGAGTTTTGCATCCTTTGAAACCCACTGGTATTGCATTTAATTCTTTACCACAAAACTTTTGATAAGCACATAAATTCATGTGGTCAACTATAATGCATAAAACAGGCCACACCAATCAAAATGTAATAGAAATATATATAGAAATGTAGCAACAAAAACAATTTATTTTCAGACAGATAATTTTAATACATGCACACTTTTAGCTGTATCATGGGGGGAGTGGAACATCTGGAAGCAGAGGTGGCCCTAGGTAATTTTCAACGGTAAGCAAACAGTATTTTGGCGCCCCCTCCCCCCAACCAATCACTGATATATATTTTCTGTTCGTCGTGGGAGTTCTGTGTGCCATATTTGGTCCAATTCCATCATTGGTGGAGTTCAGAATGCTCTTTGATTGTAGGTGGACTATACATCCCAGTAACTACAACTCGCATATGTCAAGGTCTATTTTCCTCCAAGAGCGCCTCAAGAGCGCCCCTGGGCAAAATCAACTATACTGCAAATGCTTACTTTGCATAATGGTTGAGCTGCCCCTGTCTGGAAGATTACTTAAATCCACCATTTTGCCTGTTGACAAAATGGTGTAGCTTTTTATTCTGTTTTTCTGTAGCTTGAACCTTTTGAACAGAATGCAAGGTTCTGGCCATCTGTATTTATTTACACACACACAATATGATCAGTTCTCTGCATGTCCTCAATTGCTTACATATAGAGCCAAACCAGTCTTTAATGAACAGCATTTCCTGTGTTCAAATGAATCGGGTCCTAACAACAAAAATCTGAATGTTGTTCAGGTAAATAGGACATCAGTGCACACCAGAAATCAATTCGTTATGAACTTGTGCCTTTCTCCCATACTTACCCTATTTTCTAAAATATGTCTTTTTATATTATTGTATATAGGATAGGGATTTCTTTCCTCTCCCCCCTTCCCTCACCCATTTTTGCTTTTTTAATTCTCATTGTTTGGGACAATTGAATGGCAATGAAAAATAGTTTGTTGTCTCATATCTAGAGGTGACACTTCCACATGATACTTGAGAATATAACAAAAAGGGTTTCCTTGAACAGTGTGTAAAGTTAATTGACAGCATCTGGCATTTGGAAAATTTGGTAACAATTTTTGCCCCTTGAGTATGGTAGTTGGTATTTGGTATTGTAACTAATAGATGATACTTCAAGAGATAGAATCATAGAGTTGGAAGAGATATCGTGGGCCATCCAGTCCAACCTCCTGCCAAGAAGCATGAAAATCACATTCAACTCAAAGATCTTAGACTAAGTTGCTCTAGGGGCCCTTTTTGGGCCAAGAGGTGACTCATGCATTTATAGTTAGTTAGTAAGTAAATAAATAAATACAATTTTGAATGGCATCTCCCAAATGAAAAGTCTTTTACCGCATGTTTTCTCAGAAGAACTGTGATTACTTGAAATATCTTAACACAACATTGTTTTTTGTTTAAAATCCTAAGTCTATAGTTGGGGTTGGTTTTTTAAATATCTTATCAACTGAAAAATATAAACCCCAAATTTAAATAGGTAAGCAAAACTATACTGCTGTATTATTTATTTATTTACTATACTTATATACGGTATATTTATATACCGTCCTTTTCAATCTGCAGGTGACTCAGGGCAGTAGACCTGGTTTTATGTGAGGGGTTTATTCTGCAGTCCTTCACATAATATGATTTTCACATTAAATCTGGAAATCTTTTTCTGGGGACAGATTTCATGAATTGTGTCTTCCTCTGAGTTGGCACACTGCTGAAAGCTCAAAATACTGTATAGTCAAAATAATCCAACTACCATTCACCTGCTGTCCCACAGAAGATCAACTTCTAAAGGGAAAACTTACAACTTGGGGCACAAGATTCCTGGCTGAGCTCTCCTAGGTGCCAACTCTGGTGGCAAGTCAAGTTGCCCACATCTGGGATCCTACTGCTTCTCTTGGCAGAGGAAGTTAACAGACTCCTTCCTCTGCCGAGAGAAGCACTCCTGGGATTCCATTTCATCCCCCGTCTACAAAGGAGATGGTTTTCTTCCTCTGCTGAGAGAAACATGTTACTTTGTTAACAAAATTCCAAACAGTCTCAGTCATACTCAGCCAAGGTTAAAAAGAACACAATCTTTAAACAAAAAATATTGTTATTCTACTTCTGATGCAGACAGAATCTGGGTCTTGGAGGTTCATAGCAAGATGGAAGTCTGGACTCCCTGGACCCAGAATCAGCTAAGCTCCTTGAGGCAGTCTCAGCCTCTTTGAATCATTTTCTTTCTCTTTCTCTCTGTGCCTTGCAGATTTCAAGGTTTTATAACCTCTCACTTGAAAGCAACTCAAAGTTTCCACACTTCTCCCCAAGCTGGTCATCCCCATTGGACAACTGTCCTCGTGGCCTATGTTGCTCCTCCCTGATGCTGACTTCAATAAATATAACTTTATGTATTTTACTGATGTACATATTTTATAAGCATTTTCTCCACTGGCAAAGGTGTGTGTGTGGTTGTGCATATTTTTGATTGTATACATAGTAAAATATTTGCATTTTTTTTAAAAAAATCGTGGTTTTGTTTTTCTGAAATATACAGCCAAGCTTGCAAATATGGAAATTCCCCAGGCACATTTTGGCTTGTAGTGAGTCTTAGGTAAAGGTAAAGTTTTCCCCCGTCCAGTCATGTCCGACTCTGGGGGTTGGTGCTCATCCATTTCTAAGCTGAAGAGCCAGCGTTGTCCATAACTACCTCTAAGGTCATGTGGCTGGCATGAATCTTAGGAGGTACAAAATGGATATTCTTCTTCTCCATCACACAATTTTCTGCTTCTTTCCTCTTTTCCTGTAGAAAGACGTAAATGATACTTCCTCAGCATTTAATGTAAAGGAAAGTAACACATTTGCACAGATGGAATCCACTAACTTGGTGTTACTCAGAAGAGATTGCACTTCATAACTTTATGAAGTAAATGGGTTGAATTGTACTGTCTGTAACTTTTTGAGAATCCAAGGCTTCTGTAAACTGCAAACTTATACAAGTCTACTCAAAAGGCCACACTGAATTCAGTGGGTCCCACTGTCAAGCGAGTATAATACAATTGCAAATTAATGTTAAAGGTAAAGGTTTTCCCCTGACATTAAGTCCAGTCATGTCTGATTCTGGGGGTTGGTGCTCATCTCCATTTCTAAGCCAAAGAGCCGGCATTGTCCGTAGACACCTCCAAGGTCATGGGGCCGGCATGACTGCATGGAGCGCCGTTACCTTCTTCCCTATTGATCTACTCACTTTTGCATTTTTTTCGAGCTGCTACATTGGCAGAAGCTGGGGCTAACAGCAGGAGCTCACACCGCTCCTCAGATTCGAACCTGCGACCTTTCTGTAAGCAAGTTCAGCGGCTCAGAGGTTTAACCCACTGTGCCACCAGGGGCTCCTAATGTTACAAATGACAATATCAACCTGTTCATAATATCAACTGGATGAGTGTGGTGAAAGTAATATAAAATGATGCGGTGTGTGCTTTCCTCTCTTCATGCTTTGGGAAGAGAGCCAAATTTTCTTAAGTGTGAAACAGTGAAGAGCTTCAATATCCATATCATATAAATGATATTATGAAAAGTATTCCACAGCCCCATATTTAGGGAGCTGGCATTTTTAAGAAGTCCTTAATTTCATTGCAATGCATCTGAAACCCAGTGTTATAAATACTAACACGGGAGTTCAGGAAATCCATCCGTTCCATAATATTTTTCTGTTCCCTTCTGGATTGGATAGGGCTGATCTCAGCAGTGTCAGTAATTATTATTCTGATGACTTGCCCCTGAAAGGCACTCGCTTGTACCTGTGGGGACAGCAAATCCATTTGCCTGGCGCCAGGGAGTCGGAGGCACAGGCTGGCGCCACGGAAGAGAAGGAAAAAATGATTAATATGTCTTATAGATTCACTGCCTCTTCACTTGTCCTAGACCTGCCAGTAATTCCACTCCCCTGTGGTTCCACCTTGATCACAGATAATGGAGGCAGATTGAAAGTTTGAAGACAGAAGCCTCTCTCTTTTCCTGAACTGACATTACTCACCCAGGCTAAATGAGCTGTACAGCCACCTGCACCTGCCTATGGGAAGGCATCTTAGCACGCTTCACAGTAATGCTACAATAAAGCAGCAACTGCACTCTAATTAAACAGTGTGGGCTTCTCCCCCTCTTTAAAACTACACAGTAGGCTGCTATTAGCAAAGCTATGATATTGCAGCAGAGGAAAGTAACCGAGCCGTATGTGTGTGCGTGTGTTTACCATTCTAATTTATAAAATATGCTTTCCTCTTCCTCTGGCACTGATCTTTCTCAAGGTTATTTTCAAACCATCCATGCAGGTCTTACATATTTATAGAGACATGTGCTGAATAGGAATAAAACAATAGCTATCGGAAGAGTATACTTTTAGGTATGGCCTTTTAAGGATAAGACTTCTTTTTCTTTTGAATTTGACTGAAGTAGATTTCAGTCAGTACATTAAATGAAAGAAATTATCTTTGCTAAATGATTCTCAATAGCAATTCTGAAATCTAAATCAAGAGCATCCCTTATCCAGAATTCTAAAATCCAAATTATTCCACAGTGATACAGTGACACTTTTGATTTCTTGGAGGTTTGGGATTTTATTGCACAAAGCCACTACTCTGTGGCAGTCATACAACCACTAATAGTGGCAACATATTGGAATGAGCACCCTCATTATTGCATGTCTCTGCATTCATGCAACTGCACTGATTTGTTGGTCTGTGGTTCTGCTTCCATACAACCTCGTAACTCTGCCTTCTCACACTTCCACTGCTCTGTAATTTTTTAAAAGTAATTTTAAAGCAATTTAGCAATACCAGTTAACATTGTTTTACAAAATCCAAATAAAACTTTGGATCACAAAATTACTGCTTGTGGATTTGAGAGAGATCCATGATCCTGATCACTTCAATGCTGGCATGACAGCACAAAAGCCCATTGCACCAGGTAGGTGATGGAGAGTGGTGCAATAGCAGGAAATGAGTTTATGATGGGGAGGAGGCAACAAGCAATGGGATGCTGTCATGAGATGAGGACTATCGCCAACAGTCCTGCTTTAATGCTGGTTTGCCTCCTTCATGTGATGAAATCCTTGGAAATTAAGTATATCTTGCGATTGGTAGTTGGGTTCTCACTTCTCCATAACTAGAAGCTGAGAGAAAAAAAAAATTTGGTTGTTTTTCGGACTGTATGGCCATGTTCCAGAAGCATTCTCTCCTGACGTTTCACCTGCATATATGGCAGGCATATTGTTGAGGGGTGATTAGCTGTCCCTGTTTGTTTCTTGTCTGGAGTTCCCCATGAAAATGAACAAAATCTGGCTACCAGTATTAAAAATACTCTAAAATCATAACAGTAAATAAGGAACAACACTCAAAAACAGGGGAACTCCAGACAAGAAACAATCAGACCATTAATTCCATCATTGGTGGAGTTCAGAATGCTCTTTGATTGTAGGTGAACTATACATCCCAGTAACTACAACCCACATATGTCAAGGTCTATTTCCCCCCAAGAGCGCCTCAAGAGCGCCCCTGGGCAAAATCAACTATACTGCAAATGCTTACTTTGCGTAATGGGTTGAGCCGCCCCTGCTTACAACAACCCAGTGATTCTGGCCATGAAAGCCTTCGACAATACAAAATATATTGGGTATTAAAACTACTTCAGCCACATATAAACTATTGTCCTTATCCTGAATATACAATCTCTCTCTCTCAAAGCAGAATAGCTAAAACAGTAAAAAAACACAACTTTCACACTCTTTTTGTCCATGTGTTTAGAGAAGGGGAACATATGGCCCGTTTCCCCCTACGCATTAGGAGATGAATATTAACACTGAAAATGTAAGCTGTTTCAAGTCATAGCCTTTTATAATACAACACTTTTTCATTTAGATTCCTTGCTAGTACTCTCTCTCTCTCTCTGTGTGTGTGTATGAGTGAAATTTGGTTGTAACATTCTAGTGTGGTGACATTTATAGGAAGAGAATCTATTAAAGTTTTTATAATGAATAGCATGCAGCAGTGAAACATATACATTTCTCCCATTTTGCCTTCCTCTGGGAGACCACAGCAACATTTTGGCAAGTTGGAGTAAACAGCTTTTTCTTGGCATGCAGTAAATTAAACTGAGTAATTAAAATCAATAGCAAAATACTAGCTAGGCAGAAAGGTCATCTAGTACAACAGAGAACTGTTGGATGGCATATTGCTGAAAAATCAAAATAAAATAGGCAACTTTTCATTTTTCCCCCTCTTTCATGTCTTAAGTCACTCTTATACCTCACCTGAGAAAGGAGGGCATCATAGAATTTTCTTTTTAAACCATATACATAGACACATACATACACATCATCACGAAAGCCAAAACATTTGTTACTTTTTATAAGGAAGTGCTTTCTGTTGTTTTATTAAATCTACTCCAAATTTCAAACATCTTTCTGGCTTCCACATTCTGACAGAAAACAGTGCTTGGTATTTTTAACTACAGTATGATTATTGTACCCACAGGATCAATACCCATGGTTTCACTTCTCTGCATTCTCTATATATGTGTTCTAGGAATTTTGAAGTCCTCCACGTGATTCTGTGGTTTTATGGTATGCTTCCAGACAATTTTGTGGTATGGTATAGATCCAGGACCTCCTCACATGTACCACTTGAATTGCCTAGGATCACTCCAGATCTCGACAATGGCAGCAATGCCTGCCCAGGGGGCATGGGGACCTATTGCCCCATGGCCCGCACCATCCCATCCTATCCCCTCACAATTGAGAAAGTGTCAGGCAACTGCCTTGAAGAGTAGGTTTCTGTTGGGGTTCAGCCTGATCCTGATCTGTGTGAACAGGATTCTCTGATAGTTTTTCAAACTGAGCAAGCTCTCCCTAACTCTGACAGTGTGGAATCTGTTGTTGATGCAGAGGTCAGTGGGAATGAAAACGAAACCCAACAGTTAGAAGAGAATGTTTTGGAAGTTAGCCGTGATATCTCCCCACCTGGGCTTGATAATGAGGTCCGAAGAGAACAGATAGTCAGAGATAGATTTGTTTCCCAGTCTGTACGAAGATCACAGCGCCTTCAGCAGAAAGAGGCCCAAACAGAAAAGTCAAGGGGTGTTTCTAAGAATAGCTTCTTTGGTTTAAGAGCATCCCTGCCGGGTGCTTCTTTAGGTCAAGCAACGTTCAGGACTGTGGCTGGTCTTGGCAGAATTCCTGTGTTCCATGGCCAGTAATCCCAGAGGCTTCTAGTTTCCAAGTTCATGGTTAGTAAAAGGCTAACGGACTCCTGGTTATTGTTTTGTGGCTTTTGAAGTTTTGCTCAAGTTCAGAGATCCTATTGACTACTGTGTTTTTCTGTGGCTTTTTTACTCTGCATTTACCTTTCTTTTGTAACCAATTTTTCATCAATAAACAAGGATTGCTTTTCCTACAGTCCAGAGTGGTGGATTTAATCTTATGGTCTTGTTTCTTGAACTGGGATGCAACAGTTTCAATGGAAAGATGGAATGCCTCCCGTCTTTCACTGCTGGCTATTTTTCCGCAGTGACTTTTTTTTTAGCAGTTTCGCCAAGGAGCCACCCAGAAGTACTTCTCCTGAGTACTGCTAAAGAAAACCTTCCACCGCTGAAAAATAGCTTGTGTGAAGAGGTCCCCTTCACAAGAGTCATGTGAAGAACCTAGGAATGCCTCTCTAGAAATTTGTAACTGTGGTGACTGACAGATGAAGTCATGCATTTCAGTTTCTATTAGCCATGGTTTTCTGTTTCCACTATAGGTTCAGAAATAAACCCCAGCTTTCAATACAGAGGTTGTACCGTATTATTTTGTAGTTGAAACTCTTTTAAAATGAAACTGTTTCAGAAATGACCTATTCAGAAGATGTACTGGAGAGGGTATATGTTCCTTTTGTTAGATTCTCACAGATTCCTACAGATCAGATACACACACAGAAGTACCATCAGGGTTCCCCTGCTTCCAGTGGTTCACACACATTTGTTCAAATGATGGTCTGAGGAAACATGTACATTTGGAACTGCACAAGAGAAAATTATTCCAATGGAATGGGAAGAAATTTTGTTGGATTTGATAGTCTTGATTTAAGTAGCAGCTTTGCACTTTGCACTGAACATTCTTATATTAGCAAGGGTTATAATGCATTTCTGCTAAATACAGCATTTACATCAATTTTAAAATTTAAATGGCTAAAATCCACATTTTTAAAAAAACAGGTAGAAGCAGTTAATAATACATGCATTATGAAAAATATGTAAATTAGTGCACACATAATGAGAGGGGGGTTGGCATAAAATTTCACCAGCTAACATGGAACAAGTTTGAGAAGAACATGCAAGTGGAATATTTAAAAAGTCAATAAAGTTGAGGCCACATCTATGCTGCCATATGCTGTTTGAAATGGCAAGATATTGTCAGTGTAGACTCTTTTTTTCTTTTACAATTTTTATTGAAATGTATCATTAATAATTTTGTTGTTTCCATATAATGTAGTTCATTGTGTAAAATATAATGTAATAGATTAACATTTTGAACATGTAATCCCAATGTTTTCTTCCAGTTTTTCTTGAATATGGAAGGGTCTTTTATCTGAAGAAATGTCCACTTCCGCTATTTTAGCTACTTTTACTTCCCTTGATGTTTTTTTCTCGTTTTCACATCCAACATACACAATTCTTGCTGCAGTTGTCATCAGAATTACTGAAAGTCTGTCATGTGTCTTCAAAAGTGGCCTATCTATTACGAGTAGTAAGAATTTCTCTGGATGCATGGCTGGTTTTTTTCTATAGTTTTATGGATCTCAATCCGAAAAAGTTTCCTTCTTGCAAGACCACCACACATGAAAAAAATGATCACATTGCTTGTTTCCATTTCCAATGGGTATTTTTCAATTTTGGCTACATGTTGGCTTTTTTCTACAGGTGTCATGTAACATTTATTGATAAAATATTTTGTAAACATTTTTCAACTGTGAGTAATTTCAGAATACTTTTATTTTTACTTTCCAGAGGCATTCCCACTTGTCTAGATTAATCATACGGTCAATATTTTTGGCTGATTTTAGCATACATTCTTTGATATATTCCTCTTCCGTGTATAGTTTTAGCACCAGGGTATAGATTTTGGATAGTTGTTTATTTCTTACTTGAAATATTTTTCAGAAATCAGTCTTTTCCTTTTCAAATCCTATGTGTACGTCCTTTTGATATTGATGGAATATTTGTGTAAATTCAAACCAGTTCAGGTTGTAGCCTTGTTGTATAAGGCTACAGTTGTGTTTAGTTGTAGAAATTCTGAAATATATATATTTACATATCTTTAAGATTTCCTCTTCCTTGACTAAATTTGAATCCCAATCAACCATAGTAACCACTGAATGATTGCAAGTTCTACACTTTCAGTCTCAAAGGAAGGGAAAGGCAACCCTCCTTTGAACATATTTTATCAAGAAAACCCCATGATTATCACCTTATTGTCACCATAAGTCAGAAGTAACTCCCTCCTTACCTTCAGGAAAAAGCTAAAGACATGGATGTGGGACTAAGCTTTTGGTCAGTACCAGTGCAATAAGAGAATTCAAAGTGCTACTATTACAATTGGAATGGGCTCGGATTATGGCATCAGACAGCATGATTTTAAATAAGTGGTTTTAATGCTTGCTATGTTTTAGCGATGATTACTAACAAGAGGCCTGTACGGGGAGAGATCCACTCCCATGTTGTGGCAACTCCACTGGCTGCCAATCTGCTTTTAGGCTAAATGCAAAGTACTGCTCATTACCTTTAAAGCCCTAAACTGCTTGGGTCCAGGCTACTTGACCAAACTAATCTCCTCTAACAAACCAGCTTGGGCACTGTGGTCAGCGGAGGAGGCCCTGCTCTCGGTCCCACCACTATCTCAAGGCTGCTGGGAACGAGAGAGAGGGCCTTCCCTGTGGTCAACCCCACCTTTGAAACTCCCTCCCTAAAGAAATAAAGCTGCCCTCCCTCCTCTGCTTCAAAAAGCAAGTGAAAACCTACTTATGCTCACTAGCATATGGCGAGGAGGAGGATTAGGTAACAAGAGATTACTATTAGGCCCTGGTTGAGGACTATTTTGTATTTGAACTCTCTTAGTCCACACCAGCCCAATGACCATCATTTAACTACACAACCAACCCACACTGTTTTGTGAACTCTAGTTGGCTGTTGTCAAGTAATGTGGATGTTTGTTTAGATCTTATGTTATTATATAATTGTGTTTGACTACATGTAGTTTAATTTATTGGCGTTAGGTTTAATTTACTGATGTTAAGCTTTAATTCAATGTTAGATTTTAATGTTTTTTTCATATGCGGGGTTTCTCTGGAATTTTATTTATTTATTTATTTATTTATAATTCAAACTTATATTCTGCCACTCCCCTGGGGCTCGGAACAGCTTACAAGAACAGGCTAAAATCTAACACAATTTAAAAACATTTTAAAACAATTTAAAAACAATTTAAAACAACAATGTCAGAGATCAAAGGCCTGTCGAAACAGATATGTCTTACATGCCCTGCAGAAAGCTGATCGATCCCACAAGGCACGGACTTCAGGTGGCAGAGTATTCCAGAGTGATGGTGCCACTGCTGTAAAGGCTCTGCGTCTGGTTGCTGTTAGACGCAAGGTCTTGACACTGGGAATTTCCAATAGATCTTGGTCCTCAGAATGGAGGGATCTCTGGGGATGGTAGGGGGTGAGGCGGTCCCTCAGGTACATCAGCCCCAGACCATGCAAGGCCTTAAAGGTGAGTACAATCACTTTGAAAGTGATCCGGTACTCAATTGGTAGCCAATGCAGCTGTAGTAAGATTGGTGTTATGTGGCATCTCATCAGAATTTCCGCAAGAAGCCGAGCAGCTGCATTTTGTACCAACTTGAGCTTCCGGATCACCGACAGAGGAAGGCCAATGTAGAGGGCATTACAGTAGTCCAGTCTTGAGATGACCGTAGCCTGGATCACTGTAACTAGGTCGTCCCTGGACAGATAGGGGGCCAGCTGTCTAGCCTGCCGCAGATGAAAAAAGGCGGTTCTGCTAACGGCGGAGACCTGAGCCTCCATCGTCAGCAGAGGGTCCAAAAGGACTCCCAGACTCTTTACCAATGCTGGCGGGCGTAGCATCTTGCCATCCAGGGTAGGCAGCTGGATATCCACACTGTCAGTATTTGTTTTACAAAGGCATTCAATGTTTGCCATTGTTATGTTGGAATCCTCCCTTAGCCCCCTCAGGGAGATAGGGCGGAATACAAATAAAGTTGTTTATTATTTTATTGACACAAAAACACAGTATGTCACAGCAAACGTATCACAAAATCACAAGTCGAACACTTCCCGAGCATCTAGGACTGTGTGATGTATTTTCGAATGATGCGCACAGATCCAAGAGCTGTGCTGGCAAAAGTGTAACTACCAGAAGGTCCAACCAAGTCAGAGAGGTCTCATCTGAGGAGTGGAACTAAGAACACCTAACCCATTAGCACTATGGAGAAACAAACCAAAACAAAGTCTATACTGACTCGATCGATGCCCAGGATAAAAAGGACCACGGTAGATGCTGCTGATTCTGGACATCCATCGACAAGTGGGCTACAGAATCAAAATACAAGTTGTTGTTGATTATTATTATTATTATTATTATTATTATTATTACTATATTGTGATGCATATATTTTATTTTATTTGATGTATGTTTATGTTGGCATTGAATTGCTGGCTATATATGTAAGCTGCTCCGAGTCCCCTAAGGGGTGAGAAGGGCAGGGTATAAATACGATAAATAAATACATAATAAATAAATAACTCAAAGTTACTCAACAGCAACAACAACAACAAAAACCACAACAAAACAACAACAATTCACTGCACTATTGCCAGGGGATCCACCAGCCACCATAGGTGAAATTGATACACATTCCTCTTCTGCCACTTTTCTGACTAGTCACAGCTGCAAAGGTGGTACTGTTCCAAAGCCATCCGAGTAATGAGGAATGTTTGTTTTATGGATTGTTTTAAGATCAATTTTCTATTAAAATGGGGTCACCCAACATGGGAAGCATTATGAAACTGTGTAATCATCATTTAAATTCTGTCTTACTAGTTAAGTGACAAATGTTTCAAGAAAATCCTGTCACAATATAAGATTGAAAGGGAAGTTTTATATACACAGTGTAGCTTACAACAGCAACAAATATGGAATCTTGTATGTTGTTGGAATCTTTCACACTGAAATGTTGCAGCCCACGGTTTAGATGTTTGTTGTGTTTAACTTGATAGCTGCATGAATTATACATCAGGTACTTTCTCAGACATTTTATGTTAAGAGTATTGACAAATGGCCTTTCATTCTTGCTGAAACTCATAGCAGTTTTGTAACATTTTAAAGACAATTTGCTTCTAAGTCTTTATTCCTTATGTTGCGTTTTGTGACTGCATCTGCCTTTGTGTTTGATTAAACATGAACAATCTAGGATTTTTCCCATAATCCCACAAATGATATGTAAATAATCACTGTATTATTCGTGCAATCACTATATGGAAATCATTCAGAAGACTACATATGGTCTTAAATATTCATTTAAAGTAAGAATGTGAACATTTGTAAAACACAAGGCTGGCATTTCAGATCAGCGCCAATATTTTAGATCACTGCTTTTTAAACTGTAGGCTGCGACCCCAAATGGGGCCTTTTAGTGCAATGTTGGGGTCAAAAAAATTGGCAAGAAGGCTTCTGAATGCCACACATTTATATGAATCTGTTAACAACAACGTGCAGCCTGTTTAGCAAGCCTTGGAAATGCTGATTTGCTATCAATCAGTGTTTGGTTTTTATACATTTTTATATATCTATATACATGGAGGCATGTAAAAAATATTGGACTGAAAGGAGTGGGAAAAATCAAGAAGTCATGTTCTAGATCTGCTATTTAGCAACATAGCTGCTTTAGTTACATAATGAAATAGCGTCTCCTGGCCTAATACCTTCATCCTGATTTACTGGACAGCAGTTGCTGTGAGCAATAGGTATCTGTTCTTCCGTTGAGCAGGATGCAGTATACTGCCTTTCACCCCTGCCTTTCAGCAGTCTGAATCAAATCAGCTGCACATTCATCCCAGTGAATTAACTACGACAAACTAGCCGTTACTTAATTGATATTAAAACCCATTTTCTAAACTAAAACCCAGCAACTCTATCTTTATCTATCAATGGGTTTAAATTCCTCTAGAAAGCTGGAGATAACCCACATGTAGTGAGGTAGTTAAGTATCCTCCCTTGTTCACCACCATTTCAAATAAACATTCAATAATGTATACAATGTTTTTAGTAGAATCAGAGATCTTTTCAGACAAGTCTAGTGGTCTTCAAGGTATCATTGTACTACAACTCCCAACAGTCCTAGGTAGTATAACCAATAGTGAGGAATGCTGAGAGCTGCAGTTCAGCACCACCTGGATTCACTGTGCTGTCAGCAGGGGAATGAGCTAGACACTGCTTTGCTTGTACATATTCAGTGCCTACAAAACTAAACCTGAAGCATACCACCTTGATTGGAAACTTGCTTACTATTATGAAACATGCTCTGATTTGGCAGCACACATTCAATAATTAGGCAAGTGCAAAGTTAAAGAAGACAGCCCTACTAGCATTTTGCTAACAATGACAAAACCTGGAATGAAGATGTTGTGAAAAGAACTGGGAAAATTAACAAGATGAAAATTCACAAAGCAGCAACTTTGTTTCGTGATTCCCAAGGCAATACAGTTTTAATCTTGAATTTTAAACTCGTGTCCTGTGTTTGCTATATTTTAATCTTTGTTTTGTGTATTTTAATATATATATTTGCAAAAAGACATTTTTACATGTGCATTTTATATAATGTAGTATGTATTATGATTATGTGTTTGAGCTATGTTGTACCCCCCCCCCTCGAGCCATGAGGGGGCGAGTGAGAAATAATAATAATAATAATAATAATAATAATAATAATAATAATAATAATGGCCTGATTCTTGCAGCCCAGGCGCAAGCCATCAGAACCAATGCGATTAAAGCCAGGATTGAAAAATCAGTGGATGACCCAAAATGCAGACTGTGCAAGGAAGCTAATGAAACCCTGTATCATATCCTCAGCTGTTGCAAGTAAATTACACAGATGAACTACAAACAAAGACACAACTCTGTGGCTCAGATGATTCACTGGAACTTATGTCACAAGTACCACCTGCCAGCAGTAAATAACCGGTGGGATCATAAACCCGCAAAGGTCATGGAAAATGAACATGCAAAAATACTGTGGGACTTTCGAATCCAGACTGACAAAAGTTTTGGAACACAATATACCAGACATCACGATTGTGGATTGTGGAAAAGAAAAAAGTCTGGATTATTGATGTCACCATACCAGGTGACAGTCGCATTGAGGAAAAACAACAATCAAGACCTCAAAATCAAACTGCAAAGGCTCTGGGGCATAAATCTGTGATCATCATTCGAAAATACATCACACAGTCCTAGACGCTTGGGGAGTGTTTGATTTGTGATTTTGTGGTATGAAATCCAGCATATAGATCTTGTTTGCTGTGACATACTGTGCTTTTGTGTCAATAATAATAATAATAACAACAACAGCTCAGTATTTCTTCATACTGGTAGTTTCTCCTTGCGGAGCTCTGCTGCCAGCCATGGTCTGAGAAACCCTCAGTGCGGGAGAAGGAAGGGAAAGACATGACCAGGCAAATCACCTGGCCTATAGCAATTGCTCTGAAGAAGCAAGGTTCAACAGCAAACAATTTAAAAAGCCTTTTCAAGACAGTTTTCTCACCTTGACATTCCTCCCCTCAGGCTTCCTGAGCCTTGGAATAGAAGGCCCAGCAATCTTGAACCCTATTACTAAGGGAAGAAAAGCAGAAGGCAGGATAGAGTTTGAGGATGCATGTAGGAAGTTCTTTTAACCCTTGTGTTCCTTCTCTGAACTGTCAGTAGCTAATTGTCACAATGGTCATATTTTATTTCAGTATCAATATATGTCAAAGCCAGTTGCTTGGGAACACTGGTTGTCCTTATGGGCATGAGCATGTGCATTGCAACTGTGGGGAAAGCATATTGAATTATATAGGTCTAATCCAGCATATTTATTCTTTTTTTTTAACCTACCAAATCTCTTATTTTAAAAGATACAAAAGAAATTTGAATAAAGATATAGCCTCTGTGACTGTATCTACACTTCCATTTAATCCAGTCCAATGCAGATAATCTATATTCTAAAACTGGAATTTATGGCAGTATAGATCTCGCCTGTCATGTCTGTTCTGGGCCTTACTTCATGTCTTTTTCACCTTCAACCCTTTAAATCAATTTTCGGTTCAATACTTCCTTCTGTGGAAGGTTTGGACTACTTTGTCTTTGGAGTATTTCTCCCTCCGTATGAGGCTGAGGAAAAGAGACCAGTTCCAATCTCTTTAGTACACAGCCAATTGACTACTGGGTCATCTTTAATAACCTCTTAGCTTCAATTACCCAATTAGACATTTCCTCTCTTTCTCCAGTTTTGTTTTCCATCTGTTTGCCTATTCCCATTCCCCCACTTTCTGCAAAAAAAAACCCCCATTTTTAAAATCCATATGAACTTCATTTAGTATACTCTCAGATGACATATTTGGCACACAAGACTAACTTTGAAACCTCCCAAGGATGCAAAAACCACAGCAGTAATTTGGTGATGTCTGAATTTCAGATGCTGATTTCACACACATCTGCACCAAATATTATTAACATGGTAGGGATTGTCGTCACACTAAATTTTAAAAGTATAATATCAAACTATCTGCCTTTCAATGAAATGTGTAAACAAACTATCAATAGAAAATCCTCAAGGTTTTTTTATTTCAATGAGCATACATGAAAAGTAAATAATTAGAAGTAATAAATAGGAATAGAATGCAACAAGAAATCTGTTTTTAAAAAATAAAATGAATGAGTGAATTATTTTTAAATGAAAAATAAATACTGACATGAGGGGAAACCCTTCTGCTGGCATCTCCAGTGGTTGCTGATGTTTTGTAGTCTCAACCAGGGTAGTCACAAAGCGATGAGATTTATGGAAGAGTTGACTCTCCATTTAACAATGTATTTAATAAGTCTACTACTCTAATTAGGATTACCAAAAGGATTCAAACCCTAGCTCTCTTTTCTTGACACTGAATCTGGCCAATTCTATATATATATATAAATGCTCTGTGCATAATGAGTACCTTTAAAACAAAAGAACCAATGAACGAAATCACACCAAATTTGGCAACAAAATGTCTCACAGCACAAGGAGTGACCATCACTCAAAAAATTATGATTTTGTCATTTGTAGTTGCTGGGATTTATAGTTCACCTACAATCAAAGAGCATTCTGAACTCCATCAATGATAGATCTGGACCAAACTTGGCACAAGCACTCAATACACCCAAATATGAACACTGGTGGAGTTTGGGGGAAATAGACCTTGACATTTGGGAGTTGTAGTCACTGGGATTCACAGTTCTCCTACAACCAAAGAGCATTCTGAACCACACGAACGACAGAATCGGGGCAAACTTTCCACACAGAACCCCCATGACCAACAGAAAATACTCAAGGCCATCAGTCCAACTCCCTTCACCAGGGCAAGAAAACGTAATCAAAGCCCTCCTGACAAAGAGCCATCCAGCCATAGATATAGATAGATATGATCCGCACACACACAGATATAGTGTCATAGATTTGAAAGGGACTCCTGAAGAAGGACAATTATATGTTGCATGTTCCAAAGTAGTCAAACCAGACACTTTCCACATCAACACTGACAAAGAAACAGCAAGAAATACTGTTTACCCACAAGCATAAAGAAATTACATATATTAAGAACCAACACTTTCTCATTACTTTATTTTCCAGATCAACAGACTGGGCCACAGCAACGCGTGGCAGGGGACAGCTAGTCTTCTATATAAGAATAGAATGTATACTTGAATTTCAGAAGACACAGAAAAGTTTCTCAAGTTTTTTTACCCAAATCCCTAAGTACTGACACTTAGGATAGTATTGACCACAAAAAAATGAGTTCCTAACTACAGTCACCAGGGTAGTGTTGATCCAAGAAGAATCTATTATTTTTTTTGAATATTTTTATTGAGCAAAATTATAGATTACAATAAAACAAACATAATGTGGGAATATACACAAGGGAAAATGAGAAGTAGGGAAGGAAGGGATCAGTAAGGATCAAAGAAAAGAGAGAGAAGGAATGGGGGGGGGGGCAAAAGAATGATTGATTTCTCATGTTGCACTCTGTTATTTCTGACTGTCTAAGAATCTATTATTGATTATTTAAAGCATTTATATTCTGCCCTTCTCACCTCAAAGGGGACTCAGGGCGGAACACAACATATATATGGCAAACATTCAATGCCAGAACATAAAAAAACTATAAACATACACAGACTTTAAAATCAGTTATATCCACTTTAAAATCAATTGTTAAAACCATTTCAAAACAGCCATACTGGATCCGGTCAGCAGGGTAGGGTTTCCTATTATTATCTTATTGCACTGGTCCCATAGCTAAGTTTTACCATCTTTTTGAAGGTCAGGAGGGAGGGGGCTGATCTAATTTCACCAGGGAGGGAGTTCCATAGCTGATGGGCAATCACTAAGAAGTGCTCTCATTGCAGTATTTGAAGCTTCTGAACAGTCTTCAAAGATAACCCCACTTAGAGCACATTGCAGTAGTCTATCCTGGATGTATTGAGAGCATAAATTGCTGAGGCCAAGTCTGACTTCCCAACTGGTGCACAAGTTTAATTGTGCGAAAGCCCTCCAGCCACTATACATCCAAATGCTTCATTGGTTGTTTACGATATATACTGAAGTATATTAACTTAGCCTGGAAAATGGGAAAATTAGTCAGGAATAGCTGGAACTCTTTTTTAAGAAAGAAAAAGAATATAGCAGGTGCTACTAAAAAATGAATGTCACATCTGGGGAGTGTGACATTACATTGGATCTCTCAATTTTTCAGTGAAATGTTTTAGTAGGTAATTCTGCTTGTGCAACACAACACCAAAGTAGGAATTAGAACGAAAAATGGCTTTTCAGTGAACAGCGTCACAACAGCAAGAAGCTGCATGAATATTACCAATGCATCAAGCTCTACAGGCTCACATTTCACTCTAGCATGTAAAACAATCTTTCGCTCCATCAGATTCTCTTTCTTATAGCAATAAAACATTGTGTGTGGATAGAGGGATGCAATTACTTGCCATTTTCTAAACTTACTCTCGCCTCTCAATTTGGATACTCCCATTAGAATTTTATTTAAATAAGAACTGTTGTGTATTGTACTGCCATACTCCCCCGCTCTCTTGTCTCCCAGTATTGCAGTCAAGTCCTACTTCTGGTGCAATTATAACAATTCTCTGTAACTAACTTGATCAAAAATGGACCTTAATTACAAGGAATATTTACTTGTTAAAATAGTATTTGTTAATTTTAAAACTTTGGTTTATATGTTGAGCCTCAGATGGCAAATACTGAGAAGCTGGTGTGTTCATGCACCTTTTCTATGTATTACCAGATGGCAATGGAAGAAAAAAAATATATGCATAAAATATTATTAGCTCTATTCGGGCATTTAGAATAGTATTAAAATATACATGCAAAGAAGGGACCATGTTCTCAGGTGGAGAGCATTTGCTATGGATTGAGGTTCTCCACACAATCATAAAACACTCATTTCTCATGTGGAGAGGGATACGTATGTTCCCCTCATCACATATTTACCTTAATCCTATTCCAAATACCTAAATACAGCTGTGTCATTATGTTTCTAATGGGAAATAGAAAAATGTAGTGATAGGAATTCCCTGACCTATAGTAAAAATATACTTTACATTGGGGAAGATGGAAGAGGTAATAATGATGAGTGGCATGAGCTCCACTGATTCTTTTTGGACATATGGCTGATAGGTCTAGTTAGTTTAAGGAAAGGCTACTTTGGTAGTCCAGAGTAAAAGCAACTCTGCTGCTATTTGTGCCTACAATTTTAAGTAAGAGCAATTCAGGGAAGACTTGGCAGAAAAGGTGAGGACAAGTCTCAGGGCTCTCTAACTGCCAAGGGGGATCTATTAATAAGTCTCTCAGAAGCACAGTGGCTAGTATCCAACCCTATGGCAACTGGCTAGCAACCATAATTAATAAATTGGCAACAATGAACAATGTTGCTCTTTGGAGATGGAATCAAAATTGGTGGAAGTGTGCCATTGCTGGCCTCCACAAATGTGTAGCAGAGTGTTCAACTTTTCCACCAGGCAAAAACTTCCTGCCCATGTAAGCAGCAGCTAGCAGAAGGCATTTCTGTGGTTAGGGTGTGGTAATGGTTTTGATGGCTTTCAAGCTATTGCTCCCAAATCCCCAGGAACCCACTTATCAGGCCTCAGAGTCATACTATCCTTTAGCATGATCCCAGTTGATGCAGGTCAGAAGGCTTTGGGCTGGAGCACTAAATCCATCATTTTATTGAGCCTCATGCCGCCTCACATGCCATTTTTGAAAGAGTCTGAGCTCCATAGGGTGTCTTTATTTTTTAAAGATAGCATGAATAGTGAACTGACAAATGGAATGTCTTCAGATTACTATTTTGAATGGTGTGATTTTAATAATTGGTTTTAGATTGTGATGTTTTAATGTTTTGTTTTAAACGTAAATATTTATTTTATTATATGTTATTTCTGGCATTGAATTGTTGCCAAGATTGTAAGGTTGCCCTTTGGGGTAGAGAAAGGCAGGATATAAATGATGTAAATAAATAAATAAAAAAATCTGCTTTATTTTATGACTAGCTTAGATACCAGAGGTTGCCCAGGTTAGTGATTCTTGTCAGGGGTTTTATACAGTCATAAAACTCCTGTTCTTATGGAAGGTCTGCATGTATTAACTCAAATGACCTTTTAGTTGTTTTGTAACTTTTTCTTGCCATTGGAAATGCTTTTAACTTTGACCTAGAACAGACTGTATGGACTAAAAACTTTTGACATTGCTTCAAATTTAAGTCTGTTACTTTTGCCAATCTTTGTATATAAGGAGAATCTTCCTTACCCCATAAAACACCTCCATGTAACAACCCATGCTGAATAGTTCGTAACCTTCAGTCTTTCAAAAGGTAAAATACTACTCACAGAGAGAGACATTGCCGCTCAGCTGCTCTTCACCATTTCACAACTCCCAAGTATACTAGTCTTTAGAGTCCTTGCACTAGTTACCCTGGTTACACTAGCTGCACTGGGTATACTGGGCCCATGAGTGACGTCAGGGGTTCTATGCAGTCATAAAACTCCTGTTCTTGTGGAAGTGACTTTGTTCATTCCAGTTAAGGAACCAGATATCCAAAAGTACAGTTGTAGTGGTCTTCTACCCAAACAACAACAGACACCGAGACTTTTGTTCTTTCCTAAATAAGCAGGAAGACTTCACAATTCTCTCTGGATGTGAGTGGATTGCAACTTGCATCATCCTCTTTCATTGCCCCCCATACCCTTGCAGTATTTACATTTGGTCATGAAGGTATGTGTGCCAAGTTTGGTCCAGATCCAGTGTCAGTGGGGTTCAGGTTCGATTGCATTCTTTAAAGTTCCCCTGATAGTTGTCCAGCCAAGTTTTACACATCTCTCCTCTTTAATTTTTAGAGATGCCTCTGCTAGAACTGCTGGTTCAAGGTTACTTTGTAAATCCCTCCTCTGTTGTATTTAATACTATCTAGGCAAACAGGACATACATTTTGTAGTTGAAATTTATTTAGGAAATCTGGTTCATTCAAGAAACTACTGCTCTCAAGTATTGAAGTTGTTCCAAATGACATTTCCTTAGGGACCCTCAAATTCTGTGACAAATTTCTCCCTCAACTTGAGTGACTTCGGTTATTGATTTTGAAAATAGCTACGCCTAAAATATAACATTTTTTCTGTCAATATCTTGCTTAAATTAGTGGAATGGAAATATTGTAGGCATGCAAAGAATCTGGATACTTTATTGGTAAATAGCTTGTCCAAAGAATAGACAACTTCAGAGTTAGTCAGCAGGGCACATTGCAAACATCTGCTTCCCAGAAATATCTTTCCATCACAAATATACTTCTTTATTTTAGCTGTCACATACAATGTGACATATAGAAGAAAAAGGTGAGACAATTATGCAGATCTGTGATGAGATACACACACATGCACACACATTCAGATTGACTCAGAAATGCAGTTAAATTTCCCATTCTGAATCTGTTCCTACCAGGCTTGACACATTAGTATTCCACTGGCAGCTGCCTATAGGTAGTAATATTGTTTTGCCTGTAACCGGAGGGAACAATCAAACTAAGCCATTCTCCAACTATAAACCAGGCAAAGTAATTGGGTTTAATTTTAATTTTTGTAATAGCTTTAAATTAATAGAAGCAGCTGCTGCCACAGTGTGTGGGTGTCCTTTTCTATCAGGCATAGGAGAAAAGGGTAGAAAGTAAACAATGTCCATTTAGGACGCAAAGGTTAATATATGTATTTTTCTTATCAAAACTTCAGTTGGCCCTCTCTAGAGCCCTGCCTCTTTTATTTCTCTGACTCTTCCCTTTTCTCCTTTTTTCATTCTCAGATAAAATCTAAATTTGATTAATTTCTGTGTAAAGATGCCTTGTTGGTGTTGAAACAACTGACTCTTCTTTTCCATTGGATCAGAGAACAGATTAATCTGACAAAGTTTTAGAATAGATTAACAGTCCCATAACAACAAGAATTTTGGGGTTCCCCCCAATAGTTGAGATTTATACCCCTGAAATTAGGATAGTTCTTCTGCTATGGTAGTGAAATTGCAAGACAAGAAACTCATCAAACAAGAAACCCTAAACTTAACTGTGACTGATTCTGTCCAGTGATGTCAGTCTAACACTGGTGGAATTGATTCCGTTACCTCTAAGGACACCCTCATTGTTCCCCAGATTAGGGGATCTCTGGAGTAGGTTTAAGGGGGTTCAATAAAGTAAACCAATGAGGAAAGCAACAAAAGTAAAGACTCCTGCAGTACCATGAACTTGAAGAACTCATATCTCTTGAAATTCCACGGAGTCCATTGTCTGAGTAAAACTACAAGTTAGTTGTTTTGTTAGAAAGTTTGGTAAATCAAGTGTTAGATTTCAGACAATTAACAACAAGGCAAGAATTTAAAAAAATTAACAAAAGAGAGACATACACACAACTCTTTAGATAAGAGTTAAATGAAATGTAAAAGAAACAGTAAGTACTAGCTTGCCCTCCCCCACACTTTTGCCAGTTTAGAAGCCAGTTGGGCAATACACTAATTGAGCAAGACAACAATTAAATAACAATTATTTTTTTAAAATCTTTGAGCTAGAAAACATTTATCTACAACAGTATAATCTGCATGATTGGACAACTAATGAGAGTGATCTGATCTCATATCAAAATAAGTTGAACAGTAGAGCCAGAACTTGGGAAAGTTTCTTTTGTTGTTGTTTTTACATCATTCATAGAATTCCCCATTCAGTACAATGGGTGACTTCAGTATTTGGGGAATGGTCATCCAATAGGAACGGCAAAAAAGGAACTTGCCCAAGTAACTTTTCAAATCCCTGGCATATATTATTTCAAAATTCTATTAGCATAGCCTGCTTTATGAAAGCATGTGATATTTGTTCTGGAATCAATGTGCTTCTCCATACCAGTTGCTGGCAAATCTAGACATCTGGCTAGCCTATGTGGGAAAATAATAGATAGGTCGTTGGAATGATATGGCAAGTTTTTGAAATATTTGTTTCTCCATGGTCTTGAAAATATTTATGGTTAAATAACCATCAGGATATTCAGTTACCTTTAAATAAATAAATCAAAGAACAATAAGCAAGAGTCGACCTCTTCATCTATTGGGGTCCAAGAACCAGAGAATAAGAAAAGACACATACTTTTAATTTCATTTTAGTTAATTCTGTCTCTCACAGACTTTATTGTATTTTGTCAGGAAGATTTTAGTTTTTCTTTGCATTCTCCTTAACTGATTCTAATTGAGAACATGCTATTTTTATAATAGAAAAATTGTTCCTCTTTTTCGTATTAAGCAATGAAAGCCAAAACTGAGCTTCTGCAGTTGCCTGGTTTCTCGGAACTATTACAGTAGGATGCATTACTATTGTTGTGTCTGTAAATTATATTTTCTTCCCCATCATTACCTGATGGTAGCTGACTTCTACAAACATTAGATGGAACCTGTTTACTATAATGCTTAATTGAATAAGCTAGTGTCTGGAGGATGATAGCATGTTTTTGCCAAATAGGATTGGAGAATTATTGTATTTGATTACAAGACTCGCGTGGAGTCTGTCCAGATAAGGGTAGAAAGTCTGTACCCACAGCCAGCCTTCCTAGGGAATAGATCTTTTCTCTCAAGACTGGTAAGTAATTGCATTAAAATTTGGTGGAAGTGCTAAGATATTATACAGACCAAGGCTGTCTCATTTGAATTAACCTTTGCAAACTATATCCATTGGCTGCTTTGGTTTTTCCTATTATTTCCAGAGTATTCACCTGCCTACCCTATTGCCTCCTTATTATATCTGGAGGCATGCTCTGATTTTCTTTACATTTTAGAAAGATCATTTTTTTCATTAATATTTAATATTATTTATTATAAATATGAAAACCAAATAAGCAAAATCTGGACTAGTTTGGGCCCTGCCTATCTTTGTGACTGTATCCCCCCTATAACTCCTGCATGAGCATTAAGATCTGCCGGGGAGGCCCTCCTTGCAGTCCTGCCGCTATCTCAAACACAGTTCGTGGGGATGAGGGAGAGGGCCCTTCCAGTGGTGCCCCCCTGCCTTTTGAACGCCCTCCCCAGGGAGATTAGGCAGGCCCCCACACTGTCCTCCTTTCGGAAGAAATTGAAGACTTGGATGTTTGGACAAGCCATTGAGAATGGGTAACCCCAATGGTCCACTATTAATGATAGCACTGCACTTTTGTCCCATTCCCTAGTTCATGACCTACAACTTGCACTATCCCATTCCCCTGGTTATGGTTGACCATGTTTTATGACAGTTATCACCATAGGTTATTGGACACTATTTTAAATTTAAATAATTGTTTTATAAGCTTGTGGTTTTATCTTTTATTGTATTGCGTTGTTCCAGGCACATTGTGCCATATGTAAGCTGCCCGAGTCCCTTTGGGGAGATGGAGGCCGGGTACAAAAATAAAATTGTTGTTATTATTATTATTATTATTATTATTATTATTATTGAATGTGGGAGATACTGTTTTTAAAAAGTGAATGGAATTTTCAAAAAACTATAGCTATAGACATAAAAGTTGTTGGATTTGCTCCTTGCAATCAATGAGAATATGACTTCTTTCACAGAAGACAGAACTTTCATTTTCCATATACTGTATGTAAAGTACTATGGTGATTTTGTTTGACTTTTTCTTCTGTCATCACTGTGTTTGGATATCATGTCACTTTGGCTTAAGTTAGAAGAACATAGGAAAGCTTTCTTGTTACATTTTGCTTGGATTACACATTTGTAAATGAAAGGTGTGGGCTATAAGCCATGTGCAATTTCAGAGTGGTCCCACGGTGCCTCCTCACCCCTTATTCTTCTAAACCAAGAAGGCCATTATTACTTTTCTGGATTTTTAGCCAGGTACATTTTGCTCTGCAGTTGTAATACCACGAGAGTTTTTGAAAACAGAGGGGGAGATTTTTCTTTAAATGAATGGATGATTCCACCCCCAAGTAACAACTGCTGTGCCCATAATCATTTTTTGCCATCATGCAAAAATAGGTTGGGGGGGGGGGTAGTGCATTGTAACGATTTAAGCATTGGACTACAATTTTGGAGATTAGGGTTTGATTCCCCGCTCAGCTATGAAAATCCACTGGTTAATCTTGGCTAAATTATGAACTGCCAACCTCAGAAGAAGACAAAAGAAACCCCCATTGAATAAATGTTGCCAAGAAAACCATGTGATAACCTCACATCGATTTCCCACAAGTTAGAAATGACTTAGAGGCACACAAGTTTGACGAGTGACAGAAATGCAGTCTAACATTCTATCATGACACAGTTAGAAATGAAGCAACTGAATTATGATTAAGGGATTGGTGCAATGTGTTTTTTTGTGTATGGGGTTATTATGTTTTGATATGTTTAATGCTTTTAAATTGTATGTATATGTCTATTGTTTCTAGGGATATTATGTTATGTTTTATTTGGTTTGTATAATGAGGCATTGAATTTTTGCCTAGATGTACGTTGTACACCGCTCTGACTCCTCTGCGGGGTGAAAAGATAAATAAACAAACAAACAAACAAACAATAAAGTAAAGCAGCTGTTTGGGGGTGAGGCTCCTATAAAGGGGTACTATGAAATCATTGTCATTTAATCAGCTAATATTATATTTGAACTTCAAGACTTAGGGAGAATTTCTTGTGGTGAAATGTTCTTTTAACTTCTGTGACCAGAATAATGTGGCTAGTGTTAGATGCCCATGGTTTGGGACTTGGTGGATAGGATTTGCTGTTGTGCTTCAAGCAACAAAGTGTTCAGGGTTGGTTGACATAAATAATAACTACTGTTTTTGCCAAGTAGAATTTGAATAAAAAAGCAATTGTCCAGTCTTATTAAATTAAATGAATTTGAATGAGATCTGCTTCAGATTTGTGAGGAATATTTGTCTATTTTCTCTGCTCTGGCCTTGAACATACCAGAAGCTTTTATTGAAAAAGTTATTCTCATTATGGAAGAAAAGACAGGAACTTGTTCTTCTTAATTACAGGAACTTTATCAGCTTCCTGTAATGAAATTGAATTGATTCTGTGTAAATAATTTGCCCATGACATGATTTTTCATTCATATATTTCTATAAATTCTTCACTATTTATTAACATCCTTAAAAACACATAATAATGGTTATCCCAGAATAACTATAAGCTGTGATAGACAGACACAAAGATGTGTGTTTGGATATAACAGATTATCTTATACCGTTTCCACAAAAATATGTGTCCATGTGACTTAGCTATTGCTTTTTAATTTTGTCTAATCCTTATTGTACATGTCTTCTTTTATCTTTTAGGCAAAGGTTGCCATCCAAAAATGTATACTATTATCGTTGCCCTGATCACAGAAAAAACTATGTGATGTCATTTGCTTTCTGCTTTGATCGAGAAGATGACATATACCAGTTCGCTTACTGTTATCCATATACTTACACCCGACTTCAGCATTATCTAGATAACTTACAGAAGAGAAACATGGACTACTGCCGCAGAGAACTTCTGGGACTTAGTGTGGTGAGTAAGCACAATAACGTCTGAAATCTTTTCTTATGACTTCTTGGCCTTAATTGGTGATTAAGTAGTACAACCAAATTCTTTGCTGATAGAGTCAGGTCTATATTTGTTTTTGTTGCTATCAAGGAGATGGACAAAACTGCTACAAAATGTGGATTTGCTTCTACAAATATTAAATGAGAAATCTGCAGAAACCTCAAAGTACTGGCTTTACTAGTTGTGTCTTCATCCTCCACCCCCCCCCCCTTCCATCTATTCAGCATGGATTGGTCAAAATGTAATGTATGCCTTTGTAATGGAATGTCATGGTTAATGAATTTTCCATTTCTACCTGCCATTATAAAAGATTGTGTCATTTTAGGGTTTTTGGGTTATATGGCTATGTTCTAGAAGCATTCTCTCCTGACGTTTCACCTTCATCTATGACAGGCGTCCTCAGATTCTGAGGATGCCTGCCATAGATACAGGTGAAACGTCAGGAGAGAATGCTTCAAGAAGATGACCATATAGCCTGAAAAACCTACAACAACCCAGTGATTCCGGCCATGAAAGCCTTCGACAATACATTATAAAACATATTTATTAATATACTTTGTTCAGCAGTACCTCTGCCCAGTATGACTAGGCTAACTGAAGTCCAATTAAAAAAAGGGAAATAAATAAATAATGTTTCTTAGTACTTCAGTAGTTCAGTTGCTGGTTTAAGAGAACACGCGCCACAGTTCTATGCAATGCACGTTGGAGGTGTTTCTCGCATGAAGTTGAACTATCAGGTTAAAGAATGACTGCACAATGATGGATTTCTACATAGCCACCTTTAAAACCTGATACCAGGTTGGCATTGGGAAAGAGTCCACCATATATGGGGATGAAGACATTGCAATGTTGTTTTATTAAGCAAGACAAACACTGGTGTGATATTTTACTCCATAACCTCAAGGATTTACGTATTTAATTTAAGAACTATTCAACCCAGAAGCTTCATTGATTAAAGTATCTAGGAAAATTTTTGAAAGTAGAACACTATGGTAGGGGTGGGTTGGCATGAAGAGGTATTGATGTTGGTTAAGCATCTGTCTTAAGAGATATGACATTCTGATCACAGATACAGGTAATTGCTGGTATGCACACCATGTTGAAATTGTGTGTGTGTGTATTCTTTGTTACATCTGAAAACATTTTTAAAAAATCTGTACAAAATTATTATATTGGGATTTTCTAAAGTATAATAAGATGCTTAGGTTTGACACAGTAGGTGTTGTTGACGATGGAAGTGTTTTGTTGTTTTTCTATCTTCTTGCTTTAGAAATGTATTTTTCTGCAGTAGACATGGGGCTTGAGAAAAGAAGTTGTATGAACTTAAATGGTGGACTGAAGTACTGTACTAATCTGATGGTTCTTTGGGTCTTGGCTGCTATATCTATACAGGGTGAGGCAGCATAACCTCCTTTTTTCAAAACTTAATAAAACCCATTGTATGTATATTTTTATAATATAGGCACATACCTAAAGTTTTGTTTTATATAGTTTTGAAGATGAAATTAGGTAGGTGACATCCCCCATTGTCCATTCTCCATACACTGAGTAAACCGATTTCTGGCATTTCTCATGACTCTTGCCAGCATAGCAGGCGTTATGTTGGCAATTTCTTCCTGGATGTTGGTCTTCAAATCTTGTAGGGTCCTTGGACAGTTCACATAAACACGGGATTTAAAAAAAAAAACCCATAGAAAAAAATCACAAGGGGCCAAATCTGGAGAGCGGGCCAGTCACTCCAAATCCGCTTGAAAAGTAGGCCTCAATGGCAAAAGCACGCTCCTCACTGTTCCAACGCATGATGGCGACTGAACTGTGTCAGGACAAAATTTTATACTCCCGCCTCTCAAACGAGATCACTAGCGCTCCGCTACGTCTTCAACCGACTGAATGGCGCGCATTTTAAAAAAGGAAGTTATGCTGCCTCACCCTGTATTTCGTGTAATGCATATGTAATGTTAACGTAAGTATTTGCAATAGAAGGTATTTTATCAACTATCCTAGTCTGTGTAAGAAACAAGTTACTCTATATACTCATAGAACAGTCTAGAAATTTTAGTCAAAAAAGCCCCCCCCCCCCCCAAAAAAAAACCCCACTGGATTGACTTTATCCATGGGTCGATGTAACTAGTAGGGAAGGAACCATCCCATTCTCTGAGTAAAGAAAAGTCTATCCTGAAAAAAACCTAAAAGAAGGACCATTTGCCACTACTTTCACTGCTGTGGTGCTACTTTTGACTGTTTTGAATGCCTGGGTGAGAAAATGGAAGCAATGGCCAGGGGCAGCTGGTTCCTGGAGGTGTCAATGGTGCTTTCTCCTCTCCACGAAATTACCCTTGGGTCATGGGTCATATCAAAATCCATAATTTTGGCCCCAAAACATTGCAATGTATACATGAAGTCAACTAAGCATGAGTATATACAGTACTACAAAGGGTGCAGAACTGCTTTATTGTTCTCAATGTCTGCCAGAAAATGGAGAAATTGAAATTTATCATCCGTAATAAAAGATTCAGACTAAGGTTATTGTATATAGAGACTGGTGAGGTATTCATAATAGCGCATTAACCGTTTTAGCACATTTATGGATTTTTTACTCTGAAAAGTTCCTCAATTAAAACCATAAATACTTTGTGAAATTCTTTGAAAATTCAAAATGAAAGAACAATACAGAGCATGGAATTCCCATTAGATTGCTCAAATACATAGCACTTACAGAACCAAATGGCACAGATTCTTATTGTCACAATGAAGATAAGCAGATCCAATTCTACTTTTTATGTTTTGGGGATATTTTTTTTAGAGTTCTCACATTGTCAGTGTGCCAAATGATCTTGATAATAAGCTTGATAGCATGGTAGAAATTCACTGGGAAATTTGTATTTACTGATATGATTATTTTGTCTGCACTGGCTTTGGAAAATACCAGATATAGTAAATATACATTTCTGGACATACTTTTTTTGATCCGTTTAAAAAGCTTATTTGAACCAAATAATTAAGACAAAAGGGCATGTTTTTTGAGAATTGAGAAAGCTAAGCAGCCAGTCTTTCATTGGTCACAAATATTTTAGCAGTGTTGATATGCTTTTATATGAACATAGCAAATGATAATGTGCTGTGCTGGACTGCTAGGGAATCCTCTGGAGCCACTTTTCATGCTGTTCAAGTGTCACATAGAAGAGCAGAGAGGGAAAATAATTTTGATTTTAGGCCAAATTGTGCAGCCTCTAGCTGGTCCACATTGGTACCTTAGTGGGAGACTGCCAATGAATGCCAGCTGATATAAGCCATTTTTCAGAGGAAGTGACTGGCAAAGCCATCACCATGTATTCCTTTCCCAAGAAGGCCCCTGTTCCTGAAAAGGACATGAAGGTACATGCACATAAGCAAAGACAGTGAAGCAAGAGCTATTTTCATCATCACCTAACTAAGATATACTTTTGAAGTCTTCTAATGAGCCCTTTCAAGGAATTGAAATAATATTTGAAAAATGTTCAAATAAAAGGTTAGGAAACGCTGATGAGAAGACTCCTAGATGCAGGAAGTTATTACTATGAAAATCTCAATGACAGTCAGTGTGACTGATATTCTGTTAAAACAAAGCCTGTGCTCCCTATGCTCTATGACTTTAATTATTTTAAAATTGATCTTTTTTAGCTATAGTATGATATTTTGGCTGCCAAGTGATGAAGTGAAAACATCAAGGGTTATTGGGGGCCACAAAACAGAGCAGATGGGCTGCATGTAACCCTCGGGCAGAGTGCTACCCATTCTTGCAATAAATGTATAACAAAATATTTTTCTGGTAGTAAAAACAGGAGGAAATGACTGCCAACTGCAAAGAGTTATCTGGCACACCACTGGAATATCATCTACCTACAGTTAATTCTGCTGTAAAACAAAAATATGGAACTAGACGACCTTTTAAATCCTTCCAACTGTGTGGCTTTCTGATTATATAATCTACAATAAGTGATTTATTGTGAAAAAGATATATCCAACTTCTTACTCAAATTGTTCTGCCCACTAAATTTGATATTGAAATGTAATACTTGTTTGGCTTTAAGGTTTTCACTGTTGACTTCTGGGTTAGAATGGATCTCTCCTCTCTTATTCCAAATCAACAAATGAGAATGTAAAACAACTATGTACCGGGATTGTGGCGCAGCTGGCTGAGTGTCAGCTGCATTAAGATCACTCTGACCAAAGGTCATGAGTTCGAAGCCAGCCTGAGTTGGAGTGGGTTTCCAACCATTGTGTAGCCCGTTGTCAACCTTTGCAACCCGAAAGACAGTTGCATCTGTCAAGTAGGAAAGTAAGGTACCACCTTAAAAAAAGTGTGGGGAGGCTAAAATTAACTAATTTATGAGGCCATAAAGAAGCACTCCAGCGGGAAAGCATGCGAGGAATTTTATTTATCGTGTCATCAGCAACCATTGTATTACAATTCTAACAGAGCAAAACAAACACAGATATTAAAAAGAAAAAGGGGAAAAAAAAGAAAGAAAAAAAACCACACAGATTTTGTAAATTTGGTATTTGGTTAAATGTCCTTTGACCAGTATCTGGCCACTTGGAGTGCCTCTGGGGTTGCCGCAAGAAGGTCCTCCATCGTGCATGTGGCAGGGCTCAGGGTGCATTGCAGCAGGTGGTCAGTGGTTTGTTCTTCTCCGCACTCGCATGCCGAGGATTCCACCCTGTAGCCCCATTTCTTAAGATTGGCTCTGCATCTCGTGGTGCCAGAGCGCAATCTGTTCAGCGCCTTCCAAGTCGCCCAGTCTTCTGAGTGCCCAGGGGGGAGTCTCTCATCTGGTATCACCCATGAATTGAGGTGCTGGGTTTGGGCCTGCCACTTTGGACTCTCGCTTGCTGGGGTGTTCCAGCGAGTGTCTCTGTAGATCTAAGAAAACTATGTCTTGATTTAAGTCGTTGACGTGCTGGCTGATACCCAAACAGGGGATGAGCTGGAGATGTCTCTGCCTTGGTCCTTTTACTATTGGCTGCTACTTCCCGGCGGATGTCAGGTGGTGCAATACCGGCTAAGCAGTGTAATTTCTCCAGTGGTGTCGGGCGCAGACACCCCGTGATAATGCGGCATGTCTCATTAAGAGCCACATCCACTGTTTTAGTGTGATGAGATGTGTTCCACACTGGGCATGCATACTCAGCAGCAGAGTAGCATAGCGCAAGGGCAGATGTCTTCACTGTGTCTGGTTGTGATCCCCAGGTTGTACCAGTCAGCTTTCGTATGATGTTGTTTCTAGCGCCCACTTTTTGTTTGATGTTCAGGCAGTGCTTCTTGTAGGTCAGAGCACGGTCCAAAGTGACTCCCAGGTATTTGGGTGCGCTGCAATGCTCCAGTGGGATTCCTTCCCAGGTAATCCTCAGAGCTCGGGATGCTTGTCTGTTCTTAAGGTGAAAGGCGCATGTCTGTGTTTTAGATGGATTAGGGATCAGCTGGTTTTCCCTGTAATAGGCAGTAAGAGCACCTAGAGCTTCGGAGAGCTTCTGTTCTACCATCTCAAAGCTCCCTGCTTGAGCAGTAATGGCACGATCATCAGCATAGATGAAACTCTCTGTCCCTTCTGGCAGTGGCTGGTCATTTGTGTAGATGTTGAACATGGATGGAGCAAGCACGCTCCCCTGAGGCAGGCCGTTCTTCTGTTTCCGCCATCTGCTTCTCTGGCCCTGAAACTCAACAAAAAAGCTCCTGTTTTGTAGCAGGTTTCCTATGAGGCGGGTGAGGTGGTAGTCCTTTGTGATATTATACATTTTTCTCAGGAGGAGGCGGTGGTTCACAGTATCATAGGCTGCTGACAAGTCTATGAAGACAGCTCCTGTGATCTGCTGCCTTTCAAAGCCATCTTCTATGTGCTGGGTCAGGTTCAGCACTTGCGATGTGCAGCTTTTGCCTTTTCTGAAGCCAGCTTGCTGTGGGATCAGACAGGGGTCTATATTTTCCATAATTCTATGCAAAATAAGTCTCTCCAGAACTTTGTAGAGGTGGCACAACAGGGAGATTGGTCTGTAGCTTTTTGGGTCATTACGGTCTTTGCCTGGCTTCAAGATGGCGATGACTCTTGCTTTCCTCCAGATTTTGGGAATCTGACAGGATGCAGTGCAGTTGTTCATCAGCTCCAGCAGCCAGCGCCTTGCTTTTGGGCCAAAGTTCTTGATTTGTTCCATCCGTAGATCATCCAAGCCAGCTGCTTTGCCATTCTTACATTTGTTGAGAGCCATGTCCAATTCAGTAGATGTAAAGGGTTCATGGAGGTTGTTGTTCTCAATCTCTGGTTGTCTGGCTATTGGTTTCTTTCCTACTTTGATGGCAAGGTTGGGTTTCCCATTCTTCAAGAGTTGGTGTGCTATCTGATCTGCCTTTATGTTGGCATGGGTATTAGTTTGTGAGGGATCGTTGCTCAGCCGTCTCAGCAGCCTCCACGCCTTCTGGCTGCTCCTGCCCATGTCGACCTCTGTGATCAACTTGATCCACTGTTCTTTCTTGGCTTCAGAGATGGAGGACACAGTGCTCTGCGCTGTCTGAAGAGTCTGCTCACTGAATGGGTCTTCGTTGTGGAGCCTGTAATAGTTTTCCAACAAGGCAGCTGTTTCAGGAGTAATGCCCTGGAGGTAGTGGGTTCTGCAGCCTCTCGGTATAGAGGCACGTGAGCAGGTTTTCACTATTTCAATAAAATGTTCGTATTCCTCAGGGATTGGCGCGACCGATGTGATCATGTCATCTAACATGTCTGAGAATTTAGTCCAATCTGCCTTTCTGAAGTTGAATCTTCGTTTAAATCGAACTTCCTGAGGCCTTATTGTTGGGAACAGTTGGCATATTATTGGTCGGTGCTGTGTGTTTGGGATTGGTGGTCCCACGGATTTGGTGCATTGCTGTACAATGCTGTCGCTCACAAATAAGAGGTCTGGGTTATAACCTCGGTGCCATCTCCCGCTGTTGTAGGATGGTGGGAGCTTGCTATCATGGATGAGTGATAGTTTGTGCAGTTCAGACCAGGACAGGACAGCCTCTCCATTTCTGTTCTCTTGGGCATAGCCCCATACGTGGCTATGGCTGTTGAAGTCACCAATTACTACCGCCCTTTGGTGCCTGTCAAAGTTCTCAGGGGAGGAGAAGCAGAACTCTTCATTTGGGGGCTTGTACACAGAGGTGATGGTGATGTTATTAAGCTCTACTGTTATAACCTCGATATTGTTTTCTTCAGTGTTGTGGGCACTGCTGACTTGAAGGCCTGGTTTGACAAAGACAGCACTTCCATACTGCGCATGTGGTCTTTCCGCTACTAGAATCATTCCTGGAACTTTGGGTCGTTTCTGTCGTTCATCCCTGTGTGTTTCTTGGACACACAGCACGTCACATTTCTTATTTCGGCACAGTTCATAGAGCAGTTGTTCTTTGGCAGCTGACATGCCTTCGATGTTGATTGCGATTATTGTCATGGTTGGTCCTGAAAAGGACCGTTGGTTGTTTTGCTTCCTTGTTTGCATGCTTCAAGTCGTCTCTGGTTGCTTCTGGGTTGAGAGAATCGGCCGTCTACGAAGACGTTGCCCAGGGGACGCCCGGATGTCTTGCAATCCTGCGAGGAGGCTTCTCTCATGTCCCCTATGCGAGGAATGCGGAGGTACTTCATCAGCGTCGCAGATGGACGATGAAAGCGACAGCTCCCCTGGTGGCCAGAAAAAGTTAAATAGCCTCTGTGTAAGTCTGTATATGTCTGTATGTCAAAATTGGCATTGAATGTTTGCCATATATGAGTACACTGTAATCCGCCCTGAGTCCCCTGTGGGGTGAGAAGGGCGGAATATAAAACCTGTAAATAAATAATAAATAAATAAATATGTAAGACTAGGGCACAGAAAAGTGGTCAGGTAGTTAGGGTAGGGATGAGGAAGCCCTCCCAATATTGCTGTATTCCAACTTTCTATGACTGATGGGAACTGCAGTTTAACACTATATGGAGGGTCGCACTTTGCCTATCTCAGTTTTAGAGGAATTGAAGGTTTGTGGTTGGATCTGTTTCATCTGGACTGACTGAATCAATTTTCCTGGGACCCTCTCCCCTTCAACCCTTTCTCCAAATGTTGATGGGGCTTATGGAGAAGTATAAATTCCTGAAAATTAGAGACAACTTCTGTCAGTTAGGTTTCCGGCATAATATAGGAGGCAGACTTACCCCTATATGTTTTATTTTATTTCATTTATGATAGTTGTGTAGGAACTGGGTTACTGTGAGTAGGAACTGTTCAACTCAGTACTTGATCTACATAGAACATTCTACTGCTCTATAACACTATAAGCCTTCATATTTTCCGACGAACATTTATAGACAGACATGAACTGTATTCTCATTTTTTGTGCAAGAAGAAATTCCAATTCTTTTCATGTTCCCTAGAGATAAGACTTCATAGTATTGGGAGTGATCAAAGGTGCAACAAAACGTGCATGAAATACCTCATCTCCATTTGAAGTGGTTTTCTTATGGCAAGTGACCACAGAATCAAGTTCTTGTAGTAAACACTAGTCTCTGCTGTATAGAAAATCCTTGCTGCCCTGCCTGGGAGATGATGAGACCAGATGCAAGATGCTGGGTTCCAAACTGGACCATTTTATTTGGTTCTACGCCATTTGTTCTTCTATCCTGAGAATGCAACACAGAGTGGAAGGTCAGCTGTATGTGTGGAGTAACCTACTGTGGGAGCAGCAGTGGCAGATGTTTTCCTCCTGAGATCTTCACTGAAGTTTCTCTGAACAACATGCCTGAACCCCAGGGAGACCCTAAAATCTAGATTACACCCCAGACAGCCAATATCTAGAAGACCCATTTGAAAGTTCCTTCCCCAAGTCACTGGATTTAAAGTTTGGGATAAGTTTTCAAGCAAGCTTCAAGAAAAGTCTCTTTTCCCACTCCGTGGACACAGGACCAAGAGAGGGAGTGTCAGAATTCTTCCTTTCACCAAAAGGTTGCTATAACTTTTCACTGACTTCCAAATTTTCCCCCTACTACCAGTGAAGTGATTGCCTGTTTAAGGCACCATCCTGGCTAATTGTGCATTTCCTTAATCCACAGCGTGGGATTGGGAAAAATATGGAATAGGAAGAAAATTCCTACCTGACTACATAGCAACCAAAAAAAACGAACTTCGGACTGTGGCAGAGGCTGGGTTTGGTGATGATGAAAGAGGAAGAGAGGGCAGCAGGGTATTAAAACACAGAACACACACACCCCTATGCTTTTTGCCATGATGTAGGGGCCATTGTTAGTTAGTTAACTGGCTTCTAATTTTCATGAAGCCAGCAAATGTACCTCTCCCCATGGCTGTGTTGGACCAGGGCACAGGGGGCAGGGGCCACAATCACTTTACAAACAGTATTTTTTGTTAACACAAAAATCTGTAATACGCACCATGAATCTCAGTGGTCTCCAAAATCAAAGCAGTTGATTTTGTAAGTCTAGCATTCACAAAAGCTTGGGTTATTTTGTATATGAAAATCACAAGCAATTTTATGAAATACTTTATATTCTGCTGTGCTGGCATATGAGGTAACCGTTTCTTTGACTAAATTGAAATAGTGTGGATCCACTTTTAACTTGAGTTAAATTTCATTCCCACTGAAACCAATAAAACTTAAGTGAAGAGTAACTTCACAAATTTTGGAGATTGTTCTTTTGTCAAAAGTCTTTGGTTAAGTCTGTAGGTCATCCCTTTTCCCTTTTCCCCACCTTTCCATTCTTAATGCATTAAAAAAGGTACACATCTGCTTGAAGTTTAGAATGCAAAAAAGTTTAATGGCTCTGCAGGATTGGGAAAGCAAAATCAACTGTGGATTGTTATGACCCATTTTATGGCAGGAAAACCTGCTGGAGGGAATAATGATCAACGGACTGTGTGTTATGTTGTTTACCGCCAATCTATACAAGCTTATTTTGTTTAAACATATTAAAACAACCGGCTGTGATGCTGTTTCTACATTACTATAAGATTATTAACTACATCTTTCTGTCACTTACTATTTGCATGTCTGTACTCAAGGACAAATGTGAGAGGATGATTGAGAAAGGAAAGAATAACAGACTATTGGAATACCAAATAATGGATTTCCTTGACAAATATATGGAACATGAAATAATTAATGTTTTGTTGCCTATTGGACCAAGAAAAAACAGGGATACAATGCCATAACTTTAGATTTAAGAGTTAGTGGCAAAATTGTTTCTATTTGACACTTAGAAATGAATATTTATATAAATTAGAAACAATTTATATAAATTGTCCTTAGAATTCCATTAAAGGAAATTCATCCTTGGTATCTCAAAGATTTTCTGTGTCATAGCAGGTAGATGATATGTCAGAAACAATCCAGTTATATTTGTGATTTGGATGTTTGTAGTGGATTATAGAATGTGATTTAGTGGTGGTGGTGAGATTTGACATATGTAAACTATGTTCAGGAAGTTTCATGATCATGAAAACATGATAATGTTTTAATGTGTATGGTGCTGATATTTTAATCGTGTTATGAAGTGGCATTGTGTTGTTATTGTATATTCTTTGTATGTTAACACATGTTGTGAACCGGTCCGAATCCCTCTTTGAAGGTGAGAGGGTCGGTATATAAAACCTCGAAATAAATAATAATAATAAATAATTTCACTGAAATATGAGGTGAGGTTGAGTTCTTCCGGTTTGGAAATTGCGGGTGATTATGACTTCTGTTTATGTCTCAGAGTCTGTTAAAATGGAGAAGAAAAACATATGGAGGTGAAAGAGAAGACTTGTTGGCTCCTGCTGTTTTTAAAAATAAATACTTTACAAAACCTAGACTCCGCCTACCCAGATGTTACCCATACCTGAATGTTTGCAGTGTTTCTGACACCTTTAACACTTGTTATTTGTAAGAACACTATCATTTCCAAAAAAATTAACTGGTGATCAGGAAAAAAATGGTCTGTAAGACAAGAAGAAAACATTTAACAAAGGAAATTAGCATGAAACAAATTTCTCATTTAAAGTCTTTTAATGTTTTACTCATTTCATTCTCAACTTCACCTTTAGCAATGTGCTCAGGAAAATATTAGTTGCTTGCAATATTCAAAAAGTTGCTTTATAGCTTAAAATAAATTGTGATGTGACCTCAATTTTCTGTATATAAGTAGATTATGCTAGTGCCTTAATATATGCCATGCAGTTTTAAAAAGAAATCTTCTTTTTAAGCTACAGTTTCATATAGCAGACATTTATAGCCCATTCCTATGCATGTCTGCACAATACCAAGACCCACTCCTGAAGTTTTAATAGTCTAGGTCAGTGGTGGTGAATCTATGACATGTGTTCCAGAAAGGGCATGCAGCACCTTCTCTCCTTATGGTTCTAGAGGCCTCTACTACCGTATATAAATATGTATTGTAACATACACATTTTAAAAAATAAAATCAGAATGTACACAGCAGTTAGCTGGTGACAATGAAGAAGGGAAAAGCCCTCTAATAGAGAGGAATTGTGAGAGAATAAAGTTTACTAAAGAGAACATGATTTCTTCCTCAGTTCTTCAACTGTCCTTTTGGTCTTTTTCTCTCTTTCATGGATGGTATGTTCTTTGGAAGGTTGTTTAGATCAAGTCAGTATCCTTTTAGGCATCCTGCACATGAATAGGAGTTCACTTTTTGAATAATAAGAATTGTAGGTCCAGGGGTGGGGGATGGGCGGATCAGGATTTTAGAGATGCTTAGGTGGGATGGATTTGGTGAAGGGTTGTCAATTTCATTCTGCCATGACTCTAGCTAAAATACTTACTAATTGGTGTCAGTATTGTTAAGCCCTCTTCTATTATTGCTATTAAAAATTGGCAATAATGTACTGGGAGCAAGGGATTTAAATTTAGAGAGCTCCTGCACATCCACTATAAAGTCTGGGCATCCAGTTGCTCATTACTAGGACATTGATTGTTTTGTATTCGAAGATGAGCTTGGAGACTGTTCCATTCAATTTATGCTCCTACAAGGAATTATCAGCTCAAAATATTCATATTCTTGGGCAGGGACTTATAAACTTTGATGACATTACTGGAAGAAAATATGCTCAATTTCATTTCAATGTGAAGTACTAACTATAGCAGTACTGAAGAAGAAGTGTAAGAAGAATTGGTGCATATATTGTTAACAATGCACTGATTCTTTAAGCTGAGTAGAAAGACTGAGACAAGAGAGATTTAGGAATAGAAGGGTTCATACAGAGCATTTAATCCTGTGCAGAGAACATTAATCCTACTGATGTTAATTTATTAGTTTTAAAGATGGCAGTAATGTAGATGAATTCTAAGGTTTATTTAGAATTAAAATGTACAATTTTCAGTTATCTTTCAGCTATGAAGCCAGCATATTGGGCTGCTAATGCAATGGAAGAACTTGTTAGGCAGCATGAAACCAACACAACATATTTTGCCCCTACTTTCTAGCCTATGGAAGAAGGGAGGCATTTTGCTGTCCTTTTTATTCCAAAAGGCTTTTAAAACAGGAAGTGCTGTTGTTTTAAGCTGATTTGTTTTAATAGATTTTTATCTTTTAAAATTGCATTTTATTCTTTCAACTAGAAGTATAAATAAATAATACTGTGAAAACTTTAATTTTATTTTAATATTCCCTTGCTGCATGTTTTTAATTGCATTATTCACTTTTTGAGCTCCAATTTTAGGAGAAAAGCAATAGCAACAGCAATCCATATGAAAGCGTTACACTTGTGATGTAATGCATGCAATCAGATTTAAAAATTTAAAAATATTTAAGTGAAGGGTGGATGCACTTTAACATAAGTCATGATTTGGAAGTCCAAGTAAGCAGAAGATGACTGAAAAGACATCCTAACAGATGCAGATTAATTGACAAATGTCAAATAACCTCTAAGAGATAGGAATAAGAAACCACTCCTCTTTCAAGAAGATGTTTCCAACTGCAGTTGGGGTTGGTCCTCATCTCCATTGCTAAGCTAAAGAGATGGCATTGTCCATAGACACCTCCAAGGTCATGTGGCCAGCATGACCAGTGATTAGGATAGGGAAACCAAAATCACCTCTCGTTGTATTAGTGTGTGATGAGATTGCTCTGTCAAACCCATAGTCACAAAAGTTTAGGCAGTAACTACAGTTTTTTTTTTAAAAAAAAACATTTTCTAGGATAAGTTATGTTGTGATTTGAGTACATGTCGCAGCATTTCTTTTTTAGTGCATAAAATTTATGTCATTTTGCACTGGATTTTTTAAATTAGATGTCCATATTATCAGGAAATCTTGGAGAAATGCATTGAGAAACAATTGAATGCCTTTGGGTTTAATCCTCTTACCAAGTAAAATGTGCTTAGTCTACGTAATCAGTGACTACAGTGTTTATTTACTAAAATACCTATACCCCAGGTCATCTCAGAGACCACAGAAAAACTTACAAAAAAATCAGTCTCCCAACGGCTCCCATCCCATGACACACTGTAACTTCTGGCTGGGTTCCATCATAAAGGAGAAGGCAATCTGGCACATGCCACCTTGGTTCAATGGGGTGGGGGTGGGGGTGGGGGTGGGGGGGAGAGGAAGCCAGGTGGTGGACACTTCCCCTCATGGAATGAGGACATGGGTGAGTCAGACAATTCAAAGTGTGGGGCGATGGGTTTACCATGGTGATTCCAGCAGCACATGTGAAGAGGTCCCTAAAGCAACAGATTAAAAACAGCTAAAACCATGTAAAAACCATTTATACATCTAAATATAATAGGGCCCGATTCTGGCAGCCCAAGAACAGACCCTTTGAATCAATGCCATCAAAGCCAGAATTGAAAAATTGACAACAGATCCCAAATGTAGACTCTGCAAGGAAGCAGATGAAACAATAGATCACATCCTCAGCTGCTGCAAGAAGATCGCGCACTGTTGCTCAGATGATTCATCGGAACTTGTGCCGCAAATACCATCTGTCTGCGACAAAGAACTGGTGGGATCACAAGCTGGAAAAAGTTACAGAGAATGAACACGCCAAACTCCTCTGGGACTTCCGGATTCAGACAGACAGAGTTTTGGAGCATAATACTCCTGACCTCAGAATCATGCTAAACAACAAAGTATGGATCGTCGATGTTGCAAATCCCAGGTGACAGCAGGATTGCAGAGAAACAACTGGAAAAGCTGCCATGATATGAGGATTTAAAAATCGAACTGCAAAGACTCTGGCACAAACCAGTAAAGGTGGTCCCAGTGGTGATCGGCACACTGGATGCAGTGCCTAAAGACCTTGGCCTGCACTTAAACACAATCGGCGCTGACAAAATTACCATCTGCCAGTTTTAGAAGGCCACTTTACTGGGATCTGCACGCATTATTTGCCAATACATCACACAGTCCTAGACACTTGGGAAGTGTCCAATGTGTGATCCAATTCAACAGCCAGCAGAGTGTCTGGAAGGAAAGAGGAAGGATCACTGTCTCTCTTGAGTTAACCTGTACTTATGAGCATACACATTTCTTCCCGGGACTGTGTTTTTGCACTAATATATTGAATGGTTCTGGTAGTCAATGATACTCTCAGAAATATAATGTGCACCTGACAGTCATGCAGACTCATGCAAGTCTTTTCCGACTTTAAATATCCATTACTCCATTCATAATTGAGGGTATTGTGTTGGTAAAGGGGGCAGAGGGCTTGTTAAGTCAGCCCTGAACATGGATTGAATCTCCACCTTTTACATATCCCCCAATCTTTGTCAGCATTATCAATACATTGGAACTCTGTTGGTAAGGTAGAATAGATTGCAAGTTGGCACTTAATGAGCTTTGTGTCTCAGAAATCCAAGTCTAGCACTCTCTTCAGCGCACTGCATTGGCTCATTTCCATTGAAGTGACACTTAAAGAGATGTATTTTAAAGTTCAAGCAAGTGAACAAAGAACAGGAGCTACACAAATACTGCAATTAAATATATATCCATTTGTATCAACAAGTATGTGTAGGGCTTCTGTCAAAATAGTATCCAACAGTGAAGAACATTCATCTTTCCCCCTTTTGCAATGTCAAGATGCCTGAATGCTCAAGTGACTGCATAAGTACTAAATATTTAATGCCTGGAGTTACATTAAGTGAGTCTTTGATCTGAAACTTCTTAAAAATATCTTAAAAGCACTTCAAAAACTAGTTAGTATTTCATTACAGTCACTTAAAATAGAGTTATTTTATCAAAACATCCTGTCAAAAAGCAGAGAGCTGTGATTAATAACTCACAACCTTTTGGGCAGAGTGCCACCTAATGATAATTCCTTAGTGTCTCAATAGGTCAAGCACCATGGTTGGGGGGGGGGGGGCGCACAGGGGGGGACATCAGAGGTTTTGTGTATATAAGTGTTGGATTTCTTCCTACCCATTTTTTTCTGGAAATAGGTACTTCAGTACCTTACAGATCTATGGTATTTTGATTTAGTTTGTTTCAAAGCAGTCTGTTCAATCAGTCCTCTTATTAGTAATCCACTAAAACAAGATTCAGATTTTTTTAAAGTTAGAACCCTAATTATACTGAATTGCTTTACATTAACCATTTAAAAATAATATTTAAAATTCTAGAGAGGGAAATGAATTGTTCAGATAATAATGCATATATGTTGTTTAATCTGTACTCATAACTTGGTTTGTTGTAGCCTGGGCCCATCCACTTGAAAGAATTATAGTGGTATTATTCTATTTTAACATCCATTAGGGAGAATTCTTAGGCAGAGCATTTCAGTACTTCAAAAAACTACAAACCCAGGATTCCATTGGAGGGGACCATGACAGTTAAAGTGGAGTGATGACTCTATGACTGTGTTGTGTGAATTGGGCCCTGCTTTTAAAATCTTTTTAATTCTCTGCAAATGAGTGAACTTGTTATCAATTTGATTCTTGAATTGTATTTTTTGGCTGATGTTTGAAATTTTCTGCATGTTCTTTGTATCCTATATTTGTATTCTTTTGTTTTATTACTCTCGTCTTCTCATTCTTTCTCTCCTTTCTCTCTTTAAGGTAGGTTGGTGTCTTTGTGGCCCTCCAGAAGTTGCTGATGGCAGTTTATTATACTTGACCCTTTGCTAGGCTAATGGAGGTGAAGCTCAGATTCTTCACCTATGTTTTAAACAATTTCCTTATTTGGCAACTCCCCCTTTACTTAACAATACTGGGATATACATGTAAATAATAATATTAATATTTACTACTGTTTCCCTCTCTGTATTTCCTTAAGAGATCAAGGCCACATATTAACTGCTGTAATACCTTCCCACAACAACCCTGTAAACTAGATTTATATTTATGCTGACAAGGCATTCACGCATCAGATCTAAAGAAGTGTGAGAGATATATGAGAGCAAATGTATAAATAAGCCTAACTCCTAAGAACTCCACTTCCTCCTCCTCCTCCTCCTTCTTCTTCTTCTTCTTCTTCTTCTTATTATTATTATTATGAAACTGCTAACTGCTTATCTGAAAGCCCTAGCCAATTTTTTTGGCCAGATATTTTGTAGGCATTCAGTTCTACATTTTTTATTTCATTATAATAGTTCTCTTCCAACTTTGTGCCTAAAGACTGGCCTTCAGAATAGTTAACAACATACAAAGATTAACACACAGTGAAAATATGGATTAAAAAAAAAACAAAGAAGGGAGTACAAAGGTATATTGCTTCAACTACACATCTAGGAGTGTGCTTTTTGTCATGTCAGGAACAACTTGAGAAACTGCAAGTTGCTTCTGGTGTGAAAGAATTGGCCGTCTCCAAGGACGTTGCCCAGGGGACGCCCAAATGTTTGATGTTTTACCATCCTTGTGGGAGGCTTCTCTCATGTCCCCGCATGGGGAGCTGGAGCTGGCAGAGGGAGCTCAACCCACTCTCTTTGGATGTTGGTCAGCAGTCCTGCCAGCACAAGGGTTTAACCCATTGCATCACCGGGGGCTCCATAGGAGAATGCTGACTCCAGGGACAGGATGATCTAATATAATTTTACCTCTTCTGGTACTGAGGATACCACTAAATATGCTTAGTATTATAAATAGAGCCTATTCTGCTCACTCACACTTACTATCATGTTTAATTGTTTCTTACAAGGTAGCCTGTATAGAGTAAATCTAAATTCTATAACTGAGGGTCATTTTCTGTTCTATTTGTTATTAGCATCTAAATTAATGAGAAATATTGGAGGAAGTTAAAATTGTATTCAATAATAGAAATCTATAGTGATATGAAAGACCTGCCCAGCAAACTCTCTTTCTCCCTCCCTCTCCCCTCCCTCCCACTCCCTATCCCCCCCTCTCTCTATATATATTTCCCTTTACCCCTATCATTTTTATCCTACTACTAGAGAAAGCAGCCATTTTTATTGGAAAAAGAAGGAAACAGAGTGAATCCAAAGGGTGGGAGAAAAAAGAAGTGCAAGTTAGTATCCCCACAACCATTTCTTATTCAAAATCATGTTTAGGTTCTCAGACTTGGCTGACTGTGTATTTCACAGAATAGAATCTTTCAATCAAAAGTAACTGCTTGTAAAGGATGACCAGCCTATGTTTAGGTAGATACTCATTAGGTGGCCATTAAAGCTTGTTTATTATTACTCATTATGGGCCTTGTGGTCTCTTCCAACGTGGTGATTCTATGAATAAAAGAGAAAAATGAATCTATCATGATGTTTTTGGTATCATCTCTTCGATGGCATTGGTGAGAGACATATGGTTAAAGTGTCGTGCATTACACTGAAAATGTATCTTCCAGTTCTGAAAGGGAATTCTTCTCTATCAGTGCTTAGCTTGTGTCAAGAGTGCTTTGCATATAAAAAGGACTCGGGGATAGAATCCAGTTATATAAAGCCAGGCTTCTTTGTGTGCAGTCCTTTTGTAGTACCAACATTAAAAGGCTTTTTATAAATAAAAGTGGAATATAATTATGAATGCCCTTCTAGGGGAAAATCCTTGATTACCTTTGAATTTTCCTACTCTTTGAAAAGGTTATACTTAACGGGTTCAGTTTCTTACTTGATGTTGCTGTTCCCAAGGGAAATCAGCCTCCCATACAAACTGCTTCAATTGGGTTACATGGCTTTACTTTGTGTCATGCGTTTGTTAACTGACAGGTTATATAACACTGCAGGCTAAATATATATTGCTCAGTATTCAGGTACTGTCCTGTATTTGAGGATTAACTTGAAACTGTGATAAGGTAGGTGTGAGGAGGAAGACTAGCTTTCAAAAGTCAATTTGAAAAGGCACACCAGAATTTTGCAAGATTATGCTGGTTAAAAAAAAACAAAACACTGTTGAGACCAAAATTAAAAACTAAAGTGGTGGAAAATGTGTTTTAATATTGTTTCAGCTGAACACGATACAATTAATTTTCATATATACTTGTTTCAGTCTGGAGAAATACAGAAAATCAGGTTTCCATTATTTCAGTGTCCTAGATAGGAGTAGGAACCATGCAGTTCTCCACATGTCAAACTCCAAATCCTATCTGCTTTTGCTAATGATGAGGAATACTGGGAGTTTGAGTCCAACATTATCTCTGTTATTCCCCTGCCTGCTTTAAAACCATGGAACTTCAATAGCATTGTAGTTAGAGTTTCTACCACCTATCTTTTTATGTTGATGGGATGGTGTGCTCTTATGAGGCAAGAGGCTATGTTTACAGTAGTGGTGCTGCTGGTCTGCCTTGTGATATAGGCTTTTGCTGAGGATCCAGACTAAATGTGGCACCATAGCTAACACTTGTCATAACTGTTCAGAAGAACACAAAGCTAACTCTTTCAATATGAAACAAGAGATCCCACCCTTAAATGAGATTCTCATGACAGAAGGACGTCAATGAGATACTGGGGAAGAACAGCGTACAAGGATAAGTAGAACTGTGGCTAATGATGAACCAGATTCGAGCCAAAAGGGCACCCAAATGTTAAAAATTAAGTCTAAAGGTGCACAGCACACATAGGAACATGGAATATGAGAAGCATATATCAGGGACATTACAAACAAACAGAAAAAACATATATGGAAGCTATAGTAGACAGTAATGGGACACTTTCAATCAATTAATTATGAAGTGTTTACTTTGAAAGTTAGAATTTAAGAAGAAATGGTGTGGTGATTATAATGAGGAGAGATGCATAGCAAAAATAGTCAAGGGATATAACACACAAAATGACCAAATAATATCACTAGGACCTCAAAGATAAGCCATTGATACAGTCATCATCCAGGCTTATGCTCCAGCTACAGAGACAGAAGAAGAAGAAATTAAGAGTACAAGAGGAAAGTTATGATACTTGAAAACAGGACATGTTGTTAATCATAGGGAATTGGAATACAAACGCAGGAAATAGAGCATAACCAAAAAATGTAAGAAATATTGGTCTAGAATCAAAAAATGAAGCAGAACAGTTAATTTGTGTGAAGCCATCAGTTGTTCATTGCAAATACATTCCTCTTCCAATGAAAGCGTTGAAATATATTACCAGGAACAGATGGAATACCAATAGAGCGGCTTGAAAATGCAAGGATGGGGTCTACTATAGTTCTAACTGAAATCTGTCAACAAATATGGAAAACAACAAAGATCCAATGGTTGGAAATGCTGGATAAACCGCATTTACTTGAGTCTAATGCGTATCCTTTTAAGGTAAACTATAGACCTCTTCACACGGGGCTTTTTCGCCCCGTTCTTCCATTTCTTGATGGAGTCTGCTGAGCATCACCAGACAACTCTGGCTTAGCCCTGCTCACATTTCTCCCGAAGTGGAGAGAAAGCATCACAAGATCCTTCCACCTCCACGATGGAGAGGAAAGTGTTTTTTGGGTAGCTCCAACAGAGGTACCCACATTTTCCTCTCAATTTCTCCATATTGTAAATCGCCTAGAGCATCTCAGATGGAGGGCGATTAATAAGTAATTAAATATGATGATGATATGATGGGGGAAAGGGCGGTTGGCAACATGCGTTGCCGTCCTTTCTCCAATATGATGGGGACAGGGACAGGTGCCTTGTTCTCTCCCCACCATATGATAGGAGAAGGAGGGAGGGCACATGGGGTACCATGAGCTGTCCTGCGCGCCTTCCCTTTCACTGGTGGCTGCCGTCAAAATGGCAAGACCTCAGGTGCCATGTGAACAGGTCCTATGTCTCCAAAATTAAGATGTGTATTATTCGATGGTGCATTATAACCAGCCCCCAAACTCCACCTTTTGGTATCTCTGCTGCACCCCACTTCCCTGTCCAGCCTGCCAGCTGGCGAGACTCGGCTGCCACCTTCAAAACCCATGCAGAGGCCCCACGTTCCTTACCCACCCATTCACCTACATAGCTCCTCTTTGCCCGCTGTTAACCTGATTCCATGAATGTGTAGCCTTCCTTCCTCTCCACCTTCCTCTACCCAGGGACAAGCCTTGCATTCACAGAATCAGGTTGGCAGGGGCAAAGGCGAGCCACATAGGTGGATGGGTAAGTGAAGTGGGGGCCCCTCATGGGTTTTGAAGGTGGCTTGGTGCACCAGGAAGCTCACAGGTTGTGGACATCATGTCCCACCAGCTGGTTGACAGGGGATGGTACAAAGTACCCAATAGGTTCCTTACAGCTGCTGGCAAACCTTTTTTTCCCCAGGCTTTTGAAAATTGAGGTGAGCATTACAATCAGTGGCATACTAGATTTGAGTAAATACATTATATTCCCCTCAAAAGGGATAACAGAGATTACAATGATTAACAGACCATTGAATTAGTCTCCCATTCAAGCAGAGTGACACTTAAAGTTCTAAAAGAAAGACTTTCACCAGATATGAAGTAAGAAATACTAGATGTCCAAGTTTGGTTCAGAAAAGGAAAAGACACAAGCGATCATCTTGGAAATATGTGTTGACTAATGGAGTGCATGCCCTGTCAGAATAATATCAGCCTGTGCTTTACAGTACAGAGAAAAGTTTTTAATTCATGTTGTGACCTCAACAGAAGTGATGTTGCCAGCAAGGGTCTGTCAGGGAGCTGTTTTTGGCCAGAGAAACAGTGATGGTGGTGGTGATCCAATGTGTTTTCACCGTGTCTGTACACTAAAGGTGCTTGTGTAACACTCACGTGCTACATCTGGTTTGTTACTCCAGATTATTTCATTAGGTGTAGACATAGCTTGGAGGCTTCTCATCCATGACATGTCTTTTAATTGTTGTTAACAACAGAATCAACAAATAAGTGTATAAGGAACTTCCTTTGCTGTTATATTAAAATGCTATTAGAATTACTAAATATGCATTTCCTATTTAGAAAGAAGATGAGGGAATCTGCATTAAATATATCGGTGCTACAGCCACTTTGCTTGATTCTTCTGTCATTTCCAGCTAAGTATTCATGTAGTGTAATTGTCCGGACTTGAACTAGAATTGAGTGAAGCCTGCACATGATATTCAGTGAAAGGTGCTGATTTTTTTTGGAGATGTCTATTCTTACATCAGAAAAATAGTGTGTCCTTTTCTCCAACTATGGAATAGCAAATTTATTATGTTGAACAGAGTTTGATACAAACATATCAGCTATTTCTCCCTCAAGCTACTTGTTTAGGTCAAGAATAGGTCATAATATTTCATTCAAGCACTGCTTCAGTATTTCCTATTGATTAAATTTCCGTAAGTAATTTAATATCATATTGATTATATTTCTGTATGAAATCATTTCATAATAACTTAAAATTATTTACTAATTTTGTCTAAAGCAGACACATGGAATGAAATAAATTGCCATTCTTTTTGGAACTACTAGTTGGGTTTAGACCAAAGTATGTAATATATCAGAAGACTTAAATCTGGTCTGATCTCTCTGCAAGTGACCTAAAGGTCTTTGACTGCTTTGTCTCCTAATCTATCAGATGACTGGAGAAGCTGGATGGATCCTATCAGCCATTGTGAAGCATTCTTGCTAAGAAACTCCAAGGATAGGGTCAAAGTCAACTTGAAGGGATATAAAAGTGAATAGCCCCATTACCTGTTAGCCCAGTACGACCAGATTTATAAACACTTTGTGAGTAACCAGAATTTCAGCAGCAGGATCAAACTTCCATCCAATGGCCATTATTGCCATTTTCACCACCTCCCAAACATATTTATTGTACACTCCTAGCATGTTAGCAGTAATGTGACGTCAGGAGTAGGAGTCTCCTCCTCTTCTTTCCTTAATATTCACATTTTCCTTTTATTTTAAATAGATAATGTTTTTAGTTGAAACATTGTGGATCTGTACTGTTTGGTTTATAAAATTCCTAGACACCAAAGACTGCTGGATATCTGGCTGTCTAAGAATTTTATAAAGCAAATAGGACAGATTCATGATGTTTCAATTGAAGACACCTTCTTCTGATATGTAACTACTAACCAACCATAAAACCAAAGATAGATAGATAGATAGATAGATAGAGAGATGATAGAGCGAGGGTTTAAACAGAAACTCTTGGAAACTGTAATTGTCTTTGAATTGTACATAGAAATCATACATGCTGGCACAGAGGTAATGGGAACAGAGCAGGATTGGGAGCTATTGACTGACTCATATGTTCTAAACCAAATTATAGTATTTGTAAAATAGTTAAATAAATACATAAATAAATAAATATGCAGGCATTGTCTTTCTTCACAACAATTTACCTTGAATAAACCCAGTCAAACTCTACCTGAACCATCAAGAATCGGTCAATATGCCTACCTATGTGGTATAGCCTAGCATACAGAATAACTCTTAAAAGAGCCAGATGAGCTAGGTAGCAAAAGGATTTTAATTTGTTTAACAATACACTCACACACACGCATACCCCACTCTCTTTCTGAGAAGCACCTTCCTGGAATTTTCTTATGTAGAAACACACTGCATTCTTTATTCGGAAGGTGTACTGTGAATGCATCTCTGTCATCTTCTATTATTTCAGGCTGTACTTTGTTTCACTTCATTCAGCAACAAGACTGCTTCTGAAATAGGATTATTGACCCTTGCCATTGATCACAGTACATTGGTAAGATGAAGGTTGTGTGTGTGTGTGTAGGTGTGCCCACGCACACACGTGAGCACTCAGGGTTGCTGCTACTATCAAAATGTGCTTCTCTGTCAGTAAAATAACCCAGGCTGTGGTATATAAATAATGTTTAAAAGATCCCTGCCCCCCTTCGCCTTCTTTTAGTCCATCAGACAAATGAAATGAAAAATTGCTGCACTTGAGTGAAATTTCCCTTGGGAGACTAAATTATATCCAGTCCTCCAAGGACATCCCCCAAATGAAAGTAGATTGATGCTCCTTCAACCTCTCATGGTCTCTTTTTTGTCCCACAAGTATGCACTCCTTAAGTGAAAAGAACAACTTGGTTGTTCAATTGAACCTTCTTCCTCATTGTTTGGAAGTGTGTTATGATCCTGATATAAAATGGCATTGGCTTCATTGCTACCCACCAAAAATTATCCAGGGGCTAATGGTGTGAGGAAACAAATGTTTTAAGAGAATGTCATTGTTCAGTGTACCCATGCATGGAGGGGCAGTGTTTGTGTGTTTAAAAATCTGCTTTGATTATTAAAAGATTAATTTCTTCATAAAATGTCCAAAAAAGACAGTCTTATTGTCTTTTGCTTGATGCATTATCGCAATATTATGGACATGTCAGAAATCTAGATGTTTTCTAAAAAGCATTGAATTCTTCCTGTGTATGTTTTCCTTTTTACCATTACAGGTGATTAGTTATAATAACCTAAGTATTAATGTGCAGTCATGGATTATGTCTATAAAATTCAGGATAAAGTATTCATCCAGCTACTGACATGTTAACAGATACAATGCAGCAAAATGTTTATTCAAAGAATTGAATGCACACTTTATATTATTTTCATTATTATTAACAATAATAGTGACATAACACAATTATAGATGTGTTATGCTTAGCTGGAGAGCACAACTAGGAACAAACAGCTATGGTAACACCAGGAATGATCCCATCAAAAAACACCTTGGGTGGGGAAGGATGTATTGAGGATGTACTGAGGGGAAGGATGTATTGCTGTTGAGATTAATTTGTCACTATCCACGGATTTTTAGTTTTCTTTACTTTAATACCATAATGATAATAGATATCTTTAAGATGGGACACAGCACAGTAAAGGTGAAATGTGAACAAGACATACCCACATCTGTTTTGCATATATTTACCCATGTATTTCTTCATTTCTGTTTCTGGACAAATCTGCAATTTTGTAAAAAGTAAACAAAACATCACACTACTTGTTATCCTAGTTATGGAAAAGAAACCACAATAGACTTCTAATTTTAAAAAATGGGATGAGGATTCTTCAGCTTCCCATCAAGAGAGACACTGTGGGAGGACCTGCTAGCACAGTGGACTAATGACATCTCTCCAGGAAACTTGCTTTTGCTCCTCTTGCCAAGACACCTTGCCTTTAGAATTCCCTGCCAAATCTAAGTTCTGGCTTCTCACCAGTGTGATGGAGATGGAGAGGCAATTCCTCTACATTAGTTGATGTTCAGGCAGAGCTCAAGCTGGCAGCAGTAAAAAAAAGAACAATGTTCTATCAGAGATACTCTTGACTTTAAACATTGTGTGGTAGAAACCAAGGTGGGCATGGCTAAGCAAAAACAATAAAATATTAAACAATTGAAAACACACCCAATGTGCATTTGTGCCTCAATTCTTTATTCTTTTCTTGCCTTTCTTCCCAGTCAGGTTCAAGCATTTTCACATATCTTCTCAAGACTTCTCATAAGCATAACCCATTCTGTTTTTCTACTTCGATTCAAATTGCTTCTTATCCTTGAAGCAGGGTCGGAGGCCATTTCTGACAGCACCCCCCCCCCCCCCAGGACTTTTTTCTTGCATTCCCTGTGAAACCTTATCACAGTTTTCTGGCTTTTCTTTTCCTCTCTGCAGGGACCTATCTGCATGGAGCCTTCCTTATATGGGTATTTGAATGGTGACTGATCCAATTCAGTAAACTCTTTGAAGCTGTTCATTCAGAGTTCTGCAGGCACATCAGTGCACTGACTGTGAAAGCTGCTCACTGTTCTGGTCCTCCAGCATAAAATGGCAAAATGTGCTAAAATGGTGCAAGATTCCACTTGACTTTGGAGAAACCCAGGGCAAAAATATTTAACAGAAATAGTCTGACAGCACACTTTGGGATCTCTATGCTAATGCTTTTTTGAATACTTCTGGTTGGTCTTCTCTCATCCCCACAGAGAATTTTTCAGGTGTATAGTATTTTGGCTGTGCTTATGACGACTCTCTTAAATACAGAATAGTACCTTCCCAAGTTGGCACTTGGACGTTGTTTACAATTTTACCTAGAGTACACACAAAAGTCTTAGTACTGTAAATGTTACCTATTCCTGAATTTTTCTATTTAAAAATTTGAAATAAAGCATGGTAATCAGTGAAAGAAAAAGCATAAGCTTTCCATAAATGATTCTATATTGTTTTTAATGTGGTAGAAAACTACCAGTATATGATAAAATGGATATATCAGAAGGACACAAAGGCAGAGAGAGCTCACCAGTTCTAAAATGTGACTCAAATTATAGATCAAAAGATTATTTGGATCACTGTACCAATGATGATGGTGGATTTACAGTAATTTCCTGTCTTAACACTTTCCCCAGAATGCCGACCTCTTCATGTTTTGATTACATTGTCTCCTTTGCTAAACCAAGCAATCTGTGTGCATGCCTCCAAGTCACATTTTAAATTTAACTTCAGGTGACTTTTGTAGTAGCGGTCTTATTAGACTGTTAACTCTTCACAGGCACAGGTAGCTTTTCTTCCTACTTACTTACATTATTTACATTTAGGGTGCTGTGATAAAGTTCAAGAGTAAAGGGATTAAAACTGTTTATTTGGCTGACTGTATAATGCCTTTGGCTCCAAAAATACAGAACTCTTGCATATATTTATCAATAATTTGGCAAGTATAGTCTCCCCTGAGGAGGTTACCATCTTGCAAATTTCATCAAATTCTGGCAGAAGGAAAAGTTAAAACTTCTTTAATTGCTGCTTTCCTGTGATTTGTTGCTGTTGTTGTTGTTGTTGTTGTTGTTGTTGTTGTTGTTAACTGCCATTAAGTCAAGTTTGATTTTGGTGACCCTATGAATGAGAGATCTGTAATTTATGGGACTTACAGACCTTTGGATTTCTGATTTTTGAGGGATTCGGGACTGGATCGAAATTGCTTCAGCCTAATTAGTTATTTTCTCAGGTGCCTAAATATTAACATTCAAATCTATTCTTACAACCCTAATAAGCAGTATTTAAGAAATAATGCAATTATATGTATAAAATGCAGAGGCACAAAAAAGGCATGCAGAATAAATGGTGCTTTAATAAGGATTTATAATTTTACAGCATTGCAGTTGTTACTATTGTCATATTGTAGAATTGATATCACCAGGTGACCCCAAAGACTTGTTGGGAACTAGGAAGGCTCAGAAAAACTGAATCTTGCTTCTTTGTTTTGAATATATATTCAAAAATATGTACTGTATCAATCACTTCAAATTTACATCAATCTCACTATCCCTAGTACTATGGGTCATAGCGGGTACATTTTTGTAAGACTATATCTGCACAACTAACAATGTTTTGCAAAATATGTTGTATGCATAGTATCATACATAGTATCAAAAAAGATTGTAATGTAGTCGTGTCCTACTGCCAATTCTTGAAAAAATACACATGGAGTTGATAACACAGTGTAAAGTGTTAGCACGAAAAGCTAAACAGTGATATTCTCTTCATATCTTACTTATGGGCATACTGAGAAGTACTATTATAACTGCTGTTACAAAAGTAAATGTAAAGCTCTGCTCATTTCATCATCAAAATTATGACAAGAACAAGTAACAGTTTTCTTTCTGCTGCTTAAGCATATCAGGTATTGTGTGCAAATTTTAACCCTAATACACTGTTCAGGAGATCCTTTTGGAAAAATTAGTGCTTAATTTTCAGCATTCCTTGATGGTTAGAAAAAGCAACATTTCTTCAACCCTTCACAGCCATCATGCCATCCTCGGTCTAAATATACTGTGTTCTTTATTCATCCTTTTAGGTGTGTTTCTGTTGATTTAATGTTTTCTAATGAAATCTCAGACTTGTACAGACACCAATATGATAACCTTGGGGTTCATGTCGGTAATGGAGAAGTTGTCATTTACATTAATCTCCACTTATACTATTAATATAAAGGTTATTCTCCTGTTTTCCATGGCTTCCTTTTTACTGTCCTGAACATTATGGTCTATGCAATAACCTGCAGAGGTTGCCTTACTATGAAACAATGTGAAACTTAAATTAGCTAGCAGATTTCAACAAATAGGAGCCATTTTGCTGGAAACCACCCTGAATCCCCTATCTTTCATATGTTGTGGACCTTCAAAATAGCGAAATAAAAATTGGAAATAAATTCAAGAGAAACTCCGGATAATATTAGATACAAAAGTTCAGTTGAAGCCAGAATATTTCCTAGTAGGGAAAATAGACTTCAAATTAGACAAAAATAAGCATAGGTTATTTAATTACTTAGCAACTGTGGCTAGAATAATATACGCTAAAAAATGGAGAGCTAAAGAAACACCAACAATAGAACACTGGATGCTGAAAAACCCCCAAAATGAATATAGACAAATTAACTCAATTATTATCCCAATGCTCATGTGGAAATAAAATAATAACAAACTGGTTACCACTGAAAGTGTATTTGGCACAAGAAAAAATAGACCTGATAATTGAACCAAATTGAAGATCCAAAGAAAAATTGTTCTCCAAGGTGAATACATGAAGAGGGGAGAGCAGAACTATAAGGAGCTAAGAAAGCACAGTGTAAACTACAGTCGCTAAGATTGGAAGTCAACTTTTATTTTTATTTTCTTCCCCTTCATATCTCTTTTTCCTTACCCAGATCTACCCCTTAGGATTTGTGTGTATGTGTTTACATGTTGCTTGCGAGGTAGTGTAAGGACAGGCGTATATAGTTACCTTTCCAGACCCCTCCTAATTATCGCCATCTTTTTTAGTCCTTTTTATATTGTAAAAATAGAACTCTATGTTTGTAATCAATAAAAATTATTGGGGAAAAAATAAGTGGGGGAGGCTGCAGCATTCTGACTTTGCTTCAAGGCCAACATTAGATTTCTTTTATTTATGTGCCATATTCACACAATCAAGCAATGAACAGGGGTCCGAAACTAGGTTTTCCCAGTCCATGTCCCATTTAAGATCTGTTACCATGCCAGTCTAGATATAAACAGACAAAAGGTAGAATTTTCAAATCCAATGTTTAAAACTCACTACAGAATCCTAATGGTAAACACTAGATGTTTAGAGGTTGATTATGTTTTTTCCCATTGGAGTGGTAAAGGTAGGCTGAAAAGTTTTGTATTGCTATATTAGGTGTGTCAAGACTGAATTAGCACTTCAGTGAGCATTTCCCCACCTTATGCATTGAGCATGATGCAGTTCTGTTAGCAAATATGTTGACACAATGCTCAGATGTCTGCTCTGCAAAAATGGAGGTGTACAAAGGAAAATCAATAATTTTTAAATGAAGCATAATTAAGCTAGAACACTCCTTTTAAAAACCACTCACACATGTACACACATATACTCACACAATGTAAGTCTATTTTATTTCTGCTTTTCTCTCTTGCCTTAGTCAAAACTGAAATTTGTGTCTGGTCTTCAATAAAATGCTGAATGATTTATTTCCAACTGTTTCTCCAATTCCAACCCAAATGTTTTCCTCCAGGGTATGCTTGGCATGCACGGCCAATCAATGGTAATGGGGGGGGGGGGATACATTTTAATTAGGCACATGGAAATATTACACCAGTGGCATTAAACATTCACTGTCTTGGGATAGTGCTACTCTGCTACACAAATGCTTGGAAAAAGCTGGGACATTATGAAATGCAAATGTGGTAACAAAGTAAAAAAAACACCCTATTTGAAAGGTGTTGAAAGTGATTCTATGTGGCAGAATGGCTTTGCAGTATTGATATTGTTGAACTAAGAACTGCCATAGTTCTCGTGCAAGTATGAGATGTTAAGTGCTTGAAGTTGGATGGTACAGAGAACTAGATATTCCCTGGGGTCTGACATCACTTCCATAAAGAGAACGAATGGTTGGTTTTATAATAGTCTGATTAAGCTACAGGGATTGGAGTTCGCACTTGCTCGTTTGATTGGAAACCATAGCTGTATTTCAGACATATTCATAACTAAGGATGATTCAGTTTCCTATCATTTCTATAAGACCTCTTAAGAAAAATCACTTTGTATAAACATTTATTTCTCTATTTTTCAAAGATCCCTATCTGGACAAAAGGTCATAGTTTAACTTTTGGATGGCTAGATTTTAATGGCTCTTCCATAAAGCATCTAACTAACCATGATTTTACAATATTTCTTTGACCTTTGTCTGTGCTCTATTTTAATTCTAATAAATCACCAGGTAGAAGTGAAATGAATTACAAAAATCAGTGACGGCTGATACTTTTTATTCTCTGATGTCCAACTTATTATAACTTTGTTTGGTTTTCTTGCACGGTAGGCAATTTGTCAACCCTGTGGCATTAATAGATTGTAGTTTTAAGTTTCTCCTGATGATTATCAATTTGGTTACAGTAGAAACAGTTTAAATTGCCAGTTAGCTGACTGCAGTTTTAATATTAAAAATTGCTAAATGTACACTGAAGGTAATAAATGTCCAAAAGAAAAGCTTGTCTTAAGAAAACACATCAAATGTTTTTATTACTTGGGATGAATAGGAAAATAAATCAAAAGATGAAACTGTTGGACAAGTCTTCTAGAACATGTCTGGAGTTCTAAAGCATATTTTTGATATTCCAAAGTTCAGCTGTCTAGCTCAAATTTGTGATGGCGGTGATGATACTACACATCTACAATTCCCCATTGTTGTTAACTCTAATGGAATTTATCAAGCTAACCCTTTTACAGGACTAAATAGGAAGAAGTGACTTTCTTATTTACTTACTTGCTTCTGAACTTGATTGTGCTCGAAGGAGACAAACAAAAGGAGATAAAAGAACACATCCGACACTGCTGAATCAAGAGGGCAAAAGGCTTGATGTTTATTTGTTATTGGCTTTAGGAATTAGGGTAGCTAACCTGCAAATTTGTATGACGGCTTATCAATGCTTTCTTTGGGATTGAATGTTGACCTATCCCTTCCAGAGGAAGAAAGAGCTCCTGCACTCCAACTACATCTTGAAGCAGTCATCTTAGCCACACAAGTGATCTAGTCTGCATTCTACTCCACAGACTGTGCAGCTAAGGTGAAGGCAAGAACATCTGCTTTCAAAGGATGTGCCTGGGTCTACTCAGTGGAATTTACTGATGATACATATCAACATATTGAGGATTTGCCTTTTGCCAGTGTTGTCATCTTCCATTCTATCATTGAAGCAAGAATTACTGCTCACAAAATGGGATTTGGTTCACAACAGAATAGGTCATTGTATTGTTGAAGGCAAGACAAATAGATCATACTTCTCTTCTTGATTGTATTCATCTTCTTGTACTTTGTGAGATCTAAATAACACTCAAGGCAGGTTATAATGTCTCTACCTTGATGATACTTTTCCAGACAGCAAAAATCCCAGTCTTCCTCTAGAAATGGCTTGGATCATTCAAATCTTGATTTTCACTTTCTGAGCAGGGGGACATCACTACTTTCACTGTCCAGGCTTCTACTATCTTAGGCCCTAAAGTTACATCCCTGTTTCAACACCTGACAGAACGTCACAACAGATTAATGGGTTTTAACCAAAAGAGATTACTTCTTTTCCAGTTTCTGCCCAATTATTCTCAACACGTAGAAGTGATAAGGCTTTACTGCGAACTTGGTAGCAGGCAGTTTCTGCTGGCTTTGAACATTCTATGAGAGCAACATCCTGATCAACACTTCTGTTTCAAGGTCTCTTGGTACCTGATCTCTGCAGAGCTACAACTTGATTACTGTCTTGCACATTCACACAATACTACCAAGATCCAGATCTGATGCTCAATTTGTTTTTTAGTGACCTGGGTAAGCTTTACAGTGACCCATTTATGTGAGGCACAGAGACCACAAAGTAGAAGAGGGTACAAGATTTTTTTATGAGTGGTGTATTCATTCAAAACTGGCCTATCTTTCCCACCTTTAGGTCCCTGTACTGTTAGTGATCGACTCAAATGGAGGTAATGGTAGCTTGGTAAGCTTGAGCATTGTGTGAAGGCACAGATCAAAGAACCACAGTTACAGGTAATCAACCTGTTTTTTTACCAATTTTAGCAGCTTTGCCACTCATTTATATGAGTGGCAAAGCAGTAGCTATTTTCAATATATGAGATATTGAAAGAGGCCCAAGTCTGACATTTGTTTATTTTTGCACCTAGATTTGTCCTTCACACAACTTTGATTCCTCAGAAAGCTGTGAGCCGACCTATTGAATCTCTCAAAATCAGAAAATCCTTTATATATTTATCTGTTTTCTTTTCAGTGTGAACAAAGTGGGGCATTTTGAAGGCATCTTTTCTCGTTCGATCGACATTTTATTGGTCATGTTGCACTTAATTTAAAGAGGAAGATCCAAAGCTCTTCAAATTCTATAGCATATTGTGTGTATGGTACTCAGCATAACCTGGCAATTTTTTGTGAGTTCACGAGCAATAATGACATCTAACCATCTGTGATTTTGCACCTGCAGAAGCCAGTGTCAGCTGTTGAAGTGCGGTAGCCCCCACTTTACATCAATTCATTGCCAACAAATTGCTCACTAACCTTGAAAAGATTTTAACCCCTTCAAAGCAATTAAAAGTACATTTTTTCCTTTAAAAATAAGGTTTGGAGTGTTTCTTTCTGTTCTAATTAGGTGAAAAAAAGGGAGAGAATTTCCTGTTCTAGAGCAAGCAATGATGGCTGAAATCCTTCCTTTTAGACTAGCACTAAAGAAATTGGACTACTGTCACTTTTTTACCTGGCAATCCTCATTCTGAAAAGTTTATATTTCACATTGTTTTAAGATTCAAGAAACACTATTTTTTAAGAAACAACATAAAATCTCCTGTGCTGTGAAATAAGCCCAATAAGTTTTGTGTCACTTATGTCATAATATTGTTGCTAAATAATAGTTAAAACATGGAACAGAAACATTCCTTGGTCATATACAAAAGATGTGCATCTGTTTAGAACATTGGGCCATCTGGGTGGGTTGATACAGCATGGGTTTAAGGAAAATGGGGGAAATAATGATTAGCTGAATACATGGTTTGATTCCAAGCCAAATGTGTGTACATTTGTACAATTTTAAACATAAACCCTTATAAAATCGAGCAATTATGTGTGATACCTGACTGTTTCAGAAAAAGTGGAAGAAGACTTGTTTTGGGTTGTTGTAGGTGTTTCGGGCTGTATGGCCATGTTCTAGAAGCATTCTCTAAGGATGCCTATCATAGATGCAGGCAAAATGTCAGGAGATAATGCTTCTAGAACATGGCCATACAGCCTGAAACACCTACAACATGTTCTAGAAGCATTCTCTAAGGATGCCTGTCATAGATGCAGGCAAAATGTCAGGAGATAATGCTTCTAGAACATGGCCATACAGCCTGAAAAAGCTACAACAACACAGTGATTCCAGCCATGAAAGCCTTCGACAATACAAGACTTGTTTTCTCTGGCCATGAGAAAAGCAGCTGGTCACTTAATATACATCAGAAATTATGAAAAGTGGAAGTCATGAGAATTCAGGCAGTTGCTCTTTGAAAACATTTTTCGCATGTGAGTTAAAGATGACCCAGTATTATGAGCAGGTATGTAATTTGTTCTTATAGCCTATCTCCAGTTACTGTAGCTCTTTTCATTGGTCTTCTACTGTTTTTGTAAGAGCCCTTTGTCATTTGCAACATCACATATTGCTCCTAAAGTAAGTTCTTTGTTCCTCAGGCAAGACAGATGACCATAATGTTTCTGTAAAAATGGGAAAGATCCAAAAACAACCTGTTCACCTTTCCCTAGACATTGAAAACTTAATGGTACTGGTAGTGTAGTAATTCTGTGGAATGGCATTTTCTATCAAGGATATCTCATTTTTGAAGGTGTTGTTTCCATCACCTTTATAGAAGGTGCTCAAGGTTGCTTGCTTCCCCCTATTGTTCAGGTCTGCAAAAGGAGCCGTGGAAGAAACTGGACTATTCAAGACTTTTTGGTAATGTACTGTAAAAGACCATCAAGTGTTTCTGAACATTTACATGAACACTCAAAACAACCGATACTGGTTTGTTTTGGGAACAAACACAAGGCTGCTTGCCCATGTCTGGAAGTCAGCCAGGCTATTTCCTGCACTATTTTCTTGGCAACATGTTCATGTTGCTATTCTTCTGTAGAAGCCTCTGGCTCCTTAAAATCAGGCAAGTATTGTTCCTCATTGAAAAACAGCAATAACGTTCCTAGAAGTATGGGTTTGTTGTTAACCGACCAACAGCCAAATGTTGCAGCATTTATTTATTTTTATTTATTTGTTTATTTATTTGACTTGTATACTGCCACTCCCAATTTGGCTCGGAGCGGTTTACAGCAGTAGATTAAAACAATACAACCAACTTTAAAATACAAGAAAACGCGAAACAGACATAGTCCCGAGTTATTCACCCATTGAAAGCTTGTTGGAAAAAAAAGGTTTTACAGGCTTTCCGAAAAGCAAGTAGCTCTCAGATGGTTCGGGTTTCAACTGACAAGGCATTCCATAAATACGGGGCCACAATCGAGAAGGCTCTCTGCCTAGTGGAGGACAGATGATAAGTCCGGATGTTGGGGACTTCAAGCAAATTTTGGTCCTCGGACCGAAGTAATCTCTGGTAGGGGGATAAGCGGGCCCTCAGGTACGCCGGCCCCAGACCATATAAGGCCTTAAAGGTTAGTACCAGCACCTTGAAAGTAATCCAGTACTCAATCGGAAGCCAGTGCAGCTGTTGTAGAATTGGGGTGATACGACACCTCGCTGGCACTCCGGCGAGAAGACGAGCCGCCGCATTTTGCACCAGCTTCAGTTTCTGGATCACTGACAAAGGAAGGCCAATGTAGAGGGCGTTACAGTAGTCAAGCCTCGAGATGACCGTCGCCTGGATCACCGTAGCCAGGTCGTTCCTAGATAGGAAGGGAGCCAGTCGCCTAGCCTGATGTAGATGGAAAAACGCAGATCTGCTCACAGCAGAGACCTGGGCCTCCATTGTGAGCAGAGGGTCCAATAAGACACCAAGGCTTTTTACAGATGACAGACGTAGTGTCTCGCCATCCAGGGTAGGCAGCTGGACCTCCCTCCCACCCGAACGGCCCAGCCAAAGGATCTCCGTCTTTTCTGGATTCACCCTCCACCTGCTGGCACGCAACCATCCAGTAACGGCCTCAAGGCACTGATGGAAATTTTCAGGTACAGAGTCCGGCCGGCCCTCCATCCTCAGAATGAACTGAGCGTCATCAGCATACTGGTGGCACTCAAGCCCAAAGCTCAGCACCAGTCGGGCAAGCGGTCGCATATAGATGTTAAATAATAGAGGAGAGAGAATAGCTCTCTGCGGGACCCCGCAAGTTAGCGGAGATCTCTCGGAAACCATCCCTTCCCTCACCACACGCTGTCCCTGATTCTGCAGGAAGGAGGACACCCATTTAAGGGGTATCCCCCTAATCCCAGTCATGGCTAGGCGGTGGGTCAATAGATTGTGATCAACCATATCAAATGCTGCTGTGAGGTCCAATAACACAAGCAGCGCTGATCCACCTTGATCCATCTGGCATTGAATCTGTGATGGCAACTAGCACAGTCTCCGTCCCGTGCCCCTTACGGAAGCCGAACTGGAAGGGATCGAGTTTAGCTGTGTCATTAAGGAACTGCTGCAACTGTTCCACTGCTGCCCTCTAAACCACCTTGCCCAGAGACGGAAGGTTCGAGACTGGGCGGTAGCTAGAGGGAACTGAACGATCTAAGTCTGGTTTTTTCAGCACCGGAGATACCATCGCCTCTTTTAAACCCTCTGGAAAAACTCCTTGCTCAAGGGAACTATTTATTATATTCAACAGAGGTTCATGGAGTATTCCTGTTTTAGATTCCAGCTATATGGGAGACAATCTTTACCAGGATGTTCCACTCCATTTCCCAGTTCTTATCTGCTCCACATCTCCCGCAGTTCTCATTCAAAATTTCATGCCCCATGAGAGTTCTGGCAGTTTTCCCCTTGCCTTCACACCAACAAAGTTGTATTATATATCTTTCCATTTAAAAAGCCCCACATACTCACATCATTTGTGGATTATAACCTGTGGATTTTGGCTACAGAAAATCAGTTATGTTGGTTGGCTTTGACACCAATGGATACAGAGTCCTTTTTACATTTTAGCTAGAGGAGCTATCCAATGTTCTGATGTTATTTTTGAGAAGCTGCTTTAAAGATTTTCCTTAAAACCCAGATAAGATTTTAATATTTTCATTCCATTTTCACGGGAATGAAAGTTAGCAGCTGTCACTGATAAGGTCCATTCAAGGTACATTTGTATTTTCTGTTTTCCAAGAACCCAGAACATGGGCATGAATTCCCTTATTTTATTCTCCCAACAGATCAGGTGAAGTAATGGTTTGTCCAAAGTTACCAGTGAGATGCAGGTCAGGCAGCTGAAACCCAGCTGTAATACATATTTTAGAGAACTGCTGTCAAGAAGTTAGGTTTTTAGGTAAGCTTTCGAGCTTGTTTCACTCAGCTTATATTTCTGGGAGTGGAAACTGGAAGTCCTTCACAAGCCTTTAGGCTAGCACCAGGGATATGGAGTAGTGATATATACTTTCTTAGCACATCTGCATAAAACTGAAAATGATAAAATATACATCCAAAAAAAAAAAGAAGGGACTTGGGCTATTTTAACAATGTGAACTTTATCCCACTAATAGACTGTTAGGGACATTGCTGTATTTTGCTTGATTTCCATAATTGGATGCATTGAATCTACAGAATCACACTGAAATAGAACACTCTAAAAAGGAGCTGAAATTCTCTTCACTTGATGTGGATTCCCTCCTACTATCCCAACTAACATGTAAACATAATGTTTTAAATAGTGTTTGGGCCTGGCATAATATGGGAGCAAATCAGTATTGCCCATCTCTGAACTCTATATTACATGCCTCCACAGGTATTGTGTTATGTGTTTGTTTCAGTTTTGACTCCCCTTCCCCCATATTTGCCAAAAAGCGATTTCCAGGTACCTAGCAAAGAAGTATGACTCAAATCAGCCAGGAAAAACCCTCCAGAAAAAAGTGCTTTCTTCCACAATACTGTCAACATGCACATCCAATGAGAACCAAAATAAATAGTCTTCTGAAACCTTTCAATTTTTTAATAAGTCAAAATACACTTTTCTGACAGCATAATTGCTTTTCATAGTAGGTCCTAAATCTGTAGCACTATAAAAGAATAATGCTACAGTAGATCATTTGTGAAAACTTAATGAAAACTGAGTTAGTGAACCTCGGAGTCGCTAGACCTTGAAATTCACTTTCAAAAACTAATTTGCAGTAAATGTATGAGAAACATATTTAGACATGATAAACTTTCAGTCCTATGTTCACCAGGTGCAGAAGTTTATCTTGATTAACTCTTTTTTCCTTTTTAATTAATCACTTGCCAAAAAAGAAAAAAGAAAGAAGAAAGAACTGGTTGTTGTTACTTCCAGCAGTGTTGAGGAGATTAATCTAACCACAGTGAAATTATTTATTTTTTCCTGGCTTGTGAATGTAATATCATATATCAAAACGTAATGTTTCCCTTGTATTAACCAAGGACATCTTATCTCTTGGAAGATACATGTTTCGCTTTTGTGATATAATTGGCCAACAAGAGAATAAAAAAAGTATAGGGAGAGACCATTCATGAAGCTGAAAATACAAAAGGGAGTTAGCAGATTTGCAACCATTATGTAATACCATAATAATGTATCTAAATAATCAAGATGTATTTTCATTTCTAATATTATCTAGAAGTATTACTTTATGACAGTCTTCTCATATTTGTATTGCTGTGTATTTTATAACATTTCAATAATAAGCAATTCTATTCTAAAATGCATTAACTATGATAATTCGCTGAATTTACATTTGTAATCTGTCACAAAATATTTTGCAAAGTAACCAGAATGCTATATTTAAAATGTTTCGTTAACAATTCAGCATCTACATTATCACTCTTTTAAATGGTTCAGTCCAATCATTTAAAAATTCTGTGAGGCTTATTCCTAGGTGAGAGTAACATTGTTTTGTCAAGCATGTATCTTTGTGTTGGGAAACAGGTTTTCATTCAGTTTCTTTTAGTTTTTATTCAGGAATTTGTCTGAATGTAATTTGTCTCCTAATAATACTTTCAGTTTCACCCAGTGGCACTGATGTAGTTTAAAAAAGTGGCCGGGTGATGAATATGATACTGCCACATTAAGTTTTACTGTATCTCGTGAGCTCTTCACATGATTTTAAGCTCAGCGCAATATATACTAGTCACTGCTGAACTATGAAACAATTTTGCAATTTAAACCTTGGGATTTAATATTTAACATTTTGAAATTTTGACGAGACCTGAATTTCTTAGCAAGAGAGAAAACTCTTTTCTACAGTAATAATAGAATCATAGAATCATAGAGTTGGACCCCCTGCCAAGAAGCAGGAAAATATTTGTTCTAATTAAAACAGTTCATATGATAATAAAGTTGGGATAAAATAAAATGTGGGCCATTTTAGAGCACTTCTGAAGTGTACATTTAATCCAGAATTCAGTTCAGTAATAATAATAATAATAATAATAATAAGAAGAAGAAGAAGAAGAAGAAGAAGAAGATTGCACAGACTACAAGCAGAGGCATAACACCGTTGCTCAGATGATTCATTGGAACCTGTACCACAAATACCATCTGACTGCGACACATAACTGGTGGGATCACAAGCCGGAAAAAGTTACAGAAAATGAATACATCAAACTACTCTGGGACTTCCGGATTCAGACAGACTGAATTTTGGAACACAATACTCCTGACCTCATGATAGTGTTAAAAAACAAAGTCTGGATTGTCAGTGTTGCAATCCCAGGTGACAGCAGGACTGAAGAAAAACAACTGGAAAAGCTGACACGATATGAAGATTTAAAGATTGAATTCCAAAGACTCTGGCACAAGCCAGTAAAGGTGGTCCCAGTGGTGATCGGCACACTGGGTGCAGTGCCTAAAGACCTTGGCCTGCACTTAAACATAATCGGCGTTGACAAAATTACCATCTGCCAGCTGCAGAAGGCCACCTTACTGGGATCTGCATGCAGTATTCGCCGATACATCACACAGTCCTAGACACTTGGGAAGTGTCCGACGTGTGATCCAATACAACAGCCAGCAGAGTGATCTTGTCTGCTGTGGACTCAACTTGTTGTGTTTCAAATGATAACAACAACAACAACAACAAACTTTTATTTATACCTCAACACCATCTCCCATAGGAACTCGGGCTGGCTTACAAGCATACAATGGTGCCATACAACATATAAAATATTACAGTAGAGTTTCACTTATCTATATATATAAATTTGTTAGGGGCATCCAACTGAGCCACAAAACTCAACACCCCCCCCCCCCAACGAAACTTAACCAAAATTCCCATGCCCATAACACAACCCACAAGGTACAAACATATGTACTCAAAATGAAAAACAACACAACAACACACTCACAAAACAGCAAAACAACTGAGCATGAGCATTGGCGCCCAACCGCAAGTTCCCTGGCGCGCGCACACGGCCTTCCAGCCAACGTTCGCACTGCGGAAGCCATGCCCACTCCAAGCCCCGCTGCGCTGCTTCCCGCACACACACCCCCCTGCCGCACACACACACGCAACCCCACGCTCCATCACTCCCCCCGCTGCCGCACACACACACGCAACCCCACACTACATCACTCCCCCCGCCGCCGCACACACACACACAACCCCATGCTCCATCACTCCCCCTGCCGCCGCACACACACACGCAACCCCAATCCCCCCACCGCTGCACACACACGCAACCCCATGCTCCATCACTTCCCTGCCGCTGCACACACACACGCAACCCCATGCTCCATCACTCCCCCCGCCGCCACACACACACACGCAACCCCACGCTCCATCACTCCCCCCACCACCGCACACACATGGAACCCCACTCACCCCGCTGCCGCACACACACATGCAACCCCACGCTCTATCACTCCCTGCCGCTGCACACACACACACAACCCCACGTTCCATCACTCCCCCCGCTGCCACACACACACACGCAACCCCACGCTCCATCACTCCCCCCGCCGCCGCCGCACACACACAACCCCACGCTCCATCACTCCCCCCACCGCCGCACACACACACGCAACCCCATGCTCCATCACTCTCCCCGCTGCCGCACACACACACGCAACCCCACGCTCCATCACTCCCCCCGCCGCCGCACACAAACACACAACCCCACGCTCCATCACTCCCCCCGCCGCCGCACACAAACACACAACCCCATGCTCCATCACTCCCCCCGCCGCCGCACACACACACGCAACCCCACTCCCCCCGCCGCCGCACACACACACGCAACCCCACGCTCCATCACTCTCCCTGCCGCCGCACACACACACACAACCCCACGCTCCATCACTCCCCCGCCCCAATCTTACCTCCTTTTACTTCACGCCACCTCCAAACCCCACCCCGCCCCTTCCCGCCCTGTCAAAATCCAGGAAAGACAGGAAGGAAGGAAAGAAGGAAGAAAGAGAAAGGGAGGTAAAGAAAAAGGGGGAAGGAAGGAGAGTTAGAGAAAGAAGGAAGAAGAAAAGGAAAGAAAAGGAAAAGTGGAAGGAAAGAAAAGAGAGACAGCAGAAGAGAAAGAAAAAGGGGGAAAGGAGGAAAGAGGTAGAGAAGGAAGAAATGAGAGACAGAGGGAGGGAAAGAAAAAGGGGGAAGGAAGGAAGGAGAGAAGGAAAGAAAAAAGGGAATGAAGGAAGGAAAGAGGGAGTGAAGGAAGGGGGAAGATGTAGAGAAAGAGGGAGAGAAGGAAAGAAGTTAAGAGATAAGGAAGAAAAGAGACCAGAAGAGAAAGAAAAAGGGGGAAGGAAGGAAGGAGAGAAGGAAAGAAAAAAGGGAATGAAGGAAAGAGGGAGTGAAGAAAGGGGGAAGATGTAGAGAAAGAGATAAGGAAGAAAAGAGACCAGAAGAGAAAGAAAAAGGGGGAAGGAAGGAAGAAGAGAAGGAAAGAAAAAAGGGAATGAAGGAAGGAAAGAGGGAGTGAAGAAAGGGGGAAGATGTAGAGAAAGAGAGAAGGAAGAAAAGAGACCAGAAGAGAAAGAAAAAGGGGGAAGGAAGGAAAGAGATAGAGAAGGAAGAGGAGAAGGAAAGATGGGAGGGAAGGAAGGAAGGAAGGAGGGAAAGAAGGAGAGAAAGAGGGAAGGTTGGCCACAGCAACGCATGGCGGGTAAAGGTTGTTATTTCTATTATTATTATGCTATTATTCCTATTAGACCCTGGGGGAATGGGAGAGGTGTCAGGTCCCAGAGGCAATGCATTGCATTATTGTTATTGTTATGATGGTGGTGAAATAAAAGGAAATAAAAAGAGAAAGAAGAAAGCAAACAGGGAGGGAAGAAAGGCAAAGGAAGAAAGGGGAAGGGAATGAAGGAAAGAGAGAAGGATGAAACCAAGTAGTGAAAGAAGGAAAGAAAGAAAGAGGTAGAGAAGGAAGAAAGGAGAGAAAGGGGGAGGAAAAGGGGGAAGGAATAGGTAGGTACCTCTCTTTCACAATAGTCCAGATATCTACCTCAACTTTGATAAGTTTTACTATAGGCCACAGCAACGCGTGGCAGGGCACAGCTAGTCCAACATAAACAGGTTCGTGGAATGTTGGCTAAGTGAAAATGTTGGATAATAAGGAGGAATTAAGGAAAAACCCATTAAATATCAAATTACATTATGATTTTACAAATTAAGCACCAAAACATCATGTTTTACAACAAATCAACAGAAAGGGCAGTTCAATACTTGGTAACGTTATTTAGTAATTACTATATTTACAAATTTAGCAACAAAACATTGCAATGTATTGAAACAGCTGTGGATCCAGGTGGAAGGGAGACTATGTTGGATAATACAGAATGTTGGATGAGCGAAGGTTGGATAAGCAAGACTCTACTGTATATAACAACATTAAAAACAGTCGTACATTTAAAACTAAACATATAAAATTAACAAGAGCAGTAAAAGCAATAAAATATGGCAATAGTCATTAATTAAAAGATCCTACCATCAGTTTACCCATCCCTGGCTAAAAATAGTGGTCTGGCTGCATTCTTTAGCATTATCAAAGGCCTGCCTAAAGAGACAAGTCTTTCCAAAAGTGGTGTAATGTGGGGGCAAATGACTGATATAGATCTATACCTATTTTCTCTGTTGTAGGATGGAAATGTCAGCCATGCCAGAACTCATATTAAACATTTTAAATTATTGTAGGATGCTGTGAGTCCCATCTTGGGAGAAAGGCAGATATACACTCAATAAATAATTTAATTAATACAATCACATTCAGCATTATCACATATGAATTGAAGGAGAAATATATTTGTCAGTTTTTTCCATCCCCACTATAGTGACATTACTTCTTAGGATCTATGTCATAAAATATTAAGTTTAATCTGTATGTGTGCCAGAATTCTTCGATTTAACACTAAAAGCATGTTGTTAGGTTTAATCACTTTAGTAATAATGGCAGTGTCAGAATATAGGGAATTTGGGTCAATCTATGATAAAGCAATACAGAATTGTACTCTTACACCAGTTATTTGAAACACAGAAAATGCTGGGAAATCAAATCTATTAAAAGGTTCAGTTATAGACTTACTATTTCTTAAGATAAGGTTGGTATCCATATTGCTAGAAATTGAGCTTTTTTTGAAAAAAACCAAGACAGGAATCTGCTGCTAGCCTGATTTATCATAGCCTTTTTGTTTTGGCATGTTCCTCTGTACAACTAGCACAAGCAGGAGTCAAGCTTTCTTTGAGATTCAGTTTGATTGACAGGTGGCTCCTTCCTAGTGACTTGTTGATAAAAGAAATGGGGGAAAGTAGAATACAGTAAAGTGAGGGTGATAAAGAGAGGAAGTTAAGTGATCTCTGCTATGGTCTGCTGGCTAAGTGAGTTACCTTGTGGCTGCCAGCTTACTGATTCCTTTCATTTGATAGAACTGAAGTAGATGTATTTGCCAACTAGGCAGTGTATTGGAAATGACAGGGAGAGGTTAAGCTTTCAGTTCCTGTAGCTTCAAGACAGCAAATAGCATTGCGATAATTTATTTTTGATGAAGATGAAAGAAACATAATGTTACACTGTTGAACTGGGCTACTGATGTCGAGGTAGTCAAAGGAAAACGTCTGAACCTTGTTTCTCTGCTTATCACTTTTCTTTAGGTCCACAGAATTGGCATCAACATCTAAGATTATACGTATGTTGAAAGCTACAATCTGTATAAGCACACAAATTGTTATATACAATCCTGCTTGTGTTAGAAATCATTTATACATGGCTGATTCCAAAGATCATGTTCGTTTAAAGCTTATATTTAATGGACCCCTCTAAGTGGGACAATTATAGATGTTAGGTACAGATGGAACTGTATTATAAAAACAGCTTTTCCTCTTAGATGAATTCGGTTTGCACCTGTGAATGTAGAATATTTCCAGCAGCAGTCAACTGTGTGGAAGTAGAGAAGGCTTATATAAAAGATAAATGTGTATCTTAAATTTATCTATTTCACCTTCCTTGAGCTGGACTCCAACCTTGGGGAAGGTTAGTTAGATGCAACTATAGCAAACCAAGTCCAGTTGATTTGCATTTTTTCGAGGAAGTTAATCAAGGTGGCCAATTAAAACATTCACACTTACTTCCAACAGACTTCCCACCCTGGACATTCCACAGATATATAAACCCCATTTTCCTAGTTTTCCTAGTACTTCATCTCTGCCGTGATATTCTGGGTTATATGGATGTGTGGAAGGGCCCTGAGTTTAGATCCCACTCTGTCCCTGTATTCTAAGGCAGTGGTGGCAACAAGAGACACATTTGTACAACTATATTTGAGATCTCGGATCTGGCTATTCCATAGTAAATCTGATCTGGCAGCAATTATTCTTTTGTTGATCACATCTTGCTTAGACAATTGGAGTGTGAATGGGACTGCTCTTGAAGAGCATCCAGAATTTTTAATTGCTGCAAAATGGAGCAATAAGGTGTGAACATGTATGCAGTGACACCACTCCAGTATTGAAAGATATTCACAGCTTGCCAGTATTAAATTCAAGATGTTAGTTTTAACTTTTAAAGCATGAAATAGTTTTGGGCACATTATCTGAGTCCTGCCTTAGTATTAGTCTTTAATATCAGCAGGAAAGACTCTTTTAAAAACACTTGTACATGCAGAAAAGCATTTTATTTTGAGTCTCTCTCAAAGTTAGCCATATATTTTCTTGGAACAGTGATTAATATCTATCTCCTTTGCATTCAGGAAGGTTGTGAAGATGCATCTTTTTTAACATGAATGTTTAAATTCTTCTTGTGATTTTTAATGTTCTTAGTATTTCAACCATGTTTTATCTAATGTTTTAAAAGAAATAACCCATTCACATCAATTCAGTTGGCTTGAGAAAGACAATTGAGCAACATCCTAAGCAATAAACAAATGCCCCCTTATATATTTGTTCCTCTATATGTATGAAAAATGTGATGATTGTCTCATACTATAGAGAAATATAAAGAGAAAATGTTAGAATATGAATATAAAATGTATGCGTGTTCCAAATATATACATCTTCAAATAATCACCTTCAAATAATCACCATTGCTACTATTATCTGTTAAAAAGTGTATAGTTTTTATGACATCCTGATTATAGGTATATAAGAAATATAATAAATTAACAGTGTAAATCTGTTAATTTACACTGACAGACAAAAGGCTAGATTTGTAGATTAAAATACCTACATAATCATAATATACACATATTTACAGTCTAGGACTTATCCTGGACTGTAAATATGGTATGTGCACAAATATATGCACAAAGCAAAAAAAAAAGAATGCTTTCCTCTCTAGAGATATTTTTTTTTGGCTTAAAAATTATAGTTGGTTGATAAACTAAATACTTGTTCAACATTCTCAACAGTTCAACACTAAAACATTCTATAGTTAATGTTTTACTGTTTCCAGCTATTTTGGAAATGCCCCAAGGCCATTTCTGTATTATTTCTCACATTTTTTTTAAAAAAAGGTGCTCTTGTGGCTTAATGAGGGTAATTATTGAAAACATCCTTAACATCAATAACTTTATTGAAAACAATAAAATCTAAAAATACTGGGGTATTAGCTTATTGCCGTCATAGCATCACTGTTTGCTTACATTCAATAATTGAGCCTGGCAACATACTGCCAAGGACTGGGCTGCTGTTCAAATACCTGCCCTTGGATTTCATTCCCATTGGTGTCTGTCTTCCTGGGCCCCTAGTGTCTGCTAGTTGACTTCGTCTGGTATGGATGCCAGATCCTGTGAGCCAGAAAACAGCTCATACTGATTTCCCTTCCTGTTATGGTGAGAGAGATTGTTGCCAGATTTTCTTACCCTGTTACTAGATAGAGCTTTCCACATTTATAGTAGGAGAATTGGATGTAGGAGGGAGGAGCAGAAGACGGGTTTTTAAGATGTCATGCTGATTTGTTTTTGGCAACTATTCTATGTTCATCAGTCATTTTGGATTGTGCATCTTGTGCTGATCCAGCCAACCCTTCATGCTATATCTGTTTATTACCATTAATACTGGGGGGGGGGGGGGGGGGACTTTAGAATATTGCATGTATTATGTATTCTGCCTCAGCATAGTTATAGTTTGTTTTATTGTTGGCTTCCTGTAGAACAGAGGAAGCACTGAGCTATTCCAAACATCATGTTTCTTATAATATTAGTCAAATGCTTATCAGGAAATCCATAAAGAGAACATGAAGGTGTTATGTTCCCCTCCAGTATGTCTGTGAGATACCCGATATTCAGAAGTATATTACTAACCTTCATTACTGAAAGATTGTCATATTCTAGATCCAAGGGTATCTATGGTATAGCTTTTTTGTGTGGCTATGCTGGCATGATGTTTTGCTAACATGTCTAAGCATTTGTTTAGCATATCCTATGCAATAGTAACATGTCTTATATTCTGCCAGAATGCTATATTATGGAGCTCTTTAGCTTACATATGTGAATTATTCTATATATTCTTGGGTCCTTTCTGGACTTACTTTTCTTTTTAAATTATCAATCAATGAATCAAACTTTATTTATATCCCATCCCATCTCCCCATGGGAATTCAGGGCAGCTTACAAAATAAAAGATAACCATTAAATGTCACAGAAATAAACAATAAATAAAACACTACAGGCAGGCCTGTAGCCAGGATTTTGATTCTGGAGGGGCTGAGTTTGATTGGGGGGGGGGGGGGCTGAGTCGGAGTGAAAGAGGGTCTACCCTAGCAAACCTTTTGTATTGTTACCCCAATACCCTCATGCATATGGGATATATTGAGCATGGTGATCAGATCATGATATAAATTAACATAACAGTTTAAATAATGTACCAGTAAGGCTTTCTCGCGGACCACCATGAGAATTTGGGGGGGGGGGGGCTGAAGCCCCTCAGCCCCCCCCCCCCCCCGGCTACATGCCTGACTACAGGTAAATAGTATAAAATTCAATCATAAAACAAATCATAATAAAAGATCTATAAAACACAGCCAAGCGGTTCTTTGCAGATGCGGTGTTGGCACAAAAGATTTATGTGCTGCCTTCATTGCCATGAAATAGGCTTGGTCAGATTCGCTGCAAGATTTCCGCCAACATAGTTCTAATCTCCGTTTCACTTGCTTTATCACCACCAGCTCCCGGGAGAACCAGGGTGCTGATTTGGCTCTGCTTTGTGAAAGCAGACATTCAGGACCAATTACGGCAACCTCCCTGATCACCTCACAGTTCCAGAGGTCCACCAGAGCTTCAACAGAATCACTTACCAAGGAGGCAGGAAAATTGCCAAGAGCTGTCAGAAATTCCTCCAGATCCATAAGTCTCTTGGGGTGGGCCATCCTAATCAGTCCTCCACCCCTGCAGAAGTTTAGAGCCCCAGTGAGTTTAAACCTGACCACGTAGTGATCGGTCCCTGACAAAGGAACTGTGGATAGTTCCTCCACAATACCGTCACTGTCATCTCGCCCCGCACAAAAGACCACATCATGGGTGTGTCCAGCACTGTGGGTGGGGCCTAAGCCCGTAGCCAGGATTTTGTTTCAGGGGGGGGGGTGAGTTTGGTTCGGGGGGGCTGAGTCTGAGTGAAAGAGGGTCTGCCCTAGCAAACCTTTTGTATCGTTACCCCAATACCCTCATGCATATGGGATATATTGAGCATGTTGATCAGATCATGATATGAATAAACATAACAGTTTAAATAATGTACCAGTAAGGCCTTCTTGCAGACCACCATGAGAATTTTTTTTGGGGGGGGGGGGCTGAAGCCCTCTGACACCCCCCCCCCCCGGCTACATGCCTGGTGGGGCCAGAATCCATTTGGGACAGAACTATGGTTGTCATGGTGGCCATGAAATCCTGAGCCGCTCCTGACAGAGTGGTCTCAGCACGGATGTTGAAGACCCCAACACCAGACCTGAGATCACTCCAGCTAGCTCGGGCAGAGAGACTGTTGAACAGCGGGGTGGGCAGTGCACCAACAGAATCTCTGTTCTGTCCCAGCCAGCCACCCTTAGGAAGACACACTAAAAAGTGACCAACTGTGGGACGGTCAAGTGGATGGTATCCCGATAGACCACTATGACTGTTCCTCCCTGGCCCCTGGGTCTTGCTTGCTGTTGCACACAGAAACCTGGCGGACAGAGTTGGATGAGATTAACCCCTCCTCCTGGGTTATCCAGACTAACTACAACCTGAAATGGCCTGGGGGCAGCAAGAATCCTTTTGTGTGAACCCCGATGTCTTCTTCTCCCACCTCCCCTTCCCCTATTACATTGAATATTTTGATGTTGTCTGAGGGGGACTTGATTTTTGTAGTAATCTTAATTCTTGGTTATGTAAATGTATAGTTCCACAGTTGAGTTTTGAAATGCACCATTAGGATCTCATATTAATTTGTTGTTATTTGCCATCAAGAGGACTTTGACCTATGGTGATTGTCAACGAGAAACTTCCAAACGCCTGTTCATCCACTGGCTTGTGGAAGTCTTGCAAATTTTGGATTTTCCTGTCTTCCTTGATTGAATTAGTGCACTACTGATACTTTTTTCCTGTTGTCTTCCAGTTATTCCTGATTAATTTTAGAATGTTATTTCTAGTTGTATATTTTCGCTCTAGTCCTTCAGATGTCCGCATTGAATCAGTGTGGGAGATGATAAACCTATATTAAAGATACTACTGATTTCTGTATATGAAACTTAAGTAAAATTAATGTTGTACTTATTTGTGTTTTCTAAATTATTTATGTTTTGCCCAGTATCATAACATTTCAAGATAATCAAATCCACTGAAACAATAAAAATAATGCACTCTGAAACATGTTAAACAAATTAAACAATTTAAAAGGAATTCAAATAGTTCAAAAAATATACATACTTTTCCAAAGATTTTAATAAACATTCTTTTATTTTTCCCCTATTAGTTGGATTCAAGGTGGCTTACAACATATTTAAAATAGTACAATTAAAAATTATACACCAATTATACACAAATTTAAAGAAAAACATAAATATAGTTATTTTAAAACAAATATACCATTTTAAAGATAAAACATTAAAATTAATTCAAAAGCCACATATATAAAAATAGCACCATACAGTATTACAAGTTCATTCTACTCCATTTCTTAATGTCTGATGGCGTAAACATGTTTTAATTTGCTGGTGGAAGGAGGCAAGGCATCCCTGGGGAGGGAGTTCCAAAATCTGGGAGCAGCCACCAAGACAACATTCTTCGTTGTTCCCATCAAAAAGAATGAGTCAGAAGGAAAGCCTTCTCCAGAAACCTTACAGCTCATAAAGACACGTGTGGCCTTTCTCATAACGGAGATCAAAGCCATACATGGCTTAATAGAAAGTCATGTTTTAATTTGGCACCAGAATGAAACCCATGTTCCTACCACTAAAGCTCTCATGGGACAAGAATCCACCAGGGTGCCATTCCTGAGAACATCCCCTCCCACATCCTCATATAGTATATTGTTTCCAGTACTGGAACATGGGAATAAGGAGGTGTCCAGAAGATCTTGGTCCTTGGCCAAGTATATAGAGGGAGCTGCAGTGAACTAGGACATATCAATCAGATTTGAAAGGTGGCAAGGACTTACTAGATATCTCATTGTCCTCTATATAAGCCACCTGTCCTTGCTATTATACTAAGAGGAAATGCATTTAAATAACTAAAGTAATTTCATGGTGGTGTAGAGCAGGTGATATAGTAATGATGACTAGTGGAGGAGTGCCTCTAACCTCCTCCTCCTTCATGCATGAGATCAAAGCTATAACATGTATTAAGTATAATTGCATATTACCATCCTTCCTTTGAAACAAGCTGACAATTTTCATATTGAGAAACATACATTCTATTATTTCCTTAAATAAGGAGATTGAACTCCTCAGCAGAAGTGAAAACAGACCATATGCCTTCCCTTTGGGTATCCCTTGGCACTGAGGTTCTGGCACTGCACTCTTTGGCGCCAAAGCCAACAAAAGATGTTTAATAGCTTTCAGACTCCAAAATGAGCTCTGCAGCCATGTGTGTCCCTCTCCAGTTGTCGGAGGAGATGAGTCTGAATTACAGTTCAGCCTTTGCTGCCAAATACTCTCCATTATTCCAGCAGACCAGGTTGCCAAGGAGGATTTATGGTCCTTTTAACTCAATATCAGTTGATGGAACAGCAGTGGATGATCCAGACTGTATACTAGAGATTCTTATCAGTGGAGCAAGGCTCTTGAAAATTACGAAGATAATCAAGCCTGTGACTAACTCATTGGTAATTGGCATCTCTTGGAGCATAGTGAGACAGAAAAATATCAACTTGGTTGCTATAAGAAATGACTTTGTTTCCCTTATAATTCATTAGGAAACTTGTTTTCTTATCCAGATCTTTCTTTTGATTCATCAGGACTTTTTCCGGCAAGAAATTAGAGATATTTTTCTGCTGTACAATGGCTCCTGTGACTGGCTGTGATACAGCTAATTACAGTTTTGTATTTCATAAATCAGTTGCTATTAACAGTGAAATGGGCTGGTCTGTTGCCAATAGCAATGAAATTCTGAATGTATTAGAATTTCTATTCTTGTGACAACAGATAGTCATAATATAGGAGTAAACATGTTAATAGTGTGACACATCATCAACACTGCATTCCTTGATAGTAACCTTTTCATTTGAATATTTAGTGAATGACATGTACCGGATTAAGGTCCATCTCACACAGGCAAACAGGCAGCATTCCTACATGCAGAACCACTGTTTTCTATCTGGATGAGCTACATCTTTTACAGAGATGTGCCATATGTGGGATGGGGTGGAGAAACAGGGACAGGCCCCACACAATCTAGCAATACAACTGTTTTGGTTCACTCCTGACACAATAAATAAATAAATAAATAAATAAATAAATAAATAAATAACACACACTATATTACTCTCGCCATTGCTTTCTCTGAACTGTAGTTGGATTCTGGTTTTTATTATCTTTTTCATTGGATGATATAACTGTACATCAGAGGAGTCTATCAAATTATAGACAGGTCTAACTGGTCTATAATTGATAGAATTTAGTTTTGTTGTACTCCCTGGTAGTAGAATAAAATTGTTCAGAATAATTTCAATCTAAACCTTCCAGGGCTAGCATGAAGACTGAGATACACATGCCACTGGGAAGACAGGAGCATATATTAAACCCAAGGTTCGTCTACACTATAGAATGAATGCAGTTTGATACTGTAACTGTCATGGCTCAATGCTATGGAATCTGGGCAGCTGTAATATGGCAAGGCACCAATGCACCCTGGTTGAGAAGGCTAAAGGCATTATTTGAAAATACTGTCTAGCAAATGCTCTCTAGAAAATAATTTCAGAGGCCAAACTGAGAATCCAGAACAGTGTTATGTAATGGAATAAAATAGTGTTGAATGATGGACTCTGTCTTAGAACATTATCACAGGGATGTAATTCTTCACTTATTTTCTTCTTGAAGAGAATAAGGAATTGAAGCAATTTTCCTCTTACTGTGAGAAAGTCTTTCAAAACTGCATTTTAGCAGGTTGCCAACAAATGTGTATCCTTGCTTAAATGTACTTTTCCTGTAGTAGTAGAAGTAATAATAATAATAATAATAATAATAATAATAATAATAAATGACAAACAAACAGGCTTGATGACAATGCAACAATGAGTAAGGTTTGTCAAGCTAGGTCTAAGGGTTGTTTTTTTTAAAATAGGAGAGCAGGTTTTGATTGAACATTGGAAGAAACTTTTTGTCAATAAGAACAGTTTGGCAATGATACCAACTGCCTAGAGAAGTATTGGAGTCTCTTTCTCCAGATATTTTCAAAAAGGGGTTGGACAGCTGCATGCTGGGGATGCTTTATTTGGGGATCCTTCATTGATCACAAGGTTGGGCTTGATGATGAAGAAGTGTTGAGGGGTTAGAAGAGTAAAATACACACAACACTCCTGCTAGGTAGGCACGTGAATTCCTCTTTTCATGTCCTCCTCCAGCTGCGCAATGGGATGGACTGCAGTCAGTTCCAATCCAAAACACTGCAGAGTCCTGATCACAGTTAGCAGAGATTTTATAGCACAACAATTGACCTTGTATAGTAGCTCACAACGTTAATAAACACACTTGAGCTCTGGCTTTCATCCAAACTCCTGTGGAGGTTTATTCTTCAGTCATTGCTACATACAGCTATTTACAGGTCTGCTATCAGTGTACAGAGATACTCACAAACATAGCAAGACACTCACATGATAAAGATGTTAATGGATTACAGATGCAGAGAGATCGTGGCAAGGTATCAAAATGTCAGAAAGCAAGCACATGGCAAAGTGGAAGTGTGCATATGAGCCACTCCCATTTCACCCTCCAGGGATCACAGGAAATGGCTTAGCTTTCTCTCTAGGACAGTGGTTCTCAACCTTCCGAATGCCGCGACCCTTTAATACAGTTCCTCATGTTGTGGTGACCCCCAACCATAAAATTCCTTTCGTTGCTACTTCATAACTGTAATTTTACTATTGTTATATGCAGGATGTATTTTCATTCACTGGACCAAATTGGGCAAAAATACCTGATACGCCCAAATTTGAATACTGGTAGGATTGATTTTGTCATTTGGAAGTTGTAGTTACTGGGATTTATAGTTCACCTACAATTAAAGAGTATTCTGAATTGGGCCAAACTTGGCACACAGAAAACCCATACTAACAGAAAATACTGTGTTTTCTGATGGTCTTTGGCAATCCCTCTGACACCCCTTCGTGACCCCCCCCCAGGGGTCCTGACCCCCAGGTTGGGAAATGCTGCTCTAGGATTACAGCTCCACTCTCTTAACCCTTCAGTGGGCTGTACTGTGCACACATGTGCATTAGAATTGTATTTATTTGGCACACACTGGAGGTACATGCAATTCATTCCTATCTAATACAGCATGTTTATACCAAACAAGAAGCCCCTTCATAATGCTCTCATCGTGTAATGTGAAAAGACCAGTTGGTATGCACCACTGCTTCTTAAATCGTGGGTCCTGACCTCAAATGAGGTCATGAAAAATTTGGCAGGAAGAACAGATTTCTGAGCACCACCTAGATATTTGCAAAAATCTGTTAGCAACATTGTGCAGTGTTTACAGTGGATTCTGCAGAAAATATTTCAGCTATACTCCACAGAAAGGAAAATCAGCCTGTTTAGCAAGCTTTACAAATGCTGATTTATTATCAGTAAATGTTTGGTTTGTATACCTATTTTATATATTGATATACCTGGGTTCACATAAAGATTTCTCAGGCAGAAAGGGATCGTGAGTGGGGAAAAAATTAAGAAGTCTGATATACATAATAATAAATACTGAAATATAGGTAAATAATAGCATAGTCTATGTTAAGTGTGTCATTTAGAATATCATAAATAGACAGAAATAAAGAATTAGAGGTAAGTATTCATTTGGCTGCAAACACCCACCACTTTCAAGCATATTATTTCTCTGAAATAAAGTATTAAAAATGGCTCGAAATAAGTGCACATCCATTCTAGCTTCAGAAACCACTCTTGGTAATGTTATTTAACATATAGTCCTCTTCCCAGCAAAATAGGACAGTCTCACATTTTATATGTAGTTCTTAGAAATGTACTTTTACACATTAGGAATATATTAATTGTTGATTCATTTGCAAACATATATCTTCTGTATTTATGCTTTGTTTTTTCTCAATTCTTTGGACATTTGGAGTATTTGCAAAATAGCATTGTTGTCAAGTTATAGAGAAATCCATTGCAGACTTCCTGAGTTCAGTGCTTAGCAATTTAGTAAAGGCATATATCGAGGAAATTGTATTCATATTTTCAAATACTTCTGATACTTGAATGCTTCGGCCTTTATGAAATCATGACAGATTTGTTGTTGCTATTTCTTATATTTAGTAATGGTTGAATAGAAAGCAAGGCACATTTGTGGAGAAATGAGTATTAACATGGAAAGGGAATTTTAATGTAAACCTGCTTGTTTGAGTATATGATTATCAGTGAACACGTATTATCCACAGGTATCAGTTTACATAATTGGCGCTATGCAGGATTTTGGGGAATAAATAAGATTCAGGACAAGATGGGCTGGGGAGATGGGTTGGCAAAGAGAAATTTGACAAAATTAGAAAGAGTTGTCCATACTAAGTTCAGGTATTGAATATAATTTTATTTAATGCATTTATATAGTGCATATCTCCCAGTGAGATATGCACTATATAATAAAGCAGTGATTCTGAACCTGTGGGTCCCCAGGTGTTTTGGCCTACAACTCCCAGGAGTCCCAGCCAGTTTACCAGCTGTTAGACTTCTGGGAGTTGTAGGCCAAAGGATCTGGGGACCCACAGTTTAAGAACCACTGGTCTAAAGGCTGTATAGAAAGACATTCTATAGCAGAGTTCATTGCAAATGTGTTTCAAAGATATTCAAGCAGCAGCCATTGGACTCAGACTACACCATTTGAAATTTAGCTGCAACACAATTTGTCTTTTTCACATTCTCTCATCTTGTAGTAGTTTAGAACTTGGAGAAAATATGAAAAAGCTCATTTCTTCCCCAAGGATTTGATAGAGTCTGCACAGATTCAAACACAGGTACCAAACATACTCATATGCAAGTTGAACCCATGTATAAGTCGAGGACAGATTTTGCAGTCAAAATTATGGATTTTGAAATGATCCATGGATAAGTCGAGGTTTATTCTGCAGAGAGGGGAAAGCACCAAATCCCACCTCAGGGAACCAGCCCTCCCTGGTTGCTACCAGAAGGGATGCCTCAGCGGAGAGAAAGAAGGGGTTAGTTCTTTTTTTAAGTACTCTTGGCATTTGCCAGTTTATTCAGAAAAGGGGATGTCTCCTTTTTTAACAAGAGTTAAGATACAGTACTCACATTGACCCATGAATAAGTCCACTCAAGTATTTTTTGTTGATTTCTTACTAGAATTGCTAGACCTATACATAGATGAGGACATATATGGGAAACAGAACAACTCTTCAAGCTCGGTATTGTAAATGTTTAACTGTCTAGAGGAGGTGATGACTACCAAGGCATCAATTCTTCATCTCCAAGATATTCCAGTGACTACCAATGCCAAAAAAGCAAAAAACTAAAACCCCAAAGTGATCAGAAGTCCATTGCTGGTTTTGATACAGAGGTGATTTTTATTGTTGTTTTCATATTAAACCAGTCTGAGAAAAAGCTTGTAATCTGTTTAAAAGGTGGATTCTATCCTAGAGGCTACCAAGAAAAGCAACCCTCTCCCTTTTTTTTTTTGGGACAAAAACAGGCAAACCAGAGAATAAGGAGGGACTAAGGACCATAAAAATGGCTGCATTTTGCTCATTCTTTAGGGTAACTAAGCTCCATCACCAGGCATCTCCTGGAGGTTGTTTTAACCCAATCATTTTGTATTTGCTGTTTCTGTCACGCAAATAATGATTCTGAATCTTGGTGTCACCCTTATAATGACAGTGTGGTTTTCTGGGTCAACCTGGATCTTGCAAATTTGGTTTACTCCTTGCATTAAGGTTATGGCCATTCTTACATAAAGATCCATTGTAGTACTTGAAGGAAAGCCTGGTAGATACTGCAGTGGAAAACAGTATTGTTTATTTATTTATTTACAGCATTTTTATCCAGCTCTTTTCAGCCCGAAAGCAACGCCAGGTGGCGTACAGACTGGCAACAATTAGATGCCATAAACATACATACATACATACATATCAATTAAAAACATTTGATATCACACCGTAAAATCCATATAAAAACCAATTAAAACTATAATAATGTCTGCCAGTACGACTCCTTATCCATTTGCATTGTTTAAGCCGTTCAATGTTCGTTATTTCATCATACTGTATTTTCCCAATTACGCCATGTTACCAAAAGCTTGCTCAAAGGTCAGGAGGGAGGGGGACGATCTAATATACCTGGGAAGGGAGTTCCACAGCCAAGGGCCACCACTGAGAAGGCCCTGCCTCTTGTCCCCGCCAAGCGCGCCTGCGAGGAAGGCTGGATCAAGAGCAGGGCTTCCCCAGACGATCTTAAATTCCTGGATGTTTCATAATGAGATATACATTCGGACAGGTAAGCTGGTACTAATGTTGGATTGACTATTGCTAACCCTAAACCACTCCTGAATTATTTGGACCCACATAAGATGAATATGAGATATAAATTTTCTGTTTCATTTAGTATGATGGATATTTTGAGTATTCCTGCTTCTTTTTAAATTAAGAGAAGCCCACTGCTGTGGGTTAAAACACTTCTTTTACACAGTGCCTATTTTTATGATGTATAGACTAATGTATCTTACTATGCTTTTATTATTATAAATCCATTACATGCAAATGAATGAATTGTTAATAATTGTTTGCGGTGTACAGCCTTACAGCTTCAAAGTAACTATTACCATTTACGCTGTATACTTTGAATGTATATAGAAAACAATGTAGACGCCTGCTGTGAATGTTTAAATATCACAGCAGCTCCACAGTAACCGTAGAACTCATAGCATGTGAATGGCAAGCCAAACAACTAACTACTACTCTCCCTTTAAAACTGCCTGAATCATAGTGCTATGCAATAAACACCATTATGTCAGCAGTTCAGCTGCAGTTGCAGCCCTATGTTGAGACTGATGAATTGCATTGTGTCATTATTAGCAGAGGTGGGAAGGGCAGTAAATTCTAGGGCTCAATTGTAAAACCTGGCAGTGTAGGAAGAGAAGTTCTCACTACGGTGCCCACCAATTTGGAGGCAGAAATTATGCGAAATTCTTTAATTTGTGGCATTTTCAATTTGATTAGTGCCTTCAAGAACAGTTTTGATCAAATGACTTTCTTTGTGTCCTTGCTTTAGTAGCAAGGTAACAAATTTGTGGGTGATAGCAAAACTTGTAGAAGTAATGTAAAATATTGTAGCAAGCTGAAGTGATTTTTCATGGTTTGCCCCCTTTTTCAGCCTGTGATTGGTAATAACATGTATTGTAGCACTTGCTCAAAAGAAACCTTATTGCTGAAGCACAGCATTCGCGTAATGGTAGAAGCTGCCTGTTTAAAGTGATGGAATGAGGGATCCCAAGGAAGGATTATCTTATCACAGATTATTTGGCAGTACAGATTTATATAATCCAGTTCAAAGCAGATAATCTGGGCTCAGATCCTGGGATATAGGGCATGTAGATCCATCCCTAGTAATTCAGTTAATTGGTTAGTATGTGGCACTAATAATGCTTTAAGAACAACGTTTTTTAAAAAACTTAGCTTTTTTGCCCATTAACCTTAATTTTAAAATCATTGCATAGGCTCCTTTTATGAAGACTTAAACAGAGACTGGCTGGCCATTTCTCGGCATGCTTTAATTGTGCTTTTCATGCATGGCAGGGGATTGGATTGGTTGGCCATATGGTGTCTTCCAACTCTATAATTTTATTAATAAAAGTATAATTTTGAATTTTTTGAACAAATTCACAGCACAATGAACTGAATGAAAAAAGTACAATAAGTTAATCAAAGCATGCGCAAAGTGTCTATCCTTTGCTGTTGGGATTTTGTCTTTTTCCACTTTCCCATCACCCAGCTTTCTTCTCTGTCGTGTTTCGTCTTTCAGTGGTTGAAAGGGATGTCTGTGCAATTGAGCCAGTAATTTCTTGGCAATGGAAGTATTCAGTTGTTGTTTTCCTTCTGTTTGATTTTTTGTACTTCTCTGACAGACAGAGATAAAAACAGTAACATGGAATGATAGATTAAATCATATCAGAGCTTGTGTAGTGGATTACAAATATCTATTATGAAGAAATCTGGGGCAGAATCTAAAACTCTTTAACATAAAAGCATATGGCTATTCAGATTCAAAGCAGTGGTGGCAATGAAACTAATGACAATATCCAAGAAAATCTAAAATCTACAAAATAGGGATACTTTTATTGGCCAACCCAAATGACAGTAGGGGGATAGCATGACCATTAATATTCCCTGATATTTGGGAGCATAATTGATGAAAAAAAGACCTTAATATGACAAACTAAAATAAAAAATTCTTCATGTTGCACTTTTTGGTAGTATTTTAAACTTGGGGTGAAACAATGCATATCCTAGATACTGTACACTATTACTAGGATGTCATCCAATCCCAAAGACATATGGAAAGCACCTTTCAGGTTGGAGATCAAAATAACATGCACATCTGAAATTGATATGTACAGAACACTCTGGATGTTCTGTCCTGCTTTTGTGTTCCTTTTTACAAAAGGAATAAAAATGCTAAACAATCAGTACTAATGGAATAATATGAATCATTAATTGTTTTAAAATACCAACAGGACAGTCTGAGGATTGAGCATCTTCATTTTAAACAGAAATTAGCTATAAAATAAATTAGAAAGCCCAACTATCTTCATTCTTCTTTTTGCAAATGAGAAGCAGAAATCTCAAAAATGTTTTCTCTGCCTTTAAGCTCATTAGGTGTTTTCTATTTATCTCAAGAGAGTTATCACATTTACAACAGTAATTTGTGTATATGTTGTGTGACGTGTATTGTGTCACATGCACAAGGGCATATTTAAACCACAACTTTAATTGCCTCGTTCCATGAAGCATCAGATAGGTTGTTTTCATCTCTTTTGATCAGATAGTCTATCTGCTTCATCATTGTAAATGTGTGTTTGCAATAACAGGGGAAGTGGATGCCTGGTCTCATGCCATCGCTGCTATTCCTAGCTGACTACAAAACTCCATCCAATCTCCTCACTGCTACAAGTACCTCTGCTGTTGTCAAGGGTTTGGCCTGGTGTGTCTGTCCCCAGAATTAGCGGCCAGTGAAAACTTGCCCTTAGTTAAATCATATCCACTTCTAATCAGAGTTCAAGACACATCTTTTCTAACACTCATGAATTGTTTGGCAGTCGCAGCAATCTTCTCCAACACTACATTTCAAATGAGACTATTTTATTCCTGTCAAATGTAAAAACATACAGAGTTATTCTTAAAAAACAATGAAACATTTGTAAACAAATCCATTTAGATAAAACAAAAGATAAAAGTTAGCAAAACAATCCATTATTAAAACATGCTCAGTTCTTAAATACCTCTCAGAATGCCAAAGTATTCACTTACTGATGAAGGGATAGAAAGGAAGGAGCCATCTACAGGGAGTGATCTCCAAAGCCTGAGAGCAGCCACTGAGAAGTCCTTCTCCCATTTTCCCTACCAAAGATCACGAGACTGAGAGAAGGACCTCCCCTAAAATTGTAGGGGCACAGCAAGCTCACATGGGGAGATTCGGCCCTTTTGCTAGCCTAGACATGATTCCTAGAGGACTTTATAGATTATAATCATGAACTCTAAGAATGATCGCTATTCATTCCTTTCCCATGTTGGTTTCTCTCACTCCTTTCCTCCTTCTCTCTTACACATGCTAGTAGATCCATATTCTAAATCCACAGATGGCTTTTCCAGACAGGCCCTTTATCCCAGGTTCTCATCCCAGGTTTTCTGCTTTAAATTGGATTATATGAATCCACATTGCCAGATAATCTAGAAGGGCCCTGAGAGTACAGATTTCATTGGAAAGTTTGGGTTCTTTTCTGTCCTAGCAATTTTTCCCCAAAAGATTTTTTTGTATTTGTAAAGCCTCCTCACACCTCCCTCTTGTGCATAGATGGTGTAGTGCTGGCTGCATAAGCAAGGAAAAAGAAAGGAATGATTATGATTTATATATGATAAAAACAGGAAAATAATATTTTGGGTTAATAATTTGCAATGCGTGCATTGGGAGCATGTTCATTGTATTACCTCTCTGAACCTTGGGAATAATTTCATTCCTCTAAACCTCTTACTAGGAAGCTTTTGGGTGAATTTGTTATTGGTGCTCCCGGCTGTTAGATCTGTTAGAAAAGTATAGGAAACCATTCCCTAGTGCTCAGTATTGCAGTAAATATTATATGATAGAAACTATTAATATTTCTCCCCTGAACACTTGGACAATACAGTTTTAGTAAATCTTTGAAGAGAGCGAAGAAGGCAAGATTTCATTCACATGAATCCCAGTATGTTACTTACTGATTGAACCACCCATGCCACTCTGCAAAGAATGTTCTTACTTTCACATTTGTTTCCAATAGTTGTTACCTAATATGGAAAAGGAGACTTCTGCATGGAGCACCTGTACCATAGCTGCTGCATCATCACTGTGCTATAAATCTCTGTGTGGAAAACACAATAAATGCAATTCTCTTTGGATTCTGGGTTGAGTTATATAGAGATCATGAAAGGTAGGCAGATGAAATGGGGTATATGAAATGATTGGTATAATGGTAGTATCTGTTGTTATGAGTCTGAGTTATGGTAATCAGATTTCTTGATAAAAATATTTTCAAAGGGCGATTGCCATTGCCTTCCTCTTCCACTGAGAGAGTATAACTTGCCCAAGGTCACCTTGTAGAGTTTCTATGGCTGAATGAGGACCTGATCCTTCAGAGTCCTAATCCAAAACTCAAGCCATTACACTATTCTGACTCCTGTTTGATCATACATATATATATAAGTTGTTTGTATGTGTCTAGTATCTCTGTGGTTCTGGATAGCTGGCTGGCAATAGATGTCAGATGGTTCAGAATGATGCTGTCTTCTTTAAAAATTATGGTGACTTAATATGTACCTCTTATTTCTTTTGATATTACAGGCAGTCCCCAAGTTACAAAGATGGGTTCTGTAGGCTTGTTCTTAAGTTGAATTTGTATGTAAGTCAGAACAGGTACATTTTTAAGTGTAACTCTAACCAAATTTGCCTTGTTGTGGATGTCAGAGTTTTATATTGTTTAGGTCATTTCTTAAGTGAAAAATGGGTAAGTGATTGTAAGAATCATGCCCAATTATTGTATGGCCAGCAACAATCAAGCCACCTGTGGGAGTTGAAGTACTACTAATAGAGACTAAGTACACTCTGTTACTTGAGGCTGGAAATAGGTTGGAGAAAGATTGAAGATTGGAGAGTGAGTTTGAAACTCAAGGCTTAAGCTGGAATTGCCTGAGGTGTATTATCGTTACAAGGTCTGAAGAGCAAGACTGTGGCGTCTTATCTGGAGATAAGGACTTTGTATTTACAAGCCATTGTGTGGAAGCAGCTGGATATTCCAAGGACTCTGCTTTATTTGTAAATACCTTTATATAAATATTTCTTTGTTAAAAGACAGTTTATTTTCTGTTGGGTTTTTCCTCCTTGGACGAAGGGGTGCAAATTCCGAAGAAGGGGTTGAATGTTCGGAACCCCAGTTTGATAGCTGCGACAGTGGAAACAAGGATTGGCAATAAAACTTCAGTGGAGACAGCTTTTCTCCATAAAATCTCTGCCAGGAGCAAATTTCAGGTTAGATTTCTCTCACATTATGTTATCTCACCCCCATTCTTAACTATGAATCATGTGTAAGTCAGACAGTTGTAACTTGCGGACTGCTTGTATATGTTTTTATTTTAATGTTATTTATTCTGTGGGACTAATTGTTACAGTGTGGAAGGAGATTAGGCACCTCTTATCAAATTAATACAATTCAACTGTGCGTATTGGCCTTGAATGTCCTTGGTGAAACTCACAATTGTTCATTTGCCCCCAGGTTAGTTGTTTATGTTGTTGCTAGTAATTAATAAGATGGCCAGTGAAGAAACACATCCTAATAAGAAAGCTGCATTTTATTATCATGAACGGATAGAAGTGGAGGGTGATTTGGGAGAATGAAGACATTTCACACGGAATCTTGTCTAATATGAAAGCCTCAAAGGAGCCCACCCCTTCCCCCCAGCCTCCAATTTACCTCCTAAAACTTCCTTTAAAAGCCCCTGGCAGCCATAAAGCCTCTCCTCACATCCTACTAGTGAGAGACAATAACACATGAGAAGACGAGACAAGGGCAAAGAGGGGTTTTACTTCTCACCCCTCCCAACTCCTCAGGGATCATCTTCTCACGTCAGGAGGATGCAAGGAGTGGCATCATGTCTGATTTCAAATGGGATAGCATGTAATCACCCATTTTGACGCGTGTCATTTTAACCCGTTTCGGTTTGGGTTTTAGTCATGTGTAGAAAGGCCCTGAGTCTACATTGACCATCATATTACATTTCAGACTGAATATAGCAGTGTAGGTGGGGCTCAGAGTCTCTAACCTAATGCCATGCCATGGTTTAAGCTGCTCATAAAACTAGGTATCCCAAGCCTCAGTCCATCACACTAATGTGCACCCCACTTGCAGTCTTCCCCAGAAGCCCTTTTCTTCCATTGTGATGGGCTGATACCACATTATGGAATGTTTGACAGTGTTTTATTTCTGTGTGAAAAATGATTTGCCATTATTTTGAAATACAATATAATAGATGTAGCTGTTTCTTGTAGTATGCTGCTTCAAAATCAGCTGTTTTAAGTAGTATAGTTTGCTAAAGAAATGCCATGGTTTAACCGCAGTCTCTTTGAATTATGGTCTACTTTTAATTGTTTCTTGTCAGCTATCAAGCTTTACTTAAAATAGGCTCGCTGCTGTTTAAAGGTTTGTTTTTAAAACCCATCTCCTTTAATTAGGTCCTGTACTACTTTTTCTTTTACGCCACCTCGAAATTGTTTTCTAAATTGTCAGTGTGTTTCAAGTGGAGAGATGTAACCTCTTTGGAATCCTGCATTCTTCCTTGAATTAGATTTATTGTTCTTCTTTAAAAAAAAAACAGAATTAAATTGTGGCATAATGGACTGCATTTGAAGGTATGCATAGAATAAAGATCAGTGAATGTCACTCATTCTCTTTTGTTATTGCCTGCATTTCAGTTTAACCTGAAGAATTTCTGAAATAGTGTACAATCCTAAAGTTCCTTATTATGTGGCTTGCTTCCAACTAAACATACATGGGCTTCGCCATTTATGTATAGATTTGCCCCATGCAGAGCTTGCCAAAATTTTCAGTTTTTATCTTTCCCTGTAGGATATTGCAAACATGGATTTTAAAATGTTACAAAAGAATTCTTGATTTTCATTGTGAAAACAGCTGCTAAATGCTGTGTGAGCTGTTATCCAGAAGTAGACCTGACATCAAGAAAGACAATTCTGGCTATCCTGTCACCTGTATATAGGACATATGAAAAAGGAAACACACCAAAGTATAACACAGAGCTCACTAGAATCGCAACAAAGATCTCATTTTCATTCCCTCCCAGCATATCAGTCACTTTTCTTTTGACTGCTTCTGTCCTTTCTTTCCAACTTAATATTCATATTTTAAAATCCATGTACAAACAAGACAGGACAGAAATGACTGTGATTGGAATTGATATTTCTTCAATCTGTACTGTTAGAGAAGGGCAAATCCCATTCCCATCTTTTGAGTAGTATCCACACATTCTCACTCACCATGGGATCACATGTGATTCTCAAGAACTGTTTTTTTTTAATGCCCACAGCCTTCCAGAAACCCTGGACAAACCTTTTCCACAGTCTTTGGGGGGGGGGGGGCTGAGCCCCTTTTCCAGGGAAGCACAATGTGTAAAACAATTGGAACCTTATAATTGCCACCCTAAACCCATTTTTTTTTAAAAGAAGGAGTTTTTTAAATAAGTAATTGATCAGACTATTTCAGTGTGAGATTTTCCTGAGTCATTTTTTTAAAAACTTTAGCGTAAGAGTCTCATCTCTTTGGATTTCACCAATTTGTTCATTTTATGGCACCCTATGAATGAGAGAACTTCAAGAACTCCAGTTATCAACTATCCAGCTTGGTTCTTGCAAACCTTCTTGATTATGTGTATATCCACCTGTATTGTAGTCTTCCTCTTCTCCTAATGCTTTCACTTTAATGAGTATTTTCATCTTTTCCAGTGAGTTGCATTATTAATCTCATTATATATACCATATCCAAAGTGTAGCAGTCCCAGTTTAGTCATACCTTCTAGGGGCAGTTCATTCTTGATTTGCTCCTTTATTACTATACTTTCAAATGTTTGTTGCCTCTTGACTTCTTAACTAGAGACACTATTTTGATTGTTGACTGAGTCAAGGTGCAGAATTTTTAAAACTGTTTCACCCAAACATGCAACAGTTCATTCAACTTGACCTCAAAGTTAAAGCTCCTGAAGAAAATCCCCTTCTGTCCTGACATTCTCTTCAATGTGATATTATAATACTGTTGTTTCAAGTAGTTTTTCTTTCTCATTCTGTATTGTCTCTATCACCCCTCTATTTTTGAAACCATAACTTATGTTTCCTCAAACCAAGTTGCTGTTCACTAGGGCCAGAAAGAACATTAAAAGACTTGGGATAGGGAAATGAAAAAGAGGCTTCCCGAAAGTAAACAAGGAGGATCGTCCAGAAGCGTTATCATTTTTTTATCTGAATAGAGTCAGAGACTGTACCTTCCCAGTTTTATCTTTTTTTCCTGCCCATCTCACATGACCATGTAGTAGCATAGGAGAGAGAGACAGCAGAGGATTTTTGTTGGCTATGCTGTATTAACCAGTGCACCATGAATTTATGATCCCCTGGGACTTCTGGAGGACTCATTAGAAGTCCACAAAGATGTCTACATCGTTGTGCAATAATCCTCACCTTTTACCCAATATGGTCCTGTTTGGGGGGGGGGGTGGAAAAATCTAAATCGGGCAAAGACTACTGCCCCTCCCCCTTAAATAATGTCTTCAAAAATGCACATTGGATTTAAACATTTGTTTGGAATTTAAATATCAGTGTTTCAGAATATATGCATTATTTTGAGCCATTTGTTTCTTGGAAATGACTTATGTGCCTCACAAGCATGTGAATGCCCAAGGTACAATGAATTTCTTTTCATATTATGTCTTCAAAAGTGTGAAGAAGCTGTTTTCATTGACATGGTTGAACCCAATGGCACTTCTTTCCATCCCTTATATAGATGAACATATGGCCAGACTGAGAATAAGACAGTTTTGTGTATTTATAAATTACAATTTTTGCCTCCAAAATACCCTTGCATGGTAATTTCCAATTCCTGTGTTCTGTAGAAAAACAGCAAAGTAGAAGAGGTAATTCCTGTGTACAAAACAGCATGGATTATTGGCTCTTTCATTATAATCCAGTTTGAGAAACAAATGAAACTTTCCACCCACTTTCTACCAATTTTAAAGTCATTTTTGTCCTCCAGAACTAGACTGTGAGCTTCACAGTTTCCTTGAGAACAAGTTCAAAATAATGTCGTTGATTAGCACAGTGTGCATCGTGACATTTAATTGCATAATGATCTTTGCTCAGCGAACACTCCAAACAGAAGACAGATTTGAAAAGAGGTACAGCAGTAAACTGTAGTAATCATGTTTCCGCTGGTTTTGTCAGTTGACAATTGCAAGTGATAAACATTAGATCACAATATGTAAACTGTTTCCTCCCCACAGAGTTTGGTCTCAGACCAGTCACTTGTCTCTTTTAATATGATTTGTCCTGGCTATTGAAAAGGAGAGCTCCTCCCTCTCTTTATATCTCTGCTAATGTAATTAGCATCTAGTCAATAATGTTCAGCATTTCATTTTACCACTTTAATTAACAAATTCAATTTGTTCAAACCGCTGTGAAAACAAATTAAAAGCTGACTGAATAAAAAACCTCCAGCACTTTTGAAATAGCAAAAAGTGCTCACTGAATCTATTCTTTTTCTTATTTCACCCCCCCCCCCCAAAGATCCACCCCCACACATATTAAGAACATTGAGCACATCTTTATTACACTGTAGTGCAAACTTAGAGAAAATATACCAGAATGTGTGAAAAATTCTGATATTTATGCTGATTATTATTTTAAGCTCATGATTATTTTGTGGTCAAATAAATAAACAAGGAGTACCTAATCAGGAGTCCCCTGGAACAACACATAACTTATGCTTTTTAAAGGAAAAGCAGCATACATAAGAGAAATAAAGAATGAAATAGGAGCATATAATCTATTCATTTTGATTTCTACCACTTAGGCTCCACAGAATGTTTTTGATTTATGCAGTAGTAAAATATTCAACATCCATTTTTTCCCAAAGAATTGCCCCTATAGAGACAGCCCTCTCCCCTCTGAATATTTAGTTCATTACTAATATGGGACGTTGCCAATGATGTCATGATAGCAAGTTATGGAAATACTGCTATTAGGAGAAAACCTCCCCTGGATATTTTTGTTCAATGGGATGATCTGCCTCTGGCTCTTGGTGCTATATCTGATATAATAATTAACTACTTTAAGTAATCATATTTCCTGAAATTTTCCCTCAGGATTGCAGTGATTTTATGTAATTATAGGCTTTCTTTCTCAAATTTTAAAGCACTTTGTGATTTTTTAAATCAAAATAATCAGAATAATAAAAGGAGTTTTGACTCATGATTTAATTTGTAACTTAAGAACCTATTATTTTTCTGTCTTATGTCTCTTTTGAACATCTGTGCCTCTCATGTTTCTTAGTTTCTCTGTAACTTTATAGGTTGTCAGTTGCTGTTCAAATGCTAATGGCAACAGAATCTGTTTGTTAGTATATCACAAGTGTTGTACCCTAAGGTCTAGTTAGCTGACAAGTTCCCCCCAAGACAAATAACCAAGCTTAATTCAGGAGATCCATGTAGTGCAGCTGAGTATTTTCTCCCTTCTCACTCTGAGCTATCAGAAAGTTAAACATCAATGAGAAAGCACCTGAAGTGACAATTGCATTTAGCTTTTCTTACCGAAGCATCTCTTTCTTTAGCTGTTATTGTTATTGTTATTTAGCCCTATATCCCAGGATCTGATCCCAGGTTTTCTGCATTAAATTGGATTATATGAGTCCCCACTGCCAGATAATCTGGGATAAACAGAAAACCTGGGATCAGATCCTGGGATATAGGGCCTGTCTGGATGGGCCCTGTGTTAACCAAGGGTGGATCTACAGTGCCATATAATCCACTTCAGGTCAGATAATCTGGATTTTATATGGCATTGTAGATGGGGCCCAAATTGCAGTTCCATGGAATTGTCACTGAGCCCCATCTACACTGCCATATAATGCAGTTTGAACCGCCTTACAGTGGTCAGTACAGGCCCCTTCTACATTGCCCTGTATCCCAGGATCTGCTTATTCCAGATTATATTGTAGTGGAGACTCATATAATCCATTTCAAAGCAGATAATCTAGATCCTGGGATGTAGGGCAATGTAGCTCAATCTGTATATTCATATAATGCAGACTGAACAGCATTGGATTACATGAGTCTACACTGCCATATAATTCAGTTCAATGCAGTTAATCTGCATTCTGAAATCACATTATATGACAGGGTAGATGGGGCCTGAATCTGTATTAGATGGGATTTTGGCCTGACACTCAACATTGCTCAAATAACAAGTTATAATTCAGTGCTCCCTTTCAACCCTTTTAAATGTAGTCACATTTCAAATTCTGTTATATGATAACATGACTTAGATCCTGGCAATCTGAAAGGGTTTCCTCCCTCAGAAGGCTTTCTCTTAGGCTGGATCTACACTGCCATATAATCTAGATTATCAAATTAGATAATCCAGATTCTCTGATTTGAACTGGATCATTATCCAGGCCTATATTATTATTATCAAATGTTTTATCACAGAAGTACAGAACTCTTCTAACTTGGAGCTTTCCTGCTCATGGGAGTTCTGCTCCATGTTTCACTGAATGTAACCTAGAGCCCTATACTGACCTTCATACTTAATACATGAATGTCTGAGAACATACTCCATGCACATGGACTATTGAGGGCCTTGGTTTCCAAGTGCACCCAAGTGTCTGTTACCAGTTTATCTCTGTTTGCAAACATGAAAATGATAGCATAGGACTTGGCCTCTCAAACTCCATTTCTCCTATTCCTATGTTAGCTCACACTTTCTTTTTCCAAAGAAATCCCTCAAATACTATCTGTAGGTCCATATTTATTTATTTATTTATTTACAGTATTTCTATGCTGCTTTTCACACCCCTAGGGGGACTCAAAGCGATTTCCTCGTTAGTTTCATCATTTGCTAATATTACAATACAGAACCATAAGTGAAATCTGTTGGATAGATAAAACATGCAGGTTGATTTCATATGGGAAATAATATAATAAACCTTTTTTTCCAAGATGTATTACTTTAGGCCATTTGATATAACATAATTGCAATAAGTGACCACGAATCAATGTGTTTGATAAATGGCGGAGTACAAATATGATAAATAAATAAATATCTTTGCATATTGACAATGGTTTTAATTCCTGGTGGTACAATAGGTTGTGCCGGCCAGACTTCTGACTGAAAGGTTTGCGGTTTGAATCCAAGGAGCTGGGTGTTCAGCTCTAGCTTCTCATGCAGGGACATGAGAAAAGCTTTCCACAGGATGGTAAAATATCCAGGCATCCCCTGGGCAACGTCCTTATAGATGGCCAATTCTCTCACAATAGAAGCGACTTGCAGTTTCTCAAGTCACTACTGACATGAAAAAAAAAGTGACATAGCACTCTTGATACAGCAGGAGAATAGGGTGCCCCCTGAAGGGGAATTATGCATTTTGTATTTCAGGATGTCCCCAGTGGGATGATACCTATTTTTCTGATAGGTACCTTTTCTACTGCTTCATTAAAAGAAGTCGCTCCTATAACCAAGCATTTTCTATCAATGGGAAAACATCAATTGCATAAAATCCGATTTTTGGGGGGAACGCATCACAACCAAAAGCATTGCTTTGCCTAAAAGAAACATTTCTTTTATACTTTGTTTATTCCATGGTCTTTTGGATAAAAGAAATATGATTTTTCTATTATAATCCACCTCCAGACCAATAGGTTACATTGGGAGGTATATTCCTTACATTTTTCTCTGAATTGTACCTTTTCTGAATGGATTTTAAAATAACATTTTTAAATACTTTCTACTTTTGTGCTTCAAAATCCTAATGATGATTCCCTTGGATGAAACAATAGCTTTTTCCCACTCACTATGCATGACAACAACAACAGCTTTTCTGTCATTGTAGTAGCATTTGTACTCTTTTGACAGCTGAGGGAATGTTAGAGGCCATTATTCATCATGTAATTTTAATATGTTGCCGTCACCTTTCATTTTATTGCAATTTCAGCCCTCCCCAGTGTAATGGGAACTGCTTTACATCAAAATTTCAGAATGGGCAGGAGAAGCCGATTTTTTAAAAATGGCTGCAAGAAAATGCTCCAAGCCCTCTTTCCCCGGCTTGTAGTCTGTGAAATTGCCAGCATTTAATTGATCTTCTATAAGCTTATCTTTCCAGTGAGATGTACCATTATTGTACATTAATCAGTGCCTCCAGACATTATCACTGTGGTAACCAAGAGCTAATCAAGCAAGAATGGAGTTGGCAGACGCCAAGATGTCACGGATGCCTTGCTGTGTGCAAAGTCTGTCAGAGAGTCTGCTTCCAAAGGATCTTGTTCTTGCGGGCGGCAGACTTTGCATAACCTTGCGATGACAATGAAACAGGGACAGACCTTTTGAATGTTAGATCTGTGGACCACACAGACAGCACACAAATTGAAAATCCTGTAAAGGAGCAAATGATAGCAATGGTGATAATATTAGTAATACAATAGCACTGTACTATAGTATGAAATACCAGTAATAGTAGTAATAGTAGTAGTAATAGTAAACAACTGCTGTCAAATTAGTGAGCACTGTTAGAAACTATTTCAGTTGGTTTAATTAGTCATAGTAAATATTAACTAGAGATTCAATGATTTATCCACCACAAGTTTGTAACATTGTCTGTTTAGTGATCAGAATGCTTCTAATTTTATGTAATATGAATATTCAAAGAGCACATACGACTCACAGAGGGGCCTGTTCCATGTGCTGGTGGCTTTATTTGAGCTCCTGACCAGAAATTGCCCATGTAGACATGAGCCTTGGACTGTACAGGTGCAGCGGTGGAGCAGGAAGATTCCTCTGGAGAGCTAAGCTTTATTTAAAAATCTGCTTGTGATGGAAAAACCCAAAGGGGAAATGGAAGGTTAAAAATATTACTGCAGTGATCAAAAGCTGCCAACCTCTGTGACTATAATGTGTACTGCAAAGTGAGAGAGAGCAGCGTTAAGCCACCCAAACATTGACTAAAGAAAACAAATATAGGGAAATAGATTAAAAAAAAAACCTGCCCCACTTTTCAAGAGCTCTTTGGCAGGGCAAGGGTTGGAACTTGATGGTCTTTGTGTTTCTTCATTTTCTGATTCTGTGATGAAAAGTTTCCAGACCTGGCACACATTCAACATTGATTATAATATACCTCAAAATGGAGTGAACAAAGCACCCAAGTAAAGAGACAGAGAGTACCACTGATATGCTGTGAACTTTCTTCTATCAGTTAATATTGAAGGTGCCACGAAATTCCTTTACATGTGGACATTCTAGACTAAAATGACTATGTCTTTGAATTCTCTCCCCATGTATTCAGACCTTTGTGACCCCATCTACATTGCCATATAATCAAGTTTCTGAATGCAGTTCACTGCATTGAACTGGACTAGATGGTAGTGTAGACTCATACAGTATAATCCAGTTCAAAGCACTTAATTTGTATTCTGAAACTGGATTATATGGCAGCCTGTGTAAGAGAGAATTAAAACAAGGTGATGTAGACACTCGCAGTTCTGCCTGCATGCCTTCAAAAACTGAAGCCTATAATTCAAAATTCTTACAAACGGAGTCAAATTTCAGTGAAGGAGGGTTTTGATAGCATACGTACAATAAATTTGTATCACAGATCATTCTACCTTAAGTTTTTTAGTACAGGTAGTCGAGTTGCAAACATCCGACTTACATACAACTCATAGTTAAGAACAGGACTGAAACAACAGGAAGTGAGAGAAATCTACCCCATGAAAGGGAAATTCACTCCTGGAAAAGTTATCATGGCAAAAAGGGATCGCCACTGAAGATTTCTCATCAGTTCTTGTTTCCACAACAAGCCAATTTTTTCAAAATCCAGTTATCACAGGGACAGAAAGTAGGGTGAAATTTTTTGATCACTCACAGATAGCAAAACAAACACCACAGGGCTGTTAATCCCTCCCTATGCTATCAAAAGCATCTGTCTATCTGTCTGTCTATCTGTCTATTTATTTATTATTATTTACCTTACTTATATACCGCTGTTCTCAGCCCGAAGGCGACTCACAGCGGTTCACAACAAATACGAACAGCAAAAATTCAGTGCTACAGTATAAAAACAGTTAACAACCTAACACATTACACAATTAATAAACAGTTACTACAATACCCATTCACTGTCGTCTCATCATCAAAAACATGTTCCAGATTCATCATCCATTGTTCCATTCCAGTGTTCATTAACCAATCATTGCACTAATTATTCGAACGCCTGCTCAAACAGCCAGGTCTTCACTTTTTTGCGGAATACCATTAGAGATGGTGCTAGTCTAATGTCCGTAGGAAGGGCGTTCCACAGCCGAGGAGCCACCACCAAGAAGGCCCTATCTCTCGTCCCCGCCATCCGTGCTTGAGAAGCAGACGGGATCGAGAGCAGGGCCTCCCCGGAACATCTCAAAGTCCTGGTGGGTTCATAGGCAGAGATGCGGTCGGATAGGTAGCTTGGGCCGGAACCGTTTAGGGCTTTAAAGGCCAACGCCAGCACTTTGAATTGAGCCCGGTAGCAGATCGGTAGCCAGTGGAGTTGGCGCAGCAGGGGGGTTGTATGCTCCCTGCGCTCCGCTCCTGTTAAAATCATGGCTGCTGCACGTTGGACTAGTTGGAGCTTCCGAGCTGTCTTCAAAGGCAACCCCACGTAGAGAGCGTTGCAATAGTCTAAACGGGATGTAACCAGAGTGTGGACTACCGTGGCCAAGTCAGACTTCCCAAGGTACACTTAAAATGTACCTGTTCCAACTTCAAATTCAATTTAAGAAGACACCAACAGCACCTATCTTGTTCTTAACTTGGCGATTGCCTGTGCCAATAATTTATATATGGCATTTTGGAAATAGTTTTCCACCCTCCTATAGAACTGAACAGCTGTGGTCTGCCTTATTTATTTATTTAATTCAAACATTGTATCCCATCCTTCTCAACCCCCCGGGGGGGGGGAGTGGGGGGAACTCATGGTGGCTTACAAAAAGCAACAGTTTGATGCCAACACATACAAACAAAAACAATATAACATGAATTATGCATTAGTTAAAACATTCAATTATAAAATATCAATTTCAAACATTATTAACAACAATATAGCTACGTCCAATCCAATTCAGCATCCAGAGTCCCAGTCCGCAGCCTGCCCACTATCAATTTTCATGAATTGTTGTGATTACTGTCAAGTCTGCTACCTGAATGCCTGGTCCCAAAACCATGATTTGAGCTTTTTCCTAAAGGAAAGGTGAGATGGAGCTGATCTAATTTCAGCTCCACCGAGAAGGCCCTCTCTCTCATCCCCACCAATAACACTTGCGAGGGAGGTGGGATCAAGAGCAGGGCTTCCCCCTACGATCTTAGACTCCGAGGTGGATTGTAGAGGGAGATACGTTCAGACAAGTAAGCTGGACTGGAACCGTATAGGGCTTTACAGGCCAAGACCAGCATTTTGAATTGTGCTCAGAAATGGACTGGCAGCTAGTGGAGCTGATGTAACAGGGGGTGGTATGTTCCCTGTATGTTGCTCCAGTGAGTGAGCTGGCTGCGCCCATTGGACTACTTGGAGTTTCCAAACAGTCTTCAAAGGCATTCCCACGTAATCTATTCGGGATGTAACAAGAGCATTGACCATCATGGCCAGATCAGACTTTCGGAGGTACAAGTGCAGCTGGTGTAGTAGTTTTCAACCAGAATCTACAGTAAAAGCATAAATCAAGAATGTACCACACCTCCAGATGAAAAAGTTGAAATCAAAATAATACTACTAGGAAAAACATTATCATGTTTGGAATATAAGCGTCTTGACAACACCTCACTGTTTACTTTCATAAACTATGTAAGTTTTGCTTCTGCATTTTTATCACAACAGGAGTTCATTATCCTGTGACAAAGTTCTACTCTACTGATATATCTCTTCATTAGAATCCATTCTTTTATGGTCTTATTTTGCCACACTATAAATCCCAGCCATTATATACATTTTCAAAAAAATAGATGACGGGTGAAGAGGTTACCAAAGCAAATAGAGCTCAGACTAATTAATTATTTCTCTTGCATCTTTCTATTAGTATTCCTTCCATTAGCCTTTCACACATATTTACATTTTTCACATTTTCTCTTTGAATTCGTGTTCTTTGTTTTTAATAGCTTACTAGAACAAGGACAGTAAATGGGATGCAGTAGTTGAAAAATCTGGATTTTGCTGTGCACAATTAGCAATCTTCCATCTCACATGCACATACATACCTATTTCTCTACCTACCTATCTAGATGCTGCTCACCCTACATTAAGAAACACTACTTCTAACAATGTAAGTCGATGTGCTTAACCATCTTACATCGCAACCTTAAGAGAAAAGCGAGATACCTCAGTCAGTTAAGCAATATAAAAGTCACCAATGACTTCTCATCACTCTGCCTCCTACAGAATTATGGGATTTTTAGTTTAGGGAGGAGCCTCACTAAAATACAAGTCCCAGAATTCTGCAGGAGGCAGAAACCAGATTTAAAGTGGATTCATTCTCTAGTGTGATGGGGTAGCTGGAAACACATCATCCAAGCTTTCAATGCCCCCTGGCTTCTTCATCAAGCAAAATGTCTCGCACCTTTGTGGATTTTGTTATGTTACTAAATGACCAACACGGCTGCCCCAAATATATTTGAATCCCCACCATGAAATAAGAGACCAGACACAAGATGTGGAGAAATAAATGGGCCATTTATTGACCTAATTAGAAACTTATGAGTGAACTAATTTACTAGTTGTGGGGGGAGCACTGCGACATGGGCAATAGTGTGAGGCCAGTATCTTTCTGGGACCACCTGCTAAACCAACCACTGGGGGCAGTCAACATAGATGGCTTGCTGTCCCAGCCGGTCATTATTGGAAGGCCATCGGAGGGGGCCTCCCCCACGAATCATAAACCCCCATAGGGGAGAGGCAACCCCCCCCCCCCCACCAGGAAAACCCTAAGGAAGATATTTTGGGAACCCCCTAAGCCATAAAGTACACCGATACAATCTCTCCTCCCATTTCCCGCCGGGAACTCCTATTTATGCTGCTAATCCGTATGCCCAACCTGAGTCTTAATGAAGCCGAATAAGTAACTTCCCACCAGCCAAAATTTGAAGCTTGTTGGGATTGTAGGGCTGCAAGGTGGGGGAAGTCTTGCTGACTGGTTTTAATAGGAATCCAATATCTTTAGCTTCTTTAAATATTGCTTTGTCGTTCCCTGCTTTCTTCCTCTCAAGATAAAATTAGCTTGCAGATTTTACATGAAAATAAAAGGAGTTTCCTTGTATTGTTCATGCTATGACATGGTCTTTTTACCACTGCCTTAACTCATCACACTAAGGATGCAATTGAGCCAGTACAGAAGGATAGGCTTTGTGTGCACTCCATACATGAATCATTGAAGTATCTATCTATTTATCCATGCCTCCATCCTTCTATCTATATAAATAAAAGTCAAAATATATAGGGCTTACAGAAAAAAATGGGTCTTGCGGGTTATGTATATGCTGACTAAACTATGGAAGAGAGCATTCTTACAGTAATATTAACTTAATTTTTTCAGGGATTGAAAAAAGGAATACAAGTGCTACAGAGTGTATATGTGTGTGTGTGTGTGTGTGTGTGTGTGCATATCACTTGACTTTATGCACAAAGAAAGCAAGCTTACTTGCAAAATGGTATAGAAGCAGCGGGTTTGGATCATTCTGGTGGAAAAAAGAACATTATTTTGTAAGTGATATATCCCTGTTAGTGCTTCCCACCAACAAAACTGAAAGCCTTCATTATGTAATAGCAATTAATATGTGACATTGCAGCTCATGTTTTCAAACAAGACTGCATAATTCTTTAATTCACCATCTGAGAGTTCATAAAGTTCATGATTTTAATTGCATCACCAAGAATGTGTGTGAGTTCCTGGAGTATCTTTTTGGCAGCCATTATCTGTCAACATAGCAAGTGATGAGCCCAAGACACACTGGGTGATAGCAATCATATTTACTTAAGTCTAATGCACACCTTTTAATAGTAAACTACGACTCCCAAATCAGGATGCACATTAGGCTGTTGGCAATTCTGTCCACTTCCCCTGCTAGGCAGCCAGCTTATGGAACACAAAGGCAGCGCCCCCCAACCACCCAATATCTGGGCTTCCTGGTGTCCCAAGCCACTTTTGTTGCCTATCACCATCCTAATTCCAAGCACCTGCAGCTCAAAAGCACCATCACTTTGGAAAGTTTGGAAGGTTCTGCTCCAAGGGGAACACAGCCTTCCTCTCCTTCCTCTCCCTCTTGGGAGGGCTCTTCTCAGGAACAAGGCATAGGCAAACAGATGGGGGAAGTCTTGTCATTTGAGCCCAGACAAGACAAGGAAAGGAAATCTGCATTCTCCCTAGAGCAGAGTATTTCAAACTCTCCAAAGCCTGAGCCTCCATCTCCACTCAACCTTGTCTTCAGCTCCTTGCTGGGAAGAGGAGTTGCAAGAGAGCTGCTCTGCATTCCTTTAGAGAGTTTGAAAGGTTCTGCTCTAAAGAGGATGTGTTCTTCCTCTTTTTCTTCCTCTCCACCTTTCCTTTCTTTTCCTTGCAATTCCTTTTTCCAAATTCCAGTCGAAGAGGGGGTGGGGGAGGCGGAAGCTCAGGCTCACTCTGCAGAGTTGCTTCAAGGCTGGGTTGTTGTGAGTTTTCCTGGCTGTATGGCCATGTTCCAGAAACATTTTCTCCTGTAATTTCACCTTCGTCTATTGTAGACATCCTCAGAGGTTGTGAGGTCTGTTGGAAACTAGAAAAATTGGGTTTATGTATCTGTGAAATGTCCAGGGTGGGAGAAAGAACTCTTGTATGTTTGAAGTAGGTGTGAATGTAAGTGTGAAACAGCCTCAAGGCTGTTTGTCTTGTTCATTTGAGCCCAGACAAGACAATGTTCTCTGCAGTTATCCGGTTGAACTCCTTGTTGGTATTGAGCTCAAGAAAGCCCAACAAGAAGCTTGATCTCTTGGGCTTAAAGGAAGAAGGCAAACAGCCTCGGGACACCAAGAAGCCCAGAAGTTGGGTGGTTGGAAGCTGCTGCCATTGAGTTCCACCAGCTGGCTGGCCAGGGAAGCTGAGAAAACTGCAAAGCACCCAATAGGCAAATCATTTTCCCCGCCAGGCTTTTGACAATTGAAGTGCACATTAAAATCGATGCCACATTAGACTCCATGATTTTTTTATAGGTCAGGCTCTGTGATTAGGTAAAGTGAGGAAGACCCTCAGTTAGTGGAAGCTGGGGATAAGGGAGTTTTTATGAAGTGTTGGAGGGCAGGGTATAGGGATGCTGTCTCACTGAAACTGTTGAAATGAAATTCAGTTACGAACTCATATGTAAAAAACATAGGAATACATTCCTACTCCATAAGGACATCAAGTACAAAAATAGGCAACTCCACCACTACCTACTGTTTCATTCAGGTTTTTTAAAAATCAGAACACAGTATCTTTTTAATGAATAACATAATATGTGAAAGGAAGATTTATCTTGTGATCTCAGACCAAATTTTGATGTTAAATTCTGTACAATCGGACTTCGGTTACGATCTTATAAATAAGAGACCTTCAAGACATTTGTAATCAGCAACTCTGCTTATGATATCCAAAATGTAGCCCACACTACATAGGCCTAAATGCTTATATTATGCACGCTGTAGGCTAATAAATTTGGCTCAGGTGGCTCTTTCTTTAAAGCTCCATCTACATTGCCATACAATGCAGTTTCAAACTATGTTATATGCTCAGTGTGGCCCCATATAATGCATTGAACTGCATTATATGAATCTACACTGACAATATAATGCAGTTTCAAACTGCATATATCACAGTGTAGCTGGGGCCTAGGTTTCATTAACTTGTGATCACTGCTGAGTTGGGCCTCAGACTTGGGATTTCTTTTTACATATTGTCAAAAAGAAAATAGATATACACAATATCTTCATATGCTAATTAGTATAAAGGTAAAACTTTACTGTAATTCAAATAAAAATACAACACATCTCAGTTTGCTGGGGTAACTGGGACTTTTGTGCCTGTTCCAGGTGAACAACTTCCACATACCTTCTCTTCCTTCTTATCATTTCTTTTTTTTTAAACTAGGCAAGGATAAGAAAGTACTTGAAAGAGAGGAAACATTATATATTTGATTCTGTAAAATAGGACATAAACCCACCCCACAGACCAACTCCTGCCTTGCATCTACTATGCACTGCAATCCAGTTTTGAGTTTGTCTGCTTGTGTTTCAGACATCAGTTCTGGTGCCCTTGACTTGTTTTTCTGGCAAGTGTTTATTTGTTTGTCTGTTATTTCTTTTCAAAATCCACTCAGGGTATGGTTTCTGATTGAAGAGTTGGTCAAGTTTGCCTTATAAAATGTAACTGATAAAGCTGTTTTAAAAAATTATGTCCTGAATTATGCAAAAGGATCTTTCATTGCAGAATGATTCCCAGGCTCTCATTAAGATTTTGATTCATTTTACTGTTACATCATTTAGATAGGCTCCTCAAACATTATTGTATTTGTTAATTTATAAAGTGTAGCTCCATTGTACCATTGCACCTCGTGATACTAAAGCAAGATAATGTATTCAACAATCTAAACAAATGCTGGTGTACAAAGAAATAAATGTTATGCTTTCTGAAGTGGATGTGTTAGTATTTAATAGAACTGGATTTTGTGAGGTTAGGTTTTGAGCAGAGAAACTACTTTTCAGAAATATAAAGTGCTGCTGAAAATCTTACTGTTCTATTAACCTTTCACTTCTCTTTATATCCTAGATATAACATTGCTTCAGTGCCATTGTTATTGTTTGCTTCGTATTTACTGCACATTTTCACCCAATGAGGAATGACTTACTGAAGGAGATGATGCTATTGTGCCCATTACCAGTCAGATCTAGTTATGTGATGCCATTAATTAGTACATTACACAGTTATCGCATGATACTGTGATGGTGCAAAGCTACTTTCCCAAATGAGCCGTCCCACAACTTTTTGAACTTGTGAGCACGTTGATGTTACATTACACCAGCACTGCTTGTAAAAGAATACCGCGCTGAACATATGGCAAAACACATGCTCTTTCCTCGTGGGATTGCATGTTGTGGTAGTTAGGCTGAACAGCAGAAATGTAAAGAGTGCACACAGCACTTTCCCCGACATTACAGCTTTTGTTGGAAATGGCTCGAACGTTTTTAAATAAAAAGCACAGAGGGCATTATACACAATTTTATAGTGAAAAGTATGACCCCAATATACCCAAAGCACCACTCAGATTTCCTCAGCACTGTAAGCATTTCAGTACTTTTAAATTTTCATGAGAATCCTCCTGTGCAGATGCTTTCCGGCTATTTTCAGATCTCCTTTAGGTTTTAGAAAGGAAGGAAGGTGCTTGACAGGAGTAGCCATTCAAGACCCCAGAGTTTTCCACTGTTCTCAGGTTCTCCATTAATGGTCATTATTTTCTTGCCTTTGTCCTGTTTCTCCCCCTTGCAGTTCCGCCATGTGAGTGATTCTCTCTGTCATCTTGCTATAAATTGATTAATACTGCCCACTGATGCAGTGCACCACATGGCTAATATATCAGTTAAATGGAAACAGCAAACACCACCTGCTCCTTCAGGCAAATGGCACTTTGGAAATGGAATGTGTAATCAATAGAATTAAACCTTAAGCAAAGCGCTGCAAACAAATGCAGGGGCAAGGTCTTCCAAGCTGGCACAGCAAATGAGATTTCTCCTTTCTTTTAAAGCACTCTTTTTAACCATGTTTCAACCAACTCTCTGTGCTTGGTGTAATGTACATTATTGTCACTGTTCTGATTCTCTGTACAACTTTAATATGAGACAAATATACTAAAAGTAAGAATGGTGTGCTTAATTATGTAAGCAATATCTGCAGAGAAGAGATACCTTTATTGACAAATGAAAATGCAGAAAACACTTCATGCATGCTATTAAAGTTCATCTGGCTTCTTCATCAGGCAAAAAAAAATGTTAGAAATCATACAGAAGAAAAAAGAAAAGTGATGGTGACAGGCCTACAGTTAGCATTTGATGTTGATCTGGTGGGATCTACTAAGACAAAGGGCAGTAAAAAATTAAAATATATTTTTATTACTAGTGTACAAATATTATATACAATACATTTAAAAAGCATATATATATATATATATATGAAAAAGGGGAAAGAAGTGAAATAAGGAAAATATAAGAAAAATGCTAATGAGATGTTTTATTGATTTATATTGACTATTTATTATGCTACTGTTTTAATTGCTTTTAACTGTTTTATGATGTTTTTGAGCATTGAATTTTGCTATTGTTAACCGCTCTGAGTTGCCCGAGGGCTGAGAAGAGTGGTATACAAATATAGTAAATAAATAAATAAATAATATAGTGATATAAAGAGAGAAAAGGAAAAAAGGAAAAAATAGTGTAAAAAGTATTGGAGATATATTGACTTCCATCTACTCTCTGGTGCAGTACTTTCAAAAATTTGCAGAAAAAAGTAGCACTATGTTTGTTTGTTTTTTCTTTTCTCCACCCTCCCCCCTTCTTTCTGTCTCTATTTGTGAACAACTACATTTTTGTAATTTCTTTCTAGCTTATATTATTATTTCCATCTTTAGTCATTTCAGATAGTCTTTAATTGATTGCTGGTCTATTTGAGTTTTTGGTGTTCCTTGGTGGGTTATTGACAAGTGTGTGGATCTATCAATATTCATAATCTCTGTTATTTTGATTAGCCAATCTTTGATCATGGGTGTTTCTTTAACTCTCCAATTTCTGGCATATACTATCCTTACCACTATGACAAAATAGTTTAAAAATCTCTTTGTTTCTTTCCTTTTCTAAGTCTAGCAATCCCAAAAGGAAATACTTAGGTTCCATTTTGATTTCTAACATTTTTTGTATTATTTCATAAATGTCTCTCCAGTATTTTATCAATTTCACATGTCCACCAGGTGTGGAAAAATGTTCCTATCTGATTTCCACATTTTCAGCATTTATTTAATGTATTCTCGTAACATTTGGAAAGTCTTTGTGGAGTAATGTACATCAGTAAAATTTAAACTCCATCAACAATAACAAAATAGCTCCTCTTGTGATACAGGATGTTTCTGTCTTTTGTAAAGTCACAGGACTTTGTTTTATTTTATTTTGTTTTATTACCAACATGACTATCGCTGGATCCATTTCCTCTAAATAAGCAATAGGCAGTCTTTTTGAATTTGATTTTGAATTGCGTTTTAACGTCACAAATATTTTGAGGTTTGCCTGCTTCAGAATGTTGATAGATCTAGATTTCAATTAAGGATATGTCGGTGTACATTTAAGTTGCTCAAGGGCCTTACAGGTGGTTTGAAATTGAGAACACATGAGGAATTGGCAGACCGTGCTGTTGCTGCTCTTTCTGTCCTTTCTGTACTCTGTGCACAGAGAATGCCTTTCTTAAATAAAGATGTTCCCAATACCTAAATAAAAATCATTAATGCTCCCTACTCAGGAGCCTTTGTGATTATGGTGCCCAAGTGCCAAACACTTGGAGGAGCACAATGATATTCCAGCAAGACATACACAGAGGACATAAGATTGCCACGATATCCCTGTAGCACAAGTAGAAACACAACTTCCATCAATCTACATGCATCTCAGGCCCCTTCCACACAGCTGTATAAAATCCTCATTGAATTGGATTATATGGCAGTGTGGGCTCAGATAACCCAGTTCAAAGCAGATATTGTAGATTATCTGCCTTGATATTCTGGGTTATATGGCTGTGTGGAAGGGCCCACAGATGACAAGGGTTTTACTATTTTACACCACGCAAGGCTCACAAATATGGTTTCTAGCACATCACAGAAACTGATAAAAGGAGTGTCCATACAACACAACATTCCCATAGATCTCTCAGGCTGGATCTACACTGCCATATAATCCAGTTTTTGAATCCACGTTACCTGCTTTGAACTGGATTATATGAGTCTATACTGCCAAATAGTCCAATTCAAAGCAGATAATCTACATTCAGAAACTGGATGGCAGTCGGTGTAGATGAGGCCTCAGCAGCACACTGTCTGTAGTGAATCTGATCCTTGGAATAGATAAACGTCTTTCATCTGCTTCTGGGTCAAAGCATGATGGAGCTGCATTTCTTCTTTTTACCCCTGATGACGATGACTACTAATAAAGACAGAGTTACTATTCCAGCTGTTAATTGTTTCTAATGTTAGCTCAACAGCTCATTGAAAAAGTGATGGTTTGTTTGGAAGCACATTTTGCATCTGATAAAATGTGATAAAAATAAAGGAGCTTCATCATTAAAAGCTACCATTTAAAAAGTGAGTGGCCAGCTATGGTTACATGAGAATTGGAAGGGTCTCTCTTCATTTCTGTTTCTAACCATTCACAGCAGACTCCTTTCCTTTTTGCAACGCACTAGTAATTACGGTCTTCCTGGCAGGAGTTAGAGTTTGGTTGCCAGGGCTCAAGCACTATGCAGCAAGTGTTTTGGTAATGAATAAAGACTGCAATCAGAAGCAACCTGTGAATTAGCTGAATGAGGCAGTCTGTCGGGCACAGGGAGAGGGAGGTCTTGCTGGCTTGCTTAGATGGGTAGCAGGCAGAGATGGGATAATTGACAGGGAGAAGTAAAAAAAAGCGAAAGAATTCTAGGAAAGAGAGTGTGAGCCGATTTAGAAAACTGAAAATGATCTTAATCTTCTGGGTATTCAGCTACTTAAGATAATAGATATCAGTATAACAGTGCAATATCAGAATAAAATAAATGTCTGTGACTGTATTAGGCATATTAGAGGCAAAGATGAAGTACTTTGGCCACATCATGAGAAGAAAGCAAAGCTTATAGAAGGCAATGATGCTGGGGAAAATGGAAGGAAAAAGGAAGAGGGGCCGATAAGGGCAAGATGGATGGATGGTATCTTTGAAGTGATTGGCTTGACTCAGAAGGAGCTGGGAGAAGTGACAGCCAACAGGAAGCTCTGGCGTGGGCTGGTCCATGAGGTCATGAAGAGTCGGAAGCAACTGATCGAATGAACAACTATAACTGTAGCAAATCCCCATTTGCAAAGTTTGATCAATTCTCTAAAAAGCCTCTCCCTTCAAGATTGCATGGTACCATAATAAGACACAGAGTTCAATCCTAAATACAGTAGGGTCCTGCTTATACAACATAAATGGGCGGCAGAACATTGGATAAGCGGAAATGTTGGATAATAAGGAGGAATTCGGGGAAAGCCTATTAAACATCAAATTACATTATGATTTTACAAATTAAGCACCAAAACATCATGTTTTACAACAAATCAACAGAAAAAGCAATTCAATACATTGTAACATTATGTAGTAATTACTGTAGTTATGAATTTAGCACCAAAACAGACAAGGGTTCTTTCTTTCTCCCATCCTGGACTTTATTCCGAGTGGGAGGCAGACTGCGTTGGATAATACAGAACGTTGGATGAGTGAAGGTTGGATAACCGAGACTCTATTGTATAGTTATTGAGGAATAAATATACCATTCAATTTTATGGGATTTAATATTTCCATACATATGTTTAGGATTGCATTGGTAATGACTAGTACATCTGCAACTTTTCCCCTTGTGGTGAAGTGTGAATTTTAACCTACAGTAATGTATAATTATAAGTAGGTGTTAAAAGGGGGTAAGTATTTAAAATAGCATAACTGAGGGGATGGTAGCCACCTCAGCTCACTCTGAGATGGGTTGCCATAGTAAAAGGGGAGGAGCCAGCTGCCACTTGGCAAGAGCAGGCATTTTAAATAGGCAGTCTGTGGTCAGAGAACCGCATGGAAGGCTGGTTCTACTGTGTTGAGAATCGGGAGGTTTAGATAGGCCAACTTGATTTATTTAGATTAATAGTTAAAGTTTAGGGGGGGGGGGAGGAAGAGAACCCCAGTAACAATCTTTACTGTAACAGAGATAACAGAGGTAAAGAACAGGCTAGTACTTGGAGTGATCTGTTAAGGAAAGAAGCACATTTTGAAGGGAATAAGTTTAAAACCTGTCTAGTGGAAAGAATAGTCCTCTTAAGAGTTGTTTTATGAAAGATTATAAATGTAACCACTAAAGGAATGTACCTCTAGAAGTTAAGAAACACTGAAAGCATTAAGCTTCCATACCTCAATAAACTTATTACAGTTTCTCTTAACGCCAAGCCTCTGTTTCGTATACTTTCAAGTCAAGCCGTGCTACACATCAAAGGAAGATAAACTAAATATTACAGGCTAGTGGCTGTGTTATCGAATTTGTAGATTCATTACAAATTGTAGGAGACTCTGACAAAGCAGTAACGTCCCTACAACTGGTGGCGTCGTTACATCCCTATATTTAAATGGTTTGGAAAAGCAGTCATGTGATGAGCCATTCAAGTAGGCTTTGAATCCTTGCAGCATACAATTAGCGAAGATCTCTGAAGGATACAAGGCACTCAAAGGTGTGACACATAAAATACAAAAAATACAGAAACAGTAATATAAAGCAGTAACAGTCAATAGAAATATCTCAGTTCATTAAACCCCATGGTTAAAATCAATAAAATACAACAATAGCTACAGATATAAATAACAATAGTCATGTAAAGTACTTGGTGAAATCTATGGGATATATACAATAATATAATGTATATGATTGTGTATATGATTGTGTATATCATATGATTGTGTATCCATTTTATTTATTCATCTAGTTTATTTTTATTGTTTAATTTATATCTCACCTTTCTCCAAAATGTGACCCATGCCTGGTTACTGGGAGGAGCCATTTATATAGGGAGTCATTGCAAACCAGGAGGAAAGACCTGTTAACAGCCTATGATACTGTGAACCACCGCCTCCTCCTGAGAAAAATGTATAATATCACAAAGGACTACCACCTCACCCGCTTCATAGGAAACCTGCTACAAAACAGGAGCTTTTTTTGTTGAGTTCCAGGACCAGAGAAGCAGATGGCGGAAACAGAAGAACGGCCTGCCTCAGGGGAGCGTGCTTGCTCCATCCATGTTCAACATCTACACAAATGACCAGCCACTGCCAGAAGGGACAGAGAGTTTCATCTATGCTGATGATTGTGCCATTACTGCTCAAGCAAGGGAGCTTTGAGACGGTAGAACAGAAGCTCTCCGAAGCTCTAGGTGCTCTCACTGCCTACTACAGGGAAAACCAGCTGATTCCTAACCCATCTAAAACACAGACATGTGCCTTCCATCTCAAGAAAAGAGAAGCATCCCGAGCTCTGAAGATCACCTGGGAAGGAATCCCACTGGAGCATTGCAGCACACCCAAATACCTGGGAGTCACTCTGGACCGTGCTCTTACCTATAAGAAGCACTGCCTGAACATCAAGCAAAAAGTGGGTGCCAGAAACAATATCATACGAAAGCTGACTGGCACAACCTGGGGATCACAACCAGATACAGTGAAGACATCTGCCCTTGCGCTGTGCTACTCTGCTGCTGAGTATGCATACCCAGTGTGGAACACATCTCACCACACTAAAACAGTGGATGTGGCTCTTAATGAGACATGCCGCATTATCACGGGGTGTCTGAGCCCTACACCACTGGAGAAATTACACTGCTTAGCCGGTATTGCACCACCTGACATCCGCTGGGAAGTAGCAGCCAATAGTGAAAGGACCAAGGCAGAGACATCTCCAGCTCATCCCCTGTTTGGGTATCAGCCAGCACGTCAACGGCTTAAATCTAGACATAGTTTTCTAAGATCTACAGAGACACTCGCTGGAACACCTCAGCAAGCGAGAGTCCAAAAGTGGCAGGCTCAAACCCAGCACCTCAACCAATGGCTGATACCAAATGAGAGACTCCCTCCTGGGCACACAGAAGACTGGGCGACTTGGAAGGCACTGAACATCGCCGTGATCAGATGCGCTGTTCCGCAGGCTTCCGGGTTTGAGTGTGTCCATCTGAAGGTGGGGAGCCGTGACAGTGTGGGGTTCCTGCTGGTGTACCACCCACCCCGCGACCCAGCAGCTTCCCTGTCTGAGCTAGCAGAGGTGGTCTCTAATTCGGCCTTGGTTTCCCAGTGCCTTGTGGTGCTGGGAGATTTTAACATCCATGCCGAGACCACCCTATCTGGTGCAGCTCAGGACTTTATGGCCACCATGACGACCATAGGACTGTCACAAATAATATCTGGTCCCACTCATCAAGCTGGACATACTCTTGACCTTGTCTTCGTGGCGGACAACGAAATGATTAGAGTGGAAGATCAAAACATCCTTCCGGTGTCATGGTCTGATCATTATCTGATCAGTTTTAGACTTGCTGCGACCCTTAACCTCCGCAGGGGTGGAGGATAGATTAAAATGGTCCGCCCTAGGAGACTGATGGATCCGGATGGATTCCTGAGGAATCTTGGGGTTCTTCCTGCCTTGGAGCCTGGCGATTCTATCGACGCCTTGGTAACTCTCTATAATGGGGAGATGTCCAGGGCGATAGATACGATCGCACCCGAACGCCCCATCTCGTTGCGTCGTGACAGGCCATCTCCCTGGTTTACCGGGGAGCTGACTGTGATGAAGCATACGAGAAGGGGGCTAGAGCGCAAATGGAGGAAATCTCAGAACGTGTCTGATCGAGCACGGGCTAAAGCCTCTCTTAAGGCATACTCCGTGGCTATACGGGTGGCCAGGAAATCATTCACGACCACCCGTATAGCGTCTGCAGCAAATAGATCATCGGAGCTGTTTCGGGTCGTGGGGGAACTCCTCCACCCACCTGTGGTGGAGGTCACTGATGACCCAGCAGCTCGGTGTCGCGATTTCGCACACCATTTTGCAGGTAAAGTCGCCCAGATACGCCTTGAGCTCGACTCCAACTTCATCGCAGTACCAGAAGAGGTGATAGAGGCATCTGCTTGTCCAACTTTGTGGGATTCTTTTAGGCTTGTTCTTCCTGAAATCGTGGAGGAGATTCTTGGGGCTGTGAGGGCGGCCACCTCATCTCTAGACCCGTGCCCATCTTGGCTCATTAAATCAGCCAGGGAGGGGCTGGTTGATTGGTTTGTGTTGATTATCAACGCATCGTTGGAGCAAGGGATTTTTCCATCCAACTTGAAACAGGCTGTGGTTCGTCCACTCCTCAAAAAGGCTTCCCTTGACTCCACGGTGCTGAGCAATTACAGGCCAATCTCCAACCTCCCTTTTTTGGGCAAGGTGCTGGAGCGGGTGGTCGCCTCCCAGCTCCAGAGCTTCTTAGATGATACCAACTACCTAGATCAGTCACAGTCTGGTTTCAGGCCTGGTCATGGCACCGAGACGGCCTTGGTCGCCTTGGTGGATGACCTCCGCAGAGAGCTGGACAGGGGGAGTGTGACTCTGTTGGTTCTCTTGGACATCTCAGCGGCTTTCGATACCATCGATCATGGTATCCTTCTGAGTCGTCTCTCTGGGATGGGCCTCGGGGGCGCGGTTCTGTCGTGGCTCCGGTCCTTCCTGGAGGGACGAACCCAGATGGTGAAGCTGGGAGACGCCTGCTCAGACCCCTGGCCTTTGACCTGTGGGGTCCCGCAAGGCTCTATTTTGTCGCCCATGCTTTTCAACATCTACATGAAACCGCTGGGAGAGGTCATGCGGAGTTTTGGAGTTGGGTGCCATCTTTATGCGGATGACACACAACTCTACTACTCCTTTCCACCTAATTCCAAGGAGGCCTCTCGGGTGCTGGACGAGTGCCTGGCCGCTGTGTCGATCTGGATGAGGAGGAACAAGCTGAAGATCAATCCTGACAAGACAGAGGTCCTCCTGGTCGATCGTAAACTGGATCGGGGTATAGGGTGGCTACCTGTGTTGGACAGGGTTACACTCCCCCTGAAGCCACAGGTCCACAGTCTGGGTGTCCTCTTGGATTCGTCGCTCACACTTGAGGCTCAGGTGTCGGCGGTATCCGGGAGGGCCTTTGCGCAATTGAGACTTGTGCGCCAGCTGCGTCCATACCTCGCGAAGGCTGATCTGGCCGGGGTGGTCCATGCCTTGGTCACCTCTACTGCTTACCGGGGCTCATTATCAAGAGAGGTCTACCCCTCTGTTTAAGGAGCTCCACTGGCTGCCATTTATTTTCCGAGCCCAATTCAAGGTGCAGGTGCTTACCGACAAAGCCCTGAACGGTTTGGGACCACCCTACCTGCGTGACCGCATCTCCATCTACGAACCCACACGCTCGCTCCAGTCATCTGGGGAGGCCCTGCTCGTGATCCCACCCACGTCGCAAGCGCGCTTGGTGGGGACACGGGACAGGGCCTTTTCTGTGGCGGCCCCCCGACTTTGGAATGCCCTTTCAAAAGATCTTTGACAGGCCCCTACCTTAGCAGCTTTCAGAAAGAACCTAAAAACTTGGCTGTTCCGATGTGCCTTCTCAGATTAGGAACCCCCCATCCCAAGTCCTAGAAGCACTTTAGTACAATTAATATTACTGCACACCGAATTATTTCAATCCTATGTTCCTCCTGCTACTCCAGCACTTTTAACCCTGTACCCCATTGCGCTGGCCAGCCCAGTTTTAAAGTGTCCTGATGTTTTATTACTGTTGTTGTTATTTTGCTTAACTATTTGATTTGCTTTATTTACTATTGTTGTGTTATGTTTTTTACTGTATTGTGTCTCTGAGGCTTCGGCCTGTGTAAGCCGCATCGAGTCCTTCGGGAGATGCTAGCGGGGTACAAATAAAGTTAATAATAATAATAATAATAATAACAGACTGCGCTCTGGCACCACGAGATGCAGAGCCAACCTTCAGAAATGGGGCTACAAAGTGGAATCCTCGACATGCGAGTGTGGAGAAGAGCAAACCACTGACCACCTGCTGCAATGCAACCTGAGCCCTGCTACATGCACAATGGAGGACCTTCTTGCAGCAACATCGGAAGCATTCCAAGTGGCCAGATACTGGTCAAAGGACATTTAACCAACTACCAAACTCACAAGTTTTGTATTTTTCTATTTGTTTGCTTTGTTCTGTTAGAAATGTAATATAATGGACTGGTTGCTCTGAGATGACAAATACATAAATAAAGGAGGAAATTATACTCAATCCAAATTTAGTAATTATATGTTAACTCATTTTATGCTTTAAAAGAAGTTGGCAGCATAAAACATCAGAAAACATTTCTAAGTTGGATACATGTGCAGATGGTCTCCAGGAGGACCAGAAGAGGCTAAATTGATCATCCCAAAGGGACTAACGTGAACCATTAGATCATATTTGTCAAACGCAAGGCCCGTGGGTGGAATCCAGCCTGCCATGTCGTTTTATGTGGTCTGCAAGGCTTTCAATGCCGAAGTAGCATTGTTATATTTATATAGTCTTACAATTACAAATGGCCCTGATTGTTTTAATGCAGATGTGGCCCTTGGTGAAAATGAGTTTGACACCCCTGAAATTGTTGTTTTACTTCAGAGGAAAAGACAGGACAACTGGTAAAATCTGTGTTGTTCTTCTGTGTCCTCTCCAACTTGCATCCCAGATGGTGAAGGTACATCAAGGGAGAGCATGTTCATTCAAATATAAAGACTGTGACATTCTTCTCCCCACTGATAACCATACACACAAACATGTGAGTACTGAGGCTCAGCCTTTAACTGCTGTTCATAGTGACAATTTGTTATATTCAAAATACATATAGATCACTTTTGTCTTCCAAATATTTGAACTAATTTTCACCTTCAACATAAAACAATGAAACATACAACGACATCATAAAAGTGGAGGAGAGAACAAGCAAGCAGTAAATAACAGCAGGTAAAATGCATTTAAAAGACATTTTACAGGAAGAAGTGAACATAAAAAACAGATTAAAATTAGCCCACACAGCAGTTTGATAATACAATAAAGAATATCAGCATTCATAACTTTATAGTATGATAATTTAATCTTTTAAATTTGACTGCCTTTTAAAGTGGGAATATATTATAAACTGTAGCTTAAGATCTTCAAAGTGGGGCAAGATGGACATCCAACATTAAGGGTTCAGAACCTACATAGTACATTATGAAGTAGAACACCACTAATTTTCTCCCATTAATTTTCATGTGAAGGACAGTTCTTTCAAAGTTTCTCCATGGGACAGCACAGTAGCATACTTGCACACGCACACAAGACTGTGGAAAACTCTCCAATATGCTAGAGATTTAATTTTATATGTTTAATTTGGATCTTTTGCCAATCCTCATAAATAAAGTTTATAGGGTAAAGTACAACTCAATCTTTTTTTCTGTGCCATTCTCCACTTCAGCAGCCTTCATGGGATATCTGCAGGCAGTATGATGGCTTGATAGTTATTCCTGAAAAAAGATTGGCTTTGTGACGAACAAGAATTAAAGTATACTTTCACTGCTATCAAGAAAATGAGTCCAGCATGATCATGGAAGGGTTTAAATCAGGGAACTATCCCCTTTCTTTCCCTTGTACACCATATCAGAAGTGTTATCAATTTTATTTACTTACTTATTTATTTAAAACTGGGTCAACTTATCCTTGGGTCAACATGAGTACTGCATCTTCACTCTTATCTTTAAAAAGGAACTATCACCTTCTCTGAGTAGTGTCTCAAAAGGCAAGAGCAACCTGGGAGAACCAAAACCAAGAAGCACTGACTTCCTCTACTGTTTCCACCCTGGTGCCGTTTCTGGGCTTTTTGAATGCTGGGGGTGGGGATGGCAGCAGCAGTCAGGGTTCACTGACATGGCGTTGATGCTTTCTCACCTCTGCCAAAAGATCCTTTACTTGTCCATAAATAATTTCAAAATACATAATTTTGATACCAAAACATGCCTTCACGTTATACATAATGTCAACTTACACTTATAAGGTTCTTGTGGGGTTTTTTTTCGGGCTATAGGGCCATGTTCTAGAGACATTTTTCAGGAGAAATGCCTCTAGAACATGGCCCTATAGCCCGAAAAAAAACCCACAAGAACCTTGTGATTCCAGCCATGAAAGCCTTCGACAATACATTACGCTTATATATTGTAGATATTTTGGGCACTGTCAAGATCGAAAGACAATATCAGATGATGACACATTAAGGGCTTAGATGCAGTATTTTGCTTTGGATTTAGCCAAAGCTAAGCGTAGTAGATTCAAACGGTTTACTAGGATAATGAATTTCTTTCCTTGTTGTTGCTCTGAATTGACTTGCAATTGGCAGCTTCTCAGCATGTTCACATCTGATCTTTTTAAATGTGTTGGTGGTTTGGAGTAAAGAGGAAAGCATTAATAGCTGGAATACATGTTTTATATTTGACTTTGAATCAAGTCGTCTTTGAGTTTGAACTCTTGATGGACTTTCATAGTGCAGTCGTGTCTTTGGCAACAGCTTAGTAGATATTTTTAGAAACTAATTTGTAGACTTCTCTTTGGATAGCCCTTTGGAAAACAGTGAAACCCATCTCCTCTAAATCATCAGGATGACTCATGCTAAGCATTGAGTCATTTTTATTGGTGAAGATGATTATTAATTGTCTACCCAGAAGAAGTCATGTTCTCATCATCAATCTTGGATTGTCATTTATAGTGATTGAATCATCTATGTTAGAACATTCAGCTGCTATGAGATCAAGGAAATCTTTTTGTTTGTTTGAACAGCTTCTAACTAGAAAGCAAAATGTGTATCCAAATGATTGGAGGGTCGAATAACCAATTCTTTATGCAGAAAAAGATGTATCTGTAAAAGTGCAGAGGGAAGCTCATTCTAATATAGATAGTTGTATGGTCAACAGTCCTTCGTCCATGAGAGAATCTTATGGTTACCATCCATTGGAATCCCATTTCACCATTTATTAACAATTATTTAATAAATAGGTTGCTGGCAACTTCACAGTGTCAACTAATATAACCTACATACTGGGGGAAATTGGGTTTATTGGGGGAAATTGTGATGTTTGACTTACATATATATGTAAAGGAATCTACTTGAACTCCCGTTAATAAAAGAAAAGAAGAAAGCTCTCAAAAACATTAGAAAATGCATGCAGAAATTGTGTTTGCTGACTTGTGCAACTTCATGGGTTATTAACATCTGTTTTCTAAAATAATCGCTTTGAATGAAAAGAATGTCCTTGAGGCAAAATAACTTTTAGAAGTGAGCCCTCCAAAAGTCTGATTATGATGGGCAGAGGATCAGAGAATGTCTACAAGACTGCTGTCCAAACAGAGGAGACCGCACGTGACCTGTAGCCTGTACCTTGCCCACACATAGTTCTAAATGGCAGCATCTATTTTATACCCATGGTCCTATCTTTTAGGACGAGTAAAAGGAGAAGAAGCATGCCAAGCATGGGCAAAAAAAAAAAAACAAATAAATAAACATCTTCTTATTAGATTGCTTTAGATTGCTCCACTGGTTGCTAGTCTGTTACTTGACTTAAATCCCTAGACCAGTGGTTTTCAACCTGTGGGTCCCCAGATGTTTTGGCCTTCAACTTTCAGAAATCCTACCAGCTGGTAAACTGGCTGGGAATTCTGGGAATTGTAAGCCAAAATACCTGGAGACCCACAGGTTGAGAATCTCTGCCCTAGACAGTTTAGGTCCAGGCTATTTGGCTGACCGCATCCCCCTGTAGAAACATGCCCAGGCCCTGAAATCTTCAGGAAAGGCCCTTCTCTTGGTCCCAGCTCCATCTCAAGCTCAACTGATGGGAATGAGAGAGAGGGCCTTCTTGGTGGCTGTCCCTCAACTCTGGAACTCCCTGCCCAGAGAAGCCAGAATGGCCCCCTGCCTGCTATCCTTCAGGTGGTAGGTTTTTATTCAGGCAGGCTTTTAAAGAAGGTTTTTAAGATCGTCAAGGGCTGCTGTGATTTTACATGCTTTTTTATACTGTTTTAATACTTGTATATTTGTATATTTAAGTTGTATTGCAATGCTTTTGTGCTGCTTTGAGACTCTATATGGAGAGGAAAAGCGGCATATAAATATACACAATAATAATAGTAATAATAATAATAATAATAATAATAAATAAGGATCTATTCATCTAGCCTGCTCTTTTCACTCTATGATTAGCTGAAAACAGTTCTTCAGGTGCCATTGCTGTTAGTTTTGAATCTCCCTTTTCAAAGATAGAGCTTTTTAAATTGTGGTTCTATACAGCATGGAAGTGAAATCTGTCTGGCACATTCAGCTAGAACTTCTAAATGACAAGTGGAATTTACAACAAGATGTTGTAGTGAGAAGACCTTTTGCCCCATGCTCCAGACAGACATGCTTCCTTTCAAGAGACACTATTTCACCGCACCGCCCCCCCCCCTCGACCCCGTTCCCTAGTTCACCCACTAGTATTTAATATTCTGGCTCTTCTAAACATGTTCTGTCTTTATTTTGTGTAGGTCCTCCACAATTTCTTTTCTTTCCTAAATATACGTAATTTTGTACAACCCTCTCAGGATTGCCCCAAGCCAGCTGATGCTTTCCTCTTGCATGTAGATAGTGTTGTTTTGGTTACAGAAAACCCATATTTAGCTAATTAGTTCATTATTAATACATAAGAATTGAGCAAACCCTTTTTTCCTCCCCTCCAGAAAGCTTTTATTGTAGCCAGGTTGCACTTTGCCACATGGTACAGTTTTCCCTTTCTTTTATATCTATTATGTTGTAACTATATTGTTTTTACTTGTTTTGTTGTCACCAGTCTAAAGGCCTTGTAAAAAAAAAGATAAATATGTGTTTAAATAGAACTTTAAAAATCAAGCATAGTAAATAAGATCTGAAGCTCATATATCCTTTGACAAAAAAAAAAAATGTAAGGGTACATTCTTTCTGCTATAGTGTGATAAAGGGCACCGCTTTCAAACAGTGTCTTAAGACACATGTATTTATAGGCCAGAATAAAGTAAGGATACAAACCTAGTGATCAATATGCAATGGGGAAAAAATTGGAAAAGACAGGACCAGGCTTAAGCCCTCAGTGCTGGGCCAGTTGCATTGGCTAGTAACATGCATAGTCTTCTGGTTCATTGGCTAGGAACATGGGGTATACATAGTCATCTGGTGCATTGGCTAGTAACATGGGGTATACATAGTCATCTGGTATTTCTTGAACAACCATCGTCGCAACCAGATAACCTGCCAGGTCCTCCAAACATATACTGGGAGTATTAGAGGACATTTTGACAAGGCCCATCACAAAACATGAACCTAGTTTGGAGAAAGACAGTAAGGTATCTCAACACAAGGTATGTTAAAATTGTCCAGCCATCTGAAATGTTCAGTGAGTGAAGGGCAGCAGCCTGTCAAGATCTGATCATAGTGAAGAAGTATAAAAAGGATGCTGTGAGGTTTGGATTCCTGAACAGAAGGATGCCTTAGAGTGCATCTATAATGTAGAATACATAGTTTGACTGACACCACTAACTGATATCACTCAATGCTATGGAATCTGGGGGGGGGGGGGGGGGTGGTCAAACTGCATTTACAAAATGTTTAGCTTTCTCTGCCAGAGTGCTGGCACCTCACTAAATTACAACTCCCAGAATGCCATAGCATTGTGCCATAGCAGATAAAGTAGTGTCACACTGCATTAATTCAGTAGTGTAGATGCAGCCTAGGTAGCAAACAATGGCAATAGACAACAGATGGGCCTAATATGCTTTAGGGTCTGGTAGCAGATGAGAGTGCTGACATCATTTCCCCAAATGCAATGCCCTCCCAAAGGCTCACACCAGAACCATGTGGATCAATCCCTGGCATCTAGTAACCTAGGGAGAAAAGCAACACAAATTCGATTTACAGCCCTCACTTTCCAAATAACCAGCTATTCTGGGCTCTTTTATAATCTAGATGACACTGTAGAACTACTGCCTGCTTCCTCTAGGTTTTTTTTTTAATTCAATGATTTTCCATTGTTCTTATTGAAAGGAGTTGGGATGCCAGAGGGACAGACCCCTTATATGCCCCTTGTTAGGTGCCACAGTGGCCTCTAGTGGCCACCAGGGGCATCTGCACACTGGAGAATAGATGATTTGCAAGAGTAAAGAGAAATGAATGAACGACACATATGTTTCCTGTATCCCATTGTAGGATATAATCTGAAAATATCTTTTGTTGGAAAAAAAGAATAAATATGTATAAGAGGGAAAACTTTGCATTCACATTCCCTTTTTACAAAAGCCACTCGCTCAAGATTTCCAAACAGCAGCAAATTTGAGCAGCATCCCAGGCGATGATGGAACCTTGTTACTGAACCTTCTTTACAAGTCTGAATTGATTAAATTTCCCATGGTGCCACTTGAAGAAACAAGGCACACATTTTACTCATGATTATGAGGAAGAACAATGTGATTAAGCTGCAATAATATTGCAGAGCAATGGCACAGCCTTTGCAATCTTATTTTCTACTGTGTCTTTAAAGCTTTCTGTCAGACAAAACTGTTATTTGCACCTTAACTCTCTAGCAAAAAAAGCTTCTCATGGTTATTTCTCATATGTCTTCCGCTGTAAAGGGCACAAGAGCTTGGGCAACAAAATACGGTGATATTCAGCTACTTATTTTCTGAGATTCTGTCACCAAACCTGAAGCCAGGGGAAGAGTCCTATGTGATGTCACAGAGGTGGGCAGGCAAAGGTTTGTGAGGCTGTCCAGAACTGCCTGTTGTTGTTTTTTAAAGTGGCGTGAGAGCAGTCCAGGTAAATAGGTTCAGAAATTGAATTAAGGTGGTATGGCAAACCAGAACAAGGAAACCAGTAACAAAGGAGCATGTGCATAGATAGCACATTCTCTCCTGATGTTTCACCTGCATCTATGGCAGGCATCCTCAGAGGTTGTGAGGTCTGTTTGAGACTAGGAAAATGGGGTTTATATATCTGTAGAATGTCCAGGGTGTGAGAAAGAACTCTTGTCTGTTTGAGGTAGGTGTGAGTGTAGTAATTGGCCACATTAATTAGCATTTAATGGCCTAGCAGTTTTCAAGGTCGGGCTTCTCTCAAAGGTGGCCAGTTGCTACATTCATACCTACCTCCATCAGATAACAGTTCTTTCTCCCACCCTGGACATTCCACAGATATATAAACCCCACTTGCCTAGACCTCACAACCTCTGAGGATACCTGCCATAGATGCAGGTGAAATGTCAGGAGAGAATGCTTCTGGAACATGATCAGACAGCCCAGAAAATACACAACAAACCAGTAATTCCAGCCATGAAAGCCTTCGACAATACATTTTCCATAGATCTCTTCCATTCATGTCTATTGTTAGAAAGTGGCAAGACAATGGCAATGATAATGGCTGACTTGTCACTAAAGGCTGACTGGGTGTTTAAATTCAGTTCATCAGTTTGACTTCTCAAAAAACCCTGTTTGCTATTTCAAACCCAAAAAGTGCTGTACTGTGTGTATGCAGATAGATAATATTTATAGAATTTATCGTGTATGCAGGAGCTGTTGAATATTTTTATATATTTCCTTAGAGCAATTTAACAGTTGCTGTATACAGTTAATAAGTTCCTTTTGGGTTGTGTGTACGCCTGCATTGTGTATCATCATCCAACACAGAGTATTCTATCAGAGTTATAATTTTGAAATTAGTGGTTGGAAGGCGAGATAAGCACCATCAATAAATGAAACAGTAACCCAGCAGTTTAGTCATGAAAGGTTAAAATAAACTTGCTTGATTGATTATGAATTTTAAACAGTTTTTCTTCATGGTAATCAGCGCACCATCAATGTCATTTCTCATTAAAGAAAAGATTTTCATTCCAACTTTGATTGAGGATGTTATTTCTCATTTGCATTTTGCTTTCTACGGAGTAAGCATCTTGCTTTCAGAATTATTAGGTGCCCCCTCCTTCCTCTTGCCTTCATCTGGCTATAAAACCACACCGGAGGAGAGAAGCAGTGATTTAGAGGGACAGTACATAAAGATTAAATGAAGATATTGACTGCTGGGTCCTAATGCAAATAGTTGCTGTCTGATGGACTGCCTTTGACAGAATGATGGAAAGAGGCCTTGTGGCCCACTTAGGTGCCCTTCTAATTGGCCTTTATGAATATTTAATGAAATCAAGATGAAATTCAATCAGAGCTTTTACCTGCTGAATCTCTGCGTAAAGGCAGCCTATTATTAGATCCCCCCCCCCCATACGCGCGCCTTTCCACTCCGACACAATAAAACTGTTCTGAAATGTCTTTTGTGTCAGAGAGCTGGCTGAAATAGGCTTCTTCTACAGAAATACCCTGTTTTTCACAATATAATTTCACCGCTCTTTATTATCAAACAGTACACACATAGCCTTTTGCATCAAGGGATATATATGATTTTTAACGGCACGCATGTACCAGGGATATATTATGAACAGCACTGTGTAAAGGTTATATGACCTTGATCTTGTTTAATAAACAAGATGTTCCTTTTTAAAATATATATATATAAAACACTCCAGGAGTGAATACTAAGCCTAGCACATTCTGTAAGCCATTTGAGGCCGCTGCTTTAGCTGTACATCACCATGTGGCACCACAGTGGTTGATTTACCAGGGGACCTATGCATGAATTTGTTTTTTTAAAGATATATCAGATTTCATGAATACTATTACTTCTTCACAGTTACAGAATCCTAGTCTAGAATATGTTTCTGTTTGTGCAAATGTAATTGGGGAACATTTTTTTTCTTTACAAGAAATGTTACAATATCTTCACATTACAATATAATGGATAGATTGATCCATAAACGTTAAAACTAGCAGCAAAAGTCTTCCCTTTTTTAAAACCATTGTCCATTTATTCCTCTCTCCCAAGAGAAGCTGTCTACATTATATTCCCTTTATGTTTACTAAATTTACGTTTTGGAGTTGTGAAGGGCTTTGGAATGTAATCATAAAATATTATTATTACACAGTGTATATATTTTCCAGAAATGCCTACATGAATGCAATGCCGTTTTAAAGAGGATTGCTTTTCTTTTAAAATTGCATATATAGCTATTCATAATTATATCATAGGCATTTGTTTAACACTATATGTTCTTTATTTGAACAGAGAGAGGATGAGAGTTTTGGATCAGCTTTCAACTGAGCATATTTGAAAACATTTGTCTTCAAATTATGTATGTTTATGTGTACAAGTTGCATCTTGACATATGGAAACCTCATGGATTCCACAGGGTTTTCTTAGGCAAGGAATACTCAAAGGTGATTTTGCAATTCCTTCTTCTTAAATATAGCCAACAGCACCTGGTCCATTGTTTGCCTCCCATCCAAGCACTAACCATGGCTGACTCTGTTTAGTTTCCAAAATTATATGGGCTCTGATGACTTTGGGGTATTTAGGCCCTATTCTTAGAAATATATTTGTGACTGTATCCCTTATCTATTATAGGCACTTTTGGTTAAGGATGGTTAATGGCTCCTTCAGATAACAAATGTTTAAACGAGTGTTTCCTGTAGGAAACATGCAATTTCTGGATATTATATGCCAGGTTTGTACCTCTTTCTGAGAAAGAAAGCCCAGTGTTATTTTGCATTTTCATATGTGTTCCCTGGTGGCACAGCGGGTTAAACCACTGAGCTGCTGAACTTGACCAAAAGGTCAGTGGTCCGAATCTGGAGAGTGGGGTGAGCTCCTGCTGTTAGGTCCAGCTTCTGCCAACCTAGCAGTTTGACAACATGCAAGTGTGAGTAGATCAATAGGTACCATTTCTGTGGGAAGGTAACAGCACTCCATGCGATCATGCTGACCACATGACCTTGGAGGTGTTTATGGACAATGCTGGCTCTTCAGCTTAGAAGTGGAGATGAGCATCATCCCTCAGAATCTGACACGATTAGATTTAATGTCAGGGAAAACCTTTACCTTTACCTATGTATTTCTGGATATTTAAATATAAGGTGCCCACACTATGTGTTTGTTATTACCATCTCAATGCATTAAGCTGTCTACTTCTTCTTCCTTCAAGTATTAAACAATATGTATAAGGGAGGTATAAAAAATGAAAGGACAGAGAGCAACTGTCAGAAATGCAAAACAGTGAAGAGTCTGTCTCCTCACTTCCAAGTCATATTGATTGCTGAAAAGTTTATTTGTGGCACAGTGAATCCTCACTGGCTCTTCTGCCTAGGGCGTTGAACCTTACTATCCAAATAAATTGGATAGCCCAGTTCAAAGTAAAGGCTGGAAAGGATTGGTGTCCTTGCTGTCATGATGCAAGTGGTGGCAAATATGTGGCTCTCCAGATGGTCTGGATGATAACTTCCATTGACCTTTTTGGGAATAAAGAGTCCAGTCAGTTCTGGAAAGGCACATATTCCCCATCCATAATTTGGAGGGCATTCATGATATATATCAGATTTATTGTTCCTATGGCACTACCATCTCTCTTCCCAATATAAATGTGTGTATGGTTAGAGTAAATACTGAACATACATCCCATTTATTGTGGCTGGTATTCCTTCCCAGTGAGCATATACAGAATACGGCTGTCAGCTGTAATTTTTCTGAAAATGGTTATCAATTTTGTCTCAGAAGTGTAGCTATCTAAAACAACTACGAGTTGAGAGTTTAGAGTGCTGTGTGTAATATAGCAAGAATCTGTAATGTCATCGTCACAGACAATTGTCTTATTCAAACACAAACATGAAACCTGTTCATTTATAAACACAAAGAGTTCTACACAATTTCTTCCTCATGCAAAGATGTAGCAACAAAAAGATGTTTATTTATTTGCAGTGAATCTATCCACCATTGTCAGCCTTCATAGAAGGAAACATATCAATGAGTAAAGGATGCATTCATTATTCCACATTTGCTCACAGAACATCAAAGCCTTCTAGGAATTCTTTGCACATGTCATTGTTCCAAGAGCTGGCATGCTCTGGTATGCTCTGCTAGTTGTCTCCTTTTGAGAGAGATGACCTCTCTAGACTGGGAGCATAGCAGTTTTTTCTGAATGAATAGATTCTGTCACTATCAGATGTGCAATTGTATGAACACAAAATAGTTCAAGATAACAATTAACTTGGGTGATCATATATCTTTTTATGGAAGCAGAAATGAAACCCTTCTGATACATAGATGTAGTTGCTTTGAAAGTCAGGAATATCAAACATGCTGAGAAATATGGCCCTGTCTGTGGGTTTTTAAAAATTGTATGTATTTTCTAGACCTCTGCATGTTCTAACCCCAAATTCAAAAATAAGATTTTATTTTATTTGTGGTGTATACTCTTTCTGTTTGAATTTCTGTATAGTTCAGTGTCATCACCTATCAATATGCTATCCTTAATTAGACTGAACCAAGACTTTGATTTCTGGAATGTGACATACTTTTGGGATTATCCTGTGAGCCGTACCATTGCAAAGGTAGACTAGATCTTTGGTGCATCTCCACTGTACAATTAATGCAGTTTGAAACCAACTTAATTGTCATGGTTCAAAGCTATAGAACCATGAGAGTGATTCCTGCCTGGCATGATGAGGAAAGGACTCGCACGAGGGAGACACTGCCATTGAGGGGAAGGAGGGAGGAGAGTTTCGGTTTTACAAGGACCTTAGCATTTTTACCACAAAGTGCAGAGGCCTCACCAAACTACAACTATCATGAGTCCATAGCACTGAGCCAGAGCAATTAAAGTGGCACCAAATTGCATTAATTCTAGAGTGGAGATGCACCCCTTAAGTCTATAACTAGCACCTTTCCTTTGGTCTGGCAATGTGTTTGAGTTGTTTTGAAAACTTTGAAAGAACTGTAATATAAATAGAGAGAGAAAGAGAGAGGATGGGAGTGATTTGGACATGGCAGTGACTTCCATGACTTTAAAGAGTTTATTAACAGTGGCAATTCTGTATTACTTTTTAAAATTAAAAATATATATACACAATATCATGGATTCCTCAGAAAAAAAGACTGAGGAAATCCCCCCTTTTAAAGAGAACTACCCTTCTACAGCCACAGAAGTGGTTGTGGGTTCTCACAAGTAAAGAAATCTGTTTACATGAACTGACCCACACTAAACCAAATATACTCATCCTTTATTGGATATCTGATCATATCTTATTATATGTCTAATGTTGATAATTTATGTGTATTCCTCTTTATTTTTGAAAAGTAAAATCAATGCAGCCGACAGGCATTATTGCTTGTAAATTGCTGTTGTTTCTGGAAATTATAATGCTAATGTTTAAAAAAGGACAACATGGTAACAACAATATTAAATGAAACAGGGTTGAACTTATGCTGGAGCTTTTCTTCTCTTTCGTCTCCTGAATGCCATTAGTGTAGTGAGCAAACCTTAAAATAATATTTAGTGCAATGAATGTTGTGATAGGCAAAAACCTAAAAGAGGCCACATTCTTTGTCAAGTATCCAACTAATTCTTCTAACTCTGCTGATTCCCCATAAGCCCAGGGTTCATTTCCTGCTACCAATATGTTTTATGATTCTCAAGTGGAACACAAGTATTATTCTTCTTTCTCCCAGAGCACATAAATAGGCCAAGACCAATACTAACACAAGCTTGCTGCTGCCCTTGCTCTGTGCTAGATTTATTGGAGTCATATGTTTCAAAGTAATGGAAGGTGGCATAAAGCTGCCCTCTCTGTCTACTGCTGTATGAAATTTCTTTCCTATGTTTGCCTCCCTATTTTAATCCTTTATCAACTTGGGCGAAGGGAGGAACACAAAGGAAAACAGAAAATCCAAAAGATAGCAAAGGGATGGAGAGGCGATTAAATGCCTTTCATCTATAGTCAATATTATTGACATGCTGTCTAAAGCTATTGCAACTTAAGCTCTCCGACTTCTTCTCTAGCTAAATCCACATTTAATTTTTCAACTCCACTTGTAGATCCGGGAATATAACACATTCTGATATGATGTCTCAGAGGGTTCAAGATGAAGGCAAGATGAGTGCAATTAATTGTCTAGGAGAACTATAATCCTGTCATCAATTTGCTATTTTAGTGTGTTGCCATTGAAGGGAACACTATAAACTGTTCTGGACGTGTGCTTATGATTTATTTATTTAATTATATCACTATCTCATTTATCCTGATAGGCAAAAAAAAAAAAAATATTCAAGTAAATAGGTGAGTCCACAGAACACTTCTCCCTGAATATTAATTATAAATGTGCCGGGTCTTCATACATATGTGAACATTTATGCTGCAGAGATTACACTGGGGTTAACAACATTCCATTGCTTTTAGCCATCCTAGAGGAACACTGTGCCAATCATTACCGTAGCTCTCATCCAAAATGAAGTACTATGTAAATTGTAAGGAATTCAGTTAAGCCTTTTCTCTCTCCTTTTCTGCAAGGATGTAAACTCCAGCATGCCTATTTCTTATCCAGTATCAAAGCAGTTTCATCAGACATATTCATCAAATAATAATAGAATAAAACTTTGGGTTGTTGTGTGTTTTCTGGACTATATGGCCATGTTCCAGAAGCATTCTCTCCTGATGTTTTGCCTGCATCTATGGCAGGTATGTTCTGAGGTTGCCTGCCATAGATGCAGGTAAAAAAAGCCAGGAGAAAATAATTTTGGAATATGGCCATACAGCCCAGAAAACACACAGCAACCGAGTGATTCCAGCCATGAAAGCCTTCGACAATAACATTGAATAAAACTTTATTTTTAACCCGCCCTTTCTCCCCATGAGGACTCAGAGCCGCAAAGATCGCTCTGCTAATATTGCATAAAGAAACTAAGGCGAGAATACTCGAACTTCCAGTTTGCAGGAAGATGAGAGAGATGTACAGTTCTCCAAATGCATTATTTTATTTTTGAAAGGAAAACAACAAACTGCCAGAGAATGCAATACTGCATCTCCTTTTGTTGTTCCACGAACATGCTCTGCCAACTTATTAGAATAATTGCTAAGTGCTTGAGCTTTTGCTAGTCTTTCATGAAACCCAAAGTCACCTACCTGAGATGAGTACTTTGCTCTTTCTCATTGGAGGCTTGGCAACTGCACAGTAGGCTTGTTTAGGTTCAGTTTGGAAAAACCTTAAAGTCGGAAAAGCCTGCCAAATTTGGACTTTTGAACCAATTTCGAACCATGCAGGGAGGGGCAAAACCGCATTTTGAACCACTTAGCTATTGTTCAGAATTATTCTGTAATGTTTGGATGTCTCCCATGGTTATTTTGATTTTCAGAACCATTAAACAACTTTGGTAAAGTCTAAACAAACAGTAAAGAGGGATGAGGTGGGCATGGCTAAGCACAGCCATTCTTGAAGGCCACGCCCCCAATGGTAGAGATTGCAAAAGGTCCTGCAGTTTAACAGCAGACCTTTTGCAATCTCTACCATTGGGGGCGTGGCCTTCAAGAATGGCTGTACTTAGCCACACCCACCTCATCCCTCTTTTCATCACCACTCGCCAGGGAAGGGAAACTGAGATTTTAAAACTGTTTGTTTAGGATTTACCAAAGTTGCTTAATGGTTCCAAAAATCAAAATAACGTGGGAGACATCTGAACATTACAGAATAATTCCACACTGCCTTGCTGCTCATTAACCAAAATGGTCGAGCAGCAGTCTTTGTCTAAATATAAAATAAACTGAATCTACAAAGGTGTCTAAAGAGAAGGCAGCAAAGCCTTTCCCTGCAATAAACCCTTTTCCTGCAATAAAGATAGCACGTGTGTCCACCACAAAAGGGGAGCCTCCATGACTCTCCACACCTTCCTTTTCAGCAAAACGTGTGTCTTGGGTCTCCATGCCCTGCCTCACGCTATTTGCCATGATTTTTTTTTCTTTTTGCCATTTTCCCCTGGCAGGGATTGAACCCACGGACTTATACTTATGAGGCTGGCGCGCTCTCTCTGAGTCACGCTAGCCCTGTAGTAAAACCAAGTCAGAATTTATATTTCAGTGGGAAGCCAGTTCTTCTTTTTCCTGTAGTGGGGTAAGTCTAGCCTCGATTCTCCCCAAACTTGAAGACATTCCTTCTTTCATCCATCCCTTTAGAGTCCCCTAGGATTGCTGCACCGGAGAATCTGGCTTGCTAAGGTACTTTGGGAAATGACATCTCTCATGTATATAAAATTGCCTCAAAAGCTTCACATGTCTTCTGTTGTCTCATTGTCTTGTGCTCCTGAGATCCCATTCCCTTCCCTTTAGTGAGAGACCATGTTCTTGATCCCAAAGAAGGGGGTCAGTCTAGATGTCCCTTGATGGGATCTTCTCTGCATGTGATTTCTGTTCTCCCCCAAATTAACACAGTTTGTGCCACACAAAGTTTCCGGAATAGAACAACTACCTTCAAAGTAAAGACCCCACAAAGAAACAGGAAAAACACTTTGAAAATTCAAACCACAAACATATTTCTTTTATTATTTAAAAATACTTTAAAAATGAAAAAAAATTCCTTGGCAGGGGAGAGGGATCGAACCCATGGGTTTTTGTTTATGAGGCCAGCACACTCTCCCTGAGCCATGGTTGCCTATAGAAAATTTCCATTCAGAACTTGTATTTAAGCTGGGTCAGTCTATAAAAACTTTTTATGAAACTTTTGAAAATTTGCCAAAAATCCATGGATAAGACAAAAGTAATGAAATTTGGTGAGCTAACAGTGATCCATGTGTTCTACCACTGTAGCAAGTTTCATCATGATTGGTGTAAAAATTAGGGAGGGACAATCCCCTGAAGTTTCCCCAGTGCCAGTGCTGTTTCTTTCCTACTACGCATTAACGAAGCAATTCGGAAATTTCAGAAAATTTGGATATTTCTGCCTCTTTTTCCGGAAAATTTTGGAAATCATTTCTGATCTGAATCGCCAGCATCCCCTACATCCAAAATGAACCACTTTTTTTTGGATCAAACAAGCCTACTGCACAGCATGTGCTTTAGATTACAGGGAATTTCTGGGAATCTAGCTACAGAAAGCAATTAGCCTAAAGGAGGGTTTTTAATGTTGCAAGGAACTATGGGTGACCCAAGAACACCACAGTCTTAAAAAAAATTCTTGTGCAAGCTTATTAGACTGGATAGCACCCCAAGTTTATTATTAGCTATTTCCCAGCCTTTGTTTTATTAATTTCTTTTACCTTCTGAAGAGCACAAAAGCTTTCTTTCTATAACCGTTAGTGCCAAATTACTAAATAATTTGTAACTAGAAAAATCAACAGTGGCTATTTATTAAATTAATGTCTCGCATTTTTGCTTTGAAAGGCACTCAAGGCTGCTAGCAAAACAATAAAAATAAAGTTTTAATTTAAACATAACATAAAATCCAACAATTATAAAATCATATCAATAAAAGATCATGCCAGCAACTATACAGTTAAACTCCTTTTAACAGCAGACTAATTCTTATGCCAAAGAACTGCCAGCTGAAAGAAGGACAAGTAAGAAGGAACCAACCATCAGGGAGTTCCAGCATCTGGGAGTGGGCATTAAAATACCATTATCTTTCCCTGAATGCCAATAACATATTTAGCAATACAATTCTAAGTGGTTGTATGTGTACATACAGATATGTGAAATGGAAGATCGTATTGTCGAAGGCTTTCATGGCTGGAATCACTGGGTTGTTGTAGGTTTTTTTGGGCTATATGGCCATGTTCTAGAGGCATTCTCTCCTGACGTTTTGCCTGCATCTATAGCAAGCATCCTCAGAGGTTATGAGGTGACCTCTTAACCTCTGAGGATGCTTGCCATAGATGCAGGTGAAACGTCAGGAGAGAATGCCTCTAGAACATGGCCATATAGCCCGAAAAAACCTACAACAACCCAAATGGAAGATTCTTTGTAATCCGCAAAGTCCAGTCAAGCACTCAGGCAGGAAAAGGAGAGGGGGCATTATTGACCATATTTCTATATGTAGCAAAAAACATTAAATAGTTAAATAATTTCTGAGCTGGCACAACTAAGGGCCCTTCTACACTGCCCTAAAACCCAGTAGGCACTGGGTTATTTTAACGCAATTCCTCCCGGGTTTTTGCTCTACCCTCAACCCAAGCTATTGGGGGGGGGGGGTGGCTAGATGTCATCCTGGGTCAACCAAATCCCCCCCTCTAGCATGCCAATTTCCCCTCAAAAACTTACCCAATGGTCCTGCTGGCAGCACATCCCCCTCCAGAGAGTACCCCTGATGTGCAAAAATGTCAGGAGGTGGGGGGAACCCCCCGGTATGTTTTTGAGGGGTAGAATGGTGGCCTGGGGAGAGGGGGTGGATACCTTCCTGCTCCTTTGGGCTCCAGGAGTCCAATGAACTAGGATAGCTGTGGGGATTGACACCCAGAACTGCAGACCTGCAGGACTGGATATCCCAGTTTTCTCCAGATTAATCCAGGTTTGAATGCCTCAGGTAAACCCGTGACCCATCATGGGGGTAGGGCCTGTGTAGAAGGCCCCTAGGCCCCTTCTCCACTGCCCTATATCCCAAGATCCGATCCCAGATTATCTTCTTATCCCAGATTATCTGGCAGTGGAGATTTATATAATCCAGTTCAAAGCATATAATCTGACATCAGATCCTGGGTTATAGGACAGTGTAGAAGTGGTCCAGTGTAAGCACATACAAAGCTACTTCCAGAAGATCCTAAGCCATTCCTGATTTGCTCTTACAACATCCTACTTTAGAGTCAGAAAGACCAATAGAGACAGCGCTTTAGGTTTATGGGGGTGCCTTTTTATTACATTTTAACATTTTAAGGTAATTAGGATTGATTAATGACACTTTATTTTTTCATGTCATACATTTTCTTGGTGAATCCATATCAGTTTTATTTTTGATAATTTATCAGAAACTCATTCAACCTGTGTTATTCAGGAGTTTAAGAACATACTTTCCAAAAGAGTTACACTACCATCTACATGATAGATATCCAAGGTGATTTCAAAAGTATAGTGATACGACTTACTAGAGCTCAATGTAGATGAAATTCTTCAATTGTATTAGCTTAAACTGGCGTGGGCTCACATGAGGTCACAATGAGTTGGAAACGAATGAACAACAGCAACAACAAAACTGTGTGATGAAAGAAAAATGTTTTTAAAGTATTACATACATTTTGTTTGGATTGTTTTCATTCAGGGGCCTATCTTTTTCATTATACATTCTCAGCTGTACTTTTTGTGTTTGCTTGCTTGGTTTCCCTGCAAGTAATAGGTTTTTTGTTGTTGTTTTGCTTAGGGAGGGTCAGGAGAGAAATGAATGACATTTTCTTTATAGCTCAGGAGGTTCACATGTCTGATGTTTTACAAGAATTCAATAGCATCTTCTTCAGCCAAATAAGACCTATGAAGGATGCAGAAGAAACCTGTCACATACGATTTCCTCATATAGAGCTTCAAAGTTGCCCGGACAAATCCATAACTACATCTTGGTATCCAAAGGACACAACATCAGACAGGAGCTGTTGTTCTTATCTGTTCAGGCAGCATTTGCTCAGAGCCTGGTGGACGACTTCATTAAAGAAGGAAACCTTTCTCCTCCCCTCAAAAATAGCTCAAGCAACATTAAAGATTAAGCTTAAGTCCATAAAAATGAAGAGCATTTGGACATGTATATGAAAGGCTGTTGAAAACACAAGTTTGATTCAAGGAGTTAGTGGTCATAGTAGAGATTCTGGAAGATATCAGTCATTTGCATCTCCAGCAATTTGAAAAGATAATTAGTAACAGTAGGGGGTAGGGAGATTTGGTTTTAGTCTATAGTGGCAGGAGGGAGATTGGACCATGTCCTTATTAAACATTTTCTTCTGGAGTTGATATTTTCTTTTGTGGGAGTGATGGTTTTCATCCTCCTTCATCCTTATTTGAGGGACAAACATTTACTTTGCATTACTCTTCCCTCAAGTCATACTGTGCTACTCTTCTTTTTCTTATGTTTGGTGGTGGGTCCCTGAGGAGAACTATGTTAAGAATAGTCTTCTGGATGTCTGTGATCTGTGATGTAATGTGGTGTTCAGAATTCTTGCTTTCTTGTCTGAACCATAGGCTACCTGTAGGCAATTTGATTTTCAGAAAGTTTTGACATGTGGGAGAGCCAACTTGTCTTTCTTTTATAGGTCAGTATAGCAAATGATGAAATGAACTGTAGTAGTCACAATGAATATTGTCATTAATTTATGGTGAGTGTCCATTTGAGCCTCAGAAAAGTATACTGATCCAGGCCTAATTTTGGAAAGCTCTGGATCATGGCTTTCTTGGTTGACCTCCACCTCTACTGCAGTCTTCCTCTTTTTCTACTGCTTCCCAATTACTAAACATTATTGTATTTTATAAAGAGTCTTCTTTTCTCATGATATGGTTGAAGTATGATAGTCTTGGATTAATCATCCTGGCTTCTAGGAATGATGCAGAATTGATTTACTCTTTGTTGTTGTTTATTGGTATAATTGCTTCTGAATCTTTGTGACCTCATGGACCAGCCCACACCAGAGCTCCCTATCACACGTCGCCACCCCCAGCTCCTTCAAGCCAGTCACTTCAAGGATAACATCCATCCATCTTGCCCTTGGTCGGTCCCTCTTCTTTTTTCTTTCCATTTCCCCAGCATCATTATTTTCTCCAAGCTTTCCTGTCTTCTCATTATGTGACCAAAGTACTTCATCTTTGTCTCTAATATCCCCTTTCCTCCAGTGAGCAGTTGGACATTATTTCCTGGAGTATGGACTGGTTTGATCTTCTTGCTGTCCAAGGCAATCTCAGAATTTTCCTCCAACACCACAGTTCAAAAGCATCTATCTTCCTTCGCTCAGCCATCCTTATGGTCCAGCTGTCACATCCATAGGTTACTATGGGGAATACCATTGCTTTAACTATGCATACCTTTGTTGCCAGTGTGATGTCTCTACTCTTGACTATTATTTCAAGATTGGTCATTATTCTCCTTCCAAGAAGTAAACATCTTCTGATTTCCTGGCTGCAGTCTGCATCTGCAGTAATCTTCGTGCCTAGAAATACAAAGTCTGTCTCTGCCTCCATGTTTTCTCTCTATTTGACAGTTCTTAATTGGTCTGGTTGCCATAATCTTGGTTTTTAAAAGATGTTTAACTGCAACCCAGCTTTTATACCTTATCCACCTTGGTTATAAGGCTCTTCAGTTTCTCCTCGCTTTCAGCCATCAAAGTGGCATCATCTGCATATCTGGAGCCCCCGGTGGTACAGTGGGTTAAACCCCTGTGCTGGCAGGACTGAAGACCGACAGGTCGCAGGTTCGAATCCGGGGAGAGGCGGATGAGCTCCCTCTATCAACTCCAGCTCTTCATGCGGGGACATGAGAGAAGCCTTCCACAAGGATGATAAAAACATCAAATCATCCGGGCATCCCCTGGGCAACGTCCTTGCAGACGGCCAATTCTCTCACACCAGAAGCGACTTGCAGTTTCCCAAGTCGCTCCTGACACGACAAAAAAAAATCTGCATATCTAAGGTTCACCCTGAAACACTATGAAAAATATTCAGCCCTCCTATAATGCCTTCATTAAATCTTCTATGTGCCTCTGAAAGTTTCTCATTCTTTACAGTTATAATTTGATATGGTATTACTATGACACTGTCCATAGAAGAATCAGATGTTTTTCAGTAATTTCCAAAACACAGTCTACTGATTTTTGATGTTCTCTTCAATTTGTGAAAATAATGCATTTGTGATCACACAGAAATGCAAAGCCTAAAATAGTATGTTGTAGTTACATTTCATAAGAAAATCAGTTTCTTTAGTATCTTGAAGAGGAATTTAAACATGATGAGGATACCCCACCCCCAAAATCTGATCTTTATTTTTACCTTGAAATTAGAGTTTCCATTTGTGTTCCTGTGTACCTGTCTATTGACTCTTCCCCCCTAATGAAATCCCAAATGAAGCTATCTGGCACAATCGAATTCATGAACAGAATAAGGATACATTTTCTCTGTTCATTCACGTATGGAAACTTTGTTCACTTTTCCTGCAACTGTGAAATTGGTTTGAAATGATGGACTGATGTTTCTTTGTCAGCTACTCTTCACACACTGGAGCTATTTTGCTAACTACAAAATGTGTTATCCTTAGACAAACAAAGATATTTCCTGAGTACAATTGTAAATTTTGGTTCTGGGGATTTCAGAGAAACAAGGGAGGGAGGAAAGAAGAAAGGAAGGAATTCAGTGGGTATTTAACACATTTCCAGAGTTATAAATATTTAGAAACCATCAGTAAAAGAGATTACAGTTTGGAACCATTTCATGTATAATGCTGGACTCATGATTAAATTCAGTCTGATGTAGCCACATAAAGGACTGGTTGGAAAACATAAACATCTGTTCAAGGTAAATGTTTTATGCTTTTTGTTTCCTCTGAGGTCTTATTCAGTCAAAGGAATGAGCCATAATAATTGAAGACGATTCTTCTTTTACAAGGTGATTGTCAATAAAATTTATAAAGAACAGCACTTTTCTTAATAGTCTGGGAAGGTGCACATTTCTCTCATTTTCTAGTGGGAATTCATGGCTGAAAAATCTTCAATTGTTTCACATGAATAGGTTTTTGCAGAGGGTTTCCTTAAGGAGGCAGCTTATAGGCCATGTTAACTGTTGATTTCCATGTCAGTGGGATCCTGAATCCATTTTGTGTTTTAGTCTATATTTAAAGGATTTCTCTAATGTGATGGACCCTATCCAAAAAGGCATCTTGGATAATTCTTTCAAATTAATCCTGAAATCCACATCACTGACCTGGAAGCCACAATCTACTACTGCTTCTAAAATGGCCAGTTATAGGTAAGGACCCTTCCACACTGCCCTTTATCCCAGGCTCTGATCCCAGGCTGTCTGCTTTAAACTGGAATATACAAGTCCCCACTGACAGATAACCAGGATAAACAGATAATCTGGGATCAGATCCTGGGATAAAGGGGCAGCATGGAAGAGCCCTGAGTGACTTACCTTTTGTGACTGGGAAACAAAAATGAATCAACTAAAATAGAAATGGCTTTCTTGAAATCAAATTTTTGATCCAGTAATGTGTGAACTGTGTTCAAATGTTTTCTGCATTTTCATGCAGCTGTTCTGAGTATGCAAGATGGAAGGTAGAAGTAAATGACAGTGAATCTAGCCACATGTGATATCTTTATTATTAATGTTTGCCTTTAGCACCATTATATTTTTACAACCACAAGTTTATATTTGAGATGCTTCTGGTCAGAGAGCTCCTAACAACACCATTCAAAAGGCATTATATTCCTATTCCAATTTAGCCTTCTCAACTGATTTATCTGAATGTATAAGAAAATGATGGAAGTGACAGTACAAAAGCACAGGAAGACAACAGTGTCTAACCTCCTCTACCCCACTGTAACCATCTCATGTACTCATCAGTAACCACATTTTTAAACAGGAAAACTCTAAAGTAGATTATATAGTTGAATTCAAATGAACATGGTTACCACACAAGTTTATATTTGAGATGCTTCTGGTCGGAGGTCAGGAACCTTCATCATGCAACTATCCCAGTTCCTGAAAGCCCTATAACCCTGACATAGTAACAAATAAGAACATTTGTCATGAATGACTTTTCAATAACTTTAAGGTATAGGTTCTTTTTATTGCAATTTCCAGAGTGAGAGGGTATATCAGATTACAGAAAAAACATTTAGACAAAGAATGACATTGGACATACAGGCATACAAATTCTATGCAACTATATTGGATGTACAACAAACTACAGTTACATTGGACTAACAAACAGACAAAGGGGGATTACATTTTTACTCGACATTCACACCACATGTGCATACATCCATCACTATGCATACCATATCCTTTTCTCCCTCCTTGGAGAAGCACCTGTTAGGCCAGACCCTGCTTTCCTGCAGCTTGCCAACACACAGTTCCAAAACTTACATAACTTCAAAACTCCTTTCCCTAAGCACAGTGCCAAGGATCAGATCTCTGCTTTCCATACAGCACAACCTGACTCTCTACACAAAATCTAAGACTCCAAAAGAGCAGTTCTTCCTCTTCCCTTGAGAAAGATGCCCCAAAGTGTACAGAATCATGCTTTCCCATAGCATAACTGACACTCTCTGAATACACCACCTCTCTACTTTCCATGAAGCAGAGCATAGCGAGTGGGACAGACTCCTCAGGTCTGCCACACTTTGAGCATTATTAGATTGAGTCTTTAATAGAAATATTCTTCTGATGTAGTTCCAAAGTTGTAAATTATTGATAGACGTCTTCCATCCTGGATCCGTTTCTGTTTCCTGGTCAGATGTTGATTCTTCTTGATTGGTGTTGATCTCACGTTGACTTCCTTCTTAACATTGTAAACATTTCTGTTATCACTGTCCCAGTTCTTATCAGAGTTTACTTTTCAGTTCTTATTAGCAACTTTTAATTACAGTCCAGCAAGCAGGAAGTTAGTCATTGCTGACCTTGGTCTTATTAACTCCATCCATACATCCTTCCATCCTTCCATTCATTCCCACATATCATATTAAATTCACATTTTTCAAATCTGCGTATTTAATTTTTGTGACACATTGCCTAATGTGTGTAACTCCTAGAGCTAATAATACAACACATGTAGATGATGCATTACTATTGGCTCAGTAGAGTAGCAGTGAAACTAAAGAGTCTGAGGAGAAAAAAGAGAAACCTCTCAAAAGTATGTTTTGTTGCAATCCCACATTATCTCTAAATTTTGCACCATTTTGGTTTGAAATTAGGCTTTCTTAACTATGATATTTATTTGGGCTCATGGTGGCAAAGGGGTATAGGATGCAACCTCTGGTAGGTTCTTTACTATTAGTACTGTGGTTTGAAACCAGGGTGTAGAACAAAATGCTGTCTTGAGATCCCAACAGCAGTCACTAGTATCCAAAGCAGGGAATGCAGTATAGATTTGCCTATAAGGACTTGAAGAATTCTACAAACAACAAGAAGGCTTCTGTTCATGGAACTGGATTTTTCTGTCCTGTTCTCCCTGGGCTCCCAAAATCCAGGGGTCACCAGGAAATAAAAAAATCAGAGGCTTCATTCACATGTGTGAAAGACGAATTGCCTTCTGATTGTGCTGGGGCTTTTTAAAAATCAAAGGCATTAAATTTTCTTTGTGTTATTGTGGTCACATCATGTTGCATACAGCAGCTTAGAAACTTCATACCGAGCGAATAAATGTCATGACAAAATGGTACAAGGAAAGATTGCTCAATAGATTAATCCCTCAAAATTAAAAAGTAGGAACAGTATGTAACAATGTTCCCTTTGAGGCATCCTGATTAACTGGATACATTGTTACCTTTTACAGCAAATTACTGAAGAGATGCTTGGAAAGATTGAACTAGCTGGCCCCTTTCTGTCAAGACACAAATGTTTGCTTCCTCCTTTTTCATTAAACAGTATCTGCTGGGATCGGTTATTTCCCTGTCTGTTTATTTTGTTTTGAATAATTTAAATAGAATGCAGACTTCTGTTTGACATATGCATATGATTTACGGAAAGTTAAATGGTGATATCGTGATAGGTCAAGTTGTAATCTGTCACATACCAATGCAGTTGGGATTCACCTGAAGCAAATTCAGAATGCACTTAATAGACTTCTGGAGTGTATAAAACCCTTTTAGTAGCAACTGGAAACATAGGACCCTTCTACACTGCTATATAAAATCCAGATTATCTGCTTTGAACTGGATTATATGGCAGTGTAGCCAGTTCAAAGCAGATAATCTGGATTTTAGATGGCTGTGTACAGGCCCGTAGCCAGGATTTCAATTCGGGGGGGGGGGGTGTGAGTTTTTTCATGGGGGGGGTTTGGGGGGGCTGAGTTTCGGGGGGGGGGCTGAGTCTGAGTGAAAGAGGGTCTACCTTAGCAAACCTTTTGTATCATTACCCCAATACCCCCATGCATATGGGATATATTGAGTATGGTGATCAGATCATGATATGAATAAACATAACAGCTTAAATAATGCACCAGTAAGGCCTTTTCATGAACCACCATTTTCGGGAGGGGGGCTGAAGCCCCTCAAGCCCCCCCCCCCCCAGCTACATGCCTGGCTGTGTAGATGGAGCCATAGACAGAACCCAAGCTTTTGATAGCCTTTGTCTCAACAATGAAGCCATTTAAGGGAAAGAGTGAGAAGAAAAACAGACCAGTGGTAAAGAGAACAGTGCCAGTCCTACTTGTGCCAAAATCCTGCATTTAATTTATCTGTTTTGGCAGTTTTTCTGGTACTCAGAAAACAAGAGATCAAGAGAGAGTAATTGTGTATTTCAGGTATGCTGCTACCTGAGATGCTGTAGGAATTCTATGTACTGCCAGGTGGACCTCAACAGCTTAAAATACACCCACATATAACATCTTAGGCACACCAGCCGAGTGCCATATGGGTGGAAGTTCTGAAAGGCATGGAATTGGAAGGACACAAGCACCACAACTGAGGAGAATGTTCACTACACATCCTGTACTGTTCCAAGTTTCTGTCACTAACTGTGTCACTAGTTGGGACCAAGTGCAAAATGTTTCCATCCTGTTTACTGAAGTAGAAGGCAAGCAGATTTAAAAAGATATTCAGAGGTAGCCATGCTGGCCATGAAGCAAACCATAACAAAATGCACAAGCAGTGAATCCTTTACTGGACCAACTCCAAAGCATAAAAATTATGTAAGCTTTTAAAGCTTCCATGGCTTCTTCACGAGGCAAAGTAGTTAAAAGTAACACAGGAATAAAATAGTGATGATATTAGAATTAGAGGCCTTAATTCTGTCTGGAATGCTGTGAGTTTGGATGGTGTTTAGGAGGATCTGGTTTTCATAAGAAGTTACTTTTCTGTTGCTATTGGAGTTGAAATTGTATTGCCTGTCTTTTATTGCTCTTTGTGCCAGAGGACATTTTGATATTGACATTGCAAGGAGTATTGAGCCAACTTCAAAACATAAAATAATGCATTAAAATCCTTCAGTACTATCTTAACTGACAGTTTATAAGGTTTGGAGTTGTCATTGCTTATGGAGTATGGATTTTGTTAAGTTTAAAAAGCTCCCCCCCCCCTCCCACATTGATGCTTGCACCAGATCACAGCATGTCCTATTGTCTTGCCTAGCATCAATAGAGACAGTATGGTGGTGTACTTTGAGCATTGGACTGCAACTCTGGATAGCAGGGTTAAGATCATTCCTCAGCCACAGAAGTCCACTGGCCGACCTTAGACAGGTCACTCTCTCAGTCTCAGAGAAAGGTAAAAGCAAACTACCCCTGAACAAATGTTGTCAGGCATACCCTGTGACAGGCTTGCCTTAGAGTTTCCATATGTCAGAAATGACTTGAAGTTGCACAGCAACAACAATCCAGCACCCAGTATACTGCATCCCAGAGTCCTCATCCTTATTACTGTGGTCCAGTTTAATTTCTTTCATTAGTGTTGGAAGTCAGAGAAATATTCTGTTCCAAGTGAATCTGAACCACTAACTTCCAGAGCAAGTTTTGCCGTTTTTCAGCCAGTACCAGATTGTCCCCTGTTGCTGCTGCTGCTGCTGCTGTTATTGATATTGTTGTTGCCTAGTTTCATATTTAGAACCCTCCTTTAAAGTGTGGTGTTATTCCTCTGAAAGACAGTATCAGGGATTCCATTGGCCTTAGGCCTACTTTCTACTTCTTTACCTTTCTTTCATTATGTGAAAGTATGGTGACATAATGGACCCAACTCCAACTTGGGCTTTATGAATTGTCTCTTTTTGTAAAATGTATCAGATGTGAGTGGTATCATTCATACGGACCCTGATTGTGAGAGATTTTCCAGAGAGTTTTTCTACTACTTTGTCTTGTACTCAATGTGTTTCCTTCTTCTTTTCCTTGTATAATCATTCACTGAATGCATTGAGTGTTCTTGCTACACGTGTGATACAAATGGGTAAAAATTTGCACAAGAAATCATAGACTGGAAAAACTCCCTGGACAGATATATATTGTAACATGAGCTAGTTTCATCGGTTTGATATTCACAGAGAATCGTTCTGGGGAAGAAGAGAGGGACATAAAAGGTCACATCAATAGAACTCAAAGCTAATTCAAATATCTAGCAATAGATCTGGCAATATCAGTGTTGATGGACCTTTACAAAGTTGTTTGCATGAATTAACACTAATTTGCAACACTTGAAAAGGATTGCCTTGCCCTGGCTGGCAGAGAGTGCCCTCTAATGGCATTAGATAATTTGATTTGTGCCTTTGGCTTCAAACTTGTGTAAACCGCCCTGTTTCTATTACCAATAATACTGCCATAAATAAACAAGGGTTGATCAATATCCTATTACTGCTTCAGGGAGATGCACTTTGTTTGTAATTAGAAATTCATTGAATAGCATACCCCACCTTCCCAACAAGTGGCTGGCTCTAAATGTTAATAATTGCTTTCCTTAATCTATACTTTTTATGTCTGAATGCTTTTCCTGTTATTTAGTATTACTTAATATAACACCGAGGCTGACATCTAAGAAGCAGCTCTTCCACACTGAAGTAGTAATCCATATCCTATATAGATTCTTTTTATAATGTGAGTTGCACCACATGCGGCCCTTATTGTTTTATCCTGTTTATACTTTCTTTGAAATAAGTAGCAGTTTAACACAGATTTTATTAGCTCCTGCTGGTTATTCCTCACATCCAGACCTAATTCTTTGTTTATGGCTCTGGAGTGATCTCTATTGTAATATTGGAAATGATGTTACAGACACAGCAATAAGACTGTGACATTGTAATCTTTATCTAATAAAAACTCCAGGCCATGAGAACATTTGCATGTAGCGGGTACCAAAGCAAAGCTTTTAACATTTTTAATGTAACTCTATGACAAATAGAACTTCAATTTGCATTGGGTTGCCAGATGTTTTGTTTCTAAATGGTCCATGAAGATGTTTTGTTTCTTGATGGTTCATGTTGTTTTAATGGTAGCACTGTCCTCCTACCCCATCCTCACGTCCTTTACTTACTTAGGCGATATCTCGTAGCCCGAGGATTATTTATTTATTTCCAACATTTATACCCCGTCCTTCTCAACCACCGACGGGGGACTCAGGGAGGCTTCCAATTGGCAACAATTCAATGCTGCACATACAAAAACAAAATATAACAAGGCAATTATACAATGAATACAACATTAGGTTAAAATCCATTTAAAACATTATTAGCAACTGTATGGCCATTTCCTTGGAGGATGATAGCCCACCAGGTGTAGTGTCTTGGTAGTGGGTCCATAGGTGACTATGGAGCCCTATTCTTGATCCGCATGTTCTCCCTCTGTGAAGACTTTGGTTTCCAGGTGGAAGGCTGTCCTGGTTAGGGTTGGCTTGATGTGCCTTCCTCTTGGCACTTTCCCCCCTTTTGCCCTCCATTCATGCGTCTTCGAATTCTGCAGCACTGCTGGTCACAGCTGACCTCCAGTTAGAGTACTCAAGGGCCAGGACTTCCCAGTTCTTGGTGTCTATGCCACAGTTTTTAACGTTGGCTTTAAGCCCATCTTTAAATCTCTTTTCCTGTACACCAACATTACATTTTAACAGTATGCAGTCCCCTTACCCCATACTGACAGATTAAATCCATTCATGGCTTTAAAATATATTTTAACAAACTTCAAAAAGGCAACATTTGATTTTGCCATTTTATAGAAGGGGGACTATTTTACTATACCATCATATCTAATGGGAGCATAGACAGATTTTTGTATCCACAGGTGGTTGTGGAACCAAACCCCAGTGGATATCAAGAGCCACTGTGATTTAGTTAAGTTAATATTTGAGGCAGCTAGAGGAAACTGGTGGAACTTTTTTCTATATAAAAAAACATAGGAGAAAAATATGTAACATTTGGAAATATTTTCCAAGACTTATTTGGAAGACATATTCAATTCAACTGAATGACACAACTGTGTATACTTCTTCTAAAATTGTCACTTTGAATCAACAGGCTCCTGCATATCAGCTCACTTGAATTCTATCGATGGCCCAGCATAAAAGGTGAATGAGGCCTATCGTATTTACCAGTGCCATCAGAATGGAACAGTTCTTCCCCGAAGGAAGCCCTGATTAAAATATAATTAAATTCCATTTTAAATTGTGCAAATTATTAATAATCCATTTAATCACATTTTTCTATATATTTTGATTTCTGAATAATTGGGGGCATCAGCCTACTTCCATGGAATAAAACTAGAGTCTAGTTTACTAAGCCATTGAGATTTCAGGCAAAAAGTCACCTTCTCTTAATGATGCTTGTTGGCCTCACAGTACATGTGTAATGAGATAACTGGAATTATTCAAAGAAATGTGAATTCCATACCTCTTCAAGAGCACAACGTCCCCATTCTGTATAACTGGGAGGTTGCTGAATTTGATAGTGATACTTCTTTTCATTTAAGGTTTCTTCCATTATTTCTGGCATTAGACTTGTAGTGGTGTACATTTACGCTTGAACGAAACAATTTGTCTCCTTTAGGGCAGTAAGTACCATTTAGATGTGAGAAATCTGCTCTTATGCTTCCCTATTCCCTGAATCATTTCTTTGCCAGCCTCTACTTGTTTTAATCTTTCCACTTGAATTGATATCTTGTAGTCTCCTGATGTCTTTCAGTGCTCTTTACTGAACTCATTTCTAATTTGTCATATAGGAAACAATTTCAGCGTTCTTCCTCTGCTCTTAACAAGCAGTGGGATTCACCATGCACAACTGCAGGTTTGTGTGTCGCTTTAAAACAAGCCTTTGTACATTTACTCTCTGCTCTCAATGAAAGTCACTGAAGAATTTTCCCTTTGCATTTTTATGAGTTAAACCAAATTATCTCAGCTCACATCTCTATAATTTGTTAGTAGTAACTGACTGTTAGTACACAAGAAAATTTACCTTGTCTACATTCATGCCTCAGTCATACATGTAGTTCATTTCCAGTTTGTCTCCCAAATGAATAAGGGGTTTCAAGTATTGGATTCTCTCCATGTAGCATTTTCCATGTTTTCCTAAGCCTCGTTGTTGAATTGGCCAGAGCCAAGGATAGACTAATAAGTTGCCTAAACTAATTGCAGAAATACCTTACATACATACATACATACATTTACAATAAGGTATGCATGGATACCACTGCTTAAAAGAACATGTACCCTTTAAAATATTAATGTCATACACAGCTTTTTGTGTGACAGAGGCTGTGGCATAGAAGGGCCTCTTTGTGCTGTCATTTTCCTGGTGGAAGAAATTATAAGGTATCCAATTATGAGGTATCCTTGTCCAATGCACACCTCTGAAACTTCCTAGAAGCTCCAGAGTTCCACTGGCTTGCATTCTGCTGCAAATCCAGCCATATGTCGCAGTAATTGGGTGTTGACACACTTTCTTTGGTCGTGCAGATCCTTCTTCAGTTCTGTTCATTAGTTTTTTATGCAGAAACAGGGAGTAATGCAATAAAGTCAGTCAGCTAGTGGAATTCCATTCCCATGACCTGATGCTTTATTTCACAGTCTGTTGGGTTCAAATATGTCTATTTGAAGGAGATGGTCATGATTCTGCTGGTATATTGCCTCTCCTCTCCTCTCTGAATTATTTTGAATGTATTCAAGAGTCTTCTTAACTTGTTGGGGTAGGAGCTCTCAACATAAGCACAGTTCTGTACAAAGTGATATCTAATTCCACTCAAACTGCCTCATTGACTGCAAGAGCTTTGGTTTATTGCATGTATGTACATGTGTATGTACATTGTTTTGCCAATATATTGTAGGAATCGCAGAACCCTAAATGATTTTTGTGCAGAACTCTGCAACTTAACTTCTCCCTCCTCTATTTTATTACATGCCATTTCTACATTTACAGTAATAGTATCAACAATAAAAACAGAACAACAATAATACATGTACACAACATGAAAGCTACAGGATAAATTTTACTAAGGGCCTAGTCACATGTCAATAAAATGAAATAATAAGCTTGCAACTAGTAATACAGGGCACAGGAAGTATACGTTTTTGCTACATTACATGAACAAAGACATGCCTGTGGTTTTTGAACTGAAAGAGGAGATTAGATATTTATTTAGTATAATATCATTTTATGTTTTTAAATGATTAGATTATCTGCTTTTAAAGGATTTGAAATACCATAATTTTTCTTGGTCAAAATGTACATACAAATTGTGCTTTAGCAGTTAGACTAAGAGCCAGGAAAAAAAATATATAATGAGACCATCATAATTTACCTTTGTTTGATTGCTTTGTATTTTTGGGTGGTCAAAAAACCACACAGACACAGAAATACAGGTGTAATGAAATAGTACCTTCTAATTGAGAAAGATCAGAGATATATCACTATTTCCCAAGATGAAATGTGTTGTTAGAATGTATGGGCATGACATTTGTTTCACCCCAGGAAACAAGTGGAATATGCTGCAACAGAGCAGGATGGAATCTCCTTCTCTGCATGTTTTAAACTGGAGATTGAATGGCCACCTGTTGGGAATGATTCTGTATTCCTGTAAGGCAGGGGGTTAGACTGGATGGCCCTTGTGGTCTCTTTGAACTCTGTGCTTCTAAGATTCTATGGATATGTTGTGTCAGATAGTATTTCTCCTAGAAGTGCATGTCTCAAGGGGCTCCTACGACCATAAAGGCCACCGGAATTACCATGCATCGTGGCGATTCTAATGATGGACATCGGGAGGCATGGGAAACCTATCGCCGCACACCCTGCATTGCCCAACTCAACCAGATGATCATCCAATGGGAGGAAGTGTCTACTGTCCGATTTCCGCCCATTGTCCCTAGCGGACTACAGGAAACTGGGTTGTTGTAGGTTTTTTGGGCTGTATGGTCATGTTCTATAAGCATTCTCTCTTGATGTTTCACCTTTATCTGTGGAAGGCATCCTCAGAGGTTGTGAGGTCTCCGACAATACATTAGATCACAGGAAGTTTGTGTTGCCACTGTAGTAGCTTGCTCCTCTTTCCTTCCCCTTTAAGCATGTCATAAGTAGTTCTGCAGCATGTAATAGGAGCCCGTGGACTATGTGCTTAAAGGGGTGGCAAAGTGGAGCATGTCACCGATTCTTCTCCCACCTGATGAAGCCCATAGAGTGCTCCATGTGGATAATTACCTAATACCAGAAATAACCCACAGAATTGGAAGTGATCAAAATGTTATTTACTTTAACCTTTGTACCCAAAGAAAGGACATAGACTCCTCAGGTTCTTGCACAGTACTGTATACAACGTATTGTGCCATAGATACCTTGTGAAGAACTGAAGAATTAGTGTTCCCCATTCTCAGCATTTGGGAAATTTATATTATGTCACTAAGGGAATAACATGGCTCTTGTGCCAAGTGGTGAGGGGTAAGCTCCCCAACATAGTAATTTGTGAGTAAACAGAGTTGAACAGGGGCCTTCTATATGACATCTCTGAATGCTAAACATATTGAGTTATGGATGTTTATTTTGGGATGGGGATACAAAACAACTAAAAAAATCAGAATACAGAATTTGTCTCTTGGCAGATATTTTCTAATTGGTGTTATTACTCTGTGTCTGTTTTAGCTCAACTGCCAACTTGTAACACAGAACTAATAGGAGGATAGCACTGCCAAGTTGTTGTAAATTACTCAACCCTGACCTACAGAACTATGAACTACACTGCAGAAATATTAATCAGTCTCCAGTTCCTGCACCATCCAATCTGAAATATGGAAGCAATCAACCATATTATTCTGAAATTTACATTAGCAGGTGTATGTGTGCGTGTGCGTGTGCGTGTGTGTATGTTAGAAAAGCAACTCTTCTCTTTATTATGATGTTTAGGTCACTGAGGGTGGATACACCGAGAATCCGTCAATTTCTCTATTGCTTTGTGTGAAAGCTCTCACTCCAAACCCTGATTATATTTTTTTTAAAGTGGTGCATCATTTTTGTCTGGCCTCTCCGGACAAAAATAAGGTTTCTCTTCTCTTCCTATGTATATATGTATTTCTTCCTGTGTTGCCCTTTTCCAGCTATAATAAAGAGAGGAATTTCATGCCCAGTCAGATGTAATTAGAATCATCAACACTATCGTCATCATTAGCCTTGTTGATAAGTAAACAGTTCTGGTTGCTTCATTTAACAAATCTTATTTACTAATCTTGTTGCAAGAAAACACTATCTATGGGGACATTTTCATGTGGATATACAGTGTCAGCCAATGTGCTAAAGAACAGAAGAGTAGTACAGAAGAATATCTTGCAGATAATCTAACCTTAAATGAATTAGTTAATTTACACAAAATAATTCCCTTTCTTGCACTTTTCCAACTCACCCTGAGTTAATTAAGGTTAGAATTAAATAGAAAAGTCAGCAAATATCTCCAAGGGCATCAATACCAAAGAAGAGAAGTAAGTACTGAGAGAGAGAGAAAGTGGGGGGAATATATTACTAGGAGAAAAGGTTAAAAGAATGCCGAAAGTTTATAAAGTCTTAAGTCAGAAAAAGTTTAGCCATGAGAATTGCAATTTAAAGCAAGGTTAAGGGACAAGCCCAATAAATTCAGCCTTGGAGCATAATCTGATGGAACAGCAGTGCTTGGAATGGGCAAGGAGCACTAGTGTCTTAGTGAAACAAACTGACAGTAAGTGACATAAGTATTACTTAAAGCTATATGAGATGGATTTCACCCCAAATTATTTGGTGTGCAACCCACATGTATGTAGCAATAATAGTCCCCTGTTACTGGTGTATGTGCATCCCATAGTAACCCAATGTGGCCCCTTATAGCTGAAAAATGGAACAGAAAATTTGAACAAGCTTCGAAGGGGCAATGAATGTGCAAAATTTAGGAAAGAAAAACTTTTTTCATTTAGTGTTCCTGCAGGCATGATTCCATCCTCAAGGACTTCCAAGTGTCACCAAAAGAATGGAGCCAGCATAATGATGAGAATTAGATTAGAAGTGGATCAATAGGCCTGACAATAAATGAAAGCTACACAGACATTATTGAGCAGATTAGAAGAGATAAATTAAAGTGGACAGTATATTCAGCAATGCCAGGGCAACATAAATGTTGGACCAGGAGACTTTAGAAGGATAACAACATATCAGGAAATGTAAGGGAAAAGAAGTAAATTGCAATAAAGCATTGGTATGATAGTATGGGAAGAGAAAACTCAACAAACTGTGATGCATTTGACAGGCATTTTAAATGTGGCAGATGTACAAATTATTAGTGTTATTTGCACCAATACTTGCTTATAACGCATTTACTTCTCCATCAATTGGCAAAGAGTAGGCACAAGCGGACTTTAGGGGTTAGCATTCCTAGACAGGTTATTATCAGTTTTACCTATTTGTAGATATATATTTATAAATAAACAAAAAATGTTTTAAAATAGCAGCAACATCGAACAGATGCGGTTCTGGCTACTATGAAAGCAATGGCAAAATTATGAATGATATCGGCAAATGTGAATACATTTTAATGCATTATATGGCCAGGGTAGACCCATAAAATACAGTTCGGTGCAGTTCAAACTGCATTATAGGGATCTACACTGACCATATAATGTAGATTCTAACTGGATTATATTGCAGGGTAGATCCAGCCAAAGTTAAGCTCAAAAAGTGCCAAAAGATCCCATTTCATACCGATTCAGATTAATGCCACTATGTTCATTAGTAGTAAAAAATGGAGTCTTATAGACTCTACCAGATCTTTATGGCAGTGTATTCCATATTGTTTCATATATACAAATATGTGCCATTTTGGCAACATTAAGTACATATTGCATCTCTTCATGTTATGCCTTCTTTATTTATACTCATGCGTCCTTGTCATTCATACTGTATTGTTGCAAGAATGGTTCGTGCTCATGCCATTCATTTGCATAATGATCACTGTTGTTTTGATTATAAGATCGGTTATTTGGGGTAACTAGAAAATCCTAGATTACTCAGAACCTCTTCTAGTCAATTTTAACTCTCTTCAGTCTCATTTACCTCTCTATTTTAAGGCATCTAAAGTCCAGGGAGTATTTTAAAAGATTCTTAGTTTGGGATAGCTGAACAGTGCCACAAAATCCTGCATATCAGTCTCACTTTCTAGATGACATAGTCCCCTTTGCTGGTGTGTTAAATGATTCCTTGGAGGTAATAAATCTAAACAGGCAGATGTGCAGTTTCACCATCAAATTAATTACTAACACTTTAAGAGCACAAGCAAGAAAGCATTCAAAGGACACATTGCTTCTATCCAGAAAAATAACACTAAGTCACGTTAACTTGGAGTTAAACATCCTGTAAATGTCAGACAACTTCCTTTGCATGTCTAAAGTGACCTACTAAAATTGGTTATCTTTCTGTAACTTCTTTTTCAGCAACAGCGTCAACTTGACCTCTTGACTATAACCAACCCTGGTGAGTAAGCCACAAGGCTTGGCTCTTTTTTCTGTTTTCTTAAAGAGAAGATTGTCTGAATGTGTCTGTTTTTGCTCTCCCTGACATGCAAAATGAAAAACTCTGTTTTCCAGAAAATATTTAACATAATAACAACTGACAGCTATATTGTGCTTGCTGAAGCCCCGGGCACTTATCCATTCACAGAGCTGCCTCTTCAGACCTTTACTCTGCGAGTTTGAGTGCTGATATTTCTTTGAGCCTCCTGGGGTTACTGTTAGTGGTGTGTCTGCAGGGTAGCTATGCTATAATTCTCATTGTATGTTCACGTATCACAGAAACATTCAGCTTAACTCTCTGCAGTAGTAAATGTGGATATTTCATAAAGAAGACAGCGTTGATGTTGGCAAGAGAGAACTCACAAGAAATCTTGTGCTGGTTGATTTGGAATATATCTTCCTTACTTAAAAACAAGATGTTAACATAAAGTGTTTCTGATGCTGTTCTTTCTGAAGAATATTGTAACATGGTTCTTGTTAAGTGCTACTTACTTAAAGCAGCTTCAGACAAGGCTTTTATCATGCCATCATCCTGCCACATTCACTGACTTTTAGGGTGGGTTGAAATAATGCTTTCCTCCATTCATAAATCTCCCCTGATTTTCCTTACTTTTTCTCCTTACTTCAGAAAATCTGTTAAGGAGAAAAAAATGCAATGCGGACACAAGGAGTCTTTTCTATATAAATGCTTGTACCATCTCAGAATTTACTCATATCTGTAATGGCTTTTATGTATTTATTTCTTGGTTTCCTAGTAAGAGTTAGAGAAGCAGAATTATCCTTGTTGGATCTAAGCTGGGTGACATTGTCCTATAGATATCAGGAATATACATGTTTATTTTGTCCTTGATAAGAAAGGTTTTCTTGACATATTGAGACATCTAATAGAAATACTGTCAAATGTTCCAAGATTTTGGTACCTTCAAAAAGAGGAACAAAACAGGTTCCCTTTCCCTTCCTTCTATTCCCCTCTTGCTTTCTGTAGGTTTTGTACATTTTTTCTGAAACCAGCTGTGTGCAAAAAAATTGTTCTGCATGTTTTTGTTTGCACAATGTTTCACAATGTTTATGCAAAAACAGTTTTTATGCAAGCTATCTTTTGTGTGAAAAATAATTTAAAATATCAGTATTTTTAATAATCATGATCTTGCCCAGCAGTAATATGACTTTGTAATGTTTTTGTTTTTCTATGTAGAAACAAAATAAGCAAAGATTTCCATATTTTTGTTACTTTGTGAACATTAGACACCTCTGATGCTGGAGTGATGTGTGTTCTGTTTTGTTGTGACTAAATAAATGTTTAGGGCTGAGTTGTGAACAATAAACAATAAATTCAAAATGGATATTGTGTAATGGTACTCTAACACTATGTTAAAAATCCAAATAGCTATTTTAGGATTGCTCAAAGGCTTGGATCACATCATAAACTCCTTTTAAATGTCTCTTTAGTCTCAAAAATGCTTAGCTATATTGCATGATAATTTGTCGTTTAAGCAATAGAAATTCAAATCACCCATGGGCATGCTGATCTATTTCTGTGAATCATTTGATGGTGATGGTGTTAACTTTTGGGAAATAATCTATGTAAAGTGAACAATGCTTTGTAAGTCTCAGTACATATACTAAAGGGATGTTTCAGACAGTTGCCATTTTCTGAATGTGCAGTGCGTAGACCTAAACAAAGAAGTGGTCTAACTAGACTCAGCAGTATGGCATAATTTGATATCAGACCATTTAATGAACCATTATAGAAATACTTGATTGTGTGGGACAATTTAAACAGTGGACATATCAGAGAGCATGCCTGGTTTTTTCTTTAGGTTTTTAATTTCTTAAATTCAAACGCAATGTAATCATTATTCACTTCAGGCAAGAGAGCAATGTTATGTTTATATCTCTAGAAGATATCACAATTGGCATTATAGCACTAAAGTGAACAAAAAGAGACAGTGTGCAAAAGCAGAGCAAAATGAAACTTCATAATCTCTCCCCATCTTTCTACTGATACCTTAACTACAGCTCTTGCAAACCTGAGGTTAGACTAGGACTTGAATACAGTTCAATTCTATAGTTCTAGCATTTTGCAAATGAAATGTGGGATATATGTTACCAAATATCAGTGCTTGGTCAAGATGGCAAAAGGTACTAATAATGAAAAACACACAACCTAAGAGAAGCTGCAACTGACATTAAATATTACTGAGCCTACTAATTACTAACAGGATTCAGTCCTCCTCTTTCCTCTATTAACTGAGTGCAAACTACATTTGCACTTTGAACACAGTTTACACCAGTTGAAGTAATATGAGGAAAACTGGGGGCCCCTCCACACAGCTGAATAAGATCCCATTATCTACATTGAACTGGAATATGTGGCAGTGTGGACCCAGTTCAAAGCAGACATTGTGGGATTTTCTGCCTTGATACTCTGGGTTATATGACTGTGTGGAAGGGCCCTTGGATGAGAAGAGAAAATCTGGGATAGTTTAAAAGCAGCTAAAAAAGTGTCATGATCGCAGATTAATCAGGACTCTCATGGCCAAATTGGAATAGTTACATGGTATGATACCATTTTTGCATGCAGAAGTTGCCAAGTTCAGACTTTGGTTAAACGAAATGAGAGGCGATGGTGAGCAAAGACTCTTGGTTTAGGCCTCTCACACTGTAGCTAATCAGAACTGATAGTATTGGACCAGATAAGCAAGTAGATGGAAGTGACAAAAGGCAGAATAAAGAATAAGTAGAATAATAACTTCTGCCCCAAAATTTCTTAAGGAATCCATGCAGTGTCTCAAATTAAGTTCTCATGCTACTCTAGAGACTCTTGAGTGTCTGGGTAAGATCCAGTATGCTTTCCATTTATGTTATATTGTGAGACCTTTGAATCAACTGTGTTCTTTGAATACTTGAGATTTATTAGCAGATAAATCTGCTTATGTGGACTTGCAAGACTTAGAACTCGTTTTGTCTGTTCTGGACCATCAATATTATGTTAACATTGATGTTTTCTCAATTCAGAGCAAAGAAGGCCAAATGCAAAATGATACATTTAAAACATGACTATCCCGATATTTGCTGGAAACAAACTCAGCCAAGAGTACAAAGTCCAACAAATTCCTTGCTTGCCTTGCGGACAATTTCATGGTCCAGAAGGTAGAAGAGGCAACAAGGGGATTGGCTACTCTTGATCTCATCCTAACAAATGCGGAGGACCTGATCGATGCGGTTGAAGTGGTCGGATCCTTAGGGGCAAGTGACCATGTGCTCCTGCAATTTGAGATACAAAGGAAGTATCTTTGTAAGACAAGTCAAACCCGCATTTTGGACTTTACGAGAGCTGATTTCCAAAAAATGAAGGAAACACTGAGCAGCATTCCATGGACACAGATACTAAAAAACAAGGGAGTTATGGATGGATGGGAGTTTCTCAAGAGTGGGTCAGTGGCAGGATTCAAAATTAATATGTCAAAAACGAAACTACTAACGAAGAATGTAGAGAAGAAGAAACAAGAAATGATTAAGGAGCAAACAGGTCTGGAAATAGTTAAGAAACTCAAATATTTAGGAGTATGGATAATGACTAAAAATGGACAATTATTAAAGAATAACTATGAAGAAGCCTGGAAAAAAATACAAAAGGACTTACAAAAGTGGACACATTTGAAGCTATCACTTTTAGGTCGTATATCATTGGTTAAGATGAATATATTACCGAAGTTGATGTTCCTTTTTCAAAATCGTCTGATAATTAGAAGTGGAAAAAGAGATATTAAAATGTATATGGGCCGGAGGAAGACCAAGAATAAAATATGACAATTTGATTGACAAAAAAATTAGAGGAGGTCTGGGTTTACCAGACTTTAAAGCATTCTACGATGCATGTGCAATGATATGGATAAAAGATTGGATACTATTGAACAAAGAAGACTTTTTAAATATAGAAGGGAATGATTTAAGAGTAGGATGGCATGCTTATCTATGGTACGAAAGGGAAAAAAAGGGAAAAAATGGTAATCATTTAATGAGAGCATCCTTACTGAGAGTATGGCAAAAATATAAAAGGCATCTTTATTGCAAAACACCTTTATGGGTCTCTCCTATGGAAGCATACCAGTGAAGACTTTTAGGATGGAGAAAATGGCCAACCTTTAGAGATTTGTTAAATAAGGGTACAAAAAACATTAAAACGAATGAGGAATTGAAACAAAATTTCTCCAATATCACTTGGCTGCATTATATGCAAATTAAAGACTTTTATAATCAGGACAAAAAGTTAGGCTTTAGTTGGGAGGAAGCAATGTGGGACAAGATCTTAAAATTGGAAAAGAAAGTAATATCAAATATTTATAATATATTACTTACCTGGCTGACTAAAAAAGAACAGGTTAAAAACTGTATGATAAAATGGGCTCAAAATTTAAGAAGACCAATCCAAATGAAAGAGCAAATGTGGAACAAAAAATTAAAATATACTTATGCAACAGATTTAAAAGAGAACTGGATAAAAATGTTCCACAGATGGTATACCACACCTAAACAATTAGCTAAAATATATAAAACAGCTTCTGACAAGTGTTGGAAATGTACAGAACAAGTTGGCTCCTTTTACCATATGTGGTGGACGTGTAAAGAAGCAAAAATGTTTTGGACGAAAATCCATGAGGAAACACAAAAGATCTTAAAAAGAACTTTTATAAGAAAACCGGAGTATTATCTGTTAGGATTTACAGATCTAGATTTGCAATTGACAGAACAAGAGAATAAACTTTTTACTTATGTTACGACCGCTGCTAGAATTGTTTTTGCTAGAGAATGGAAGCAAGAATCAGTTCCACCATACAGGAGTGGGTGGAGAAAATTAGAGAAATAAAGGACATGGATGAATTGATTTTTTTGTTGAAGAAAAATACAGGCAAGATAATGAGAAGAACGAATTGGGACGATCTTCATGACTATCTGGACAATTTGAGTAAATCAAAAACAAGAGAGACAATTTTACTATTTTTTTCTTTCTATTAATGAAAATATTTTTGAGTATTAAGAAAATATTAACCAAGAAGATGGAATGGAATTCACTTTTTTCCTTTTTTCCTCTCTTCTTTTTTGAGGGTGTATTTTTGTAGAATGTGTTTGATTTCTATTTTTCTCTCTCTCTTCTTTACTTTTCTATATCTTCATTGTTCTCATTCTTTCGCTGTATTCTATATAAAATCTAATAAAATTTCTTTTTTTAAAAAAAAACAGTGAAATACTCAAGGCTCAATTGCAAACAGTGCCAACAAAGAGGAAAAAATAGGACAAGTGCAAAGAAGCCAGAATGGATGTCCAAAGAACTTCCAACTGTGCTAAGACACAAAAGAGACATGTACAAGAAGTGGAAAAAGAGAGAAATCACCAAAGAAGAATTCAAACAAATAGCCAACTCCTGTAGGGAAAAGATCCACAAGGCTAAAACACAAAATGAGCTCAGGCTTGCCAGGGACATTAAAAACAATAAAAAGGGCTTCTTTTCTTATGTCAGTAGAAAAAGGAAGAACAAGGAGGCGATAGGGCCTCTTCGAGGAGAAGATGGGGCAATGCTGACAGGGAAAAGGCAGAACTACTTAATGCCTTCTTTACCTCAGTCTTCTCACAAAAAGAAAGTCATCTTTAACCTCAGCAAGATGGAGTGGATGAGGGATTAGAGGGATTAGAGGACATCCAACCCCAAATTGGGAAATAAGTTGTCCAGGAATACCTGGCCGCTCTAAATGAGTTCAAGTCCCCAGGGCCAGATCAACTACACCCAAGAGTATTGAAGGAACTAGCGGAAGTTATTTCAGAACCATTGGCAATCATCTTTGAGAGTTCTTGGAGAATGGGAGAAGTTCCAGCAGATTGGAGGAAGGCTAATGTGGTCCCAATCTTCAAGAAGGGAAAAAAGGATGACCCAAACAATTACCGCCTAGTCAGCCTCATGTCGATACCAGGCAAGATTCTGGAAAAAAATTATTAAGGAAGTAGTCTGCAAACACTTAGAAACAAATGCAGTCATCGCTAATAGTCAACATGGATTTATCAAAAACAAGTCATGTCAGACTGATCTGATCTCTTCTTTCGATAGAGTTACAAGCTGGGTAGATGCGGGGAATGCCGTGGATGTAGCATACTTGGATTTCAGTAAAGCCTTCGACAAGGTCCCCCATGACCTTCTGGCAAGGAAACTAGTCCAATGTGGGCTAGGCAAAACTACGGTTAGGTAGATCTGTAATTGGTTAAATGAACAAACCCAGAGGATACTCACCAATGCTTCCTCTTCATCCTGGAAAGAAGTGACGAGCGGAGTGTCGCAGGGTTCTGTCCTGGGCCCAGTCCTGTTCAACATCTTTATTAATGACTTAGATGAAGGGCTAGAAGACATGATCATCAAGTTTGCAGACGACACCAAATTGGGAGGAATAGCCAATACTCCAGAGGGCAGGAGCAGGATTCAAAACGATCTTGACAGATTAGAGAGATGGGCCAAAACTAACAAAATGAAGCTGAACAGTGACAAATGCAAGATACTCCACTTTGGCAGGAAAAATAAAATGCAAAGATACAGAATGGGGGACACCTGGCTCGAGAGCAGTATGTGTAAAAAAGATCTTGGAGTCCTCGTGGACAACAAGTTAAACATGAGCCAACAATGTGATGTGGCGGCAAAAAAAGCCAATGGGATTTTGGCCTGCATCAGTAGGAGCATAGTGTCTAGATCTAGGGAAGTAATGCTACCCCTCTATTCCACCTTGGTTAGACCACACCTGGAATATTGTGTCCAATTCTGGGCACCACAATTGAAGAGAGATGTTGACAAGCTGGAATGTGTCCAGAGGAGGGCAAATAAAATGATAAAGGGTCTGGAGAACAAGCCCTATGAGGAGCGGCTTAAGGAGCTGGGCATGTTTAGCCTGAAGAAGAGAAGGCTGAGAGGAGATATGATAGCCATGTATAAATATGTGAGAGGAAGTCACAGGGAGGAGGGAGCAAGCTTGTTTTCTGCTTCCCTGGAGACTACGACGCAGAACAATGGCTTCAGACTACAAGAGATTCCATCTGAACATGAGGAAGAACTTCCTGACTATGAGAGCCATTCAGCAGTGGAACTCTTTGGAGGTTTTTAAACAATTATTTTGGATAGCCATCTGTCAGGGGTGCTTTGAATGCAATATTCCTGCTTCTTGGCAGGGGGTTGGACCAGATGGCCCATGAGGCCTCTTCCAACTATGATTCTATGATTCTATGGATTTTTGCCCCATCCCGGGTTGCCAGATAGAATTATATGATAGACTTAGAGTAACTCCATCAAAATGTTCTATATGGCAAAACAAAGTGGGGCAGGAATTATTTTTATTTAATTAGCCAACTGATCCAAAAATGTCAGTTTCTTTCATTTGTTAAATTATCATTTAGCCCATTGGTAACTCAATCACCCAAACTGGGAGTTACTTTTTGATCACACTTCATCATATCAGTGACAGAGACTCCCATTCTAGGGTGCTAGACTGGGAGTTTCCTTCTGGTGAGGTTATATTTTCGAATGAACCTATCCAGACTTTTGAAGAAGATATCATTTTCCTAAATAAACAAATATCTTCTCCACTCTCTATTCCTCTAGCTCAAAACCCCATTTACACATGAAAATATAAGGTAATCTCCATTTCATTAACTTAACTCGCAAATGAATAGTCTTTTGGTGGCTTTAGGTTCTGGTAGAACTGTTTTATTGTGTAAAATTACTGATATAGTTCATCATTGCTTGGTTAATATTCTTCAGTGAGCAGAAAATGGTATGTTAACCCTCCTAGAGTTAAATGGGATAAAGAGTAGGATTTGATGTTCCTACAGTCTTGATTGAAGGTTGATGTGATACATACCACTGCTTAGGAAACTGCCACTTAAAATGAAATAACAAGAAGAAAAGCTTCAAGATGTGATTTGGAAAAAGTAACTTGAGAACAAATCCCTCAATTAAAATTCTCTGAAAAGCCATTCCCATTACTGTCTTAAAGATTCTGGCCGCCTCCTTTTAATTGAAGCATGAAAAATAAAATGAACTCAAAGTCATGAAGCTATAATACACCTATTAGCAAAAATGATACAAGGTAATAAAATGTGACAGAAAGTTGTTCTCCACTGAAACTCATGCTCCAACTATTCTTGATAATCCATGCTAATTAATCCTACATTGATACTGATCAAAGTACACGTCAAGGGATCCTGACTGAGTTTTCAAACAACCCCCCATAATTACTCTTCATGTTGTTGGTAAAAGCTTCATAAGCTCTTGTATTTAAAAATGAATGCTTATGCATCCTCACAATAATGACTGTCTCTACTGAGCAAAAAGGAGAATACTCTGAACAAGAGTGCAGATGAATGAGTGGGTGGAGAAGTGTGTTGATCTGTTTACAAAGTTTAAAATAGTAATTCAGTAGATAATGATGTTTATACAACTCATTGGCTGGTGGGAGTGGGAATTAGTTATGGAGTTGAAGGTAGTTAACACCCTGATCTCATGTATATTTACTCAGAAGTAAGTACCAGATTTGTGTAGGGTTGTAGCCTTTCGCATTGTTGCTTTTTATTTGTTGTGCAAAATTTTCATATATTTTAATGTATTTCTGGTTGAGATAATAATTTGTAAATCATGCAAATCATGCAAAAAGCAGACACAGACCATATGAAAACACACACACACAAATCAAATAAACCCAAGACACATATTAGAGTTATATAACCAGAATTAATTATACCAACCAAACAAGTAAATTATTGGGTTCTCTAAAACTTTTCATCAGTTCTGTAGTGGATAAATTCTAACCACAGGCAATATGCATCTTCCTAGGTTGCCCCTAACATCAATATATCATCCACATTCCTTGTCTGGTCTCTTGCTGCTTGGAAATATCTGAGCACATCTGAGCTTGGAAGAGGTTGGAAATGCAAAAGGAACTTAAGTGTGACAAAATAGCCATTACCACAGTGACTTTGGCTGTTGTAAATGAGATAGTCAATATTATAGTTAATTTCATATTGAGTAGTTAATGTCGTAATCAATATCAATATTACAGTCAACATGTTAAAGTTCATTGATATAGAAATATAAACTCCTTGTAATAATAATAATAATAATAATAATAATAATAATAAGTGTGTGCTTTTATTTGTTAATGATCAGAGAAGGGATGTTAATTTAATAATATTTGATGAAAGCTCTTCATTTATTTCAACTAGTTTAAATGTATTTTCTACATATGCATCTCATTTTTTTTAAAATTAAGAAACCGGAGTTGTCAAACATTTGGCCAGCCTGGAAAACAGCCACTTTTGTCCACCTCTGACCTATAGAAGCATTGATGGATTAAATCTCAGGACTGGGAAAAGACTGAACTACTAGTTTCTAGCAAACCAAATCACTGATCTGAGTAAGGAGGGGGCTTTCTGTGTGGTTTCTGAAAAAACATATATAGGGTTACCATTTTCCAGTCTGTCACAACCAGGTACCTAATTTGTATAATGTGAAAACTAAGCACATTAGTCACTGCATGTTTTTTCTACCACTATTTTTCAATCTTGGTATCATTTAAATAGTAAGATCTGGTCTGCAAGAGCATATTGTAATGATTGTGGTACTTGTCTGGGACATCCAAGTTCAAATCTCTGATTAGTTATAGAGATTACCACATGTCCTTGGGTCAGTCACTACTTCTCAACAAACCTATTTTACAGGGTTATTATAGGGATTAATGGGAAAATGTGAACCATCTAAAGGAGCTGCGTATCTTTCTGGTCCTGTAGAAGCATCACCATAATGGCATTTTATCATGCACACACGTTTCTAGTAGTATTCTCATCAGATCATTCAACCAAGGGTTTCTTTGCTATCATTTTTTACTCCATGATTAAAAAAACCCCCTGCAAAGATATTCTGGCTGAGAAAGATCACCAAAGAAGTTCTCCAAGTAGTATAAAGGGCTTTCTCCCACCCTGCTTTATAACAACAGTATTGTAAAGTAGCAGAGGATGGTCCCCAACAAAACACTCATGGCAACACCCTTTACCTCCACAACAGACAATCCGAGGTAGCAAAATGGTAATGACAGATGTGTGGTAGCCAAATCCTCTCTGAAGCAAGCTGTCCCTTTCCTTAATAACTTATGATCTGTGTGGCTGTGTGTCATAGAATCATAGAATCAAGGAGTTGGAAGAGACCTCATGGGCCATCCAGTCCAACCCCCTGCCAAGAAGCAGGAATATTGCATTCAAATCACCCCTGACAAATGGCCATCCACCCTCTGCTTAAAAGCTTCCAAAGAAGGAGCCTCCACCACACTCCGGGGCAGAGAATTCCACTGCTGAACGGCTCTCACAGTCAGGAAGTTCTTCCTAATGTTCAGATGGAATCTCCTCTCTTGTAGTTTGAAGCCATTGTTCCGCGTCCTAGTCTCCAAGGAAGCAGAAAACAAGCTTGCTCCCTCCTCCCTGTGGCTTCCTCTCACATATTTATACATGGCTATCATATCTCCTCTCAGCCTTCTCTTCTTCAGGCTAAACATGCCCAGTTCCCTAAGCCGCTCCTCATAGGGCTTGTTCTCCAGACCCTTGATCATTTTATTTGCCCTCCTCTGGACACATTCCAGCTTGTCAATATCTCTCTTGAATTGTGGTGCCCAGAATTGGCACCAAAATTCAAGAGAGATATTGACAAGCTGGAATGTGTCCAGAGGAGGGCGACTAAAATGATCAAGGGTCTGGAGAACAAGCCCTATGAGGAGCGGCTTAGGGAACTGGGCATGTTTAGCCTGAAGAAGAGAAGGCTGAGAGGAGATATGATAGCCATGTATAAATATGTGAGAGGAAGCCACAGGGAGGAGGGAGCAAGCTTGTTTTCTGCTTCCTTGGAGACTAGGACGTCAATCAGTTGAGCTCATTGGGTTTACTGATTGTCAAGCATGCTCAAGATTGTAGACCTCAAAAACGTTGCCAAAATGGGGCAAAAATGCCCTGCATGAAGAGTTCTTTAGTCTGGTTCTTCAGCAAACATCTGTCTGACATGGAAGACTCTGCTAGCAGTACTACTACTGTCAATGTCATCCCTTGTGGTAGTGCCATTCTGCTACTTACAAAGATGAATCTTCTATGCAAGAGTCCAGCCATCATTCAATTATGTAGTTAAGCCTATTTGGCATTCTATGGGGAAAATTAACTTGAAACAGAATGAAGCCAAGAGTTCCTGGGCATTTTCACTACCTTTAAGCGTGATCTGCAAAGAAACACACATTTTGCATTACCAAACCCCCAGGAATGTTTCTAAAATTTCATCCTCTTTTGGTTCTGCTTTAATTTCAGGTGTTTCTTTCCTTCCTTATATTCTTTCAGATTGCAGAAAGTCACAGAAGATAACTTTCTTTTCTATTTTTCTCTATGAAATTGTAAAGATTTTTGTAATGCTCAATAATTACTAGCTGAGGGGCGAGTTCAGCTAACAAAGCATATGGGTAATGTATGGTGCTTCTGCTTTTTTCTGATGCTTGAAATTATTTTTTAATTGATGTCAAGAATACAGATTATTCGAGAGAGAGGGTTTTTTTTAAGTGAATGGCCTATGCTACAGTTTTTTCAGTGTTTCAGACAAAAATAGATGGAGGTGAACCACTTCAAAATATATCCAGAGAATATATTGTCAGGTTTTGTCCCTACACCCCCAGATAAAATGGGATTTTTAAACTTGATTCATTACAGGGAATTTATGTAAACAATGTCTTATTATGAAGTCATTATAAAGAAGGTACAACGAAGGGCACCAGCAGCTAAAACAAAACAGCAAAAAAGCATGAAGTTAGAATAGAACACAAACAGGATGAAATAATAGAGTTGGAGTCCATAGTTTGTTGGAATTCCATTTTGTATAACTTTTTATGGCAGTGTGAAAGCTTGCTAGGAAACAATTTACATGAATATCCTATATGATGTGACACATGCACTTAGGGGCTAAGGGGAAATGACAACAATTTACATACACTTCTTTATTCTTGGAATATTTTGCTCCAGATTCCATTTTTAATTTGTTAGGTGTTCATGCCCAAAGTACTATATTATTCTCAACAATGCAGTTTTTCATAGCAGTATGGAGACAGTATCAACAGCATTTCTGTGAAACTCAGAGAAGCGATGGAACTGATATTCTGTCTCCCAGCCCTACCTTCACTTATTCTGTTAATAAAGAAGGAACCCAGGACAAAAATACATGACCTGAGATACAGTGAAACTGGAATTTGCATGCTTAATATTTGTTTTTTGGCAAGTTCCCACCCCACAGGAACCTGAATAGTGCGTATTTGTGCATTCATGGGTGCGTTTGTTATATGTGTGTCGTACCTTTTGGGAAATCTATTTCATCAAGTGAAATAACAATCAGAAAACATTTAAAAAGCAAACACTGTTACTTTTGAAAGAAAAAGTAAAGCTTTCCACAACACCTTATTATTATTCTGGGTCACTGTGATGTTTCCATGCACCTTGGCATGTCCCTTTAATTGGATCCTTGCCTACGAAGGTCCAGCATAGTTGCATTGAAAGCTGACATTTCCAACTAACTGACCTTTTCAGGCCCAGTGATACTTCTCTAATGATTATCCTCTTGCATTGTTTGGACACAATACCACATACTTCACAGCACATAAAGAATATGGTCTTTGAAAACTATTCAAAATTTCCAATCTCAAGTTAGAAAAATGAGAAAATTGGGTGCAAACATTCATCAGAAGTGTTATTGTGCAAGTATCGATTTGAATGCCCTTTCATTTCTCTGGGAAAAAAGTGTTGTAGTGTAGAGTTCTAAATTAACTTTTGTTCTGTTATGTTCCCCCTCTCTCTCCTAGTAACTATAAAAAGGTCAAATTCATTCATAAGCCTGAATAGATTTCCTGGATATAAGCAATAAGATAACAATCAACCTTCAAATAACCTTTAAAGAGACAGTATCCTCCTCTATGAACAATAATTGATCTACTCATTAAGCAGGAGAGAATTTCTTCCAGGCTCACCTAAGCAAAAAATGTATAGGAGCAAAGTGAAAGGACACTATTGAGAACAACAGGAAAATGAAGTTTAATACGATAAGTGTTTTAATTCTGAGCACATCAGAGACTCCTAAGGTCTGCTCAGACAGAGGCGTAAGTAAACTCCTCTCTGCCAGATGTTTTGGATCCAACACTCAAAATCCCTGTTTAACATGCTCAGAAGTCAGCCATGAATCATGGAAATTGTAGTTCAAAACCTCTGGAGGACAACAATTTCTTTAACTCTTTCCACCCCAATCTTTACATATTGTAGAATAAATCCTGCAAGGTCATAGAAATTTTGAATTTACACAAAGAGCAACTATTACATGTGGAATGTAGAACTTGATAAGTACAAAAGTAAATTTGTGACCCAATTACATAATCAAGGAAAGGAAAGAATGAAAATACCACAAGATTACAAAATATCATGATTGTTATGCTACCTGGTAGAAAAGTGACAAAACAGGAATCCTGATATGCTGGAAGAAGGGGTCATTTATACTTTTTGGTGGTAAAAAGACAAAATGCCTACATATTGTAAGCTGCCTTTAGTCTCATTTTAGGATTAAGGTGAGATAACTATCAATCTATCAGCCAATCTTTTTTGTGTGTGCTTTCTCATAGTTAAGGCTAAATGGAAGGGGGGGGGGGGATCTCCTCATTTCCTCTGGTGTCAGCCATTTTTGCCTGTTTAAACTACTAGCAGAACAAGTGAAAAATTTACATTTAAAAGAAAAAACTCCAAAAAGTCATCCTGACTCACTGAGCGGATAGCAAATAAGATGGAGAGGAGTCTCATTTAGTGGCTGTGTATCATCATCCTAAGAACCCCCATTCATCAGCTGGCATCCATGCACACCTTGTGATGGTCTTGGTGGATAAAGACTCATAAAACCAATGGCTCCCAATGTCACCAATGCCCCAATTGTAGTACTATCATGGGGCGCAGAAGTGAGAGCTACACCTTCTCTAACTTTGCAGGTTATTTCTCCAGGGGACAAATAACCTTGTGATAGGGGAAGAACTGGATCAAGTCTGGCCCTTTTGTTCATGCTCCAGCATTTTCAGTCAATCAGAGGTTGGAATGCTGAAGCAGAAGGGGCCAGGAAGTCTACATTTCTCAAAAAGGCAAGAGGGCCTTAGAACTGACCATCCCCAATCTGTCCTTCCAATATTTAGGCAGGTTCCAGTTCATACACTATGATTTCAGCATGTTTCACAGTTTGTACGACACAATTCATATGCCAATGTGGATATTCCACAGCGTGGCCAACTGAAAACCCTATTTGTCTCCTCTGTCATGTCTTATTCCACAGGTGGGTTGAAGAGTTGGATTTTCAGTGATTGTTACATTGATCACCTGGTGCCAGGACTGCATGAATACTTAAATAGTTATCACCAATAAAAAATGTGGCCATTTGATTCAAGTAAAACTGGTTGTTGGCTTTATCTCCTTATGATTCCCATTAGCCATTGGACATTAAACAGGGTGTTCCAACGCAGGGTGAAATAGATCCTATGTTGCCCCGAATGGTCTTCCTAAGTTAAGCCAGGAGCCAGTGTAAGCATTATATTGTCCACTGAAATTGGGGGCTGTGCTGGAGAGGAGGGAGAAAACTCCCAGAAGTGACTATTCTCTGGCTGTGGAACTTTTTGTCACTGGAAGATAAAGACCTTTTTATTTGAACCAAAGGTCTATGTAGAAAAAGGTCTTCTAAGGAGGTCTGTGTCCTTTGCTTTATTGTGATAATCAAATTTTAATGGGTTTATAGTGTTTTAAAGTATTGACTATTTTATTTTTTAACTTCTTTTATTTTTAGATTTTAATTCATGTTCCTTGCTATAATTCATGTTGTGAGCCACCTTTGGCCCCATTAAGAGGATTGAAAGGATATAAATTCATTACATTAATGAATGAAAAAACAAATACATATGAATAGCCCTAACGTCTTTGAGAGATTTGTATTATTTTTCTGTGACATTAAAAAACCTTTATTCTGTCCTGTATACCCCACTTTTTAAAATCAAATGAATGCCTACTATTTCCATATGCCTTCCAAGACAAGTAATTTACCTTCTGAAGTAAGTAGCAATGTAAATGTTGTTTCCCCGCATTTTATGATTTCCAGATGTCTCCTCTAATTGCTTTGCTAACCTCTAGTTTATTAAGTTATCGTTAAGTGTCAAACTTATTTGTATATGTGTCAGAATATAAAGTGAATTTTAAAAATAAGCCCTATAGATTTGAATTCACAAATGATAAACAAATTCATTTTGAATGCATTTGCATAAAATTTACATGTAACAAAATTACACATTTATGCTTTTCACATATAGGTTATACCTCTGTTTAACATGGTGGAATTTTGTGGCCTTTAAAAAAATATGGATCATAAAATTCAGTTACCCCCCACCCTCCAAAATGCTACTAAAGAAAGATAAAAGGGCAGGAAATACTGTTTTTATTATCTGGGGCTTTAAGAATAGTGATTTTTATAGTAGTTGTCCAAGAATGCAGCTATAACATTGATTTATTATTAACTTCCCCAAAGATTTATTTTACCTCATGCAGCTTTTCAAACTGGCCTTTTATTTTTTTAAAAAGTACCATAAAAACATAAAACATAGTTGATTCTTTTTTAAAGTTCTCCAAAGTTTGAAACTTTGTTTTAAACTGCCCCGGCCCAAATTATCTGTCCGAACGCATCTCTCCCTATGAACCATCATGGAGATTAAGATCCTCCGGGAAGGCCCTGCTTTCCGTCCCGCCATTGTCACAGGCGCGATTGCTGGGGATGAGAGACCTGGCCTTCTTGGTGATTGCTCCCTGGCTATGGAACTCCCTTCCTGGTGAGATCAGGTCGGCCCCCTCCCTCCTGTCCTTTAGAAGGATGGCAAAAACTTGGTGGGACCAAGCTTTCGGGACAGGACAATAAAGCAACAATAGGAAAGATGACCAGGCCAATTAGATTTGATGTGGATGACAAGGACAGTTTTAAATTGTGTGTTTTAATATTTTGATAAATGTAATTTTATGTTTATGTATTGTATGTGTGGAGCCCCCGGTGGCGCAGTGGGTTAAAGCACTGAGCTGCTGAGCTTGTTGACCGAAAGGTCGCAGGTTCGATTCCGGGAAGCGGCGTGAGCTTCCGCTGTCAGCCCTAGCTTCTGCCAACCTAGCAGTTCGAAAACATGCAAATGTGAGTAGATCAATAGGTACCGTCCCGACAGGAAGGTAATGGCGCTCCATGCAGTCATGCCGGCCACATGACCCCGGAGGTGTCTACGGACAACGCCGGCTCTTCGGCTTAGAAATGGAGATGAGCACCACACCCCAGAGTCAGACATGACTGGACTTAATGTCAGGGGACAACCTTTACCTTTACCTATTGTATGTGAACTTGTGTCCTGGCATTGAATGTTTGCCGTGTATATGCTGTGCTCTGCCCTGAGTCCCCTTCGGGGTGAGAAGGGCGGAATATAAATGTTTTAAATAAATAAATAAGCTTTGGTATACTATTTTTTGCCAAAAGAAAAAATCCTGCTTGATTGCAAAAGAGAATTTAAAAAGTATCATACACTTAAAATTCAAATAGCTTTGAAAAATATTAATTTAAATATAAAATATTAGCTTAAATTAAACAATAATGAGCACCACCCTGTGCATGAGAAAAAAAATATTTTAATCATGTATTATTTCCATGAGAACCTGTTTAAAAGAGAACAGAGGTATGATGCATTGGCATTGTAATCGGATAGTTGTGCCAATGATACTTAGCTGTTCACTAACAGATATTTGCTTCCAGATTTTATAGTTGTATGCCTTGAATCTAGTTCACCAACATAGACTTTACAGGAGTGAATTTTCAGTTTTATATCGTACATGAAATATGGTTCTTGTTAATTGGATTTAGTGATAAATGTTCAGTTTCATAGATTTCTTAATGCTCTAATAATGTTAATTGGGTTAATGGCTGCAGTACATAGAAGACAAACCGCAACACTGGGGAAAAATTCATACGTCATCATTGTGTTCTGTTCTTGCAAATGACTCGCCCTTTCAAGTGGTAAGAGTTTCATTCATGGGTAATTCATGGTTGCAGAGATACAGAAATTTCCAGTCAGGCCATCTTTTTGAAACAACCTGTACTTTCACATTGCGGCACTTGTAGTTACTTGTAGTTTTTGGAATCTCACATGGAAAAGGAATGAGATATTGGTCAACCTTTTTGTTGTACAGAAACGTGTCGTTATCCTAATTTCATATACTGAACAAGAGAAACAGTGTTTTTATGTACTCTTTGTTTCATCTGCCTAGTGATTATATCTACATGTTTACAATATAATTTGCTGTGCAAATAAAGCCAAAATGTCAATTCAGAAAGAAACTAAAATCATAAAACATGTTAATTGCCTCTCCAGTTCTTTATTTCTTTACAAACATCCAGCTCACTGGTACCAAAAGATGTATTATGATTCATTAGGTGAATGATAAAATGAATCTTCTAACACAGAAGAAGACAGCTTCTGAACACTCTGTTTGAGACATTTCAAGTAACTGTAGGAAAAGAGCCTTCAGGCTATCTGTCCAGATAGTGTTGATATGCAATTTGATCTTTCCGAAGTATCTTTGATAATTAAATTACCAAGGGAGGAGTAAAGGTAGCATCAGTCACACAGCCATTTCATTTGAAGGATTTCAAACTGAGGTCTTTGAAACCAGGGGGACTTTAATTGAAAGCTTTTTTTTCCTGAAATAAAAGCTATTGCAAATATCACAGCAAAGCTAATTAATAACTGATAGGCTATTTCCCCTAAATGTTACTCACATTTAATTTATGTTCATACACATTGAAGTTAGTTGGATTGTAAAATTCTCCTAAGTGCCATTCTGGTCACATAATGACCAGAATGCCTCTGTTGAAAGTGTCATAAGCTGGGCAGGTGGAAGGCAATTTTCCCCTGCTTTCAAAATTTGCTCCTTAGCGTGGATGATCCCTTTGAAACAGCTTTGCGTTTATACAGAACTGCAGAAAAGGAGAGTCAGCTTAAATCATCACCATCTATTTTTTGCACCTCTGCTAGATCAAATCACAGGACTTCTGAATGAATGGAAATCACATCTGAATCCAACCAAATTACTCCCTAAAGTCAGAATCAAATATGCCATATAATTCCATGGCCCCATGTTTCCAAGAGGTGAGGAAGGCGCTTAATGACCAGGGTTTTTGGAATTATCTCATTCAGAGAGTCACCACAAATCAAATCTATTTGGATGGCAAATAATAACAATATAGCCCATATAATAGTTTATCTCACATTTGGAAACAAAGTCTGTGATTAGAGAGAATGAGGTAAGGGTGGTAAATTAAACTCTCAGCTTCTGGGGTCACATATGACTATCCATTTTCTGATTCAGAGCTAGAGAGATCACTTTCATGATTTTAACTAAGTAAATTTTGATTTTTTGAAAAAAAAAAACACACCTTTTGACTCTTTTTGTGATTTAGTCTGCTGTTTCTATGCAATCTTCTCACTAATTTCAGAACCTGAAAATAATATTTTGAATACCAGCTTTTGGGAGCCACATATAATTTTGCTTCATCCATAATCTTTCAGCTTTCAGATTTTGGCTTACCAGTGTGATCAAGACACACAGTTTTCTGTCTTTTCTGTGTGTTTTCTGGCCAGAAAGCCCCATCCAAATATTGTTTTTAATACTCAGATTATAAACCACATTAAAAAGATATTATCTTGAAAAGTGATGTGTAAAGAAATCAACGTAAACTGATAATATATAATACAATCAAACCTAGTGTACTTGCAGAGCCCCTGTGCTCACCAGTAGGCAATCCTATTCCTTACATTGCTAGAGAATATTTCATGCACATAGTTGGAATCAGGCCCATAGCCAGGATTTCGTTTCGGGGGTGGGCTGAATTTTTTCAGGGGGGGTTTCGGGGGGGCTGAGTTTCGGGGGGGGGGGCTGAATCTGAGTGAAAGAGGGTCTAGCCTAGCAAACCTTTTGTATCATTACCCCAATACCCCCATGCATATGGGATATATTGAGTATGGTGATCATATCATGATATGAATAAACATAACAGTTTAAATAATGCACCAGTAAGGCCTTTTCGCAAACCACCATGAAAATTTCGGGGAGGGCTGAAGCCCCCCGAGCCCCCCCCCCCCCCCCGGCTACATGCCTGGTTAGGATGCATATGAAAGTTCTGCAAAACTTTAGTTGATAGGCATGCTAGATTTTAGGAAGTGGTAATTTGCTTCTACATTTAGACTACAGACATATTTTAATCTACTTGGAAAGAAGCCTTGTTGAAATCAACTTCAAAGTATAGTCATGCCTCCACATTTAGGGATTTGATTATTCATGGATTTGACTTAAAATGTTCTTTTTAGGAATAGCTGGATCCTCTAGTCTGACTCTAGGATCATCTTCCTCCAGTCCTGCTGGAGATGGAGATGGAAGCCCTTTTGCCCCACATGCAGGGCTCATTGTACCATTTTGGAAAGGCTCTTGTAACACCTTTGAAATGAACTGAGAGAAAGACGTTGATAGCATAAGCATTGGTAAACTTTTCTGATCAAGTTGGTATATTTAAGTATACTTTATTTTGCCATTTTGGTGCAGTTTTTGCCAGAAATACCAACCAGAAGTCCCTTCCATTTGCAATTGCTGGGATCTAAATTTTTGAGATTTAGAAAAAGTTTATCCAACCTTCAAAAGTGGCAAATCATTATTCAAGCTCAAAGGGGGGGGGGGGGGGATCCAAAAGTTATTGGCAGTTATCTGGGGGCTATTTGGAAGTTCAGGGAAAACAAGTATACCAAAAAGCCCTCCACCCTCCCGGCCATTTCCCCATCTAAAAATACCCAGCCATCTGCTTTAATAAGATAAGAAACCATTATTTAGCTCTGTATTATTCTGCATAGCTGTTTGATTGCCTGTAGGCCTACTTGATCAGAAAAGTGACATCTTGAGGAAATATACAACAAATTAAAACAAAACCTTTATTAGTCCTGGCAGCTACCTTGGTAGCACAATCGATTTGGAATCCCCTGGATGGGTAGCATTCTTGTCAAGCAGCTAACTTGACAAAGAGAACACATTTCTTGAGAATTAATGTTTGGGTTTTGTCGGTGGTAATAGCAATTTGCTTTGAAATTGAAAACAATTAAATCATGACACTCTGTGCAACTGCTCTGACTAATGTTTAGAGTGTTCCATTTAGGCTGCAGTCCTCAGCCTCGTTCAAGGAACTGGCCATAATCCAGCATGCAGTTCTTTTGAAATAAAAGCCCAGCTACATGTTACATTAGAACAGAACATGGGCCCGTGGATTCAAATTAGAAAAGATATCCCACCTAAATGTTAAGCATCTTGATGCCATTTGACAATGAAATAGTCAGTTGTTGGTAAACTGCCCTTCTGTGGGGGACTTTCAACATAGGTTGAAAGGCTACCAAAGCACTTTCAGAAGTACTTCAGTTGTGTGTTCCTGCATGGCATGGTGTTTAACCAAATGGCCCTTGTAATGTTTTCCAGTATTTACCAGTAGCAGGAAACAGGAACTTCTCCTAGGGGAAGTAGTACATCTGGGATGGAGATTTTTGCTGGAACTGCAGCTTGTGAGGCCATTGTTTGCTGGGCTTCCAAACGTGCACAATACAAATCAGAGACCCTATGGCTATAGTCTTTTTAACACACACCCAAACACAAACTCCACTACTGCCCTCACACATTTTCATTACACATTTAGTAAAGTAAAAAAAAAAGTATAGAGAGACATTGAAGACGTACACATTTTATTTTGGCAAAAGCATTCATCAGCTGTAGCCCATTTCATCAGATGCAGTTTACTCATTTGGGACATATTTATATACTTCTTGAAATGAGTGGAGTTACAGGAGACGTGAATGAACCAAAAAACAAAAACTGCACATAGTGATCTAAACTGTGGCTGTTAACAAATAATAGTTGGAGAGCCTAACATAAACATATTGAAATACTATCTTGTTGTTCCAAAGTAAATTGCAGTAGCACATTTGTGATAAATGAGGGCCTACATCATACTGTAACATGAGCAGGCACATGAACTACTGATATTGTGGATGATGTATTGTGTCATGTAATAATGTTTCTCAAGCAGATACAGAATTATCTTCAGGGTCTGCCACAGGATCTAGTTCCAATGTCTTTATCTCTGTTCCAAGGTCTGGGAAGCTTGCTTTTTTTCTCTCTCTTTTCTTTCTTTCTTTCTTTCTTTCTTTCTTTCTTTCCTTTTTTTTTTTTGGTTAGGCTACTTTAAAGTTTGCCCAATTACTCTTATGAGATAAGTTTTATTATGGACTGGAAATCATTGATGATATATTTAAATACATTTAGCTGGAAAATGTAGATAACAAATGCTGTTCTTTTTGTTATCTGTTCTGGGTTTCTCTTATAGTTTGTTCCTGGGTAATAGTCTGACTTTGCAGGCCTGTGTTGTTGTTGTTTCTGCTTGGTTGGCTGACTATTCTTCATGATGACTAGATATTAACACCAGTATTAATTGTGGTATGGTTCTCAGTGCTGGTAACTGAGGAACCTGAATGGAAAGCGGTCATTGCATTCATGCCCATATTGTCCATGGGCTGCTTCTCCTCCTCTTCCTCTTCTTTTTCCTATTGTTTATTTATATAGTGCCATCAATGTACACAGCACTTTACTGTATGTCAATCTAAAATATACATTTTTATATTAAAAAGTTATACAATATAATTGTACAACAAAATATTATCCAGATAAAATAAAATAAAATTATAAGATATAGTAGATTGACAACTATATATAATTGGAATATACATAAATATAGTATAAAACAATCATAAACAGAAATTCCAAAAAACAGAATTTTACCCTGATCCACTGAAACTTTTAAAGCTTCCAATAATGCTGAAAGCATTTTGCTTTTGCAGTCACTGTAAGCTTCACCAGCAAATTGGAGAACCTCCTTTTAGTGCATGACTTGACTCATTTTCCTGACTAGTGCAGTATCCATTTTGTGGTATGATGGCACCTCACTTTTTTTTTACCAGAAAGAAAAAGTAAATCACTGTCTCAGTTATTTTCTCCCTTTTTTATTTTGGCATCCCTGCTTTCTTCTGTAATGGGAAGCCCAAAAGAAAGGAAAATCTATTGTCTGAGATACCATGGAAGGTGAAGTATATATATTATGAGAGAAATTAGAACATATTCATAAATGGTCACAATGTAGTCCATGACATTTAATTTCTCCTATCTTGCACTAGATATTTTAAATCTTTAACTTTCCCCATTTAGAAAACTGACATTACTATTGAGCATTTCTAGAGAAGGAGAAAATGGCTAAAAATAAGATAAGTGACAATCAATACCGATAAAAAAAATCTTGTTAGTTTGCTTTTATCACTTTGTCCAAATGAGTGGAGCTGCTTGACAGCAGTCCACTAGAAAAAATGAATGTAAAAAGAACACATAATATCTTGTTGTGTCTTCATAATCCTTCTCCTTCTGATAGAATGTGTTGTGTACATTTCCATTTGCTGTTGTTTCCCAAATATTGCACGTGGTTAATATTTCATCTAATATTAACCCTGTGAGTAAAAGATTAGAAGGACAAAATTATGGTTATTTCAAAGTGATCCAGAATATTTATCATTTGCTGAAAACCTCATAGAACCTGTAACTGCATTATGAGAAAAAAACATGACTGGATATGGATTTAGTTTTGAAGAGGGCTGAACTAAAACAGAAAGGGGAATGTTTGCTAACATTTTCAACCCTTACAAAATATGCCCAGTTTTGTTAATGCAGAGAAGAACAAAATATGTGTACTCAGAGGATTCCCTTCTTCCTCAAAAACCATTGGGTAGTAGATTGCTTTTACCCTGTCTTTTTGATACTGTCTACTACTACTACTACTACTACTACTAATAATAATAATAATAATAATAATAACTTTATTTATGTTTCGCTCTATCTCCCCAGGGGGCTCAGGGCAGATTCCAAAGTACAAAAAGGCAAACATTCAATGCCTCAATAAAACAAACAAGTGCCACCGAATAATCCAAAATAACCCCATATGTGAAAACACTAGAACCTGACTGAATTGTTTGGTGATGCCATCATGCTGACTATATTGTGCCTTACTGAATGAGTAGTTAAAGAAATGTTGCTAAAGCACCACCTTTGGCACTGAGAGTGACTCCTCATAACCAACAATTACAGAATTATAGATTCATAGAGTTAGAAGGCCATCTAATCCAATCTGCCATGAAGGAATATACAACTAAAGCATTCCCAAAAGATGACCACACTTTTTAAACTCCTCCAAAAAAGGAGACTTCATTATCCTCTGAGGTGGTCTGTTGTACTTACAGCTTCAATGGTCCAGATGGTCTTCATGATTTTTTTTTTAGTGAAATGTAATATATTATTATTTGAATCCATTGATTGGTGTTTTAGGACTTCATCAAATGGTCTTCAGGTTCCGTTTCCATGCACTAAGGAAACTGAGCCCCACGGGAGTCCCACTGAGCTATCAGACAATGTAATGGCACTTCTGGTTGGACTCTGTGGGGTTCTGTTTCCACAGCACATGGAAATGGAGCTCAAAGGCCATCTTTAGGAGTAGAGTGTTACCCGACTCCTGAATGAAGACTGCAGGGGAAAGTGGAGGAAAGATGGGGTGAGATACTAAAAGGACATGGAATAGCTGGCCAACCCTTCAGGAAAGAGAAAGATGGGAAGGAACTGAGTAACAAGGTTCCCTATGCTTTCCTTCACTTTCCTCCTCTAAATGTGATGAGGTCTTTAGTCTCTGGAGCAACAGAAAACAAGTTTTCACCATCTTCTACATGACATCCCTTCAGGCATTTAAACATAGTTATTATATGTCTTCTCAAATCTTTTCTTCTCCAAGCTAAATATCCAGTTCCCCAAGCTACTCTTCAGAAAAATTGGTTTCTAGACCATTTACCACCTTGGTTACTCTCTTGAATTTAGGTTAGCTTGTTAATATTCTTATTGAAGTGTGGTGCTAGAACTAGACATAGTATTCAGAGTAAGGTTTTGATCTGAGAAGAATAGTTTGATACTATTACTTCACCCTATCTATATATCCTATTACTTCTAATGCAGCCTAAACCTGCATCTTGCTACTAAGTAGAATTAGTGGAACAATTATTATTATTTTCTTATTTGGGATATAGTTATCAAAATTGCACCTATATTTCCTCTTACATATTTTGTGGGAAATATGACATAAATGTCTACCTGTAGCTTCATGAGTTGCTGTATTTTTTTTAAGTCCAATCATATTTTCAACCTAGAAGTATTAAGTATTCACGACTCAAAATACAGTTGATTAATAAAACTACAATAGTGAAATATCTTTCTATCATGGAATCATCCTTGGATGACCATGTAGCACCTTCAGAAAGATAGTAGAGTTTGAAAGGTGTTAACATAATGAACAGGAGATAAGAAAAGGTCTCAATGAATTCGGATTTATCCAGTGAAAGTGGATTGTGGGAGATTCAGGAAAAAAAATAACATATAGAACATAAATTGTGGAATTCATGCACAGGAGGTGGAGATGGAACTGCATTATATAACTTTAAAAGTGGAATTACACAAATTTGTGGAGGTTAAGATTGTTAATAGTTGTGTGCTATCTCCCCAAATAGATGCCACATGCTTCTGAATACCAGTAGCTCAGAAGTAACAATGAGAATGATTTGTAGCCCTCATATTGTGCTCATGAGCTATTAGTCTCTCTCTCTCTCTCTTTTTTTTCCTGGTCTCTATTGAGAAACATGATGCTCAGCTACAGAGCATTTAGGTCTGAGCCAGCAAAGCTCTTGGTTATTGTTCAACTTACAGCTGATTTGGTGCAATACTTTGACTTTAAGAGTCTGTATCTTGATGAACAAAGTCAATCAGTCTATTACTCAAACCTGGAGTGCTGTTGTATTGGATATGTAAGAACACCTATTAAAATTGTCTTAAACATTCAGAATTCCTATCACCTTTTAAAAAACATATTTCTGCTCATAGTGGTTCTCAAGTTACATATACGGTAGGCTTGACCCAGTCACAGTTCGTTGCATTGACCTGACAGTGTGTTTCAACTCTCATTCAAGCAAAAGAAACACATTGATCATCAAGTGTTGACCATGGTATTTCACAGATCAAGTAACATTCACAGCAGCCCGACTTGAAATCATTTGAAATAAAATCGTATAGCGTGTTTGTGTGTTCGTGCAAGCATGCATGTGTGTAATACAATAGTCTAATTTTGAATTTGTCGAGGACAGTGGCATGCTTTCACCTGCTTACATTTGACCCGTGGGCAGAGAAAAGTGCATACCTATTTTCTATCTCAACTGGTATGTTCAGTTAGTGCACCTATGAGAAATCAAATCATTAATTCATAAGCATTCAAGGAACTATTTATATAACGGAGGCACACATCAAAGTGAGGTACATAAATGGCAACCTATGTGCATCTGCTCAGCCTTTCAGTCTCTTCAAAAACGCACTAGACAAGCTGAATTCCTCACACTTGCCCAAGGGTCAGGAGGCATTGTATTTGGAAGACAAACTGACTAACCTTGGCAAAGCAAGACTGACCCAGACAAAATTGGCAGCTCTTCCAGGAACCTTTAGATGCAGGCTTTAAAATGCCTCTATGGTAAAATGAGAGAGGGAGTTTTGCATCTGTCTAGTTCAGCTGCCAAGTCCACCTTCTGAGCAAGATAGGAACACTCTGAGAAAGACTGCCAAGGGCAGAGCACAAATACCTGCCAAATGAAAGAAACTACCTACACCTTGGAGATGGCAGAATTGATGAAACACACGCAGACGTGTAAAAAAAAAAAAAGATATCCTTGAGTCAGTATGAGTCTTTACATCTTGTCTAATTAATTGATCCAGACTGAAATTACAAGAAAGCTAGAAGTAACTCTACCATGCCAATTCATCTCATCTGCAATGGAATCAAGTCAAATATTCAGTAAAATCAATGAGGATCCATAACAGTGTGGCATGGTTTACCATTTGGGATATCTCTCTGCCATTTAAACAGGTGGCAAAGATGGTAATGAGAATCCACAGTGCCATTTAAACTTGATGCCAAAGAACCATATGGCTGTTATGACATAGGCAAGGGCAGATGGGTGGATAGTCAAAAGTCAGGACAGAGGATTGTAACTTGAACCCATTAGAAGACAGATTCCAATAATATGCTGTTGTTTATAGAGAAACCTCTTTGTGGAAATCAGTTCTGATATGTTATGAATATAACACATTTGGGACACAGAAAAAATAATGTGTTTTAGAATGAACTGGACATGGGAGATAAATTTACTAATGCAATAAAAGCGATATATGATTTACAAAAGGCTAAACTAAGAATAAATGGTCAAACGACGGAAGAGTTTGATATTCTGAAGGGAACTAGACAGGGATGTCCCCTGTCCCCACTTATATTTATAATGGCATTAGAACCATTAATGAAGGCAATAAGAGAAGACCAAATGATACAGGGATCCAAAGTTGGTAAATATGAATACAAAATAAGAGCCTTTGCGGACGATGTACTTGGGATAATGGAAGAACCAAGTAAAAATATATTAAGATGGATGCAGAAGATAAAAGAGTTTGGGTCAGTTGCAGGATTTAAAATCAATATGTCAAAAACAAAGTTATTAACGAAAAATGTAGAAAAGAGAAAACAAGATATGATTAAAGAGCAAACAGGTCTGGAAATAGTCAAGAAATTTAAATATCTAGGAGTATGGATCACGACAAAAAATGGACAATTACTAAAGAATAACTATGAAGAAGTCTGGAAAAAAATACAAAAGGACTTACAAAAGTGGATACATCTGAAGTTGTCACTTTTAGGCCATATATCTTTGATTAAGATGAATGTATTACCGAAATTGATGTTCCTTTTTCAAAACCTCCCGATAATTAGAAGCCAAACACTTTTTATAAAATGGAAAAAAGAAATATTGAAATTTATATGGGCCGGAGGAAGACCAAGAATAAAGTATGATAATTTGATTGATAAGAAGAATAGAGGGGGTCTGGGCCTCCCAGATTTTAAAGCATACCATGATGCATGTGCGTTGATATGGATAAAGGATTGGATATTGTTGAACAAAAAAGACTTCTTAAATATAGAAGGAAATGACTTAAGAGTAGGATGGCATGCTTATTTATGGTACAAAAGGGAAAAGAAAGAAAAGAGTTTTGGTAACCACTTTGTGAGAGCATCCCTATTAAGAGTATGGCAAAAATATAAAAGACATCTTTATTCTAAAACACCTTTATGGGTCTCTCCTATGGAGGCAAATTAGCGAAGACTTTTAGGATGGAGAAAATGGCCAACCTACAAAAATTTGTTAAATAAAGATACAAACAATGTTAAGACTTATGAGGAATTAAAACAAAAAAAATCTAATATTACTTGGTTACATTATATGCAAATTAAAGAATATTACAATCAAGATAAAAAATTGGCTTCTCTTGGGAGGAAACAGCATGGGATAAAATTTTAAAATTAGAAAAGAAAGTGATATCGAATATTTATAACATATTACTTACCTGGCTGACTGAAAAAGAACAGGTTAAAAACTGTATGATAAAGTGGGCTCAAAATTTAAGAAGACCAATTCAAATGAGGGAGTTGGGAACAGATGTGGAACAAAAAATTAAAATATACATACGCAATGGATTTAAAAGAAAATTGGATAAAAATGTTCCACAGATGGTACACCACACCGAAACAATTGGCTAAAATGTATAAAACAGTTTCTGATAAGTGTTGGAAATGCCTGGAACAGGTTGGCTCCTTCTACCATATGTGGTGGACTTGCAAAGAAGCAGTAAAGTTTTGGAGGGTAATTCATGAAGAGACACAAAAGATTTTAAAAAGAACATTTATAAGAAAACCAGAGTATTATTTGTTAGGTTTTACAGATTTAGATCTACAACTGACGGAACAAGAGGATAAACTTTTTACATATATGACGACTGCCGCTAGAATTGTTTTTGCTAGAGAATGGAAGAAAGACTCAGCACCACCCGTACAGGAATGGGTGGAAAAAATCAGAGAAATAAAGAACATGGATGAATTGACTTTTTTGTTGAAGAAAAATACAGGTATGATACTAAGAAGAACGAATTGGGATAATCTCCATGAATATCTGGACAATTTGGGAAAATAAGAAACAAGAGAGACAATTTCTTTTTGAACTTATTTTATATTTTTGAATAATAAGAAGATATGATCCAAGAAGATGGAATGGAAGTCATTTTTTTTCTTGTTTTGTATGTTTTTTGTGTAATTTTGTAGTTTTTTTTATTTTTTTCCCCCTTTTTTTTTTAGGGGTTGTTTGGGATTTTAGTATATTTTTTTTGTTTCTTCTTTTTTCTCCTTTTTTTCTTTATTTCCTCACTTTCCTATACTTTATTGTTCTCACTCTTTCGTTGTAATCTATATAAAAATTAATAAAAAATTCTAAAAAAACAAAAAAAGAATGATATGCAACAATAAGATACAATGTAAATGATGCAAGTATTGTCCATGTACTGCAAACACATCTCAAAGGCAATTGCAAAGCCTTCAATAAATTTACTCAAAAAAATTGCAAAGCAAAAATGACCAATAGTGTTCCCTAATCATTTAAGGACCATTTTTCTATAGACCTCCATTGCCCCCAACTTTTGCATGATCCATGACTGCAAGGATCATTTTAGAAACTAGAAATGATTAGAAATGACTAGAAATGACTAGCAAAGAACTAGTAATATATCTATGCATGCCAAGCAAGCACATAAATGCACTTTCCCTCCTACACCATATTTGATGACATAGATTAAAATATGATCCACTGGATTCTACACAATGCTAATTTGAGCAGACTTTTGTTGACAGACAGGTGAGCCTACTACTGTAGACCTCAACTTTTGAGTCTGATTAGGGAGCATGTTTTCAGGAATTCGTGAAAAAGTATTGATCAGGCTGAATGATTTTGTGATTTGGATCTGTCTTTCAGGCTATTAATTTTACTTCTTAATTACTGGGGGTGCAAACCAATAATTTATTCATAGATAAATCATCCAGATATTTCTTAAAAACAAAATGTTGCATACAGAACTAAATAGACATGTTCATCTTATTGGTCTTTCCTCATGAGACTACAGTTTAACCTGATTCTTCCTTCAAGCTGTGCATTCAAGAATTATAACTAAGATGGAAGCAGGGGAAATAGAATATCTTCTTGTGCTATTTATATGTACTGCATAGACTACATTGCTCAAAGAGCTTGGATAAACTTCTCTTAAATATTTGAATACTAACTAGAGAAAGGCCTGTTCAAACACAAGCACTCCAACTATTTCTATTCAGATTGGCTAGAATATTTAAAGTACATTTCACTCAGGATCACTTCCAGGCAAAACATATTGAAATAGGAGCAGAAACAGATTTATCTGGGCCTGTTGTTAATGATGACAGAAATAATGCCCTTAGTAGACAGATCATTGATCACTTATCCGGGGACATGGGAGAAGCTTCCCACGGGATGGTAAAACATCCAGGCGTCTCCTGCGTAATGTCATTGCAGATGGCCAATTCTCTCACACCAGAAGCGACTTGCAGTTTCTCAAGTCGCTCTTGACATGAAAAATAATGATCAGTTACACTGGCCTCATGCTATGGTATTAATTCTGATGCAATTACAGTCATGTAAATAAATAAATATAAGTAGTCCGTGAATTGCCCCCTGCTAGTGAAGCAGATGTCCCAGGCATGACTCCATTGTGAGAAGCGAGCAAAGTCGGTTTCATTTCATCATTATAATGAAGCCTATGGAGAAAGTCTGTTGTCCTTATTTTGCCTGTTCTTGGCAGCAGTGGTGTTCAAAAAAGCATGGAGCTCCAGATGCCAAAAGCCGTTGCAACTCTGGAGGGCAGGGAGGCTCAGCCTGGTTTGTTGATCCTGTAAAAAGAGTTTCTCTCCAACCCTTTCCCCTTTCATCAACAGAATAGCTCTGATTTGTTAATACCCTCCTGCCTCTTCACCACATCATAAGAGACACTAAAGAAATAACGAATGGTTGAATATTGTGATCAGATCAGCCTTACTGAACAGAATATGTTTGTAGAGGAAAAATAAATAGCCTCACACAGTGGTATCAACAATGTGGTAAAAAGAACTGTTGTACTTCAAGAGGGAACATTTAATGAATTCGAGGTTCATTGCCTATAGCCAGAGGCCACCATAGTGATGAACTAGTTTGTTGCAGAATGAGCTTTCAAGGGCAAGAATGGAATAATATGGTGGCAGCTATATATAACTTAGATTGTGTTACACTAAAGGATAAACTAAATTAACAAAAATGAAAGATAATGGGAATGCAAGCATAACCTAAGCATTTAATGAATGCAAGAAATGGCACAATCAGATATGTTGTTTTGTAGAGGGGAAAAATTGGCTGAGAACCCCAGCTAAAATCTTGGGAAATGCCAATAGCTTTTGGTTTTACATGTGCCCACTTTTAATAACTCTTAAATAATTTCAATTTGTACAGTCAACTCTGAGGTCAGCAGCTGGGTGATAAGAAAGATTGAAAGAGTTGGGTTGCTGTGAGTTTTCTGGGTTGTATGGCCATGTTCCAGTAGCATTCTCTCCTGATGTTTCACCCACATCTATGGCAGGAATCCTCAGAGGTTGAGGGATCTGTGGAAACTAGACAAGTGAGGTTAATATATCTGAGGAATGTCCAGGGTGGGAGAAAGAAAGGGTTTTCCACTGGTTTCTGTACTTTTCCTTTTAAATAGCTATTTGTGATTTTAATGATCTTAGCTAGAGACTTTCCCATTTGGCTGTCTGATAGTAGGGAGCAGCTTTCATTTTTATGAGCTCAACTTTGGTATTTATATTAAAACTTTAGGGCTCATCAGCCTTTAAAAGATACAAATGATAACTCAAAGCATTAATCTGATAGCCTGTGCCATGCCATGAACTATTCACTTTGATGGCATGTGATTTAAGTGTGCGTGAATGAGCTCTTAACCAGTAAATAACTTAGGTCTGTCTCCTTGAACTTTTCCAAGCACAGGCTTGGAGAGGAATTTTAGGGGCTCACAAATACTTGTTTCAGGCACTTGAATAAAATCTGACAAGATGTAAAACAAGAAACTGCTGGTTTCACTCCTTGACAGTCTTAACAAATAGCTAGATATTCATCCTAGATGTACTCTCTCTTCCATTTAATTTCTGCTTATGGAACGAGAACATTAGTAGCATGCAGGGAATGAGGAGGTCTGTGTCATGACTCCTACTTTGACTGGCAACCTGAACCCTCACACTGAACAAGGTGGGGAGAAAACAACCATGACTGGTAGCTGAGATAATAGAATCATAAAGTTGTAAGAGGTCACATGGGCCACCTAGTTCAACTCCTGGATAGAGAGCCTATTGACCCCGTGAACTGGGAAATCAGTAACTTCTGAGACAATAGCTCTCATTTCATAGCAAGGGCTCTGTCTATCTTGATGTCTGTTCTTCAGAGTAGGCACTGAATTGCACAGTGTATACTCATGATTGTAAAAAAAAAAAACAGAAGGAGAAGAAGAGGGTAAGTTATTATCAGGATAAATCTTTTTCTGAGGTTGAGACAGGGAAATTTAATGTTTTTGATTTGCTTTGAATTGTATTGTTTGCTATTGTTTTGTTGAGGCCTTGGCCTTTGTAAGCCGCATCGAGTCCTTCGGGAGATGCTAGCGGAGTACAAATAAGGTTAATAATAATAAATAAATAATAAATAATCTGGTTATGAAGTAGTAAAAAAAATCAGTTCGATTCTAAAGAATGTATCACATATTCCAGGAATTTATTTATTTATTTATTTCATTTACTTATACCCCGCCCTTCTCACCCCGGGGGGGACTCAGGGCGGCTTACAGAGGAGGCATAATTAAATGCCTAACAATTGACAGTAATACAATACAAAAAGCAATAAGCAATTCAACAATTAGAATTAAAAACATCAGCGCATAATAAAAATTTAGACAGTCTCAATCTATTAATATTGCTAGATTTTTAAAAAAATCTAGGATACACAAATTAAGAAATCTCTCCTCTGAATGCAGTAAGCAAAACTGGTCAGACCCACACCCTGTCAAACACCGTGAACATGTACAGAAAATGGCCCTATGCATATATGGCAAAGACTCCATCTTTGCAGTTGTTTGCATTGCACATCTGGATGTTATGGGGCAGGGATAGTTGCCACATGTTACATCAGGCACATGCTAGTTGGTACAGTCTCACTCTATAATGCAGTGGTTCTCAACCTGGGGTCCCCAAAAATGTTTTTGGCCTTCAACTCCCAGAAATCCCAGCCAGTTTACCAGCTGTTAGGATTTCTGGGAGTTGAAGGCTAAAAACATCTGGGGACCCCAGGTTGAGAACCACTGCTATAACGCATCAAGTAGAATAGAGAAAGCATTCTTCCAAAAAGGTGCTCACTTGGAGCTCTCCAAGGTGCTGCAATTTGACCTGCTTTGCTCACTGCCTTAAGCTTCTTGCCAGTCAGGACAGAACAGTTTTCCCTATCTGCCTTTCTTTGTTTCTCTTTCCCTCTCTCTCTAATGCTGATTAGTGAGGGGTGAGAAATGTGTTGGGTTTACATTCAGAGATGAAATTCCTTAATGTGCAGCTCCCAGTACTGAAAACAAATGCAGGCTGGTGGGAACAATTTGTGAATGGGTATTGTGAGAGATTATGATCCAGATTCCATGGCAATGCACTAAAAATATTCCAAGTCCTTTCTTAATTTTTTGATTATTTCCATGTTACTCTGGAACAAGATAGGGTCCATCTGATGCTTCTTTATTTAGATTGATCTTGATTCCTCAGCTGATGAAGAAAAGGGGAGAAACTAGAAATGGAGTTTCTTTCATGGCTTCCTTCCTTTGATATTTGAGTTGAGTGTGATCTTCAATGAGCCATTTAATTTCTACAGTCCCATACACACTTTTCTTTCTCCCTCTGTTATACAATGTTATGAGTAGTAGTGAGAGTAATTGGGAAGTTCAGTGAAGCAGATAAAAGTGGGCAGATGAACTCTATGCGCTGGACTCCAATTACCAACTATTTCCAAAAATAGAAAAGGAGAGGCTGGTACAGTAGAATGCTACCTAAGCCTTGGTTAATCTTTAGAGCTATTAGGGAAAAATATTACTATGACCAAAGCCAGATATTTTGTCTGTGGCAACAATAGTAGCTAATGTTAATAATGGTGACTGGAAAAATAAGGCATAATCATTAGCTAAGTCAGCAGTTTCAGCAGCAATAGATTTTCATGCCACTGCAGTAAAGAAGTAATAAAAGTTTGTGTTCATTTTGGCATCATTTTAAATGAAAGATTCAGAATTACTAGGCCTGCCAATCTCAGGTAGAACTTAGTTGTTTCATCTGTGTGATTGAAGAAGGAAAGAAAAGAAAGTTATGGTGCCTATGTGTGCTTTAAAGGATATGTTGATGACATTGCCTTACCACAAGCTACTTCCAGTGGGAGAGTGAATTCTATGAACAGAAAAAATGGAGTAGCCATGGGAAACCCTCTCAGCCTGGTCATAGCAAATTTCTGCATGGAACACTTTGAAAAACAAGCTCTGGAAACAGCAACAAAGAGCCCACCATATGGTTCAGATATGTGGATGACACCATCATTTGGAGCCGTGGACAAGTTTACATAGGGACCACGAAATGCAGCAATGCCCAAACACAAATCAAGGAACATGAAAGGCACTACAGACTAATTAAACCTGAGAAATCAGCCATAGCAGAGCACCTGAAAATGAACCATGAAAATGAACAAAATATGGCTACCAGTATTTAAAAACTCTAAAATCAGGACAGTAAATAAAGAGCAACACTCAAAAAGTAGGAGAATTCCAGACAAGACTCAATCAGGGCTAGCTAACACCTACCAACAAAGGATTCCCCCAGGCAGCAACCAGCCAGGTTTTGAAGCTGCAAGGTCATTAAATAGTAATCAAGGTGTCCATTTGCAACATTCACACTTGCCTCAAGCAGACAAGATTTCCTTTTGGCCTGAAAAACTCCCAGCAATTCAGTGATTCTAGCCATGAAAGCCTTTGACAACATGTTGATTTCATTGTTCTAAAAATCAGTATGACTCTTACTGACAAATTTATTTATTTATTTATTTACTTTATTTGTATACCGCACTCTCTCAGCCCGTAGGCGACTCAGTGCGATTTACAACCAAACCAATATACAAAGTGCACAACATTAGCAATTAAAACAGTATCTAAGGCAACTACATCAATATAACAATACATCAGTACATCAATATAACATCAATACATCCATATAACTAATCCATCACGTCTCATCAGTAAAGTCATAATCTGATCTCCTCGTCAGTATTCCAAGTTCCAAGATCAATCAATTAATTGCACTGCTTAATTAAACGCCTGTTCAAAGAGCCAGGTCTTCACTCTTCTCCTGAATGCCAGCAGGGAGGGGGCCGATCTAATATCTGCGGGAAGGGCGTTCCACAGCCGAGGGGCCACCACTGAGAAGGCCCTGTCTCTCATCCCCGCCAGCCGTGCTTGTGAGGCTGGCGGGATCGAGAGTAGGGCCTCCCCGGACGATCTTAATGTCCTAACTGGTTCATAGGGGGTGATGCGTTCAGACAGATAGGTCGGGCCAGAACCGTTTAGGGCTTTAAAGGCTAAAGCCAGCACTTTGAATTGTGCCCGGTAGCAAATTGGCAGCCAGTGGAGCTGGCGCAACAGAGGAGTGGTGTGCTCCCTGAGGCTAGAAGGCTAGAAGCGAGCATATATTGCTAAATTTTACTAACTGTCCGCAATTTTGTCTTTTTTGGGAGAAGGTTTTATGTCTAACTATATTAAATGTGTATGTGGCACCAATTTATTTATTTTTGTTTATTTACCATATTTATACCTCGGGCTTCTCACCCCTTAGGGTACTCAAGGCAGCTTACATATTTAGGCATCAAATATGTAAGCTACCTTTGGCATACGTAGTAAAATAAACAAATTCATTAAAAGAACCATTAAAAAACATATCAAACCTTAAAACCACTTATTTATTCTTTGTGAATATAATTACACTACATAACTGTGAAGTCTTGGCTCTGCCTTTTCCTCTCCTCTGCTTCAGTTCCCCCTGTTCATAGGTTTTTCCAATAGTGTACATACCTTGCTTTGTATTAGTTTTGGGTGAAGCGTAAAATCCCTCCAGAGGCCAGCATTAGTTGGTCTATTCCATTTCCCTGTATAGAGCTCTCTTGTTGGACTCCTCCTTTTTCTACAGTCACTTGAGGCTAGGGGCATTGTCTGGTATCCTAGGCCCAAGCAATCAAAAAACAAGCATCCTTAGCACCTGCATTCAACAGTATTTTTATACCATCAGCCCAAAGGAGAACAGAAGTTTATGACCAGCTTAAGCTTCGCAAGAAAGAAGATTGAGACAGTTTACAACCATCGCTTTGCACCAGAAACAGAAGACTCCAGAGAGATGAGTGCAACCAGCAAAGACTCCTTTTGTAATGTATTGTTTTAAGTTACCTTATGATATTCCGGGTGGAGTTAACCCTTTATTTACCTTGTTTGCAGTAAACTCATTTTGGTTATCTTTTCACCTTGCCTAAAGTGCCTCTGTCTGCTAAGGGTCTTAATCTTAACAGAAGGTATACAGATAGCCCCCAAGTAAAGCCAGACACGATAGTTTTCCCATAGGATTGGGCGTGCCATCACAATAACAACATACGAAACCTTTCCTGTTTTGGTTTGAAAGGGTTATTTCCTGTTTATTTGTGCAATATTTACTTTGAAAGTAGTTGCTATACTCCAAAAACTTAATTTTTGTGGTTTTCACAAACTATGTTGAGTTGCTTGAGACTCTATGAGATATTTGAAAAACAAGAGCAAATGTCACAATGAAAACATTGGTTGACAATAACCTGACAAGGTAGGGGAATGCAGGAGTAGCACAAACATTTCCACTAAAGTTATGCCATGCTTATATTCCTCATCTATCTAAACCACCTGTTCCTTTCTTTTTAAGATTATACACTTTTATTTGATAAGATGCCTGCAATGCTCTAGTGTTTGTTATTTCAGTGAGATAATAATTTTAAATTCTTTCTTAATATTCTGAACATCCTCTATCTGCTCATACTATTCTGCTTTGTTGGTAACCCAGTGTACAATGAAGCCAGATTCACTATACCCTTCCTTTCTCCAAAATGCCATAGCTGTCAGCTAAAAATATTACAACAACAATTTCTAGATTTATTTTGTGATCTATTGTTACTCGCTTTTGTGCAGCAAATGATGGATATCATTCAGCAGGGGTGGCTTAGAAAATGATAGCAGTCTGAGTAAATCTCACTCAGAATTAAACATTGTAGATTAGATAGGGTTTGTGCCAGATTTTCCCTCCCTGGATTCAGTGTAAGACTCTGACCCTTATGATTTTACAAAAGTGGGTCACATTTTCTTTACATGTATGCCTGGTCTTCTGACATTTTGCCCAATGCCAGTAGTAGCAGGCAAGGTTTTTATCAGCTGCTGCCAAAGAGATAACTACAGCTTTTGAATTTCAATAAAGAGTGTAATTGAATGGACTGTTTCTTCAGAAAATAACATTGTGTGCCAGCTGCTCTACTTTATATTGGAACCCTGAACTTTTCCTGTAAAACCGGGCCTGGCTCAGAGAAAGCATATATTTAAAAGCCTTTTGACAAGCCACTGTAATCAATGCACGTACCCTGAACATGTTGTTTTCCTTTCAATTGTCCTCACTTGCAGGATGACAGATGTAGCATTCTGTTCAGGATTTATATTTTCATACTTCAAATTTACCCCATATCAAAACCATGATAAAATATGTTGTCATGTTTACCCTTATTTATATATGATTTAGTAACATGATAGTGGACTGGTTTGGAACAGAAAAGGTTGCATGTGTAATATTGAAGTCAGTTAAAAAAAACACCAAAACAAACAAAAACTCTTATCAAGTTAAAAAAATGGATCCCAAACAGCAAAGGTAAAGCAGTCCAAACAAATAACTGTTCACATTGCAATGTTCTCTTTAGGCTGAAACCCACAAGGTAGATTAATAAATTTCTTTTGTTCCATGACCAAGGGCTATATTGTTGCTTGGAATGAACTATGTTGTTTCTTGGAAAAGAGGCATGACTCAGAGTAATTGCTCGTCAGACACCAGGCTTCTGCCCACAGAAAACCCAACATAAGGGAGGTTAAATGAGAAATTGCACATGACTGTATTCCACAGAGCCCTAACAATCTAGTAATCTTCACCAAAATCTGCTTACTGCAAGCATATGTCATATCAGAAATACCTTTCTCCTTTATTGATTTTGTTGATACTCTCTTCCCCCTGGAGAGTCAACCCTCAAGAGCTGATGATCCATCCATCTGCCTTCTCTGGGGAAAAATATTGGTCAACAGATTTGTTTATGTATTTGCCCAATTTAGAAAGCCTCAGATTTACTTTTTTTCAAAAATCAGAGTAACCTGGGAAGGCAGATATACTAGGGCAATGGTTCCCAATCTTTTTTTGATCAGGGCCCACTTGAACGGGGACTACTTCACCGGGGACCACTTTGACCAGGGACGACTCTCCAACATTAGTATCAGAAAAGGTGGGGCTGGTTAGCTCTCTGGAAAGGAGTAGAAATAAAATAAAATAAAGAGAAAGAAGGTTTGCAGACCAGATTTTTGTTCTCGCTGCCCTCTGGTGGGTTGCAGCCCACAGGTTGAGAACCACTGTTCTAGTGGGTAGCAAGTCTGCATGGGATAGTCCAGTAGTGGTAGAATGGACTGCAGTGGCTGTGTTTAAAGAGCTATATTTTCCTTTGTACTGTGCTCCTTCTTCCGCTTAATAATTATGGAGACAAAACTAGTTGAGTTTGCATACGGATGACAGTTAGTTACCCTAATTTGTATTTCCCAGAATGGAAAAAAATGTGGGCTGGTGGGGATAATCAGAGGACATTTCTAGTAAGAAACCGTGATTTGAATTATTTGGCAATACTTGAATGATTCATGTTCTTTCTCATCTTTTTTTAAAAAAAGCAGTCAAGTTGTCTCCATGTTGATCTGAGGTCAAGTGGTCATTGACAAGTCCTTCGCTTCTTAGGTCCAGTGGTATTGATTTCCAAACTGATGAAGGAAAACTGGAAAGCAAGAACAGGAATTTGACGCATTGCTTCCTTCCTTTGGTATTTGCTTTCAATTTGATCTTAAATGAGATTTCTACTTCCATAGCCTCATGTGGCACTTCCTCTCTGTGACAGTTTTAGTAAGAGTTGTTGCAAAGTTTACATAACCCCCTGCCTTAGATTTAATTTCTAAATAAGATGGAATTTCATATTTACTGGTGGGTAGACAGACTACAGTGAAGAACCAAATGGTGGCAGAAAGAATTGTAACTAGGTTTAGGATGAGGATGAGCACTGCTGTAATAGGTGATATTGGCCTACATGAAATCACTAGTATAAATTAAGGAGACTCATTGAATCAATGGAATTGACGTAAGTGTTCATTCAACAGGTTTCTATTGATTCAGTAGGGCTACGGTACACAGGACTAGCACTTGGATTTAAGCCATAGTCTTCAAGCATAGTTTATAGTTATTTTAATATATTCATAGTTTGCCATTTTGTTTCAAGAGACTGAAAAATGGTTCCTTATAGTTAATATTGTAGAGCATAGAAATGAGCCATGTTTCCAACCAAGTCTGTAAATTATGTCACATACATGTTTTATCATTTCAGTGTGTTTTATACTTTCAGTGTGTGTGTGTGTGTGTGTGTGGTTTAAATTCTTTATTTCTTCTTTAAACCAAACAGTTCAAAATGTGATCTTTGCCACTTACCTGGAAGCCAGTCCATTGAACTCAGTGAGACTTACTTCTGAATAGAAATACAATAAATGCACTGCTAGAATCTGCCTCCTGTTAAGACAGATTGTACCAAATGTGGCTTTATCTGCTTTAGTTCTAGAGTTCAAAACAGATTAACTACTGGGTAATTGTGCATTTATTTGTGCTCTCAGTGTGTTTTCAAGACAGGTGCGTTTCCCTCTCCTCTCCCCTACAAAATCTGGACTGCTGCCGCAGTTCAGATCTTGACCTTTTCAAGAGAGAAATGTCTTTGAGACTTGCAAATTCTTGTCAGGAGTTAATGAACAAATTGTAGTGCTAATCGAAAGCTAGCTTCTTCCAGGGCTTTTTCCCTGATAGTCACACAACAAAGGTCACTGCCTAACTAACGAGGGCTTTGGATGATACTGACACAACATGTGGGCATTTGTGAAAGGCCAAAATTTATGGGTGCCACTTGGGGACAAGGCTGCTCTAGCAGACGTTTTAGAACCACAAGAATGGCCGACCCATCCATCACCCAGCCCTGATTATTAGTCTTAAATACTCGGCTCATATGCATAATTGCCAGACCTTAGGCTCCTCCAAAGGCCCTGATGTCATTATGATAGATCCTCCTACATGTTTATCAAGAGGAATGGACATTAGATGGCCCATTTTGACATTTAGCATTTCAGCCTATCAGGTTTTTAGGGTGATTTGCAGACACCAAGTCACAGAGTGACTGATTTAAATGAAGGGAACATTTGCAGAATCATAAATTAACCCAAAGATTTTTTTCCTTCTCTTTCTGCTTTGCAACTAGTAAGCAAAAAAGCCCCCCCCCCTTTCAACTCACTTTTTGCCTTTAAATATATGTATTTATTTTTTATTTAGTGAAATCCTAAATATCAGAAATAATTTGTGTTGCCAGATTATTCAAATAACCAGTATTAATACCCATTTGTAATTTCCAGACTGTCCTAAATATCTTAAAGGCACCAGATCCTGTCTGATCTTGGAAGCTAAGTAGGGTCATCTCTGGTTAGTATTTTGATGAGATATCAGAGACAAATGCCAAGTGCTGTATTTCAGGGAAAAGAACTGGCAAATCCCCCTCTTAGTAATCCTTTCCTAAGAAAATTTTATGAAATTAATGTGATCAACATAGGTTGACAAGAAACTTGATGCTGTCATTGTACAGATGTTTGAGTGAATTACAACTATGGAGACCAGAGTTCAAAACCCCTCTCAGCCATGGAAATCCATTGAGTGACTGCGAGCAAATCACACTATTTCAGCCTCAGAGAAAGGCAACCTCTCTTTAAAAATCTTGTCAAGATAATGCAATGATAAGTCACTGTAATTCAGAAGTGACCTGAATGTACACAGCAACAACATCCAGAAACAGGGCTACCCTAGAAAACACCCTCAAATATCCTTGCATTTCAGGACTTGTCATGGTTTTCAAAATAGCAGCACATCAAAAGAAGGTTTGAAAACATTTTGGCAATGGCTCTGCTTCATGGTTGTAATCTAATTAGCACCAAGTGTCCTTTATTCAAGGGATTCAGAATCTATTTATAATCCCATGAAATGCGAAAGACCTGCCATTAAATAGGCAAAAAGAAAAGAAATGCCTAAGACTACAATCTTATACACAGTAGCTTAGGAGTAAGCTATGCTCTACAAGACCTTCTTCTGTCAGCAGGCATTTGGGAATGAATGAGGGGTAGGCTTTGGGGAAGTTGGGGGGATGGGGAATTTTAAGGTCATTTTAAGTGTATTTATTGTATTTTAATTCTGCTTTTAACCACACTTACTATTTGGTTTTTTTACTTCTATATTGTAATTTTTAAACTTGTCTACTATGGGATTGTTAGCCACTTTTGAGTCCTTACAAGGAGAAAGGTAGGGGTGCGTTCAACTCTTTCCCTCCTTCCTCCTCAATTTTCGCTAAAACATTACAGAATTCCTTCCCATGTAGAAAACGTTTGGTCTGTTCTCTGCTTTCTTTTCACCCGAATCTGATAATTTTAATAGGAAACTAGGAGTGCGGGTTTTGATCGCATGCCATTTCAGTTTTTCTACTTTTCTCCAATAATGTGGCGTTTGTCATGTTCTATTTTATGTGGGAATCTTGTTTTAAGTCTTGCTTTTTACCTTGGTGAAATATCTAGCTTAAGCTATACTGAAAAGTTGTCGACTAGAGTGCGTCTTGTCACTTCACGTTTGCTACATGCTTTAATAATAACTCAGCATGAAAATGGCCTTGATATTGATTGCCAAACTTAAATGATTCCTTCCTTCCTTCCTTCCTTCCTTCCTGCCCTCCCTCCTCCTCCTTTGGCTGATGGTCTTTCTGGGTATTTTCCTAAATTCTTTTGTTTAGATACACTCCTAATAAACTGTTTTCACACCATGTTATGTTGGTGTTTTTTAAGAAAAGTATCAGTGCCAAATACTTTTGACCATGACAGTTTCAGTTACCATTACAAAGGTAGGCTATCTACTCCCTGTTTCTGGTCACAAGTGTCAATGAAGTCGCACTTACTTTCTCCTCCTTATGTCAGCATCCCCTTTCAGAGATTGTTATCAAATAGTTAAGCAATTGGAAATTATTGTTATAAGATGGAAGGTACTTTCACACCTCAGGCATGGTTTTCTGTTGGTGCAAAGCACTAGAGGATACCTGTGAACTTTCTCCATATCAAGGTGTTAAGCCTCATCAAATGGACTGTTCTCCAGTCTCTTAGAATCCTGCTGCTATCCATTACAGCAGAAATAATTTCCATCTGTATTTTCAGAGGAGTGGAGAGCTTGTTAACATTGCCTGCTGATCATATGTCACCTCTCTTTTGTTCCATTTTATGCTGTGTTGAAGAGCAACGTATGAAAAATTCAGTTAGTGCATCTTTGGGAAAGGAGGTAACATAAAACGTATTATGGTTTGAAAATGAACAAAAATTAAAAAGACACACTTCTTTTTCTAAAAAAGCTTATTCTATTTTCCACAAATTTGAATAACTCTTTGGTAGAGTAAGCCCATAATAGCACCGCTCAGATAATTAAAATAGCTTTAATAACTTGTTTATATAGTTAAAATTTTACAGTGAATATCTAAGGATAAAATATGGAAAACAGAGCTGTCCCAGCAGGAATTCACAAAGACTTTTCAAAGAGATTAGGAACAGGAGATAATAGAGATTTGGGGATAAAGTTTTTTCTTATTCGATTCCAGGCTTATTAAAATATCTTTGTCTGTCTCTTTGTTGGTCTATCTGCTGATTGCTTTATTTATGCCCCTTTCTCTCAAACCCAAGATGCAAAGGTTGGTTATATGTTTTTAAAATAAAAAATGAAAGTACGTGCTTAAAACCTTACAAAGGATTATGATTAAAATAGCATTAGAAGTTGCATTGAATTAAAACCATTCAAAACCTTGCTGTAAAAACAAAGAACAGTACTACAGTCCTCTAAGCCCTTTTTCCAAAGTCCTTTCTGCATTTTCCAAAAGCATGGTGGAAGGAAGTTTTACCAGCCAGTGAAAAGACTGCAAGGAGGGATCCAGTTTAAGAAGGGAATGAATGATAATGTCTCGGAGCAACCACAGAGAAAACTTTCACTTGAGTTCATACTGAATTGGCCTGTGAGGATAGTCGGAGGAAAGGAAGCACATGCTCTGAATTCTCATAAGGAAAGATAATGCTATTTAAATATTCTGTTTAATGCTATTTTAATCATAGTGCTTTGTAAGTTTTTAAATCACATGTTTTCAATTGTTTTAAGTTTATTGAGTCCCTTTGGGGAGAAATACCTCCAGGACATATAATAATAATAATAATAATAATAATAATAATAATAATAATAATAAAAATTAAAAATAAAAATATAACTTGGATGAGTAATTATAATAATTTATTAATATTATTATATACTATAGTTATAATATATTAGAACTGACTCACCAAGCCAAACCACATCCAGTGTTTCTCCCTTCCTTTGTATCAAAGTCAGTAAACACTTTAATGTGCATCCATCAACTTTGAATCCTGCCAGCAAATACTTGCTTTATAATGTTATTTTAGAAGAATTGCATTCTTACAGTGACAGAATGCTATCCTTTAGCGTTAGTACTACTATTATTGCTGTTGTTATCATCATTATTATTATGGTTTTTAACTTTGTTTTTATTGTTGCTGTGAAATGTGTTTTATTGGTCTTTCATTATGTTTTGGTTATGATTGAATGTTTATATTATTTATCTGTATTTTTTTAATTTACTCTGTATTTTTGTGGCATTGAGTCAGGCATGTAGCCGGGGGGAGGCTTGGGGTGCTTCAGCCCCCCCCCCCGAAATTCTCATGGTGGTCCACGAGAAGGCCTTACTAGTACATTATTTAGACTGTTATGTTTATTCATATCATGATCTGATGACCATGCTCAATATGCATGGGGCTATTGGGGTAACGATACAAAAGGTTTGCTAGGGTAGATCCTCTTTCACTCAGACTCAGCCCCCCCCCCCAAAAAAAACCAAAAAACAAAATCCTGGCTACGGGCCTGCATTGAATGGTTGCATTTTGTGGCATTAAATGGTTGCTTATGTTGTAAGCTGCCTTAAGTCCCATGGGAAGATGGGCTGTGATTGTAGGGGCTCAGCCTGTGATGGTCCCTTTGCCACAGGATTCAAAGGAGAATGATCATGAACCTGCAGAGGTTCCAATGTCTGACTTAAATGATCAGGTTTCTGCTGACTCTCAGGGGTTTGTGAATGGAGATGATGGTCAAGAGAAAAAGTTAGCCAAAGTGAAACTGAGGATTCTGGGATAGTTGGTTCACAAAGCAAAGATGCCTCGGTGCAGGCTGAGAAAGAGGCTGAGGTTGAACAGTCAAGGTTAGATAGAGATAGTGTAACAAATTTACTAATTGGCAAACCGAGGGAGGCATTCTTTGATCGCAAAGGCCAAATTTATCAGGATCACCACCTGGATTTATGGAAGAGGCGCTCAGCAAGACTGAGAGAGAATAGGGGTCAGGGAGAGGTTTCCTGAGGGAAACGGAATGCTTTTACCATGGCTTTCTGAATAAATATAGAGCCTGTGAATCTATACTCTTCAGTGAGCCCAACTTTTGGTTTACATGCCTGATCCTTGCTTTCCTGTTTATGCTAAGATTCATGTATATTCCTGCTTTGAATTCATGTTCATGCGGAGATTCTTGTAAGCTATTAGTCTTGGTTTCAAGCTCCTGTATTTGGATTATTTGGTTCAAGTTTGCTCCTGTTTCTTCAAGGGATTTCAAGGGTTTTTAAAACCTTCTGGAACTGAAAGACTTTACTCCTGTGGATTTGTTTATTGGATTTTGGGACTATTCTGTTTCCTGACTTGGATTTTGACTGGATATCATTACATTGCTCTACTGATTATTTTGTGGACATTTCCTTATTCCTTCTTTGAATGCTTTTTACCTTTTTGACTATTGCTACAGTAATCTTCAATAAACTGCTTTGCTTATAAAGAACTTGGGTGTGTTTAAGGGTTCAAAGGTGCCAACCCCAGCCCTGGTGTGCAACAGGGATATCAATAAAGTTTGTTTGTTTGATAGATTGATTTCAAGTTTGTGCGTTGTTTATTTTTTACTGATTTATTTATGTTTTAGATTTGCGGTTTAAAATTCTAAACTGCCTTAAATCCCAATTTTAGGGGAAAGGTGGAGTACATATTTGTGGCAGTGAAAAAAATCATACTTCTGTGCCAACACTGTGCAGCCATCTTTCTTAGTTCTTGGGGGGGTTTTCCTGCAAAAAAAAATAATGTACACCAACTGACAAAATTCTGGGAAAATTATATGTATCACTTTGCAGACAAAATTGCTTGAATGCACTCTGACTTGCATGCTATCATTGACTTGGGCCCAGTGAATGTTTTGTTATTGAATTAATTTCAATTTGTACAACCTGAAGATGTTAACAGTATTCTTGCATATATGAGAACCACCAAATGGGTTCTGGGCCCATGCCCTCCCTGGCTCCCTGGTTTCCATCCTGCCTAAGAGAGACTGGGTGAGGCTCTTAATCAAAAATCAACACTGAATTCACTCAGAAATTACTGGCCAGTCTCCAATACCCCTTTCTTGGGAAAGGTTCTGGACTTGCGACCTTTTCACACGTGATGCCAAAGATGTTGCTGATAGCTGCATCCCATTGGTTGTCTTGCAGGGGGTCCAGGGACTCCCCTTCTTTATCACATGGGGGGCCCTTTTTGGGAGCTAAAAAAAATTAGCAACAACAAACAATGGCAGGCTCCCCATCTTTCCATAAGGAAAGATGGGGAGCCTGCCATTTTTTGTTGTTGCTAAAAATTTTTAGCGATGGCAGCACTTCACCTATGCAGACACCCTGGAAGTAGCTGTTTGCAGTGTGATGGTGATCGGTAAAGCTTCTCCGCCAGGCCTGGGCCCTCCTGCATTGCGCCCAGGGGCCCGGCAGCCATTGCAGGGAGGTGGAGGGGGCAGGGCCAAAGGAGGTGCCGTCGCGACCCCTCAGAAATGGCGAATCGACCCCTCTGGGGGTCATGACCCCCAGGTTAAGAATCGCTGATATAGATCAAGCTGAATATAGAATCCAGCTGGTCCACATCCATCCAGTGACTGGAAATAACAGTTTTTACCTCCTCAGCCCCCTGCTGGTCAGTGAACTGTGGTTTTTAATCTACTGTTGGATCTTCACACTGTTCAGATTCCTATCTTTCCACCATCTACTAATACGGGGTGTGTTATTTTGAGTTGTTGCTGAAGGAATTTGGAGTTACATTTTAAGTAAATGCATGTGTTCCTACATTTTTGCCTTTTGTTTCTCTTTCGTTTCCTGATAAAAATGATTGACAAACATTCAGTTCCAAATTCATGGTTTTTCCTTTGGCTTTACTCATTGTACAGTAGACTTACATGATTGTTCTCATGGATGAGACTTCGTGTTGAAAGGTGATTGTAATAACAATTACTCCTGCTTTGACCACTAAAGCCTAATCTTCTTTTTAAAAAAAACTAAAGAGGAAAAAATACATCACAAACTGTTTCAAAGTTCTGCTTGAGCTACTTTTCAATTATAGTGGGTAAAGCAGAACGAAATTCTTACAGCCACTTATTGATTGTGTTGCCATCCATTAAGATACAACAGGAGAAGTCCATCATATTTTATAACAACTCAACTATTTAAAATAACAAAGACTTACCATTGTTTTCCTTTCCCTTTGCTTTCATTTGCCATTATCCTGACAAATACATTTTGCTTCAGCACCACAATCAAGTTCAGGAATCATAATGAAGAAATTTTGTATTAGAGTTGACATTTCTTCTTCAGTTAGTTGACAAAATCCTTCTATGTTTGCATTCAATTTGAGTAGCTGAAGCAGAACAAAGGCTTTGAAATATATTAATCACATTAATGATGTCTTAGTGAAACTGGCTGCCTTCTAAAGAGACTACATATATGAACTATAAATGGTGATTCTATCAATATTCAAGTGATTAAAAGCTATCATGTTATAGGTATAATTATACCTGATTTTAATAAGTTGATCTATGTTGTGAAGTCCTTGACAGTCTGAAAATGAAGGCCGGGAAATCTTGGCCCAGAATGGGGGCATTGTATAACATGGGTAATTCCTCAAGCTTGCAATGAATAATTAGTTCTTCCATTGCTTGGGTTGGTTGCTATGACTCATCTTAGGGCTGGTTTATCTTGTTTTTAGCTTTTCTGACATATCATATAATCAAAGACTCAATTAGTCAGAACAACTCATAAGAACCATCCAGTCCAACCCTCTGCTATGTAGTAATACACAATCAAAACACTCGTGACAGATGGTCATCCAGCTTCTGTTTTAAAACCACCAAAGAAGCAGACTTCACCACATTGGGAGGCAGCATATTCTACTGTTAAACCACTCATACAGCCTTATCAGACAGATGCCGGCATCTCTGCGCTTCATTGGGGGGGGGGGGGGGATCTGGAACCCCATGCCCTGCATCACACAGATTCAGGTGAGGGTGATCAGATGGGTGGAAGTATGGGCACGTGGCTTCCCCCCATGGATTCTACGCGAACACGTGAACCCTCCCATGTTGCCCTGGCAGTGGCATGTGCCAGCTCTGCCCTCCTTCACCCACAGAGCTGGGCCATCATCATCTGATGGGAACCAACCAGCTCTGTGGGTGACCTGGGCTAAAATTAGCACATGCTGCCGATTTTAACCCTTTCTGATAAGGTTGTTACTGTCAGGAAGCTCTTCCTAACATTTTAATATAATCTCTTTTTCTATAGTTTGAATCTATTACACAATATCCTACTCTCTGTAGCAGCAGAAAACATACTTGCTGCATTTTGAATGTGACATCTTTTCAAGTATTTAACCATAACTATTATGTGTCCTCCAGGCTAGACATACCCAGCTTCCTAAGCCACTTAACATAGGGAATAGTTTCCATTTATTTTCTCATTTTGGTCTCCTCCTCTGGACACATTTCAGCTTGTCAACATCCCTCTTGAATTATGGTGTCCAGAACTGGACACAGTATTCCAGTGAGACGAGTTTTTTCACTGCTTAATTTACATTTCATGTCAAATGCAAATTTAAAAACCCAAATATTGGAAAAACCAATGTTCCCATTGTTTTCAGTTTGAAAAAAAATAATTACATTTGATTTTTCTCAAATACTTCATTGTGAAATTCCTTCTTCCCATAAGAAATTATTACATCACTAATATTTTCTTGATGGCTGATATTTGGTATTTATTGTTTGTAATATACTGAAATATGCATTTAGACATTTGTGTCTTTTCTATATATTTTATATGTGTTAGTAGATTAGTTAACTCCACCATCTTTTTTCTGTTTACTTTGGCATTCAGAGGTTGGTTTAGGGTTATACTCATCTTTGCATTCACAGAAGGCACTAGGATCTAGCTGAGGCTCCCTGCTGGAAGAAAGGGTTGGAGAGGTGATTTTTTTAGTGATTTTCCTTCCCACTGCATTGCCTTTCATGCTGCTTTGTCCTCCAGAGTAACCTTTCAGGAAGCACAGAAGACTGATGGGGAAAGTTCACCTATCCTTTGTACATTTATCTGGGTATGAGTCTTTGTGAACACAGTAGGAGGTGTATCTAAGTAAACATGCAGAAAGTTTGCCATAAATCTTTTAGTAGTGCACATTTCCATTCTCTAGCAACAAACCTGTATGTATTTGTGCTTTTGTTTCATAGGATCACACTCTGATGTAGATTAGTCCCAGGAATTAAGCAATGTTTAGTTGTAAGACGCTTGTTGTCAGTTGTTCTTCAAACATGGTAGCTGGTTGTTAGCAGCATCATAATTGTTGTCCTCATTATTACTATACACTAGATTTGTGCATGGATTCATTCTGGCCATTTGTCTTCGGCTTCTTCAATACCCGTAATGGCAAGGGCTCCACATCATGTGTTTTCAACCGAGCCTGACCATGTGGCTGCCAGTCATGACTCCTTCTGCTCTATTCGGGAGCACGCGGTGCGCAAAGAGGCTGCTGCATGATCGCACAGGATTTCCCTGTGTGAGCCCTGCCTGTTGGGCCAATCAGAATAGAAGAAAGACGTGATGTGTCTTATGTAAGCTGTGTCAATTTAATAGGGCGGGCGCCTCCATTGCTCAGTTGCATTCTGGCTCTAGAAATTCGTGCTTCAGTCTGATTGCCTTGCCCCTTGCTCTCAGTTTTTGGCTTGGCCTCTCTCTAGCATGGAATCTTTTTATTTTCCTTTATTTTCTTGATTCTTTATTTATTGGGACTGGGTATTAGAATGTGTGGGCGAGTGGGTTGGTGCACGGCATTTGGGAACTTGTGGGTAGATGTGCTTTTCTTTTAGGGTGGCTCTGAGCTTTGAGTCACCCTTTAGCCTCTACTAAAGCCTTCAGCTTCTTCTCTTATCTCTCCTCCCTCCTCTCTTTCAGAAAGTGATATTTTTAAAAGATTGTTATTATTAATAATTATAAAAATTACAGCAAACAGCAAATCCTCATTCTCAGAAAAACTACCAACCTATCTACCTACCTACATACCTAAATTTACCACCAATACTTAAGAATTTCTTTCCTCTGCGATCTCATCACAAGTTTTCTCTGTTTATATTTCTCTCTATGCTCTCTGCCTTCTTAATTTCATGAAATAATAATTTAGTTGTTGCCACCTGATAATAATAAAAAAAGAATTGGGCTTCTGTGGAAGCTTTGCCAAGAAGCCAACAGAACCCATCATCTTTCTCTAATTACAATCTCCATCAGCACATAAAAGATTATTGTTATTATTATTATTTATACCTATATTCATAAGAATTGTACCAGCAAAATACCACCACCAATCCAGGTCCCACCAGCCTTCCAGTAACAACAATACTATCCTTTGCAATCTGTCTGCCTTCTTAATTTCATTTAATAATAATACTGGTTGTTGCCACATAATAATAATAATAATAATAATAATAATAATAATAATAATAATAATGCAACAACAATACATCAAACTCCCCTGGGATTTCCGAATTCAGACAGACAGAGTTCTGGAGCACAATGCTCCTGACTTCACAATCATGTTAAAAAACAAAGTATAGATTGTCGATGTCGCAATCCCAGGTGACAGCAGAATTGAAGAGAAACAACTAGAAAAGCTGACACGATGTGAGGATTTAAAGATCGAACTGCAAAGACTCTGGCATAAGCCAGTAAAGATGGCCCAGTGGTGATTGGCGCACTGGGTTCAGTACCTAAAGACCTTGGCCTACACTTAAACACAATCGGCGCTGACAAAATTACCATCTGCCAGCTGCAGAAGGCCACCTTACTGGGATCTGCATTCATCATTCGCTGATACATCACACAGTCCTACACACCTGGGAAGTGTTCGACGTGTGATCCAATAGAACAGTCAGCAGAGTGATCTTGTCTGATGTGGACTCATCTTGTTGAGTTTCAAATAATAATAATAGAATTGGGTTTATGTGGAAGCTTTGCCAACATAATCCACTGTCGCTCTCTAACTCCAACCCCTATCAGCGCATAAAAGCCCTGGTGAATGATGAATTGGATTTCATATGTGGTGGTACAGAAAGCAAAAAGGGATGGATACCAGAGGCTAAAAATTCAACTCAGAGTTTAGGAAGTTTGAAAAGTTTGAAACGAATAAGTTAAGTGAAAGAAATGGAAGCCAATAAAGAAACACCAATGAAAAGATGTGATTAAAAACAGTGAAAGGAAAATAATCTGCAAATATCGCCCTTTTGCTATATGGTTAATGGTTGGTTATACAGTACAGCTGGGCATCACAGACTCCAAAACAACAGCTGCTGTGCAGATATCCAAAGTTTATCTACGCTATGGGAAAATATTTTGCTTTCCTAGGGGCTTGTATTGCCTGCATTGAGCTTAACAGAAATATGTTTGTTTTTAACTAGAAGGAAATGTGTGTCATGGCTTTGAAATAGAAGTGTGAAAGGCATAAATAAATGGCTTGTCCTGCTCCTTTGCTGTGCAGTTTTTAAACATTGGGTTTATTTTAGGTGTCTTGTCACATTCATCCTCTCAATAGATTGTCTAGTATTCAAACAGTTTATCCATTATTGACCAAAATATATGGGGGATATGTATCTGTTCTGATTCCAGCTGCTGACATATAGTTGTACAGCCCCTGGCATTGAGTTCCATTCTGTTCCCCTTATGTAATATCACATTTCTGTAGGTGATAAGATTTCTGTAACATCTGAGAAAATGCAGCCTGCAGTGAAGTTTATTTCAGACCACTTCCTTGCATGTACTTGAAAGTAGGTCATTTTTCTCCAGTGTGAATTGCAGTTGGTTTCTCTACAGGGGAACATTCAGCACATAGACTTAGAGATACAAGGAAAGATGTTTCTGCTAGCCTTTTCACTGATTAGAAGTGTTCCCCAAGTTGGTGGTGAGCCTACAGTTATTAAACTTGTCAGAGAAGTATTTCCAAGGCTGGAAACCACAGCCAATAAAAGGTGCTGATTGTGCTGGTGATTTCATATACTGTACACTTTTTCCTGCAGTCAAGGAAATAATCAGGGGTGCTGTCTCTTAAGTTGAAGAGCTGACACACTGTTTCACTGCATGGTCTTTTGAACAAGCATTACTACAGTATGTGCCCCCATGGCATTAGTTGACTTATGGCTTCAGTGGAGACACTATTTCCCTGTGATAATCCTTATAAGAGTGAATTTCCTTCCGGGGGGGGGGGGGGGGGTAGATTTCTCACACTTCCTGTTGTCTCACCCCCTTTCTTAACTAGGAGTCATTTGTAACGTTTGCAATTTGGGAACTGCCTGTAGTTGGAAGAATCATAGAATAAACAAATTGGAAGAGACCATATGGACCATCATTGTAGTCCAACCCCCTGCCATGCAGGAAAAGCATCCAAATATCAAAAGTATACATTATTTACATGCAAATGTGTTACAAACATTTTCTACTGTTGGCCATTTCAACATCATTGCTCTGCTGCTGCTTATGCCATTAGTGTAGTTATGGCAGTTTACAAAACTGTGGCCTTAATTGGCTACCTTGTTTTAATGAATGAGACGTTGTCCAAAAGCTCATTCAAAAATTCATGGTGTCCTGAATTCAGGTTTCATTTGGATTATTTCAGAAGTGTAGGTATTACTTACTTATCTTGTCCTAACGGTGAATGTGGTGACTAGGTTTTTGTTTGTTTCTTGGGTGGGAATCATAGACTTTAGTCTCTTAAATTGATATTTCATTACTCTTCATTTCCTATGGTGTATTGAATTATAATAGATTTAATTGTTGTAGATATGACTTGTAATGTAAGTTAGGTGATCTTTTTATATAGCTAACATCTACTTTATTTATTAAGCTATACTCTAAATATGAAATGACACATGGTCCGTAGATTATAGGAAACAATGGTACAAGGACATATGGTGCTAAAACTGAAGTAAAGTCTTTCAGGAAGAAGCTTAAAACGTGGCTGAGGGACCAGGCATTTAACCAGTATATAGTGCAATAAGGATAATGGACTAATGGGATTGACAATTGGACAGGCCTTGGACTGCGATCTGGATTATGTGATTTTAATTGATGTTTTAATAATTAATGTTTATTTGTATGGTTTTCATTGTATTTGCTTATTTTTAAATGTATATGCATTGGCATCAAATCTCTGTCTGCTGTAAGGCCACCCTGAGTTCCCTTTTAGGGTGAGAAGGATGGGATACAAATATGTGGAAAATAAATAAATCCAGTATAACTGGTGCTGTCTTGTCCATTCTACTGCCTCACCAATAGGCAGGCTCTATGAACAAGTGCATAGGGTTCAGGTAGTCTAACATGCAAGATATTCACAATATTTATGTGAAAAATAGCTAATTTCAAAATTTGGAGAAAATATTCCATTTCAACCCGAAATATAATTTGAGGAAAAATCAAATATTTTCAGTGCAAAATAGAAATAATTGGGAAATGTCATTTCCTGCAAGAATCATGTTCTTTTCCTTTGGGTTGTAATACTGTAAGAATCCTGATTTTGGAAAGCCGAATAGTATTCCTACAGTATCACAAATGTAGATGAGATTTTTCCAGTTTTCTTCTATCTCCCTTTTCTACAATTTAAGCCCTCATAAATATCACTGTTTTGTGGCTTCAATATCTATACTTTTGTATTTGTGTCAAGTACAATTAATGCTATGTATGTTTAGCAAACATAAGAGGATTCTTCTTTCCAATCCCACACGTTTTGTAGACTTGTATGAGAAATGATCCCCTCCTTCTCTCTCCCTCTCATTAATTGTAATAACAACCTGAGAAAAGTGGACATATATAGACACAAAATGTACTGTATTATATTTCATATTAACATGGTAGAATCATAAAGTTGGAATGCAATGACCTCATATTGTCAGACACTTCTTCCTAATGTTTAGTCTACATCATTTTTCTTGTAATGTGAACCCATTGCTTCGGGTCCTGCTTTCAGAGGAAAGGGAAATGAAAATGTTTCATCATCTATTTGAGAATTCTTCAAATACTGAATATAGCTCTCATACTGGTGTAGACTGGTTTCTTTGAAGAGGTAGAGGAACTACACCCCCCCCCCCCAGCTGTACCAAGAATTGTATTAAAGTTATGGTTAAATTGTTAGAAAACCCCTGGTGCATATATAGCTCTTAATTTGTATAATGCAATGACTGAGTATTCTGAGAATATTTTTTTGCAACAGAAGGTCAAACAGAAATACATAAAAATGACAGGGCCTGTTATTTTTCTCCACTTTGCATTCTGTGTAACTATTCCAGCCTTGGAGGATTGATGATAGAAGTCAAAATATATTAAAAATTTAAATTCTATCAAGGTACGCTAACCCAATTATATATAAAGTATCACTGTGATGGATTGATTGACAAGTGGCAAATGTGCTCTCAAGAAAGCCCAAAGACATCTCCCTCTGGAAAACATAATGTGAACTAATATATCAGCTGGTGGCATTAGTTTTATTAGCTTTTCTGGTCAATTCATTTGCTTCTGCCAGAATTCAGGGATCTTTATAGCACGGGCTGTTCAGTCTATTTTCATAATAGTTCATTAAAAGTCTGTCCAGTGGTCAAAAAAGGAGGAAGAACTTCAAAGATAAGAAATAAGAAAAGTCAAAATGTATTCAATTGCAGTTACAAAGGAAGGAAAACAGGGACAGATACTAGCAAAGTATTATACCTAGCCTTACGGAAGACTGTGCTTAGAATGTATCATAATTGGGTCACCATAACGGTGGATATGGTAACCTAAATACGATATCTTCTAAGCACAACCTTTCATAGGACTAAAGACACTGCCATGCAATATATATCCTTAGGCATTGTAGGAGATGCTGAGGATAGAAGAAGTGGCAATTGGTTGAGTGTTGGTCCAAAAGTAAAAGAAGCCAAATAGACACTTCAGTAAAACAGTTCAAGGTAGCAAAAAATTCCATTTTCCATTTTCCATTTTCATGACTTTTGTGACTAAAAGTGATACGGAGTGCTACAGGTGAAACGGAGATGGTTAGAGAACAAGTGGGTATGGGCATGGGCATGGCTTCACATTATTGTGCTTCTTCTCTGGAAGAGAGGTATGTTTGAACCACACAGGGAGATACATGGCTTAGATCAGATCAGACCACTGGTGCATTTAGTTTTCTACGGATTGGTAGCTCTGAGATAACAGCTATTTCTAGGTTTACCTGGAGATGTTTTAACCTGTAAGACAAGAATTAAAAGGTGGTCAGTGTATATATTTGGTTAGAGTTTTAGGGAATATAAAAAGCTGCTTTATGCTGAGCCAAACCATCTACTCTGCTATTGTCAACTATGACTGGTAGTGGCTTTCTGGTATTTTAAATAGCATTATTTTCCAGAACTACTTGAAGATCCTTGGTATTCTTTGATGATCTCCCATCAGATATGTTTAGCTTCCAAAATTAATTAGGGCAATCTAGGGGTAAATATTTAGTCTTCACGTATCAGCTGAAATTCATGTGGCAAGTTTTGATATAAAAAGTGACAAGTTAAACAAGGTTAGGGATGTAGAAAGAAGTTTTTCTGCCAGACCACAGGGGTTACAGTTACTAGTCTATATCTGAATGTGTGGGTCTGAGATATCAGAGGAAATAATGGCTGCTGATGGAGGGGGGATTATTGTGGGTTGTAGTATCTTACATCATAATTTTATTTGACTGAATTTATAATCTCCACTATTTAAGATCATTACCAGGAAGCAATCCAGATTTTTTTTTCTTGCACTCTGGCACTTTAGTCCTGATCACTAATTTGTTATCAATCTTGGCACTTTACCCATTACCTATTTATTTTAACATTCTCTTTTTGTACTCTCTTGTATTTTAGTCCTGCACTTTATAAGATCCTAAACTGTCTATTGTCCCTATGCTGCTCCCCATCCAATTGCACTTGGCACTTTTAGTTGCACTTTGCTGGGGTTGGGGGGAGGTGGAGGGACAAGAGGAATGCAGAGTGGGTGAGGGGGGTAAGTGGGGAGATGTGCCAAGTTTTAATGAAGATCGGGCAAATCAGTTAACCATTATGCCATGCAGGGATACAAGAGAGGTTGGGTGATTGGAGGGAGAGGTAGGTTCTAACAGTCAAGGCCCCTCCCATAGAAGTAATATGGGGAAGGGGGAGATACGGGAAAGGGAGACCATTAATTCGGTGTATTAATGGAGCTATAAGTACATTAATAGCTCCAAAACGGTCTCCTGATGTGGTAAGATTGGGTACCCAGGATGGTGATCCCTCCAGGTTAAAGGTGGTGCTGATGAACGCCAGGTCTGTCAATGGAAAAACAGCTTTCATCCAGGATTTAATTCTGGATGAACAGGCAGACCTAGCGTGCATTACGGAGACTTGATTGGACAAGGCTGGAGGTGTGAATTTAACCCAGCTTTGTCCATCAGGCTTCTCCATTCAGTACCAGCCAAGACCTGCAGGGTGGGGAGGCGGGGTCACAGTGGTCTATAAGGATTCCATCTCCATTAACAGGTGTCCCATCCCACAGTCAATCATTTTTTAATGTGTCCACCTGAAGGTAGGTGACTGGGATAGAATAGGGATTCTGCTAGTGTACCGTCCACCCCTCTGCACTACAGTCTCCCTTCCTGAGCTAGCTGGGTTGGTCTCGAGCCTGGCGTTGGAATTCCAATGGCTAATTGCGCTGGGGGACTTCAGCATCCATGCTGAGACCACCTTATCAGGAGCAACTCAGGACTTCATGTCTTCCATGGCAACCATGGGGCTGTCCCAACTGGTATCTGCCCCTACTCACAGTGCTGAACTTGGTTTTTTGCCAGGGATGGGATGACAGTGGCAGTGTAGAGGAGCTGTTAATCACTCTATTGCCATGGACCGACTATCACCTGGTCAGGTTTAAGCTTACTGCACCCCTAACCTCCACAGGGGTGGAGGACCCATTAAGATGGTCCACCCTAGGAGGCTTATGGATCCAGATGGTTTCCTGACGGCTCTTGGGGAGTTTCCCGCCACCTCGGTAGGTGATCCTGTTGATGCCCTGGTCACTCTCTGGAATGGGGAGATGACTAGGGCTAGAGACACGATTGCTCCAGAATGTCCCCTCCCGAGTAGATGAGCTAAACCAGCCCCTTGGCTCAATGAGTAGCTGGCAGTGATGAAGCAAAGGAAGAGGAGACTAGAGGGCGTTCGGACCCGTGTGGGTCAAATCAAGCATGTCTAGATGCCCTCTTGAGGGTGTATGAAGTGACAATAAAAGTTGCACATAAATCCTTTCTGGCAGCCAATATTGCATCCGCGAGGAACCATCCAGCGGAGCTGTTTCAAGTTTTCAGAGGCCTGTTAAATCCTGCCTCTCAGGATGGGAGCCCTGACAATTCAGCAGCTCACTGTGAAGCTTTTGCTTGGTTCTTCATGGACAAAGTCACTTTGATCCATGCTGACTTGGACGCCATGTTAACGGCAGTCTCTGAGGATGTAACACGAGCACCTGCTTGTCAATTTTTGATGGATTTGTTTGAATTGGTGAAACCCAAGGATGTGGACAAGATACTTGGAGGAATGAGAGTGACCACATGCATCCTAGACCCCTGCCCATCCTGGCTGTTAAAGGAAGCCAGAGCGGGATTGGCCGAGTGGTTGAAGGTGGTGGTGAATGCCTCCCTTTGGGACGGCAAGATTCCAGCTAGCTTAAAACAAATAGGTAATGGGTAAAGAAACCATCACTGGACCCCATTCAATTTGAAAACTATAGGCCTGTTTCCAATCTCCCCTTTTTGGGCAAAGTCCTGGAATGTGTGGCGGCCTCAGAACTCCAGGTATTTTTGGAAGACATGGATTATCTGGACCTGGCACAGTCTGGCTTTAGGAACCGAGACAGCCTTGGTCGCCATAGTGGATGATCTTTGCCGGGAGCTAGACAGGGGGAGTGTGTCCCTGTTAGTCCCAGATAAGACAGAGGTACTCCTGGTCAGTTGAAAGGCCGAACAGGGCATAGGGTTACAGCCTGTGCTAGATGGGATTACACTCCCCCTAAAGACGCAGGTTTGCAGCTTGGGTGTGATCCTGGATTCATCACTGAGCCTGGAACCCCAGGTCTCGGCGGTGACCAGGGGAGCATTTGCACAGTTAAAACTTGTGCGCCCATACCTTGGGAAGTCTGATTTGGCTACAGTAGTCCACGCTCTGGTTACATTCCATATAGACTACTGCAACGCGCTCTACGTGGGGCCTTTGAAAACTGTTTGGAAGCTGCAGATGGTCCAATGGGTGGCAGCCAGGTTGCTAACAGGAGCGACACTCAGGGAGCATACAACTCCTCTGCTGCGCCAGCTCCACTGGCTGCCAATTTGCTTCCGGGCACAATTCAAAGTGCTGGCTTTAGCCTATAAAGCCCTAAACGGTTTTGGTCCAACTTACCTATCCGAACGTATATCTCCTTATGAACCATCTAGGACGTTAAGATCTTCTGGGGACGCCCTGCTTTCGGTCCTGCCTTCCTCACAGGTGCGTTTGGTGGGGATGAGAGATAGGGCCTTCTCTGTGGTGAAACGTCCTTCTTAGAGAGATAAGATCTGTCCCCTCCCTCCTGACTTTTCGAAGAATGGTGAAAACCTGACTTTTCGAACAGGCCTTCCCAAATACGGCATAGACATACGATATTATGGAACCACTGATGACGCAACTGGACAATTATTTGATATGGAGACACTTATGATAATGTTTTTAAGGCTTTGTATAGTTTTTATATTTTTATATTGTCTGATAGTGTTTTAATGATATTTTATGATTTTTTTAATTGTTGTGATTGTTTGGCATCAAATTGTTGCCGATTGTTAACCGCTCCAAGTCGCCCCTGGGTTGAGAGGGGCAGTATAGAAATGTAGCAAATAAATAAATAAATACTTGTCTGCCACTGCTGATCTCTCTTTCAATTTGGGCTCCTGGCAGAAGATGTAAGAGGTAAAAGGATATCAAAGGTTTTTAAGGCTTTCTCGAATCTTTGGATGATTTTACCAATGTTCTGTTGCTGAAGACTGAAAAATGTTTTGCATCAGACCAGGCATTATATTGTGAAAACAGTTATATGGACCATTCAGGTTCTAGATGTGGTTACAGTATCTCATGAATTCTGGGTAGATGTTGTGATGGGTAGCTATATTCTCTAACACTGATTCTCTGCCGTCATGTAAACCACACAACTTTCTTTCTGTTCTGGAAGATTTTGTAAGATGCTATGAACAAAGAAATCCAATATGCTATCCTATTTATGCTTTTGTATCTACATTTTTGCTTTCTGTACAAGGTATAGGAAAAGCAGTCCCCTCTTGAAGTTGTTGGACTGCAGTTGTCATCTTGCCTCACCAATAGCTATACTAACTGGAGCTGAGAGGAACTGCAGTTGAACTACATGTGAAGAGCCCCGTGTTTCCACACCTACTCTACTAACATCCATATCATGATAATTTTTCTATGGCAGAATTTCACACATTAGCTGCTGCAGCAGAAGAGTTGGCACACTATTTCCTTTCCCAAACTAGTGAAAATGAATGTATCAAAGTCAGTATGTTTGCAACCAATCCAACAGCATTATCATTCCCTTCAATCCTTATTTTTTATCATTTTGGACAAAGCAATAGCTGTAGGCTGCATGTGCTTCAAAACATCTTGAGAGCTGTGTTTTGCATACAACATTATATTCTGTGCCTGTATGTGCGCATGTGTAAAGGCATCAAAATGTGATTATATGCAGACTGTAATCTCAGTACTGTACTATTCCTGCTGAACAGTGTATTGCAAGAATATTCCAATTGATATTCCAAGTGGTATATTTCTCTTCAATCACCTTCCTGAATACTATTCCAACTAGATGATCAGAATATGAAACTGAATCAAAATGTATACATTAAATTGCATATTCAAATGCCTGCCTTTGATGTTGGTACAAAATTTAAATAGCAGACAGCATACCCTACTTCATGTTTGATGAGTAAGAGATGCTACTAACAGCAGAGATTATGAATGCACATAACTTGCTATAAATATGGAATATAGATTTTAGCTATTAGTTTGTACAGCTATATTTACATAATATCGCACTATAGACTTCACACAATTTCATGCAAGAGTCTGTTTTGAAAATATTAACATTCATTTTGTTATTTTTTTAAAATCTCAATATTATCTTTGTTGGATTTGTAAAAATAAATGCCACTGTTGTTAAATTTTTGAAGATGTAGTAAAATTCTAAAGGCATTCAGTGATGCATAATTTTTGGAAAGGTCACTGAGGAGAATGTTTGTGGTGATCTCTTCCTTTCTTCTTCTTTACAACTTACAAGAAACTGCTAGCAAGAAGGCACTGCTGGAAGGGATAGACATATGAATTGTATTGTAACACAGCTGTCTTGCATTGGACTTTCCAAAAGGGTATGGCATGGAAGGCATTAGTATCTCAAGTGGTTGACACCAGGGCAGTAACTGGAAGTTCAATTTGACCAGGAAAAATGAGAAGAATAGTGTCAGGAGCATTTGGCAGTGTACAGGAGCAGGCATGTAGCCGGGGGGGGGGGGGGGGGGCTCGGGGGGCTTCAGCCTCCCCCCGAAATTCTCATGGTGGTTCGCGAAAAGGCCTTACTGGTGCATTATTTAAACTGTTATGTTTATTCATATCATGATCTGATCACTATACTCAATATATCCCATATGCATGGGGGTATTCGGGTAATGATACAAAAGGTTTGCTAGGCTAGACCCTCTTTCACTCAGACTCAGCCCCCCCCCCCCGAAACTCAGCCCCCCCCGAAACCCCCCCTGAAATTTTTTTAGCCCCCCCCCCCCCCAAACGAAATCCTGGCTACAGGCCTGTACAGGAGGGATTGCCATCTATGCTCCCAGGTGCTTTGCTTCTTCAGTGGTGAATTGGGACCGGTGGACAGTGTAACCCTGGAGGATTATTTTACAATGTTAGCTATATGGTAGTCATATTGGGATGGCTGGTTTTTGATAGCTACTGCATCTACTGTGGAATTGCATTACAAGTTGTTCTCTGGGCCACCTTACCAAATAATTTCAAAGTTCTCTGCCCTCAGGTCTGCAGCCTAAATAAGGTATGTCAAACAAGGGAAAGGGGATGGCCATTGTGTTTATAGGCTCGTGTGTATTGAAGAAATGATGCAGACTTACTATATACTTAAAAGTGTACAAGTTTTGTTGTTCTTTAGTTGCTTCCCTGTCCAAAGCTCTTCTTCTCTCTCAGATGCTAATGGAAAAGTTGTTGGAATCTAGAAGGATGAGCTCTAACCAGGCACAGGGACCCATGCACAATTGAGATGTGTTTTAAAAGCTCTACAGTATTTTATTTCTATCCTTCCATCTTATGATTTTGCTGCCTTGTGATGTTGATGGTTTATTTATTTTACTTCAGTTACATCTTGTGCTTTGATGCACTCATACTCTTGGGAGAGTTGTCCTGAAATGTTCTATAATCATAATGAAATTAGCTATAGTTTAAAAAAATGCTGGGGAAGAAACGCATCTATATATCTCACCCTCTATATTAAACTACCTCCCTAAATGCAAGATACTTTTTTTTACTATAATTAACTCAGAATAGTCTGCTTTTGACATTGTCACTATATATAATCCAGAGCGAAGATCCTTACCTGAAAACAGTTTAAAGTGAAGGATGGTCTTTCTGACTCAGATCAAGCTTTTCATAAATCCAATGTACCATAATTGTCATTTCCTGGTGATCCTCCAAAGTTGTATGCCAACATTTCCCTTTACTTGTTCTTTCTAAGCAGTGCCTTCCTGAGTATCAAAACTCAGTTTTGCATTTTTCTCCATGGTCTATGTAACTTAAGCCCTTGTGATGTTCTGATAATACAAATTTACACAGAAAGCTCCTTATTTAAAAGGCATGTTGATGTAGAAAATACAATGTATCATGTCACCTTTAAGCATTTTCCTGCTTATTTCTAAAATAATATGTTAATCTAATCAGAAATTTAGCTGCAAAATACAGTCAGGTGGCATGGGCTAACTCCATGTGAATGGTTTTGCATGTTTATTCTGTGTGAGAAGCAAAACACAATACTAACTATCTAAGACCTTCTATAGTATGTTTTTCTTCTTACATCGTCTCCAATCAATACAGTATTTGCCTATGGCAACTCCAGAAAGAATAAATACTAAAAACAACAACTTGGTGGGATATGTAGATTTTAATGTTTGGATTTGCTGTCCCCAGTTCAAGCCTCCAGATTTCTAGTGTAACTAGGATAACACTGTGCCCCATCACACTTTAAATAATCCAAAATGGAAGTATGTGCATCTTTGGCTGAGCATTTTTTAACTAGCACATTAGCATCTTTTTCTCCTATGTTACCAATGTTCATAATGTATATGAGTATCCCTGCATATTGAGAACACCCAAAGAATTATCACACAACCAATCATACAGAGATGTCAAATTTTTCTGTAGTATTGCCGGTACATGTCATGACACGATGACTTTATTACAGTCTTAGATGAGCCTCGATAAGTACAGAATAAATGAATGCCAAAATGCAAACTCTTAAGGACATTTTTGTCAAAGATGTTCCTCTAAGCTATTTGTGTTCCAGACTGCCTTCTGTTAAGTGTTGCTTCCTTCAAGCTTGGCTACCCAACTTCTGAATAATGTTCAAAGGACCCTGCCTTCTGAGTTTGTCCTCCATCCTGAAATAGTCTGTATAAAACAGCCCAGGTTTCTGGAACAGTTATTTGTGTACCAGGGTGGGCAGAGAAGTCAGGTCCCAGTGGCAAACAAAAGGATGCAAAGTGCCCTTGCATCAAGGCCTATTTCTTCTGATAACAGCCCAAAGCAGTCCATCTGCTAATATTCTGTTAATAATACATCCTTTCATCTTTATAATTTCCCTTATCTGATATGGGTTCTTTGATTTTGCATTAGCACTCATAGTAAATTCATGCCATGTCTTCAGAATGCTTTCAGGTTATTGGATGAATGGTGATATTGGTATTTGAAAAGACATAATTCTAATTTTATTAAATGCTATTATTTCTGTATGGCTAAGTGTTGAATTCAAAGTACATTTTTTCTAAAAATGCTAGCCTATTTGTGTTCCAGGCCGCCTCTCTTCGAGCTCTCTACTGGAGTTCTCATATTAATCAAAACCATTTCCAAGTGTTATTTGTCCTGCTGTGATAATGACATTTATTCCAAGTTGAAAACACTAGAAGGTAACAGTACAGATGCTTATATAAGGTATTACAAATGAAATGGATTATCAGCCTTAAATGGATGTGTGAGCTTTGCTAGAATGTTTAAAAAAGGCCTGTGAGATCAGATCACCATTTAGACTATTGTACCGAAAAACCAGCAGCTTAGAAAGATCACAATATCCATGGCAACAGTTACATTTCTCAGCACACAAATAAATACTGCCCTCACGTTTGTTGTGTTATGGTTTATAATGGCAAGAGCAGCTTCCAGAGCAGCCATTTGCTTGGCAGGCGATGTATGGTCAGTTTCACCTCTAGCCCTCAGTTCTGCTCACTGGCCATGAATAACAAACATGAATGTCTCCCTATCACCCAACACCGTTGGGTTCTTTCTCTTACTACTTTCAGATGCTCTGCCTTTCCCTGGCAAAGGAACATCAGTGCTGCAGATTTAATGTATTTGAACAGGCATTCGGGAGAAACTGAACCTAACAATTGGCCCTGTGACCATGGAAGCAGTAAGAGAGAAGCTGGTTGGGAAAATTTAATCCTTTCCACTAAAGAACGCTCTGAAGACAAATGTTTGGGGAAACTATACATTTTGTGGCTGACTTAGGTGTTATTTACGCTCAGTATGTCCAAGACTGCATTTTCCTCTATTCTCCAAAACTCTTGTCGGCACATAAACTCTTTGCATCAGTTGATAATGCCACCACACACTCTGTTGAGAAGGCACACACTTGAAGCTTATGCTTTGCCTACTTCTTTTCATTTCCAGATTCACTCCATTGCCATGGCAAATCAATTGTTACATGTTGTCCTTTCAACAGAAATGTAGTTCATGCATAATTTATCACTAGAATTTAGCTACTATACTATTAATTCTTGTCACATTTGGCCCATTCAATGCCCTGGCTAAAACTCTACCACTAAAACACAGGTCCCATCTAAACTGACCATTAAATGCAGTTTCAAACTGGTATTGAAGATAGTAGTTTCACTGTGCAGATGTTTATATAGGAAATCCTGGAACCAGTTTGAGGCTTGGATGGCGAATTTACAAACCACAAAGCACTGGTGCATATTAAGGGCTTTCCTTTGCACACTTTTGTGGGAGTTGTTGTCTGGTTGCAGTAGGTTGAGGCTAGCTTCAAACTGCATTAAATGATGAGTGTAAATGGGGCCTCAGATAATTTCAATCCCTATATTGGTTTCGTGTAAACCTTTACATTGTTTAGTTTTTTACTTGAAAAATACTAATACTTTGCTCCCAAATTATTTTGACTGGAAATCAAACACGTTTCATTATAAATATATGTCCATATTTGAATAACATGCATAAAACAGTCTTAAGCAACACATTGAATCTCAGTTTAGCAAGCTACTTTCTGCTGCACCGGCCAACTACAATACTTGTTGAGTTCATATGTATATAGTATCATTGATTTGTCATTATGTATGCCTAGGTGGAAGTAAAATATGTAACAAAAGAACTTAACATTTCTCTGAAGGTTGTAGTTCTATACTCACTTACCTGGAAATTCCATGGGATACAGAAATGAGGTCAATATCAAAGCTTCTAATTGATTTTGAACTGCAGTGGATTTGCGGACTGTGAGTGTGTAGCTGGACAGTTTCCTCATACACTTTTGATTTAACACTTATAATTTATCCATTTATAAAATAATTTTACTTCTGCAATTGTCCTACCTAACAAATCACCCCTCCACATTTTCAGTTTGACGTTTGTGGATTTGATTATTCACAGATTTGATTAAAATGTTCTCTTTAGAAATTTTTTAGGTTTTCCAACATAATTCTGTGCTCAGCTTCCAATGGAAGTTGATCATAAAGTTGTGTTGGAGTACTTAAAAATTCCTTGAGAAGTATTCTCTTAGGTACAAAATACCACATTAAAATTGAGATTTATATAATGTCAATCAAGAAAAAAACACAACAAGATTAGCATTTTTAAATTCATGCTTTTTCACTTTCACAGAGTCTTGTGCAAATGTGGAATTCTGACTACCTATTAATTTTTAATTTTATATTTCATTTATCTAGGACTGCTCAAATCAGTCTGTGTGTATTACATTCTGTGTATTCATATTATAATTATTGTGTGTTTGTGTGTGTCTTCAAGTGGCCTGTCAATGTGGATGAGATTTTAATTCTATTGAACGTTTAAAATGTGTTGGGTTAATTATTATGTTGTTCCAGGTATTATAACTTTTCATGAGATATTGTGGTTTGATGACTATGTTTACTTTTTATGGCTGTAATGGTTTCTGTTTATGTTGTTTGCCACTTTTGAGTACCGATCTGGGAGAAAAGCAGAACAGAAACAAACAAACAAACAAACAAATAATGTATGTTAACCTCTTTAATGTCACAGAATTTTGATAGGCAAGGAATATTCAGAGGTGGTTTTGTGAGTTCCTTTCTCCCAAAATATAGCCTTCAACACTTCTGAAATAAATGCTTTAGGACCTGATTTTCTCCCAATCAAGTACAGGTAGTCCACAAGTTACATCCGACTTACAAATGACTCATAGTTAAGAACGGAGATGAGACATTAAGAAGTGAGAGAAATCTACATCTAGGAAGGGAAATTCACTGCTGAAAGAGTTATTATCATGGGGGAAAGGTGTCTCCACTGAAGCTTTCTCACCAGTCCTTGTTTCTACAAGAAGCCATTTTTTTCAAAATCCACTTATCACAGGAACAGAAAGCGAGGTGAAATCTTTCAAACAGGGCCACAGACAGCAAAACACACATCACAGGGGAATTAACCCTTCCCTATGCTATCCAAAGTGTATATAAGGGGGTGCAGTGGCGCAGAGGACTGAACCACTAAGCTGCAGAACTTGCTGACTGGAAGGTCAGCAGTTCAAGTCCACAGGACAAGGCGAGCTCCCTTTGTTAGCCCCACCTTCTGCCAACCTAGCAGTTCAAAAACATGTAAATGTGAGTAGATCAATAGGTACCGCTTCGGTGGGAAGGTAACGGTGCTCCATGCAGTCTTATTTTAAGTTATGTCTACTTACAGGTACATGAGAAGTATACTGCAGAAGTCTATAAAATGCATTGGAATGTTGTGATTCTGCACAATTACTGTGTGGTGTCTGTTTTTGTTATTCTTGAAATCATTTTTGACTGATGGTGACCCTGTCATGGAGTTTTCTTTGCTAAATTTGTTCAGAGGGGTTTGCCATGGTCTTCTTCTGATGCTGGGTTTCTATAGTTGAGCAGGGATTCAAATCCTTGTCTCCAGAGCCGTAGTCTAGCTGTCAAATCAGTAGACCACATAGGCGCTACTGTTTTTAGAGCATAACAACAGCTCCCTAAACTTAAAAAATCAGAGCCATGCATGTGTATCCTCCCTCCCTATAAATCTATAGGGATGTCTTGATAGAAGTTCTTCATAGAGGGCATAAAAGATTTTGCATATATGCAGCAATTCCATTGTTCCTCTATTTTGCTTTAAGCCATTATGATTTAAAATCCCATCAATCCATTTGATCCAGAGTTTAAACTTCAACATGACTTTCCAAATGCAATTTAGTGTGAATAATTAGAATGCATAATCATTATGAGATCCTTAGAGTAGAGCCAAGGATCATAAATCACAGTGTGTTCTTATGGCCAATAAATCCACTTACTAGAGAGTAAATTGTATTGGATTGTTGGGAAAGAATAAAAGAGTGTGTTGTGCTGCTATGCTACAGAAAGGCTTATGTTTTCTTAGAAGGGTATATTAATACTGTGACATGTCACCCTTCACCCAAGAAGCTCAGAGTACCAAAGGAAGGGCTGGGGTTGGTTGAGAGTGAAATGGGCCTGAGGCTGCTCAGTGGAAGAATACAAAAAGAGATTTGAACTCTTTATAGTCAGAGATCAAGGCTCTGTAATCAGCACAACACAGTGGATATGGCATGTGGCCTCCTTAAATCCTGTGCAATATGCATGTATTATCTTAATTCATTTTCATGTGGAAAGGTACTGAGGGCCCTTGTAACTAATAAGAAACAATGTTGAAATAGATGGATATTTTTTGTTATTATGTGTAAGAACTGAGGAGGAGAAAAAAAAACAACAGCAAATGACTGCTGCCTGTACTTGCAAGAGAAAATATCATCATGATTCCTAATGAGGGTACTAATATATCTTAAGGACAGTGTTGCAGGATGTCCAAATCATAATATTTGGTGTAAGAGTGCCTATCTGGGGCACCCCACTCTGAAAGAATCAGTACGACTAATAATGATTGTCTTATATTGATTTTTAATGTGTTATTAGTTGATTTATGTTTTGTTTGTTTATTTATTTTGTCACATTTTATGGCATTGAATGTTTGCGGCTGTATATTGTGAACCACGGAGACAGGAAAGCCTAGAGAAGACAATTATGCTGGGGAAAGTGGAAGGCAAAAGGAAGAGGGGCCGACCAAGGGCAAGATGGATGGATGGCATCCTTGAAGTGACTGGACTGACCTTGAGGGAGCTGGGGGTGGTAACGGCCGACAGGGAGCTCTGGCGTAGGCTGGTCCATGAGGTCACGAAGAGTCGGAGACGACTGAACGAATGAACAACAACAACATTGTGAACCACCTTGAATCCCCATTGCGGAGATAGGATGAGATAGAAATAAAGTATTATTATTATAATTATATACACAAGATTGGTACATAGCAAACAAGATCACTATGCTGGCTTTTGTATTTGATCACATGTCAGACACATCCTAAGTGTCTAGGACTGTGTGATTTATTGGCGAATAATGTGTGCAGTATTATTATTACTATTCTGACACAAAAGCATCACATGGCACAGCAAACGAGATATATATGCTGGATTTCATATCACAAAATCACAAGTCAAAACAGTTACCAAGCATTTAGGACTGTGTGATGTATTTATTATGTATCGGCGAATAATTCATGCAGATCTGAGTAGGGTGGCCTTTCGCCAGTGACAGATGAGAATTTTGTCAGCACCAATTGTTTTCAAGTATTTTGATCACACTAACAAGTGTCTAGGATTGTGTTAGGTATCGGCAGATAATATGTGCAGATGCAACCCTTTTGCCAGGGACAGATGAGAACTTTGTCAGCACCAATTGTTTTTAAATACATGCCAAGGTCTTGAAGCACTGTGACCTGTGTGCCGATCACCACTGGGGCCACTTTTACTGGCTTGTGCCCGAGTCTTTGCATTATTATTATTATTATTATTATTACCATTCTTGTAGCAGTTCAAATGCCATCTGATATATATATATATATATATATATATATATATATATATATATATTAGGGCTGGGCGGTTTCGTTTCGTTAATTCGTAATTCGTTAAAAATTCGTTATTTTTTTGTTAACGAAGCGATAACGAACCATTCTGGAGCAACTTAAAAACGAACGAATTTTTCAATTCGTTTCGTAAATGCTTCGTATTTCATTATGTATTCGTTTCGTTATTGGTTTGAGGTCGTTTTGTTATTATTTCCGCATGTCTGGGGCAAGTTTTATAGTTGTTTTTTGTTTAATTAGTGAAAAAAATATATAATATCACACCAACAGTCAACAACAGAGGGAGAAGGAAGCTTCAGAAGTTCCCCCTGTCCCATTTGGAGGTTTTTTAGCGTATTGCGTGGTTGCGTCCGCCATTAACGAATCGATTCGTTATTGTTTTGTTATTGTTTTGTTATTGTTTTGTAATTTTTTTACCATTTACGAAATTTCGTAAATATCGAACTTTTTTTTTTAAAAAAAATTGGAATTCTTTTAAATATCGAAACGCAAAAAACCCCAAAAAAACGAATCGATTTTAGAAACAAATTTTTCCGTTGTTACCCAGGCCTAATATATATATATATATATATATATATAAGCTGTCCCCTGCCACGCGTTGCTGTGCCCTGGTCTGTTGATCTGGAAAATAATGAGAAAATCTTGGTTACTAATAGATGTAATGTCTTTATGCTTGTGAATAAACAGTATTTCTTGCTGTTTCTTTGTCAGTGTTGATGTGGAGAGTGTCTGGTTTGCCCACGTTGGAACATGCAAGATATCATTGTCCTTCTTTAAGGGTCCCTTTCAAATCTATGATACTATATCTGTGTGTGTGTGAATCATATCCATCTATCTATCTCTATGGCTGGATGGCTCTTTGTCAGGAGGATTACGTTTTCTTGACCTGGTGAAGGGAATTGGATTGGATGGCCTTAAGTATTTTCTGTTGGTCATGGGGGTTCTGTGTGGGAAGTTTGCCCCGATTCTGTCGTTCGTGGGGTTCAGAATGCTCTTTGATTGTAGGTTAACTGTAAATCCCAGTAACTACAACTCCCAAATGTCAAGGTCTATTTTGCCCAAACTCCATCTGTGTTCATATCTGGGCGTATTGAATGCTTGTGCCAAGTTTGGTCCAGATCCATCATTGTTTGAGTCCACCGTGCTCTCTGGATGTTGCTGAACTACAACTCCCAAACTCAAGGTCAATGCCCACCAAACCCTTCTAGTGCTTTCTGTTGGCCAGGGGAGTCCTGTGTGCCAAGTTTGGTTCAATTCCATCATTGGTGGATCTCAGAATGCTCTTTGATTGTAGGTGAACTATAAATCCCAGCAACTACAACTCCCAAATGACAAAATCATCATTTTTGAGTGATGGTTACTCCTTGTGTTGTGAGACGTTTTGTTGGCAAATTTGGTGTGATTTCGTTCATTGGTTCTTTTGTTTTTAAAGTACTCATTATGCACAGAGCATATATAATAATAATAATAATAATAATAATAATAATAATAATAATAATAATAATAATTCACCTGATGCAGCACAAGGGTATACTCCAGGTATGGGCAAACTTGGGCCCTCCAGGGGTTTTGGACTTCAATTCCCAGCATTAAGCGGCTGAGGGGGAAAAGGAAGGGGCCTGAGGCTGTTAGGAATGCTGGGAGTTGAAGTCCAAAATCCCTGGAGGGCCCAAGTTTGCCCACGCCTGGACAGTCACTTCCAAACATGGCACCTTTAAGAGGTTTCGGACTCCATTTCCCAGCATTCCTGGCCGTGCGCCTTGGCGGCTGAGGCTTCTGGGAGTTGAAGTCCAACTGCCCCGGATGACCCCGAGCATGGCATTCCATCCACGCACCGCTGCTCTGTGTGTGTCTCCGCGATGCTTGCCAAGGCTGCGGCTCGGTGACTCGGCGCTCGACTCCTCTCGCCCGGAGCCTGTGCGGCAGCGGCGGCTGGAGAGACCCTCTGAGCCGAGCGCCGAGCGCGATTGGCAGGAACAATAACAGAAGCTTCTCCGGGGGCTGAGGGAGCCGAGGCGCGCCCCCTCCCCTCCCCTCCCCTCCCCTCTTGGGCAGCACGGCGGGCGGAGGCAGGCGGGCGCGCGGGCCTGGCGAGGGCTCCCTCTCCCCCCTCTCTCCCTCCCCCCCTCCCTCCGCCATGTACGCCTTCGTGCGGTTCCTGGAGGACAACGTGTGCTATGCGCTGCCCGTGTCCTGCGTGCAGGGCTTCAGCCCCAAGTCCCGGCTCGACTTCGACAACCAGAAGGTCTACACCGTCTACCGCAGCCCGGCCCGGGACCCCAACGACGACGACGAGGAGGAGGACGACGAGGAGGGCGCCGGAGAGTGGGGACAGCGGCCTCCGCTGCACAAGGCCCAGATCCTGGCGCTGGCAGGTGAGCAGAAGCGGGGGAAGGGGCGGGAGGGGACGGGGAGGGAGGGAGGGAGGGGAGGCCAGGCCACTCAAAGGCGGATCCCACGGAGACCCGCTACTTGTGGGGCGGCGGTAGGGCCAAACCTCTCCTGCCTGCCTGCCTGCCTTCTCTTCTCTCTCTGTGTCTCTGGCGCTGAGGGTGGGGTTTCGCCTCTCCAGGGAGAGAAAGAGGGAGGGCAGGCCTGGCCCAGGGATGCCGCCTCCTGCCAGAATGTTCTGGCCTCACATCTAAGCCCTTTCTCTCTCTCTTTACCTCTCTGATGCCCCCCATTTTCCATAGGCTTGAATGGATGCGGGCCTAAGGGAGAAGGCGCTGCCTCAGGACAGAGAAAAGGTTACCTGGCGCAGGGAGGGAGGCAGGGAGGGGCTGCTTCCAACGTGTGGAAAGATCTGTCAGTATTCTGGTCTCACATCTAACTAACCCTTTTCTCTCTCTGCTTTCTCCCCCTCCCCCCGTTTTCTATGGGTTTGAATGGAGATGCTGCTTAAGTAGAAAAAGGTTTTTTTTTTTAAATCTAAGGCCCCTTCCACACAGCTGTATAAAACCCCACATTATCTTCTTTGAATTGGGTTATTTGACAATGTGGACTCAAATAACCCAGTTCAAAGCAGTCATTGTGGGATTTTCTGCCTTGATATTCTTAGTTATATGGCTGTGTGGAAGGGCCCACAGATAACCCAGGCCCTATATCCTACAGTGATATTCTGGGGTATAGGGCTGTGTAGAAGGGGCCTGGGTTATCTGAGGCAGAAAATCCCACATCTGAGTATGGACTTAGATAACCTACTTCAGAAGCCGATATTGTGGGATTTTCTGCCTTGATATTCTGGGATATAGGGCTGTGTTGAAGGGCCCTGGAATATATGCCAGTGTAGACTCAAATAACCCAGTTCAAAGTAGATATTGTGGGATTTTCAGCCTTGATATTCTGGGATATAGGGCTGTCTTGAAGGGCCCTGGAATATATGCCAGTGTGGACTCAACAGGCCCTTTCCACACAGCCCTATATCCTACAATGATATTCTGGGGTATAGGGCTATGTAGAAGGGGCCTGGGTTATCTGAGGCAGAAAATCCCATATCTGAGTATGGACTTAGATAACCTACTTCAGAAGCCGATATTGTGGGATTTTCTGCCTTGATATTCTGGGATATAGGGCTGTGTTGAAGGGCCCTGGAATATATGTCAGTGTAGACTCAAATAACCCAGTTCAAAGTAGATATTGTGGGATTTTCAGCCTTGATATTCTGGGATATAGGGCTGTCTTGAAGGGCCCTGGAATATATGCCAGTGTGGACTCAACAGGCCCTTTCCACACAGCCCTATATCCTACAATGATATTCTGGGGTATAGGGCTATGTAGAAGGGGCCTGGGTTATCTGAGGCAGAAAATCCCATATCTGAGTATGGACTTAGATAACCTACTTCAGAAGCTGATATTGTGGGATTTTCTGCCTTGATATTCTGGGATATAGGGCTGTGTTGAAGGGCCCTGGAATATATGCCAGTGTGGACTCAAATAACCCAGTTCAAAGTAGATATTGTGGGATTTTCTGCCTTGATATTCTGGGATATAGGGCTGTGTGGAAGGGACCTGGGATATATGGCAGTGTGGGCTCATATTACCCTGTTCAAAGTAGATATTGTGGGATTTTCAGCCTTGATATTCTGGGATATAGGGCTCTGTTGAAGGGTCCTGGAATATATGTCAGTGTGGACTCAAATAACCCAGTTCAAAGTAGATATTGTGGGATTTTCAGCCTTGATATTTTGGGATATAGGGCTGTGTGGAAGGCCCCCAAGATCAAAGCAGATACTGTGGATTATCTGCCTTGATATTCTGGGTTATATGGATATACAGCCCTATATCCCAGAATATCAAGGCAGAAAAACCCACATCTTCTTCCTTGAACTGGGGCTTCTTCCACACAGTTGAATAAAATCCCACATTATCTGCTTTGAACTGGGGGGCCCTTCCAGACAGCTCTATATCCCAGAATATCAAGGCAGAAAATCCCACATTATCTGCTTTTGAACTGGGTTATCTGAGTCCACTCTCAGATAATGTGGGATTTTCTGCCTTGATATTCTGGGATATAGAGTTGTGTGGGTTCATATTACCCAGTTCAAAGCAGTTATTGTGGGATTTTCTGCCCTAATATAGGGCTGTGTGGAAGGGCCCCCAGACAGGCCCTATTGATCCAGGTTTTCTATTTATCCCAGATTATCTGGCAGTGGGGACTCATATAATGTATTTTATATGCTTATATGATCAGTTCCTAGGATGTAGGACCTGTCTGGAAGGGCCCTTAGTTTAAACTGAGTGGGAGGGAGATAAGAAGGCTAAAACAGGCATCATCAATATTCTGTCCTCAACACCTAATTCATTACTCTCCTCCTTTCCCCGACTTTCTTGAATGGATGCTGTGGGCCTACTAAGGGAAGAGGTGCTGTTTTAGAAGAAATGGCTTCTGAGGAGGAGTGCACCTTCTTAAAGGGAGGAGCGGGGTGTGTGTGTGTGTGTCCCGAAACAGACACTATGACCTCACACCTAATCTCTTTCTTTTTGCCCCTTTTTCCCAATCCCCAGGTTTTCAATAGGCTTTAGTGGATGAGGGCCTAGGGGGAAGAGATGCTGCTTAAGGGAGAAGGCTTCTGTTTAATGGGGAGGGCTGAGGAGGCTGAAAAGAGCACCCTCGGTGTTCTGCCTTGGATCCTAATCCCTTTCTCACTCCCTGCCCCCTTCCAATTTTTCTATGGCTCTTGAGTGAATGAGGGCCCAAGGGGAGAGGTACTGCTTCTGGAGAAAAGGAACCTGGTTTAAATTGGGTGTGGGGAAGAGATAGAAGGCTGAAACAGGCGTCATGGCACAGAATGGGGGGCATTGGTGGCTGGGAAACAAGCACTGAATAAATAAAGTCTGGCTATGAAAAGGTTAAGTGGGCCGCCAATGAATGGCACATGGAAAGAACAGGATAATCATCAAGTGACAAGTGAGGAGCAGGTTAGGGCACAGGATAGGTGCAATGGACAATTAAGTACACAAAGACCCTAATTGAGTCAAATCAATAGTTCATATAACCCATTTTGCCCTGTTCTCCAAAGCCTTCATTTCCACATAACTCCCTGCATCAGTTCTTAATGCCACTATACACAGTGTTGAGAAGGTGCAAACCTGAAGCTTATCTTTTATCTATTCTTTTTCTGTTTTTGGATTCACACCATTATGATGTCATATCATTTCTTACATACTGTCTCTTCAACATAAATCTGGCCCATACACAATAGTTCATTATCACTATAATTAACTACTGTGCTGTTTCTCTCTCTCTGACTTCCTTTTGTCACATTTGGCTCATCCACCACCTTGCCCAAAACTCTGCTACCAAAATCCAGATATCTTAAATCCCTATGTTGGTTTCTTGTCAACTACTGCATTGTTTAGGGTTTTTTTTTAACTTGAGTAATATTAATGTTTTATTGCCACAATTATTTAGATTGGAAATCAAACATATTTAATTATAAATATGTAAGTACACATTTTAATAAAATGTATAAAGCAGTGCATTGTATCTCAGGGTATATTTTTTCTGTTCCACTTATGGATAGTAATACTTGTGTGGTGCATATAGTTTTATTGAGTTTTTTTCCATTCAGGATGTTTAGGTGGAAGTAGATACGAAGCAAAACAACTCAAGGTGGAAGTCACTTCTGACTGTTTATTCCTGTGTTTAGTCATACAGGTTTCTACCCCATGAACCAAAATCTATGAGTAGCACTTTTCAAAAATGTGTTTCATTTGCTAGACCAGAAATAGCAGGAATCACAGTTCTATCGCCATCTTAGATAACTTTAAGATAATGTACAACATGAATTGGTTTCCCTTATCTATGGTAAATAAATGTAACAGAAACTGTAGACTTCTAAATACCATATGCTGGGGACCACAAATCCACAAAGTTCTGGCCATCTTGGTCCATCTCATGAACTTCCATAGGTGTGGATGGCCCTAATCCAGTCTAATCAGGCTATTCATAAGGTTCTGGTTTGTACAAATTAATAGTGCAATGCTGCACATGGAGTTCAGTAGTAAGTTCCATCAAGTTAGTAGGACTTCATTCTATGTGAGCATGTATAAAAGTTGCAGCCTACTTCTCCAGTAACACACAAGTGTATTGATTTGTTGTGAATTATATTTTTGCAAGAAGGGACATGTCCACATGCAATAAGTACACAGTGTTTTTACAGTGGCTGGTAGGATTGATCACAAGACATGCATGATCAATGTCTGTGTGTCTCCAGCTGTAACACATAGACAAAGGGTGAATACATTACTGGAGCCATGATAAATTTCAGCGTCACATTTCAAAAGTTTTTAACCTAAATCCTCTAAACTATTTTTCAGAGGTATGCACTTCCAACAGCAATCAATGAAATACCACTAGAAGTATAAGCAAAGTTTATTTGTGAGGGTTGTGTATATATTTTGATATAAAATACTCATAATTTTAGAACAATTTTTGCATGTGTAGTGAATTTAATAAGATGGCCTAACTCTAGGTGTTAAAAAATCCCAACATATATTCTAACCATGTTTTTTTAATTGGATCAGATGGTATATTTATCAAAGTTATGATTTCATTATGAAATTTTGAAATGACCTGAGATGTAGAGTTGGAATGTATTGTCGAAGGCTTTCATGGCCAGAATCACTGGGTTGTTGTAGGTTTTTCAGGCTGTATGGCCATGTTCTAGAAGCATTCTCTCCTGACATTTTGCCTGCATTTGTGGCTTTCAGTACCATCAGTTGTCCTAGTCTGCTTGCTGGAACTGATGTCAATAGTTCTACATTCTAGTGCTTCCATTCTTGTCCTGCAAACAAATTCTAGAAGAGATTGCTGGGTTACTGTTTGTCATTGAGGGAAAAGTAAGTAGTAACTTGTTAGAGGTTTTGCCAGTTAAGTTGCCCATCTGATTGAGAAGATTCCCATCAAGAGTTAGATTTACAGTTTGGGAGTGTTGTCAGGTTCAGTCCTTAACTTCAGACATCCAAGTGGTATTATATATATATTGCTCACTATATTGGAGAAATTGTAATCCTTCCTAGATGGAGGAATATTTGCCAAAGCTATTTAGGTTCTAATGGTATCAAGGAGTGAGTATTGTTGAACATTGCATGTGTGTCTGGCTTCAAAATCCTCACTTCTTTTATGATACATAGTGTCAGCATCAATTTTTTGATAAAAAGATGTTCAAATTTTGAAACAGATCAACTTTCTTCCTAAATAAATAAATAGATTTTATGTTTTTGATTCCTAATGTATTACTCAGATCCCAAAAGTGAATAGGGGTTTTTAGAGTTATGTCAAGGAGCACTTGTTCTGTACAAATTGCCAATGCATTCACATGATTTGGTAAGACTCTTGTTCATGTTCTCTCAGTTGTTAATTTTAAATGGATGGTAACAAGGGAGTAAGCCTTTTTGTGACACACTCCACCTAGAATGTTCTCCATAGGCCTTCATGCCAGGTGACTGAATTTCTGGTTCCTGGTAACCATTGTTTCTGTGCCCAGATATGTTAATTCAGATAACTGGTCTTCTGACTTCCACTACTTTAGGTTTGCAGTTTTCTAGAATGCTTTGTTTGCTGCTATGTGACTTTTTGTTTATTATTTCCTCAATATATGGGTTAGATCTTAGTAATGGCTTTAATGTGCAAGTTAAAAATAAAAATAAAACAAATATTTGTTAGGATTCAGACTGCCATACTTGGAGTTGACCACTGAAAACAATGGAACTGAAGTCATGACTAACTTCAGTCACATTGTTTTCAAAAGCACTCTAATGTCTGTAAGCACTCTAATTCTTTATTTTATTATTTTGTTTTTTTTATGGAAGTTGCTGCACATAAACTCTTTATGGTGAGATATGTTATATGTCTAGCAAAAAATGCATGTGCATCATTTCATACCTGTGACATGCAGAATTGTAGACTAGCACTTTCATAGTAGCTAGGATGATAGGCAAAAGAGGAAATAACCTTTTGGAAACATTTGAACCATGATGTCTAAACTTGGATGCTATAAATTAACTTTCCCATAATCTTCATTTTAGGGTTCCCTGGTGGCACAGCAGCTTAAACCGCTGAGCTGCTGAACTTGCTGACTGAAAGGTTGGTGGTTTGAATTTGGGGAGCAGGGTGATCTCCTGCTGTTCGGCCCAGCTTCTGCCAACCTAGCAGTTCAAAAAAATGCAAATATGAGTAGGTCAATAGGTACCGCTTCTGTGGGAAGGTAACAGCGCTCCATGCAGTCATGCCGGCCACATGACCTGGGAGGTGTCTGCGGACAATGTCGGCTCCTCGGCACCACCCCCCAGAGTCGGACATGACTAGACTTAATGTCAGGGGAAACCTTTACCTAGTCTCCATTTTTAAAAGATAGGGTGAACATTTTTGATAGCTTTTAAAATATTAGTCATCATAGTGTATATGAAACATAAATGAATTTTATATTTAGATTTGATTCCCATCTCCAAGGCATCTCCTTGGACTACATGGCAATTTAGGTATTCCAAAATCCAAACAAATCCAAAACACTTTTGATCCCAAACATTTCGGATAAAGGGTGTTCCATCTGCACTCCTTACTTTCCTAGAACTGCTCAGTTAGTCATACTCAAATTTTGAGATATTGGTAGCATTTAGTAATTCTCCCATTGGACCTTTAATTTGTAGAAAGGACTGAGAAATATCAAGGATCTGTGGTAAAGATTCGTGGGGGAAAAATAACTTCACAAATCATAGATTTGCTTATGTAACCAGTAACATTAAAAATTCCTGAATATTTTAAATGTGCAATGAATACAATCTGTCATGAGACAGCAAGGGAAGCAGTTGTTTATTCAAAGTAATGGTTGCCGTACATATCAGTTTATGTATTTCATGCAGTGTACTTAGGAGCTAAGTTCAATCAGATAGCAATGGATAGCATAGTAGTTAACCACAATGATATCAGTTCCTGATACTTCGGTTATGTAGTCATATCATTATGGGAGTGTAGTTTAAACATTTACTTTTGTTTTCTGTAGGTTTGAAACTTATGTCCTATATAAAAAAAGTGGGTTTCCCTCCACATATTGTTTAATTGTAACTCTATTCAGATTGGCCTTTAGTGAATAATGATGGAAGAGGCACTTTAACAAAACCTGGAGAACCATATATTTTGCATCCATGTTGTATAGTTATACCAAAAATGGTGCCTTTCCGTACGTATAGTGCAATCATTCAGTCTTCATTTCCCAAGCATAGATAACCTCAATGATGATATATTTGCAGTGAGCCAATTGTTGAAGACTACCCTTAATTTACCACATTTAGTCTACTGCTTTATATTGCCTTTTCCTCTTGACTGTAAGAACCTGATAAAGGAATATAAGAATTCTTATTGTGCAGATTCCATGTTATTAGATTGATGGCACCGTATCAAGAGTGCATACAGGCAGTCCCCAAGTTATGAACAAAATAGGTTCTGTAGGTTTGTTCTAAAGTTGAATTTGTATGTAAGTCAGAATTGGTACATTTTAAAGTGTAACTCCAGCCAAATATACACCTATATACTTGCTTAGTATAGCACAAGGAATGGTTTTCACCCCTGTAGTGTTTGTTCTGCTGTCTGTGCCCCTGTTTAGAAGACTTCACCTCACTTGGTGTCCCTGTGATAATTAGATTTTGAAAAATTTGGTTTGCTGTGGAAACAAGGATTGATGATAAAGCTTGAGGCATCTTTTCTCCATGATAACTATGAGGAGTGATTTTCCCATCCTAGGGGTAGATTTCTCTCACGTCCTGTTTTCTCACCCTCCCTCCCTTCCTAACTAAGAGTTGTTTATAAGTTAGATGTTTGTAACTCAGGAACTGCCTGTAATTTGTAGAAGGCCATCAGACAATGATACAGAATTCCTCACATGACAGGGATCACAATACTCTCTGTAGGAAAAGAGTAGTAGTTTGGCAATCTGTGAAATTTCAGATGAATACGTTACTATTTCAGAGATCTGTGAGTTTAGTTTTCAATATTTTCTTTCCCCATCCTCTAACATTTCTCAAGGAAACATTTAAACGTGCAAATTGAGATTCTTGGTGGTGTTTAGGGAGTATAACTGTCTCATGCAAATAGCCCAGTTCCTCCTTCCAGGCTGTCAAGTCTTTGGGATCATTGTTACCAACAGTCTTGGGAAGAAAGTAAAGAAAGAAGGAGACTATCAAACAATGGGGACTGTTTGTTTGCACTACATTTCACTATAGAGAGAGGCTATATTTTAAATCCTTAAATAAGAGAACAAAAGAGGAAGAGAAATTATATGGTAAAATTCAGATTAGAAGAGGTGTCATTCAGAATTCCTTTGTGTATGGATTCATCAATACTACATTCTACAAAATATTTTACAAATGTCTTTTGTCTCAGTTTCTGTATTTGTGACTTGTAAATTTTGAATATGAAGAGTCTTCAGGTTATTTAGATTTTACACAATCTCGCTTGTGGATAATCATGCTGGTGTTTTAGCACATGAATTCGATATATTTGGAGGGGCAATCCAAAAACAAACCATGATTTTGCACCACACCGAGCACCCACAAATATGTATGCCTACATAGCTTACCTCCATTTCATAGATTCTCAGGTTTTCTCTGGCACTTGTTTGAGTTGTTTCCATTTTATATAAGGTGCACAATTTTCCTTTGCTATTGAATATAATGGGACTTTAATGTCTCTGGATTTTGGTATCCATTAGAAAATGGCTCTTTGAATCAATCCCCCATGAAACCAAGATACTAGTGCTTTGCTCCACGGTTTTCCCAAGGATTGCACAGTTATTGAATAATTATAGTTCTTAAGACATGTACCTACTAAAGTTATAAGCTCCTTAGGAGGAAAATAAGTATGGGCAGATAAAAATTGGACTTTCTTGATGGTAAAAGCCAAGTTTAAGATTCAATAGAATCTCCTAGTTTTTGAGGAGCTTTATGAGTTCACAGTAACTATAGATGCAGCGCTTGTTTTCTTCTGACATGGATTGATTTTTTTTTATTCCTGATTGTGTGTAATATCCACAGTACAGGAATAAAGCCATAATTAGTATTGACATTGACAGATTCTATATCCAATATAATTTAGAATATTTGCTTTTAGTATTATTTAGCCTTTTCCATCTCATCCCTTCAGCCAAGTCTGTTATCATTAGCTCATGACCCAGCTTTCTTTGGTTCTTAGTGTCCCCAAACTAAGGTTTTGTATAATTTAAGAAAGCAGAGGCTCCCTTGCTGAATTATTTTAAAATACTAGATTATTTTAAATTATTTTCAAAAATATCTTACTAAAGTTATAATAAGCTACTGGTTCTCTTTTTTAAAAAAAGCTTGCAAATTTTCCAGTTTCTTGTCAGTATGTAGATTCTTATAGACACTTTAAAATACTAAAGTTTTTTTTAATAAAAAAAACCCCTCTTAATTTGGCATTTAAAATGTTGTCATATACATAGCAGAAACTGGCCTATATAAAGTACATTCTAAATTATACAACAAAATATAAGCTCCTTATGAGGAAAATAAGTATGGGTAATATAATTAAAATATACAAATTTAAGATTAAAGTAGAATTAATCTTATGAATATCAATAAAATCTTATGAATATCAATAAAATTATCGCAGTACAGCACCATAACTGTTCTAAAACCAGAAGCATCCTGGAAAACAAAAATCTTAAAATGTCACCGAAAGGAAAATTTAAAAAGGATCCATCCTAACTACCCTGGGGACGGAAGTCCAAGGTGGTTTGGCCACTGTAGATGGGGCCTTGTCATCATCCATTTTTGTCACTACAATACTAACTACACATGGTGAAGCCACATCCTAAAAGTGCTTGTGGTTAATTTCTTCATCTATACAGTGGTAACAGAAGCTGCTAAAGTAACATATTATCCACAAGTATTTGATACCTTATAATGCTGATGCTTGTTTTGAATTGAGTTCTAGGTGATAAAAGCCTTCAAACAGCCACATGGAGTATCACCCTTTTTAAAAATGCCCTTTGGTTTTATACATGGGCTCATGAAATTTTGTAAGATAGTAATGCTTACTGTTAACCCTGTATCCTAAGATTTGCAGCTTTCATTATACAATCAAAGGAATACCAACAATCGTGTGCTTCATATTTTTTTTTAAATCACATGACCATAACTTTTACATCCAAAGATAAGGCTTCAATCTTTCACATATCAACCCTTTGAACATCTTCTTTCACCTTTGTCATGCCCCTTATGCCCAGCTGATAGTGTTTTTTATTATTATTTTAAAACATTGGGCTTTGGTTAAAAAAAATGTTTTTAAATCCACTGGCACATTCATGATTAGTAGCTGCTGACTAGGAAAAATTAAATTATATGTGTCCTGAGTAACAAGATAACTTTGATGTGGATGCTATTAGTACATGTTGGATATCTCTGATTCAAAATGATAGGGGCGAGAAATATTTTGGATTTGAGTTTTTCTGGGATTTTGGAATTTTTCCATATACATAATGAGTTCTTTTGGAGGTGGGACCCAAGTCTAAACATGGATTTCATCTATGATTCATATCCTATATAGATACCTTAGAAGTAGTTTAGTACTACAATATCTTAGTGGTACTGTGCATGAAACAAAGTTTGGCTACACTAAACAACTGGAAAGCAAAGGTGTCACTGTCTCAGCCACCCTTGTGAACATTTTGGATTTCCAGATAAAGGATAGTAAACATGTATTTTGTTTCATAAAGGGCAACAAAGTTAAATCACAGTTAGCCCAGGGTAGTATGAAAATTAGCCCAGGGTAGTATGAAATGAACGGAACATAGTTACAATAAATTGGAAGGTAGAAATAATAAATTAGTAACCAGGAAACAGATTACTTGTTTCTTTACTAGGTGTGCACCTGTGGTGGGACCAATTTTTCTGGGTGCTATGTTGGCAGCCAAATATTTTGATCTGAAAAAAAAAAAGAAGCAGAAGGAAGTGGTCTGGGGAAGGAGTAACTTAATCTTTTATTTTTTAATTTTAATTTAGTTTCCGCCTAAAAGCATAGCAGTGTAATGTATCTGGTGGGATTAAGGGTTCCAGGCAGAAACAGCCTTGGCGTTCTGCACAGGAAGTAAAGGATGCTGTAACAGTGTAAATATTTGTATAGAATAAGCATAATGACAATTCAGTTTTTATGTGACTTTGACAGAACAGTAAAAATATGGTAGTTTGGTAAATTCCAAACCCAGTTTGGATTGGATAGTCCTCATATTAGGAAAAGGGAGTATAAATCTTCCTATAGCAGTTCAAAAACTGGGATCTGGTTTCATTGGATCCAAATTTCCTAGAAACCTTGATTTGTTAAATTTCAACTTCTGTAAGGAAAACCAGTGACAAACAATAATGAAGTGCAGGGTTCTTAGCAGCATTCAGAGTGGAATATATCATTTATTTCGTAAATTTTTATTACAAGATTCTTCCTACATTACAGTTTACCCTCATAAAAATCCTATAAGATACGTTGATTGAGATGAAATAACAGGACCAAAGTGACTCAGGGAGCTTTATGGTTGAGTGAGAATTTAATCTGGATTTCCATTGCCTTGGGACTAGGAACTACTGTTCATCCTTTGGGAAAAACCTAATGGCTTTGTAGAAGGTATTTTTTAAATTTAAAATATTTTTATGAAAGACTGTCTGATGTTTTGTGTGTTTTCTTGATCATGGAAAGCTATATTTTTATATATTTAAATTTCTGAATACCTATATGATATTGGTGACTATGGTTTTCCATTTTGGAGAGACAGATGTTTAAAATTTCATTTGCCAGTCTTCATTTCATGAGAGTCTGTGGAACAGTTGCTTTTATTTCAGGAGGGAATTAAACATGGGAACTTTTGAAATGGTCTGGCCTCAGTCATATAGAATGACTAGTTTGATGAATGTGACCAATTTTATTTTTATGTAAATTTACAGAAGATAAGACTGACCTTGAAAACAGAGTGATGCAGAAGAAAATTAAAATCCCCAAACTCTCTCTCAATCACCTAGAAGAAACAGGGGAGATAACGGATTATGGGGATGAAGATATGGAACTTAGACACTGTAAGGTATTGTAGTTTTGTTTGTTGGTTAATCTTTTTAAAAGCAATTTCCGAATTTCAGGGTGCCCTTTGGTTCTTGGAGAAAAGGAAGTAGAAATTTAGATTGTGATTTTGTGCATAGTTATACAGACATCAATTCTATTGAAGAGAGTAGAATTTACTTCCAATTAAATGTTCTTTATACTATTCAGCTAAGGTTGGAGAAGATGTGACCATTATATCTAGCACCAATTGCTGTAAAGGCCATCTTCCTCAAATTCAACTATTTTACTCTGTGTGCAAACTCTTTTAGTGGCAGTACTTACCCACTTCTTCAGGTTGGCCAAGAAGGTTTTTTGCTTTGTTTTAAAAAGTTTAATGATCAGACTTTCAACTAAATTTTTATTGTAAAAGCAAATATAAATGTTCATATATCCACTTTTGAGATAACATCTGCTGCCAGACTTCTTTGTTTACTTCAAGTTTTCTGTGCTACAATCAAGTCATAATGGGCTACTTTACATAGTTAAGTACTTTATAAATTGCAAGCTTCACAGAAAAATATCCCCATGGATCATGTATTAATACATTTGTCTCTTAGGTCAGAACTTCTTAAACCTTTCCCATGTGTCCACTTTCCTCCAAGACATGTTTATATGACCCCAGGTATATAAGTTTATCAAATAGGTGTAAAAGCCAAACATTGATTGAATATAAATCAGCATTTGCAAGGCTTGCTAAACAGGCTGATTGTCTTTTTTGTGGAGTTCAGCTGAAGCATTTTCTGCAGAGTCCATTGTAAACACTGACAGATTTGTGCGAATGAGTGGCGATCAGAAACCTTTTCTTGTTGGCAAATTTTTCGTGACCCTAACATTGAGCTAAGGAAACCTCATTTGGGGTTGGGACCCACAGTTTAAGATCAGTGTCTTAGGTGACAAGAAAAGTTTGTGCAGAACAATTTTAGAGTCAACAACAACTTGTTAGTACAATACAACCATTATCCCCGAGCCTAGTGCCCACAGTTTTACCTATCCTCATCCAACAAAATGAGTCCTCTCTAAGAATTGTATAGGTCTTCCAGGGGTTCTTATGATATGCTGTTTCCAGGAGTAACCATAGAGTCATCCTGGGGCACCTAACAAATTCTCTCCAGAAAGTTTCTAGGTTCTCCAACATGATTTTAGGTGAACTTCCAATGTAACTTGTTCATTTCAATAGGGTTCACTATTACTAAGCTTTTTCCATGGTAAGTCCCCTGCAAACATGACGATGATACTTTACATATTAAAAGACATACCTCCAACAAGTTTGTTAGGGGCATCCCATAGATGGAGAGTATCTGGCTATGATGCTCATACCTTTTACAAAGTCAAAATTATTGGCAAAAAGTAAAATTTTCTAGGAGACATCCATAATACAGTATAAGGAAATATTTTGTACAGAAACCATTCTGAAAACACTGCATAGGATGTGTATACCTTACGATTCCTTTCCTTTGTTTTTGCTTGCTTGCTTGTGGATTGCACATTTTTGGCCCATTGGTTTTGGGCCATATTGTTGTGTTCCTATTCCCGACTTGTGGCAACCTTAAGGGGTTTTCTTGGCAAGTTTTATTTAAAGAGGTTTTGCTTTTGCTTTCTTTTGAAGCTGAAAGGAATTGACTTGCCCAAGGTCACCCAATGGGTTTCTGTAACTGACTTGGGATTTCATCCTGGTCACTTGTATTGCTCAAATCACTACCCCATATTGTTTCTCTATGCATAAAAGCTTTCAGAATCTAGCCTTTTGTCAGCTGCTATGCATTTTTCAACTTTGTCGCTGTTGTGTTAAGTAGGTTTTCTGATGAAAAACATTATCTTACCCAACTTTGATTATGAGTACAGATTGAGTCTCCTTTATTTGGAAATCTCAAATACTAACACCCCCCAAACTTTTGCCACCAGTTGAACACTTCTTTACCTTTGGGGAAGCTGGTGGGGGGGGGGGGGTAGTCTCATGTCTTGTAGTTGCCAATGGTGGTGCACAGTGATATACAACAGCTTGTATTGATGATGGTCTAAATACCCTAAAGGTAGTCTGAATCTCATGGGCAAAAATATCTCACTCATAATAGAATACCATGTTGATCAAGACTCTTCAGTTACAGCCAAAACAAAGATGTGGCCATGGTAAATATGACATAAATATATTGCTTGTGTATCTGCCTTCCTTTGCAATACCAGGTATGTAGGATATATTTCAAAGGAAGTCGATCGACAAGGCAGATACACATGCAATATCATTATGTCATATTTACCATGGCCACATCTTTGTTCTGGCTGTCACTGAAGAGTCTTCATCAACATGGTATACTATTTTGAGTGAGATATTTTTACCCATAGATTTCAGACTACCATTCCACATAGTTTAGAAGAAGAATGTCTAAAGTGAGGCCTTATTCTTTCTATTGAAAATAATGTTCCCCCTACTGAATTGTGGGTTTTTACTCTTTTCCAAATATTTGAATAGCTTGAGAATAACCAGCTGCTCCGAAGCACCATTTTACCATTTTATTTGCTGATGGCACTATACCAAACTGTGCCAAAGCCCAATTGGGTTGATTTATACTGTGATGAACACTTAGCCAGGTTCAATGAATTATCAACAAGGCAAAATGTGTGTTTCTGTAGGGAAAAGAGTAAAGGGACTACTCATTGGGCTCTGCCAGGATACTACAGAGCACTATTCAAAGAATATGAAGGTTATTCTAAAGCATAGGATTATCTTCAACTGAATTTTCTTGCTGTACCTCTTTAAAGAATGTATGAATACAGTGCAAGGCTATATAGTTTCAGGGAAAAATTTCTTGTGATTTAATTAGATCAATGCATTCTTTTATATTTATTCTTCTTGATTGCAAAACCTTCTTTTAATACATTTGTAATTTTGCTTTAGCAAATAGTAAATGACTTGTAACTGCACTGGAATAAATCCCTGATCTTAAATGTATTTATTTATTTCTTACCCTCCCTCATGAGTATCAATTAAATATGAACAGCATTTGTCCTTTCACAAGTAAATGTTATACTGCATAGAAGATACTTTATATCCGTTTGGGCTCCTTATTGATCTTCAGAAATTGAGTTTGAGATCAAAATCTTTTGTTGGTGTGCTTTTCCTTGCTTGTTTTGTAGCAAATTGAAGCACACACAGTATTTTCACAAAGAATTTTTATTTTATGAAGATTCTTAGAAATCCATGGAAAAGAGCAAACCAAGAAAGGATATGTGTACAGCTTTCCATGTCAGGTCCCACTCTAGGAGAAAGGCAACATATACACGAAATGAAATAAATTTACAAATTCCTCCTATGTTTCCCAAGTGGAATTATCTTGCAAAGGGGAGTGTAGGGGTGTACCCAGACAGTGCCTAAAACATGCCGGTGTCTGCGTTTTTCCCTGGGGTGTCCAAACGACGCCTCATGTAAAAATGAATTCATTTTAGACAAAGCAGGAGAACCATGCTTTGTCCCAAATTAATTTGCCACCTGGTAAAACCCGGGTCTTTCCAGGTCTGGGCGCTGTGTGGATTATGCCTGAGAATCACCCCACACAACTTCCAGTCCCAATCCACACAGGTGTCTTGTGGTTTTTTGGCTCCTGGTGCCCAAAAACCTCAAAACAGCCTCCACCCCCTCCCAAAACCCCTTTAAGCCTTAAAACTCAAAAATAACTTACCCGGCTGCCATTCCCGTTTCTCCAGAACTCTATTTATTTATTTATTTACTCAACCCCCTAGGGGGGACTCAGGGTGGCTTACAACCGGCACAATTCAATGCCACAATTCAACAATAAAATACATAACAACAATAACCACAATAGTTAAAACATTCAATTAATACAATAACAACTAAAAAGCCTATCCAGTGGCCAACGTTCACCGAGTTCTAAAATCCGTAAGTCCATTCAGCATTACCATAGTCCTTTCCACATTCTGGTCGTCATTACCTTGTCAGTCTGCCAGATTACCCAAAGGCCTGGTCCCATATCCATGTTTTCAGCTTCCTTCTGAAGGAGAGGAGGGATGTTGATGACCTAATTTCCCTGGGGAGTGAGTTCCACAGGTGAGGGGCCACCACTGAGAAGGCCCTGTCCCTCGTCCCTACCAGCCTCACTTGTGATAAAGGCGGGGCCGAGAGCAGGGCCTCCCCAGAAGATCTTAGACCCGTCGCAAACTAGCCTCCTGCGGGAGCAAACTGTGCCAGCATGTCCCTGACGTCATGAGACTCCGCCTCTCTCCCCGCCCCTTTCTCCGCCTCTTTCTCCGTGCCAGAGTGGTTTTTCCTTTGCTAGGGCAGCATTGCCAGCATACTCTCGTTGTTGAATTCTGCCAACAACGAGAGTATGCTGGCAATGCTGCCCTAGCAAAGGAAAAACCACTCTGGCACGGAGAAAGAGGCGGAGAAAGTGGCGGGGAGAGAGGCGCAGTCTCATGACGTCAGGGACGTGCTGGCACAATTTGCTCCTGCAGGAGGCTAGTTTGCGGCGGCTCTTAAACTCCGAGGTGGGACATAGAAGGAGATACCTTCGGACAGGTATGCTGGGCCGTTCTACTGACACATAGAAATGACACGCCATGAGAAGGGAGGGGAGGAGGAAAATTCCTCCTCCCCCTTCTTGTGGTGCATTATTTCTACACACCAGGAGAGCTCCGGAGAAAGGGGAATGGCAGCTGAGTAAGTTATTTTTGAGTTTTAAGGCTTTTTGGGATGGGGGTTGTTTGGGTCTGGACCCCCCCCCCCCAGGAAAGAACGGATGTTGGAGGGAAGGTGTGCGGACTTTAACCTGGGCCCAATCAAAATTAAGAAACCTGATTGGGCCGGATTAAAGTCATGTGTGGACCTGCCCTAGGTGAGCTGAGAGAATGAAGTTGGCAGCATAAGCTTTTGTGGACTAAGTCTACTTCCTCAGATACACAGTATAGATCATTACATAATGAAATAAGAAGCCAAAAGATATAAATCACAACCAGATGCACTCTGACAAAAGATTGATTTTTTTTTTAAAATGGCATTGCTATGTTTTGGCATATATTACACAATGAGGTAGAATGTTTGCATAATAGTTGGGTAGAATGTTTGTGTTTGAGTTTTTTGAAAACTCCTTGCTGCAATAAAAATATTGTATATGATGGATATATCCCCCTGGGAGGATTGTAAAGGATCCCTGCTTTAATTATTGTAGACCCATATAGCATGCTATATGCTACAGTGTATTAATACAGTGTTTTGTTGTGACACACAGAGACATGACGGGAGGAAACAAAATGAAGGCACGCACAAAAGCATCGAAGCAGTTGTTGCACGCCTTGAGAAACAAAATGGAATGAGTCTCAGTAGCAATTCCAGTCCTGAGGCAACATTTTTTGAACCTTCAGAAAGGATGAACAATATGGACGATGCGGTAGTTCCTCGAGTTCTTTATGAAGAATTACTGAGAAGCTATCAGCAACAGCAGGAAGAAATGAGACACATTCAGCAAGAACTTGAAAGAACAAGAAGACAGCTTGTTCAGCAAGCGAAAAAGCTAAAAGAATATGGGACATTAGTGTCAGAAATGAAGGAGCTCAGAGACTTGAACAGGCGGCTACAAGATGTACTGCTTCTCAGACTAGGCAGTGGTAAGTGCTTGAATGTGGTAAGCAGGAACAAGTTTTAAAATAATTTAATTTTTGTATAACGTGACTGAATTTTTATACGAAATAATGCAGTCAGTCCTCCACATTCATGGATATAACCTTTGCATATTTGATTATTTGTTGCTACCACCACTGTGGTGCTACACCATTTTCAATAAGGACTTAAAAAAAAAACAGGGTTGATCATGAACTGTAGTTGGTCAAGTCATGCTTAGCCAGTGGTCAAATCTATAGTGGCTGGGAGGAAGCCAAACTGGTGGGGTGGCTGGGTCTGCATTCCCTCTCTCACTCATTCATGTGGTGGTTGGATGGGTTGGAGGAACAGATGGAAGGTAGAAAACTTAGTGGGAAGGGGGGTAGCCGGGAAGAGAAGGCACTTCTCCATTGAAAATAATAATTTTATTTATAACCTGCCTTATCTCCCTGAGGGGACTCAGGGCAGTTTCCAGTAGAGGATGGCAAACATTCAAAGCCATAAAACAATACAAAATGAACAAATGTTTCTGCTCCAAATTTCCTGCAGTCATGAGTGGGCTTTCCTCATTTTCGTCCTGTGCTGCTCCCCACCTCACAAGCACACATGCTCTCTTTCTCTTCATCATCTCCACCACCCGCTCCCTTGATTTAATCTTTCACATTGATGCAATCCCTGCCATCAGCCCTCGTCACCTCCTCCTCCTCTTGTTTCATATAGGGAGGTAGCACATACATGTTGCACCCCAACATGTGACTGTGATTGCATGGTAGAAGGAGATACACTTTGAAGTGGCGGGGGGCGAAGGAGAGAGGTGAGTGAATGGCCAGTGTAACCGGCCTTTCAGGTATGCTTAGGGCTCTTTCTACACCATGTGCGCTTGTGAGTGGTGGAAGCGGGAGGGAGAAAATGGGGAAAGTCCCCTTGTGACCATAGGTCTGGCAGTGGAACTCAAGAGCAAGTTGCAAAACAGTAAATAGAAAAGAGCTCCTCTGCTTCTCTTTGCTTCAGTTTTCCTTTATCTCTTCCATCCTATCATCTTCCCCTTTTCCTCTAGAATGAGTAAGCAGCTGAGGGAACATATTCACACTGTAGAGGCATTTTTACTTTTTTTCACTTTCATGGGAATTCTTCACCCTTAACTTCCATGAAAGTTGAGGGTCAACAGTAGCACTGTTGTTACTAGCCATACTGCTTAGCCATTTCCTTCTGTGATGAAAATTCTGGATTCATTTTATTTTTATTAAAATAATAGCAATACTATAATAGTAGTTCCAATAGTGACAAGTGCTCTGCGAAAAGTCACAAATTGACTGACAATATATGAGTTGCAAAAAGCAACACTGCTTGGAACACTTCACATAATTTGATGATAGCTGGTAGACTGTTACACTGATATTGGTGATAATGATGGAAGAGGAAACGCTTTATGTGACACTAAGATTGAATTGGTTTCCTCAAAGGACCATTTATGTTCACAGGATGCCATGAATGAGGACAAGAACTTTTGATGTACTCATCCCCTAATATTATATGTTACTATAATATAATGTGCTGTATATGCTCATGTTTACATCTAAGAAATTTTGTCAAAAATTGACCCCCAAAATCAATTAGTCAGTGCAAGTGCTTGGCTTTAACTCTTACTAAGGAAGGAACCATCCCCATCTCTGAATAGGGTGGTAACAAATAAGTGTTTATTCTATCCTGAAGAGAATGTAAAAGAAGCTCAACCCTCCCTGTCCTCTCCTCCATGGTGCTACTTCTTAAGCTATTTGAATACCTGGGTAGGAAAATGGCATCAGCAGTGACAGCTCTGTCTTGCTTCTTTCAGAGGTGCTCTGAAAAATGAAAGTGGGTTAGTAGTTCTTTTAGCTTTCACTTTTTTGCCACTCTAGTCATAGGAGGGATGCTTTTTTAAAATAAGATTTATTACTGTACCTTAACTTTTATCAGAAAAGGAATCATCCCCTTTTCTGGGTAGAGTGGTGGAAGGTCTTGTATATGACTGTGACTGGGGCAACTAGCCCCTCTGAGGCGGCATTGGTGTGTATCCTTCTCCATAGAATGACCCTTGACTTATCCACAAGTCATATCAAAATCCATAATTTTACCTCAAAATATATGTGTTCTTGAGGTTGACTTACATATCAAGTACCTAAAAGCATGACACTTTAGTGACACATCACTGTGATATCAAATACTATAGTGTACGTAGTGATCTCAGATATTTGTTAAATGGCAATAGGACAAAAAAAACCCTCTTGAGTAAGAGATTCTGTTATTTGGACTGGGACTTGCTTCTGGAGAAGTCTACATAGGTTTGCAGACCTATATACATTGAGTTAAAAGTTTAATTTGTTCCATGATTGAGCTCTTAACTCAATTTGCTCTTATATCAAAACAGATTTCCCACTGAAATGATATTTAACTGTTTCGGCTGCCCAAACCCCCTGATCACACAACTTTTTTTGTTACATGTTTTTAAATAAGAAAAGGTACTTTATAAATATCACATAATGTATGAATGCACATTTACATGGAAGAATAAAAAAGACAGGTCAACTTTAAAATAGTAGAAGCTCGAAGTTGTGGCACAATGGTAGAAGCACAGAGTTGCGGCAAGGAATCACAAAGCACAAGGTGAAGATGCAGAAACATCGTCTTCATACTGTACTCATTCCAACCTCCCTCCCTCTCTTCATAAAGCCAAACATACCAGGAATAAAAATCACACAAAATCAACTAACTCAAAGTTGCTCAAAGAAAGCCTTGTACTCTTGTGCTAACATTTCCTCTGGTGCTAGCCCTTTACTCAAAATGCCGCTCGTATGTCAAAACAAAACATGGACCGAGCAATGGCTCTTAACTCAAACACTGCTCGTATGTCAAAGCAAAACCCAGGCCGAGCAATGGCTCTTAATAGTTTGCTGACAGGCTTAAGTTTTCCTTCCAAAATAATTTAGTACAGCTTAAATGTCTAAATTAGCTTTGCAGTGTCGGGAATTTAGCTATAAGTTCAGCAGTCCTTGCCTTTAAAAGTGCGAAATCAAAAGAAGTGCTTCTTTCAATTTGTTACACATTGAACAGATAATGGGTCATGGTCAAGTGTAAAATTTAAGGTAATGTTAATTTGAGACTGTGTAAAAAGAGTTTTCTAGGAAATGACCTGTGACTAAGTTAACATGACTAATACAATCAGAGTTTCCATTGTCCGACATGTAACAGAAGTATACCTGCAAGCAAGACACAGTTCGTACATCAGTGTCTTTGTCATGCATATACATGTTATAATTCAGCATCAAGTTCAAATGCAAACTAACTGCAAAGCTTGTGGCAAGGCTTTTAAATTCCTCGTTAAAATAAAAATAATTGCATATCAGCTATATTTTTGATGCACATTTTCCCCTTAAGGATCATAGTAGTGTTCATAGGAATTCACACTTGGCCATGACAGCACCCCAAATGATTTGTTTCTTTTTAACCTAACATAAAAAGAAATTTTGTATTTCTTTTCATTACGAGTTGCATCACAAGATCTCATATAGTTTCTAAAATTCCTTTTGCTGAATTTAACAGTAACAAAATTATTAACTGGCATCAAATTCATGAGGTATTTTTTATTTGTAGGAGTGGAAGAAGGGGAGATTCCTTATGATAGGGGAGAAGAGTATATAAGTGAAAGAGATCACTACTTTCTTTATCTCCAGCTTTGCCTCTTCCCCAATTGCCAGGTTCAACAGAGATGCAGAAATGAAAGAGCATATGTACAAGAGGATACCCTTTAAAAAAATTCGGTCTCCCTGAGAAATCTTGAAGAAAGTAAACCGAGTCAATTGTCATAGGGAGATACTTTCAGCCATGCAGAGACTAGCTTAAATTTTTGAATAGTTCTTGTTTATTTATTTCCAAGTAAGGGTGGCTCAGAACTTGTGTATTGCTATTTGATTGAATCCTGATTGTGTTGATATTTGATTCAATCTTTAGACTACTTAGTAAAAGGATTACACTTTTGTCATCAAGTTAAATTCACTAGAATATTCCACAAACTTTATGCTGTCTTTATTCCCTGTGTTCAGTTGTTAACTTTAAAAAGGAAGGACACTCCTCCTACTGTATATCTTGGTGGGATACTGGAAATGAAACAGTACGATCAGAGAGAATTAACATAGGTTAGATATGGGTGAGTGTTTTGAAGATTTCTCTACAAAAAATGCTGCAAAATCCAACAAAAATCAGTTTTGGAGTTAAATGTGAATGTTGCAGTATTCATAAGAATGTAATCAGGATTGTAATCAGGATTAACAGGATGGAAATGCCCTAGTTTGCAGTACGTGATAATTCAGAGAACCGCAGAAACACTTATTTGTTTTTTAAGGATTTCTGGTCCAAAACATTATTTTCCATTGCTTCAAGATTCAGGAATGTTTACATTTTTAGACTGACCTGATTTTATATGATATGATTAGCTATGGAGCAAATCTGTTTTGTTTCATCTTTTCCTTTGCAAGTGGGAGTGATCCAGCAGTATGGATGAACACATTGGTTGCCCATGATAAGCCACAGTTCCCACAGTAGCTTAGTTTGTCATTTTATATGATAACAGCCAGTATGGAAGTGGCCTAGAATTTTAGAATTCAACATATGTACGCTAACCTTTTTTCTTTCTCTTTTGGACATTATATGTGATGCAGAAACTTGCCTTATTGTAATCAAGTGTTCTTTTTAATATAGACTGTTACTCAGTTCTTTAAAGGGGCAACAGTGATATGAAGGAAGCTTGGGGCAAAGAACTATGGAAGAAAAAAGAAGGGAGTACAGTTCTTTTAAGATTATAATTCTGCTTTCTAGACCAGAATGCTTTACCATATGCAAATAAAAAGAATATTTTTCATTGAGGGATTTTCCTTCTTTGCATGCATGTGCTATGTTTAGATAACACATTTCTGTTGACTTTTAGAAACCTCCCCTAACTGCACAATTTCTTTCCTGCTTATTGAAGCATAAAACCTACAAAGAAAAAGAAAATTTAAAAGTAAGCATGGTGCATAGCAAATTAGGCACACAACACCAATTAGTAAAAAGGCAGTAAAGGAAATGCATATCTAATTCACAACATGCTGTGCCATAAATACAACTGTTAGTAGTTTATAAAATCACTGAAAAGTTTCTCTGGCTCACAGAGGCTTTAGTTTTGGTATGAAAAACTGTCCCAAGATTTACAACATAAATGAAGACAGTGCTTTGTGTCACTAACTCCTTAATAACAGAACCTTGTAGGTCTCTGGGTTCTTATTATTGTAGAGCTTACCAGACATACTACTTTAGGAACATATGCAATGTCATAAGCATGAACCTATAGAATATCAGCAAGAGTAAAAGGGGAATAATGCCGCAAAAAAAGATATCTCAAATGTTGGATCTGAGATAACATGTGCATTCCCCAAATAAATTTGTTATTCTTATCTTGTTGATCTGTATTGGTTTTCCATGATGTAGGGGAAGCAGAAATACATTTTGCATATTCCTTGAATTTTCAGGGTGCAGGGACGGACATTCCTTCATATGGAAGTATCCTGTTATGTTTCCATTGAATATCCCAAGTAACACAAGGCAATGGAAATAAAGAGAGCCCTGGCTTGTCAGAGTGTGTGCTAGCTGAATGGAAAGCAACCATTTCTTACTTATCTATAACAACGAGATGTCGGGCAGCTTTGTGAAATGTCCGGCTCTCATCCTCCAAGATTTCATCATTACAACATTGACTTCCTATGAAACTTCGAGTTTGCCATTTTTCTTCCCACAGCCCTCTGGTTCTTTGGAAACGATGGGAGCATTTAGTATTCCCATCATGTCTGAAACAGAAAAACGAGAGAAGAATTGGGTTAATTGCGCTGACAATTTGAAACATTCTAGAGTTCTAAAGGATACTTTTTGACGGTAACTCCATCCACCTTCCCGATGATATATAATGGACAGGCATCGCCTTTGCCTCAGTTCTATAGTCAGATAGTCTTTTCAGTACTAGATTAGATAGTCTTTAGTTAGAACTCGATCCTTTCCGCTAGCAGGGTTCCCTTCCAGCTCAGCTAATCAGTTAGTTGGCTAGTTTTTTGTTTTTTCTTTTTTTTGTACTCCTGTGGACCTCTCAAAATTTCTATCTGTCTGAATCGTGGGAGGCATGCCATGATGATTACCACATCATTAAAGTTATGTGCAGTCTGTAAGACCAAAATATCTAATAATGATGGCAATTCCTGCTGCTTAATCTGGTCATGGCCTGTAAGATTTGCCAGACTTTCACAACAGCACGGAGGAAAAAACAGAGATCATTGTCTAAAAGTGGCCCTCTACATCATCCTTCAAGGTTGGCCTTCCTTCTCTATCTCTACCACTCCTGAAACTCCCTCTGTACCATCCAACAGACTTTGTAAGTCTGCCAAGGCCAAATCTGATGCTACATTGGCGGAGGCTCCTACTCTTTCAACTTCCATGTCCAAATGCACTCACTCAGATGACACATATACAAAAAAAATCTTAAAAGCTCAAGGCAATGGTTGGCAGAAGCTTCTTTGCAAAAACAAAAAACCAAAAAAACACCTCGGCCCTGGCTGCTGATTCAGACAGTCCTAGGAAGAACGAGGACAAGTCTGAGTGCTTTGAGTGTGGGACTATACCAATGCCTCAGGAGCCTTGCATCCTTGTTGAAGGACAACCTCCTGAAGAGCCAATCCAGACTTCCCAATAGCCTATGGTCAAAAAGGACCCTTAACAATCTCAATCTAGGACATCAACATTATCCCTCTGCCATTAGGAGGCAGAAGCCAAAACATGGTTGATTCTGATCAAGTGCCATCCCACTGCAGTCTTTGCAAAGTATCCTCTCTCACTCCCCACTAAGGTCCAGATGTCATAGAAGTTTGCTGACTCATCATAGCTTCTATGGTCCCCTGGCTGTTGAGGTCATTGGTTTCTGTTGACACAAGGCACGCAGTTAACAAAGTGCCCATAATCCTATGCATGCATCGATCCAGGTCCCAGGTCCTTAAGACCTCGATGCTGACAGCTGTCCATGACCTAACATATATGGGTTCCCACCTTCATACTCCTATAACTGTGGAACCTGCTGCACACAAGCCTGAGCTGGATAAGAAATTGAGGACTATGACTGATTCTGTGTGCCTTCTCTCCCCAGACCTGGAGGTGACCCACCTCAACCCTCCATCCCCAGCATTGATCTCTTAGCTTCCAAAAAAACAGTTAAGTCCAGGTTGGTAGAAAAAAGAAAGTGGTTCCATTCCTCTTGTTCCTGCTTCCCCATTTAAGCTCCTGTCTATCATTGATTTTGCCCTGTCCTGTGTTCACCAAAAAGAGAAGCTGTGGTAATCACAAGGTAGAAGAAATGCAAGTTCTAATCCTTTGTCTTGAGGTGAAAATGTGTGTGTGGGAGAAGAAGCTGGATGGGTGGAGGGGAATACATTATTAAGAATTATTTTCTCACACAAAATGAAGAGAAGCTCTTCTTTTAAAACATCATTTTGAAATAGTGTTGTCAGGGCTAATTCTTGAAACTCAGATTCAAATAGCATAATAGTACTAATGATATATATTTTAATATGTCTAGTTGGATCCTTATAACCAAGGTGAAAGAAGAAAGTGCAAAAGTTAGGTTGCAGTAAAACATTAAAAAAATCAAGATTATGGCAACCAGATTATTGATAACTGGCAATTAGAGGGAGAAAACATTTGGCAGTGACAGACTTCGTATTTCTAGGCTTGAAGATTACTGCAGAGGCAGATTGCAGCCAGGAAATCAGAAGATGTTTACCTCTTGGGAGGAGCGCCATGACCAATCTTGATAAAATAGTGAAGAGTAGAGACATCACACTGGCAACGAAGATAGTTAAAGCAATGGTATTCCCCGTAGTAACCTATGGATGTGACAGCTGGACCATAAGGATGGCTGAGCGAAGGAAGATAGACACTTTCAAACTGGTGTTGGAGGAAAATTCTGAGAGTGCCTTGGACTGCAAGAAGACCAAACCAGTTCATACTCCAGGAAATAATGCCCGGCTTCTCACTGGAAAGAGGGATATTTAGAGGCAAACCTGAAGTACTTTGGCCACATAATGAGAAGACAGGAAAGTTTGGAAAATATAATGATGCTCGGGAAAATGGAAGGAAAAACGAAGAGGGGCCAACCAAGGGCAAGATGGATGAATGGTATCCTTGAAGTGACTGGCTTGAAGGAGCTGGGGATAGCAACAGCTGACAGGTAGCTCTGGCATGGGGCTGGTCCATGAGGTCACGAAGAGTCGGAAGCAACTGAACGATTAAACAACAACAGTTGGATTCTGAATAAAGGCATGTTCTAAAGATTTCATGTTGTCCTAGAATTATAAGTTGTTGTAGAATGCATAACAAGTTCAGATATTTCAGTTGGGAGTACAATGCAGAAATTGGTCAGTCTTTTGTTAGTGGTGGCAAAATCTTACCACAATGTATCTTATAACTCTTCTTTACTCATCACTTCTCAATTGTAGTCACCTTCCATTTGATTTTGCATGATAGCAAGGATAAGAAAATAACTAGCCCAAGACCACCAAGAGAGTTTTATACTTGAGTGATTTCAACCTGGATTTCCCCACTCGAAACTCAGCACTCCTGCCATTATTCTGCTGTAGTTGCACTTAAATGTTTTCAATGGTGTGCTTTGCAGCAGATATAGTTACCACCTTTATTTTAAGAAAGAAAGAAACATTTTAGAATTAAGAAATACAAAAGTACCATTTACTATTTTATATGAGTTACTTAAAAAAGATCGGGAGTCAGCATGGTGGTGTGGTTTGAGGATTAAGACTAGGACCTTTCTGCATTGCCATATGAAATCCAAATTATCCACTTAATAATGTGGATTATCTGCTTTGATAATCTGGATTATATGACAGTGTAGAAGGGGCCTAGGATTCTGGAGACCAGAGTTCAAGTCTGCACTTGGCCATGGAAATCTACTAGGTGACATTGAGCAAGTTACATTCTCTCAGCTTCAGAGGCAACCTCCATCCAAACAAATATTGCTAAGAAAACCTCATGGTCTCTAAGTCAGAAATTACTTGATTGTGCAGAACAATAACAAGGTGTTTGAGAAATTGAACATTATATGTACTTCAGATTTCCATTTAGGGAAAATACTTAAGAAAACATGTGTGTGATTTTCCTCCCTGAATTCAGTTTTAAGGAAACTATCGACTCATCATTTGGGAGGCCTGTAGGTTTTCCTAAATTAGGTGGTAAACCACAGCTTTAGTTAAGCATGCCAGTCCCAGAATGTTGGGAAGATTGTTGTATTTTCAGTACAAAAGAACAAAGTGCTGACTAATTTCTTTACAATACTGTGGTTTTTATTATTCTTGGTCTCTGTGCTTCTCATTATTACAGTAGAAGGTAAAAGTCCAAACCCACAGTCTTCCCTTTACAATCTTGATGGAATGCTGATGTCTGCCACACCCTGTAGTTTCTATAAAGTTCTGTTTAGGTGGTAAGAAAGTCTGTTGTTTCAAGCTATTGATAGAAGGGGTAAAAAAGGCACATTGAAGGGAGTTTACGCCCTCTCCCCCAATATATTCAATTACTTGTTATATTTAACACCAGCAATTTATATTACCACAAAATAATATACATTCAAAAATATAGGAGAGGGAAGGAAAAAAGACAAGAAAAAGTATTCTTATTTCACCAACACACATCTAATACATAATCTCATTAAAGTTGGTAAAAGCCATTACCACAGCTTAATTACGTCATTAGAGTTTGTCTTTCTTGCAATATTTATGCATTTTTCCAGCCTTCAGAAATTTTTCATCCGTCATACTGGTATGTTTAGAAGCCACATTAATTTGTCCATTTGGGTCAACTCAGCAAGTGGAACAATCCATTCTTCCATCATCTGTGCTTCAGTCTATTTCCAAATTTGAGTAAAGCATAATCTTGGTGGTGTTGTCATTTACAATCTAAATCTTTAACAATAATGCTCTGCAGAAATATTTCTAGTAACATTACTATGTGTAGTTTTAATTTTTGGAATGAACAAATAAATCTTAGACCAGTAATTTTTCATTTTATCGCAAGTTCATCAGATTTGAAAAAGAAATTCTCCTTATATATTATATATAACAAGCCACGAGAATAAAGATGAAGATCCACCCAGAGGAAAAGTGTTCTTGCCATACATCAAGGGAACCACTGACCGCATAGGGAAGCTGATGAGGAAACACAACATACAAACTATCTACAGACCCACCAAGAAAATCCAACAAATGCTACGTTCAGCAAAGGACAAGAGGGATCCTCTCACTTCTGCAGGAGTCTACTGTGTACCATGCAGCTGTGGACAAGTCTACATAGGGACCACCAAATGCAGCGCCCAAACACAAATCAAGGAACATGAAAGGCACTGCAGACTACTTCAACCAGAGAAATCAGCCATAGCAGAGCACCTGATGAACCAACCTGGACACAGCATTTTATTTGAGAACACAGAAATGCTGGACCACTCTCACAACCACCAAGTCAGACTACACAGAGAAGAGATTGAAATACACAAGCATGTGGACAATTTCAACAGAAAGGAGGAAACCATGAAAATGAACAAAATCTGGCTACCAGTATTAAAAAAAACTGTAAAATTGCAACAGCACAACAACAGAGAGGAAGCAGGCATCTAATTACCTCTCAACAAAAGTTTGCCCCAGGCACAGTCAGGCCATTGTATGCTAATCAAGGTGGTCAGTTGAAATATTCACACCTAGCTCCAGCAGACAAGAGTCCTTTGTCTCACCCTGGTCATTCCACAGATATATAAACCCTTTTGCCTAGTTCCAACAGACCTCACTACCTCTGAGGATGCTTGCCATAGATGCAAGCGAAACGTCAGGAGAGAATGCCTCTAGACCATGGCCATGTAGCCCGAAAAAACCTACAACAACCCAGTAGGCTTGGGCGGTTTTGTTCGTTAATTTCGTAATTCGTTATTAATTTGTATTTAAATTAGCTTACGATCCGATATTGAGCCATGCAGGAGTAATTAAAAATCGAAACAATTTTTTCAATTTATTTCGTAATTGTTTCGTAATTGTTTCGTAATTATTTCCGTATGTCTGGTGCAAGTTTTAGGGTTGTTGTTTGTTTTATCAGTGATAAAAAATAAATTATCACACCAACAGTCAACAACAGAGGGAGAGGGAAGCTTCAGAAGTTCCCCCTGTCCCATTTGGAGGGTTATTTAGCATATTGCACAATCGCGTCCGCCATTAACGAATCGATTCGTAATTGTTTTGTAATTGTTTCGTAATTTTACGAAATTTTGTATATTTCGAACTTTTTTAAAGAAAAATTTCGGAATTCTTTTAAAAAACGAAATGCAAAAACCCCCTAAAAACGAAAGGAGTTTAGAACCAAATTTTTCCGTAGTTACCCAAGCCTACAACCAAATGATTCTCACCATGAAAGCCTTCGACAATACAAATTCTCCTTATCTGCTGTTTTGTTCAGTGGTCTTCTACCCAATTTCATGTCAATCATTTTGGTAGTGTTCTCTGTATAAAGATGGTGAGCTGCACAGAAGATCCAAACAACAGCTGTGTGCCACCATGACAAATGTTGGTTTGAATATGTTGGCCTTTGGGAAATAGTTTCTCTACAATTTCAAGATACTGTGTAAGAAATTATAACATCTTAAGCTGGTAAAATTCATTTGGGTTGTAGATGTGATCAGACAGTGGCTATTCCAGAAACATAACTTATTTATTCTAAGAATATCAATAGTTGGGATAGGTTGGGATAGTTTAATGTTGTGGTTTAGAGCAGGTAAGAATTTGAACATGCATTAATCAAGGTATAATAAGTCAGCTTGCTTACAAGGATGTAACTTTGTTTGTCGTATGCCAGGACTCGGCTGGTATCAAGGGCTGAGGTTTATTAAACAAAAAAGGTTTGGCCAACAAAAAAGAACTGCAGCACACAGCTGGAGTAATGATGAACACATGCCAAGCTGAAAAGTCCAATTAATGCAGACAAGCCAAGTACTAAGAAATCCCAAAGCTACAGTCCAGTAGATGTTCCAAGTTCACTTATCAGAGTTCTTTAAACAATGTTCAAGAATCCAAGATCACAAGCAGTAGTCAGAGTTCTGAAGTCAAGCCAGGAGCAGTCAGGGGTCAAACTGAAGTTCAAGTTCATAAATCAAAGCCAGGAAGTTAGTCCAGAATTCAAAATCAAGGATTCAAGATTCAGCATAATCTAGAACAGGATTCCAGGAATAAGGTCAGAGTCCAGAATTCTAGCCCTCAGCTTTGAGTCTTCTTTAGAGGAGATAAAGTGGGGCATAAAATAAATATAATAATAATAATAACTCAGCAGAACCAAGATCCAGGACAAGAATACCAATGCACAATGTTATCTGCTATCAAAGATCCATCTCTTCCAACCCCTTTTTATTAAGAGATCTCAGCTGTAGCTCATTTCAGCAAGCCTTCACCGATAATCTTGGAAGCCTGAGATACTTTCTTTGAGGAAGAGGTGGTCAGATTCAGCCCTTCCAAGCTTGCTGCAACACCAAGAAGATTCCTCCTCTCCTGGAGACCTGCTCCCAGCAGTAACTGAACCAGGCCAGACACACAGCTGGCCTTAACAGTGTGTTACCAAGTATTTTTGGCTTATGATCAGTTCATTATTTTCTTCTTTTTCAAGCTTTACATATCTTTGTACTTGGTTTTCTCTCTCTCTGAAATAAATGTTTTAAGAAATAAAATAAAAGCAGTATTGTGACAAGCTTTCCAAGAAATCAGTAATTGAATTTGTGCTGAATCAATTCAACTCTCCCGTTCCCTTATAATTCCAGTTCTTTGCCAATTATTTATCATATTTGTCTTCTGTAGTCTGAAGTGTGTTCAGATTTTTCCTGTTAAGTTATAGTATATTGAACCTATTACGAAAATATATGTCTCTAATAAAGCAATAGGGGTTGTTGTTACTCATGGTGTAGGGTTTTTTAAAAGTTAGATCCCTTTTTTATTCTGTTGTAATCTGACCAATTGACAGCAAAATCCATTTAAGATGTTGATATTAATGCTTCTTAATATATTGCATCTTTTTAAAACCTTTGTAGGCCCAGCCCTAGAACTTGAAAAAGTAACACCAGAATCCATTGAGCCTGAGTCTGAAGTACAGACCACTTTCAGTGAAGAAGCAAACACATCAACATACTATCCAGCTGCTGTTCCAGTAATGGACAAATATATTCTTGAGAATGGAAAGGTATTCTAAGAGACAACTTCTAAACATAAAGTGGAATTATGGTGTATTTTATGTCACTCATGTAACATCAAGAGTCATACCTATAAGATTCTGACAGATATTTCCTGAGTTGACACCTCAGAGCCTTTGGTGATGTTTTGACACTTATTCAGCAAAATCCACCCACAAACCACACCCGGAAGGAAAATACCGGTACATAGCTTTGGGAGAACTTGCATATCTTCTTAGACATGCGTGTCTTGGGAATCCGGGAAGTAGCTCAGAACTCCTTTGTTTGACAAAGATAACTGAGCATACATCTTTCTTAGACAGTATTCACTATAGGAGAGCTTTCATGGTGATGTGAATGACTTGTTAATTTAGTTGATTTATGGAACAATTTTATTTCCATTTATTTCCTTTCATTTCAGGAATTTTCACATAATTTATGTTTCAGGCTGATTCTCATATAGTAATGTTTTTAATCTGGAGGGATTAAAGGCAGGTGTGTGCTTTGTAAAGATAGTGTTATGGTGTTATGAAAGATGAAACAGGTCACTTCATTATCACTTTTCAATTGCATATGCCAACTGCTAATTGACTGCTATTTTATTTTACATTTCAGGTTCATCTTGGCAGTGGCATCTGGGTAGATGAGGAGAAGTGGCACCAGCTGCAAGTAACACAAGGAGATTCAAAGTATACAAAAAACTTAGCCGTTATGATCTGGGGAACCGATGTTCTCAAAAACAGAAGCGTTACAGGAGTTGCAACCAAAAAAAAGAAAGACGCTGTTCCCAAACCACCGTTGTCACCTCACAAATTAAGTATTGTCAGGGGTAAGATATTTCTAAATCTGATAGTTCTTCAGAAATTGTGCTCTCAGAATACTATAAAAATGATCCCAAAAGTCCTATGTGTTTAATACACAAGAGGATGTAGTATGGGTGCCAAAATTACAATACAGTTCTAGTGGATTCACTACTGTAGGTTTTCCAAGCAGGAATGAATGGAGAAAACACACAAAACCAGGAAATACAATAAACAGTGTATAAACAACACCCACAATGTCATTTGAAACACTGTAATTGTCCACCAATCTGGGCATGTGCCTGTAATGATATTTATTCACAGGAATGAGGGCACTCGGGTTGATGAAAATGCACCCAACATCAGCCTGCATATGCTGCTATGCCAAACACCCTTCTCTCCATCAACCCCAGGAGCACAGTTAGCAGCAATCGCAATTCTACAGGTTCATTTAAGCAGGGCTTCAAATACTCCTATTTTCAAACTAAGCAAAATAAATAACTATAGTATGCATACTCCAAGGGAGACAACTGAGCGAATAGTGGAATGACTGATTCCCAGGTTCCCCGCCTGTCTAACAGAGGCTGGATAGCCATCTGTCGGGGGTTCTTTGAATGCAATTTTCCTGCTTCTTGCCAGGGGGTTGGACTGGATGGCCCATGAGGTCTTTTCCAACTCTATGATTCTTTCATGGAGTGCCATGCTCAGGTCAGGTGAAGCTGAACCTGAGTGCACAGCTTCTGCCTCAGCTTTCTACCTTCATGGGCAGAAAATGAATTATGAATACATTTCCTCTCTTCCCGCTAGTGCAGTGGTTCTCAACCTGGGGTCCCCAGATGTTTTTGGCCTACAACTCCCAGAAATCCTAGCCAGTTTACCAGCTATTAGGATTTCTGGGAGTTGGGGGCTAAAAACATCTAGGGACCCCAGGTTGAGAACCACTGCACTAGTGGGTTACAGTGCAGTGAAATCTATGGGCATTGTGTTTACTTCTTTTGCTTCATGGATTGAAACTGCAATCCTTTACATCAAAACATAGCCATGAGACATTGGCCGATGTGATTACCATAAGGGTTCCTCCCATTTCCTTGCTTGGCTGTATGACTTGTGCTTTCCTGACAGCCTTGTCTATTGAAATGGAGTAGAGGTTGCTATTTGGTTATTTGTATCTGAGTGTTAGCAGTATGCACTAGTTCCAATGTGTTTTCAGGGGACAAAGCATTTGCTTTAGTGCAAATTGTCCATTCCTCCTGTTTCCTTGTACCTCAGCTCTCTCTTGTGAATCCTGAGTATGAGTGGTACAGGACCACAGCTCTAACACATTTGAACATATATTTACTGAAGGAACATTCAGGGCAATCAGCATGTCTGTCAGGGTGATAGTGTATCTCGTGCTCTATGTATATATAGGATCAATGCACATCACACAGTATCTTTACCAAGTTACTATTTCTACATACATAGACAATATTTGTGGATATTAAGCCTTGTATTTTGCTAATCTCCCAAGTTTTTTATTCAAAATTCAGATAGGAAATCTACAATCTATTTTAAGAGGAAAAGACACAAAAAGGCAGTCTGATAAGTAAAAAGTAAATGCCATACTAATCAGATGTTTGAACAAAAAGTCCTGATTTGAAAATACAGTATGATTTTTTTTCTTTGATAGACCCTTCATGAATATGCTAAGAGACTATGAATGTCTGTCTATTTCAGGCAGGGAACAGTAGTTCAGAGGTCTTTTGAATTTGTGTGCAATCCCAAAAACCATTAGTACAAGTCAAATTAATTGAACTAAATATAACTTAAGTTATTATTGCACTCAACATTACAATCTTGGGTCTGTTTACTTCAAAATAAGTCCTGTTTTGTTCAGCGGGCTTTACTTTCTAATAATGTCCTTTATTTTATTTTATTTGCATTTCAAAATGAGAACTCATAAAATTTGTATCTGTGGAGTGACTTTTGCTTTTATTCTCTCGTTCTAAAACAGCTTCCTTAAGTTACATCTTTAAAATATGGATTTAAGCTTTAATGGAAGTAATATATCTTACTGTTTTAGTGGTCTCTGTTGTGCAATTTATTGTAAGGAAGTTATTAAAAATGGTACACAAACATTATAAACCCTGTTACTGAAAAATAACCTTTTATAAAACTTCTGAAAGGTGTCAAAGGGAACTGCAAAGGATGTAGAATACTTAATTGTCATTACCTTAATACAGTGCATTAACAGTGCTATAAAACATGTTAATTAAGTGAATCTTTATAGTTTTATGCCATATAAAGAAATAACTGCTACTGGAAAAAAGTAGGCAAAGCAGAAGTTGCTTAATTGGTCAGGATGTCACTTAATATTATCGGTAGTAATAGCCTGTATTTACAATGGCTTATACTACTGTAGGAAGAATTGTCCATTTCACAGTATAATATATTGTATATCAAGTGCCAATGTACTATCTCCCCCTGGGGAGATAGGGCAGTATATAGATAAAGTATTATTATTATTATTATTATTATTATTATTATTATTATTATTAAGCATGATTGACATAGCTTTTTTTTAATAATTAGGCTGTTTGCTGTTTTCTTTCTTCAGTCAGAGATTACAGAGGTTTTAATATCTGGACCCTATTTTGAAAGATGCCATCAATTGTTCCTATCCATGAGCAGATGCAAACACTCAGCTTCAAAGGAAATTGGGTTTCCTTTTTGCATACCTTCATTTTACATTTTCCCTCCAAGTGTTATTATTGGATAGCATAACCAATTTCTCCAGTAATTCTATATAACTGTTCATTGGATCCACCAGAGAAAGCTCTGGAATCCTTATCTGTCACAGAAATGTGCTGCTGCAGTGAATCACACTTTTGTTCAGCAGGGAACAAATGTTGTAAGCTCCTACTTCCTTTGAACTACCAGCTTCATTGGTGTCATTTAGACAAGAAAAATTTAGACAAATGGCAAAGCTGGGTTTGAGCAACTAGAAGACTTGCTGCCTTTGGCAAAAAGGGAGCATGGACATAACAAGAACATAGATTGTTCTCTAGAGCTTGCTCATGTGACCATGACTTTGATAAAGTGCTAAGAGTTTGGCTGGGATTTCAGAGGTCTGAGGTATAAATGTGTGCTAAAAGCCAGGGAATGCTAAATCCTAAGTCGCCTTCATTGCCATCAGAATCATGTTAAATAAAAAAATTACTCTGGGCTTTGTGGTGCTCAAGTTCATTTATTTTAATGAACTTAAAACACCCACAACTAAATGCAGAATTGATACTAGTCCAAGTGTTCAGAGACAGTGCCTTCTAATTCAGAATGGCAGGTGGAGACATTTGGTACTGTAGTATTAAATCTTGGCAGAAAGTGTGCTGTTTTATGACAGACTCGTTTATGATTAAGAAGTGTGCATGCATAGAATTAGCTGCCATTCCAGGCTTCCATGCAAAAACTCTCACATAATTTATGTTTGGGTTTTAAATTCTGGAAAAAAAAATTGTATTCCCTATGCTGTCCCTGGTATATATGGATTATATATTTGCTGAGTTGGTTTCTAAATGCCATTTTTCTTCATTTCAGAATGTTTATATGACAGGATAGCACAAGAAACTGTGGATGAGGCTGAAATTGCACAGAGACTCTCCAAAGTCAACAAGTACATTTGTGAAAAAATCATGGATATCAATAAATCGTGTAAAAACGAAGAAAGGCGAGAAGCAAAGTATAATTTGCAATAAATTTTGAATTTTTAATAAAGTGTTAGTAAAAACTCGGGTGGTGGTGGTCTTGATTTCATAGTGTTGATATCGATGGATCCAAAGTGTGACTTGTTTTACTGGTTTTGCTCATTTTTAAAGACACTCTGCGCCTGCTTAAAGCAGTAAAATTCCCTTAATGGAAAAATAGCACTGAATTCCCTAGTTGTGACATGCTGAGTGTGAACTTAGATGACAGTTTGGCAAATCCTTGACCTCTCCTTCCATCCTATTAAAGTTATTGGGGTTTTGTTTTGCAAGCTATCTCTGTACAGGAAAATTCAGTGAAATAAAAACTTAATGTGGTCGCACTTTTCATACGGCTTTAAAAGAAAGTTTATTAAAATGCTTTTTGTGAATCTAGATATTTAAAAATGATCTTGCTCTCTGAAGTGCAAGCTGATTTATTTTAGAATAGACTCCATTTAAAGTCACAGTGTCTGTTTTAAACCATGTATGATCCAAATCCACAGTTTATATCATTTGTGCTTTCGTATTCTAGGGATTGAGGGAGAACAGGTTTTCTTTACAAAAATGCTGCATTTGAACTGTGGTTCCTGTTCATTATGTATATTACAGCTGTTTTGGGAAGTCGTATCACCTAAAATCCCTTGTATTTTTTCCCAGAACACCACAATGTAGTAGAACAGAAAAAGAAATTTTTGCAAGAAACATATGTAATAGAATGTGTTAAGATTAAGTAGTGATAGCTTCTATTATATACATCAGCTATGGAACTTTATTAACATATGATTTGTGTTTCTAAGCCGAATTTTAGAAAAGTCAGAAGGGAAGTGGTGGCCTTGTTTGCCATTAGATGATGTGTGGATTTTTAAACATTTATTTTGTGGTATTTTATAAGTGAACTCCAAATGTGGCTGTTTCTGCATTCAAGAGCCTGTGGTAGGGGCATGTATTTCCCATCTTGGGCTTCATTCCTCTTCTAGGCATACAGCGGAGGAGATCGGCCTGTTCCCATGCCATTGTAGTTGACTAGGTTTTAACAGGAGGGATGGCAATTGGCTCTGCTATAGCTTTTGTTTTGGTGTTATTTTTCTTTCTTCCATAGCACCAGAGAGTGATTCTCTTGTGCCATGGTTCATTCAAGCCACCTGCCCTCCTTTGAGTTTCTGAGTTGGTTTCTTCTCTCCACATCTACACAGCATGGCATGGTTGAGAGCATTTGTCTGTTGCACATCATGACTTCCACCATTATGTCCTTTACCCAGCCCTGCCTCCATCATATACAGCCATACCAGTGCTTTTATACTATCAAATTATAATATTTTTGTTTCAATCTGGTCGCGTCAGTTGCAATAGAGCTCATCATATTTCCCATTTGGGGTTTGATATATGTGTCTACTCAAAAGGGGAAGAAGGAGGCCCATTGATGTTGGCTAAAGATGCAAAGGAATACAGTGTATCCAGAAGAGCAGTTTGAATAATAGTATTCTAAATATTTTAAATGAGGGTGTGGAAATGATTTGATAGGTAGCATTTAGATTTTCTTCCATATATCTACAATATGACCCTTGGGGATATGTTCAAAGACAATGAATACCACCACCTCCCTTCCCTGAATACTTTAATCACAAATAATAGCAAACTCTATATTTTGACTATAGAGCATTCCATAGAATAACACATAAAAACTTCTGGGAGGGAATATTTTTTGGAGTATGGGTAAGAAATCATGGATATCAGATCTGTGAATAAGGGAGGATCATATCTCCCCCCCCCCCCCAAAAAAAAATAGGAAAAGAGACTTTCTTTTTGGGGGGTCTTTTGTTTTGGTTGTTTTCCCTAAGATATCTTAACATTTTCATTGTAAAGAGGTTGTTTCTCATTGGGGCTTGTGTGCATTCTAATTAGCTCGAACAAACTAAATAATTAGAAAATCAAATAATGATGGACCAAAGGATAAGCAGATAAAGCCATTATGACAGCCAGCAAGCTCTACTTACCCCTTGTGATCTCCTTCATTTAATATGCATTGCTTTGAGAAATAAAACAAATGGTATTTGAAGTGTCTCCTAATGTTTTAAAGTTATATTCAAAAATGTTTTTAAGTATTATGGTCTAATAATTTTAAAAGGAAGTTCATTGCCTTGTTTCCCTCCCAAAGGAACTTGTTACAATAGCATTGCTACTTTCAAACAGTAAGCTGTTCCTTATTACATTGCTTCTTACTATTGAGGCATACAAGAGGTTTCTACTTTCTTTAAGCATACGAAATTGGGACTGAGGGTGGTGTATCTTTATAAAACTAAAAATCTCTGCTGTTCAAGTACTAGTTGATGAGATATATCATCCCACATACTATCTGTCTTATTGCTGCCATCCACATGTCCAGGAGTGGTTCGTAAGAAAACTTTCCTATTGGATAGCAATTAGAAGCCTTTAAATCAACTCTTAAGCAGAATATTAAATGTTTCTATAGTATTGTAAGCAGTGCAAGACTTCAATTTGATTTTAAAGTGGAACAATAATACATGAAGGGGGGCTTACTTTAATAGTTCAAATATTGTCCACCTCCAACAAGTATTTAGGAAAAGAGGACATATTTATGTCCCCATTACCCTAAAGATTAGAGTTTGCCAGAAGTTTGCATAAACACAGAGGGTATTATATTTTACACTGTAAAACATGCAGCATTATTCACTCTCTTTTTTTTAAAAAAAAAAAAACTGAAATATATAAAGGATGAGAAAATGGTGTTGGCACTTAGAACCAGATCCCAGTTTCAAAGTTTATTTGGTGAAATGAATTAGGACCCAGATTTTCCAGTTTATGGAGCCCCCGGTGGCACAGTGGGTTAAATCACTGAACTGTTAAACTTGTTGACCAAAAGGTTGAAGGCTTGAATCCGGGGAGCAGCATGAGCTTTTGCTGTCAGCCCCAGCTTCTGCCATTCTAGCAGATTGAAAACATGCAAATGTGAGTAGATCAATAGGCACTGCTCCGGTGGGAAGGTAACGATGCTCCATGCAGTCATCACCTTGGAGGTGTTTATGGACAACACTGGCTCTTTGGCTTAGAAATGAAGATGAGCACCAACCCCCAGAGTTGGACCCCATTGGACTTAACGTGAAGGGAAAACCTTTACCTTTCCAGTTCATGTCTAACAAAATTTGGGTGTGAACAAATGACAGTAGGAGCATCTGACTTCAGGCTGCAGAGAATTTCATTAAACCAAGTTTGAACCAGACTATTATATTTTGTGGCATTAGCATTATGATTGCTGCTGTTTATAGTAGATATCACATTATATATAATGTAGAATATGATTTCAGAGAGCAATGCAATCCTGTGTATCTTTAGACATAAATCCTACTATATTCAATGGGGCATGCTAAGAAGAAATTGTGCATAGGATTGCTCTTCTATGGAATAATTTTTGATTTTTTTTAAAAAAATAGATGTCTAAAATTTGAGTATTTTAAGATTTGTACGCCAGCTCTTGCTCAACTGCCCACCTCCTAACACCATATTCCTAGATTATCATAGCGTGTCAGCATATTGAAGAAAAATAGAAAGTTTTCTGCTACATCTCCATCCACAGCTGCTGCCATTCTGGTGCCAACAGCTAGTTTACCCGCTGGAGATTGCTCTCTGTCAACTAGATGGCGCAGTCAGGTTCATTTTGAAATGTGATGTGTTTATTCTGGCAACTGATGGCTGACAGTCTGGCTGTTTGACTTCACAGCTGCCATTTACTGTTAAATAAAATGCAATGAAGTTTGGGGCAAATTGAAGTGGAGCCATCTTCAAGGTCATCTTCCTATTGTGTTAGCAATACTCTATTTACTTTTTGGATCCAGTTTTCCCTACTAATGAATTGTTCTTTCCTGTATATTAATAGTGTGGAATATTGGTTCATTAATGGTCAAGTATATAGACTATTCATTCAATTTGGTCTTTTTTCGACCGGTGTCTTTGGCTCCCTTCTAGTAAAGCAAAATATTGAATGTGAAAATACAGAAATGGTGATGGCTGATTTTCTAATTTGATGGTCATTGGTTTTCCAAGAGCTACTGTATAATCATGCTTCTTTCAGGGTTATGGCATTGAATTACTATATTTTCCATAAATGTTTGTTTGAATGTCACATGAGGCCATTGAAACAGCTGTGCCACCATTTTAGTTCAGTATTTGGAAGAAATATTCTGTTCTGTTCCCACCACTACACATCTGTTATGTAGCTTGGAAGAAAGTTGTGCTGTTGTGCTATATGGCATGATCTATAATGAAGTGGTTCTGGCAGACCTTTGATTTGGGCAGGAGTGGAGGGACATAAGCTGGCAAAATAGGATTTCCTTTTATTATTTAGTAAAAGGAATCCATTACATTGAAAAACACTAAAATTGAGATTGATCCCTTTTACCTTCATGTCAGCTCAGTTTAAAACAAACGGTGGTTTTCCTTTAACTCACCAGGGAAGGTTTTAAAAATATAATTCTGCTCAATTGTAGCCCAAATATGCTCTATGTAGTGGACATTTAAACCTGTTCATTATTTCAGTGGCTGATACTGGTGCCTTACGTGATGAGGGTCACTTAATAGCCTTTTCATCATGGAGATGAATCAGCATCAAAACAAACTTTATGTTGAATTCTTATTAGGCTGTTTCTCACCCCCCCCCCCCCAACCCAAATCTGATGTATATTCATTAATAAGAATGTGTACTGGGAAAACTTCAAAAATCTGAAGGTATTGGAACCTAAAAAAGGGAGGCCTGGTTAGTACTTGGAATAGAGATCAGCAGGGAATGCCAGATACTATTCAGAAGAATGCAATAATAAACCACATCTAAAATGATGTTTAAAACCCTATGGAATTCATAGGCTCACTTAACTTCAGCAAGCACATACAATACAAAGATTGGAAGAACCTAGAGGGGAATATTGCCTTTTAGTAACATTTTTCATTAACCTTGTTCTTGTGTTCTTGCGTTCATATGTACAATTTGAAGTGGAATAAAGTTGATTTCTTTTTTTCCTCTTTAAATGGTATATGCACTACATGCTTTGATTCAAAATTTGGCAACTTATCACCATTTCTTATTTTTAAATGCTTTAGTTAAGAAAATCTGGAGGGTAGTTGGAGGTTGCATGTCTCTCCTTAATTGTCAATCCCCTACCATTAGAGACAACCAAGTAAGATTTAGCTGTCTTGTAAAACAATACTGAGAAGGTGGGAATGTTTTGTCTTTTATACAATCACATTTGTTTTCTTGGTAAAAAAAATAAAACATGTTTACATTCAGTATAGTGCAAACGTGCATAAAAAAATAACAATTTAGAAATGTTGCACATCCAAGATATGCAAGCATTCCAAAATCTGGAAAAAAATCACCAAAATATGAAATACTTCTGGTCCCAAGCATTTTGAGGAAGCTTTCAACCTCCAAAGCTTTTCTACATTTATATTGTGGCAACTTTGATGTTGAGTTATCAATATTTATAATGTATCGACTAAAACAACTTCAGATGATCATAAAATTCTCTGATTTGGATTTTCCAGTGTTGAAATTTGAATGTCAGCTATGAGAAGCCATAATTCTTTGCCAGTCATTGAAGATGCTGAGGAAAGGCGAGAAGGAAATCTGGTTTTGTTCACCCATCCTTTTTCTCAGAAGATTAAAATAGAGAAGTATTTTTGAAATACTACATATCTTACAACTGGAATTCTCCCTTAAACTGCATTCATAGCAGAAATGGTTGGACATGCACATTTTGATTTAGGCGTATCTGCTATGCAAATGCACCATGGTAAATGAAATGTGTGGGTATCATTATTGCTGTGCATGAATGAATGAATGAATGCAGAGGAAATCTCATGAAAAATAGTTTCACTTTGGCATGCCTCTGGTTTTCATAGTCTTCCAGTGATAAAATCTTAACATCAATCATACAGACTTTATTGATACCACTTTTTCATCATAATGGCATAGTGGAATTTGAAGCAATAATTCATAGAATGTGGAGGCAATAAAAATGTTATGAAGAGCAATTATTTGCATACTTCATGCTCAGTAGCTAATTTTTAAATTTTACCAGCTTAGATATTTCAAAGGACTCTTTCCCCTAGGCTTTCTAATAGGAAGAAAAACGACTTAGATTTTAAAATTGGAACAATTATTCAACAACAAATTGTATATGGATAGTGACTCACTACTTCAGTCTTTTCATAAATAGATGTGCTACTTTAGGATGAAAGTTTTCCTTCTGTTTTCCCAAATTCTATGTTTTCCTGATTCCGCTTTGACAATAGAACTCTTTGAAGAAAGATTCATTGCAGACCGATCTGTCTCTGGTAGCCACCTACCTTATCACAGAATCACACAGAACTTTCATCTTTAAAGATGCCTATGTGGCAGAACAGAGATGCATATGGCACTGAACTAGTCACTTGTTCTAAATGGTGAAGAGTTTCAAATGTGAAAAGCAACACTTTGAATTTAATCTGGATGTAGATTGGAAGCCTCTAACTGGCATACTATGCAAGCATAAAGCAATCATAACATCTGGCTTGAGACAATAGCACACAATGTTTCCGAATTTTTAACTGCAGTTTCCAAAGCATGTTTGAAGGCAGCTGAACGTAAATGGACTGGGTATTCAAATAAGATCCGTTGTGTGTTGAGTGAGGTTCTGAGGAGTGAGGATTTGCTTCTCTGGACAAGTAAGCCATCAATTTACAGTACTTTTCCGGGGGAGGGGGAGGGGGTCCAGACAGCTTCAGTTCACGGATATTCGTCTAGCCCATCACTATATCTATTACCTTTTTCTCTGTGAAAAAGGAGAATTTTGTGCCATTTCTACATTCAGGCTTCCAAATGACACCATTAAAGAATTTTGTGTAGATAAGTACAAAATGTGTGATCCTGTCTCATAAAGCAGGTGATCTGTACCAACTGGTCATTTAGGAAGGGATCGATTGCAATGCAATTATCATGCTGGTGACCCTGTTAACAAGAAAGTAATAGTTTGAGTGGTATCAAAAACCACCAAGATGTGCAGAGGAATAACTGGTGGAAGAATTGGCTTTCAGAAAAAGTTGCATTTGCTTGTGGGACATATGACTCTAAATCATGTGTATCTTTAGTCCTTTCAGCATTTGTATGAGAAATAAGATAACTGTGTTACCTCTAGCTCTAGTATATTAGTTTCACCTTTTCAAGTCTTGAATGTATTTCATCTTATTTCTGCATTAACTTCCACCTAACCCTGATTACAAGAAAGGAGAGAGAAATCAGGGTCAACCCTGGCTAGTTTTGCTTAATATCAAACAACTCAATGCTTAAAAAAAGCTTTTCAATTCAACTTTCAGACCATTGTGTCTGCCTTCAAGTCACCTGCTGACTTCTTGTGACTCCATTAATTTCATACTTTTTGCTTAGGCAAGTAGTACTCTGTGGGTTTTCCACAGACTTCCTTGGAAATATGGTCTATGAATTGTAGAAATCATTGCCGGTTTCCCACCCATGTATTAATCAGGTCTAACCATGCGTAGCTGTTAAGATCAGATCAGACAAGATTTGGTGTCTTCAGGCTATTTTCATAGGTCTAAATCTGTTATGGGCAGAAGGAAGTGAAGAAAAGGTCTATCCAGGTATACTACCTTCAGTGTCATGGTGAAAGAAGGAAATGGCCTAAAACAAAAATAAGGCTGTGATTAGGTATTTTTCTTCAGCTTATCACCTATCTGTTTAGCTACCAGTTTTTATAAATCCCATTTCAAGCCAAGTAACACGACTGAAAAAATACAAACGCACAAAAAAGTGAGATGAAGTGTCAGGCATGTTTAGCTGTTTGTGTTGACTTCACATTGGACTGTGTTGTTGTTTGACTTCTTGCCTGTAAAGAATAAATGTTAAAGGATAAATCCTTTTGGAATCAATTATTTGTCAAAATTTTGAAAGATGCTGTAAATATGTAGAAAAGGGGAGGAGGTGGGGGAGTTCAAGACAGAAGAACATAAACTTGTAATCCTTCCTTGGTATAAAAAAGCATTTCCTCAGAGAGGACTGAGTGATGTCAAAGAAGATTCCTTCATCTTCTCTCTAATGATTGACTGTTAATTAACTTAGCAATTTATAAACATTGTGAAACCACCATCTCAGCTTGTTCTTATTTGTAAGGACATCAAGAAAATTAATTATGAATGCTGCCTTTGGAATGATAATTAATATCCCTTAGCTAGATGCCTGATTATTATCCCCCCTCCCTTTCATAATTTGTAGTTTTCACCCATCTTCTCAAGTTTATTTTCCTTGATTTTGATGGGTTGGAACAACCCCCCCTCTTTTTAAAGAAGTAGTGGGGGCACTCCCTACCAGAAGTCACTCTCAACTATGCTTTCTGTATCTTTATCAGTCAAAATAATCTATCTTTCAGCCCAAGTCTACCTATGACAGCATCTCTTATTCATTGTAATATCTCAGTGGTTCTCAACCTTCCTAATGCCACGACCCCTTAATACAGTTCCTCATGTTGTAGTGACCCCCAATCATAAAATTATTTTTGTTGCTACTTCATAACTGTAACTGTGCTACTGTTATGAATTGTAAATATCTGATATGCAGGATGTATTTTCACTCAGTGGACCAAATTTGACACAAATACCTGATACACCAAATTTTAATACTGGTGGAGAGAATTCATATTGTCATTTTGGAGTTGTAGTTGCTGGGATTTATAGTTCACCTACAATCAATGAGCATTCTGAACTCCACCAATGATGGAATTCAACCAAACTTGGCACACAGAACTCCCATGACCAAGAGAAAATTGGGTTTAGTGGGCATTGACCTTGAGTTTGAGAGTTATCGTTCACCACATCCAGAGAGCACTGTGGACTCAAACAATGATAGATCTGGACTAAACTTGGCACAAATACTCAATATGCCCAAATGTGAACATTGGTGGAGTTTGGGGAAAATAGACCATGACATTTGGGAGTTTTAGTTGTTGGGATTTCTAGTTCACCTAGAATCGAAGAGCATTCTGAATCCCACCTAAGATAGAATTGGGCCAAACTTCCCACACAGAACCCTCATGACCAACAGAAAATACTGGGGTTTTCTGATGATCTTTGGTGACCCCTCTGACACCCCCTTGTGACCGCCCAGGGGTCCCGACCCAGGTTAAGAAATGCTGTAATATCTAAAAGGAACTTCCACATTCTGAAACATGGAATACTCTGAATACTCCGTTGAGGAAAATACTGCTGTTCTCTTGGCCTATTCTTGGACTTCTAAGCATTATTTTTAGACTGCTTTTAGGGTTTTTAAATAAGTTTTTTTAATGCATGCTAAAATGGTTTTTGTTGGTTTTTATTTGTCCATCACTTTGAGACACTTTCTTTAGCAGGAGAATGGAAATCACAGGAGTTGGCAACTCATATGTCAGTGGAGCAGTGAATATGATTACTTTTTTCAAGACGCTATCTGAGTTGCTGAACCTATTATAGAGTCCTGGTAAGAGTTATCAATAGATTACTAGTATGAATTTGCATCAAACTACTGTGCAATGTCCGAAGCATAATCAGAGCAGTTTGTATAGCCCAAGATCCCTCCCTTCCTGTGTCTATGTACAAACCTATGGTTGCACCCATCTCAACAATGATTATCTGATACCAATATCTGTGTGCACACATGTTTTGTACTCCAGTGCTTGAAAGGAAAACAACAACAAATAGTCAAACCAGGCCATTGCCCTCTTCCATGGAAAGGGGAGGTGGAATGAAACATCTCTGCCCTAATCTAGATAAAGATGTGTTTCCCATCAGTGCAGACCATGCAGACATGACCATGAATTGGCAAGTCAGAAGTAGAATGGACTATAGGAAAACATTAAGCTGTCCAACCCTGATAGGATCATGCTACATAGACATGAGGCCTATTAATCCATTTGTCCCTTCTATGTGTAAAAGGGGAAGAAAACATTGGGTGAAAGAATTTCAAATATAGTGTTCCTACCACCAACTGAAGCATACTCTACCCAATGTTTACCCAAGGAAAGACAAAGTGTCACCAAGAAATATTTAATTAGATTCATCAGAGGATAATCAGCTGCTTCTTCACAGATTCCAGTTATCAGTTGATCTTCAGTGGCATGCCATATCACATCTTTTTCGTGCTTTCATTACCAGGGGATCTCTCTTCCTATACTCAGAATAATTTTATAGAGGTATTAAATAGAGTTCTTCTAGACCTCTATGTTGGAACTCTTGAAGTTGATGATGACAATAGCTGCTGGCATTGCTCTGTGGTCTTCTATGTCCCTGTGACAGACTTCTGAAAGGAAACTGCCAATGAGTTATGATCCTGGAAATTTGACCTTTGTGAGTTGTTCCACATCACTATTTGATCCTCTTCCTAGTTCTTCTCCCAGTTTCTGCACTTGCATCCACATCCTAACCTCATAGAGCCGACCATCCAGTACAGCAGCATGAGGAAATTAAAATACAGATTACAGTCATGGAAACAACAGAGCAGTAATGCAATTATAGTGGTGGAAAAGCTGGTTTAAGAGAGGCATTTCTTATTTCAACAATAATTTTAAACCTCTGCTTGTTAGTTGCTTACCAGTATAGCAGGTTGCTATAGACCCATTTGGTCAGGAGTGTGCAACTCTGATTATTTAACGGAGTAAACCTTGGCTTTTGCTCCAAGAGCTCTGTACTGAGCAAATGCATCATATTAGCTTTCTAATTGTTGTAGGAATTTTCTCTAAAAGAGATTGATGTAAGGTTGGTGCCAGCAACTCAAGTAGTAATCTTTGTAAGCGGCTTAGTCGACTTCCATTTTTTTTACCCAGGTTGGCATTTGGATGATATTTCTCTTACAACGTATTTTGTTACAGAGCCACATGAGTAACATGAATTTTTAGTTTAATAAACTACATGAACTAAAAATGCATGAAACCATGGCTTATTTGCCTGGATTTGTTGTTCAAGTACCATTTACCTTGAGTGTACTCTTAGTAAGATTTATGTTGGAATGTTGCAAATATTAGATCGTGTGTGTAATATTTGAAAGACAAACATATAAGAAAAGTTATTTTGTTATAAATTCTTGTACTTTTTTCTCAATGTGGTGCTAAATATCAGTTCAGGTTAATCTTCAAGCTTGCAGTGATTGTTGTAGGATTAAGTTAACTCTAGGAGAAATCTTTTAAGCAACTTAGATATTCCGGAGTCACTCAAGTCGAAATCATCATTGCTTTTCACTTTCCCTTTGTTTAACCTAACACCTCTAAGGCAGATGGAGTTAACAAAGCACTGACTCTACAGCCTTGCATTTGTTTCTTATGTTTCCCTTACAAATCAGTGATGGTAGTGAAATTTCCATCTAGAAAAGTAAGTTATGAACCAGAGGTTTGTCAGAACCAGAGGTTTGTTTCACTATTATCTGTAGTTTTACATAACTTCTTGAAGAGAGGAAACATTTTGTCTGGGTATATGGGGGTCATTTATTACAAAATAATGAGATCTGGTTGTGTGCTTTTGAATCCTATCAGTAGACTTATTGATTCAGTTGAATTTACATAAGTGTTAAATCACTATTTAACAATTGGTTCAATAGATCTATTTTAGTTGGGATTATTAGTAAAATTCAGGGGTTCTTGGTCAAATCCCTGATACACTCACAAAGGAGAACATAGATACACACATATACTGAAGAGCACAATTTGGTCGTTGCTTTTGGCTTTTGAAGAACTCGCAATCTTGAAAATTCATTTTGCAAATAGAGGCAATGCTGTGTTAGGTCAGCCTCAAAATAATTCTTTGGATATCTGAATGTGAGCCTGGGATGTTAGTTGCTACAATAACATATGGAGATGACAGATTAGTGGTGAAAGATGTTCTGATACCTGAGGTGAGAGGACACTTCTCCCCCTTAACCCATTTCAGCCTAGAGAAGAGCAGGGTGGGGAAAATCACAGATGTTTCTGGCTATTTCTCCATAGCCAGACATGAAGTGATTACATGATTTGCTGAACTCCTTTGGGGTCTTCTAGGAGTCTCAGTAGTTGAGGTAATAGCTAGGGGGATAGAGCCAGATTCTTATCCAGTCCTGAATGTCATGGGGGGGGGGGGGGGGCGGGATTGTATCGTGTCTCCATGTCAAGCCCAGGGTTTCTGTAAAGGGAGGGAATGGCAACTATTGGGTAAACCAAAAATAGGCATAGGCAGGCATAAGATTGACTAAAATATACCTATATGCCACTACCAGGATGCAAGTTCTAGTATCACCCAACAGGTCCTTAAAACAAAAAGGACTGGAAACATCCAATAAAACTTTATATGAAACATAGAGTGAGCTCCCAGTGTTTTGTTCTTAGAGGACTCTGTTCTAGGAACTTTTACCATCTGTTGTCCTCCTGGACAAAAATAGAGTAGTAACAAGAAATGTCTGCTGTACTCAAATTCCAGCAAACTATATAATAATACAAACTTTAAAGGTCACATGTTTTTTTACTGAAAACTTGTTCATCACAACATTGTAATGCCTTTTCTTTTGAAACATGCAGAACAATTATTTGGGTACAGAGTTTGAATCTGTTGTCCTCTTGTTGTATTTGTCACAAGGTTATCTTGTAGATAACCTTGGAAAGCAGGTTTGGTGAAGGTCTCCAAACCATCTATGCTGCGTAAAGTGGTGGTCCTCACAGTGTGGGGAGATGATTTGTTGCCACACCCATTCCACTACTTGAGGTGGTAATTCATTACATCATATATTATTCATTGATTGCTTATTTATTTGTCATGTCAGAGCAGCCAGTCGATTATATTACATTTCTAACAGAACAAAGCAAACAGAAAAATACACAACTTGTGAGTTTGGTAGCTGGTTAAATGTCCTTTGACCAGTATCTGGCCACTTGGGGTGCTTCCGGTGTTGCTGCAAGAAGGTCCTCCATTGTGCATGTGGCAGGGCTCAGGTTGCATTGCAGCAGGTGGTCAGTGGTTTGCTCTTCTCCACACTCGCATGTCGAGGATTCCACTTTGTAGCCCCATTTCTGAAGGTTGGCTCCGCATCTCGTGGTGCCAGAGCACAGTCTGTTCAATGCCTTCCAAGTCGCCCAGTCTTCTGTGTGCCCAGGGGGGAGTCTCTCATTTGGTATCAGCCATTGGTTGAAGTGCTGGGTTTGAGCCTGCCACTTTTGGACTCTCGCTTGCTGAGGTGTTCCAGCGAGTGTCTCTGTAGATCTTAGAAAACTATGTCTAGATTTAAGTCGTTGGCGTGCTGGCTGATACCCAAACAGGGGATGAGCTGGAGATGTCTCTGCCTTGGTCCTTTCACTATTGGCTGCTACTTCCCGGCGGATGTCAGGTGGTGCAATACCGGCTAAGCAGTGTAATTTCTCCAGTGGTGTAGGGCTCAGACACCCCGTGATAATGCGGCATGTCTCATTAAGAGCCACATCCACTGTTTTAGTATGGTGAGATGTGTTCCACACTGGGCATGCATACTCAGCAGCAGAGTAGCACAGCGCAAGGGTAGATGTCTTCACTGTATCTGGTTGTGATTCCCCAGGTTGTGCCAGTTAGCTTTCGTATGATATTGTTTTTAGCACCCACTTTTTGCTTGATGTTCAGGCAGTGCTTCTTGTAGGTAAGAGCACGGTCCAGAGTGACTCCCGGGTATTTGGGTGCGCTGCAATGCTCCAGTGGGATTCCTTCCCAGGTGATCTTCAGAGCTCGGGATGCTTCTCTGTTCTTGAGATGAAAGGCACATGTCTGTGTTTTAGATGGGTTAGGGATCAGCTGGTTTTCCCTGTAGTAGGCAGTAAGAGCATCTAGAGCTTCGGAGAGCTTCTGTTCTACAGTCTCAAAGCTCCCTGCTTGAGCAGTAATGGCACAATCATCAGCATAGATGAAACTCTCTGTCCCTTTTGGCAGTGGCCAGCATTGATTGCTAATTTTAGTAGTTACATATATATATATATATATATATATATATATATATATATAGAATGGGATTACCTAACTGCTGCAAATAAGCAGTCTAGATTTGCACATCTTTAAGAGTTCCAATAATTAGCGAAATAATTTAGCAAGGACTATGGTGGGTTTTCCAATCACTCAGAGTTCTTAAATCAAGTCTGGATGTCTTTCCAATAGACAGTTCAAGCTCAGAAGGAAGTTTATGGCATCCATACAGTAATTATTCAAGCTGTCTCTGCAGTCTCTTCTCTGCTGAAGGCCAAACTTGGATTATAATGGTGCCTTTTGGCATTCAAAATCTATCAAACTGTAAATCATGATGGAAGTTGATTTGTCTTCTATCGGAAATTAAGATTCCTGAGCAAATTCAGCTTAGATTTTAATGATAAAACTTCCTAGTAAAGCATGTTGCTAGAAACTCTGGACATTTTATTATCACAAAAAGGATGGCATTATTATTGCTTCTATGGGTTTGCTCTAGGGTAAGCATTTTTATGCTTTTCGTGATAGTTTTATGCAGAACATAATTTGTTTATATCCTATGTGAGATGTTGTTATTCAAGTAGAAATAATAATAATAATAATAATAACACGTGTGATCCAATACAACAACCAGCATAGTGATCTTGTTTGCTGTGTACTGATCTTGTTGTGTTTCTAATAATAATAATAATAATAATAATAATAATAATAATAATAATAATAATAATTTATTTCTTACCTGCCTCTCCTTGTGGCTCGAGGTGGGTTGCAGCATAATTAAAACACATAAACATTGTAAAAATTCTATAAATATAAATATAAAGATATTTTTTAAAAACATAAATACAAAATATATTTCTATAAAACAGAGACTAAATACAACAGAGATTAAACACAAGATATGAGTTGAAATTTCATGCTTAAAAACTAGCTGGGTAAGCCTGGCAGAAGAGATAGGTCTTTAGATAATTTTAAAATTCTGACAGCTGATCTAGCTGTGGAATTCTTCCGGCAGGTTGTCCCAAAGACTTGGGGTGACCACTGAAAAGGTCTTCTGGGTGACGGTCACCAGTTGGGTTCTGATGATTGAAGCAGCCACCCTCCAGAGGACCTAATTGTGGAAAATGGATTGTAAAGGAGAAGGTGATCCTGTAGGTAACCTGGACCCAAACCATGTATGACTTTAAAGATCAAAACCGACACCTTGTACTTTGCCCAAAAACAAATTGGCAGCCCGTGGCATGGCTTTACGATAGGTATAATATACTCACTTCTAGATGTTCCCGTAACCAATCTGGTTGGTGTATTTTGAACCAGCTGGAGTTTTTGAACTTGGAACAAAGTACAGAAGTCCAACTTTGAGGTTACCAGTGTGTGCACTTCCATCTTCAGGTCCTCCAAATCTAGGAAGTGGCACAGCTGACATATCAGCCAAAGCTGGTAGTAAGCACTCCTGACCGTGGCATCTACCTAGGCTGACATTTGGAGAGATGGATCCTGAAGCACTCCCAAACTGCAAACACAGTCTTTCAGGGGGAGTGTAACCCCATCCAGAACTGGTTGACATATCTTCACCCCGAGATTAGGACCCTTGATGGCAAGCACCTCTGTTTTGTCTGGATATAAAAGCATACTAGTTCCATCCAGAGAGTTTTAAAAGACCCATAGGTTTGCCATGTATTTCTCTCCAACTCTCTTTGAAAAATGCAGGATGAAAAAGTAAAAGAGCAGAACTTGGAAAGTAATGTAACACATCTTGGAATATGTTTTTAAAGTAATTGATTTTGGGTGCATAGCCAACCGTCCAATATGGTAGTTGGTTATGCATGATTGGAACATGATCTCAATCATCTTATTAAAACTGGAGTGAGAATAAACAGTGAAATAACATATAAAATCATTCTGGAAGTCAAAAGAGTAAAGCAGTTTGCACATTAGTCAATTTCTGCTTGTCCATGAGGTTGCAGCCTGCTGGGCCCCACACATATGCCATTCACACACAGATGCAACTCAAGTTCCATGCGCTTTCTGCTATGATGGCCTCTTATAGTAACTTGTATTACTATAGGCTCATAAACACTGTGCTTGATTAGTGCAAGAGAAGGCCTGATGATGTTTTAAATGTGGCTATTAGAAAAGAGGCTGTATAAATGCACTTACTGCATGTGTTACTTGTTATGATTTTGGTAGGAGTACACAGATATAGTGGACTCCTTGCTGGTTCAGAATAATTGTTCCTTGTTATGTAGTTCATAAAACCAAAAAGAAATGGTGGGGTAGTGGTCATCGTTCAATGGTGGATTTTTTTGTGTTCACAATATTCAAACCTATAAAAATGGCACTTACCTGTGTTACTTCTTCTTCTCTACTTTCTGAGAATGTACCTTGCTCTCTGTGTAACAAACTATTTACTTTAGGCTATACTTATACTTTTCTCAGCTTCTTTATTTGAAATTCCAAAATTGTTCACATAGGTGGTTGAGATATTGACACTTCTACTTCTGATGGTTCAGTGTGCATAACCATTGTTTCATGCACGTCTTGTATAACATTACTTCCAAGATGTGTGTATAAAGCATATATGAAATGCACATTAACTTTGTGTTTAGACTTGGGTCACATCTTGGGGTACATCTATTATGTACATATATGCAAAAACAATTGTTTAAAAGTCCCCAAAATCCAAAACACCTGATCTGAACAATTTTGGGTAAGGGACACTCAACCTATAAAAATATTTCCCAAATCATGCAATTGTATGATGATGAAGTTGTTTATTCCTATGAAGTATTAGTGGCGTCAAATTCTTTGTGTTACAAAGTGGCACTGATTCCTTGCAGGGCTAGCACTAGGTTTTTTTGAGGTGAGGTGGGGGCTATCAAATTGCCTTCTGTAGGTCCCTGTATATGCCACCTATTGCCTCCTCACTTCAGAAATGGCATTTGATGCAGCCACCAGCTTCCCCCTACCTCTTAAATTCTATATTGCAACTTGGACAATATCACATTAGCATTTTAGAGCAGAGGTGCGTGATTTGTTATTGCCCGATTTGCTCCTGTAGAATTCTGTGAAATGTAGTTTAGGGTGGTGCCTTTGGAATTCTCAGCCAGAGAGGTCCTTGGCTTCCCTAAAGTACTTTTCATAAAATTCTGCGTGAGCAAAGTGTGCGATAGCAAAGCGAGTCCCTCTGCTTTAGAACGCTAATGCAACATTGGCTCACTAAGCAATGGTGATGTTACAGGTTGTTTGACTACTGATGGCTACCATACTTTATTTTCACGATTATAGTGATCAATTAAAATAAGGCATTGACTACTGATTAAACTTAACAAGCAGGATGTCTCCTAATCCATTATACTTGACAGCCAAATTAGGATTATTACATTCTGGTGAATGCTAAAGGGTAGGAGCTAATGACTACATATGAAAACTGTAAGCAAATTAGGAGAAATTGCTAATATTGTGCTAATATTGTGCTGGGCCCAATGTTGTGCTGGGTCCTGATACCTTGCTTTCTGTGGGACATCTACACAACTGACCTATATAGTTCTCGTACCAGTGAAGTTTCATGCCTTTCCCCTGTTAACTCTGAAAATGACTGAACATTTTGGTAAGGGACTGAACATTTTAAAATTAGATTGCCTCTAACTCCTTTCACACATCTAGTCTTTGTCTAGTATGCTCTAATGTTGTTTGCTGTAATCAACAGAAGATGCAGTACCCGCATTTGGTAGGTTGTTCCTTCTCCTGCTTTACAGATAAAGGAATAGCACCCACTCATCACTTTTCTTCAGTAAACATATATACTCCTTGTGTGCCACCCTGACCTTGATTAATAGGTGAGTTTTCTCCCTTATATCTTTGAAATATGCTATAGTAGCAGTAGATTAATATTTGTTCTGAAGTTGCACTTCGATGGGCAGTTGGGAAGTGCTACCTTAATATCTCTGCCTTTTTAATAAACTCTGATGTTACTGCACATGGAACTGAGGAAATGTGTTGCCTTTATATGATTTTAATCTCTGCCAACATCCTTTTGAAACATGTCCTCTTCAGTTGTACAGATAGGGATTCATCGTCTGATAATCAGTTTTTGGAAGGACAATAGTGTTGTGTTTGCCATTTTAAACAAGTCCTAACAAAGATACAAGAGAAAGTGGGGGAGGGGGTGCTTACCTACTGATCTCTGTGTAGCTTCTTTGATATTAGCTGCTGACGTATGCCCACTTCTTCGGATGTTATCTGCTTTGTACATGCAATTTTCATCTCTTTTGTATATGACAACAGAGAAAGGCTTTTGTTGTATATCTTTCTTTTCTTTTTAAATGAAAAATGAAAGTCTCCCTCCTTTTAATTTTGAAAGCTAAAGCGGATATTACTTTTTCTGCTGGAACCAGCATTAAAAACAAAACAAAACCCTGGAAAACTGATTCTGAACACCTTTGCAGAGCAGGTGATTTGTGCTCTGAGTCCTGCAGATCACTAGTAACCGAAAGTTTGTCATTGTATGTAGTTGCTGTTATCAAAAACTAGTTCACATTCTTCTTGGAGATGATTCCCATACTAATTAAACCAATGGTGAAGAATGCAACCATTTGAATTTGCCCAAAAGAAAGATCTGTAAGAAATTAGACTCATTCTGAAGACCCAGATGAGGGTCCTTGGTCTACAGAAGTGATTATGGTCAGGAAGAATTCATTTCTCTCTGCCTTTGCCCCCCCCCCCCCCCCCTTTGACTTCCTAGGAACTCAGCTGAGATATCAATGCAAAATTCAGTACCAAGGAGTACTATGTGGATATGATAATAGTGGTTCCAGCTAGCCCAGTAGGCCTTTTCTGCTTGCATTTCCATCCTATCTGACTGGCTTGGATGTGCAGTGATTCCAGAGTTGAGGAGGAGAGGAAATGATGGCACCTAGGCTCTTGTCTCTCTCTCTCCCCTCCCCCCCAAACACACACACACCATCACTTTTTCAAAGGAGAGCGCTATCACACAAGCAGCTATTTAGTGAAACAATGTGTCCTGTAATAGTTCCAGCTTGTTTCACAGGAGGGACACTTGAGACACTTTCCTCTTCTTCCTGGGATGTTTTGAACTTCAGTGCAGTTTCCCAACTCATAATGTTTTTAAAAAAGCTTGATAAGGCTTAGGCTGCCTCAGGCTAGCTGGATTAATGTCAAACAGACTACTTATGATTCCCCTATATTTATTTAATTTCATCAGAACAGGATAGTTGGAATTCAGATTTCAGTAAAGAGACAGGATAATCTGCTGTTTTGAGGGCCTAACAATACAGAATTATTATCACTCTTTACTGCATCCAAAGAAGTGTGTTTATGCCCACAGATACTCAAGCGAAAATAAAAAGAAATTAGTCATAAAGGTGCTGTCACATTTCTTGTTCTTTTATTTATTTCCTCCTTCCTTTTCCTTCTTCCTTTTTATACTGTAAGAGACTAACATGGCTATTTCTCTGAAAAATTACCATTTTGTGTTGACCTGAGAAAATATACATACATACCAGTATGTTATCTGGTGTTGTACTGCTTGCTGGCTGTTCTTTAGTTAGACAGATGGTTGGTTAATAGCCCAGAATGATTGCTGAGACTATGTTTTCTCAATAGGAGCTAATAGGAGGCAGTTGGGAAATGAATATATTAATTGTTTTAAAGGAAAACCTTACCAGTCCTTGTGGAAGATAACAATCTTACAGAGATCAATAGACACCACTCCGGCAGGAAGGTAACAGCGCTCCATATAGTCATGCTGTCCACATGACCTTGGAGGTGTGTACGGACAACGCTAGCTCTTCATCTTAGAAATGGAAATGAGTACCAACCCCCAGAGTTGGTCACGACTGGACTTAGTGCCAGGGAAAACCTTTACCTTTACCTACACTCACAGAGACGTTTCCCTTTTCCTTACCACTGGAAGCTCAGAGTAGCCATGTTGCCTTTTATCCTTTTGTGCCTCCCCTACAGTAAGCATTAGCAGTCCTTCCTATGGCTTTCTATGGAAACAACACCAAGGGCTAAAAAAAAGAGCTTCCTGTGCCCCATCCAAAGAAACATCTTGTACATATATCGCTAACAGAATGCCACCCTTGTTCTCCCGGCAGTTCCCGCATTCTCAAACGCAATTGACAGCTGAATGTTTATTTATTATGTATTTATTTAGAGTATGAATACACCATACTTCAGCCAAAAAAGCTCCCATGTTGAATATGGTAAACTTTTTGTCTGTCTCAGAAGGGTTTTTATAATGGTTGAATGTATTTCTTTTTCTTTTGCTCTGGTTGTATATTTGTAAATACAACAGGTAGTACAAATATGGTGAGTTTACAGTAATTTCACATTCGAATAGGAAACCTCCATTACCAAGTCCCACAAGCACTTTATTAAAGCCAAGAACGCCGCACACTGCACACTGCACTTGTCCATAAGCCTCATTTCCACCTGTCACATCAGCACTTTTAACCCTTGTACCCTTACTCTGGCCCGGCCCAGTTTTATTGTGTCTTAGTGGATTGTTCATTGCTTGTTGTTTTAGATTGCTTTAATTGTTTTAATTTGCCTAGGTTGTATTGTTGTTGAGGCCTTGGCCTTTGTAAGCCACATCGAGTCCTGCGGGAGATGCTAGCGGGGTACAAATAAAGTTTAATAATAATAATAATAATAATAATAATAAGGAAATCAAACTGCATTGCACTGCCCCTGCAATATCTTATTGCTTGGTAATGTGTGTGTCATAAACTGTGATAGCAAGAGAAGGCCCATTAATAAGTAACTTTGTGACTTTCTTAGGCAAGTCTTCTTAAAATAATTTTAGACCATTTACCTGCAAAATTAAGAGAATACTGTATGCATTTATTAATTAAGATCTTTTGAAGCTGAATGGGTTGAAGATTATTACATTTTTCCATTTAAAAATATATGTTTGATATAAACTTTAGAGAAAAATCTGCATACATTAGCTTTCAGTGGATTGTATTGTATCCTTCTTTCTGTTTAATCTGACTATATTAAAAGCGGCTGTAGGAATATGTAATCTAATTTGAACATCAAACACAAAGGCACATTTTCTTTCCACTCCACCCTGCAGATCCTTCCACATCAGAGAGAGATTTCGTGCACATCACTAGTTAATGTAATGAAGTTGCATATATAGGAAACTTTGATTTATTTTTAAGAAGCACATTTTCCAAAAGTGAAAAATGTAATGCAAAAGCTTAACAGATATGGAAGCACACATAGAAAAGCTTAGATAGCATATGTAGGAAACAAAACTGGATGTAAGTATGAGACTGTTTTACGTGTTACTTTTTTTTCTTGTAAGGATATGCAAGAAAGCCAGCTTGCTGTACTGGTTTTAGTGTTGGATTAGAACACAGGGAGACCAGGGACCTCTTCACACGTACCTCTTTTTTCGCTGTCTGAGGCTATTTTTGTCCTTCAGCCACAGAGCTTGATGGATCCCACTACACTACAATCAACTACTTCTGGGTTGACCCCATGGGGGAAGTGCTGCAACTTCTGAAAAAATGATGATGACAGACAAAGGCAGGCTCCCTGTATTTTCATAAGTAAAGATGGGTCGAGCTGCCAGAAAAGGGCTTCCCCCCATGTGATGAGGAATGGGGGGAAGACACAACAGAATGGGGTGTTGGGAGACAAGCCCGCACTCCTCCTGTGTGACCATGAGTTTTCAGTGGCATGTGTGAAGAGGTCGCAGGGCTCGGCCACAGAAACCCAGTGGATTGCCTTGGGAAAGTCACATTTAACCTTATAAAGAGGCAAGGCCAAACCCACCCTGAAATTTTTTTGCAAAGAAACCCCATAATAGGTTCACCTTGGAATCACCTTAGGTCAGAAATGACTTGAAGACCCACAATAAGTTGAAGAAGATAAGGCAGAGATAGGAGTATTAGTGATACTTGAAAAGGGTTTACAATAAAAAATATGTACTTCCTATTCTTATTTGTGGAGAAGTAGGCCGAGTGAGATGCCAGAGCAAGATCCCACCACCACAGATTCTCTTGATATTCCCAACATATGCCTTCTGTTGGAACAGTGGTTCTCAACCTGTGGGTCCCCAGATGTTTTGGCCTTCAACTCACAGAAATCCTAACAGCTGGTAAACTGGCTGGGATTTCTGGGAGTTGTAGGCTAAAACACCAGGTTGAGAACCACTGTGTTGGAGGTTTATATATTTGCTTGTTGCCCTATTTGTGCCTACTTAACTAGCCTATTCACTTAAAGAGTGGCAGAGAATTCTATGCCAGTACTAAAATGAGCTTTCACTGCTGTTTTGGTCTGTTTCTTTGCTTTGGTCTGCTTCTTAGGGAAAGATACTATCTTTTTATAGAATCATAGAGTTGGCCCATGGGCTTCAAAACACTTTCAATGAGGGTCTTCAGCTAAAGCATCCCCAGCAGGTAGTTGTTCAGACCTTTTTTGAAGACATCCAGAAAAGGAGACCTTAGCACTTTTGACATTGTCAAACCACTGTTGTCAAGAACTTCCTACTAAAATTCAATCAAAATCTATCTTCCTGTAACTTAACCATTGGATGTAGTTGTACTATCTAATGAACAGAGAATAAGGCATTTCTTTGTGACAGTCCTTGAGCTATTTAAAGAATGCAGTCAGTCATCTCCTCAGTCTTCTCTCCATCAAGTCAAAAATGCCCAGTTCCCTCAACTTCTCCTTGTGTATTTTGTTCCCCATACCTCTAATCATCTTCAATGCCCTTCCCTGAACTCAGTCCAGTTTGTCTGTATTCTTAAAATGAAGTGCCCAGAAGTGAATATAATTCCTTGCCACAGGTGGCAAATATCTTGGCCCAGACCTGTGTTTCTGATTTGCTAAACCAACAAATGAGAAGGCAGACAGCCAGCTTTGGTGGCTGTCTCAATTATCAATTCTAGTACTGATAACCAGTTGTCTCAGCTTAGTGGCATTGGCTTATAACATTTTTTTAAAAAGTGCCAAGTGGACATTGTACATCAAGAACATTCTGTCTGCTCTGTTGAGGGCAAGGTCACACCAACAGCAGGCAAACAGTACATCTTCTGTGAAGAGCATGAAAGGACAGTTTGGCTGAGGAAAAATCTCACACAGAGCTTTGGCACAGATAGCTCAGCTCACTGTTGGCACAAAATGGGGAGAGAGGTACGAATGCTGAGGCAAATAAAAGACTGTAGTTGTGAAATCCCTCAGAACAAGGGAGCAGAAGGGAAAAAGGGATAAAATAAGAACACAGATAAATAAGAGTCCTAAAGTAGAAAGGCAGGGGAATATGAAGGTAGGAGGTGCCAAGGCATTATGGGATCTCAGGCAGGTTGTGAGAGAAGGACTTGTGTGCTACTGCTAGTAAAAAAATGGAAAAGCAAAAGTAATTTGGATGCAGAAGACAACCAGCGGTTATAGAGTTGCATGCAGTGCTTGGTAAACAATGAATTCAAGTGCTCTTTAACTGGTTTCTTTTTTTGCTCAGTATTCATTCATATTGCCACCCTGACATGTTTATGATATCGGTGACTCTGTTTATATGTTATCACAAGATAATAAGAAGCATACCAATAGCAGCTACTGCCAGAAATGTGCATGGATCTCTCAATTGTATGGTACCATTTCAATCATCCAGTGACATTACTATGAAAAATCACTCCTGAAACTGAACACATGGTGACAGTAAATCTTGAATCAAGTCAGATATTTTAGATTTTGATGTGTTTTCTCTTCTTTTTTTGGGGACTGATGATGAATTTATTGTAATTGAAGTCTTCCTGCATGCCTCATGCCAAGATTCTTTACAAAATGTTGCATTTTCTACCCCCAAAATGTAACAATATAACATCATTCTCTCTAAAGAATGGGTATGTGTATTCCAAACATATGCTGGAAATCTTTGAAAGCCTTAGAGATCTGTGTGGTGCAACATGCACTACTGTTCTTCCTAAAGGCTAATAATACGTACTTTGGCATAGCAGGCGGCAGGGTGAAACATCCCTTCTTGGTGGGAGCTGGGAGTATATGTCCTAGAAGCCTTGGTAGAAAAGTTTCAGGAAGGGCCATGAAGCATATACTTACTGGAATCCTGTGGGTCCAGCATGCCAGTTATTGTCCTTTTCAGAGGCTGGATAGTTGTGACAAAGGAAGGTAGAGATAATTACAATCTGCTGGCTCTGAGCAACCCATTTCTCCAATTTCTTCCATCTTTAATGATTACTGCATCTCATGCTGCCACAACCTTAATCAAGTTAGTCAATATCAGACGTTGCCACAACAGGATTCTAGCCATTACTTGAAACATCCTTATAATGGAGAAAATGGTTCTTGCGAGTACCTGGTTAAAACTGGTGTTGTTATGGGATAAATGCAAGGGACACAAAAGAAGATTTTAGCACGTATAGCAGCATTTCTCAACCTGGGGGTTGGGACCCCTGGGACGGTTGCAATGGGCATGTCAGAGGGGTTGCCAAAGACCATCAGAAAACACAGTATTTTCTTTTGGTTATAGGGTTTCTGGGTGGGAAGTTTGGCCCAATTCTGTCGTTGGTGGGGTTCAAGAGGCTCTTTGATTGTAGGCGAACTATAAATCCCATTAACTACAACTTCCGAATGTCAAGGTCTATTTTCCCAAACTCCACCAGTGTTCACATTAGGGCATATTGAATATTCATATCAAGTTGCATCCAGATCCATTATTGTTTGAGTCCACAGTACTCTCTGAATGTAGGTAAACTACAGCTCCAAAACTCAAGGTCAATGTCCACCAAATCCTTCCAGTATTTTCTGTTGGTTATGGGAGTTCTGTGTACCAAGTTTGGTTCATTTCCATTGTTGGTGGAGTTCATAATGTTCATTGATTGTAGGTGAACTATCAATCCCAGAAGCTACAACTGAGAACCACTGATCAATAGCTTCCTTACTATTTTCTTTATCCAGACATATTTGTAGAAATGATGAGAAGAAAGATGGATATGTCACAAGATTACTTCCTAGACTCTCCAACCAATAATGCTTCCATTTTTTTCAGGATGGACTTAGTTATTCATCCTCATTCATTTCAAAACCACCCCTAGATTGGTGGTTGTTGTGAGATTTCCTATTGTCTTTCCAAAATAGAAACTACGATGTCATTAGCTGAGTATGGTGGGGAATTTTTCAAGATCTATCTCTCCCACAACCTGGTATCATTGGTCATGCTGACAGAGAATTTTGTGCGTTGAAAGTTAAAATATTTGGAAGGCCGAGGGCCCCCAAACGTGCTATATCTGATTATTAAGTTTAAACCAGTTCCAGGCAATAAATAAACCCCAGATTTAACAAATAAGTATAAATTGAATTGCTACACTTGTGCTAGTGGGAAGCATCAGCACCATATCCTCTTTATAATGGGATGGGGGAATTCTCCAGTAGCTCATGGAGGAGTCTGATACACTTAAGCCCTTCTATTAGTCATATTTTGTTTGCAAGTAATTAAAGAGTCTAGGTACAAAAATATCATGTATTCCTGGAGCCCTGCCAAGTGCTTTGTCCCATCTCTTATCATGCTTGTCCATTTGGGGATTCTTTCATAAGCTTTGTTATATTCATCATGTAGATTAACAGTGCTTAACTGTGAACACCAAACTTTGATGCTACAGAGTGGGAATTGCTTGAGTAAACAAAATCAAAAGTAAATGGAGTCACAGAACTGAATCAAAGTGCACTCCAAACTTGTTTTAATTTGCAAAGGTTAAAAGCAAATGTTGCTGTTGCCTGGGGGAAAGAACTTCAGGAAAGCATAGTACACTGATATATAACAAAGGCAAAGGAGGATAACTGGGGAGAGGGAAATTTGATTTCCCACTGCTGCATTCAGCTTTTTTAAAGATGACTTTTGTTTCTCTGTTCCTAGAAAGATGGCTGTGCTAGGAATTAGGGCCTTTCTGGATGACCAAAAGGACTCTCTTCCTCTGTTAATACTACCAATACATTTCTATGAATAATCATGACTCAAATACTATCTGCTCAAAATATAATAAAATAACAGAGGAGCTCTGACACTGGGGGAAAAGTCTTGTTGTGAAGCAGGAAGATAATTCTTCTGTTTGCTTCTTTTAAGAAGCTTCAGATGTTTACTTGATATCCGAATGAAGAAACCCATGCATGCCTTAAAATATTACTCTGTGTCAAAGCAGCTTTACACTTGCTTGTTGATAAGAGCCATGACAGATGGCTAGGCTCGTTTGAAATTAATTTCTTTGTTAAGACGAATCTCATGTTGTCTATAATTTTAATTATAGGTTATCGTAAAAGGGCATCAGTGTTATTATAATACACGGAAGAAAGCTTAGATGTGTGTGTGTGGAAGGGAAAGGATCTGTTGGTAAAACTTTCCTGTCTTATGCTAGGCACAGGGACACAATTAGCAATTATGAGCATGAAAGACATCCCAACAGATAAATCGTATCAGTAGCAGTGACAGAGAACCGCGTTAAAAAGTTAAGCAGGAAGCAAGAGGCGGTCCTATGTTATGACACATCAGTGGAAGTAATATTCTATAGGGAAATGTAAGAGGAGACTTGGAATTATCTGCCCTTGGAGACCCAGTTGGCACTGATATTGACCTCATTTGGATGCCAAGTTCAAACTTGGCTCTTCACCCACACTTGTGGGGTATCACAGTCATTCTGCATTTAATTTCTACTGTAAATTTCACACAACCCTTGATGGTTTATATTAATTGTTTTCAGTTGTCTCATATCCTTTTATTGCCTGTATCCATTGCACCCTGAGATCTTTGAATAAAGGATGGAATAAAAGTATTTTTAATAAACAATCAGTAGCTGAAATGGCAACAGAAAAGAAAAACAAACTGTTAAACAAGCAAAAATATTCAGCTAACTCTCCCTTGAATTTTGTTCTTTAATTTTCTAGGTAAACAAAATAAACCAGGACATCTCAGGTAGATCCATGAGGATGGGTCTATCAAACAAATTGCATAGACTGTGTACCTTTTGATGTCCAGCTGCAGTATTTGCCAACAGGTCAGATGTAGTGTATATTGGACCAAATTGGCTCTTGAAACTGATTCCTGTGATTTTTTTTTCTGGCTTGTTACATTGCTCTCATCTAGTCTTTATGCAAGTGGTGAATTTTGTGGACATGGCTTATTCAGAAATTATTAATCTAGTCCTTTTGATTCTGTTGTTCCTTGGAATTAAGAGCTTAATGAACACAACCATGAGAAGTTCGGTTTATCCTGACTGGAGGGCAAAGACATGCTTACTCAAATTGGTTGGGGGAAAAGAATGTGTGATGAGTCTGCTGGTTTTTAATGTGTGTGTGTGTGTCTATTGGTGACTAGACATCCTAAAGCAGTGGTTCTCAACCTGTGGGTCCCCAGGTGTTTTGGCCTACAACTCCCAGAAATCCCAGCCAGTTTACCAGCTGGTAGGATTTCTGGGAATTGAAGGGCAAAACATCTGGGGACCCACAGGTTGAGAACCATTGCCCAAAAGGCATCTGATGCTGGCTGATCAGGTATCATTAGGGTAGATCTGTTTTTCACAAAACTATTTGATTGAAAAATACCTGAATATTTTCAAGAGACTTGATTTTTAATGAAAACTTGGAACCAGCACTCTTTGGCAGAAAAGGCTGCTAAATACTTTGTAAAGTATAGGTGCACTCTATGTAATGAATAGAAAATCAAATATATAGTCCTTTATTACAGAAAACATATCTTCCTGATTTGTCCCTATTTTTAAGAGTTCTCATAGAATCACCAATAGTTGAATACAGTGTGCAGTAAAATTATTTTGCTTTGAAGATCATGCTTTAATCAAAATTCCATCTGTCTTTGGGAGGGATTTTTTAAAAAATAAATAAATAAATAAGCAAAACTAAATAGTCAGTTTTGAATTGTTTAGTCTCATCTGTCATTTATTTTGTAATGTGGCCACATCATATACTCTTTATTAAAATGTAATTTATTTTTACAAAAAATAAACACAGACTTTCTCTCTTACCAAGCGGTGGCAGAGGAAATGTTATCATTAAAACTACTTTCAGCTAAATGGAAGCCTCTTTTTTATACTACCGCTAAAATATTTAAATAAATTTATTTGGAATTTATTGCATTGCTATATCCACTACGAATAAAAGCCCATTAAATATGCTAACTGCAGACGACAGAGAGGAATTTGTTTTGGTTTTTCACAACTTGTGGATGAAAAATGAGGTCATTTCAATGTGACATTTTGATGTAGGACTGAATTTATGTCACAAAAAGCCTCCCTTAATTTCAGACACAAATGGAGAGCATGATCCAACCAAAGTTAAGCACTGTGCACCAAATTTAACATGTCTTAATTTTAATGACAGCATGAACCATGGACTTATTTTGCTCTCTCTCCCCCTGGAATGACTGAGTGCTCATTTTTTATTCACTTGTGCTCTTATTTATTTTTTAAAGCATCCTTTGGTTACATGTGCATTAGGTCTAAACGGAAAGGACAGAGTTCCCTCGCTACTTCATGGTTCGCTTTCCACGGACTCACTGTTTCACTGTTTTTCCAAAAAAAGAATTTAAAATATACAAGTAGCGAGGGAACACTGTATACCCATTGTTTCTCCAGTGAGGAGTGGCAGCCATGGCCCTATCTTGGCGACCCCTTTGCTGCCACTGCCCCTGCCTCCTGCCCCGTCTCTGGAGGAGCCTGGAAGTGGAAGGCCATTCGTGAGGGAGAGAGTGCATGGGGGTCAGGAGGGAGGGAGAGAGGAGGGGGGACCAGCGTGCAGGGAAAGAAAGGTGGGAGAGAGGTCAAGCTTGAGATGGTAAATATTTATATCGTGTGTGTGTGTGTGTGTATAGAGAGAGAGCGTTCCTACTTCATGGATTTTCACTTATTGTGGGTGGTCCTGGAACATAACACTCGCGATAAGTGTGGGAGCACTGTACACGAAGCTTGCCATCTGTTTAGGACCTTTGTATCACATTTTAAAATGAAGAATATCTTGAAGCTACAGGGTTTGGAAGATGTGGTATTGAAAATATACATATAATGCTGATACCTAGAACAGGGACATTCCATATATCTTGGGCTTTATCTCCCACAAATCTTTACCATTTGCACATGGCTTTTCTGAATTAAAGTCCAAAACATATGAGGAACTAAAAGGTCTGCCCTGTATAACTTCTAGAACACACGTCAGACACAAGGCCTGTTGGCCAAATCTGGCCCACCACATCATTGTATGTAGCCCATGAGGCTTTCAATGCCAAGGCAACATATTTATACAGTCTTACAATTACAAATAGCCCTGTGAAGGCAACCATAAGGCTGGTGTAGCTCTCGGTGAAAATGAGTTTGACACCTCTGTTCTAGAACAATAATTTTAAACTAACTTTTAAAAAGTTGATTTTGTAAGTCTGTTTTGCATTTCCCTCCCACATTCTGGACAGTCCCAAATTAGCTTCTTGTGGGTTTTTTCGGGCTATAGAGCCATGTTCTAGAGGCATTTCTCCTGACGTTTTGCCTGCATCTATGGCAAGCATCCTCAGAGGTAGAGGTCTCTGAGGATGCTTGCCATAGATGCAGGCGAAACGTCAGGAGAAATGCCTCTAGAACATGGCTCTATAGCCCGAAAAAACCCACAAGAACCTAGTGATTCCAGCCATGAAAGCCTTCGACAATACATAGTCCCAAATTAATTTGCTACAAACCAGGAAAACCCTGGTTTCTAGCAAATTAATTAGATAGTGGATTTATTCCGCGCCTTCTTGGAAGGCACGGGATAAACCCACTATTTCCAGTGTCTGGACTGCAGTTCAGACACCATTCCCACAGTTTTCCGGGGTGGGTGTCCAGATGCTCTCATGGGACTGGTCTGCAAGAACATCTGGAGATCCAACCCCCCTCCCCTGAAGCCCCCAGACCCCTTTGAAATGTAAAATAAACTTAACCGGCCTCCAGTACACTCTTGAGCCGCTTTAAACACACTTTCCAAACAGCTCGATATCTAAAAACAGATATGCCAAAACACCTTAGGAGGGTATTTACCAGAGCTCGTTTTGAGCAGCTGGATTCAATGGTCAAGCACAGAAGGTTTAATCAGGTCCCATACAACGAACGAGTTTGTATTTGCGGAGCATCAGAGGTGGAGGATATCACACATGTTCTGTTCAACTGTGAGCTGTATAAGAAAGAGAGAGACCATTGCCTTGGACCATACATTATTCACAAAACACACTGGGATCCACATATTAAAACTTCATTTTTGTTGGCCGGCCAGAACCCTAAAATAACACACAAAACAGCCCTTTTTCTATTCAAAGCAACACAGTTGAGAATTGCACATTTAGAATCAATTGGGGTAAACTGTGGAGGTGACACAGATATTTGACCTGAACGGGATCTGCCAACAGTTTGTTTATTTTAACCTCTTTTATTTTAACCTCTCTTATACCGAGGGTTGTATGTTGTATGACTATGTGTTAAATGTGTTATGTGTTAAATGTGTTATGTGTTAAATGTTTTGATACTGTCAATAGGCCAATCAATAAAACGTATCTATCTATCAGTACACTCTTGGAACAGCTCTCCTGGCACGTAGAAATGATGCGCCAGGGGAGCGATTTTCCTCCTCCTCTCCCCCGCTCTCCTGGTGCATCATTTCTACATGCTGGGAGGGCTGCTCTGAGAATGCACTGGAGGCTGGGTAAGTTTATTTTACTAGTAAAGGTAGTGGTTTTGTATGTTTTTAAAGGTTTTAAAGTATGTATTTTATAATTCTGTTTTAAATGTTTATTGTAATTTTTACATTGTTTTAATAGCATTGAATAGCTGCCTATGTTGTAAAGCCGCCTTGAGTCACCTTCGGGTTTGAGAAATGTGGGGTAGAAATATTGTAAGTAAATAAATAAATGCCCCTAATGTTCTTCTCTTCCTATCAGCAAAGAGCAGTGCCATAATCTTCTGTGACAAAGGCTTATATAAAAGGAAGTAACGAAAGAAATGGGAGACTAGCCAAGGAAACCATGCATACTGGAGCACTTATTCAGGAGCCTTTTTCAAGGAGTTTGGTGTGCTTGGTTGAATATGATCTGAACCTGGCCATGAGAAAAAGATGTTTTTAGGGTTATGAGTATGAGAATCTCCCAGTTGACAGACTAGTCTAGGAAATGGAGTCCAAAAAAGGTACTCAGTTTCCTTGGCTTTTGAACAAGGCTTCTGGAAATGCTGATGGTGCAGGATGAATTAGAAAATCTAGCTCTGCTTCATTTACCATTGTGAAGTGCTGTGAGGAGTTTCCTAAATGTACCATCAAGGCCTTCTCCCTTTTTCTCATTTCCTAGGAAATAACTCTGCTTTCTTTTGACAATGAAATCAATAGCCTGTTTTCCTATAAGAAAGGGACATTGCAGGAAGCCAAATAGAAAATGTGGTTTGGTAGTGGTGTGTGGAGGGGAGAGGAGAGTGCACTCTACCAACAATAGAAATTTAATTTGCAAGCACTGCAGAACCACTTAGGGGGGAAATAGAAATTAAATCATACTATTTTCTAAAAACTGAACAATTTCCAGGAACTATATGACTGATTCAAGTTTTATGTTACAAATTGGAAGCTATTTTCATACATCTCTATTTTGGAGGGGGAAAATAATTATAATATTTCTGATTTGCATAGCAACTCTTACAAGTTGTTCTATGCTATCCTCATGTTGCAATCAGGATGCTAAGACTGAGCTGTGAATGGTGAAAGCTGACTTTTTTTTGGTTTATGCTACTTCTGCATGTTGTGTGTTTATGATCCCAATCTAGTTCTACATTAACTCCTTATTTTTAAAGAAAGAAATCCTTATAAATATACAGTAGAGGCATATATTTTCAAAATACTTGTTTTGCCAAAAGCAAACGTTCATTTTGGATTCAGATTCAATAAGCACACTAGTGCTTAAGATGACAATAATTTATTAAAAAGTAGATAAAAGCATCAAAACAAAAGCACCAAAGAAAGAAGTACAAACTTAGCAAATTTCTGGGTTGCTGTATGGCCATGTTCCAGAAGCATTCTCTCCTGACATTTTGCCTGCATCTGTGGCAGGCATCCTCACAGGTTGTGAGGTCTCCCAACCTCTGAGGATGCCCGCCATAGATGCAGATGAAACGTCAGGAGCAGGCCTGTAGCCAGGATTTTGTTTCGGGGGGGGGGGGGGGGGGGAGTGAGTTTGGTTGGGGGGGGGCTCAGTCTTAGTGAAAGAGGGTCTACCCTAGCAAACCTTTTGTATTGTTACCCCAATACCCCCATGCATATGGGATATTATTGAGTATGGTGATCAGATCATGATATGAATAAACATAACAGTTTAAATAATGCACCAGTAAGGCCTTCTCGTGGACCACCATGAGAATTTGGGGGGAGGGGGCTGAAGCCCCCCATGTCCCCCCCCCCCCCCGGTTACATGCCTGGTCAGGAGAGAATGCTTCTGGAACATGGCCATACAGCCCAAAAAACTTACAGCACCCCAGTGATTCCAGCCATTAAAGCCTTCGACAAAACATATTAGCAAATTTCCTTTCCTTTATCAGTTGTTGGGGACTTCTGGAATGACAGCGAGAAGGAATGGTCCTGGCCAAATTGCAGTACCGTCCAGTATTAATCTACAGTAAACTTCAGCTTTAGGCTAATTTGTCCAGGCTTTTATAACCATCCCAATTAATTAAAATTTTGTATTACTCAGGTGTCTCATCACCCAGGTGTGTAAATAATAATAATTTTGTATCATCTAGTTAATGAAATTCAAACATGATAGATAAACGAAATGAGTCAGCAGCAGCCAACTAGCCAAGTGAGTGGACGGAGGCCAAACTTACTAATTGGGGGAGGCATCCTCCTGTACTCCTAATTAGTTCTGACTTTGAAATATATTCAGCAAAAGTATCATGAAAGAAGTTTTGCTCTTTTATGGTTTATAGGAGGATGGACAGAACAATTTTGAAATAGCAAACCAACCTCCTTGACAGACAAAATTCTTCTGCACGGTATCTCCTACAATAATGTACAATATTTAAAACAGTAACCCTATTATTAATAGTAATTAATAATAGTAATTATGATGCTGTAACCCGCCTCATGTCTCAAGGTAGGTCATAGCAGTCAAAAAATACAAACATTGCAAAAATTCTATAAACACACACATTAAAATGTATTTCTATAATATATATATTAAATACACAGGACTGAGATTCACACCCAGGACACAAGATTAAAATTCATGCTTAAAACTGGCTGGGTAGACCTGCCAGAAGAGACAGTTTCAAATTCTGAAAGCTGTCTTGAAAAAAATTTGGGCACCACATGCATTTTGATATGTATAAAATGATGGAACCCTTATTGATGTACAGGATGTTATGAATAGCTGATCTACACATTATGCCAGGTTGCTTCATAAAGGCATTTTTGTCACGAATGGAGCATTCCTAAGCTTATTTATAGCTCAGACTCTTAACTATTATGTTTAAAAATCACCACAAAAATATCCTGTAATATGGGGAAAAAATATAAATAACATGTTCACTTACCTCAGCGGAATTTTTGAGTACTCAGCCTTGGGCTTCCCTCACCTACACATTTTTATTCCTACCTCACCCAGGATTTTATTATTTTGTCATTTTATCTTGTCCATTTGGCCTGCCCATCCTGTTTGATTTTATTTTGTGTGAATTTGCTTTATTATTTTATTTTGCTATTGTGATTATTCTCTGATGTAAGTTTTGTTTCTTTGTATTCTGTATTTTATTGTGTTGTATTGTTTTTTTTTTTAGCTTGGCGTCATGTTAGCCACCCCGAGTCCCCATTGGGGAGATGGTGGTGGGGTATAAATAAAGATTAATATTATTATCATCATCATCATCATCACCATCATCCATGGGCTTCCACGAGGTATACTAAATACCAACATTAGTACAAACCTGGGCTACTCAGTTTATTCCATCTTCCACCTTTGAGTATGAGGGAATTACTTCAGGTATCTTTTTCTCCCTCCCCAGTGAAATTAGAGCAGCCCCCTCCCTCCTGACCTTCAGGAAGAAAGTTAAAACCTGGCTATGGGATCAAGGTTTTGGCTAATAAGCTATGAGTATATGGAATTGTGAAATGACTAATGGAATGGCCTTGGGTTTGATTCTGGATAACGTGATTTTAATTAATTGTTTTAATGTTGCTGTTGTTTTTTGAGTTTGAATGCATATGTTTATTTTTATTGCATTTATGTATTTATGTATATGTATGGCATGTATGGTGAGATTCTTTCATCCTTTCCAGTCTAATTTTCTCTTGATGGAAGAAGCTACATATATTTGAGTCCCCTTCAACACTGCCCCTTATATACCAGTATCTGATCGCAGATTATCTTCTTATCCCAGATAAACTGACAGTGGAGACTCATATAATCCGGATTAAAGAAGATAATCTGGGATCAGATCCTGGGATATATGGTAGTGTAGAAGGGGCACGAGACTCTCAAGTCCCACCTTTCCCTCCTAATTGTTTTGGGGTTGCAGTCAGTTGTTCTTAGCAGTAGTTGTGCCTGCACTCATTCATGACTACAGAGAAACTTTTATATTCTCCTTTTCCCACTAGTTTCCCGAGCTCCCCGTCGTGCAGTGGGTTAAAGCACTGTGCCGGCAGGACTGAAGACCGACAGGTCGCAGGTTCGAATCCAGGGAGAGGTGGATGAGCTCCCTCTATCAGCTCCAGCTCTTCATGCGGGGACATGAGAGAAGCCTCCCACAAGGATGATAAAAACATCAAATCATCCAGGCGTCCCCTGGGCAATGTCCTTGCAGACGGCCAATTCTCTCACACCAGAAGCGACTTGCTCCTGACATGAGAAATAAATAAATAAATAAATAAATAACTAGTTTCCCAACAGCAAGGTAGAACAGAAGTCACCTGACTGTAACAATGGAAGGACAGAGCTAGATGAATAGTTCAATCTTTTCCTAAGTTTATGTGAAAGACCAGTTTCTCATTAAGTGGATAAGGGATGATGGAATGGAAGCCAAGATATGTCTCATATTTGTAGATTTGATTCCCCAAACATGAGTTCCTGCCTTGAGATGTTCTGGAGGATCCTGTTCTACCAGCAGGGTTCAGTGAGATTCTACTGCTATCTGCAATGCCTTTTGGACATTTGTAAGGCTGAGGATTCTATTTGTCTATTGACCCAGCCAGCACCACCACCAACAACAACAAAACTTTAGGGTATGACATGCAGAGGCGGCCCTAGGTAATTTTCAATGGTAAGCAAACAGTATTTTGCCCCCACCCCCAACCAATCACTGATATATATTTTCTGTTCATCGTGGGAGTTCTGTGTGCCATATTTGATTCAATTCCATCATTGGTGGAGTTCAGAATGCTCTTTGATTATAGGTGAACTATACATCCCAGTAACTACAGCTCGCATATGTCAAGGTCTATTTTCCCCCAAGAGCGCCTCAAGAGCGCCCCTGGGCAAAATCAACTATACTGCAAATGCTTACTTTGCGTAATGGGTTGAGCTGCCCCTGATGACATGCTTCTGTTGATGAAATCCAAGGAGGGAGGCAATGTTTCTGCTTGTAGACCAGGCATGGGAAACCTTCGGCCCTCCAGGTGTTTTGTACTTCAACTCTCACAATTCCTAACAGCTGGTAAACTAGTTGGGATTTCTGGAACTTAAAGTCCAAAACATATCCTTGTGTAGACAATGCTTAAAAACTGCCTCCCTGTAGCATGTGTATAACATCTCTACGTTCTTGTCATAATGCCAGGAATTTCTCATAGGTCTAAAAGGCCTTTATTCACAGGTGCTTTACAAAGTAATTTGCAGTAGATTTGCAAAGGAGAATTTATTTTGCCAGGCTTTTTAGGAGCTAGGGTAGTTTCTCTTATAATGCATTTGTGCATTTTATTCCTTGTTGTGGCAACAATTACTTCTATGACACTTCACAATGTTTTATTATGGTTTTATTGCAAGCTGCTTTGAGGACTACTTGGGGCCAAAAAGGGCGCCAACAAACTAAATTTAAAGTGGATAATTCAAACCATTATATAGTGGATGAGCAAGTTACAGCTTCGGTATATAAAATGCTTTCACTCCCATTGTATTCAACCAACTGAATATATTTTTGGAAAGCAGAGTTCTTTATACAGGAATGTGCATCCTTTCATATGTTTAGTGGGCTTTCCATTTAAAGGGAAGATATTATCCCCTCTTCATGATTTTTTGTTATAATGGAACAGGCAAGTTATAAAACACACACTCACTCACAATAGTTAGGGACTGAATTAAGGTAGTTTTGATAGTTTACCTAAATTTTTGCATATTTATATATTTTAAATTGTATGCTAATGCTTTTATGTCAAACCACTTGGAATCCTCTTTGGGGAGATAAAGTGGGGTATAAATAATAATAATAATAATAATAATAATAATAATAATAAACAATATCACTTTAATTGGGGTGACTGATAGACATAAAACATTAAGTGACAGTGGATTGCTTTGTGATGTGGGATAAAACATATCTGGTTGGATTGGATGCAATCATTTCCTTCTAAAGTAAAAGTAGTTCCCTTTCAAATTGTCAGAAGAGCTTTCTTCTGCCTGGTTGCACTTGAGAAACAGGTTGATGGCAAGCTTCTCAACCTTGTTTGATCCACATACTATTCTTCAACAGTTGTGGCAAATGAAACTTGAAAACCACGCTGCTATAGTTTAATGTTGGCCTGCTCAGTGGCTTGATTAATAAGGAAATGTTGTTTGGAATTCTAGCAGAAGACATATTTTAATCAGTTCTACCTTATGTTGCCTTAAGTATATGAGTTGTAAATATAACGAATTGCCTTTTTGAACAGCTGTTTTTTCAAACAAATCCAAAAAACTTTGGATAGACTATGACACAGGTGGGGGAAAAGCAATATCTTTAAAGCTTTGCTTTGAAGAAAAAACCATTGACCCAGTAGCTACCTCCTATAAGTACCCACAAGATTTCAGTGTTGAATTCAACTATATTGTATGAGATTTCAAGAAGCTTCTAACTTTCCTTTTCCTTCTAATATCTAACAAACAATGTGTTGTAATGACATTGTTCCTCTGTCTCTTTCTGGGCCCATCAGCCAAAGATAAAAGAAAGTTCAGGGAGAAGTGTATCATAAAGACCTCTTATCATGTCCTGTTTGTAGCTGACATAAAAAAGAAGATAGGGAGATTGGGAATAACAGTAGAGTCAATGCAAGTATTGGTTACCTGCTAGAACATGGCCATACAGCCTGGAAACCGCACGACACTCCAGTGATTCTGACCATGAACACCTTTGACAATACATTGGTTACCTCTGCTGCAACCAGATATCAATTAATACTTGAAAGCACTGTGATTTGCAATTGTGCCTTGGTGATCATGGTCCATGACTACTCCTGGGGTGTCGGTTTGATAACATCCTATATACAGAACATATTGACACAGGAATAAGTGCGTAACTTAAGTTACAGATTTATTAGCACATCTCAGTAGTTCCATCATGATAAGAACACACTGAGAGTAGTAAGAGCCAATTTTTCTGACTGATAAGCAATATTTCTTTTTGTCTTAATTTCCTGTGACTTTTTGGCATGTGTGAGGAAATACATGCTTTGCCAGATAGAAATAATTTTGATAAAAGGAAACAATTTGTTATTGAAATAGGAATCAGAGACTTTTGAGGTGATGACATTAGCCAAGTAAGGTATCCAACTGTCAAGATGGTAGCTGTTTGTGCCAGGGAATTCTTCTTCAGATAGGAAAGTAAGTTTCAGAATAAGTACTACTGGAGGACAAAACTGATTTGTTCTGTGATTATGCCTTGAAGCCCCAGGCTCCCATCCCAGGCTCTCAATGAGTCAAGTCTCACTGCAAAGGAGTCTATGTATTGTGTGACTATAAAACACTGGCACGCCAAAAAGCCAAGAAAAAGAAGGAAGGAGACTCGAGAGAGAGACCTGGTGAATATGCCATTGCGTTATTTGGTGTAGGCAATAAGCAAAAAACCAACATCACAACCCTCTGAGCTTTCTTATTTAATATGTTCTGGTTGCAGTGTGTCAGAACTTGGAGAAATACTCCTGTGGGCCTTGGTAGCAGTGCAGGGCTTGGAAAAGTAGTGCGTAAGTAGGGCTGTATGCAAGGCAGCATGTGATATGAGCCCTTATAGTAATGGCAGTAACTGTTCTGATGATGATTTGTTGTCTCCAGAAAGGGCTGTTAGCATGTTTTTCTGGCTCTGGTTTGTTTATTTATTACTTGTCTCATTTATGAGATGCGAGATATTGAAGATCTGTGAAATCCATGTCTCTCCGTACACTTTCTCTCCCCAGCCCCGCAAATACAGACAGTCCCTGGGTTATGAACAAGGCATGTTACATATAAATTCAATTTAAGAACAAACCTCCTGTTTTGTTCCAAATTAATTCAGTTTTACTGGAGGCATCGTTTGGATGAATTCAGTAAAACCGAGACAGATCCCAGTTTTTGGATGGGCCCTAAATTGAAGGATACTCTCCCAATTTTTGAAAGTGTTCCCACTTTCACACCACGTGTTTGACTTAAGCAGTTAGAAAGGAGCTATTATTAGAGGTAATGTTTGTATTCTAAAAAAGAATGAAGAAATGAATGACAAACAGACAGAAAGTAGTTGAGAAGGCAGTCAGACATATGAGGTTGATTGACAGCATCACTGAGGATAATTAATGTAAATGGAGTAATTTTCTTAGTTTTCTAATTGACAATGCCTATTTCTGGGAATAGAGTATGGAGATTTTTTTTGTGAAGCAGCCCTAAGCATATCTATAAAAAATGACTGTTAAAGAAGTCATCATCTTACTTCTCCCAGGGCAGCAATTTTGTATGTCAAAGGAGGAATGAGTGGTTGATCAGAGAGGCCCAAGCTCTCATGGCAAGGGAAGAATTGCTTGGAAGAGTTTGATAAAAGGACAGAAAACGAGAGGTGAAGATACTTTGAAGGCCTCGCATAAGTGTTTTGTCTCCCTGGTTCAAGGATGTTATAGAAAACTAATGGTCTACTGACCATCATTCCTTCCTGTCAATCAATTTAAGAGTAAATGTGACTGGCAGAATCCAATGGGAAATTGATGAAATGAAAGTGATAAAGATCTTGGATGGAACAGACCATGTTTTCTTCATTTCCATAATACAGAAGAAAGTTGAACCAAATACAACCAGGTGTGCATTTTGAACTTTAGGAAAGCTGATTCTAGTACGTCTAAAATCTACTTAGTACAATCCTATCAGTAAATGTACTTCAGATGAGAGTTCACAATCAGTGGGAATTTCTTAAATTAGCTTTTGAATATGCCATTGCATTTTTCTTTCTCATTCCAGAGTGCAAGAAAAATGGGAAGAGTCTGAAAGGCTGTGAATATAAAATAGTTTTAAAAGGCTATGAATATCAAATGGAAAAAAGGGCAAACAGCTAAGAATTACTTCAGAAAGCTATGCAAAACCAATGTAGAGTGTGTTAGTGAGAAAGCCTAATGTACGGAATGAACACAAAGTTGTGTACTTTTAACAAGAGTTGAAAAAGAAATAAGAAGAACAAGAAAGTAAGTAGAAGTAGTGTGAGGAAGACATGAAGAGATGTTATTATGAAGGTTCAATTGCTCAGCTTCTGACTATGATTCAGTCTCTCCCCAGAGGGGAAACTGCTCAGCACGGCAAGGTTCAGTTCACATGATGTAAGGAAGTGTTACAGCCCAAGGTAGTTAGGGTCACTGTAAATGAAATCATGTCTTCAGCCTGATGAATAGTATCCTGTAATATTAACAGAAATTGCAGATGTAATTTTCCAGTCTCTATCTATAATTTTTTGAAATTGCTATGGAGAACATGTGGAGTACTGTGTGACCGCAAACCTGCAAATGATATCCCCTTCTAATAAGTAAAAAAGGAAGGAAGATAGGTAGGCTTGCCTTGTATTAATTCTGCAGGTAACTTCTGTAGCAGATCATTAAACAATCTGTGACTATGGAATAATGAGAAAATTCTGTTATGACCAAGAACCAGTACAAGTTACTCAAGAACTAGCATTCCCAGCTACTCAGTTTTATATTGAGTTAGAAACTCAGTAAATTAGTTAGGCTGTCAACAACACTGTCAGACCAACTTTAAAATTATTTATTTTGTGAGCATGTGTTATGTGTAGTATTGAGAGGGGTATCGTGGTTTGGGTGTTGTGCTATAACTCCAGCGACTAAGGTTCAAATTTCCACACAGCTGTGGAAACTCATTGGGTGACCTTGGACATCTCTCGGCTTAAGAGGAATGCATAAACAAACCTCTCTGAACATTTTTTGTCAAAAAAAAAAAAAAAAAAACAACAACAACCCTGAATAAATTCACCTTAGACTCAACATTAGACTGAAATGACTTAAAGGTATACACCAATATGTCAAATTTTGGTTAAGAAAAATACAGCTGAGATTACTCTGCATTTCTACTTAGTTTGGTTTCCTTATTTACCTACCTACTTAGGTGATCCTTCGTAGCCTGAGGTGATTGTCCTCCAAGTGTAGTGCCTTGGCGGTGGGTCCATAGGTGGCTGTGGAGCCCTATTCTTGATCCACATGTTCTTCCGCAGTGAGGACATTGGTGGAAGGCAGTCCTGGTCAGGGTTGGCTTGACGCACCTTCCTCTTGGTACGTTTCTCCCTTATGCTCTCCATTCATGTCTCTTCTACTTCTGCAGCACTACTGGTCACAGTTGGCCTCCAGTTAGAATGCTCAAGGGCCAAGGCTTCCCAGTTCTTGGTATGTATGCCACAGTTTTTAAGGTTGGCTTTAAGCCCATCTTTAAATTTTTTTCCTGCCCACTAACATTACGTTTCCCATTCTTGAGTTGGGAGTATAGTAACTGCTTTGAGAGATGGTGATTAGGCATTTGGACAACGTGGTCAGTCCAGTGCAGTTGAATGCATAGGAGTATTGCGTCAATGCTGGTGGTCATTGCTTCTTCCAGAACACGGGCATTTGTCCGCCTGTCTTTCCAAGCGATTTGCAGGGTTGTTTTTTTTTTGAGGCAATGCTGATGGAAGTTGAGTATGACATCTGTAGACATTTCACGTTTCGCAGGCATATAGCAGGGTGGGGATGACAATAACTTTATAAACAAGCACCTTGATCTCCCTACAGATGTCCCAGTTCTCAAACATTCTCTGCTTCATTCGGAAAAATGCTGCACTCACAGAGCTCAGGCGGTGTTGTATTTCAGTTTCAATGTTGACTTTTGTGGAGAGGTGACTGCCAGGGTAGTGGAAATGGTCAACATTTTCTAACATTACACTATTAAGCTGTATTTCTGGCATTGCAGAGGGATTGGCTGGTGACTGCTGGAAGAGCACTTTGATTTTCCCGATGCTTCTCATATGCTTCTGCAAATTTATTTAAAGTGGCTTGTAGGTCTTCTTCTGAATGTGTGCAGACTATGTTAGCATCAGCATACTGGAGTTCTATTACAGATGTTGTTGTGACCTTGGTTTTAGCTTTCAGTCTGCTCAGATTAAATAGTTTGCCATCTGTCCGATAGATGATTTCCACTCCAGTGGGAAGCTTCCCATCAACAAGATGGGAGCAAGTACACATAAGGTTGGAGCAATAACACATCCCTGTTTAACACCTGATTCCACCTTAAATGGGTCACTTTGGGAGTCATTGCTGTCTAAGACTATTGCCATCATGAAGGCATTGTAGGATCTTCACCAATTTGTCAGGGCACCCAATTTTTTGGAGGATGGTCCAGAGAGCACTGTGATTCACTGTGTCTAATGCCTTTGCAAGGTCAATGAATGCCATGTACAGAGGTTGATTTGTTCCCTGCATTTTTCTTTGAGCTGTTGTGCAGTGAAAATAATAGCCACTGTTTCTCTGGAGGAGCGAAAGCCATCCTAGGATTCTGGGAGGGTGTCTTCTGACACAGATAGAAGGTGGTTTTCAAGGATTCTTGCGAGGATTTGTTTGGTTTATACTTTTATCAGTCTGTTTAAAGGCAATTTGAGGGCTGATTTGGTTGAGAGGCAGCTTAAAAATAAAATGGTGTTACTGTTTATTTTGTATATATCACTTTGAGTTCAGTGAATGTAATTACTATTGAGATGTAAGACATACAAAAATCTGAGTATTTCTCCACCATCATTACACACAAAGATATAGAGCAGGGGCCTGGGGGGTGGGGGTGGGTACAGTTGTTGACACAAAATAGAATAAAGTTGATTGTGTCTCTTAAAATATTGAAATGGCATAAATTACTCGATTGCTTAACATTTGGGAATTCTCGGTTCATGAAAAATAGCTATCAATTTACTTTTGTATGACATGCTTGACACAATTGTCTTTCTTTTGCCCCCACTTTCATATATGCACTTTGAGATTTCACCCAAAAAATGTCAGACAGCACTTGCTTTATAATCTACAATTGAAATAGCTTTCAATTTAAAAGTGAGTTTAAAAGAAAAAGATGATGAAAATAGAGCAATTGGTTTTAGCCCCCTCCCAATTCTGATTGTTATGGGCTCACATATAACACATTTAAAGCTGGTAACCATGGAGTTGCTGTTTTTGATGAGAGAAAATAGTTTTGAAGTAGCAAGAAAAGACAGATAAAATGCAATGGGAAAATAAACTTAATAGAATACCCATGAGAAACGGGGATGTATTGTATTTTCGGTATCTCAATATCTTCCTCCATATTGGAGAGGAAAAATGTGTCAAAAGTGGCCTCCTTAAACATGAATGGTATTGCATTGTAGTAAAGCTGGTTTGTGAAGGATGGGATCCAGGCTTATTTAGTCCTTCCAAAACTTGTGAAACATCATCTGCTATCTGCTGAGGAAAATTAGTATTCAAAACCTGCTGTTTTTTAATTTAAAAAGCCATTTAAATACACGAGTTAGGGAGACTGCCAGCAACCATTAAAAATACCTGCCTTCTAATTATTCCCCAAACTGTCTTTCCATTACATACTTTCCTTCTGTGTTTTCTTCCTGTGCTGTCTTGACGGATCTGTCGCCTTCCCCCACCCGCCAATTTCATCTACCTGCAGCAGTGACATTGTACCTTCTCTTAGGGTTAGCAGCTGGCTGTTTATCTCTCACCAGCTCTGCAGGAAACAACTGTTAGGAAGTGACTAGAAAGAATGTGCTCAGCACTGGATTACTCCAAACACACTTGTGGTTTGTACAAGTTCACATCCAAATCCAGGACACAAGGGATTCTGGATTGGATGCAACATAAGGAGATGGGTGCACTTTGTAGGGTTGTAATGAGAGCTTTGACTATTTTCAGAGTACAGTTACATTTTATAAAGAGTCCACTGGGGTAAAACAGCATGGTCCCCTCAGTTTTGTCTGAACAATGTCTGAGTAAATCTCTTTATCGATGCATTGTCATCCTTGTTTTTTTGGGTATGATTGATCACTTACAGAAATCTGCCACACCCTAGAATCAGCTCTGCTACCAAAGAAACAATAAAAAAAATCAATGGTATAGAAATGTGGACATGAAAGGGTGAGACTATGGAAAATGAAACTGTCAAAATGAAACAGTTCTATGGACTGGTGGGTAATCTCAGACGGTCACCTATGGACCCACTGCCAAGACCCTACACTTGGAAGGCAATCATACTTGGCTGCGAGTGATAGCCTATGATGATGAATCTCAGCCACTCCTAATACCAAGAAAAAATGTTGTATAAATAAATCTACGGAAGTGCCCGTTTCACAGAGGTTAAAAAAACCTAGTCTTATAATCATCCCTTTCCTGGTCTGCTTTCATCTCACACACTATGTGATTTTTTTTCTTCTTTCTACTCTGAGGTCCTCTTTTCCCTCTCGCCATCTACCTATCTACTCAAGTATTCTATCTCTCCCATAGGCTTAAGTGTTATTTCTTTTCCTTACTCATTCATTTGCAACAAATATGGAAAGTGGGCTATGAGTGATCACTGATTTGGAGCCACAGTTGTGCCAAAATCTGAGTGCTCTTTACATCTCCTTGCATGGCAGTTGTGATAATGGGCTCTCCTTATTATCTGGTCAGTACTGGAAGTGTGTGAAAGGGCTGAAATCTGATTGGTAATTCATTTCAGAGATTTGAATGGCCCCTGCTTGAATTTGTAAAGATTAGTGGGGGGGTCCCTTCCAATTTGTAATCTGAATCTCTGAAGCTTTGTAATTGCTTTATTAAGATTTTTTCCATTAGCGGCAATGGGGAAAATTTAGAGGCTTGTTCCTTTATCATTTTTATGGCTATAAGGGTGAAACATGGTGCACTTGTAGACAACATTTACACCTTTAAGTCTGCCAAGTTTCAGAACATTTTGGTCATCCACTGATTTTTAGGAATGTTTAGTTTTTACAATTAGGAATATAACCCCAACCAACACAGGCTGTAACCCTACACCCTCTTTGGCCGTACGGCTGACCAGGATTACCTCTGTCTTGTCTGGATTCAATTTCAATTTATTTGCTCTCATCCAGAGCGTCACACCTGCCGAGCACCGGTTCAGAATCTGAACAGCCTCCTTAGTAGCAGGTGGAAAACTCCAAAACTCTGGATGATCTCTCCCAGCAGCTTCATGTAGATGTTAAACAACATGAGGGTTCAATGCATATATCTACTGATTTTAAATAGTTTTTCCATTTTCAGCACATGTGATTAACTTACACTGGGGCTTTAATGTGGGCAGCCCCATTCTTCTGGCATGAGCAGAATTCTGGGAAATGTAGTTTAGGGTGGGGCCTTTTCAATACTCCTTTACAAAGGTCCTTGCTTTCCCAAACAACATTTCCCAGAATTCTGCTTGTGGCAGAAGAATGCAGGCTACAGTTTGGGTTGGATAATTTCAACAAAGGAAGGTTATAGACTAAGATATGAAGATACAGAAACAAACATAATTATCATAAAGCTACTTAATGTCAGGGGACTACCTTTACCTTACTATAAGTTTAAGTTTTAAGAAACACTCAGAAACAGAATGGAACTCCAAAGAACACGTCTTTATCTCTCTTTTGCAAATGTCACAGAGATGTTGAGGGAAGTAGTCCAGCTTTGAAGATTTGGCTTTCTTCTGATTGGCTGACAAGGGGAAAAAACAGCATGCAGCTGCCCTCCATGTTGCTGCGGTGGTGACGTGCGCTGCTTCCTCTCCCTTTTCAGTAAGGAGCCTGACTGGAAATGCCCATGTGTTATGTGAAGGACTCTGTGCTCAAAATGGAGGTGAAGCAGCGTATGATGGGCAAATTGGCTCGTGTGATGAGGTAGTATACAAAATTAAATTGCAGAAGTTTCTCTAGCCTGATCTATCTGTACTAAAATGCTTAAATACACTCTGCTATGCAAAAAGAGTTTAAACTTTCTAACGACCTCTCTTCTAATCTGTATAATACAAAAATGTGACCGTCTGCAAAGACTAAATAACCCAGAATTGTGATTTACAAATATTTAAAGTTTTAAAAGTGCTTTTTTGTTTCATTGATATGTGGAAATATTTCAATGTTAATGGGAGCATTTTATAGAATGTATAAATTCAGTTTTGTGTGCAGAGGGCAGGCTGATTTGAACCCTTCTGTTCTTTTGAACAGAGACAGGGAGGAAACAGTTCTTCAAATGAGTTTTATTGTATAGTATTTCTCAAGGAATGTAATCATAACTGGCATAATATTTTCAGCAGCAGAATTCCAAAGGAAGCTGGGAACAGCAGTACAGTCTGCTAAGGATTCCCTTGTCACTGTCAAAACAGTTTTAGAAGGCAAAATTAATGCACAACACTGCATTTATTAAAATGCAAAATAATCATAAATTTTTCATTCTTTGTACACTTAAGCTAATTTTCACATAAATGAGGCACTGTCAGTTGAAGTTTCATATATAGTTGACACTGATGTTTGATGTCAGAACAATGCCCTGAGCTCCATGCAAATTAAACATATTTTAATTATTCCAGTGATCCATTCTTCTTTTACTGTCTATGTTAATGGAATATTAATAGGAATTCTAAGTGCAACATGTTGACAGAAAGTTTCTTACTACACCAGTTTCTATATGGCACAAACTCAAAGTAGTTATTATTCATTTAATACAGTGGTTCTCAACCTTCCTAATGCCGCGACCCTTTAATACAGTTCCTCATATTGTGGTGATCCCCAACCATATTTTTTTTGTTGCTACTTCATAATTGTAATGTTGTTCCTGCTGTGAATCACAATGTAAATATATGATATGATGTATTTTCATTATTATCTCCTTCTCCCTGGGATTCAGCCATGGAGGGGCCACTCTACCTCTAGCCCCCCTCCCTTGGCCCCTCTCCCTTGGCCCCTCTCCCTTGGCCCCTCTCCCTCACCTTCTCCCTTCTCACTTCTGCATCCTCCTCCTTCTCCTCCTCCTTCCTCTTGGCTCCAAAGCATACCTCACCTCTGTCGCTTTCATGTCTTCTTCCTAAAATGGCAGAGGAGGCAGGGCTGAGTACTTTATACTCCCGCCTCTCAAACGAGACTACTAGCGCTCCGCTACATCTTCAACCGACTGAATGGCGTGCATTTTATAAAAGGTAGTTATGCTGCCTCACCCTGTATATAATTTTATGTCTATACTAATTAATGCATGATCTGAAATTTTTATAACTCCTATTTCTGCATCTAGGGATTTAGAGATTAAGTCTTTGAGACAAAAATATAATTGATTCTTGAATAGTTTTGGTGAACTGAGGAATGAAATGTAAATCTTTTTTCATTTCCTTTTGTAGTTCTCCACACGTCTAGCTTCCCCTCCTTAGTTATTATTTTATTTAGATCTGTCTAATTTTTGTCTTTATCTTCTTTTGTTGGATGAGATTTATCAATTTCTTTTGTCCATAATCCCATTAAAATCAAAACCCAGTATTATGTCACCTTTCTGTATTTTCTCCAATTAAAAAAAAAAAATTCATGATTTTTTTTTCCTGTTTACTATTTGGAGCATATATATTGACTAAGGTGAAGTCAGCTCCTCCCATACCCTGGATCATTACATATCTTCCCAATTCATCTTTTTAAAGATTTTATCATGTTAAATCCACATCTATTTTTAATTATAGTCACTATTCTTCATGCCTTCAACGTTCCATAATTCTTTTCATAAATTACAGTTCCACTTAATTTCAGTTCATGTCTACCATCTTTAGACTGGTGTGTTACTTGCAGGAAAATTATGTTGCTTTTCGTTTTAAGGCTCTGATCTGTTATTACCATCTGTATATAGTAGGAACCAAAGCCTTGACAGTTCAGTAACATCACCTTCACCCGATCCACAATTTTTCTATTTCTTAGTTAGTTCCCACTACCCTCCAAATCCCCTCCCTTCCCTCCCATGTTACATCCACCCCTCTCCATAGTTCCCCTCTCCTGTCAAGCCCCATGACAAATTGACCAAGGCTTACCCTTAGCCTCTTGGTGGGGGGGGGGGGGTGAGGCCATCATTCTTCCATCTCAAAGGAGAGGGCAAGCCAGTGCATGCCACCATGGTGGCAACATGGAAGGCTTCCTGTGTTGCCTTGGATAAATGGGGAGAAGCCAGGTTGTGGATGGTTCTCCCATGAGATGGGAACATGGGCAAATCAGACAATGTGGGGCATAAGGTCATGGGTTCCCCATGCCCCAGATGTGCACACCTGGAATTGCCGCAATCCATGGCGAGTCCAGCAGCACATGTGAGATCATATGTGACTGGGTGAAAGCAGCTGAAGTCATTTCTGACCTACAGTGATCTTATCATTTCATTTTCATGGGAAGATGTGTTCTTTCTGGAGCTGAGAATAACTTGCCCATGGTCACCAGGTGGATTTTTATGGCTGGGTAGGGATTTAAACCCTGGTCTCCAGAGTTATAGTCCAGCACACAAACCATTGCATCATACTGGCTCTCAAAGTGGGATACAATTTTAATTGGAATTAGAAGGCTTATAAATACAATAAATATAATGGGGCCATAAAGTAATATATGGCTGCTGGGAGTCTGGATGGGGAAATGTATGAAATTTGTGACCCCTCTTTTCCCTTTGTTAGTTGACAAAAAAATTACAAAAAAAAAGTCTACAAATAAAATCAGACTTGTAATATTTGTGGAATTTTATAGCAATGGATCAGATCAATTCATTTTACAAGTCTGCACAATATTCTAAGAATAACATGACATTGGCTTCAATTTCTGTAATTGCCAGAGGAGATGGTATGAAATTGAAATGAAAGAAGAGGAAAGCTGGAACCATAATCTCAGCCGAAAAGTTTTAAAAGCATTAAAGAAATCCTAGCAAGTGGTTTCAAGTTGAGTATGGTAGTCAGATTCTGAAATAGCATGTAACTCTAAACAGTCCCCCTTCAGCCTCACAAGTAATTGCAGCAAGATTGGTAAGAGGGAGAATTTGGAAGAGTATTTATGACCCACAAGAAGATTCCTTTCCATTGTGTTATCACTGAAATCCAGAACACATGCTTAAGCAAATAAAATGCCCTGCCACTGTGTGTAGGGGTTAATAAGGTTAATGCAGAAAAACAACGGAGCCTAAGAAAAATGGGCTTCTATTGATTGGCTACCTTGTAGGTATGTAACTAGTGGCTTTCTCCAAGGAGTTGGGAGAGCTATTATTTAGTAGATTACATCAATGTAATGAATCTCAGTAGCTGCAGAAGTTGCTGTTGAAATGGTGGAATGCTTAAGATGGATGGGGCTGAATCAGCAGATTTCTGTGATTCCAATTACTTTCTCTCTCTTTCCCCTGCTTGCTTGCTGTATGTTACCATTTGTTTGATTACTGAAACAAGGGACTTAAATACAACAAAATAAAACCTCAATCATTTTGAGGTTTTTAAAAAGTGTTTCTTAATATTAGTTGAAAGTAGTGTAATATATTTTAGCTCCCTGTTTTGGAATGCATCCAGAAATTATATTGAAGATACAATGAAGGCTGCATTCTGTTGTCTCACCATGTGAGCGTTGAAAATATATACATATATCTGTATAGAAATAGTAACAAATCTGTAATTCAACTAATAAGTCCAAGATTTCGCTGCAGCAGTTACCCAAATTTCATGTCTTTGTTTCCTAAATAATTGTTGACCTCCTCTATTATTGATTTCTTGTTTCTAAATGACCTCCTCTATTATTGATTTCTTGTTTTTAAAAAATGAATATTTTTTCTAAATGAGGAGAGCTTGCCCCAGAATTGTCTGAAATGTACATTCAATACAATCACTCTTATATTCCTTTCTGTTTAGGCATCCATTTGAGCTTCGTAGGGGTAGAGGGAGGTGGGAATATGGCCAGACACTGAATAAAGTAGCTTCTTAGTTATGGGCCCGTCTTTTCATCAAAATAGCAGTAGGCAGATGATTTTTAATACAAGCATGCCAAAGAATGAAATTGCAAGCTGATTTATCTAATAAATGAAATTCTTTGTATTTTTGTCCTGAAAGTTAACAGAATTCAGCAGCCAGCATGACATAAATAGAAGCCAACTTTGTGATTCCAAGGGACACAAAGGTTCCAAAGACACCAAAGACAGTGTTCAAGAAAAAAAATCAGTTGACAAACTAGTCTACTGTAGATTTAGGAAAGGGTTGATACATTATGTTGCTTGTCTGAAGTCATTGACTGGCTTTAACAGTGTATTATGGTAACTTGTTGTAGTTGCATCAACTCTTCAGTAAATACCCAGAGCATGGACTCAAGTATAAGGAAGACTAATAAAGGGCATCTGGTCACCCTAATGGATATTTATAAACCACCACAAAGCAGTTTTAGGTGTGACATGCACATATAGCTGTCCATCATAACTTTCTTTCTTTTGTTCTTTACATATCCTGCCTTTCTTCTGAATTGGGGACCCGATTTGGAATTTGAGAGTTAAACTGGCACATTGAAGCATTTGTGTGATTAGTGTGTGTACAATAATGTTGCATAAAATATAGTACTAGTCAGTCTTTTTTATTACATTATTTTAATCCCACATCTCAAGATTATATAGAAAAGCATTAAACTTTATTTTGATAACCTCGTGAGGTTTATAGTGATCTTGATATTTCTTTACCCTATGTGAACATTTCAGAACGGTAAACTTGAACATATGTAAATTCAAAGTGACGGCCAGAAGATGTTTAAGAATGGGCTTGCATTGCATGTGACAAAATTCCTTTTGATTATTCCCTTTTTAAAGAACCCTTTATACATCAGTGAAAAGGACTATTAATCTACATGAGAACCGTGCCTCCAGGTTGAAATCCAAAGTGCCTGAAAGGACATGGAACGATGTTCTTTGGCTCTAGAATGCTTGCATTAGACCAAATTTGAAACAGATATTGAACATAATATTGGATATTTTAGGTTAATGTTGAAAAAATGAGGAATGCTTATTTTGAGCCTTCATGTGGAATAATACCATTACAGTATTACTAGATCTGGAAGGGAAATGTTAAGGCTTTGAAGACACCCCATAACAAATACTTGAGTTTTTTGCCAACTCCCCATTCTATTTATTGAATGTATGCATTGTACAAACTCAAGCACTTTGTCCTTGATATTTGGACAAACTGATTCTAAATTTCTAAATGTGGAAAAGGATGGAAAGATGAAAAGACAGATCTCATTCTGCAGTCAGTTTCACACATTCATCTCTGAGTCTGTGTTTCCCCTTATACATTACTAAGCAATTTTAAAATATATACAGAAAATCTGTATTAAAATAATCATTTGTAAATGCATTTTCTCTCACAGGACACTTTCTGAACTATTTCAAAATTCCAAATTTTTATTTTGGAAAATTAAGCACGAAAAATAAAAAAATCAGATATACAGACTGTTCACAATAGCAGGGTAGAACATCCATGACTGAAACATCTATTAACCTTTTATGGAGTTAGTAACACCTATCTATATCGCAGTAGTTTTTGCCTAGTTTGCTTGTTTGTTACTATTCATTCTATTTAGTGCTGGAGAAGGGGAACAAAAAAACAGAAAACACTGACTCTCAGCAGAAGACTGAGATGACGAAAATACAGTAGAAACATCCCATAGGATCAGTAAATGGAATGGCACTATGGCACACACACACACACACACACACACAGTAACCAGGATTTTTGAAAAATGAAAGGGCTTAACTTTCTGCTTTTATTTGCATATAATCTAATTGTAGAAAATATTTAGGAATATTTTCATGCAATAGCGAAGCAGGATATTAATGTGAGAATTTTTGATGTATTAAATACATACCTCATTTGTTAGGAATTTATTTGAATGTGGTATGCAAAAGACTTAGATTGCTACTTTAGTTGCATTGTAAAAAATCAGTGTTACCTACTATCTCATATGATCTGCTGAGATTGTGTTTTAACAAAACAACTGGTTAAAGGAAGAAAAGTGAATAGGGATCTACAGTGGAAGACCCCTGCATTCGAGGAAAATCAGCAATGAAGTCCCGGGAACATTATGTTAATGGCATTGCTCAATTTCTGGAAGCAATGCTGATTAAATATTCATTGACTTTGATTATACTGAAATTAGGATGAAAGCGTGAACTCAAATTGAGTGGAATAATGGCAGTGTAAATAATGCATAGTTTCTAAATTGAAAACACCAGCTTGCACATTTCTCCCCCACCTCCCTCCCCCATTTGTCATTGTGCCATTTGTTTAGGAGAAAACTACACTTGCGCACACATTTAGCTATTTTTTTAACCATCTTTGGCAAAATTAGAAAATAAAGGTTTTCTGCATTGTGTGCTTTCCTTTCCTAAACAAAGACAGGTTTAGCACAGCATGGTCCCAAGAGCTGCGTTCTACAAATAAGGTACAAATGCCACATTTGGCAACTGATTAAAATAATTCACTTCACTGTGTCATACAAAAGCTTCCCCCAGCCTAGTGACCTTTAAATGCTTTGGACTACAACTCCAGTTAGCCCTAATGAGCATGACTAGTGGTCAAGGATGATGGGAATATAGACGAAAGCCCCTGGAGACCACCAGGTTGAAAGCCTGTCATAGGGTGTCTCAGTATTAACTGATATTTTGTGGATGCTCTGATTAAGATAATATACAAGTGACTAAATGAAACACATTTTCACATTTTAAGAAATAATCTTGCAGAAATTGTGCTAACCAAGAGATAGATCATACAGAACACTGGGTGGCTTATATTTATATTTATTTTTTAATGTATGTATGTTTAATCAATTTCTTACATTGATTATGTTAATATCTTCACTCCACATTAGAAGTTTTTGAAGACATTAAAGAGCTTTCTGTGACTTTCGCAGACTTTATTCCTTTCTAATGGTATCTACAATAGATCTAAAGCACAGTCTGAATGACCTGATACCCAGTAAATATATTGTTAATTAGGCATTTTTGTTTGGAAGAGTATTGAGTGTCAGATGAGTGTCACATTAAGCTTTTAAATCAATGAGGAAAAATATATACTCATAAGCAAATTCTACTTCATTACTTTAGATCAGTATAGCATGGTATCATAGCCTTTTACTTTATTTATTTTTAAAGATTTTAAAAATAATGATGACAATTCCATAGATTGATATTTCATGCACAGTATTTTAGTCATTTTCTACAGTAAACTCTCATTTGCAGCATGCTTATGTTTGTTTTATTGGAGTTGAGAGGTCTCTGTGTTGAAGAACCTGACGAAAGGACTGCCATTTGCAGTAAGGAATGCCCTTAAAATGTGGGGCATTATCAAGGCCCTTATTAGGTGGCACTAGGTAGATGGAAGAACACAGCTTTGAGGTCATGAAACGTGGATCTACTTCTTTCATCCAAACCAAAGCTCACCTGCTGGTTTACAGATGAAAAGCTTATTAAAGAGCAAATTGTTTAAGGCTCGAGATCCTTTTCAACCCCCAGGAAGCTTGTTCTTCTGACAGGGTGATGAAAGGGTTTCTTATTCACACTCCTCTGTTGGTTTATACACACCAGAGATTTCTTGCTGTTTCTAGTTTACTCTACCATGAATCTCATGCTGGAAGATGGAAAAGAATATCTTCCAGGGTTGACCTTTTAATGCTATTTTTCCAGTCCCACATAGGCAGAGCAATGTCTCAGAGAGGCTATGATAACATAATGCTCAACAACAGTGGCAATTCTACCAGCCATTCCTTCTCAGGGCATCTCACATCACCTGTAGGCTAGGAATTGCTTGGAGATTATAAAAGTATTGATCAGATCAGAGACTGGTAAAGATTAAACTTTTTTATGTTTCAGCCTCTTTCTACAGAGTTAAATGACATTATGACATATATCAAGATCTGTTAGCAGTTTGGTTATAGCTTTCAGACTGACATCTACCACCACACCTTAATCCTGAAAATATGTCATTGATGGCTATTCCCTTAACTTGCAAATCTCTGATTCTACAGTCCACACATATACACATAGGCATTGTGTAATCTCTATACTAAATATATTCAATGTAGCAGGAAAACATCTAGCTGAATAAGCGTGTATCTGATTCGTATGACTGTTTTTACCTTGACTTCGCCTAAACACACACACACACACATTGTGGCAGATTAAAATCTACAAAGGAGAGAGAAAAGGGGGAGGATTCCTGGGGAAAGATGATTTGGAGGATCTGAGTTTAGACCTATGGATCCCAATCTGTGGTTCTCCAAATGTTTTGGACTTCAACTCCCAGAAATCCCAGCCAGCTTACTAACTGTTAGGAATTGTGGGAGCTGAAGTCCAAAACACCCGGAGGACCACTGTTCTCATGACCAGATTGACCATGCCACTGACAGAGAAAACAGCAATGGCAAATAAGCTTGTAAGAAACATCTTTGAGAGAGAATTGTATTTATATGTTTTCCTGTTACAATATGACTTTCTATTGTCATTCTGTGGTGGAACATATTTCTAAAATTTAGAATGACTGTGAACCAACAGAAATCCAGCAATTTGAGTATAAAGTTGAACAGAATCCATCTTGATACATTGTCTGAACATGGCAATTCAATCATAAGACTGCCCACCAGAAAAAAACCCAAAACAAATTGGTGACAAATATACCAAAACAACAATCGGAGTTACCTATATATCAGTAAGATGTACATTTCTCCATCACTTTATTTATGCCATACCATTTGTCCAGATTGCAAACGTCCCACACCTATCGCTTTGCAACATTCATTAAAAATGCTCACAACCAGTAGGGTATTTAATGATGTATCTTGTTTTGGAACATTTGTATTTGAGGGCTCAAAAGTGCTGTTTCCTTTCCTGAAAGAATGGTTTGCAGGGTAAAAATGAGCACAGTCCATTCTTGGTGCAGAAGTTGACTTTATCCTAGAAGTGTGTTCTGATCATCATTGAGCAGAAACTAATTCCACAGAAAATTGCTCTTAGGTTAAAAATCAGGAGGAAAAAAGCAGAAAAGGGAAGTTAAGTTGTTCTGATTTCAAGGAAATTGCTGAAGTATTCTGCCCTATATCTGGATGCTGGAATGGGTGAACTTTTCCCCTCTGAGGTCTATTACTGGGCAGCAGGTACAAAACTACTGTCCAGGGCAGTGTTTGCACATTGATTGTTTTCCTCTCAAGAGTGTTAAGTTCTGTGTCTTTTCTCCTTTTCTACTATCTTCCCTCTCAAGCAATACTGTGGGGTTTACAAATACTTAATAACCTAGTCTTGTCTCTGTGTAAATAATTAATCAGAAAGAGAAAATATTATAAATCCCAGCTTTCATATTGCTATTAAAATTGCAGAAGCATTAATGCAGCCAATACGTATTGTTTTAGTAATTAGATAACTTTCATGAGTTGCAACAGCACACAAGGAAAGAAAGTCATAGGACTGGCAGCAGAAAGTAACTAGTGTGAAGGGGAAATGTATTTTAAAAATGATTTCATTCTTGCTATCATAGAAAGAGCTTGACACCTTGTGCAATTACTACAAAAGACACTGAATTATTAATAACATATTGCATACTTAGTTTCTCTCCTTAATTGTAATGATGTACAGTTGGTTAAAGATCACGGTTGACCCAAGGTAAGCTGTGAGCAAGGATCTGACCTGTGCTTTAAATCCAATGATCAATGCTTAACACTGTCTATATTCCCTAAATAAAGATTCACAGCTAGCATAAAACAGTGTGCCTAATACAGGGAATAAGAGGCGACCAATCAGATGCATTTTTATTCCTCTGATTTCTTCTGCCCCTCATTCCACAACCAGCCCAAAGAATTTTGATGCCTGAAACAAAGTAATAAGCCAGTGTTTCCTCTCAGAACTTATAAATTCTGTGTCTTCTTATGCTGGGATGTTATTATGCCAAGATGCAAAATAAATAAATAAATAAACAAATAAATAACACCCAAAATCAGATATCAATGATGCCTATTGTACCTTGCTCGCGCTTTTCCCAGTCCTCTTGAACTAGGTTTGCACTTAGATCAGCTGCACTTTTGAAGCAGAACTGTACTTCCTTAAATATTACTGCATTTTTCTCCTCCTCCTGTTTTACTAGAGTAGCCATGTACATATTGCCCACTCACAAAAGAGAAAGATGTCATTAAAAAAAGCTTTCGGTTTGTCATTTTACGTAAAATTGCATATGCTTCTTTCTATAGAGAAAGGTATACTTAAAAGTAATTATTGTGATCTTAAAAATAATAGATTTCATCTTAGTAAGGAAGACTGCAAACTGGACAATAACTCAGTCTGCAGGCCATCTGGTTAGATGCAAATAAACAACTAATCTGTTCTAAACACCTCTAAGGACCTCATCGCATTATCTTTGGGATTCGCCATGCATCATGGCAAATCCATGGGATCCCTCTGGGAAGTGTAAAGAACCTGTCGTTCTATGCCCTACATCTTGCAGCACGCACACACACACACACATTTATATTCCGCCCTTCTCACCTTGCAGGGAACTCAGGGTGGAGCACAGCATATATACAGCCAACATTCAATGCCGGGACATAAAACCATAAATATATACAAACATTAAGATCACTTATATCCACTTTAGAATCAACTGATTAAAAACCATCTCAGGACACCATTCTATTATTGCCTCATTGCACTGCCCCAAAGGCCTTCTGTGTTGCTGTGGTGGCGGCATATGCTGCTTGAGCTTCCCTTTCCCAGTGGAGCCCAACCAGAAGTATATGTACATCGTGCAATGGCTCTGTCTCAAAAGGACAGAACAAGTGGTGTACAATGGGCAAAACACCAAAAGCTGTTGCAGGCACGCATACCCTGTTCTGTACAAAATTTGGATATTAAAAAAGGAATCATTTGGTGGCTTTCTAGTTCATAGGTTTAACTTCAGAAACAAGGGCAAACAATTTGGAATTTTGAAATGTTGGTAAACATGGAGAATGTTGAAAATAAATAAAATCATATAAAGCATATTGTCCATATATTACCCAGTTTGGACCTAAGCAAGCATCCAGGTGTTTATTTCTTTCTCTTGGTACTTACAGTGGTGTCCCCTCTTCCAGAAAATCTCACAAACCAGTCCATTGCTGGGTGCGAAGATGTCTTTTTTTTGATTCTGCAAAAAAAAAATGTTGAGCACAATCCACTCAGATAGATTTAACATGTTTGTGAGGCAGGGGGTGCCTGAAGGAAGTTTCTTTCTTCCCAGTATGAGGTTATCAATTCAGAGTTTGTGTTGAGATTGCCACCAGTGGCTCAGTAATTGGCATTATCCCCCTGGGTCTTAGTTTTGTTGCCCATGGGGAATATCTAGGAGTATGGTTTCTGTGTAGAAACCTCTTTGCATGCATGTATCACCTTTCCTAGCATACACTTGAATTATGTTATGGCTTCTATGAATTACTTACTCATCTCTCTACACAAACTATTAGAGCTAGTCCAGCACCTAGGTATGATCAAACATGCTATACGAATATAATGTCATACTGCTTTTGCATCTTTTGTTCATTCTATACCTTTTCTATAATACAATAAGGAAACTTGTAGCATAATAATAATAATAATAATAATAATAATAACAATAATTTTATTATCTCATTAAAACAAGAGATAAAACAGTATTAAAGACATAGAACAAAATACACAGAGTTAAAATACAAATTAAAATCAATTGATAGTGCAGATTAAATTTTACAATTTAAAATTGAGTGGGTATTAGGCCTGCACAACCTGTGGCCCTCCAGGTATTTTGGACTTCAGCTCTCAGAATTCCCGACTATTGGAAGAGGTGACTAGGGCTTCTGGGAATTGGAGGTCCAAACAGCTGGAGGGCCACAGGTTGTGCAGGCCTGCATTTTAGGCAACATGGTAGCCTAATATCTCTTCTGTTAGCACAAATAACTCTGTTTTTCCCCCAACCCCTTCCAAACATTTATACCCAGTAGCTAGTCCAGGAATCGCAATTCTTACATGCGATATATATAATTATCATTTAATTTCCTAGATACAGAACTTGCAAAAGAGTTTGAACACTCTCTGTACAGTGGTCTCTGACGAGCTCATCACACGATGGGCTGCAAGCATCCCAGGAAGCTTGTAGCACAGCTGATAAAAACAAAAAACAAAACAAAACCATACCTCTTATCACACAAAGCAGGCTGACTTCCAGCGGTGCTCTGTCGGTGAACTGGGGCAAAGCATCCTATGGTGTTTGGCACAGAACACAGGAGCCCTCTCATGTTTCATAAGAAATCACTGGGTCAGCAAGGGTGGAAACCACATGACAATGCTTTCCCATGTGTGATGGGGAAGCGTTGCTGCTGGTGAGGCGTGGCATGAGTTGCTGGGATTGCCCAGCTGATTTGCCACGGAGGCTGGCGAATCGATACAAGGCACCTCATCAATGTGATGAGGTCCTGAGCTCTGTATATAGAAGTATAGTGCATATATCAATTTATGTGAGCTTGTTTGCAAAGGAGGTGGCTAGTGCTGTCAGATCCTGAAACTGTTGATCAGTACTGTCAAAGAAGTTGGCAGCTTGAGCCTTCTGCTTCTGATATAGCATGGGAAATGACATGTAACCTTGATTTCTAAATGCCAGCATTTATCCAGGAAATCCAGACATGAAGGACTCTATTGTGTAATCTGAGTCAAGACAAAAAATGCATATCTAGAAATATCTTTCTCAGTATATTTTTCTTATTGAAGTGGGGCAAACATGAAACTTAATCTGTATTTATTGCTGTTTTTATGGGATTATTTCTTCCACATGTCTATATATGATTGAAACCCTGATTTTTTAAAACAACAACAAAGAAACAATTATATATCCTCCTTAAAACAATAGTGATAGATGCAGCAGTAAAATTGTTTCACATTGTAAGCAGGCTACAGATATAGTCATATGTCGTACATCAAGCAGACACCCAAAATTAATCAGTCTGGATTTAACAGAAAACAAATATTCTCGTGCAGCCATGTCAATAAGACTGTGGCTGAAGTCCTCATTCTCCACATCGATCCAGGGTTGGATTTTTTTTTTTTGGCCAGGAAGAGGGGAGAACAGATTAACAGTGGAATCTGATACATACTTCCTCAGAAAACTATCTGTTAAATTAACTTTATTGTTAAGTAAATGGGTATAAAATTGAAGCTCACACCTAGATTTCATTTTCTTGTTTATTTGATTTGAGATCTAGCACTTTTTTAAAAAAGCTCTATAATTGTTTTAAATCCATTTTGGCTAAAAAAAATAAATTCACAAACATCTTTCAGATATTTGGGTAATCCCATTTTACTCCATATGCCCAAATCCATATCCAAGACCAGAGAAATCCAAACTTGTTTCTTTCCCTCTTCTTGCTGCAATCTGAGGCACAGCTAAAAATATGATACAGAGAGTTTTCTAGTACTCTGGAGCAATTTTGTTGATGTTAAGAGGACTTCAGGTGGGATAAGCCATTGCTAGCAGAAGCATGAGGTCTAGTAGAACTCTAGTATACTCTTGCTTGTGATAAATAGCATACTAGTATTATCTTGGATACTAGATGGAGCTTATCTGAAATTATCTCTATTAGAAGCCTTATTCTCTGTTAATATTACTAATGGTTTCCCTCAGGCCCGTAGCCAGGATTTTGATTCGGGGGGGGGGGGGGGGGGCTGAGTCTGAGTGAAAGAGGATCTACCCTAGCAAACCTTTTGTATTATTACCCCAATACCCCCATGCATATGGGATATATTGAGTATGGTGATCAGATCATGATATGAATAAACATAACAGTTTAAATAATGCACTAGTAAGGCCTTCTCGTGGAACACCATGAGAATTTCGGGGGGGGGGGGGGGCTGAAGCCTGGTTTCCCTTTAAAGCTCTCCAAGCTGGTGGTCATTGCTATATTTATTTATTATTTATTTATTTATTATTTGCACTTGTTAACCGCCACTCTCAGCCCGAAGGCGACTCGTGGCGGTGTACAGAACATAGAACATAAAGGACAACAGGTTACAATAGATCAGGACATAACACACATCTTACTAATACACATATACACAATATACTTTGTGGTAGCAAATGACATAGCTTAAACATATGTTTTCTGGAGAATTTCTTTATAGTTCATGGATCTCCTGCTGTTTAACTTTAGTGGATGAACTTGGATTCTAGCATTATGAGAAGAAGAAAGTGCTAATCCTATGTACATTTTATTTATTTATTTATTTGCTTATTGTATTTGTATACCACTTTCTCATCCCTAGGGGGACCCAAAGCAGTTTCCAGTATAGTCATGGCAAAATGTAATGCCAACATACATGTGAAAAACCAAAATATAAAATAAAAATAACATATAACTGTGAATTAAACTATCAAAACCATATTAAACCATAAAACATAAGCATCATTGACCACTTAGAGATGAATTAGCCCCATGGTTGATCTGGGTTAATGTGGAGCAAGGCAACTGGGATGTTTTAATTGATTTATACAACATCACCACTTTTTTCTTTCATTTATGAATGTTGTTGTGTCAGTTTAATATGTTGTTTTATTTTATATTCTTTTGCAGTGCTTTTGCTGTCTTAAGTTAAATTTGTTGTTTATCTTAATTAATAATTGTTTATGGTTTGCACTATTACTGTGTTGTAAGCCACTCCAAGTCCCCTCGTGGAGATGGGGCAGGATACAAATAAAGTTTATTAACTAACACAGCATTGCCTTGCTTTATCTAAAGACAGTGGAAAGTCTGAATTCTTGTCCAGAATTCAGACTGTCTTAGGACCTGTGGATACCAGCTCAACTGCGTTCCCCACCTGGTTCCTCTCCATGTTGCAAACTCAGAGATATGGTATGACAGTCCTCATCTCCCCTCCATGTTGCAAAAATCTCAGGCCATGACAAAGGTCCTATCTGCTTGCTGTCATGTGCAGTGCCATTGGTCAGGGCAGCAAGATGTACTGGGAAGGGAGGGTGGAGCAGAGGGGTTTTCCTTCTGGCTCCCTGCCTCTGCCTTCCCATTGTCCTGGCTGATGTCACATGTCTTTGCCAGAGACTGCAGTGTCATGAAGCATGGGGACAGTTAGAGTTCCTGCCCAGTGGTTCTGAAGCACATTAGGAACTGCTGAGAAATGGAGACTCCCTCCCACCTCTGCGGCAGCTAGGGAAGTCCCTATGAAGACCCATACCCAATCTGATTGACCTTGGGCAATGGGTCACTGTAGATCTTCCTCCAGTTATGTGTATCAACATAACTTCACAATATTTCATTTTCATTAATTCACCAATGATATCATAAATAAGAAACACTTTCTCAAAGGACACACATACCCTCACAAACATAGTGCCTAAAGTTATAACGGCTATTCTTTATGGCTTTTATTCAATATTTAATACCTATGCTAATTAGCTCATCACCTGTGAGCTACTCGCAATTTTAGCTACTTTCCATTAAAATTTATGTAAAATCCTTGTACATTGCTCTTCAATAAAAAGACATAGTGCAAAGCATCTCTGTAAGGGAAGATGTTCATGAAATGTAGGCCATAATGATTTATGCTCATGTTTATGAAAGCAAAATACAACTGTTGCTAGCAAGCTGCTGCTCAGTCTTAAAATAAAATATGGTTACTGCTCTTTTTTGAGAAAAAAGATAATGAGATATATACCCTCCAAATGTCCTGATTAATTAACTTATCATTGCATTTTCAAGCTGTTTTTAAAGTATCCCTACTCCATTGTTCCTTTCCTGCTTTGTCCTGGCTTAGTTGAATTGCTGCTGAGTTCAAAGTACAAAAACAGTTGGTACTCAATTGATTCATTGGGAGGACAGGAGAGGATTGGAAGGGCTGGAATCTTTTTTCCCAGGAGGCCCAGGCAAAATAAGACTGCTGCAGCTCCTGGGCTTTTGGAGTTATTGGTCACTTCAAAAGCCCGATTTTGTTGTATTTTGCTAAACAGTAACACTGTTGCTCCTCATTGTCGTTAAGGAGCTTGTTGCGGGTTATAGATTTCATAGATTATAGATTATGTCTTATTTTGAAGCTCTAGTGTATGATTAACTCCTGATAATTTTGAAACTCCAAAATTTAGGTTGTCAGTTGAGCAAGAAAATGATTGGCAGTGTCCACATTCATGTTGCAGAAGTAGGAAGAACTACATCTGAATGACTTTCTGCAAAACCCCTTTTATGAATTCTGTGAACTGTTAAACTTGGATGGAAAAGAGGTATTCTTTTGTTTGCTGCTGCCCCCTCTACCATCTTGATCCTTTGTGAATTGATCAAGAAGCACTCTACAACTTTCTCTCCTCATAGCTTCCAACTTGAGAGCACAGTCGTTCACACTCCAGCAACCTTTGCATCTATGGATAACAGAAGCAGTGAATTATTTGGATGGGATCAAGAAGTGGAATTTAAACAAGGTTACCATTTCCCATCACACTTTTGTCAGTGTGCAGAGGGCCTCCTTTGGACATCCACACATACTTTAATGCTCCCAAGGAGTCAATTAGCCTTAAACTTTTCTCTGGTTTTCAGTGCTCATAGCAGCAAAATGTAACATAATTATTTTCTTGCTTTAAATCCCAGTTTGAAAATGTCACAATCTGCATGTTGAAGAAGGAGCCTAGCTACTAAAAGCAAAGCACTCTCCTTTTAAAAGCAGATCTTTTTTAAAAAAATGGAATAATTCCCACTAGTAGAGAGAAGGAAATCACTTATTTTTTATTTGTTCCTTGTACAAAACCAAAGAATTAAAAGCACTATAAATTCAAAGGGGAAAATGAGAGAAATGAATATTTTTAATAATGTGTGTTCATAAAGTATGTTCCTTGTATCTGGGAGGTTCTTTGAAAGATAAATTGGATGATGAAATTATTTCTCCAGTATGTTCAGGTTTGTGGTCTTAAATTTAAGAGCCATCTATGCAACATTCTGAAAGCCTTCAGGATCATCAACTGAAGCAGCCACTTCATTGTCTTGGACATTTCAGACTGGACTCAGAATAAAGGACTTTTCTTGCCCTTAATATTTCTAATTGCTCTAAATTATACTTCTAATATTATAGATTTTTCTAAAAAAATAATATTAATTTTATTATTAAAGTTGTTTTTCCAGTCTAGCATGCCATTGTTTCTGTAAAATGGCAACTCATTTCAGAGGCTCTCATTATAGCCATATTCCCAGTGGGAAAATATTCAGACAGTCTCATGGGGTAATGTAAGAGATAGACAATTTTCTCCAGGGTTTCATGGGTGTATTCCATTGATGGCTTTCTGGCATGTGAGACAACAGGCTGAACAGTCATTCATATGAAGATTTTAGGGAGTTCTCAACTGCAACAAGGCTTTTACTGCTTTAGCATATATATGGACTATTCAGTTGCTGTGCAACCTTCTTTCATGAATCTTGGTAGAATTCCAACAAGTTTCTTTGAAGCTACCTATTACGGTTCCATGTGTTACTACAGTATGGGGAGGGGGGGCGCGCTTTATTACTGAAATGTATCAAAGTCTTCTTAAAATAAACCAATATGCTAAACAATTTCCAATTTTTAGTATTCTAGAATCTAGATGCAAGCATCCCAACTTTAATACAATCCTGACATGATTAAAATCCCTTTCAACTTGGTAGATATTTCTCTTAGGCACCATATTTGAGCTGCTTATCGAATGGAGGAGAGTCATTTATTGATTGCATTAATGCTTTCTGCTGGCTTCATATGGTTTATGACCTTTTTTCAAAGTCATATTCTTTGATTCACATCTTAAGAATTTCAGTGCTGAACAATAATTTATATGTTACCACAATATATGGAAGTCTGTATCCTGCTAAGTCATTAGATTAATGTTCTACCATTCTTCTCATGTTCAAAATGGTTTGAATTTACCTTATTTGAGAGTATGGCTTTTCTCTGTTTTGATTTGATGAGACCACTTTTTAATGATTATGTATGCATCAAGTATAGATAGAAAGTGGTAGCCTTCTAAGGATGCCAACCCAGAAGCCCGGGGGGGGGGGGGCGGGGGGAGAGCATCATATTACCATCATGTTATGTTCCGCGTTGGAAAGAAAATTGTATCGTTTTGATTTTTTCATCACATGTTGTTGTTTCTGGCCCCGTGTTCTGAAGTTATCCATTTTCAGATTGATCACAAGTGAGTGGATTTTGAGAGACTACCAGGGTATCACTGCTTCATAGGACATTGCCCATAAGAACGCTCATTCCCATGTCAGCAAACAATTTCTGCTTGTCTCTCCCCTCACCCCATTTCTTAACATTTTCTAAACACTTCACTAATGGAGCATGATGGATGCATGACAAAGTCTCCCTGCATCATGTGATGGGATCCGTTTAACTTCATTTTCAACTATTTTTGAAGTGTTTAGAAACAGGGAGGTGCGGGGGATAATGTCCTGGATGTCTGTCCTGTAGAGACTTACCAAATTAGAAGCAAAGAGATCTTTCGAGAGCTTAGTGAAAACTTGACCCTGGGTCTGAAATCTAAAGGCTCAGCTTTAATATTTAGGGAAAAAAAGTTGAACTATAAAGGTGGAAACTGACTTAAGTGACGTTTATGACATTTTTGTTGTTAAAGAATAATGTTAAACCCTTGGTGGTGCAGCAGGTGAAACCGTTGAACTGCTGAACTTACTGACCGAAAGGTTGGCAGTTCGAATCTAGGGAGTGAGGTGAGCTCCCTCTGTTAGGCCCAGCTTCTGCCAACCTAGCAATTCGAAAACATGCAAATGTTAGTAGATCAATAGGCACCACTTCTGTGGGAAGGTAATAGAGCTCCATGCAGTCATGCCCACCACATGACCTTGGAGGCATCTATGGGCAACGCTGGCTCTTTGGCTTAGAAATGGAGATGAGCACCACCCCCCAAAGTCAGGCACAACTAGACTTAATGCCAGGGGGAACCTTTACCTTTTTAATGATGCTAAATGTCCGAATAAAGTGCTGGGAGCTGATTTGAGTTTGCTGTTTTTCATTGTGATTGCATGGATTTGTTGATATCTTACCATTATTTGATGGATCATACTCTGCCTAAAGGAGGAGGTACACAGCTCAGTAGATCTCTGTGATGTGGTACCTGGTGCACATTCTCCCTCAAGAATAGGATTTTAAAGATTAAGGTGCACTTTCTGGGTTTGTCAGACTGTATTGTAGCCTAACATTACATTTCTTTAAAATTCACTAAATGCACATCAGTAAATATATATATATTAAATGTTAGACACAAAACTTTTTAATACTTTTCTATATTCTGCTTTTCCTGATAAATATTCTTATGTTTTTTCCTGATAAATATTCGTACTGCAAATGTATAAAGCAAGGGTGGGTTTTTTGATGAAAGATACAATAACAGGAAATGTTATCAACAAGAGAAATATGCTACTTTATGCTTTCTTTGCAACAAATTCACTGTCTTGAGAAAGGAAAGGAAAACTATACATTTTCAAACATTGCTTTAAAGAAAAGGTTTCTGTTTTAATGTGGGTTGGCAGATATCTCTCCGCAAATAAGCCAAACCATTGACAAATACACTGTGATGTTCAGCTTGTGAAATATATTTCTGAAAATCCTGTTACCGTCAGATAAATGTGTTATTGTGTTTTGCTAATGCTTTATCTTTAAATACACTGTGTGGTGAAAAGTTGGAATTTCAGAATACATTCTGTAAAGTAAGGGTTTCAACTGTTTGGAAGAATGGGAAAGTTTGCACTAGAATCAGGGGAAAGCTCCCCAATAACTAAAGCAATTGGAAGTTCCTCTGTGTGTGTGTGTGTGTGTGTGTGTGTTTGTCTAAGGAATAAATTAGATGCAATTTTTATTAATGTGTGTATATGACCACTGGAGGATATAATGGATACTTATTATGGATGTTTAGAGATACCTAATGAATGCTCTGCTATATATAGCAATGGCCAGGAATATTAGCTCCCTTGGATCCTCATGTATTTCCTCCACAGATGGTATATGCATTAGGACACCTCTAGCATTGTGTGAGGTGTATGAAGCCTTAACTGCAAAGAGATATTATGCATGTAATATGCTGAGACACTGAAACATCTATTGGGAGCGTATATAAGACTAATAGAGCATATAAAAGACTAATAGAGATCCTGCTCATTCTTTCATATCAATAAACTGGGATTTCAAGGTATGTTAACTATACCTGTTTGGACTCTTCTGTGGTTCATTAATTGGAAACGCAAGTGTCTAGATAAAGGAACTTTCAAACAGATATGAATTGATCAACAAATAGCAAAGAATCCCTAATCCTTCCTGTTTTAACAGGGGTTTTTTTTCTCCTCCTGATTTTAAGTTAAATAGTATCATGAAGGTACCAGATAGTACTGTATAATCTCATAAGCTAAGCAGGATCATATTGGACTAGTACCTGGAAGGGAGATGGCCAGGGAATACTAAACAAGACAAACCCTCTCAGAATAAATATTGCCAATAAAACGCTATAAAATGATCCCCAAAGTCAAAGTTGACCTGAATGTACATAACACAAGATAATAAAAAGGACCTTGACAACGTAGGAGTCTCAGTGTTTGTTTTTATGTACAAGTGTCCATGAGATGCATAGAAAGATAGATATAAATAGATGATAGACAGAGATTATAATAGTTAGATGGCAAAGCCTCTTTTCTTCTCTCTTAATCATGAGCTCTTATCCTTACTCTCTTTTCTCTTGTAGTCATACCTGTGCCCTAACCAGTAACACTAGTCAGAAGTATTATATGGAAACAGTTATAAGACTATATACTAACTGTATGTTTCATTTGGCATTTCAATCCCATATTAACAATTTGAACAAAAACAGATAATGAAACGGCTTCTAGCTTCCATTAAATGCTAATTGGATTTAAGCCTCCCTACTCATATTTCATTTTTCTGAACAAATATCCATTTTTAAAATCCCCCAGAAATGTCTAGCTATATATTAAATCTTAATAGTTCACAATTGAAAGAAAATATATAGAGAGACAGAGTTAATTTGTGTGTGTTTTATTTGTGTACTGGGTAAAAAGTTCTATAGAAACATCTGATCAGAATACTATTAAATGCCCACAAAGATGCAATTCAATGTTGGGTTTATTCTTTTTGTTTGTACTGTTTCATCTCAAGGAAATCAAACCAAAACTATTTCAAGATTTGATAGAAGATGTTTCCACTTTTATCCTCTCCTAGATGTGTTCCTTCACTTTCCTTCCTGCCCTGGAAAGAGTAGAAGGTAATCCCCTCACACTCAGCCTCAGTCTATTATTGTATCTCATGATGGAGGTACAAAGCTGTTGCTCATGACTCAAAGAGTTGTATTAGAAATTATGATTCTATAAAAGCTCACACAGCCACCTAATACCAGAAGCTGTAGAGGAAGGAATTGGCAAGCTACATCTGAGTATTTCTTGACTAAGAAAATGCTGCGAGAATTTATGAGGTCACCATAGGTCAACAGGCAGCTTGAAGACACAGAAAAAGCTCAGTGCTGCACAGTATGTGATGGGAGCCAAGTTGACTGCCTGTTATGGTGGAATGTAAATGTATTTTTAAAACACACACACACACAATCCCACTTCAGTTCTAGTTTCAGAATTCTCAGCCTATCCATAAAAGTTACTTCTAAATGCTGTCTGATCCATATAATGCTTATTTGTTTGTTTAATATTTCATCTTTCTCCCAGAGCAAGATTTTAAGACGTTGTACAACTTGTACGAGTCTAATAGAGCTCTAAAGATTGTCTGATCCATGGTCTGGAATACTAAAAGGGATGTAGGAGTCTTAGCAAACCAGAATCAGAAGTCAGTAGTCTGATGTGGCAGCTTAAAAAAAATCCAATCCTCATCACACATAGTCTTCTTTGTGTCTTCTCCTCATTTCTCTGCATTGTCAAAACAGAGTCCCACAGAATCCATCATGTGACAAGGCATCTTCCAGTGGGACTCTCTGGGGAATCTAGAGTGCCTTTTGGGGCGTCAAGTGTAACTCAATTCCAAATGGCACAAAGCAGGGGAAAGTTGAATTTGTGTGGGAAAAGTATGTGGGATGGCAGAAAACAGACCTAGACAATATGGAACAGAGTTGGTTCCCTCTGCTGTGACATGCTGCCCCCCATTTCCCCCCATTTTACCTCTGATCATGTGATGTGGTTCTATTAAATCTACTGGTAAATTTAGGGAAGACATAGCTCCTCTTTGGAGGCTTTTAAACAGACTGGATGGCCATCTGTTGGTAGTGCTTTGGTTGTGCTTTCCCTGCATGGCAGGGGATGGACTAGATAGCCCTTGGCTTCTCTTCTAACTCCTGTGATTCCATGATTCTGCTAATTCAGACATCACCTGGAATTTTGTATCCAGTTGTGTGCACCACAAATCAGGAAAGATATTGACAAGGTGAAATATGTCCAGAGAAAGGCAATCAAAATAATCAGAGCCTGGAAGCCAAGCCCTATGAGAAGCAGTTTAAGGAACTTGGTATGTTTAGAAAGTTGAGAAGGGATATGATAGTCATGTTTAAATATTTGAAAGGATGCCATATTGAACTTAGAGCAGGCTTGTTTTCTGTTGCTTCAGAGACTCAAATGCAGGACAATGGATTCCAACTTCAGGAATAGAGATTCCACTTGAATATTAACAAAAATTACCTGCTGGTAAGAATTGTTTGACAATGGAATAGTCTGCCCTAGAGTGTGGTGGAGTCCCATTCTTTGGAAGTTTGTAAAGAGACTGGATGGGCATCTGTCAGGAGTGTGTTGACTGTGGATATCTAAATGGCAGGGCGTTGGGCTGAATGGTCCTTTTGGTCTCTTCCACTTCTATGATTCTGTATACGGTCTTTCAGATAGCAGGATTAGAATTGTTGTAGAGCTTTAAACATTTAAACCAGCACTTTTGTACCTGACAAACTTCCTTGTATTATTAGAAAATATTAGCCAAACCTATTTTGTATTTCATTTTTGGGTTTAGTAATCCAAGTTGGTTCACACATCTCTGTAACATTCAACTAGTTCCATTCCTAGTTTTATCAGATCATAGAGATACAAAGACTCTCCAATTCGTTGTTGTTTTAAATTTTGGTTAAAAAAATGTTGTGATTTGTGCAAGTGGCATTAAAGCATTTTTGATCTTTCAATTAAAAAGGGAGCTACTGAAGGGATAGGCCCAGCTGCTATTTCTTGATAAGGAAGGGAAAGATTTGCAATTCAACATCAAGCTCTCTTTTCCTTCTCACACACATCACATTGCTGCCAAAAGTAAAGAGAAATGCTGAAAGAAAGAGAGAGAAAGAGAGAGAGAGGAGGGGGTGGAACAGCCCAGCAGTTTTGCCTTTTAAAGTTATCTTGTCTGGCAGTGTGTCCTTTGAAGATAGACATTTGCAACCTGTAAAGCTCACCTCAGATGGCTACTGTGACTTTGCTGCTGTTTTGGGTCTTTATACTGCAACCTCCAGTGTGGTCCCTTGGTCTAAAATCTCCAGTAGTGTGGTGTTTATTAAGATCTGCAAGCTGGCGAGGAAATCACATTCCCTAGGACTACAACTTTTCTTGCTAATCCCAAACATTTCTGCATTTAGGCATCAAAGGACTTAATCATCTGCCATGGCTACAGCTGAGAGAACACAGGGTTTAAGTTGGCAGAGGCAGCGTAATTCCTCCAAATATTTAAATGTTTATTTCCTTAATGTAAGCATTTTGCTTCAGAAGAGATAAAGGCCATAAGATTGTAGAGGACGTTGTGTATGATTGTATGAGAACCAAATTCCTAGAAGTCTCTGAGCTTTTACAGGAGGATTTGTAAAAGTGTCCAATCAGGTAAAATCGAGAGAGGGGCATCAGTGGATTTCTTTGTAGAATCGAATAACTTACAATAGAATAACTTTATTGTCATTGTACATCATACAACAAAATTAAATGCCATCCCCAATCACATAATAATGTACAAATTACAAAACAAAGCAGCTATCTTTCCACATTCCAATTGCTATTGCACAACTCCTAATCCCACATTAGTGTGAAACCACAGAATTCAATATAGTCACAGTGGTAGGATAAAAGCTATCTCTCAGCCCATTCACCTATTCATCCTACACCATCTGCCAGATTGTAACAATAAAAAAGAATATCCAGGGTGAGATGGGTCCTTAAGAATATTTTGAGCTTTCTTAAGGCAACAGGAATTATACAGTTCTTCCAAAGAGGGGAGAAGGCAACCAATAATTCACTGGGCAGTAGTGGCAAACCTCTGGAGTGCCTTCCAGTCTGCCACTGTGCAACTAGCAAACCATACACCGATGCAATAGGTTAGAACAATCTCTATAGCACATTGGTAGAGAGCCACCAGCGGTTTTTCATTCAATTGTTGGTTCCTTAAAAGTGTCAGATAATACAATCTCTGCTGGATCCTCTTAACTGATGCTGTAACATGAACGCCCTAGTTCAGGTCTTCCTTAACAGTAGCATGCATGAATCTAAAACTGGCCACCCACTCCATTTGATCTCCATTTATAACCAAAGGCTGAATTTCTGATCTATTATTTTTGTAATCTTCTACAAGCTCCTTGGTTTTATTCATGTTGAGAACCAAATTATTGTCCCTTCACCATGAGAGTAGCTGATCCACCTCATCCCAGTAGCCAGCCTCATCCTCTTCAGAGATAAGCCCCATCACTGTTGTATCATCAGTGAATTTGGCAATGATGTTGCTATGTTGAACGGGGTGCAATCATATGTATAAAGAGTATAAAGTACAGGACTCAATGCACAGCACTGAGTCCTGTGGCATTCCAGTGATGAGAATAAGAGCTGAAGGGATATGATCACATAGTCTAACTCTCTGGGAACATCCAGACAAGAAGTCCATGATACAAAAAGAGATTGAACATGAAAGTCCAAGAGCTATAAGTTTAGACACCACTCTATGTGGAAGGATTGTGTTAAAAACAAAACGCAATTCTGCAAAAGCATCCAACATAGTTCCCCATCATTCCAGATGAATCAAAGCAGTGTGGAGAGTGATGGGTATAGCATCTTCCATAGATTTGTTAGTTTTATATGCAAACTGATGCTTATCAAATATATATGGAATGCAAGAAATGATATGCCCAGAGGCCAGTTTTTCAAGGCACTTCATAATTATGAAAATGAATGCCACTAGCCTGTATTCCTGAAAATTATCAATAGGGAACTTCTTTGCTACCAGAACAATGATGGAAGTGTTCAAACAAGATAGAATAATGGACTGGGATTAAAAGTTGATTAAAAATCACAGTGAAAACACCAGCCAACTGATCAACACCGTCTTTAAGCAGCCGACCAGAAATGCCATCAGCAACCTTTCTAGGATTCACAACCCTCAAAATATCCCTCACCTCATGTTCACTCCTCTAGTAACACACTTAACCTGCTACTAAAATTTAGGAAGCACTGTCAATCATGTTCACTGCTATAATATGCACAGTACCAGGATGCTTTTTCTTCTGGTTTTCAACAACATTATACAAAAATCCCAGACCTATGTTAGTGTTAGCATCAGGTGGAATGTATACTGCAGTAATCACAGCCACATTCAACTTCCATGGAAGATATATGGGTTTACAGTCCTATATGCCAATTTCTTGGAACAGTTACTATCTACAGTCCTTGCATTGGTAGACCAGCTTTTGTTCACATAAAGACTCAATCCACCTCCTTTGCTCTTAATGTCTCTGCTCCTATCCTGCAGGTGAGCTGTGTAGCTCACCAGTTCAACTGCTACATCCAGAATTAATGTGTGAAGCCAAGTTTCTGTAATTAGCAAAACACAGCAATCCTTAATAAACTTGCTCTTTGAACTCTGTAGTCTTAATTCATCCATTTTGTTGAGAAGAGATCTTGCATTAGTAAGAAAAATATTTTGAATTAAGGGCTTGTATGGGGATTTACTCAACTTAGTAAAAAAAAAAAAAACACCAGCCCAACAACCTCTCTTTCTCCCTCTGTCCCTCTGCCATCTCCACCTCCCACCAGCAGGGATAGTTATCGGCTCCCGGAGGTCCTAGCTGTCACTGCTGCTATATTATAAAAATGTATAAAATCTTCTGTAATAGCCTTTTTGCATTCCAGTCCAGTTCTTATCAAGGCCTAGCAACTATAAGACATGCTCAGGAGAAGCAGGAACACACAAACCATCCATAGTATGTAGATGTAGGGAGTACCCCACCTCTGAAAAACAATATCAGTGTGATGTAGTGGTTTGAGCATTGCACTATGGCTCTGGAGACTGGAATTGGAGTTCCTGCTCAGCCATGGAAACCCATTAGAGCTGCATCGATACTTCAGAATTAGAATAGCTTGGCTTTGGTGCAATGCTGTGGAATTCTGGGATTTGTGGTTACCTTTCTCTATCAGAGTGATGTAGTGCCAGAACAAATGGCAAATCCCAAGATTCTGTAGAATTTAACTGTGGCAGTTAAAGTAGTGTCAAACTGCTATCATTGTGCAGCGTGGCTGGTGTCTGGGTGAACCTGGCAAAAACGTACCTTCTCAGCCTCAGAGAGAGGCAAAAGCAACCCTCACTGAACAATTCTTCCCAAGACAGCCTCTCAGGATTGCCATAAATGAGAAACAACCTAAAGGCACACAACAACTACAATAGGCATTATATTTGGTGGTACCACTCTTTCCTTAATTATGATAAATGTTACAGATGCTCTACATTCTGCAGTATCAATATTCAGCCAAGGTTTGATTCTTTATTTAAAAATAAATAAGCACATTAAGTTCATTAGTATGCAAATTTGCTTTCAACTATAATAAATGGTGTTGTTGTTGTTGTTGTTGTTATTATTATTATTATTATTATTATTATTCCCTGCTTTATCTCCCCTGAAGAGGATTCAAAGTGGCTGGTAAAATTATGTGTAACAAAGAATTGTTTTAAAATAAATTTCTTTATGATTTATTATCAGCAAATGTTTGATTTCTCTTTTATATATTTTTATACTCTGGGTCACGTATAAATGTATTCTGGGACCATTGCAACAACCCCCCCTCATTTGGGGGGGGGGGACTGCTGAGGGCACCGGTGGGGTATATTAATCTGGCCTTGCCTGTTGCTAAGTGTGAAAATACATTAGCCTTTCTTCTGGCCATTTTCTTGTCAATTTGAGATGTTGAGATGAATTTAGCTAAGGTCAAAGATGCTATCAGAGGCTTGACCTAGAAACTAAACATTAATTGCTTGCAGCTCAGCCTACTCATCTGTTTCCTAGACAATCAACCTTATTCTTTTCTCTGAGAAGTGTAATGAGACTAATTTTATTAATGCCTGCAAGGGAGCTAGTTATTACACCAAGGAATGCCACAAAAAATGCTTGTAAATAAGTTTGAACTCCCTCCCTCCCTGAACCACTGCACAGATGCTGATCTCTTTAAGCAGACAAGAAGTACAGAGGTTTCTTTTTCCTGCCAAGTAAATATCTTCTGCTTTTACTTCTTCAAAGAGCAGAAGATGAGACTCATTTTCTTGAAATCATTGTACCCACTTTGCACCCACATTTCTGTGGCTATTGTTATTTCTGGTATATATATATATATTGTTTGGAGAAGTCAATAGATGTGCCTGTTATCCTTGCTTTGGTGGGTGGATGCCTTGTGTTTCGGTGCCAGATTATATCTTGGAGGACTGCAAAGTGGTACCAACACTCCCTGTCTCACGGCAGGCATAACCGACATTTAATGACAGACAGAGAGTGACTGATTAATATTAATATAAGACTATTTCTAATACAACCAAAGACTTAGTAACAAAAAAGGAACTATCTGTCTATCATAATCTATTATGATCTATCTCTTTACCCAAGAACACTATGTATCCCACTAATAGAATGAGAGTGAACATTGGTTATTTCTGATTCAAGTTCATTTTGCTTCTGGGTATTTTGTTTCCTTATGTAAAGATAAACAAAGAAGTGTAAAGTGGAGGGCTGCATAGGTCTTTAAAGTCCATATCTGAGGACATCTCCCCATTTTCTAATTCTGTTCAGACCAAGATCCTTCTAGTTATTTTAAAAGGGGAAGATATGTACTAATTTTTCAAATAATTGAATTCCCACCCTGAATTTTCAAAATATTTGCATGCATTTGCCAACTTTGGCTTCATTTCTGCATGTTTTTCCTCTCTCTCTTTTTTTTTTTAAAAAAAATCATCTAATGTGTCAGCAGATTTAGAACTGTACAGAATTGTTTGAATTTTGCAAATTGTGTCTGTGTCAGTCCAGGAGGTACGGAGTAAGGTAAATCTATGTAGTAAAACAAGGGATATAATGTTTCACTAGATAACACAAATTAATTTCATCAGTTATCTTTTCACTGCAAGAAAGTCTTCAGTTTTCAATGAATATTTGCAACTTGGAACACACTCTGTAAATTTTGCAATTTGGTTGTTAGGTGTAGGAAACAGCTCTTTCTGTATAGAAATCCATGATTTCTGTGAAAATCAACAAAGTGCAAATTTTACACAGAATAAATACCCAATTACACCTTGTTCTGTGCAGGGACAAATATCTTGTGCTAAAATATTATTTTTATGCAATACAACTGCAAGTGCTTTATGTTCAGCATAAATCCTGAACAGTGAAGATTTTAATCAGTCCAGGATGTTTCTCATCAGTGTTTTTCAATCATTTTAAAAAGATTTTAAAATATTATTTCCATTCCTAAATAAAACTCTGGAGCAAATTATGGACAAATTAATAATGTTGTGATAATGGTAATGCTTACAGCTACATTTTGGGAGAAAATAATCATGCAAATAAATTTGGTTTTGGAAATCCCTTTGTATTCAGGGATGTTCATGTACTTTGAATTACTTACCTGCTTCTTGAAAATAAAATGGCCAAGAGTAGTGAATTTTTCATGCTCGTTTAAATGTTAAACAATTACATTTTTGTTTCTTGAAATATATTTTTCTCTCAGCTGTGATCCAATGTATGGAAGATCTAGCAACACTTGAAACTAGATCCATTTCAGTCTGGTTTTAGGGCTGGTCATGGAAGAGAGACAGCTTTGGTCACCTTGGTGGATGACTTACACAGAGAACCGGATAAGATGTGTGTCCCTGTTGGTTCTCCTGGACCTTTCAGCAGCTTTTAATACATCAATCATGGTATCCTTCTGAGCCACCTTTCTGGGATCTGGCTGTTCTTCAGTGGCTGCATTCCTTCCTAGAGAGAAAGTCCCAGAAGTTGGTGCTTGGGGGCTTACTTGGGGCTCGGTGCTGTCTCCCATGCTGTTTAATATATACATGAAACCACTAGTACAGGTCTTCCAAGGGTTTTGGAGTGTTATGTCATCTTTATGCAGATGAAAACCAACTCCTTTCCGCTTAATTCCAAGGAAGCGATTTCTGTGCTTGGAAGCTGTAATCAACTGGATGAGGAGAAACAAATTGAAGTTTAATCCCGATAAGACAGAGGCACTCCTGGTCAGTTGTAAAACAGATCTGGAAATAGGGAGTCAGCTTGTGTTAGATGCAATCACATCCTCCGTGAAAACATAGGCTTACAGTTTAAGTTCACAGTTTAGCTCAGAACCTGGCCAAAAACCACAATAAATACAAAGATGCTGGGGAGAAATAGACAAATTTGAGTTGGGTGTAAAGCCCCAGCTACACTGTCGTGTAATCCAGTTTCAGAATACATATTCACTGCATTGAACTGAATTATATGACAGTGTAGACTCATATAATCCAGTTCAATGCAGTTCAGTCTGCATTATATGAGTCTACACTGACCATGTAATGCAGTTTGAAATAACATTTTATGATAGTGTAGATGGGGCCTAAGAGCCAGGGCCTGAATATGATTCTAGATGAATATTGAATGGATAGAGCTGCAGAATTGCTTGGATAGGAAAGAACTCCCTAAATAAAAAGGACAGAAGGATGTGTTTCTTTTCAAACTGAGATATATCGGTATGGTAGTACGTTTTATAGAAATCATTGCCATGTATTTCTGAGTAGGCATGTATGGATCTTTCCTACCCAGATTTTTTTTTAGTTTTGAAATCAAAGAAGGGAAAACAAAGAGCTAAATGACACATCTTGCTTGCAGCAGAACCTTCTTTCCCTACCTGCTTCTGTATTCCCCCAAAATTGGGTCTGAACCATTTCCCTACCCACTAGGTCCAGTTTTTTATGCACATGAATTCTACAATGGTGATGGAGAGTCTCCTCATCTCCACCTGTCCCTGCCAAATCTTACTATTAATATAGTTCCCAACAATATTTCACATTTGTGTCTTGTTAATAGAATGTAGTTGCTTTATTTATAAACTGAATTTACAAGCTAGTCTATTTATGGTAAGGGAGTTATTATCTGTGTATCTCTGCCATTCATTTTTCCTTTGGCCTGTATTTTCCTTCCTTAAACCAATATTTAATCTAAAATGATGTTTTTTTTGTGCCAAGTGCAAGCTTTGTCACTATTTCAGATTTCTGGATTGTTGCTTTTTTGGCAGATAGATTTTTCCCCTCCTAGTTCAAATATGGGCTTTTACTGCATCATGTCACTCCATTTATTGTTTATGTTTTGGCAAAAGGAAAACACTATTGGCTCAAAATCCAACCTCTGGGAAATGCAGTTTGGTCTCTCTAATTCTGAATTAATTTTTGTTACATTGTTTTACTGGTCTTTCTCCAGGAAAAGCAGTGCTGCATTTTGGTTCCATACAATGACAAAAGATAGGCTGAATGGCCTTTAAATATGCTCAAAGTATTCATGAGGTCTTAATATACGTACAAACTGTGCATACAGTTAACTGGGGCTCACTATAGGAAGTGCTTAACTTCCATTTTACAGAAGCTCCAATGGTTACAAGTATGTTTCGAGGCATAATTTAAAGTGATTGTCTTATAAAGTTCTATATGGCTCAGGCTGAGGCTATTTAAAGACCTGTACCTCCCTATATTAACCTCTTTGAGTTTTAATATTTTTAAGTAGAGGCCAGTTCACTATCTTCCCAGGCTTGTTTGGTGAGAACATTTATTTGTTTGTTTATTTACCCTATTTATACCCTGCCTTTGTCTACCCCGAAGGGGATTCAAGGCAGCTTACATATAGGCAATTATTCAATGCCTTAAAACACATACAATTCCCGTAAGATTAAAATTAAATTAAAATTAATACACATTAAGCATTTAAAACATTTTTTTAAAATTACATTCAATATAAATCACACCATCCATAATCGTAGTCCAAAGATGTTCCATAGTCATTGCACATATTCCATATCTGTTATTGTACTACTCTCCGCAAGCCTGATCCCAAAGCCAAGTTTTTAATTTCCTTCTGAAGGCTAGGAGGGAGGGAGCTAATCTAATGTCACTAGGGAGAGAGTTCCATAACTGAGGAGCCACCACTGAGAAGGCCCTGTCCATCCCTAGATGATCTTAACTCCGAGGTTCGGACAGGTGGCACAGTGGGTTAAACCCCTGTGCTGGCAGGACTGAACACTGACAGGTCACAGGTTCAAATCCTGGGAAAGCACGGATGAGCTCCCTCTATCAACTTCAGCTCCTCATGCAGGGACATGAGAGAAGCCTCCCACAAGGATGGTAACAGGTCAAAACATCCGGGCATTCCCCGGGCAACATCCTTGCAGATGGCCAATTCTCTCATACCAGAAATGACTTGCAGTTTCTCAAAGTCACTCCTGACATGACAAAAAAAAGTTCTGACAGGTAAGAATAAGGGAGAGAACCTTCTTTGTGAATGCTTCCAGGCTTTGAAGTCTCCCCACCCCCCGCCTCCCTGCTTGACAGGTTAGGGTAGAACCCTTCTTATTCTCCTTTTATCAACAAGTGAAAACCTTCCCATTTAGGCAGCCTTTTAGAAATTGACTATGATGGAGTTTTAATGTGTGGCATTTTAAAATTAAAAATTACAGTTGTTTTAAAAATAATTTTGAATGGTTTAAACTCTATATGTAGTTTAATCAATGTTTTTGTATGTTTTTCATTGGTCTTTATATTCAAGTTGCTGTGAGTTACATTAATAGGGAAAAGGTGAAATATAGATGATGACAACCATTACTATTACTATTCATTGGCCAAAGCCATCCAGAACGCTATATAGCTGGGGAAGGAGAGAATTATGTACTAAGCTGTGGTGCTCCTTTAAGCAGTTTGTTTAGGGATGTTGGCAAATACAAAAAATTATTTATGCCCAATGAATGTTTATTTGCATTGTTGTATTGGTGGGCTTGGCCTCATGTAAGCCACCCCGAGTCCTCCTGGGGAGATGGTGGTGGGGTATAAATAAAGTTTAATAATAATAATAAAATGAAGTGACCCTTCACTTTCACAAAATTATCACACATTACTGAAGTTGTCCCCCAGGAAGAAGGATCTGATCCCTCTTCTTAACCAGTATATATAAATTGTCCCTATCTATCTATCTATCTATCTATCTATCTATCTATCTATCTATCTATAAATGCTCTGTTCATTTTGAGTGACATCCTAACTCAAAATCCGCTGAATAAATTGCCACCAAATTTGGCCACAAGATACCTACTAACCCAAGAAGTGACCATCACTCAAAAAATTGATTTTGTCATTTGGGAGTTGTAGTTGCTGGGATTTATAGTTCGCCTACAATCAAAGTGCATTCTGAGCTCCACCAATAATGGAATTGAACCAAACTTGGCACACAGGACTCCAATGACCAAGAGAAAACACTAGAAGGGTTTGGTGAGCATTGACTTTGAGAGTTGTATTTCCCCTACATCCAGAGAGCACTGTGGACTCAAACAATGATGTATCTAGACCAAACTTGGCATGAATATTCAATATGCCCAAATCTGATTACTGGTGCAATTTGGGGAAAATAGACCTTGACATTTGGGAGTTGTAGTTACTGGGATTTATAGTTCACTTACAATCAAAGAGCATTCTGAACTCCACCAATGATAGAATTGGGCCAAACTTCCTACACAGGACTCCCATGACCAACAGAAAATACTGTGTTTCCTGATGCTCTTTGGTAACCCCTCTGACACTCCCCTCACGACCCCCCCAGGGTCCAGACTCCCAGGTTGAGAAATGCTGCCTTAAGGCCATCCAGTCTAACTCCCTTCACCAGGGCAAGAAAACATAATCAAAGCTCTCCTGATAAAGAGCCAACCAGCCATAGATATAGATGGATAGATATGATTCACACAAGCACAGAGATATAGTATCATAGATTTGAAAGGGACCCCGAAAAAAGGAGGATGATATGTTCCATGTTCCAGAGTAGGGAAACCAGACAATCTCTTCATCAACGCTGACAAAGAAACAACAAGAAATACTGTTTATCCACAAGCATAAAGAAATTACATATATTGGAGACCACCACTTTCTCGTTACTTTATTTTCCAAATCACCAAACGTGTGGCAGAGAATAGCTAGTATATTTATGTGCACAGTGTATATCTGTCAAAGTATAGAAATGAATACAATACATTTCAGAAGAAACTGGAAACATTTATTTATTTTTATTTACTTTATTTTATCCCTCACGATCTCACCCCGAGGGGGACTCAGAGCGGCTCCCAATTTAAGCAAACATTCAATGTCACGAGTATACAGAGATCAACAAAACATATACAATAACCATTAAAATCAATTAAGCATATAAATGCAAATTAAATCAATTAAAACATGTAAACACATAAAACATAACATGGTATAGCATAGCACCAATCCAAAAACATTATCCAGGTTAATTCTTATGTTGGTTGGTGAGAGTCTATTGCACTTTAACTTCTACTTGCCAAATGCCTACTTCCACAGCCAAGATTTCAGTTTTTTCTGGAAGACCAGGAGGGAGGAGGCTGATATGATGTCACTGGGGAGGGAGTTCCGCAGTCAAGGGGCCACCACAGAGAAGGGCCCTGTCTCTAGTCCCCATCAATAATGCCTGCGAAGGGGTGGGATTCAACTTCAGTTTGTTTGTCCTCATCCAGATCATCACAGCTGCCAAGCGTCCTTAGCAGCAGGTGGAAAGGAATTATAGAATTGGATATCATCTGCATACAGATGGCATCGAACTCCAAAACTCCAGATGATCTCCTCCAGCAGCTTTATGTAGATGTTAAACAACATGGGGGACAGTACCGAACCCTGCAGGATCCCACAAGACAATGATTGTCAGGCTGAGCAGGAAGGGTCTTGCTCAAAAGAGCAAGAACTCATGATGCATTTTATTCGTATAGTAAATGGTTTGAGAGTTCCTGGTTCTGGAAATTTCTGAACTTTGATTCTAAATAACCTTGAAAGAATACACTAAGAGTACAGCCAGGCCAAAACACATCAGCCTTACAAACACACACATTATAAAAACAGTATCTTTTGAGCTTATTGAGCCATGACTCCAGTATAGTCTGTAGATTTCATTTGATGCTCCCCAGTGTTTGCTTCTTTGTCAAAATTTGTCAGTAGCTGTTAAAATTGCCTTCAAATTTGGTGGCAACTGCAGTGCCTTTCTCTGATAGAATTTTCTATTTTATGAATCATTTTTCAGTGATAGCAGTATCTAGCCTTTTCAAAGAATACAGATGTTGTCTGTTCTTGATTCCACAAAACAGGCGTTTGGAGCAGGCTTTTTGGGACGATCTGATAAGATTTCAAGACCTTAGATTTTGGTGGTGGATGTAGAAACCACAAGAAGGGATAAATTTGGGTATTTTCCCCTAAAAATATTGTTTCTCACTTCTGAAGCAACTAATTAAACAAAGGCCTAATTACTGTTTTTAATGGAGGTGTTAAAGAAATATTTTAAAGAGCATGGAACTTGGGAAACAGTTTAATGAACTGGACAAATGGGAGGAAGCTATTTGGGGGTTGTTTGATCCCTAAAACAAGTGTTAGGAGATAAAAGTGTGTACTAAACGGAGAGCCCCTAACCTTCCCACAACTAGGAAAAGAGAGTATTTTAAAATATTTCCAAAAATAGTCAGATATATATTTTACATGTGTTAAGAAACTCTGACAATAAATCAAGACTGTCAAGAATCTTTATGCTTTGGAACTTAGTATAAACACAATGTGTGCAAAGCTGTTTTGCATAGAAAACATCATTTTCTGTGCAACAAAGAATACTATGTAGAAACATCATCTCCAGAATAGAAAATGCTAAGGTTGTGTTCAATACAAGAATATTTGAATTCTGTAGAGAATAAGTCCCAAATTGTTGATAGAAATCACAGTGGTGCAATGGGTTAAATCCTTGTGCCGGCTGAACTGCTGATCTGAAGGTCAGTAGTTTGAATCTGAAGGTCAGCAGGTCTCATCTGTCAGCTCCAGCTTTCTATGAGGGGACATGAGAGAAGCCTTCCACAGGATGGTAAAACATCTGGGCATCTCCTGGGTAATGTCCTTGCACACAGTCAATTCCCTTACACCAGAAGCGACTTGCAGTTTCTCAAGTCATTTCTGACATGGAAAAAAAAACTTCACCAACAGTGGGAAGAAAAATATAACTACTGCTTTTACCCCTTTTTTTCCTAAAAGAAACTTGGTGAAGAATTATATCCATGTTCTAAATAACAGTTGTCTTGTCAATGGTGAATCAATATACATGTAAATCCCATGTAGTCAATGGGTTCACTGGGGAGAAACAATTAAATTTAGACTTTTTTAAATCCCCAAATTGTCTTTCAGAATCTCAGTTTTTGAAAATAATAATCACATCCATATTATTTTAGCAGAGCTGGCTATGAAATTGCTCTGGAAAAAAATTCTGTAGAGACCTGGAATTGATAGTGATAGAACTCATGTATTTTGCCTCTGAGCTCTAATAAGCTAAGAGATCCAAATGCTTGTGATGCTTAAGAGGCAAAACAAATTGAATGTTACAGATTTTTTTTCACAAAGCTAATGTAGCCATTGTGTATAATTGAACAGGACTTTGCTTATTCAAGACTGGGGAGATGGGTGAATCACAGAGAAACATTTTACTGTGTTTCATATTGCCCCCAATTAATTTTGTATTGGGCTGAATGAAAACCTGGGCAGATTGGTTGCTCAGAGGCCATCTTGAAAATAACATTAAAAAAAAACCCTGATTCACACTGATTGCACCAAATTCTTAAAAGTAAGAACATTGGAGTGAACTATTAAACTTTCACCTCTATGGAAATGAAACTATCTTTGTAACATCGAGGGCTGACAAATGATTATTACTTTCTCTGCCAGTGTAATGGTTCTGAAGTACAAATGAGAAAAAAAGCAAATGCTTTGCTCTAATGGGGCAAGTTAAATGCTTCTATCTGAATATCTACATACTGGTTGCTAGCTCATAATCATTTTATTTTGCATTAGCAATAGCACATACAAAAGATTAGCAGAGGTTGTTTCAGTGCAGTAGCCTAGGCAGAGATATTTCCTCAAACAGGAGCAAATCACTACCTATTAGTCAAATTAAGCATGAGATCTGGTCATGCCATGTACATCTTACTCATAAAAAAAAAGATATAATAAGTAGCTCGAAGAGGTTCCAAGTGTATTAAGAAAGTTGGGAAACAGATGCCCTTTTTATCTTTGTGTTTTTCTGTACAAAATCACATGAATAGATACTTCTTTATCTTCAAGGGATGATTGGTAAGGCACAGTTGAAGAGGGGAAGTGAGCAGACTGGAGGAAAGGTAGTTACCCTCTCTTGTCCTTTTCTCAAACATGTAGGCTTCTAAAGCCATATTTGCTAACTGAGTGATGTCGTCAAAGGCAATATACAAATATCTGTGTGTAATATCTAATTTAGATCTGCAGATAGTGTTACTCATAGGTAAATGAATTATTACTTCACAAGCAACTTAAACAATAGTGTGGAAACTATCTGGATTGGTAGACATTAGAAATATGTGTAATCTTCAAGACATTGCATTTAGAAGTCAATCTCACAGATGGGAGTCAAAGAATGTACATGGAACCCATCTATGTACATTCTTATTATTTTCTATTTTATGATCTTGAGTATGTTTAAGAACCAATCATATTGCCCCGTGCTCCCCAAAGTACAGTCATCCTACAAAATAAATTCTATAGCTATAGTAGTTGTCATGAGTTATGGGGAGGAGCGTAGTATTAGAAAATCAAGTTGAATGACCTCTGGCTACAGTCGGGTTTCTTTTCCAAAGTAGAATCGACAAAATCAAAACCATTTTCCATCTATAAACAGAACTAAGTAACGCTTTTCAACAACTGTGTAAAGTACTGCAATGTTGAAACCTCATTCTGTTCCATGGGATCCTGTCCGGCTTCAAGTGGAATCTGCTGCAGAACAACTATAAAATAAACCTGAAACCTTATTAGGGCACCTCTAGACAGGGCTTAAACCTGCTTCGGAGCAGTTAAATAAACCCTCTCCAAAGCAGGTTTAAGTCCCTATGCCCTTGCTGAAAATCTGGACTTTCCTGGGTGGGAGTCCACATGTTAGCACGGTAACTTCTGCACTAGCATGGAGCCAGCCCAATCCCCCAAAAAGCCTGTAAATAAGAGAAAACTCATTGGTTGCCATTAGGCCTCTCTGGAAGCCTCTTGGCATGTAGAACGGATACACCAGGAGGCAGGGAGAGGAGAGCGATTTGCCTCTTGCCTCCTGGCACATCATTTCTAGCACTAGGAGGCCTCCGGGGAGGCTTAATTGTGGCTCAGAAAGTTTTCTCTTATTTTACGGGGAGGAGGGTGTTGGGAAGGGAATCGGCACCTTCCTAGCTTCTTCTGGGCTTTTGGAAGCCTGAAGAAGCGAGATAGGTGCGGGGACTGACCCCTGAGAGTACATGGTAGTCAGTCCACGCACCTCCCATACCGCATTAGACCTGGGCATTTCAGGAAGGCACGGTTCTAATGGGGCATCAAAGTAATTTGGGACAAAGCAGGGTTTAGTTGAATCAAAGTAATTTGGGACAAAGCAGGGTCCCTAATTAATCCTATTTTACTGGAGGTGAAAGTCTGACAAGTCCTAAGATGAGAGTCAGTCGTTTGCAGTGATCAAGGAACAAGGAATCTTATGAATAATGTGCCATTTGAAAAAGCCAAAATTATGATAGTGCAAAGCTGCTGATGTGATGTGATTCTTGTGTCCCTACATAATAAGGCAGTGTGTGGCTGCTGTTCATCATGGAAAAGTGATGAACTCAACTGTGATGTTTTATAGCACTCCTTGCTACCTTTATATGGTGCTACTCTAAAAAGCTTCCAGTCAAAAATGCAGGAGTTCATAAGACAAGATGTGAGAATTTCATTTTTAACATCCTGACACTAAGCCCAGGGTCATTGGCAGTGGCTTGAAGTAACAAGATCTTCAGTAAATACATGTTCCCCAACTGTCTGCTTCTGTTACACAGTCCTGGGTATTTTATAGCAAATTAATCATGCATTCTGGCAGTTGCTAGAGTGGCATTTTCTGCTAAACCTATCCCTTTAATTAAAGATAGATGCTCCATCTTTAGGCTGACAATCTCTGAGCACTTGTTTAATTTTATAATTGAGGCTGAGGGTTTGCCTGCTCATTACATTGTTTTCTTTTTTTCTTTTTTGTTTCCCACTTCTTCCTCCCCCCTTTCTTTGCGTCTTCCCCTCCCCACACATGTTCACATAATGTTCCAAGCCAAACTACGGATATTGAAGAGGACAGCCCATGCTGACAGCTAAGGTCAATTGAATGCACAACTCAGGCACTCATGGGTTTGAACTGAGTAGGTTGCTGTGTCTGCTAAATGCAGATTGACAGAAGTGTCCAAGGGACAACCTTTCCCCATCTACAAAGAAAAAAGGACCTAATTACTGCTGTGCATAGCAACTTTCCCTTACTTATTTTCCTTCCTACTTCAAGAGACTATAAAGAGGGTTTCCTCCTGATAAAATGATGTGAAATATACCATTTTTTACCTCCCTTTTTGGGGAGGTAACACCCATAAAATATGAAGTGTGCTAAACTGTATTCTTTTATTGTTGCTCATATTTTCAAGAGGAGTGTGTTTCTCCCAATATCGTGAAGAGTCACAAAAATATTTTCTTCAATGAAAACTGATCTCTCTTTTATCACAATGTGATATGAGGATTTAAAATAACCTCTAAAATACTGAAATGTGTAATCACCTCAAAGAGAGCATTTTGTTTGTACATTATTAGCCATTGCTTCAAAAAAGCAATGAGGATACCATACTTTTGCTAAGACATTTCAGAGCAAATGGTCCAAAATAATACACTTTACACTACAAAATGTGGATCTTAGGGCCCTTCCGTACAGCCATATAACCCAGAATATCAAGACCGAAAATCCCACAATATCTGCTTTAAACTGGGTTATCTGCCATATATTCCAGTTCAAAAGCAGATAATGTGGGATTTTATTCAGCTGTGTTGAAGAGGCCTTAGTCTTAGTGAAGGAGGGTGCTTAACTACGTTATAACCACATTGCATTGCTGCTCTTTTGAAGCAAAATCTGGAATGTTATTTTTGAATGTCCATTTGTTAATGTTAACTGTTCAGAAAAAAAAATACTACTAGGTAAACTGCTGCTGAATCCATTCATTTTTAGAAATGCTCTGCCAGACTTACCAGGAAGGAGTAGTCCCCCTCCGGTGCAATAGCGGGCTGGAAGACGCCCACCACCACAACAAAAATATAGAAACGCAGAGAGTGCATTTGAAGTGTTATCTGCCAGAGAACATCTTGTTATTGACTCATTCAAAAGCACTATTTTTATTGTTTAACAACAACAACAACAACAACTGTTATTACTTGTTATCCACCACTCCTCATGGATGAAGTGAGTAAATGTTCTTCACTAAACCAGATCCCCCCCCCCCCCCAGTGGAATAACTGTTGTCTGGGTATGATGGAAATCCAAAACTCTTAGGCAGGAAGTATGATTAGAAACAGAGCAATATTTTGGATGTATGAGTCACGGATCCCAATTACAATTGATGGCACCACTAGTTGAAACTATATGGTATCTAAAGAGCACAGCATTATGATATTCTAGGCAGAACAGGAGGATATGGATTTATGTAGCTGTATTTTATTTATTCCAACTACAATCTTACAAAATTCTTCAAAGTGATTTATCCACTGAAGAATGGAGTGACTGGAAAACAAAATAGAAGAGAAAAGGCAAAAAAGGCAACAATGTGGTTTAAGTAAAAGTTTTATTTAATTATACAAATGTCCAGCATTGTGAGAGCACAAACAAATATGATAAGGAATACAGGCTCATTGTAATTAACACCAAATAATAATTTAATTTACAATAGAAAATACTGTATGCTGTAATATAGAATGGAAAGTCGAAGCTCTGGCAGACCTCTGGAATACAGAGGTTTCTAGGGCAGTTGACACAATCTCTCTCAAACATCTCCATTCACAAAGCAGAGCCAAATCGGCCCCTTTGTACTCCAGGTAGCTGGCAGCGATGAAGCAAGTTAAACAGAGACTAGAGCGGTGTTAGTGGAGAACTAGTATCAGATCGGATTGAGCATGGGCTAAAGCATATTTGAGATCATACTTTGTGGCAATGAGTCCCTTCGGGGAGATAGGACAGTATATAAATAAATAATTATTATTTGAAACACAACAAGATGACTCCACAACAAACACTCTGCTGGCTGTTGTATTGAATCACACATTGGACACTTCCCAAGTGTCTAGGACTGTGTGATGTATCAGCGAATAATGCGTGCAGATCCCAGTAAGGTGGCCTTCTGCAGCTGGCAGATGGTAATTTTGTCAGCACCAATTGTGTTTAAGTGCAGGCCAAGGTCTTTAGGCACTGCACCCAGTGTGCCAGTCACCACTGTGACCACCTTGACTGGCTTGTGCTAGAGTCTTCGCAGTTTTGCAGTTCGATCTTTAAATCCTCATATCGTGTCAGCTTTTCCAGTTGTTTTTCTTCAATCCTGCTGTCACCTGGGGGTGCAACATCAGCAATCCATATGATTACTACTACTACTACTACTACTACTAAATCAAATAATATCCCTCAGAAAGAGAACCAAATCATGTTATCTCCTATCTTCTCCCTATCGTTCCATTCCTTTATTCTAGGCACTTTTTTCCTTCCTCAATCTGTTGGTTATTCAACTATTTCACATCTAGTTTTTGCTCATGACCAAAATATCTTTCTACCTCTTTCTTCCCAAAGAGCCATCAGGCTGATTAGCCCATATGATATAACAATACAAAATTCAGCAGAGAGCCAAGCGATGTAATACATCCAAGTGTAATCTTTCTCCTGAGACCCTCCTGTATTACTGAATCTGGCAGAGATAATACCCCACCTCTTGACAAATTCTAATGACCTAAAATAATTAATCTGTTAATGCATGGGATGCACTTCAGTGGTAATCAGGAAGTCCATGCAGTCAAACCATGTCGAGAAAAGCCAATGATTAAGCATTTAACAATTAATTAATGAATTATCCATGCTGTTTTGCAGTGTAAATATAAGTTTTAATATTAATTTTATAGTTTAAAAGTGCAACTTAGTCAAACAAAAAAGCAAGTATGAAAACACAAAACAAGAACAGGAGAGTACAGGAAGAGTTCAGAATGCAACAAATTCAAAGCGGTAATATTTTAATATTCCTATCTCCATGCTACCTATACATAGTAAGATATGGGACAATGGACTGAACAGGCCTTAACCTATTGTTAGCGTGTTCTATGTATCTGAACTGGAAGGATTGTATGCATCTGGTTGTTCTGACTAGATCTGACTTCAGTTTGAGAAAGTAGCTGTCACTGAATTTAGCATGTCTGACAGCTGGAAAGAAAGTTATTTGATCCTAATTATTATTGTTGTCTCCTTTTACTGATCTTCACTCTTTTTGTGAGTTATGCCCTTCAGTAAAATACACCAACATTCTTTACTGTTAGCATCTAAAGTGAGGTTTTGAAATACCACTTTATACATTAGTGTATTCCCCCTAGGTAGGAAATGTGCTACTAACCTCTCTATGCATGTGATACCCTTTTTACACTGTGCGACGCCAGGCCTAATTTATTTTTAGTTGGCATATTTGGGAAGATGTAAGTGGTTGCCTTGTAAGTTTGTTTCTTAAAAACTGTCAAGTACTCTGAAATTTAGGCTGCATGCTATGCCTGCTGGGAAGACGTTTTGACAAGGAAGTTGTGTTTATTTCATTTAAATTGTGACATATATAGTATTTGCATTTTCTTCTCTATAAGATGGTCTAAGATGGCTCTTTGAAAAGGCAATTGCAGGTATTGGCTTTTAAAAAACACCTTTTCTGCCCTCTTAATATCTTGCAACATTATTTTTACCATTGAATTTTGAGAATTAGCAAAGATTATTAGGATAGTTCTTGGAGTAAATAATATGTGATCAGACTGAATTTAGAACCTCATCACATTAGGAATTATTCCATTTCTGAGACTGAGTGAGGATGCGTTCCAACAGATCCCATCATATGATGCTTATCCCACCCCATTGGGAATCCATCAAAATCCATCTGCAAAATGTTCCAGACACTGACTAATACACTAATATGATATTCTAATCGTAGCATTTGAAATACTGCAGTTTTCCATCACTAAAGGACAGTTTTTGCTTGTGCAATTCAGCTGGAGGGTGATCTGTTTTTGGTATTCAAATTTCGTTTGGTACCCAGATCCATTTTTGGGAGCCTCCCAAAGATCGGCTAATAGAAAAATCTGTTTTTGGCTAGGCAGACAAAAGAACCGGGAAGATCTGGCCCATTGGTGGCAATGGAGAACTTACAAGGATCCCCTTTCCATTCCTGGGATTCTTTCCTTTCTTCCTTTCAAGGGGGGCTGGGTTTGAAAGCACCCCTCCCGAGACCCTTTTCTTTCTTCCTTTCAAGGGAGTCTGGGTTTGAGCAATGGGGTTAAGGAAGCATATGCCACATGTTCCCATATAGAAGGGAAGAAGCTGCACCCGGCTGCCACATAGGCTGTTTTGGGTGAAAAAGCATGGCAGCTGAGCCCTTACTGTTACAGCCAGCCACAGTCCTCTTGGGGAGATGGGACAGGATGCAAATAAAGTTGTTGTTGTTGTTGTTGTTGTTGTTGTTGTTGTTGTTGTTGTTAAGCTGGATTGGCCACAGGGAACTGATCAAACTGAATCCATGCACAAGCCTACTGTGCAGATGTGAGTACATTTTCATATCTTGCTAGCCTTTGTCACTGCACAGATATATATATATATATATATATATATATATATATATATATATAGGTCACAGAGTGACGTAGGGAGTCTACCGAACAGATTGGAAGGAGCTAGCCTTCTGTGGTGTGATGGGACAAAGCACAGTATTTTCTGAAGGTAAGAATAATCGTGTGTGTGATGGGGTCAGTATGCATCCTGTATGCATTTAGTATGCATTCAGTCAGAAAAAAACTATGGGATGCATACTGGTAGAAACAGATTATTTCCTAATGTGATGAAGTCTTTAGACAATTGTGTGAAGAAGAGAGAGCTAATATGTCAGGAATTGGTGACATTATGCCAAGCTCACCCATGTGATGAGTGACAGCCTCTTCTGGAAGGAAGGTTTGTCAAACACTTTCTCTAAAAAGTCAAATTAGTAAGGTTGTTAATAAGAAATACTCCACAATCCACTTTAGCACAAGCTTTCTCTGTGTCTAGTATTAATAAAGCAATATATCTATTTGGATTTTGTTCTGCAGCCTCTAATATATTTTGCACTATCCTCACATTCTGACTTAACTGTCTGCCTGGGAGGAATCCTACTACTTGTTTGTGTAGGGTTTTTTTTTTTTTTTTTGCTGATGTATGTTTTGATCTATTTGCTAGGATTTCTACAAATAGTTTATAATTGCAGTTTAACAATGGTTCTGTCTTCCTGTTTGCCCTGATCACAGATACATCTACACTGACATTTAATGGGGGGCTGATTTGATGTGCTCATTGATGGATTGGCCCTGAACAGCATCCCCACATGGACTCCCCCAGCTGCTGCAGAGGCGAGAGGGAGACTCCAGTGTCAATCTGTTCAGCACCATTGGACAGCCACACTTAACTGCTTACTTGCTCCCCATGTCAGGGTGGTCTTTGACATGACTTACCTGTTCCCCATCACATGCCTTGTTGTCAACCAGAGTGACAGGGTGCTGAGGGGGGGTGACGAGGGAGAGGAGAATATCCCTTCCTCACTCCCTCCCTGCCCAGTGCACCCCATCACCCTGGAGGACACCAGGGCATCTATGTTGCATATGGAGACTGCTGTGATCTACAGGTTGGGAAGGAAGGAGACTGCCATCCTGTATCCCAGGGATGCCCAAGCCTGGGAAATGTGACATGGCCATGAGGATAGGTGCAGTCAATTCTATTTGGAAACTAGCCCAACAGTTCCCACTGGCCACAGGTCAGGGGAAACCCTAAATTCTTAGGTAAAATTCAGACTTTTGGTAATGCAGGGAAAGGTTGTGTTACGGTTGCTTTGCTTTGTATATCAGCCCTGTGTGGCATTTGGCCACTGTGGAGCCAATCCTCATCTATGTAAGTTGTTGGTGAAGATGGGGCCCATAACTACTTTTTGCTTCTGACTCCTGCTCTGTGGTTTGGAAATGCCTTCTTATGTGCCTTCAGATTCTGTATACTCTTTGATCCTGGATCCCAGGTCTTGGAACTTGAGTATTTTCAGACCTGTTCACATGGCCAAGCCTTGCAGTATTAGGACTCCCTAGAATCTTTGGCATTGTTGTCCAGATCTTAAATTTCTTCTGCTGTCCAATTACTAGCCCTCACATCATCATATTCAGTAATACATTTTGCCATAAAGAACCATGCAAGATAAATATTAAATATTAAATATTATTAAATGTAGTATTTTACATCTCTGCACATATTTTGAGATGCTTGTATCATTGGTTATTTCTTTGTGCATTTACACATTTGTATTTCCATTGGACTTCATATGTTTAATACAAATATAAGCAAAACTGTTTTCTGTTAACAGTGCTATATGCTTAAATAATTCTGACAATGGCCTTTTTCATTTCCACCTTCTGCCTCACATCAACTATTGCTTTCCAAAGATGCAATTTTAAATCTTCCTCTTCTCTATTTATTCTCTGTCAGTGGCTTCCATATCAGATTTGTTCACTTTTAAAGTCAAAACATGCTTTTGTACCTACCAGCCAGCCCAGCAAACTCATTCTGGCATCTAAAATTCAAGCTGTGTCCTTTCTGCTTCATGCACTAACATTATCATTAACAGTTAAGATTATGGGCCTAGAATTTAGCAGACAGTTTTGCTGGGAAAGCATGAGGTGGAACATAATTTTTCTGCTTCCTGTATGTGTAATTCTATTTTTGACAGTAAATCTAGCACACATGAGACTTAATTCTCTATCAGAGTTCAGCTCTTTAACCTGAATTCATACTGGTATAAGAAGATACAATATTGTACATGGCACATGGGGAGAAATTAAAGATTGTAGCAAGGTATGACTTTGTATAATGTTGTATTTCCCCTGAAAATCTACTTCAGTGGATTCTTCCATCTTGGGAAACCCTGTTAAGAACCAGAAATATTTTTTGCAGCCTAAAATACATTCCAGAGTGCTGTGATTGAATGACAGCTTGAAAACATCCAATGTAATTTGAGCAAACATCTTTTTAAAGTTCTTATGACTTCCTTGGAACTACTCTAATGCTATTTACTGCTTTTCTCAGTTTATCAAAAGTCAGTTTGAACATTGATAGAAGAATGAAATTAGATCAAAGTATTTCTGAAAAGAGGGAAAAGTTAAATTATGGAATTTATTGCCATATAGGGTTTTCAGAACAGAACTATTCCAGACCTTGAGATTTAAAGATGGAAAATTGTGACCTGTCATGATCTTTTGTGATATCACTGGTGAGTATCCTGATGATATTACAAAAGTGATGTTAAAGTGACAGATTCTTGTGACATTATTGTGCATGAGCTATCATTGCACACAATACAATAATAATTCTTCTAAGAAATGTCAACTGTAATAATATCAGGAAAATATGCCTACATCTTTGTGTTGAAGTCTACACAAGAACCAGGGATAAGGAGCAAGGTCTTGAGATCTGGAAATGCTACTGCCATAAGATGTAGCAATGGTGCTTACTGGGTTGGTTTTAAAAGTGAGTTAGAATATTCTCAAAGGATAAAACTTTTGAGGCTACCAATCATGATGATTGTGTATCATCAGAATGTGTGGATCTAAGTATGAATTGCTATCAATGAGTAGAGAGAGAATAAGTTGGAGGATGCTATTGCAATCATATCCTGCTCGTGGGTTTCTCAACGAGATGGCTTTTGTGTGTCCAAAATGCATAAGCCATTGGTCTGAATCAGCATGCCGGTGTGGCATCTTCCTTCCTTCCTTCCTTCCTTCCTTCCTTCTTTCGTTCCTTCATTCCTTCGTTCCTTCCTTTGTTCCTTCCTTCCCATTTCTGTCATTTTTTTAATGATTCATTTTCCCAGAAAAGAAGTGAAGTTAAATTGGTTGCAAAATGCAATGCATACATGGCTTATATTTTTATAGCATGCAAAAAACTGGAAAAAAATGCAGTTCACATCAGTAGCATATCATGTAACACTTTTCTTCTGAATAATATATGTAACCCCTCTACTTCAGAAACTGTAGTTACCTGGCTGGAGCAAAACCTATATCCAACACATTTAAAGATGTTTACTGCATTAAAGGGCTCTTCACATGAATCGCCGAAATAATCATGGATTGTGGCAAATTTGGCAATACTTATCAAGGGGAGTGGGGAACCCGTTTGTCTGGCTTATCAGCAAGCTGATCCCATGAGGGGAGGCGTCAACTGCACAACTTATCCCCATTACTTCTCGTGCAACATGAGAAGCCTCCCATGTTGCTGCTGTGGTGGCATATACTAGTCCTGCACTAGTTTACTCACTGAGCCTCACCGGAAGTTCCTCTGTGTCATTAAGAACAATGGGTTGGAGTCTTTGTCCAATCATGCTCACAATCCAGAGACAGGCTAGCACTGTATGTCTATTGGTTTGGTCTTTCTGTTCATGTGAAACAAAATCATCTATAATTCTGTGGACTCAGTAAATTACAAGGCTCTTGGTACATGCCCCAGTGGTGCAGTGGGTTAAAGCACTAAGCTGCTGAACTTGCTGACTGAAAGGTCGCAGTTTCGAATCTGGGGAGTTGTATGAGCTCCAGCTGTTAGCCCCAGCTTCTGCCAGTCTAGCAGTTCGAAAACATGCAAATGTGAGTAGATCAAAAGGTACCGCTCCGGCGGGAAGGTAACAGCACTCCATGCAGTCATGCTAGCCACATGACCTTGGAGGTGTCTATGGACAACACTGGCTCTTTGGCTCAGAAATGGAGGTGAGCACAAACTCTCAGAGTTGGACACAACTGGACTTAATGTTGGGGAAAACCTTTACCTTTACCTACCTTAGACATTTTAAATCTGAACCTGTAAATATAATGAAATAAATGATAAAGGCTGGGTTTGGAAATACAGTGCTTGTACTGGTGTGTTTGATATAATGAAAATAGGTCCTCTTTGTCATGGGATGGGAGCCAGCATGGGTAAACTATGGCTGAACTGGCATATGCCGCCAAAGTAAGCCCTGTCTGATGAGATCGTAAGTTCTAAGTACCAGTAGTTTTTCCGTAGCTTCTGTAGTTTCCATTGTACACAATGTGAGTTTGAGGTGATTGTGAACTTTGGTAGATCATCCTCATGTTTCAGACTCAAAACTAAACCTCTCTGTCTCAATAGGAGGTGCTCAAGATTCTCCAAACACTGTTAAAATATCATATTATAAGATGAATAACAAATATGATAATTAAAGTAGGAGTATCTGAGCCTATGATTGAAACAACTGTAACTGGGATATCAGTGTGTCTGTCTGTGCCATAAATATCCTGGTTTTTAAACTAGGAATTATTAAATTAACAAAAACTTAACAGTTGTAAAGTCATGCACATTCTTGGTGACATCTGATAACTCTGTCCAAAGAAAGACCTAAAATATTCAGATGTGACACAGTGACATGTTAGCAGTTACCTGTATTATACTTATCTGAAAATTACTTTACCAAGCTTGTCTCTTGCTAACCACTTGTCTCCAGTACCTTTGCCACTCAATTTATCAAAGTCGGAAGATCAAGACATTCTTCCCTATAAAATAGAACCCCTTTTTATTTTTTATTTTTTAAAAAAACCTTAATTTTTTGTCTTTGTTTTTCTAATACAGCCAGAGCAGACAAAGTGTGGCCAGTTTGATTTATTAATGTAGGGAATTAAGGGAATGTAAGTCACTATCACTACTAGTGTTTGGATTTCATGAAATGAAGCCAAAAGAAAGAACATGTATCTTCTTTCTATGAGCTGCCTATCAACTGTGACATTACATGCTCTTTCTCTTTACATTTTCAAAAGTGTTACAAAATTTCTGAAAGTGAACAGCAACAGGTGATTTCCTGTGTCCTGAAATGTATGCATGCCAAAATGTGTGCATGACAAGGTGAGATCCTTGGTAGCAAAGGTGACAATTTTTTTCCCCTGCCTTTCAAAAGTCTGCTTTTATTAGTTCTTTGTTTAAGTTCTGCTAGATACATCTGAGTCTTTTAAACTGTATGCACAACTATGTACAATGAATACAGGGAGCTATTTACAGAAGTTTGGGTTTTCTTAGAAAGACAACTTTAAAAGAAATGTATATATTTTTTCCTCTTCTAAAACCTATCAGTTTTGTACTTTATTTCACAGGAATTTTTTTGATATGTTAGATATTCCAAGAATTGCTACAGATACACACTATCTAAATCTCGCCTTCAAACCTGGGCTATAATGTTGATGTCAAGACAGCTTCTTAAGATAAGAGGTGAATGTCTTATCTTCTAAATTTATGGCATAAAATCATAGTCTGCTAGCTGAGCTTTATACGGCTACCACAGAAATTGTGTGTTTAGTGGGAAGGAGGATATTCAATTTCCCCACATTAATTCAGGCCCCTTCCACACAGCTGTATAAAATCCACATTGAACTGGATCATATGACACTGTGGACTCAGTTACTCCAGTTCAAAGCAGATATTGTGGATTATCTGCCTTGACATTCTGGGTTATATGGCTGTGTGGAAGGGCCCTCATTCTAAATAAATTAAAAATGAGCCATTTAGGATCAAGGTATCTGCATTATAGAACTAATGGTTTGGTGTATAGTTTCATCTAGCATTTTGGGTGTGATCCATTGGCAAGGTTTAAAAAACCAGGAAACAAGCCAGTGAAGTAAAGATAGTCAAGTTGACCATACTGTTTCTGATATAGTGAAACACAAAAGGAGCTAAATAATTAATACTGACCTTTCTACTCTCCTATGGAAAGTGAGAAAATTGTTGTTGCCTAACTCTTTTGAGTGTATGGGGAACATTCAAAGTTGTTTGACAGAGTCTACATTAAGAAGCCGAGGCTAATTCCTTGTGTAAGATGCCTAGTTCAGGACAAGAAGATATATTTTATATATAGGTTGTGATAATTTATTAAAGACACAGTAAACCAATGTCTTGGGACTTCCCTTCAAAAGTGACAGAAAGAGAATGACAGAATTATGTGGATGTCTTACTGATTGTGTCTGTATATCAGAAGGAAAATGGACTCGTCTATGACCTTGTCACATGAGCTGCTGGAATCTTCTCCCACCTAAGGTGCGTGAGGAACCTGTTTCCCCATGTCCCACACTATCGCTGCTTCCCCTTGCTTCATAACATGGGGGGAAGCTTCCTAAATCCGGCTTGACCCATTTTTCCTAATAAAAAAATGGGGAGCCTTCTGTTATCCATTGCGGGCTTATTTTTTGTGGCAGCAGGGTTCTTCCCCCCCCCCCCACCTAGTTTGGCCACAGAACCTCTCTGGAGCAGTTTTACTGGGTGTGATGGAAGCCGCTGGGCTCTGTGACCAAACTTACAAAACCCTGTTACCACCACCAAAAAAAGCCCGTGTGAACTTAAAGTTGATCAAGATGTAGCTTGATCAACACTTATCTGGAATTCCAAAATCTGAAATTCTCATGAGTGGCTGCGGTAGTGACACTTTTGCTCTCTGATGTATACAACTTTTTTATTAAAAATATTGTGTATGCAATTAATTCAGACTAGGTGTATAACGTGTATATAAAAATGAAAGAATTTCATGTTTAAACTTGGTCATCTCTTTAAGGTATTTCATTATGTATATATATGTAAATCAAGGCATTCCAAAATCTTTTTCTTAGAAATTCCAAGCCTTTTTGGTCCCAAGCATTTTGGATAAGGGATGCTCAACCTGTAGTATATTTGAAAAGGCACTGGAAATTGTAAACAAGCCTGAATATTTTAAAAGAAAACTGTTGTAGGATTCTGCGTTAGATGCATTATATTTAAAGAATCAGAAGTGTTATATACATTAATAGCAAAGCCCTTTTCTCTATATGAATTCTTAAGTAGTAAAAATGTTATCACCTACACAAAAGCAGTGGATACCAGTAGCTCTGTGAAACTCCCAGGCAGGACCAGAATATCAGTAGACTGGTGTGTTGTTTTGGGTTCTTTGCACATGAATGGCCTAGTGCTGAAAGGAAAAAGTACAGCTTACTTCCACTAATTCTCTAGTGAGTTTCTGAAACTCCTGACATTTCTCTTATCAGAATTTTGTGCGTTACTTACAGAAATTGAATAAAAACCCATCAAACCACTCTGTTACTCCCACCAAACCTGAAACTGAGAGGCAGTGTGGTGTAATTGTGTGAGTGTTGAGGTAGGACACTGGGAGACCTGCGTTTGAATCTGTGCTCAACCATGGAAACCTACTCGTAGCCTCAGAAAAAGGCAATGGCAAACCCACGTTGAATACATCTCACTAAGAGGAGCACTTGGAGTTGCTGTATATAAGAAATAACTTGAAGGCACACAACAACTGAAAGAACACAACTTGAAAGTAGTGCAATGCAGAAGTCACAAAATGATGATTAATTGTGGGGCAGAACTTGGAAAATGGGGAAGGAGAAATGGGATTGAATCTCCTGGAAAAGGGCATGGATATCTTTTTGGCTTGAATCCTGTATCCCCTGGAAAAGGACATGGATGTCTCTTTGGCTTGAATCCTGAAATGGAAGAATCCATATTATAGTGGTCTCAATAACATATTCCCAATTCAGTCACTAAATTTATTTGAGCCATGTTTCCACACTGGTATTAGCTATTCAGCTTGCCACTTCTCTTTGTGTCATGAAGGATAACATAAGTGGAGATACTGGGTGATCTTTCTTTACTGGAAGGCAGCAAGAGAGTTGGGATTTCTCTTGAATAGATTCAGTTAACTCTTATCTCTTAGCCTCTGCCACTTTATATGACATTTGGATCTTAAGGGATAGGATATGAAACAAAGTTTGCAAATGAATGTGATGTGATGAGATGTTCGGTCCCAAACCTCCTGAGTTGACAGGAGTAGTGTGGTGAGGGACTAAAATTCCCTGTGATCAAAAGGAACAAAAACATTAGTGAGTGGATAATGAAGGCCAAATAACATGGAATACTGATTAGAGCATTTAAAATCAGTGCGGGTTCAGAAAATAAATGCTCCTCTAGAGGTCACTACAAAAATAAGTTGGGTTTTTTATGAGTTACAGAAAACCATATATAAATTTAGCTGCCCAAAATTGTGAAATAAAAAACTCAGAAACAAAAGAAGATTATAGATCTTGATGACAGGCAGTCCACATGTAAAACATTTGTAGGAACCTGTTAAGAAAATTCATTGAAATAATCAATTTTCTCAGAAGCAGCTTGCATTCATAATTCACAGCAAATCAAACAGACAATAACAAAAATGGGTTGCTATGAGTTTTCCAGGATGTGTGGCCATGTTCCAGAAGAATTCTCTCCTGCTGTTTTGCTTACATCTATGGCAGGCATCCTCAGAGGTTGTGAGGTCTGTTGGAAACTAGACAAGTGGGGATTGTTTATCTGTGGAATGTCCAGGGTGGGAGAAAGATCTCTTGTCTGCTTGAAGCAAGTGTGATTGTTGCAATTGGCCACCTTGATTAGCATTTAATGGCCTTGCAGCTTTGAAGCTTGGCTGGTTGCTGCCCGGGGAATCATTTGTTGGGAGGTGTTAGCTAGCCCTGATTGATTCTTGTCTGGAATTATCCTGGTTTTTTTTTTTTTTTAGTGTTGCTCTTTATTTACTGTCCTGATTTTATTCATTTTCATGGTTTCCTCCTTTCTGTTGAAATTGTCCATATGCTTATGGATTTCAGTGGCTTCTCGGTGTAGTCCGACATGGTAGTTGTTAAAGTGGTACAGCATTTCTATGTTCTCAAATAATATGCTATGTCTAGATTGGTTCATCAAGTGCTCTGCTATAGCTCACTTCTTTGGTTGAAATAGTCTGCAGTGCCTTTCATTTTCCTTGATTCATGTTTGTGTGCTGCAAAAATGCAACAACAATGACAGGTATCCTGTTCAGTCATTAAGAGATCATAAAGCAGATTTATTATCTTAGGATTTAACTGCTTAGGATTTAGGTTTATGGTTATTAATGGCTGAAGATGATTCCTAAACACACCTTTTCAGCTCGGCAGCACCCCAACGGAAGGGTTTCTAATGTGCTTTAGAGTAGGGCACTGAAATTACACCTGCATTTTTCTTCCTACTGTGAGGCACATTGAGCCAACTGGTTGCAAGAAAACTTGTTCATCATGTGTCCTATGACTGGAAGAGCATTGTAAACGTTATTTATTTATTTATTTCCAACATTTTTACCCCGACCTTCTCAACCCTCAAGGGGGGCCTTAGAGTGGCTTACACTGACAACAATTCGATGCCACAATGTACAAAACAATTATTTATTTACTTATTTTGAACATCTTTACCCCGCCCTTCTCAACCCCTGGGGGGACTCAGGGCGGCTTACAATTGGCAATAATATAACAATTAAACATGAACATTAATAAATAAAGATTAAAACAGTATACTTACACTCAGATTAGCTATTACCCATCTGGTGGCTGTTATAACAGATATAACAACAATTTAAAACAGATAAGACATTATTTCCTGGTACCCTTATCTGCAGTACTTCAGACCCTTTGGGGGTGCTGGAAAGATAAAAAGGTGGGGTTTCGGGGAGCTGTATCATAATAGTAATGTCTGACAATTCTAGATGTTGACTGATAATTTCAAAAGAGTCAGCATTAATATGGATGTGCAGCATACCATGCAATTGGCTTTTTAGATTATGTAGTTTCTTAGCAGTTAAAAGGAAGATTTATTACTACCTCTTCACATGGGGCATTTGTGCCCTGTTTTGCCGCGTTGCTTCATGGCAAGTATAGTGCCTGCTGTGCACCATCACACATGTATGGCAGGCCTCACCACTTTCCTCTCAAAGTTGGGGAAGGGTGCTTCCTCCATGACTACGGGGAGGAAAGTGTATTTTGGGTAGTTCCAACAGAGCTACCCACACTTTCTTCCCCATTTCTCCATGTGATGGAGGAAAGAGCGACAGGGCAACACATGTTGCCACACATTGCTGCCCATTCTGCCATTTGTCCTGTCTGTATGATGAGGGGAGGAGGGAGGGCGCACTGGGCTCCATGAGCCACCCCGCGTGCTTTCCCTTTCACCAGCAATTTCCTCCACAAAGACATGGCCCAAAGGAGCCGTGTGAAGAGATCCTCAGATGGAGGAAGCCACACCTTTTTGTTGACTTGTTATATGTGTCTGTCCTTTCATTCTTATATTGATTCCACTTGACACAAGCCCATACTTGAAAAAAGCAGCAGGCATTCCTGACACCACCTATACATTGTCCCTTTTGCAATAAAGTTATGAAACTTAAATTTGTTTTGACTGTAATTGCTTTCTGGTGAATTTCTTCCATTTGCTGCATGCACACATTAGTATGGTGTCATGGGTAGCAATTCATGTATAATACTCCTGCTCCCCTCTGTCTCCCACATGCACTTATTACATTAATTTGATGTCTTCCAAGCAGCTTGCTATAAGAGACCATATAAGAGCCATTGCTGCAGTAGATGCCACTGTAGACCATAGTAGGTTATATGCCTTATTTCCCTTAAATGGCTGAATAGTGTGTCCAGGAAAAGGCAAGACAAGTACATATAACAAAGGGCTGCACAGGATTTAGCATAGACTAAATCACTATACAAGGCAAACAAACAAACACAGTCATTTGTTTTTGTGTTCTAATGGTGACCGAGTTTATAGATACACTAATGTTTTTGATGTTGTGTGTCTTCAAGCCATTTCACACTTATGATGAACCTAAGCTGGCCAATCAATGGGTTTCCCTCTCAAGATTTGTTCAGAGTGCCACTGCCTTTGTCTTCCCTTCAGACTGAGGGAGTGTGACTTGCCCAAGGTCACCCAGTGGGTCTCAATGGCTCAGTAGGGATTCAAATCCTGGTCCAGTACTGAAATCATTACAACACACTGGCTCTCCCCAAATGCATTATATGCCTAAAGAAATGAAGTCCACATTCTGCATTGCAACAAGCACTGCATTTCAAGGAAAGTGCCCTGCATGTTTTTAAGACTCCATTGAATCCATATTCAATTATCCGGTCAAGGAGAAAAACTGGTATTCACCATCAGGTCATTTGGGTCATTAGTGGTAATAATATCCCCTTGCCTCTTGATTACAAAGCAATATGAGACCATGGCCAGACAAACATAGAGAAACATAGAGAAGAACGTGTATGGGGTGGGTAGGGTGGAATGTGGAATGGTCAGATGACTCCAGTTACTCCGATAATACCCTTAGCCCCTCCCCCTATGAACTGAATCACATCAATTAGAGAACCTGCAAACAAGCCTAGCAATTTGTAGAGTAAATAGAGAAAATGTCACAGAACACATATGTGAATGCTAAGGGTATCTATTATACATAAAAATAAATCTGTTGAGGATTAAGCAGGAGAATATGCAAATCACATATATGCTGTGTGAATCTGACCTTTGGCTGTTTTAATATTGGCAAGGGACTTAACATTAAATAATATTTACATCTAATGCTGTTTTATATTGAGTCATTTGTTCATGAAGCCCAATATATTTACACTGACTGACACTTGCTGTTCAGGGCTTCAGGCAAGAGACTTTCAGTCCTAGCTGGAGACACTTTGGACTTTCTGCATGCAAAGCATGCCGTCTAAAGGACTGCACTTCAGGTGTATCTGGATTGCTGACTGCTGACTGCACACTGAGAAACTCATTTTACCTTTTGACCTATATAATAATTGGAGGGCAGGATGGAGTTTGATACAAAATGTAGCTGGCCATTAGGAGGTAGAATATTTGTGCTCTGAGGCAAGTAATTTTGGTGGCACCAATAAATAGGCTAAAATATATCATGTGGCAAGTCATGACCTCAAAAAATCTCTCTGTTTAAGCTTGTATGCCGGTTTCAGCACAAGGTCAATGTGTTTCCCACCTTTGCTGCTAGTGTTTTTGTCTCTATCTCATCTTTACCCTCACATCTCCCTCACCCATCTTACCTTGCCTTTTTTCTGAAATAGCAAAGCTAAGTTGCCTATATAAAAGAGAAAAAAAACTTTCCAACTCTCAAGTAGAGGGCATCTTTATGAGCCCTATAAAGACTTTCTGACTTGTATAGGCCTGGCAAATAAGGGACATTCCTTAAATAAGGGATGCTTGGAAATCTGTAACAATGACACATGTGCCCCACAAGTCAAATATATGCGCACAGTCAAAAGGCAGCAAGATTAATTGCCATGTTACATAGAACTTCTCAGAAATTCCCTTCTACTTCCTTGGTAGCAACATTACAAATACAGACTCAAAATTAGTTGCTACATTATATCTAATGATAAGCTAAATAGTATATACGCAACCTCATATACTACTGGCTGGAAGTCGGTTTGTGTAATTTTTTTTAAAATAGGATAGTATGACACTCTTGACTCCTTCTGAAAAAATCCAATATGCTGGACAATTTCTCTAATAACTAAAATAAAATAAAATAAAAATTGTCTATTTCAAGGAATAATAATAATAACAACAACAACAACAACTTTATATCCTGCCACCATCTCCTAAAAGGGACTCGGCGTGGCTTACAAGACACTGCAGTGCAGTATATATCAATGCAATATGTTGGCCAACTTGCTTCTTATTATCCTGCTTCTTGGCAGGGGGTTGGACTGGATGGCCCACGAGGTCTCTTCCAACTTTATGATTCTATGATTCTCTCCAATTAACTGACTTCAGACAGTTGTTTCTGCTTCAACAGCAGCTCTTATCTTTATTTACATTTAATTCATTCCAATAATACTTACTCGTTAGCATGGTCATGATGCAAGACAAAAGAGAAAGAGACAGAACAAATTGCATCTGCCAGATGTATACCCCGCTGTTATCAGCTCATTAATTCACTGTCCAGCCTCCTAGTCTATTGCAACATTTTCCATTTGTGTTCTATGCATGCTTCATAATTTTCGTGCCCCGCCTATCTTCACGATCGTATTTCCCTCTATGAACCGGCTCGAACTTTAAGATCTTCCGGGGAGGCCCTTCTTACGATCTCACCACCGTCACAAGCACGGTCGGTGGGGACGAGAGAGAAGGCTTTCTTGGTGATGGCCCTCTGCCCCTGGAATGCCCTTCTTAGAGAAATAAGACAGGCCCTATCCCTCCCCTCTTTTCATAAGAGCCGGAAGACCTGGTGGTTTAAACAAGCCTTTGAGAACGACTAGTTTAGCTCAGCCCCAGATACTGTTGAACATGGCCATATCTTTTTCTACCAATTTCCCAGGTTACTTCCTGCTATTAGGCCCCGGAAATGAACTGCCATAGACGGTTGTTGCCTGCTATAGCATTGCACCAAATTTCCCGTGCCCTCTACAAATTGCACTAGCCTTGGGTCAGGCTTTTAAATGGCCTTGAACAGGCAGGATTATTTTAAATATATATGTGCTACTATGATTTTTTATCCTTATATTGTCTTGTTAATTTTATGTTTATGTTGTTTACTTTGTATGTACTTATGATGTTACTTGGAAACCGCGCTGAGTCCCCTCAGGGAAATAGAGTGGTATATAAATGAAGTTTTGCTGTTGTTGTTGTTCCAAAGACTAACTCTTTCACAGCTAGCAGCATGTTCATTTTAAACGTGTACAATATATATTGACATTACACTGATAGTATCTATCATAAACAATACAGGAGTATAAAAAATTCACATAAAATTATAAAACAACCATTATCAACACATAAAATAAAATAACACAATTTAAAATGCAGAACCACCTGTAGTTAATACTAGCTGCCATCATGAGATACATCATTTGCAAAAGAGGTGTCTTGTGTGATCAATGGCCCTCTTGTTGAGTTACTGGCTATTGTTCTATTCCCTGTAGCTGAGATAAACATGCAGTAAGCAGTGGTTAGGGGTTTTGCAAGGGTTATGGATGCAGAAGCACCATGAAGTGGAAAAAATATGAATAAAAAACCCCATATTTTAAAATATGACATAACACTTCCCTAGGAATCTCTAGGTTCCCCATGCTGACTCTATGGTCAACTCTGGAGGAAGTTGTCTTACAGGGGGATCTAGAGATTCCTAAATAGAAAATCTTAATCAAATTTGTGAATAACCAAATCCACAAAAGTTAAAACCACCAATGTGGAGGGCTGATTGTACAGCTTATGAGTAAACTGAAAACGGACCACAAATATAAATTAACTGTGTGTGTATACTTCCTACTCCCTTCAGAACACATCATTTTTTGTGTGTTAACACCAAGATGCCTTGTCTTCACCTAACACTGCCTTTTTAGAAGTTGCTAACACTTTCTGCATCTAAAGTAACCGAGAGGCATCTAGAGGGAAAGGATTTGAAAATTATTACAGAAACACGTACAATCCTTCACACTGCATATCTCTCTCTGAGTGTATTTCTAACACATTTTTATTCACTAAAACAAGAGGAGTGGAGTAGAAGTGGATTCAGTGTTCATTCTCATTTTGTTAGTGAATGAAGCCTATAATTTAAGAAATAAAGAATTAATCTAATGAAATCTTCAGCCACTTTATAAAGGCTAACATATGTTACAGCATGAGCTTTCACAAGTGTTGACCCAAATCTCTCTCTGGATTATAGCCACTCTGTCTGCAAATGATAACAATGCTGATAGTATGTTGTTTTTCCTTACTATAACATGCTTAATTCATGCTGTGCTGCAAAATTACTTATATGTATTCCTGATTAATATTTATCATTTATTTAATATTTATTATTTATGTATTGCCTCTCAACCTCCCCAGGGCCCATGAGTTGATAAATACACTTTTAAAACATAAAGTAAATAACTTTAAAACACTTACAACAGTCTAAACTCTTCTTTTAAAAATAGTTTTAAAATAGGCTGACTCCCTCATTTTTTAAATTTCTGTATGGCTTTTATCATCTTTGGCTGACGAAGAAACAAGTGGAGCTTTAAAAGCTTGAATGATTTATTTTGTGCTTTTCAGTTGGCCCAGTAAAGGTATCACTGTTTTATGACTATTGAAATGTATTGTAATTCGTGTCCATGTGACTGAGTGGGAAATCAGGAATGTCCCTGACAAAGCAGGACATTTGGGGGTCATGATTTTAACTATTAGAAGAAGACAACACATTAATTTCCTGTTTTAAGCCTATTTTATTTATTTATTTATTTATTTATTTATTTACAACATTTATACCCTGTCCTTCTCAACCCCCGAAGGGGGACTCAGGGTGGCTTATAACGGTGGCAATTCGATGCCAACAACATACAATACACATTACCTACAACATTATACAACAAATAAAACATTAAAGTACATTTGAAACATTATTATTCACCACATAGCCGAATCCGATGTTGTATTCCTCTTATCCATGCAATTATTAAAGAAAATGCAAGTTACACATACTTCTTTCTGAATTGTACAATCTAGAGAAGAAAAGTCAAATTGGTCCATGAGGAACATTGAAGGGCTGGCCAGTTCATGCAGCAACCATGGTTGGGAGCTGAAGGAAGGGAGTTAGAATGTGTAAAGACATACATTTTGGAGCCTCTAAAAGTAACCAAGCATATCTAGACATGCTCTTTATTCAGAGATAACATTAATAAAGACAAAAAGATTCATTACACTATGGGTATTTTTTAAAAAACATTTCAAGTGGGGCTTGTTTGACATGTTGCATTGTGTAACTTAGAAAAAGCTCTATGCTTCATATTAATGCAGTGCCCATAAAGGAAATGAGAATTTAGGAATTTAAAAAGCAGATTATTTCACTACGGTTTTCCTTACCATTTTGCACAGCAAGTGTCACCACTTAACTTATTGTGCATTCAAATGTAGCCGATTATGGCTTCAGTTCATGACTTGGATAAATGACTTTCTACACATTACAGCCAGTAATACTAGCTCTTGAAATTAATCACATGAAAAGTGGAGGTGGATTTCCTTGTAGATATCATGCTTGCTGGAGAACATAACTTCATTAGATATTCTATTGTAGTTGTCATTTATGCAGCGCTCACAAAAGGCTGGATTGTGTTTGCAAGTGGCCAATAGTGGTCAAGAGGGAATTTTGCTTATGATCTCATTAATCTTTTGCCAGCCAGTATATAACCTGGTTCATCTAAAGTTCCTGTGTTTAAGCTGATTTAATCATGCTTAAATCTCTCTTAATACCATTTTATGTTAATGGAACTAATGCCCCAGTACTGTTAGGCATACTGTGAAAGGTGGAGAGTAGATAAAGTTAGATGTGAGAGCCAATGCAGAAGTTATGTTATTCACCAACAAAGAACTTAGTTCAGAAAATTTCAGTTACATTAGTAATACACAGTGCAAGATGGGTCTCTGCGTCAGATGTGAACATGTTAGTAGCAGGGAAAGCATGTGAAAATTTTCAATGTGAAGATAAGAAGGAATTTCTCCTGCACTTGTGCATAATTGCATCTATCAATACTATTTACTCATGAGACTAAAAGCTGAGATATATAACTCAAACTGTTTTCTCATAACATGAAAAGACACAGAAGTGGGAATGCTATGTCTTTACCAAGTCAGTAGCCCTTTAACAATATGGGACAGGTTTAGCCTTCTCTGGAATAAAAACATATTAACAAATAGATGCTGTATTACAAGATGGCACTGTGGGTCATGTGCCAGGTCATCAGAACTTTAGGAGGTGCCATGACCAAGTCAACATGCTTCACCTTCCAAATCCTTTCATATTTCCCACTGATTCATGGATCTTGCAGAACTCTTACATTGCTGGTTAATTAAGTGACGGTCTCTGTTGTAAGAAAAAAGAACCAATCTAGGCATCCCACCTACTTTTTTATGAGGGAGGTCATGCCTCAACATATGTCCCTATTGTAGATTTCTGTAGAAAGCATGAAGATAATTCTATTCAATAATGTAAGTGTTTTTCTGCCGGCAATTTGGTTCTTTTAATTTCACCTCCCTAAGGCGGGCATCTCAACTGTGACTGAAGTAAAGGTTCTAATTGGCCTTTCGTCCCAATAACGATGTGTCCTACGATGTGGCAATAGTGGCAGCACAAAAAACATATTTTGCTGCCAATATTGCATCTGCGAAGAATCGTCCAGCTGAGCTCTTCCGAGTTGTCAGGGGTCTGTTAAATCCGCCGAAAAGCGAGATCCCTGACAGTTCTGGAGCTCGCTGTGAAGCGTTTGCTCGATTCTTCGCAGATAAAATTGGGCGGATTCGATCGGTTTTTGACACCACTTTACCTGCAGTCTCTGAGAATGTAACGAGAGCATCTGTTTGTCAGGTTTTATTGTATTCATTTCAATTGGTTCAGCTTGAGGATGTGGACAGGATCCTTGGAGAGGTGCGACCCACCACATGCATTCTAGACCCCTGTCCATCCTGGCTGATAAAAGAAGCCAGAGGGGGTTTGGCAGAGTGGGTGAAGGTGGTGGTTAATGCCTCCTTACAGGAGGGCAAGATTCCAGCGAGCTTAAAACAAGCTATTATCAAACCGCTGTTGAAAAAACCATCACTGGACCCCACTCAATTAGAAAACTATCGGCCAGTTTCCAATCTCCCCTATTTGGGCAAAATCCTGGAACGTGTGATGGCAGCACAACTCCAGGGATTTCTGATAGACACTGATTATCTTGATCTGGCACAGTCTGGCTTTAGACCGGGACATGGAATGGAAACAGCCTTGGTCACCTTGGTAGATGATCTTCACAGCGAACTGGACAGGGGGAGTGTGTCCCTGTTAGTTCTGCTGGACCCCTCAGCGGCCTTCGATACCGTCGATCACAGTATCCTTCTGGGACGCCTCATAGACATGGGTCTGGGGGTTACTGCTTTGCAGTGGCTCCAGTCATTTCTTGAGGGACGGTCCCAGAAGGTGTTACTGGGTGACACCTGTTTGGCCCCACAACCGTTGTCGTGTCCCACAGAATCCCACAGGGTTCAATTCTGTCCCCAATGTTATTTAACATCTACATGAAGCCGCTGGGGGAGATCATTCGGAGTTTCGGACTGAGATGTTATCTCTACGCAGATGATGTCCAGATCTGTCACTCCTTCTCACCTGTCACCAAGGAGGCTGTCCAGACCTTGAATCGGTGTCTAGCTGCTGTGTCGGACTGGATGAGAGCTAACAAATTGAAATTGAATCCAGACAAGACAGAGGTACTACTGGTCAGTCGTAAGGCCGAACAGAGTATAGGGTTACAGCCTGTGCTGGATGGGGTTACACTCCCCCTGAAGACGCAGGTTCGCAGCTTGGGAGTGATCCTGGACTCATCTCTGAGCCTGGAACCCCAGGTCTCAGCGGTGGCCGGGAGAGCTTTTGCGCAATTAAAACTTGTGCACCAGTTGCGCCCGTACCTTGGGAAGTCTGATCTGACCACGGTGGTCCACGCTCTTGTTACATCCCGAATAGACTACTGCAATGCTCTCTACATGGGGTTGCCCTTGAAGACTGTTCGGAAACTTCAACTAGTCCAGTGAGCGGCAGCCAGCCTGCTCACCGGAGCGACATACATAGCCTGCTGTGCCAGCTCCACTGGCTGCCGATTCAGTTCCGAGCACAATTCAAGATGCTGGTTTTGACCTACAAAACCCTGTATGGTTCCGGTCCAGTGTATTTGTCCGAACGTATCTCCCTCTACGTCCCACCCCGGAGTTTGAGATCATCTAGGGAGGCCCTGCTCTCAACCCCACCACTGTCCCAAGTGAGGCTGGTGGGGACAAGGAGCAGGGCTTTCTCAGTGGTGGCCCCTCACCTGTGGAACTCACTCCTGTGGGAAATCAGGGCATCATCATCCCTCCTCGCCTTCAGGAGGAGGGTGAAGACATAGTTATGGGACCAGGCCTTTGGGCACTCTGGCAATTAAATTAGACAATCAGGCGAGTAAGACCAACAGGATTGATGAAGTGGAACATAAAACTAGATCTATGAGTTAGCGAACGCTGACCATGTAAGAGGAGAAATTGGGTTTGTATTGGTTTTATTGATTTTATTGATTTTATGGTTATAATGCATGAACTGTTGTCAACTGTGAATTGATGTATTTTTGTGTATGATTGTTTTATGATGCAGGCATCAAATTGTGCCTTTGCCTCTGTAAGCTGCCCTGAGTCCCCTTCGGGGTGAGAAGGGCGGGGTAAAAGAACCCCAAATAAATAAATAATAAATAAATAAAAATCACTCACTTTCTTTTCCCTCTAATATTTGATGACCCTCCAGTGAAAATAATGAGGCCACACCAGAACATTGGGTAAACTGGGCCATTTTTATTGAGCTAGTTATTGTAACTGTAAACCAGAGATATCTTTAGTCAAAAGAGAGAAGAGTGTACTGATGTGGAAAAGGTAGTGGCAGCAGGTATTTTCTTCAATCACCCTGCCACCTAATTTGGGCCAAGTCATCAGAGCTCCAAGGTAAACTCAAAATTGGGTTGTTCCCCATACCAACTGCACTTGGAAGAGTTCTCCAGGGTCTCCCTTTTCCTGAACCCCAAGGTCAGGGGGTATAAGCCTCAGGGTCACCTCAAAGAAGAGTCTGTTTCCTTGTCTCCCCAGTCCCAAAATCTAAAGAGATGATTTGAGAGGACTCTCTTCCATCCCATACTGACAAAAAAATCTGCCAATCACAAAAACTAATTACAGACCACACCCAAAGCCAATTTCCCAGTCCCTAGTTTACAGTGTGAGGTAGGCAGAACCCCCCTTCAACAGGGGAAAAATTCTTACCCAGCCCCTTGGCAACCAGTCAGGCTCACACTGTTACAGAGGAGGGTTAAAAAGAGGGAGCGGGGGCTGCCTTCATTAAATAGCTTTTCTAAGCTCCACCCCTCTCTCTTAGGGCACATGTACCCAGCTTACACATGTGGCCTCATTTCATGCTTGCAGAGCTGGTTCTCGGTTATCACTGAACAGACATGTAAAAAAGTATATTTTTTTCTAAATGAAAGTGTGATTTGTAATATATATATACATTTCTAAATGAACATTCCCATTTCTCTATTATTTAATTTGACTCAGAAAAGTTACTGAAGAGAAATTAACTTCAGTAGTTCACTCGTCTTGAAGATGACGTGTAAAGACATACATCACACACAAAGGCAGAGATGGAGAGAGAGACAAAGGGAATTGATGTACCTGCATCAATTATCTAAAAGCTAGTAAAATAAATAAAGCATGGATAATAATACTTTATATACAATGACCACAGTAACTGTGGAAAGTGAGAGAAAAGGCATAACATACTTTTCAGACAATGGCAAAAACTTATATATAAACCTTTGGGGAAATTGTTCAAGAACAGTGTAGTTCAACTGTGTGAAAATATGGCCACTCTGATATTGCCAAGGTCAGAGCAATCTATGAAGAGCTGGTAAAGAAGTGCGGGTCATGCAACATAAACCCAGCAAGAAAACACTTGCACTTATTCACACAGATGTTCCAAGAGTACAGGAAACTCAAGCCCAAAAGGATTCAGCACACATTCCCTTGGATTGTATAAAAGGGGTACTCAAATTTAAAATCCCATTACACAGATCAAATCAGAAAACTGGTTGAGTGGTGATGCATTCTTTCCCCACTGACTGTTGTGATTAGTTCAGGCCCAGTCTCACATTTAGACTATTAGATGTGAAAAGATGCTGTCGACCAGGCTCTCGAGTTGGGCTCAGAGTTGAAGAATAATAAATGAGTCTGGGAGGATTTTCAAACATTCAGATTGCTATCTCTGTACTTATGGTTTACTCTCAAACATATAAGAGGTGGAATTTATTGTTTATTTATTTACCACACTTGTACCCCACCCTTCTCATCCCAAAGGGGATTCAAGGCGGCCTCACAAAGGCAAAATTCAATGCTGTATATTACGTACATATACATATTGGTAAATAAACAACTGCATTAAAATCAACCCAATTAAAATATAAACATTAAAATATCAATTAAAATCACAAATTCAAATATATTCCAGGGCCAATTCAAGTCATCATTCCATCATATGTAGTCTCTTAGAGTGCTGCTTATTGACCAAAAGCTTATTCCCACAGCCATGGTTTTAGTTCTTTCCTGAAGGTCAGGAGGGAGGGGAACAATCTGATTTTACTAATGAGGGAGTTCCATAGACAATTGGACACCACTAAGAAGGCCCTGTCTCTCGTCCCCACCAATCGTGCTTGTGAGGGGAGTGGGACCGAGAGCAGGGCCTCTCTCAATGATCTTAGCCTCTGAGGTGGATCATAAAGGGAGATACGTTTGAATGGATAAGCTGGGCTGGAACTGTTCAGTGCTTTATAGGTTAATGTCAGCACTTTGAATCGATAGCAGATTGGCAGCCAGTAGACCTGGTACACCAGGGGGGTTGTATACTCTCTGTACACCACTCCAGTGAGTAATTTGGCTGCTATAAGCCACTCCATTAAGCTTCCAGACAGTCTTCAAACACAATTCCACATACAGCATGTTGCAGTAGGTGAAAGGGAGGCTTTCGAGGGGCCCAATGTGATCTCCCCCAAACCTAATGTGTTCTCCTTTTCTAAAAAATGTTGCGTATCCTGTATCTTGACTTTGTACTGGTTTGCTTGAAACTTCCATATGATGAATCATGTGGTGCTTTCTGTTTGAGTTGGTACATTTATATGTGTGAGAATTATGTACAAGTACCAGAAATTGTTATTATTATAGGAGTACCACTGTGATATTAGAGCTCTCTGATTGTGTGGCTTTTCAACATTTGCTGCACAATTATGCAAATATGTGTGATGCAATGTGTCATGTCATCCCATGTTAAAAATTAACTATAAAACTGAAATGGCAAGAGTTCTTTGTTTACATCAAAGTTTTTGTTTCATTAGATGAGTGTGCATCGTGTGTTTTTAATGACAGCCAACTCACAACCCCCCCCTCCCCAAATTCTCATGGTGGTCCATGAGAAGGCCTTACTGGTGCATTATTTAAACTATTATGTTTATTCCTATCATGATTTGATCACCATACTCAATATATCCCATTTGCATGGGGGTATTGGGGTAACGATACAAAAGGTTTGCTAGGGTAGACCATCTTTCATTCAGACTCAGCCCCCCCCCCCGAATCAAACTCAGCTCCCCCCCCCCTCCCGAATCAAAATCCTGGCTACGGGCCTGTTTAACATGATTTTATTTCCTTACTATCCTGATATTTTAAAGGATATCCAAATTAGATTTTAATTTTTACATTTTTCTGTGCTTGCCATTAAAATTAGCTTATAAGAAATTCTATAACATTGTATGAAATAAGAAATACATCGAAGCATCATAACCTTCACTTGTCCTTCAAAGGACTGCTTTCAGTATTGACACTGTTAATAACAATATCCTTCCCCTATAGAGAGAAATATATCAATACTATGGTATTGCATTTTTTTTCAAAAAATCAAACAAACCTAAGATTGAACCAGCAGAATGTGGTTTTATAGCTTTTCTATCATTGCCGTAATCTGCATTCATTTCTCCCTAGCTGCAAAGCTTTACACATCCCAGCTCTTTCCCTTAAAAGCATTTGAATGATTACTTGCACATGTCAGAGTGTGCAGTAGAGCAAAATAAAACTTTCCTTTCCTAAATAATATCCCTTGAAAGTAAATATTGCTAAAAATAATTGTGGCTTCCCATGTTCCATTTCATGTGCGCATAATAATTCCATCAGATCAATGGTTGGATGATCCTTTAAAACCTCTAAACAACCCTGAAATGAATTCTGAATTGGTATAGTTCACAAAGTTGCAAATGAACTTTAAATTTGAAAATAGATGGCAGTTATTTTCTATGGATGTCATTTCCAAAGGACTGCGAACATGCTTTGTTAGAAAATTGTGCTTATTTGCAGAGGTTACTTAAAGATTTTTCTGAACAGAACGGAGCTTTCATTTAGAAGTAGAAAAAGGAATATCATAGCAACAATTGATTTGAGTCTTCTTAATCCTAGCCGGCATGCAAGCACATCTTCCTGTATTTAAGAAAGATGTTGACAAATTTCAACAAAGAAAATTATATCAAAAGTATACATTTTCTTGGTTCTTATTTACTGAGACATGACATGTATGAAGAATCCTTAGTGTTATAGCTTAAAGGCCCCACTAGATGTGATGCCATTTACATCTTTGGCCTTTGTGTGGCCTTGGAGCAGGGATAATGAACTTGACAGGATCCATGACATTGTGAGAGGGAGGCCTTGATCCTATTGAATAGATGGAAAAAAGTATCGGTAATTACTATAGTTATGGAGCTAGGCAGTGAATCTCAAGCCAATCCTTTTAATCCTTAGTTACTTGGAGGCAGCTGCGACTATTGATGAGGCTCTGTTCTCTTGGCAATTGAGAAGCTGCTGATAGATGTTCCCACCCCCATTCATGAATGATCTCCATTCTGACAGACAGAAGTGGAGTACCTATCATAATCCTCTTCTTCTTGTATTGAAGATCTTCCACAGTTAGTTCATTGCTTAGTGCAATGGCTGGGGCCCCTTCCACAGAGCTGTATAAAATCCATATTGAACTGGATTATATGGCAGTGTGGTCTCAGATAATCCAGTTCAAAGCAGAGTTATATGGCTGTGTGGAAGGGCCCTGGGAATGCCAGTTTGCTGGTTTCTGAACAACAGGAGAATCAACTCCCATTGATTGCATTGGCTACTTCCTTGTAAGACCTTCATGGTCTTTATGAGTTCCCTAAACTAGAAAATGCATAGTAATTATGAATACCAATTACAAATGTGTAACCCTAGGTTATTCTAGGTTACGCATTTGTAACACTCAAACAGGATGCTTTAATCATTTTTTCCCATCCCAATGAGTCTTTCCTCCCTGCCACCACAGGACTGTCATTTGTATCATGAATTCCAAGCATGGAGAAAGGGCAACATTCTGGTGTTCAAAGGGTAAAGTCCCCCTTAACCACTTTCCCAGCCTGGTTCTAGGGTCCCATTCTGCTACTTATATATAAAACATAAGGTAAGCACTAGTTGTAGACCTGAATGATGTTATATCTTGGCCTTTGGAGAGGATCTGTGTTTAATACAATTGGGAAATCCCTATGTTAGGATGGTCCAGGAATTCACTTAACAAATTTTGTACACCATTATCTGATGGCAACAGCATCCCCAGTCCCTTTCACAGTATAGAGAATGCTCATCTTAAAAAAATAAAACTACATGAGATGTTTCTTAATGGGTACTAAATTGACAACTTCTTAAACAATTATTGAATTATGCTGAAACAGCTGAATTATCTTGTCATTAGGTTGGCAATGTCAAATACAGTTTCATCAGAGAAGGGATATAAAGTAAACAATGAATAACAAATTTTAATTATTGCATTTCTACCCTCCTTGGTGTTTTTTTTAAACTATTTATTTATTTATTTATTACTTTTTTTAAAAAAAATACCACTAAAGAAAAATGTCTTTCTGCCTGGATGATGATGACAAGGAGAGTCCACAAGGGATTCTAATTAAGAATCTACCACATCTTCTGTGTAAATAAGCTCTGTTTTGTGTTACCACAAGGACTAATTATGTTCCCACTAATTTTCCCCCTGAAGATTTCTTTTTATTACTTGCTATAACTTAATCATGCACCTACTCAGCTAAGCATTTTAAAATTAATCTAACTCTGATCAATTATCAAAATTACACAAAGGTGATTTTTAAAAAGCTTGAAGGAAGCAAGAGCAGAGAGAAAACAATATATATATACATTCTTTTTGTATTCCTCATTTGTTTTCTAATTAACTTTCAGTATGTTCACTGTAGAACTCTTTCAGTGTTTTCTTATTATAGAATTATAATGGACTTTGTTTTCTTTTGTTAGTTACTTTTTGATCACCTTGTCATATTTTAGATTTGGCTCACTTTTCATCTATAGTGGGCCCTTGGTATCTGCTGGGTTCCAGGACCATCTGGAGGTGTCAAAATCAACAGATGCTCAAATCCTTGTACAAGGAGTTTAATTGTGGATCATAGCTTTAGCTGAGAGTAGGCTGCCCCTTCAGGCTGGAACCTGAGATCTAGGGATGGCTCCTGGGGATGTTCTTCTGCATTATGCACATAAATATTAATTGTGTAAGAAATAAACTGTAATTGTGGATTTGCTTTGCATAAAGTTTGCACATGATTGACTTGCATGGTTGACTGTCCAAAAACAGCAGTTTTTGGACAGGAATTAATATTTTACAGTTGAAGTATTATTTTCCACACCAAAAATGCTATTTCCTGTGTAGAAAATGCTGTTTTTTTCACAAAACAACTACATGTGAATTTTGTGAAAAATTATGCAATCCTGAATTGTGAATAGAGTTTTAAAAATTGTGTTGTTTTCGAAGACTGTCATGCAGCTGAAATTATTCATTGCTAGCTTTAAGAAGAAACTTGGTGAATAATTATATCTTTAATGTTCACATTTTCTGTGCCTAGAGGTGCCATGTGAATACTGGAAACTCAAGGCCAGCCACTGAGATCCGACAAATTTAGATAGGAATGGGCTGCTGAAATGTTAGGGTGGGGAAAGGGCATGAGACCCTTCTTTTACTATGATAGGCTCTTTCTGTCTGAATGCCTGACATACCTCACATTTTGCTTTGCAGTGGGCCTCTGCATGATGGAGAGTTCAAGGAGAGCCCTGTTCCACTCAATTTGCCATCAGAAGTACTGCTATGCCTCTTGTGTTTTGAGAACACCACTTTCTTTGCTATGTGTAGTTTCATAGCAAATATGCCTTATAATTGTAGAGCAAACTGATGCTCTAAAGTCCAAATCCATAGAATAGGAATAATTCCATCCAGAATCATTGAACATGCAGTATATTTTAAAATGTTTTGAGACTGGGACTATGAATCTTGGCTTAATGAATAACAAATATACAGGCGTTTAAAAATAATTTCTCTAGTGAATCCATATATAGAGATACCATACTTTAAATTTCAAGTCTCTTTGCTGATGTATAACACCGATGACTCATCAAAGAAGCCTCCCATCAGACAGGTAGCATAATGCGGTGTGACTAATTTAGCCAACTCTAATGCACTGAGGTGAGAAGTTAAATCTATAAACTTCAGATCCCAGCACTCCCCACAGAGTAGGCACAAAACAAAATTTGTAAAGCTCCAAAGTTTAAAATATTGAATTTAAGAAGGATTGCAGTTTCTTTGTTTTGTAAGAGAGGTCCATGTTTTGTAAAAATAGCACATCGGCCGGGGTTGTAGGTTTGCCTCTCTTTCAGAAAATATGCTTAATTTGGGAGACTTTGACAACACATTTTTAAGGAAATAAAAACAAATACCCTGTGGGGGCAATCTGTGGGTCTGTCCCCACAGCCCAATTTGCTTCTTCAGGCTCCATGAGCCTGGAAAAGCAAAGAAGGCAACCCCTTCCCCTCCAAAAATCCTTAAATAAAAATATACTGTGTTGTCATGAGGCTGCTCTGGCAGCCCTCCTGGCACATAAAATAATGCGACAGGAAGCACAACGGGGGAGGGGGTTGCTCCTCTCCCGCCTCCTGGTACATTATTTTTACATGCCAGGAAGGCTTCCAAAGCAGCCTAATAGGAACCTGGTATGTTTCTTTTAATGTTAAGGCTTTGGGGAGGGGGGGAGGGGTTGGGGTGGCCCCATTCCACCCCATGGGGACAACTCCTAGGAAAGTCCACTTCTTTTGTGCACCCAAGGGATTTTTTAACCCACTCCAAAGCGGGTTTAACCCCTGTGTGATAACACCCTCAGTATAGTGAGATTTGGCCAGGTTTGAGATTGGCATACTCTTTGCTTGCTATTAGCAAATGAAGATATAGGTTGAGCATCAATTATCTGAAATGTCTGAGACTCAGAAATGTTTGAGATTGCAGATCCCATCGGATTTTGGAATACCTGTATTTGTATATATTTATATAAAGATTCATCTGTTTGATATGTACCTTATTATATACATAGCTCGAAAATAGGTTTGTTTTTGCAATATTTTAAATAATTATGTGCATGAAACAAAGCTTGTGTGTATTGAAACATCTAAAAGCAATGGTGACACTATCTCAACTCCAGTTGGGAATTTTTAACATCTTGTATTATTTTGGAATTCTGAATAAGAAATGTTCAAGCTGTACATCTATGAGTCCTTCACTATATTAGGTCTGGACAATTCTGGCAGGTTCAGGGACCAATTTCACCAGAAACCACATGAAATTGTTTTTTTTTTTTAAAAAAAAATATGCTGCTGATTTTGGTAAGGGTTGTCAAAATCAGAGGATAAAATGCTTGCTGCTCTTAATGTGTTACCCACTCTTGAATGAACATAACTGGGTGAAATCTTCTCAATATGAGTCCAGTTTCTCATTTTGTTAAATGAAACTATCGTATCAGGAGGCCTGACAGAAGCGGGGTGATTCCTCCATAGCTATCCACAGTGTCCCTGAAATCAGTTCTAGAATGCAGGCAAACATTCCAGAGAAGAAACCTGCATTAGCGATAAGAGAAAGAAAAAACACTATTACATTAGCCATAGGTATCCTAATCCAATGCCAAGTTTAACCTAGTAACTCCACTATATTAGTGATGAGGATGTGAATTGGAGTTTAGTGTGATTAGATAGGCATTGTGTGCAATGCCTTTCTGAAATGAAGAAGAGTGAAAATTTACATCTTATGCTAAGGCGAGATACCCCCTGCCATTGCCACACATGTCATTTTGTATTTGTATTAAGAAACATTGTTTATCACGATACACTGCTATATTTAGATATGCCATCTTTGTTCAAAAACAAAGCATACGCCCACAGATTCATTTTTTTCCACTAATATCTTTCAGAAAGAAGACGGTATCATAAAATCTGTACATTTATTCCATCAGACTGCCTTTCAAATGTTTAAGAAGGAAGGCGAAATATATATTTTCCTACTGCACATAAATGTTCTGCTGAGAAGGAGGAATATATTGGTGATACATACATAAATATTCCACCAAGAAAAGAGGAATGGATTAGTAATGTATACCCTATTCATGTAGTATGAACATATCTGCAAAGACCATGGAGATAACAGTTTCCATCTATATTAGGCTGACAAGAAGGGGATAAGTAAAGAGATTAGGTATTTATAATAGAGATGAGTTGGGGAATAGGTGATAGTGAAGGGCAAAGCTGATTATGAATGACCTTCTCACATGCGCCACCGGAATAGCTGTGGATCACTGCATATTGAGGTGATTGTGGTGGCGCCTGCCCATGGGGCTTGGGGACCTGCTATCCCACAGCCTGCACCATCCCAGCTTCCCCCTTACCTGATCACATGGGGGGGGGGGGAGCGTGAAGAAGCTGGTTGTTCCCGTTGATTTGTAATGAAAGATAGGATGCCTACTGTCTTTCGGTGCCAGCTATTTTTTTGGTGACAGCAGGTTTTTTCCCCCAGTTCAGCCATGGAGCCACCCTAGAAGTACTATGGGGTGTCATTGGAACCTTCAGGATCTGTGGTGAAATTACCAAAAACACATCGCTGCCATCAAATTTGTGCCTGTGTGAAGAGGTCCTGAGGAAAGTTGTCATCTAAAACTACGTTTTAAAAAGTGACTTGGGGAACAATGACAATTCATGCTCTGCTACTACCTGGAATGGGAAAATGTACTGCCCTCAACATGACTTGCCATCTGAACGTGAAACAGGCGGAAGAGCACTGTGGAAACTAGTGCTACTACATGGTCCTCAGAGCCATTTGGGAATTAGAGAGAGATGTCCTAGCAGGTGACAAACCACACCTCCATGGTTGTCTTCTGCCTGAGGTGAGTACCTCCCTGTGTCAAGTAGAAGGGCAAGGTCTCTTTGGGAAGCAGCAACAGCAGATGAAAGATGAGACATTCTTTTTAGGCATAGAGGTGGCCATGACTGAAGTCATAGAAAGGCAGAGTGGGAGCATTTCTGTTTCTATTTCAATAGAAAATTGGGAACATTCACATTTTTTTTACTCAGGATGGAAAGATCCCGAGATTCCAGATTAATATGGGAGAAACCAAAGTTGTGAGGATCAATCTAAACAAAGGGCTTTGAGTGCAGACCTATGTATCTGAATTCCAAGTATCATTTCCTGCCATTCCTTGTATCCTTTTCTAATGCTGAATTAGGCTTACCACCAACCCCTGAAAGATTCTCCTTATCTTTATAATCTGTATGAATAGCAAGTAGACCTTTATCTTTCCTATGATAAGAATAGCTGTACTTATTAAATCTGACTGGTCACAAAGAGGGAGGATGTTATTTCTGTATTGTTATTTAACAATATTCACAAACGTGTTCCCATTTGGGGAAGAAAGAACTTGAAAAGTGGGGAGACATTCAGTTCAAAAGTAAGCTAAGAGTGCAGATTTTCTCATCCTTGACCTCAGTTAAGGCCAAAAGAATCTGTGCCAGATTTTAAAAGCATTCAAACAATGTATAGTTCTCTGTGTAGAAATTCCCTGAAAGCATCTTGAAAAAATAGGACAGTTTACGACACAATGGTTGGGTGTGAATTTTGAATAGGTTCTTTAGAGTGACTACTGGGTAGACCTGCCATCCAGGAGATTGAATGTGATTGCATTTTGAACCTTTCCTTTCTTTAAACTTGTGATATTAGCCTGAAAAATTAATAGAAAACTAAAAGACATTTCTCCCAGAATAGTAGGATATGTCCAACACCAGTCCCTCATTCTAACCATTGAGGAGGTTTGGGAGCATCAGGTCTGCTTCTCCTGAAAGTTTCACTCTTTCCTTTATATGACACCATAAATAAGTCCTCCTTTTAGCTTATCTTTGATTAGACTGAGAGGTTGATTTAAAAGCTTCTCACAATGAACTGTATTTTTTTTTGCTGTCACTCTTTTGATTGCCTTGCAATAGTAAGCCCTATATGTGTATTTTTCTCCCCCTCTCTTGCTTTTAAGAAGGAACCACAATGAAGGAAATAGCTCCACTTGGCTTTGCTTTCCATATATTCTGACTATGAAGTTGAAAAATCAATCACCATCCCCAGGCCTGACAGAACATCCTAAGAGACTGTAGCTGATTTTCACTTTTCTAATATTGCAAAGAGTTTTGATTTGAAGTAAGATATTTCAACCTCAAAGACTTAAGTAAGATTTGTATTTCACAAAGAAAATAAACTCTGTTTGCATACAGTGAAGAGAACTTCATTAAACCGATGGAGAATGTTTTCTTTTTTTACAGTTTGAAAGATAATTCTGTTTAATTTCTCTTTCACTGACATAATTATTTTTTAAAAAACACAAGCCATCATATCACTATTATTTTTTTGTTCCAGTTTTCTGCTTTTAAAGCAGCCTTGCTTGCTTTGACAGCTATGGGAAAAAGCAGTCTTGTCTGGATGACCAGGTAGACTTCAATTCCTATATCGAAAGGCATATCCTTGGCATACTTGTGTTCCTTGAATATTTAGAGTAGTCCTGTTGGGTGTGATGCCATCTGCATGTACTGTAAAGGAAAATTGTTTCCCATTCCCCCCATGTGCCCCTCCCCCACGAATGACTCATATTAGCCCCAGAATAGAATTAAACACAAGAATGTTTGTAGCACAGTTTGGGAACTGATAGTTAGCAGTGGATGTGCTTCATCTTTCCCTACCTTCCTTCCACATTTTCCTTGCATTTCTGTATCAGCAGGTCATCATATCCTTCAATGTTTCTCAGACAAAAGCTGGAACATTTGTGGTCAAGCAACATCAGTGTGATTAGGGATTTCATCATGTGCACCTTCCTCTGGTTTCCCTGCACTTCTAAACCAATCCATAGACCATCAGCTGTCATCTGTGGTGTTTTGTCAGTGAAGTGATAGAAGTGTGGAGAAATGGGGGAACTGCAGCAGGGGATAAATTGTTTTCTGAGCTCCTGTTACAACTGGAAACAGGATAAAGAGCTTCAAAACATGTGGGATGGGATCTGTCAAATTTGCCCATTGTTGCACACCAGGGCTGGAAAGGCACCTTTAAACCAATCTCATACTCCAGAGCAGAGTTATAAGCAAAGCAGTTTATTAAGGTGTAAATGCAGCTTCAGTGAAAAATGGTAAAAAGATAAAAAGTCAATACAAAATATAATCCATGTAAAGCAAGGCACCTGGAAAGACTTGAAAGCAATAATCCATGAGAACATGAGAGAATGCAAACAAGATCTTTAAACTGGAATCTTGACAGAACACCGCAATCCAGAAGATCAAAATTACATGGCAGCTATCACAAAGATCCAAAAATACATGAGTCCATGAAACCACTTGATTCTTGGAGCAATACAGGAAACCAGAAAAACACTTGATACTTAGAACATGAGTCCATGAATCCCATACCATGAGAGAAATTAGAGAGAGGAACTTAGAGCATGTTACTTCTATCCAGACATTGATTCATCTAAAGGATAGACCAAATATCATCTGCTTTATACCTTGAAAACTATGTCTCTTCCCTTGAGAACTCTCAAGAGGGCCTTTTCTCATTAAGAGGCATTGTGAACAGCACCTCCCTTCAGTTGCCTGTCTTTGTTGACAAATTGTTCTTCTTCTAGCTAACCCAGGGGAGTCAGAAGAATCTACATCTGCAATTACCGCATTCCAATCAGAGTCTAACCTTGGTTCTCTTGAGAAAGCTAACTTAGGCCAGTCAGCCTCTGAATCTGTCTCCAACTGGAAATCCACTGCTGGCCTAACATTCCCAGAATTCCCAGCCCTATTAGGTACAGAATCAGACTTTTATGAATCCCCAACCCCATCAGGTACAGAACCAGACTCCTGTGAGTCTACAGTGGCTTGATCAATGCCCTCTGAAACCTCAGGCAGTGAAACAGTCACAGGCTGAACCACAACACGCATGCTGAATCATTTCAGTGATGTGGAGGAATGGGCGTTCTTAAGAATGGTGTTTAGAGTAATGGGATTGAGGTGGTAAATCAAGGAGCCCAGAAGGGATGCCTGTTTTAAGAACAGTGCCTTTGGTCACCTCTAAGCAAATGGTTGAGATGGGAGGAGGCAATCCTGTGTGATGGGATCAGAAAATTCTTCATCTTCTTTAAAGACAGAATTCCACACAAAAAAGACGATTCTACACAGAAGAAGATGATTTCCCCCCACTTTCTGTCGCATTCCGCCGTTCTCCCCAGCTCTGTCTGATGAAGTCCTGATAGTAAAAGCTTTGAATGAGGAAGAATACTCATGCTAATGGAGGATGCAGCACTCTGGCTTTGCCTTAATTTACTGGGAAGGACAGCAGTATGTCTACCTTTTACTCTTTGAATTCAGTTGCAGCACTTAAAGTATACTAAAGACAAAGGGAGGAAGTGGAGAGAGAAAGTAGGATGTTTTAAAAGTACCTGAAAAGGGAAATAACAGGATGAACTGGAATTATCCCTCAAATTGGAACAGCTGGAGGATATGAGAAATTGGATGTATGCTTGAGAAATGTTTGAAGAATGTTTCGAAATTAGAATGCTCTAATTGTATGAAAAATTAAGCAGTTTTCTGAAGTAGACTGATAACATGATATGAAAATATATGAGTGAATGTATCTATTTGTGTGCAGATATGAGCTTGCACACATTTGTAGAAATTGCTTAGTAAGACCCTTCCCCCTCCAATTTATTAAATGAACTCTAAAAATATTTTCAGTGAAGCTGTGTTTAGCATGCATCATTTAAAGCAATAGTTTTCAACCTTTGGTGGTCTAAATGTTTGGGAGTCCAAGCTCCAGAAGCCCTAAACAACATGGCCAATAGGAGGGGATTATGGGAGTTGATGTCTGACTCCAAAGCATCCAGAGAGATAAAAGTTGAGAAGTACTGGTTGAAGGGGAGCTAAGATTCTCTTGACTATAATACAATACTAAAATCTGCTTGGTAGTGCTCTTATTATTCATAATGTACATATATAGCCTAATTTCTAAAATTCTTTGCAGCCTTTCTTGTGCTCAGCATCAAGAGTGATTCATGGAAATATATTTTGTCTTCTATTTGCCGTTTATTCCAATTGACTCTTTTTTTCTATGCATGCTCTATATATGCTGCCTGTAACTGTTCTTCAATATCTCAGCCATGGAAAAGAGCTGGAATAGAACATCTTTTTAATTTGGTTATGCCAGTATGATTGAGGAGTCCTTTGAGTATTATGTGGTTTGAACTTTGGTTGCTCCAAGCATCTAGATAATAGATGATGAAAAATTTCAGGTACAATAGGGTAAATGGCCTGGAGGGGCATCATATTGCAATGAAATATTCAGCAGTAAGTATTTTCACACCATAGTGACTTCCTCAAGCCTTGTTAACACATTATGTTTTTATCCATTCTGCTTCTGATTTTTTGCCTGCACTCCATTCCCATTGATGTTGATTAGGAGAGACAGTACCCATCACTCTGAATACAGTGTGTTTACAGGCTCCCAAGTGTGAATGTTCCTACAAGAGAGTATAAGTTCCAGTTTTGGAGTTTTAAACTGGTGATGCAAGTTCTAAAGAACTTCAAAGTGGCTTGGATAGAACTAGAAAATGGTGTATTATTTTAATTTGGGACTAATATTCTTTAACTTATTCAGAAATTAACTGAAATTAGGAATGAAAGCAGTGAATTATCCAAGATTCTGATTGATGCAAATTGGAGTGGATGTCCAGTAATAGATTTCTGTTAGTGGAATAGTAGAATCTGGAAGAATCGGGGGGGGGGGGTCTAATTTCTCCTTATCATTGCCACCCATTGTACATCTTCCAAATCTGTCCTAGGAAAGAAAGGCAGAAAAACTCCTCAGGGAGGGGAGAGGATATGAGAAGGCAGTTACATTGTGCCACCAATAAAACACTAGTGCAGTGTTGGGATTAGGTCTGGGATTTAACCTTTAGCCACTACCAAATCACCTTTTTGTTCCAAACAGATTTTTCTCTGCCCGTGTTTGTGTTTACTTGTGTTCTCAACCAAATGCAGATGTCTACATGTGATGGGTATTTTATGAAAATATAATTTCTGATTCACAAACAGCACTTCCAGACTATTGTGGAGCCTGAAAAAAAGGGGTTTCTTGATCATTCATGTGGTGTATAAAACTCAACAGGTGTGAACAATGATTGGGGTACTGGTATTTCCTGATACAATGCAGGGTATTAAATGTACCAATATGTAACCCGCAGGCTTTATTATGCTCTGAAAGCCATTTTTCTAAAATATGAAGGCATTTTCCATGTTTTTGACCTGGACTTGGGGCAGGGGGAGAGGGGAGAGGGTTGGAGGTGGATATTCTTCACACCTTGCCAAGTCCCTCTTGGCTTTTTTCCCCTTCTGTAGTCTTGAGATTTTTTTTCCTTCCTTACTCTCTAAACATGGAGACATATACAAGTTTTGGAGCTCCTATGTTTTGCATTTTAGTAAAGTTGCTTTAAGCAATTTAATTCGATCACAGGTTAGTGTGTAAATGATAACTTCCTTTGTTTCTGGCTGATCAATAAAGTATAATCCCCCTTGGTTTACTTCTTCATGCACATTCACAATCTCTGAAAGGGGTTCTAATGTGCAATCCATGTATAAAATAGCCTAAAATTAAATATTTGGCAAAAGCATTAATTAAAACAATTCTTTAAAAAATCAGAAGGCTTTCATGGAACGAATTAGGTAAACCATAGCTACATATCTTTCTTTCTATTCATCAAAGGATGCTTTTCTTGCAATCTGATATGCAAGAGAGGATGTTCAACCTTTTGGATTTTGACAGCTGCCCTTACATTGGTGGAAGACTGAAAAATTCTTCTTTCTGTTTTGAACCTTGTAACCAACACGCAAGACCTCCTGTAAAGAAGAAAGTCACCCCAAACCAAGAATTCAGTGGAAGTGAGCAAAGATCTTGATTATACCTTCCCTTTCTTTCAATCTTTTCACAGCATGACAATCTTCTGCCTTCAGATTATTTCCTTTATAGCTAGCATGACTCAAAAACTTAAGACCCAGTTCTAGATGTGATACTGTTTTAGAAGAGTGCCTAACTGAGTAGAGGTGTCTCCTAATTCACTCCCCATTGAGTTCATTTTTATTGGACTGCGTATTCCCCACCACACAAGCACAAAGCGCCTTGGAGTCCATTTATGTCCTTTCAAAATGGGAAGGGTTTCTGTGACATCCAAGAGTGGATGAATTCTACATTTTTAAAAGTTGGATAGCCTTCCCATTAAAGGTGAGGTTCCCAAAGCTTTTATTTTGTTCACACACAGGGCATTTATGTGCACACACAGAGTTTGCTACAGTTTGAAGTGGTGGTGGAATATTTTTATTTCATGGTAGTTTTTAAGAAAATTAAAAAAATTAGTAGTCAGATATGATCAATAAGCTCCTGAACCCGGTAAATAATTCTGGTACCATGCAACCCCCCCCCCCCCCCCCCAATTTCAGTCCCATTTTTAAGTTGAAGTTTTGCAATTCAGAATTTCCATTCCAGCATTAGATACAATGTCTTTTTGTGCTGATCTTAACTTACATCTATGAGCCTGGATTCCTATTATTTTTGTAAATTTGTTTTACATTTAAATAAGGAATTTATCACATGAGACAAGCAAACCACCATTGCAGCTAGATCCATTGCAAGATGTCATGTGCATTCCGCTGCTAGACAGCCTCCCAATGATTCTTCCATTCCTAGCTATTATGGATTGCTCCCAGTCCCGCAATGTTCCTATCACCTGCAATTAGTCCATTCACTTTTTATACTGGTGTGCCAGCAGTGTAGTAAAGGGGCGAGGTTCCTATCCTCCCCTCTTTCTCCTGCCTCTCCCTCACTATTCTCAAGCTGGATGATTTCCTTTTCTTTTATGTTTTATATTCATATTTGCCTTTTTGTGTTTAAATGTTGGATTTATGCAATTGCATTAAAATAAAAAACATGAAAAACTCACACCAAATTATAAAAAAACCCACAGGTATATGAGAGATCAATTGCACAATCTGTGTTAGAATTGGGCATGTAATGTAGTCTTACAGTTTTAATGTATTTAAGTACCCAATTAACCCATAATCTAAAGGGTTATGAAATCATAATTCACAATATTTTAATATAATTAGGAACACATGGAGATTTATTCACAAGTAATCTTTACCTTGGGAATTGTTTGGAAAATATCATCATATGATGGAAGGAGATACAATACAGTTAACACATACATGTTTCATAGTTCTTGCATGTTTAACCAGAATTTTCTGTAAGCACTTGCTCTGAACACAAGTCACAACAAAAATGAAAGTATTCTATCATTCTACCATGTTATGACACTAGTCATAACAAATATGGAAGCATTCTCTTCTAAAGCTCTTATTGTTGCTAAATGGGGCAAAAGACAGAGCAGAAAAAAACCCCCAAACTCTCAAGAAGATGCCACAATAATGTATATTTCCAAGTGCAATGAAAGATGCTGACCTAAGTTTTATCTGTTAATTCCAGCTCAGATAAACCCACAGAATCAATTGTTGGGTGGTGAAACAGCATACAAACACATTTAATTTTTTCCATGCATGTACTGTATTTATGACTAACCACAGGATCTGGTCCACTAAACTGGGGGAATGATTTCAGCCATCTTGATAGCTCTTGGAAGCTCTATTAAAACAAAGGCAGCATGCAAGATTTTATAAAACCTTGCCTAAATCTTGGCCATTGTGTATATAGACCTAAACGGATGGATCAGATCTATTTTTAGATGCCAATTAGGTTGTGTTTGCACACAGCTTTGAAAATCGGGAACACTTTCCAAACCTTATATTCTTGGTCTTAATAGGAAGTGATTAAAAAAAATCCAACTTGCCTTTCTCTTTGAGTTTTGCTGCTTACCACAGTGTCAGCTGCTTTAATTATTTCTATTTAATTACATCCTAGCATTTGAACCATCCTCATTAACCTTCATCAGAGTGAGTCATTCAGGATAACACAGTTCATAGAGCCAACATCTTGTGCAAATCTATTTTTTTTCCTTTCTCTTCCCCTCTTTCTTTCCCCCTGCATCCCTCGGATTCATTAATTGAATGTTACAGCACTGGGCCATTTAGGTATTCAAATCACGAAGCAATGTGGGTAGCTACTGAGCTGAAATGGCTCAGTAGCCCCCATATTCTCTTCTTCATGGTTCATTTGCATTTTGCAGAGAAGATTGCAAAAAGGATGTATTGAAAAAACACTTCAGCTGACATCAGCAGGACATGAAGGACAAATGTTTACTCTGAGCAAGTCATTAATGTGTCACTGTTGTCTTGCTAACTGAAATGATAGTAGCTAGGACTGAGACAGATGAGTAGGAGACAGACAGTTGGACTTTTCTGGTGTCACGCTGAATCCACTTACTTATGCTTCCTTTGCAAAGACAGAAGGAAAGATGCCTGAATTCAGTGAAACTGCTGACGGAGTGTAACCCTTTCTCAACATAGCTTCCAAGTGGTTTGAAGATGAGGGATTCTCCTTTACCAGGTGTAGAAGGGCAACTGGACATTCCTAGGTGCTGCTCCACTTCCCAGACACTTATAGCCACATGGATGTGCTTGAAATCCACCTATCTCTCTTTGCACACCAAGGTAAAGAGAAGAAACAGACATTACTCCATGTCGGTCAAGAATGGAAGATATGCCAGCCTAAAACATCTGGATGTCTAAAAACATTTGGATGTCCGGGTAAATAACCTTGGTGGGCCGCATCCGGCCCTCGAGCCTTAGTTTGAGGACCCCTGCCTTAGACAATCTGGACATTAGGAAGAACTTCCTGACTATGAGAGCTGTTCAGCAGTGGAACTCTCTACCCTGATGTGTGGTGGAGGCTCCTTCTTTGGAGGCTTTAAACAGAGGCTGGATGGCCATCTGTCAGGGGTTCTTTGAATCCGATTTTCCTGCATTTTGGCAGGGGGCTGGACTGGATGGCCCACGAGGTCGCTTCCAACTCTAGGAGTTTATGATTCTATGATTCTAATTTCAAGAGATTGTTGAAGTTACTCTCCCCAACTCCCCTCTCATGTCTGCTGCTACTATTTTCTTTCTATTCTTGAAGACTGGACATTGAAGACTGGACTTTATAAAACTGTTATTTCTGAAGCTGGAAGTAAAACTGGCAAGGAAAAATGAAAGAGCTGTAAATAGTGCAAAGAAAACGACAGCCTGTTTTGTGTCACTAACACTGAAAACAGGACACCTTTCTGAGGCACTTGTGGCTTTATTGCTATTGCTTTGTATTTTGTACTTTCTGATTTGTGTTTACCTTTATTTAGTTGAAGTAGCAATGCAATCCCCTCCTCCCCAGCAATCACCATCCAATAATGCCCCATTTATTGGAGAGAAAATGAGATAATCATGATATGGCTCAGTATTATAGTAAGGGAAAATTAGATTTGCTCTAAACCAATAGCATTTTATAGCTACTTTCTATGCTCTCTAAATAGGAAAGAGACAGATAGCAAAGATTAGTTGACAAAAAAACCTCCATATTCCAAGCCACTGAGAGGTAGGCAACCTTGAGATTTGAACTTTGCAGATTTGAACCAAACAAAACCTCAATGCTTCCATATTTTTAAGGATGTACTTCAGCTTTCTCATCTGCCACATTCATTGTTCACTTGTCTGGATAATCATGTGGTATCTTTGACCCTGTGTACATCTACTTGGGTCATGTCACTTTACAATGTATATATTATTAGCTTACTTATTTTGATATTAATACATTTTTTAGTAAATTCACATTCCCAATTCCAAAACCTGAGTATGGAACACAGAACATAAAAACAAAATGAATAACAAACACTCCAATCTGCCATATTCCTTAAAAGGAACATCTCCTACAGCCCTTTCACACTACACATATAAAGTAAAGGTAAAGGTTTCCCCTTGACATTAAGTCTAGTCATGTCCAACTCTGGGGGTGGTGCTCATCTCCATTTCTAAGCCAAAGAGCTGGCATTGTCTGTAGACACTTCCAAGATCATGTGCCTGGCACGACTGCATGGAGATCTGTTACCTTTGCATCTATTGATCTACTCACGTTTGCATTTGTTTTACCTACTAGGTTGGCAGAAACTTGGGGCTAACAGTGGGAGCTCATCCTGCTCCCCAGATTTGAACATCTGAGCTTTTGGACAGAAAATTCAGCAGCTCAGTGGTTTAACTTACCAGGGGCTCCCACTACACATATAAGGCTCTAGATTGACATATTAGCCACTGTGGTTCCATCAATCCTGGGATTTGTGTTCTAGGGAAAACCATTTAGCCACAGAGTTCCTGTCTTAATCAAACTACAAACTCTAGGATTCCATGGGATGGAGTCATGAGAATTAAAGTGTTTAAAAAAGAATCGTAGGAGTCCATAATCTAGTTCTATGGGCTCCATGGAGCTCTGTCTTTAAACTGTTTTTAAAGTGTATAGAAACTAGGGAGGGGGCACTGTGTCTGATGAGATCCTGAGTTTTGGGAAACCCATTTTTCATTCAGGAAATTAATAACAGAAAATATTATTTCCATCCCTAGTTTGCATTAGAGCATAAACTTTGGTAGCTCTAGGGCTATGTAAGCAATTAGGTTTTTCATAAACATAAATGTTTTACTAAAGTGAATGTTGATTGTTAGACTGAAAGCATTGAAAAATAAATATACATAAGCTACAAGTATAGGCAAAACATAAGAATATTTATGAGAAACATGGGCTAAGACCTGCAAGAATTTTTGGATTAAAATTCAGAATTGCCATAGTATTCAACATGCACTCTTTTTCTTTTAAAGCAGCAATTATAATTAGGAAGCTATTCATGTTCAGCTTAAAATTTGTTAATCTTTGAGGAAGACAAGCTCCCAAATGATTCAAGTGGAGTTTTCTTTGTATGTTAGTATAGTTGTTTTATTTGACAATTCTATACTGCTAATTAAGACGTTAACTTTTGTTCCTACTGCTGTAGTCTATAGGTGTATCTTTTTTATTTATTATTTTTTATTAAGACAGATTAAAATGAAACATACATCTAAACTGTAGAATTAATGCAGTTTGATACCACTTTAACGACCATGGCTCAATGCTATGGAATTACGGATGCTGTAGTTCTAAATGACCTTTAACCTTCTCTGCCAAAGTGTGCTGGTGCGTCACCAAATTATATTTCTCATGATTGCATAACATTGAGCAATGGAAGTTAAAGTGGTGTCAGACTACATTAATTCTACAGTGTAAATGCACCTCAAATTGCTGCAGAACCAATCACTGAAATGTTGACATAAATAAACAAACAGGGAAAAGAGGTTCATAAACATTTTGATCAAGGCAAACTGCACTCATCACTCATGTGAAGTGGGTGTGAATGCAAGAAATGTAGCTTTATGTGCCTTATCAGCTTAGAACTTTATTAGATATACTTGGACCAAATACAATCTATAGTTACCTCACCATGTTATGTATGTATTAGGCTAAAATAAGCAAATTGGGTTCATACACAATACAGTAGGTCTCCTGATTGTGCCTGTAATCATTATACAGAGGAGAAGATCTGGCAAGCTCACTTATCTCGTGTGGGCATGACAATGTCTATTACCTCCTAAAACACCTATTTTACATAACTGCTAAAATACTACAGCCTCATTATACCAGAGCATGGATCAAATTTAAATCCAGTTTCTGTCTCTCGCAGAATTCTGGGGCTTGTAGTTTTGTAAGGCCCAAGACCTGTCTGACTGAGCAGTTTAAAGGCCTCTCCCTAAACTACAAGCCCCAGATTTCTGCAGGAGGCAGAAACCAGATTTAAAGTGGATCCATGCTCTTGTGTGATGAGGATTTTTTTTTGCTTCTCACTTGAGCTCTATAGAGTATGCAGGGGCGGCTCGTCCATTATGCAAAGTAAGCGGTCGCAGAACACTTTTTTTTGCCAGGGGTGCAGAGGCGCCTCTGTAAATGCCCCTCGACCGCCACTTGAGGAGTGCCCCCTCAGCTCACAACAGCCCTAGCAGTCCGGGGGGAGCCTCGGATTTCTTGCCTCGCTGCCGGGCGATCCTCTTCCCAAAGGGGCCGGGCCCTTGAGCCTCGCCTAGCCCCTCCCGTTCGTGCCACCGGGTGCGCGAGCAGAGCCGGTGCTCAATCGTTCTCCATGTTCGATCCCTTCCCCATGACCAGCTCCCTTTCCCAATCCCCCGGCGCTCCACCCGCCTCCTCTCCTCTCCCAATCCGTGGGTGGGCCAAGGAACGGAGCCGCCACGCCTGGCCTGCTTTGGGTCTGGAGGCGTGTCTGAAGACCCCAGCGTGCGCACCAAAAGTCACCTCTTCTCCTGACTTTCTCTTCAGCCATTGGGACCAAGAGAGAGAGAGAGGGAGAGAGGAAGAGAGCCCCCTACGACTGGAGGTATCTCCCACCTCCGCTCCTTCCTTTGTTTTTGCGCCTACCTTCGGGAAAGGTGGGCATCTCCACCTCTCTCTCTCTCTCTCTCTCTCTCTCTCTCTCTCGGTCCCAATGGCTGAGGAGAAAGTCAGGAGAAGAGGTGACTTTTGGTGCACATGCTGGGGTCTTCAGGCACGCCTCTGGACTCAAAGCGGGCCAGGTAAGGGAGCAAGTGTGGCAAGTGTAGTTACTGGGATGTATAGTTCACCTACAATCAAAAAGCATTCTGAACTCCACCAATGATGGAATTTAACCAAATATGGCACACAGAACTCCCACGACGAAAAGAAAATATATATTAATGATTGGTTGGGGGGGGGGGCAAAATACTGTTTGCTTACCGTTGAAAATTACCTAGGGCCGCCTCTGAGAGTACGGGACAGTGCAACCATTTAAATTCCAAGAAAATTAGTTGTTTGCTTTAAAAAAATCAAATTGTAAAGCAGTTTTGTTGTTGGCATCATTGCCTTGTGTTTCTTTAAGAGAAAAAGTGGTATATAAACAATAACAGCAACAGCAGCAACAAATTAATGTTAGATATTAAATATTAGAATAAAAGAGGAGAAGGGTATTGAGGGTTTTAAATACAAAAGAATTCAGAATCAGAGCATATGCCGATGACATGATGTGTATCTTAACAAACAACTTACAGAGTATGAAAAAGCTCCTAGAGACAATTAATATTTATGGAAACTTATCAGGATTTATAATCAATAAGGACAAATCAAAGATTTTAATAAAAATATAGGAACAATAGTAGTACGAAACTGGAAGAAATTTCAGAATGTAAAATAGTTACTAAGGTTAAATATTTGGATCTATGGCTCACTAATAAAAACAGTAATCTATTTCAAGACAGTTATGAGAGTGTGTGGTCAAAGATTAAAAAAGACCTGACTAGATGGCAAAGGTTACCGATAACTTGGTCGGGTTGAACTGTGGTGATAAAAATGATGCTGCTATCCAAAATGCTGTTCCTAATTCAAAATCTTCCAATAATTAAAGGCACTAAGATATTTGATCAATGGAAAAAGGATCTTACCAGATTTATCTGTGCAGGGAAAGGAGCCAGGATTTTGTACAGAAACTTAATTGATGTGAAAGAGAGAGGGGGTTGGAACCTACCAGATCTCAGATATTACCATGAAGCAGCAGGGGTAAGCTGGTTGAAAAAATGGATAACACTAAAGAACCAAAATCTACTCAATCTAGAGGGCCACAACCTCAGATATGGCTGGCTTTGCCCTGAAATAATTTCACATCTTATTTTATTTACAGTATTTATATACCGCCTTTCTCACCCCTGGGGGGATTCGAAGAAGACCCTGGTCTTTCCAGTTGTGGGCACTGTGTGGATTGGGCCTGGAGATCGCATTGCACAACTTCATATGTGGTGGTCATGTGAGAATGTTGAAGGATTTTGGAGTAATGTAATTAAGGAAACAAAATGTTGTGAAATAAGGTCAACAAATTCAGGGATGTATTTGCTGGGCTTATTCAGGGGAGGCTTCAATTGGGATGATAAAGATATAGCCCAATGAAGTTTTTCAGCAGCAGGAATGATAATTGCTTGGAATTGAAAAGGAGGAAAAGCATTAACTAAAAAGAATTGGAAAGATAAGCTAATAGATTACATGTAAATGGCCATATTAAATAACTTGGCGGGCAAAAAACAATGAAGAGTTCCTAAAGAGATGGAAATGGGCAATGGCATATCTGGAAGGGAAGATAAGTGAATGATAAATAGTCCCAAGAGGAATTTATGGCAAACATGGTAGAAGGGTAAATAAGTAGTGTTATATGCACCACAGTGACTAGAAATGGGAGTCAAGATGCAGGCTGCATGGGTGTGTGGGGTTAGGGTTAACTTTGTGTAGGATGTGGGCAAGAGGGACACATTACATATTATAGTGTGGATGTCATGAGTATTATGTGTACTGTATCAATCACGTTTGGAAATGTTAGCCAAAAATTTAATTGTCAAACAACAACAACAAAACGAAAACAAATTAATGCCCAGCAGGTCCAATGCTGACACAGCCGGTCTAAAACCTCTGCTGCTAGCCACAGATCTGTTATATCAGAAGAACAATTTCCTTTAGCCTACCTTCACCCACCACATATTCTATATGTGGGTGTGTGAATGCAAACAGCTAGCAAAAAGCAAATAACTCTGAGGCTGCATTCACATAATACAGAAGAACTTCTTCAGAAGCTTGGCATTTTTAGCAGTTAGCCTGGATGTAAGGGTCCCTTATCCTATATTTTGCAGGCTCAACCATTGTTAAGCTTTCTTTGTAAAGCTGCAATTCTAAAAGGTCATAGGGCAACCAGTTTTGCAGAACTCGAAGTAATCTACGTAGCTTCTCTGATGCTTCTAAAGATGTTGTGCTGGGGAAAAAATTATACACTTTAATAGAAATACTTTTCCTTCATTAAATTAAATCTCTAAAGCCCAATAGCATTTCCAGTGCTTATGTGAAAATGCCAGTGGGGATTGGAGATTAAAAGCGGTATTTTTATACAAGTCAATGAAGATCTCAATAGGAAATAACACTCTTCAAATATAAATTGCTCTAGTGTTAGAAAAGACATCTTTAGAAAAAACCTTAGGTCCTTGATAATATGCGTTTTCAGCTTTATTATGATAATGTGTGCTCTGTATACATATATCTGATATGAGGCTGTTATACATTAGCTCCTTGTTTAATGACATCTTACTAATTGTCCCAGTTTTATTATAGATATATACCAAGATACTCAGATTTCACTTGCATTTTCATCATAAACATAAGCTGTTGACCTATCTGCATTCAGCTGAAGTGCTGAATTCTCAAGTGAAGAATAGGAAAGTGAAATATTTTCTGTGTACTGTGTTATGCAGGCTTCATTCCCTGACATACTGTCACCAAGCCATCAAGGGTCATCTCTTCCTCGTGACCTTGAGATGTGACCCAGCACCATTTAAGTGCAAAAAAATAGAACCTGTCTCTTCAGCAAAGCTGTTAGAAACTTTTACACCTTCTCTTCTTCTCAGTTCTTGTGGGTTTTTCTTCTTCTCTTCTTCTGTTTCCTGTCTGCTCAGAGTGTCTGATTTTTCCATATTACAGCTCTTGATCTCTTTTCTTTTTCTGAACTCCATTTCGACTGTAAGCAAACAAAGGAATATGAATAGATGTTTAATGTTAGTACCTTTTCACCAATCAGATTTGCAAATGCTTCTAAAGCTATTTCATCAAGTCATTCATCAAATCTTCATGTCCCCTTGGTGCTGACCATTATATTCTTAATCTTCACATACAGTAAAATTCATAAGCATTATGTTTCTCAAGGTTTATTTTCTTCTATATCATAACTGCTTTTCTTCTTCTTGTTCCTTACCCCTCCTTATGTTGGTGCTACAATCCAAGAATGGATGCATGCTCAGATGCCAAGAATGACAAATTGCTACATGATAACTCTCTGATGTATTTTGAAAAATAGAAGGCAAAAATTAAATTGCCAATTGCTAAAAGCTACAGTGAACCTGAAGTGGGCTGTTATGTCTCACTGTGGAAAGAGGAAGCTTTTCATGGATTTAAGCTGTGCTGAGAAATCGTTAACATTATTCTGCTGTATTGTATAGCATGCAGATTTCTTTGGCTCATAAGAATGGCTTTACAATGAGAGAACAAAATTAACAAGAACAGAAACGCTTATGTCCACACAGCTGAAGTGTAATAGCTTTATTACAAGATTTATGAATGGAAACACAATAGGATGAGGGATCGTACAAGTGAAAGAGAAGGCTGAACTAAACCAATATTCCTTTAACTGTTATTTATAGCTCCCTGTTTATGCCCCCTCCAAGGGAAAACAGATCTTTGAATTTTTGTGGGGGGAAACTACTTTGGCACAAAACCTGCTTTTTGTGAAGCCTATTTTGTGGGCACTGGGCTGGTCCTGCAGATTCAAACCTGGAATGGGTGATTACCAGGAAAGACCAGTGCTGTAAGCTATCTTTCAGAGTTTTCAACCTTAGAAAATCTTAGGAAATTCATGAGATTGCCATAATTGGCAGGTGAATTCATGACACATGCACATGCACGCTTGCACATGTACACACACTCCTTAACACACCAAAAGTCAACGGATGACTGGAAGGCATATACATAAATATAAATGCAGATCTACTCAAAAAGTAAGCATATTTCTAGGATTTATTTTCTGGTAAATGGGTACAGGATTGCACCTTTAAGCTAATGTAATTTCTTTTCCCCAGAAAGTGGTAGGCCTAGAGGTGCAGTGGAAAATATAGGGTTCTGACAAATTTTAGCCTACATACTAATGTAATATTGTTTATTAATTAAAATCTAGGGGCACCACAAAGGAACATAACTATATGGATAAACATAAACATATGGATAAACAATGAACAAAAATATATGGATAAATAAATATAAATATATGGATAAACAATAAACATAAAGCAAAACATGATAAACATGTACCTAAGAGAGAATGCTGTTCAGGTGCTATGCTAGCACAAAAACCATGGTACAAGCTCAAGGCAGGCCCATAGCCAGGATTTCGTTTCGGGGGGGGGGGGCTGAATTTTTTTTCAGGGGGGTTTCGGGGGGGGTGAGTTTCAGGGGGGGGGGGCTGAGTCTGAGTGAAAGAGGGTCTAGCCTAGCAAACCTTTTGTATCATTACCCCAATACCCCCATGCATATGGGATATATTGAGTATGGTGATCAGATCATGATATGAATAAACATAACAGTTTAAATAATGCACCAATAAGGCCTTTTCGCGAACCACCATGAAAATTTGCCTGGCTCAAGGAGAAAAGATAAGGAAGCATCTCTAAGGTCAAAATCAGGTAGAGACAGACTGCTTACTCATGGAAAAAATATGTAAGCTGCAATGGAAAAGAATACATTTGGAATGAGTAAATTTTAATTAAAGCTTGCTTAAAATTGATTTTCTGGTATAACAGTTGTTTTCATCTACTGTTGATCAAACTTTCTAAACAGGAAGGCGTGTATTTCATTTTTTTCTGGGTCAAACATCTAACTTACATCTCACACTCTGCCTGAACTGTTGTTTACAAATAAACAGTATTTTTCAGTACATAAATGAACTAGCCTCAACCTGTTGGACTCATGATGGTCTTTCTCCTTTCAGATCAGTTGTGCTTCCTCTGAGGTTGTATAAGTCCCAGTGATGTCAATTGTTGTACAAGTTGACACCCAGTTATCTCCCTCACTTTTGATTCAATGAATTGTTAACCATCTGTTGCCTAGTGTCTGAGTTCAAATCTATAGTCTATGCCATTTGCAAACCATAAACTCCAAGAGAACTTGCTGACATTTATTTGTTACACTAAAATGTGTAGAATCTTGGCCATTGTTTTGTTTATTTATTTAGTTGTTTATCTATCAAACACTTTCTCTAAGGAGGTTAAGACAACAATTTTTAATTGTTTGTTTATTTTTAGCATACATTTCTCATTGGGCGACCTCACACTCTCTTACCCTAAGAAGAAGGCAAAGGTATACCTCCTCTGAACAAATTCTACCAAAAAATCCCCATGACAGGTTCACTTTTAGGGTCATCATAAATAGGAAATGACTTCAAGGCACACATTAAGAAGAAAAGAGTTCCTCCTGTTCAATATCTGGCAAACACCTATGTGACAGTGTTAAATATATGTGCCTGGTTAAATTATTTATTGACAGACTAGGCATCCAGTTTTCCATCCCTTTCTTTTCACTCCCTTTCTTTTATGGCATCTCACCACTGACATATCCCACCCTTTATATAAATGATGTCTGAGAAAAAGGCCCCTGGGATTCAGCATGCTGCATTTATTTTATTAATTTAGTTCTTGCTGTGTTAGATTATTTTCCCCCTAGACTATTAAAGTTGCTTTTGACCTTAATTAAAAGCTCTCCCTAGGCTAGCAGGTTTTAGCTCTCTCTCTCTCACCACGCACGCACGCGCGCACACACACACACACACACATATACACCTTTTCCTGGGTTAGCTTATTTTTAAGTGGCACATAACTTAATATTTGTTTGGTGTGTTATGAGTGCTAATGTGTGCACTAGAACCCACATTTTAGTAACTTCATTTATCAGACATTTGATCTTGTGATTGTATCTCCTTGAGATTATCTATTGGATCTTGACTATACACCCAAACTCTAATGCTGAATTTTGCTGTAAAATGAAATAGAATTCCTGAGTAAACAAATACTTTTCCTTGCTAATGGTCTTATCTCAAGATCACAGATGATGATACGATTCACTGCATGGCCATTAAAATCTGTGTTCCATTTGTGAAGGTTGAAAAAAAAAGCAGACTATCAGAAACCTGTTGTCTGTCCCAGCTTCTGTAAACCCATTGAATCAATCACTGAATGCTGGATCAACATATAAGTAAATCCAATTCCTTTCAGTGACTCTACTCTAGTCAGGACTAACAAAAGGATTTAGGCCTTTTTCCCCATGGTGGCCAAACTAGATAGCCCCAGAAAACCTAACAAATTGATTTTCAAACCCCACGTGCTTTTCATCTTCAGCTCTCAGTATCTCTGAGCATTTACCAGTGTGACTGAGGATACTGGGAGTTGAAATATAAAATAATTGATGGCCTTACATGACTTGAAAGCAACAATCCTGACTTTTAGTAGGATACTACCTAGGAACATGATTCCATGTAATCATCATGATCATCTATTGCAATAATAATAATAATAATAATAATAATAATAATAATAATAATAAAATCATAGAATCATAGAATCAAAGAGTTGGAAGAGACCTCATGGGCCATCCAGTCCAACCCCCTGCCAAGAAGCAGGAATATTGCATTCAAATCACCCCTGACAGATGGCCATCCAGCCTCTGCTTAAAAGCTTCCAAGGAAGGAGCCTCCACCACACTCCGGGGCAGAGAGTTCCACTGCCGAATGGCTCTCACAGTCAGGAAGTTCTTCCTAATGTTCAGATGGAATCTCCTCTCTTGTAGTTTGAAGCCATTGTTCCGCGATCTAGTCTGCAAGGAAGCAGAAAACAAGCTTGCTCCGTCGTTTCTGTGGCTTCCTCTCACATATTTATACATGGCTATCATATCTCCTCTCAGCCTTCTCTTCTTCAGGCTAAACATGCCCAGTTCCCTAAGCCGCTCCTCGTAGGGCTTGTTCTCCAGACTCTTGATCATTTTAGTCGCCCTCCTCTGGACACATTCCAGCTTGTCAATATCTCTCTTGAATTGTGGCGCCCAGAATTGGGCACAATATTACAGGTGTGGTCTAACCAAGCGGAATAGAGGGGTACTTCCTTAGACACTATGCTCCTATTGATGCAGGCCAAAATCCCATTGGCTTTTTTTGCCGCCACATCACATTGTTGGCTCATGTTTAACTTGTTGTCCACGAGGACTCCAAGATCTTTTTCACACGTACTGCTCTCGAGCCAGGCATCCCCCATTCTATATCTTTGCATTTCGTTTTTCCTGCCAAAGTGGAGTATCTTGCATTTGTCTCTGTTGAACTTCATTTTGTTAGTTTTGGCTCATCACTCTAATCTGTTAAGATCATTTTAAATCCTGCTCCTGTCCTCTGGAGTATTGGCTATCCCTCCCAATTTGGTCTGCAAACTTGATGATCATGCCTTCTAACCCTTCATCTAAGTCATTAATAAAGATGTTGAACAGGACCGGGCCCAGGACGGAACCCTGCGGCACTCCACTTGTCACTTCTTTCCAAGATGAAGAGGAAGCATTGGTGAGCACCCTCTGGGTTTGTCCATTTAACCAATTACAGATCCACTTCACCGTAGTTTTGTCTAGCCCACATTGGACTAGTTTCCTTGCCAGAAGGTCATGGGGGACCTTGTCGAAGGCCTTACTGAAATCCAGGTACGCTACATCCATGGCATTCTCCGCATCTACCCAGCTTGTAACTCTATCAAAAAAAGAGATTAGATTAGTCTGGCATGACTTGTTTTTGATAAATCCATGTTGACTATTAGCGATGACCGCATTTGTTTCTAAGTGCTTGCAGACCACTTCCTTAACAATCTTTTCCAGAATCTTGCCTGGTATCGACGTGAGGCTGACCGGACGGTAGTTGTTTGGGTCATCCTTTTTTCCCTTCTTGAAGATTGGGACCACATTGGCCCTCCTCCAATCAGCTGGAACTTCTCCCGTTCTCCAAGAACTCTCAAAGATGATTGCCAATGGTTCCAAAATGACTTCCACTAGTTCCTTCAATACTCTGGGGTGTAGTTGATCTGGCCCTGGGGACTTGAACTCATTTAGAGCAGCCAGGTATTCCTGGATGACTTGTTTCCCAATTTGGGGTTGGATGTCCTCCAATCCCTCGTCCACTCCATCTTGCTGAGGTTGAAGATGACTTTCTTTTTGTGAGAAGACCGAGGCAAAGAAGGTATTTAGTAGTTCTGCCTTTTCCCTATCCCCTGTCAGCATTGCCCCATCTCCTCGAAGAGGTCCTATTGCCTCCTTGTTTTTCCTTTTTCTACTGACATACGAAAAGAAGCCCTTTTTATTGTTTTTAATGTCCCTGGAAAGTCTGAGCTCGTTTTGTGCTTTAGCCTTGCGGACCTTTTCCCTACAGGTGTTGGCTATTTGTTTGAATTCTTCTTTGGTGATTTCTCCCTTTTTCCACTTTATGTGCATGTCTCTTTTGTGTCTTAGCACAGTTAGAAGTTCTTTGGACATCCATTCTGGCTTCTTTGCACTTGTCCTATTTTTTCTCTTTGTTGGCACGGTTTGCAATTGCACCTAGAGTATTTCACTCTTGAGAAATTCCCATCCATCTGTAACTCCCTTGTCTTTTAGTATCTGTGTCCATGGAATGCTGCTCAGCGTTTCCTTCATTTTTCGGAAATCATCTCTCCTAAAGTCCAAAATGCGGGTTTGACTTGTCTTAGTTTCGGCCTTCCTTTGTACCTTAAATTGCAGGAGCACATGGTCACTTGCCCCTAAGGATCCTACCACTTCGACCGCATCGATCAGGTCCTCTGCATTTGTTAGGATGAGATCAAGAGAAGCCAATCCCCTTGTTGCCTCTTCTACCTTCTGGACCATGAAATTGTCTGCAAGGCAAGCGAGGAATTTGTTGGACCTTGTACTCTTGGCCGAGTTTGTTTTCCAGCAAATATCAGGATAGTTGAAATCGCCCATGACTACTACATCTCTTCTCTGTGCCTGTTTGGTCAACTGTTGGCAGAAGACTTCAAGTTCCTCCTCCTGGCTTGTTATAATATTGTTATAATTATTGTTATAATAATAATACTTTATTTGTACCCCACTACCATCTCCCCAAGGGACTTGGTGCGGCTTACATGAGTCCGAGCCTAAACACACAATACAAGCAATAATAACAACAATACAAGCAATTAAAAAAAATAGACAATAAAATGCATAACATTATCAATAAGACAACACACAATTAAAAACAGTGGGAAGGCCAAATGTAGAGTTAAAATTGGAAATTATGCTGGGACATGGACGAAAGGTGACTATTGCAAGTCTTACTTCTCTTGACTAAAAACATTATCTATCCTTATAAACCTTATTTCCTAGCATTTTTCCAAATCTTTTGATGTGATACCTTATCAGTGAGAGCTTATTATAATAACAATATTTTCTGTGCATTAGCACTCAGTGAATGCTCAACTAGTATGTAAATCCTTTTCTCCCTAACAAAACTGTCTCGTTTTCAATATATTTATTGACTGTGTGTCTTGCAAAAGTTCAAACTATTTAACATGAACAGATTGATCTTTGAAACATAAGAGATCATGATTTAACTCATGCTCTGGAGTCGATGATTCAAGTATGAAGGAGTTAGATGTCTAGGAATTTACAGTTTCTGAAGACACTTTCTGCAAGATTGGAAAGTTGAAGGCTAAGGTTGCATGGTGGCCCAGTTTCCAGCAGGAGCTGTCAAATGCTGAAGATGTTGAAGACACACCACTCGTGTTGAAAGGAGTAAAGATCCCTATTGTGCCGACAGCTACTGTTAAATAAGAGGCACTGGTTAATTAATCCTGGTGTTTGGCACAGCTGCCCACAAATCACCAAGTAGCTCCCTAGCATCTCTGTTGCTTGCAACCATCCTTTCCTAGAGACTAAAAGTAATCTTCTGCATTCATATTTTTCCTGATATTGGACTGGCAATGGCTTTATTTTACTTCATGCTGGTTTTGCTTATCTGGACTGCTGACCTGTTTTGAAGACTCCTGGAGTGGTTGATGACCATCATTTTGCTTCTCTCTTTTTGTTGTATAAACTGTGACTGACTTGGACTGAATCACTACTTAATAGCTCTCGCACGCTAAATACCAGGGTCCTGGGTCATTTGTTGACCGCAATATACGTTAAAGTATCTTACATTTGTCCTTGTTGAAATTCATTTTGTTAGTTTTGGCCCAGCACTGTAATCTGTTTGAATTCTGAGCCTGTCCTCTGGAGTTTTAGATATCTCTTCTAATTTGGTGTTACCTGACCAGCATGCCCTCTAAACCTTCATCTAAGCCATTTAAAAAGTTGTTGAATAGTACTGGACCCAGAACCAGAACCTGTGGTACTCCACTAGTAACTTCTTTCCAGGATTTATTTATTTATTTTGTGTCAAAAGCATTGCATATGTAAGTATAAAACTGATAAAAATAGAAGGAGCACAAGCGGCTAAATAATTTTTTTTACCAAAACCGGTCAACAGCGACCACATTGTCTGTAGCTATAAACAATTCTTCTGCTGTACATGAGGTAGGGCATTGTGGATAAACATACAGGTGCAGAATGGTTTGTTCTGCTCCACAGTCGCACAAGGTGGAGGATTCTTTAAGTTAGTTCCATTTTGCCAGGTTGTCCTTGATCTGCCCACTCCACTTCTGAGTCTGTTCAGGATGAAGTGAAACCACTGGTGAGCACCCTTTGAGGTTGGTTGCTTAACTAATTACAGATCCACCTAATAGTAGTGTGTTTTTAAGTGTGTGTATGTGTATTTTTTTAAAAAAACAACAAAGTGCAAATGTTTGTTACATCATGTTAGCTGGCAGGTTGCCAGAAAGCAGTACTGTTAGGGAAGCTTTTGTAGGCTGGCAGATGGGCAGATCAATGATGGACCATACAGGACAACTGAAAAGTAAGCCTTAAGTCTATGGCACCACTCAACAGGTCGAGCTGCTTTATCCCAGCACTCAATAGTCATGATAAGTGATTAAACAATATCCTTGCCATGAATAATCATCTTAAAGAAATAGAGGATCACCATGCTGTGTTGCTGAAAATGGGCTATCTGTTCAATGTAGCAGCTGAGGGAGCTACCTGGGTCACAGATAGTACTGCAGAAGGTGGGTGAATTTGGCAGTGTTAGGAGGCAGATGGTAGAGAAGACAGGCAGATAAAGGGAAATGCTCAGATATGTAACTATAAGAAAGAAAATCAGTCTTGCTGAGTGCCAATAGTCCTTACCATTGGTCTTCGCAATGGCAAGCAAGAATCAATATGCCAAGCAGCAGAAGTTGTGCTACAAGTTCCTTGTAAGGTGCTAGCACTAAGAGAGCAGCTAGGTGGGCAACATGAAGTGGAGAAAGTAGGCTAGCAGGCATGGAGACAGGTGGAAAGAAGAAGAGCCATAGGTGCTGACTGTGTATACCGCCCTGAGTCACCTTCGGGCTGATATGGGTGGGATAGAAATAATGTAAATAAATAAATAAGCCTTAAACAATCACCCTAATTATACAGCTGTCATGGCAGACTCTAGGTCACTGGATGGAGCTGTTGCAGTTGTGTTTGGGGGGGCCTTCCTGATGGGGACACAATATGACTTAAACTTATGTTTAAGTCACAATATGACTTAAACATAAACTGCAGGCGTGGTCTGAATATTGACAGGAAAATTCCTGTGAATATTCTTTCACAGTATTTTTTTCTCGCTTTTGCTTGCATCACAAGAGATGAAGGACAATATGCATTTAGGCGAAATTGTTTTTGCTGTTTGGGGATTACACATCCATTTTAACAATAAGATATATGCCTTTCAGGAGACATCTTTAACGTATCATGGATTCTTTGCAGTTCTGACTGTCTTGCTTCCATCTTTGAGGGGTAGGGCAATGCAGCAATGCAGAAAAGGGGGAAAGCATTGTCTGCTAAATTATTATATGGGTATTATGGTAAGGATGGAGGCAGGTGGCATTAAATGATACTTTATGCACTTTAAGTGCACATTACTATAATCTTGGCTGTTAGAATAAAATAACATGCCACTCATCTTCCTGTTTTTTATTCCTATATTCAAAATAATGCAGATACTGGTGAATAATCTAAATGCAAAATACTTCTTGGTGGGGTGGGGTTGGGTGCTTCAACTTAGCAGCTTTTGTGTGCTAGTTAATTCCTTTTCCTCACTGAGGCATTGAGCATGACACAGTCAGAAAGCACAGATGCTGAAATGTTTGCTTCCAGTACTTTATGCAGATTAAAAACAAACAACTGTGGAGTTGGAGAGGCAAAAATCCTTTTGTTCAAAATTGCTTTGCCATTTATGACTTTTTAAAAAATATACATTTGAATTGTCTTACCAGAAAATAGTGCTGTCCTTTTGCTTGACAAAAACATACCTTCACTGGGCTATTCATTAGTTAGGTATTAACACTGAGATGAGGTCCATAGTTTTTTCTCTCTGTGCACCTTCACCATAAACAGGGTGGAGTGAAATTCACCATTAAGAAGGAAAATAAATGTCTGGGAACTATTGGGGCTCCCCTGCTTATTTCACAAGTAAGAGAACACATGGCTAGCAAAAATTGGGAATTTTGTGAAATGTGGAACCCAAGCCACATTTCAATCATCGCTGTACCCATACGCTGCTCTGGTCTCTAACACCAAAAAAGATAAATAATGTGATATCTGATCATTTAGACATTCTCACTAAGATCTTGCACCATTCAAAACTCCTACCAAAGTAGAAGGACACATAAACAGCATAAAATGGGAGCAACCCAGCAAACTCTTCTTGGCTTGAGGTGACTAGAAGTGGCCTTTTTGGCAACCTCAAGTTTCTCCTTCCTTTTCTCCTGAGCTATTCAAGCCAATTTTTCATGGCCTACTTGGACTGCAAGGGCAAGGAGTTGCTGAAAGGGCAGAAGAGAAGAGTAGAGGTTAGCAGCTCCCAGCAGTCTTCAGCATTCCGAGAAAGCACCTCTGGAGGAAGCTGAATCAAGCATATCTGAGCAAGCTACAGAAGATTAACCATACTCACACCTCTAGAGTGCAGGAAAGAGGGGGCAAGGTATAGCAGGTCTTAGAGATTAGCTGAGAAACAAGAATTAATCAAGCATTAGCTGAGATCCTAAGATGCAAAGGCCTCAGTGCTGAGACTCTTTTGCAATGGACAATGTTGTTACCTGGCTTGAGCATGTTTGCTCTTGTCCTGGGACCTGACTCTGATGCTTCTCAATTTGCTACTCAAGGACTTCTGGCTTCAACTTCTGACTCTGGCATCTTTATTTGTTTGAACTTCATGTTTCTGACTGGACTTTTGGCTATTCTGCTGCTTTCTGAGGACTCTTGTCCTTAGAAGAGTATGTCTATGTTCAAAGAAGGCATATACTGAGGAGTGGAAGAAGGAATGGAGGTCGCTGGCAGAAATAACAATAATAATATTTTTTTTATACTCCGCCACCATCTTCCCGAAGGGACTTGGGGCAGCCCAAAAGGAGAGCATGCTAGCTTCTCACTTTCTTTGTCAGTTCATTACTTTCATCACAACTTTGAAGAGGAAACTCCTTTTTGGACATCCAATCAGAATTGAGAGGATGAGCCTTTTGGCAAAATGTGTGTATGTGTGTGTGTGTGAGGGGGGAGGGTTCAGCCTATGAAGGAGATTTGAGAGGAAAGGGCATCAGATTCCCCTGCAGTTGGGTCCCTCTGCCTTAAAGCATGGAAACCAAGACAACTAGTTTCCCCATATGGTCAGATCAGCTCTAAACAAACATCACATGCCCTGTAAATATGTTGTAATTTTATAGTGTTGTTATTTTGCCTATGCACTTCTCAGCAGCCACTATGGCTTTAGTAACAGTATGTGGATGAGAACAAGGTGCTTTAGTATACACACACACACACACACACACACAATATTTTGTCATCCTACCTTGGAAATGCCACACAACATTAAAGTGATTTTGGTAATGAAAGCTAAGCAACAACCTCAATCTGTTTTGCGTAAAGATTATTCTTGTGTTCTTTATGTTCCCTTAAATGACAAAGCAATTTGTTACCTGCCTATATAAAACATTTGCTTGTGTTAAACCTCGAAATGTTTTATTTTTATTGGCCCAAACTTTATCTTTTTATGAAGACACAAGGGCGCAATAAAATTAGCCTGCAAATATAATGCCCAATTTGCATCTTTTTCCCACGGTCAGCAGGGAAAAAAAGCTGTAGAAAATCAATTGTCTATTAGGTCAGCAACATACACATCAAGAGCTCAAATTAGATCACTGTAATGGCTCCTCTAATTCTATGATAGCCTAGTTTATCTGAAATGGTTGGAAGTAGTCTAACTTTCAGGAACATTTGGATTTTATTGTGAGGGATTTAATTTGAATGCCTCTTCTCCGATATCTGGGATGGCAGATGCAACCATTGTGTTATGAATGCAAAGTAGGTACCAAGGTTGTTAGTGCAAACAGACATTATTTTTTTCTTTTTCGCTGATTGGCTTGAAAACTTGTCAGCTTTATCTTTTGGCTAGCAAGCCAGGTGATAACACTGCAAGAGAAATGAAGCTAAATGAAAAACACACAGTAATTCCACCTATTTCTATCTTTAGTGGAAGGTCACTTCTCCAACCATGTTGCCATTTCAGTGTGGCAGACAGTCTCATCATCTCTCTGTTCCCTCAAGGCTTTGAGACATGAATGAGGCTTGTAGGCAGCAAATAGTTACCAAACCCTTACTGATGTGACAGGCTTCTTCCATAGCAGGATGGAATGGGGCTGTAGGATGGGCTGCAGTTCTACAAACGCTTCCCCTTTCCTGACTGAGAAATTACACAAACCAAATCTTTTCCTTTCAGTCCTCGCACATCACCTTTTCCCATGCCTAAAAAAATATCTTGTACATTCTAGCCTCTGCCTAGCACATTTCTTATCTTCCTTCATTTTATTGCAGCTGAGTTACTGTCCAAAAATAGAAGGGATTAGTTATCTAATATTGAAGTCAATAAAGAAGATGACGTTTTCTTCACACAGATGTCCCACTAGTAGTAGAGACAAGACTGTATATACAATATCATTTATTTTACATTGAATTCCATTTGTTGGTATCAATGTTTTGTTGTTGTTTTCTTTTCATGCTTTTATTTATAGCGGTAAACTAGATTAGTAAAAGCAGGACAATGCAATTGTGTTAAAAAATAGATTGTTACAAACCTCCCCCCTTTTTAAAAAAGACTGCTTAGATTTTAAGGCATGTGCCGGGTGGAAAGTGAGAAAAGTTATATCATATATTGAACAGTGTTTTAGCATTACTGGTTCACTTCAAGATGGATAAAACAGTTCAAAAACTGGAAATGCATACAATTGGCCATGGAGTGATAAACATGGCTGGTGTCAGGCGGAAAGTGAAAGAATTTATATTATATACTGAACACTGTATTAGCATTACTGATTCATTTCCATATGGATAAAACAGTTCCAAAACTGGAAATGCATACAATTGGGCATGGAGTGATGAAACATGGCTAGTAGTTACAGATTACTATCTAGAGTTAAAGATCTGTAACAGCTCCTCATTTATTAAAACTCTATAGTCTTAATGTAAGGCTATAAAAGTGTAATTCCAGACCACCTTAAAAGCCAGCTGCCATGTTGGCTATTAATTGGGACATAAAGAGGACACAATTTCCAGCTCTATCTGGTGACTGAACAGCTTTCCTTTGCCCAATGCACCAATATAAAATGTTGGTGCATGTTCTTTCCTGATTGGCTAACTAATATGGTTTAGAGAGCCAGGACATGCAGTTGTGTGTCAGGATTGTAGCCCCTATTAGGTGAGTTGATTTTTTTAGTTCAGGTAGAAAAGCCCCCAAACAGATCAATAAAAGAAGAAAAGAAGATGTTAAAGAGATTTAAATCAAGCACACAAAGATTGTAACCATTTCGTATCTGGCTGAAAGAACATACAGAGTAGTTTTTTTCTCTTTCCTTGTACGATTCAAGACTGATTTAAATCTCCTCGTCTGTGTTACTCCATGCTATAGACACTGGCTGATTGCCAGATTTTAGCTGATGCCCTTACATTTTCCCCCCCACTGCTTCCAATTTTTCTTCTGGAGACAGAGTTGACCCCACCAGCTGCTGCTTTTGTCAGAAAAAATCTCTTCAAAGATTTCTCTGCCTCGAGGGCTCAAATTTACACCTGAGAAATGTGAAGTTAGCACATCAAAGACTAAAATAAATGGTTAGTCCATAGGCTGACCAGCTGTAAATTTCCTAAAAGGCAGATGATTCCTGAAAAGTGAATCTTCACAGTGCCTTTTTGCCAATTGCTTCTGGAGTAGAACTGAAAATTTATGGAAATGGAGGGTGGAAAAAGTATGGAAATGGAAAATGTTTTAACATTCAGCCTTTTTGCTGTTTGCTTTGTTTTGTTTTTAAGATTAGTGTTCTTCAGGTTTATGATTTTTTCCAGAATGTAACATCTCAAACTTCCAAAGTGGCTAACTGTAACAAGTTTTCTGTCAAAGTTTAAAGATAAAACTTCTACCCTTTATGTATTTATTTATTTATTGTGTCAGAAGTGAATTGAGAATACAGTCATAATGCATAAAAAACCACAAAGTGGCATTATGCTAAATTTCCTTTGACCAGAAGCTGTCCACTTGGAGTGCCTCTGGTGTTGCTGTAAGAAGATCCTCCATTGTGCATATGGCAAGGCACAGACTACATTGTAGTAAGTAGTCTGTGGTTTGTTCTTCTCCACACTCTCATGTCGTGGACTCCACATTTCTTAAGATTGGGTCTGCATCTTGTGATACCAGAGCACAGTCTGTTCATTGCCTTCCAATACACCCAGTTTTCTGTGTGCCCAGGAGGGAGTTTCTCAACCAGTATCAGCCACTGTTTGAAGTTCCAACTTTTAGTCTGCCACTTTTGGATTCTTGCTTGCTGTAGTGTTTGTGTAAGTATCTCTGTAGGTCTTAGAGAACTATTTCTTGATTTAAGACGTTGGCATACTGACTGATATCTGAACAGTGTTGTGGTTCAGCCAGATGATGATGAGGGGATTAGGGTTTCGGGGCCTGTTGATTCTGTAGATGAAGAAATTGAGGGGATTTTAGAGCAAGATGCTCTTTCTGAGATGAAATTCCTCAAACAACAGTCGATTCTTGCCGCCGTTGTTATAAATGTCAGAAGCTTGTCTTCATTTTCATTAAGTTGCAGATCTAAATCCGTAAAGCCTAAAAGATAGTATTCTGGTTTCATTGGGAAGGACTTCTTTTAAATTTTTTGTGTTACTTCGTGAACTCATGACCAGTACTTTATAGTTACCTTACATGTCCACCACATGTGAAAAAATGTGCCCACCTGGTCTCCACACTTTCAACATTTGTCTGGAATATTTTTATACATATGGCCTAATTGTTTAGGTGATAGATACCACCTATAGAACATTTTAATCCAATTCTCTTTTAGATCCATAGCGTAAATGTATTTTAATTTTTTATTCCAAATTTGTTCCCATTCTCTAAATTGAATTGGCCTCCTCAAGTTTTCTGCCCATTTAATCATGCAGATTTTGACTTACCCCCTTTCCGTTGCCCAAATTAACAAATTATTAGATAATTTTGTTATTATTTTCTTTTCCAATTTTAAAATCTTGTCCCAAATTGTTTCTTCCCAGTTAAATCCCAGTTTTTTTTATCTTGGATATAATAGTCCTTAATCTGTAGATAATGAAACCATGTAATATTAGGGAATGACAATTTTAATTCTTCATGTGACTTGATGCTGGTTGTATTTTTAACTAAAATGTCTGTGTAGATTGGCCAGGTCCTCCAGCCCAACAATCTTTTTTGATGAGCCTCCATCAGGGAGACCCATAGCGGAGATTTATTATAAAAATATTTTTTTATATTTTAGCCAGGTTCTTAATAGAGAAGCTCTAACAAAATGATTTTCAAAGTTTTTTTTCATTAGTTTCCCTGTAATACCAGGTATATGCATGCCAACCCACACGTAAATCATTACCTTCCAAATTCAGGCACGCTTCTATTTTTAATGTCATCTGTTCTCTTATCCATAACAGAGCACAGGCTTCGTGATAAATCTTTAAGTCAGGGAATCCTAGACCTCCTTTTGTCTTTTTGTCAATTAAATTTGTAAATTTTATTCTCGGTCTTTTCCCATTCCAAATAAATTTCAACAAGTCTTTGTTCCATTTTTAAAATATAGTCTAATTCCTAATTATCGGTATGTTCTTGAATAGGAACAATAGTTTTGGCAATATATTCATTTTTATTAAAGTAATACAGCCCAGTAGAGATAGCTTTAGATATTTCCAAGTCTGCAAGTCCTTCTGGATTTTTTTCCCCATACCATCTCATAGTTATTTTTTAAAAGCTGGCCATTTTTTTGCCGATAACCAAATCCCTAAGTATTTCAGTTTCTTTATAATTTCCAAACATAATTTCCAAACATATCTTGCTTCTTTTTCTCCAAATTTTTGGTTAGGATTTTAGTTTTCCCCATATTCATTTTAAAACATGGTGAGTATTGTGAGCAAGGTGGGTCTTCTTAATCTTTATCTTATTCCTTATTCTTATTTATGTTGCTTTGCTACTGTTAATTTCTCTCCTTCTGCCTATTGCCTATCTGCAACGTTATTTCTCTATGGTATGTTCCCTTCTTCCTACTTCCACCCTTACTTTACATCTGCTTTATCCGCCCTTAGTTCTGTATCTCTTCCGCCTTCCATCAATTTAATCCTCCTCTTCCTACCCTCTAAGCCAGATACTCTTAATCACTTCCTCTCTTCTCTTCTTGTAATGTTTATAAAGACGAAGAGCGGCTAGACACAACAATATGGCACCAAGGTCAGGGTATAGCCTTATTGTTGATTAGTTGGTTTTATTTCATTATTTAATTTAAAAATCAAATAATTAGCGGATGTAATAATTAATAGATATTAATTTTAGGGGAGCAATTTCGCTTTCAAAATCTAATTATTAATTATCTGTGCTTTCCAATTCTTGTATTTGGTAGTGCAATTGTTGATTAATTAATTAATTCTTACATCGACTCAAGTATCTAATTCATTAAGTAGAGCACCGAATAGTTAATGAGTGATTTCTCTTTCTTTCCCATCTTATCTTGATCTTTTACTGGTATCCTTTCTTCTTCTTACTTTTTAGTTCTTATTTTTTGGGGGAAGCCCCCTTTTATCCCCAAAAGATGGAATTTTCTCAGGGAACTTACGCTCCTCTTAATCTTCTCCAGAGAGAATTTCTCAGTTTCTTCTTCTTTTTAAAATGGGTAGGCGGCGGTTGCACAAACTGTTCAGCTTGCTCCCTGTGGGGCGGCTTGTCTTCCCCCCGGTGTCACTTGGACCCACTTGATCTCCCCTCCTTGAGGGAGGGGATTCTTTGGGGTTTTCGAGCTCACCTTGGGTTCACGGCACCTTCACACTCAATCCGGTGAAGGTGGGGAGCTAAAAAGCTCTACTTAGCCGCCATGATACAGGTCCTCCCCTGGGAGCTCCCTCTCAGCGGGCCTTTCCTGTTGTCATATCCCACCGGATGATTCCTGCTATTTGAAGCACCTTTGAGCTATTTGGATTATTGCCTTTGGGACTTGCTTCCTTTATTAATCCTGGGATTTTTACCCTTCCTTTTGCTTACAATGTGTTTCCCTTTTTAAATGGGTTTCTATTAATAAACTGTTTATTACCACGTGTGGTTTCCTGGTGAGTATTGTGAGCAAGGTGAATTCCTGCTGAGGTGCAACCAGAGGGTGGTCCAGAGATGGAAATGCTTGGTTGTTTCATTGCTGGCTGCTACTTCCTGATGGATATCAGGTGGTGCAATACCAGCTAAACAGTATAATTTCTCCAGCATTGTAGCGTGTAGATATCCTGTGATATCATGGCATTTCTCATTAAGAGCCACACCCACTGTTTTAATGTGGTGAGATGTATTCTACACAGGGCATGCATATTCAGCAACAGAGTAGCAAAGCATGAGAGCAGATGTCTTCACTGTGTCTGGTTGAGATCCCCAGGTTGTGCCAATCAGTTTTCGTATGATATTATTTCTATGGATAAGGATCTTGTAATTGTTTTGTATGTGGGTGACTGCTACATACACACATACACACTGGTCACTATATTATAGGAGTAAAAGTTTTTACATTTGTTTGGTTCAGCAAAACTGAAAGAGGAGAATGGAAAGATTATGAAAAGAAATGAAAGAAAGGGTTTCTCCTTTCATGGTGCATTGACCCTGGGTTGTAGTCTGAACTTCAGATGAGTTAGATAGGACTCAATACCTTGGGTACCTCATCTGAGGTACCCAAGGTTCAGAGTTCAGAGTTGATGTACCATCCCCCAAACATGGGGCCATCAGCTAGAACTGCATAAAAACTATAGCTGTGTGGTTTTAAATTATTAATTCCCATAGCCAGAACTTGATTAAGAATTTAATGAATCCCCCACACCTGGGGAATGAAGGGTGGGTACCAACCCAAGTTCATGGAAGTCTTTCATGATCTTCAGTCAGCTTCCCTTCATCTAGCTTCCTATCTAAGATTGGGAAGTGGGAAGCCAAGTGGGGATCATGGAGCCTATAGTTTTCCACCATCCTGAATCAAGCTCCCTACTGCCTTCCATGCATGCCTTGAGATAAATATTTGCTTTAACTTCTCTCAGACATGCCGGATATGTTGCCATTTGTGATCTATGTATATATCCTGCAGTTATTTATTTTGCACACTTGAAAAATATAACCATGAATCTTTTTTGTTTTTCAAAAAGTTTATCTTATACACTAAGGAATTTTACTCTGCTTGAGACCTCTTCTTCATTTTTAACATACAACAAATGTACTCCAAAATACATACTGGAGAAAATCGGCATTGTATAGTGGCTCCAGTTTCAGAATATTTGTTTCTCTCTGTTTGTACCCAACAGCAAATCTTCGTCCAGGAGCAGAGCAGAAAATTGTGTTTATTACAGCTCGTGTCCATCCGGGGGAAACACCGTCATCTCTTGTTTGCCAAGGTGAGTGACTTCATCTGGCAAAATTTGAAATTAAAGCCAGAAATTGACACTTATTTCTCTTGTCCTTAACCTTTAAAGCCCTTAACATTTGCTGCCGAATGCATTTGATATAGTTGTGTCTTTGGTTTAAAATGTTAAGTCAAGTCTTCACCCAGGATTAGAATCTAAAAAATGATAAAATGTCCATTGGCTCATCTGAAGCAAATTTGAATAATATAGTCCAGGTAGCTATAAAAGTCACAGCCCATCTCTAATGGGAGCCTGGTTTGGGGAGGCAGAAACAAAAAAAATTGATGTATGTATGGAGTAGGACATAGATACTGTGAAAAAAGTATTACTTTTATAGCCGCCATCCCATATCCACCACATTATCAGCATATTCTCTGTTATTGTATTCAGACCAAGAGTCCATACCACTTCAACCATAATTATTATACTATGATTTGAAGAAACTGCTCACTTGCTGTGTTTATCGTTTTGAGGAGTGATCCTTTTATATATGGGACAATTTGGATGAGGTTAAAAAGAACATGTAAATCCTTTCTTCCTTTCCTTGTCTGTTTGTTTAAAATTATGTCCTGGTTTATGAGCATAATTTTCAGTGCAGATTTTATAAAAAGTAGTTGAATCTATAATACTCATTTTAAATTCCATTATCAACATTATCATGAACTCAATTCACATAGATATAGATATGAAGAAAAAGGCTATCCTTATGGTATTCAGGTCTTAAATTGTAATGTGATAGCCTTTTTTCTCTGAATGTGATATTTATGTTGCTGCATTTCGCAAAGACCCAAATATCAGGTTGGAATGCAACCTTGCATATGATAACATGAAAATGTTCATACAATTGCAGTTGTGTGGGCCTTCAGAGACTGAAAAGAAAACATATTAACCAAGATTTGTAAAGAATTTACTCATGCCATGGTCATGTAAACACATACACACATAAAGGTGTTAGAGAAGGAGAAAAAACAAGCACTTTTCTTGCTCCTTTCCAAATTATATATGTAGAAACATACATAACTAAAATGCAAGTATTTGAAGTATGAAAAAATGCATTAATCAATAGAAAAATGTGCAAAAATGTGTATTGTTGAGCCGTGTTTATCATGTGTGGGACAAACCATTTTTGTTTTCCAGTTTCTGCACTCCCATGATGCCTTAGCAAGCTCCTTTTTTAGTTGAGCAGGTCGCTATACCCCCCATCCTTCCAAAATGGATCCAACTCAATGCATTCAATGCTTATGAGGTGGTGACAAATCAAATCAAAAGTATAATGCTGTAATCACACATATTCATAGAATCATAGAGTTGGAAGAGACCACAGGGGTCATCCAATCCAACTTCCTGCCATGGAGGAATATACAATCAAAGTACTCCTGACAGATGGCCATCCACCACATTCTGAAGTAGCATATTCTACTGTCAAAAAACTGTTCCTTCTAATAAGCAAGGGGGCAAAAGCAAAACAAGCACATGAGGCTGTCCTATCTTAGAAAGATAAAATTCCATATATTTTTTCGATGTCTTCTCATTATATAGCTTATCTGGCATTCTATCAAATGGCTTGAAATGATACTCTGTTCAGTGCCAAGAAGGATTGTTGGCTTTTTAAAAAATTATAGTGGACATCCTTTTTTGTGTTAGAAAAAGAATCTGAAATTCATTGCCTAAGTTTGGATCATCACTGTGAATTCCATCTCATATGCATGCAATTGAGCTTCAGCTGATTAAAATGCTGCACTTGTGTTCTCAGGATGTTGGGTATTTGTTCCTTGATGAGGGTGATGATTTTCCAGCAAACTTATCAGAGATATCATCCCAGAATCTTTACAAATAACAAAAAATCCCATAAGTATAAACAAAGAACCATTACTGTTCTCCATTCTGAGCATAAGTAACTACTGTCTTTCTCACTCAAACAATACATCTTTAGGGAGTACATATAGCTTTGAGTTTGGAAACTCAGGAAATGTGTTTTTCCCCTATTGAAATAAGCAATTGTCTATGATATATGAAATTTTTCATATTTTTCAGGTACTATTAATGGTCTGCTTTTCATTTTCCCTCCATTTCTCCCCAATAGAGTATTTTGTACCATCAGGTGTGTGCACATGGACACACAGACACATATACACAGAGAATAAAACAATTTATCTAGAGTTGAATTACATTTTTTAAAATCTCTAGAAAGATTTCCACTGGACATTTCAAACGGCTATGATAATAATATCAAAATGACTATTAATATTGTGCTTATGCTTTCAAATTTATTTATGGAAGCCACATGGGTTTCCAAAGACTTTCTTGGAAAATTAATGTGCAGACATGTTTTTGCTGGTTCCTTCCCCTAGATTATAGGCCACCTTCAAAGGCATTTTTTTTCATGAAAAAGACAATTATACTGCTTCATACATTGCAGTTCTGTCAGACTTGGAAAAAATCCATAATTCCTTACATCAAAGAAGGCAGAATTTCAAGTCTCCAGAAAATCACTGGGTGACAATAATAGGCTCAAAATATAGATTGGCATGTTAGTCTCCTGACCCTCCAAATGATGAAGATGGTCTTGATTTTGCGATGTAGTATAAAATCAAAGGAGACTCAAAAAGTGGGGTGGTATTCTGTTGCCCACCATATACATTTCTGTTTTCCTTGTAGTCTTTCCACTTTCCATCCAAAATTCTCCATCACAATTTTATTTCTAAGCTGTAGGAAATGAGCAGAAAGGGCAGTGTTAGAATCAAAGATGATCCAATGGAAGAAAGAGTTGGAGATGCAGGACAATGAAGGAAGCTATGGAATTCACAACTACAGGATTTAGTCATGACAATCAACTTGAACAAATTTATGAACTCATGGAGGATATAACCAGTCAAAAAGCGTCAACATGGATTTGAATTCTTGCCTAGCCATAAATACACAGTAGGTCATCTTGGGTGAGTCATACTCTTGCAGACTAAGAAAAGGGCAATGGAAAACCTCCTCTGAACAAGCTTTACCAAGGAAACCCCATGATAGGGTTGCCATAAATCAGACTTGTTTCAAAAGTATACTTCAAGAACAACTACAGTAGTGATAATGGATATATTACTTCTTGCATTAGAGGCAATGGAGCACTGTGTACCAGCTAGAAGGTGACATGAGGAAGAATATGTTATTGCTATTGTCTACTTTTCTTTCAGCTGTTTTTTTTTATATTCTCGTTATTATCTCTATTTCCCTCATTCCATATTGCTTATATCCCTGACTAGAAGCTCCCATGTGCTCAATTATTATTATTTTACAACCTCATCAGACAGGGCTTTTTTCGGCGGCATATGCCGGTTTAGCCATGGAGCCCGCCAGCTCCCATCCCACAGTGTAAAACTGGCAAGGCTCCATGGCTAAACTACAGCAGAACTAGTGTATGCTGCCATGATGGCAACATGGGAGACTTCCCATGTTTCGCTGGCAACAATGGGGGAAGCCAGGTAGCTAATCCTTCCCCTCATGGGATGGGTTGTGGGTACATTGGGTGACGTAGGGCTCGGGGCAACATGTTCCCTACACCCTCCGATGGGCATTGCCAGATTTGCCATGATCTGTGGCAATTCTGGCAGCCTAAGTCATTGGGAGGGAAGTTTGTTTGCACTACATCTGAGTGTGAAGTTACACACTCAGTGAAATTACAATTGAGGTCTGGGCAGTTATTTACTTACTTACTTAGGCGATCCCTCGTTGGACGAGTAAGATGGTCTTCCATCATGGGTTTCCTTGTGGGTCCGTAGGTGGCTGTGGAGCCCTATTCTTGCTCTGCATCTTCTTCCGCAGTGAGGGCATTGGTTTCCAGGTGGAAGGCAGTCCCGGTCGGGGTTGGCTTGGCGCGCCTTCCTCCTGGCACGTTTCTCTCTTTCACCCTCCACTCGTGCCTCCTCGAATTCTGCAGCACTGCTGGTCACAGCTGACCTCCAGCTGGAGCGCTCAAGGGCCAGGGCTTCCCAGTTCTCAGTGTCTATGCCAGAGTTTTTAAGGTTGGCTTTGAGCCCATCTTTAAATCTCTTTTCCTGTCCATCAACATTCCGTTTTCCGTTCTTGAGTTCGGAGTAGAGCAGCTGCTTTGGGAGACGGTGGTCAGGCATCCGGACAACGTGGCCTGTCCAGCGGAGTTGATGTTGGAGGACCATCGCTTCAATGCTGGTGGTCTTTGCTTCTTCCAGCACACTGACGTTTGTCCGCTTGTCTTCCCAGGAGACTTGCAGGATTTTCCGGAGGCAGCGCTGATGGAATCATTCCAGGAGCTGCATGTGACGTCTGTAGACAGTCCACGTCTCACAGGCATATAGCAGGGTTGGGAGGACAATAGTTTTATAGACAAGCACCTTGGTATCCCTACGGATGTCCCAGTCCTCAAACACTCTCTGCTTCATTCGGGAAAATGCTGCACTTGCAGAGCTCAGGCGGTGTTGTATTTCGGCGTCGATGTTGACTTTGGTGGAGAGGTGGCTGCCAAGGTAGCGGAAATGGTCGACATTTTCTAATGTTACACCATTAAGCTGTATCTCTGGCATTGGAGAGGGGACAGCTGGTGACTGCTGGAACAGCACTTTGGTTTTCTCAATGTTCAGTGACAGGCCAAGCTTTGTGTATGCTTCTGCAAAGGTGTTGAGAGTGGCTTGTAGATCTTCTTCCGTATGCGCACAGACGACATTGTCATCAGCATACTGGAGTTCTATAACAGATGTTGTTGTGACCATGGTTTTGGCTTTCAGTCTGCTGAGGTTAAACAGCTTGCCATCTGTCCAATAGATTATTTCCACTCCGGTGGGAAGCTTCCCATCAACAAGGTGAAGTATCATAGCAATGAAGATGGAGAATAAAGTTGGGGCAATAACACATCCCTGTTTGACACCCGATTCCACCTTAAATGGGTCGCTTTGGGAGCCATTGCTGTCCAAGACTGTTGCCATCATGTCATCGTGGAGGAGCCGCAGGATGTTCACGAATTTGCTTGGGCACCCGATTTTTTGGAGGATGGTCCAGAGAGCGCTGCGATTCACTGTGTCGAATGCCTTTGCAAGATCGATGAATGCCATGTACAGAGGTTGATTTTGTTCTCTGCATTTTTCTTGGAGCTGTCGTGCAGTGAAGATCATGTCCACGGTTCCTCTGGAGGGGCGGAAGCCGTTCTAGGATTCTGGGAGGGTGTCTTCTGAGAGGGGCAGAAGGCGGTTTGCAAGGATTCTTGTGAGGATTTTTCCAGCAGAGGTTAGAAGGGAGATACCTCGATAGTTTCCGCAGTCTGTTCTTTCCCCTTTTTTTTGAAGAGAGTGATGATGGTGGCATCCTTGAAGTCTGCTGGGATTTTCTCGGTCACCCACACTTTTTCTATGAGCTGGTGGAGTTGGTGTGTCAGCTCGGGTCCTCCCTCTTTAAAGATTTCAGCAGGGATCCCATCTGGTCCGCTGGCTTTGTTGTTCTTTTGTTGGCTGATGGCATTGCTGACTTCTTCCAAACTAGGCAGTGCTGCAAGCTCATCCCTGGTTTGTTGTTGCGGGATTTTTGAGAGGACCTCTTCGGCCACATTGGAGCTGCGGTTTAGGAGGCTTTGGTAGTGTTCTTTCCAACGTAGTGCAATTGACTTTTGATCCTTCAGGAGTTTGGTTCCGTCTGATGAGCGTAGAGGCTGTATGCCATGGTTTCTTGGTCCATAGATGACCTTTGTGGCTTTGAAAAATCCTTGAGCATTATGGGTATCTGCCAGGTGTTGGATTTCTTCAGCCTTCTTTGTCCACCAGATGTTCTTGAGTTCTCTTGTCCTTCTTTGGACCTCAGCTTTTGCACTGGCGTAGATCTTTTTCTTAGCAGCACAGTTGATGTCTCTCTGCCATGTTTGGAAGGCTTTCCTTTTCTTGTCGATTAGCTGTTAGATCTCGGTGTCATTTTCGTCAAACCAATCTTGATGTTTCTTGGCTTGGTATCCAATAGTTTCTTTGCAGGCTTGGATGATGGAGGTCTTCAGTTTGTTCCAATGGTCCTCAACATTTTCGGGGTGTAATGTGGGTAGATGGTCCTTGAGTGCTGTTTGGAGATGGGCTCGCCTGGAGGGCTCCTGAAGGGCTTGGGTGTTCATTTTGCGCCTTGTCTTTCTTCCTTGGAGTCTGCGCTTGGGGGCGATCTTGATAGCCATCATGGATTGGATTAGCCTGTGGTCGGTCCAGCAGTCGTCAGCACCTGTCATGGCTCTTGTGAGGAGCACGTCACGGCGGTCTCTGGCACGTGTGATTACATAGTCTAAGAGGTGCCAGTGCTTTGACCGGGGGTGCTTCCATGATGTCTTGAACTTGTTTTTCTGACAAGGTTGTGCTCCGCACATTTGGTGAGAAGCAGGATGCCATTCGAGTTGCTGTTTCCAACCCCGTCTTTTCCTATGGTGCCTGGCCACAGGTCGAAGTCTCGCCCGACTCTTGCATTGAAGTTCCCCAGGAGGATGATTTTGTCCTCCTTAGGTATCCCCGATAGGACGGTGTCCAGCTGACAGTAGAATTTCTCCTTGATGTCTTCATCAGCATCTAGTGTTGGTGCATAGGCACTTATGATGGTTGCCCGTTGGTTTTTGGCAAGATCAATTCGGAGGGTGGAGAGTCGTTCGTTGATGCCAGTGGGTGCTTCGGACAGATGTTTCATCAGATCATTTCTGATGTCGAAGCCAACTCCATGCAGTCTTTGGTCTTTTTCGGGCAGTCCCTTCCAGAAGAAGGTGTAGCCTCCTTTTTCTTCCTTCAGCTGTCCCTCTCCTGCTCTCCGGGTCTCCTGAAGGGCTGCTATGTCGATGTTAAAGCATCCCAGCTCCCTTGCAATGATGGCAGTTCTGCGTTCGGGGCGTTCACTGTCACTGTTGTCCATCAGTGTCCGTACGTTCCACGTACCGAAGTTCATTTTTCTTTTTTGACCGCAGGATGGTGACCGCACTGGACGCGGCAGTCCAGTCAGGGATAAGAGAGGCAGACTATGTTTAGGGCACCTTTTCTAGCCCCCTCCCCATGTGGGGTGAGCAGAGTGGGTCCTAAAAAGGGCTGCTCACTCGCGGATACAGCTGCCGAACTACTCAACTGCCTTGGACCTTGAGGTAGAACGACTGAGTCTGTACCCACCGCCCATGTGCCAGTCTGTGACTAGGGGCTTCCAGATTTCACAGTCCTGCCCCCGTCACCACTCGCTGATCGCCATGGGACTTTTGTTGGTTTGTTTTTTTATTTTCTTTGGAAGACGCCTGTGCGTGGGTTTTTTAATGTGTGGAGGTCAGTGCACAACTGATCAACACACAGTCTTCACAGAGTGAGGTTCCATTGGTGATGTAGTTTAACACAATGACCATGGCTTCTCAGTCTGTTGCAGCCTTCTTCCGCCTTTGCAGCCGTTGTAACATGTGCCATGTTATCCTCCGCCTGCTCCGCCGTTGAGGTCTTTGGGTCTTCGGACTGTGCTTGGTCTGGGACCTCCCCCGCGGCCACTCCTGGGAGTGCAGGACTCCAGTTGTTGTGCCCACAGGTTCATTGGAACATGCAAGCCCCCTCACCATGACAAGGTGACAGTCCATCGAGGGGGTCTGGGCAGTTAAAGAATATGGTGTAAGTAAGTGCACATCTCCCTTTTGCAAGGCATGGCCCTATAAGTCCGTCTGTTCTAATCAATGTAATGTTGTAAATTCATTGGTATACCTCCACCAACAGTGTTTTTCAAGCATACTTGCTGGCATATTGATCATGGGGGCAGGGCATCTTAAATAGCATTGCCATAGAGGGACATTTTGTTAAATCATAAAGCCCCCTAGCCTATGGATCTTGAGTATAAGCTTCTGTCCTATAGTCAAGAAAAATGCTACTGCCTTTTAATATATTGTTGCCATCAGTGAACAATTAAAAAGTAATACTCAAGAATTGTTTGATATTATTTACTAGAGCAAAGCAAACCTTGCAGCCATATGATCAATGCAATAAAGCACTGTCATTCCATTTCCCCCACCTTTTGCTGCTTTGAAAAAAAGAAGTCTTTTATCTGTGTTCAACAGCAGGAATAGCACTGGGATTTAACAGTAAGTTTGCAAAAACAGCCCAATAGCTTCCTATCTCTAAGCAAGCCTAGCAAATAGGTCAGACAAAAGATGGCAAGAGGTGATGGGGCCTTGCCAGAAGAGATAGGATCACTGCAGATTTAGATTTCATTTTTGTGAAATATTTCAGTTTTTCTAGGGGATTAGGAAGTCCCCTATGGGGAAAAAGAACTGAATTAACTATTTTTCTACCTGTGGGCCTTCTGTAATCTCAAAATGATGGTATCTGCAGATTGGGATAGGAAGGTAAATTTGGCTTGATACCTTCTGAGCCATTCTCTGACCTGAAACAACTACAAAAATGCAGAAACTGTACTTTCCCCCATAATCCAGCAAAACCACCACAAGGAAATGTTGCTTAAAGCAGCATGTCAAATATTCAGGAACAGATAAGTCTGAGTCCTGATCATCTGTATAAACTTCTGCCCGTGAAAGTTTGCTAACTGTGTTTCTATTTTCTTTCAATTGTGTAATGGTATTTCATCTTCATGGCACCATTGAGTAAAAGTCTCCCTCTGAGACTATGGTACCCAGCTCTCTAATGAATACGACCCAGAACAAGAACTCTTCAGATGAAGTTAACTGCAGCAAGGAGGGCTATCTGAGAGAAGGTGCTTGCTAAGAGCTCTTTATTTCCTGCCCTAGTTAGTCATGCATTCAGGGCATCCAAACATGTTATTATGTTCAATCTGCATACTGAGTGTATTTCCATTGGAATTTAGAGCAAAAAATATGGCTTCCTGTGTTGCCTTCAGGACAATGGGGGGAAGTCAGGCAGCAGACGCGTCCCCCGTGGGATGTAAGTCGGGCAATGGTGGGTGGGAGGCTATGGGTTCTCCACACACCTCGCCGGGACCCCACGGATTCACCATGATGCATGGCGAATCCAGATGCCAATGTGATAAGGTCTTGACACACTTGTAAAGTAGCTAAAGTGGCAGTGAATTGATTCAGGGCAGTTGGAAGTAATGTGCTTATTACATATTCCACATGTAGTATTTATGTCCCAGACACACTTTCCTCACAGAAATCATATGAAAAACCACCTATCCCTACTGTAGTCGAAAATCCTTTTTGTTCAATTGGTTATTATAATGAGTTTTACGACCTGCAATAGTACATTGTTTCTTCAGTAAAATGAACTTGCTATATATATATAGCCTGCAGCAAAATATTTTTGTTGTCTGGCAGCCATCAGAAATGGGCAAGCAAGTCCTTGTTTCTATGGCACCTGGAGCTGTACCATGTAAATAAAAGAACAAACTCAACCCTGCTGATAAGGGGCATAGCTACATGGCAGCAGTACTTTATTTTAATATGCATCTTCAATGGGGAAAATCAAACCTTTTCTGTGAAGAAGTCCAGTTGATATGGCAACCAGCAAGCCATGTCTGCTGTAGCAGCTAGAACAATCTCCATGTGCGACTTTCATCTCGAATTCAGGTGAAGAGATTTCTGATGCATGCAGTATTCTGTGGACATAAACCTCCCTGAGGAAACCTATCTTTTTGTTAAATAAATCACTTCTCTTTCTCATTTGTCTGTGGAGTACTCATGATCCATCCCAAAGAAGTAAGAGCTTGATTGGTAGATATTCAGTCACAAACTTTATTAGACAATTTCAACACACATACACTCTTCTTTGCATTCTGTCTGGAAAGTCTAGTTTTATTACAGTATGATTATTGGCATCTACAGATTCATTTCTATCCTTTCAAAAAACATTGATATTTATGCAAGCCACTACTTCCAACTTAAAAGCCCCACACTCTAGTCTTCTCTATGTATTTATTGATTTAATTTGGCAGAAATATTATAGGCCTTCAAATCATCTAGTTTTTAATATGGTTTACAACCAAAATCATAGAATAATAAATTTCTTGCGGAAAAGGTTAAAATAAAAAACTCATAATACAATAGAACTTTTAGCAAAATATGTTTTCTTGTCTCCTTTTCCCTTTTCTTTTGTGAGATGACAATTTAGCAATGTATTTTGGAGAGAGTTCTAAGAGCTTTCCATCCTTTTGCTCCTCCTTTTCCCCATAGTATAACCAAGAACAATGGTTCTCAACCTGTGGGTCTCCAGATGTTTTGGCCTTCAACTCCCAGAAATCCTAACAGCTGGTCAACTGGCTGGGATTCCTGGGAGTTGTAGGCCTAAACACCTGGCGATCTACAGGTTGAGAACCACTGACCTAGAATGTGCTGTCTACCAGAGAAACTAAAGCAGTTTAGATTCCACAACTGGGATAATATGGATCTGGTATTAGTGGGATCTCAGTTGCTATTACAACATTGGAAGCTTGACAATAGTTAATCAGATAGAAAGACATCCTTGTTTGGTTTTTTAAAATTTATCATACTTAGTGTCTGTACCTTCTAATATAGACAAGTGGGTTGCTTTAATTATCCAGGGATGGCAAGTGATAACAATCTGAGTAAGTGTGTATCTACACTGTAGAATTAAGGAAATTTGACCCCATTTTAATTGCCATGGCTCAGTACTATGGAATCATGGCAGTGTAGTTTGGTGAGGTACCAGCACTCTTTGGCAGAAAAGGCTAAAGACCTTGTAAAACTACAACTTCTATGATTACGTAGCATTGAGCCTGACAATTGAAATGGTTTCAGTCTGCATGAATGCTACGATGTAGATGCAACCTAAATAGTCTCATTTCACCAACTCATTGCAAAATAACCATGAAAAGCAGACAAGAAAACTATGGAAATAATAGTAATCAAAATAATATTCAACTGATACTGGATGTCAAAACCTTTTTCCTTGATGTATGATGTGATCAGATTTCAAAGAAAGGCAGTGAAAGAAAAGGGTACAAAGAAAGAAAATCCATGTTATTAATATATATAACTGGATATTAAAATCGAATTAGTGAATTTCCCAAATACATTCTCCATGGGTCATATCCTCATCTGAAGTGAGTGACTCAAAAAAGTTCATTGTTTTACAGGAAAGGGTTACCTGAAAGGAACCAAAAACTGTTCTAGACCGAGGTGTATTGGCGGATCTATATGGGAAGCATTTATTTTATGCATACATCCTACATGTTTTTGGCACTGTTCTCTACACAATAGTTGACTTATTAAAAATTCTTCTGAGGTCTCTGCTTGGGTGAAGGAGGTCGCACATTCTGAGGTCAGCAGTAGTGCTTACATTAATTCTGTCCATAATTGTGGCAATTTAACTATCCTCCTTTCACTCAGAACTTATATGTCTCCCTGAAAATGCAGCTATCAGTTTTCTCAAGGTTGCGACCCCTTCATATTTGACATCACGAAAGCAGAACCCATTCCATATTCTTATTCATTTCTATAGAGTTAACATTTTGCTGCATTTAACACTAGCTAATTCTCTTAAAATGAGTACCATAATCCAGCAATTTTTTTACTGCTGTCTGAATCACACAAAAGTCACAAGGGGGACTAACTCGGAATAATAATGAACAGGCTTGCCATTCTCTTTCTGAATGTCTTTGAAGGGATTCAGATAATTCCAAAGTAATTCATTAAGAAAACCTATATTGTCTAGTCCCGGCATAGTCCTCATGAGATCCCTCTTTTGTATGTATCATAGAAGGGAGGGGGAAATAAGCTCCCCCAGTGAAAGGTAAGCAACAGATTTCAAGGGGTGGAGGAATTTTCTAACTGCTTCCCTGTGTGTTAGGAAAATTAAAGACAAGAAAAGCCCAAGCAAGAAAGCCACCCACTCAGTCCCAGATAGGCAAGCAAATTTATGAACCCCTGGGGCAACAAGAGAGCAGCTGCACCATCTCTCCAATATGTGCTTTCACTGACGAGTCTGACACATTCTTTCAAGCTATAATTTTACAGGCTGTTCCTGTAGCATAAATTAAGCTCTGGTAGATTATTTTTTTATAGCTTCTAAAAGGTTTGGTTGCTAAGCAAGCTAAATTAGCTGCAAGGGTGATCTGCTCTTAAGTTTGGGGCATTTTCTTATCACCCTGCATGTATGAATGTATTCATTTAAATCTCTTCTCAGCCCCACCCTTTGTACCAATAGCAGGGTGCGTATGTGCTTTCAAGCAGTCTGTCGACTTGTGGCAACAGCATGAATTTCATAGCAGTTTCTAAGACATGGAATATTGCGAGCTCCTTCTTAAAATGTTGATCTTTCCAGAATTCACACAAAGTCCATTAATGTAATGGATCTTTAAAAAATGATTGAAGAGCTTTGGGATTCCGAACACTATAATCCAAAACTATAATTTTTCATAACTTTACAAATTAGTTATGCATGGGGGGGAAAGCATAAAATTCTGGGTCACCATGTTAAGAGCATCAGTCCAAAAGTCCAGACTGAAATATAAGGTCTTCTATTGGGCTAAAATCATTGGGGATCAAAGAACAGTTTAAATTCTTTTTGGAAGGCAACGAGTTGCAAAGAAGGTGGGCTTGGGGATAATGTGTACATAGTAACCCACCATCTTTACTGGGATGCTTGTACTGTTCTGCAGCATTTTAGTTCTGCCTTTTTAGAAACTGCGAACCTAATCTAGACTGTCACCCTCATCACATGGGCTGCTGGAATTGCCACGCATTGTGGGGAATCTGCCAACCATTGTTGGTGTGTGTGGGGAACCCGTTGCCCCATGCTCCGCATTGCCTGGCTTGGCAGAAAGCTGATCCCACTGGGGAAAGCATCAACTGAGTGGTTCCCCCCCATTGCTTCCTGTGAAACATGGGAAGCCACCTATGTTGCCACCATTGGGGCATACATCGGCTCTGCACTAGCTGACCCACAGACACCCACTGGAAGTTCCTGTGTCATGAGATGGGAGTTGGCAGGTTCCTTGGATCAACTAGGACTGAACTGGTGTATGCTGCCAAAATAAGCCCCATCTGATGAGGTTGTTAATGTGATGAAGGAAGCAACAGAGGTCATCACTGAGTATATATAAGGCTTTCTCATTAGTAGCGATAGTTAAAAGCACCTCATAGTTATTAGAAGCAATCAACCTGGGACACATTAAGGCCCCATCTAAATTGACCATTTAAGGTGGTTTGAAGCTGGCAAATTGCAGTGGCCAAACAAACAGCCACAAAAGTGCAAGAAAGAAAGCTATTAAAACACATTAGTGCTGTATGGTTTGTGTAGTCACTACCTGGGCCTTAATCTGGTTCCAGAATTTTTTTATGTAATCATCTGCATAGCAAAACAACTTCATTCAATACTAGTTTGAAGCTGCATTAAATGGCCAGTGTAGATGTACCCTACTCATGATGTACCCTACTCATGATGTACCCTACTCATGATCCATCCCAAAGAAGTAAGAGCTTGATTGGTAGATATTCAGTCACAAACTTTATTAGACAATTTCAACACACATACACTCTTCTTTGCATTCTGTCTGGAAAGTCTAGTTTTATTACAGTATGATTATTTCATGGTAGACTACGCGGAAACCTTTAGGCTTTTCTCATCCATCTTGCAAGGCAAAAGACTTAAGGATTGCTGTGTATGTGTGTGTGTATAAAACTTTAAATATTTGCAGCTGCCAGAGCGATCATGACAGAATGTGTAATGCATTACATGTAATGAAGAACATGAGTAAAATAATGATTTATGAAATAAAAATGCTAATTAAAGAAAAATACTGCATCCATCCTGTTAAAAGCCTCTTCCACTGTAAGTGAAGTTTATTGCTAAAGTCCAGCTTGAATAAAAAGGCAGCAAAAAGGAAACAGGGAGGGAATTTTGCAGTTTGGAAACTTAGAAGCAGGTGGGGTGTTTTTCATGAAGGGGGGGTGGGCGGTGGGGGGCGGGGGTGGAGAACACTGGGAAGTTTGAAGCAAGTCTGAATTTCCATTTCAGTTTCTGTTTTCTAGGCAGTGGCTAATGAAAGAGAAAGGGCATTGTTCACAATGTATTGGTCATTTGCTGCAGATGGCCCAAAGGTGGTCTTCCACCAATTTTAGCCATACTTCTTCCAGACTCGGCATGAGTACTGCTGCTTACTAATAATCTTATCATTGCCCAAGTCAGGAGCTTCCCTTACAACACGAGCAATTTCCTACGAAAAGCCTACATACATTGCATCAAAATAGTGCCCGAGGCTATGATTTGATGGCTTGCAACAAAATGAGTGGTACAGGTGCAAACTACCATGTTTCTAGGGAACCTTGGCAAGTAACAGAACGAGCAGACAACTGAGCAAGCAGCAAGCAAAGTCAGGATATTTTAGCCCATCACATAAAATCACAAGCACAGAGTCTCATTCTAGTGTGATTTTCCAGTCATTTTTACAGCTGCTTTTTCTCAAAGTTAATGTAAAAAAATAAATCAAAGCCCTCTAAGCAGACAGCAGACAATCATTTTGCACACAAATGTGGATTTGATCCCTTAAAATCCAGCCTCCTGGTCTGGTTATGCAAGTTGTGTTAATACTGTGGAATTGTTATCCTGCTCTTCAAATGCCATTTATTTTCAGTAAACTTGGGTCACAACATATACAAATATGAGCATCATTTTCCTCCATATTTCAGTTTTTTAAAATCTCATTTTTACCATTCCATTCCTGAAGAATCTTGAGGCTTCTACACACATTATTGCAAAAGCAAAATAAGGTCTCCTCCATTAGCATTAGGTGATACAAGTTGAGTAATCTTTACCCAAAATGCTTGGAACCAGAAATGTTTTGGATTTTGGAATTTAGGATTTTTTAAATTACCTTTATTTGCATATACATACACAATAAAATATGTTGGAGATGGAACCAAGGTTTAAACAGAAAATTCATTTATGCTTCATATTCACATAAACTTTATATCATATTTTAAATAGGTTTGCATATAAAACAAAGTTTGTATACATTGAACTATTTAAAAAGCATGTACAGAGTACAAACAGAAGTTACAAACATCTGACTTACATATGACTCCTAGTTGAAAACAGGGGTGAGACAATAGGAAGCAAGAGGGAAAGGTATCTCACTGAAGTTTTATCATCAATCCTTGTTTCCACAACAACCCCAAATATTCAAAATTCAAATATCACGGGGTTAGAAAGTGAGGTGAAATCTTCTGAATAGGAGCACAGACAGCAAAACAACAATTCGGGGGTGTTAACCCTTTACTATGCTATCCAAAACTCTTTTCTTTTTTTTGCTGGAGTTACACTTTAAAATGTACCTGTTCTGACTGACATATAAATTCAACTTTCAAATTCAAGAACAAACCTAAGAACCTATCTTGTTCATAACCTGGGAACTGCCTGTATTTCATACTTTAGAATTCTGGATAAGGGATGATCAGCTTCTACTTCTAATTTATGAGGCTCTATCCAGATTACACTTACACTGTAGAAATATGTTTTGATGCAACTTTAACTGTTGTAGCTCAAAGCTATGGAATCCTAGGAGTTGTAGTTTGGTGAGGCACCAGCAGTCTTTTGTAGAGAGGGCTACCCTAGCCCTTATGTTCAGACAGATTGACAGACTCTCTTATGACAAAGTGACATAGGAATGCATATTTGGCTGGAGTCATAGGAGAGGATCTTCTCTGTTGCAGCTTTTACTATGTGGTATGCTCTCCTCATTGAAAGCATGTAAGCTCCCAGTGTCAAATGTTGATATCATTCACTAAATACCATCTGTTGCGGTTTGTTAGTTTATATTGAAAATACACAGTAGTCTTCCCAGCTTCAGACCCCAAGTTGAAAATACACAGAGTATAAAAGGAAAAAATGTCTTTACTCTTGAGTAGTCAACACATGTATTTTATAAAGAAAAAATACAGTAGCCTTGACAAACACATTGTCCATCGCAGAAGGAAAAAACTTACAAAACAATGCATTAATCTGCTTCTTTCCAGCAAACCTTGTAGCGTAGTTCCATCTCTGATTACTTCATTTCATCCACTACCTGCATCAAGAAAACTTCACCTGATATACATCCTAATCAGGGAGTGGTTCTTCTTCAACGCACATATACGCAAGAGATGATTCTTGTCAAGACTTACAAAACCATATACTGTAACACTCCTCCTTGTGTGTAGAGGAAAACACAATACATAATACAATTACATGGTACACTCAAAAAATCCCAAATCATTCAAAACATTCTGATGTTTCTGTACGCTCAGTGGCTTAGTTAGTACATCAGCTAGATTTAGATTTGTATTACAATATACCATATCAATTTCACCATTTTTCACTGCATCCCTTACACAACTGTACTTAATATCTACATGCTTGCTTCTTTGTTTTACTCTGGCCTGTGTTGCCATTGTGATGCATGTCTGATTATCCTCATGTGTTGTTGTTGGATCTTCAACAGGTATTTGCAAGTCTTTAAGCAGTTGTTTGATTACACAAATCTCTGTATATGCTAAGCGAAGTGCACCAAACTCAGCCTCACTGGAACTTAAAGCTACATAACTCTGCTTCTTCGACTTCCAGTCAATTACAGCATTAGAAAACTTAATTAAAACTCCTGTTGTCGATTTCCTATCAGTACAGTTGCCGAAATCACTGTCTGTATATACCTGCAAGGATAGCGAATCATCTGGACTTAATGCCAAACAAAAATCTTGTGTTTGCTTTAAATATCTTGCCACCCTCTTAAGTCCATTCCATGCAGCAATGGTTGGATTGCTTGCATATCTGCTTAGAAAATTCACAGCAAATGCAATGTCTGCTCTGGTGTAATTACATATGTTCAATAACTGACCAATAATGCTCTTATATAAGACTTTCTCTTCAAATATTTCAGCATTTTCCACTTCGTTTTGAAAACCTAAAATCATGGGTGATTTAACTCCTTTACACTCTATCATGTTTAGTTTTTCCAAAATCTGCATTATCTTCCCTTTTTGGCTTAACACAAAACCTTGTTCAGTTTTCATAATTTGTACACCAAGAAAATATTGAATTGGACCAAGGTTTCTTAACTTAAAATGTTTTCCTAACTCTTCTGCAAATTTGGCAATTTCTGCTTGCGTTTCAGCCAAAAATGATACATCATCAACATACACAAACAATACTTGATAATCATGTTGTACATTTCTTACATACACACATGGATCTGCTCTGCTTCTCTGGAAACCCATTTTGGTTAAAACATCATTTAAACAATAATTACAGACAAGTCCGGCCTGTTTCAATCCGTATAAGGCGCGATTCAGCTTAAAATACGTATTGGTATCTCTGTACTTTGAACCTGGTGGAGGTACAATATATATATATTCTCCTTTAGAGTAGCATTCAGATATGCTGTACTTATGTCAAAATGATATACCTTTAAATTCAAAAGGTTAAAATCAATCTTACAGAATTAGGACTAACAGTGGGCGAATACACCTCTGTGTAATCAATGTCCCTAATCTGTGTAAACCCTCTAGCAACAAGACGCGCTTTGTACCTTACTTGACCATTAGCATCAATCTTTTGCTTAAAAATCCATTTTGTGTCAATAGGATTACTCCCTCTTGGTAAATCTGCAGGTTCATACACATTTAACCTTTTGATGCTTTTCATCTCTTCATCTATAGCCTCTAACCATTTTTCTTTCTCTTCTTGTGGCAAACTTTCTATTTCCTCAAAACTTTGAGGCTCATAATTAACTAAACATACTCTTACATTTTGTATTGTGAACCTGTCAGGTTTCTTTCTGGTTCTCTCACTTCTTCTGAGTAAAATTTCCTGACTAGTTCCCTCTTCAGGATCTTCATTCACCTCATCATCCTCATCTGAGGGTCTAGGCCTCTTAAATTTTCTAATTATAGGCTTACTTATGAGATGAGGTGTAGCAGCACTTTCTTGCTTTGTGTTTTGAAATAGGAAAGAAAACTTCCTGATTAGCATGAATCTTATCCCAATTCTGGCTACAGGCAAAGTTAGCAGATCTTGATATAACAATGTTTCCTTCATTATCTAAAAACCGCCAAGCTTTGGCTCCCTGTGCATAGCCAACCATTGTTAATCTCCTGGCTTTATCTTGGCCTTTCCTTCTCAATGGTTTGGGTATGAACACCCATGCCTGTGTCCCAAAATTCCTTAAATGCCCTAACGGAGGCTTCTTGCCATATAACATAAAATAAGTGTTCTGAATAGGCTCACACCAGAGTCTATTAATTAAATAACATGCAGTCATTACTGCTTCTCCCCATAGATTTTGAGATAATCCAGAATCTTCTAACAAAGAATCTTTCACTGTTTGAACTTTTCTTACCAGTCTTTCTATCTTTCCATTTTCTGCACTTTGATAAGCACATGTGAGTCTGTGCTTTATCCCCTCTTTTTAAAGAAAATTTTCTAAATTATGTGAGGTAAACTCTCCTCCTCTGTCAGTTTGGAGAGCCTTTACTCCTACTCCAAATTGTCTCTTTACATATGCCACCCAATTCTTAATAATCTCAAAAACTTCACTCTTTTGTTTCAACAAAAAACACCAAGAAAAACAAGAATAGTCATCTAATATACACAGTATATAACAGGCTCCACCCTTACTCGGTTGAAACGGTCCGATTAAATCAGCATGTACTAACTGAAACTTTTCTTCTGAGTTTCTTAAACTTTTCTTACTAATTGGAGCTGACTGTGCTTTAGTTTTCTTACATTCATCGGAATCTAGAAATGTTGTGCAATTTTTTAATTTTATACCTTCACTAAACTCTGGCATTTTATACAACACTTTGAAACTTGGGTGACCTAATGTTCTATGTAAATCATGAATGCATCCCTGGTGTAATGGAGCATTCTTACTTACTACATTTACATCACTTGTGTTACCTCCTGAGGTCAACACATACAAATCCCCTTGTAATACACCAGTTCCACATAACTTATTCCCTTTCAAAATTCTGACTTTTCCTCCAGAAAAAAATAACTTCATAACCTTCTTTATCCAGTTTTCCAACTGATAATAAATTGTACTCAATCTCTGGAACTAAAAATACATTCCTTAATGTTTTACCTAAATTCTTAACAAAAACTTCTCCTTGTCCCTGTACTTTGTACTGTTTTCCATCTGCAAGGGTAACATTTGAACATTTAGGATTTACAGGATTACAAATCAAACTTTTGTTGTTCACTATATGCTGTGAACATCCAGAGTCCACGTAAAATGTCTTCATCTGTTGGACTCCCTTCGGACTTCACAATGCTGACATGCGAGGAACCCCTCCTCTGGTTCACTCTCTTCCATCCTTGCTTCTTCTGCTGCTGTTTTGGACAATTCCTCTTTAAATGTTTTAGAGACCCACAATTGAAACACCTTCTCACCACACAAATTTTCTCCGTCTCCTCCTCGAGTGCAACTCCGGCTGACTGCTTTCCTTGAGAACGCCCTGCTGTATTTGCAGTCTCCAGACAACGATCTTTTCATCTTTCCCAATCAGCAAGAAGTCTAGCACAAATATATTGGAGGTTTAATTGTGCTTGTGGGAGTGATTCCAAGGAATTTACTATCCCGTCAAACAAATCATCCAAGGATGACAGGACAATGAAATATTTGTTTGGCTCTGTGAGATGAAAATCTCTCTCCTCCAATTGCAAAAACAAACTCTGCAATATCTGCAAATGGTCTTTCAGACTTTCATTCTTCTCCAATCTCTTCCTGTAAAGACGTCTTGCCAGTACAGCCACTGTTGCTGCCGAACTAGAAGCATGTACTTCTCTGAGTCTCACCCAAATTGCGTTGGGAGTTGGCAGGCTGCTTATATGAACCAATTGGTCATCGTCAACTCCTAACATCAGAGTAGACCTTGCTCTTTCCAGAGCTCTCAGCTGCTCTGCTGTAGCTGGCTGCTGCACTGGGTTCTCTGTACATTCCCACAAGGATTCTCTCCTCAAATAACTTTCCATTCTGACTTTCCAAATGGAATAGTTATTGCCATTTAACCTGGCCATAGGGAAAGCAAAATTCATTCCAGTATCCATCTTCTTGTTTTGCCAACAAAACACACAATGCAAAACCAAAAATGTCTTCAAAACTGGAACTGGAGAAAAAAAAATCCAACTGGGCAATCTGGTCAGACTGGGCAAACTGGGCAAGCTGGGCCCATAACCTGTTGCGGTTTGTTAGTTTATATTGAAAATACACAGTAGTCTTCCCAGCTTCAGACCCCAAGTTGAAAATACACAGAGTATAAAAGGAAAAAATGTCTTTACTCTTGAGTAGTCAACACATGTATTTTATAAAGAAAAAATACAGTAGCCTTGACAAACACATTGTCCATCGCAGAAGGAAAAAAACTTACAAAACAATGCATTAATCTGCTTCTTTCCAGCAAACCTTGTAGCATAGTTCCATCTCTGATTACTTCATTTCACCCACTACCTGCATCAAGAAAACTTCACCTGATATACATCCTAATCAGGGAGTGGTTCTTCCTCAACACACATATACGCAAGAGATGATTCTTGTCAAGACTTACAAAACCATATACTGTAACACCATCCACTTCAACCCTTATGATTTGGCATGTGATCCTACTTTTTCAGTTGCTTTTAAGATGTCTGTTATTCTCTCTATTCCTTCCACTCCACCCCATTCCCCTTGTCCTCTACTTACTTCCATTGCTGCAAACTTGACAACAGAAGATTTCTTAATAAATACAGTATGACCTCCATAACCCACATCCAAATAAATGTTCTCTTTATGCATTTTAGGGGCTCTTCTAGACAGGCCCAAAAACATGGGATCTGCCTTGCTTTTTACCTGAGTTATCTAAATGACACCTTAGGTAAAAGCAAATTAATGCAGAGTAATCCAGGTTTTCCCAGTTTACTGCACTTTAATTAAACACCTCGAAAGATTCAGACTTTAAGGTACGTTCCAAATATTTCCAAATGAGGACCCTGTGGGGATTGACTCTTGGGACTGCATTCCACAATCCCAGGGGTCAATCCCCACAACTAACTAGGTTCTTCAGGCTCCCAAAAGACTGGAGGAGTGGAAGGGTACCAACCCTCTTTCCTCCAGCCCCCTATTGTGGGTGGGGGTCAAACTCAGGAGGAAACAGGTTATTTTAAACTCAGGAGTAAGCATGTTATTTTAACCCGCTTCCTCCTGGGTTTTAGGTAAGTGTAGAAGTGCCCTAGGTTCTCCAGTGTGATTCTATGGTATATATCCTCTGGAAGTTGACCATAGAGTCATGCTGGAGGACCTAAAAATACTAGAAAGGTGTTCTCTCTAGACATTTTCTAGGTCCTCCAGTGTGTGATTTTGTGCTTCTGTCAGAAGTCATTTATTGCAATAGGATATGCTATGATCCATGTATGTGTTGATGGTTAGTCCAGAAAGTAGATTGGAACAGGGATGTTGGTTCTGTAATTAACAAAACAATTCTGGTACTCCTTCAAATTTCAACACGGATAAAGCAGCAATACTTGTTTTGAAACCAATTCCTTTCTACTACTACATTTTAGACACTGGATGTTTTACTCTCATGTTTTTATATTAGATACCTGGGCCATCTTTGATATGATAACATATGATTAGTGATTATTTGAGATAATGGCAATTATTTTTCACTTTAGTAGAGTAGCAAATTATCACATTTTTGCCGTTTGTATCAGAGCCTACTCTTTTCCATCCGCCATAATCTAATTCAGCCACTTATTTTCTACACTTTCTTTTTATCCCATTATTCAAGATTTCCTTTGCTTTTAATCCTGTACTTCAGGGAGCCCCTTAGTTTCACAGGAAATGCAGAGAGCTCAGATATGGTAAATAAAAGAACAAATCTGCTGTAATAAAGCTTAGCATTCTGCTAAATCAATCAGCTCTCTTTCTCCCAGTGGACAGCATAAAGTCAAGGAAGTGACTCTACTTTCATCTGTTGATTGCAAATGGTTTCTTCAGCGTAGCTAAAACAGGAGCTCACACAGGTAATTCTTTCCCTAGTGCTGCCATTCCTGTAACACATTAACTAAAAGAAGCACATGAAAATACACCAAGGGAGAGGTTAATTTCATACCTTTTCTCTTCTTCTGTTAGGAAATAGAGAGATTTTGAAAGCCTGGACAATTAAAGGAGAAATTATTTTGGATCTTCTTTGGGGAGTTACAGGAACACTTCAGTTAACAACTGAGAGCCAACATGGTATAGTGGTTTAAGTGTAGGATTACAACTGTGGGGACAATGATTAGGATCTCTACTCAATCCACTGAGCGACCTTGCAATCGCCACTATGCTTTAACCTCATAGGAAGGCAATGCCAGATCCCCCTCTGAACAAATCTTGGGGTTACTATCAGTTGGAAACAATATAGAATCATAGAGTTGGAAGCGACCTCATGGGCCATCCAGTCCAACCCCCTGCCAAGATCAGGAATATTGCATTCAAAGCACCCCTGACAGATGGCCATCCAGCCTCTGTTTAAAAGCTTCCAAAGAAAGAGCCTCCACCACACTCCGGGGCAGAGAGTTCCACTGCTGAATGGCTCTCACAGTCAGGAAGTTCTTCCTCATGTTCAGATGGAATCTCCTTTCTTGTAGTTTGAAGCCATTGTTCCACGTCCTAGTCTCCAGGGAAGCAGAAAACAGTAACAAAAACAATAACTATTCAGTGGGTTGCTGTGAGTTTTCTGGGCTGTATGACCATGTTCCAGAAGCATGTTTCACCCACATCTATGGCAGGCATCCTCAGGGGTTGTGAGATCTGTTGGAAACTAGACAAGTGAGGTTTATATATCTGTGGAATTTCCAGGACGGGAGAAAGAACTATTGAACTACTGCAGAGGTGAGAGGATTTTTCTTGTCCTTTGCTGAACATAGCATTTGTTGGATTTTCTTAGTGGGTCTGTAGATCCCACAAGATACAGAAAACTAAAACAAGACCCAACCAACAAAATCACCAGAAAAACCAACACTCTGATAAAGAGCTCCTCAATTAACCTCAACATATGCCAACAACTGTGAAAATTAGAAGCCCTCTCACCTAGGCTTTATGGACTCCCAAAAATCCATAAGGACTCCACCCCACTCAACCCATTGTGAGTGCCACTGGACCCCCTACATGCAATTTGGCAAAATTTCTGGCTGCACAACTACAAACTCATATTGGGCTCACTACACACTACATCAAGGACTCAGCGCACTTCATAGAAAAAATCAACAACCTCAAGGTCAACATGAATGACAAACTGGTGAACTTCGATGTGGTGTTACTATTTACTAAGGTCCTAGTAGTAGACACTAGGCTTGGGTAACTACGGAAAAATTTGGTTCTAAACTCGTTTCATTTTTACGGGGGCCCTTGCATTTAGTTTTTTTAAAGAATTCTGAAATTTCCCTTTAAAAAATTTCAAAATATATGAAATTTCGTAAAATTACGAATCGATTCGTTAATGGCAGACGCGATTGCGCAATATGCTAAAAAACCCTCCAAATGGGACAGGGGGAACTTCTGAAGCTTCCCTCTCCCTCTGTTGTTGACTGTTGGTGTGATAATTTATTTTTTATCACTGATAAAGCAAACAACTATAAAACTTGCACCAGACATACGGAAATAATTACGAAACAATTACAAAACAATTACGAAACAATTTTGAACCAATTACGAAACAATTACGAAACAATATGAAATAAATTGGAAACATTGTTTCGATTTTTAATTACTCCTCACAGTAGTCCTGCATGGCTCAATATTGGATCGTAAGCTAATTTAAATACGAATTAATAATGAATTATGAAATTAACGAACGAAACTGCCCAAGCCTAGTAGACACCATCGCACTAATCAACCAGAATTTCCCAGACGTCATAACAGTCCTATTAAAGCATTGCCTCACCACAAGCTACCTCCAGTGGAACAATGAATTCTATGAATACGACCGGTCATAGTAAATTTTTACATGGAACACTTTGAAAAACAAGCTCAGGAAACAGCAACAAAAAAAAAAGCCCAGTATATGCCCCATTGTTCTTTCTCCCATCATACGGGGAAAAGGGGAGGAAAATGGGTCTACCCTGTGAGAGGGTCCAGCATCCTCCATAGGCAGAGGGACATCATAAGCATGGTAATCCATTCCATCAGTTGCTTATGACAAACAAAACTCAGACAGCTGTTTGGAATACTCCCAGGAACTCCTTTACTTTAGATCTGCCGACAACTCAAATCCAGCTGAGCTCCTTGTTCTTCTCCCATCTCCCTCTTATCTCCCTTTCTTCACTCCCTCCTCCCTTCTTCCAATTACTCCACATGTGTCTCAGTGCTTGCTTTGATTCAAGGAACAGCTTCTTTCCATCTCCAGAGCGGGACCCTCCACTGTCTCCCCCTTACATACCCAAAACACACTTACCTCCCCCATAGTGGTGGAGGAAGCTGCTTCTGGCGCTTCCTCTTCACTCTGAGAGGAATGTGGGCAGGTTCCATCATCATCTGATGATACTTTGCAGTCCCTGTCCAGGTCCGGCCAAAAGTGACTGTTTTAACCCTGAGTGAAGAGGTCCCTAGCCTCATTCAACCAGATCTTTTGATATGGGCCAGGTTGGCATGTTTGGCCTGAATCACATCTGAAAGGCATTTGTTTTCTCATTCTCTCAACTGGTATTTAATAATAGCATTTTCAACCCTGAGGACTGTTATTAAGGCTAGATGGCTATTTGACCTGGATGATAATTTGGGTGCTACAAACACCCCGTTATACCTCCCAGTTCCATGACATTGCAGTTGTCTCTTTCCTGTGTATCTGTCTGTTGTGTATGATCCCAATAGCCGTTCACTGAATTTGTTCACTTCTTCCTTCTTTGGACACCTTCCTTCCGTGGGCAGGCAGAACACTTATTGGTAAAAAAAAAAATCACCCCAAACTATATAGAGACAGGCAGATGATAAAGCAAAAAACAAACTTTTGCTTCTTTTGGGCAGAAGGACAGGCCTTTGCCTTTGTGTACCTCCAAAATTCTGTTTTCTGTGGCAAACCTTCCAAGAGTGGACTCCCTCTCCCCTGCTCTCTGTTCAAATAATCATAGAGACCCCATGGGCCATATAATAGAGGTCCAAACTGCATTATATAGCACTTTTGATCCAGCCAAAATGATGGACTTTTTTCAATGCAAACTTTTAGTTATTGTTCTACACTTAGCAAAGTTTATAACTGGTTCTGTGAGTCTATTTATATGTTATTTTGTTGTGGGTTTCAATCATTAAATTGAAATTAAGTCATGGGTAGATGCATATCAGGAAGCATATGCACCTGTCTTTGCTGCTTGCTATGCCCTTGATTGACTACCATCTATCCTGTCATTTGTAATTATCTCATCCAGCTGCTTTCCTCTTGCAAACAGATTCAAACTCTTTAAAGATACTGAAACTAGTGGTGTGCTTCAAAGATGTTTCTACCCTACATTTTGTTTATGGAAGTGGTATGACAGTTTCATGCAGGACCTGTCCCTGAGAAGCTAGGTTAAAAAAGCACTGGAGTATAAAGGCACCAACAATGAGCAAAGGTAGAATTTTGTTGTGAGCTTAATTCCATATCTGATATTATAAGTTTTAGCCACTATGTATATTTGTACAGATGTTTATCAATATTTGATTTCAGGAAGGGACAAGCAAAATAAAATAAAACTCCTCCAGGCCTTCACAGTGCTTTAGAGAATAAATGCTCTGTTAACATGTCTTTTTTTCTAAGACTATGTGTGTGTGTGTGTGTGTGTAGTCAAAGGTTTTCACAGCTGGAATCACTGGAGTCTTATGTGGTTTCCAGGCTGTATGACCATATTCTGGCAGCATTATCTCCTGACATTTCACCTGTATCTGTGGCTGGCATCTTCATGATCCTCTGAATATGCTAGACACAGATGCAGGAAAAAAATTCAGGAGAAAATGCTGCTAGAACATGGCCATACAGCCTGGAAACCGCACAACACTTCAATATATGTGTTTTTAAAAAGCAAAAAGATCAAATAAAAGACCCACATCACGACAGAATTTTAGAACAACAGAGCTATGAGAAAGATACATCATATTGAAGTTTAATATCTCTTTAAGTTGGGACACCTGAAACATGGCTCAGTTAAGGAAGAAATATATGTCTTTGTTGCCCTCTCTGTACATCTCACATGTTGTCATGAAAGGGGTGGTGGCGGCAGAGTGGGTGAAGGTGGTGGTTAATGCCTCCCTATAGAAAGGAAAGATTCCAGCCAGCCTAAAAGAAGCTATAATAAAACTACTGTTGAAAAAACCATCACTGGACCCCATTCAATTAGTCAATTTTTGGGCAGTTTCCAATATTCCCTTTTTGGGCAAAGTCATGGAACATGTGGTGGCCTCGCAGCTCCAAGTGTTCTTGGAGGAAATTGATTATCTGGATCCAGCATAGTCTGGCTTTGGACTGGGACATAGAATGGAAACAGTCTTGGTCGTCTTATTAGATCTATGATGGGATGTCGGGACGCAATAATGACCAGGCGGGAGACAGGGTGTAGAAGTGAATGATGATGACTTTTTTATTGTTCCCCAAGCAAAGCTTATATAGGTTTTGGTGCTCTTCAGCAAAAGTCTGCATAGCAACAGTGGGGGATGACATAATTGTCAAGTGATTGGTGGAACTCTCAAGGGTGAGGTAATATACAGGTGAGGTCAGCTATAGGTGATGTAATCCTTCCTGCCCTCAAGGGTGATGTCCCTACATGGTCAGGGGGCAGGAACCATGTGTGTGCCTGGTGAGTGCGGTTTGCCGACATCTCCCCCTAGAGGCACAACTGGTTTCCTACAATGGGAACTGGACAGAGGGAGTTTGTCTCTGTTGGTTCTCCTGGACCTCACAGCGGCCTTCGATACTGTAAATCATGATATCCTTCTGGGACACCTCGCAGGAATGGGTCTCGGAGGTACTGTTTTACAGTGGCTCCAGTCATTCCTGGAGAGCTGTTTCAAGGTGTGGTTGGGGGACACCTGTTTGGCCCCACAGCTATTGTCTTGTGGGGTCCCATAGGGCTCTGTGTAGTCCCCCCATATTGTTTAACATCTACATGAAGCCACTGGGAGAGATCATCAGGAGTTTTGGAGTTTGTTGTCATTTGTACGCAGATGACGTACAACTCTATCAGTCCTTTCTATCTGTTACTAAGGAGGCTGTTCAGGTCCTGAAGCAGTGCTTGGCAGCTGTGACAGTATGGATGAGGGTGAACAACTTGAAATAGAATCCAGACAAAACAGAGGTATTCCTGGTCACTGAAAGGCTAAACAGGGTATAGAGTTACAGCCTGTGGTAGATGGGGTTACACTCCCTCTGAAGGTGCAGGTTCGCAGCTTGGGAGTGAACTTGGAGTCATTGCTCATGGAGTCATGGCCCCCCGACTTTGGAACGCCCTCCCGAAAGATCTTAGACAGGCCCCTACATTGGCAGTCTTCAGAAAGAATGTGAAAACCTGGCTGTTCCGACGTGCCTTTTCAGATTAGGAACCTCCAGCACCAAGTCCTAGAAGCACTTTAGTAGAACCAAGATCATTGCACACTGAACACTGCACTTACTTTATAATCCTACATTCCTCCCGCCACATCAGCACTTTTAATCCTGTACCCCTACTCTGGCCGGCCCAGTTTTAATATTGTCTTGTTGTATTGTTACTGTTATTGTTTTTCTGCTTAACTGTTTTTAATTTGTTTTAGGTATTGTATTGTTGTATTGTGTTTTGGGGCTTCGGCCTGTGTAAGCCGCATCGAATCCTTCGGGAGATGCTAGCGGGGTACAAATAAAGTAATAATAATAATAATAATAATAATAATAATAATAATAATTGCTGAGCCTGGAACCCCAGGTTTCAGCAATGGCCAGAGGAGCTTTTGCACAACTAAAGCTTGTGTGCTAGTTATGCCTGTACCTTGAGAAGCTGGAATTGGCCGCAGTGATCCATGTTCTTGATACATCTTGAAAATATTACTGCAATGAGCTTTACATGGGTTTGCCTTTGAAGACTGTTTGGAAGCTTCAAATAGTCCAATGGGTGGCAGCCAGATTCCTCACTGGAGCAGGGTACAGGGAGCACACAACCCCCCTGTTATGTCAGCTCTACTGGCTGCCAGTCTGCTACCAAGCACAATTCAAAGTGCTGGCTTTAGCCTATAAAGCCCTAAACAGTTCTGGCCCAGCTTACCTGTTCAATCGTATCTCCCTCTATGAACCATCAAGGGGTTTGAGATCTTCTGGGGAGGCCCTGTTCTCAGTCCCACCAGCTTCGCAAGTGCGGTTGGTGGGGATGACAGACAGGGCCTTCTCAGTGGTGACTCCTTGACTCTGGAACTCTCTCCCCAGTGAGATTAGATCAATGCCTTCCCCCCTGGCCTTTAGAAAGAGAACAAAGAAATAGTTATGGGACCAAGCTTTTGACTAGTAAAGTGACACAGTATTTATTTATTTATTACATTTATATCCCACCCTTTTCAATGTATGTAAGCCATTGAATTTTGCCATTATTTGTTGTAAACTGCTTTGGGTCTCCCCAGGGGTGAGAAAAGTGGTATATAAATACAGTAAATAATAATAATAATAATAATAATAATAATAATAATAATGCTTTTATTGAATGCTAAACATGTACATTTCCAGGGCTGTTGCTGTTCGGTTTCTGGTTTGTTAAGAAATATCCATGATAGGGTCAACATATGTCAAAATTGCCTTGAAAACAGGTAAGAAGATATCCTTCCCCAATTCATTGGAAACTCAAGGACTCCATTATTACAGTATTTTCATCATAATAGTTTTCTATGCAATATTAAATCAAGGCAAACGTGGACGCAACACCAGGCTTTCCTGCAGAATAGTAGACTTACTGTCTCACGTCATGTCTTTTGAGATGCATTACATCCCAAAGATGACAAATCATGCTCTATTTCTTATTTTTGCATCTTTCCCCCAAAGTACTTGTGTTTTGTTTAGATGCACATCTGCCACTTCTCTTCAATGTGAGGACTATCCGTTTACTTAAGGCCTGAAAGTTCTTAAAAACACCGAAGAGAGATCACTAGCTATCATGCAATCATCTGCTTTCATTAGCTTCTACTTAGAAAACATAAAGTAACCATCTGGAGTCTATTATTCTAGTCAGTGCCCATAACTGAGTACAATGTACACAGACTCTTGCTCCCAAGTCCCATTGTAGTCTAATTAGTTGTATAGAAAGTAGTGGTGGTTCATGGATTGAAGAAAAATGGCATGTCTGTTCCCCTAAATGGCAAGAGGAGCCCCTCGTTCATTCTGAGTCACTCAAAGTAGAGAACAGTGTGTGTTTGTGTGTGTGTGTGGGGGGGGGGGGGCATCTTTTCGTCTAACCTACTTCAAAAACAGAAAGGGGGAAGAAATGTATGTACCACATCGATATCCTTGGAAGAATAACTGGATATAGGATAGGACACATATATAGCTAGATATATAAGTATATATGTCTGTGCCTTCAAATGGTTTATGATGTGTGGCAACCCTATTATGAAGTTATCTTGGCAAAACCCTATCAATTATTCAAAGGGAGGGGGGTGCTTTTACCTTCATGTGAAACCGTCAGAGTGTTACTTGCCCAAGGTCACCCAGTAGGTTCCCACGGGTGAGTGCTACAGTCGTAGTCCAGCATTCAAACTATTACACCATGCTGGCTATGAGCTTCTGCCCTAATCCTTTCTGTTATTCCCAAAAGTCCTAGTCAACTTGTGCCAGGAATTCTGAGAGTGAAGTCCAAAACACCTGGAGGGCCACAAGTTTGACACCATTGTTCTAATTTCATCAATAGCTACTAGCGTCATGACACCCTCATCACCTACTTTAGTGCAATGGGTCCCTTCCACTTCTGTGCTGGCATGCTGGCAGTAAAGTGAAGTCGGAGGCTTGGATCCTCCTCCTTTCCCCTCACCCATTGCTTCTTTCCAAGTGGATTATTTTTGTTTTGTTTTATATCTTATGTTTATATTTCTTTTTGTTTTAAAATGCTAGAGTTGTGTCATTTCACACTGTTTAAAAAATGAAATACTAGTGCAGGAAGGCAGGGTTAGAAGGATATGCAGAAATATAATTGCAGAACAAATTGACAAATTGACACAACTACACTATGAGAAGTACAATATCTAGGGTACTCAATGTGGTATTTATCTGCTATCAATGATACAACTATAGTGGAATAGCGGGTTCGTGCAATAAAATCCTCTGTGATACAATTCACAGAATAGTTCAAATATATGCATAAGGAGTGGCTTCAAATGGAACTATGCCAAAGGGCAAAACCACCTTAATAGGAGCTTGTTCAATAGTAATGTATGACATGTTCTCCTCTCACCTTATTATATACTTCTTGTAAGGATTTCTGCCTTGACACATCACAGGAGGTGCAGTGGTAGCATGACAATATTATGATCTTCAACAAAATAACAGTTAAGGACTACCGATTTTTAATAAGGTGAAGGAAGTTGTTGCAGCCCCAGTTAGGATATTTTAGCCTTAAATGAACATGATATCTATAGGTAGAGATACCCCTTACTATGTTTCTACTATGTTGGCTTTCTAATTACTTGGCTTGCTTGAACGTGATACTCCAGAATCAAAGTTTGTTGTTGTTTATTTGTTCAGTTGTTTCCAACTCTTCATGACCTCATGGGCCAGCCCACACCAGAGCTCTCTGTCGGCTATTGCCACCCCTTCAAGGTCAGGCCCGTCACTTCAAGGATAACATCCATCCACCTTGCCCTTGGTCTGCCCCTCCTCCTTTTGCCCTCCACAGCATCATTATCTTCTCCAAGCTTTCCTGTCTTCCCATTATGTGGCCAAAGTACTTCATCTTTGCCTCTAATATCTTTCCCTCCAGTGAGCAGCAGGGCCTTATTTCCTGGAGTATGGACTGGTTTGATCTTCTTGTGGTCCAAGGCCCTCTCAGAATTTTCCTCCAGCGCCAGAGTTCAAAAGCAAAATAGACCTAAATATGTACATGATAGATGGATCAGCTGTTTTTCACCTGCATCTAAGACTCTTGTTTCCTTTCCCTGAATGATCACCTATCTCATTGCTTTTTGGAAAATTGATTAACACTGAATAGTATTTTCTTCATTAGTATACATTATTATTGTTATCATCATCATATGTTCAATTAACAGAGAATGGTAGGGTTTTACCCAAGGAGCATGCAATCTGAAAATAGATACAGTACTTTTGCACACCAGGCAGACCCCCCTGTGTGAAAGGAGTAGTCAATGTAGCTTCCTACGATATTAAACAACAATATTTTCTTTGATAAATAAAATTGCATTTTTGATACTTCATCTACAATCATAAGCATGCTTATTGCTTATCTAAAGTAATTATATTTAATTCAGTGTGACTTGTGTAATCCTATATAAAACGGTGTTGTTAACTATGTAAATATGAGAACTGATTTTCAGCTTCCCAAATTCTTCTAAAAGTTCTTACCTGTCCTCTGTATTTATAATTCTACTTTTTAAAAAGAGAATTGATAGTGTGCATCTCTCACCCACAAACATGCTCAAGAGGTAAACCATTTCAGCATTCACAGTGACATCCACTATGGATTATTTTAGGTAATCATCCTTTCTAAAGCAAATTCCTATGACAGCATAATGCTTGATCTTGTCGATATCTATTATACAACCCAACATGGCTCATTTATCAACATTTGTTTAGAATGAGTATCACAAATACTTCAGGAAAGTGCTCTGATGAGTAATTTCAGTGGACAGCCGATATTTATTTGTAGGAAAAATATGTATTCTGTAGAAAAATGTGCTTAAGACTGGCTTCAGTATAAAAGCCTTTGATCCTTCAGATAGTCATGATAGAGGTATACCTTTTCAAAGTAGTATTGATTCATACTGTCCTCAAAAGGAATCTGCAACGCTGAATATTTAATGATTGACATTTCTTTTAATTCTTATAAACCAGTCTAGGAATTAAGGATATCTTTCTATCTATTCATTCAAGCAATTCACCTGTCTCCTCTCAACTTTTCTGGGTCCCTTTGGCAATGCCCAATTGGTAAAAATACTCTAAACACAGTTAATAAATTGATAATTTGTAAAAATATTTTTAAACCAGTAAAACTAATTAATCTTCTTTAAAGAACCCAAATAGTCTGAAGAAAAAGATTGACAATATAGTCAATATATGCAATCTAATGGAGAACTGTTTTCTTAACTTCCATTAGTTTCATTTAAAATTTGTCTAAAATCTACCAAAGCAAGAAGTCTTGGTGTTCAGTTGATAGTATATTAGCTCTGAACTGTGCACAAAGATCATTTGCACATATGTACCTTTTCATTTAATCCCATTATGTATTGATACAATAATATATACATTTAGGTTTTAATACAATACATTATTTCTGAATCACTTTTTTAAAAATCTGAAAAAGCCCCCAAAGTAAATTCAAAACTATAAAACAATTCAGGAAAAAAATTAAGAGCAAGATAAAATGTAATCTGAAAATCAGAGTGTTGACTTAATACCTTTAGATATGAAAGCTGGAGAAAGGACATCTGTGTCCAGATAGGAATATGTGGCTATACCTAAGTAGTATTTTCAAAAAAGTTAGTGCAAGGTTGTTGTACGTATCAGTGCAGTGCTTTTCCTGTGGGTATTGCTACACAGAAGAGTTAACACAGTTTGACATTGCTTCAACTGCTAAGGTTCAATGCTACGGAATTATGGAAATTGTAGTTTTATGAGGTCTTGATCCTTCTCTGTCAGAGACTGCTGGTGCCTCAAAAAACTACAACTCTCATGATTCCAGAATATTGATCCATTACAGTTAAAGTGGTGTCAAACAGTTTTACAATGCAGATGCACCCTGAGACACTTTGCTGCCTGACACTGGATCAAATTGCCGACCTTTTGTTGTTTACACATCTACTTCTTCATTTATTCCTCCACTTATTGTTCCTTCCCTGGAGATATGTTGCTCCAACCTGCTACATGACAAGGCTAACCTTTTACTAGTGTGTCCACATCCAGAACTAAATAATGGTTTTGAGGCACTTTTGGAAGCATTCTTTTTATTTCTCAGTGCCTTAACAGAAGTTATTTATATTTCATGTTTGATTTAGCTGATTAAAATTGGATCACCTCATTTGATCCAGAGCATAGTAATGGTTCCAAAATCCAAACAAATCTATGGGAATACAGTTATTTTCTTTAATCACATACTAATTGGCCGGCCAATTAATCTGCTCATCTGTGAAGAGAAAATATTTTGCAACAAGTAGTTCCATTTCCAGAAGTCATTCTCAGAGGTAACATTTCAGTGGTCTTGTTTTCTTCCAACCCTGCAACACGGTCCAATGCCTCAAGAGTTGCATAGGTCAATTAGTGGACAAATTAAGCAATTATTAGCCACTAACAGGGTGACTGGCATCATTAGCCTTCCTGTTTACCAGCAAACTGTTATTTTAATACAAGGACCAACAAATAAATTAAGGCATCTGTTGTATCCAGTATCTGCCTTCAAGTAAATTATATTAAATTGATTTGGTTTCTGCCAGATTCTTAACCTTGGTCTAATGAAATATTAGAAATGTCTTTTGCTGAATGTAGATGATGTAAATTTTTAGTTGCATTGATTTATGAACATAAAAAGCAAGTCCTCTTGGCTTTTAAAAATCCAGTGCATTTTTATTTCGGTCCTTATTGATCTGGAGGCCATCATTTCCATCTGAACAAAAGCTCTGAAGTATTTTTATTGATTCGCTGAGTCCTCATCATGATTTTATTGTAAGACATGAACGCATATATAAGGCAGATTTCATTTGCATCTTTGTTATGATGATCAATAGAGATTTTCCTATCTTGGCTTTAGAGCTGATATTTGCCTTTGCCTTTCCTGTAAACATTTAAAGATGAGATTCAATTGAGGCATCACAATGTGGTGGGAGTTTTGTGTGTGAACTGTATTTCATTTTTGAAAACAATGACTTTCTCTCTCTAAAAAAAAAATCTGTTTAATGCCTTGCAGGTTTCAGTATTTTATTTGTTAGCCTTCAGCAGAGAGATGCATTGGGTCGGGTTCATGGCTAACTTAAGTCCCATTGATTTCAGTGAATCACACTTCTAAAGATAATATATTACAAGCATGGCTTCAAGGAAATTTGGCATCAGTGGTAGATCTTTGGTCTATTTGTGTGAGAAAAGCAAGGGGCTCCAACTCCCATGATTCCATAGCATTGAGCTATGGCAGTTAAAGTGGTATCAAACTGCATTAATTTCACAATGTAGCTGCACCTTTAGTTGCCCCTGGGAACTCACTGTTCTAATATTGGAAAGTAATATATCTAGAAGTCAAGAGGTCTGTGGATACCTGAGATTCTCTAAATATAATAATGCTGTAACCTCAAAAACACAAATACCTAAGAAAGGGCACAACTTCATATGCATTTCAATTTGCTATATTTTCTGAGAAAAGCCAAATTGTCTTGAGAACAAAATTGGAGCAAAACATGGAAAATGGAGTTAAAATATAGAAGTACATTCAGTTCTTAATACAGAACAAAGGGAAGCATAGAAATGGTGTATGAATATTTCCTACACAATGGTACATCCATTGTAGCAACCTTACCTGGCAGAAGTTGAGAATCAGTTTCCATTTATATTTTTACAATTGTAACAGCTTGAAAATGTTGTGTTAAACACATACACTTGCTATGACAAAATCAGACAGCCTTCCTCTGCCAAGTGCTGCAGTTCTGCCAAATGACCTCTTAATTTGTTTTCAAACAGCATATATTAGTTTGGCGCCAAATGTTGACTATAATATAAAATAAGGAGAGAAAGAAGGTTCTCCAAGGCATCTCATCAGCTCATGCCAATCCATTTTGGGGAAGAAGTGTAGGAACTCTTTTTTGCTTTTGTATTCCAGAAGTCTTTTTCATTCTGATTTTATTATTTTTTCATATAATAAGCTATCCATTCCTAACATGGCAATAACATGTACAGTACAAGTAGGAAAGATGTGACTGCAGGCCCTTTGCAGCTCTCAAAATCTGTTTTTTAAAGATCCAAATGCTACCTGCACCCAATTTAGTTGTTTGTGTCAAAATTAGTGGTTGATGTTTTCCCAAAACGGTCAATAATATCCCCAAAACATCTTCCCATTTCTGCAGTCCATGAAGATCCACGGTTACACATCAAGTTAAATTTGTCATAAGATTGATGATGATGATAATGTTTATTTATACCCTATATCAGGGGTACTCAAACTAAGGCCCGGGGCCCGGATGCGGCCCTCCAAGGTCATTTACCCAGCCCTTGCTCAGGGTCAACCTAAGTCTGAAATGACTTGAAAGCATACAACAACAACAATCCTATCTCATCAGCCAAAAGCAGGCTCACACTTCCTACTGAAATACTAATAAGCTTATATTTATTAAAATTGTTCTTCATTTTAATTATTGTATTGTTTTAAAGTGTTTTTTGCACTACAAATAAAACATGTGCAGTGTGCATAGGAATTCATTCATGTTTTTTTCAAATTATAATCCAGCCCTCCAACAGTTTGAGAGACTGTGACCTAGCCCTCTGTTTAAAAAGTTTATGGACCCCTGCCCTATATTTTCTCTCTAAGCGACAAACATTAAAAACATTACAATACAATTTAAAATATACAAATATACAATATTAAAACAGTATTAAATATCATTAGTGTTTAAAACAATTCAGATTAAATCCATAAAAACATTCAAACTCACAGCAGCCCCTGCCATGATCTTCTTTAAAAGCCTTTCTGAGTAAAAAGGTTTTAGTCTGCCACCAGAAGAACAGTAGGATGGGGTCATTCTGGCTTCCCTGGGCAGATAGTTCAGAGTCAAGGGGCAGCCACTGAGTAGGCCCGCTCTCTCATTCCCACCAACCGGGCTTGAGATACAGGTGGGACCAAGATAAGGGCCTCTGCTGAAGATATCAGGGCCCGTGCAGGTTTATACAAAGGGATGCAGTCAGCCAAATAGCTGTTCCTTGACCTGATTGCCCCTTTCTTTTTCTTTTTTAAGGTTTCAGGTAGTTTTTTTAAAAAATAAACTTTTTAACGTTTAAGCCCCCCCCCCCCCCCAAGTTACTGTGAATAGAGGAACTGAACAACCCTGGCTGGTTTTAGCCAATAATGACTCATGGTGTGTTATAGGGAAGAAAGGTGCAAAACTGGGGTTTGTCTCTGATAGTTAGTAGATAGGGAAAGATGGCATATAGATAGGAAAAAGCTAAGCTAAGGGGAAGAAATGAATAGGTTTGGGGGATTTATGAATGATCAAATAGTTCTGTTGTTAATGTGTGATCTAATTGTGCATTGGATGAGTTGTTTATTGTACTAGCCATAGGCCATGACATCAAATAGGAACTAAGGCCAACCGGGGTCAGCGGGGGGGGGGGGGGGGTCCATCACAATACCTTGTTTTACAAAAATAATAACAAAATTTGGCCTTCGTTTGAAAGGAATGTATTACTTATTTAGGAAATTTCAGATGGATTAGTTGGGCTCTCAGACCACATCGGTAGCATGTTATAGTCTATGGAATTTTTTTCTTTGCCTAATTGAAATTGCTGTTTCACATTGGTGAAATTCAATAAACAGTAAACTCTGCAATTAAATATATTTTATAAAATACAATGGAATCTTCTGTTTGATTATGAGTGACATTTAATATGTTCTTCCCTATTCCCTTTAGGTATCATTGATTTTCTTGTGAGCCCTCATCCAATTGCCAAAATGCTGAGAGATCATTTAGTCTTCAAGATTGCTCCTATGCTTAATCCAGATGGTGTTTATCTTGGCAATTACAGGTATGGGCATGTGATATATGTTTATGTATGCTTGCTTGCTTCAAAGTGAGAAGCTTGTGGTAGGACTGGCTTATGAATGGAATAGCTGGATTATATCCAGATTCTAGGTATTATACCTGGGACTCATTTGGATCATTAAGGGGCTCAGATTGTAAACTTTTAAAAAGCAGATCTGTAGCCCTACTAATTTTATACTGCAGTTACATGAACCAGTGAAAAGAAAATTCACTTTCTTCTAATTTTTGTGTACCTTTTTAAAGCCTCAGCAGCTTGCATAATGTAGACATGGAACAGAATGGTTAGTGATGTGGAGTCTGGATATGTGAGATACACAATGTAAATGAAATCCGTAGATTTTTTCATGGAAGAATCACACCTATTCCGTCCACATCATGAAGTATAACAGTGCAGGGAGAAGGGTTGACCAGAATCCTTCAAACACAGTTTTAATATGCAGAAAGCATTTGTTGTAAATAATTTTTCAGACATTCATTTAGAAGTGTCCTCATGCTTTGTTTGCAGTTGAACGATGCACTGTTCAACAGAGCTAGGTATATTCATTTTAAGATTGAATATAGTGAAACACTGGCATCATCCAAAACTGACCAGTGATAGTCTGGGAGCCAGAGCATTTTTCTATCTCTGGTTAGTTAGTTATATAGATGGCTTCCACTTATCATTATATTTGTTTAGTTAAAAACAACTTAACAAGCTGTGTCTCTAATTATTTTACCTGACTCAAAAATACTCAAATGTTGCTGAGAAAACCTTCATTCTTTTGAGGGTTATTTTACTGCTTGAAAAATAATATTTGCACTTCCAGACAAACAGCCTCCTTTACTTGCATGCCTTCTGCCATCCTTTAGGACTTTCTGGACAGTGATTATTACAGGTAAAGTTCTCAGTGCCTATCAAACACATCTGGCCTGTCATTTTCTATCCCCCTTGAGAAGCCTAGGTATTACAGAAGGAAAATTATGTTCCCTATCTTAATTGCTGAATTGATAGAATGCTATAATTTTAGCCTTTTCATCAGATGATGGAAATTCAACCATTCTGAACTAAAAGGATAGCTAATGAGGTGGATGGAAAAGCATTAAATTTGCTTGCATTTCACCACATCATTTACAAAAAATGCCTAATGTAACTAATAATGTAAAATGAATATAGTAAGCAGAATGCTGCCTATTAATGGAAAAAGGATATTGAAATCTTGATAATGTGAATGCTTCATAGATACTGAATAATTTGCAGCAAGGGTTTCATTTGTTGAAGTTTACTGAATGGTTTTTTTATCTGGTCCATTTGAAATCAGAGTTCCAACACATCAATAAACTGTAGTGCCAGGATGATTCACTGAGTAATTAAGACAGAGTTTTCTAGACGTGAGTTAATTTTTCCAAGAACAATACCCTACCTGAATATTATGCATGTAATTATTTGCAACAATATTGGAATCATCCCTTTTTGAATAGTTTTTAAACAGTGGTGAGCAAAATGCAGACCTGTGACCACATATGTTTCCTGAAGAACTAATACTGCTTCTTTTTTTTTTTTTGAGACAAAAAAATGAAGATGAATTGCATTACCTGGATACTTCCAGAAGAAGCAATCCATATTTTTAAATAGGCTGCAAGTTCCCCATTCACATTGGTGTTTTTATTTGCCATCAAGTCAACTTTTAGTTGAAGCAGGGGTGGTCAGCTATAGAAGGCTAAGGAATGATATTAGCCACCTGGGAAAAAATAGACAGCTGCATCTCCCAATTTATTCCAGCAAATGTTTTCAGACACCCTTTAAGATAGGGGATTTGGGGGATTTTGCTGTGTTTTGAGTCCCCTGCCTTTTAGGTCCAGGAGAGATCTTTTAAAACTACATAATGTGAGTTCAGTTTTTCTTAATTTTTTAAAGTCCTCTTCTGGGCTTAAGATGACCCAGAGGACCCAAAGTATGGCACAACTATCTTCCCACACCCAGTACAAGTTGTTCAGGGTGCTTTGATTGTGCTTTTTCTGCATGGCAAAGGGTTGAACTAGATGGCACATATGGTAGTTTCCAACTCTACTATTCCATGATTCTCTGAAAAGCCAGGCCTTTCAGCATACTTTTGCCCACCTCTCTTTTATGGCGACCCTATGAATGAACCCCCTCAAGAGTCTTGATCATCAACAGTCCTGGTGAGGTCTTGCAGATTTAGGGCAGGTGTGGCCTCTTGTACTGAGGTATTCCACTTTTCCTTTTGCCTTCCATTTTGCCAATAGTATTTTCTAGTGAATCATGTGGTCTCATAGAATATCCAGTGTAGGTATGGCAGCTTCAGTTTAGTCATCTTGGCTTCCAGTGGGAATTTGCTCTTAGGCCCAGCTATTTGCCTTTGTGGCAGTCTGTCTTGCCCACTGAAGTCTTCTTTAGCATCACCTTTCAAATTAATTGTTTTTCTTGCTGCCAGCTTTTTTCACAGTACAGCTTTCACAACCATATATAAAAATCAGAACATCTATGACATAGATAACCCTAACTTTGGTATGTGGTTATGTATCTTTACATATGAGGATCATATTTGGATCCTTCATAGTTGCCTTCCAAGTCCTTGTTTTCTCCTGACTTCTTGATTACAGTTTCAATTTGATTAATGGCTGAGGGAAGGTGTAAAAAAACCTTTGTTTTGCTCCCTTGATTACCCATATTATATTTGTGCAGGTCACCTGTATAACTCTGCTTTTGTACTCTTTAATGTAAGCCTTTGTAGTTTTACATAGAAAACACCTTTTTTTGAGGGAGGGGCTACAGTATAGACCAGTGGTTCTCAACCTATGCGTCCCCAGGTGTTTTGACCTACAACTCCCAGTAATTCCAGCCAGTTTACCAGCTATTAGAATTTCTAGAAGAGGAAGGCCAAAACATCTGGGGATCTACAGGTTGAGAACCACTGGTATAGACAGTCTTGGTGCAGACCTAAAAGGTCTCCAGGGTACTAAAGTACAATCTGGACCTACTCCAGGTGCCCACTCCAGTTATACAGGACCAGACTGAATACACCTGATTTAAGATACTAAGCAAGATTGGGGGGAAACCAGAAAATCCTAGAGATCTCTAGGCACAGCTAGGAAATAATCCAAAAACACCACCAGTAACAATGAGGAGTCTCACACAACAAGGGCCAATGTTCTTCATATAGGGCAGTTTGCTATATTCCTGTGAATGATATTATTACCTAATGGCAAACAAGTACAATTTTTCTATATTGAAAACTAGATTTCAGTGTTTTTTGTCACAGTGTCTTCTTTGGCCCCCTTTACACTGCCCTATATCCCAGGATCTGATCCCAGATTATCTGTTTTAAACTGGATTATATGAGTTTCCACTGACAAAAAGTCTGGGATAATCTGGTATCAGCTCTGGGGATATAGGGGCAGTGTGGAAGGGGCTTTAGTTATTTACCTTGGCAACCAGATCCTACTACACTAGGAGCAGAATGGTGGTTCTGTCTACCCTGTACTTTTGATCCTAATTATATTTTTCAGTCTGCCATATACAGTAATAATCTCGATGTTATATTTGCATACATTTCTTAACACAAAAAATTGAATAATCATAGGATTCTTTCTTTTTTCATTTATATTAATTGTCTATTTTGTTTGGTTCACATTCTATCAAGGCAATAAACAGCACTTTCATATTACAGAATTATACACTGCTATGATTTTGCATGATGATGATGTTTATTTATACCCCACTTTCTCTCTTTACAAAAGAGATTCAAAGCAGCTTACAGTAAAACCAAATGAAATACAATTTTAAACCTAAAATTATACAAACATTAAAATTGAATTAAATATTAATGGTATTAAAAGACAAACAGTTAAAATCCTTAAAAACCGATTGAAAAGATATTCAAAGCTTTAACTGCTATGCTTCTATCTATCTGGAAACTTGAAACTTGCAGTTCAGGGTTTTTGAATTCACAGCCAGAAAGTTCTTTGCCTATAATCAATAAAATCCTGTATTCCATAGAATGCAGCCATGACAGTTAGTTTGGAATAACAGTGCTACGAGTAATTGTGTAATGTCAAAGGGCCTAAAGATAATGAGTACTGATGTCTGAAATGTCTGTTTTAAAAGGGGTACAAAATCCATGGGATTTTGTAGGGATTTCCCAGTAATAGAAAATGTCACAATTTGAAAGACAAGAGTTTAATAACACAGCTATAAACTTGTTGTTGGTGGCACAGAACCAGCTAAAACAATGGCTGTTTTGTTTATGGTAGGGAAACAGTAGGGTTTTCTGATGAAAAACTCAGTGTGAGCTCCTTTTGTGTTTGCTTGTGTTTGTAGATAAAACCTCTGTATCTATGATGAAAATACTTGTATGTATGTCTATTGGCACAGCAAAAGTAATTGTCAGTGTCAATAATCTGAAGGTCCCTTATTTTTTGGACTAAAATGATCTGAATATCTTTTTTAAAAATCATATTATAAAAATTCTAATTGGAGAGATGGTTTTAGCCTAGCTCCAAGTTTCTGATATCAGATATTAGGGAGTGTAATGGAAATTTCCCAATCCCCCCCCCCCCCTAAAGCACTCCATGGAGCCTGCCTTCTCTTATTACATTAACATCATGCAGGATAATGGAGCATATATCACATTGTATTAAAAAATAGAGCTATATGGGGCTTATTTAGAGACAAAACATATGAACAAGACTGGAGCAGATGAATGGGTAAAACAGAAAAAAATATTCCCAGAATAAAGATTTTTTTCCATATAACTATGGAAATATTTCAGTGTAATTATGGAAATTCTAACTAATAAGTGGGTTTCTGTCTCTGAAATGTTATTCCATAATTCTTAAAGCATGCCAATATCTGTGGCAGAAAAGAGGTTTTTTTCTTTTCTTCCCTTTAAATTCTAGCATTCACATTATTCCCCAGCAGTTTGGCATTCACACCTTCTGGATATATTACATTACCTATGGCAGCAATAGACAGGCCAAGGAAACACAACACAGTATACTTGATTTAAAAGCTGCATGTCCTGGGGCCTGGGCTGAACTTTCCTTTATCCTGAGCTTGCTCTAAAACTTGTCACCATGTAGCAGAACGAGTGAAATCTGTTCCTGCAGGGAAGGCAGCTGTAATGGTGCTATCTTCAGCTTAGATTAGTTCCAATTTGTCATTCTCACCTTCCTGAGATGAGAGACCCCACGATGGCATGGATGGGGATATGTTTTTTTAATACTGGCAGATCTCTGCTGAAGCATCCTTGAAATGCAGTGACAAGTCATCTGCCAAAAATGTCTGTAACTCCCTCGGAAAACTTTGTAGTCTGTGAATCAGCAGCTAGCAGCTACTGCATTGTATTCTACACCTTTTCATTACCCACTTATCGGTTGTGGCATTGACACACATTGGGCAAATAACACAGTGCTGTTAATTATGATGTATAGGCATGTCACATGTCAAACCTGAAAGATCTTTATAACACCCCAGCTTTTGGTAGGGAAAGGTTTTGCACATTTGCTAGGGTTGGGACACAGAAACCTTGTGAAAGTGAAAAACCACAAATAAAGAGATTGCTTGCTATTGTTTTAACATGAGAGGCTACCCCTCTAGAAATTTCTGTGTGTTCCAGCATGATTTAATGGTCAACCTCCAGTAGAAATTGAACATAGGATTGCATTGGAAGACCTAGAAAATCCTAGAGAGAACATTTAAAATCAAAACTGTGAATAATCCAGTATTCAAATGTCAACACCACAAATGTGGAGGATGACTGTCTATTTTTGTGTATTAGTTGAGTATACAGAGACAATAGTGTTGCAGAGATTGCTGAGAAGTCCTTCTGAAGTAAAGAAGGTTGGGAATTTCAATTCAATTCCAAACATTTGCAATTATTTGCAAATTTCTTCATATTCAGGGTGGAAAAATTGTCATCTGTTTTAGTTTTTCTGAAAAACTCATCATTTTTGCCATCAATATGGCAGTAAGGTACAATGGAAACCTCTCTGTCTGGCAATATATCTTCTTATTGAATTTGACTACATCAACTGGGTAAAATTTTTGTTTTGTTTAATTTTGAATTTGCCAAAATTTACATTTTTTCATGTTTTGACATGTAAGAACTTAATTATTTTTTCCAGTTTATGCTGAATGGAAGAAAAAAAGCAAAATGATAATCCAGGATCCAGTTTTGCATGGGTAGCTCTGAACATTATGAGTTTAAACTGCCCTGAGTTGCCTAAGGGCTGAGAAGAGCGGTATACAAATATAGTAAATAAATAATAAATAAGTTTAACTCTCTGTATTACACATTTTATTCCTAAATTATAATTATCACTTTTTTTCTGAAAGTCTAGTTATTTTTAACACCTATATGGTGTTATATGGTGTATTCTTTCCTGGTATAAATATTGAATCATAATGGAAGTACTACTATTACAATAAATATGTGGAATTTGCATAATTGCAGTATACATTAGAGTTAGATGCCCCTTTTGAGAAACTAGTACAGTGGTGGTGAACATATGGCATGCATGCAATTGGCCACCCCCACTCACCATCCTGCTCTCACTCACTTGCTTGCTGCAATGAATCCCTTACCTTGGCAGGCTAGCTTAGGCCTAAGAGAGTGGGCCTGGTGAAGCCACGGCATCCATTTTGGAGAAAAAGACAAGGAGACGCCATCTTCGGTTAGGTTTGCCTTAAGGGGGTGTGTTCTAGTCTTGGAGGGAAAATTAGAAGGCTAGGATTGGTTAGAAGAATGGGGGTAGAGCTTAAGTGATCTGAAGGAAAAAAGTGACTTTTAAACTGAGCCTTGAGTTCCCAGATTGCCAGTTGAGAGTTGGAGCTTGGAAAGGGTAGAGCGAAGACGTTGGGTGTTAGTGAGAGCAGTTTGGGGTTTTGAAGAAGAACTTTGGAACAGTCTTTTGTTTAGTATTCAGGGTAGCTATAGAGAAATATAGCTAGAATACTGTGTGGCTGAGGCCTAAGCAGAACCCCATTAGCAGTCTGTTTTTTTCCCCTAAGGAAGGCTAACTCAGGTTTTGGCTAGATTCCTAAGGGGGATTTTTGTGGGAGTTACTTTCAGAGATTCATTTCCTGAAGTAATTTTCTGTGTTGAAACCGTTAAGACTTGTAACCCAGAAGTTTTTAAGATCTTTACTCAAACGTAACCACAAGCTTTTGTATGCCAGAACTTTACTGAAACCATTAAGCTTTTGTACCTGAATTATTAAAGCCTGTTCAATAAAAGTTCTTGTTATTTTTAGCAACTTACATCAGCCTCAATGTGAATACCTTTGTGGTCAAAGTGTTATTCAAGTCAGCTTTTAATATCCTCTAAGAAAACTATAGTGACACAGAATGGGTCACAGAGCAACCTCTCAATAGTACTTCAGCCTGTTCTTTAGTCATATGATGGCAGCAGAAACATTTTAAAGAATCATTTTAAGTCTCTCAGTTCCAGTGGTTCCCAGTTCCTAGCTTTTAAATATACAGCTGGTTTATTAACAACCATACTCCCTCTGTATTTTTGGTGAGCTACTCTGTAGTGGCGTCATCGTTATAATTTGGTAGGCTGCTGTGTGATCATTATAATTTGGTGAAGCATCATTGGGACTTTTATTATCGAATAAAGTTCCCTACTTTTCCCTATGGTTAGTTATACCTGCCCACCCCTGCTTGCCCATCCCCATTTGCCATCCTGCCCTCCCTCACTCGCTCATTTGCCTGCTCCCCACTCCCCCCTTGCTTGCTCACCCTGACTCTTGTTCACTCACTTACTTGCCCTCCCCCACTTGCCTGCTTGGTTGCTTGCCCACCAACTCACTTGTCCACCCATTAACCCCCCTGGGCTCACCCCTAGGCTCACCCTTGGGCTCACCCCCCCCCCCAAGTGCCCAACCTCCTTGGTTTGGGCACTCAATCTCTAAAAGATTTGCCATAACTGAACTAGGATATAGCAGTGCTAGGTCGCTTCCAGACTACACTTAAACCCGCCTCAGAGAGAGTTAAAGAAACCCATTCCAAAGCAGATTTAACCCCCCCCCCCCCAGGGCTTTGCCTGTTTGTTGTCTGCATGTCCTTTCGGTAACTTCTGGGAGGGCGTGGAGCTATGAACTCTCTCCAAAAAGCCTTAAAATAAAATCAAAACTTATTGCAATGCCATTAGGCCTCTCTGGAGGCCTCCTGGAGTGTATCAATGATCTGGCAGGAGGGGCCTGGAGCGATTGGATACCATATTAAACAAACAAGAGTTGACACATCCTTGGGTTGTTTATCTATTCCTGTTGATATAAAGAGCCAAGCAGGAAGTGTCAGTATAATCCAGGGACACAATGCTTGTTCAAAAGAAGGCCTGACTTCTGCCTGCAAGGGCCCAAGTTGGACAATTGGACTGCCCTTTTCAATTTTGTTTTGTTTCCATCACTCAATCTCCTAACTTATAGCCATTGCTAATTATTGATAGTTTTTTGTCCCCTGTTCTAGAACCCACTGACTTCTCCCTGCCTGAAGAGAAAGTAAGATGTTGGATAAATATTTATTGTTGGATAAATATTTATTATTTATTTGTGTGCTTTTCTGATCCAACAAAGGAATATATTAAATGGAAACTTGTGTGAAATGTACAGGGTCACCATAAGTAAACAGACAACTTGAGGGCACATATACACACAAAATACACATTTTTCTCCTCCAGGAAGGGAGGTAACCCTAGCTTTTCCAAAGGTACTAAAAAAGAGCAACAGGGTCAAAAACATGAAAAAAATCAGGTAAATAATTCTTCAAAACTCTTGAGTATAAACTAGTATGGTGTAGTTACTCACAAAGGGAGAATAATGGCATCCCTGGTGGATACCATTCAAACCTGAAATCACCACTCGTTGTTGTTATTATTGTCGTCACTGTTGTTTCAAAAATCTTTCCAGCTGGCAGCAAACTAAGGATGTACTATGAATAAGGAGGCACAATCTTCTTGTTTTTATGTGGCAGGAACACAGTCCTTGGGTGAAGACTGTGCAAGAGGGACTGGAAAGAGAAAACTTTCAGTGGAATTGAGAATCTTTCCTTTCTTTCTGAATCACTCCCCCTTATCCCCACTCTGCACTTCCTTTAATCTCTGCTTCACATGCTCCTGGGAGAGTGTGCTTTCTCCTCCTTTGCACTCCGATGGAGACAGTGAATGCTGATGAGAGAATGTCCTGCTAGGAAGATGCTCCAGGCAGTCATTTGCTAGACCTATTCTTAGGAAGTTCTCAATGTGCCCAATTAGTTGGGGGAAACGACGGGGAGCCACGTTAGGAAATCTAGTTCTACTCATCTGATGTAGAAACAGACTGCCACAAAGCACCTCTCTTACAATGCTTTTCTCTGTTATAGAGAATAGATATAGATATTTTTTTATTGTTATTGGTAAAATCTAGTGCCTGTGATTCTGGAGAGAACATTCACTTTTTTCCTTTTGGGAAGGAATAACTTAGGGAACAGTGGAGCCTTTGACATAAAACCAGGGAGCTTTGAATGTTCTTTGCCAAAAACAACTAGTTGTTTCGCTCATTGCTCTGATCGCCCAAACAGCCATTAACTCACTGAGTTATTCATTACCAATGAGTGTTTGTACCTGTTGTACCTGTTTGAAAATACATGGAAATGCTCAGCGATTTCCCCAATGGGCCTATTCAGACATTTTAGCTTTTATAGTCACTGAAAAATGCACTGTAAAAGACATTATAGAATAATCCCTCTCGGCTGCAGAATGAGGCTGGCCACCCATGTGGCCCTTCCAGCTCTTTCCTCCATTGCCCAGGCTGAGTCAGCACACAAAAGAAAGATAATATGTCCTGTTCCATTGTAAAGTAGTGAAATAGAGCTATAGTTGTTGCCAACAAGAGAGAAAGAAAACAAAAACCTACCAATAAAAAACCAAAAGTAACTAGTTGCAAAAGTAACTTGTTAAATGAGTTAATTTCTAGCTCTGCATCAGACATGCTAAGGCCATAGTTAGGTATTTGGCAACATATTGTTGGCTTATAACAGACAGGTAACCTGTTGGGGTTTAGGGAGCTTGGTGGAGTGTACCCTTGCTGTAACTCCAAAATATTTTTCAATTTAGCACCCAAATGCCTCTTACAGTATTTTATCCATGTTTTAGCCCTCTTGGGAACATTGGCCTTTCTCCTCAAAATGAAATATCCCAGAAGTTATTTTTGGTGTCTAGAACCAAAAATGCCACGGTGATCCACACTCCTGTTACATCCTGAATAGACTACTGCAATTCTCTCTATGTGGGGTTGCCTCTGAAGACTCCTTGGACGCTTCAGTTAGTCCAATGCTTGGCAGACAGGTTACTTACGGGAGCGGAGTACAGGGAGCATACAACGCCCTTGCTACAGCAGCTCCACTGACTGCCTATTAGCTTCTGAGCACAATTCAAAATGCTGATTTTGACCAATAAAGCCCTACATGGCTCTAGCCCACTTTACCTGTCCGAATGTGTCTCCCCTATGAACCATCAAGGACTTTAAGAACATCTGCGGAGGCCCTGCTCTCAGCCCTGCCACCACCGCAGTCGCGTTTGGTGGGGAGAGATAGGACCTTCTTGGTGGTGGCCCTTCGGCTGTGGAACTCCCTCCCTAAAGAGGGTAGATCTGCCCTCTTCCTCCTGACTTTTCACTAGACACTTAAGACTTGGCCATGGGATCAAGCGTTCACAGAATAGGCAGTTTTTATTGGCTTAGATGAGATTGTATGGACCGCATTTTTTGCACTGATTTGGAGCACATTTTAAATTTGGCGAACTGTTTTTAAATGTACATTTATTATCATTTTATGTAATTGTGTATTTTATTGGTGTTTTATATTGTTGGAAGCCACCCTGAGTCCCTCTTTGGAGGTAGAGAATAGGATGGGATACAAATGTTCTAAATAAATAAATAAATAAATAAATAGAACCACGTGGAGGGAAATCATTACAAATGGCTTAGGCATCACAAAAAGAGCTCTATTGGCCACATGTGCCCAATGGCTTCAATTTCTCCAACCTTGGCTACCACCATAGCAACAAACCAAGTCCGTTCTCTATTTTCACCCCAGTTTGAGACTAACCCTGACCTTTTGAATAGATTTAATTCATAAATACACAGATTCAAGGGCAACTACTGATTCCTGGCAAGAAGATCTAAAATCCTAATCCAATTTCTGGTGTTACACTTCTTATGACACAGACATGATTTCTCTCCATTTGACAGATTCATATACATTACAGCACTTGCTTAATCATAGAACCAGCAGTTTAAGAAGTCCAAAACAATCTTCACCATCAGAGGAAGAAAATTCAGCAGCTAGGCAAGGCATGGGCAAACTTCGGCCCTCCAGGTGTTTTGTACTTCAAATCCCACAATTCCTGGCCTCAGGCCCTTTCCTTTTCCCTCTCAGCCACTTACAACAGGAGGGCCAAAGTTTGCCCATTCTTGAGCTAGGCTATACCTCCTTTTCCACTCAGCAGTTGAATCTTGTATCGCTCTTACTACTACATGGGTAATTCCAGAGAAATGTTCTATTAATTCTTCACATGGTGGTGGCGGTGATAGTTTGACTCACATTATCATGTCATACTACAGATAAAGCACTGTAATCTCAGTAATGCAGCATCACCATGCTAACTTATCTTTTTGTGCCTAATGGGTTAGACTGCTGGTTGAATGTCTCAAGTTAGAAATCCAATTCTTCTTTAACCTGAAGAATGCACCATCACCCAAAAGCTTGCTTCCATTTCAGTATGATCCTATCTATGTCTATTCAAAAGGAAGTCCCACTGAGTTAGTAGAGTTTTATTCCTGGGTAAATTGGTGAAGGATTGCTGCCTAGGTGGCATGATAATACTCAGTAAAGTAACTTTTTCACTACATCTCACATAATACCCCATCAGCATGGCTACTGCCAGTTGAATTCTGAGAAATGCAAACACATATAATAATAATAACTTTATTTTTGTACACCACCTCCGTCTCCCCAAAGAGACTCGGAGTGGCTTACATGGGGCCAAGCCCAATCTCAGAATTGCGGTGTACATCACATACTACCCATTTTAACCCAATGCCAGGCATATTCTAATCTAGGTGCAAACTAGGAATGGAAGATATTGTGTGTCTTTTCTTTTTTTTCCAGTAAAGCCCAAGCTTTAGTATCATTTCATGCATGTGTGATTTATAAATTATACCAAGTTGGAAAAGGCAGTATCCATCTCTTTGTGACAAAAGAAAGCTTCTGATGGGGTCCATTTTTCCTAATTAAGTTTTTGTCATGTTATGTGCTGTACAATATCATTATTATTTATAGAGCCCCTTAAAATAAACAATCCTAAATCTATGCATAAATGTTTCAGCTTATTTATGTTTCTGGGGGTAAAAAGAATCTATAATTACCAGGTATAGCCACAGTATAACTGCTATTTAATGCCAATTCTTTTTTGTTACCATAGAAATGGGTCTGGAATAGTTACCTATAATTTCTCATTCCAATACCTCACACATGTTGTATTGCAGCATTACCATAGTAATTGCCTATTAGTCATCATGAAATAAGCAGTTATCCTAAATATATCTGGATATTTTGAAAATTTGTCTTTACTTTCTTGAAAATGTACCTCAGCATGCAAGCTCTCTTCATTTTATACTTGCAGCATCTGAATGAGAAAATCAACAGGACAATTATCTCAGCAAAAGCAATGCTGTGTAGGTCTGTGCCAAACAGTGGGTGAAGCATTGCTTTCAATCCTGAAAAGTGTATGATCAAAACCCAACAAAGATGTGAAATCAAGTAGTTTTCCTCTGTCCCCCAGGCTAATCTCTCCGTGGTACAATCATGTGTTTGTTTCTATAACAGCATTTCATGTACAGAAATCCATATGGTTATCAAGGAACTATAGTGGAACCTCTATTGAAGAGCATCCCAACTTAAGAGTGTTTTGAGTTAAGAGCTGTTGTTCGTTCCGAGTTTTGCTTTGATAAAAGAGCAGCATTTTGAGTTAAGCACTAGCACCAGAGGGAGCTCTAGTACCAGAGGCAGCAATAGAGTGAGAGCACGGAGCTTTAGGACTTCAAAGAAGCAGCCTCTGTGCCTCTGCCCTTGTCTACTTTGAAAGATTGTGTGAGGAACTTTGGGTTAGTTGATTTTGTGTGGTTTTTATTCCTGGTATGTTTGGCTTCATGAAGAGAGAGAGTGAGAAAAAACAAGAGAGAGAGAGGGAAGCCAGAATTTGGACAATATAAAGAAAATGTTGATCTTTCTTTTTTATTGTTCATGTGAATGTGCAGGTTTTGCCTTGCTGTTACACTGGCCAAGACACATTTTGTTGCCTCAGATGTGCTACCTTGCCACAACTTTGTGCTTCTACCATTTTAAAGTTGATATTTCTTTTTTATTGTTCCATGTCAACATTATTTGTTATTTTAAAGTATATTTTCTTATTTAAAAACACGTGAATTGGTCTCCAAAACCAATTCAAGAAGCAATGCTACAGGCTCCTTGAATGCCTGGGTCTTCAGCACTAGCTTGCTTGGAAAGGCAATCAGGAAACGGGGAAATTGTCTGGGCTACAGCACAGGCAATTTCATTAGTTCCACATTTTCTCACTTACAGATCCTTCTCTAAGGATATCAGTACGGGGTCTTGTAGCACTATTTTCAAAGGTGTTACAAGATCACATTGAATATTGACATCCCAAACTAACATTGCTATATCTTTGATTTTAAAGAATATGTTTGAGAAACTGCTGACTATACCAAAGAGCCATTTGCTGCAACAGTGACTTTGACTTTGGAAGTGGCACTGATGGGAGTAAGGGGGAGTGCGAGCACACATTCTCTTAGATTTTTTGTGATTATCTTTTTTTAAATGTGACATTAACATTAAACAAAGTTTGGGTGTAGGAGGGTATGATTTCACATGAGTTCTGGTCACTTGCTCTACTGGGCAATTTTCTCCTGAAATTATTTTCATTCAGTTCTGCTACATGTCTCTTTTGCCCTTCACAGCAGCAACCAAAGTAACCAAGTTTGTGTTGGAAATAATGGTGGGTAAGCAGTTGAAGCTTTTTCTCTGGTATGATTCAGCTAATGAGCTACAGGAAGCTTTTCTTTTGCCATGGAAAATTATCATCAATTAGTCACTTGGAAACCGAAAGACATAAGCACCTACTGTTTAATCTACTTTTGCTATGATGTTGAAAATGATGCCCAAGAATTTATGTCCACTCTTTTAATTGGTTTTATTAAGGGGGCTTGGGAATGAGGTGAAATGTTTCATTTATTTGGTTTTGTTTTCTCTTTAGGTGTACTACCTAGAAATAGGGTTGTAAATTATTTTCATCCTGTGAGGACATATAAGTATGATATTCCTCTGTGGTATTCTCCTCATACTCAATCATGAAGTGTGGCTGGGAAACTATTCTGCAGAGAAAAATTGGTGTTTTCTTTTGGGCAAAAGCATGTTTTCTGCATAGAAAAAATGATTATCTGTAGGGGTAACAGTTTAATTTCCAATTAAATACTACATTTTTTCCCTGCAGAATATTTCCTCCACAACACTTACAGATATTGAATACTTGGAGAAAATGGTACAAAATTCTGGTTGATATATTATTCTTCCCAGCAGAGTGATGGCTATTTGGGGAACTCATTTTTCAATTTGGGAAAAAATAATTAGAAATGTTCTTTCTACTATACTTGGATCTGCTTTAAATGCAATCTGAGTGTTCCTATTCAACTGGGGCAGAGAAAACTACACCAAGGAAATCCCTGGACAGCTTTTATTAACTCTTCTGCAGAAAAGGGCCAACTGGGAGGTCACCTTTGGATGACTAGTTGGCCAAAGCATACAAGCTGAACATGGTATTTATAGTATTATAGTTTCTTCTTTATTAACACACAAGCTTTTAATTTGCTATCTGTAAAATACAATTAATCTACTAAAAATGGATACATTGCCTTAGATTACATTGTACATGCTTAATTCTGTGCATGTGAATTCATATGTGTCTGATTGTATTTTGTAGGTATTTTGTAGGCACATATTTCAGTTGTGTTCTTGCTGCTTATTTTACTATGGCTTATCCCCCCAACTATTTTGACAAATTTTCTTGCTTTTAAAAAAAATCCATGTAAAATGGTTGTCATTCTTTTTTAAAAAAAAAAAGAAAAGAAAAGAAAAGAAAAAATGCCAGTTTTCAAAAAGGTTCCCATTGCTTGACACTGAAAATGCTCTTTATATTGATGTGGTAACTGCTCATTTAAACCATATTACAGCTTCTGAGTATTTTGGTTGCTATTGATGTGACAAATTCTCTTGCACAGAGGACTGTACCAATCAATAAAGTGTGTGTATATGCACTTTAGCAACACAACCTGATGCTTTGGGATGTCAGCTTAAAGAATCTGAACCCTTTTAACAACATTAAAAAAGCAATTTTTTAACTTCCCCTTTTGTGCAAAAATAGCTAATTTAATCCCACATTTAAGAAAGTCTGGGCAATCATGTGATGGTGACAACCCCATGCATGAGTCGCATTACAGCTAGCTTTAGCACGACTGCTCTGTCCTTCACCTTGCAGAAACATTGATTTGAAAGCACAAAGTAGCCTTTTCCCTTTCTTAAGAAGCCAAGAGAAGGGCTAGCAGTGTGAAGTAATTGAAGGCACAGTTCTATTTTAATATTATTCCTTCTGGCATAAGACACCCTTAAAGAGACAAATCTTAGTTTCTATTTAAATAGAAGTGAAAAATATTACTTTAGAAGGCATCAAGAGAGCCAAATAATAATCAAGTGAAGTTGTGGATTTCTATATGTACTTTTTGCTTTCTTTCACCCTTCCTGGACTTGTTTTTCTCCTTTTTGTGGATCTTAGAATGCCTTTATGATGTATTTGTGTGCTGAGGGTAGGCATCTGTGTTTGTGTGTGTATGTTGTTCCTACCTCCAACACCAAATGAAACATACCAGGATGTATTGCTTTGAATGGTGGCAGAGTTTTATTCCCTCCTAGGATGCATCTTGTAGGAAGAGAAGAAAGGATGTAATCATCAATGGGAGCTGACCTTGATTATGGGAGGGTATCAAGATAAGGAAGCTAGAATGGGCATTTACTTTGACTGTCTAAGGGCGCATCGAGACAGCCTCTTAAAAGTGTGAGTGCCCGTGTTTTCCCCTGAGACATACAAATGACACCTCCGATAAAAATGAATTAATTCAGGACAAAGCAGGAAACCATTATTTGTCCTGAATTAATTAGACCCGTGTCTTTCCAGATGCGGGCGCTGTGTAGATGGGGAACAGGGATCGCACTGCACAACTTCTGGTGCCCATCTACACAGCTAAGGGTTTCTTTGGCTCCTGGAGAAACCCAGGACAGCCCCTACTCCCTCCCAAAACCCCTTTAAAAACCTTTTAAAAAGCAAATAACTTATCTGTCCCCCATTCCCACTTCTATGTCACTCTCCTGGTGGATGGAAATAACATGCCATGAGAGGGGAGGAGGAGGAAAATCGCTCTTGTCCCCATTTTCTCCTGGCGTGTCATTTCTATGTGCCAGGAGAGCGTCAGAGAAGGGGGAATGGCAGCCTGGTAAATTATTTTCTTTTTAAAAGGCTTTTCAGGGGCAGGGGGTTCTTTTGTATCCCAGTGCCGTGTCAAAAAGTCCTGCAGGGCATGTGGACACCTCCCCCAAAAAGCATGTGCTTTCTGGGACGTGTGTGGGTTTTAACCTGGGTGCAATCATGTTTTTAAAACTCGATTGCTCTCGGGTTAAAGGGCTGTGTGAAAATGCTCTCAGAAGCTCCCATTCTCACAGCAAAAAATAATGTGGTCAAATTTCTCATGAGATTATAGAATCCTTCATATGTTGTGGTCATCCTAAGAGTTGCAATCCAAAACCTGGGGAAAATAGTAGTGTTTCCAATCTATGGTGCAAACGTCACAACCTTCAAGTTCTGAGTTCCTTTGTTAGCATTGTCTTCTTATATGTAGGGTAAGAAAACTGCTTTGTTATTTTATCTTTTATCAAAGCAGACTCTCAGTTGTCCAGACCAAGACAATAATTTCTATATTAGATGATTGCAGCACATATTATATGTAGTTGCTTTTGAATTCGGTTTGGAAGATCCAGTTTGTTTGCAACACAGCTGCTAGACTGCTAACAGAGACAATATTTGGGTACAGACTGCACCAAAAATGTGTTTGAACACATTTAGACGATGCATCGCTCTGTGGGTGTTTTGATAAAGCAAAACAGATGTGTTTCTAGAAAATGACAAATTGTTACAGGAACTCCATCCGAGATAGCAAAGTAAATTGGGAGCTGGCTGCTTATGTACATGCTCAGTAGATATAAAGAAAAGCAATGAGAGGGTGGAAAGTGGAGTTATATATGCCAATATCAGCCTGCTCAAGGAAAAGGCAAGACAAGACAAGACAAGGCCAGAGAGGAATATATCAAACAATCATATGCCTCATCTACATTGCTATATATCAGGGGTCCTCAAACTAAGGCCCGGGGGCCAGATGCGGCCCTCCAAGGTCATTTACCCGGCCCTCGTTCAGGGTCAACCTAAGTCTGAAATGACTTGAAAGCACACAACAACAACAACAACAACAATCCTGTCACATCAGCCAAAAGCAGGCCCCCACTTTCCATTAAAATACTAATAAGTTTATATTTGTTAAAATTGTTCTTCATTTAAATTATTGTATTGTTTTAAGTGTTTTTTGCACTACAAATAAGATATCTCCAGTGCGTATAGGAATTCATTCATTTTTATTCAAATTATAATCTGGCCCTCCAACAGTTTGAGGGACTGTGACCTGGCCCTCTGTTTAAAAAGTTTAAGGACCCCTGCTATATATAATGTAGTTCAATGCAGTTAAACTGTATTCTATTTGTCTACACTGATCATATAATTCAGTTTCAAACTTCATTATATGGCAGTGTACATGGAGCTGAAAATATCCTCTCTATTGCTACTGCCTCTTAAGGGCACATAGTTGTTAATGCAAACCTTGTTTTTCCTTTCTTCACCCCCAGTGCTTAGATATTTGAATGTATTTTCACATAGTGTGCATTTATAAAGGAATTTCATTTTGGAATTCTTATTTTTAACGATATCTGATTTTTAATTTTTATTTTAAAGTGGAGGACTACATCACAAAGTTCAGAAAAGTATGGAATTTTTTTCATACTTTGGAGCCCCCGGTGGCTCAGTGGTTTAAAGCACTGAGCTGCTGAACTTGCAGACCGAAAGGTTGCAGGTTCGAATCTGGAGAGTTACGTGAGTTCCCGCTGTTAGCCCCAGCTTCTGCCAACCTAGCAGTTTGAAAACATGCAAATGTGAATAGATCAATAGGTACCGCTCTGGCGGGAAGGTAACGGCGCTCCATGTAGTCATGCCAGCCACATGACCTTGGAGGTGTCTATGGATAATGTCGGCTCTTCAGTTTAGAAATGGAGATGAGCATAAACCCCCAGAGGCAAACACAACTGGACTTAATGTCAGGGGAAAACCTTTACCTTTACCTACCTACCTCATACATGCCAACAGACATTTTTAATCTGAATCTGTAAATATAATGAAATAAATGATAAAGGCTGGGTTTGGAAATACAGTGGTTGTACTGGTGTGTTTGATATAATGAAAATAAGTCCTCTGTGCCATGGGATGGGAGCCAGAAGGGTTCATGGGTAAACTATGGCTGAACTGGGGTTCAGCACCAACCCACAGAGTCGGACATGACTAGACTTAATGGCAGGGGAAAACCTTTAACTTTATCTTTATGAAATTCAAAGGGTTTTATTTATCATATCAGAAGTGAACCAATTGTGTATTCAAAAACGTAAAGTTAAAAAAACTTGGCATTATACTAAATATCCTTTGACCAGTAGCCGCTTGGAGTGCCTCTTGTTTTGCTGTAAGAAGGTCCTCCATTGTGCATGTGGCAGGGCTCAGACTCAAAAGCAACTTGCAACATACATTCAAAAGGTACTTATATTCTTATCCACACTTCTTTCATTTAGGTATTGCAGAGAAGACAAGTCTGCTGTGCACTAAAATGCTCAAAAGTTCTAGTTCCATAAACCATAAACATGATTCTGAAAAATAAATGTTTGGTAGTTTTATCAAAAACATATATCAAAGTTAATTCAGAGGTAAATGTGAGGTTCCTTTTAATTGGAAGCAGGAAAGTTCATTCTCAATTTTTCCATTTATTGCATCATCCATGCCCCTTCAGCCTTTTTTGATGCTTCCCAATGCAGTCTTCTGTTCACAAATTTGGAAGTAACCATTTGGAACTCAGTCGGATTTACTTTTTAGTAGATTATGTATGGTATTTCAGAGTAAATGCAAACAGACATACTTACTGATTTCTATGAAAAGGAAAGTAAACATTAGGAATCTGGTTGTTTCAATACTACCTGGCGTTGATTTTTATGACCCCATCTACACTTTGAACTGGATTATGTTTGTTTACACTGCCATGTAATACGGTTCAAAGCAGATAACCTGCATTTTATATGGCATTGTAGATGGGGCCTATTTCAACAAATTCAGAAGTCAACCAGATTTCTTGTTGGTAAAAGAGTTGAGGAGGTTCAATAGTATTAAGCACACTGATTGATAAGTAGTCCAGAAATCTAGGATTATTTGATTCTTGCAGAAAACAACTTTTATGGGAAAAGGTCAGTAAACATTAAATAAACAAACAAAACAACAGATTAAAAAGGCCAATGACTAAATTGCCAACTTGTCTACTTGGAGGTCGGTGAACCTTATGTCAGTTTTATTTAATCTTGCAGGTCAGCTCTTGGAACAAAAAAAAATCTTTCTAACTTCTGCTATTTATTTTATCTTACATATGACCTCTTGCAGGGGTGGTCAGTTTAATAGCTACAGGTGTGCTTATTATTTTTCATGAACCGCTTTTTGCCACAGGAGCAAATCAGTTGATTTTTTTTCCAAATATGACTATGTCTGCAGAGCAGTTGAAAATCTACATTTTGATTTGGGATGATTTAATGCAAGCCTAGCCATGAACAATGTGAAAAGGGTGCATCTTTCAAAGTATATCTTTAAAAGTGGCCCTTGAATGACCTGAGAGGAATTGCATTAGAACCTAAAATCACTGCATTAGAATTGAGAGTTTAAAAAAATGTGGGGATAAATATGGATTCAGGTAAAGGAAGCATTTTCTTATACATCTTAATTCAGTGGCAAGCCAAACGGGATGTGTATTAATAAAAACATAAGCGAATTAACTTGCAGCTATTTGATGTTAACATAACTCCCCTGGGAAAGAAGAGAAACACATTTATTTCCGGTTCTGCATATCATAAACCTTCTGCCTTGGACAATCTTCGTGATCTGGTTACTAATGGCCTCTTCCTCCTTTTATTCCTGATGTGGCCATTGAGCTGATGAATTGCACAGATTATACAGTGATAATGGATAGGGAGGGGGGGATTTCATCACTCGTTTTCAGGAAAACATGAACAGTAAATTCTCCTGGTTCCCTCAAGTGTGTATGGAGGACTGATGCTGTGATGATGCGGAAGTGAGAGGAATTTAGAAATGGCAGGGCAAAAAATGGCTGTATATGTGGCTCTTGCATCTTCTTGAGAAACATTTACCTCCTCAATTAAAATGAATCCCGATTTTGTTCCTGGTTGTGTAACCCTTTCCATGTTGACTGTGCATATCAGTGTGGTGTGAGAGAGATTAAGTATAATGCATAGACAGATGTTTACAATGGGTTGTGCAGGAATGTATGCTATAGGGATTTGGATATTTCTGATTTGTGTGTGTGTTTCTTTTCTTTTCTTTTTTTAAAAAGAGAGTTGGCAATTAAAAGGCTATTTATTTGATTTGTCCAGTACAATTTCTGGAGTTTATGAAGAACAAGTTTTTAAAACCCTGGAAAATGTATGTAAGAGTTGGGTTGAAAATTTATTTCACAAGAAAATAGACTAGGATCTACTAATAGATTTCCATGGCCAAGTAAGGATTGGAACCCTTAAGTGTTCTACTTAAAAGTGGAAACCACTACACCAGGCTGGTGGAAATAGTAAAAACCTATTCAGATTTGATGCTCGGAGTCAACCTCTTTGTTAGTGCTTATAACATATCTATTCATCAGTGTCAGTGTTTTTGGTTTGTCTTCAGTCACTGGACCTTGGGGCAGCAGTGAAAAACTAAGTAGAACCTTTAAACCTGAAGTCTGTCTCCCCCCACCCTTTTTAAGTGATTTATTATAATATTGTATATACTCATGTGTAAGTCTAGATATTTTAATTTAAAAAATAAACCCAAGAAACCTTATCAGAAGAGGAGCCATCCCTTTCTCTCTTTGTGGTCTCTGTGAAATGCACACATATGAAGTTTGATACACCTGTGCAGCATTTTGGAAACCTCAAACGGCTGTTTGGACTTGGGCTATAGCCCCGCCCATCTTCCCCTGAAGGTATATACTCCTGGTGAGGCTATAGGCCTTGTTCCTTTTCTTTCCGCCACAGCTGAGGGAACTTCATTGTGTTGCCAGAGGAGAGTGTGTTTCCTTCTCTGACTCGCTGTATTGTGTGTTTGGCCAGGCAGGTCATTGCTATCATTTCTTTTGGACTTTGGGTTTTTTGTTTTCTTTGTATATTTGGACTATGTCTGATGTGTGGACTATGGGGGAAATACATATACATAAACATATACACTTTTGAACAGTGCCTGCAACAGTTGTTCCCCATTACACTAGTCCCTCCTCCTACTCATACCATTGCAGTAACCTCCCATCCTTTGAGTTGAAGTCATTCATATACAACCTTGCCCCAACTTCTCAGTGAAACATTCTCCCATTCTTCCCTCTAGCACAAGAACCATCATGTAAAAATTCCAAGTAAACATTCTAACAAGCAAAGGCCAAATTATGAAGCCTATTCTATGAACGTTTTCCTCTTTGCTTCTTTCCACAAAATGCAGAGATAGTTCTCAGTCCTTTAGCCACTTTTGATCAGTAAATGTTATGTGCAAATTCCAGATTGATGTAATTTTTGTTTTTCGTTTGACAATTTCACCTTTTAAAAACAGTATTCTATTCATTTAAAAATGTCCAAAAAGTAAAACTTGATTTTGTAGTTTATTATAAAGGACTTTGCCATTGTATATAATGGGACTTGAGCATTCATGGGTATTGATGTTTACAGGAAGTCCAGGAACCAAACCCCAAGAGATACTAAGGAGATATTGAGAACTACCTGCTTGTTGCACTATAAGGATTTTCTACCAGTGAATCAGAAAAGGTATTCTAAGGTCATCTAATCTACCATGGCTATATATATATATATATATATATATACACACACACACACACACACACACACACACACACACACACACATATGGAAAACATAGCAAGGAGAGGAATTATATTAGTTCCTACTTGAAGTAGCAGTGTTTTTTAAAAAGCATTTAAAATAATTTATCATAAACATTTTACAGTAGTCCCTTACATGAATTTTCACTTTACTTTATTCTCCATTGAATTGAAGAAAAAAAAGGTGGGGGAATAAACACAATAGCAGGTGCCTTTTAGAATAATAACAACTAAAATAATGAAACATGCTTACATTGGTGTTATTAGTTCAGATAGGATATCAAACATGCTGCTGGGCATCTACACTGTATCTTCATGGGTTAGAGATTTCATTAAAGTCTTTTGTTGCAAGCCTTTTCATACAGATCCCCTGCCTTCCTCCTGTAACTTTCATTCTGTCCAATTAATTTCCTGACATCTTTGAAGTTCATCCAGGACATTGAGACTTTGCCTGGACTCACTGGGAAGCCACTGATAGTAGTAAGAAGTCATACTGGGCAACAGAGCTCATTTCATGGTAGCAAAAAAAGGCTGGCTGGATTTGAGAGCCCTTAACCTCTTGAAGTTCATTGATTAGAATCGAAGACCTAGAAGAAGTAATTGATGTACAGCTTTCATTTTCATTTGTTTTCACAAACTGCAAGAAAACACATTGCAAGTGCATGAATGTTCTGTACATACTAATATTTGCTTATGTTTACTTGCTTTTCAGTTGAAGACTAACAAAAATAAAGAAAATACTGAAAATTAACACTTTGGTAGATGGTATACAAGACATTTAAACTGGAGGAAAGTAATGCAGCATAAGGTTTTCCTACTTCCATCAGAAGAAAATTCACCAAAGGCAATCATACACACACACACACACACGCCGTGGATGGAGGTGGAGGGTTCTGCAGCTTTCAATTTGGGGTAGAAGGAGCAGAAACTTCTAAAAATATTTTTATGTGGAATTCGGAGAAGTGGCTTCTTTTGCTGAATTTTACAAAGCGACCAAAAGCTACCCCTCTTTTGCTTCTTTAACTTAAAATGCAATTATATAAGGACTCCTACTAATGTATGCTAAGGCTTCATTTCTAGAAACTAGGCCAAAATGCCAAAGATCACCAAAGTGTTCTCGATATTTCTGAAGGGAGGACACCTACACTCACACATGGACACATAACACAACACTACAGAGCAATATGCATTAAAGCCAACACAGGATTGGTATTTGGCTGCTTTCCACTTCACACATATCTTTAAACTTCTGTTTCATAATCGTCTTGTTAATATAATTATGCAAAGTGAAAAACAGTCTTTTTAGTCCATAGAGTGGGAGGATAAGAGAAAAAATAGGACATCTTAAAAGCAGCAGAAATAGTGGGACGACAGAAGATTCATCAGACATATCCCTTCCAAATCAGGACAGTTGGAGGGCATATAATTGTTTTATATGCTCTTGACTTCTTTCTGTTTTGGCATTCAAAGTGTACTGTTTAAATATTAAAACCACAAATATGCAAAAAAAGTGTAAAAAAATAAACCTCACACATTAGAGATAACTAAAAGTTTAAACTCACACATTGGAGATAACGAAAACTGGGAGTCCTGTATGTATTTGTGTATAAGTTAATCTCATGTATAAATTGAGGGCAAGTTTTGAGGACAAAATTACAGATTTTTATATGACCCATAGATAATTTGAGGGTTATTCTGTGGAGAGGGGAAAGTGCCAATGCTGTGTTAAGGTACCAGTCACTTTTGGCTGCCAGTGCCATTTCCCCACCAAGATATTCAAAAGGTCCAGAAGTGGCTCCATGGGTGAGAGGGTTGGCGCTTCTTTTAAATCTTCAAGGATGGACTAAGGTCCTTCTTTTACCACTCAGATAAGGGTATGGCTGGGTTTTTTTAAGATAAGAGTAAAGGTAGAGTATTCACATTGACCTGTTTTTGGGGTCAATTTTTTGACTAAAATTTTAAGACTTATACACAAGTCTATCGGGTAATATATTAGTGAAAAATTGAAAGTTATGCCCTTGTGTATACTTGGACACAAAGTGTTGATGTTAGGTTTCTTTTAGTGTTCTTTTATTTGGTTCCAGACAATAGATTACCTATTTCTTTGGAGCAAATCTAATCCATTTCAATGCAACATTTCTGTTGCATCTGTTAATTCCAAAACTCTGTCCCTGCAGCAGCACTTCTGAAAAATCCTGCTGGGAGAGTTCCAACAGCCTAATCAGAGACGTGGTTAATGAGGTTCACCCTTAAGCAAACTGTGATTACACATGCAGCTTTTCCAGAGACGGTCTTGATAGCTGCTCTTCACTAATTTTTTCCCTATCACCTTGCAGTGGGTTAGAGCATTCAATTACTTGGCAAATTTCTGCTTATCTGCAGTTTGTAAGCCACCCGCCCAAATATTTTGAAGGTGTAGATCTGCTGACAGCAGAAAGCAAAATACATCTTCTAATTAAGATTTCATTCTTCCACCACATAATCTAAGGACTAAATCTGCCCTCTCCTCACACAGATGCTACTCTGAAAATCCCTTTAGGCAATTCTCTACAAGTTTATTTAAATATTTACAGTGAGTTCTGGGACAGTGCATGCCAGTAGTTCCTAAGAACTACTTCACACAACACAACAAACTCAGAGGAGAAAAATTATACCTAGCAGCATGACCTTCAAATACACAGTCAACTCAATTTAAACTCCCTTGAAGACCCAAAACTTGTACTGTGTCCCCTTTCTTTACTTTGAGATCCTGTTAAGTCACAGCTGGATTAAAATGGTTGACATCCTACCTAAAAAGCATGGGTAGCATTATGTTGCTATAACAAGCAAAGAAAAGAAGAGCCTCCACTGGAATCAATTGGGTTTTCAGTAAATATGCATAAGATTGTGCTGATCAGTGATCTGAAGGCAAAACAGTGATGCAAACACAAAAGTAGCCGAACTATCTTGAGAAGCAAAGAAACCCTCCAGCAAAATCATGTTACAACATCAAATATGGTAGGATGTTGGTTCTAACTTCACTCTGTTCTCTTTGATTCAGAGCCCTTCTACACTATACTAAAGCCTGAGAGGAAGCAACCAGTTTCATCTCAGTTAAAGCAACCCACTTCATCTCAGATTGTAGTTCCTATCCTTTACCCAAACACCAGGCTTTCCTGGGAGCCAGGCCCATAGCCAGGATTTCCTTTCGGGGAGGGGGGGGGCTGAGTCTGAGTGAAAGAGGGTCTAGCCTAGCAAACCTTTTGTATCATTACCCCAATACCCCCATGCATATGGGATATATTGAGTATGGTGATCAGATCATTATATGAATAAACGTAACAGTTTAAATAATGCACCAGTAAGGCCTTTTCACGAACCACCATGAGAATTTGGGGGGGGGGGGGCTGAAGCCCCTCAAGTCCCCCCCCCCCCGGCTGCATGCCTGCTGGGAGCAGTGGCTAGGTGGCATCCTGAGTCAAACAAAGTTGACCCAGGATGCCACCCAGTCCCTCATTTGGGCCCCAAAGCTTACTGGAGAGGCCTGGCAGTACAGACATCTCCCTACAGTCCTCCTGGTGTGATAAAATGACAAATGAGGAGGGGTGAGGAAGGATTTCCCTCTTCTCTCCCCCCTCCCCACCACCACCTGAAGTGCTATTTTCTCACACCAGTAGGACTGTAGAGATAAGTTTTGGGGACCAAATGGGGGGTTGGAGGGGAAGGGGTGGGTGCCATCCCACTCCTCTGGGCTTATCAAATCCCAAAGAAGCAAGATGACTGTGGGGACTGATCCTCAGGAGTGCGGAAGCAGTTCTGGAAGTCGGTCTCCACAGGCCCCTCACATCTAAAGGCCCAAACCTTAGCTTAAGATCCAGGTCTTTAGAGGTGTTTAATTAATGCAGAGTAAACCAGGAAGACACAGTTTAATTCACTTTTACCCAAGGCGTCTGCATTAATTTGCTTTTACCTGAGGCATCGTTTGGACACCTCAGGTAGAAAGCAAGATAGGTCCTGCATTTTAGGTTTGTCAGAGACAGGCATGTAGCCAGGAAGGGGGGGGGGGGGTTGAGGGGCTTCAGCCCCCCCCCCCCCGAAATTCTCATGGTGGTTCGCGAAAAGGCCTTACTGGTGCATTATTTAAACTGTTATGTTTATTCATATCATGATCTGATCACCATACTCAATATATCCCATATGCATGGGGGTATTGGGGTAATGATACAAAAGGTTTGCTAGGCTAGACCCTCTTTCACTCAGACTCAGCCCCCCCCAAAACTCAGCCCCCCCGAAACCCCCCCTGAAATTTTTTTAGCCCCCCCCCCCCCCGAAACAAAATCCTGGCTACGGGTCTGGTCAGAGAGATCCACTATCACTGAGTTAAAATGTTTACAGCCAATGTAAGAAGACTTTGTTTCTCTGGGCTATTCTCCTCATGAGAGATAGTGTGGTGGATATTTTTGTTTCTTGCGTGAAACAAATAATTGGGGACAGAGAGATTAATCTGTGTAGAACTCTATTCCGTGTGTGCCAGTGTCATAGTTGTCAAATTAGTTCCATTATCTTATTTTTTCTTGGAGGTTTTCAAGTATTTAAGACTGTATGGGAACACACTCTTATCTGGGATATGCAGAGAATTATATTGTAAAGTAAATTATATACATTTCCTGGGTGGCCCTTGTGATCTCTTCCAATTTTGTGAGTTTTTGAGTTGATATGACTGCATTTTAATTTTGAGGGGAGAGATGAACACATCCACATCGGGTTGCATTATAAGACTACCTTTCATGGTAGAATCAAAGATATTCCTCATGAAAATGTATATACCGGTTTAGATTTCCTGTGCCATTCCATAGTTGACTAGAAAACTTAAAATCAATTATAGTGTGTGTGTGTGTATGCAGTGCAACCCCTGTATTTGCAGCACTGGTACCTGCAGTTTCATCTATCCTACTAAACATGTCATGTATAGGAATTTCCTGGATCCTCGAGGGAAAATTTATGGTAACTTCCAGCAGAAGTTGCTGTTTTCAATTTGGTTGGCTGTTATCTATGGTTTTCCGTTTCCAAAGAGTTCAGGAATATAACCCCTGTGGATATGGAGGGTTTTTTTTGATATATTCTGGAGTAATGAAGTTTGATATTGAAAATGTCAAAATTTCCTCATTTCTAAACAGTCCAACAACCACTGTTTACTACCAAGTGCAAGTGTGAGATGAAGAGAGGTTTTTTTCCTGCAGGTACATGGATGATTTAGTTTCACCTCATCTTGGATTCTTTCCATTTGTACTTTTATTTTTTTTCTTAAAGGATTCTATCAACATTTTCTTCCTATCCCCTGTATTTCTCACTTTTAAAAAAGCTGGTTTATGCCAAGCCCTTGGAAGTTTGAAATTAAAATCTATGTCTCACTTATTGAGGGTATATTTCACCTTTTCTTTAACACGCACCAATAATAAGTCCAATAGCTCTGTAACTCACGAGAAGCCAGTGGTGTAGATGCTGTGCAAAATAAAAGTTGGTGTTTTGTTCACCCCCACAAAATCAAATGCAAAATACATGAACTGACATAAGGAGCGAGTTAAAACATTCTGTTCCCTGAGGTGAAAAAAAAAAAGATGGCATTCCCCCTTCTTTCATGCAGACTGCAGATTGAATTTGCTTTTGTCACTTGTGGTAAGATAGTATCCTCCACTGTATCTGGAGGCAGCAGACAAGGTTGGGGAACTGGGCAAGCTGTACAGCACAAAGCTGTCTCTCACACCAGAGTTCCCTACTTCTCTTTGCCTAACAGTTGGGCTATACCTTCAGTCCTTCCTGTTTATTGATTAGATATCTCTTGGTGAAAGGTTATGTATTCTCTCATGTATATGTCCATATTAATAAGAACAGAAAGTGATCTGAAGGCTTCACTTACGTTATGCTGGCCTTTGTGTTTGCAGAAGCTCTTCTGAAAAAATCTATGCAAATATATTATGCCATGTGAGTGTAATGGTCTTATGGATCACTGCTATTGTCTGTTGCACCTGTAAAGGATCACAGAATTGCCTCTGGTGATATCTTGGCATTCCTGGCTGACATGTTACATAGATAATTCATGTGCAGATATCAGAAAGATCTCTGGTAAATGCAACTGACTTAGGGTGGATCTATACTGACTTGCTATCCAGCTTGGCATACAGCAGATTGCCCCGAGATGGTTTCACAGCCATATTCTCAGATGCTGCAGAGGTAGAAGGGAACCCTGACAGCCCAGCACACTGAACCCCATGATAAACATTTATTTTTCAGGTATTAGGTTTGAGGATAAACATATTGTGTGTCCCAAGAAAGAGTGCAGCTAGATCTCGAACCCTGATAAAATGCACCTTGGTTCTAAAAGAAAAATGTTTCTGTGATTAAATGTACGTTTTTCAAGCAAGAATGAGCCCACTGCAGTGATGAAGGATGTAGCCATTTATTTCTATATATTCAATTATATAGCACTAGTATTACTTTAACTTCATTGTATTTGTTTATGTTAGTGCAAACTTAAAGAAATCTAACTGGAAAGTTTGTTTGGTTTTCATCTTTTTCTCTCCATTGTGTTTATGGTTTTTCAAGCTTGCAACAAGCTTGAGATGCTGGAGTTTCTTCCTGTCTCTCTCTCTTGATCACACACTCCTCCCTGTGTTGATTAATCCTTGAAGGAAGGGAAGAAACCTACCATTTTCCTTTGGGGAGGGGAGAAATAAGTGCAACAACAAATAGATACAGTCAATAGATACAGTCAAATGAATAAATACAGCAGAGAAAATATGAACCTGGTAAAAGGTTTGAGCATCGGGTTGCTGTAGGTTTTTCGGGCTATATGGCTGTGTTCTAGAAGCATTCTCTCCTGATGTTTTGCCTGCATCTATGGCAGGCATCCTCAGAGATTGTGAGGTCTGTTGGAAACTAGAAAAATTGGGTTTATATATCTGTGGAATGTCCAGTGTGGAAGAGAAAACTCTTGTCTGTTGGAGCTAGGTGTGTGTGTTTCAATTGGCCACCTTGATGAGCATCATTCAGGTATTCCATCCACAGAAAGGGGAGCAGATGCCCAACTCCCAGACACCCCCCCATTCATTTTCTCTGTTTTATCTATTCTTTCTTCCTCCCTGCTTAGCACATTTGTGGATGGCATAGGCAGTGCAATCCCACAAGTATATTCTCTCCAATTACTGAGCTGCAGCAGAATGGATAGAAGTTCATTCTCCTATTTTTTCCCCCCTATTACTCATGAAGCAGTTGGCTACTGTTCCCACTTTCTCCTGGACGTGATTACTTGTTACAATTCCCTCCTGTGCTGGAGATCACTGACACCAGGGTGAGAGCAGCAGGTAGCCCTGTGCCAGAGGAGGGGATCCCCTTTGTTCATGATAAGTGCAGATTGAGAGACTTTCACAGTAACAAATATGTAACTTCAGGTTATATATTTATAACTGTGGTACATTATTTTGGCAAGCTTCCACAATTTCTTCTTACACAGTATAGAAAATAACAATCTTGCATGTTTTTTATTTGTTGTGCAAGACAACTGATTTAAGCAAATATTTTAAATCCCTAAAAAGAGAGATAACTTCATGGAAAAGGGATGATGTATCTATGTATATTTTTTTTATCACTTTCTAATCACATTGGAAAGTAATAATCGTTTCTTTAAATTACAGTGGGCCCTTGGTTTCAACTGTAGATACTAAAAATCCATAGATGCGCTAGTCCCATTGTGTAGACTGAAGTAAAATGGTTTCCCTTATCTAAAATCATAAAATCAGGGCTTAGATTTTGGAGGGTGTGTCTGTGTAACAGAGATTTTCAGGCTGTGGATAATTGATACTAGGATATGGAGTACTGACTGTATTTCCATAGGCTGTAGAAAAATGTTTGACAATATTTTATAATGTATTGTCGAAGGCTTTCATTGCTGGGATTACTGGGTTGTTGTAGGTTTTTTTGGGCTGTATGACCATATTTTAGAAGCATTCTCTCCTGATGTTTCACCTATGCATCTATGGCAGGCATCCTCAGTGGTTGCGAGGTCATAACTTCTGAGGATGCCTGCCATAGATGCAGGTGAAACATCAGGAAAGAATGCTAATAGAACATGGCCATACAGCCCAAAAAACCTACAACAACCCAATATTTTACAACTCTTCCATTTTATCTGTGGTAGCTCTGGACTACTTTTCAGGCAGTCCTTTGACAAGAGCCATGGGCATATTTTCTTCTTCTGTCTTGGTAGCCTTTTACAGTGCAGCCAATGCTAGATAAATCACCATATGCTAGTATGAATTTACTTAATGAGGCCAACCTATTTAAATATGCAATATAACTATTCCTCCCCCCCCCCCCCAGTATTGCTGGAATTTTTTGAAAGGTAAGGGAATAAACATTGAATCAAGGTATTTCTTGCTGATCTTGGAGGAATGTAGTTCATGCTGTGGAATGCCCCAGTTCCCTCTTGATGTTTGTACTGGTAAGTGCTCCCACAAGTAAGCAGGAATAGATAGATGAGAAGAAGCAATGTATGTCTGCACTTTTCATTTTATTTAACAAGAGAAAATGGAGGAGTTCTTTGTTAACCATCATATACTATTTAAAATTGTGTCACTCATTTTCCAAACGTTTACTCCACCATGTGGCCTTCAGTAGCTAATGCTGATCTGCCTACTCTGCCTGTGCTAAGAAACCTATTATGAAATTCTCTTTTGTCTATTCTCCTTGAGATGCAATTCTACAAAAGGAGAAATAGGGCAAAGAGCTGTCTGGCTAAAATGCAACCAAATGCCATGCTTCATAACCAAATTGCCTTTTGGGTTTGGAATGAATAAAAGGCAAAATTTAGACATCTACTCCGGATGTCTAGCTCTCAAATAGCCACTTAACTACTATAGTACCAACTACTGTTTACTAGCATCAGCTAAAGCAGGATCATACGCATTTGAGCAGAGCTAACTACTAGCTTATATTACTTCCCATTGAAAAAGTCCTTAGCAATTCAGGAAAGGAGCACCAGATTTTATTAATGATGCTGGCTTCTAGCATTCTAGATCAGTGGTTCTCAACCTGTGGGTCCCCAGGTGTTTTGGCCTTCAACTTCCAGAAATCCTAAAAGCTGGTAAACTGGCTGGGATTTCTGGGAGTTGTAGGCCAAAACACCTGGAGTCCCCCAGGTTGAGAACCACTGAATAGATGGTCTTTACAATACTTGCCACATAATGGTTGTTTCTTTTGGTCCACTTCTTTAGGTTGCACTGGAACTACTTTGCATTGAATGACTAAGGCACAAGTAAGCATTAGGACCTTGTCAGATGTATGTTTTCCTCTGTTTCTACACATTTAAAAAACAGAATTCTACAGAATTAATGATGTATGATCCATTCCATGGGATGCCCATAGGACTCTGTCTCCTGATCACATGAAAACAGGAGGATTTGAAAAATGGACAGGAATTGACTCTACTTGTCTCCCTGTGTGTAGAAAGACTTTAAAATGGGAATTTTTCCTTGGGATGGGAAGTGTGGATTTTTGTACATTTACATTCTGTTTTATGATGCTTTAGTATGGGCATGCCTGTGGGCTGTCTGTTAATCCCCCTCAGTGCTCCTTCTGTCAACAGAAAAGGACCAGAAAATTATTTTTAAAAAATATTGCTGTGATTTACGATTTTGAACAACCAAAATGTTTTCTTGTAGATAATTTCTTGTTTTGCTTTTGTGCATTTTTTTTAGAAAAAAGTACAACCCCCCCCCCCCCCCCAGTGATGGTGGGAACATTTAGGGGGATGGAATGAGAGGCGATAAAAGGTATCTATGTGGTGAGGAATGAAGTGCATGGTTTAGCAAGGAAAAGGTCAGAGATTATCCTTTGTGGTGGGGTTCAGTGAATTCTCCATCATTTTTCAAGACAGAATTCCATGGAATGCAACAGGAAGAAAATGCCTCCTGCTGCTCCCCCCCCCCCCCATAGGACAAGGTCCTTGGTGGTTTTGCTGTACAAATGGGAGAATTGGACTCTGATTAATGTGCTAGAGCAGTAGTTCTCAACCTGTGGATCCCCAGATGCTTTGGCTTTCAACTCCCTGAAATCCTAACTGCTGGTAAACTGGCTGGTATTTCTGGGAGTTGTAGGCCAACACACCTGGGAATCCACAGGTTGAGAACCACTGTGCTAGAGAGACAACAGAGAAGATGTTAATTCTGCTCTGAAATGTAACCCAGCCTAGAGCTTGCATTAAGGATGTAAAGAACATCCAAAAATGGTCAAGGGGGGGGACATATTTTGAAATTCTGTATCTCTATATGTGAGAAAAAATGAAGTGGAGCTTCCATTCCTAATATGTGAAGAATTGGATTATCAAAACAATAAACCGTTATAGAGTTTTGACTAGAATTATTATTAGTCAGGATATCCCCCTCGATGGACTGTCACCTTGTCGTGGTGAGGGGGCTTGTGCGTTCCGATGAACCTGTAGGCACAACAACTGGAGTCGTGCACTCCCAGGAGTGGCCGTGGGGGAGGTTCCAGACCAAGCACAGTCCAAAGACCCAAAGACCTCAATGGCGGAGCAGGCGGAGGATAACATGGTACATGTTACAACGGCTGCAAAGGCGGAAGAAGGCTGCAACAGACTGAGAAGCCACGGTCATTGTGTTAAACTACATCACCAGTGGAACCTCACTCTGTGAAGTCTGTGTGTTGATCAGTTGTGCACTGACCTCCACACATTAAAAAAACCCCACGCACAGGCGTCTTCCAAGAAAAAAAAAACAAACCAACCAAAACCCCATGGCGATCAGCGAGTGGCGACGGGGGCAGGACTGTGAAATCTGGAAGCCCCTAGTCACAGACTGGCACATGGGCAGTGGGTACGGACTCAGTTGTTCTACCTCAAGGTCCGAGGCAGTTGAGTAGTTCGGCAGCTGTATCCGCGACTGAGCAGCCCTTTTGAGGACCCACTCTGCTCACCCCACATGGGGAGGGGGCTAGAAAAGGTGCCCTAAACATAGTCTGCCTCACTTACCCCTGACTGGACTGCCGCGTCCAGTGGGGTCACCACCCTGCGGCCAAAAAAGGAAAATGAACTTCGGTACGTGGAACGTACGGACTCTGATGGACAACAGTGGCAGTGAACGCCCCGAACGCAGAACTGCCATCATTGCAAGGGAGCTGGGACGCTTCAACATCGACATAGCAGCCCTTCAGGAGACCCGGAGAGCAGGAGAGGGACAGCTGAAGGAAGAAAAAGGAGGCTACACCTTCTTCTGGAAGGGACTGCCCGAAGAAGACAAAAGACTGCACGGAGTTGGCTTTGCTATCAGGAATGATCTGGTGAAACATCTGACCGAAGCACCCACTGGCATCAACGAACATCTCTCAACCCTCCGAATCGATCTTGCCAAAAACCAATGGGCAACCATCATAAGTGCCTATGCACCAACACTAGATGCTGACGAAGACATCAAGGAGAAATTCTACTGTCAGCTGGACACCATCCTATCGGGGATACCTAAGGAGGACAAAATCATCCTCCTGGGGGACTTTAATGCAAGAGTCGGGCGAGACTTCGACCTGTGGCCAGGGACCATAGGAAAAGACGGGGTTGGAAACAGCAACTCAAATGGCATCCTGCTTCTCACCAAATGTGCGGAGCACAACCTTGTCATCACCAACACCAGAAAAACAAGTTCAAGACATCATGGAAGCACCCCCGGTCAAAGCATTGGCACCTCTTAGACTATGTAATAACACGCGCCAGAGACCGCCGTGACGTGCTCCTCACAAGAGCCATGACAGGTGCTGACGACTGCTGGACTGACCACAGGCTAATTCGATCCTCGATGGCTATCAAGATCGCTCCCAAGCGCAGACTCCAAGGAAGGAAGGCAAGGCGCAAAATGAACACCCAAGCCCTTCAGGAGCCCTCCAGACGAGCCCATCTCCAAACAGCACTCAAGGACCATCTACCCACAGTACACCCCGAAAATGTCGAGGAACATTGGAACAAACTGAAGACCTCCATCATTCAAGCCTGCGAAGAAACTATTGGATACCAAGCCAAGAAACATCAAGACTGGTTTGATGAAAATGACATCGAGATCCAACAGCTAATTGACAAGAAAAGGAAAGCCTTCCAAGCATGGCAGAGAGACATCAACTGTGCTGCTAAGAAAAAGATCTATGCCAGTGCAAAAGCTGAGGTCCAAAGAAGGACAAGAGAGCTCAAGAACATCTGGTGGACAAAGAAGGCCAAAGAAATCCAACACCTGGCAGATACCCATAATGCTCAGGGATTTTTCAAAGCCACAAAGGTCATCTACGGACCAAGAAACCATGGCATACAGCCTCTACACTCATCAGATGGAACCAAACTCCTGAAGGACCAAAACTCAATTGCACTACGTTGGAAAGAACACTACCAAAGCCTCCTGAACCGCAGCTCCAATGTGGCCGAAGAGGTCCTCTCACAAATCCCACAACAACAAACCAGGGATGAGCTTGCAGCACTGCCCAGTTTGGAAGAAGTCAGCAATGCCATCAGCCAACAGAAGAATAACAAAGCCAGTGGACCAGATGGGATCCCTGCTCAAATCTTTAAAGAGGGAGGACCTGAGCTGACACACCAACTCCACCAGCTCATAGAAAAAGTATGGGTGACCGAGAAAATCCCAGCAGATTTCAAGGACGCCACCATCATCACCCTCTTCAAAAAAGGGGAAAGAACAGACTGCAGAAACTATCGAGGTATCTCCCTTCTAACCTCCGCTGGGAAAATCCTCGCAAGAATCCTTGCAAACCGCCTTCTGCCCCTCTCAGAAGACACCCTCCCAGAATCTCAGAATGGCTTCCGCCCCTCCAGAGGAACAGTGGACATGATCTTCACTGCACGACAGCTCCAAGAAAAATGCAGGGAACAAAACCAACCTCTGTACATGGCATTCATCGACCTTGCAAAGGCATTCGACATAGTGAATCGTAGCGCTCTCTGGACCATCCTCCACAAAATCGGGTGCCCTAACAAATTTGTGAACATCCTGCGGCTCCTCCATGATGACATGATGGCAACAGTCTTGGACAGCAGTGGCTCCCAAAGTGACCCATTTAAAGTGGAATCTGGTGTCAAACAGGGATGTGTTATTGCCCCAACTCTATTCTCCATCTTCATCGCTATGATACTTCACCTTGTTGACGGGAGGCTTCCCACCGGAGTGGAACTCATCTATCGGACAGATGGCAAGCTATTCAACCTCAGCAGACGGAAAGCCAAAACCAAGGTTACAACAACAGCTGTTATAGAACTCCAGTATGCTGATGACAATGTCGTCTGTGCGCATTCAGAAGAAGATCTACAAGCCACTCTAAACACCTTCGCAGAAGCATATGAAAAGCTCGGCCTGTCAGTGAACATTGAGAAAACCAAGGTGCTGTTCCAGCAGTCACCAGCCCATCCCTCTCCAATGCCAGTAATACAGCTTAATGGCGTAACATTAGAAAATGTGGACCATTTCTGCTACCTTGGCAGCCACCTCTCCACCAAAGTCAACATCGACGCTGAAATACAACACCGCCTGAGTTCTGCAAGTGCAGCATTTTCCAGAATGAAGCAGAGAGTGTTTGAGGACCGGGACATCCGTAGGGAGACCAAGGTGCTTGTCTATAAAGCTATTGTCCTCCCAAACCTGCTCTATGCCTGTGAGACGTGGACTGTCTACAGACGTCACATGCAGCTCCTGGAACGTTTCCATCAGCGCTGCCTCTGGAAAATCCTGCAAATCTCCTGGGAAGACAAGCGGACAAACGTCAGTGTGCTGGAAGAAGCAAAGACCACCAGCATTGAAGCGATGGTCCTCCAACATCAACTCCGCTGGGCCGGCCACGTTGTCCGGATGCCTGACCACCGTCTCCCAAAGCAGTTGCTCTACTCTGAACTTAAGAATGGAAAACGGAATGTTGGTGGACAGGAAAAGAGATTTAAAGATGGGCTCAAAGCCAACCTTAAAAACTCTGGCATAGACACTGAGAACTGGGAAGCCCTGGCCCTTGAGCGCTCCAGCTGGAGGACAGTTGTGACCAGCAGTGCTGCAGAATTTGAGGAGGCACGAGTGGAGGGTGAAAGAGAGAAACGTGCCAGGAAGAAGGAGCGTCAAGCCAACCCCGACCGGGACCGCCTTCCACCTGGAAACCAATGCCCTCACTGCGGAAGAAGATGCAGAGCAAGAATAGGGCTCCACAGCCACATACGGACCCACAAGGAAATCCATAATGGAAGACCATCTTACTCGTCCAACGAGGGATCGCCTAAGTAAGTAAGTCAGGATATCCACACTGTGTTAGAGACAGCATGCCACTTGCTGGAGATTGGAAGATGGAAAGTGCTGTAAACTCATGTTCTGCTGTGGCTTTCCCCATTAAGCATCTGATTGGTCACTTCATACCTATAACTCTGAATTAGGCAGGATTTCTGTCTGATCCAGCATGGTGCTTCTTCTGTTAATGAACAAATGAAAAGATAGTGAATGGAGGGAAAATGTTTAGATGGATTATGAGAAAAGAATAGCATATACACCACCACAAGTATTTAGAGTTATATAACTTTGCAAGAATGCCCCCTTCATTTGCATCATCAGGATATATTATCTTATTTATTTATTTATTTATTTATTTATCATATCAGGAGCGAACCAAAACAGTTGTACTGCATTAAAAACAAACAAACAAAACACAAAGTTTGCAGACTTGGTGTTCTATTAAATGTCCTTTGACCAGTAGCTGGCCACTTGGAGTGTCTCTGGTGTTGCTAGAAGGTCCTCCATTGTGCATGTGGCCAGGCTCAGGTGGCATTGTAATGGGTGGCCTGTGGTTTGCTCTTCTCCACACTCGCATGTCGTGGATTCCACTTTGTAGCCCCATTTCTTAAGGTTGGCTCTGCACCTTGTGGTGCCAGAGTGCAGTTTGTTCAGTGCCTTCCAAGTCAACCAGTTTTCTGTGTGCCCAGGAGGGAATCTCTCATTTGGTACCAGTCATTGACTGAGGTTCTGCCACTTTTGGACTCTTCCTTGCTGAGGTGTTCCAGCGAGTGTCTCTGTAGATCATATTATCTAATGAAGACATGGATTTGAGCAATGCACTGATCTGCCAGGGAAATTGGGACAAACTAGATACAGGAGAACGATGAGCTTCTTGTTACTATCTCTCAGGTGCAAATGCTAAATCTGTAGATGACAGGAGGGAGACTAAAGAGATATTAGAACATGGTTCCCAATAGTTCAGTTAAGCCCTGATTAAAATCCCAAAGGCCCTTGACAATTTAAATTTTCAGGAACTCCAATAAAATAAGTACTACTAGTTATATCTTAAATATGTTTTGATTTTACACACCACAAGTTGCCTGACTCTGAAGAGTTTCGGGTAGGATTCTTGTCTTCAAGTGGAATTGCAACAAATTTTGCACTGTCTCCATTCCAACATGGAAAATGGGAGGACACGTATGGTGTTTTTCTCTCCTTGCCTATTTCATTTTCAAATCCAAATCTTTACCACAACTGCCACTTGTGGATTTCCACCAGCAACCTTTGTGTGAGGTATTATCTGCACATTCAACCAGTGCTAATTCAATGGACCAGCTTTTCTTCACAAAACAACTGAGAAATGTGCAGAGTTATTTCTCTAAAAAAAAAAAATCATGGGCATGAAAAAAGATTTCTTTAACTCCTTTAGCTCATTCTTCTCCATCCCTCTCGCCTTCTGGGAATAGGGATATAAGAGACTCTGAAGGCATATAGTAGGTACATGAAACAAAAGACAAGGGAATCAAAGGAAGAAAAGTCAGAGGTCCCAGTGATCCCCCCCCCCCCCTTTGAATAGACTGAACACTCTTAAAAGGAAAGGCAAGACTGCAAGGAAAATATGTAAACTAAAAATAATGCACATCTTCAGGCACAGTATTAGATCTTCTCTGACAATAGCAGGTAGCCAAAAGCTCTTTTAGGGAAAAATTATATCCAGAGGATGCCACCAAGAACTGCTTCTCACAAGATATTTTGCACCTGAGTACAAAATATACATGCAGCATATAAGAGAGCATCCTTGTTACAAATATAACTTTTATAATCAGAACATTTGGGAGGGGGGGGGGGAATATAACACTACCTCAAAGTGTTTCTCTGCAACTACTGGATGCCTTTCACATCTGAGGTCCTGCATGAACTTTTCAAACTTATAATCAAGTCCAAAATATATTGGAAAACAGCAATCCTAATAAACTCATGAGTCAATATTAGGCGGATCCAGACAGGCCTTTATCCTAGGCGAATCCACGTTTTAAAAATGTGGATCTTCCTGGGGGTCTGTTCACACACAGTGTGGGTGGGTGTCCAGATGCTCTTGTGGGACTGACTGGCCTATGAGAACATCTGGAGGCCCTGCCCCCACCCCCGAAGCCCCCAGACCCCTTTGAAAAGTAAAATAAACTTAGTTGCGGTGCGTAGAAATGACGCAGCACAAAGGGGAGGGGGATATTTCCCCCCCCCCCCGCTCTCCTGGTACATCTTTTCTGCATGCCAGGAGAGCTTCTCTGATTGTGTACTGGAGGCTAGGTAAGTTTTATTTACTTTTCGAAGGGGTTTGGGGGAGGGGGTGAGTAACCCCACAGTTTTCTGGACTAATTTAGTCTGGAAAATTGTGGGAATGGTGTCTGGATTGGGTTTTCCTGGTTTGTAGCAAATTAATTTGGGACTGTCCAGAACATTGTCTGGTCAGCCCCTTCTTTATTGTGGGAGTTACCGCAATAAAGATGCTATCTGGATGGGCCCATTGTCATGGAGTAGATTTACCCTTTCTACTGTCAGTCTTCTCCCATTTCCTTTCCAGACCTTGTCCTTTATCCTCTAAAATCTAAAGTAATGTTCTATTTTATATAAATAGAAGTCAGTCTATTTGACAGGTGTGCTATGACGCAACTTCAGATTATGAGATAGGGTTGCACTATCCAGAATGCACTGCCATCCTTACCTTGAATGCCCTGAAGAGTTTTATGCTGGAGTCTAAATAAACATGGTGACTGCATTTGGTGCTACAGCCACTTAATAAAGGTTCTACTCCTGTCTACATACCAGTTCCTGTCCCAGCATCTAACACTAAAATCTTTATGGAAATAATTTCCATTAGGTTCAGTCTTACTCTAATCTAAAGTATTTGATTATAAGAATGAAGCAAAGATAAATATGCAGATAAATGTAGAGTTAACTATTGTGCAAAATATTTCAGTTCAGAAACCACATCTTAATTGATCTGTCAGTTATAAACTAATTTCCCTTTTTAGCACTATTCTCTACTACACACCCTGTACCTTTATAAATTGGAGATTATGTATGAGTAACCATAAAGACCTTATCAAATTAGTGTTTTAAAGCTGGGGCTCCTGCTTTCCTGTCATGTGACTCCTTGTAGTTTAAGGATGCTGAGGACTTCTCTGGCTGAGAATTTCAAAGACCCTGCCCTAAACTACAAGCCCCAAAATTCTGCATTCTGCAAGAGGAAAGAGGGAGCACCTGTTTTAAACAGTAAGTATTTATGAGGGCACCTATATACCTTAAAAGGAACTAGATCCCATCTTGGAAGCTAAGCAGGGCCAGCCCCACTTAATAGAATCATAGAATAGTAGAGTTGAAAGATACCACATGGGCCATCTAGTCCAACCCTCCTGCCATGCAGGGAAAGCAAAATCAAAGTACCTTGGACAGAATCTCATCCAGCCTCTGTTTAAAAGCCTCCAAAGAAGGAGTTTGCAGTTCACTCCAAGGCAAAGAGTTTCTCTGCGAAACCGCTCTTATAGTCAGGAAGTTTTTCCTCATGTTACGGTAGAATCTCCTTTCTTGTAATTTGAACCATTGCTCCGAGTTATAGTTTTCAGGGCAGCAGAAACAGTGCTTGAATGGGAAAACTGCCAATGAATGTCAGTTGATGTAGGTTATATTTCAAATATGTTTGAATAATAAGAGGTAATAGGCACCCTTGGGCAAATGACACTGTCTCGGCCAAACATGAAGGCCATGATACAGTAAATCTCCTTCAAGAAAATGCTATAAAGTTGCCATAAATTAGAGTCAACTTGATGGCACATTAACAATAATACCAAATAAACATTAACATAATGGAAGTTGTTTGCTTCACCAGAAATGTTGAAACAGAATGGCAAGTATGGGTCTTTATTGTTTAGGTTTATATTTGGAGGAAATGGCCATCTACCTGCTGTGGTTCCAGGAATATCTGGAATCAAGATTCTGGATAATATGTTGCTTTCTAAGGAGCACCTATTGAGAGAAACATTGCCTGACCTTCCCTTGAAATATTCAGTATGGTTTAATCCAAGGAACATAGAAATGCATAGAAAGTAAATATGAATGAGTTTATTTGGAGCAAAGTCACATGGAGTGGGAAACATAAATTTTAATCACCACACACTGCAGAATTTCTTGACTGTATGGCCTATGTTTGTTTTCCCAGGTGTTCCTTAATGGGCTATGATTTAAACCGACATTGGGTGGATCCTTCTCCTTGGGCACATCCTACTCTGCATGGTGTCAAACAGCTCATTGTTGCAATGTATAACAACCCGGTGAGTAGATAACCTTACAATGAAACAGTGATTCAGTATGAGTCCAAAGTTGTTCTTTTATCCTTTGACATCTTTTCTGATGATTCAAGAAGGTGGTCAAATCTTGTGGCAGTGATTTTTATTTTAAAAACAAAGCAAAATTATTGCTATCACATATTTTCACTAATGCTGTTCTTCCTCCATTCCACATTGCTGAAACTATAATCTGGAACTACTTAGGCAGTTTCATGTTGCATAGTAGAGGTGTGCAAAATGACCAAAATCCAATTAGTAATTCATTTTGGAGATTTGGATGGTCCCCTCTTCAATTTGTAAAGATTCATAGGGGTCCCATTCTGATTCATAATCCAAATCTCCAAAGCTTTGTAATTGCTTCATTGAGATTTATTCCATTAGTGGCAATGGGGAAAATTTGAGGCTCGTTTTTCCATCATTTTATGGCTATCAGGATGAAACTTGGTGCACTTGTAGGCAACATTTACAACTTTAAGCCTGCCAAGTTTCAGAATGTTTCATTCATCCACTGATGTAGTGTATTTTTTAAAAAGTTTTTTGAAATAATTAAAATAAACTCTTGAATTTCTGTACATTGAAACAATATAAACAGGGCACCAAGCCTGCATGGTTCCAGAAAGACTATTTCATCTATAATTAATCACATGTGAGTAGATGGCCATCTGCTGGGAGGGCTTGGATGTTTTCCCCCTGCCTGTTGAGTAGAGTTGGAATGGATAGTCTTTTGAGGACCCTTTAAACTTCCTGCGTTCTATGATTCTACAAGCAATGTCAGGATGGCCATCTGTCAGGAAGGTTTTCATAGGGTCTTCCTTTTAGGCAGAAAGGGGTTGGAATGGATGACCTTTACATTCTCTTCCAAATCTATGAGTCCAAGAAGAAGAAGAAGAAGAAGAAGAAGAGGAGGAGGAGGAGGAGGAGGAGGAGGAAACAGATAGATAATAATTTAATAGTAATTTCTTTATCCTGCTTGGCGGAATGGGGTGGGACTAGATGGCCACTGGAATCCCTTCCAACTGTATGAGTATAATAATAATAATAATAATAATAATAATAATAATAATAATAAACCTCAAAAAGCACTTGAAAAGCATTAATTTGGACAGAACATCAATCCACATGCTGCAGAAGGTATCACTTCTCGGAACTGTGCACATTCTATGAAAATACCTCTAATATCCCAAGCCCTAAGGAAGAGCCCAATATTCAGAGATGAATCCCAGACACTTGGACCTAATGTGCCTGTGTGTGTTGTGTTGTAATGTACATGTAAAAAATGCATAATAATATAATAGTAATTTCATCTTCATGCTTATCAGAATGGGGTGGGACTGGATGGCCTTTGGGGTCTCTTCCAATTGTATGAGTCTAATAATAATAAGTAGAATAATCTTTCTAACGTGGTTTAAGTTTTAACAATACAGATCTCAAGCACATGTCTTTTGCTTTGCAGCCCTCTCCTTCCCTCCCACCCCAGGATATTTTGTCACATTATAAAAAACGCTCAGAGTCAACTAATCTTTCTGATTTTTTTCCAAACTTTCAGAAGGACTGTTTAATTTTGGATAGATTTGGAGGCTGGTTTGCTGTTTCGTATTTCAGTGATTCGTTACTCTGAATTGCCTGAATCCTCCGAAATACGAAATGACCTTTGACATTTTACACACCCCTATTAAACACAGATACAAGAAGTATAGCAACACAAGTGCCATATCCTCCTGACATATCTGCCCTTTCTGAAAGATACCTATAATATTTTAGTTGCCAGAGGGAAAAAAATAATTCTAATAGACATAGCCTTTAACATACTTTTTCAAACAAGTTTACATTGTAATTCAATGTTGAATCAGTGCCGTGGCCATGTGAAATTCACAGCAGAAGAGAAAATAACATTTGCAAATGTTACATAAACAGAGAAAAGGCACACACAGATATCCTTGGCGAGAGAAGCCAGGGTGTTTGAAGGTGCAAGTTGCTGCTAATCAGAGGAGATGGATTAGGGAGAGGAGAGGAGTAGAAGACAGACAATTATTGAATTTGTGACATCAAAGTGCAGAAGGATTATTGAGTATGTGACCTAAGAAAAACCTCTCAACACAGATGGAAGTGGATTTGAAAATATAAAATAAGTTACAGACTGTTGGTAAGGAGTGTAACGGGATTTTATAGAGGATTCTACTTGAGTAAAAATTCTTGATGCTCTAACTCACATGACAGATCCTTTTTAAGGGAATGATAGTATATACAAAGACAGCAAGTATAGTGTACTGGTTTGAGCATTGGATTATGACTCTGGCAACTAAGATTTGACTCCCCACACAGCTATGGAAACCCATTGGATGACCTTGGGTGAGTCGCACAGTCTTGGCTCCAGAAAACCTTATGATAGGGTGACCATAAGTTGGAAATGCCTTGAAGTGAATTCAAGCAAGCAATGATGTATTGCTCTGTGTGTTTGTTAAAGAACACGGAAGAAGAACCTTTAAAATTTGTTTGGAGATTCTCTTAGAGTTGTAGTTTGAACAATCATGAGGTAATTTTATTGCTGTTCCATAAACAGAAGGTTTAGTAGTCATTCTTAGGACAGGGAAAGGTTAATTAATTACTTCCACCCTTATCTGAAGTGCAAGAAAGCATTTCAATCTAACTAGAGTATTAGATCTGACAAGTAACAATGCAACAGGGTGCAAATTAATAATTCACAAGGCAGTCCTGTATATGGCAACTTGAAAGCAGCCATTTTGCTCAGGTCTAATGATATTGTAGTAAGCATGCTTTGTAAACACCACTGAATTTCTTTCAAATAGGTAGTAATTTTCTGTATTACACAGATGAGAAAATCTGTTATTTCCAGAATCTCTCTAGTACTAACTGGGCAAATCACACTTCACAGGAAAGTGAAGGAAACACCCTTCAAAGAAATTTACCCAAGAAAACCCTACAATAGAGTCACTGCAAAATGGAAATGACTTGAAGACATACAGTAGCAAAATATTGTAGGGTAGGTAGAAAACTATGTGCATACTTAAGTTAAGACTAGCGGTCTCATCAATTGGGCTGCCAGAATCACCACACATTGTGGTGAATCTGGCAGTGCCCATCGGGGGCTATGAGGAACCTGTTGCCCCATGCCCCACATCATCTGACTTACTTGTGGCCCCATCCCAGGGGGAGAAATGCCAGCCACCTGGCTTCCCATCAGTCGGTAACACCATCAAGAGCTGCTGTGATTTTGTGATGTGTTTTTATATGCTTTTATTGTTTTAACCTGGATTGTTTTAATACTAATGTTGTTTAATACTGTTTTAATTTATTTATTTACTTCATTTATATCCCTCCTTTCTCACTCTGCATGGGACTCAAGGTGGCTTACAAATATTTGTATATTTGTATATTTTAAGTTGTGGGCTAATAATAATAATAATAATTTCTCAATTGTATTGAAATTGCTGTCTGTTCCAGAGGAAGCCTTTCACTTTTGTGGAGATGTGATATGCCCCAGTTTTGTTTTGCACATTGATACTATACAGCTTCATAAAACCTAAAATGTTGCTGCATTTCCAGTAAGTGTTAAACATTATGACTGCATGGAATCCCTGTTAGCAGTCACAATATCAGTAAATGGATTTTAGGTAGTTAATCAATTAACGAATCTTCATTCCAATTTCTATTAAGGATATTTTAATTGGTTCCCTCCTCATCACAAATACTTTAAAAGACTGTTAATGGAGTAAAAGCTTAAATAACTCGATGCTGCTATGAATAAGGATTAGCTTAATGTCATTTATCCTAAAAACCAGGATAAATTCTTACATATTTTTCTGGTCTGTTGACAGTATTACCCATGATTTTAAAAATTCTAAGTCTGAAACTTTAAAGTCAATTAGTATTTTAAATAATATGAGAAAATAACATCACATGATAAGCAGAAATTTACCATAGATGTGTTCTGAATCCCAACCTTCGCATACAGAAATACCATATCTTTCCACCATCCCAATTTGGGTGAGACAGTTGCAAGTAATCCTCTGTTGTCCCACTTCTTCAGCCGCTTTTAAAATGTCTCATTTTCTCTCTTCTCCTCTCATTCTCCCCAGTTCTGTTGTCAGTGTACTTCAGTTGCTGTAATCTGAATTCAAAGTAGTTCAAACTCAGTTAAAGCAGCAAGAAGTAGAGAAGAAGAAGGGGCATGAGCTTGAATTTTTAGCAGGCTCCAACCAAAGCAAACTGCTGTTGCAACCTCTTGTAGCTTGTGCGTTCTTATCAATGATGTTACTTGCCCAACTGTGTCCTAGTTTCCACCTGTGAAACGTTGGAAAATTGCTTCACATTTTTCTCATGGCATAGGCTAAAATCCGAGTTTGATATATGCAGTAGGATTCCTGATCTGATTGAAAGAAGGGGTGGAAAGGGCTTATTTTCTGGAGAAGCATTATGTTCCGTTGGAAAAACTAATCCTCCAACTTGCATTCAGGTGGCCAGCAGTTTGCAGTCAATCCCTATCTCTCAACAGCCTGGGCTCATTTCAAATGATAACATTGCTTAAATTACCTCCCACTTTTGCTCTCTTTCTGTAATGTGTGTTCACCCCTAAGCAACTCAAACACAGTACTAATGTTCCTCTCAAGAATGCAAAGACCCCACTGTTGCCCAACATATTTTTTTTCCTTTTGTCAGGGCAGCAAATTGTGTCCTTTTCCAAGCTCTCTATTCAGTCTTGAAATGATGTTATTAGCATAGCCATGAATATGAAAATGTGCAGTCGACAAATAAAATATAATAATAGACTTGGCGGGGGTCTTATGTCTAAATTGCTCACTTTAGCTCTCTAAACTATGAATATAAAAGGGGCATCTTTTCATCTAGTCTCTGAAATAGCTGGAAACAATGGTCATCTGTGAAGTACACCTCTCCTTCACTTTCTACTCCATACAGTTTTGTATTTTTCTCCTTTCTACTCAGGAATTAAACAGACCATGTGCTTTTAAAAGAGATCATTCATGTTAGAGAATTCAACACAATTTAGTGAAAACTAAATTGGTATATTTGCTCCACTCTCTGTTGAAATGAATACAGACTGTTAGCAAAGTATATGATGATAACAGCAGTTATTTGTGTCTTATCTGGTATAGGTAAGATATTGTGAGAGGATATGGACACTCTAATTATGGAATGTCGTCCCATTAGAGATCCAATAGTTACTAATGGTGGTGTTATTCTGGTTACAAGTCAAAACATTGCTTTTTAATTAAAGTTTTGAAGGCCCTGGCTAAATAATTTTAATCCTATTTTCAAATGTGTTATGGTTTGCATTCCTATCTTAATTTTTAAAAATTGGTTAAGTGAAGGGTGCTCACCAATGGCTCCTCTTCATCCTGGAAAGAAGTAACTAGTGAAGTGCCCCAGGGTTTGGTCCTGGGCCCATTTTTGTTCAACATCTTTATTAATGATTTGGATGAAGGATTAGAGGTCATGCTTATCAAGTTTGCAGATGACAAGTTTGCTAATACTCCAGAGGACAGGATCAGAATTCAAAATGACCATATCAGATTAGAGAGCCAAAACTAACAAAATGCATTTCAACAAGGACAAATGTAAAATACTACACTTAGGCATAAAAAATGAAATGCAAAGATACAGGATGGGTGATGCCGGGCTCGACAACAGTCCACCTGAGAAAGATCTTGGAATCTTCGTGAACAACACAAGTTGAACATCAGCTAACAGTGTGATACAGCAGCTAATAAAGTAAATGGGATTATGGGCTGCATTAAAAGGAGTATAGTGTCCAGATTGAGGGAAGTCATGGTGCATTTGTATTCAGCTTTAGTTAGACCTCACCTGGAACTCTGTGTTCAATTCTGGGCATCACCTTTCAAAAGATATATTGACAAGCTGGAAGGTGTCCAGAGGAGAGCAACTAAAATGATCAAAGGTCTGGAGACCATTCCCTATGAGGGATGTCTTAAAGAGCTGGTTATGTTTAGCCTGCAGAAGAGAAGGTTGAAAGGAGACATGATAGCCATGTATAAATATGTGAAAGGGTGCATACTTGTTTTCTGCTGCCCTTGAAACTAGGACTAGGAGCAATGGGTTCAAATGATGGGAAAGGAGATTCCATTTGAACATTAGAAAGAACTTCCTTACTGTATGAGCTGTTTAACAGTGGAACACTCTGCTTTGGAGTGTGATGGAAGCTCCTTCCTTGGAAAATTTTAAACAGAGGCTAGATGGCCATCTGTCAGGGATACTTTTATTGTGCTTTTCCTGCTTGGCAGGGGGTTGGACTAGATGACCCATGTGGTCTCTTCCAACTCTATGATTCTATGATTCTAAGTAGATGTACGTCATGAGATGGGCTTCATGGCAAAAGGGGAGAGGAACTAGCAAATTAGCCCGTATGGTGAGCTCTTAAGTCTCCAGTTTTTCCACAGTGAATACTAGAGGAAAATGTATGGCATTTTCCTCCAAAATTTGAGACTTTCACATCTCTAATTTAAAATATGATGCATGCCCAACCAGATAGGATTGCATTGGTGGAGTGTTACGCCATCGCAGCCACTTTCAAGCTTGATTTTTAGACATCGACCCTTTCTGTTGGAACCAAACGGTAATTCTCCATGCCAACAAATAGTGTGTTATTACAATAGTTTTAAATTATAAAACAATAATTTTTGATGTTGTTTCAATCCTTTGATAAGAGCTCTATTGATCTGACTGCATTTGAGCAGGAGTTCATAGTTTACCAAATATTGTTAAGAGCACTAAGGTTTCATTGCAAGAGGCAGACATATTCCATCTTGAATTTCAAGGAAAATCAAACAAGTTATTTCTCCCTTTGATACCTCTCCTGTGCCTTCAACATTCTAATTATCAAATTCATGAAAAAGAAAATAACTTTTGTGAGAACTTGATGAAGAAAATATTTTAAAGGTCACAGCATTTGATAACACCTTATGAAAGCTTTTAAAGAAACACAACAATTCTTATTCCACAATACCTGTATCTAGAATTGCAATATATTAATGCAATCATATATACATTCAGATCAAAATCAGCCTCTCTGTGCAGCCTAAACCTACAATCTCCAAAAAACAATACAAAATGTAAACTACCGATCATGCCAGATTGTATCCCAAATGCTTGAAGTTCTTAATCTTCTCTTATAGAAATGAAATTTTGCTCCCCTTTCCACTGTGGAAATTCACTAGCCTATGTTCCTTGTTTTAGTCATGTATTCCACGGTTTCCCGTGACTATATTCTTAATTTTCTGTGTGTTTAGGCAAAGGTGGATTACAAAAACAGAGCTGGCCCTTTTACTGGATTTGGGTTGTTTAGATCTGCACAGTTTGATCGATATCATAAAGTCTAGAGATTAGTCAATTTCAAGCATAAAGAGTACATTATCAAGAAAAAGGTAAGGACGTGTGTTACAGGATTCCAACACCTACTGATTCCACACTGTTAATTCTAAGAATTATCCAGCTGAGTCGGTTATTGAGAAACAAGATTAAGTGAAAATAGTAAAGATGAAACAAACTTTTCAGCAGCACTTTGGAGATTATTGGGAAGTGTCATTCAGAATGGATTGGAAGAACAGTAGGGAGAAAAATAACTCTGCTTGACCCATATCATTATAAAAAGACAGATGAAAAACGATAAATCCGTAGTTCAAATGCACCATTGGGGAGGCCTTCTTTCCAGAAAAGGAAATTAAGATAGATGACCAAACAGGATTTTTCATCCCTGATGTCTTCATGTGTTAGTTACCTGCCAATTGGAACAAAATACCTACAGAACAGGATTCCAAAGTAGAAAACAATTCAGTGTGTACTAGATCTGGGTTACTACTCATTCATCTCAAATGAGTAGATGTTCTATATCTTGCTCCTTAGTCCAGAGCATATATTTTCCGCTATTTTGGTGCTAGTCTTATTTGATGTTTATTGTACACACACACAAACACACACACACACACACACACACTAGCTGTGTCCTGCCACACATTGCTTTGGCCTACAGTAAGTCTTTTCAAAGTAGAGATAGATATCTGGACTATTATGAAAGAGAGGTACCTATCTATTCCTTCCCCCTTTTTCTTCCCCTTCCCCTTTCTCTCCTTTCTTCCTTCTCTACCTCTTTCTTTCTTTCTTTCTTTCTTTCTTTCTTTCTTTCTTTCTTTCCTTCTTTCACTCTTTCACTCTTTGATTTCATCCTTCCTTCTCTCTTTCCTTCATTCCCTCCCCCTTTCTCTACTTCTTCCTTTGTCTGCTTTCTTCCCTCTCTGTTTCCCTCCTTCTTTCACTTTTTATTTCCTTTTATCCTTCCTTCCTTCTTTAACCTCTTTCCATCCTTCCCTTTTTCTTGCCTTTCTGCTTTCTCTTCCTCCTTCCTTTGTTCCTCTTTCCTTCCTTCCTTCCTTCCTTCCTTCCTTCCTTCCTTCCTTCTTTCCCTCCCTCCCTTCTTTCCCTCTCTCCTTCTCTTTTTCCTTCCTTCCCCCTTTCCCTCCTTCATTCCTTCCCTTTTCCTCCCTCCTTTCTTCTCTCCTTCCTTTCTGTTGCTGTGGCCGTCTGGTGATCTGGAAAATTAAGTAATGAGAAAGTGTTGGTTTCTAATATATGTAATGCCTTTATGCTTGTGGGCAAACAGTATTTCTTGCTGTTTCTTTGCTAGTGTTGATGTGGAGATGGTCTGGTTTGCCTACTCTGGAACATGCAACGTATCATTGTCCTTCTTTAGGGGTCCCTTTCAAATCTTTGATACTGCATCTGTCATATACATATATGTGCGTGTGTGTGTGAATGGCTGGATGGCCCTTTGTCAGGAGGGCTTTGATTATGTTTTCTTGCCCTGGTGAAGGGAGTTGGACTGGATGGCCTTAAGACAGCATTTCTCAACCTGGGAAGTGAAGACCCGTGGGGGGGGGGGGTCACCAGGGGGTGTCAGAAGGGGGTGTCAGAAGACCACCAGAAAACACAGTATTTTCTGTGTGGGATGTTTGGCCCAATTCCATTGTTGGTGGGGTTCGGAATGCTCTTTAATTGTTGGTGAACTATACATCCTAGTAACTATTATTTATTTATTTATTTATTTACTTTGCTTATATACCGCTGTATCTCAAGCCCGAAGGCGACTCACGGCGGTTCACAAACAGTAAAAACAGTAGAAACAGCAGTGGTTCCATACAACATATAACAATTGACTTAACACATTATCCATAAATTACCAATAAGCAATTACAATGCACAATTATTACAAAAAACAACCGTACCCAATCTTCTCATCATCCAAGCGTAGTCCAGGTTCGTCGTCCATTGTTCCATTCCTATGTTCCATTACCAGATTGCACTAAATTACTCAAACGCCTGCACAAACATCCAGGTCTTCACCTTTTTGCGGAATACCATTAGAGATGGTGCTAGTCTAATGTCCGTAGGAAGGGCGTTCCACAGCCGAGGAGCCACCACCGAGAAGGCCCTATCTCTCGTCCCCGCCAGCCGAGCTTGAGAAGCAGGCGGGATCGAGAGCAGGGTCTCCCCGGAAGATCTCAAACTCCTGGTGGGTTCATAGGCAGAGATGCGGTCAGATAGGTAGCTTGGGCCGGAACCGTTTAGGGCTTTAAAGGCCAACGCCAGCACTTTGAATTCAGCCCGGTAGCAGATCAGTAGCCAGTGGAGTTGGCGCAACAGGGGGGTTGTATGCTCCCTGCGCTCCGCTCCTGTTAAAATCATGGCTGCCGAGCGTTGGACTAGTTGGAGCTTCCGAGCTGTCTTCAAAGGCAACCCCACGTAGAGAGCGTTGCAGTAGTCTAAACGGGATGTAACCAGAGCGTGGACTACCGTGGCCAAGTCAGAGTTCCCAAGGTATGGGCGCAGCTGGCGCACAAGCTTTAGCTGTGCAAATGCTCCCCTGGTCACTGCTGAAACCTGGGGTTCCAGGCTCAGCGATGAGTCCAGGGTCACACCCAAGCTGCGAACCTGCATCTTCAGGGGGAGTGCGGCCCCATCCAACACAGGCTGTAACCCTATGCCCTGTTCGGCCTTGCGACTGACCAGGAGTACCTCTGTCTTGTCTTAACTACAACTCCCAAATGTCAAGGTCTATTTTCCCCAAACTCCATCTGTGTACACATTTGGGCATATTGAATATTCCAGTCAAGTTTTATCCAGATCAATCATTGTTTGAGTCCACAGTGTTCTCTGGATGGAGGTGAACTACAATTCCAAAATTCAAGGTCAGTGCCCACCAAACCCTTTCAGTATTTTCTGTTGGTCATGGGAGTTCTGTGTGCCAAGTTTGCTTCAATTCCATTGTTGGTGGAGTTCAGAATGCTCTTTGAATATAGGTGAACTATAAATCCCAGCAACTACAACTCCCAAATGACAAAATCACATTTTGAGTGATGGTCACTCCTTGGGTTAGTAGGTGACTTGTGGCCAAATTTAGTGGCAATTCCTCCGGTGGATTTTGAGTTATGATGTCACTCAAAACGAACAGAGCATTTTTGTCTGGTTTGCCTACTCTGGAACATTGAACATATAATTATCCTTCTTTAGGGGTCCCTTTCAAATCTGTGGTACTATATCACACACACATATGTATCTCTAACTATTTTTACATGCAAATTTCTCTATTTGATGCTTTGTTCACCTTGCTATAAAGCAGGCCTGCACAACTGAACAGTAGTAAGGGTCCAAAATTCTTTGGGAGCCATAGTCTGAGGTTCAAACCACAACATGTTTTCTGAATTCCTTCCCTGTCTTTTTCCTAACTTCTTTTCTTTCTTTCTTCTTACTTTTCTTCCTTCCTTTTCTGTTTCCTTCCTTCTTTCCTCCCTCCCTCTTTTCTTTGTTTCTCTCTCTCTCTCTCTCTCTCTCTCTCTTATCTTTCCTCCCTCCCTCTTTCCTTCCTGGGGCAGAAGCAGTGATGGGATGGGTGCAAGCGGTGTGCGTGTGGGGGGAATGGTGCATGCAGCTTGAGGGCAGCATGTTGTGCAGGCCTGTTGCAAAGGAGTTTTAATTTGTATGATATATCAGCACTAGCGATTTCACAAACAATTTTTGTTCATTAGGTTCCTGATTTTAGACACACTGGGTGGGATCCAATTATTTTTGCACTAGATTCTGCTTCTAAAATTGAGGCATTCCCTCTAAACCAGTGGTTCTGTGCGTCTCCAGGTGTTTTGGCCTACACCTCCCAGAAATCCCAGCCAGTTTATCAGCTGTTAGGATTTCTGGGAGTTGAAGGACAAAACATCTGGGGACCCACAGATTGAGAACCACTCCTGTAAACTCACTTCTGCACACCATGAGATCCTCCTTTGAGAGACCAGGAAGTGGACTGGAACAGGTTTCAAAGGCTATAGCAGATTACAGTATGAATGGAGAAGTCCGGAATCCAGTGATATTGGATATTAGAGTCCGCCATGGGATCAATCTTGGCCACATAGAGCTCTTTTGCAACACATGCTTATATAACTGTGGCTCCATTTTATCTGTCATATGGAATCCAGAAGTTTGCAGTCTGGTGTAGTACTAGATCTTTCTTTCTAAAAAAATAATAATAATCCTCCCTAAACTCCAAATTTCAGGATTCTGTAGGATGTCCCATGTTGATTAAAGTGTAATTGTAATGCTGTGAAAGGGCTTTTAGTTCTTGCACATATTGTTTTCCTTTTCAAAATCTCTCAATACCTTTTTTCATCAGTAAATTTTAGACTGAAGTTTGTCTCATTTTGGATAGAAATATAAGCTTTGGAAAGCCAATCTTTGTATTGATATTCCTGCTTATTATTCTCAGTAGGTCAGTAAGTGTTTTTCAACTTCCCTGATGCTGTGACCCCTTAACACAGTTCCTCATGTCGTGGTGATCCCCCCAACCATGAAATTATTATTTTGCTATTTCATAACTGTAATTTTGCTACTGTTATAAATCATAATGTAAATATGGAATATGCAGGATGTATTTTCATTCACTAGACTAAATTTGGCACAAATGCCCAATACACAAAAAATTGAAAACTGATGAGGGGGTGGGGTTGATTTTGTCATTTGGAAGTTCTAGTTGCTGGGATTTATAGTTCACCTGCAATCAAAGAGCATTCTGAACCCCACCAGCAATGGAATTTGGCCAAATTTCCCACAGAGAATCCCCATGACCAACAGAAAAAACTGTGTTTTCTGATGGTCTTTGGTGACCCCTCTGACACCCCCTTGTGACTCCCCAGGAGTCCTGACCCCCAGATTGAGAAACGCTGCAGTAGGTGATCAGTCTAGAAACAAGCTTGTTCTAATTACCTTCTGAGAAGCAAAATTATCCTATCCTACACAATACATACATCAGCATGTATGTTCTTAGGAAGTGCATAGGCATCTATTATCTTTTATATATGGGACAACAACACACCAGGAAACATTTCTGTCCTGAATTGCAGCTTTTTTTGTAGCAGTAAAGAAATGAGTGGAGCAATAGGAGTATACTAATCTTCCTCCTCAATATTCATTTGGAGAAAAGGAGCTAACTACATGCTCAGCTCCAGGGACTAGAGTATTCCAAGTAGTTTTTTGAGTATCTGAACCTATTGCCAACTTCCTCATCTCTCCACTCTTGAAGAAAAGTTAAGAGTTATGTGCAAAAGACAGATAAGTGTACTGAGAAAGAAATTGTGTTTATTCCATACAAATCTGGATCTACAGCTTCCCCAGTGAGTTATAATCCTCTCAGTGCTGAGGTTATTTTAATCAACCTTAAAAGGCCCCCTGTAAATCTGGCTTCCATTCAGATTGAGTCACCAGTAACAGCAGCAAAATTGAGAAAATTAAATCCAGGAGATTTGTGATGCTATCCTAGAAAACAATATTTTTCAGTTTGTTGTTTAAAAATCAATTAGAACTCAACACACTGTATGGAGAATGCCTTTATTCAGTTATAGTTTTGGATTCGAATTCTTATCACATCACTCAAAGAAAGAAGTAATTTTACTTTCCGGTCACTCATCGAGTAGGCTGATGGTAATGGCCTAGCCGTGCTGCTTTCAAATCAAATTCTTCCATTTAGATGTTTGTTCTATATGTGGAAGATTTCTTGTCCAATAGCATCTTTCCTTGCCTTTATAAGTAGATTCAAGGAACTAAATTGGTAAAAGTCCCTTTATTATCTATATATATAAATCTGTTAGGGGAGTTCAACAGGACAGCAAAACTCTAAAAAACCCCAACGAAACTGAACCAAAATTGCCATGCCCCAAGGACAACCCACTCGGTACAAACTAATCCACTCAAAATTGAAAACAACACAACAACACACAGAAAAAACGGCAAAACAACTGAGCATGTGCACTGGCGCAAAAGCCCCAGTGCGCGGCCACAAGGCCGAACGGCCAATGCACCCTCCGCACTTCCCTCCCTCCCTCACCCCACCCAGCACAAACACGTCGCCGCCCACACCCACACACACACACACAAACAACGCAACTTCCCCCCGCCCCCTTCCCTCCACTCCCTCCTTCATCTTACCCCTCCCACGCTGCCTCCAAGCCCCGCTCCGCCCACTCCAAGCCTTGCCGCACCACATCTTACCCCTCCCATGCCGCCTCCAAGCCCCGCCCTGTCAAAACCATCCCTCCTCCCCCTCCCTGACTCCTCCCCTCCTCCCACCCCCTCCGGAAAGACACGCCCCTCCCTTCGCCCCACCCCTTCCCTCTGTGACTCACTCCTACCCTCCTTCCACCCCCTCCAGAAAGACTTGCCCCCTCGCTTCGCCCCCACCCCTTTCCTCTGTGACTCACTCCTGGAGGCGTGTCTTACCGGAGGGGGTGGGAGGAGGGGAGGAGTGAGTCACAGAGGGAAGGGGTGGGGCGAAGGGAGGGGGGCGTGTCTTTCCGGAGGGGGTGGGAGGAGGGGAGGAGTCAGGGAGGGGGAGGAAGGGAAGATGGGAAGGAAGAGAAAGGGAGGTAAACAAAAAGGGGGAAGGAAGGAAAGTAAAAGAAAAAAGGAAGAAGAAAAGGAAAGAAAAGGAAAGATGGAAGGAAAGATAAGAGAGACAGCAGAAGAGAAAGAAAAAGGGGGAAGGAAGGAAAGAGGTAGAGAAGGAAGAAATGAGAGAAAGAGGGATGGAAAGAAAAAGGGGAAAGACGGAAGGAGAGAAGGAAAGAAAAAAGGGAATGAAGGAAGGAAAGAGGGAGTGAAGGAAGGGGGAAGATGTAGAGAAAGAGGGAGGGAAGGAAAGAGAGAAGGAAGAAAAGAGAGACAGCAGAAGAGAAAGAAAAAGGGGGAAGGAAGGAAGACAACTACCTCTACTTTGAACAGATTTACTATAGGCCACAGCAACGCGTGGCAGGGCACAGCTAGTTTAATCTAAAATTCCAATTGTCATAAATGGCTTTGTCTTTGTAATGCTGCCCACAGATTGGACCATAGCAAAACAGGCTTTTAAAAAAGATTGTGGAATTTATCATATGAGACAAATTGCAATTATAGCAGAACAACAGCATCTTGGATTTATCACATGATGTTATTACTTTCCTGATGGCAGATCATTGGAAGGCATTTCTTTTGCAAAAGGAGATCACTAAAGGATTATTTGTGTTTGTAAAATGGTGTTGTTTCTACAAGGAAAGCAGTAGGAAAGGAGCAACATTATGTGATAAATCCAAGGCATTGCTGTAACTGCAATTTGACTTTCTTGTGTGATAATCTCCTATGATTGTCATCCTGTCCCTGTTCCAGCTTAATTTGCTCTTAGGGCCCTTCCACACAGCCCTATATCCCAGAATATCAAGGCAGAAAATCCCACAATATCTGCTTTGAATTGGGTTATCCGACTCCACACTGCCATATATTCCAGTTCAAAGCAGATAATGTGGGATTTTATGCACCTGTATGGAAGGGGCCCCAGTGGCCTCTTTTCAAGTTCACTTCAAATTGCTGATCATTACAATTGGCACTAAATATTATGGGACTAGGTACCACAAGTACACAGCCACAGCCTGCTCTGCATCCCATCAGAGCCAGAGTCAGGGATAATAAATCCATGAGACAGACCCATTTAGCATCCAGTTCTTGACTCTTGTCTGTCTGTCTCAAAGGTAACTTGAAATGGCATTGCATCACTTCCTGTTATTTTGAGAGGGAATGCAATGAAAGCAGGGATATGTGGCATCAATGGGGAGTGTTTAGCGAGTTTGTGCACATCACATTATGTATCAGATAAATAATGTATTAAATAAGATGCATCATTTCGGTTTTTCATTATTTATTTAATATACTTACATCGTTGTAGTCATTGTGCCTCACCTCTAAAACCCTAGTGGGACAAAAGAATAAATAAATGCCATAAATAATATAAAAGGACAAATGAATGAAAGGATGAATGAATGAGGGGGATTTCTATGTAGATTTGTGGTAAAAATAACATACATATTATGCCATTAAGAAAAGATTGAGGAGGTGGGATCTTTGGTGGACTGACAGTGGCATTTTCTCAAAAATTGCTTTTTAGGTCCCATGCACCTTATGGACTAGAGTCCCCGGTGGTGCAGTGGGTTAAACCCCTGTGCCGGCAGGATTGAAGACCGACAGGTCGCAGGTTCAAATCCGGGGAGAGGCGGATGAGCTACCTCTATCAGCTCCAGCTCCTCATGTGGGGACATGAGAGAAGCCTCCCACAAGGATGATAAAACATCAAATCATCCAGGTGTCCCCTGGGCAACGTCCTTGCAGACGGCCAATTCTCTCACACCAGAAGCGACTTGCAGTTTCTCGGGACGCTCCTGACACAACAAAAAAAAAACAATGTATGGACTGCACTTTCCCCACACTTGCTCTAATTAGACCTCTTTCTCTCTAATTTATCACAATTGGCTTCATTGAATTTCTTAATTATAAAAAAATAATATTAATTACCAGTGCATGAAATGGATTATTGTATCAAACATTACATTTTCAAAATTTACATTCTTGATGCATAGCCAATTCATAATTATTGCCAACCACTTTTAGATCAGTAAAACTCATGTTTTAATTGACTCTTTCACAGTTGTAGTTTTTACCTTAGTCCAGAAAGGATAATTAATATTACTTTGTGGGTTTATGATTGACTGCTATTCCCACTGTTTTAAGTTATTGTTTTCTTTTTACAATGAACGATTTAGTGGTTTATAGAGCATGCTCAGTAGAAGCATTAATAGATGTTCGTCTTAAGGTTTGGAGAGTCATTTTCTGGCATGTGTCTTGGTCTTTTGGAATCCAAATAAGTAAGCTGGAAACCTCATAAGAATGGGCTTATAAGATTTTTTTTTTTGTTTTCTGTCTACAGCTGAGCCTGGATTATTACTAAACCTAGCTATTCTTGCTGTGAATCTATTTGTGGAAAAAAAATTAACTCTTTGATTCTTGTTCTTTTATATTGCTATACAGAACCTTATTTCTGTATTGCTTTATAATGCACATGTCAACAGACTGATTTCCAGAAGGTTAGTTTTGTTGCCCACCCCATCTGGGATATTGTATGTATGAGGGCAGAAGTTGTTATCAATTATTACATTGCAGTTTCAGCAGTACCCTTTCTTTTTTTTCTTTTGGCTCAAAATGAATTGTGGTATTAACAATGAAAACAATATAATCTTTCTTACTTCATAATTTTATTCATAATATTGAGTTATGATTTATTTATTATTCCACAATTGAGGTTCACAACCAATAAGGTTCTCTCCCATGTTTTCTCATTTCATGTTGCTCCCTCTGGCAGAACATGGAGAGGGGCTCTCCTGCAGATCCCAATTCTGGACTGATCAGCTAAGACTTAGTCTAGTGCCATAGCCTGAGTTGGTCACCATCCCCACATCTTGGTAAATTGCATAACCTTTTGAAGAAATAAACCCTTGATAGACATGTGTAAAGGTGTTGCTCCTCCTTCCAGTAGCAAAATTAATTTATGGCCCTAAATGTAATCTCTGACACCTTACAATCAGACTGGAAACAAATTGGCAGCCAGTGCAACCAGTGGCATCATAGGTTGGTGTCACCCCAGTGATGTAACTCAATTTCTCACTCTTTAAGTGGCAGTCACCCAGCACCTCCAGGGAGTGGAGCCATGGGGGTAGGAACCCAGTCTCAGTGGCCTTCTCCACCTCATAGGAAAAAAAAAACAGTCACAGGAAGGGGCCAAAAGAAGGCTTTCCAGGAATCTCTGAAGCTCTGCAGAAGTGTTCGAGGAAGTTGTGTGGAAAAGGATGATGCTGCCATCATCTCTCTTCCAGAGGCAGGCCATATTTGGGATGAGTAGCCCATGGAGAGTGTGAGAGGGGAGGAGACAACAGAAAAAATGTCAGCAAATGAGGAGGAGTTTCCCTCCCCTCTCCTATCTACGTCACCCCAATCCCCACTGCTTCACACGTGGCTACTTGCCTTCCTTTCCTCCCCTCTTCACCCCCCTCCCCCAGGCATAGCCTTCCTTTCTCAGCCAGCAGCATGGCCAGACCTGAAATATGTCATTGTGTATTCCAAAATTTGAAAAAATCAACCTGGGTTATTTTTTTGATTATAAACTGATACTGAAAGGTTTGATGCATTCCAAGTAACATTTTAGCTTTCTTTCTCATTTTTTTTAAAAATAGGAGTTATTATGAAAGAATTAATTTAATAATACAATGAAAAGAGAGGTCCTCACACCTTGCTGAAATTATTCCAAATCTATACGCAGTTGTGAGTTAAATAAAGGTCATGTTCTGTGTTGGGAATTTCTTCTGACCTTTCAATGTACCATCCATCATTGGTATTACACGGAATATGCCATTTATCATACAGAACAAAGCAAATTTTAACACTCTTCCTGGAAAATAAGATTTCAAGACTTTTTGGATACCACAGATGTTAGTTCAGACTTCTTCATTGCTAATTTGCTGCTGGCTGCCTCTGGCTGATCATGTCATGATAATATTACGGTATAGAGTAGGCACAGATGGCTACAAGAAGCAGGCAGTGAGGTGTGGTGCATTACAAAGGTATATATGTGGATGTGACAGAAAATACATTTTTACATGACATGCATTATAGCTATGAAGAGTTTTTAAAAAATCTTTTATTTTGCCAGAATTTTACATTATGACCTTATACTTTGAAGGAGCAGTTGGTATTCCAACAACTAGTTCCTACTTGGTTGCTTCAGAAAGCCAAGGACTTCTGGAATCTTACCCCAATTTCAAGTTCTATCAATGTTTTTAGGGTGTTGAATCATATTGTGATTGTCATTCATTGTCATCTGGTAGATATGAGTGTGTGGGTCTACTTGATACATGTTTTGTACTGTATACAGTAATATACTGAATATATTTCAGATTATGGAAAAGTCATTTTATTAAGGCCATTTTTTGTCATTTAGACATGTTTCTAGGATTATTTTGCATTATAGTTTTGAGTCTTTGTTGTACTGCTAGCAAAATAGCTGCATGTTTACATTGATAAGCCCCACTTTCTAAAAATCATGATGCATCAAATAAATGCCTGAAATAGTAGCCAACAACACTAGATATTCTTTCTTAGCAACTTTCTTGTTTTTATGGCTTTTTGCTGTACTGTGTTCCCCCAGCTGATAAGACACAGATAAACCCCTTAGAAAGTAATAAAGTTTACTTGGCCTCTTAATGGTTTTGGTTGCTTCTAGCAAGTCATGTTTCTTTAAGAGCTAAATTACAAATATGTACTTAGAGCCAAATGCTTTTCTATGGCATGCTTTAAAGCTTCTGGAATAACGTTAAACTGATTGTGGAGGGCAGAGAAATTTTCTAAATTTGCTGTCTGCCTTGATCAAGAACCAGACTGAAAAATGATGGGATTATATCCACTAGCTACCATCTAGTTAGCAAAAGTCTGAACTGTGCAAAAAGTCATCGAAAACACTTCAAAATATGTTTCTAATTGCATATCCTTTTACCCTAATCAGTTAAAGGCTAAAGGCCTATTTAAAGAAAAAAAGTGTTTGTTTGCCTATTGGTGAAAATAGAATAGAAATTGGATGAACAAACCTCCTCAGAAAGGAGTTCAGTACTCAAGAAAGCTCCCTCTCATCTCTTTGCCAGATGGCTTTTGTGTATGATTAGCTAAAGAAAAACCCCTAGCCAAGACTCTGGTAGGCTTCTAGAGTGTGATGGACTTTCAGATAAACTGGAACTAACTCCTAACACCTTCCCATTATTATTTTATCTTCTGTAAACCATTTAAGCTGATTTTACTATTGTTATCTTCAGTGTTTGAATGGAATCTCTGCTGCTGGAGCTTCTAAGAGCAAAGCAGGACATTTTGAGATGCGGAAGAGGGTCTAGGGATCAGAAGGGCCTCACTTTTCTGTTCTTTCAGTTACATTCCATAATTAGTGAGACAAAAAAAACCCATGTTGAAAATGTCTAGCAGGGTTGTTGGAAAGAGACAATGTAACAACCTTATCACAAAAGCCCATGGATTCACCATGCATCATGGCAAATCCATGGGGTCCTGGGAGGTGTGTGGAGAACCTGCCACTCCATACCCTGCATTACCCACCTTACCTCTCTGGGGGTCAAGGGGGAACATTGCTGCCTGGATTCCCATGTTGTTGTGGCAGCAGCGTATGCTGCTCGCACTCTGCTTTTGGCATGGAGCCTAGCCGGAAGTACACATGCACCATATAATGGGCACAATGCTGCAAAGGGAGACCAAGTAGTGTATGATGGGCAAAGTAGCCCATCTGATGAGGTCATCGTAAGTCCATGATATCATTGAATATCTAAAATTATGACAGGGAAATAGCTTTCTGCCAACTGCTACCATTGTGATACTATAATGTATATTATATTCTACTGTTTGGGTAGGTAATTTATACATTTATTGAAAAACAAGGTCTGTAGATGAAAAAATAGGATGTACCAGCTACCAGCCTCGATTCCCTATTAGTACAAGTGATGAATGAATAAAAATATATTCTACCCATAATAGGACTCAACTGGTGATTTGGCCTTGTCTTTTTAAATGGCAAAGTTACTGCTCACCCACCCATCCTGCCTTATTTCTAAGGATTTATCTGTCAAAACAGATTTCCATCTACACACCATTAAAGCCACATTACGGATATGATATGCTTGGTCTTGTTCCATTTAATTGATGTCAACCTCTTAAAATACACCCAGTAAATCTGTTGCAAAAGGCCAAACTGAAAAGTGAGGGGAGGAATCAAATCAATGGTTCCATGCCTTCCAGATATATCACTTCCTGGAAAGAATTAACTTTGACCAGCTAATAAGTATGAACATTTATTACTCAAAATGTTATCCCTTTTTATCTGACAGACCTGTTTGGGATAATTTGTTAAAGATGACAAAAAGGCTCATATTGCTATAGTTCATTTTTGACCTTTCTTGCTGTTAGAAAATTAATTTAAGGAGTGATACAAATGTATTAGTATTGTCATAAAAAGAAGACGAATACCTTGCCTTCAAGCTGTTTCTTTATATTAATCCATCACGCCATGTAACATGATTGCTTTTTGACACATAACATCTTGCAAAGATACTTTCCACCATCACACCAAGTTTTATTAAATGTTGCTCATACATTTCTAGTTCAAAAATGTATTGATATAGTGAAAGGAATTAGAAAAACCATAGAAACTGCAACAATGTTTCACTCACTCACATTTTTAACAGTGTTGGATGTAGTTTTAAATTTTTCTCCACATAACAATAAAAAAAACTAAGCGGATCTGGAAGTAAGAAAGTCAGGCAATAAATGGTTAAGAAAATCTATATACTTACCATTTCCTCCACAGCCATATAATGAGAGAGAGCGGTGGGAAATATTCCTTTTTCCCTGGTAGATAATCTCACAACTTCTTCTAGAGCTGATGAAACTTGGAAAGTGGTGTACAGATTGAATGTCCCTTATCTGAAAATTTGAAATTTGAAGGACTGGTTCTGGCCATGCCAAGCTTCACCCCAATACTGTCCTTTGGAGAACATTCAAGCACAGGATATGGGCATGCAGGTTTCATAGCCTCTCCGGAGGATTCCCTACTGGATTTACCCCTATGTCACAATAAGGGGATAAGGGAGAGGCTGTCCCTTTGTCTCTCACCAAAGACCCCATACCTGAGACCAATCTTGTAGTTCTTAAGATATCATCTGAAACTATACTCCTGCCTCCTTAAAAAAAGACTTGAAAAACTGACCAGAAATTAACGTGAAAGTTATCAGACCTATCTTCTGATCATACTGTGCATCTTAGTGTGCCCCCCTGGCAGAAGTGAGTATGTAAAAAATAACCACAGCTCTCTGCACAGTTGCCCATCCCTACTTTATATCCCATCCAGGGATATATCCCCTCAGCTCTTACTGTGGTGTCCTTCCGATCGTGTACTTATGATAGACTTCTTCAGCTTTGCTGCCAGCTACTAAATGAGCCAGGCAAAATTCCACCAGAGCCCTGAAAGTGGTAGACAACTTGCCTCCTCTCTACCCTCACCTCAGGATAGCAATATAGGGGCCAGGTTAGACTGGGACTCTTAAGTTTCTTTGCCCTACACTTCCATAGCATTCTATTCCAATTCTAGTATGTTCACGAAGGAACCTAAAATCTTTGAAACTGGAGAAACCTCTGGGATTAAAGAATGTAGCTGCAAATATATTTGGTCCTTGAACACATCTAAATTAAGGTTGGATTTTAATACTGAAATCTGTATAGCATCTTCCACTGCCTGCTGCACATGCAGGCTGAGGAAATGGAAAGCGGCAATATTTCTTGAATGGTGTTTGGGCTGCGAGGCAGCATTTGGGAAGCATGTTAGAAAATCACATTAAATCATGAAGGCACACAATAAGAAGTGCATCCAAATAGGTGTCTACAAATAATATTGGCTGTGCGCACTGCCTATATTGTGGTGACATGAATTAAATCACAAAAGACAGCGATAGTTATGAAGGTAAGGCTTGAAAGAGGTTTTATTCTGTTTCAGGTTTCAGGGAGAAAGGTTAGGCTCTGTATGCAATGTTCGCAGATCATTTTCTTTTAACACGCTCTTAGCTCTCTCAAAGAAGCATGAACATTCTACTCTCTGATTTATACACAGCTACTAAAGCCCTTCTCAGATGCTGAACGGTTCATCCAGATTGGCCAAATATGTCAAGAGATAGTGGAGTTTGCTTACCACATCTTTCTCCAAAACTGACATATTTTGCAATTCAAGGAAATTACTGACTTTCTTTCCACCTTTTCCAAACCACTTTTCAGGGAGTAGTTCAGGAGGTTTGGCTCCAGGACCCACTGCAGCTACTCAAATCAGTAGTGCTCATGTCCCATTATATGTTATGAGGATTGTCTCTTATATAAAATGGCAAAATCAAGGTTTGCTTTGGGGAATTATTTTTGTAGGCAGGAATATTTTCAAGTTATGGATGGTTGAATGTGTAAATATAGAACTCATAAATACAAAGGACCAACAGTACTTCTACCAGTAGGATACTTTTAAAAAATCCTCCCCAAACGAAAAACAAGTATTATCCAATAAATTCAAATGTTGGAGGTGCATGGTGACATTATATGAGGGTGTATTTAGCCTCTTCATCCTCTCCCTTCTAGTCCTCTGCCCCATCTCATTTCAATTTTGGGGTGGGGGTGAGTGATGTCTACAGCATAAGCATTATAATAACAAGCTCTTTTAGTGATTTCCCACTGCAGAAATAAACATTATTGCTGCAGTGGGAAATCACTTGACCCTGTGCACCTCTACACCCCATATAGATGCATTTAGGGCAGAGATTATGGCTCAAAATTCAATGCTCATCACTGGAACACCCCCAGAAAACAGGTTTTTTGGCAACCAAACTTTCCCTCCTTCTGACAGGTTGCCTTTCACCTCTATCCTGCATATTGTAACTTGAGTCTGTTTAAGTGCCTTGTGCATGTGTACAGAAATCTGGAGGGGAAAAGAAAAGGAAGTAAAGGAAAGGAGGCTGTTCCTGTTCATTGTTAGTCAGTTGAATGTGACAGTAGATTTTATTGTTTTGTAAAAGAGGTGTGTGAATATCTGTGTGTGTAGGAGAGTGGCTTCGAGAGATGGAAAGAAGTTGGAGTGAAAATGGTTGTCCATTTGATTTCCCATTCAGGTTCAGGTATCTGAGTAGGTGTTGGCTTCTCCTGCACAACATTTAACAGTGCTGCAGGTTAGAAAGCTGCCTTTGTAATAGTGGTAAGGCCAAAATCATTGCAGTTTAGTGATGTAAATCTTTGACTGTTTCATCATCACATGAATAATGATGGTAGTTTTTCCTTTGCTGTAGGAGTAAAACTAAGGTTCCTCCCAAATACTCATGTTGTGAATGAATTATTCTGCACAGAAAAACAGATGGGGTGTTGCACAAAAAAGCTGGTTTTGTCACAGAAAGTATTTTCTGCATGAAAACGTTTTTGTATTTTGCTGTGTGTGTGTGTGTGTGTATGTCGGGAGGAGGGGATTATAAAATTTTGACAACCCTTCAGAACATTCAGACTCTTGGAGAAAATTGTGCAACTTTCTTGTTTGGGGATTATTCTTCCATGGATGTTTTGACTTGGGGTTGAATAATACAAATATCCTTTCCATCATACTGAAACTTTACTTAATGCATTGGCAGGAACAGACCACCTGTGTATCAGCCATCAAGTGGTGAAGAACAGTTGCCAGTTAAGGGAGGTTAGGTGAAGTAATAAGACCACCCAGTTGGCATGCATACTATTTTTACCTGAAAGAACCAATAATATATGACCATTGAAGCTCAGCCCCAATAGAGAGGATCCTAGTCCTTTTTCTATGTTTAGATTGTGTGTTTAGTTCCAATTCCATGGTAGAAAGAATCCAACACACACAACACCAGAATGGAACAAAAATGTGCATGTGCTTTGGATTCAGACATCAATAAATACTCCTGTTGATTGATGAGTCGAATATGCAGGTCTGAAGCCAGACCTATTGGGGTAACAGGGGAGGAACCTTGTGAGCCTAAGCCCTTAAGAGATAGCATCATCTGCTAGCACAGGGTACTATAAAGGAATCTGGCCTACCTCCACCACATACACACAGAGTTTCATAAAGGGACCTCCTTAATGATATCAGTGTGCAAGGGAGTCCCTTGCATGTCCTGCCAACCATGCCCAAAATATCTGGCAATACAGAAACAAGACATACCAAATATATGTAATATAACTCCATAGAAATGCAATACAGAGAGGGTGCTCAAAAGGAAACTGCCAAGTGCTCACTTGAACACCGTAAATATCCCTTACCCAACCAGAGAAGCCTTCACCAAGCTACTCTTGTCGGACCTGCCAGTCAATGATGTTGAATTATCCAATTCAATCCCACTGGTTGACTGGTTGACAGTTGTCCCCTCTCTGAGGGGCCAACTGAAGACCAATGAATAGTGAGAAGGATACACATAACTAGTCCTCATGTTAAGTCATGAAGTTTAATTAGCTATCTGCAATAGGCTAGTAAGCAAACTCCAGGAACTCCTTTCCTATATCATGCTTAGTGAAAAACAAACAGTCATGACAATTATAGACTGTTGCAAAAACAAACAAGTCCCATAGAGAAGTTGTGTTTTGCCATCAAAAATCTACTCAGGGACACTTTTTTGCAGAGAACAAATAAAGCCTCTGGATGCTACTATTTTCTTAACAAGGGAGTTGTTACCAAATTTATTGTTATCATTCTTTCTGGCAGCAACTTGGCTGACAGCTCTGTCTATATGTAAATTAACTTCTTTTTTTCCAGGAGCCTTTCAATTTGGCAGCCTCATCAAAAAATCATATTCTGTTTTAAATTATCCCCGCTTCTCTAAAGTATCTCCCCTGCCATCCTTAAAAATCATTCATTCTATCTCTGATTGGGATTTTTTTCTGTACTAAAGTCTTAAAATAAATGAGTTATTTTGTAGTTGAATGTTGTCCCCTGTGTGTATTAGTAATGCTTATTTATTCTCTTATTTATTTGATTTTCTATGTAGAAAACAGGGGAATTACAGTGTGCAATACAAAAGGATTGTCTAAACAATATGGGGAGGCAAAAATGAGGGGAACTTTTGCAATTTGAGCACTTTGCACTTAAATACTTTTGAGAAATGATCCGTGGTCATAAATTATCATTTATTTCAATTACAATATAAGAATCATAGTGGATCAGATTAAAGACTTTTTAGTCCACTATTTTGTAGCCAATATGATGCCTACTGGAAACCTACAGATAGAACTTATTACCTCATCACACGAGAGCATGAATCCCTTTAAATCCTGTCTCTGTCTCCTGCAGAATTCTGGGATTTGTAGTTTAATGAGGCCCATGACCTGCCTGGCTGAGCAGTTTAAAGGCCCCTCTCTAAACTACAAACCCCAAAATTCTGCAGGAGGCAGAAACTGGATTTAGTGCACCCATGCTCTAGTGTGATGAAGTTCTTTAATATAAAACAGCAACTTGATCTCATGTTTTCTAGCAATTGGCATATAAAGATATGTGGTCTGTTCCAAAAGTAATTAGAATTATTTAATTTTTAAAAATTGAGCATAGAGTTTATCTCTTTCAAAATAGGCTCCTTGCAATTCAATACAGCAATTCCAGTATTGCTACCACTCTGCATAGCAGTGGAGGAAGTCTTCACTTGAGATGATGTTCAAAGCCCTTATCACAGCTGCCTAGATGTTTTCAACTGTGTAAAAATTATATCCTTTGGGGTGGATTTTGAGCTTGGAGAAAGAAATTGCATGGAGCCAAATCAAGGCCATATGGTGCATGGAGAAGTGTTCAGAACAGCTTTCACATGAGCCACCTTGTTCTCAGTTCCTCTGAATTTTCACCTCCAACAAGATACAAGAATTACTACACAGTTTGCTCATGTATCAACTGCTACAAAGGCATGGGCTCAATAGGGGAAGGTCAAATCGTATGGAAGTGCAAGGACTACAAAGGAACATTCTTCCATATGTGGTGGACATGCAAATTGGCAAAGAAGTACTGGAGGGATATTCAAGAAAAAGATCTAAAAAATATTGCACATCAAATTTCAATCTAAACCTTAATATTTTTTATTAGGAATCACAGACTTTGAGATGGATAAAAACAAAGAAAAACTTTTCAATTATCTAATAACTGTGGCTAAAATAGTTAGATGCCCAAAAATGAAAAACAAAAGAATTACCCCCACTAGGACAAAGGATGCTAAAAATAATAAACGTAATGAAAATGGTCAAATTACTGGTAATTCAATTAAAGAGCCAAGATGTACAGGGAAATAAAAATGCAACAGATTGGATAGCACTTATGAAATTGATGAAACAAGAAAAAAATGAAATGGACAGAAGGGATTAAATATTAGGACAATTGTTCTCCAAAGGAGAGTGGCACGAAGAAGGCCTTGCAGAAATATAAAGACTTGAGAAAAATGCAATGAAATTACCTTTGGAGAAGATTGGAAGCCTTCAACCTCATCTTTTTTGTTTTGTTTTTGTCTGTATTCTTCCTTTTATCTGATTGTTAGGTCACCTACCATCTTACCCAGTTTTTCTTTTTGAGATATAGTAAAAAATAATGTCTATTTTATTTCTTTAATAAAAATAATTATATATATATATATATATATATATATATATATATATATCTCCCTGGGTTCCCCCGCCACCTGCCTCAACCCCCAGTTTTTCTTCTGGGCCCTTCTGTTCTCTCTTTTTTTTGACAGACCAGGTATATTTTTCTGATACTGGAGTTATGCCACATGGTAGTAATCACTGATGCTTCATATTTTCTGACCATTCGTCTAATCCTCATTTAAAGCTATTCAAGTTGGTAGTCATCACTATTTATTGTGGTAGTAAACCCCACAGTTTATCTCTGTGTTGTGTGAAGCCCTAATTTCTTTTACCTGTTCTGAATGTCCCATCAGTTAACTTCTCTGGAATAACACTGTATCTTGGTAAAATAAGAGAATGAGAAAAGCTTCCTCCAGCTTGCTGTCTCAATGTCAGTTCTATACACCTTTTTTATGTCTCTTGTTACTCACTTTTTCAGCGCTTAACAGCTCCAAGCATTATCCTCATAAGAGTGTTGCTTCAGTCCTTGGATGTCTTTATTTCATTTTTCTACATCATATCTAGCAATCTCCATGTTGTATCTAAATTACATTTATTATATATAATATATATCATGTTAAACATATAATTATGTTGTATTCTTTTAGTTTCACAGTCCACCAAGTTTCACTAACTGGAATTTTAGATGACCAGTGATTCAGATTCTTCCCAAAAATCTAGGAATCAGTGAGATATTGCTAGATAAAGATACATGCATGTGTCAAGTATTTATATAATTAATATTTATTATTATATTTAGCAGTGGTATTATTAATCAAGGCTTTGGTATTAACTGACTAACATCCACAGAAAACAGTATTATTGATCAGACTCTCAAGTTTCCCTTGCATTTTACAAAATATTTTAAATGTCTAAAATGGGGTTATTACAAGTAGAGGGAAAAAAAGGAACAAAAAGGGCCCGAAAAGTACCAAATCATATCTGATCTTGGAAACTAAGCTCTGGTTAGCACTTGGTATACTGCCAGGGAATACCAGGTGTTGTAGCCTACATTTCAGAGGAACCACCTCTGAGTATTCATTACCAAAGAAAACTCTAGGAAATTTATGAGTTTACCATTAGTCAAGAGGCTACTTGAAGCCACACACACCAACCAAGCACAGAAAGGTAGCCCATATCCAAATGCCCTGATCATGCATAAAGGTTTGCCAAGGAACCCAGAAAAGAGCATGCTGGAAAAGAATGTTGCTTTTCTTCTTTGCTTTGTGTTTCCAGCTCAGGCCTTTTCATCCCATCCCTCTTATTTTCCTGGTGATCGCAGCTGGAAATTTTGTCCGATTAGTAGAGAGTTTTCCCTCCATTAAGCCCCTGAATCTCCTTCAAGAGTCTGATAGACTGGGCCCTAACGGCAGCCGCTTTACTTCTTTTCAGGCTCCATCCATCAGGCTGACAGTGGCTGCCGATGGGCCAGTCATATTGTCTATATTTCATACACAAACATCAGGCCTGCTGACAGCACTTTGCACACTCGGAAATTGCTTTTGCTGTGAGTTGAATTTCAACAAGAGTGTTTCCTTCCCTCCTCCCCCTCCTCCCGGCTGCTCTCCCTGCCTCCATCTCTCTGTGTTTATGACCCTCAGGAGGAAAAGCACTGCTGTGAATAGATAATGCTGAAAGCACTCTTGTATAGCGCAGAAGGTTTTGTGTCTGAAGTATTTAATGTTTACAGCAAATTTGGTGTTTGTTAATTTGCACTTTGATTCATTCCTTAAAAGAACTGTCACTCCATTCTTCGGCTCCTCTATTGTACAGATGTGCAGTAACTCTTGCTGCGGTGTGTGCATCTCCCTCTCTCTTTCTCTCCCTCCCTGTGCATAGAATGAGTAATGTGATAAGGGGTTGGAACAAGGAAAAGAGTGAATCATATTCCATTGTGCCCCATGGCCTGTACAGCAAATGTACAGTGGCCATTTGAAATTACTCTGCAAGCGAGGATGTAAAATATAAGCTTGTAATTGGAGAAGTACTGCCCCTTTGGCTTGGAGTCTGAGAGGGTATGATAGAAAGCACATGGAACATATTTAGTGATTTCTGCATTGTTGGATGCAAAAGGAAAGACAGAAGAATCCTCTACAAAATCATGTTGAATAATTTCAGGCCCAGTTTATTACAGTACATTTGCAATATTAGCAAATTCTTAAAAATGTAATCATGAAAAAGAAAACCTGTGTTCAATTGAAATTTATTTTCCTGTAACTTCAAACCATTAGAGCTTGGTCTAGTCTTTGAGGAATTGGAAAACAAACCTCCACACTGTGAGAATCTTTGAGATTTGAAAGAAGGCAATTACTTAATTCCTCAGTATGCTCTTCACAAAACCGAGCATGCCCAATATGCCCCTGAACTTGTTAAAATCAACTTTCTTGAAACCCAAGGTCAGAGTTTGACTATATTCTTCCTTGTCTTCCAATTGAACATTCTAGCATTATATGATCACTTCCTCCTAAAGTACCTACCACGAAATCCTCCCTATTGGATAGGGTCAAGTCCAACATCGCCTATCCCCTTGGTCCTTCTTCTACCTTTCAAAATAGGAACCTATCTTCAAGGCAGATTGGGAATTTGTTGGACCTGCTCCTATGTTGTTTTTCTAGCATTGCAGGGGGATGGCTGGTGCTTGCTAATAGTGCACTGGTTTTCTTGATGTTCAGTGAGATGCTAAGCTTTTTGTATGTTTCTGTAAAGGTGTTTAGAGTAGCTTGTAGGTCTTCTTCTGGATGAGCATTATCATCAGCATATTGGAGTTTTATAACAGACATTGCTGTGACCTGGTTTTGGCTTTCAGTCTGCGGAGTTTAAATAGCTTGTTATCTGTCTGATAGGTGATTTTATTTTTTTCCAATGAGAAGTTTTTCTAGAATTGTAACCAGAAAGATGCATACCAGTAATTCTGAAACAAAAAAACATTGGATATGAGCAATTAATGAGTCAGGAATATTTTCTGAAATATGTATTTTACTTCTAGTTATTCCATTTGCAATCAATTGGGATTAAAATACTGAAAAATTTAGGAAGAGTTAAATGGTTCTTACCTTCTATGAAGGTAGATGATGGAATAATACAGAAAATATAAGAAGATACGACTATTAGGTTTAAAATTAGTTGACAATACTACTCTTCTCTTTTTGTTATAGAGGATATATAGAATTTGTAATATTTTGTAATATTTTAATACGTAATGTGTGTAAGGGTTATAGAGATGTAACAATCCTCTCAACCCCCTCCTTCCCTGGCGACATACTAGATATTTGTAAAGTTAACCTACTAACAATAACCCTCCCCCTTTCCCCCCTTTTACCCGACTGTTCTGTTTTCCTTTTTGTGTGAAAAAATATGGAAATGTTCAATAAAAATATAAAAAAGAAAGTAAAATGTTGCTGCAAACATTTTTAAAGCATAAATGGAGCCATGCTGTAAGTTTGAAAATCTTTCTTTTACGTGTCAGAAACTCAGACAACAAAGAGAAGCATAACATAACTATTGTGATTTGTCTAACCATTGATTTGATCACATTCAGTGCATACCATTAAATCAGTGGGACTTGACTAACTTGCACTCTTGATTTTGGTGAGTTTCCTCAAAGCATGAATAAATTTTGACATAGCCCATAAGTCATTCAGCTTGCAGTCACCAAAACACTGTGATTAATAGGATTTTTTAAAAGAAAAATCCCAAGGCTCTTTCATTGGTTCCCAGTTCTTGTTGTGCTATATTATTCCTTCTGTTAAGATTTCCATTATTGATTAGCCTCATTTACAGATCTCTTTAGAAGTTCTGACTTCATGAACTTGAGGGCTTACTTTGAAGTTTCTCATCTGATCCTGCATTTCTTAGATATAACTGTGAAATGTTTGTTTGACGTCATTGACTGTGCATGGGCTGGTGGTTTAAGTTTCTAAATCTCTATATTTAAAACGGGGGTGGAAAATGTGTAGAGGCCCCAAGTCTTTATTTTTTCAGCTTCTGAACCTTCCAGACACATCACCCCAAAGGATGAATTGCCTCCCTTGTAAATCTCCAGGATCAGAAGTTTCTTTTGCACATCTTCCCCCATATACATACATAGTCTGCAATGTAAACATTGAACACTGCTCAGAAACAGCTCTGTATGAAGGACATGCCTGGATGGGTGGAGGCAATGATAGCCCAACTACACTTTATTTATTTATTTATTTATTTGGTACACTTGTATACCGCTAATATCTCAGCCTTGCGGCGACTCATTGCGGTTTACAACATATTTAAAATACAATATTCACTTTAAAAATATAAGGTAAATTATAAAAATACATACATATACATACATAGTATTGGGCCACCAATACAGACCGGGCATCTCATAGTTAAAATCATGATCCAATTCGTTGTCCTTGATTGCTAGTCCATGATCAAAACATCATCACATCGGCATTAGTTGAAAACTTGCTCGAACATCCAAGTTTTCAGTTTTTTACGAAATGCCATTAACGAGGTGGCTGATCTTATTTCAGTAGGGAGGGCATTCCAAAGCCGGGGGGCCACCACAGAAAAGGCCCTATCTCTCGTTCCCGCAAGCCGCACCTGTGAAGCAGGCGGGATGGAGAGAAGGGCTTCTCCTGAAGATCTTAGGGTCCTGGTGGGCTGATAGGCCGAGATACGTTCGGATAGGTAAGTAGGGCCAGAACAGTTTAGGGCTTTAAAGGTCAAAACCAGCACTTTGAATTGGGCTCGGTAGCTAATCAGTAGCCAGTGGAGCTGGTACAGCAGAGGAGTTGTATGCTCCCTGCGCCCTGCTCCTGTTAATACCATGGCTGCCGCCCGTTGGACTAATTGGAGCTTCCGGGCCGTCTTCAAAGGCAACCCCACGTAGAGAGCGTTGCAGTAGTCAAGGCGGGATGTAACCAGAGCGTGGACTACCGTGGCCAAGTCAGACTTCCCAAGGTACGGTCGCAGTTGGCGCACGAGTCTTAACTGTGCGAATGCTCCCCTGGTCACCGCCGAAACCTGGGGATCCAGGCTCAGCGATGAGTCCAGGATCACACCCAAACTGCGAACCTGTGTCTTCAGGGGGAGTGCGACCCCGTCTAACACAGGCTGTAACCCTATACCCTGTTCGGCCCTGCGACTGACCAGGAGTACCTCTGTCTTGTCTGGATTCAATTTCAATTTGTTCTCCCCCATCCAGACCGTCACAGCGGCCAAGCACCGGTTCAGGACCTCGACAGCCTCCTTAGTAGCAGGTGGGAAGGAGTGACAGAGCTGGACATCATCTGCATACAGATGACACCGCACCCCGAAACTCCGGATGATCTCGCCCAGCGGCTTCATGTAGATGTTAAACAACATGGGGGACAGTATTGAACCCTGAGGAACCCCACAAAACAAAGGTTGTGGGGTAGAACAGGAGTCCCCCAGTGACACCTTCTGGGACCGACCCTCGAGGAATGACCGGAGCCACTGCAGAGCAGTACCTCCGAGGCCCATTCCCGCGAGGCGTCCCAGAAGGATACCGTGGTCGACGGTATCAAAGGCCGCTGAGAGGTCGAGTAGCACCAACAGGGACACACTCCCCCTGTCGAGCTCCCGACGGAGATCATCCACTAAGGCGACCAAGGCTGTCTCGGTACCATGTCCCAGCCTAAAGCCAGACTGTGCCGGGTCTAGATAATCCGTGTCTACCAAGAATGCCTGGAGTTGTGAGGCCACCACACGTTCCATGACTTTGCCCAAAAAGGGAAGATTGGAAACAGGCCGATAGTTTACCAATTGAGTGGGGTCCAGTGATGGTTTCTTCAACAGCGGTTTTATCACAGCTTGCTTTAAGCTGGCTGGAAATATGCCTTCCTGAAGGGAGGCATTAACCACCACCTTAACCCACTCGGCCAATCCCCCTCTGGCCTCCTTTAGAAGCCAGGATGGGCAGGGGTCTAGGATGCATGTGGTAGCTCTCATTCCTCCAAGCACCTTGTCCACATCCTCAGTTTGAACCAATTGAAATGAATCCATCAAAATTGGACAAGCAGATGCTCGTGTTACATCCTCTGAGACTGCCGTTAATATGGTGTCCAGTCCAGAGCGGATCAAAGCGACTTTGTCTGCAAAGAACTGAGCAAAGGCTTCACAGCGAGCTGCCGAGTCATCAGGGCACCCATCCTGAATGGTGGGTTTTAACAGGCCACTGACGACTCGAAACAGTTCAGCCGGACGGTTCTTTGCAGACGCAATAGTGGCCGCAAAGAAGGTTTTCTTTGCGGCTCTTATTGCCGCGGCATATGACCTTAAAAAGGACACAAACCGTGTTCGATTTGGCTCGCTCGGATCTGAACGCCACACGCCCTCTAGTTCCCTCTTCTTTCGCTTCAACACTGCCAGCTCCTCAGTAAACCAAGGGGCTGGTTTAGTTCGGCTACTTGAGACGGGACGTTCTGGAGCGATCGTGTCTATTGCTCTAGTCATCTCCCCATTCCAGAGAGCGACCAGGGCATCAACAGGATCACCAGCCGAGGTGGCGGGGAATTCCCCAAGAGCCATCCGGAATCCCTCCGGATCCATAAGCCTCCTGGGGCGGACCAATTTAATAGGTCCTCCACCTCTGCGGAGATTAGGGGGTGCAGTAAGTCTAAAGCTGACCAGGTGGTGGTCGGTCCATAGCAACGGAGAGATGGATAACTCCTCAACACCGCCGCCTTCCTCCCATCCCTGACAGAAAACCAAGTCCAATGTATGTCCAGCACTGTGGGTGGGGCCAGATACTTGTTGGGACAGCCCCATGGTCGCCATGGTAGACATGAAGTCCTGAGCCGCTCCCGTTAGGGCAGCCTCGGCGTGGACATTGAAATCCCCCAGCACAAGCAGCCGTTGGGACTCCAGTGCCAGGTCCGAGACTACCCCTGCTAGCTCAGGTAGGGAGACTGTAGTGCAGCGAGGTGGACGGTACAATAGCAGAATCCCTAATCTGTCCCGGTCACCCACCCTCAGGTGGACGCATTCAAAATTTGTTGACTGCGGGATGGGGGTCCTGGTCAGAAGAATGGAATCTCTGTAGACCACTGCAACCCCGCCTCCCCGCCCTCCGGATCTTGGTTGGTGCTGCACAGAGAACCCGGGTGGACAAAGCTGGGTCAAATTTACACCTCCCGCTTTGTCCAGCCAGGTTTCTGTGATGCACGCCAGATCTGCCCGTTCATCCAGGATTAAATCTTGGATGAAAGTTGTTTTGCCATTGACAGATCTGGCGTTCAACAGCACCACTTTCAATCCCGAGGGACCGCCAACCTGGTTACACCAACTTACCATATCAGGAGACCGATTTGGGATTACTAATGTTGTTCCACGTTCCCTAGGCCGAATAGGAGGTCTCCCTTTCCCGTATCTCCCCCTCCCCACCAAGACTTCTATGGGGGCTCCTCGGTTAACGGAAGCCTCTCCCTCCTCCATGACGCATTCAACATCCATAATAACAACCCAAGGATCATTGTAGGCTGTTTGACATATTACAGCTCCAGTTTGCCAAGGCTTTGCCTTCCAATCATTTCCCGTTCTTATTAGGTTATATTCGGGTCCCTCTGAGCTATTCCATTCCCTCTGACCCACATATGCAATTAGCAACCAGGTTAACAACTGCCAGGGAGTGGATAATAACATGAGTAACAGCTGTTAAGTACAATCAGGGGGTTGGTTAAGGCTCTTAGGGTACAGATGGATTTTTATGTCAACACACACAAAGGAATAACAATAAAGTGCGGTAGCTTAACAATTAACCCTAAAGTGCTTAATGGAGTGCGTCATGGAGGTATACAACACTATATGTATCGAATCAGTTAAAGTGCTAAAGTTGGTTAAAGTGCCGCAGAGTAATAATATAAGTGCTAATAGAATAAAGTGCTAGGATTACGCAGTTAATAAAGTGCTAAGATCACACTGTTAATAAAGTGTTCTACGCAACCATACTGAATTTAGTCAGCGCAGTTGAGAAGATGGTCACATAAACGGGTTAGTTAGCACCATCAAAGAAGGTCAGCACAATTAAGATAATCAGCACAGTTTGAAACAGTGGTCAATACAATCGACGATGGTCAGCACACTCGAAAAATGGATTGCAAGTCGAAAGGGATCAGCACAGACAGGCAAAATTAGCGATAATCAAAAGATGGTCCACACAATCAGAAGGTCAACACAGACGGAATTAAAAGCGATAGTCAACACAGTCTATCTAAAATTCTATCTAAAATTGGAAGCAGCGAGATGCCAAAATGCTGGGGCCAAGAGATGGTCAACACAATTTTCCGGGAATTGATGGTTAACAAATGAGATGATGGAGATCTCATGCGATGGCGGCAGATTTCAATAAGGTGGTGGCAAGATAGTCGTTGCCAGCAGCTAGTTTTGGTTCTATTATCTGATTGTCCTACAGGAGTAAAACACTTCCAGGCCTGCTAAAGATCATATGCTTGGGCGTTGGAAGGGCTGGCCAGGTCCTGAATGAGCAATCCAAGCCTCAAGATGGCGGCAGCACGTTGGAGGGCGATGAGGCCAGCGCGTTGGAAAGCTGGCCGAAAGCCAGCCCTCAAGATGGCGCGTTGGAAAGCTGGCCGAGAGCCAGAGCGTTGGAGAGCTGGCCAGAACGTTGGAAACCTGGCCGAAGCCAAGTCAGCGCCCGTCGAAGCAGCCGACGGCCAAAACAATGGAGGCCGGAACGATGGAGGCCCGGAAACCCAAGGGGCCAGTCAGCCAGAGCAGTAACGCTCCCTCTCGGCTCCGGACAATCCTCTTCCCCGCAGCCGCAGGGGGCAACAGCGGCGGCACAACAGCCCGGCAAGCTGCCGATGAAAGGCCGTAAAGGCCGAAAACGACGGGACGCGAAGGCCGAAAACGAAAGGCCGCAAAGGCCGCAAAGCAAGGCCACGGAGCCACCCACCGCAGACAGCAGCCAGGCACCCACCGGCGGCACAGCGCGTCCTCGGTCCGGCGCGTCCTCGACCCCGGGCCCGACGCGGCGGAACGTGTCCCCGAGCGGGCACAAAGGGATGGCACCTGTCCTCCACCCGAGCGGCCTCAAATCCGTCCGAAACGCCGGAACAGGTGAGCAGGGGACAAGCATGCAGTCCAGGGGAGTGAGGAGTAGGGAGGGAGCAAGTTTGTAAGCCCACGAGCTGCAATGGTGGCTAGCCGCTCTACCTCCTTCTTCTTTCCAGTTCTGCCTCTGTCGGCGCTCCTTCAGCGCTCCTTCAGTTGTTTCCCCAAGGCCACCTTCGTGACCCTAGTTTGACAGCTATAGGAGCGGTTTTCTATGACCCAGGCGGCAAAGTTTGGTTGGTTAAACTTCTTTCCTCTGCCGGAGCTGAGGTTTTGCCAATGGGAATGATGTCGGTGTTCAGGATCTATTTAATAGTTCGGTATATTAGTTCCTCGGGATACTGCTTAAATTAAACTGAATTTATCTACATAGCTTGCTGAAATATCTTCTGATTTGGATAGGTGGGCATCGAGATCAGTTGGGAGAGCTGATTTGGCAGAGATAAATATTCACAGCACTGCATCTCATCTCCATTGCTATCAGTTATCTTTTCAAGTGTGAAAACATTGTAAAAACACTGAGAGATTTTCTACACTGGCATGACAGAATCATAGAATTGTAGAGTTGGAAGAGACCACAAGGGTTTTCCAGTCCAACCCCGGTCATGCAGGAAAACACAATCACAGCGCCTCTGGCAGATGACCATCCATAATGCAATTCAAAGCTGACTTGAAGCTTGGTGGCTACAAAACATATACCATCAATATCTGCTGCACTTTAAAAAAATCTAATGTCATCCAAGAAATGTGCTGCAGCTGATCCCTTTGTATCCCAGATCCAGCATCACAAAAGGCAGAGCACAATGTAGACACCTGCCCTTGTTGAAGTTCAGTAAAAATCTCAAATTAAGATACCAAATATGCCCCAAGGGCACAACTGGGAAGCAAAGGCTTATTCATTCCCTGGGAAATGCAGTTGATTACTATTACTCCTACCTGTCACTTTCCTTTCCCCCCCACTACATATGCTTATGGTGAACTGATGTGCCCATCACTTTGGGAAATGAAAACTAAACCCTATAAAGTGGTTTGAGGCTAGGTTTCATGTTCAATGTCATCACCTTTCTGGCCTCAAACTAGTTCTGGACCTGTCTATCTAATCACTCTGCAGTAAAACCAATTCTTTTTAAACCATTTCCAAAGGTTTACAGTGTCAGTGTAGAATCTCTAACATTATTCCTACATTCAAAGGAATTCATTGGTAAGTTTGAATTTTCCTCTGTTACAGATGCTAAGCTTTGAAATTTCCTCATCTTCCAGAGGATAAAAAAGAGAAAATATTGCTATATCATCTAGATGTCTTGATCTGTAAGCCTGGAATTTTGATACAATTGTCCATCTTAATGCAACACAGCAAATCTCTCTTGGATCTTTAATCATAAAAGTAAATGGATAGCTAGAGTCATCTAGTTTTTCTGTATAGACCTAAGGATGGCTTCAACCACAAAATAAATTGGGCAGAGCTGAACTAACATGGGCTGTTATGAAATTTAAAGGAAACTCTAAAGAGCATTCTGACCTTACAATTTTGGATTCCCATGTTTCCAGAACATAAACGTTATTATGAATAGAGTAGTGCTGGCAGTACTACCTCTTATAAATAGATTAAAAGCCATCTTAGAGCTTTTCCTACTTTGCATGTTTACATAAGCAGACATATACCATTTTTCACAGTAGTACAGATTTGGAAGACAATAGATATTGTGGAAGAAAAGGCTGGACAGCATCTATTTCATTTACAATTAGACTGGTGGCCATTTAAAGCAATTAAATTAGGCTTTTGGCTTTCTGTTTTCAGATTGTTTTAATTAAATGTTTGAGTAATGAATTAATCAAGTCAAACTGCCTCTTTGTGTATGGTCCCACTATAATTTTGTGGTTTGATATTTCATTTTCAGACTAAAAACTTCATAATATACAGACAGCACAGATCATTCTATTAATAAAGTTGGGTTTTTGCTATGTTAGTGTTAAGCACTCATAAGAGATCCTTATCTTATTCAGCATTATGATAGCCTAAATAGCATGCAGCTGTACTTTTTTCCCTTAGCAAAAAAAGTGAAACTGGTAACTGTACAATAGGCTGTGTTTATAGAATGTTTGGCTTCAAGATAAAGATTTGGAACTAAGACAGGTCATCCACTAGCTATTTCAGAGGTATAGTTATATTGTAACAAATAATTCCAATTATGTATGCATAGCCTGCTATTCCCAATTTATATATTTGAAAATAACAGACGGGGTTTTTTTTTAAATGAGCCACCAGTAGCCCAAATGGTGTTGGCTGGATATCTGTCCTAGATTATATGATTTGATGTTTCTTCTTCTCTAAAATGCCACGTTTCTCCTGCCAGTCTCCCTGTATCATGACTGTGTCGACGTGGAAACATGAGTTTTGAAAATGTAATTCATGAGGGGAATCTAATTATATATGACATTTCATCCATCATGGACAAAGATTCTCCAGGGGAAAGTAGTAACGTTGTGTTTCCTTGACAGTAAACAACATATTGTGGTAGACCTGAACCAAAGGGGTTTTTTATGGTATATGTGTTGTGGGTAGAGGTGAGTGTTATTCTGATCTACTTCAAACTGCAGTATTTAATAGCAAAGAACAAATAAAGAGCAAGAATAAAGAGCAAGAACTCACACGAGTAGGAACTGAAGCTTGGAAAGCATCCTAAAAGCTCTCTTCAGATAGAAAGCAAATAGTCCTTCAGGAAGAAAATAGCTTTAAAAATAGCAGCCTTGCAATTCATTATGTAGAAGCTATAGCAACCATGCTTAATCTCAGTGGTTTCTTTTCTTTGTTTGATCCACATGTGAAAATATTATTACCGTATTCCCTCACCCCACCCCAGCTAGTAGTAAGAAGATCCAGTGTTGGCTTATCCAGTTTCTCCTCCACTCTTCTTTATCTTCTTGATTTATTCATTATTTCTACAAAGTTTTCCTGTGACTGCCTAGAGCAGTTTCAAACTATGTAGAATCTTCTCAATAATAATGGGGTCAATCATAGGATGTTATCCCATATATCTCTCCCCCCCCCCCCAAAAAAAAATTCTAGACACCTTTAAAACAGGAAGATAACTATGTATGATGGAGCCCATCCCATGGTACAGGAGGGCTCTTTGTCTGTACCCATCATCATAAATTGTCAAGGAAGTGTCTCAGAAGTCCTATAAAACTGGAGGGGCAGGGGGAGGATCAGATATTGTCTTCTGAGTTCAGGAAACAGCATATGACTAGAGAAAAACAGCAAAAAAACACATGGGATGGAATCTGTCAAATTTGCCATGTTGAATTGCTTCAGTGACATGGATTGAGGGGCGATCTTGTGGGCGGTCACCTACGAAGCATTGCTATGGCATGGTAATTTTAAAATTTATTTTATTAATTAGAAATACTAAAATTTTAAAATATCTTTTGTTTTTCCTGTCATTTTTTCTTCATAATATCCTTGGCTTTTGAAGTTGCTGCACTGCTAGCTTTTTAAGTTTCAAACTTCCACAATGGAGAGTACTGAGATAGAGAGGAAAGCCCAGTCACCCCAAAGTGGTGTCTAGTTAAGTCCCAGAGTAGCGGGATGAGAGAGGAAAGCTTACTATCCCCAAAGTTTTTTCCAAGGTTATTTTTAAAAAACCAGTGGTTCTCAACCACTGGTTTTAAACAGAGTGGGTGGGAACTGCACTCTCTCATGTGATGAATCTGAAAATGGATAATTTTGGGAGAAAAGGCAAGAAATGGTATGATTTACTTTCTAATGCAATGGGACACAACACGATGGTAATATGAACACTTGAGTTGTAGGTTAAAGACCGATTCTTATAAAAATAGATGAACTACCTTGCACATTTAACCTACAACTCAAGTGTACAATACAGCTGGTGTATTGACTCACAATACTTTGCATTTGTATATAATTTGTGTATAATAGCACCACTTATTTAAAGAGTTTTGGTTTCTGCCATTATTTGTCACATATTCAGCCAACATTTTCCTGGTTCTGATGCTCACCTGAGTGCATGGCAGCTCAGCCAAAAGCTTGCAATTCTTTAAACAGCAGTTAAGACCAATAAAACATATTGTCTGATAAATTCTATGGTCCTGAGATAACATTTCACATGGTCACCTTGTGCAAGGTGCCAATCAGGCTTCTAGCTTCAATCATTTAATTAAAAAGGCTTAAGTTAAAATGTGCACTCTCAAATACCCAGAAGGCAGATCAATTGATCTTTTCTATTAGCCCACCCCTGGAGATCTTATCCAGAATGCCAATGAAAGAGGAAATGTTGCCACTTTCCAACAGCCTTCCCCTCTTGACCTTTTAGTTTTAGGCAATGTCTAGAATGAATTGAAGTGCTGCAACACATTTCCTCTAATTGTTCTCTATTTTGTAAAAAGCTACCATTATCTGAGAGCGCTTCCTGGTTACCCTTGCATGAAAGCTGTGCCTTTGGACAGTGGTTCACAGCAGCTCTTTATAATCTGCAGCATTGTTTGGATTTCTTGCAATCACTATTCTGCATCTAATCACACACATATATGTACGCACAACACATATGACTCCAGAAACACTCATCATTCAAAGCAGATTTTTTTTTAAAAAAATGCATTCCTTTTTATCAGGTTACCAATAGTAATGGTGTAAGGTGAAGTGTTATGTAAAATCCTGCATTGCAGATCTTGGGTCTGATGCGAAGAAGCTCAATAAAGTCTTACACTTTAATCATAAAGATAAAGATCACAAAACTGGCTTCCAAAAATGCAGAGCCTGAAGACAAAACAGAAGAAGAGATAATGTGATGACAGAGGAGTGGCTGGAGAGAAGCTAACAAAGAAAACAGAACCCAGAAGTTGGAGTTGGGGGGCAATGTTGATCTTTCTTTTCCATCTGAGATGCCACTTAAGCTTTGTATTCAAGGAAGGAAAGCTTGACTGTGGATGCACATGAATCTTTTTTACACTCTAAAAGACCAAAATGCCATAGCTTTATATATGAATCAATGACATTTACAAGGACTAGGGTAGCTACTAATAAAATCAGCAGGGTGCTGCAGTAGCTGTTTTTAAAGTGTGTACAGAAGCACAGCATTTATCACACTGTGTTTAGCCTGACAACTGATCCCATATGACTGTCAAGATTGGTGTTTGGTGTTAGCTGCTCGTGGCAAGTGTATCTGCACAGTGGGTGATCAGAGCTAGTCTAGATCAGATGTAGACCTGATAAAAGTTAGGGTGAATGTGAGGGAACAAACCAGAAGTTTGCTGGGGGAAAACATCAGTTCAGAAATGGGTCATTGCCAGGATGGGGGAATTGAGCAGAATCAAAGAATGGCTAGTTTTAGGGCAGGAATATAGGCAACATGGTATTAAGTTCATTCAGGAAAAGGTTAGAAAACAGAAACATTAGACCAATTTGTCCACTACATAACTGAGGCACACACTGCATCCAAGCAGAAATCAGAAAATAGTTTCTTTTATTTTCTCTGAAATACAGTTTTATTTTTAAACACCAGTTTTCTTGCTGTTGATTATATAAATACATTTGTGGAGTTTGTTTCCAAAAGGTACCAAATCGATTTGAACAAATTTTACAGGAATCCAAAAAAAAACATGCTGAAGAGATGCTATGAAATGCAATTTTCCAAACGCTGTACTGAAGTGTTTTGATATATTTTGATAGTTTTGATCTGTGCATACTATCCTACTCCTAACCTACTTCCTTGCATGGAGCACCATGTTGTACATTCCTGGCAGAATAGGTGTTAAAAGCTGTATCCACAATGCATAATTATACCAGTTTTGCACTGCATTAACTGCCATGGCTCAATGCTATAGCATTCTGGGATTTGTAGTTTTTTGATATATTTACCCTTCTCTGTCAGAGAGCTCTGGTGCCACAACAAATTACAAATCCCAGTTTTGTGGCTTTTAAATATCATGGCAAACTGCTCTAATTATGCTGCGTTTGGTGGTCCCTATGTAGACATGTCCACATGTAGACATGTCCTGGATTGAAAGCCTCACAAGCTATATAAAATTGCATACAATATTTAAGCCAGAGAACTGTTGTCCTTGAATTTAAGCTGAATCAAGGCATTCTACTCTTTGCCCTAGCCTTGCAGCATGCAAACTCTTCAAATAAGAACTGGAAAACATTCACTTTGAGGTAGTGAGGTCTGTTGTCCTTTGCTGAACAAGAGGGATCCTCTCACTTCTGCAGGAGTCTACCGTATACCATGCAGCTGTGGACAAGTCTACATAGGGACTACTAAATGCAGCATTGCCCAAACACGAATCAAGGAACATGAAAGGCACTGCAGACTACTTCAACCAGAGAAGTCAGCCATAGCAGAGCACCTGATGAAGCAATCTGGACACAGCATACTATTTGAGAACACAGAAATGCTGTACCACTCTAACAACCACCATGTCAGATTACACAGAGAAGTCATTGAGTCCACAAGCATGTGGACAATTTCAGCAGAGGAGGAAACCATGAAAATGAACAAAATCTGGCTACCAGTATTAAAAAAAACTCTAAAATTACAACAGCAAAACAACAGAGAGGAAACAATCAGGGACATTTAATAACAAGCCACACCAAACAACTGCCAGGCCATCAAATGCTAATCAAGATGGTCAGTTGAAACATTCACACCGAGCTCCAACAGACAAGAGTTCTTTGTCCCACCCTGGTCATTCCACAGATATATAAACCCATTTCCCTACTTCCAACAGACCTCACTACCTCTGAGGATGCTTGCCATAGATGCAGGCGAAACATCAGGAGAGAATGCCTCTAGAACATGGCCATATAGCCCCAAAAACCTACAACAATCCAGGGATTCCGGCCAATCACTGAAGGAGTGTCTTGACATATTCACAGTTCCAATATTTTATTCTATGCAGAAATAAACATTTTGTTTGGGTATTAGAATCATAGGTGTTTCTGAAAAAACACTCAACCGTGATAAGGCGAAGCAGAAGTAATGCACTATAGATCCATGGTATTCAAAGCAATGATTCATATACTATTTCTGATTCTAGAATCACTAACTGCTGATCATTGCTGGGCTTCCAAGAAAGAAAGAAAATGTAGCCAATGAAAATAAATATGGTACAGATCCATCATGGTATAGTGCTTTGAGTGTTGGACAATGCCTTTGGAGATCAGAATTCAAAGCCTTGTTTAACCATGGAAATCCACTGGGTGACTTTGAACAAGTTACATTATTTTAGCTTCAGAGGAAGGAAATGAAAAAAAGAAACACCTCATAACATGTCCTGCCAAAAATACAGATACATTTGCCTTAGGGTCACCATAAATCGGAAATGTTTGGAAGGCAGTCACCAATTATAACAGCAGCAACAACTCTGGAACACTGGTGGGACATGGGCTATCAATTTCCTAAACTCTGATAATTTGGGAAGTACTGCTACTTCTAGTCAGGCAACCCACCAGATAGGTCAGGTTAATGGCAACACATTAAACATGTTCAAGTGTCCGAATTCTAGAATATGCATATGAGAATGAATGAGTGTTTGGTTATTATTTTTAATACTGGCTGTTACCAACTGAGTAAAATCTCATTAAGCAAACTAAAAGGAAATTAGCAAATATGAAAAGTGTACAAATTTGAAACCATGTAGATTTCTCATTAAATATTTTTCCCATCTCAGCACTGCCCTGATGTTGGCTACATGTGTCCCAGTTTTCTTCCATGAAAGATTGGGTAGCATGCTATATTCATGCTTTGCACTAGCTTTTTTCTGCTCCCAGTGAATGGAAGCATGAGAATTTGAGAAAAGGAATGACTGCCCAGTATATTTGAAATGTGTCAGCTGTAAGCGGTTCTTGCCACTCCATTAAGGAAAAACAATATTTCCTTTGGTAAGGTAAAGGTTTCCCCTGACATGAAGTCTAGTCATGTCTGACTCTGGAGGTTGGTGCTTATCTCCATTTCTAAGCCAAAGAGCCGACGAGGTCCATAGTCACCTCCAAGGTCATGTGTGTGACTGCATGGAGCACTGTTACCTTCCACTGGTACCTATTGATTTACTGACATTTGCATGTTTTTGAACTGCTAGATTGGCAAAGCCTAACATTGGGAACTCACCCCGCTCCCCAGATTTAAACCGCCAACCATTCATTCAGCAAGTTTAGCAACTCAGTGGAGTAACCCGCTGTGCCACTGGGAGGGTGGGCTTTGTAAATGCAGTCTATAATGGTTAAGGTTTCATGACAGAATAAACTTGGGTTGGAATTTGCAAATATGAATGATGGAAACAGAATGATGTCCTGTTGTCGTACCCTATTCCAAAGACACACCTACAGCATTCACCACTTTGCCTCTTTCTTTTTACTTGGAAGCAAACCTAAGGTATTTCAGTGAGTTAAATCTTTTAACTATCAAATCGTGGGGCAACGCTGTTCTTGTCTTCCAGCTGAAGGCACAGTTCTGGGCAGCATGCCACTGCTTGTCTATAGGTCTTATTTTATGAAGTTCCAGGCACCTGGAACGGTGGGTTGAGCAGTCGCTTTAATAGCCTACACAAATCAAAACAAAATTCAGATAGTGCAGTCAACACAACAGCTAGTGTAATGTTCTTGGCAGCTTGAAATAGGAAGAAGTTTCATGTTGTTTGTATGCTAAAGAAAGGAAAGGATGTTGGGAAGGTATGGAGTGATAATTGACCTATTTCCATCCTGTCATTTCCACTACTTGTTCTACTAAATTCCAAATATTAATTTCATTAAGCTGCTATGCAGTCATTGCTGTTTCCATGCAGGTATTACAGGAAGGAGATGAAGTAATAGGTGGCATAGTAAATGATATTCCATGTCTGGCAGGAAATTACAGTGTGATCCCCTAATACATTGATTTGATACCCATGGTTTCATTTAACAATGTGCCAAAAAAATCTCCCCCAGAACTTTTGTGGGTCTCTCTAGGGCCTCCAGTGCAATTGTATGGCACATTTAACTTATAGTCAAATTATAGGGCTTTCTATTATCCATAGTTCCAGGAATCCACATCAGTATGCAGTGAAGTTTATGTTAAGCATGTGGGGGGGGGGGGGGAACAGACACAGAGGGTACATAGGGTCATGTGGGAGATTCAGAGGAAAAGGAGGCAGCAGTTTCATCCTAGTGGATCAGCAAGCTAGTTGTGTGTTGTGAGCTGACCCAGGCCCTTAGATATAGCTGCTTCTGTTTGTGTTAAACTCAATTAGCCTGACTGAGTGGTAAATCTTTCCAGGCTGCATGGACACCATACTTTTTCACTCTGGTGTGCTTGAGAAGGATGTTCTACTTTAGATTGTGGATTGTAATAACATTTCGATTACTCTTTTATGCTTTACTTCTTTTTGTCACAACCTTGCGTGGTGCTTTTTGGGGCATTATGCCAAATACTTATTGGGATGAGGTAGATACAGCTGGCGTGCCTGATCTACCACCCCCCGATTCCATTAAGGGATCTCTGGGGGTAGGCTGTTGGAAACTGAGTTCAAGGACTATCAGACCTTTTTCATTTTCAAGTGGCATGGGCAACTCTAGGACCTTGTACCATGTTAAACCCCATATCACATCATCCCAATGCACCCGCTCCCCAGTAGCTGAATGTTTGTGGCTTCTCTGGGTTCTCCAATGCAATTCTAGGGTATCCTTCCATCCCAAGCATACCACAGAATAGCACTGGAGTACCTAGGTCACAAATGGAGGGGTTTGTGGGCATCTCTATGTTCTTCAATGCTATTCTATGGTATGCTTCCAGATATAGTAAAAATATAGGGCTCCCTTTTATCTGTGGTTTAAGTTATCTATATAAGATATGGACATTACTCACACAAACAATATGAATGGGGAATATGAGTTTAAATATTCCTGGTATGTAATAGTTGGCAATTATCCTGCCTTTTGAAACACTGAAGTTGCTATGGCTGTGTGATCAGGGTTATTTGAGAAATTTAGTCCTAATAATTTTCTTTGAAATTTGTATCCATTGGCTTGTATCTCCTGTGTTCTGGGGATATTGAAAAAACTTCACACTTCTGTGAATGTGGTAACACAGTTCTTGACAGTTTAAATACGTCACAGTATCAGTGGCACGTCTAAGTCTGTGCCTTGGAGGCCAAACCCAGGAATGCTTTATTTGTTTATTCACACATCTATTTATATTTCACTCTATATAGCAAATCTCAAAGGAATTTACAAGAAAATCAACTGACAACACTTTAAAACAATAAGGATAATTGCAAAAGATGAAATGCTATTCAAACCTTTAACATTCAAAATAAAAACATTTTAAAATGTTAAATCTGCAGTCCAGGAGGGTTCCCTCACTCAGACAATGGCAGGTGATGAGCTGATGGGCTGATGGTTTAAACAGCCAGATTGCATATGGAAAGCAAGTATCTTTTCTTCATATATTGTAGTTGAGTAACTTTATTGTAATTAGTCACTTTATTATTTCTCTTATTTAGATATATTATCAATTTCTACAATACAGTATAATGATTATTATTCTAGTTACATGTGTGTAACTTCAGGGCAGTAGAAGCCTGTTTTATGATTTGAGTGAGTAAAGCATGATAAACTACATGTGTTCAACTATTTGTAGTGTGGATTAGCAAATTTATCTTCCTTTTTGTGGCATAGATCTGAGAAATTAAGATTGAAGAAACACCTTAGAGAATGGGGAAGAGAAAGGTTACTTGTGTGGTACCCATTGAAATTACAGATGGACAACAAACCATAATCTGCAAATGATCATATTCATGATGGTCAAACTTGCAAATGAAGAAAATACTGCATTTAAATGAGACTTTTTAAAATGTGTGTCTCTAATTTTTTTTAATTAAAAAAAACCAGATAATAGCAGGGGGCAGGGAGATATTATGGCTAAAACATGGAATGGCATAGATAGAAAAAGATTTGTCCATCCCTATTGGTGATTTCCCAGCATCATTTGTGGACTTTTGAAAAAGGTTAGAGACCATAATCTTTAATTACTCTTTGGATCATTTTGATACCTCTTATGCTAGCCAGTTTGAATACTCTGTACTTACTGAAATATTCTGACCTACAAACATTTTCTGTTGTTCCTCTGTTTAAGAGAATTGAGAGAGCCTGTGTTTTGTGTTCTGCAGTTGAAAAAGAAGTGAAGTGGCGAATGTAACCCAAATTACCTCAATTTAAATGTAAATGTTGACTTTTCATGTCTGACTTGAATATCTATTTATTTTTTTAAAAAATGATTCAATCCTAAAGCAATGAAAAAAAATCAAATCTCTGTCTTGCTGATATTGATATATTTTCTGCATTGTAATTTTGCTTTCTTTGTGTTATTTCATCACTGTGATTCTTTTTCTGAGAAAAAGAGGTTATGAGGAAAAGGTACACTTATTCGAAACGGAATAAAGGAACCATGCCGTCTACTCAATATATTACTTTTTGTGAGTTGAAAAGTTGCCCCTTAGGGATTTTATACCCCCCTCTCTAATTTACAAAGAGTCATTTGGGGAATAAAATAGCATCATGTTAATGGTTAAACTGTATTCCGAATTTTAGGCAAAATTATTTTAAATTCACAGAATAAAGAAACTAATATAAGCATATTTGTTCTTGTTTATGTTGCCTGAATACTCTGAACATATAAAATAGATTCATCCTATTAAATACCTATTTAGAGTCCAAAACAAAACCCAAATAAAAATGATAAAAGTTTATTTCATTATCAAACAAAGACTAGTTTTTTTCTTAGGCCACCTTGTTGCTGCTGTTGTTCTTTCTGTCCCATCATTTACAATGTTCGAGACTCAACATTGTAAACAAAGTCTACAAAATTCTCAAGATACAAAAGGTAAAAGGAAATTACACAATAAAAAGATAAAAATCTGGTTAAAACATGCACATGTTGATTCTCTCTCACTTTCTCTCTCTTAAACACACACGATAACAATTACCAAGATTCAGCACAGTGTGTTTACCTGATATGAGCCTTAAAGTGTCACTCATCGAATACCTGCCAAAACAAAAAGATCTTTTTTTTTGGAACCTGAAGTCAGGAAAGACATAAAGTTCTCCTTGTCCCTTGTTTCCTTTTCATAAATCTAGCATAACATAACTTACCTTGTTATGTTAACTATGTTCCCATACATCCTATATCTTTTACTATTTATATGAAATTGGAATATACTCATGGATGATCACTCATGGCCGACTGATTGTCCTTCAAAGATAGAGTCTTGGTGATGGATCCATAAGACCTATTCTGGAACCACATTATCTTTCACATTGAGGACATAGATTTCCAGATGGAGGTTTGTTTGACATTCCTGCCTCTTGATACGTTTTTTCATTTCACCCCATATTTGTGCCTTGTCAAAATCCATGGTACTGTAGATAATGGCCTTCCAGTTGCAACATTTGCAACATTTTCCAGTTGTAACATTTGAGTGCCAGGACTTCCCAGTTATTGATGTTTATGCCACATTTTAAGGTTAGCTTTAAGCCCATCTTTAAATCTCTTTTGTTGTCCACTGACTTTCCACAATTCTAGAGCAGGTTCCTTCTAGATATTTTGGAATATGACTCTGATAATATTTATCTATTGGATATTCTCTCTGCAGCTTGAAGTTCAAAATTTATTGTAGATACCCTAGCCTAAATTCAGTTTCTAGTCCTAATGCAAGTAGATCCATTGAAATAATTACTCAATGGCCAAGCCACGCACTAGTTCAGTATATTTAGTTGAAACTAGCACTTGGACATAGGATCATGTGGTAATGGGAGCTCTATTTGTCCCATAACATGCATTTCTTCCTTGAAAAATGCAAAATACTCTGTTTTAGACAAAGTTTACATGTGTATACGTGTGGGTGGTGGTATCTATCATTTATTGATATTTATCAGTTTCCATGCATCTCAAGAAATGGGAAGACAGGCAGAAAAACATCAGTGTGCTGGAAGAAGCAAAGACCACCAGCATTGAAGTCAGGATCCTCTGCCTGACCACCATCTCCCAAACAGTTACTCTAGTCCCAACTGTTTATTTATTGTGTCATCAGCAACCAGACATTTGTATTACATTTTTAACAAAAACAAACAAACAGACAGACAGACAAAACACAGAATTTGCAAGCTTGGTAGTTGATTAAATGTCCTTTGACCAGTAGCTGGCCACTTGGAGTGCCTCTGGTGTTGCCACAAAGAGGTCCTCCATTGTGCATGTGGCAGGGCTCAGGTTGCATTGCAGCAGGTGGTGTGTAGTTTGCTCTTCTCCACACTCGCATGTCATGGATTCCACTTTGTAGCCCCATTTCTTAAGATTGGCTCTGTATCTTGTGGTGTGAGAGTGCAGTCTGTTCAGCGCCTTCCAAGTTGCCCAGTCTTCTGTGTGCCCAGGGGGGAATCTCTCATTTGGTATCAGCCATTGATTGAGGTTCTGGGTTTGAGCCTGCCACTTTTGGACTCTCGCTTGCTGGGGTGTTCCAGCGAGTGTCTCCCAACTGTAGAATGGAAAATGGAAGGTCGGTGGACAGGAAAAGAAATTTTAAGATGGGTTTTAAAGCCAGCCTTAAAAACTGTGGCATAGACACTGAGAATTGGGAAGCCCTGGCTCTTGAGTCCTCTAACTAGAGGTCAGCTGTTAACAACAGTGCTATGAAATTCAAAGAGGAGTGAATGGAGGGCAAAATGGAGAAATGCATCAAGAGGAAGGCATGTCAAGTCAACCCTGACTGGGACTGCTTTCTGTCTGGAAACTGTGGAAGAACATGCGGGTCAAGAATAGGTCTCCACAGTCATCTACAGACCCACCACCAAGACCCGACACTTGGAAGGTCATCCTACTGGGACATGAGTGATCATCGATGATGACAGAATGGGGATTGTTCCTTTAAACAGCATTCCTCTTTCTAACATATTGGAGTGTATGTGTAGATATGTGTGTGTGTCTATGTGTGTCTCTCTGTGTGTGTAGCAAGATGCTATGTTGATGTCGCTGATAGGATCTCCATCACAGTGTAGTCATCCCTTCACATTTGCAATTTTGACTTTTGTAGATATGGTTATTTATGGATTTGATTTAAAATGTTTTTTCTAGAAATCTCTAGGTGCTCCAGTAGGACTATGATCCATTTTCTCCAGTCTTGCTGGAGGACTTAGAGATTTCTAGGGAGAACACTGTTTTTGGCATCTAATGGTTACCAGTTGTAAGCCACCCTGAGTCCACCTCTGGGGGTGAGAAGGACAAGACATAAATGTCTGAAATAAATAAATAAACACCTCTCCAGGAGTCTACAAGTCCTTCAGTATGATCCTGTGGTCAGCTTCTAGTGGAAGTTGACCATAGAGTCATTGTGAAAGACCTATACAATTCCCAAAGAGGTTAAAATGCAACTTGTTTTATTTGTGGTTTTTCTCTTTCACGGTGATCTTGTTTCCCTAACCCCAGTGAATGTAGAGAACTGGCTATACTAACACAATTTCTCAGCCAAATAGGGGTGAAATGTATAGTAAAATCTGTGGTGATTTCACTGTGACTTCTGCATTATAAATACAAACTACAAGAATGGAGATTCCATCTGAACATGAGGAAGAACTTCCTGACTGTGAGAGCCGTTCAGCAGTGGAACTCTCTGCCCCGGAGTGTGGTGGAGGCTCCTTCTTTGGAAGCTTTTAAACAGAGGCTGGATGGCCATCTGTCAGGGGTGATTTAAATGCAATATTCCTGCTTCTTGGCAGACTGGGGTTGGACTGAATGGCCCATGAGGTCTCTTCCAACTCTTTGATTCTATGATTCTATGATTCTTGTGAAAACCTCTTTTTGCCAGCTTCCATTACTGCTTTGGTCAGGGCTTTTTTCATATGTTGCACACATACAAACACATACATACATACACTACATTCCTGATTGGATCTGGGCATACTGCCCATAAGGGAAACTTTGGCTTCCTCCCTTCCTCTTAATTGAAGAAAAAGATACTGGCAGGCATGTTATGAAATGTATTTGAGGACAGCTGCTCACCCTCCTGCCCACAAAAAGTCAACCTGAGTTGTATAGATATGTCCGTGTGTTTATTATGTCAAAAGATTTTTAAGTTGATAAAAATAACTAATGCTGAGCTTTTGAAACCGGTGTCTAGGGAAATAGACAGATGAATGATTTTGATGGGAGGAAGAATGGAAATCTCTTGGCAGGGGGTTGCTATGAAATGACTAAATCATGCCTGTTTCTGCGATACAACAGCATCAGCACAATGAAAGTATCACATTGAAAGTAACAATGACAAGATCAGACCCAAAACATCAGGAAAACCTCTTGCTTCAGCTCTGATAAGTGCAAAGGTAAAGGAAAGCAATTTAAAGGATAGGGTTTATATGTCTTTTCCTGCAGCCCATGGCATTTTCAAAACTTGGAAATATGAGTTGCAGAGGAAGCTGTTTCCGAGGTATATGATGACACATTCTGAAGATCAGTAAACATTAAAGGACAGGGCAAATAAAAATAACACATGTTAAAGAATATATAATAAATTCATAGATTGGGTGGATATAGAGGCAGATAGACTCAGTTTCCAGACCTTTTTTGTTTTTCCTTCTGTGGACATGTTCCAGCTAGTCAACATCTTTTCTGGTTTGTATTGCCCAGAATTGGAACTGTATTTCAGATGAGGGTTGACCAAAGCAGAATAAAGTGGTATTATTTCTTCCTCTCAATCTAGACCAGTGGTTCCCAATTTTTTTTGACCAAGAACCCCTTTGACCAGAGACCACTTTGGGATCACATAGGCTTTTAAAGCTTTTAAAGCTGTCATGTCACACTGTTGATTCATGTTCAACTTGTGGTCTACTAAGATCCTTAGATCGTTCTCATACATACCACTTTCAAGCCATATATCACTGCGTCGTATACTTGTGTATTTCATATTTTCTGCCTGAATCTTTTCATATATGCCTATTTAAATTCAATTTGTTAGTTCTCCAATCTGTCAAGGTCATTATGAATTCTGATAATGTCTTCTGAGGTGTATGCTCTTGGGGTTCATTTTGTCAACCAAATTACAGATCCATCTAATTGTAACACTGTCTAGCTCACAATTTACCTGCTTGTCTGCAGAAATATCACGAAGACTCTTATCAGTACACTAAAGCATTGTAAAAATAAGAATACCCTTTCTTGTCAGTGGAAAGAGACCATGGAGGTGGCTAACCTTTCTCTGAATGGGAGGGAGCCATCTTGCAAACCCTCTCCTGTGTCCTCACCTAGACGTATCTTGCACTACATCATTTTACTGCTGGGATATCTCTTAATACCCTTTGACTATCCTGATTTGGCAGGAACAGTCCCATTTAATCCTGTGTTATCCCACTTTTAAAATGCCTTAATTCCTCTCCTCTCTTTTCACTTTCCCTCTTTGACCCAAACTTACACTATACATCTAGATTTTTTGTCAAAAAACTAACAAAAAACAGGTTCAACTTATCTATGGGTCGATATGTGTACTGTACTTTAACTCATATATATTAAAAGTGAACCCTCTCTTAGCAGAGTGAAGGAAAGCAAGATCTTAGTCAATCCTTGGAGAACCTAAGAGAAGTCCTTCCATGGTGCTGCTTCTGGCCTTTTTGAATTCCTGGGTGCAAAAATGGCAGTGGCAGCCAGGAACAGTTGGCCTCTTGTGGTGACATTGGTGTTTCCCTTCTCCACAGAACTGCCCTCAGCCTAGCCATAAACCTCATCAACATCCATAATTTTGAATGACAAACCTTGACTTATAAATTAGGTCAACTTATACATGTGTGTATCTAGTGTTTTATTACCAAGTGCCAAGTGAGTTCACAGTGCAAAATTTCAGTAGTTTAAGCTAAATTACCCAGCATGGAGGAGAGAAGAAAAGGGACTAGAATCTTGCATTTTCCAATAGACGCTGGTAAAAGCAAACTGATGCAGCTTCTTCATCATTAATATTTTTTGCCATCTTGACCATACATTGATGTTGTTTTGACACACGTGTTCCAGTTTTTCTCCATGAAGCACTGAAGGATATGCACTTTTTAAAAAATTGCCAGAGGTTAATTTAAATGCAGTTGATTATATTTTATATCTCTTGTTGTAACCTAGAACCATTTAACACACTTACTGTATTTCTAATCCCAATAGCCAACAAGGCTGCAGGGCATATAATGTTACATGTAGCATTTCCTATTACTTTATATATTTTTTAATTCAAGCAGTCAAAATTACTGATTGGGATGGACAGGCTTACTCTGTTGATATGAATTTCAAATACATGGAAGCTGTTTAGTGACAATGGTAGGCAATATAGTATATTCTTGGCAGAGTTCACAAATCCTGTTTTGTACAACCATGGCTTCAGCACTCTACAATAATATGCACGGGATTTTAAAGCTATAGTGCAAATTTAATGCATTAGACATCCAGGAAAGAGAAATAGGAATTATAAGTCCATTCCTTTTTTGTGAATATCTGAATAAAAGAAGTTATTTAATATTTTTCTGAGCTTATAGTTATGGCAGGGAATTAATAAAATCCAGAATGAAATGACAGCCAGTTGACCGAGGTACCTTTTTCTCCATTCTTTTCTTTTCCAATAGTTCATGTTTGGGGTTAAATACATATTTATCCCTTTGTATTTTACAATTTTTATTGTTTTTTTAAGCCCTCTGTGCTTATGAATCATAATTGCACGGAGATATCAATTTTGAACATACAAACATTAGTTTAGCTTTCCCTCGTTGAATCCTTTAATTAATGATCTTCCAAAGTCATTGAGTGGAAGAAATAGAAATACAGAAAGGGAGCAAATAATGTCATCACAACTTCTGAGGATGCCTGCCATAGATGCAGGCGAAACGTCAGGAGAAAATGATTCTAGAACATGGCCATGTAGCCCAAAAAACCTAGAACAACCCAAATAATGTCTCTTTCATACTTCTCTTTTCCAGAAGTCAATATACTTGGAGGAGTGGGGGAGGGGGCAACTTTTGGATAGACAAATAATCAGGTGGCTTTTTGGTAGATGAAGAAGTCAATGGCCTTTTCCACTGCTCACAGCTTTTACAGATGAAGTACACTCTCCTTTTCTTTCCTAACCAGAGAGTCCAAGAATCTATTCTACTGTCAAATAGCTCTTACCATTAGAAGTTCTTTCTAATGTTTAGTCACATCTCCTTTCTTATAAATTGAATCTATTGTCTTGCATCCCACTGACTGAAGAAATAAAAAAACGACCACAAAGCTATTACCCTTTCCAATATTTGAAGGTCTCTCTATAGAGAACGTTCTTTTGCAGTATAAACATCTGCAGCTCCCTCAACCATTCTTCATAGAACTGGGATCCATCCTGTATCTTCTCTGTCATTTGATACTTTAATGTTTGTTTATATTCTCCTCAAACTCTGATACACAGGATTGAACTCAGTGCTCCACATGAAGTTTGACAAAAGCAGATCAGAGTGATACTGTTACTTCCATTATACTTCTGCTGATGCAGTTTATAATTACATTAGGATTTCTTTTGCCAGAACATCATGTTGCTTAATCATGTTTAGCAGTGTGGGGTAATGAAGATCACTTAATTCCTTTTGATATCTACTGCTGTCAAAGCAATTGTCACCCCTCCTATGTTTTTTTTTCTCCTGTATAAATGTCAATACAAAAGTGATACTACAATTTAGCAGCTATATTTTGTTCAATGTATTGTCGAAGGCTTTCATGGCTGGAATCACTGGGTTTTTGTAGGTTTTTTCGGGCTATATGGCCATGGTCTAGAGGCGTTTTCTCCTGACGTTTCACCTGCATCTATAGCAAGCATCCTCAGAGGTAGTGAGGTCTGTTGGAAGTAGGAAAATGGGTTTATATATCTATGGAATGACCAGGGTGGGACAAAGGACTTTTGTCTGCTGGAGCTAGGTGTAAATGTTTCAATTGACCACCTTGATTAGCATTTAATGGCTTGGAAGTGCCTGGGGGGAATCTTTTGTTGAGAGGTGATTTGATGTGCCTGATTGTTTACTCTCTGTTGTTTTGCTGTTGTAATTTTTGAGTTTTTTAATACTGGTAGCCAGATTTTGTTCATTTTCATGGTTTCCTCCTCTGTTGAAATTGTCCACATGCTTGTGGACTCAATGGCTTCTTCATCAGGTGCTCTGCTATGGCTGACTTCTCTGGTTGAAGTAGTCTGCAGTGCCTTTCATGTTCCTTGATTCGTGTTTGGGCAATGCTGCGTTTGGTGGTCCCTATGTAGACTTGTCCACAGCTGCACGGGATACGGTAGACTCCTGCAGAAGTGAGAGGATCCCTCTTGTCCTTTGCTGAACGTAGCATTTGTTGGATTTTCTTGGTGGGTCTGTAGGTGGTTTGTATGTTGTGTTTCCTCATCAGCTTCCCTATGCGGTCAGTGGTTTCCTTGATGTATGGCAAGAACACTTTTCCTCTGGGTGGATCTTCATCTTTATTCCTGTGGCTTGTTCTTGGTCTTGCAGCTTTTCTGACGTCTGAGGTGGCGTATCCATTGGCCTGTAGAGCCCAGTTTAGGTGGTTCAGTTCATCTTGAAGGAGGTGGGGAAGGAGGACATGACTATCTGATATAACTGTGACCATTTCCTTCATTCTCATGGAAATTAAAAGGAACAGGAAATCAACAGAAATATCATCCTCTCTTCCACTAATGGAAGCATTTGCTGGATCAAATATTTTGTTGATTGAGTCCTATTTATCAGTTTCTTAAGGTCATTTTGAATTTTGATTCTGTCTTCTGAAGTTTTTATTAGATATTCCTCCAGTTAACCCTCCAGTTTTTAAAATTGTTATGGAGGACTTGTCTTTTCTTCCATTTGCTATATGGAATATGCATTTAAATCTTAGCTCATCTATGTTTTTATATGTCCATTATCCCAATTTAGAGTCATTTGATGAAAGATTTATAAAGATGTTGAATAACATGCCCTCCAGGACAGAACCATGGTATGAGGGTTATCTGGAAAGTCAGGTTACAAGGCACGTAGCTCTCACAGGGAATTCTCTCAGGGAAATTTGGTATCATTGCCATATAGCGGAAAGCCAGCGAAAGTGAACGAGCAGTGCCAGTCATCAGTAGCTCATCGACTGGCGGCGTGATGAAGGTTAGAGATAAGTGCCTTCATTCCATTTCCCCCAAGAGCAAAATTTGTGCTGTAATATTTATTTATTTATTTATTTATTTATTTACAGCGCTTATATGCCGCCCTTCTCACCCCGAAGGGGACTCAGAGCGGCTTACAATATATATTTTCATACAATATATTATATTATTAGCATAGTACAATATCAGTATATATTATTATATTGCACTATACAATTATATTGTAATATTATTAGTAATATTACATGTAATTAAATATATAATTATAATTATAATTGTTATATATATGCCAAGGGCATGAACGCCGCTACAATTCATTCCAAAATCGTTTCAGTTTATGAAGAGGACATAATGTCAAGACAGCATGTGACAAAATGGGTATGGAATATATTGTGAGACCATGAAGAAACTTTGCTGAGTCAACTAAAACAAACGCCATGGGATGCTGATGGCAGGAGTCTGTCTCCTTCATGACAATGGACCTCCACACACCACTCATGCAACACAAGAGTTGTTGACTTCATTTGGCTGGGATTTTTAAGCCACCCCGCTCACAGCCCCAATTTCACACCCAGTGACTATCATCTGTTCACTAAATTGAAGGAGCACCTTGGTGGAATACACTTTTCCGATGACGAGGTAAAAATCAAAGTAACAAAATGGCTGGAAAAGGTGGAGGGAAATTTCTATGACAAAAGCAGCAGAAACTCATCCCATGGATGGCAAAATGTATTGAACTGAATGGTGATTATGTGGAAAAATAATGTAATACCTATGCTACAATCCATGTAAGTTTTATTAAAATATATTCATTCTTTGTATTTTTAAAAAGATCTTGTAACCTTACTTTCCAGATAACCCTCGTACTTTCCTTAATGCTCCCCCTTATTTTTCTCATGATACTATTGTGCCTTTGGCCTCTGAAAAATTGTCTCCCTCCCATGAAGTATTCAGACTAAATTCTGATCATTTGGGAAAACTCCAAGGAAGCAGATTATTGTCACCTGTGTATCTAGCAATCCATCTCTCGTCAGAAACCCTTCATTATAGAAAAATAGAAAGACAGGAATGCGAGAAGCCAACTTTCTCCTGGAAAAGCTATCTGCATAGTCATTGTTTATCCTTACTATTCTCCTATCACTTTTGGACTGTGACCTTCAGAAGGGAAGGAGGACATGACTATCTGATAAACTCTGGCCATTTCCTTCATTCTCATGGAAATTAAAAGGAACAGGAAATCAACAGAAATATCATTCTCTCTTCCACTAATGGAAGCCTTCACTGGATCAAAGAACCTTCCGTGCAATGAGGAACATGACTAACACCATTGCAGTGTTCATTGGAATAGTTCCACCAATGGCTCATAACATCTGACAAATCATTTTTCTCTTTATAAATCAATCTGTTTTATTATCCTCCATGCCTTCAGTACTCGGTATTATTGTTTGTCATTTATTGGGGATAGAGCCAAATTAGTTAGACATGTATCACTTCTTTCTTTCTGTGAATGTCTATGTCCTACAGATGAGTATCCAGGCTTAGCCAGTATGAGGCAAAATTTGCTGAAATCCCTTGAGATCCCTTGTTTTCCATTTTGAGAAATACTGTTATAACATTTATTTCCTTCTTTATAACAGGTTTCCTCTATTCTGGAAATATTTCTTGTGTAGTAAGTCAGCCCATAACAAAGGGATTGTGTATAAAGTCGGTACATTATCTTTGAGAAATGCCTTAATTCAACTGTGGTGTCAAGCTCCAAAATAGACCTTCATAGTCATGCCCTGTGACACAATGAATACCAGCAATATGAAGTGAAAAGATGAAATGCAATAGCAGAATAACTCTCTTGCCGTTGGTCATTATAAGGCCGGCAGAACACCTTTGTAATTCTAGACAAAGAGCATCTTTCTGGTAGGAATATTTGCGTTGTATTAACAATGGATCCATTGCAGAGTGTGTGAAAGGGATGGATATTTCCTTTTTATATAAACATCATCAAGTGTGACTCAGAAAAAGGAATGTACATAATGCTCAAACTGCTATTCTCCAAACAGGCACTACTGCTTGGCAACTGTACCTCTCAGAAGTAATTACTAGCACAAACTCAAGCATTTTACTTAGAGGGTTGGGTGACTAAGAAACTAGAAGAATAGCAAAGGATTATTTGGTAATTGGTCCATTTTTACTGCTCTAATTGAGTTCTGGCCACAGCCTAGGAAGTATCTAAGTGGGAATATGCTCAAAGGAGATGTGGATATGTAACTGAGGGAATGAATGTTTGAGCTTTTGGGATAGGCTGCCAATCCAAATGAATAAATAAATGGTTTTTTTGCCACCTGATTGTTTTATGCATTTTTAAAGTGAAATATTTCTCACAGAATCAGTGATTTCAAATAGCCCATGAGCATAGATATGGAATTGGAAATTTTATACTACTGAATAAATGCCCATTCTTAAATTAGTCTATTAAATATGCCTAATATCCTCACCAAAAACTTCACTGTCTCTTTCACAGGATACACAATTAGGGAGTCATTTCTGAAAGGGCAGAAGTAAATGTGGAATCAGCTTAAGAGCTGCAGAGATCTTAGCCTAGGTGTTGTTTCTTTTTTACCCATAATGCTTCAGAATGCCAATTGAATAATGTCATAAAACCAAATATGTGTAATGATGCTGCTGCCCACGGGCACTGTCTGCTTTCTTCTTATAGAGCTTTAAATGACTATTTTTGGAGTTCAAAAGTATTGGATTATAACTGGTCACATAAGCAAATGGAGAATTATGACCTATTAGGATCATAACCTATTGGATTATGACAAATTGGGAAAACCATAATATTTATATCTTTTAAGAAAATAATTAGTATCCACATGTATTTATGCTTGGCAATTGGTTTTCATCTGCTAGACTGATTTACAGGTGACTCTGAACTATTAGGAGCAGAGAATATGCAAATACACAATATATGTATATATTTAGTAGCTCTTCAGAAGGGTTGTTTAGTGTTCAAAAACTTCTACAACCATCATTATCTTGTTTCTATTTCATGCTCTCACGAGACAAAAATTCAAGTAGACTTCTTTAAAATAACATTTGTTTTACTCACAACTTCATGTATTTCAATATACAGGCACATTTTTGTTACATTAAACTTTAAAACGTTTCAGTTTGTGTGCTGGCACGGTAGTGCCAGGAGATTTAAATTTCTCTTCCTTGCTTTGCTAGTTTGTATGAATTCACTTAAGCCATTTTGCAATCGGATAGCTTCCTCAGGTTGGAGCCATAGGGCTGGCAACCTAGCAATCAGAGTTGGAGTCCTTAGACCCGCCCTTTTCCCCAGGGTTTCGGAGTCAAGGAAGGACCTTTGGTTAGTTTCACTTTTTTGGAGCCTAACAGCAGGACGTGTGGGTTTCTCTATCCCACCTGCAAAAAGGCATCACTACTCACAGCTCCACTGGGGGAGTAAAGGTATATTTCCATGGCCTTTGCGGAGACAACAGGACAGTTCCTACGGTCTTTGTGGAGCAAATCTAAAGGACACCTTGCAGCTTGGCAGATTTACAGAAACTTTGTCTGGTAAGGAACCACTCGGGTCATCCATAAAGTAGCTTGGAGCCGGGAGTAGGGGCCTCACGCTAGCAAGGTAAAGAAAGATTGCCCAAGGAGGGGTAAGAAGATTTCCCTAAGGAAGAAAGGAACAGTTTACTATCAGTTGCCTGCCCCTTGTTGGCAGATTGAAAAAGCTATCGGTTTTTCAAGGTTATAAGGCATTTAATTCGTTTGAAGATTAAGAAACCTAATAAAGAACTTTGTTGAACTCATTTTGAGCCTTATTAAAACTTTGTGTTGGGAAACATGAGGGACCCTTCAGCTGAGGCACCCCAGCATCCCGTTGGGCATACAGAAGATCCTTCCTGTATACAGACATCATTACAGGCTCAGCGAGCGACAGCATAGTTTGTGTCTACTTCCAACTGTCTACTTCCAACTGTCATCTTCAGTGGTCATCCCTCAATTGTCATGGATTGACCGTGTTCTAAACAGTCCCTAATCTGATCACATGGCCTGCAGCCCCTCCTACAACCTCAAGAACATAGAGTTAGGAAAAACTGCATACCAAAGAACACATATACACTTCAGTATTGAAACATCATATTATATACAGACAAATTGTTAAACAGAGGAGGCTTGAGAAGGTTGCCTATTTCTAGCAAAACTATTCCAAGTGCTGTCTTTAGGAATAAAAAATAACACTTAGTAAACCCAGTAACACAATTGTTGCCATGCTACCATCCACAAAATGGATGGTAGCAAGAAGATGAGCAGATTGTGTTTTTGTAAAACCTTGACCACCTCCCCAATACAACTCTTGGGGGGAAAAAAATCTTCATTTCAATAGGGTTCATCGCTATCCAGGGTTTCACAAATCCATGTGACGTCTGGGAAGGTATCCCCCATGCATAAAAGGAATGTGCTGTAATACCCTTAAATCCAGGCCTGTAGCGAGGGGGTGGTTTTAGGGGTTCAACCCCCCCCCCCCCGAAATGTTTCAGATTTTTTTTTTAAAAAACCTGGTTTTCTCATGAATTTTAACTGGTTAACCAAATCCCCATGCTAAGTCTATGAGATGCAAAAAATTAAGAGTCCCTCCAGAACTGTAAGCACTATCTCAAGCAAATATTGTCAATTTATTCATACTGTCATTACTTGCAGCAATAGCCGATGTAGTGAAGCAACCAAGTTGGGTGTGTGTGTGTGGAATGCTCTCATTAAGGAGGCCAGACTTGGTGGAGGTGGTTGACAGGGGCGGAGCTGCAGGCTATTGAAGGTTGCTCTGCCCCCTTATGTGCTCTTTGCATCAGTGTGAGCTAGGAGGCAGGTTTCAACAGCCCCCCCCCCCCCCGCCGAAATTTTCAACCCCCCCTGAAATTTTCAACCCTCCCCGAAATTTTTTTCTGGCTACGGCCCTGCTTAAATCTAATCAAAATTTGAATGTGTAAGCATTTACAATCTTTTTTTTTAATGAACGTGGTTGCATGTGTTTTATAAAAACAAAATAGTACATGTTTCTTATTATGCAGTTGTAATATGGTAGCAGAAAAACAGGTACCACAATAACTTCCAAGTCAGGTTTACATGTTTAATGTCTTAAGGGAAATGTGTATTTAAATAGATAAATTATAGCCGAAAACTTGCATCAAAGTGTATGGAGTATCAAACTCTGTATTCACAGCTCCACAACTCTGCAACCCCAAGGCAGCTGTCAACTCTGGGGTTATTGCCATAGTTGTTTGCCATGCAGGGTACAATCACCCAGTGTCCAGCTGCGACTGAGGAAAAAGAAAAGAAAATGCTCTTCTGGATCTTCAGTGACAACACTTTAAGTTATGTTGTTTCACAGCATGCCCAGTTGAAGGAAACTGTCTGTCAAAGATGTGAATTGGCAAGGAAAGACTAGAAGGCTATCAATAAGCTCCATGCTTGTATTTTTTCCTGATTTATTTCACTGAATATATTTCTTTTCTTATCTAACATGCAACAATATATCTTATCCCTTGATTGTTATGCATGTGGTCTGTGAGGGCTGGTATTCCCTAAGACAGTGAGGTAGTTTATCTGTTCTGGTTGTTTTGTTTAAACCAGTGCCCCCCCCCCCCCAAACTTTGGTCCTCCCAATGTTTTGCACTTCAATTCTCAGAAGTCCTTGGGCCCTTCCAGACAGGCCCTATATCCCAGGATCTGATCCCAGGTTTTGTGTTTATCCCAGTTTATCTGACAGTGCGGACTCATATAATCCAGTTTAAAGCAGCAAACCTGGGATCAGATCCTGGCATATAAGGCTCTTTAGAAGGTCCCTTTGTCATCTTGACCAATAATCTGGAATTTGGGGGAAAATCTAGAGGACCAAACTTTGGGAAGCATTCATTTAAACTTTACAGGAACTATCCGATGTACTGAACCCTTTAAAGCTCAAGCTTAAAACTAGAGTGGATTCATGAACCCATTAATATGGAAATCATGAGCCATGGGGCATATTTGACAAGTGTCTAAACTTTAAGAAAACAGCTAAGGCCTTTTTAAAATCCCCTCAAGTATTAGGGATCATGCTTGATTTTTAACTTTTTTATTTCATTAGCAAGTTGTTTATTGATTTTTTCTCCAAGATTGGTATTACTGCAATGTATTCTGTTTTTTAAAAAGTTTAAATTGTGACAACATGAATTTCCACGGTCTTCAGAAACATTGCCTCTTACAATATTTATACACTTCTAAAGTTCTTTTTTGTACAAGAAAATGTGATCATGGTGTGAGAAATTTCTACAAGTCTTCCTTGTATGAGGGAACAGATATATGAACACATATCTGAAGAAAATTAGCTAGGATTTATTATTCTGGGGGGGGGGGGTGACATTCTGAAGAATAGATGGTTACAATAATTAGATGATTTGTTATAGGTTGATATGGAGGAATTCAATAAAATGAACTCTACTACAGTAATGTGCTTCTCAGAGAAATGTTAGTTGAATGCTTCTCTTTCTCTGATGCATAGATGTTTAGACCTAAAGGAAATGCTAAATTATCTGTATGGTTGACTGGCAGATTTTTATTCTTGAGTAGCATGAGATGTATGAACAACATCTCAAAGAAACATCTACATAGAAGTGTCAGTTTTAGGTTTTCATGTGTCACTTTGGAAAAGACCTGAAGCACCCCAAGTGGCACACCATCTTTATTCTAGCACAATAGTTCCTATTGCTGTACACTTTGATTTTCAAGGATGACATTGTTGCTTTTATAGTAAGATTTTCCTGTGAAATGAAATTTCAGTTTATGTTATGCATGTTTGTATTTTCTCCACAGAGAATTACTCTAGAATTCTACATTGACATCCATGCTCACTCCACTATGATGAATGGATTTATGTATGGAAACATCTTTGAAGATGAGGAAAGATTTCAGAGGCAGGCCATTTTCCCCAAATTACTCTGCCAGAATGCTGAAGACTTCTCATTTGTAAGCAACAATTTTATTGTATCCCCCCCCCCCCCCCGCTGTAAATGTTTTTCATAATGCTAAATGGTGCCTGCTCATATAATTCTTTCAAACCATGGCAACTAAAATCTATGGTCTTCAAGCAACTTCTGGTGACTTGTTTATAAACTGGAATCCCTGGCTACCACTGTTCATTCAAGTGAATACACTTTCAGTATGGCAGCTCATGATCCAAATGAGGGAGGACTTCATCCCACTATTTCAGGGCAAAGCATACATCCATGACCTGGTTTCCTTATGACGTCAAGTCAGATCTTACATAAGATGACTCTCTCCTGGGGTTTTCTTGATAAGATTTCTTCAAAGGAAGTTCCTTTAAAGCAGTGGTTCTTAACCTGTGAGTCTCCAGGTATTTTGGCCTACAACTCTCAGAAATCCCAGCCAATTTACCAGCTGTTGGGATTTCCGGGCTTTGAAGGCCAAAACATCTGGTGACCCTCAGGTTGAGAACCACTGCTTTAAGGCAATGCTCAAGGTTCAAGGAGACTTGGTGGATTTCCATAGCTGAATGAGATATTTGAATACTAGTCTCCCAGAGACCTAATTAAACATACAAACCACTGCAGTATTCTGCTTTCCATTGCCAGTAGCAAAATTTAAGAACTAGAATGATGGAATATAGTTAGTTTTGAAATCATATGCTGGACAGGATGGGCTTTTGGTCAGTTCCAGAGATAAATATGCTATACTTTGAAACTTTGGATGCAAGAGTTTGTGTCCTTTTTCTATACAGGCTTGTCTGTACTGCTTTTTTGACAAGATTAGTAGACTAATCTCCCTTCTGCAATCACATTTCCTATATCTTGCCCCTCAGTCCTTTGTTTTTCTAGTAGTTTGAAAAAGGCATAATATGTTACCAAGGGATGTTCCAGCTGTTGATTTATATTTAATGAAATATTATTTCAATCACCACCAATATCATAATTTGTACCTATTTTTGAAGAAGCTGAAGGCTTAGGGAAAGCTAAAGGATTACCAGGGAAAGAAATAATTTGCAAACAGGTCTGTGACTTCATACCAAAAGACACAACCACTCCAAATGTTTCCTTTTGCCACATTAAAGAGCAATACAGACATTTCTTATTTTTTCCAGTGGTTTCACTTAATAAAAATTGTGAGAAATTATTTGGAAAGCACAACAGATGGTCTTTTTTGCTATGTTTATACACTTAGTTCCACAAAATATGGTGGACCTAGTATGACAACTGAAAGCAGTTATAGGTTTCAAGATCTTCCCAGATGACCAACCCTTCAAGCATTGAGTTTGTACCAAGCAATCAGGCTTCCCTTATCAAATATCAGGAGTGATCTTGATCTTGCATGAACAATTCATGCTTGTCATTATTATTTTATTATTTGTTCTGTTAGAAATGTAATACTATTGTCTGGTTGCCTGACACGATAGATAAATAAATAAATAAATCAGGGAAATGTATATCCATTCCACAGACTATGAATTATTGTGATCAGATCCATGCATTACATTTATTGTCATGCATGACAAAGATAAATCACTCTTGCAAAATAATGCATCAAAGATGTCAAATGTTATAAATATAAAAAGTAGAAAGTATTAAAAATGGAACAACTTGAATTTGGTGCCAAAACACTTCTTACCTAGGTTTGATCTTTGGCTGCTCCTGATCACAATTCTGACTCATTAAGGCAGTCTCTATAACAAGTTTGAATTGTTAATTCACAGCATTGCTCCATTTTATGAAAGGTACAACTAATCCCTTATCTCTGAGAAGGAGAGGTGCATTTACTTGTCACCTTGGCCTTTTTGAATAGAGGAAAACTTTTACAAAGATGTCAGCAAACAAGTAAACACTTCGCCCGCCTGCTCCTCATTGGCAGGGTCACATCCAGGGCCAATTGGCAAGCTGCAATGCATGCGGGCAGCCAATGTGTTGAAGATTATTCTGGGAACTGCTGGCTCACTGCTTCTCAAACCAAGTCAGCAATTCTAAGGTATCACCTTATACATGAGAGGAGTTCACTTGGAACAAGAGCTGAATGCCTGCTATTGTTAAGCAAAGTAGTCTTTCACAAAGCAATAACCAGACTTTCTGGTTCATCCACATGAATAGCCAGCAGCTCACATTTCTTCTTTAGAAAAATGTTTAAAACTATTCCCTTTCCTTGGCTCTTTCTAATGTCATTATCCTATTTGATATATTGTGTATACTTCTTCTGTTACTGCTTTCTTTGTGTATGTGCAAAAAAAGTGTTAATGAATTGTATGTTAGGGAATCAATACTAGTTAGCTAGGTTTTGTATGTGTGGGAATCAGGAAGATGGGCAATGTTTTTGCAGGTAGATTTGGGTTCATAATCAATTTACCATTGTAGGATACAAGGTCTATGGGATAATCCTTATTACTTATCCATTAGGCATTAGTGGCTGATTTCCTTACTTTGTTGGTGAAATAGTAATTTAATGTGGCTATACTAACTAAATTGTGTGCATTTCCTGACACATTAGAGATCTATATCTTCCAGTTCACATCTAGATCTGACTTGGTGTCACAATCCCTCAGTGTGTCAAAACCTGTACAATCCTGTGATAAATTTTTCTTCTATAAACAAGCCTTGGTGTTTTTAGCCATCGTGGAATGAACAGCAGGGAATACAGTTGGCTGGACTACCAGGATTTCTTTGTTGAAGATATGTGCAGCCATGGCATTCTCAGTACAAGCTTTTGTGGGTATAAGGAACAAAGCAGTGACAATTAGAAAGATGTGTGTATAAATACCCAGCAGGCAGCGAATGTTCCAGAAGAACCAAAAACTACATTGTTAATGCTATCGTGCTGGCATCTGAGAAGTGTGGGAATGGGCCACTATTGTAGCTAATTATTTTCCTGAAGCTTCAGGAGGTCTCATTTATGTTGTATGTAGTGGCAGCCATTTGTAAGGATTAGAATACTTCCCTAGAATTGTTTCAAATGAAAGCTGGCGGCTGCATGAAGTGTTGTCCGTAATTGACTAGCTTCATGTCTTCACACAGTATCAAGACAATGTTCCATTATATTATCCATTGACAGTATCATTGAAAAGATTACTCTGCTTAAAGTATCTGTCAAGCTTGATTGGTTTAAAAGGGACAAAGACACTGAAAGGAATAAAATGCAGGTTCTTTTGTTTTATCCTTCTTTTTATTTTCATTCCTTCCTCTTTTCTTCACCAGTGTTCAACATAAATAAGGAATCCCCTTTGATGTCCAAAACTCATATTCCATTAACAATGAACATGTTTGTTGAATGCAGGCTCCTTGTCTGCACAAATAATGCATTTTCTGCAAAATGGAAAGCACTGACAGTGAGTGTGGATTCAAAAGGAATTTCTTCAGCACGTTGAATGAGTGAAGCATCAGGCTGATCTTGGCTTTACCTTAAAATGATCATTTGAAAAGTGCTTTAATTGACTTGGAAAACTAACATTAATATATTGTAAATTACGTTTCTTGCATGATATACTTAATTCTGTTTGTGACTAAAAATCAAGTTGTACAAAAGCTATATTTCACCTCTAAATCCTGATTTGGTTGCTTCAAAATTCAGCTGTTCCTTCAGCCCAATCGTGACTCATATAAAGACAGTGGTACATTTTTCAACCTCTGTACTCACACAAATTGTTTTTGAAAAATAAATGCCCTATCTAGGAGTGCATTGTCTGCTTTTCCCACACAGTCGGGTTATGCAGTTGTTTGTTAAATCCTGGACGATTCTCTTGTTGATTTCATTGACTGATTCCTTTTGGCAGGGATAAAATCTGATCAGTTCAGGATTCAACTTAGCTGCTAACCCCACCTCCTTTTAGTCCACCAACTCTCTCTCTCTCTCTCTCTCTCTCTCTCTCTCATTCTTTCTTTTATTCTCTTTCCCCAGCTGCTTACAATTTTGAAAGTAAAAACAAAATAACCCATTATTATAGTTAGTAAATAATTATACTCAGATAACTAATGAGGCAATGTGGATACAAGACTGAAGTGCTTTGTAATATGTGTAATAATGTGGACAGAACTTCCCCCTCTTTAGGTTAAATGCAGGGAAACTTCCCATCAGTCCTAGCTATCATAACTAACATTATGCTACATTGTCATTACATCCAAATTTTTGTCCCCGTGGTGCCTGCTTCACCTATTATGGAAGTTAAAATTCAACAATATCCAGAAGGTCACAGGTTTATCATCTCTGGATTAGGTTTTTCTGCATGTTGTCTGAAGAAAGTCTTTATGACTGGGAGCTTTTCACTAGCCTACACTGGTTTAATAAATTATTTCATTCTATCTGTCTAATTAGTCTGCATGGAAAATCATTAGAAGTCTCCTATAATATGCCTGATGCATCATTTTTTGTATGTCATTGATGTGATTATCAAGTGTATTGATGCCATTGGTGATGTAAGGATAGTGCTTGACTTAGAATGTGTTGCTTTGCTAGACATCTCTTCCTTTACTTAGTCCTTAAAGGCAACTGAGCATTTCAAGAACCAATTAGCTTGGGTTGCTAATTATACTCTTTATGATGGGAGCAATAAAATGTTGTTGTTCTCTTGCCATTGAAAACAAACTGATGCAGTCAGCTGGCTTCATTTTTGTAGCTGTAGACACTGAGATGCCTTGATCGAGGTTAGCATGATGGGCTCTTCCTTTATACCATGGTTGGGGATAATATAGTCTTCCAACTGTTGTTAAATTGCAACTCCCAGTGTTCCTCACCATTGATTATTGCTAAGGTTGATGGGAGTTGCCCTTCAGATACATTTGGAGTGCCATATGATTCTCACCTTTGCTACATGATCTTTAACATTTGGCGGTTTAGATATCAAAGACCCAAGATCATTCACTTGTAAGAAAAGTATATTTAGACTATGCTGGACAGTGGATTATATCTATTGTATTTGTAAAAAATTTTTGCAGGGATGAAATGTGAAATATAGCTATTGGAATATTGGTCATATAATGGTATTTTTATGTTAATCATTGTGAGTTGTTATATGGCTACTTTGTCTAGCATGCACAATTCCTGTGGCTTCCCTAAAAGTTCAGTGTGGGAAAGGTGCTCAAAACAGTTGACCTTCCCAAAGCTCCCCCACCCTACCACAACTGTTTATATCAACTTCTGTGTTTTGTCTCTGAGTACGTGTGTTTTAGACTTGGACACTGAAAGATCTCTACTTTGTGATTTCTGCACTTTCTAGTTTTAATATGTACCTAAGTTCCTATCAAACATCTATGGCACGGGGTCTCCATACTAAATCCCATAGGCCAACTGTGTCCCTTCAAGGTCATTTACCTGGACGCTGCCTTAAAAATTAGACTAAGTTTACGTTGGTTAAAATGTTCTTTCTTTTAAATATTGTATTGTTCTTCAATGTTTTTTTTTTGCACAACAAATAAGATATGGGCAGTATGCATAACTGCCCGTCTGAGATAAAATATATACAGATCTGGCCATTGCCTATTGTTGATCTTCAGGGAAGGCCTGGTAACATAAAAAGGCTTTAACTTGAGAGCAAAAGGCCAGCAGGGAAGGGGCCGATCACATCTCTCTGGGAAGGGAGTCCCAGAGCAAGGAGCCATCACCAAAAAGGCCCTCTCTCTTGTTCCCACCAACCACACTTGAGATGGTGGTGGGACTGAGGGAAGGGTCTCTCCTGATGATCTCAGGGCTCGTGTGGGCTCATTGGAGGAGATGTGGTTCCACAGGTAGGCTGTGTCCAAATTGTTTAGGGCTTTATAGGCTAAAGCTAGCATCTTGAATTGCACCTAGAAACAAACTGTTAGCTAGTGTAGCTGCTTCAGGAGCAGAGTATTCTGCCCCCGTAAGCAGTCAAGCTGCTGACCTTTGTACCAGTTGAAGTTTCTGGATGCTCTTCTGGGGCAGCCCCAAGTAGAACATGTTACAGTAATCTAGTCTGGATATGACTAAGGGGTTATATGGCCAGATAGCGCTTTTCAAAGTATAGGTGCAGCTGGCGCACAAGCTTTAACTGTGCAAAGGCCCTCCCAGCCACCACCAACATCTGGGCTTCCAGGGTTAGCAATGAGTCCAGGAGGACCCCCCAGACTGCAAACCTGCACCTTCAGAGGGCACGTGACTCATCCAGCACATGTTGCAGCCTGATATCCTGATCAGCCCTGCGCCTGACCAGTAGTACCTCTGTCCTGTCTGGATTTAATTTCAATTTGTTCATGCTCATCCAGTCCATCCTTGGCATCAGGTGGAAACGAGCAATAGTTTCATCGGCGTACAGATGGCACTGAACTTCAAAACTCTGGATGATCTCTCCCAAAGATTTCATGCAGATGTTAAACAACATGGAGGATAGTATTGAACCCTGCAGAACCCCATAGGACAAAGGGCATGAGGTTGAGAAGGAGTCCCCCCGACACAACCTTCCTCCAGGAAGGACCAGAACCACTGCAAAATAGTGCCTCCAAGCCCCATTCCCATGAGGCAGTCCAGAAAAATACCATGATTGATGATATCAAAAGGTCTATGAGAACCAGCTGGGACACACTCCCTCTACGTAGCTCACCCACCAAGATGATCATTGCCATCTTGGTCCCGTAGCCAGGCCTGAAACCAGAATGGGATGAGGTAGTGTGAACTGGCCCTCGACTTAAAAAGTTTGAGAAACCCGGATCTATGGCATTTCTGAGTGGGTTTTGGAAGAAATCCTGGGAAACCATTACCTATCAGTAATGATGTCCTGGAGTTATTCCTCATAGGATTAAAGGTCAGGAACCTGTTGATAAGGAATTTATAACATCATCTCAACCCAATTTCTGGCATAACCCTATTTTGGGAATTTTGGGAGCTGTAATCCAAAAACAGCTGGAGAGTCTTTCTTGACCACACCTGTTTTCACCTAAGAAAACTCATGCCATAACAAATTTGTTAAGTGGAATTTCTTCAGTTCGTCTGTCATTCTGACTGTAACCAGGTACATTTCCCATGCCACAATGAATCTGCTGTATTTTCCTTACAAATCAGATAAATCGATCTTCTTTAGGCATTTCTTACCAGAAATCCCTAAATGTAGTAGAAATAAACCCTTTGCCCTCTATGCAAATGAAGCTATAGCATTACTGCTACTATTATTGCTACTACTACTTTTGTGGGGCATTCTTTTTCGATGAACATACTGTAGAGATTTTGGATCCTATGGGCAATTGTTTTGGTGAAAGAAGAAAACAAGTAGTAAATGCTATGTGTCTTAATGTGCAGATGCTGGTTGTTCAGGAACAATGGCCCTCTGGATATTCCTTGCTAAATTAAACCGATTTGTCACATGATGCTAAGCGAATCTAGTCATGTTACCCACAGGGTTGTCTTCAAATTAATTTGTAGCCCCAAAAAATAAAAGAAAGAAAGAAATATCCACACAACTGGATTTTCCTATTTTCCTCTTGCCATTTTGTGCACACATTCATTGTTTAAAAGGCCTAGAGGGACTAAATCCTATGTGTTTAGAGATGAAACCAATTTTCTAAGCAATTTCTGTCCTGAAAGAGCATACCAGTAAAAGTTACAAAATGCACTAGAAGGGACCTGCTTGTTGTTATATTTATTTGGAATGGAGATTTCAGAGTCAAAACATATCTCAGTAGTGTTATTTATACAAGAGGACTGAATAAAGTTATTTTTATTTCCCATTGTTTACAATTCCTGTCTATAGCCAAAGCTTTTGATTATTCCTGTCTTTGTTTTGATTTTTTTTTAAAAAAATGGTGGTGCAATAGAAATAAACCAGCCCATCTTGAAAGATAGTTATCATTAAAAGTATGGAAGTGCCTCATTGGTTTATAAACATACACACTCTATTAATTCTAAAACTTCAAGAAAGATCCTGGTTACTCAGACCTTATTCCTTCTAGTTAGTATCTACACTGGCCTATGCATTTTGACTAACCCTGTAGTTTGTTTAAGACATGGCAAAAGAAGACAACTTACTGAATACTTCATCAGAGTTATCAATGAAGGAACTATCCCATGCTGTACTGCCACAGTACAGATTGTTAAATCTCTTGACTCCAGCATAGCTGAGCAGCAATCACATGAAGATTCCTACTAACCTTAATGTGTCCAACTGAGGAGAAGGCATCAGGCCAGGGAAATAGAAAAAAATGTTGGAAATGATTGGAGGCCTTGTAAAAGAAAATTTGTGTCACTTCTCTGGCTTAAAAAGTAATGGAGACACTTCTGGGTATATCGTTTTGCTCACCATAATAGACTCATACTTTTCTATTTCAGAGTGCTCTGATTTATTGTGCCTCCTTTAGATTATTTCAGCGCCCTCCATAACATATTTTGAAGAGGCAACAAACATCTTACTGCTTAACCTTAGGACACCTGATTTTGATGCCTGCTCCCAGTGTCCTATTTTTCACAACACAATACAATCTGTATCATGGAGAACCATGGGATTTATTCTCCTGCTTTCATTTACATACATCCTACATAATATGTGCTCTTTAGGTCACTCAGGTGTTTCTATGATATGCTTCTAATGGAAGTTATCCTAGAGTCATGCTGAAGGATTTAGAAAATTATGAGAAATTATGCCTCTTTGAGAAAATTTTAGGTCCTCCGATGCGCATTTAAGATGAGACCATGATAATTTCCAGCAGAAGGCATTCAATTCAATGGTTCTAGGAATGGATCCCTGAAAGATCATACAGCAGTTGTATTATCCAATATGAATAAGAATCTCTCTTACATCAAAAGATTACGTATGTACATTTTTAATTTGTACCAAACTTTCATTCAAAATGGGACCCAAGGGACCTTGCAACTTGAAGTAAAACAAGGTATATGAACTGAAAATAAAGAATAATTAGTTTAGATGAATAACTTAAAGAAACCACCATATTAAAAAAAATATTTTAAATGCCTTTTGCATATAAAAAGTGCCAAAGATGCATTGGGGCATTCTTGTCTGTGCTCAGATGCACATCTTCACAATTCAGTAATAGGATTTAGCTGCATTGCTTTAACATAACTATGGATTTATAAAGTTACACAGTGTAGGCTGTGATGTAGGATTATTTATTTATTTATATATGCATATCATTTTTATCCCGTCCATTTCAGCCCAAAGGCGACTCAGGGCGGCGTACAAACCGGCAACAATTAGATGCCATATATATAAACATACATATGTCGGTTAAAACAATTACATCACATCCTAAATACATATAAAACCGTAAAAACTATGAAAACTATAAAGTCTATAAAAATCCAATTCCTCATCCATTTACATCGTCTTTAGCCATTCCGTATTGATGTTCCAGACTGTGTTTATTTGATCATGTTGAAGTTTTGAATGCCTGCTCCAGCTTGTGTTTATTTGATCATGCTGAAGTTTTGAATGCCTGCTCAAAAAGCCATATTTTCACTCTTTTCTGAAAAGTCAGGAGGGAGGGGGCTGATCAGATATCCCAGGGCAGGGAGTTCCATAGCTGAATGGCCACCACTAAGAAGCCCCTGTCCCTCGTCACCGCCAAATGTGCCTGTGAGTCAGGTGGGATTGAGAGCAGGGCCTCCCCAGACGATCTTAAATGTCTAGAAGTTTCATAGTAAGAGATGCGTTCGGATAGATAAGCTGGGCTGGAACCATGTAGAGCTTTATAGGCTAAAGACAGCACTTTGAATTGTGCCCAGTAGCAAACTGGCAGCCAGTGGAGCTGGCACAACAGTGGAGTTCTATGCTCCCTGAGCGCAGCTCCTATTATTAACCTGGCTGTTTTGTTTGTGAAAACATGTTTTCTTCATAAAGTCATGTTTTCTATGGGTAATCTTATTGTCCTCCTAGCCAAGGACTGGGTGCTCATCAAAGAGTGCCCTGATGCGCATTTAAGATGAGACCATGATTCGTAAGTTACTCTGCTGGCTTTTGTTTTGCAAACTATGGTTATATGCCGTAACATCACCGCTGTCCCTAGATGAAGAGGGATATTGCAAAAACTACTTAATTAGTTATTTGCAACACAACGCCAGTTAAGTAAGTCCCAAGTAGACTACCAGCCATTTTCGCAAAATTATTGTTTTGTACAGCCCCACCTTTCCTAAATAAAATAGGTTTGTTTTGTGTGTGTAGAATTACAAATGTGTATATTAATACAAACAAATTTTCCCACACAGGGTCCATGAGGTTCTTCTTGAATGTTGGGACATACTTTTGTCATTGTCAGTGTAAATTTTAATGAGCAGTCTCAATATCTCTTTTAGTAATTTCCATACTAAAAAGGCTGTTTTAGGATAATTACAAACTGGTGGGAAAGTTAGTGTCATAAAACTTCAGGGAAACAACATCTTTTGTTGGTAGGAAAATGTGTTTCTAATTAACTGGCAAAATCTTTTTGAAAGAGGATAATGCTGAAAATTTACTGAATGTTAAAAAAGCAGGTAATTCTAAACGCCCTTCCTGTATATTTCATTTATCAAGGGCTGCCGTGAATTCATAGGTGTCTGTTATCTCTCAAGTCCTAGTTGCAACTGCCAGGATTTTTTGTGGTGTGTCTTTTTTTTATTCCTCAAATTACTTTCATATCCACATTTTCTCAGGTTCTGATTCCTGGCAGCCAGGGTATTGCATGGAGTGAATGAGCATATGTTCTAGCCTGAAAAGACAGCTGGCTTCAGGGGGTTGTGATGGGCATGGGAAGTATTTTATTGCTTTGTCAGTAGCTCACCTGCAGTCAAGGCAGAGAATTCACTCTGCTTGGTTGCTGTTACATTCTCACAGCAGGAAAGAAATTCATTCCTGACTTTGTGACAGAACTCTGCCTTGGCAAGGTTGGATGCAGAAAAAAAGGTTAGATATTGCATAGAAATTCTGGTCTGTTTTAATAATAGTATAAATTAAAATACATTGATAGCTGAAGATCCTCTCTTGCTGTAGCATAACAGAAATGTGACCTTATAACACTGGACCCCCCCCCCCCCCCGGTGCCATTTTGTCAGCAAGCATGGTGAAATGGCAGACGTGAGGGGTGACTCCATTGCCCTGTATGCAGATTCCCACATCATACGGGGGAAGTGTCACCCAAATCGAGCAGAAAGCTTCTGTTTTGGGAGGGAAGCCTCAAAGGATGCTTCCACCCAACTTGGGGGCAGGGCCTCCTTTGTTTTATGACTGGGGTTCAAGTAGATTCATCAAATGATGGCTGGCATCCTGTAAGTGATATGAAGATGGTCCATCCCAGGAAGCTTTTGGATCTAAATGGATATTAATAGGTCTTAGGAAATACCCTGTTGCCTTGGCAGATGAACCTGTGAAACTGTGACTGTTCTCTGGAATTGGAAAATGAATAGGGTTGTGGTCATGATTACTCATAAGCTTTTCCTTCCACAGAATGTAGGTTTACTAGGGAATTGATGGCAATGAGCATTGATGGTGAAAGACTTGAAGCAAGTCCAAACACAGGTTAAAGCCCATTGGAAAGCCTGCTCCATAGCAGTGGTAGTTGAAAAGAAATCATTCTTCTCTTCCACCACTGCACTTGCATAGTGCCATCCAGTTGTGCTATCTTGAGTGGTCAGGGAGCTCTTACCTTATGCTCTACAGGAGCATCATGTAGACCACTTGGCAACCCACTGTGAAATGTCTTGGCATATAAAATCACTCAAATCCACTCCAAATTGATGTTGTAGCTCATAACAGCACTTCAGTCATGAAATAAAGTTGTCCCATGACCCTCTCCCAACAGTTTGTAGAGATTAAGATAGAGAGAATAGGTGAAGAAGAGCATGGTGACATTGGTGTAGGGATAAATGTAATGATATATAACAAACCTCAGTGCAACCAATCCATCTAAGCTATCTCTGAGCGGAGGCATGCCTTGAACATTCTTTCTTGGCACATATTCTCATTATATTTCATCAGCATGAGGCATTTATAGCATGCTTTTGAATGTTAAAGCATTTGACAAGTTTTATCTCAGTAATCCTTACAAAATCAACCTCAGCTTTGTGTCCATGTTTAAAATATTTATATTCAGACTTTCCACTGGAGAATGTCCAAACTAGCTGTCAAATCACAAAACTACAAACAATAAAATACCAATTAAAGCTATAGAAATACAAAAGAACAACCACTTCCTAAAACCATTTACTACCCTTATCCAATAATGCATGCTATAAATACAAAAAGTGACACACATATCCTACAGCGATGATGAAGGGATAATGCTGAGAGATAATCTCAGGTAACCTAAATAAGATCATGTCAGAGTCAGACACAAACATCTACCATTTCACCATGCATACCTTATCACACTTTCCATTGTATGTCAAAAATCTCCTTAAATATTCTGGATGTAAATAAGATTTTGCTTTCAGTTAGACTATTGGTGTTTGGCTAATTTCCCTCCCTAGATCTAGATCTCACAGCCTAAACAAATGTATATACTATTTCTTAAATATTTTGCTAATAGCAGCTGAAAGAGAAAATATATTTGAATCAGGGCTGCGGGGTTAGGGTGAAGGGTAGACATTCCCTATGTTCTTTGTTTCCAATATTTTTTTCTCTTCCTCCAAATGTTATGTGCCCAGTTAGAGAAACTCTCAGATACAGCACCATTTGAAGCCTTATGAGTGCAGCTGCTTTCTCAGAAGCAGAATGGAATTAGATGAGGAAGAGATATAGACAAATTAGTTTTAAACTTGCCAAGGAATGTTTGCATAACTTGGTGTGCTTCTGTTGTTCATGAAGAGTAACATATAAAGATATCAGATGAGTAGGGATCAACTCTCAATGTTCATCCTGAATCTCATCAAGCTTGAAAGGGACAGAGTTTGGAAAGTTAATTTTAAAAAGTAATTTATAACTGTTGTATTACTGAGGCTCAATAGGAGTAGAGCAGTTATCATTACAGTTGTAAAAAAAGAAACTTCTCTTTCCCTCAGATAACAAGGACTGTTATTTTAGGGTTTTTTTTATAAGGATAACAACAATGATGCTACAAGCTACTGTGGTACAAAGCTTCATTTTTGCCTCAACACCCACAGCTGAGCATGAAGCAGTAGCAGAAGGCACAGCGTGTACTAGTATTGAACCAGATGATATTTCTCCTCCACTAATTAGTGAAGCCACATCTGTGTAACTATAAAAGTAAGGACAAGCTACTGAGTGAAGGTTTCTTATGTAGTTATAACAACTATGCCATTATATCCTTATTTTTGAAAATAGAATAAATAATACTTAATTACTGCAGATAACTAATTCAGAATGCTGTACAGGAAATAAATTCAGGGCATCCATTTGTGGAACACTCGATATCAAGTTGACAGGATTTTTTCTCTGGTCTCCTGACACAAATCTCTTTCTCATCTTCTTCCTCACAGTCAAGTACCTCCTTCAACCGAGATGCTGTTAAGGCAGGCACGGGACGCCGCTTCCTTGGTGGTTTACTGGATGATACTTCATATTGCTACACACTGGAAGTTTCTTTCTACAGTTACATAGTTGGAGGCACTACTTCTACAGTCCCATATACAGAGGAAGCATGTATCCTTTAAAGGTTATACTCCTTTACTTTTTCAGGACCATAGAGGCTAAGGTAATCAAACTCATTTTTAAAAACAATATAATAAATACAATATAATAAACTGTAATATAATCTATAATAAAAACAATATAATAAATTGCAATAAATACAATTTTGAACCAAATGTAAAGCATGTTACTGACTGAAGCTCCTGGTTCCTCTTTTCCCTTACAGATTGTTATGTTCCTTAAAAGCCACAAATGGGGAAGGGATGGGAAAAATACTGGGAATTCTCATGGCAGTGAAGTATTGCCTGAAAATGGTGGGACCCCCCCCCCCTTCCTCCCGTCACCTTCTAGGGCCACTTATGTTCAATGCTATGTTGTTTATAGCTCCTCAACCTTGAGGCAGGCTTTTCAGGGATCATGTGAGCTGTTTAGTTGATCAAAGTGAATAGAAAACTTCCTTTTAATGAACTTCCTTCAATTACCTTATTTTAGGTTTTAAGCCTATCTCTTTTTCAGAGCTTTTAGAATTATATGTTGTAGAATGACTCATGTATCCCATTTTTGTTCATACATTCAATGTTGTATTGTTCCAAATACTGACAAGTACAGTTTCCCTTTAATCACAAGTGGTAAGTTTGTTCTGTCCTGAACTTCTTGGTCTAATTTTAACCGGGTGGGAAAATTTTACTCACGGGTTCAAGAAAGGCTGTGTTTTTCTTTATTATATATTCTCTACATGATTTACAACTTATGCTTGATCAGTTATTTGTTAAAAATTGTCCTTCCTTTTATTTCCTTTTCATAGGTGGGTGGGTGAGGGCTGGCATCTTTATGTCTGTACAGAATCAACTCATCTTATGCAGATGGAGCTACATCACTCTTGCTTCATATATCATTGCCATCAGCCAGTCAGAGCAGAAAATAAGTTGTAGATAGCAATGATTATCTTTGGTGATGAGGTACAGAAAGGCTGAGACTGCAGTTTGATTTCCATAAGCATGAATGACCCTGCTGTGCTAAAAGTAGCACAAGTTACATTCATCAGGCAAATGTGAACAATGTCGGCCTAACCCATGTATTAAAGCTGAAAAACTTCCCATCTTGATGTAACTACCCCTCCTTTGTCCTTCTGAAGAGAAGCCCTATCTTTCCCTGAATCACCTTATAGGTCATTGCTATCCTCTATTTACTTTTGATCTTATATTCTACCTTCCATGATGCTGGTCTAGAATGAATGGGGTTGGGAATTTGGAAAGGATGCTTCCAAGTTCCCTGCAAATCATCCCTGCAGAAGGTAAATTAATTGGAGCACGAATGATTCATTTGAACACTGATTCATTATAAATTGCATGACCCTCTAGAGTGCCCATACGTGGGTAGCAAATAAATTGGTTGAGATACACTACTGATTCTATTTTATTTAATTTAAGACATTGTTATAATCCCAAAACAGTTTGAAGGCTTAGAAAGAAGGAAAACATAATATCTTCCATATGATAAAGCAATAAAATAGTAAAATATTTAATTTAAACCATTAGGAGTAACTGAGAATGTTAGTAGGAAAATATGTGAGCAAGCAAACAAATAGCTCATTAGTTGGAATCATGAACACGCTAGTTTAGAAGCCCACCTGATTTTAACAGGAAGATCTTTCCACATGGTGGATGAAGAAAAAGCATATAATTATTAATAATAGAATTGGAAAGGACTGCCATGCAAGAAAGCAGTCCTGAGAGATAGTCATCCAACTTCTGTTTAAAAGTCTACAAAAAAAAAAAATTTATCCCCGTCCCCCACAAGACAGCCTATTGCACTCTGAAAAACCTCCTGAAGCCTAGGCATATTCTTCCTAATGCTTATGTAGAATGTATTGTTGAAGGCTTTCATGGCTGGAATCACTAGGTTCTTGTGGGTTTTCACCTCTGAGGATGCTTGCCATAGATGCAGGCGAAACGTCAGGAGAAATGCCTCTAGAACATGGCCATATAGCCCGAAAAACCCCACAAGAACCTTATGTAGAATATCTTTTCTTGTAATATGAATCCACTAGCTTTGGAACAGTAGAAATCAACTTTATCTCATTTTCTAAATGAAGTCCATTCAAATAACTAAGGATGGCTATCAATAACTTATCTGAGTTTTCTACTCTGAGTTAACATACCCAGCTCACTAAGATGTTCCTCACAGGGGTTGGTTTATAGTGTTTCGATCATCCTTGAACTGTGATGCCCAGAACTGCAGTCCAGGCAAACTGTAAACGAACTAGACTGGTACTTCCTTTGATTTGGGTGCTATAATCCCACTGATGTGGCATTTGTTTTTTTGGCCACTGCATCACAGTCTACTTAGACCCCAGATGCTATCCACATGTACTTGGATGAGAGATTGCAGTACCTTACTTTTATCTCCATTGAATTTGCTTTTGCCTCCAATGTGTTGTAGTTAATTTAAGTATGATTTTCTGATCCCTCCAAATTTGGTATCATGTGCAGATTTCATAGGAAAGCACTTTATTCCATCATAGAAGTCTTTAATAAGATATTGAACAACACCAGCTGCAGGACCAAATTCTGTCATGGGAGAAAGTCAGATGAAACCCAGAAAATCTGGGATACTCACCTGAAGTCATGGACACAGGCAGTGGTATTATTATTATTATTATTATTATTATTATTATTATTATTAAAACAATGCAACTTCAAAACTACAACATAAAAATAGCATTGAACATAGAATTGTTAGAAACAAATAGTTAAATAGATTTGTGATATGTTTTACTTCAAGCAGGAAACCTCCAGGATCCAGAGACAGAAAAGTAATGAAGACTGAAGGTTCTAGTGAGCTAGTAATATGCCCCACAGTCCAAAATGGAATTAGGCAGCAGAGCCTTCCCCAGTGTGAATTGGCTTTGATGTCTTATATCATTTTGTGTAATTCTGGGGCAAAGACAAAAACCCCTTCAATTCAAGTAGCTCTTCTTGGACAAAACCCCCATGAGCACAGCAGGGTGACCATCCAGCTTTCCTGGAAGACATTGCAAGGTGATAGATTTAACAAAAGGTGGTAATATCTCAAGCAAGCACCAATTTAAGATATTTTGCAGTGGACCTGGATGTGACCCACCTTGTTGAGGTTGGAAAAAATCATGGTTAAATTTAGACTAACAAGGGAGAAGTGTGTTGGGCTGATTCCACTTGTCTTTCTGTCAGCGTGATTTCCTGTCTATTATGCAGTAGGCCTGTGTGATCAATGAAAAATGTTTCACTGATCATTACTAAATTAAGAGGGGTTTCTAAAATATCATTAGGGGTCTCTATCATAACTATAATGATAGAACAAATTATTCATTACTTTTTCTTAAGTAATTGTGCGGGGGGAGGTGGGAGTCCAACCTCCTTCTGCGAGGCAGGAAAAGCACAGTCAAACCACCTCCAACAGATGCCTACCCAGCCTTTGAAACAACAACAACAAACAACAACAACAATAGGAAACCTACTAGGTAAACTTTGGATTACTGCTTCTCGACTTTGTCTACTTCATAGGGTTGATCCAACTTCCAACAATCCCCTTTTTCTCAAAATCCCTTCAGAGAATGAACACTGGTTTTCCCTCCACCAAAACTTTCAGGGAGGAGAAGGAGGAAGAGGAGGAGGAGGCACAAGGTGATAAGCAGAATTCTGGGAAATGGAGTTTGGAAAGGCAAGGACCCCTGTAGCAAAATATTAAAAAGGCTCTGCCCTAAACCACATTTCCCAGAATTCTGCTCACTTCCCACATGAAAGTGCTTGGGTTTTCCCTCTCCAAGCTGGAGAAGATATTTTTAAAATGGAGGTGCTTCATGGCCTCCAGGTCAGCAGTGCCAGAGAATTCAAAAGGCCCTGCGCAGAATTTTCCAGAATTCTGCTCACTTCCCGAATTAAAGACTCAGTGTGAGTGTGGTCTCCACCTCTCTCTCTGGGCCAACCATATGCTGGAGGGCATCCCTCCTCTCCCCCCTTGCCGCCCCCTTTGGGGAAAAGCAGAGCTTCTTCCTCCACTCCAGCCTCACCATCCTCCTTGGGGCCATATGGGGGAACCAAACCCAGCCCTTTTGAGGGATAAGCAGCACCCACAATGGAGACCTGGAGCCCTTTATGAGAATTACATAACTCATCCAAAAGTCATACGTCAGTATTTCAAAACTAAAGTTTTTTGCATGGGGCCCCCTGGCCTATTCTTAATATCCCTTCATATGTATGAATTTTATGAAATAGAATTGAAAATGAATTAGAAATGAAGTTTTGCACACCCCTATTATACTGTGTTTGTGAGCTGCTGAGATTGCATTGAGAAGTAGGGAAGTAGGGAACAAGAGGGAAGTGTGTGTGGTACTGGAATCACTAGTATTGTCCAGAGGCGCTTAACCACATTTGACCTGTTTTTGTAGCATAAAACTTCTTCATGTTACTCACTGTATCAAGTTGTCCAAACATTTAAGAATGCAAATATTAAAAAACAACAATGCAACAACCTGTTTTCATCCCTGAAGCCTTTCTTAGGACTTGGTCTTCCCTGACCATGTTCTAAACTTTTTGATGTATTTGTTTATGCATACAAGTGACTTCTAAGTTGAACAGACTGCCCTTGGCTTGTTTTAAATTATACTAAATAGAGTGTGCTAGTGTTTTTAATAAGGCAAGTGGAGTCCAGATCAAAAGAAGTAAATAATATATTTGCATTATGCTTGGGAAACAAGTGTATAAAGCCATAAGTTTGCTTGAGAGAAGTAGAAATATCAAGGTGTTGGACATTAAAAAGTAACAAGTTTTTTTCATTGTTTTTGAGAAGAGTGCCATTTCCTCTTACCCTTCTCTTATATTTAAGCAAATTGGAAGGAAACTAAGCAGATGGAACTGATAGGTAAATTCCTGAGTGTTCAGGGAACCATAAAATGCTATTAAACCTATAGTTAAAATAATTCTTTGGTAAATGTTAAATTCCTATTAGTAACACTTGCTAAACTTGAATGCATTGGAAAGGGCAATTCTAAGCTAAAAGACAGTGGGTGGAATGTGGGACTTAAAAGATATTGGCCGTTTACAGAACTTATCTGAGTAAAGCAAAGTTAAAAGCAGTGATTCTAGCAGATCAGAGATTAAGTTTAGCAACCGTTTGAAGGTGTACCTGTCCTTTGGAAACTCTCTGAAGTGAAGGTAAAAATTGGGTTGGGGAGGATGAATCCAAGAATGACACACAGGGGAGAATATGTTAATAACAAATCTGTGCATCATTGCTTCTTCTAAGACATTCTGCCATGTTCCATCATTATGAAAGCACTGAAATCAAAAGCGGTAATGCAATATGTGTGTGTTGTACAGATTAAAGGAAAATACAAGTTCAAATAGGATACATACAAGATGCATTTTGATGAAAATTAAGACTCATTCTTTAATTTATATGAATGAAAATTTGAGAAAGCCTTTGGAGATGACATAGAAGATGATTTTATGTTGAAGGTCTTAAAACCAAAGGTTGGTTTCTTTTTTTAAAAGTGTATACCTTATTCTTGAATAGTAATTATATTGAGACTATAGTGGATATATGAACAATGCTCACTCTTGTCCATCTGTCTCTTGCTGGATTGGTCTTGCCTGCACATTTTGGACATTTTCACTTCTAATCTTTTCCACCAAATTATATCTGAACATTAATGGGTGTACATACACTATATACACCATTTATAAATTATCTAGGACATATGTAACAACTTATCCTTGAGATGGAGCAGAGAACGGTGAGGCCACGATTTTGCTTTCCATTAGTATACCAACTTGGCTAAACTTGGTGAATATGGCACTTAGCTTGTGAGATGAGGCAATGCATCTGCACTTTGAACTTTTCAAAGTAGGAGAAGCTGGAGGCAATATCTGTTTGTATTTCTTTGGGTTAGTTGTCACTATTCATGTTTCCAATTATTTATTTCATGAGCAAAATCAGTCCCAGATTGGTCAAAAGAATGGAATCCACTTCAGTTTTCAATGTAGAATAGAATACAATTTATTGACTCTGCATTTCAGTATTCCAGAGTAATTTCTGAAAAGAAGTTCTTGGTTCATAATAGCTCTTGATCCAGATTTTCCCCATAGACACAAGTAGAAACCTTTTCTACCAAAATCTAAATATGCATACACTCAGCCCTCCATATACATGGATTCTGAATCCATACATTCCACCATCCACTGCTTGAAAATATTCTGGGGAAAATCCAAAAAGCTTTCTTTGATTTTATTTTTTTTATAAAAGGGACACAATTTTCTACACTATTGTATAACATGTGACTTGAGCATCTACAGATTTTGGTATATATAAGATGTTCTAGAATTAAGCTCCGGTGGTTGGTAAAGACTCACTGTAGTATAAGAAAGTTTTAACCAAATTATCTTTTACCTTTATGATGGCAAAATCAAATATAGATTACATATCTTCTGCCAGTTATGTTCCATTTTGTAAAAAATAAATATGATTAGTAGGTGTATTCAATTTTTTCATTAGTTGTCGTAAGTCATATCAAATTTTTGTATTTACAATGCAATGCCTGGTACGCAGGCATGGCCCATGCTAAAAACTTAAGAATCGAAATTTACCCAATACTTTTTTGTTTCAATTTTGTAAATCTTGGAAGCCTCCCAAAGTTGGTTTTATTTTCAGCACAAGGAAGCAAAGCAAAGCCAAAAAGGCTGTCTTTCCTCTTTCAATTAATGGCAGTTCACCATTATTAGAGGGAAGCGGTAGGAAGAAAGCAGAGTTCTCTGGGAAAGAGATTGAGAAAGCGCAGAATTCTGGGAAATGTAGTTTGGGAAGGCGAGGATCCCTAAACTACATTTCCCAGAATTCAGCTCAGCATCGGAAAACTGCAATCAGGATAAGGGAGAGATTTGCCCCGCAGCAGCCAGCTAGATTGCCAATAAATTGTTGAATCTGCAAAGAGGACTGATTGATACTTCTAGTAAGTAAATCTCTGTGCTGTGTATTGAAGTGCTTTTTCTGTTGATTTGTCGTAAAACATGATGTTTTTGGTGCTTAATTTGTAAAATCATAATGTAATTTGACGTTTAATAGACTTTTCCTTAATCCTGACTTATTATCCAATATTTTCGCTTATCCAATGTTCTGTCAGCCCATTTATGTTGGATAAGCGAGACTCTACTGTATATGAGAATATATTCATATTAAAACAAATGTTACTATTGCTTCAACAAGTATTGCTTTATATTGCTCTATATAAAATAGGGTGCTTACATTTTGTACTCAGCATTAAAGGCTCATGCCGAAGGGAAATATCTGAAAGTATTGAGAGTTTCTGGATCTTTTTATTTCAGTTTTGCCTACATAGGCCTAGGTTTGTATCCAGACTTCTTCTTGAATTCGCGTAAAATGCTTTGGCAATATTATTCAAGTTAAACATTAGGATCTAAATTCCAAAGAGCATAGGAAGAATGCATTTTTTTTTGTTTTGTGAGCATTTCACAAGAGAAAGCACCCAATATTTATTTAAAATGCTCTTATTTTTATGTTTGCCTTTATAATCTCCATAGACTTGAATGCAATATTCCTGCTTCTAGGCAGGGGATTGGACTGGATGGCCCATGAGGTCTCTTCCAACTCTATGATTCTATGACTTCAATTAATAATAACACAGAACATCTTGCTGGGTGCGATTTCCCCCTCCTTGCCCTGCTTCATTTAGAATGTGATTGAAGAAGTTAAGGAAGAAACGGAATGCATTTTAGCACAGCAAACAAAGTTCTAGTGAACTTATCGTAACTAGAACAACTTCCTGCTAATAAAGGCTTCAAAGAACAAACATGCATTATAGTAGGTGATTTTCTTGACCCAGATATCTTGCATTTATCAACTTTGTTCTGTGATTGGTCATTGGAAGGTTAACATAAGATTTAAACAAATTAAGCTATTATCTGTGAAGATATCCTGCTGGTGGGGGGGAGGACGAGATGGGACAGGGTAGGCTAATGGCAGTGAATATGCTTTTTAATTAAAATCTAGTTTCTTTTGGTGACATTCAGTTAGTCCTGTACTATGGGCACAGTGAACTAAATAATATGATTTCTCATAAAGAGTAAAACATAGTCTTTCCAATTCAGACGCATGATCCATTCTTGAAAACTCTAGGATACATTTTGAATAATAAGGGTGACAAATTTCAGACTTTGGGTAGATCCTCTTTTGCATCTTCTTCACCTTTTAATATCTTACCATTTCCACAGCCTTAGGACTCAAGTTGACTTACAGAATTTAAAACTGTCACAACATACAAAAGTGAAAATGTAAGTGACTATGAATAGGATTAAAACCAAATCACAGGTAGAATTATTTAAGAAATTATGGTTGTGTATTTTCTCCCTCCCCCCTTTCCCTTACTCTCTGATATTCTGAACACTGAGGTTATAAAATGCATGCAATAGTAAGGTGCCTAAATTCCACAAAGGCAGGAATAGAAGCTTTAGGCACTTCAGAAATCCCTGACTTCTAGCAGAACCACAAATGCTAGGCTAAGAACAAGTCTTGCTTTGATTCTCCTTTTATATACCAACCACTCACCTGGACTTAAAAAGACATGCACAAGCACTTCTGGATATACATTTCTACTGTTTGACTACCAGGAGAATAGAAGAGGATGGAGCTGAGTAATGGAGTTGGACAAAGATGAGCCTTTTGTCTCTCAAAATGCTATTTGAGTACACAGTCCAGGGATGCAGGGGTAAGCCTTAGGATTTGTCACTACTCCTGAGACGAGGTGTTGAGACTGAATAAATGCTGCTCTGTAAAGGACTGGCAGGAAGTTTGGCTGCTCACTTTTCTTTGATTTTCTCTGCGTAGTGCCCTGGTCAATCTCTCTCATTATACACCTCAGACTCTTTACTCAAATAAAATGTCTGTCCCATACAGCAATACTCAGGCACTGAATACTGTAATACTCTAAGGTTACCATAAGAGGCCAACACCACACAGTGTTGTCAAATATCATGTCAAGTTGATCTCTCATATTCAGTGTTTTGAGTCAATCACAGTAGGTTCATTTGACTCTGCTTGGGAAACTTTATCAGTGTTGTATCACACCCAACACTCTGTGCTAGGCCTATGTGCTTAAGTCAGACAAATTGAATTAACAATAATTAACAACTTAGTGAATTTCCCAATACTTAGACCTTTTTCCTCAGATAAAGGAGTGGGGGGAAATATTTTAAATCTTAATAGAAGTATCAATTTTGCATCTGTCATTGCAAAAAAAAATACACTTTGCCCTCCATTTAAAAAATATGAATGGCTAAAATGGAAAAATAGAAGCAGGTGTTTGAATGGAAAAACTGCAAAAATATATACATAGGAACAATGTATATGAAAAATGTGTACAGACCTCCATGTGGCCAATAAATACAGTTTCATAACGTGATACATATAAAAGATGATATGATAATAACGGTGGGATTAGGAAAAAAATAATGTAACCTAGATTGAGAGTTGAGGGTTTTTTTCACACCTGTAAACCCAAGAATTGCATAGTTTATGCCAATGGCTATGTCGACTGAAGGATTTTGGGAGGTGTAAACTAGAAATATATTTTTCCTAAACTGTGTTAAGATTTGGAATATATGGATGTTGTTCACACATCTTTATTTGACCTGATCAAAGCAAAATGATTCACCAGTTAATTGAAGTATACAACCTACATATGCAACCATTTGAAATGTATTTCTGAGACTAGAGACCTCATCACACTAGAGAATGAATCCACTTAAAATCCAGTCTCTGTCTCCTGCAGAATTCTGGGGTTTGTAGTTTAGGGAGGAGACTTCAACAGCCTCACTAAACTACAAACCCCAGAATTATGCAGGAGGTAGAAACTGGATTTAAAGTGGATTCATTCTCTAGTGTGATGAGGCAGTAGGAAGGATATTGCACTGGTTGGGGTTTCCGTGGTCTTTTTTTTTTGGCCAGCTTTCCACAGCAAGCCTTTCCATTTTCATCTTTATTGTGTCTTCTCTTTCCTTTGAGGAAAAGCTCCCTCCACAGTTTGGTTCCATTTTCAAAGTGTTCATGGAAGACAGCATTTTTTCAGCCAAGGGCCAGGGGAAGTGTGAATCTTGAGAACTATCAATATTTTTTCTTGAGATGATAAATGGCCTGCCAATAAGCCAAGGCAGCTGCCAGCTCTGTCTGAGAAATGCACCTTCAGCCCCAGTTTCTCCGTGCTTGGCTTATTTATGTGCTTGCTATCTTTAAACACTTTAAACTGGATGAAGTGAAAGAGCCTTGAAGTTATTCTAAAATTGGAATTGTTTTTTGTATGTGAGATAGACGAGGTTGCAATGATCTAATGGCTCCCCAATAAATATACAAAAGACTCAAATGCCAAAACTGGAAATCGGGTGAGAGCAGACAGCCAGATAGGGAAGGTGCTTGTAATAATCTTGGAATTTGTGTGTGTATGTGTGTGTGGAGTGGGGGGGTTGCTGTTCTATGACACCTCAGATAACTTAGCAAGATGGGGGGTTTACTTCTTAAACAGGGCCGTTCTTGATAATTTGGGGGAATGACAGATAAGGGTATTCTTAAAGCTAAAGTACAATTAAGGTTAAATGCATTTCTGCTAAGGACATGAGAATTAGACTCTATCTACATAGCCAAAATAGTTTGGACTGGGTGAATAGTCTATAGAATATATGGTCTGATTTACAGCACAATTGCTGCATCCAGCTGTTAATATGTCTCAAAGGAGCATGGGGTTTACTCCAGAATTTTCAAAATGCTCCAGAGCAGTACTAAAGTTTCATAGAGCACATGTACATGGGCCACGTGTTGCAGGATGAAAGCAGCAGGGATGGAAACAAAGCAAACATGAGCCTGATCATATATCAAATGCAGGAACTGTGTTGAGGTTGAGTGATACTTGTATGCAGTGGAGACATTGGCTCAGACCTGGTTATAGAATCTGTAGTATCTGCACCTTTGTAGCCAAGAAGGATTTGCAGTTTTCATTAAAACCCTGTCCCAATGTCCATGTATGGGTAACTAGAATGCTCGTCCCCCAAATGGTTTTGTTCATGTGAAATTGTTTAACCCTATGTGTCCTGAAGTGTACGTTGCTATCATCTATACAGTGTGTTCTGACAGTGACAGACCTCCAAGGAATTATTTTAATGTTGAACCAGGTGTTTATTAAGCTCCAAGTTTAATGCTGCAGAACTGATTTGTGTTGGCTTGCAGGATCATAAACTGTTCAGGCCTGATCGAAGAGATGGATTTGGTACCAGGAAATTTGATTTCATAGAATCATAGAATCATAGAATCAAAGAGTTGGAAGAGACCTCAGGGGCCATCCAGTCCAACCCCCTGCCAAGAAGCAGGAATATTGCATTCAAATCACCCCTGACAGATGGCCATCCAACCTCTGTTTAAAAGCTTCCAAAGAAGGAGCCTCCACCACACTCCGGGGCAGAGAGTTCCACTGCTGAACGGCTCTCACAGTCAGGAAGTTCTTCCTCATGTTCAGATGGAATCTCCTCTCTTGTAGTTTGAAGCCATTGTTCCGCGTCCTAGTCTCCAGGGAAGCAGAAAACAAGCTTGCTCCCTCCTCCCTGTGGCTTCCTCTCACATATTTATACATGGCTATCATATCCCCTCTCAGCCTTCTCTTAGCTTTTCATTTTTTTCAGTGTTGATTGTTTCATCCATCTTCCACATTGTTTGCAATGTTTGTTAAATCCACAGAATTATGCAAATTTTTCTACACATTTCTCCTAATACAATTAATTTGCAAGGGAGCCCCCATTTGCACATTGGGTTAAATCCTTGTGCTGGCCGGACTGCTAACCAAAAGGGTGGTGGTTTGAATCTGGGGAGCGGGCTGAGCTCCTGTCTGTCAGCTCCAGCTTCTCATGTGGGGACATGAGAGAAGCCTCTCACAGGATGGTAAAACGTCCTTGCAGTCAGCCAATTCTCTCACACCAGTAGCGACTGCAGTTTCTCAAGTCGCTCCTGACATGAAAAAAAAAATCATTTGCAACAATTCCCATAATGTAATGCATTTTTGTTAATTATTTTCACATTTTGTGTACTTTTCCCAATATTTTTGTCTGTATATTTCTTACCAAAGAACTTTACACATACATTTGTTTCTCCTTTAGAGTGGTTTGGGCACTATAGCACAAGCAGATTCACTTTTAAATGGAAAGGAAATGACAATCTTCCCTATCTTACATAATGGAGGATATGTAGTTCTATGAGAAAAATATTTGTAGATGGATATATATGTAGAAATTAAAGTGACGTTTAAAGCGAATAGGCAAATAAAGTATCTTACTGTAAACTGCTTACTTCGTTCATTTTTCTGTATCTTTGTGGTCAGTCCCTATAATTGTAACCCAGAATATAACTAAGCAGTTTTCCTATTCCGCTATCACCTTCATTCTGGGGTCATTCCTAAACAGCATAGACTGTTTTTATCTGTAGTTAAAGTGCCCTCTTGTGGAATAAAGGGGATTTTTATCTAAAAACACTCATAGGAGCGATATTAGGATGACCCCTTTGTTGCTGTGATATTAAGTGAAGTTGCTGCTTGGTTTTTGTCTTTATAGCTCCAATTTCATTTGGGCGGTAGTGATGATGGTCAATGATTATCAGGCTGAATCAGGCTTTTCTATGATAGCTAGGTAAAATGAACTATTTATATTATAGCTTTAATAGACTGAATTCTTCCTTTTCTTCTACAATGAAACCAACACATCATTTTGTTTGGGATTACAGACATTGCTATAAACAGGTGAAAGGTATTTGTCTCGATTCCATTATTCTCTTTAAACTACATTCTTATCGAGCCTAAAGTAAAACTGTACATTTAGACTCTGTCAAGGTCATCTTCTATGCATAAGCCGAAGACTTCTTCTATTCCTTTACTGCAGCAAATTGTGACAAATAAAACACCCTTTAATGTTAAGAAGAATTTTGCCAGTGTTTTCAGTGGGTTCATTTATTAGTATTTCTTGGAAAAGGGGAAAAGAGAGGCAGTTATATGAACATTGTCTGAAAGAAACAGTCATCCTAGAAGGCCAATTATGGGCACATTTGTCAATAAGGGATCCATGGTAAGTAGCCATTTTATAAGTTTACTGAGGGATTAAAAGAACTAGTTTTTAAAAAGCATTGCTTTCCCTATCTTACTATAACCATTTTTCTTACATTAATTTCAGTGTTCCCTCAATTTTTAAGCAATTTTAAAGCAACATTATAACTGATGTTTATTATTGTTACAATCTAAGGATCAGTTGATCTGGACAGATTTATTTTTATTTGGGAAGCCAATCGTACTTCCCATTTTTATTTTAAGACAAGCTGCATAAAATAAAAATAGCAATATTGTGAAATATTGCTTTTGATATTCTCTTCCCAATGGAGCAGGAAATTCAGAAAAGCTTCCTTTCAGATGTTTCTGAAGCAATAGCATAGGTTGTATTTATGAGAGAATGAGATGAACAACCACTAGAATATGTGATGTGCAAGTAAACATTTACTTTTTATTTGGCTACTTATCATGGATCCCTTATTGACAAATGTGATGTAATCTTTTGGGGTTTTACAAGCCATTTTCTTTCCCCTGCATAGTGTTTGAAAACTACTTGCAGCTCAGGGCATCTTCTGTGCAACATTTGCATGTGGTATTTTTGCACAGAAAACAGCATTTTCAACACAGAAAATAATATTGTGGCAGTACCAGAAATGCAGCAGTTTAGGGCTTATTCTATGTAAAAATTTCACATTTTTACACATAAAATTGCATTTGTGCAATGAAGCATTTTATGCACAGAAAATAGTATGGTAATACAGATATTAATTCATAGGAAGAAAATACTCTGTCTTGAGCAGATAATGTTTATTTTGCATTAAAAATGTTCAATTTTGGCAAAAAAAAATTACTGAACAGTGAATATTCTCATCAGTCCAATGTTCTCCTGGTTTCCCAAAAGTTTCAACAATTTTGTATTATATGCAAATATTCTGTCCATTCTAATTTTCAAATCATTATACTAAATAGACCTGTATTTAGGTATTACATCCATTGCAGTAAATGAAATAGATCTCTGCTTACCATCCTGAAAGTACCCGTTAATGCAGTTCAGAATTCTTTACAAATTGTTCACATATGAGTCAAAGGAGTAAGATCAATAGCAATCTATGATAAGATGGGAAGGCTGACTTATCTCTTATCTAGTGGCAGGTTCATATTTAGAATATAACCTTGAAAAATAATAACTTGCTTTGTTCATTGCAATTCTTAGTAGGAAATAACATTACTGTGGTCATTCAACATCGTTGCATTAATAGTATCACTACTGTATTCCGTGTTAGTACTCACCTTAATGGTGACATTTGTTATGCTGGGGGAATGGTTCTTCCTCCTCCTTTTTTCATTTTTAAACTGCTATCTTGTACAACTCATCAACACAATGCTTCAGTTTCTACAGGATGGATAGCTCCTAGCCACACATCCTGTAGATGAGTGCTTCCCAATCTGTGGTCCTCCAGGTATTTTGAAATTCATATCCCACAATTCCTAAAAACTGGTAAACTGGTTGGGATTTCTGGGAATTCTTTGGCAACTACTACATTAAACTACATGCTAACAAGCAACAAGAATTTGGTTTGCACGTTATAAAAAGTGCCTAAGACTGCTGCCAGTGATTCTGCTGACCTCTAAAGAAAATGCTTTTGCTTCTTGCCACTTGGAACGTATGGGTAACAGTGCCACTTTTATTACATCAACTCCAAATTCTGAGTAAGTGTAACATGCAGATATATGCCATCCCCTCCCTAAGTGACAAGCAAGGAAGAGGAAGTCCTATGTTGTTATTGCTGGGCTCTGCAAGATGGCATTGAAAATGGAAGGCATCTGGTTCAACACCATACAAGTCAATGGCTTTTGACATGTTCTCTGTTTCATGGGGAATATATAGTGATCTGCAAGTGAACCAGAGATTTTACATGGAAGAGTCATCATTAAAGCAGAGAAGTTCTAGTATGCCAACCTCTGATCTTAATTCTGTAAATAATCCTTGAAGTTTTACATAACTAGAAAAATCTTTTTGCTCTTTAATCCAAAAGAGAAAATATATTCTTTATAACCCTCTGCAGTGCACAGGTAATGGATGTATTGCTTGTTTCTCCCTTGAGGAAATACTCCACCCTTTTCTGTTTTCTCATTTTCAAAATCCGCCAGTGCTGCAATCTGTTCAGTAACTCCCTTCTGGGATTATTTATTGTCAAAACAGCAATCAGTGCAGAGTTTTTAAACAGACTCAAAAACTCTGTTGGCATCTCTTTTAGGATATTTTCCAGGCACCACATTTGTTTGAAAGCAAATCTGTCGTAAATCAGCCTGTGGTGTTTACGGATGTCACCTATTAATCCACAGTGCTTGCTCTGGCCTCCTCCTACTACTATGAGAGTTGTTGAGGGTTTTATTTGTGAGGTCCAGAAGTGTGATTGAGTCCTTCTTACCCCAGGCTAGCAAACAGATGCCAATGGTAGTTGCCGTGAAAGAGGAGAAAATGTAGTGTTAAAATCTATTTTTTTTAGTTAGCCAGCTGTATGTTGTGCGAAATTATAGTTACCATTTCCGTCTCCATTTTCCAGAGAGATCATAGATATTCCTATATAGTCTATGATGTAGCCACTCTCATGTCAAAAAATGATTGTTAAATGTAGTGGTACAGTAGTAAATTTTGAAGTGCAGATGCTCATAATGACAATCCCTGTGGCTACTACCCCATCTACTGAGCATCCTGAAATCCAGGCAGCTGTACTGCTAATTTACAACAAGCCAGTTCTAGCAGTTTTCATCTCCATCACAAGTTGATTTACGAATAGCTAATATGTGCTTGAGTGTCCATTCAAAACCAAACTAGGCCAACATAATTTGTATTGCAGCAGGGCTAGGCCATAAAATATTTTGCTGGTGGAAAAAAAGTAACCTCCAAGAAATTATGTGCAATTTGCATCTGTGTTCAGGAGCATAAGACAGCCTGAGAAGGACAAAGTCCTAATCTGTGCTAATCCAACATCTCTGCTCTTATGAGCCTAAGATCTTTACCTCCACTGTATCATTGGTTAAATGTGGATTTGCTATCCATGTATATTTGGTTTATGGAAGCTATGCTGATAAATAGTTGTGCAATAATGGTGTGTTTGAAACACTGAAAGACAAAGTGCAGCATGTTATGCAGTGGCACTCTTAGCTAATTTTTGAGTCCAGTCTTAATTTAGGTTGAGTAGGTTTGTGATAATGTGTTTCTTTATCATAACAAATGACCAACATGGTGAACTCCCTCTTGGAGTTTTTAAAACAGAGGTTACAAGGAAGGTTTTTGGCACTGGACTTTTGCACTAGTAATAGATTGAAAAATCCCTTCCCGGATCCCTTGGATCTTAATAACTACAGACCAGTGTCTAATCTTCCTTTTTTGGGCAAGGTGATTGAGAAGGCAGCTGCTCTCCAGTTCTAGGAAGTCTTAGATGGCACATACTTCCTTGACCCATTTCAAATCAGCTTCAAAGCAGGATATGGAATTGAGACTGCAATGATCACTTTAATGGATTATCTCTGTGTTAACACTGACAAGGGGAGGGTGTCCTTGTTGGGACTTTTAGGTCTCTTAGCAGCTTTCAAAACCATCAACCATGGTATTCTTCTAGAGCACCTGGGGAGTTTGGGAATTGGAGGCACTGTGGTGCAAGCATCACCATCTGAAACCATCCTGAGATGTATGACTAGAACGATCATACCTCTCAGGCAGGTTCCAGATGGTGATGCTTGGGGATAGCTGCTCAAAAAAAAGAAGGGTGGCTACTCCATCCTGCCAGAACCCAACTGGCGACCATTACCCAGTAGACCTTTTAATTAGCTGCCCGAAGACTGGAATGACCTGCTTGAAGAGATTCAATAATGACTGGAATGACCTGCTGGAACAGCTAGATCACAATACTCTGTGATTGTTTGCTTTAAAGTGTAGTAAATCAGCTCTACTGCATTTGAGGTCTAATCTCATGATTCTAATGAGCAGGCCCTGGAATATTTGGAATTCATCATCAAGTATACTGTTACTGAATTTGTGCATTGGATACTCAAGTTCCCAAATTTACTTCAAATTCTTGGGTAAACTGTTGTGATGGCTGGATGGCCATCTGTCAGGGGTGATTTGAATGCAATATTCCTGCTTCTTGGCAGGGGGTTGGACTGGATGTCCCATGAGGTCTCCTCCAACTCTTTGATTCTACAATTCTATGACCCAGTACTTTACAGTTTTGACAGATTGAATAAATAAAGATTCATTACAACCTGCCCTGTGGCTCAAAACAGAGGGTACATAACTTCTCCTCCCACCAAACTGAATTAGAGATGAAGTTGTGGAAATGCTATGTACCTTAAACAGGCAGCAGAGTGAAAAGGTGACCCAATAATCTGAACAGTTCTGTTGTACCAGCAAAATGTTCTGCTACAATTAAACAGACTAATTCACATGTTTTTGGTCCTGCTGTCCTTTGTCCCTTTATACCAGAGGGACAATATTAATTAGTCAAAGTGCAGCGCAAGATCATATTAATTAAAACATTTCTCTTTCTTGTCTAGATAGCTGCACTGAATGTCAAAGGACCTTTCTGTTACTACCTTCCTTTATGTGAAGAAGCAATCTGATTCTCTTTATTTCACTTTTTGTCTATCTGTTCTATATAAGTCAATATATCCCAATGCATTTCCAGGGTGTTCACAGATCTCTGCTTTCTCATTTTTTAAAGGCAGTGTTTTGTGTTGGACACACTGAAAGTGTGGTTACCTTGAAATGTGTGAAACAGTTCTTTATGAGTGAATCCCAATGCATATATTTACTGCAGGAGTGATAATGAAGTAGCATGCTGGGAGAGTGGCATGAACTTGTCCCATCAACCAGGGTAACAATGAATACAGTTAATGCCACATACAAGCTGAGCTTTTGATGTGATTTCCAAATCTCATGGGGGCCCAGATCTTACCCCAAGAATAATAAAACTTGGCCTCCACTAGACATTAACATAGAGGGGCCAAATCAGGAGGTTAATTGCATGAGAAAGGGAAGGGATCCTACTTCATTTTAATTCATACTCTTTCCAATAAATAACCTGTGTTTTTTGAATGTGTGTGTAAGTGTGTGTGCCCATCTGACTTCAAGTCAACTATTAACTCATGGCGACCCCATGATCTACAATGGGTTTTCTCAGGTAAGAAAACACTCAAATAAGAAAAATAAGTGTCTGACCCATATTAGAATAGAAAATGTAAAAACTAGATTTATACAGAATGTATTTGTTCCACTTTAGGATGGATCTTTGTCTATCTTGGTTCCACTAAGCCCCACCTCTCCAATTATGCCAAAGCATGAGCATAAGCAGATAACACTTACTTACTTAGGCGATCCCTCGTTTTCCGAGGATGATTGTCTTCCAGTGTTCTTGTGGGTCCGTATGTGGCTGTGGAGCCCTATTCTTGCTCTGCATCTTCTTCCGCAGTGAGGGCATTGGTTTCCAGGTGAAAGGCGGTTTCGGTCGGGTTTGGCTTGATGCACCTTCCTCTTGGAACGCTTCTCCCTTTCACCCTCCATTCGTGCATCTTCAAATTCTGCAGCACTGCTGGTCACAGCTGATCTCCAGCTGGAGTGGTCAAGGGCCAGGGCTTCCCAGTTCTCAGTGTCTATGCCAGAGTTTTTAAGGTTGGCTTTGAGCCCATCTTTAAATCTCTTTTCCTGCCCACCAACATTCTGTTTTCTGTTCTTGAGTTTGGAGTAGAGCAACTGCTTTGGGAAACGGTGGTTGGGCATCCGGACAATGTGGCCGGTCCAGCGGAGTTGATGGCGGAGGACCATCGCTTCAATGCTGGTGTTCTTTGCTTCTTCCAGCACACTGACGTTTGTCCGCCTGTCTTCCCAAGAGATTTGCAGGATTTTCTGGAGGCAGCGCTGATGGAATAGTTCCAGGAGTTGCATGTGACATCTGTAGACAGTCCACGTTTTGCAGGCATATAGGAGGGTTGGGAGGACAATAGTTCTATAAACAAGCACCTTGGTCTCCCTACGGATGTCCCGGTCCTCAAACACTCTCTGCTTCATTCGGAAAAATGCTGTGCTCACAGAGCTCAGGCGGTGTTGTATTTTGGTGTTAATGTTGACTTTGGTGGAGAGGTGGCTTCCAAGGTAGCGGAAATGATCAACATTTTCTAATGTTACACCATTAAGCTGTATCACTGGCATTGGAGAGGGGATGGCTGGTGTCTGCTGGAACAGCATCTTAGTTTTTTCAATGTTCAATGACAGGCCGAGCTTCTCGTATGCTTCTGCAAAGGTGTGTAGAGTGGCTTATAGATCTGCTCCTGAATGCGCACAGACGACATTGTCATCAGCATACTGGAGTTCTATAACAGATGTTGTAACCTTGGTTTTGGCTTTCAGTCTGCTGAGGTTGAATAGCTTGCCATCTGTCCAATAGATTATTTCTACACTGGTGGGAAGCTTCCCATCAACAAGGTGAAGTATCATAACGATGAAGATGGAGAATAAAGTTGGGGCAATAACACATCCCTGTTTGACACCAGATTCCACCTTAAATGGGTCACTTTGGGAACCACTGTTGTCCAAAACTATTGCCATCATGTCATCATGGAGGAGCTGCAGGATGTTCACAAATTTGTTAGGGCACCCGATTTTTTGGAGGATTCACTGTGAGAGCGGTGAATCCAGAGAGCGCTGCGATTCACTGTGTCGAATGCCTTTGCAAGGTCGATGAATGCCATGTACAGAAGTTGATTTTGTTCCCTGCATTTTTCTTGGAGCTGTCGTGCAGTGAAGATCATGTCCACGGTTCCTCTGGAGGGGCGGAAGCCATTCTGGGATTCTGGGAGGGTGTCTTCTGAGAGGGGCAGAAGGCAGTTTGCAAGAATTCTTGCGAGGATTTTCCCAGCTGAGGTCAGAAGGGAGATACCTCGATAGTTTCCGCAGTCTGTTCTTTCCCCTTTTTTGAAGAGGGTGATGATGGTGGCATCCTTGAAATCTGCTGGGATTTTCTCGGTCACCCACACTTTTTCTATGAGCTGGTGGAGTTGTTGTGTCAGCTCAGGTCCCCCCTCTTTAAAGATTTCAGCAGGGATCCCATCAGGTCCGCTGGCTTTGTTATTTTTTTGTTGGCTGATGGCATTGCTGACTTCTTCCAAACTAGGCAGTGCTGCAAGCTCATCCCTGGTTTGTTGTTGCAGGATTTGTGAGAGAACCTCTTCGGCCACATTGGAGCTGTGGTTCAGGAGGCTTTGGTAGTGTTCTTTCCAACATAATACAATTGATTTTTGGTCCTTTAAGAGTTTATTCCATCTGATGAGCGTAGAGGCTGTATGCCATGGTTTCTTGGTCCATAGATGACCTTTGTGGCTTTGAAAAATCCCTGAGCATCATGGGTATCTGCCAGGTGTTGGATTTCTTCAGCCTTCTTTGTCCACCAGATGTTCTTGAGTTCTCTTGTCCTTCTTTGGACCTCAGCTTTTAGCACTACAGTTGATGTCTCTCTGCCATGTTTGGAAGGCTTTCCTTTTCTTGACAATTTGCTGTTGGATCTCAATGTCATTTTCATCAAACCAATCTTGATGTTTCTTGGTTTGATATCCAATAGTTTCTTCGCAGGCTGTGATGATGAAGGTCTTCAGTTTGTTCCAGTGTTCCTCAACATTTTCGGGGTGTTCTGTGGGTAGATGGTTCTTGAGTGCTGTTTGGAGATGTGCTCGTCTGGAGGGATCCTGAAGGGCTTGGGTGTTCATTTTGTGCCTTGTCTTTCTTCCTTGGAGTCTGGATAACAACTGGGGTATTCCTTGGATAACAACTGGGGTATTGACAGGATCTTTCCTTTTAGAGTGAGCGTAGAATACCCATATGGTTTGGGTGCTCCCCCAGACCTATAGCATGGCAGTTCTAAATCTAATATCTTTGAAGGACACATGTTCAGTGGCCTTCTGAATAGTCTTTTGAGCAAAATTGAGTCTCGTTGTTTTCAAATAGAATTACATTACATTTTTTATCACGTATAAAGGTAATCAGTCTTATAGTTATACGTGCCAAATGCAATCACATCTAAAACATGAATCTGTGTACATCTCTAAACTGAAATCTCTCTGGCCCCAGAAGATTTCCATCTTGGGTTTTATGGTACTGTGTGCATCATAAAATGATTTCCACAAGTTCTGATTCCTGCTTTATACAATCACTTTTATGTTATGTCATGTCGTGTTAAAATTTACTTTTAGAAGTACCTCTCTGAGGATATCTCCAGCTTACTCTGATCATCTTAGTTAATAGTCAGTTGTATTTCTTGAAATTGCCTAGTGTTCTGGGCTGTTAAACACATGACAGAACCTGCTGCAGGGGACAAAGTGAAACTAACACCATGATAGGTTAATTGTGTGGCTTGCCACCACATCAAAGCTCTCCCACTTTTCATCCTAGGGAGGCAGCTTTCAGCCATGGTTCACGCAAAAATCACCCATATTTCCCTCTCCTCCCTCCACTGATATCAGGGATATTAATTTTTTTTTCTTAAGGCAGCAATGGGAGCTTCACCATTGTTAACTGTAATGCAGGGTGATTTTTGTAAGGTAACATAGCCACGTAGGATTTTGGCTGCAGTTCCCCACAGAAAACACCCCATCATTTTGCAGCCTAAAGTGGAAAGGATATAGCATATGCAACTCTGTCTTAGGACAGAAGGAAGTGGTTGATGAGTTTAGGAGAAACTGCCAGACATGTTACATTCCCTAATAGTTGGAGTTGTGGCACACAGTGGGAGCCAAAGCTGGCTTCATTCAAGCACCAAGTTAAAAATACAGCTTTTTAGTAAAACCTGTTGGATTTGATGACTTTATCCAAATCTGTTCATAACATATAATTTAAACATTTCTAACTTCTAGACATTTAACAATTTAAAGACTGTTTAAGCTATTAGATTTCTTTCAAGTAATTGATCCTAATCTTCTTGTATGGTACTCTGGGATCTTATGATTTGGGCTGAGAGATAAATATTTTTTATTTTTAAAATAATTTATTTCCAATTTTCTATTAGATTATAATAAATTGTTGTGTGGTGCTGCTAAAGTCTCTGATTATAGCAGGAGCTGAGAGAAACTTCAAAATAAAAAGCAGAAAGGACAGGAACAAAATCAAGAAATCTCTGGTCTTTGGACATGCTTACACTGAAGAAAAAGCCCAGAAAGCCCCCGTTTTTTCCTGTTCTTTCCAGTTTTATTCTGGAGGTCCACATATATTTTGTTAGTCTAACAGTATTTTCTATCAGCTCCCAGTATCACCAGAAACTTTATATCAGTTCTCCAGGTTGGTTTATTTTAACTTAGTATAAAATCAGAAAGAATTGGAAAATCTGTGACTTTTAAATCAGCTGTGACTTTTAAATCTTTCTGAAATGTAGAGCAATCTTACTCTGTTTTATGCTATGCTAAATAATGCTGATTAAATAAAATGAAAATGGCTTTTGTAATGAAAAGAAGTTTCTCTCATAGAATTTTATGTTTTCACAATTTGGGGATAACACTAAAAGCCAGAATCAGAGCTTAAACCAGGACTCAATAGTATATTATAATGAATTACCTATACGTTGAACTAAAGGAACTGATGCTCATTGAGAACTGATTGGCAAGCAAGGCTAAAAGGAGAACTGCCAGGGAGCTAAGGCATTCCTCTTCACCTGCTGGGCCTACCAATTAACCCTGCCAGGAACCAGAAAACCGGGTTACAAGTGTCAACTGAAAATGATCTGGGCAAGGAGGAGATACACTGAGGGAGCCAAAACTGTTCCATTGGAAATCTAATCGGCTCCCTTTCCAGCTGAAAAAAAACCTGAACACCCAAACCATGTAACAGGAAACAGCATGATACAATTTGCAACCTCCACTACATTTTACAAACTGCTGTGTGGAAAACACAAATACCAAAGAGACCCTGTTGGAATCTGGACCTGTGCTATATGGCTGTGGTGCTTGTTTGTAAAGAGCCCCATGGATTTATGTGGTATGTTTATAAGAAAATATGTGAGTTGCTCAATAGAAATTAAAGGATTTTAAATATCCTTGCTATGTTCTTACATACTTTTTTTTCTTTATTCTGGGATCAGCTGCCTTCTGGACTTTCTAACAGGTCTATTTGCTCTCAGTTCCTATTGCAAAGATCTAACTACAATACTAATAATAATAATCAGAGAGGTGTGGGAAAGAAACCAGAGCCATATGAATTCTTCTGTATTGTGTAACAAAGGCATTTTTTCCTTCTGCTAGAATTTTGAGTTGAGATTCCCAGTGCTTGATCAATGCTGCATTAATATCACTGATAAGACAAAGTGAGTGAATGGCATGATTCATATCTGATCTTGACATTTCCAAAAACGTTTGACAACTTCCTAGCTGCTTGCCTTCCTGAATTCTTGAATTCTTTCAGATACAGTCCACATAGTAACAATTTAAGTGTGATGTAGTACTGAGTTATAGGATTCTATGGAAAAAAGCTCATGTACAGAATTAAATCCAATGTGAATAAATCTAATGCATACCTGAAGAGCCTTTGCCAACATATTATTTTCTGTGTGGTTGCTGATCATCAGAGGGGTGGTCTAAAATATCTGGAGGGCATTAGATTGGGAAGGTAGCTTTTTACTTCATTTCAAAAATGTAATGAATCTGGCTTTTCATCAGCTACAGTATTTTCCTCCATGTTGCTAAGTAACACAGGTCTTTATTCTGGTCTTCCAGGAAAATTCTTACATTTAGGTGGCATTTCATCATGTTTCTCCAAATCATAAAGAGCGGTTCTTGTTTCAAGGCACCCCAGGCTTGCTAAACTACCTGGAACGAATGCCACTGCTGCAGGGTGATTTGTTTCTGAAATTTTCCTCTGACAGGCCTCTAACATGGATCGTATACCAGCTGATCTTGATGACCTTTGATGCAAAGATTCTGGATCTAAAGAGCAATGTAAGCCCAGAGCAAAGTACACCTTCAGACTCAAGCCATGGACAGTTAATGTTCCTTCTCTGAGGCCATGAAATCAATCTTATAGGTCAATTTGTGCCCTGGCTCAGCATTGTGTTTATGCATTTCTGAAAGGACTTTTTGCAGCCTCACTTACAATGGTGAATCTTTTCTTCTTCATCATCATCTTTTTTGCTGATTTTAATTCATAAGAGTAACCATAAGGCTTGTAAACCTTTGGAATCTAAATGACAAAATTGAAGCTAGCACTTTGTTTGACAGATATTCAGGTCGTAATATGATGCTGTTTTCAGTCTTATTCCACCTTTGTATGCTAGGGAAAAAAATGAAATCTAAGCATTCAGTCCATCATTAATTAAAGTGCTTATTATAGATATTTTGCTATAGATATCTGTCTTTTTCATTGCAGCGCTTCACCTAAGTGTTTGTTTATGACATGCAGATTCTGTACTTACTGGTATGAAGGTAATAAGAGGGGTTTAGAACTTCTAAAGAGATTTCCAAAAATTTGTCACACACCAAAATCCTCCCCCCACCCTACCCCACATCATTACCTTGTGCCAAGAGGGTGCAAGGAGCGAAGTTATCGTGGCCAGGTACATTTTATTTGATTTTGTTTGTTCCCTGGGTCCAATCTCCGCAGGACCCACACCTGGCAAGACCCAGATCTTACCTTAAGATCTTACCAGGTATTTAATTAATTTGGAGCAAACTAGGGAACCCCTGGTTTGTTCTGAATTAATTCATATTTACCAGAGGCATTATTTGGACACCTCCAGTAAAAGCCCAGACAGTTTCCGGAATACTCTGTGAGATTTTCAAATATTTTATCACAATAGAAAGAAAAATGTTGAAATTACTCCAACTGTTTCCCTTCTCAAGGTCACTAAGCTGCATTTAGTGTTGCGTTAGAGCAACAAAACCCAGTAGAAAACAAATATCCATGAAAGCATGCAAAAGAAAGCTCTTAGTGCACATCAGTACTCTGTGGTTTGTGTGATCACCATATGGACCTCAAGCTGGTCCCAATATTTCCCATGTAGTCAGTTGTACAGTGAAACCACTTTCTAAAAAACCGGTTTCAAATTAGCTTAAGTGGTCAATATAGATGTGTCCCTAGTTATATTTAAATGGACCACACATTATGTACAAAGCTGTAGAAATCACCTTAGTTTTCTCTCTGACAGATGGGAATTAATCTATTCTATATACATTTTTAAAATATGCTTTAACCTGATAGTCAAACTCTTCTCCTTTAGGTGTGCCTTCCACTACTTCTTTCTCTGTTGAGATGCTTTGTAAGCTAACAATGAGTTGTCCTTTTCTTGCAACAGGAACACTGGAAAAGCCAGGGTTATAGGTGATCTTCCAGGGAACTGTTTACTATTTAACTTTTTGATTCAAATGGTTCATTGCACAAAGAAAGTTTGAAGGTTGAGTTGATTTATATTTAAAGGGTCAAGCAGAAGGATTAATCTGATACAGGACATCTGCTTCTAATTCATTTTATTATCTTTCTTTTCACAGCAGCAGGTCTTTAGAATGGCTTAGGGTTTTTTATGTAGTAACATTTTAATACTGGTATAGAGGTCAGATGTCTCTGCATTTGCTAGAAATTACAGAACTCGTGAAATTTTAATGAGGGCATTCTTTAAGTTAGCAGTGGACAGCTTGCTAGTAGGTCTCGGTCTGGGAGCCATATTTTGTTCCTGAAGTCACTAGTGGTTTTAATGTAGTGGGATGAACTTGCTAATAATGGTAATAATGTTAACATGTTAATGTATTTCATCAGTAGAGATGCACAATAGATAGTGGATGGCTGGAGGAACTTGGGGTCCTAGTAAGAAGAGAGGAGTTCTGAGAGGCATGGGGATTCATGGCTCATCACTTTTGGGGTTGTGACTTTTCCCACTGCTGATATGTAGTTCTAATTCCCTGGCCCTGGTCTTCTGAAAAGGCCAACATCACTGATCTATGCTTCATTTTCAGTATGGTTCCAATGTTATTTGAATCATCTCTGGATTTTCCGGTTCTTACAAAAAGTTCAAATACTTTATGCAACAGTTGAGGTCCTGACTTAAGCATAGCATTTTTTTTTATGAAAGTGCATCCTTATCTCAGTAGCACCTCAGTTCCCTAAAATTATTACAGCACAAATTAAGGAACATAGTGAATGAGATGGTAGAGCAGTGGTTCTCAATCTGTGGGTCCCCAGATGTTTTTGGCCTTCAACTCCCAGAAATCCTAACAGCTGGTAAACTGGCTGGGATTTCTGGGAGTTGTAGACCAAAAACATCTGGGGACCCCAGATTGAGAACCACTGTGGTAGAGGAAGGTTTAAGCATTTGGGTGGACCTTGAGTGAGTGAAGTCCTTGCAATAATAGAAGGCAGACCCTTAATTCAGCTCAGTAATTAGGTAGCCAGGTTTTTCTGTATTTATTTACAGCATAATTTCAGGTCTACACATTCCCTAAAAACATAAGCAGCTATTGAGGCCTGTAAATGTGTGCATTTCAATTCTCTAGTATTGAAAGCAAATAGAAATGTTTTCATTGTGGATCTATGGATTAGCATTTCTTCCCAACATCCAATATGATCTTTATGTAATCCCTTGTGGAAGTGAGACTGAAATGAATGCAGTCTGTGCAAACGATTGAGCTGGCAATGCCATAAAATGTATGGGTCTGCATATTTGCTAGAATTGTTTAAATCCAATTTATTTATTTATTTCCTGCTTTTATACCCTGCCCTTCTCCCCCTGAAGGGGACTCAGGGCAGCCTAACAAAAGCATCATACAATGCTATCATCATAAAAACGACCACAGTACAATCACAATAGTAAAAATATTAAAACAACAATTAAAACAATTAATTAAGACATATCCATTAAAATGGAAATCCAAAAACCAGCCTGGGTCAATTCATTGCCATAAGTTGTGTGATCTTCTTCCACTTGCTGCTCACTGATCAAATGCTTGGTCGCATAACCAGGTCTTGATTTTCCTTCTAAAAGACAAGAAGAAGTTGCCCAATCTGATATCTCTAGGGAGGACGTTCCAGAGGCGGCGGGGGGGGGGGGGGGGGGGGCACTGATAAGAAGGCCCTGTCTCTTGTCCCCATCAACTGCATTTGCAATAGGGGTGGGATCAAGAGCAGGGCCTCTCCTTAAGATCTTAAACTTTATGGTGGTTTGTGGCAAGAGATACATTCGGATAAGTAGTCATGAGCACTGATCCAATACCCTGGATATATGTGTGTTGGGGAGGAGGGGGATTTTGGAATACTTGCATATATATAATGAGATATCTTGGAGATGTGACTCAAGTCTAAATATGGATATTATGTTTCATATACACCTTAAACACAGAGACTGAAAATAATTTTATATACAATATTTTAATGATTTTGTACATGAAATAATGTTTGCATACATTGAACATCAGAAAGCAAAGGTGTCACTATTTTAGCAACCCATGTGGACTGTTTTGAATTTTGGAGTATTTCCCATTTCAGCATTCCAGATAAGGGATACTCAATCTGTAATAAAATGTGTAATCTTCAAACCAACAAGGTAAATGCATTTCTTTGTGAAAATCTCTCATTTTCCTTTACTTTCATTTATTACTGGAATTAGAGTGTATAATAATGGGCAAAAGTATGCCTACAGCTCTGTTTTTGTATCCCTTACAAGAAATTGCATGTCCTGGTTGTGTTATATTTAGAAAGAACCTTCTCTCCTTCCATTTCATAAATAGTATAAACGTATGCTTGCTGGAATCCTTGATAAGTCTTATTATGTTGTCTGCCTTTAAAAAAAGTATTGTGTTTTCACTTGTCAACATTAAGGCTCATTTGTTGTGCACCAGTCAAACAACGTGGCTGGGTGAATGAGGCATACATATATGTGTATAGTGTTGCTGGTTTTTCTTTCTTCTTTCCTTCCTCTTTCCCCCTGCACCCACTCTGATGCCCAATTCCATGTTGTCAGCAGACTTTAACAGTTTGCAGTCAGCTTCTCAGAGCCATTTATATAAATTAGGCCTAGCAGGGGCTCCCAGGATCGCAAAGCAATGAACATTACTTTGCATTTGTTGACTTTAATTTTCACATTGCCGTATGTCGACCCACTTCTAGAGTAGCTGTAAACTGTTGGTTGTTTTTTGGCTGTGTTCTCTCCGCCCTCTCAGCAAAACTGAGAAGCTTAAAAATTCTGTCTCTCTGAATCATTTGCATAACCTAAAATGCCAGCAGGAAAGTTATATTCACTGACCTAATTAAGAGAGGAAGGAACTGGCAAAAACCATATCTGAAAATCCTATGAAATTCTTAGTCATTATCAGTTCACAGGCCACTTGAAGACACATGCACCCACAATTCAGCCATTCCATCTGATGTTTATGTTGCCACTGTGACTAACAGCTGATTTCTCTTAAGCATGTTATTTTCACTATAAAAGTCTACAAAATCTGCCTGCAAACTGTTACATTTTGAATAGCACATAGAACTGTACATTTATGAGTTCTACGTTTTAGGGAGGCCATACACACAATCGAACCCTGCCTTGTAAAAGAGAATGAGCTGTGCCCTTCTCAGAGCACTTTCTTGTCACAGCAATCCAAGAAGCAAACTGCAAAACGTATCAGCTGAACATAGAGCTAAAAATGGAACAGTTTTATCCTTTTATCACAACCAGATCTTTAAAAGAAATATAGGGGCCCTTTACATTATTTGGAAGTCTGTTGTTTTTTAAATTAAATGTGTCATTTTTTGCAAAGATTAGATTGCATTATTACAAACTGAATAGTAAATAGTAAATAAAAATAAAAGTCAATTAAATACTTAGGAATAAAATATAATTAAAGAATTATAGAATTTAGATATAATTTTATTAAATTATTAGCCATCCCCTGTGGCCCAGATTGTGTATAGGTGTTTTGTGTGTATATATATATGTATATGTGTGTGTATATATTTGTGTATATGTGTATTTATATCCTTATGCGCATACGTTGTGATGTATTTTTTTATTTTTTGGCTTTTTAAGTCTCTTCCAATGTGTTTTTCAGTGTTTTTATGACTGATGATCACTCGTTATCCTAATAGGTATATTGTGTCCAAATTTGGTGTCAATTCACCCAGTGGTTCTTGAGCTATGTTAATCCCACAAACAAACATTACATTTTTATTTATATAGAAGAAAGGAAATAAATATGAAAATGTTAGGTAAAGGTTTTCCCCTGACATTCAGTCCAGTCGTGTCCAACTCTGGGCTGTGGTGCCCATCTCCATTTCTAAGCCAAAGAGCCGGCGTTGTCCATAGACACCTCCAAGGTCATGTGGCCGGCATGACTGCATGGGGCGCTGTTACCTTCCCGCCGGAGCGGTACCTATTGATCTACTCACATTTTAATGTTTTTGAACTGCTAGGTTGGCAGAAGCTGGGGCTGACAGCGGAAACTCATGCCGCTCCCCGGATTCGAACCTGCGACCTTTCAGTCAACAAGCTTAGCAGCTCAGTGCTTTAACTCACTGTGCCACTGGGGGCTCCACAAAAATGTTAGAATATGCTAAAATTAAACGATCATATTTTGTAAGGATAGCATTGATCAAAATGAAGATATTGCCTAAATTACACTTTTATTCAGAATGCTACCTATAAAGATCTTGGATCAAAATTTTAAAAACTGGCAAAATATGGTAAATTTGTATTGCAATGGGGGAAAAGGACAGCATAAATAAAACAAATGGTATAAACCACAAACGAAGGTGGTCTAGGTCTTCCAAATATTAAACTATACTACCATCCCAGTCAAATAAGGTATATAATAGAAAGTTTAACAAAACAAAGAAAGTTGGAGTGGCTGGAAGAAGGTGATAAAAATTAGAACTAAAATTGGAATATATTTTCTTTTTGGATAATAAAGGAAGATATAAAAAAGAACTCGTATAATAAGAAATCCTTTTAAAGGCCTTTTAGAGATTTGAAGGAAATATAAAATAAAACTGATGCCAGGGATTTCAACTTTAACACTAGTATTGATGACAGAAAACATCCCAACAAATCTACAAAAGAATTAGAGGAAGAGTTTAAAAGAAGAGGTATAATGACAATAAGAGATTGGGATAATAAACATAAAAAGAATTAAAGAACATTTAGAAGGAAAGGACATTGCTTGGTATGAGTGTTTACAATTGAGAAAATGGTATGAGTGTTTACAATTGAGAAGATGTACCAAAACAAGGCCATCTTAGAAAAAATCAAGATTTTGGGGAAAATCTTGAATGTTCAAGAATGGAGAAGAATATGGAATATGCACATTTTAAAAAATATGTCTATAAGAATTAAAGAAAATTATTATAAAATAATAAGGAGGTAGTATTTAACTCTAGTTAGATTAAATCAGATTGAAGAGAAATATTCAAACCAATGTTATAGAGACTGCCAGGAAATAGGTTCATACATTCATATGTGGTGGCCCTGCAACTTTATTTTAAAAATTTGGGAAACAGTGTTTTTTTAAAAAAATAAGAGCAATAATAAAAATAGAGTTAAAGAGAACACCAAAAATAGTACTGTTATCAATATATGTTAAGAAGATAGCCTCACAAAAAGAGAAAGAATTGACCTCTAGTTTACTAATGGCTGACAGATTGATAGTTGCGAAGAATTGGAAAGATAAAAGGGAAATCCAGTTAGAAGAATGGTATAAAGAAATTTGGAATATAGCGGTTAATGATAAACTGAGTTGTGATCCTAAAGTTAAAAAGGGAATATGGAAGCAAACAGATTTTTGAGTTTATATTCATTGAAGGAGTGATGGTCCAGCAACAATAACAGTTTGCCTATAATAAAATACTTCCGAACAACAAGAATCTCTACTTAAGCTTTAGTTTTCAATCAGATATCATAAGCAATGCAGCAGTCCTCCAAATGTGGTATATTTTAAAATTTTACATCAGGTAAGAAAAGTCTGCCTAAACCACATTTAAGTGCATTTAGCACAGACTCCTACACCCTACAATTAATAAGCCCAGTCAGAGAGAACACCAAATCTCATAATACACCTTGTAGATACAGACCATTATCAATCCACATTCTGATGAACCATAATTACATCCATTTATGATTCCTATCAGATAAGGCTGTAATTGTAGGTGCAACCAATTAAACAGAGACAAAAATGAGCTGCTGCTTAGAACTAATATTAATAGAACACTGCTAACTTGATAGGCCAAAGCTTTCCATAAATATAGTAGTATTGGATAAAATCTGAGAAAAAAATACCAGTATGCGCTGGAAATAACTTAAAGAACATTGCAGAAACCAATTCAGATAAATACTAAGAGATCATTTACTAATTTTTTCTTCTGTAATCTTTCTTCAAAATGCAGGAACAGTCAAACCTAAAGTGCTAGAAGTATCAGATTTTTATATTCAGATGTATCAAAATTTGAGGAAGAAATCCACATTTTTCAGAGCTTAGAAAGTTTTAAAAGTTTGCTTCTTCGTTTTTTATTATAGCTTCTACCAGGACACATGTTAACAACCTACCAGAAAGAAAACAATTTAGAACTAGGGGTGAAAATAATATTCAAATCCTTTTAAAAGGCCATAATTTTCAAGTGTTGAGAAATAATGGTAAGACGACCCCTACACTAATGACAATCTTTACAGATTGAGTTTTATTCTGTGGAAAAGTTGTACCTGGTTATTTCAGGCAGAAAAGTTAAGAGGGAACCATTTTGTTCTGGATAGGACATATATTTCTAAGTGAAAATACTATTTTCTGTGCTGTTTTCTTTGCCAGACAGCCTTACATGAATTTTGCACAGAATAAGTCTCAAATTATGAATAGAATACTTTTCAAGGCATGTGAATAATTATTCTCTGCAAACTTTTCGTGTCCTGCAAACTTTTTGTCTTGTTTAAAACTGTTTGGTTTTCAGAGATCTTTTCAATTGTTAAAATGCTCATTGGTTTCATCAAGAAGAAAATTAGTGAAAAATGCATCTGAAGTTAGGAACAGTTTAAATTCTGGAACAGACTGACTATCTTTTTTTGCTTGAGAAGGAAAGAAGACATGAAAGATAAAATTAAAACAATCTAGACATAATGGCTTAAGATGCCATTAATTGGCAGGGAAAGTAGTTGAATGATTAGCTTCATTTAATGACCCCATAGACATTAATTTGGTAGCACTTTAGATACCATACAGGAACTGAAGAGAATTGCAGTCACTAAAAACCATGGTGCTCCCATCACTACACATGGTCTTTACTATTGATTTATAAGCACAGCAGAGTTTTGCTTCATCTTCCTTGACAGGAAAGCTGGACAAAGCTTTTATTGACTTTGGCAGAACAAGCAGAAATCCTGAGCCTTCAAGCTGCTCTGTATTATACAGAGGTTTCTCTCCTTTATAATTAGACATTGGCCCATATAGTGAGGTCTGCATTGAACTGAAATTCATCAAAGCCTTCATTGTCTCATGAGTAATAAAAAGGTTAGAACATTACTACGTATGAAAGGATTACAGAGATTGTAAAGGTTATGTGATTTTTTTTCTTTTGCTCTGAAGAGAGCCAAAAATAAGGGACACCTGTCATTGAAACAGATAGAGGTCTACATAAAGCTAATAGGTTTTATATAATTGCTCACATTTCAGTGAAACAGGCATTGATCTTCACGGCAGCCCAGTAAGTTTTTATTTTAATTTAAGGCTTTTTGGGGGGTTGGGGTGGCCCCATTCCAGTGCAGTAGTAATCTCACTGGAATGGGGACAACCCCTGGGAAAGCCCAGTTCTTTTGGGAGCCTGTGGAGACTTAAACCCACTCCAAAATGGGTTTAAGCTCTTTGTGAAGCGCCCTCCACATTGAGGAATTTTTTGACAGGACTTACTTGTCACTTTGTGCTACTTCAGACAGCTCATTTTATCCATGACCCTTGTCTAGGTGCAATTCTGTAGTAAAGACAATATATAAAACATTTAAAATATCAAAGAGACCAGCAGACCAGCTAAATTACCCATACGAATCCCATGCAACTGTACACTCCATATTTCTATGATATGGACATTTATTCCATTGCACTTTAAGGGACATGATTATCCTTATATGAAGCTATCTGAGTTTTGAAATGTTTATATTTTCTATCATCAGATTCATCTAGAGGGCCTTCTCAGCAGCAGTTTCCAAGTTTTGGAAGTCAATACCCACAGGAGATGAGGCTAAAATGACCTTTTCTCTATTCTCTTCCATCAACAGGCAAATATTTTTTTTAATGTAGATTGGATTTAGAGCACTAACTGGATGCTAAAGAAAAGTCAATTCATGGACAACTGTACTTTCTCTCCATTTGGTAAATTTTAAACACATTGATCTTTTAAAATAAATCATTCCTGTTTTAGTATGACATTTATTTATTTATTTATTGTTGAAGTCTTTCATGGCCAGAATCACTGGGGTGATAGAACACAGACATACAGCCTGGAAACCACAAAACACCCCATTTATTCATTCATTTATTTATATTAAAATGTATTTTAGTGGTATTTTAAAAAATCTTTTTAAAAAATCTGCCTTGGGTTTTGCAAGGAAGAAGGAATATACTTTTTAAAAAACTCAAGAGTGCTAACAAATAGGTTTGTAGTCCTTTCACACGACACATCCTGTAGAACTATGAGATCTGCAGTTCAGAGAGAATTCTCATCCACAGGGTGATTTTCACCAAGCAGCAAATTTCAGGATTCCATAAGATGGCAGCTACAGTAGAATCATGGTGCTCAATCTGTGTGGTTCAAAATAATCCCATTCTCCATTGTTTGAAGATGAAGGGAACAACCAGAGCAGTAGCTTTGGAATACAGTCAATAGTAATATATATTCCAAGCAGGGGAGCCCTTAACCCCCAAGAGATGATGAGTGATGCTTGTTCCACGGGACACTAGTAAATGAAAGGCTTCCCCTAAGTATAAGAAGTTCAACACTGAAGTCCAGTTGTGAGCTTTCCCCGAGGACAGTCTTATGAAGGAAAATGATGAAATCTGAATGTGTTTCAGCACACCACAACAAATTGAGAATTTCTAGTATGTTTTTTTCTGGGATGGATCTTTTCTGTGTCACCATCCTTTCTCTGCTTGCTGCAGCATGCATAGCATGTACTATAACAGGATAGTGCAAGGGACTAGTGTGCAGCTGCAAAGTGTGGCCAACTTTGGTCTCTTGTCTGGTTCCTTCCACAAAATCATTAAAGAAAGAAAAATCTCCTCGTGAGCTAGATGTGATGAATGCCCACTGGGCTTTCATTTTTCTACCAGACAGATAGATATAAAGGTGATTGACTAGTAAAATGTGGGCTAGGAAATGGTACTGTCAGGCGGGCCTGTAACTGATTAAGCAACTGAAACCAAAGAGTGCTCACCAAGGGTTCCTCTTCATTCTGGAAAGAAGTCATTAGAGGAGTGCCACGGGGTGTGGTCCTGGGTCCAGTATTGTTCAACATCTTTATTAATGACTTAGGCAAAGGTTTAGAGGGCATACTTATCAAGCACAAAATGGCTCAGGCTTGCCAGATATATTAAAAACAATAGAAAGGGCTTCTTTAGTTATGTCAGTAGAAAAAGCAAGAATAAGGAAATGGTAAGGCCTCTGAGTGGAGAAGGTAGTGAAATGCTAATAGGGGATAAAGAAAGATGCTCAACACTTTCTTTGCCTCAGTCTTCTCCCAAAAGGAGATTGGTGTTCAACCTGAGCAATATGGAGCGGACAGGTAATAGGAGAAATGGAACCCAAAATATGTAAAGTAGTCCAGGAATATCTGGTTACTCTAAATGGATTCAAGTCTTCATAGTCAGATGAACTACATCCAAGAATACTGAAGGAACTAAAAGAAGTAATTTCAGAACCACTGGCAATAATCTTTCATAATTCTTGGAGAACATAAGAAATCCCAGCAGATTTGAGGAGGGCAAATGTCCCTATCTTCAAGAAGGGAAAAAAGAGGACTCAAAGAATGAGCCTGTGAGCCTGACATCAATAGCAGGAAAGATGGTGGAACAGATCATTAAGAAGGCAGTCTGCAATCACTTAGAAAGAAAGGCTGTGATTACTAAAAGTCAACATGGATTTCTCAAGTCATGCCAGACTAATTTTATCTCTTTTCAATAGAGTTACAAGCTTGGTAGATTCAGGGAATGCTGTGGATGTAGCATATCTTGATTTCAGTAAGACCTTCAAAAAAGTCCCCCATGAGGTTCTTGCAAAGAAAATAGTCGAATGTGGGCTAGGAAATGCTACTGTTAGGTGGATCTGTAATTGGTCAAGCTACCAAACCCAAAGAGTTCCTACTAATTGTTTCATTTCATCCTGGAAAGAAGAGTGCCACAGGGTTCAGTCCTGGGCCTAGTACTGTCAAATATCTTTACTAATTACTTAGATAAAGGTTTAGACCTCACCTGGAATATTGTGTTCAATTCAGAGCACCACAATTTAAAAGCGACATTAACAAGCTGGACTGTGCCCAGAGGACTAAAATGATCAAAGATCTGGAGTCCATGCCCTATGGAAAGCGTCTTAAAGAGCTGAGTGTGCTTTGCCTGCAAAAGAGAAGATTGATAGGAGACATGATAGTCATGTATAAATATATGAAAGGATGTCATAAGGAGAAGGGAGTAAGGTTGTTTTCTGCTTTCCTGTAGACTAGGGACCTGGTCAGATGGAGGTACATAAGCCAGAGTACAGCGGGGAATCCGTGGGGTAGGGGGAAAAACTATGGAGCAGTGTACCACTTCATCCCCTTAGTTTTACAAGATGATTTCTGGTTGCTCCTGGCTGTTCCTGGCTTAGTGAATGAGAACACGGGTGTTCTAAGGGCTGCCTCTGACCCTGCTGCCAAGATGGAGCCGGGACGGAGCCCCACTGGAAGTAACCCTGCATCATGTGATGGGCTCCATCTTGGGAGCATCTCAGCAGCATCCTAGGATGGGGGAAAACCCCAAGTAATAAAATTTTGTGACTCAAAGCAATGGGTTCAAATTACAGGAAAGGAGATTCCACCTCAACATTAGGAAGAACTTCCTGACTGTATGAACTTTTCAGCAGTGGAACTCTCTGTCTCAGAGTCTAGTGGAGGCTTCTTCTTTGGAAGTTTTTAAACAGAGGCTGGATGGCCTTTTGTCAGGGTTACTTTGAATGTGCTTTCCTGCATGGCAGGGGGCTGGACTAGATAGCCTCTTCCATCTCTGTGATTCTATGACTTTTCAGTCATTTCAGCCCCCCCCCCCCCCTGACCTACTTTTGGGGTTTCTGGAGCAATAACTATTAATATGTTATTTGCCATTTGTCTGATGCAATTCTTTGCTCCACATCCATCTTTGGAGAGCTGACTTTCATTAACACTTCAAAAATAATTTAAGGTTTTCACTGTGAAGGTTAGAAACTTTTCACAGCTCAGAGCTAATAGCTCTGCTGTTTATATGCTATAATGTCTTGATAACCTTTTCAAACCCACAGTGGCCAGCAGCTGGGACCTGTTCTTGCTATTTTTGTTCCCGGAAAGCAAAGAGCAGAAATGCTATGACTTTCTGCCCCTCGAATGGGCATTTTTTTTTCTTTTCAGGCTTTTCTTTCATATTCACATTAACAGAAAGGACCTCACCCTTTTTCATGTACTAAAAGGTAACCAAGCCTGCTTTCCCAGGAGAAATGAACTAGCCATGCCTAAGAGTGTCTGCCTATTCTGAGCTGGGTTTTCTTTTTCGGGGAGTGGGGAAGAGAGGAAGAAAAGCTCCAAGGAAGAGACATAATCCTGTTGGTGTACACTAAAAATTAAAGATCCAGCTACATGTTGATTTATTTTATGGTCTCATCACACAGGCTGCCAGAATCATCATGTTGTTGTTGTTCATTCGATCAGTCGTCTCCGACTCTTCGTGACCTCATGGACCAGCCTACGCCAGAGCTCCCTGTTGGCCGTTACCACCCCCAGCTCCCTCAAGGTCAGTCCAGTCACTTCAAGGATGCCATCCATCCATCTTGCCCTTGGTCGGCCCCTCTTCCTTTTGCCTTCCACTTTCCCCAGCATAATTGTCTTCTCTAGGCTTTCCTGTCTCCTCATGATGTGGCCAAAGTACTTCAACTTTGTCTCTAGTATCTTTCCCTCCAGTGAGCAGTCGGGCTTTATTTCCTGGAGGATGGACTGGTTGGATCTTCTCGCAGTCCAAGGCACTCTCAGAACTTTCCTCCAACACCACAGCTCAAAAGCATCGATCTTCCTTCGCTCAGCCTTCCCTAAGGTCCAGCTCTCACATCCGTAGGTGACTACAGGGAATACCATGGCTTTGACTAGGCGGATCTTTGTTGCCAGTCTGATGTCTCTACTCTTCACTATTTTATCGAGACTGGACATTGCTCTGCTCCCAAGAAGTAAGCGTCTTCTGATTTCCTGGCTACAGTCTGCATCTGCAGTAATCTTTGCACCTAAAAATACATCATGCGTCATTGCAAATCTGGTGACCATCATCAGGTGGGCATGGGGAACCTATGTGGGAGAACTCTATAGGGCTGATATTTCAGCCCTGCCCAACAGATGCTCTCAATCTGGCTTCCAGGTAGAAAAAAAATATAAATTTGGACGTGCTCATCAAGTTGAATATTATTTAGTAATTTCCTCTCTATTATCAATGGAAACTTCATTCTTTGCATGTAATCATCATTTAAATTTCAAAAGGACAATACTTCCATTCTAGTCATTGTCAGAAGTCATAGTGGTCATAATGGAAGAACCTCATGGTCCAAAGCTCCATTTCATAGGCACCTTGGCTTCTCTGATATTTTAAGGCAACCTTATTGATATATACCAAGCAGCCCTTGAGCAGACCTCATATTCGATGGGATGAACCAATGGTTAAGCTATTCAGCCAGAAGGTTCTATATAAATCAAATACCAGTTTTATGCTGCAAGTCGCTTCTGGTCGCTTCTGGCGTGAGGGAATCAGCCGTCTACGAAGACGTTGCCCAGGGGATGCCCGGATGTCTTGCAATCCTGCGAGGAGGCTTCTCTCATGTCCACCTGACATCCGCTGGGAAGTAGCAGCCAATAGTGAAAGGACCAAGGCGGTGACATCTCCCGCTCATCCCTTGTATGGGTATCAGCCAGCACGTCAATGACTTAAATCAAGAAATAGTTTTCTAAGATCTACAGGGACACTCACTGGAATACCCCAGCAAGTGAGAGTCCAAAAGTGGCAGGCTTAAATCCAGAACCCCAATCAATGGCTGATACCAAATGACAGACTCCCCCATGGGCACACAGAAAACTGGACAACTTGCGCTCTGGCACCATAAGATGCAGAGCCAATCTTAAGAAATGGGGCTACAAAGTGGAATCCACGACATGCGAGCGTGGAGAACAGCAAACTACTGACCACCTGCTGCAATGCAACCTGAGCCCTGCCACATGCACAATGGAGGACCTTCTTGCGGCAACACCAGAGGCACTCCAAGTGGCCAGCGACTGGTCAAAGGACATTTAATCAACTACCAAGCTTGCAAATTCTGTGTTTTGTCTGTCTGCTTGTTTGTTTGTTTTGTTAAAAATGTAATACAACTGTCTGGTTGCTCCTGACACGATAAATAAATAAATAAATAAATAAATAACCAGTTTTATGACTTGAGATTACCTCCTCTATCCCAGGATACAATATATGTCCCCGGTATGTTGGGGAACCTTTCTAGGGAAGCCTTTAGAAGTGTGCTTAAATGACAACTTCTTTCTAAATTAATAATTTCAACTGCAGCGGTGAGCCAGAAGAAGTATCAAGAAGATAAAAATATGAGAAATAGAAAAATTGAGAGTAGAATATCAGGATTTCTAGTCAGAACTCATGGTATCAATGCTGTAGCTTAATAAATGCATGAAGCTCTCCTGAATATTTTCCACCTGATGCTTGCTGCTACTTAAAAATTTTTGTATGTATGTTTGTAAATAAAGCCAAAGAATGACAACTTAAGAGCCATTCATTTTCCAATGCTTTCCCTCTGCTATCTACAGGAAACTACTGATGGATTTGTTAAATTTATACTGAGCTTTCTTCAGTGATCTCTAAACAGCTCTTAGACATGAGATAGATCACACTGAGATAATGACTGAGGATAACTCTGTCTGTTTCATGCCTCAGTGTGAACTTGAACCTGGTTTTCCAAAGCACCAACTACTTCATCACACTAGAAAATGAATCTACTTTAAATCCAGTTTCTGCCTCCTGCAGAATTCTGGGGTTGTTAGTTAGTGAGGCTGTTAGAGGCTCCTCTCTAAACTACAAACCCCAGAATTCTGCAGTAGGCAGCAACCAGATTTAAAGTGGATTCATTCTCTAGTGTGATGAGGTCCCAGGTCAGGATTCTAACCACAGTAGCATGCTGACACTGAAATTCTTTTAAAATTACAGAACAGTGGTAGCACAGGATAAAGAGGGTATACAATCATGGGACTAGGAATTGTTTCATCAGTGCAATTGCAAGATTGAAGAGAGATGCGATATTAACAGTCCTCAACACAGTATATATTAAGGATAGAACAATGGCAGTGGACTAACGGGCTTATGCCATAAAGTCCTAAAACAAAATTTAATTCGACTTTAAATGTAAGCTATTGATTTATTTCCCAAAGCTAGTTTTCACAATGTTACTGCAAATCATTTGAAGGAAATGACCTTTCCTGTAGCTCATGGCTCTAAGGGAAAAAGAAAAGAAAATATTACAAAAAGGTGACTAGATACACACAACACTAAGAGTCATCTACACTATAGAATGAATGCAATTTGACAACCACATTAACCACCATGGCTCAATGCTATGGATTCCTAGAAGTTGTGGTTTGGTCAGGCATAAGCACACTTTGGCAGAAACATTGTAAAAGTACAGCTTTGATTCTTGAGCATTGAGCCATGACAGTTAAAGTGGTGGCAACTTGCATTCATTGCACCTAAAATATAATTTCGCTGACATTTTTGATGGGAGCTTTTGCATAGCATAATCTTATAAATTTATAAGTAAATGATAGAAAGGATAAAAATGTACCCAAAATATACCATTAGGTGTGATTTTGGAATGTTCTGAAAGGCTTGAGAAGAACTACATTTGAAAAACAGCCCCCCCCCCCCCGATGCATAATAAATAGGATAATGGTTGGACCTTCGGCTTTGTATTGCTGATTAGAATGAGACCTTTGCATCTGCTGCTCATGACCAAAATTGATACTACCTCAAGATAAAGCACCCATATTTTAATAAATGCCTATTATTTAGGCATTTTGTCAAAAAAATATGCAACATGATATGAAAATCTATTTCTACAGAGAAAGCAGCTAATGCACTCCTTAATGCTAAGGATGATTGAGTAGGCGAGTGTGGGCAGTGCTTAATAAAAAGGAGGCAGGAATTCAAACCGTGACTTCAAGAGATTGAGTCTATAGATCTTCATTAGAGCCTTAAGCCTTAAAAGTGATAATGGTTCCAATGATTTTTTTAAAAAAAGGAAAAGGCCTGAGTTGCATGTTTACTTTTTTTGCCACCATTTCTATATAATGGAATTGTTCATTATTACTACTAGTAATATTAGCAGCTGAAAATTCAGTGTCACAAATATGCTTAGCATTTTACAGAATAGAGAAAAAATAGTTTCTTATCCCAAAAGCTCATAATCTTTGGTTTCTACGTGCTAAACTTTGACACAAGTAAAGAAATCTGGTATAGGGCCAAGAATAATAATGTACCTTTGCTTTGCATGTACATCTGCAGAAGAGGCAATGTCATGATTTGTGTTTTGGACTATGTCTCTGAAGTCGAGACTCCACTTAGCCGTGAAAATCCATTGGGTGACCCTGAGCAAGGTACACTTTCACAGTCTCAGGACAAAGCAACTTGCAATCTGTCTCTATACAAGTCTTGCCAAGAAAACCTCATGATTTTTGTTGTTATTAAGTGCTTGCAAGTTGACTTTATAAGGGTCATGATAATGATGCCATGAATGGGAGACCTCCAATCTCCCTGTTCTCAACATCCGTACTCAGGTCTTGTAGACTCAGGATAGTGATTTCCTAGATTGAGTCTTTCCATCTGTAATGTGCTTACCACCTCTTCACATGGCCCTTTTGGGCCGTGCCATTGCACTGCTAAAGGGGGCGTGCACAGGGTGGCTCGTGGAGCCCTGCGCACCCTTCCTCCTCCCCTCATCACACAGTGGGGACTGGACAGGGTGCATTGGCACCCTTTCCTTCCCCCATCAGATGGAAAAAGGGGCACCAACACACATTTCCCCATTTTTTTGCCATCATGCGGCAAAAAGGGGAGGAAAATGTGGGTAGCTCCATTGGAGGTACTCAAACACTTTCCTTCCCGTAGTAGTGGAAGAAGTGCATTTTGGCACTTTGGAAGGAATGTGGGCAGGGCCTAGCATGCGTGATGTGATGGCGCATGGCAGGCCCCATCCAAGCCCCACATAAAAATGGCAAAAAGGGGCAAAAATGCTCCATGTTAAGAGGTCCTTATACTTTCCCTACTGCTCTCCACCTTGCCAACCATTATAGCTTTTTCTAGTGAGTCCTCATGATAGGGCCAAAATACACCAACCTCAGTTAAGCCATTTTAGCTTCTAGAGATAATTCATGTCTGATTTGCTCTACGATGCATATATTTGTACTTTTAACAATCTATGGTATCCTCAGAAGTCTTTCCCAGTTTCTCATCTCATAGGAGTTTGTTTCTATCAGTATTTTTACTGCTTAAGCTTTCACAATGGTAGGTTCACCTTAAGTTTGAATTGAAGGAAAAACAAGTAGTTTGTTGCAGAAAAAAAATGTGTATTTCTGCAGAGAATAATTTCCTAAAACATTTGGACATGTATAAAACCAGTGAGAAAACTGTATACAATTTTATCTCCATTTTTTTCCTGAGAGGGTTTTCTAAGTGGGAAAAAAAACCCAAACCTTTTCTTGGCCTGAGACTGAGTAAAGACAAATATTATTTTCATCTCAGATGACATTGGATGCCCCAATAGATGGATATATAAACACAATAGTTTGGAGAACAAGATAGATCGATATATGTGTAATCCCTATTTTATAAAATTATTCAGTGATTTCATAATCAGAATAGCTGTAACATTGCAAGTATTAGTGGCATGAGTACTAGTAACTCCTAGAAGCTACTGATCTAGGTGTTGGGGAATTAATTTATTAATTGCTAAATAAATCCAAAGTTATTATAGGGCAGTAGTTCCCAACCTGTGGTCCATGAACCACCAGTAGTCCGCAAAAATGAAAATATGGTCTGTAGCCTCACCATTACTACACTGTTGCCTCAAAACCATGTAGCAATGAGAGCAGCTGATCTCGCAAAACCCTTTTATAGTGCCAAGGCAACAAGGATGTCAGGAGGGGAAAGGCTCTAGATTGTTAAATATGGTTTTCTGTGGGCCAACAGATGGCAACTACTGGATGGCATATGTTCTGTATCAGAAACTAGCACTGATGTGGTCTATCCAATGCAATTTTCTGAATCAGCACCCCAAATAACCAAACCAAATCTAAAGTTGACCAAAACCTGATTTGTGACCCTTTTGGTTCTAATGTTGGAGGGTATGTAAGTCTTATCTATCCTTCGTGGAATTTTTTGAATATGTACACTACAAATACTGCTTGTAAACAGAAAATATCAAGATCTCAGTGATGATTAAGGCAAGTTGCCCTCTGAAATAACACCTGCTCCTTTTTAAACTAGCAAATTGAATAAAAGTAACACGAACAACAACAGCAGCAGCAGCAACTTTATTTTTATATCCCACCATCATCTCCCCGAAGGGACTCTGAGTGACTTACACATAGGACCGAATGTACACAAGACATAAAAGCAAAAACAATCTATAAAACAACATACATTCAAATAAAAGCATCATAAAATACAACAACCCAAATAAAACACACAAACATTAAAAAGTATAAAACAGATTGCATTGAGGCCCCATCAGATCAGGTTCAACAAAACCCAATGAGCAAGTAAACTAAAATGGGTATTTAAAAGTTTCAGATTATTTAAGAACTACTCTGAAAGTCTTTGGTCCATTTGTGCCATATTCCAAAGCCTTCTGCTTTTGCTTTCTCAATTCTAAGTAGAGGAGAAAAACTCTGTATGGCAGTGTATTTTCAAAAAGGACAATTTGTTTTTCTGCGATCGTTTCCAGCCACGGTATAAATTGTTTGGGAAAAAATGATACTGCATACATTAAGGAGTGTGATTTCTCCCCTTCTCTTTTTCATCCCATTTTTGGTTCTGATTAGACAAATGAATCATGCGAGTGAGCATTCCCTGTGATGCTGCTAATTGATGGTATGCTATAAAATTGTATTGCAATGAGCAAATACTTTTAGTCTCCCTGTGCTTGCTGCATTGGCCCATGATTAGCAAAGCTTTGAAATCCGGAATTTAAATTACCATTCTTTTGACTGCTGTTCATGACGTTAATTAGCTGTGTTAATTGGTTGTTTTGATACTTGAACAGCAAAATAATCCAACTTATTTTTGGAAAGCCAAAATTATTAGGAGTTTTGCAAGGAGTTTAGTATTTTCAAATACATTACTCTTCCTGGTTTTTTGTGTGGACTGTTGTGGTTGTTGATGATGGGTTTTCTCCCCTCTAAAGCCCCCTGTGTGAGTAATCAGCATAGAAGTCAATGGTACATATTTGAATGTGCTCTTCAGCTGAGATCTGTGAGACATTGTTATAAGGCTTGCAGATGAAAGGATATTTGTTTGAAACTATTTAGCTGACAATGGTCCTGTTATAGCCACCCAATAGGTCACTTCACTTAGGTGCTCCCTCGTTGGCCGAGTAGGATCCAGGATCAGTATTCTTGAGGATCCGTAGGTGACCGTGGAGTCCTATTCTTGACTTGCATCTTCTCCCACAGTGAGGGCATTGGTTTCCAGGTGGAAGGCGGTCTCGGTTGGGGTTGGTTTGATGCACCTTCCTCTTGGCACGTTTCTCTCTTTTGCCCTCCATTCGTGCCTCTTCAAATTCTACAGCACTGCTGGTCACAGCTGACCTCCAGCTGGAGCGCTCAAGGGCCATGGCTTTCCAGTGTCTATGCCAGAGTTTTTAAGGTTGGCTTTGAGCCCATCTTTAAATCTCTTTTCCTGTCCACCAACATTCCGTTTTCCGTTCTTGAGTCCAGAGTAGAGCAACTGCTTTGGGAGACGGTGGTCGGGCATCTGGACAATGTGGCCAGTCGAGCGGAGTTGATGGCGAAGAACCATTGCTTGAATGCTGGTGGTCTTTGCTTCTTCCAGCATGTTGACATTTGTCTGCTTGTTTTCCCAAGAGATTTGCAGGATTTTCCAGAGACAGCGCTGATGGAATCGTTCCAGAAGTTGCATGTGACATCTGTAGACAGTCCACGTTTTGCAGACATATAGCAGGGTTGGGAGGACAATAGCTTTATAAACAAGCACCTTGGTATCCCTATCATAACTACTATCCTAATGGGGAAACAGAAAAACATCTGTTGACAAAGAATATTGCAAAGTACACAGACCAGAAATGGGACCAGATTCAGGTACCTGTAGCTTAGATTCATTCTGTTATGGTTGGAGTACTGTTCTTTGTCATACCAGACTTAATGTATGGATTTCCTTAATCTCGATAAATCATGGCTAGAAACTGGCAGGTGTGCTTTGCTAATAATAAGGAAAACACCAAATTCTGCCAGCTTTGAGCATACGATTTCTCCAGTGCCTTTTCCCATCTTTGCCACTACAGCACAGTTCGCCTCACCCACTGCTATTACCTATGCCAACAGTGTTATATCAGCATAACACACCACCAGGAATCTGGCCTATGTGAATCGTGTGGTGGGCCAAAAAAGCATTGTTTCTCCCTGAAGGGTTCTTTAACAATTTATATTCCAAAACAAAGCACTGTGGAGTAGGATAAAGTTTAGAAGATCAGAGATGGAGTAAAATATGACACTTTGCTCCTTCTGTTGTAGGCTTCTGTGAAGTTCCACAGCTTGTGGATTTTCTTAGCAACGTCTAAAAAAGGGTAATTGTCCAGTTTACTTGTCTCTGTAAAAGCAAAAACCTATTGTGCTTTGATCATTTCAGTTTGAAAAGAATGTAATGATTTCTTTGGCAAAACGTTTTTCCCCCAGCCATTCAGAGTTATCATGTAGCCCTATCAATTACTGTCACTCCAAAATATAATATGACGGCAAGATTATTTTCCATAGAGGTTGAAAGCATGAGGGAAGAAAAGAAGTGTCCAATTCTAGAGGATATCTTTAAGTGCTTCACTAATTCTTATGCACAGATTATCCATAAAACACTGTCTAATATTCCTGCTCCTAAATCTATATTTATTGCTCTTCATTTTAAGATCGGTTTACAACTGTCTGTATAGCTTGAGTGAAATAAAAACAATTTTGATAATTTCCTCTCAAAAATTGACACATATTCAAACATTCAAGGGCCTAGCGTTCAACGGAGCCTTCCATCGCGGAGCCTTCCATCGCGCCGGGCCGCTGGCGCGCCGGCCTCCAGCGCGCCTGCCTTCTGTCGCCTTCCCGTTGCCCTCCCGGCGCCCCAGCTCCAGCCCATCGGCTGCTGCCGTCCGGCCTGGCGCTTGGCTGGGCCTTCCATCGCACCGGCCTCTGGCGTGCCGGCCCCCAGCGCGCCTGCTTTCCATCGCCCTCTCAGCGCTCCAGCTCCAGCCCAGCGACTGCTGACGTCCGGCCTAGCGCTCAGCTGAGTTCTTCCACCACGCCGGCCTCTGGTGTGCCGGCCTCCAGCGCTCCAGGTTCCCTCACCCTCCCGGGATTAATCTGCCGCCATCGCACGAGATTCCATCATCTCGTCTGGTAACCATCAACTCCGGAAGACTGTGTTGACCATCTTTTGGCCTGATTATTGCCATCTTTTGGCATCTCGTGGTATCCAATTTTGGATAGATTGTGTTGACCATCGTTTAATCCGTCTGTGTTGACCTCCTTTAACTGTGCGGACCATCTCTTTTGATTGTGCTGACCATCCTCATTTGTGTTGGCCTCCTTTGACTGTGCTGACCACCTCTGATTGTGCTGACCATCTTCTTTGATTGTGCTGACTATCTTCATTGTGTTGTGCGGAGCACCCCATCAGTGTTTGTGCAGAGCACCCCATCAGCGCTAACTCTAGAAGGACTGTGCTGTCCATTTTGTCACCTGATACATCTCTCGGGACAGCAATCTAAACTCCGAGAGGCGGGGGGGCTCTTAACCACAGTAATTAACAACAACTATACTTAATGACTAAACGGAGAATTTAAGACCTAATTGTACACCGTTAGTAAGTACAGTGGACAAATATCCTGTGTGACTCTAGCACTTTACTCCACCAGCACCTTAACTTACTACCTCGGTGGTCCATTAACCTTACTGAGCCTTAGCACTTTAATCGACTCAACCGTCTAGCACTGAATTTAAGTCCTCCATGACGCACTTCATTCGAGCACTTTAGAGCCAATTGACCAAGCTATTGCACTTTAATTATTTATACCATCGTGTATGTTGATACAATTATCTATCTGCACTTTAAGAACCTTAGTGAAACTCCTTTGACAGTGTTAACAGCTACCATCCATGTCACTACCCACTCCCTGGCATTTGTTAATCTTGCTACTAATTGTTTATGGTAGAGAGAGGGAACAGAGTAGATCAGAAAGACCTGAGCATAACACAATAGGAGTGGGAAATGAACGGAAGGCAAGACTATGGCAATCTGAAACTATAACATATCAAACAGTCAACAATGAACTATGGGTTGATACTATGGCTGCCGAATGCGTCATGGAGGAGGGAGAGGGTTCCGTTAACCGGGGAGCCCCCATAGAAGTCGTGGTGGGGAGGGGGAGATACGGGAAAGGGAGACCTTTAATTCGGCCTAGGGAATGTGGAACAGCATTAGTAATCCCAAATCGGTCTCCTGATATGGTAAGTCGGTGTAACCAGGATGGCGGTCCCTCCAAATTGAAAGTGGTGCTGTTGAACGCCAGATCGGTAAAACAACTTTCATCCAGGATTTAATCCTGGATGAACGGGCAGATCTGGCGTCCTGGTTGGACGAAGCGGGAGGTGTAAATTTAACCCAGCTTTGCCCACCAGGTTTCTCTGTGCAGCACCAACCGAGATCCGGAGGGCAAGGAGGCGGAGTTGCAGTGGTCTATAGAGATTCCATTCTTCTGACCAGGGCCCCCATCCCGCAGTCAACAAATTTTGAATGCGTCCACCTGAGGGTGGGTGACTGGGACAGATTAGGGATTCTGTTAGTGTACCGTCCACCTCGCTGCACTACAGTCTCCCTGCCTGAGCTAGCGGGGGTGGTCTCGGACCTGGCATTGGAGTCCCAATGGCTGCTTGTGCTGGGGGACTTCAATGTCCATGCCGAGGCCGCCTTATCGGGAGCGGCTCAGGACTTCATGTCTACCATGGCAACCATGGGGCTGTCCCAACAGGTATCTGGCCCCACCCACAGTGCTGGACATACATTGGACTTGGTTTTCTGCCAGGGATGGGAGGAAGGTGGCGGTGTTGAGGAGTTATCCATCTCTCCGTTGCCATGGACCGACCACCACCTGGTCAGCTTTAGACTCACTGCACCCCCTAACCTCCGCAGAGGTGGAGGACCCATTAAACTGGTCTGCCCCAGGAGGCTTATGGATCCGGATGGATTCCTGACGGCTCTTGGGGAATTTCCCGCCACCTCGGTTGGTGATCCTTTTGATGCTCTGGTCGCTCTCTGGAATGGGGAGATGACTAGGGCAATAGACACGATCGCTCCAGAACATCCCCTCTCAAGTAGCCGAGCTAAACCAGCTTCTTGGTTTACCGAGGAGCTGGCAGCGTTGAAGCGAAAGAAGAGGGAACTAGAGAGCGTGTGGCGTTCGGATCCGAGCGAGCCAAATCGAACACGGTTTGTGTCCTTTTTAAGGGCATATGCCGCGGCAATAAAAGCCGCAAAGAAGACTTTCTTTGCGGCCACTATTGCGTCTGCAAAGAACCGTCCGGCTGAACTGTTCCGAGTTGTCAGAGGCCTATTAAAATCCACCACTCAGGATGGGTGCCCTGATGACTCGGCAGCTCGCTGTGAAGCCTTTGCTCAGTTCTTCGCAGACAAAGTCGCTTTGATCCGCTCTGGACTGGATACCATATTAACGGCAGTATCTGAGGATGTAACACGAGCATCTGCTTGTCCGGTTTTAATGGATTCATTTCAATTGGTTCAATCTGAGGATGTGGACAAGGTGCTTGGAGGAATGAGAGCTACCACATGCATCCTAGACCCCTGCCCATCCTGGCTTCTGAAGGAGGCCAGAGGGGGATTGGCCGAGTGGGTGAAGGTGGTGGTTAATGCCTCCCTTCGGGAGGGCAAAATTCCAGCCAGCTTAAAGCAAGCTGTGATAAAACCGCTGTTGAAAAAACCATCACTGGATCCCACTCAATTCGTCAACTATCGGCCTGTTTCCAATCTCCCCTTTTTGGGCAAAGTCATGGAACGTGTGGTGGCCTCACAACTCCAGGTATTCTTGGTAGACACGGATTATCTGGATCCGGCACAGTCTGGCTTTAGGCCGGGGCATGGTACCGAGACAGCCTTGATCGCCTTAGTGGATGATCTGCGTCGGCAGCTGGACAGGGGGAGTGTGTCCCTGTTGGTGCTGCTTGACCTCTCAGCGGCCTTCGATACCGTCGACCACGGTATCCTTCTGGGACACCTCGCGGGGATGGGTCTTGGAGGTACTGTTCTGCAGTGGCTCCGCTCATTCCTCGAGGGTCGGTCTCAGAAGGTGTTACTGGGAGACTCCTGTTCAACCCCACAACCTTTGTCTTGTGGGGTTCCTCAGGGTTCAATACTGTCTCCCATGTTGTTTAACATCTACATGAAGCTGCTGGGTGAGATCATCCGGAGTTTCGGAGTGCGATGTCATCTGTACGCAGATGATGTCCAACTCTGTCACTCCTTCCCACCCGCTACTAAGGAGGCTGTCGAGGTCCTGAACCGGTGCTTGGCCGCTGTGACGGTCTGGATGGGGGCGAACAAATTGAAATTGAATCCAGACAAGACAGAGGTACTCCTGGTTAGTCGCAAGGCCGAACAGGGTATAGGGTTACAGCCTGTGTTAGACGGGGTCGCACTCCCCCTGAAGACGCAGGTTCGCAGTTTGGGTGTGATCCTGGACTCATCGCTGAGCCTGGAACCCCAGGTTTCGGCGGTGACCAGGGGAGCATTCGCACAGTTAAAACTTGTGCGCCAACTGCGACCGTACCTTGGGAAGTCTGACTTGGCCACGGTAGTCCACGCTCTGGTTACATCCCGTCTTGACTACTGCAACGCTCTCTACGTGGGGTTGCCTTTGAAGACAGCCCGGAAGCTCCAATTAGTCCAACGGGCAGCAGCCATGATACTAACAGGAGCGGAGCGCAGGGAGCATACAACTCCTCTGCTGCACCAGCTCCACTGGCTGCCGATCTGCTACCGGGCTCAATTTAAAGTGCTGGCGTTGGCCTTTAAAGCCCTAAACGGTTCTGGCCCAACTTATCTATCCGAACGTATCTCGGCCTATCAGCCCACCAGGACCCTAAGACCTTCTGGGGAGGCCCTGCTCTCTATCCCGCCGGCTTCACAGGTGCGGACGAGAGACAGGGCCTTTTCTGTGGTGGCCCCTCGGCTTTGGAACACCCTCCCCATAGAGGTAAGATCAGCCCCCTCGCTGATGGTGTTTCGAAAAAGATTGAAGACATGGATGTTTGAACAAGCATTCGGTTAACCCAGTGCAATGAATTTTGATGATTAAAGGATTGGTAATCATGGACGATGAATTTGGATTGCGATTCTAGTTACGAGATGCATTTGGATTGTTATTGGTGGCCCAATAATTTGTATTGTATATGTGTTTTTTATGCTTTTAAACTGAATATTGTTGAATTTTGTAGTGTTGTAAACCACGTTGAGTCGCCGATTTAGGCTGAGAAATAGCGGTACACAAGCGCAGTAATAAATAAATAAATAATATTGTTTTAGATTTTTAAAAGACTGGTTGGGATCCTAAGACCATATTGTTGAAAGGCAGAAGTCTAGATCAAGGTATAGTGAAAAGCAAGCATGTAAGTGGTCTGAAGAAGCAAATAGACGTCACCTGTTTTGGAAAATACTAACATGGTATTTTTCCAGACTAGTATTTTCCCTACTTCCCCCAATGCTAACTTACTTCATTAAGCCCACATTATCTTCCAGTAATAACCATCTCACCAATATTATCTCTGAAATGTGGGCTGCCATTTTAACACTTAAAAAACATACTGTTTATATGGTACAGTTCCTGTGAGTGATACACATCTAACTCCACTGAGGAAGCAGATGGGCATCACAAACAGGTAATTTTTTCATCTGTTCTCATGTAGGCAGAGAAATTTAGAGCCACTTCCTGAAGTCTGGACTGGATAGAAGTAGGACTCATTCAGAAAGGGGGGAAGTTATGTGGAGATATCAATAGTTTTAATTACTTTTGACTTCCGGTTGGACTAAGGAAGGTGAGATAGTCAGTCCTATAATAGCCACTGACAAGCAAATGACAGTGCATTCCAAGTGCCTGCAATGGGTCAGGAAGTTTACCTAGGCTAAATAATTTAATGGCAAATTTAGACCAGCAGAATCCCCAGAAGGGATTAAATGGCGACACCCTCCCCAAAAAGCAGTGTGGCTGAGAGGAGAACGGATATCTACATATCGGATTGCAGCTGTAAATTCTAGCTAAATATCCCCAACTAATCCCAACCTTTTCTACATCCCTGAAGAGCCTTTGAAGTTAAAGGATAATTTTAAAAAGCAAAGAAAGACAAGATTTTTTTAATGTTTTAACTGCAGAGGGAGGGGAAGTACTCTTTGAGTCTGCTTTGGAGGAGATAAAGCAGGGTATAAATAAATATAATAATAAGGAGACAGGGAGAAAGAAGAAGAAGAAAATAAATACAATTAATGGCAAATATGAGTTAATGGTTTTAAAAAAGAATAAGTGTGTGTGTGTGTGTGTGATGTACCTACCTAAAATTTAAGAAATTTTGGATAATTGATAATAATTAATACAGTACAGTCTCGCTTATTCAACATAAATGGGCCAGCAGAACATTGGATAAGTGAAAATGTTAGATAATAAGGGGGGGGGGGTTAAGGAAAAGCCTATTAAACATCAAATTATGTTATGATTTTAGAAATTAAGCACCAAAACATCATGTATTACAACAAATTGACAGAAAAAAGCAGTTTAATACACAGTAATGTTATGTAGTAATTACTGTATTTATGAATTTAGCACCAAAATATCGCAATGTATTGAAACAGCAGAATGTTGGATGAGAAAAGTTTGGATAAACAAGACTCTACTGTAATCAGAGAAAAGATTTAAAAGAAATAATCTGTCAAGTATGCTCAATATCAACTTTCCATAAAGAAGAGCTGGAAGAGAAAATAAAATGAATATGAGACAATATATGAAGGAACAAGAAAATACACTTTTAGATTTAAAATTAGGTTTGTTATAGAGGATATATAGAATCTCCAATATCTTTGTGTAATGCGTGTTAATGGAATAGCGATGAAGATTTAGTTGTAACACAGATAACTTTGTATAAGAATCCACCCCCCCCCCAACATCCCAACAAACCTCACTCTTCTCTTGTTCTATTAGATATTTGTAAAGGTTTAACCAATTAATAACAACTCTACTATCCCCATATTATCTTTTTTTTCTTTCCCTCACACCCATTCCCTCAATGTGAATTTTTTAATTGTTATTTGGAAATGTTTAATAAAAATGATTTACCACAAGAGTTTTACCTGCATATTTCTAGGTTTGCGATGATATATCTCAGGTTTCCCTCACTTTGCCTTCCACTGTGTTTTTCCACCTTCTCCCCCTGATTTGTATCACATCTAGACTCACTCAGCATTTGAGAAATTGTTTTTATTAATTTCCATTAAGCCTTTTTATTATTATTTATTTATTTGCTTCATTTATTTGCTTCATTTCTATACCGCGTTTCTCAGCCTAATTAGGCGACTCAATGCAGTTTACACAATGTAAATTATCACAACAATAACAGTTAAAACACATCATACACAATAACAAAATACACAATTATTATCAATTCATGATGCCTCGATAACAAAGCAAAATCCATTCTCGTAATCCTTGTGCCATTCCTATGTTCAATTCTACCGTCTTCCTATGTTTAATTGCACTGATTAGCCAAACGCTTGCTCAAAGAGCCAGGTCTTAACCTTCTTCCGAAATGCCAGCAGCGAAGGGGCCTGTCTGATGTCAATGGGTAGGGCATTCCATAGCCAAGGGGCCACCACCGAGAAGGCCCTGTCTCTCGTCCCCGCCAACCGTGCCTGTGACGCAGGCGGGACCGAGAGCAGGGCCTCCCCGGAAGATCTTAATGTCCACGTCGGTTCATAGGTGGAGATGCGTTCGGAGAGGTAAGTGGGGCCAGAACCGTTTAGGGCTTTGTAGGCTAACGCCAGCACCTTGAATTGTGCCCGGTAGCAGATTGGCAGCCAGTGGAGCTGGCTCAACAGAGGAGTGGTATGCTCCCTGAGTGCCGCTCCTGTTAGCAACCTGGCTGCCGAACGCTGGACCATCTGAAGCTTCCGGGCAGTCTTCAAGGGCAGCCCCACGTAGAGCGCGTTGCAGTAATCTATGCGGGATGTGACCAGAGCGTGGACTACCATGGCCAAGTCAGACTTCCCGAGGTACGGGCGCAGCTGGCACACGAGCCTGAGCTGTGCAAATGCTCCCCTGGCCACCGCCGAGACCTGGGGCTCCAGGCTCAGCGATGAATCCAGGATCACACCCAAGCTGCGAACCTGTTTCTTCAGGGGGAGTATAACCCCGTCCAACACAGGCTATACCCTGTTCGGACTTTCGACTGACCAGGAGTGCCTCTGTCTTGTCTGGATTCAATTTCAATTAGTTCACCCTCATCCAGTCCGACACAGCGGCCAAGCACCGGTTCAGGACCTGAACAGCCTCCTTAGTAGTGGGTGGAAAGGAGTGACAGAGTTGGACATCATCTGCGTACAGATAACACCGCACCCCGAAACTCCGGATGATCTCTCCCAACAGCTTCATGTAGATGTTAAACAACATGGGGGACAGTATTGAACCCTGCGGGACCCCACAAGACAATGGTTGTGAGGACGAGCAGTTGTCCCCCATCAACACCTTCTGGGTACGACCCTCTAGGAAGGACCTGAGCCACTGCAGAGCAGTGCCACCAAGGCCCATTCCCGCAAGGCATCCCAGAAGGATACCGTGGTCGACGGTATCGAAGGCCGCTGAGAGATCCAGCAGGACCAACAGGGACACATTCCCCCTGTCGAGCTCCCGGCGGAGATCATCCACTAAGGCGACCAAGGCTGTCTCGGTACCATGCCCCGGCCTAAAGCCAGACTGTGCCGGATCCAGATAATCCGTGTCTACCAAGAATACCTGGAGTTGTGAGGCCACCACACGTTCCAGGACTTTGCCCAAAAAGGGGAGATTGGAAACAGGCCGATAGTTGACGAATTGAGTGGGGTCTAGTGATGGTTTTTTCAACAATGGTTTTATTACAGCTTGTTTTAAGCTGGCTGGAATTTTGCCTTCCCGAAGGGAGGCATTAACCACCACTTCCACCCACTCGGCCAATCCCCCTCTGGCCTCCTTTAGAAGCCAGGATGGGCAGGGGTCTAGGATGCATGTGGTTGCTCTCATTCCTCCAAGCATCTTGTCCACATCCTCGGGTTTCACCAATTGAAATGAATCCATCAAAATCGGACAAGCAGGTGCTCATGTAACATCCTCAGAGACTGCCGTTAACATGGTATCCAGGCCAGAACGGATCAAAGTGACTTTGTCCGCAAAGAACCGAGCAAATGCTTCACAGCGGGCCGTCGAGTTGTCAGGGTTCCCATCCGGAGTGGTGGGATTTAATAGACCTCTGACAACTCGAAACAACTCCGCCTGACGGTTCTTTGCGGACGCAATATTGGCCGCAAAGAAGGATTTCTTTGCCGCCTTTATTGCCACGGCATTTGCCCTTAGAAGGGCAACAAACCGTGTTCGATTTAACTCGCTCGGGTCCGAACGCCACACGCGCTCTAGTCTCCTCTTCCTTCGCTTCATCGCTGCCAGCTCCTCATTGAACCAAGGTGCTGGTTTAGCTCGGCTACTTGAGAGGGGACGTTCCGGAGCAATCGTGTTTATTGCCCTAGTCATCTCCCCGTTCCAGAGAGACACCAGGGCATCAACAGGATCACCAACCAAGGTGGCGGGGAAGTCCCCAAGAGCCGCCAGGAATCCATTCGGATCCATAAGCCTCCTTTACTTTATTTAGAAGTTACAGTTAAAGTGATATTCTGCTTCAGCAAAACCACACTAGTTAAACAGTTTGTTTTGGTGCAAACAATCCTATTTCCTTCACTTGATCTCTGAATTTATGTTAAATCAACTGCTAGTAAATAGCTTGTGTTTACTAGTAGCTGTCATCTTGGCTAATTCTTGGATAATTCAGACAGACAGCCAAGTAGAGATACATTTCATTTTGGGAAATATTGGGTTTATTGAAAATTAAGTGGGAGTAAGAAATGAAAAGTCTCTGGTAATGTTGGGAGTTTCCAGGAAATCAGGATGAAGAAAGCATTATGAGGATCTCCAAAATAAAATCAGTTTGTACAAAAGCAAACCCTGGAACTTTACATAGTTTTGTTCCCTCATCTGGAAGGTTTTATAGATAAGTTAAAATTTCATCCCTCAAGATGGATCTTTAAAAAATATATATACTATAATTTATTAATGTGTTCATATGGGAGGTATTGTGTTTATTTTGTTTTCCTGGGTTATTATGTTTTTGTTGGACTTTTATGTTAAGTTTATCTTTGCTGTTTTAGCCTTGTATGCCACTTTGAGAATATTGGGATGAAAATCAATCTATTAATCAAACAATCAATTAATCATAGTGGAGGCATCCTGTGTTGGCTGATTCATGCCAATTCAGGTTTAAATGGTCAGCTCAGCTTTTTGGGATGACAATGTGCTCCTTCTTGAAGATCAACATGTAGAGCTTGAAAATGCTTCTGGACTCAGAGCTACTCCTGAATGACCAGGGAATGCAGGTGGGCCAGAACATTTCCTCCAGCTTTTTATGGCATCTGTACATTCCTAAAAAAGTTGAACCTTGCCATCAGAATTGCATCTAAATTTAATTTTTATAACATCGGCTACTTGCTGCTGAATGATGTCTAGAAGATTCTGGTGATTCAGCTGAGCTGCTGCCCATTTTTTTTAAAGCAGACAGACCTGTAACATTTACCTAAATGATGTGGGTCCAGGATATCTTCACGTATCAGCCTACTGCAGTGTTCCCCAAAGCATTTAGGATGCTATTGGTTGTCCCTTGTGTTTTAAATGTTGTTAATGAGGACATAAAATGCAGGTTTCTCAGCAGGAGTGTGCTTGTGGAATGCAATCTTAAGAAAATTAGTATGCATACCTTTATCTTCACATGCAGTGAAAACTTTTTAAGAGGGCCTTTGATCTGAAGTTTCTGCTGTGCTATCATGCTTGTGGCTCTTTAATCATTTTATCCCTGTTGCTGGTTTTGCTGTTCAGTTTTTAAACTGTTCAGTTTTATCTATTTATTATTTTTGCTTTTGCTATTGTTTTCCATTTTGTAGGTCATTTAAAGGAAATCAGACTACAAGTCTTTTAAAAAGTAAAACAGAATATCTTGTTTCCTCAGTTATCAGAATGTCTCAGGGAGGTCTGCAAGTTCACCCAGAACAATCCTACAAACTTCAATATACATAGTTGAATCCGTACTTCTTTTTACTTATGTACGTGTGCAATGGCAATGACAGGGGGGAAAGCATTGTTATTCGTTTGCCTCCCCATCCTATATTTCTATGAAATGTAATAATGAATTAGTACATAAATGTTTAGCTTATATATACCACAGAACAATTTGCATTCTGCAGAGCTTAATTCTAAGGATCAGAATATCTCTATCTCCCTCTCTCTCCTTTTCTCTATCACCCTCCTTCTCCATCTCCTTTCTGCAAATCAATAAAATCAAATATAGCAGCATTTACACAGTGACACATATCACAAAACAATTCTCTATTTTTTTCTGTGTGTATCTACATGTGGGTGTATCTACATGTGTGTGTTTGTATATATGTGATTGGTTTGTGTATGTGTGTGTGTGTCAGTCAAAATGGTGTGAGTATACTTCTACATGGAATTTTATTGATTTGCAGAGATGGTATTTTTCTGTCACTGTGGATCTTTTAGCCTGTAAACTTTATTTCCAGTAAAGTGTGAAGCAATGTAATCCAGCAAAGCTGGCAGGTTATCTGCCATTGGAGGAAACTGACAGTTTCTCTGTCATTTTTCAAGCTCTTCCCATCCTCCAAGCTCTTTCTCTTTTACTGTGTGGGAGGATTGATTGCCAGGTAGCTCAGTAAATAGGTTGTGAAAATATCTCTTAAATGACTTGATACTACAGGTGATTTGAAGGAGGTGTGAAAACAGTGTCAATTAAGGTATGTGAATGTGTGTGTGTGTTTGGCAATGGTTTCTGAATACTTTGGGAAACAGAAGCACCTATCATTCAGAATGTTACACAGGAGGCACTTAAAGCGATACCATGAAAGTGCAGTGTAATCAATTGCTACTGAAAATCTTCAACTGAAATAGTGAACCTAGCAGATGTTGATGCCTTTTAACTCAAATAGTGTTGTGTTAGTCTGTCCAAACTGGCAAATGATCTAATCACTGACAGTGAAGTGTGGCTTTCTTATTTGAACCTGTTTGAACTAAGAAAACTGAAACAATTGTAGCCCGTCCATGTTCATGGCACAAAGTCCCGTCCATGGCACATTGGAGTAAAAATGCTGGTTTCCCTCATAAGAGAGCATTCGATGTTCTGGTCTAGTGCAATTGGCTGGACATTTTAAAATCACCATTCTATTTTCTCCTAATAAATCTCTTGCAGACTTGATTCAAATGTATTTGATTTTGATTTTTTATAGTAACAAACAACACTAAGTGTAATGAAATCTATTAGTCGTTTTGGTCCTCAAGTTATTTCATGTCAGTGTGGCAGCGGAATGACTATATCTTATTGCGTGACAGCAAATTATGGCTTCCAAGTTATGGGTGCACAACAGTTTTCAAATATTAAAGTATCAAGAATCTAAGTTGTAGAATTGTTTTCAAAGAAAGACTGTTCCTGGAATCATTGTGTGCCTAGTAGCTGACATAAACATTGTGTTTTGGATTGATTTCTGGTATAAGAAAGATTCTCAATGAGATTTGGTGCCAGAGATATGATTACCAGCACTCATGTGGATGTAAACATATTTTGGATATATTGTGTGTGTCCCAAAACCATGCTGCAGGAATTTGTTGCCAACCAAGTGCCAAAATGTACATATTTCGGAGATCTAGCAATAGATATCTCAAGGTTTATTCTTTATATTTGAAAAACTGACAGCCATGATGTTGTGATGGCCAGGTTTTCTGGAGCAGTGAGGAGAATTTTTTGATCTTTCCCTGAATTTCATTTTTCCAATTTTTTAAAAAAAATCACATTTGCTGGGAAAAATACATTTTGTTTTGTGCTTAATGTTGATGTGCAGGCACTCATCATGTTGCCATAGGCTTACCTGAAGGAGAAATTTAAAATATAGATAGGCGAGTTGTTCTAAATCAACAAAGCAGTTCTAGTAGTTTTATTCTCCACCAAGAATGATATTTTGTAAAGCTAATATGTCTTAATTGCCCATTTGATACTGAGCCACCTCCAAAATACTTCTGAATTACAGCAAGGTTAGTTAGAAATATATACTGCTAAAAAAAATCATTTACCCCCTTGCCACTATGTGTACTGCAGCTAAAATAAGAAAGGGAAAAAGAAAAGCCTAAGAATGTAGCAGCTGGCATCATTGTCCTTGGTAATTAGAAGCCCTAGTTCTACTATTGCAGTACTATCTTCCTCAGTACATAGTAAGAGCGCCATTGGATCAAACCAAAGATCTCTTATTTTCTCCTTGCTATTTTTCTTCTTTTTCTTATTCAGGCAAGACTTTCATGCTTTGGGAAACTGCCTCTGATACTTTCCTTAACTCTGCTTGTTAATCATATATATGTACCTTTGGGGCTTGGTTATACTTTTCTTGAACTATAATTTGCGTTAAGTGGCATGTTCATCATTGTGTATCATTGGAATCACAAGTAATTTAACTTAATTTAAGCTGCATTCAGAACCGTCCTCCATTGTGGCTCCCTCAACACTTCCCATCTTTGATGACGACTTAGGAAGACTGGTCTATGGGCCTGGGCTACTTTGGGAGGGGGAGGGTGCTTCACCTTGCATTTATTTTTATACACTATTAATCTATGGATTCTAGAGACCTTTATTTGTAAGATTTTGGAGCAAAAGGTCGGAGACCAAGAGCCATTGCACTTTTACTGCTAATCAAACTGGTACTTTAAGGCTTATATATTAATATAATATATTATAGTATTAATATATTACTGATGTGCTGTGCTAATAATATAATATTTTGTATACACATATAATAATGACAATAGTATTATAATGTAATACAATATAATGCTAATAACAATACAATACAAGAATTATGTATTTTATATTACATGTAATATTACTAATAATATTACAGTATAGTGGTATAGTACATTATGGGAATGTTTGGTACTAATATCATGCTAAACTAATTCTATAATATATTGTATTTACATATAACTTGTAAGCCACTATGAGTCCCCTTTGGGGTGAGAAGGGCAGCTTATAAATGTCACAAATAAATAAATAAATAAATTTCTGGCACACAAAAATCCCATGCAGGGAATTAATCATATGTGAAAACCCATAGGTTTCAGGTCTAACTCCCAACTACTCTTGAAATTAATTGCAGTCAATTCCTAATCTTTTCAATGCCACTAAGTTCAGCTGTTATAATATTTGCTTTTAAAGAATGCTGGGCTGGCAATAATGTGATTAGCCAAGCTTTTGAGATCCCAGCAGTTTTTCTGGGTCTCTTTTCTTTCACCCATTCATTAAAAGAAAGAGATAAGAAAATCCAATTCTAGATATAATATCAGCCCTGGTCCAATCTTAAGTAGGTAGTATAGGCTTGTTCCAGACACCAATGGACAGTTGACTGCTCCCAGTAAACATAACACAATTTATTGCAATTTTCCACAGTAGACATATGTTGATCAATATAAGACTTGGAATTTAACAAGCATGCAATTTCAATTAAACTGAATTACTGAATAGTATAGTCATCACTATACCCAGAGAAAAGATGTTCTAGCAAAAGAAACATCTAACCCTCCTCTATGTCTTCATGCTGTGATGCAGCTGGTCTGTGAATTAAAAAGTAAGCATTAGCTTTCAACTTTCATCAACACTTAATTCTTAAGCAAACCATGCCATTAAGGTAAATTGTTTCTCTTCCTCCCCCCCTCTCCACCTCATTTTCCTCAGGCTTTATTACATTTTTTACAGCATAAAGAAGGGATACTTGTTACAAATGCCAGGAAATGTACCATCTATTCGATGATATATTACTTAATACCAAATTCTGTGGTCCATAACTAATAATACTCTATTGTTTTGCAGCCACTCTGACTGCAGTACAAAGACAGTGTCACAGATATCCACATTCCCAAGTGTAAACTATTATGCCTTTGTATTTCCAGATCAATATATTTCTTACAAAGTGCAAGCAAACATCTAGTCTGTCAGATATCCTGTGTTTCCTGGAAAGATCTGATGTGAAAAAATGTAACCACTTTCTGAAAACCCAGAAATGGCCATGCTGGGGCAGCTGCATGGCTTACAAGATGAGTTTTCCTCATTGCATGGTTGAAAGAAAAGTCTGACCTACACAATGATTGAAAAAGTGAGTTGTGGTAGAATGAGCCAGACTTAGGACCTCATCACATGGAGGTCCTTAAACCGGGGTACAGCAGGGGAATATATTGTGTAGTGGGGCAAATCCACCGGACAGCAAGGGGAAATGGTGTTAACATCACTCCCTTCTCCATCACATGGAGCAAACTGCTGCTGCCCAGCTTAGGTAATGATAACACCAGAGGTGGCGCTAGGTAATTTTCAACGGCAAGCAAACAGTATTTTGGCGCCCCCAACCAATCACTGATATATATTTTCTGTTCGTTGTGGGAGTTCTGTGTGCCATATTTGGTTCAATTCCATCATTGGTGGAGTTCAGAATGCTCTTTGATTGTAGGTGAACTATACACCTCAGTAACTACAACTCGCATATGTCAAGGTCTATTTTCCCCCAAGAGCGCCTCAAGAGCACCCCTGGGCAAAATCAACTATACTGCAAATGCTTACTTTGCGTAATGGGTTGAGCCGCCCCTGGATAACACGGGTAGCTGCCTGTGTTCTCAGGGCTCTGTCCTACGATGCTGCCAGGAAGTGGCCCTGCATCATGTGATGGACTTCATCCTGGCTCTATCTGGAAACATCTTAGAACAGGGCAAAAGCCCCATGTGCTAAGATTGTTACTCATCATAGCTTGCTAACAGGATACAATTTTTTATTTGGGTGAATGTGGTTATAGATTTCCCTTCACAGTCCACAAGAAGATAGGAAGAAGTCGCAATGTGTACATTCTTATTCCCCTCTTTTACCCAACACCTAAATAGAGAAAGATTTACATATGCAAATGTGACTACAGATGCAGCTGGGAGCATTGCATTTTTTGTCTCAAGACAAATTCACACTTCTGTCATTATAACAGCAAGTGGTATATTCATGCTTGGTTTAGTGGTGTGGAAAAAAGCAATCAAAGACCAGCTATTATTAGAGATGGGCAAGGTCCCCTATGATTAGCTCTGAAATGCCAGTAAATGAGGAAAGGAGAGGAGAAAGAAGTCCTTCCTCGTTTCCCTGCATCCTGCTGGTGCTGCTCTTATTAAGACTGCTTACAAGAGAAAATGAGAGGAGTTTGCTTGGTGGAGGCAAGCAACTAGCAGAAATTACAGGGACTAGTAGTGATGAAATAGCAAGGGAATAAATGGGCAATTCTTCAGATTTTGGCAAAGCAAATTTATTTTAATCTCCCAAATTCTTCTCTAGCTCTGAAATTGAGGTGATAGAAGTTCATTGCTATCTGTACCTCTCATAATATATACAACATTCTTTGCGTGCAAATGCACTATGAAATCTTTCAAAGCATTATATAACTGGAAATGACAACTGGAACGGAATATGGACTACGAGATTGGTTATGATTCTACAATAAGACGGAGCGGATTATTTTAGTGTAATTAGATGATTGTGTATTAGTGATATGTTGGTTTTTGTCGTCGTAGCTTATTGTAAAATGTGTTTTTTATATGTTGTACACCGCCGCGAGTCGCCCTAGGGCTGAGAGCGGCGGTTAACAAATGCAGCAAATAAATAAATAAATAAATTATTTGAATTGGCACCCAGTTAGACAATATTTTCCCCTTTTTAAGAATTTCTTAAGGTTCATTTATGTGACCAAATGTTTGATAGCATCATGGTTTGTACAGGTACCAGTTCTACATTTTGACTATAAAATGCCAATAATGCCTATATTGCAATCCAAATACTCCTAGTACAATACAGTTCTTACCCCCCCCCCCCCTCAAATGTATGGTATAAAGACAATCCAAATTGATGAGTAGTAACATCAGACTGGCAACAAATATCCGCCTAGTCAAAGCCATGGTATTCCCTGTAGTAACCTACGGATGTGAGAGCTGGACCTTAGGGAAGGCTGAGCGAAGGAAGATAGATGCTTTTGAGCTGTGGTGCTGAAGGAAAGTTCTGAGAGTGCCTTGGACTGCGAGAAGATCCAACCAGTCCATCCTCCAGGAAATAAAGCCCGGCTGCTCACTGGAGGGAAGGATACTAGAGACAAAGTTGAAGTACTTTGGCCACATCATGGGGAGACAGCAAAGCCTAGAGAAGACAATTATGCTGGGGAAAGTGGAAGGCAAAAGGAAGAGGGGCCTACCAAGGGCAAGATGGATGGATGGCATCCTTGAAGTGACTGGACTGACCTTGAAAGAGCTGGGGGTGGTGATGGCCGACAGGGAGCTCTGGCGTGGGCTGGTCCATGAGGTCACGAAGAGTTGGAGACGACTGAACGAATGAACAACAACAACATCAGGCAATGGCAAACCTCCATTGAACTATTTTTGCCAAGATAGCCCTATGATAGTGTTGCCTTAAGGTCACCATAACTCAAAAATGACTTGAAGGCACACAACATACAAACCTGTGTTAATTGATTTGGGACTCAGTTGCTCTCTTTTGGTTTTATAATAGTATTGGCTGTTCTTGTCTTAGTGAATTTCATTGCAGCTCAACTTATTGTTTTATTATTCTGCAATAAGCAACATTTCTGATTCCAAACAACGTATTTTGAATAAATAAATAAATAAATAAATAATGTATTATGGCATCAAGGAATGTTGGGTTTATCAGGTGCAAAGCAACTGTCATCTCCAGAGCGTGGAAACTTTCCTTTTAGCTCATGTCTGAAAAATTATACTTTTTTTAATTCCAAAATTTTGCAGATTTCATATTTGGAATAAAAAGAATATGTGGTTTAAAAAAATACTTGTGGGAGGAAGCAAAGGAGACAGGCTCCTCATCCCAATTCTAATCCAATATGTAATCATTGTACTATATGGTTCTGGATCCATGCCTTGAATGTCACCTGATCTTCTGAATAATGGTTTCTACTTCCACAGTTTTAAGCCCCTTTCCCAAGGCTAGAGGGATCTTAGCAAATGGGTATGGGGGCCACGTAATGCAAATGAATACTGGACAGAAGTGTTCAGGATTTGCTTGAAGCTGAGCTTGTTTGTGGTCCCTTCTGCTTTTCCATTTACCATGGTAGCAGACACTGTAAATTCAAGTGTGAAGGAACCATGCCTGAGCAATTATCTTCTGTCACAGGAGTTGCAATCTGCATCATTAGCCAGACATTAATGTTGGCAGAAGAACAAGACAAGAAGAGGACGTGTTTAATATAAACACTAGGAAATGGCAGCAAGCCTAAGTATGCATTTTAACCCTCTTCGTTCTTTTATTATCTCCCCATTTGGCTGAACTTAATAGAGTTAAATAATACATGCAGCATAATTAAAGGGACACAATACAGATCCCTATATCTGTCTATTTTACAATATTGTTCCAATATAAGTGCCCTTGGGTTCAAGGCAAAAACAGCCAATGGTTTAGTTTTGTTGGATAAGAGCTGGAGATTTGATACAGGCATTGTTTTCTGTGAGTACAACAGTCCTTTTAGTTAAACTGATTTTGATAGCACAGTAAAAACCTGTGAATGAAGATGCGAATGTGGTAAGCAAACATGCCCTGAGCAATAACACCTCCTCTACTGTATTATCTTTGACTCTCAGAAACAAAACTGTCAATCCAAACATCAGTAGCTAGTCTGTCACAATAAAATCACTGCCACAATTAATGCCAGCTCCTCTGAAATATAAGGCATTGTATGATACAGCGCAGCTGCTTTCTCCAAGTGTTTCCTACTTTTTACAGAGCCCAGGAGAACAGCAAAGTGGCAATTATAGTATAGGAATATGTTTTTCTTAGAAAAGTAGAACTGGAGGGAAACAGTGACTGAAGCAAATATTTGTGAATTTGACACAGCAATTGAAGAATACATGGTTTCATGAAATTGCTGCTTCCCTGATTCTTTTCTGAATCTTCAGCACATTAACTTGGGAATACGTTCTGTGTTTTCTGATAAGCATAGGAGGTATTGTTCTCTAGCATCAACCCCCCCCCCCCCCTCGAAATGGCATGGGGCATCTTTTAAGCTTTTATGCTAACTTTTGAACAAACTTCCTTTGGGGTTTTACAGCATATTCTTGGTTATTTTGTCTTTTCAATTAAAAATCAATGAATTGAAACTAAACATTTGAATTAATAAAAATTATTGTTGTCATTTCAAGCCAGGGCTATTAAAGGAAATTTAAAATCCCTATTAGCATAATTTATTTGAATGGAAATTGGCATGGAAGTCATAAGAGTAAATGGCAGACTGTTGCCTTAACAGTTTTAGGGATTGGGGCACACCGACCTAAGAATCAGAAGAGCACTTTCAGCTTATCATAGTGATACTGAAAAGCAACTTATATATGTTTCTTTATGACATGTGACCATGGTAAGGAGAAGAGCAGTGTCTTATTATTTTAGTTTTACCACCTTTACTACCTACAGAACATCTCATCCCCTTCTCAAACTAAACTGGAGTGTACAGTATTCCTTTGCAACACCTTTTTAATGTAATGAAACAGAGTACTTTCATGTATATTTGCTAATACTTTAAAGTCTGTATTTGCTTTAAAGAGAATTTGACTGTTGGAAGAAAAATAACAATGTGGGGAACAGCTGAAGATGTGTTGGATGAAAATGAAAGGGCATGGGCAATTACAGTGTCAATGGGGGCAGTGAACCACTTCTGGAATTTAGTCTGAACTGTAAAAGAACTGCCCAAGGTGTTGAAACCTATTTTCCCCAAATAGGTTTGGCAACATGGATAGCTTCTTGAAAGTTCAGGCTAAAGTATGGACTGTATTTACTACTCTATTTCCATCAGAGGCAAACATCTCCCCTAGTGAAAATCATTTTCCAAGTCAGAGAGAATTTTAGATGAGATAAAGGTTCATAGGAAACTGCAAATGTAAGATGAAGAAGGAGTGGGGAGGAGAGATGAGAGAGCTTGAGAGAGAGCTTGAGAGAGAGAGAGATTAATCCCTCTCTTGAATGCGAAGAGTGTTTGAGACTGACAGATGGGTTGTAAATACTCAAAACCAAGGACAGGAGCTGGGAAAAAGACAGTTTTGTGATTGAAGTGTGATTGTGATTGAGGTAGTAGGCTTCTCAACCAAGGTGACTGTTTTTGCACTGGGGTGGAAGCAGACATGAAGGGGGGAGAGAACTCTACACAAGGGTACTGCACTTCACATCAGCCTAGACTGGGACTGAAGTTTTAGACTTGATAAGTGATATCCAGGTCCCCGTGGGCCTCTACTGGCAGGGTCAGATTCAGTGCCTGCTTTCTAAGTGAGACATCGGAAGGAAACAGAATGGTAGTGAAAAAAAGACTCTTTAGTCCTTATTAAAATTATTGAGCTGTCTTGAAGTGGTGAGCAAAGTAGCCATGTGACTGGCAGTTAATCACTTTATGGTGAAGTGTGACTGATGCTGATAATAACAACAACCACAACTCTTCAATAGCAAATCAACCAGAAAAGTCTGTATTCTAAGAAAAAAAAAAGAAAAGGCTGGGAAAACATCTTAGATCTAGGAGAACAATTTCAGTACAGTTTCTTTCAGAACAAGATTCTCTCAGCTCTTCCAGTATCGAGCAATTATTTCATACAGATGTTAAAATGTGTGTTGGGCAGTTGGAGACAAGGCATAATAATTTCTTTCAATGTGGCAACATAGATATATAAAAGGTGTCCCAAAACAATTTATGCACCCTTAACAGCTTATAATTGGGGGGGGGGGGGGGGGGAGAGAGATTGCAACATTTTCTTAAAACATAAACACTCTTTACAGGTTTAAAGATTCCAGTCGTAGAGAAGTGTTATGAAATTACAAGGGAAACTTTAAGTGATATATGCAATTGTGGGATTCAGTAAACATTGCTGTGCAGGGACAACAATTTTAACATCTTACACAAGTTGATAATTTAAGATGCAATTTGAACCTGATTAAATTATCGTTATAACATGTATTTTTCAATATGAATGTATTTACTGTAGCCTTCAAATAATTGCCAAAGCTACTACTAGCTGTACAAGTGTGTACACATTTTAAATACACTGTAGTAATTTAAAATGTACTAGACATTTTGCAAAATAATTAACCCCTACCCAATGGCTAATTATTTTACAAAATGTCTAGTACATTTTAAATTATGGTAAAGATCTGCCTAGTCAAAGCCATGGTATTCCCTGTAGTAACCTACGAATGTGAGAGCTGGACCTTAGGGAAGGCTGAGCAAAGGAAGATAGATGCTTTTGAGCTGTGGTGCTGGAGGAAAGTTCTGAGAGTGCCTTGGACTGCGAGAAGATCCAACCAGTCCATCCTCCAGGAAATAAAGCCCGACTGCTCATTGGAGGGAAGGATACTAGGGACAAAGTTGAAGTACTTTGGCCACATCATGAGGAGACAGCAAAGCCTAGAGAAGACAATTATGCTGGGGAAAGTGGAAGGCAAAAGGAAGAGGGGCCAACCAAGGGCAAGATGGATGGATGGCATCCTTGAAGTGACTGGACTGACCTTGAAGGAGCTGGGGGTGGTGACGGCCAACAGGGAGCTCTGGCGTGGGATGGTCCATGAGGTCACGAAGAGTCGGAGACGACTGAACGAATGAACAGCAGCACCCAATGGCTTTTATCTAGAAACAGAAACTGAATGTATTGGTGGAGGGGGGGGGGGACAATAGTTAAAGAATTTTGTGTGAGTGTATTTCTTGTTTGGTTTACTTTAGAAATTGAAAGCTGTCTACTGACAAGTCAAGCCTACAGGTGTGTCCTGTTGTGCTAAAAAGGACTTGCTCTTGGATGGCATCCTGGGAAGGATTTTGCAGAAATTTAGTTATTCTGAATTTGATAGTTCTTCTATCTCCTGAACCTTGGGACTATTAGGTGTCAAATTTCAAAGCTGCATTAAGAAAAATCATACCCATTCCGCTGTTTTTCAGTTGTGTATTGTTATTTAACCCTACTCTTGCTGTATAGGTCAAATATTCTAGAATACTTGGTATTGAAATGTGAAAAAGAAACTAGATAGTGAGAGTGACAAACATAAAATTAAGAGAAAAAATCAAAAGGTATCAACATTTTGATTTTCCTTTCTTGCTCAACATGACTAATATTATAAAATCCTACATCATCTTGGTTATGGTGGTGGTATGTGTGTGTACCTTCAAGTTTTCAGTTTACCTATGGAGATCCCAAGAATTTCATATTTTTGTTTGACAAGGAATAGCCTGAAGCATCTGGTATTTATTGGTGTCTCCTATACTAACCAGGAGTGACTCTGCTTAGCTTCCAAGATCAGATGGTATTTGATGCCATTTATTGGCAGGGGGTTGGTCTGGATGGCCCATGAGGTCTCTTCCAACTCTATGATTCTATGATTTTGGCCCCATATTGGTGGAATCTCACAGGTCATTTGGAAGTGTCTCCTGAATTAGGTAAATTAGTTCTCACCTGTTTGGCCAACTAGGAATTGTTATTCAAAAAGTAACCTTTGAATGCTATCTAACTGAAGTGTGAGGCATGCATGCATGTTCAACCATAAGGCCCCAGTCAGACTTGAGGTTTTGCTCTGGAATCCCAGGAAATTTCCTTGCAGTTGTGTTCACTGCATAAATGTTTGCACAATAGTTTGTTGACCTGATGGTAAGTGTCTTACCTTGGTTGCTTTCCCCCTACTTCTCCTGGGCCCACAGAAACTGGCCTAGTTCCAATCACAAACAAGTTTGTGCAATTTTAATTTGAAATGAAACAATAGGATACTTGCGTAGAGCTCTCTCCTGGTTTCATTCCATGAGACTACATTAGCCACAGCTAGAGCAAACTGACTCTGTCATTCAGCCTTTTAATCTTCTCCAGTTCCAGTTCAAAATAGTCCTTTAGTTCAGCTTGCTTATGCTTCCCTCCTCTTGATTGCTTTCTGCGCTTTCTTTATTTGCCCATATTGGCTTGCTTTGCCACAAAGTGTATTTATTGCTTGCTGGCACACATAAATGCTCAGACATACATTCAATTACCTTTGAACAATTTCCATTTACTTTCTGGTTTTTTGTTTTCTCCCATTCAATTTCACCCCAGCTACGGCATTCTTCTGAATGTGTTCGAATGACACATTCTCTTTTTCTAGCTCTTCTTTAATTAAGTGCTCACACTAAATTCTGGTCAGTAGAATTCAGATGTTCTCCTATTGTCTGTATATCTTTTTCTGGGACTGTAAACTTGCCCAAAAGCACGCACAAAGGTACTATGGATTTAGCATGAACTTTTTTCTAATGTTTATCTTTGCATTCTGATATGTATAGCATTGTTAACCTTCTTCTTAAAAATTTGTTAAAAGAATGGGCAAACAATGAACTTTGCAGAGCAAGCAATGGAAAGAAAATGTTTTCCATCCAGGAACCTCAGAATTCTCCTGCTGATATATTTTCCCATACTAAAATCAAAATTGTCTGGTTATTCTACTAAGGTTTACATTCTAATTTTTTGTTTATGCTTACCATTCCTGATCCTAAATCCTAAATAGGGTTTGTCCTCTAACATCATTGATTGTCAGCAAGATAACACTAAGTCATGTTAAGCAGATGTTCCTTGATTAATCTCTCCCCCTCCCCCCCCCCCCCGAATGTACATACCTCTATATTTACAGAATTGAGGCTTCTAGAGCAGACCTAGACTATTTCTAACTTATCAAGTTGAAGGCCATGGAAATCATTATGTTTTATAGTTAGACAAGGGACACAGAGGTTTTTTTAAGGGTGATAATAGATAGCTGGTGAGTTGGGGTTCATGTTGGGTTTTGAGCTTCAGTATTTTCCTTAGTTTTAGATAACCTTAATCTTTAGTTACTAGCATTAGCTTTCATTGATGTAAGTCTGCAAGACTTTTAGTATCAACTTCTTTCTCTCAGTCTCAAAGATGCTACAAGATCCCTTTGTATACTGAATCAGACTGTTCTGTTTTTGAATTTTGTCTTAATTATTCACATGCATGTCAAGATGCACCAATATATTTTTGAAGCAAAGAAAATAAAGAATGAAACATATGATCAATTACTGTGGATTTTAAAGTCAATTTGAATGAACAAGGTTCTGAGTTACAACAGGGTTACTGAAAAACAAAAGTTGAATAGCATACTTGAGGCAAAGAGAAAGGTAGGAGTAACCATGTTGACCTTAACATCTAAAACACAACTTGGTTGACTTAATAATGATATCAGTACTTTGAGGTTCTGAAGGTTTTTAAAACTATAATGCATTTTGGATTTGCCTATATCTTAGGTAAACAGTGGTGCGAAACAACACAAACATCAAAAAAATCCTAATAAGGACTGAGGATGCTTGCTCTCCACTGAATACAAGGAACAGTGAATGGAATAGAATATCCAGCAAGAAGATATGGCTGGCTGGAATACTGAGTTGGAGCATTCTATCTCACAGTACTCAAGCTCCCAATTGAGTGTGTTTGTATTGACTTATTCAGGTATTTTGAAATTATATTTGTGGAAGACTCACGGAACTGTGTTTTCCTATAATTCCACAAAGCATGGTTCCTCCCATACTACTTTGTTGGTTTGGTGCCACTTATAAGTAAGGAAATCAGCACTTACTGACATTTCCTCAGGACCTTATCATAAAGACCATTGAAATCACCATGGATCATGGCAAATCCAGTGGTGCCCATCGGGGGGGACGGGGGACATGGAGAAATGGAGAACCCTTTGCTCCACTCCCCACATTGCCTGACTCAGCAGTCCCCATTCCTTGGGGAGAAGCATCAACCACCCAGATTCCCTTCATTGTTGCTGGTGTGACATGAGAAGGCTCCTGTGTTGCCACAGTGGCAACATACACCAGTTCTGCTATAGTTTACCTACAGAGTCCTACTGGAAGTTCCTCTGTGTGATGGGATGGGAGCCAGCAGGCTCTGTGGATAAACTACAGTTGAACTGGCGTATTACACCAAAGTAAGCCCCATCTGATGAGATTATATATCTGTGCCTGGCTCATGATAATTTGCCTCATGGAAACCTTTTTTTTTTTTTTTTTGCTCTCCCTGTCCTAACATTGCCTTCTCATTTAATTCTCTTTCCAGATATACAGGTGTTTGGACCCAGAATAGTAATTAATCTGCTTCAGTGTGGCATAGAAAGGATATATCAAGTTTCTATTTTATGATGAACTAGATAATTTTTTATAATGAAAACATTGACTGAACTATTCAGCTGAACCACAGTAATCCTTTGTCTAGAGAAACACTATATTTAGTTTGCTAGTCAGGACACTGGTAAATGTGAATTTGCCCTTGAGATGCCTTCCAAAAGCTGCAACACTGTCACATGTAAAAATGCAAAGAAATTACTTTTAGCTAACTGGATTTGGTCAAGTTTTCCACACCATGATCACTTATGCTGATGTTAGTGGTGGTAGTGAAATGTGTAACTATGCTTCAACAGTCCTGTGCCTAATGGCATCAAGCAGGCAAAATTCCATGGTTGTTTCCTTCTTTGTCTTTTCTACTCTTGCTTTATCATCTACAGACTGATATTCCCAGATGTGACTCCACTTCTTTCCAAATATATCTTCCTGTATTCGTTATGTCACCAATGGTAGCAGACATGTCTTTGTCTCTTTCTTAATGTAATTCACTTAACAGACACCATTGTCTTCACTAAAGATCCTCATAGTGATCATGATAATGATTCTACTCATCAGCTTTCTCATAGAATAATAGGTACTTTCTGAATAAAACCACCAATTCCAGCTGAGATACAGTATACTTGTATATGCTGAAACTTTAAATTGGTCCTGGTTGTTTTTAACCCACATAAAAAATCCTTATTGTAAATGAATATCAGAAGACCGCATATGATGGAAAAGAGATATCATGGATATTGTGAAGGAAATCATTGCAAGGAGGGTCATCCTATTCTTCACCCTCATGTGCATGGTTTTGACCTTCCCTATACAAAAAATAAAATTATCTTACCCTTTCCATTTGCTACATATTTGGATCAAGAGAATTGCCAAATTCCTAACCTCTTAAATTATATTCTCTGCTTGTTTGAAATGAAATATTTCAATCAGTCTACACATCTCCCCATACTGAATAGCTCCACATGCACTAAATAATATCTGTGCTGTCACACGCTGGGCCTGAAATAATGTCTGTTTACAGGACGTGCCTTCTGTAAGCCCAACGGGATGCCGGAGTGCCTCAGTTGAAGGGCCCTTTAGATTTCCCAACACAAAGTTCTATTGAGGCTCAAAATAAATTCAACAAAGTTCTTTATTTGGGTTAAATCTTCAAACAAATGAATTAAATGCTTTATAACCTTGGAATACTGGTAGCTTTCTCAATCTGCCAACAAGGGGCAGGCAACTGGTGGTAAACTGTTCTTTTCTTCCTTAGAGAAATCTTCTGACCCCTCCTTGGGCAATCTTTCTTTACCTTGCTGGCGTGAGGCCCCAACTCCCGGCTCCAAGCTACTTTAAGGTAACCCGAGAGGTCCTTTACCAGACACGATTTCTGTAGATCTGCCAAGCTGAAAGGTGTCCTTTAGATTACTCCACAAAGGCTGTAGGAACTGTCCTGTTGCCCCAGCAAAGGCTGGCTGTATTCCCCCAGCAAAAGCTGTGGAACTATTCCTTTACTCCCCCAGCAGAGCTGTGAGTAGTGAAGCCTTTGTGCAGGTGGGGTAGAGAAACCCACTTGTCCTACTGTTAGGCTCCAAACAGTGAGACTGACCAAAAGTCCTCCTTTGCCTCCAAAACCCTGGGAAAAGGACGGGTCTAAAGACTCAAACGATGATTGCCAGGTTGCTGGCCCTATGACTGCAACTTGGGGAAGCTACCTGATTGCAAAAAGCATGGCTTAAATAAATTCATACAAACTAACAGTGCAAGAAAAAGAGGTTCAAATCTCCTGGCACTGCTGTGCCAGCACAATATCTAGTGCAGTTTTCTGCAATAAAGAAATAAATACGTCTGAATCTACTGTATCCTACTTGATCTCTCGACTTTAAATCATTGCGGTTTGCACTGAGCTCAGCCAAAATACTAAACACACCAGAGCATGACTATTACTTAGGGACTGTAAGTCTTTTGTTTTTAAAGATACATCAGAGACTGCCATCCTTTTTCTCAGGGGAGCTCATGACAGAGCTTGCTGGTTCCTTGCAAGCAAATTGGCTTCCATTCCACTTCACCTGTTCTTATCTTAAGATTTTGTTCTAACATTGGCTTCTCAATATTTCTGAGAAAGTGAATGGCCATCTATTTGTTAAACCGAAACCCTCTATTTGACAGGGGAATAATTTAAGCAATGAGGTGGCATTGTTATTATCCAATTACAGTATAATGCAATTTTCAGTGGAAGAAAATGTGGAAACTTTTCTCTTTGATTCATTCTAGGTCTAGGATTTCCCTACATTTTTCATTCAGACTATTTTAATTTAGCTTAGTGAATCAAGTTGCATTTACTAAAGTATTCCTCCCCATTAGTTTGCGATGTGTTGTACTGTTGTCTTCCATCAGGCAGAACATCTAAACATTGTTCATGATTTTTAAAGTTTTTTTTTTCTTAAGTGTTCAAGAGCTAGTGACAGTATAAGAACATGCTTAGGTCCACTTTAGCTCTTCACTGCAGAAAAGGAAGAGTACTTAGTCTACCTCCTTGTATCTTTCTGTCAGGTCCCTTCTACATACAGTGCCATATAAAATCCAGATTATATGCTTTGACCTGGATTATATGGCAGTGCAGACTCATATAATCCAGTTCAAAGCAGATAATGTGGATTATCTGCTTTGATAATCTGAATTATATCACAGTGTAGAAGTGGCCTCAATTGCCTCACATGGAGAGCAATTTTCTGAAGAAGTGAGCCTCCCTTATATGTGAAGGCTCTGGATTGCATAGGAAAACTTGCACATGTAGGGAGCTCTTCTCTTCAGTATATGATAATTATAAGAAGAGAAACACAGAGAATTTTCTCATTAATAGAGTTTTTGTACATATTACATGAATATTCAGTATGAAATTTCAGTAAACTCCAGATAGTGGAATCAATCAGATTGGGCTTGTGACAGGCAACTGCTTGCTGAGCCCTAGCTGGTGAGTAGGTGAGTTAAACTGCATCTTATAATGCTTACTGAATGCAAATGTCAGTACTTCTGAGTAAAAATGTTAACTGAAAAGGCCATCTAGTCCTACTACCTGCCTTGCAGAAATACACAGGTAAAGTACTCCTGAGAAATGGCCTCTGCCTAAAGACCTGAAGGATAGTCCACCACTCTCTGATGCATTCTATTGTCAAACAGCTGTTACTGATGTGACATGTTTAGAAGAAATCTCTTTTCTTGCAATTTTAATCGACTGTTTCATGTTCTAGATTTTGAAGTTACAGAAAACAAACTCCATTTTCTGCATGACATACCTTAAGATATTGAGCCCCCGGTGGCACAGTGGGTTAAACCCCTTTGCTGGCAGGACTGAAGACTGACAGGTCGCAGGTTCAAATCCGGGGAGAGGCGGATGAGCTTCCTCTATCAGCTCCAGCACCTCATGCGGGGACATGAGAGAAGCCTCCCACAAGGATGATAAAACATCAAATCATCCAGACGTCCCCTGGGCAACATTCTTGCAGATGGCCAATTCTCTCACAACAGAAGCGACGCTCCTGACACGACAACCCCCCCCCCTTAAGATATTTAAAAATGGGTGTCACGCCACCTCTCAATCTTCCTTTCTTCAGATTAACAATCCCAACTTCCTAAGCCATTTCTTACAGGACTTGGTTTGCAGACTTTTTACTGCCATGGTTGCTTTCCACTAAACACATTCCAGTTTGACAATATCTTGTGTTGTGGTGGCCAGTAGGCCTGGGTAACAACGCAAAAATTTGTTTCTAAAATCGATTTGTAATTGGGGTGTTTTTTGTTTCGATATTTAAAATAATTACAAAATTTTCCCTTAAAAAAGTTCAGTATTTACGAAATTTCGTAAATATTTACGAATCGATTCGTTAAGATGGCGGACCCCCCGCGCATGCGCAAACCACTTCCGAAGCTTCGTTATTGGTGCGGGGGCCGATTCGTTAAGGTTATAACGAATCGATTCGTTAAGATGGCGGACGCGATTTGCGCATGCGCAAAAACGACTTCCGAAACTTCGTTATTAAATACGAATCGATTCGCTATTAAATTAATAACGAATCGATTCGTTAAAATGGCGGACGCGATTGCGCAATGCTAAATGCTCTATAAACAAAATCATTTCATAAAATAAATCAAATAAAATAATCAAATAGAACAAGATATTAAGATATTAAATAAAAAAGTAATAAGATAAAGTAGCCAAAACTGAGTCAATTTAATAATATAATGAAATAAACAATAATATAATAATAAAATTTAAATAAATAAAATATAAAAAATAATAAATAATAATAATAATAAATAATAATAATAAATAAAATTATATAATATATATACAATATAAAATAAAATAAAATAATATAATATAATAATATATTATTATATATATTATATAAATGAAATAAATAATATAAATATTTAAATAAAATATAATTAAATTTATAAAATATTTATAAAATATAATTATAAATAATAATAAAAATAATATATAAAATTAAATTATACATTATTAATATATAAAAATAATGTTATTATAAAAACTTAGAAAGTAAATATAAGAAATAAATAAAGAAAAAGTAACAAAAAGTAACAGAAATTGCACTTTGAAAAAACTCTGAAAATTATCTGGGAAGTATTGCATACATACTAATTTCTGTAGCAGTATTGCAAGTTAAGTAAGAAGCACTGTATTACAGCACTTTGTGTTGGCAAAAAGAGCGCACTGGTTGGAACTACACAAATGATGAGCGAGCAGTGTATGTAGCACTTTGTGTTGGCAAAAGGAGCGCACTGGTTGGAACTACACAAATGAGGAAGCACTGTATTATAGCACTTTGTGTTGGCAAAAAGAGCGCACTGGTTGGAACTACACAAATGACAAATGCACACACAGCCACCGAAGACTCTTTTATTTTTTTAAAATATTTTTTGTATTTTTTTTAAGAATAAAAGACAGGTATTTTTAAAAAATATTCAAAAATGGAAAATTAACCAAAAACTGGCCCTGATGTGAAGCAAACACAGCCAGGACACAGGGCAAATGAGAGCACAGAGCAACAGAAGATTCTTTTCTTTTTTTAGAATATTTTTTGATTTTTTTAAGAATAAAACACGGGTATTTTTAAAAAATATTCAAAAATGGAAAATTAACCAAAAACTGGCCCTGATGTAGAGCTAACACAGGCAGGAGACAGGGCAAATGAGAGCACACACCAACAGAAGAGTCTTTTCTTTTTTTAGAATATTTTTTGTATTTCTTTTAAGAATAAAAGACAGGTATTTTTAGAAAATATTCAAAAATGGAAAATTAACCAAAAACTGGCCCTGATGTGAAGCAAACACAGCCAGGACACAGGGCAAACGAGAGCACACAGGAACAGAAGATTCTTTTCTTTTTTTAGAATATTTTTTGATTTTTTTAAGAATAAAACACGGGTATTTTTAAAAAATATTCAAAAATGGAAAATTAACCAAAAAATGGCCCTGATGTAGAGCTAACACAGGCAGGAGACAGGGCAAACGAGAGCACACACCAGCAGAAGAGTCTTTTCTTTTTTTAGAATATTTTTTGTATTTTTTTAAAGAATAAAAGACAGGTATTTTTAGAAAATATTCAAAAATGGAAAATTAACCAAAAACTGGCCCTGATGTAGAGCTAACACAGGCAGGAGACAGGGCAAACGAGAGCACACACCAACAGAAGAGTCTTTTCTTTTTTTGGAATATTTTTTGTATTTTTTTAAAGAATAAAAGACAGGTATTTTTAGAAAATATTCAAAAATGGAAAATTAACAAAAAACTGGCCCTGATGTAGAGCTAACACAGGCAGGAGACAGGGCAAACGAGAGCACACACCAACAGAAGAGTCCTTTTTTTTTGGAATATTTTTTGTATTTTTTTTAAGAATAAAAGACAGGAATTTTTAAAAAATATTCAAAAATGGAAAATTAACCAAAAACTGGCCCTGATGTAGAGCTAACACAGCCAAAAGACAGGGCAATCGAGAGCACACACCAACAGAAGACTCTTTTCCAACCAAGCCAACCCAATGCAAATCTTTTCCTTACCAACCAAGCCAACACAAAGCAAGCAGCCCTCCCGGACCTCTCTCCTCCCTCGCCTCCGCGCAACAAATGAGCTCTGCGGCCACGCGGAGCCGCTTTTAAAGGCCTTGCCGGCCAATCAGACACTGCCACGGTGCACTGCTTGCTTGCTGATTGGCTCCAGCCTCCCAGGGCACCAGCATCCTCCATCCCATTTCCGAAACGGGCGGAAGCTCGTTAAAAGTATGGGGGATGCCGTTTCGTTATTTTAAAACCCTTCCGGGTTTGAAAATGTGTTTTGTAATCGTTTTGTAATTATTAAAAATAACGAATAATTAACGAATTACAAAATTAATGAACGAAACCGCCCAGGCCTAGTGGCCAGATCTGGAAACAGTATTGCAGATGACCTCTTGACCTGGACACCATACATCTGCCCATGATAGCACTGCATTGGCTTTTTGACCACTGCATCACACTGTTGGCTCATGTCTAGCATGTGATCCACTAAAACAGCTAGATCTTTTTCCATTAACTATTGTGAAAACGTGTTGCCCATCTTATTTTTATGCATGTCGTTTTTCCTGTTTAAACATAATATCTTACATTTATCTGTGGAGAAGCTCATTCGTTGAGTTTTGGCCCTGCTCTCCAATCTGTCACAGTCATTTTGAATTCTGATTGGTTACGTTCATGTTTTCAAGCTTTTGGATGTTTTCAAGCAACAACCCTGGGATTAGAGTTTCTTGCTTTTTCCTTAAGTGATTTTTAGTATTCCTATTTCACAGTTGATCCTTGCTTTTTGTTAAGCTTCTAGAAATCTAGCTCATGGGTGTATTTTGAAACTGTTTTTATATTAGATACGCTTTTCTTAATACATTTATTGTTCTTCATCTATGTGGTATTTTGTTGAAAAGGGGAGCAAGTAGGTGGCTGGGCTACAACAACACCATTTCTATGGGCTTCTTTCCCTCTCAAGCCCCATTCTCATGTGGGCTGCTTTCCTTCCAGGCCCTGTTTTTAAGACATTTCTATGGCCTGCTTTCCTTCCCAAGCTCCATTCTTAAGAAGACCTCCAATTGGAAGAAACCACTACTTCACTGTAGTGAGCCCCGGTTAGCATCCTGGCTGCTGCCCGTTGGACCAGTTGGAATTTCCGAGCCATTTTCAAGGGCAGCCCTACGTAGAGCGCATTGCAGTAATCCAATCTAGAGGTGACCAAGGCATGGACCACCCCGGCCAGATCAGCCTTCGCAAGGTACGGTTGCAGCTGGCGCACAAGTCTCAGTTGTGCAAAAGCCCTCCCGGACACTGCTGACGCCTGAGCCTCAAATGTGAACGATGAGTCCAAGAGGATTCCCAAACTGCGGACCTGTGGCTTCAGGGGGAGTGTAACCCCGTCCAACACAGGTAGCCACCCTATACCCCGTTCCGGTTTGCGATCAACCAAGAGGACCTCTGTCTTGTCAGGATTGATCTTCAGCTTGTTCCTCCTCATCCAGATAGACACAGCGGCCAGGCACTCGTCCAACACCCGAGAGGCCTCCTTGGAGTTAGGTGGAAAAGAGTAGTAGAGTTGTGTGTCATCTGCATAGAGATGGCACCCAACTCCAAAACTCCGGATGACCTCTCCCAGCGGTTTCATGTAGATGTTAAAGAGCATGGGAGACAGAATAGAGCCTTGCGGGACCCCACAGGTCAAAGGCCAGGGATCCGAGCAGGCGTCTCCCAGCTTCACCATCTGGGTTCATCCCTCCAGGAAGGACCGGAGCCACAACAGAACAGTGCCCCCGAGACCCATCCCAGAGAGATGACCCAGAAGGATACCATGATTGATGGTATCGAAAGCCGCTGAGATGTCCAAGAGAACTAACAGAGTCACACTCCCCCTGTCCAGCTCTCTGCGGAGGTCATCCACCAAGGCGACCAAGGCTGTCTCGGTGCCGTGACCAGGCCTGAAACCAGACTGTGACTGATCTAGGTAGTTGATGTCATCCAGAAAGCCCTGGAGCTGAGAGGCGACCACCCTCTCCAGCATGTTACCCAAAAAAGGGAGGTTGGAGATTAGCCTGTAATTGTTCAGCACCGTGGAGTCAAGGGAAGCCTTTTTGAGGAGTGGGCGAACCACAGCCTGTTTCAGATTAGATGGAAAAATCCCTTGCTCCAACGATGCGTTAATGATCAACACAAACCAATCAACCAGCCCCTCCTTGGCCGATTTAATGAGCCAAGATGGGCAAGGGTCTAAAGACGAAGTGGTCACCCTCACAGCCCCAAGGACCTCTTCCATGGTTTCAGGAAGAGCAAGCCTAAAAGAATCCCACAAAATTGGACAAGCAGATACCTCCGTCACCTCTTCTGGCACTGTGATGAAATTGGAGTCAAGCTCAAGGCGTATCTAAGCAACTTTGCCTGCAAAGTGGTGTGCGAAATTGCGACACCGAGCAGCTGGGTTGTCAGAGGTCTCCTCCACCACAGATGGATGAAGGAGTTCTCCGACAACCCGAAACAGCTCCGATGATCTATTTGCTGTAGACGCTATACGGGTGGTCATGAATGATTCCCTGGCCACCCGTATAGCCACAGAGTATGCCCTAAGAGAGGCTTTAGCCCGTGCTCGATCAGACACGTCCCGAGATCTCCTCCACTTGCGCTCTAGCCCCCTTCTCGTATGCTTCATCACAACCAGCTCCTCGGTGAACCAGGGAGATGGCCTGTCACAACGCAACAATATGGAGCGTTCGGGAGCGATCATATCTATCGCCCTGGACATCTCCCTGTTGTAGAGAGCCACCAAGGCGTCGACAGAATCGCCAGACTCCAAGGCAGGAAGAACCCCAAGATTCCTCAGGAATCCATCCGGATCCATCAGTCTCCTAGGGCGGACCATTTTAGTATGTAAGATACTAGACTTTAGGCAGAAAAAATGAAATGCAAAGATACAGACTGGGGTTATGCCTGGCTCAACAATAGTACATGTGAAAAAGATCTTGGAATCTTCATTGACAACAAGTTGAACATGGGCAAACAGCATGATGCAGCATCAAAAGAGCAAATGGGATTTTGGACTGCATCGAAAGGAGTATAATGTCTAGATTGAGGGAAGTCATTGTGCCTCTCTATTCTTCTTTGGTTACACCACACCTGGAATACTGTGTTCAATTCTGGGAACCACAATTTAAAAAGAGATATTGACAAGATGGAAGGTGTCCAGAGGAGAGCAACTAAAATGATCAAAGGCCTGGAGACCATGCACTATGAGAAACATCTTAAAGAGTCGGGTATGTTTAGCCCGCAGAAGAGAAAGCTGATAGGATACATGATTGTCATGTATAAATATGTGAAGGATGTCATAAGGAAGAGGGAGAAGGCTTGTTTTCTGCTGCCCTGGAAACTAGGACTCAGAGCAACGCATTCAGAGCAACAGGGAAACAGATTCTACCTGAACATTAGGAAGAACTTGATTGTAAGAGCCGCTCAGCAGTTGAACTCTGCTTCAGATATGGTGGAGGCACCTTCCTAGGAGGCTTTTAAACAGAGGCTGGATTACCTCTGTCAGGGGTACTTTGATTGTGCTTTTCCTGCATGGCAGGGGGTTGGATTTGCCGGCCAGTGTGGTCTCTTCCAACTCTATTATTCTATTATTCTATTAGCAGGAGATGTTCAGGGTTTGAAGTGTCCTGGGCAAAGAGCTCTCTACATTATCCTTTAGGCTTACCAGCAGACAATTATGTGGGCAGCAGCAATGCTGTAAACCAGTGTTTCTCAAACTCTGCTCCTCCAGGTGTTTTAGACATTAGCTCCCAGAAATCCCAACCAGCTTACCAGCTGTTAGGAATGTAGGAGCTGAAGTCCACCACACCAGGAGGAGCAGAGTTTGAGAAACACTGCTGTAGACAATAGGAAGGACTAGATATAACTCAACTTGTGCACTTATTTCCAGAAAAGTGGCACCATTGAAGTACCTGTGTTGTTGTTGTTCATTCGTTCAGTCGTCTCCGACTCTTCGTGACCTCATGGACCAGCCCACGCCAGAGCTCCCTGTCGGCCGTCACCACCCCCAGCTCCTTCAAGGTCAGTCCAGTCACTTCAAGGATGCCATCCATCCATCTTGCCCTTGGTCGGCCCCTCTTCCTTTTGCCTTCCACTTTCCCCAGCATAATTGTCTTCTCTAGGCTTTCCTGTCTCCTCATGATGTGGCCAAAGTACTTCAACTTTGTCTCTAGTATCTTTCCCTCCAGTGAACAGTCGGGCTTTATTTCCTGGAGGATGGACTGGTTGGATCTTCTCGCAGTCCAAGGCACTCTCAGCACTTTCCTCCAGCACCACAGCTCAAAAGCATCGATCTTCCTTCGCTCAGCCTTCCCTAAGGTCCAGCTCTCACATCCGTAGGTGACTACAGGGAATACCATGGCTTTGACTAGGCGGATCTTTGTTGCCAGTCTGATGTCTCTACTCTTTACTATTTTATCGAGACTGGACATTGCTCTCCTCCCAAGAAGTAAGCGTCTTCTGATTTCCTGGCCACAGTCTGCATCTGCAGTAATCTTTGCACCTAGAAATACAAAGTCTGTCACGGCCTCCACGGTTTCTCCCTCTATTTTCCAGTTGTCAATCATTCTTGTTGCCATAATCTTGGTTTTTTTGACGTTTAGCTGCAACCCAGCTTTTGCGCTTTCTTCTTTCACCTTGATTAGAAGGCTCCTCAGCTCCTCCTCGCTTTCGGCCATCAGAGTGGTGTCATCTGCATATCTGAGGTTGTTAATGTTTCTTCCAGCAATTTTCACCCCAGCTTCGCATTCATCAAGCCCCGCACATCGCATGATGTGTACCTGTAGGTCATGTCAATTCAGGTTCTCTAGAATCCCCCTCAGTCTGAAACCTATTATGACACCTAGAGGCATAACAGGATGGTGGTCTCTGCAGAAGTTGTTATCCTCTCCCTCCTCTTCCTCCTGCCCCTCCTCCATCTTTTTCCCCAAACCAGGACTCAATGGAGCTTACAAATTAAAACAAACACAATACAGTAGACCTGCTTAATATGCAAGCTTGTTGAACGTGGTTTCAATTATACATGAAGAGCTTTGTATACCAGGTTAAGATTACATATAATTAATGTCAATAGTATAAACATGTCAATAGCAAAAATAATTTGAAATATACTAATAAAACAAAAATGGTTTTTGAAACAGTCTGCCCTCCCAACATACTGAAGATCTATTACATTGATGATAAACAGTTTTCATAGTTATAGAAGAGAAAGAAATCTTCTTCCCAAGTTTTTGTAACATTAAAAGATACTTTCCAGCATAGCTGGCATTTTCAGTATAGAATGATGTCTAGTGTTTGTTCTTTCTTTCTCTGCATCAGTCCCTACCCCCGTGCCTTTTCTTTTCCTTCTTTTCATAATTTAATGGCTTGCATAAAACAAAGGAGTGCACAGGTCTGTCAAATGGCACCTCCAGCCTTGAAGGTCATAGTTCTTAATCCTCTTAGGGGATAGAATTGGATGAGTTCCATAAACGAATAACCCAGCCAATCGCATTTCAAGTTGATGGAGGTGCTGTCCTCTAGAAGAGACATAAAAGTTAAGATCCAATCCATTTGATAGACCCCCACAGGACTTATCAAATATTGAACGGAGCTGCTAACTGGTTTTGCCCTTGTCAAATCCTTATCTCCGCAGAAGCCTCACTTACTGTGGCACAGAAATGACACAACAGATCTTATGAAAATGAGATTGCGGGTTTGAAAGGAGTCTAATTATGTTCAATAATTGCCACTGCTTTGCAAAATGGGGGGAGGGGGAGGCATGAAAAGTCAACCCACAGCGTTGAAAGCAGAATGACCCTGCATTTTAAAAAGCAAAACAAGCTGACGGATGATCATAATGCCACTGGTCTCTGCAGCGGTGACATTATTAAATGATCAGTGAGCTATTAAAGCTACAGTGCTTAGTATCTCCCCTAAAGACTCATAGTGCTAACAGGTTTCCAAATTGAGGTTTTTATTGCCAGCAGAAGGCTCTGTGTGCAGTTCTTGAAACTGCAATTATGGGGGGAATGGTTGTGAACAGACTGACACTAAACAGGAGCAACAAATCTTCTTGAGTGAAAAGTGGCAATGGATGACTCCCCCAAGTGTTTCAATATGACAGCAAAGGGTGCTATAGAAATTGGAAGAATACAGTATAATAAGGAACTGAAACGAATCAGAGATTTGGGGATTTGACTTGGATTTAAATAAGGATCAAGATTTTATGTGTCCTTATCTGACCATTTGGGATGAGTAAAAATGCACAGTTGATAGTTTTACAGGAAATGGTTTATCTCTCCTTAGGGCATTAAGGACCATTCTTCTCTGTCATATTTCTTCCAAGGGTCTTGATGCTGCTCTCCAACACAATATGTTACTTCTGCTGCTTCTCCATGAGCAAAATTGCCATCATATCTTTAGGCCAGTTAAAAAAAGAGGAAAATTAAAACAGAAGACAGTACTCATAACAAGACTTGTAATGATACTATGAGCAAAGTCATCTGTGCATCAGAGTGTGGGGAATGATATCTGGGAACATCAATAGAAAAGTGAAACTAATGTCAATAGCCATAGTTTAAATTGTTATGATGTGTTAAAAAAAAGGTTTTGTTCCCATGGAATAATTTATAACATTAGCAGCTGCAAATAGTACATGGAATAAGTGAACAAAACTGAAACTTACAAAATGAAGCAGGTAGAAGAAAGAACTAAAAGCCTAAAGGAAATTGTTGTAACTGTGCTGACTTTTGTCAGTGCAAGGACCAAACAAAAGGGACTCTAAGGAAAAAAGTCCTATTGTTTACTTTACCTATATGTGTATATTCAAGTTACTTTGTGCAAGTGTTGGATAGAAAAGCAGAGTAAAGATGGAATAAATGAATTATCATGGATTCTTGGGGTTGAGTACAAGAAAAGCAATCCAATGGAGGGAAAATGCATATTTCTGACCAAAGTATTATGATATGAAGCTACAGTATCTGTGTCAATTACAGATTTTACAGGTGGATGGTTGCAGAATGTTTGACAATTACTCCATAGAGTTGTGATCTTATAGCAAATATGGTGTTGGTGATTGTATTCAGAAACATGGGAATCCACAAATTCTTCTCAATAAAAACAGTAACCTAGAGGCAATTTTCAGAAAATTATTGCATAATGTACTTTTCATGTCCAAAAATAGAAAATAGTATGACAGATCTATCAACCACAAGTGGCATGTAAATACTAACCAAAACAAAGAAATATCAATTGGCTATGTTTTCTAGAATATCCTGTGAACAAGCAATAAATACTGAGGAAGCTTATAATGAAAGATGGTCCATGATAATTTCAAGAATAATGTTTTAGAGAATCTCAATATTTCTGATTTTCAGAGATGGGCAGATCAGAGCTGATACTATAGAAGATATCCTTGGTATAGTGTTTCACTGTATCTGTAGGACAAATTATGATTAATGACAGAGGCATCACACAACTATTCTTAGTAAAGAAAAGCTTCATACCACATATTGCATCATAACTATCTGTGCTTGTTTATAAAGCATTCCTATTATGTTCAGTTGGACTTTCGTCCATGTAAGTGTGAAAAGATTTGTATAGAGGTGAGGGGAAAAGGGGAAGGAAATGTTTTATAGGAGCTTTTTGTTAGTGTACTAAGTTGGTAAATGTTCTTGTCATATGCCATAAAGTTGAATTCAAGCAATTAATGCCAAACTTTTGGGGGAGGACTGCAAAAAATGCATTTTCTAATTCTAAAAATATCTTGGCCCAAGAGGCTGAAAAGTGACTTGGTTTTCCTGCTTACATTCACATATCCTCTGCTGGTACCCACCTCCTCAATACATTTATGATAATATGACAAAAGGGTGGTATAAAATTACATCATCATTGAGAAAGAAAGATTAAGATGAAAGAAAATGGTGGAAGTAGAAAACAGATTGGGACACTTAAAAATGTCAAAGAATAAGAAGAAAAGCACAAAGGGTGAAAAGGACTAGCAATATGTCAGCAGGGAGGATCAGGAGAAAGAAGATAGCCAAAAAAGCTATGAAAAAAAGAAAATCTTGACTGGCTAAAATGGCAAAAACGGTGAGCAAAGGCACACAATCATTAAGAAAGAAAACTATAAGACAACAGGAACAATAGTAGTATAAATAGAAGTGTACCAGTACCTTGGGAAGTCGGATCTGGCCACAGTGGTCCATGCTCTTGTTACATCCCGATTAGATTACTGCAATGCACTCTACGTGGGGTTGCCTTTGAAGACTGTTCGGAAACTCCAACTAGTCCAGCGAGAGGCAGCCAGAGTACTTACAGGAGTGTCATACAGGGAGCATACCACCCCCCTGTTGGGTCAGCTCCACTGGCTGCCGATCCAATTCCGAGCACAATTCAAAGTGCTGGTTTTGACCTACAAAACCCTATATGGTTCCGGCCCAGTGTATCTGTCTGAACGGATCTCCCTCTACGTCCCACCTCGAAGTCTAAGATCTTCTGGGGAGGCCCTGCTCTTGACCCCGCCTCTATCACAAGTGAGATTGGCGGGGACGAGGAGCAGGGCCTTCTCGGTGGTGGCCCCTCACCTGTGGAATTCACTCCCCGGGGAAATTAGAACAGCGACATCCCTCCTTTCCTTCAGGAAAAAACTGAAAACATGGATTTGGGACCCGGCATTCGGACAATCGGGCAGATAAAGAAGGACTTCGACAATGGACAGGAATTGACAAAGTGGAATGGAATTATGGAACTCTGAAAGACGAACGCTGAGCTTGAGATTAGTTTTTATTGATTGTGTTATATACTGACTGTTTTAACTGTGATAATTGTTTGATTGCTGTTTTTATATGTATATGTATTTTATGTAGGCATCAAATTGTGCCTTTTTGTAAGCCGCCTTGAGTCCCCCCTCGGGGGTTGAAAAGGGTGGGGTAAAAGTACCCGAAATAAATAAATAAATAAATAGAATTTACCAGAAATCATATGGCAAGTTCAAACAGTGACTATTAAGGATGTATCTAAAGGTCTGCAATGATGGCAGATAAATATTTATATGACTATATATTGATACCAGATGTATCTGGTCCTCGTGTACAACCCAAGACATTGTCATTGAAACCAACCATATAGTGGAGCAGATGAAACAAGTGCTGCACATAAAATAGACACATTGCATCTGTCCAATGTAACACAGTTATCCAAAAATAGACGGTTTTACCATACAATAAAACAATTTTAGAGAAGAGGCTAGATACCTTTCCAGGATAGATGCAGCTAGGAACAAGCCTTTCTTTTAACTCCACCATCAAAAAGAAAATGGGAACTTAGGACAATAGCTATCTTTTCAGTTTGCAGTGTTATTTGCATTACACTTAAGTTCCTAGTAGCTTCGATTTACAATGTTAACAGCAGAAAATATTTAACGAGTGAAGAGCGGTGTCTTTTTCTCCATTCCTTGGTTCTAGTGAGGACATTCTATCTTTACCATTGTTGAATGGCCCTTGGGTTGTAGGGGATGAGATAGTAGGTCCTTTCACATATTAGAGATTAGTTTAGATCACTGAAGTCTGAATGTAACTGAAGCAGTAAACATGGTCTTCTGGAATATGGTCTTGCACCTTAAGACATTATCCATTTTTGGGGGGGGGGGGGCTCATATTACAGTGGCATTTTGTCCTGTAGTGTTACAAAGCACATAGTTCCGTTTGTCATTCCATATTACATACTGTTCTTTCTTGCCTTTTCTCCTGAAATCATACATTTTCAGATTTATCAGATGAGCAAGTGCAGTTCCTGCCCACTCCATTTTTTCAAAAATGAAAAACTTTGGAGAAAAACCTTTGGGGATTCTGGGCTTTCCCCTCCAATCCCACTGCTCTGGTGTACACCCAAGGCACTGATCTTAAAAATACACAACTCTGGGGATACTGGGCTTTCTTCCCAATCTCAGTAATCTCCATTGCAGAAGTCTGAAACTTAAAAAGTTCACAGTAAAGTCAGGAAAAACAAAGATATTTTGTAATTCTGGTGTTTTGAATTATTAAATTATTTTTCTAATAATTACCATGCCAGGCTCATGAAGCAGGATTTTGGGAGAGAAATGTCTATGCTTGGTAGGGGGCTGCCCACAGAAACACCTCTTAATCCACATAACTGAAGCGATTCAACATGGCCAAATTTGACAGTTTCACATTTTCTTTGCTTTCTCCAGTTATATGATTCTGAGACACTTTCCTGGTGATGTTTGATGGGCACAGACAGGAAGTTCCCCTGCATCATGGAAAAGGCTCCGGCATACACCACTATTTCTCTGTTTTCTAAGTGTCTAGAAAGGGTGCCGGGGGGAATAATATCCTTAGTTACTTTTGAGAGCAAAAGATTGGAGTTGTGGTTGATGACTAGGGGAGTGTTCAGTCAGGGGTTGGGAGAACTGATTGTGGAAAAAGGGAGGATTTTAGATCACATTTCTGCCTGGGAGAATGAGTCTGTGTCTGGTCAAAGAGAAACGGTTTCAGAACAGGCTTGATGGGGGGGGGGGCAGCCAGATTACAGAGGTTACAGAGAATTCATGAGAAACAACTGTGAGAAATCCTTGAAACAACAGAGCAGATGCCAAAGGCATGGCTTCATGGTTTTCTGGTCCTTAAGTTAAAATATTTTTTACTCAAGGGGTTAGAGCAGGCAATGCTGCATTCCCATATACACCTTCCACATTCAAATCTATGCTGCAGTTCTTTGGGAAAGTTTTGTATTCTTGTTCATGGATTCATGGTTTGAAAGAAAACTCTGTGTTCCTGGTTTTGGTTTTATGTTTATGCATTGATTTCTGTTTTACTCATGTACTTTGCCTCTTTGAAACAGAACTCTGATGTGTAAACTATTGCTTTTAAATAGTCTTTTCTCCTATTGCTTTTTTGGACATTGCTTTATATATTGCCTTTTGCCTTTTGCCATTTTATATGTTTTTTTCAGTAATCTGTTTAGATAGTAATCCTGGACTCTTGTGAGATGCTAAGGTGATTCTAGGTCAGAGTGCAACACTTGGCAGTTTTAGAATTTCTTACATTATGCCCCCCCCCCCTTTTTGAGCCAGTGAAGTATATATTCTCTTGCTGATGCACCATTAATACATATGGCAGTACTGTAGCTGATATATATGCCACCCTCTGTACTATTTGCCTGTCCTGCCTTTTCTCAAGCCAGCTTCCTATTCTATTGTCTGCCATCCCTGCTATGCACATTTATCTTCAAGCATGCTCCCTTTAGCCTCTGTTAATTTAATCTGACCCTGCAGTGGATTCCAGGGCCTTGATTAACAACTACTATCTGTTAGGTCTGAATTAGCTGAAAGAGATACCTGCATGATGGCCATCAGCAAACTGGGTGATGAAGTTAAAATTTTGTAGTCAGGCATCTTAATGCAATGTGATGCTAAACATATTCTCCATTTACATGTCTGCCTTATTTGTGAACCGAAGACAAACTAGTCAAGACAAACAAAGTTGATTATGAGCTGGTGTAAAACTTTGGTTGAAGTGATTATTCAGTTTAGTTTCTAATTAACCTTCGCAGACTTGAAATGAAAGCTCAGTTATTTTCAGAAGTCTGAACCCTTGTTTGCAAAGTCAGTAAATGAGGGAATAAATCTGGACTGAGCCATTTGTGAATGTAGAAAGGACTTCACGTGATTGAAGTCTTTTGTACTGAAACAACAAATATATTCCATACAGAAACTGTCAGGTAAATAGTTTCAGCAACATTTTCCTTGACATACTATGCATTTTTCTGTGTGTGATTAATGTGGGGAGGCCTGGAGAAATATTCCATCATGTGAACCTCTACTTATAATCTTAAGTGGAATTGTGTAGACAAGGCACTGCTGTATCTTCTTGTCTGTTGTATGGGAGTCAAAGGCTTGATAGCAGTGAAAACATTAAATACTTGAACTTTGCCAACAAAAGTTGATCCTGCGTATCTACCACTTTCTCATTTCTACCAATTGAATTGTAATCATTCAGGGCTCTGGGGTCATTCCTACAATTAAGCCTCAGTTCATTTAGAAACTGTTTGGATTAATTTCTTTTGTGCAGTACTTTTCAGCTTTCAGCCATAAGGATGCAATTATTTCACATTAGTAATTTGCTTTGTTTAAAAAAATTATCATGAGTGGAGAATTCTTCACTGAGGGTGAACTTTGCATCTTATTTTCATTTATTTCCCTTTTCTAATGTGTGTAGGAAAAAAAGAATAATGAAAGCTTCATTCAGAAGGTGGTACTTGTTTACTTATTGGAGCCCAAGAAATATTTTACTTCTGAAAATTCACAGCAGACAGTAGTTTTAGAACATGACACAAAGTTTCAAAACTGGCATAAAAATGGAAATTCTCACAAAATCTCTGCCAGGCATTATATTTTGCACACATATAGCAGAAAGTTCTTCAAAGTTCTATGTACAATGCACTTGAAAAATTGCTTTATTACTCTCCAAAGTGTCTGGCATTTTTCCACTTATCCCTAATTCTTTTTTCCTCTACTCCATCGATTCTGAATTGGAGGAGTTTAGATTATTGTGGCTGAAATTCTGTTAGTGCAGTACATGGATATACATTTCCCTCATGTGTTTTTTTTTGTACTTTTTGGATAATGGTCATATTTACTCTATGGCTCTGCAACAGACTGTTGCACATGTGCTTCTTATTCAGCTGTTGCACTTATTCTTGTTTCTGTATTTGTCCATACCTTCAGTTTACTACTTGATTCACTGGGGTTGTGGAGTCAGCCTGAATTTTAGTTTCATTCTCTACTGATATTGCACCAAGAGCATTAGAAAATATGTGATTGCTTGTGCCAAGTTAGCATTTACAATTCACATGGTGTAGTACAACTGTGCAACCTTGTGCAGCATCTCAGGCTGGGTGTTAGCTAGAGCTACATAATGAAGTCCTTCAGCATGTGGACTAAAATTTGCTTATGCATCACATAACACTAATTTGTATTTGCAGTGAATTTAGACTTTTAAAAACATGTTAATCAATTTGCCTTAATTAAGCACTCCCAGATATGAAATTAGGAAGGAATGTGGCCAGAACATTTTTTGATTACTACAGACTGAACAGTATTACAGAAAGATCTTTGGCACCCATTACAAGTACATGGTAAGATTTTTAAAAAATCTTTCTGCCTAGTTTTACATTTTCTTTGCCTTGGATTTGTGGGGAGAGGCATTAAACTTGGTTACAAAGTTACAGTTGTATTGTAGCTCAACAATCTTGGTTGTGGACGGCCATCGCTTGATAATCCTATTTCCCAGTGTTTTTGAAGGAACCCCTCCAGAAAGGAGCAAAAAACATGTATGAATATAACCATCACTTCTGAAATGAATTAATAAATAATTAATAAAAAATCTAGCTGTTTCAGAAGTGATCTGAGAGCTTATTTAGACAGCTTTTCTCAGTTGGTCATATTTTAGGAATCTTCTTGAGAAATGCTGCTAGAATTATTTTTTAAAAAAAACCACCAAAGGGTACAGTTTCTTTAAGACTAATGTCTAGAAATTTCGAATGTGCCTAAACAAAGAAATGTGTGAAATTTTACATGACAAGATTTTCCCATATTCTCTAACATTTTCAAAGATGAAACTGGGTGAAACACCATATGATCAAATGTTAATAATGTTTCATTAAGGAAGAATAGATTAGCTAGAAGAGGCTGCAGCAGCTTGCTTTTGTCTAAGCTTACTATTGCCTCCCCCTCTTGTCCTCTCCCCACACTCAAATTAATTGAGTATAAACTGCCTGTGCAATTTTAACCCAATCTGCAGCAAGTGAAGTAACCTGAGGACAGTGAAGGAGAGTGGAAACAAGAGAAAGAAACCAAGGAATTGCTTAAAATAGTAAAAAAAAAAAAAAAAAAAAAAAGGTTGTTTTTTTCATGTCAGGAGTGACTTTAGAAACTGCAAGTCACTTCTGGTGTGAGAGACATGGCCGTCTGCAAGGACATTGCCCAAGGGATGTTTTACTAGTAACAGAGTATTAGTTCAGACTGTCCCTGCCAAATTGTGACACCCAAAGGTTATGTTTTACTAATTTTCCCAAGCCCTGATTTTTTTAAAAAACCCATCAAACTCTCCACCAATATGAAACCCCAAATAAATGCCTAATCTATATATATAAAAATGCTCTGTGCATAATGAGTACCTTAAAAACAAAAGAACTAATGAACGAAATCACACCAAACTTGGCAACCAAACGTCTAACTACACAAGGAGTGACCATCACTCGAAAATTATGATTTTGTCATTTGGGAATTGTAGTTGCTGGGATTTATGGTTCACCTATAATCAAAGAGCATTCTGAACTCCACCAACGATGGAATTGAACCAAACATGGCACACAGCACTCCTCTGACCAACAGAAAACACTAGAAGGGTTTAGTGGGTATTGACCTTGAATTTTGGAATTGTAGTTCACCTCAATCCGGAAAACCCACTGTGGACTCAAACAATGATGGATCTGGACCAAACTTGACAGGAATACTTAATATGCCCAAATGTGAACAAAGATGGAGTTTGGGGAAAATAGACATTGACATTTGGGAGTTGTAGTTACTGGGATTTATAGTTCACCTACAACCTGGGAAGCATTCTGAACCCCACCAACAATAGAATTCGGCCAAACATCTCATACAAAACCCCATGACTAACAGAAAATACTGTGTTTTTTGGTGGTCTTTGGTGACCCTTCTGACACCCCCCTGGTGACCCTCCCCCCGCCTGGGTCTTTGCTTCCCAGGTTGAGAAATGTTGCCTTAAGGCCATCCAGTCCAACTCCCTTCACCAGGGCAAGAAAACATAACCAAAACCCTCCTGACAAAGGGCCATCCAGCCATTCACACACACACACATATGTATATGACAGATGCAGTATCAAGGATTTGAAAGGGACCCTTAAAGAAGGACAATGATATGTTGCATGTTCCAGAGTAGGCAAACCAGACAATCTCCACATCAACACTGGCAAAGAAACAGCAAGAAATACTGTTTGCCTACAAGCATAAAGACATTACATATATTAGAAACCAACACTTTCTCATTACTTTATATTCCAAATCACCAGACTGGGCTACAGCAATGCGTGGCAGGGGACCGCTAGTTTGGTATAAACTTTTGAGAGCTGCTGTCCAGTTCATTGTCAGCATAAGCTATAGTTCACAAAAAACTATGCCAGATAAAAGTTTTACTTCAAAATGCCACAAGATATTTTTAGTTTTCCTGCAGAAAACTGACAGCATTATGACATAATTTATTTAAAATGATAAATAAATATCTACAAAGTGATCATAGCTAGCTGGCCTTTACTCCTCCTTCTAGTGATTTTTAAACACATTAGGGAATTGATGTTGGGAAAGACCTTTAAAATGTCACTGACTGCAGAATGTCTTCAAGTGTTTGGTCAAGCATTTAGTCTGGGATTCTATCACATATATCACTTCTGCAGGATGGTGACAAAGCCTTTGCTTGATACATTATCGACTTCATTTGCTTCTTACTTGCTTAGGAATCTTCCATTTTCTGCATATGAAAAAATGGTCTCCAATTGGAAATACACTACTCAAGAAATAAACTGAGATATGAAAGGTTAGATAATCTTGCCTCAATCCAGGTGAATTTTCAGTTATTAAATGTACAAAAGATGATAAAAAGAAAGCTCAAAACAAGCAAAACGTGCTGGTAGGTATAGCTCAGAAAATGAGACTGATTAGATAAAGTCCCATGAATCAAAATTATATTAAATCGATCTTAGTTAACTCCCTTTTTCCTAGCTTTTTCTCAGTTTGGAGTATCTAATTGTTAGTCTGGAAGAGACTGAATTCAAAGCATAATATGACTTCTTTGTTTTTAATGTTTCTTCTGTTTTCACCTTTAACCCTTTGACTTGATCTTTGTATACATGAAAGAATGAGGGGAAATAACAAATTCTCAACCTCATAGGGTTTATCAACATGCTCTGTTTTTCAGAAAAATAAATATTTCAAATTAAAATGGTTAGTAAATTTGTAATTGTTGTTTGTAAATTGTATACTTTTACATTTAATTTACCCAAACATGATACTTTAAAGAGCCAATTGGTCGATAAATAATACATTTGATGTTCCTTAAGTAACAGTACTTTTAGATTTTTCAAGGGTACTTTTCAAAGTATGGCATATTTTCACAAATTTCCATGAAATATGTCTTTTGTGGCTTCAGATTTTCCAGAAATTTACTCAAACATTTGTTTCCTCAATTGTTTGCCTCCTTAATAATGAATTACCTTTCAAAGCTACCCAATTTCAATTGTGAAGGTTACCTTGAGGGTCAGGGTTTTGATCCTATACATGTACTGATGAATTAAAAGCATTACTGAGAAGTGCTAGTTATACTGTAAACGTGATAAGTTTGATGAATTTCTCATTAATCATTTGGATACCTCAGGTAAAAAAAGTGGGAGCTTGTGCATTTTGCAAGCTGTCTGGATGCACCCTCAAATAGTAATAAACAAGAAGTTTACTTCTACACACTTAAGAAACTGCCACCAATTGTGCCCTTCCAGCGTGTGGTAGAGGATGTATCTAAAGCTGCCATAAATTGAGGAGGCAATTTATGTCTTTTTAAAAGAATGGCTAATACTCCTTCAGGTGGTGTGGCTCCCACTGAAATAAGTGTTTAAAAAGGGGTGCCTCCCTTAACTCAGCTTCAATGAAATGGTTTTGAGGGTAAATGATCCAAGAAAGTGTGGTTTCTGAAGTCTGATGCCTTTAACCCAGGTCTTATTGAAGAATATAAGGAGAAAGACAACTGGAAAATAGAGGGAGAAACCGTGGAGGCCGTGACAGACTTTGTATTTCTAGGTGCAAAGATTACTGCAGATGCAGACTGTAGCCAGGAAATCAGAAGACGCTTACTTCTTGGGAGGAGAGCAATGTCCAGTCTCGATAAAATAGTGAAGAGTAGAGACATCAGACTGGCAACAAAGATCCGCCTAGTCAAAGCCATGGTATTCCCTGTAGTAACCTACGGATGTGAGAGCTGGACCTTAGGGAAGGCTGAGCGAAGGAAGATCAATGCTTTTGAGCTGTGGTGTTGGAGGAAAGTGCTGAGAATGCCTTGGACTGCGAGAAGATCCAACCAGTCCATCCTCCAGGAAATAAAGCCCAACTGCTCACTGGAGGGAAAGATACTAGAGACAAAGTTGAAGTACTTTGGCCACATCATGAGGAGACAGGAAAGCCTAGAGAAGACAATTATGCTGGGGAAAGTGGAAGGCAAAAGGAAGAGGGGCCGACCAAGGGCAAGATGGATGGATGGCATCCTTGAAGTGACTGGACTGACCTTGAGGGAGCTGGGGTGGTAACGGCCGACAGGGAGCTCTGGCGTAGGCTGGTCCATGAGGTCACGAAGAGTCGGAGACGACTGAACGAATGAACAACAACAAAGGAGAAAGAATGCCAGAAAGGATGGGAGGCTTCCTGTCTTTTCATATGGAAAGATGTGTTGAGCTGGCTTAAAGAGGCTTCCACCCATGTAATGAAGGGAAAACCAGGACAGTGTGGGCCGCCTCTGGCAACATGAAACCTAGGTTGAGGAAAGAAGGGAGAGTGGAGGGAGAAATAGCCAGGTCTTTCTTAAAACCTGAACCCAGCCAGCTTGAAGTTTGAAGCAGTTTAGGAAAAAAGGGTGAGTGAAGGAGAAATAGCCAGGTTGCCCTTTTTTAAAGCCGAAATTCAGTTGGCTTACTGAGGCTGAGGCTTCTCTCTGTGTGATGAGGGAGATGACAGGGAATCCTGGATGGTGTGGGTTGTGGAGTGGGTGCCACAGCAGTGCATGTGAAGAGGTCCAAGGAGAAAGGGGAGCCTTGTCAGTTCCCCATTGCTGCCAATGGGACAATATTCCTGGATCTTTTGGTTGCCAGATCGAAAAATTGATTTTTCCCTGACCAAATTTGGGAGGTTCCCGAAAAACAGATCTGGGCGTCCACCAAAATCCAGATACCAAAACAGAATTGGGTTTAACTGAATTGTACACCCATATTAGTTCGTACTGCCCCTGCCAAATCGGAGAGTTGGAAAATACAATACATGAAGAGCTTGTGATCCTGCTTATCCAAAACTCTGCTGGTTTGTCTATGTCACACATCTCAGTCCTCCCACTTGTCACCTCTCCCAATGTCAGAGCTCTGATGTGAGAGAAATGAAGGCTGCAGGCACAGAAATAACCTGCCTGTGCGAAATGCTCCAGTTAATTGGAAAACAGGCTTTCTGAACCATTTAGTAAATCCAATTTAATTAAATGTCATTTCAGACTGAGAGTATTTTCATAAAATACACATTCTCCCATTTCTGAAGATGAGGCAGTGACTCAGTTTCAAGATTATATTTCTGTACCATAAGACGCCACAGCTATTTCAAGAATTCTTCATGTGATAAGGTGGAAATGGAGGGGTATTGAAAACCACAGTTTGGGCCTTTTAACCCTAGGCAATATGAAATTACCACATATACTTTCAGATAAGTCTACAACATTTTCGTCAACCTCAAAATATGGGTCAATATAAGTACTACACCTTAAATCTTTTAAAGAAAGAACCACCTCCTTTGCTGAATGGAGTGGTAAAAGACAAGAATTTAGGGCCCTTCCACACAGCCATGTAACTCAGAATATCTAGGCAGATAATCCATAATTTGAGTTTATCTGAGTCCACACTCCTATATAATCCAGTTCAATGTGGCTTTTATACAGCTGTGTGGAAGGGGCCTTAGTCTGTACCAATCTAAAATAAACAGTGCTTCTATTCTTTCCACAGCAGCACTTCTGTCCTGGGCAGGTGTTAGCACCATAGAGATGGTGTTAGCTCTTTCTCCTTTCCATGGTATGACCCTCAACTTGTTTGTGGGTCATGTCAAAATTCATATTTTTGGTTCCAAAGTCCTGCAGTCATCTTATACATAAGTTTGACTTATACATGGGTATATATGTGGAGTTTGGTTCCAAAAGGATCCAAACCCAAAACAATTGAAAAAATTATTTATAGGTAGCAGCACATTGTTGGCTAGGGGTGGGATATTGTGTACAAATTGAAACTATCAAAATGTATCAGATCACTTTGGTACAGGGCTTGGAAAATTGCATTTTAAAGCAAAAGAATGCATATCCTACACACGTTTTTTTTTTATTCTTGTAAAATTTGTTCTGATGAATTTGGTACCTTTGGGAAACAACACATATGGTTCCAAAAATCAAGGAAAGAGCTTGAATGTGTTAAACTCTTACTCAAATAGCTTATGAAAATCTGAAACCCAGCCCCAAGATGACAATAGTTCATCTGAAAGAGGTGTTCCATACTGTCATACAGTCCATTGGCTATTATAGTTACATGACATTGGAAAGTTCTTTTTATGAACAATGTGTTAATTAATAGTGTTTACAAGCCATCTGTTGCCTTTACCTATTACACTATTACCTATTACACTTTTTAAATTGAAACTGGTTGCATGACTTTTCCTAGTACTTTTTCCTTTTGTGAAAACTTAGGGGTTGATTAAAAATGGCATAAATTCTAGCATTTTTATTATTTCCACAACCACCAGGAAATACCTAAATTTAAAAGAAGGAAGTCCTTAAAACACAATAGATTTGTGATTTCAAAATATATTTATTTATTCACCTACTTCATTTATATACTGTTTTTCTTAGCCCTGGGGAGATTCAAAGCGGTTTCCAGCATATTCATGGCAAAATTCAATGCCTTACAAAACATGGAAACCTAACATAAAAAGTAGCATAAAACTACTTTTTAAAATGTAAACTACATTTAATATGTGACTACATTTAAACATTAACACAAGGAATTAAAAACATATTAATATAAACATTAAAATCACATGATGGAAATGGTACCTTGAACCCATCCTGAAAGTTTCTCTATTTGAAAAATTACCAGATCTGAATTTAAGGCCTCAGTAGTACATTCAGGTAACAATAATTATAATATAATAATAACTTTATTTTTATACCCCTCCACCATCTCCCCAAAGGGTGACTTACAAAGGGACAAGCACAAAGAGCACAGAGTTAAAATGTGATGCAATTAAAAAAATAAAAAATAAAATACAAGATCAGAAAAAAAAATCACAATCGCAATACACATTTTAAAAACAGTATCATGGCTGAAAGATTAAGTACTGAGTGCGTAGGGATCAGGGTATGTACAATCGATCCTAGATAGAAATAAAGGAAAGTGCAAGATTCACTTCAGATTCAGTAAGGTTACAGCTGGGAGGGTAATGTCCTTTGCCATTTACAGTAACAGGTGGTAGAGCCAATTAAAGTGCAAAGAGCAATGGCGAGATTGGACCAATTCTCTGGAGAAACTGCCTAATCAAATGTACAACGGAACATCCAGGTTTTTAAGTCCTTGCGGAAAATGGATAGGGTAGGTGCCAATCTGATCTCCTTAGGTAGAGAGTTCCATTGCTGAGTGGCCACCACCAAGAAGGCCCTCTCCCTTGTTCCCACCAGCCGTGCTTGAGATGGCAGCGGAAGCAAGAGCAAAGCCTCCCCAGATGATCTTAAAGCGTGTGCTGGTTCATAGGGGAAGATGCAACTTCGAAGATAGGCAGAAAACCATAGGGAGAGGTGACAACAGTATGATACTTCCCTAAAACTACACAATGTAAAAAAGCATGTATTAATTCAAATCAAAGGGTTTCACTCTGGATATTAGTAGTTAACGATTTATGTGGTGAGCATATACTACAATTAAAATGCTGCTCTAAAAATCTTAGAGTGCCAGTATGGTGTACAGAACTGAGTGCTGACTATGATTCTGAAAGATCAGAATTCAAATCCATGGAAACCCAGTAGGTGACACACTTGAATATTTGAGTATTATTTGCAATAACTTGCCAACTTGGGTGTCCAAAAGCCAGAACTAGGTGTTCATCTGGACTCACAAGTGTTACTTTAAAATCCTTGCCATAAGCTCAAAGGATTATGGGGGGGGGGGGGGGGATATCATTGGAATCACTGAGTAAACATGTATAGGATTGTGGTGTCACTTAATGGTCTCTGCTATCTACCCATTTTACATTTTTATATACTGTGCAGAGACGCTCATTTGAAAGCCTACGTAACCCTTCAGTAGGTCAATGTAATTTGAGGTGAGGGAAAGATGCTGAAATCTCAGATAATTTAAATGTGATTTTTGTAGAGCAGCAGATCACACGTAGAATGGCATAGCTATTACAGTTTAGAGGCAAATTATATGTTTTGCCTCAGAAATTAATTTTTGTTTTCCCCCTTGTCTATTGATAATTATAATCTGTCACTTTTACTCCTACGTGTCTGAACATTTTAAATGCAGAGCTTGTAGCTGCTGCTAAAGGCAGTTGGAAATAGAGGAAGGAGGGACCTTTCAGTTTTAAACTGTGACACATTTGCGTGGGCTCAGTGAAAAGGATCCATTTACAGAATTCAGAAAGATTTGCATTGCTTGGACAGCTTCCAGTGGAGGGCTCACCAAAATACACTATTACAACAATTACCCTGTCAAGAGCTTAGAAATGAAAATGCTGGCTGGAACAATGCAACCCCATTTCCAACCTGGGCTGCATGGATGCAAATATATAGAGCTAGATTTTGTCTTTTGCCAAAGCCCCCAAAAGAAAGAAAATGTGTGCTTGGGGGAAGGAGGAGAATGAACAGCTTTTATCTTTGGAGAATGCCAGAAGCAGTCATGACTAACAAACTACAGTCTGTGCCCAGCCATCTTTGCTTTCTGTTTACTCACTTTTAGCTGCCAAACAGCTGAATAACAGGTCTGCTCCCTCAAGAGAAGGGCTGCAAAATGTACAGTAGGATCCACTGGTAGATCTCGATAGGATTTGCAATACATATGCAGGCTGTTTGAGAAAGTAAGGAAGAAAACAGGGTTGTTTGTTTGTTTTTAGTTTGTTTGTTTTCAGTTCTCATGCTGAAAAACAAATCCCCAGTTCACACCAGGAATTTTGGAGCAGGCTCATATGGAAGGAAGCAATCTTTCAGGTATTTAGTTAAAATGGCTTTCTGTTTCAAATAATTGTATATCTCTTAAATTGGAAGCCTAGTCCTTATAGATTTCCCTACAAATGAGTTTTAGTTGTGTCCATCTGGGCTTACATCTAAGGTAAACCAATCACAAGGACTGATTACATCACAACTCTCTGTTTATCTAATTTGAAATGAAATTAGATCCATGTTTACAATTTCTCAGTCTTTATGACACATGGAAACTGTGATGAATACTGATATCCACCCAGCTTCTTCCAGTGACAAATAATGAGTTAGGAAGACACACACTCATTAAAGGTTGGATATTCCTTAACCAAAATAGACCAGATATGTTTTGAACTCTAGCTCCCCCCCCCCCCAACTTTTTTTGGAAAACCTGTGTTTGCATATACATCTATAATTTGATACCTTGGAGATACAACCAAAATCTAAACCCAAATTAATTTATGTTTCATATATATCTTGTACACATAGCTTGAAAGTAATTTTATACCCAACTTTTAAAGAATTTTGTGTATGAAACAATGTTTGTGTACACTAAACCACCAGAAAGCAAAGGGGTCACTATCTCAAGTCACCCATTAGCACTATTTTGGATTTTGAGGTTTCTTTATTTTGGAATTTGGAATGAGGGATGCGTAGCCTATATGAGCTCCAACTCTTTAGTCTTCATTAAAATAGAAGGTGAATTTTTGAAATGAAGGATCTCTTCAGCCTCTAGCTGTGGGAAGCATAGGCTGTCAGGAAGCTAAATCCAGTCATGTAAAAGGGGCCAGACAGTCATCCTGACCTAAGTCTGGAATGCATGGAAGGGTTGGGGGGTGGGGGGTGGGAGACAGGACTACAGAGAACCACCTCCACCTGGCTTTTGTTTTGAGAACCATTTCAAGATCTGAAGGCGGGGAGGGTGTGTGTAAGAAATTTGTAAGCTGCACACAGAAGCTGCCATTAGATCTGGCTTTTTTGTATTCTGGTAAAAGGATAATAAAGACTCGGTTTCCGGTGAGTTACATTGTGAGCTGTTCTTATTCCGAGATTTTCCAGAACCTGACACCGGCAGTGCTGATGAGGGCATCAAGCAAAGATGGTGGTGGGTCTCAATTCTGCCTCACTGCCTTCAGTGTTTGTCTTTATGCATTTTAATGCTTTTTCAAATACATTAAGTTTTGTTGCAAGAAGTATCAAAGTGGGAAAAACTCTGCCAACTTCAGTCTATCTGCATATCCTGCTGTGAACTATCATGAGTTTGCAAGGATAGCCCTGATTAATTCTGTTCCAACACATTTTCAGGTTCTTTAAAATGTCTCAGATTCTCTCTCTTCCTTTCAGTTTCCTCTTTTGTCCTTTGCTTACATTAACTGCTACAAACAGAGATCAACGTGCAAAATAAATTTGTATTTAATTCACTAAGAAGATGGAAAAGCAAGGGAGACATTGGAATCTTGCTACTTTCCAGCTGGGTCAGGGAAAAGCAACCTGCTGCAGCTTCTTCTCAGGGGCCTTCCAGACAGGCCCTATATCCCAGCATATGAGCCCAGGTTTTCTGCTTTAAACTGGGTTATATGAGTCCACACTGCCAGATAATCAAGGATAAACAGACAACCTGGGATCAGATCCTGGGATATAGGGCCTGTCTGGAAGGTCCTTCACTTGTGTATTCTTCCTGATTGATAACTTTGGCCAGAATCATGAACACACTGTAATGTTATTTATTGGAGGGTATGGTGCTGATACTTCTTCCTTTCTTTGCTCCATGGGCATTGAACTTACTTTATCACTTGAACTTACTTTAACACGAGCTCTCAGAGACTTACTATCTTTTCGTAGAACTTGTAAAACTTATTTATTTAGGCTGGCATTTGAATCTTTCTGATTTAAAATTTTCTTTGATTTTCAATGTAATGTATCACATATGTATATTGTAAACCACTCTGAGCCTTTGGGGAGTGGTGGTATATAAAATTGATAGATAAATAAATAAATAAATTTAGGAATGAGACAAGTGACAAAGGGCACAGTAGAATTCCAGAACCTGCCCCAAAACAAGTGAGATGTTCTGTCATGGCTTTGAGAACATGTGTTTCGCCACAGAGCATGGTTCTGGTACTGGACCTTAGTGCAGCAGGAGTCATGAGGTGACAATAGCAATGGATGGCACTTTATGGGTACCTATGGGTAACTATATTTTGATTTCAATCTGGAGATTATTTTTAAAAAGGTTAATGCATCCTTAAATTCAGCTTCAACCAAAACAAGATGTAAGACACTTGTGGGAAAGGCTTAGACCTGTTAATTGAATACCAAACCAGAGCCCCGCACATAGCTTGCAGAGATAGAGTTCTATCTCTAACCTATCGAAGAATCCATCAATAGTAAATTCCTGACTACATGGACAAAACACTCAGTGCATCTCTGCTGTTTGTGCAAGGTCTCTATACAGGCACTTACTGTGTGTTCATAACAACCAGCTGCTGAACAGCCTTGTGACTTTTATTTTCAGATTTAAATTTTGTAACTTGATTATGTGTGGACTTGATTAACATGTTTTCTCTTGGAATATCTAGGTCTTCTGATGGAAGTTGATCCGCACCCTGCAAGAGTTAGATATTCATAGGAGCGTTTCCTCAGTTCATGGTTTTCTGCCTTTCATAAGGGTCCTGTGACCCAAATTCCAGCAAAAGTGAAGAGTTTACTGAATTTGTTTACTTTCAAATTTACTTTCAGATTCAAAGGGTTCACAACGATAATAAATGATAAAATGTAACCAATCCATAACATAAAAATAACTTTTTAGACATTGTTCCTGACGTAGATTCTTTGGGCAAATAATTCTGATCTGAGGTTATGCCAAAAGATTTTTCATAAAATCATCCAATATAGGCAGTTTGTGTTGTCAGTAAAAATATTTTACTCAATCTTCCTTGTCTTCCTCATCTATTGTCAGGAAGGATAAAGCATCCTCTTATCGATATGCCTACTATCGAAGTCAAGGAGATGTCCCAGGTGCCAACAAACCGGAGAAGAGATCCCAAAGAACTCTTAAGGAACACACTCACTCATCATAAACCACTGAAGAGAAAGGCTTTTCAGAGGAGGAGGAACCAGGACTTTCTCTTGGGATTTGGAACACATTACTCCTTCCTTCTGGCCAATTATTTTTCAGAGATGTAGGAGAAATGCTTTTCTTATAAATGTTTGTGTTGATTTTGTTCTGTTTATTTGACTGCGAGTCTCTCTCCTCAGGAGCAAACCCATTGATCTACAAAATTTATTATTTTCTGCCATGTTAACACTTATATTGTACAAAGCATGCAAAAGCCAGCACTCCCCCATTGCATGGAAACACTGAGCGGGGGGGGGGGGGGGTCTTGGTGCTGCATTATTTTTGCATGTATCTGTCTTAAATTCAAAGCATCATCTGCTAGTGTTGTATGTCAAAGTGATTTATTGACAAGAATGCAAGTCCTGCTAGTCCTCTCTGGAACACCATGATGTGCCATTTTGATGTCTAGAAGCCATCTTCTGTTTTGTTTTTGTTATTGGTTTCCTGATTAAATTGAAGAATGAAAACATGTGTGAAAGGCTTTATTCATACCGGAACATACATAATTTTGTGAATTCTGCATGCGTCCTCCCCAGATATGCATATGAGCTGCTCACAATCTAAGTTCCATGCCCTTGCTGCTAAATTGGAGCATTTTGAAAAGAAAAGAAAAAGATGGAAGATCTGGAGTCAAAGATAGGAAGACACCACCACCTCCCTTTAGAAAAGCAAGTTGATGAAATCTCTTCCAGGCTGTTATCATTTTAAGGTTGAGGGTTAAATTACGTACATTTTCAGGAATAGGAAAGGGCTGTAATACATACATTGAAGCTTCATCAGTTTGGCTCCTTGCATCTGTAAGCAGAAAAATGACTAGACCAGACAGCTTGATAATTAAAATGACCTTTTGGCAACCTACTTTAAAACGCATGCAGAAGGGGAAATAAAAAAGTGTTACGAATTTAAAATGTTCTTGGTTTAGGACTAGTGTTGCCAGTTTTTGTTTTTAACATTTCGATGCAAAAAATTCTAATCTGGTTTATAAAGCAGGTGCATGTGTGTGTGTGTGTGTGTGTGTGTGTGTGTGTTAATTAAATATTTTAATTGATTTTTTTGTTGTTGCTTTCTCAATGCATTTGTGCTGTGTTAAATACAATGTCGGGTTAAAGATGTTAATTTGGTCTTGGAGCACCAAATTAAAAAAATAAATGATCTTGCTGCTTATATTTGTTATTCTTGTTGTTGTTATAAGAGCAAAAAAAGAAAAGGGAAGGGAAATGGAGCATATCTGAGACTTTTATTTTTAGCATGAGTTTGTATGGACATCAACCCACTTTTTCAGTTGCACTGATGGAGAGATATGATAACCATTGGTATTTAAGCACAGCTATAACGTTGTTAGGGAAAGAATAAGTTACAAAAAATAGGGGGAATTGGTGGGATCCACAAAATTGTGCTCAGAATGGCATGCAAGCCATAGGCCATAGTCCTTCCCCCACTGCTATATCTTAAACTTGTTTGCACCACATCTATCCTTTCACTTTCCTGTCTGGATGCCTCTTCCCAACTCCAAACATTTAAAACAAAGTTATAAAATGATAAAAACCATACAAAGAACTTTGAAAACATAAAAAACCAATACAAAAACCAACACCTTCACTGATAATCTCATTGTCCCAAAACATTGTCTTGAATTTGGCCAAAGACTCTGAACTTTCACTAAAACCCAAATATTAGAAATTTGTCATGCAAGGTAAGCAGGAATATGGTAAATAACAGCATATACTGTTAAACTACATGGAGATAAGTGATATAGTAACACATTTAGAATCTTATGTGGGTCTCTGCTCAGTCCTGGAAAGATTGTTCTGCTGTCATTAGAATAATAAGATATGACTAAAAATGTGGGCTGGAACCTGTGTTTTGGACACTGGTTCTGGACTCTATTAGTTACTAGTGTAGAACTGTCCTTTGTTAAACTGCTGGATTTAAAATGTTAGATTTCAACTAGTTTGAGGCCTGGAATTAGTTTGAAGTGTCATTGCTCCTTGCATCACCTGAAATAGTCACAGAATGTCTTTCCTTTATTACTGAATGAACTCAAGGAACACCTGGGAGATTCACCTATTGCAAATTATCTGAATTAAAAAGCCTGCAACTACTTTCTCATCATGCAATGGACATGGTCTACATGAAGTGTCAGTACATTATTATTTATTATTTATTTATTTACCTTACTTATATACCGCTGTTCTCAGCCCGAAGGCGACTCACAGCGGTTCACAACAAATACGAACAGCAAAAGTTACACAAGTAACAGGTAAGCCCAACATTTTGTTTCATTTATTTATTTCTTGCAGTCTCTTAATATTTGTCCTACAAATTTTTCAAGCATATGCCACTGGAATTGAAAACACAGGAGTAATATAATTTGCCTGCAAAATGTGATGATGCCAAACATGATGCTATTCATAGCCAAATGGAGGAAATTACATGGAAAATGGAGTGTACTTGAATGCAGCGGAACATTCTATTTCCCATGTATATCTTATTCCTTACACACTTTCTTACATGTGTTTTCTTTCCTGCTTTTTCACATTTTGATTCTCACATCTCCCCTACAATTTCATCTGCATTCTGACCTCAGACCAATGCCCCTTTTCCTTTTTCCATGCAGTGTTCTGAGTGATATCTTCCAAGCTTCATGTTGCTTTCTTATCCTTGAGAGAATACATTTGTCGCTGGTCACACTGATTATTGTTTGTTATTTAGGAGGCAGGGAGAGAATTGTCGCAAAATGCAACGTGGAAGATTATTGGTCTCCAGTAGATGCTATCATAAGTGTCATTCAGTTTGCATTGTTTCTTCTTGAATGGGACATATGGGAATGTCTTGAAGGTTAAAGAACCTTCACGAGTTCCAACAAACCCAAGAGATTTATTCCAACCCCTTCAGCTTTCTAGCAGTAAAATTTCCCATCCATGATGAACACAGTGAGGAAATAGCAGCACATGGAAAGTAATTTTGAGCAAGAGCGCATGCACATTATTATGAAAATTTTGTGTTTGTGTTACTGCTCAAAACAATTGACAATTTTAAAATGTTATAACAAAGTGGATGATAAACCACCCTGTAATAGCAATATTTTGCTATGGGCAACATTTTGGAAGGCTGTGGACTTCTCATCAAAGCTTACATGACAAAAGTAGAACTGACACTTTATCAGAAAGGTTTTAGAAGATAAAATTCTCTGCCTCACTGCATGGGGTAAAGAAAATAGTGTCTATGAATCCTCTCAGTTCCACAACTGACACTATTAGAATGGCATTGCTATTTCTGTGAAATTGCTTGGGAGTACAACACATCATCCAAAGTTGAACAATGGAAAATTGTCCTTCACACATTAATAAATTAATTTGTCTTCTGTGTCTTCTGCTCTCATGACAACTAAAATCCTACCACAAAACTGCAACAGAGATAGTCTAAAATGTATTTGATTCTACCTGTAAGTGGGATTAGTTACTGGGGAACAAGGAGAGAGGCTGTATTTGCATTATTATATTTTCTGTCATGCCATCAGATATCTTTACAGGCAAGCTGCAAACCTGTTATAGATACATGAAATGGGTTGACTCCTTCACCAGGGGAACATTATTGCAATCTCAGGTTGTGTCAATTTCTGTCAATATTGCACAGGAAATTCCCAGGAGAATGTTCTACAGAGGGAAAAGGGATCTTTCTATAACCATTTTATGAAATTTACTGGTGTGGATAAAATGAACAGAGTTTAAAATTACCAGTCTGGCTATCTCTAAAAGACAGGTAAAGTCTTCTAGCTATCACTGCTCCATATACTATTGCAAATGTAAAAAAAACAACCCAAAAAACCCTGAAGTAATTGAATAGTTCATCTGCTAGAAACCACTGTGAACTGCTATAACCTAAAAAAAGAAACAATACACACTGATACAGAAACTGACAGAGACACACAGAGAAAGTGCTGTACGTTCCGGCACAAATGTGTGCTGTTCTTACCTGGAAATAGTACAAATATAATTGTCTGCTCATTTTCAAAAGATAGTTTTCTTTCTTTCTTTTCTCTTCCACACTTCTCTCCTATCAAAATAGGTTGCAAAATGACAATTTGGCCCTCAAATGCCATTATTATCCCAATATCTAAGACCAAATGCTGATTTCCAAAAGGAAATTATGAGGTTTACTCATCTTGATTTACTTAGATGAGTACAATTATGACAAAAAGATAGCCTTTTGGCCAATTACTTATCTTGCCCACCCCCCACCCCCACCCCCATTAAACACTTTACCTTGACAGTATAATCAATGATGTTCTCCAGTAGAAATGAATTCTTATACACTATGGCCCGAATCTTAAGTTAGATCCATTTAATCAGCAACATTTATTTACCTGTTGACTCACCAGTGAATAGTTGATCCAATAGGTCTACTCTAATAGGGACAACCAACAGGATTCAGGTTATTAACTGGCAATAGTGCCAATTTATCTACAAATGAATATGTGTAACTGATAGGAAAAGGGGACCTCTTAGTGTAGATTAGCTTCCCGGTACATAAATGTACTAAAGGCACCAGATGAATTATATAGTGGAGTTGAAGGTACTGAACCTAGAACCTCTCTTTGTGATGAACTATGATGAACTGTGACTACGAGTATGACTATGACCATGACTGGATTGATGATTTGGCTTAGGTAATTGTAATGATGATGTTTTATTGTACTGTATTGCACTATTTGAATATGTAATGAATTTGTACTTGTTGTTCTTTATATGATTGTATTTTATACATGCTGTAAACCGACCTGAGTCCCTCGTCGAGGTGAGAAGGCCGGTATAGAAAACTTCTAAATAAATAAATAAATAAATAAGGTAAGGGCCATCCAGTCCAATCACCTGCCATGTAGGAATACTTACAATCAAAGTACTTTTGACAGATAGCCACCTAGTCTTTGTTTAATACCACTAAATACCGTCATTGACCTTGCAAAGGCATTTGACACAGTAAATCGCAGTAAATCACAGTGCTCTCTGAACCATCCTCCAAAAAATGCCCTAACAAATTTGTGAACATCCTGCGGGTCCTCCATGATGACATGATGGCAACAGTCTTGGACAGCAATGGCTCCCAAAGTGACCCATTTAAGGTGGAATCAGGTGTCAAACAGGGATGTATTATTGCCCCAACTTTATTCTCCATCTTCATCACTATGATACTTCATCTTGTTGATGGGAAGCTTCCCACTGGAGTGGAAAACATCTGTCGGACAGATGGCAAGCTGTTTAACCTCAGCAGACTGAAAGCCAAAACCAAGGTTACAACAACATCCGTTATAGAACTCCAGTATGCTGATGACAACATTGTCTGTGCGCATTCAGAAGAAGATCTACAAGCCACTCTAAACACCTTTGCAGAAGCATACGAGAAGCTTGGCCTGTCATCGAACATCGAGAAAACCAAAGTGCTGTTCCAGCAGATACCAGCCTACCCCTTTCCAATGCCAGAGATAAAGCTTAATGGTGTAACATTAGAAAATGTTGACCATTTCCGCTACTTTGGCAGCCAAAATACAACACCACCTGAGCTCTGCGAGTGCAGCATTTTTCCGAATGAAGCAGAAAGCGTTTGAGGACCGGGACATCCGTAGGGATACCAAGGTGCTTGTTTATAAAGCTATTGTCCTCCCAACCCTGCTACATGCCTGCGAAACGTGGACTGTCTACAGACGTCACATGCAACTCCAAGAACAGTTCCATCAGCGCTGCCTCCGGAAAATCCTGCAAATCTCTTGGGAAGACAGGCGGACAAACGTCAGCATGCTGGAAGTAGCAAAGACCACCAGCACTGAAGTGATGGTCCTCCACCATCAACTCCACTGGACCGGCCACGTTGTCCGGATGCCCGACCACCGTCTCTCAAAGCAGTTGCTTTACTCTGAACTCAAGAACGGAAAACGGAATGTTGGTGGACAGGAAAAGAGATTTAAAGATGGGCTCAAAGCCAACCTTAAAAACTCTGGCATAGACACTGAGAACTGGGAAGCCCTGGCCCTTGAGCGCTCCAGCTGGAGGTCAGCTGTGACCAGCAGTGCAGCAGAATTTGAAGAGGCACGAGTGGAGGGTGAAAGAGAGAAACGTGCCAAGAGGAAGGCACGTCAAGCCAGCCCCTACCGAGACCGCCTTCCGCCTGGAAACCAATGCCCTCACTGCGGGAGAAGATGCAGATCAAAAATAGGGCTCCACAGTCACCTACGGACCCACAAGAATACTGATCCTGGAAGACTATCCTACTTGGCCAACGAGGGATCGCCTAAAGCAAACTGCTAAAAAAGGATGTTCTACCACACACACTGTTGAGCAGATCATACTATGAGTAGGTTTTTCCCCTAATGTTTAAGTGGAATCTCTTTTCCTACAGTTTGAATCCATTGCTCTATGCCTTAGGTCCCATCTACACTGCCATATAATCCAATTTCTGAATCCAAATTGATTTGAATTGGATTACATAGCAGTGTAGACTCATATAATCCAGTTCAAAGCAAATAATCTGGATTCAGAAACTGGATTATAAGGCAGTGTAGTTCCAGCCTTAGTAATTGGAGCAGCAGTAAACAAGTTCGCTTTCTCCTCAGGATGACATTCTTTTACACTTTAAAATATTCTGTTTGATCCTTGAAGCTAAGCAGGATCAGCTCTGATTAGTACTTGGATGAGCAACCACCAAAAAATACCAAGTGCTGTCAGTTTTATTTCAAGGGATGGAAAATGCAAATCACCTCTGAGTATTGCCTAAGAAAACCCTATGAAAAATTAATGGGTTCTCCATAACACGACAGACAAATTGAAGGCACATATACACCCACATAAATAACACAAGACAGCTCATTGTTTAGAACATCATCTCAACACCTGGCGTGATTCAACAGATCATGGATTCATCCCAATAATGCCATCAGCACTGATGGCCCTGGGGAAAGCTTTCATTGAAAATGCACTTTGAATCTGTGATTAATCAACTATTTAATCGCACTGGCTAATCAATGAAGACTTTCAGCCTCGCCTAACATGTCAATGATATAAGCAGTTGAACCTAGATCATGAATAGCTGGCTTTCTATAATTTGACCAGTTTGTGATATATAATGCTGTTTGTGTGCATCCAAATTGAATAGCTAATAGTTGTTGAATTTTGTATTTCTGATTAATAACAGCAATATGTTTGCCATTCTTTTGTACATGAAATCTGTATGTGGACTGCATTTGTATGAAATGCAGAGGGCAGGCAGCAACCATTTTAAGACTGATTAATCACTGGCATGTCTTCTTTCTTTCTTCCATCTCATCTTTATTTCTTATTTATGGATGATATAGTAGGATGAATTTTAATCAGCTCCTACCCTCTCACTGTGTTCATCGTGATTTTCACTGCAGATGTTAACCATTTAGGGACACCTGGAAGAAGCAGAGCTGCCAGCATAAAACTGAGATCAGAAGATAACTTTGTACAATTACTGATTTATTTAATACCTAAATGGGAGGAATGGAGTAAAGGTCTCACCTTGAGTGACTAAGAGAAATGAAGTTATAGGTTTAATTATAGATTTATTTAGTAGATTTACTGGCAGTGTGTCCAAAAATCTACACTTTTGCAAATTTTCCGTTGAGCTGATAAGAACAGAAGAATCCAATCTGAGTATAGTTTGAGACTGAAGGAAATTGATATGAAGGCACATAATAGCAAGAACAGCAACAATTCCATTGTGCTGTATAAATACCACCTTGAGTCGTCTTCGAGTCACCTCCGGGCTTGAGAAAGGCAGAATAGAAATATTGTAAATAAATAATTAAATAAATAAATACAGATTATTACTGGAGTCCTTGCTTTATTGTCCCCAGTCCTTCGTTTTTCATTTGCTCTCATCTCACCAATGTAATGCAATTGGTCGTTCTTGCTAGCATTTCATTCAAGTGGAATTACCATTTGGAGAAAATGATGTATCAAGCAAGGAGCTTGCTCTGTATTGGCTTTACTGCCTAAGGAAGGCATTGCAGCTGGACCGTCATCTTTGGTTCCTATCACACAAAATCATGTGCTTCGGTCTGCCTTCTTCTCATGATTCTCTTATTAAGAGCTCTTAGCCCCACAAACATTCCTGTCACCTACCTTGGTGCAATGGGTTCCTTTCTCTTCTTGTCAGCATGCTAGCAGTGAAATGAAATCAGAGAGTGGGATTTTCCTCCTGTTCCCCTTTCCCTTTATATTCCCAAAATGACCGTTTTACTTTTATTTTACATTTTATACTTTATATTTATGTCTGTCCTTTTTATTTTAAATGTCAAAATTGCAAAGTTGTATTCAAAATAAAATAATAATAAAATAAAATAAACCACAATAGCTCAAGAAGCCGAGGTTATAAGAATGTGATCGCAGGACCAGGGAATGACAAATCTGTGCAATTGTGCTAATAAAAAGAGGTGCCATATCAAAGGTGCCCATTCTAGAATGTATCTCTACTATCTATACCAATGTGGCTTTAAAGCAATAGTGGGTTGGAGTGATTATGTCCCCACTCTGAATATAGATTTTTCTTTATTTACATTTGTGTCATTCTGAAGACTCCCAGAAGAACTAGAACCTACTCAAAGGCAGATTGATATTCAGCTAATTAAAGAAAATGGGAAAAAGATTAAGAGTCTTCTGTGTAAAATGTAGAATAATTATCTGAGACAGCAATTTCCTAGTTTACCTCAAAACTGGGAGCTAGAAGCAGATATGAAAGTCTTGACCTCTGATGGTTTACTTCAGTGGTTCTCAGCCTGTGGGTCCCCAGGTGTTTTGGCCCATAACTCCCAGAAATCCCAGCCAACTTACCAGCTGTTAGAATTTCTGGGAGTTGAAAACTAAAACATCTGGGAACCCACAGGTTGAGAACCACTAGTTTACTTGATGGTTTGAGGACAAAGAAGTGCTCTTTTAGATATTTAAGACTTTATTAGCAGAGACTAAGGAGGTGAAATGAAAGAAACTACTTTATTATAGATATTGCTGCCATTTGCAAATAGTTGAACTTCAGACAACTTACTGAACTAAGGTGCTCTGCATGTTTCAGTGTGGAAATTTAGTTTCCCAAAATGTACAATACAGAGCAGGCAAAGAGCTGTGCAAAGAGCAGGCAAAGAACACATATATTTTATGTATATGGTCACAGATGTAGCCAGTGGATTGGTTAACAATCATGATTAAAAAATACTCAGAGGTGATTAAAAATCATGATTGTTAACCAACACATCAACAGCTCCATTATGCCTAGGCCCAGAAAAAGATTGTAGGTTCTCCTTCATACCAGGAGAACCTACAGGAGGCCCTGGCCTTGGATGGAGAGAAGAAGAGGCATCTATAGCTCCATCAAGCCGGAAAACGAGTGAAAGTCCCCCTTGACACAGAGAAACAGAAGAAGAGGCAGACACAGTTCCATCATGTCTAGGTTCACAAACAGATTGAAGACTCTCCCTTCCTCCAAACTCCCAATGCTCTTGACTCAGAGGAAGAAAAGAAGAAGCAGGCACAACTCCATCATGTCTAAGCTCAGGAAAAAATGAAAGCATCCCAACTGCTAGTGCCCTGGAGGGAGAGAAGAGGCAGGCACAGATTCATCATGTCTAGGTCCATAAACAGATTTAAGACCCCCCCCCCCCATCTATCACAACTACCACTGTCACAGCCTTAGAGGAAGAGAAGAAGAGACATGCAAAGGTCCATCATGCCTAGGTCCAGGAGCAGATTGAAGGCCCTCCAGCCATCCCAAATGCCACTGCCCTGGTGTTAGAAGGCAGGAGGAAGAAACAATTTCCACTGAACTGAACTACACCCCCCCCCCTCCCCGGCAGCCATTCCCTTTCCCTTCTGTGTCATATCTTAATTAGATTGTAAGCCTGAGGGCAGGCAACCATTTGGTTGTTTGTTTGGTTTTACTTCTTAAGCACCATGTACAGTGATGCCACTATATAAATAAATGATTATAACAAAAACTGTAATTTAGCCTTGCACTTTGGATTCAGTGGCTGACAACAAGTACAAAACTGTAAGCCACAGCCAGACATGGCTATTCCTGATTTATTCAAGTGGGCTTTAAGGTGACAGATTTTCAATGAGTGACAAGCAATGTGTGTGGGTGTTTATAGGAAAATGAAAAAGTGAAGCTGTGACTGAGCCGAGAGCTGAGCAGAGAGCTGCAGTATTATTGTGTGACACTGAATCTAATTGTTTTGCCTTCAGCAGCTGAAAAAAGGGATAAACGTTGATTTTAGCAATAAGGCCCAGTTTAGTCATAAAAATTAAGAAGCAATTCATCTCTTGCAATGATAAAGGACACAGACTAGCATAGAACGCTCCTGCTTTCCCTAATGTTTTGGTTCAACTTAAAGTTACTGTTTTAAATTATAGTTGCTAGATTTCTATATAGTTAAATAAAATAACAATGGAGATAATGATGAAATAAAAACAAGCCAGAGCAAAATACATTGAAAATTCTTTGTTTTGTTTTTTAACTGTTGCCTTCTTAGGTTATTAAAAATAAAAACAATTTACATTGGTTCTTTTAGACAATAAATTGTCATAAATTACAGTGGTGGATTATATGGGAATGGCCACAATCACAGTGGTGGCACACAGATCAATTAAATATGATCACTAGGCTGTTATGAGATGTGTTTGACCCTCTGAGAGAAATCTATAGCTTGGAAGATTACTTTCTTTTAAAAGAATTATTCACTATTAGAATCATATCTCAACTATATTTACAGATGATTTTTTTTTAAAAGTAACTCACATATCACAAAATAATTAATGTAGAACTTTTTTAGTTACATGTTAATGAAAATCTAACTTTAATAGCACGAAGTTCTTTGGACATGTGGAGCTGCCTGTTGGGGATGGCCATATGAAAAAGAATTTGACCAAAATGCTAGGTAAAAGCTAGTTCTTTTAAAAGCTTTTTAAGGGCTGAAGAAGCAATTGGGATGTAAGTGACGTACACATCGTACATCAAGTTAGTGGCCAATATGTGCTGAGTGCATGAAGACATGTCCTAGATGCAACATGTTCTACTATGAAAGTAGAAGTTCAACTCTTTTGTGTTGTTTTTGCATCTGTATCCCTTGATCCAGACATGAAAGGTAGATTAAACATGTATCCCATTTGCTCTATGTTGTTACTAAGGAACAAAGATACTGCAGAATGTTTTAGTTGTTTGGCTGAGAACTGATGGCAGAACTGTTACTCCTGTTTGTCCAAACCAATCTGAGAAAGTTTCAATATTTTTTTTCCTGTGGAGTATGAACACTGCTTTCTAGAAAACCAAAAAAGGCCATTGCCACAAATAGGGTTAGTGTATTTGTCCTAAAACATTGCTTTGTGAAGAATATATTACCTTTGTGAGGGAGTTTATTTCTTTGGCACAGTCAGAAGATGGAGAACATTACTGATCCAAGTTAAGGCCTATATAACATAAATCATTGCATGGAACTCATTTTTGTCCAATAAAATAGGACAGAACGGAACTACTAGGTAAAACAAGTCATTAATGCATGGATGCCTAAAATTGCCTGAAACATGCTGAATTACTGAGAGGCACCAATGCTCTGGACCCTGAAAGAGGAATGAAATGTTCTCTCAGATGATTAAAGAACAAATGTATGAGCCTTTATGCACATCTTATTTGAGATGTGCTCCTTCACTCTGCCTTGCTGGAGGCTGCATGGGGAAGAGGTTATAACATACTGAGAGAGTCTTGCGTTTAGGGTATCAGTCTCACTTGGATGAGAGGGACAAGAAGAAGCAGTAGGGATACCAGTTGTTAGTGATGTTGCTACCAGTATATCCTGTTTCCCTGTCTCTAGAGTTTCTAGAGAAGCAGCCACTAAAAAGACAGAGGTTTGGCTTAAATAGCTTTCTGGGCCTGTTTAGAGATTGCTGAAATAATGAGCATTACATCAAATCCAAAGAAAAGTAAAACCAGCACATATGCCAGTGGTGAATCAAACCTGTTGAACCCAAATCTCCTCTTTCATAAAATATTATTCAAGATTATTCAAGATTCATGGAGTGTGGCTAAGAACTGTGTGGTGAAATAGGAATTCCATGGTTCAAATCCCATTCCAGATATGAATTCACAGAGGAAATCATTTCTGTGTGTGCTTGAGAGCAAACTGTAACAAACATAATAGGTTGTAGGTCTCCATATAGGATCAAACTGGCTTTAAATAAGCCAATTCTATACATGCTGACTCAATTGGAACAGTTGTAAAGATCACTTGAATTTTATATGTGAAGCACTTTAAATTATTATGTAAATGCTAATGCTATTTTTATTCTTCCATGTCATCTCCAGAATGACCTTCCTTGCTCTCTTTGATCCCGTTCATTTGGTGAAATTGGTGGTCGATAAAGCATCCATAGCCAAAAAACAAGTTTAATTAATAAAAGGAATAAACTGTTCTCTTGAAATAGCTTACAATGTGTTTGCTATACATTGTGAGCCACCTGACTTTTTATTTTATTTTAGAATTGGGTAAAAAGATCTCATTGTAATCACTCAGTGCAAACTACTGAATACTGAGAGTACATTTAAAACAGTGCTTACACAACTTTAACTCTACTGGTACAATTGTAGTTCAGTATTACTTGTTTATTAGCCAAATGCATCTGATCTCAGAGGCCTGCATGACAAGTTCATTACATATCAATTTAATTAGCCAATTTACATTTAATTTACATTTCAATTAATGTCTTTAGCAACAAAACGTTGCATTAATAGGGTAATTGCCTGTTAGGCAATATGTAAAAGAATAAATAGCCACATTTTGAGGAAGCATTCCTATTTTCTACATTTTATTACCATAAATAACCTAAATAATTATTGCTCTTAAGGGGCCATGTCCCAGTTTCCTTCTGGGCCTAATTATAAAGACTTAGTACCTCATTAAGCAAAATGGTTTTGAAGTCACAGAAAAGCATTACTCTAATCGTGACTCATTACTTTCTGTGAAAAGGGGGCAGGGGAGTCTAAGAATCTGCAAAACAGCACGTTTAGACATACTATTTTTTTGTGGTGGATAAGCAGGAGCCCCTTTGTGAAGCAGTAGTTACACTGCTGTTGTAGGTGCTTTCAATGCAAACCTTGCTTTACAACATTAAACAACAACTCTGATTGCTAAATGAAAAAGGTGGAGAGGAGCCCAAAAGTTAAGAGAGGTCACAATAAACCCTGGAATGGCTCAGTATATCATGTTCTAATAATCTTTCTCTGACAAAACTGAAGTCACCTTGTTTGAGTTTCAAAGGAAGATTTATATGCACCAAAGGTCAGACTCTGTTGGCAATACTTGAAAGTCATGCCATGTAGAACAGCACTGATTTTATGCAAAGTCATACAGTCCTTGATATTCCTCCGACTTAAGAGACACGAACAATAATATATGGGCTAAAAACCAAGTTGGCCAGTAACCGGGTCAGTTGAAAGGCGTGCCACAACAGAAATTGATACAGTATTCTGGAAGTCTCTGTAACATTACCGAGGAGTCTTCTCAGATAGACATACTATCATATTGTACAATAAATAGCTAATATCAGAAACCAAAGTGGTAACCCAAATCTGTGCACAGATTCCAACATCATAGTTTTCCAGTAGGAATAAGAGTAGATGGCATTACTGGAAGTCGGTTTAGGGCAGTGTTTCTCAAACTGTGCTCCCACAGGTGTTTTGGACTTTAGCTCCCACAATTCCTAACAGCTGGCAATTTGGCTGGAATTTATGGGAGCTGAAGTTCAAAACACCTTCTGGAGCAGTTTGAGAAACACTGGTTTAGGGCATCCTTTCAGTTAATGTGCGAGTTGGTCATGATGTGGCATTTACGTGGACAGTAGTGTCCAGTTTTCTTATATCCTTGATCCGACCGGCCCTTCTCATGGAATGAGGAGAAGTACCCATGAAAGAATTTCAAAGTGGCAAACAAAGGGAGTTGAAGAAGACTGTAGATATTATCTAGTCCAAACGTTAATATTTCAGCTAGGATCACTGATAAGGAGGTCTGTGCCTGGCGAGCTTCCACTAAACCAGATCAACCCAACTTGAAGACAAGCTCTCTGGGTTGAAGGCAAAGCTACAGGGATTTATTATGATTTGGCCAAACAGGATGCAATATAATTTAAAAAGTATAGGCTCAAATACATTGAAAAACACCAGATATTTTATGCAGTTCTGACAGCTATTCAGACTTTGTGCCCCCCCCCCCCCCCCCCAGATTGGTTGAAAAGTGGTGCCAGCTTGGATTCATGCAGGGATTGGCCGGAGGTTCTCCTGACATCACGGGCTGAAAAAAGAGAACCCCATGGCAGGAAGAACAGCTGCTGGTTGGACAGTTTGAAGGTCCAATCTGTTGTAGAGACACCCCCTGGGAGGGTGAAAACTGGAGGAAGTAGTGGCATGGCTATGCAGATGATTCCTTGATTAATTCAAGTTTCCAGTTCCATATGAGACAAAGGTGCAAGACTCAAAAGAAAAAAGAGTGACAGTTCCAAATAATTAGGGACTTAGCTGCCCATTCAGAAAATTAATGAATTTGTGTTTGTTGAGTCTTTCCTTCTATGGGAGTAGCAAGCTCTCAGCCTCAGTTAAATGGGTAAACATCCTGAGATCATCTTTGTGACAAAAGGGGATCACCTGTCTTGCATACACAAAGGTCCTGATATTATCTGACTTGGGAAATAGCTGAAGGGACCCTGGCCAGGATCTCTGCTTTCAAGGGATTATGCATACTGAGGGCACAAAGAGGTAGCTGCCTTCAAGATACACTTAATAAATGTTATACATTTAAGAACTGACACGGTATACAAATAATACAAGTTACACACAAAATCTTAATTTGATGATACATTTATTAAATGGTTAGATTGAACACAGTTTTTGGATACAGCTGCTGTTAGGTCCTTCCAGAGCCTCATTCTAAAACTTTGAAACTGTGGAAAATGTTTTAAAAAATAAAGAAAAAAATAATATTTCTTATTATTTATTATTTATTTATTTCAGTTACTTCTACCCCGCCCTTCTCACCCCCGAGGGGGGACTCAGGGCGGCTTACAAAAAAGGCACAATTTGATGCCTATATCAAATATACATACGTACATAACAGCAATTAAACAGTTAACAGGTTAAAATCATCAGTACATAACACACAACACAATAATCATCAGTACATAACACATAACACAGTACATAACACAACACTTCTTGCTTGGAGTCTCTTCATTGTTCACAAACTTTGGGGGGTGGGGTGCTGTGGCTCAATAGCATGGACAGAAAGTTCACAACAGAAAACCCAGAGCTAAAGTGTGCCCAGCACAAGGTTTTTAAATCTCTTATTTGAGATCCTGAATAAAGTAGAGCACACACTAGTTTCATTGACAAACTCTTACTCTTAAGATGTTCGTCTTGATGTTCATTCAAGATGAAATATTCCTGTAATTTAAGCCCTTTAAATTGCTCTAGCCCTGTCCACTAGAGTAACAGAGAACAACTTCTTTGTGATCATCCTGGGTGTATCTGAAGAGTGCGACCACATATAGAAAATAAACTTTTCCCATCTCTTCAACTGTTCCATACTGGATTCAGTTTTCATTTTTCACATTCTTTATAATCTCAGTTGCCTTTCTTTGAACCTGTCCCAGTTTGTCTGCCTTATTCTTAAAGTGAGGTGTGCAGACCTAGGCAACATACTCAAGATGAGATATAACTTGTGTAGAACAAATTGGTTCTGTTACTTCCCATAAATCAGTTCCAATCACCACTTAGAAATGATGGTTCGAATGATATAAATAAATGTTACTTCTAATGATACAACTGCACTGGCCTTTTCTTTTAACATATGCATCATATTGCTGATTCATGCTCATCTTATGAATAACTAGTCTCCATATATTTAAATATGTACTGTTGCAAAATATCACACTGATAAGCAGGGTCATTCCAAGACATTTTGTTGCCTGAGTACCAAGAACAACATAACCTCTATCCCCCCCCCCCCCCACTATTGATGTGAGTAATAGCTCTCCCACCTTACCTAAGAAAAGTTTGGTAGCTCTAATGATACAGTGCAAGATATGTAGCATCTATTAGAGGTGTGTAAAACTTTGGATTTTGTTTCAGGTTTCAGAAAAATTCGGCGATTTGTAGATATGAACTGCCAAAATAAAATGCGGGTAGGCCACACACCCCCTCAACCCAAACAAAACAAAACAAAGGGGGCCCGAAATTCTGAAAAGGTTTGTTAGTTTCATTAGTATATCCTGACCATTTTTTCCAAGTCGCCGCAAGCAATCTCTCCTTGGGGGCAATGGGGTTGAGCAAAGCCATACTTGTTGCATCACATGCTCCTCATCAGACAATCATGGGTCTGGTTTTCCTCTCAATTCTCACCCCCTGTTGTGAAGTTGTTTTTGGACTTCAAATCCCAGAAATCCCTGCTGCCAGCTGTTGAACAGCAGCTGCATCTGCCCCCCCTCCTCTATATAGTCATTTAGCTTTGTGGGGGGTTTAAGTTCTTTCTGGTTAATTTTTTTTGGGGGGGGGGGAGGAGGGGGTTTGCATGAAGAACATAGGTTGCTTTGGTTGGTGTCTTGTCTCCAAATTTGATGTCAATTCGCCCAGTGGTTTTTGAGTTCTGTTAATCCCACAAACGAACATTACATTTTTATTTATATACTAGCCGTCCCCTGCCATGCGTTGCTGTGGCCCACATGGGGCTTCTGTGTGGGAGGTTTGGCCCAATTCTATCGTTGGTGGGGTTCAGAATGCTCTGTGATTGTAGGTGAACTATAAATCCCAGCAACTAAAACTCCCAAATGTCAAGATTCTATTTTCCCCAATCTGTACCAGTGTTCACATTTGGGCAAATTGGGTATTTGTGTAGAGTTTGGTCCAGATCCATCATTGTTTGAGTCCACAGTGATCTCTGGATGTAGGTGAACTACAACTCCAAAACCAAAGGACACTGCCCAGCAAACCCAGTATTTTCTGTTGGTCATGGGAGAACTGTGTGCCAAGTTTGGTCCAATTCTATTGTCAGTGGGGCTCAGAATGCTCTTTGATTGTAGGTGAACTATAAATCCCAGCAACTACAGCTCCCAAATGACAAAAGCAATTTCTTTGAGTGAAGGACATACATTGGGTTATTGGGTGTCTTGTGTCCAAATTTGGTGTCAATTCGTCCAGGGTTTTTTGAGTTCTGTTAATCCTACAAACGAACATAACATTTTTATTTATATAGATGATGATGATGATGATGATGATGATGATGATGATGATGATTCCTGTTTCACACACCCCTAGCATCCATGGCTCTTATCTACATATTTCAGCTTTTACACATCTTGCTGCCTGAAATTGCTACCTGATGTCTATGACAATATTTCATGCTGGAAAGAGGTTTACCGCCATAATGTGTGGGTGTCTTTCTCTTCCTCACTTATCACTAAATTTCTAGATTTGCATTCTGTCACATCTCCTTAGAACAGTGGCCATAGTTATAATGATGCTGCTGGTGGAGATGTATATTCAAAGTACACATGGTTTATCTCAGAAATTTCCAACTTTTTATCTCTTGACTCTTACTTCCTTGATGACAGCTGACTGTAAAGGTTTATACTGTGGTTTTTAATGATTGGCAATTGCCCAGAACACAAGTATCCAGACTAGAGTCATCCTAATCAATTGCTTGATTGTTGAGCAAGAATAATTTCAGATGAGATTTTTTGACAATGAAAAGCATATAACAGCAGGGGTGTTACTTTTTTCATTTTCTTACTGTCATTACTCCAGAGCATGCTTTAGCCAGCCTGGCACTTTTCTCACTTTCCCCCTCCCCCTGATTTTCAAATACAAAATGGTGCATACCTAAGAAATAAAAAGTTCTAATTTATTCTACAAAAGTGTTCATCAAGTAAGAGATGAGACCCAAGGAAAAGATTAAGAGCTTACATTTTTCATTTGACTTATTTCACATAAAATTTTATAGAGGATAAAATGATGGGAGGCAAAGAAGCAATGATATTTCTGTTTTATCTCTGTCTGAGGCCATAAATCTTCCTGAAGTATCATTAATTATAGTAGCGATTTTCATGACGCTATTGTTAAGGGCCTAGCTGCCTTTGCATTATAAGTTCGCTATTTTCATTGGCTTACATGAGTAAAAAAATGTTTTAGGCTGAATTATCCTTAGGCAGCATATCTACTGACAAGAAGTAGTACATATACACAAGTATATAAATAGAGACAATAGAGAGAGATGTATTTTTAAACTAAACGCAACCACCCTGGGCATTATCATTTAATACAATAATGCATGCACTTTTGTGCTGCTGAAGATAGAAAGTACAATCTGAGCTTTGATGTAATGCTCAGTGACATAACTCAATATTTTCCATGGATAAGTTTATTGGGCATTCTGATGTGACTGGCTCTTAATCAGTAGCTATAATAATACTGTGAGCTTGAACTGGAAATACAAACCTGTATTTACTTTATGATATATCATCTTTGAGATGGATAAGTAGAGTTTGTACAACTGGTTTAGGCACACCTGTTTGTTTTGAGAGAGTCTTCCAATCCAGCATTTGCAATGTTTTTCTAAAGAGGCTGATATTTCTTTTTATGGCTCTGTAGCATTTTCTACAGTCCACTGTATATACTGCAGATGCATGTAAATGTCTAGATCACATCCAGGCCCCTTCTGCACTGCCATGTAATCCAGTTAATCACAGGTTCGAATTACGGGGAGCAGCGCCCTAGCTTCTGCTAACCTACTTCGAAAACATGCAAATGTGAGTAAATCAATTGGTACCGCTCCAGCAGGAAGGTAACAGCACTCCACGCAGTCATGCTGGCCACATGACCTTGGAGGTGTCTACAGACAACGCCGGCTCTTTGCCTTAGAAATGGAGATGAGAAGCACCCTCCAGAGTCAGACATGACTGGACTTAATGTCAGGGGAAAACCTTTACCCTTTGTGGACTCAAACATGAATGCACACACATACACACATTCCTTCCTCTGAATTTGTATTTTATCTCTTCCATCTCACAAGTACATTCTGAAACAAACACACAACATCCCAAATCTTTCTCTCTCTGGACCTCACTCTTTCTGGGCTCCTGTAGCTAGTAAGCTTCTATAATCACAGAGGAGACTTATAACACAAAGACAGGTAGACCCTTAAGCATCATGAAAAACACTGCTATAATTAATGATACTTCAGGATTTTTGTTTTAGCTGCTCAGAAACCAGGGGTGCCTCTACACTTTAGAGTTAATGTAGTTTAATACCACTTTAACTACCATGGCTCAATACTATGGAATCAAAGGAGTTGTAGTTTGGTGAGATACTAGCACTCTTTGGCAGAGAAGGCTAAAGTCCCGGGCTTCCATCGTATAAGCTATGGTAAAGTGGTGTCAAACTGCACCAGTTCTACAGTGTAGATGCACACTTCTACTGTTCGCTCACTCTTGTAATTCAGGCCCCTTCCACAAAGCTGTATAAAATACACACTGAACTGGATTATATGGCAGTATGGATTGAGATAATCCAGTTCAAAACAGGTTATATGCCTTTACTTTCTGGGTTATATGGCTATGTGGAAGGGTCCCCAGCCTCATTTTTTCCTTATAGGGCTAAGGTGCAATGTATTTTTAAAATCGCAGTTCAGTAACCTGGTTTTCTTATCATTCCTTTCCTGGGATGAAGACCTGGCTGGGATTCAGCTGGGTTCTCTGCCACAGAACCTAGAAGGGAAAACTGACCATTAGAGAGTATGTTATCTTTCTCTCCATGCTGGTTTCCTTATCTAAATTCTCCTTCCCAATGTTGTTGTTAGCCTCGCAGGAAGAAAACTACACAGATAAACTTCAGATCAACACCTGTCATAACTTATATAGCTTTTAGCGGAAACGCTCTAGTGCAACATCAAGAATCTGTCTTCTGATTATTGGGATTTATAACCCATCAGGAAATAGGCAGTCTGTATCAGACGGATCCATGCGAAGCAAGTCAGATCAAAACAAGTAAGCTGGATTGAGTCAGTCAAGTTACAGTATGTCAGATTCATTCAAGTCGTGGCTGAAGTCCTCTCAAAATAAATCAGGTCCTGTCAAGGAAGTCAGGTCAGGGTAATGCAAAACAAGGCATAGTATGTCAGTCCACTATAAGAACAGTCCTGGGGGATTTAGGTAAGCAGCCACAAGGATCACAAATTACTCCTAGTGCATGTTGCTACCTGATCTGCGGGAGGATGTCCCATAAAAAGGTATTTCTTTGGGGATAATAGGCATGGCCCTTTTTTAAGGTCTAAGGAACTTATTCATCAAAAACCATGCAAAATCAGAGACACCATTGTAGGATCAGAATAATAGTCAAACTTTTAATTCTGAGGTATGCATGCTCTTTATTTTACTTCCCTTCCATATATTCACTTTCAAGCCACATGTCAATTAAATCCATTTGAGGATTTTTTTTCTTGTCAGCAAATAAGGAAGAAGAGTGGCCAAAGTATACGTACTCCAGTATATGTTGATACAGACTTGTTGTTCAGTTATATCAGTTGTTCTCAACCTTCTTAATGCCGCAACCCCTTAGTACAGTTCCTCATATTGTGGTGACCCCCAATGACAACATTATTTTAGTTGCTACTTCATAACTGTAATGTTGCTACAGTTATGAATTGTAATGTTAATATATGATATGCAGGATGTATTTTCATTCACTGGACCAAATTTGGCACAAATACCTGATGTGCCCAAATTTGAGCACTGGTGGGGTTGGCGGGGGGGGGGGGGGGGTTGATTTTTTCATTTGAGAGTTGCAGTTGCTGGGATTTATTGTTCATCTACAACCAAAGAGCATTCTGAACTCCACCAGTGATGGAACTTAACCAAACCTGGCACACAGAACTCCAGCTCCCATGACCAACTCCATCTCCCATGACCTTGAATTTGGGAGTTGTAGTTCACCTATATCCAGAGAACACCGTGGACTCAAACAATGATGGATGTGGACCAAACTTGGCACGAATACTCAATATGCCCAAATGTGAACACTGGTGGAGTTTGGGGAAAATAGATTTGACATTTAAGAATTGTAGTTGCTGGGATTTATAGTTCACTTACAATCAAAGAGCATTCCGAACCCCACCAACGATAGAATTGGGCCAAACTTACCACACAGAACTCACATAACCAACAGAAAATACTGTGTTTTCTGATAGTCTTTGGTGACCCCTTTGACACCCCCTCACAACCCCCCAGGGGTCCCAACCCCCAGGTTGAGAAATGCTGAGTTATATATTTATAGCTTCTGTATTTACAGTGTTAGTCAGTAACATTAGATGCATAAGCACTGTAGAATTGATGCAATGTGACACCTCTTTAACTGCCATGTCTCAGTGCTTTGGAATCCTGGGAGTTGGTGTTTGGAGAAGCACCAGCACTCTTCGGTAGAGAAGGTCAAAGGCACTTAAAAACTGCAATTCCCATGATTTCCTGGCATTGAACCATGGTAGCTAATTTGGTATATAACTGTATTCATTCTACAGTGTAGATGCAACTTCTATCTGAAGATAACTTGGCTGGGATCAGCATCATCAAGAATTATAAAAAATTATATGGATTGCTAGTCACAACATTCTTAAGCTATGCAGTGCAATACAGAAGTGAATTAGGGCAGTACAACAATATAAAATAACTGATGTTAAGAATATGGGAACTTGTATTTATTCTGTTAAAGAATGTATATAATTTTTACAGAAGACAAAGATGCTCTGTCACATATCAGGACAGAATAGCAGTGTCTTTTAAGGCTCCTCCAACTCTTTGGTACAGAAAGCAAAAGGATTATGCAGGAACACTGTTTGTGAATACTTCTAAAGCTCTTAGGTAATCCCTATCCTCTAATCTCATCTATCTATCATTCTACCTTCCCTGTTTCATTACACTTTGATAATGTGATTCATTTTGCTCCCACTAGATGCAGTTGTAATCTCTTTTCTTATAACGTTCTGGCAATTTTTGTTGGATTGTTTCATTTTAACATTTTGGGGCTTCTTCCCTTGACTCAACAAATTTGTACAAATGGCAGTTTCATTACTGTGAAATGTACTATTAATCCGGTAATTAATTAATCAATCAGGGAGGAACAAATGAAATGCCACCCCAGATGAGACAAACAGTCCATCAAGTCTTGTGGATCTGTTTTCTTCCACTGGACAGCATTAGACCCTACAAAGAAATATTAAAATGTAAGCAAATAGATGCAGAAGCTAACCAACAGAAATAATTTTGTGCTTTACAGCTGCATTTACCTAAAATGGATACATACATTTTTCTAATATTAATATATCATTGTGTTGGATGTAGTGAAATATACTCTCTTATAGTGCAGTACTTTCCATGACTACCTCAAAGTAAGGTTAATTTGGTTCAATAGATATTATTTTCAGGGGAAAGTATATATAACATATTGATAAGGAATATATAATCACAGTGACACAAAGTCTTCACTGCAATAGGTTGGGAATTCCTTGTGGTATAAAATTACCCCTAGGCTATGTGTATAAGGTGCATTATTACTTAATTTTGTGTTTAGGGTCATCTTCATAATGTCTCATAATATCTCATTATGTAAACAAATACAAATATTCCAAAATCCAAAACATGTTTGCTCCCAGGCATTTCAGATAAGAGATACTCACCCTGTACTGCATTTCTTAATAGTGATATGATTTAGCAACTCAAAAGAGCATAAATACACTTTATTTGTAGAAGAGATGGAGATCCTTCGGCTGGGCCGTCCGGGTGGGAGGGAGATCCAGCTGCCTACCCTGGATGGCGAGACACTACGTCCGTCATCTTCTTAAAAAGCCTTGGTGTCCTATTGTACACTCTGCTCACAATGGAGGCCCAGGTCTCTGCTGTGAGCAGATCTGCGTTTTTCCATCTACGTCAGGCTAGGCGACTGGCTCCCTACCTATCTAGGAACGACCTGGCTACGGTGATCCAGGCGACGGTCATCTCGAGTCCTGACTACTGTAACACCCTCTACATTGGCTTTCCTTTGTCAGTGATCCGGAAACAGAAGCTGGTGCAAAATGCAGCGGCTCATCTTCTCGCCGGAGTGCCAGCGAGGTGTCGTATCACCCCAATCCTCCAACAGCTGCACTGGTTTCCTATTGCGTACCAGATCACTTTCAAGGTGCTGGTACTAACCTTTAAGGCCTTACATGGTCTGGGGCCGGCATACCTGAGGGCCAGCTTATCCCCCTACCAACCTCAGAGATTACTCCAGTCTGAAGACCAAAATTTGCTTGAAGTCCCTAACATCCGAACTTATCATTTGTCATCTACTAGGCAGAGAGCCTTCTCGATTGTGGCCCCTTATTTATGGAATGCCTTGTCGGTTGAAACTCGAACCATCTGAGACCTACTTGCTTTTCGAAAAGCCTGTAAAACTTTTCTTTTCCAGCAAGCTTTTGACGGGTGAACAACCCGGACTATGCCTGTCCTCGCCGCCTATTGTTTTGTTATCATTATTTTTTAAAGCTAATTGTATTGTTTTAATCTGCGTCTGTAATTGTTTTAATCTGTTTCTTTGAGCCAAATTGGGAGTAGCGGTATACAAGTCAAATAAATAAATAAATAAATAAATAAATAAAATGACTAAAATCTTTTAATGTATAGTAATGAAGTAGAAACAGTGTGTCAATGTGAGAACTTCAACAGATATTATTTCTTCACCTCCAAACTGGTCTTCAAAATGTCTTAATTGTTTGATTACTGTAGTGATTTTAATGGTTAATCAGGTCAAATCTGTATGATACGTTCCTATCTATTTTAATTTGTTTTCACCTGCTTTTACATAACTCTAACCCAGTCTGAACACTATTTTTATGGGGAGGAAAAAAGAATTGTAATACATTCAGTCAAAGAACAGTTTCACAAGAACAATGCATAGAAATATGAAGTGACAAGGACAGAAACAGAGATGATATACTTATATTCAAAGCCCTTTATAAAACCCCTAAGGCTATTTTATCAGCATAATGAGCCACAATTCACAAAGCAGTTTATGGGAGTTGAAGTTCAAAACACCTGGAGGGACGAAGTTTGCTCAGGCCTGCTCTAGTTCCTCAGCATACTACAAACACCAAGAATCCATAGGATGTAGTTAAATTTAACTCAATGCAACAGTTTTACTATATTAGCCGTCCCCTGCCACGCGTTGCTGTGGCCCAGTCTGTGAATGTGTGTTGTGTGTGTATATATCTATCTATATAAATCTGTTAAGTTGGTTCAACCGGACAGCAAAACTCCACAACCCCCCAACGAAACTTAACCAAAATTCCCATGCCCATAACACAACCCACAAGGTACAAACATATCTACTCAAAATGAAAAACAACACAACAATACACTCACAAAACGGCAAAACAACAAAACTCAGAAACCCCCCAATGAAACTTAAACAAAATTCCCATGCCCATAACACAACCCACAAGGTACAAACAAATCTACTAAAAATGAAAAATAACACAACAACACATTCACAAAACGGCAAAACAACAAAAATCACAACCCCCCCAACGAAATTTAACCAAAATTCCCATACCCATAACACAACCCACAAGGTACAAACATATCTACTCAAAATGAAAAACAACACAACAACACACTCACAAAACGGCAAAACAACAAAACTCACAAACCCCCCAACGAAACTTAACCAAAATTCCCATGGCCATAACACAACCCACAAGGTACAACGTATCTACTCAAAATGAAAAACAACACAACAACACACTCACAAAACGGCAAAACAACAAAACTCACAAACCCCCCAACGAAACTTAACCAAAATTCCCATGCCGATAACACAGCCCACAAGGTACAAACATATCTACTCAAAATGAAAAACAACACAACAACACACTCACAAAACGGCAAAACAACAAAACTCACAAACCCCCCAATGAAACTTAACCAAAATTCCCATGCCGATAACACAGCCCACAAGGTACAAACATATCTACTCAAAATGAAAAACAACACAACAACACACTCACAAAACGGCAAAACAACAAAACTCACAAACCCCCCAACGAAATTTAACCAAAATTCCCATACCCATAACACAACCCACAAGGTACAAACATATCTACTCAAAATGAAAAACAACACAACAACACACTCACAAAACGGCAAAACAACAAAACTCAGAAACCCCCCAACGAAACTTAACCAAAATTCCCATGGCCATAACACAACCCACAAGGTACAACGTATCTACTCAAAATGAAAAACAACACAACAACACTCACAAAACGGCAAAACAACAAAACTCACAAATCCCCCAACGGCAAAACAACAAAACTCAGAAACCCCCCAACGAAACTTAACCAAAATTCCCATGGCCATAACACAACCCACAAGGTACAAACATATCTACTCAAAATGAAAAACAACACAACAACACATGCTCCATCACTTCCCCCGCCGCCGCACACACACACACAACCCCACTCCCCCTGCCACCGCAAACAACCCCATGCTCCATCACTCCCCCCACCACCACACACACACACACGCAACCCCACTCCCCCCACCGCCGCACACACATACACAACCCCACGCTCCATCACTCCCCCCGTCACACACGCACACGCAACCCCACTCCCCCCACTGCCGCACACACACACGCAACCCCACGCTCCATCACTCCCCCCACCGCCACACACACACGCAACCCCACGCTCCATCACTCCCCCCGCCGCCGCACACACATACACAACCCCACGCTCCATCACTCCCCCCACTGCCACACACACACGCAACCCCACTCCCCCTGCAACCGCACACACACACGCAACCCCACGCTCCATCACTCCCCCCGACGCCACACACACACACACACAACTCCACGCTCCATCACTCCCCTGCCCCAATCTTATCTCCTTTTACTTCACGCCACCTCCAAACCCCACCCCGCCCCTTTCCGCCCTGTCAAAATCCAGGAAAGGAAGGAAGGAAGGAAGGAAGGAAAGAAGGAAGAAAGAGAAAGGGAGGTAAAGAAAAAGGGGGAAGGAAGGAAAGTTAGAGAAAGAAGGAAGAAGAAAAGGAAAGAAAAGGAAAGATGGAAGGAAAGGAAAGAGAGAGCAGAAGAGAAAGAAAAAAGGGGAAGGAAGGAAAGAGGTAGAGAAGGAAGAAATGAGAGACAGAGGGAGGGAAAGAAAAAGGGGGAAGGAAGGAGAGAAGGAAAGGAAAAAGGGAATGAAGGAAGGAAAGAGGGAGTGAAGGAAGGGCGAAGATGTAGACAAAGAGGGAGGGAAGGAAAGAAGGAAAGAGAGAAGGAAGAAAAGAGATCAGAAGAGAAAGAAAAAGGGGGAAGGAAGGAAGGAAAGAGGGAGTGAAGGAAGGAGGAAGATGTAGAGAAAGAGGGAGGGAAGGAAAGAAGGAAAGAGAGAAGGAAGAAAAGAGACCAGAAGAGAAAGAAAAAGGGGGAAGGAAGGAAGGAAGGAGAGAAGGAAAGAAAAAAGGGAATGAAGGAAGGAAAGAGGGAGTGAAGGAAGGGCGAAGATGTAGACAAAGAGGGAGGGAAGGAAAGAAGGAAAGAGAGAAGGAAGAAAAGAGATCAGAAGAGAAAGAAAAAGGGAGAAGGAAGGAAGGAAGGAAGGAAGGAAGGAGAGAAGAAAAAGGGGAATGAAGGAAGGAAAGAGGGAGTGAAGGAAGGAGGAAGATGTAGAGAAAGAGGGAGGGAAGGAAAGAAGGAAAGAGAGAAGGAAGAAAAGAGACCAGAAGAGAAAGAAAAAGGGGGAAGGAAGGAAGGAAGGAAGGAGAGAAGGAAAGAAAAAAGGGAATGAAGGAAGGAAAGAGGGAGTGAAGGAAGGGCGAAGATGTAGACAAAGAGGGAGGGAAGGAAAGAAGGAAAGAGAGAAGGAAGAAAAGAGATCAGAAGAGAAAGAAAAAGGGAGAAGGAAGGAAGGAAGGAAGGAAGGAAGGAGAGAAGAAAAAGGGGAATGAAGGAAGGAAAGAGGGAGTGAAGGAAGGAGGAAGATGTAGAGAAAGAGGGAGGGAAGGAAAGAAGGAAAGAGAGAAGGAAGAAAAGAGACCAGAAGAGAAAGAAAAAGGGGGAAGGAAGGAAGGAGAGAAGGAAAGAAAAAAGGGAATGAAGGAAGGAAAGAGGGAGTGAAGGAAGGGGGAAGATGTAGAGAAAGAGGGAGGGAAGGAAAGAAGGAAAGAGAGAAGGAAGAAAAGAGACCAGAAGAGAAAGAAAAAGGGGGAAGGAAGGAAAGAGATAGAGAAGGAAGAGGAGAAGGAAAGATGGGAGGGAAGGAAGGAAGGAAGGAAGGAGGGAAAGAAGGAGAGAAAGAGGGAAGGTTGGCCACAGCAACACGTGGCGGGTAAAGGTTGTTATTTCTATTATTATTATGCTATTATTCCTATTAGACACCGGGGGAATGGGGGAGGTGTCAGGTCCCAGAGGCAATGCATTCCATTATTGTTATTGTTATGATGGTGGTGAAATAAAAGGAAATAAAAAGTGAAAGAAGGAAGCAAACAGGGAGGGAAGAAAGGCAAAGGAAGAAAGGGGGAGGGAATGAAGGAAAGAGAGAAGGATGAAACCAAGTAGTGAAAGAAGGAAAGAAAGAAAGAGGTAGAGAAGGAAGAAAGGAGAGAAAGGGGGAGGAAAAGGGGGAAGGAATAGGTAGGTACCTCTCTTTCATAATAGTCCAGATATCTACCTCAACTTTGATAAGTTTTACTATAGGCCACAGCAACGCGTGGCAGGGCACAGCTAGTATGTATATATTTGTGTATATGAGTTTATGTATATGTATGTATACATGTGTATATATTTGTGTATTTGTGTTTATATGTGTGTAGGTGTATATGTATGTGTATACTGTATGTGTATATTTGTGTGTACTTGCATATATATGTGTGTCTGTATGTATGTGTGCATGTGTATATGTATATTTCTGTGTTTATATTTGTATATGTATATTGTGTATATGTGTGTGCTTGTGTATATGCATATATGTATGTATATATGTGTATATGTGTGTAGGTGTATATGTAGGTGTGTATATGTACATATTTGTGAGTGCTTGCGTATATATATGTGTGTGCCTTTATGTATGTGTGCTTGTGTATATGTATACAAATGTATATGTATATATGGTTTATTTCGGGCGGAGGGTTAAAGTCTATCCTGCTGGTTTTTTAGGGGTGATGGTCACTCGTTGGCCTAATAGGTGTATTGTGTCCAAATTTGGTGTCAATTCGCCCAGTGGTTTTTGAGTTATGTTAATCCCACAAACGAACATTACATTTTTATTTATATACTAGCTGTTCCCTGCCACGCGTTGCTGCGGCCCACTCTGATGGTCATGGGGGTTCTGTGTGGGAGGTTTGGCCCAATTCTATCATTGGCGGGGTTCAGAATGCTCTGTGATTGTAGGTGAACTATAAATCCTAGCAACTACAACTCCCAAATGTCAAGATTCTATTTGCCCCAAACTCCACCAGTGTTCACATTTGGGCATATTGAGTATTCCTGTAGAGTTTGGTCCAAATCCATCATTGTTTGAGTCCACAGTGATCTCTGGATGTAGGTGAACTACAACTCCAAAACCAAAGGACACTGCCCACCAAACTCTTCTAGTGTTGTGTGTTGGTCAAGGGAGTTCTGTGTGCCAAGTCTGGTTCAATTCCATCGTTGGTGGAGTGCAGAATGCTCTTTGATTGTAGGTGAACTATAAATCCCAGCAACTACAACTCCCAAATGACAAAATCATAATTTTTTGAGTGAAGGACATACATTGGCCTGATAGGTGTCTTGTGCCCAAATGTGGTGTCAATTTGTCCAGTGGTTTTTGAGTTCTGTTAATCCCACAAACGAACATTACATTTTTTATTTATATAGATAAAAACTGGCATTTTAAAAACTGATTTTATTTGAATTTTTATTTAAAGTATTTTCTTCGATTTTTTTTTTTTGCAAGTTGCTTGAGATTTCTGGTTAAGTGAGAGCCTTCTCTATACATCTCTACAACATCCTCCCAAAACATGCCACGCTTGCCTTACATGCTGGCTTGGAAGGGTTCCAATGGGAACCGGAAGTAATGGTAGACTGGAACGCTTGTTTGAAAACCATAGGACTGCGCAGAAGCCCCTCTGGCTCTCAAACAAGAGGATTTCGTTAGCTCCGCCCCCGGCCGCTGCTCAGGCCCCGCCCCCGGCCGCGTTCCGGGTGCCATGGCAACGGAGAGTGCCGGGCGCAGGCTGGGCCTAGCAGCGCGCCGCATCCTGTGATGCTTCTGGCGGGTGGGGCGGGACGGAGAGGGCCCAGGACACCCCGATGCCGCCGCGCAAGGGCTTCGTCTGCGCCCTGGAACTCCACATCCGCACGGTGAGAAGGAAGGACCCCCACCAACTGTCTGGGGAGGGAGAGGATGGAGGCGGACGCGCCGGTTTTTCTTTTGTTGTGACAGGAAATGAGAAGAACCAACGCGCGCGGGCTGGGGAGTGTGGTGGGGGAGGGGCTGGAAAGGGCAGACACAAAAGATTTTCGTGCCCTCTGGCAAAAGTTTGGGAAGTTATTATTTGAGCGACTACAACTCCCAGAATCCTTCCAGTATGGGATGTGGAACCCCCCCCCCCCCCCAAATAATCATATTTCTGAAGTTCAGCCACAATGTTCAGCCACATAAGTTCAACAATTTGTGTCCCCAGGTTAATTTTCCCCATCCACATTCTGCAATGGTGCAGAAAGAGAGAGGTGGAGGGAGGAGGCAACTGCTAATGTCTCATTGCCTGGCAAGAGATGAAGAGAGAAGGGAATTTAATCTAACGGTTATTAGAACAGGAAGTTGGGAGAGAACGGAAAAATTACAACCAGCGTTTCCAAATGTAGTCCAGCTCTTCCGTTGAACTACAGAAAGGAAACAACCATGAAAATGAACCAAATCTGGCTACCAGTATTTAAAAAACCTATAAACTAATAACAAAGTCCAGACAAAAAGAAAACAATCAGGGCCAGCTAATCACCTCCCAACAAAGAATTCCCCCAGGCAGTAAGAAGTCAGACCTTGAAACTGCTAGGCCATTAAATGCTAATCAAGGTGGCCAATTGAAACATTCACACCTACCTCCAACAGACAAGAGTTCTTTTTCCCACCCTAAATATTCCACAGATACATAAATCCTATTTTCCTAGTTTCCAACAGACCGCAGAACCTCTGAGGATGCCTGCCATAGATGCAGGTGAAATGTCAGGAGAGAATGCTTCTGGATCATGGCCATTCAGCCTGGAAAACTCACAACAACCCAGTAGTTTATCTCAATTTGCGGATCCTTACAAAGTGCTAAATGAATGGAAAGGAACAATTTGGGGAAAGAGGGCAGAGGGAGTGAGTTTCATTTTTCAAGGAGCAGTAAAGCTTGAAACTTGGAAAAGTAGGTGATAGACTACCCAAACTATGACCTCGATTGGGTTGCTGTGAATTTTAAGGGCTATATAGCCGTGTTCCAGATGCATTTTCTCCTGAAGTGTTGTCCACATCTATGGCAGGCATCTTCATCAATCAACATGATACAATAACGCAAACATTAAAACAGAATTTAATGTAAACAGTATTAAAAAGTTCACAGTTAAAATCCATTCAAACAGATTCAAAGTTAAAAGTTAAATATAAGTGTATTTTTAACATAAGCATAGCCTCCTATTTGTGTTTTATTTATTTCTGATCTTGCTATCACACCACTCTCCGTAATTGTGTATAAACTGCCACTTATATATAATGTATAATGTGCTAATACAACACTTACCATATCTTTTGAAGTGGATGATAGTATATGAAGTCTGATACCATAAAAATCCAGTTCTCTTTAAAATTGAATAAGACTAGATCTTTAGGAATATGCGTTCTTTATTTTCTGTAATTGTAAACTTCCCTAGATACACCTGAAAAGCAATAATAGCAAATCAGGATAAAAATAGATAAATGATACAAAAATTAACATGTCAAAGAACTGCATAAGTAAAACTGTATTTGTTCATTTTATTTCAAGAATGCTTGTTAAAATAAAAATGTCTTCAGCAGGCTCTAAAAGCAAAGGAAATGATGCATGCCTTGCTTCAGCTGTCAGGAAATTTCACTGAGATGTACCTAATAAACAAAAAGATCTAAACAGATCTCAGGCACACACTGAAACATCAGGACTGTGCCTTAGTGACTAGGAAAGTCCATGACAGAGAAAGGGTGCTGTCAACCATCCTGGCCCCAAGATGTTCATGGCTTTGTAAACCGGCAGTTGAACTTGTAAAGCCTAGTCTGACTGCAAACAAGCTCCCAGTGTAGGCCCCGAATTGTGGCTTCCATAGCCACCTTAAGGGTAGCCTCACATAGAGCACAATGTTGTAGTTGGCATGCATTGCTCTGACAACTGAAGCCAGAGACATGATGGAAGAATAGGGAAAACCCAGCCTTCATGGTGACCCCATGACTTCCACAGGGGCAAGGAATACTCAGAGGTGGTTTTGCCAGCTCCTTCCTCAGAAATATACCATAGCTTCAATCACCTGATATTTGTTGGCAGTCTCTCATCCAAGTGTTAACCAGGCTGATCCTGCTTGGCTTCCAAGATCAGACAGAATCATCTGCTTTTAATGTTTTCATTTTATTATCATAATTCAACAAAGCTTTATCAAATCTTTTCTTGCCTCCCTTCTAGCAAAGTCATAGAAAAGTATACCTCTCTCTGTGTACGCACATACATATATTTAAGTCATCTGTTGACTCATGATAACCCCATGAATTTCACAGAGTTTTCTTATGCATGGAAAAGAGGTGGTTTTTCCAGCTCCTTCATCTGAAATATAGCCTACATTGGTAACCTCCCATCCAGTTATACCCATTTTGAAAAACAATTGATCTTCTAGGTAACATGCCCAGGTGTTACACTGAAAGCCAAAGATGATGTCTACATCAGTGCCTCCATTTTTGGACAACATAAGAAGACTTCATGTGTCCGTGCAGTATTTCCCCTTATATTTGATGAGAAACTGATATTCGAAAAGGTAAACATCTAGTGTATAATGGTTAACTTTTTGAACAACTTGCACCATGTGTAATGAATTACAGCTTGCAATCACAGTGCATCATTACCTATTGATTTAAAATTTCAGGTTTAAATCAAATTGTTAGTTCTGATTAAAATAAAACAACTGAATCACTGAAAACTTGGCTAATTTTACACTTACCTAAGTTCCATTGATTCAAAAAGTTTTTTTTTTTACTAGGAATTACAATTAGAGTTAGACTGTTATCACAATCAGTTAATAAATATTTTGTTAACCATTAAAATGAATATTTCTTCTTATATAATCAGTCTAGGCCTGTTTGTTTCTGATAAATTTCTTTGGATATTATTTATTGTAAAATGATGGCAGAAGGAATTGTTAGAAAATATAGATACTTGTAGAAATGTTACTACTTCTTTATGGGTCAAACTGAGAAATTCTGCCCATCAATCCTGTGTAGGGAGAAAGACAGTACATTAAAATAAAATAAATAGTGCTTTAGGCGAACTATCCTGCATAAAAAACAGGGGGGTTTTTTTGTCCTCTACATACAGTAATAGCTCCATGTGTCCAGGGGATACTTTCCAGCGAGAAGGTGTTTATGTACTTGAAACTATGGACACAATCAAGCATAATTACATTGCCACATTTCCAATCCCAGCATTCCATTGAGTTTCATTGACAGATCTAAAGATTCCTTTTCCCCAATATTTTTAATTAAAAATTTGACTATAAAAGCACACACAAAAGGAAAAACAATACTTATAATAGAAAAACTTAGGTGATTGCCTGTCGAACATACATTTCTACCTATAACTCTAAAACTATGTACCAACAAATACAGAAAAGCGGATTTCCACCTTTTCTTTTATCTGATTTCTCTATAAATTTAACATTTATTCTTCCACATTATATCCAGCAAATTGTTTACTTCTGTTTATTTTAACATTTGCAAGTGAATATCCCAACATTTTATGTCTTTAATAGGGCTGGGCGGTTTCGTTCGTTAATTTCGTAATTCGTTATTGATTCGTATTTAAATTAGCTTACGATCCGATATTGAGCCATGCAGGAGCAACTAAAAATCGAAACGAATTTTTCAATTTATTTCGTAATTGGTTCGAAATTGTTTCGAAATCGTTTAGAAATCGTTTCGAAATTGTTTCGTTATTATTTCCATATGTCTGGTGCAAGTTTTAGGGTTGTTGTTTGTTTTATCAGTGATAAAAAATAAATTATCACATCAACAGTCAACAACAGAGGGAGAGGGAAGCTTCAGAAGTTCCCCCTGTCCCATTTGGAGGTTTTTTTTTTTTTGCATATTGCGCAATCGCATCCGCCATTAACAAATCGATTCGTAATTGTTTCGTAATTTACGAAATTTCGTATATTTCGAACTTTTTTAAAGAAAAATTTCGGAATTCTTTTAAAAAACGAAACGCAAAAACCCCCTAAAAACGAATCGAGTTTAGAAACAAATTTTTCCGTTGTTACCCAGTCCTAGTCTTTAAACCTCTACATAAAGTTTCCCCCTCCAATCAATATCCTTCAACAGCATTGTTAATGTGTCAATTTCTATTATTTCCCATATCTCTACTGTCCAATCTTACAGTTGGTATCCCTCTCATTTTCCACTTTTTAGCATATAAAATTCTCGCTGCTGTTAACATGTAGGGAAAGGGAGAGGTTTTCCCCTGACGTTAAGTCCAGTCTTGTCCGACTCTGGAGGTTGGTACTCATCTCCATTTCTAAGCTGAAGAACCAGCGTTGTGCTCTCCAAGATCATGTGGCTGGCATGACTGCATGGAGCGCTGTTACCTTCCTGTTGGAGCAATACCTATTGATCTACTCACATTTGCATGTTTTTGAATTGTTAGGTTGGCAGAAGTTGAACCTAATAGCGGAAGCGCTCCCCAGATTTGATCTTTCGACCTTTCGGTCAGCAAGTTCAACTGCTCAGTGCTTTAACCCACTGTGCCAGCCAGGGCTCCAACATGTTAACATGTACTGCAGTATTATCTCCTGTTCTGGCTTGAAGTTGATGCTTGTTTTAAGAATTTATTGGATTTACCCATGAATTTGCTTCCAGAATTTCTTGGCCTTTTACAGGTCCATTACATATGGTAATAATACTCTTCATGGACTTCACACTTCCAACCCTTTATATGTTTTTGATATTTCTTGTGGTGGTTAAATGCCATCTAAACATCATTTATAGACATTCTCTTTAAGATTATTTGATAATGTTATTTTAAAATCTCTCTGCAACATTTCCTCCATTTTTCCAATTCTATACTATAGCCAAAATTCTGAACCCATTTAACATTTAAATGGGCAGACCTAGAGATTGCTAAATTTATATCCTCTTGTGGAATTTGTTAAATTCCCCAAAATAGTTCTGTGTTCATTGAGAAGTATGCCACATAATTGCCTGGAGGAACTAACAAATTCCTAGAGAATCCATTTTTTCCAGGCACCAGTAGATTAAACTGGATTCTGCAGTTATGGAGTCTTACTGCCTTTCTGTGAAGACATCAAAAAGCATAGCCTTGCACCCAGTATTACAGTAACTCTTCAGTGCTCGCACGATGAACCCTCTCCTCTCATCAGCTTTCATGTCTATTAGCTAAAGTGGGATTTAAAGAACAGAACTGCAAAGGGAGAAACTGGCAATCTGATCCCTGGGCTTGTTGTTGGATGGGAATGATATGGCAGATATGTCTTGAGTGAACAGGTATGTCTCCTTTGGCTTAAATGCGGTAGTCAGCACTCTGTAGATTTCCTTGTGTTATCTGATATCTTCAGTTTTGAAGTCATCAGGGAAGCCTACCCTTCTGGGAACTGCACATGTGTTGTTGACTACATGTTTTTCTTTGTATTGGAGAGTGTAGTTGGCCCAAGGATAGTAGAATGATGTATTTATTTATTTATTTCAAACATTTATATCCCACCCTTCTCAACCCCCCCCCCCCCCGGGCGGTTTACAACCAGCAAACATTAGATGCCAACAGCAACAAACAATGACAGTAAAAACTGATTAATATTAGATAAACAACAAAATTATAAATATCAATTAAATTATTAAAATATTAAAATACAACTAAGCCCATATGCAAATCCAGATGTGAGTCTTCTCACTGCCTGTTCATTGTATTGCTTCAGTTGGTGCACAGGAAGTTTCGATGGGATGTGATGTCTCACTGTCTCACAATGAGACATCACTGAGGATCTCAGTGATGTCTCAGGATCTCAGTTAATGATATTAAACCCAAGAATCGATCTTTTTAGTCTGTCTAGCATAATAATTTTGAGCAATGCTGCTCAGAATCAGACCTTATCTTTACAATGTTATATACATTTATACTGAGAAATAAGCCCTGATGAGTTTATTCAAATTTATTCCCAGATACGTATAAAATGAGATTGAGTGACCATAATCCTATACTCATTTATATGTTATAAAGTAGCTCTGAAATTAGTCACCTTATTTCTGATGATATTCTTGTTGGTTGGCACTGTAAAAATATTTGATCTACTTTGAAAATGAGTTGATGCGCTTTCATTAGTTTACATAAGTGACTGAATGTAACCAATATGTAACCAAATGTTACTATTTTGTAAGAGTTGCCAGGATTAATGTACAGTATATTCTGGCATATAAGACTACTTTTTAACCCAAGAAAATCTTCTCAAAAGTCAGGGGTCGTCTTATACGTGGGTGTAGTCTTATGCGTGGGGGTCATCTTAAGTATATTTTAACTGGAAAAGTTGGGGGTCGTCTTATACGCCCAGTCGTCTTATATGCCGGAATATACGGTAATCTTATGAAATGTATCACAGACTTGCATTTTTTATTGCTTGTGTTTCTTCTAAATTTAATATAGTAGAATAATGTGGAAAGGATCAAAAGATTAAAGTAAAGGATCCTTTCTTTTTTTCTGCTTGGTCCTTAAGAAAATTTTTTCGGTTTTCCTGTGCTTCTCAGCCAAATGATTCTGTTTCCTTTTCTTTAATGTTTATTTTAGGTATATACCAATGTAGTAGATCCAGCAGGTCTTGTTGCACATTTGGAATGTAGGTATTTTTTCTTTTACTTTTTCTGTGTTATGTTCTGCATACCAAGTTACTTTAAAATGTATGATATGAAAACTCAATTGGAGATTTTGCAAGAAATTAAAATATGACTTTATCTTTCTTAATAAATAAATAAATCAAACCATAGTTAATATGCAGTGAAGTTACTGGCTTTCTCAGATAATTTAATTCAAATTGAATTATGTCAAAACAAAGGGGGAGATCTAAGTTGAGATTAGTGTGTGTTTCTTAATAGGAAGATCTTGCAAAGGTTTTTAATGAAAACATGCAGAATTAATCTGTTTTTGGATTACTATGTATTTTTAGAGAATATATGATCCAACTATTTCAATAATGGATTGTCACTTTGTCATGGTGAGAGACTGTTATTGCAAGGGCGCTGGGATGCTTTAGCATCGACATAGCAGCACTTCAGCAGACCTGGAGAGCAGGAGAGGGACAGCTGAAGGAAGAAAAAGGAGGCTACACCTTCTTCTGGAAGGGACTGCCTGAAGAAGAATGAAGAATACACATAGTTGGCTTTGCTATCAGAAATGACATGGTGAAGCACCTGACTGAAGCACCCATTGGCATTAATGAACGACGTTCAACCCTCTCATAGAATCAAAGAGTTGGAAGAGACCTCATGTGCCATCCAGTCCAACCCCCTGCCAAAAAGCAGGAATATTGCATTCAAATCACCCCTGACAGATGGCCATCCAGCTTCTGTTTAAAAGCTTCCAAAGAAGGAACCTCCACCACACTCTGGGGCAGAGAGTTCCACTGCTGAACAGCTCTCACAGTCAGGAAGTTCTTCCTCATGTTCAGATGGAATCTCCTTTCTTGTAGTTTGAAGCCATTGTTTCGCATCCTAGTCTCCAAGGGAGCAGAAAACAAGCTTGCTCCCTCCTCCCTGTGGCTTCCTCTCACATATTTATACATGGCTATCATATCTCCTCTCAGCCTTCTCTTCTTCAGGCTAAACATGCCCAGGTCCTTAAGCTGCTCCTCATTGGGCTCGTTCTCCAGACCTGAATGAACGTTGCCAAAAACCAACAGGCAACCATCATAATCATCACCTATGCACCAACACTAGATGCTGATGAAGACATCAAGGAAAATTTTTACTGTCAGCTGGGTACCATCCTATCGGAGATACCTAAGGAGGACAAAATCATCCTCCTGGGGAATTTATTGCAAGAGTCAGACAAGACTTTGACCTGTGGCCAGGGACCATAGGAAAAGACGGGGTTGGAAACAGCAACTCAAATGGCATCCTGCTTCTCACCAAATGTGCAGAACACAAACTTGTCATCACCAACACGCTCTTTTGCCAGAAAATCAAGCAGAAGACCTCATGGAAGTACCTCTTTGACTATGTAATTACACGTGCCAGAGACTACCACAACATGTTTCTCACAAGAGCCATGACAGGTGCTGATGACTGCTAGACAGACCACAGGCTAATCCGATCCACAATGGCTATAAAGACCGCCCCCAAATGCAGACTCCAAGGAAGAAAGATAAGGCGCAAAATGAACACCCAAGCCCTTCAGGAGCTCTCCAAATGAGCCCTTCTCCAAACAACACTCAAAGATTATCTACCCACAGAACACCCCAAAAATGTTGAGGAACATTGGAACAAACTGAAGACCTCCATCATCACAGCCTTCAAAGAAACCATTGGATATCAAACTAAGAAACACCAAGACTGGTTTGAGGAAAATGACAAAGAGATCCAACTGTTAATTGACAAGAAAAGGAAAGCCAAACATGGCAGAGAGACACTATCTGTGCTGCTAGGAAAAAGATCTATGCTAATGCAATAACTGAGATCCAAAGAAGGACCAGAGAACTTTATAACATCTGGTGAACAAAGAAGGTTGAAGAAATCCCACACTTTGTAGATACCCATGAAGCTCAGGGATTTTTTAAAGCCACAAAGGTAATTTACAGACCAAGAAACCATGGCGCACACCCTCTATGTTCATTAGATAGAACCAAACTTCTGAAGGACAAAAAATCAATTGCACCACATTGGAAAGAGCACTACCAAAACCTCCTGAATCACAGCTCCAATGTGGCTGAAGAGGTTCTCTCACAAATCCCGCAACAACAAACCAGGGATGAGCTTGCAGCACTGCCTAGTTTTGAAGCAATGCCATCTGCCAACAAATATATATATATAACAAAGCCAGCGGACCTGATGGGATCCCTGCTGAAATCTTTAAAGAGGGAGAACCTGATCTGACACAACAACTACACCAGCTCACTGAAAAAGTGTGGGTGACTGAGAAAATTCTAGCAGACTTCAAGGATACCACCATCATCACGCTTTTCAAAAAGGGGAAAGAACAGACTGCAGAAACTATCGAGGTATCTCCCTTCTAACCTCAGCTGGGAAAATCCTCACAAGAATCCTTGCAAACCACTTTCTACCTGTCTCAGAAGAAGCCCTCCCAAAATCCCAGATCTGTTTCCACCCCTCCAGAGGAACAGTGGACATGATCTTCACTGCATGGCAGCTCCAAGAAAAATGCAGGGAACAAAATCAACCTCTGTACATGGCATTCATTGACCTTGCGGAAGCATTGGACACAGTGAATCACAGTGCTCTCTGGACCATCCTCCAAAAAATCGGGTATTCCAACAAATTTGTGAACATCCTGTGACTCCTCCATGATGACATGATGGCAACAGTTATGGACAGCAGTGGCTCCCAGAGTGACACATTTAAAGTGGAATCAGGTGTCAAACAGGGATGTGGTATTGCCCCAACCTTATTTTCTATCTTCATTGCTATGATACTTCATCTTGTTGATGGGAAGCTTCCTACTGGAGTAGAAATCATCTATTGGACAGATGGTAAGCTGTTTAACCTTAGCAGACTGAAAGCCAAAACCAAGGTCACAACAACATCTGTTATAGAACTCCAATATGCCAATGATAATGTAATCTGTGCACATTCAGAAGACCTAAAGGTCACTCTAAAACCTTTGCAGAAGCATACTAGAAGGTTGGCCTCTCATTGAACATTGAAAAAAACAATGTGCTCTTCCAACAGGCACCAGCCAATCCCTCTGCAATGCCAGAAATACAGCTTAATGGTGCAACTGTGTGAGCCGCATCGAGTCCTTTGGGAGATGCTAGCGGGGTACAAATAAAGTTATAATAATATAATAATAATAATAAATGTTGACAATTTCCGTTACCTTGGAAAAATCAACATTGACACTGAAATACAACACCTGAGCTCTGCGAGTGCAGTGTTTTTCTGAATGAAGCAGAGAGTGGTTTGAGGATCGGGACATCTGTAGAGAGACCAAGCAATTGTCCTCCCAATCCTGTTATATGCCTGTGAAACATGTCACACTCAACTCCTGGAAAGATTCAATTAGCGTTGCCTCTGAAAAACCCTGCAAATCTCTTGGGAAGACAGGAGGACAAATGTCAGTGTGCTGGAAGAAGCAAAGACCACTAGCATTGAAGCGATGCACCTACGCCATCAACTCCTCTGGACTGACCACGTTGTCCGAATGCCCAAACACTGTCTCCCAAAGCAGTTACTCTACTCCCAACTCAAGAATGGAAAACGGAATGTTGGGGGTCAGGAAGAGAGATCTAAAGATGGGCTCAAAGCCAAGCCTAAAATCTGTGGCATAGACACAGAGAACTGGGAAGCCCCGGCCCTTGAGTGCTCTAACTGGAGGTTAGCTAGAGCAGTAGTGCTGTGAAATTTGAAGAGGCACGAATGGAGGGTGAAAGGGAGAAACGTGCCAAGAGGAAGGCACGTCAAGCCAACCCCGACCGGGAACGCCTTCCACCTGGAAACCAATGTCCTCACTGCAGGAGAACATGCATGTCAAGAATAGGGCTCCACAGTCATCTGCATACCCACCACCAGGACACTGTACTTGGAGGACTATCTTACTTGGACAACGAGGGATCGCGTAAGTAAGTAATGGAATTGTAATTGTGACATCCAGTTAATGTCTTTTTGTGTTCAAATCTGCAGAAATCTGTCTTAAAATAGATAAGCTCAGTCCCTCCACTGCTACACATGAAAATTTCCTAACTGTTTTGAGATGTAGCAGAAGAAGCAACTGAAATGTGATAAAATAAAGCAAGGAAGGAAGCTAACAAAAAAAATCAAATTCAGACATATGTTTTAATTGAGTATGTATGTTTTGTTAAGGAATATAAAATGTATTTTATATTGTGTTTTATTTCATGTTTTGTTTTCAGGTACTTGTGCCATGTGTAAGCCGCCTGAGTCCCTTCGGGGAGATGGTGGCGGGAAACAAGAATAAAGTTATTATACGTATTTTTATTATTTCTTGTCAAGTTGAAAGCACATGAAACAGCAAACTTGCTGAAGTTCAGCAAATCTTTATCTAGTCAGTGCCTGGATTAGAGACTGCCTGTGATTCCCATATGACTTTCATTGAGTTTTTTGTTGAACAAAAATTAGGATGTACATGAATGAAAATGCCTAATAATTCAGGCCTATGCATGTCTTGTTCTTGTGTTTCATTTTATTTCTGTCTTATGGCTGCCATTAATATTACTAAGTTTCTTGGCAAAAGGGGTTTGTCATTGCTTTCCTCTGAGTTGAGGGAGTGTGACTTGTTCAAGTGGCCTCCCAAAATCCTAGAACAGCACTCAACCACTGCACAGCAGTCTACTTCACTTGGAGTTATGACCAATAAATAGGATATAAGACTAAGTAAATTTTTTGCTAAGATTGATTTTTAGGATAATTTAAAAGTAAGATCTAAGAGAGAGTGCTGGGAATCCCTTAGCTATTACTTATGTAGAAGTTAGCAAAGACTTATGATATAGTGTTGATAATGGTCCACAGTGTGAAAGAAAGAGGAAAGAAAAAAACAACAACTGTCTGTTATATTATTCAGATATCTATAAACCTCAATTCAGTGGTCAAAATGCATTACATTTGAAAGGCTGAAGAATTTTAATCTCCCTTAGATGTCAAGCGTTGTTTTACTTCCACATTTTCACAAACCTACAACAACAGAAGTGCCTTCTTCTTCAATCAAACATCAGATTGCATTCCCAGTTACTAACCTTACTTGATCCTTTGAATGCTTCAGATGTTCCTTCAGAGTCTTCTGGACATTGTGATCTGGTGTTTTGTTCAGTCCTGCCTAGATAGCAGCTGTCAGGACTAACAGAAAAGGTTTTCTTCCTGTCAGCCCTCCAGGGAAAAACTCTCAAAATGTCATGTCAGCATAAACAAGAACAAATTATTTAGTACAATTTGTATCTGGATTATGTAATTTATGAAAATCTCTAAAGGTTTCTCACTTGTCTGAGCAGCAAATGCCTCTGCGGCAAAGCCTCTAACAAAAACAAAAAACAAGGATATGTTCTTCCACCCTCACCTCTCTTTGTGCCCACTGCTCTCTTTCTCTGACTTCTGATCATTGTACAAACAGTTTGTGTTTATGTAGGAGAGAATTAAATTGGAGAAAAGTTTCTCATTTGTAAATCAAAATGACTTTTAACTATATTACCTCCTTTTATTTTAGTTGACACAGCGGTGCTTGAATTAATACAGATTGTTCCTCCAGGTATTGTATTCATATCTTATTAAATGGTGTAACAATAAGATAAAATTCTGAAGAGAAATCTTTGTTTCTCTATTTACAAAAATGATAGCATTGCAGCAAATGGTTTTTATGATGCTCGTGGATTTTTTGTTTTGCAAAAAGATTACAATATATATTTGCAATATGCACATGAAGGAGAAATGTGCTATTAATCCCAGTCTTTTGACCAGGAGTATAATTTAGTGACTGGGGATCCAGGGGTAAATGTTCAGACTCGGCATCATGAATTTACAGTAAATAGAGCCTGAACCTAAGGGAGATGGACGATATCCTCTTTCCTGATTGAAGACATATGCTTCTTTTACCCCGAGAGCCATGATGTCGCTATATCACTGCAGTGTTTATGAACACATCACTATCTCTCTGAGTACAGAATAAGGGGCAACTGTCAACCTCCATTTGCTGCCAACTGAAGGACAGTGCCTTTACCAGACCAATGGTAGCTATGCCATTGATTTTGATCTTCCTTTATTGATCCCAACAGCCCTTAGCATGTACCTGGAGAAAAAACATGATTCCCACCCCTGTTTACTGTCTCATGCCTGCAAACATATCAACTTAGCTTTGACCAACTATGGTTCCAGTGTTAGGAATTGCTGCAAGTAGTTGCTTTAATTTGCCTTTTTAATTGAATTATTGCTTTAAATTGAATTCTTTGGGATTTTGGGTTGAATTTTAAATTATCGAGAGCCTATTTTGTTACTGAAAGATAGATAAAACAGAAATACAACTAAATTTGCTATAAATCAGGAAACATCCTATGATGTAGCTATTGTCTGTTATCTAATTATGCTGGAATTAATCTCTTATTTGATACTTTCTTACATTAAAAATATTTTACAAGAACAGACAGTGCTAGTAATCAGTTATATTGAATGAGCTTTTGCTTCTAATTGTCTTGATTATATTTACTAGCTTTCCTCTTTCTTCAGCATGCACACTTCTTAGGAATTCAAATAACAGTACATTTCTGGCTTGGATTCTGTTACCCATTCCAACTAAAGTAGAGCCATAGATTTATTTATTTATTTATTGTTTATACCCTGCTTTATCTCCTTTGAAGGGGGCTCAAAGTGGCTCAACCTAAAAACATTGGGATACAATTTAAAATATACCAATATGCAAACACTAAAATAGGCTTAAATATAAAAAGTATTTAAAGGTTCTCAGTTAAAAACCCTTAAAACGTATTCAAAGTTCAAAACCACAACACCCCCTGACTTCATCTTAAAAACCATCTTCTTTAAAAGCCGGTCTGAATAAAAAGGTTTTAGTCTGCTGCTGGAAGGACACCAGGGAAGGGGTCACATTACAGTAATCCAGACAGGATGTAACTAGGGCATGTATCACCATGGCCAGGTTTGGCTTCTCAAGGAACAGGAGCAATTGGCACACAAGTTTTAATTGTGCAAAGGCCCTCCTGGCCTTTCGACTCCTGGGCCTCCCAGAATCAATGGGATTTACTAAGTGTTGATTTACCATTCTGCAGTTGATTAAATAGGTCTACTCATTGGCATTAAGGCCCCTGATTAAATCTATAACACCAAAAAAGCCAGGAATTAATATTAGATCTGTTTTAGGAATAACGATCTTTTAGTATATTATTTCTGCCACATTCCTCCGGCAGATTTTTCTAGTTATATAGAATACCACTTTGTAGGCTAAATAAGAAAGGATCCTGCATGCAACATTGGTTAAGTAATACAGATTTCACTGAAAAAATTGATATTTGTTTTTATTTTTAGCTGACATCAGTGATGTTTTTGGATTACTTAGTATTGTAGAATTGTGTTCTGTGTGTATACATACTGTTTAGGGATTTTTATGTAAAACGTAAAACATGTTTAATATATTTTCAGTGGGAGAAATTGTAGCTGCCTATGAAGAAAATACAAGAGATTTCCTTTTCCCTGCTCCTAAGCGTAATCGTGGCCAGCAAGGTTTCGTTCGTGAGGTTTTAATGAGGAAGACCTGCAATTTCACAGTATGTGAACTTTTGCACAGTACTCTTGTAAACATGTGGTTGCTACGAATAGCTACTGTGATACTTCATGCTCCAAGCTATTGTTTTTAATTGATGAAATCAATACTTCAAATTATAAATAATAATCCAAGATTGAACTTTATAGAATTTTGATAAAAGTGCTGAAATATGAAGTATGTGAATTGTGTAATACAATATACACATGGTCATATGATTCTGCAATCCAGCTTTTGTGTTAAAGAGAAGTTTTTAGTTTAGTTTTTCTGTTGAACCAGGTTCAGATCTTTTGTCTCATTGGGGTTAAGTTTCCTCATGCTTTTTAAAATTAATTGATTTGGTGCTTGGCTGCTAAGCCACTTAGATAATGGAGCTGCTTTGGAATTCTTATTTCTGCTTTGATTTATGCCATAATGTACTACAAACAAGTGGAAGAACCATAGCAGCTTAGTGGGAGAACATATGTTCTTTCTGCGGGAGGTCTCAGAGTCATGTTGGCTGGCAGCAGGCCTTCGGGTTTTTTGTTAGGTTTTTTTTTTTAAGACTTTTACCTGAGATGTTGGATGACTATAAGAAACCAGGGCTGATAATCGTGAGCCAGATTCTATATATAGTAGCTATATGTTAGAAGCCAAGCTAATTTTTTTAAAAAGAAACAGAGCTTGTCCTTCTATAGAGGCAATTCTAGACAAGGGGTGGAAAGTGCCACTCTTGGGCTGCATGTGTCCCTTGAATCCCAAATTGCAGCCTCTGAACCCCAGATCTCCCCAAAATAGGTTTTTAGTACTAAAACAGCTCAAAAAATTCAGCCAAAACACAAGAAATGTAAATTCCACACACACAAATTGAAACCTCACCAGAAACCTTTAAAAAACAGAAGTTACATTGCTCACCTGTTTCTGTTACTAGAGTTTCATCATTTTTGTTGCTTCTGAGTGGGGTTCAAGACACGTAGGGCTGACTAAGGTTGAGGAGGCAAATCTACTGCTGTTTGGGAGACAAAAAATGTCTGGATGTTTGTTTTCATTTTTCAAATGTGTGGGAGCCTGGCATGCCAGTGTGACCAATGGCTAAGAATGCCCCATCCCTATTTTAGACCTTGTGTTTTGTGTTGAATAGACTGATCATTATTTAGAAATGGATATGCTTTCTCTAGTTTTTATGGGTGGCACAAAGCCTGGTGAGATTTAGACTAATTGGGACTCTAAACTTTTGCAAGTGTGGAGTTAAAATGGTCCATCTTGGGAGGCTCATGGATGGTCTCTTGATTGCTTTTGCAGATACTTGTCTTGGCAAGTAATTCTCTTTAGGTAGCTGACAGCCGTGAAATAAATGAGATAGTAACATTGATAGAAACTAAGAATGACTCCAACGTAACAAGATTTAACACACGTTTGAGAAACTATGGTTGGTTCCACACATACATTAAACCCACTTTGGAGCGGGTTTCAGAAACCCACTCCAAAGGGGGTATAAATCCACATACACTGGGGAAAACATAGGCTTTGCCCGTTTGCTGCCCACATGTCTGGAATGACATGTGGCCATCCATAAAAACAAAAACAAAACTCTCAAAAATAGAAAGGAAACTCACCGGGGGCCATTTGGCTTCTCCTCCTGCCTGAAGAAACATACCAATGATATGTGAGAAGACATTAACTTGCCTTAGGATTCTGGGAGCCCAAGTCTAAATTGAAAAACCAGAGTTTGGAAAATACTGGTCCAGACCCACTTAAGTATGAATTCAGGTAACTTTTGGTGACTTTGGTCAATATCCTACACCAGGAACTGGGAAGGGCATTGATTTTGTGGGATTTCTTAATACCTTGTCATAATCTCAGCTGTAGGTTTGCTCTGGAACAATTTTCTGGAATAGAAGTTGATGGCAGTATTTTACAGTGTCTCCTTTATTATCTGGAGAAGATAATAAAATGGTGGGAGATTCATGTTTGATCCCCTGGCTGTTGGTCTGTGAAGACTTTCTGGGTTCCATTTTGCCTTTTCTATTAGAAGTAGGATCCCTTGTGAATACCAAGATCTGTGGATGCTCAAGTCCCATTATGTACAATGGCATAGTGAAATTGTATCCATAATTTATTGAATCTGTGGATTGAAAACCATGGATATGAAGGGCCGACTGTAAAAGAATGTAGCTTCCTTGTTTACAAATTGTTACACCATAATTGTAGAGGCTATGGTTTCTCCAGTGAACATAATCAAGAAGTCTGAAAGTGATGTGAGTGAAGGTTGAACAGCATGACTTGACTTTTAATTAGTGATATGTAACATGCCATGAAAAATCTTTAAAAATGCTTTTGACAAAGCACTATGTTGAAATAAATGCCAGACCTTAATTGTTGTACAAAAGCAATATAATCATCTGTAATTGAATTGTCAGAAATGCAAATGTTATCTTCTTGACATTTACCATTGGTGTTCTGTCTTTTCTAATTATCTTTATTAAAGGCTGAAATTAACAAAGGAAACTGTTAAAATTAGGAATAGTTTGTTGTAGTAGGTGACATTTACTTCTATGATACCCTTTATCTCTGCAGTAGTAGCTTGATGTTCAATTATTGTCTCTGTTCTAGGGAATTGCACCAAAATTGAAGTTTTACACGACTTGTCTTATTTCTGAAAGCCTGTTAAATTCAGAAAAAGTTCAAAAGCAGGTTAGCATAATTTAATTGTTTTCAATTTGATTTCTACATTGAATATTGATAGCCAGATTTTTATTGCTCTAAAATTATTTCTTTTGGTAAAGCTCCTCATATGATAGTGTTTTGAAAATTGGAAACACATTTTTAATAAAAACTTTTTAAAAAGACATTTGAATATATGAGCAAAATGAATATAAAATGACTGATAGTTATAAAATGCTATAATTGTCTTAAGTATTTAATGTTTGGAAGTAAAAAATACTGTATCGTTGAGTAATAATTGAGTATTACAACAATATATTACGTTAAAAATATCAAGCATTCTATGTATATAAACATTTTACAAAGTTAGATCAACGCAAAACAAAATAAAATATTACTATGGCAACTATTCACCCCCACTCCTGGCCATTTGTAGCCAGTAATAGTAGTAGCAGTGAAAGAAAAAACACCTGTAATATTGAGCTACTTGAGGTAGAAAAGGAACAGAGTGCTTCATTTTTCCACGCAGGAGGAACGCTTCAGTGAACCAGAGAGTTGAGCAGACTGCAAGGGTAGTTTGAAATTTTAAGCCCCCAGAACAGAAGTGTTTGATCTCAAATTGTTGGAGTCTGATTCGGAGACTGTAAGTTTGTTAATAGCAGGAACATGGATGTTTTGAACATAGCGAGAGCATGTACTCCCAGGCACTTCAGTCTTTCACAAGTTCCTCTCTTTGATTCAGGATAACTCAGATTGCCAGCATCATGCATCAACAGATGGAACGTTGCAAACAAGGCCGCCAAAAAAGAACACTACTTCACCTGAGAAAATCAGGAACGTCTCAGCAACAAAGAGCTATGAACAACCAACAATAGCCTCTCTTTCTCGTTCTCCATCTCCTTACACAAAGAGGCGAATGTGTGAGCTTCTGCAAGTCAGTCAACGGCTGGCCCACTTAGACCTAGGGCCTTTTGATTTTAAAAAAGAATCAGATAGACCCCCGTTTGTAATTCGACATGTATGTATTTTTTAAAGCAGTTCCAGTTGAAATATAGATCAAGTTGTATTTTTCCACAGCTGCTTTGAAAAGCTTTTTATTTAGCTCTTCCTTTTTGTGATCTCTCCCACATATGACCTAAATCAAAACTTAAGTGGAATGTAAGTTTTTCTGCTTGGCTCTGGCAACGGAAAAAGACATCATTTTTTGTGCTTATTTATTTGTCTTCTCTCTCAAACATGACGAACACAATGCTTGTCCCAATACTATTTGGAAGAATCTGAGTAGGGTTTTGGTAGGGTTTAAACAAAGTTTGACTTCATTAAGTATCAAGCTATTTTTCTGAAATAATTTAACACTCTAAATCAGGGGTCTTCAACTGCTTGAAAATTGACTTGATCACTTATCTGCCAAAGATTGTTAAGATAAGAGCGGGGTAAAAATACAGTAAATAAATAAATAAATTCAAACTTTTTAAGCAGAGGACCAGTTCATGGTCCCTCAGACTGTTGGGGAGCTGGATTATAGTTTGAAACAAACATGAACGAATTCCTATGCACACTTCATGTATCTTATTTCTAGTGCAAAAAGAAAGAAAGAAAGAAAGAACAATCCATTATTTAAAATGAAGAACAATTTTAACCAACATAAACTTACCAATATTACAATGGGAAATGTGGGTCTGCTTTAGGCTGATGAGATAGTCAAGCTAATTAGGATTGCTGTTATGTGCCTTCAAGTCGTTTCAGACTTAGTGTGACTCAAAGACTAAGGGGGGGGGGGGAATGACATTGGAGAGATGCATCTGGCCGACGGGCCTTAGTTTGGGGACCCCTGCTCTAAACAATGTTTCTTGGGAAAATGTGTAATGGTTTAGTGACAAGCAGCATGGTGTGAAAGTTGGCAAAGGGAAAGGTCCTGTCTTTCAGGCACCGTATTTGAAAATGTGCCCAGTGGATTTCCAAACTTGCATATATTGTATACTATCATATTTCACCAATTCTAAGGGCTCTTCCAGACAGACTCAATATCCCAGGATTTGATCCCAGGTTTTCAGGATTAAACAGGATTATATGAGTCCCACTGCCAGATAAACTAGAATAAACAGAAAACCTGGGATCAGTTCCTGGAATATAGGATCTGTCTAGAAGGGCCCTAAGACCCCCCCCCCCCCCCAAATCAGGTTTTAAAAAAAGGGTTGCCAAAGACCAATTTTAGATAGGTCTTTAGCCACTGCCCAGTCGGGTTTACTAAATCCAGTTGGATGTGGGTTACAGTCCCCACACCTCCCCTCAAAGTCCATGCAGTGTAATCCTCAGGCCTAATCCACACAGGGCTCACACCTGGAAAGACCCGGATCTTATGAAAGAACCAAGTCTTTCGATGTGTCAAATTAATACGGAATAAAGCAGGGCCTTCCTGCTTTATCTTGAATTAATTTGCTTTTACTGGAAGTGTTGTTTGGACGCCTCCAATAAAAACATGCAAGCTTGTGCATTTTGGGCCCTGTCTGAGTCCTAGAATAACAGATTTCAAAAAAAAGAAAAATCAAGAGCGGTGGCTAAGAGAATAAGAGGGAAGCAAGTTGTTCTGGCCAGTCCATGTAAAGCCTTCTAGACCCCATGACCGATGCTACCACCATCTTCACAACCTGCTTTCATGCCACTGCTGACTCGTCACAGGCAATGTATGTGCAGACTTCTGCACTCTGGGATACTGCTGCTGAGAGAGGATTATTCTCACTGAACATGCCAGCAGCAAGAAAGAAGCCCTGAGAGCCAGGAGAAACTGAGAGCTGCTGTCTCAGGCTCCTGGCACACAGGGCTTCTTTTTCCTGTCCCCTTGCCCTCTTGCTACAGTTGCCTGAAAAAAGAGCTCTCACTTTATCAGCCACTACTATCCCCAGTCCTCTCCCTTCAAGATGAACCTAGCAACATAGAGGTGATGGAAGCAGCCAATGCCAGCAGAAGAAGCTGTATTCATTAGATGCACCAAGTCAGCAGCAATGCAAAAAGTGAGGGCCTGTAGAGGCAGTGGCACCATTGCGCAGGACTGCTGGGCAGCAAGACAAATGATTTTGGGTGAGGACAATTTTTTTTAAACAAAAATTGAGACTCAAATAAAAAGGTATGTCCTAGAATCGAAAATAACCCCCCCCCCCCCAAATTGGACCTCAAAAATCAGGCTTGGCTTACAATCAATAATGTCTCACAGTCGAGGAAATATTGTATATAAATTGTAATGCTGTTGATTTCTTTGAACGTACAGGTTAAAGTGTAATTGGAATGTAATGATAATACTTAAAAAAAAATAATTTGTCCTGGTCTTATTTGATTTTCTCTTGTATTAATATGAGAAGAAAATCTGAAGCTTTCACTTTCATTTTAAACTAAGAAAATAATTGTCAATAATCGTTACAGAAACAAGCAAACATTAACCTTTTTAATGAAGTTGGCTTGTTAATGAAGCTAAAATTAACCAGAACTTTTAAGATTTAGGTGCAATAATTTTGATGTAGTGTCCTTGGACGTTTTGGACTATGAACTCCATCAACTTTATTTACATAGGCAGTGATCAGGAGTGATGGGAGTTGTAGTCTGAAATGTATGAAGACCACCCATTTTAGAAATTGTTTGATTAAGCCATAATTTTATCATTATGTCCATATGATGTTACTGTGCACAACATATGATTTATGCATATAACAATAAATTCCTGAGCTTCAATACCATGTAAGGTATTATTTAATTTCCAGGTGGAACAACCGAGTCCCTCACCTGATGTTCATACTTGGTGTCGTTCCAGGGAGCATATAAAAGATGAAACTACCTGTGGCAAGTTTTTTTAAAAGTATTTTTCAAAAATAGGTGTAAGTTTAGATTTGTGTCACAGCTTGAATCTCCTTGTTAGTACCAACTAAAGTAGACCCACTGAATCAACTGCTGAATGGTGAGTCAACACATAGGTAAATGCAATTGATTCAGTTGGTCTGCTCTAACACTGTGTAGCAATTCCAATGACTTAAACTTTATCTTCCTCATCTAGTCTATTAAATCTGTTGGCCTGAATCATGCCTCTTCTTCATCAAATTTGCTTTAGAAATATAATATCTTGTTTCTTATATCCTTTATCAGTGGTTCACAAAGTGAGCTCTGTGGAACCTTTGGGGCTCCACCCCCCCTTCTCCTCTTCCTCCAAAGGTTTCTTCCTCTTTTCTGCTCCTTCACCTCCCTCGCTGCCAAAAGCCCTTTTCACTCCCCTCCCTTGCCCCAAAACTCTCTTTTACTCCCATCCCTTGCCCCCAAAGCCTTTTTTCCTCCCCTCCCTTGTTCTCAAAAACCCTTTTCCTTCCCCTCCTTCGCTTCCAAAAGCCTTTTTCCCTCAGCTTCCTTGCCCCACCCCCACCCCAAGATCATTTCTCCCTCTCTTTGCTTGCTTAAAAAACCCCTGTTTCCTTCCCACCAGTCAGGGGGTGCTTTGATTGTGCTTTTTCTCCATGTTATTACAAAGGTTGGGTGGCCACCTGTTTAGGGTTCTTTGATTGTGCTTTTCCTACATGGCGGAAGGGAATTGAACTGGATGGGCCTTGGGGTTGCCATTATTATTATTATTATTTGATTGTGCTTTTTCTGCATGGCAGAAGGGGGTTGGACTGGATATCCCCTGGAGTCTTCCACTGAAATTCTGTTAAGTTTATGTTGGTCAAAAAGCTTGCTCATGCCTGATATATATAATATTATAATTAATATAATATATAATAAAATATAAACATTTATTGGGGCTCCACAAGAAACTTTTGCTTCAAAAAGGGCTAAACGGCTGAAAAAGTTTGAAAACCTCTGTCATAAATTATAACACATATTTATGAATATTACTGTTTTTGGGATGCCCTTTCTTCTGATTGATGCCTCCTTCTTGGATGGGGATCCCAAAACCTGTTTTTGTCTTATTCCTTATAGTACAGAAATTCTGTGTCTCACATCAAACCCTAGGCATGAACACATGCACACAGTTTTCCTATAAAATCAGCCTTTACCACTGGCTGTGCATTCACTGAGCTCATGATCTTTTATTTCCCATTTATACCCCTTGGATTATCTGCTCTGTTGCTTCCAGTAATCCATGGATTAGAGTTAGAACCTGTTTGAGGAAAGCTGTACTGAAAGCAATTCTTTTTCTATGTGGTATTCTCCTGCAGTATAGATCTTATGCATTCATTTATGGTTAATGTGCTATATTATTATTATTAGCTATATTAGAAATATTATTTCATGTCATTCACATTTTTATATTTTATAATTTCTTTGTAATGTTTTCCAGTTATGTTCAAGACCAAGGTCTCACTTTTTTAAAAAAATCCATCAGTACTCTCAGGGTGGAGCAACAGATAAGAGGAAAGTTCTTCTAGTAGATCATCCCTGGGATGAAACAGAATTCCTTTCAGTAAACTGTTCTGCTTGAGAGAAGAACCTTTCCACATAAGATAACTTTTTCCACATTCTGTTTACAGTGTGACATGAACTTTATATTCAGTATCATCCTCATTTTAGCTCTCCTGGGGACCCTTGAATCCTTTTTTAAAATCTATATTGTAGGACATGGATACTGTTTTGCTTGCTTTCCTCCCATCTCACAAAGTTTTAGTTATGTGGAAATGGCCCATGTTGCAGTTCCATACCATTTCACACACCAATATAGGAAGTCACTAAGATTTGAATTCCTCCTGTATAATTCTTCCTGTTTCTGCACTGGAAAAAAAGCCAAGCTCAGTTCCATGGTTGTTGCCTGCAAACTGCTTTTGGGAGAGTAATTTTTGGTGTGGAAGTATAGGAATCAAAATACATGGCAATAGTAATTCAAGTTCACATGTATTTATTTATTTACAGTTCTTATATTCCGCCCTTCTCACCCCGCAGGGGACTCAAAAGCCGAAACTAATAGAATGGAATAGGACTCCTCAAGAGGATCAGAAAAACAGGGGGAGGGTAGCAAGAGTGGAAAATACCACATATCTCCAAGATGGAGTGAGAAAAGCTAGTCAGTGGTCATAGAAAATATTTATCTGAAGACCAAATAAGTCAGAAGGCAGATGATTGGAAAAGCTTTCCCTGGGGGTGGGAGGTACATTTGAACTGTCTATGGCAAAGTGTAAAGTATTATTATTATTATTATTAGTAGTAGTAGTAGTAGTAGTATTAACCACATTTGCACCCCGCCCTACTCAACCCCGAGGGGGACTCAGAGCAGCTTCACACATCAGCAGCAATTCAATGCCTTAAAATGACACACAGTTGATAAATATTTACATTAAAAATCAAACAATTAAAAACATCTAAAAACAATCACACCAATTATTAAAATCACACAATCCATAACTGTATTTTTGCTACTCTTGTAAATCATAATGTAAATATGTTGTCAAAGGCTTTCATGGCCGGAATCACTGGATTGCTGTGAGTTTTCCGGGCTGCATGGCCATGCATCAGAAGCACCTCCTCCAAATGAAAGAAAAACAAGAAATCCTTATCCTCCACTGTTAGAGAAAAAAGGAAGGTTTTGATAGATTCCTATGACCTCCCCCCCCCCCCCCCCCGGGCCGGTTTTCTTTCTTTGTCATAGCACAGTTTCTGTGGGAATTTATATGGAAATAAAGAGGAAGTCATTTTTCAGGTTATTATGTTTTTATAGGAGACTCCATGATAAGCTGAAAATTAAATGGAAGGTGAAAAAGCAAAACAAAATGAAGTAAAATACATTTTATTTGACAAAGTTATTTCCTTGAATCCTGATGTTTTGTTGAATAAATCCCATTTTATCCAAAATATATTTTACATTACAAAGTTCCCTTATCCAAGTACTTATTATTAGTTTCCAGTAATTATATCACACACTGTAAATCATATGTATCTGTACAGATTTATATTGTTAACATGATAGTTGAATAAGCCACTCTTTACAGCAGTCACTACTGAAAATGCAGCAGTAATAACGGTACTTGTTTTGTGAACTGCCTTGGGAATTGCTTGAAAAGTTGTTATGAGCTTTATAGGAAGTATGTCTAGTGCTTGCAAATATTTTTTTCTCTACTTTTTTAAAGATCCTACACTTCTTGGCAGTTACAGACCGAAGAATGTTAAAGTAAGTACCGTAAAAGAGTGAAAGAGTACATATGTGAAGCTGAATGAAAGTATCTTGTGACATATATTTTCATTGCCTGTTGACTATTTTATATTTTGCAAGGTTAGAATATGATACGAGGGTTGAATGAAAAGTAAAGCCTCCATCTTTGTTACTTGGGTTTGGATGGGAATATTTTAATAAATCAAACGCAGAAATAATCCTCAGAATTTGCTCTTTAACTACCACTATTCACTTTTCCACATAATCACTGGACAATTGGATGCATTTCTGCCAAAGATGAACAGGTTTTCTGAAGCCATCACGGAAGAAGTCAACACTCTGTTTCCGCAATGCATCATGCACAGATCTTCTGATAGCCAAGCAAAGCAATAATGTGACACACACGTTCTTGTGAAATGCCAATTATGCTTGAAATTTCTCTCTGAGTGATATGACGATTTTCCTGAATCAATCTGTCAACCTTTTGCTTGTGAAACTCTGTGGTTGCTGTCACAGGACGTCCAACTCTTTGTTTGTCATGCAAGTCAGATGTTCCCTTCTCAACATCTTTAAGCTTACTCGCCCAATGACGCACAGTTCTCACATCAACACAATCACCATAAATAGCTTGCATTCTCTGATGAATCTCCTTCGGGGTGACACCTGCTGTCAAGAGTTCAATGACTGCACGTTGCTTAAGTCGCATTGACCGACCATCTGCACACTTTAACAACACAACCGTTCAATGCTAAGGCTTCCCTCCAAAATGGAACTGTAGAGGAGAGTACTGAACAAGCCAGTACCTGCTGCATACCAATCCTGCCATCTGTTGAGGAGTTACAAAAGTGGAGGCATTGCTTTTCATTCAACCCTCGTACTTTCATAAGAGCTGAAGGAAATGCTTCCATACCCATCAGACTGTTAGTACTTCTAGCTGAGTACTATCAAGAACCATGTAAGACTACATGCTCAGGTCTTCGTGGTTAACATAGATGTCATTAGATGTATTTATCATGGTAGGTGACATATGCCAGACAAGAGCTATTTATCACTCATCCTGTTTAATGGGTCTTAGGAGAACCATTACTGCTTACTGGTTACTGCAGTCGGTATGTTTCCAGTATATTCCACTCTATTAAAATACATAAAGATGTACTAACAGCATTATTTTCTATCAAATACCTGTATTTATTGATATCTAAATGAGAAAAAAGACCCACTCAACAGAACTAGCTTGACACATCAACCATCTCACCTCCCCGCTCCCTTCCAACCATGGGCAAGATAATGTCCATCTAGTTGTTTGTAGGGAGGATTGGGTGAAAGGAAGAGATTACTATTCCTTCCCCTGTCTTGCTGGCATAAACTTGGCAGGGCTTTAAGTATGTATTGGGGGCTACAACACAGGACATTGTGAATCTAAAGACGCTATGGCTCTGTGCATGACAGGATACTGGGAGGATCATATATTGGATACTAAATGTAGCTAGTATTGAAAATTCTTTTCTTTAGTAGTAGTTCTTTGTTATTTGACTGTATTGTGTGCAGTTTAGGATAGATCCATTTTATAAAAATCTCCTGAGATTTATCCGATCCTTTAAATATGATATCTGTGCACTAGGCTTGGGTAACCACGGAAAAAATTGGTTTTAAACTAGTTTCTTTTTTAGGGGGGCCCTTGCGTTTCGTTTTTTTAAACAATTCAGAAATTTTCCTTTAAAAAAGTTCAAAATATACGAAATTTCGTAAAATTACGAATTGATTCGTTAATGGCGGACGCGATTGCACAATATGCTAAAAAATCCTCCAAATGGGACAGGGGAAACTTCTGAAGCTTCCCTCTCCCTCTGTTGTTGACTGTTGGTGTGATAATTTATTTTTTATCACTGATAAAACAAACAACTATAAAACTTGCACCAGACATACGGAAATAATTACAAAACAATTACGAAACAATACGAAATAAATTGGAAAAATTGTTTCGATTTTTTATTAATCCTCACAGTAGTCCTGCATGGCTCAATATTGGATCATAAGCTAATTTAAATACGAATTAATAACGAATTACGAAATTAACGAACAAAACCGCCCAAGCCTACTGTGCACCTCATCTTTTTTAAAATTTAACACTTGTTGAAATTGCACATCTTCAATATCCACAACAGCAGATTATACATTTAAAGATATCAATAAACAGGCTTGTACTTACTGAGCTAATTTTGCATAGTATAAGTCTGAAAAAGAAAACTAAATTAAAGACGGTTCATTTCACTTTCATAACATGGAATCATTTATTGGTCAAATTTTATGTTAACTGTATTCATTTATAGACAAGCATTTTCCGTTAACTTCCAAGAAATTAAATATAATAATCTTAAAGATAATAAAGAATTTTTCAAATGCAGGTAATGACATAATGAGCAGAACATTTTTGAAAGCATTGTGCAACATAAATTTTAGTCTATTTCTGCTGCTGTAATGTTGAAAGATATTTTCTTTCATGTACTACAGTTCATGCTGAGGCATAGCCAATACAATAAGTATACTATATATCTTCCTTAGTGGTCACAATACCATTTTGTATTCCTGATAGATTATGAGGTCACTTCAAGAGAAAGACTTTCATGGTTTTTCTGACAACTATGATGAGCACTTGATGTCAAGCATAGTGGCCGGACAGCTTCATCCAGCTCGGTTGCTAACCCATTCAGCACCCCCATCATTGCAGAAATATTCTTCAACTCCTGTTTTGAATCGCTCATCTCTTAGAGAAAGGTAGTGTTGGATATTCCATGAAATCTGGACTTGTGTGTTGTGTTCTCAGAAGTGCTTACTGTATTTCAAATTTTAGGCACTTTATTTAATGCTTAGTCTCTAATGATTGAACAATTTTAGACAAGGGCTACCATTGGCACTTAACAGATAGTATTCTACGATTAGAAACACATGTTTGAGTAAATATTTGGAGTTAGAATGTGAAACATCTGGCTATATTCGGCAATCTTGTAAAATCTAGCTGGATAGCATTGCCACCTTAATTTCATAGATGGCTTTTACTCCGCTTGTATGTATCACTTTAGTGGCAAGGGTTAAAGCTTCCAAACACTTTCAACATATTAAATATTTGCCATTTAAAGTGAAATTTCTTTTCAGTTTGACCAGGAATACCAAAATGCAAGAGTAATACTATTTCTTCTAGAATTGCCATGTCAGGAAACCCCAGGAGCTGGAAATGGTGAGACTATGTGGTTCTGTGCTAAAGAATGGTGAACATATACAAAATAGTTCTGAAACCTAAAATTGATTCTACAGTCCAGTCTACGCATACACACTTGCTTAGGACTTTTCAAGTAAAAACTAAAAACACTTACTGCAGAGTTCCCAGACTTTGTTTAGTATGCTCTGACTTGCGCCATTTTTTCATAGACTCAGCACTACAAATATTCTGCCCAGGATACATCTGAAAATGTTTTAATCTCATCTGGAATTGGGGGCCCTTCCGCACAGCTGAATAAAATCCCAGATTTCCTGCTTTGAACTGGAATATACAGCAGTGTGGATTTAGATAATCCAGTTCATAGCAGATATTGTGGGATTTTATTCCTTGATATTCTGGAATATATGGCTGTGTGGAAACGGCCCTAAATTGCAATGCTTCCTCTGTTCATCTTGTGAAGCATATTGAAATTTTTCAATCTCCTTTGTTAAGGAAAGCCCTCAGCAACTACTTTCTAAAGGATAAATATGCAGATGTGATATAACATATGTTTTGATATATAGACAGTCCCTGAGTTACAAACATAAGACTTAGAAATGACTCATAGTTATGAGCAGGGTGAGACAATAAAGAGAAATTTATCTCTAGGAAGGGAAATTCACTCCTGAAAGAGTTATCATGGGGGAAAGGGGTCTCAGCTGAAGCTTTATCACCAATTCTTGTTTCCACAACATTCCATTTTTTTAAAAAAAAATCCAGTTATCACAAGGACAGAAAGTGAGGTGAAATCTTAAGAACAAATCTACAGAGCCTATCTTGTTCGTAACTTGGGGACTGCCTGTAATATAATATCAGCATGTATATTTTTACAGTATATTTCATTGGTAAGAAGCTTCAAGTGGAAGTGTGTCTGCATGTCCATGTTTAGATTGATTAACAAGCATAGATTGGTCAGCAAAGAATATTCATTTGCACATGGCCATTTTGGCAACTCAGTGAGGTATTAGTTAGTGGTGTGGCTTTTTGTTCCCTTTCTGGCTATGAGGGCAACTTTGCTAAAAAGGCAAAAATTATGCTGATGGCCGGGAAGCTTGAGTGAGTGGACCTGCAGGAATTAAAGTCCTTCCCAGCTTCTTCCTCTTTCCTCTGTCAAATTTCTGACAGTAGCAGGACTAGAGCTCCTTGACGGAAAACTCAGTTTGCTGGACCTGTGACTTAATCCCCTTTCTCATATATCTCTTATTCTTTACGTTTGTGCAAATACATGTACTCTAAAATCTGAAAGAATCCTATATGAATAGTAAAGGTTGAGTCGTCGTCCCCCCCCCCCCCCCCATCCAAAATGAATAGCACTTCTAGTCCTATTCATTTTTGATAGGGGGGGGGGGGAGCTCAGTCTCTATTACGTTGAATTATTATGAAACCCTTGAATCAATCCTTTTTAGTGTTTTCATTAATTTCACTCTTTTGCACACGTCTCTAGCCCCCTTGCCTCTATCTCGGCTTTTTATTTTCTCTGGAGTATTCACAAGGTGGGGATTATTTAGTTTTCTACAAACTATTGGGCTACAACTCTTGTTATAGACAGTGGTAAAGTGTTGCACCCTAATCAAATTTGGTGGACTACACGCTCCCAATTTGGTGATCCCTATCTTTCCCAACTTTCTTGTAGGACTGTTTGAATCAGTGTATAGACCATGTGCATGCCAGGTGAGATTGTAAAAATAAATATGCTTTTCATTTTCTTCCTCTTGTTAATCTCCTTCCTAGCATTTGTCCTACAAATTCGCAAGGTCCACTTGTTTGCTTCTTGTTTTCCACTTGTTCCTGTTGGTCGCATTTCTCATTGTGAGTCTTTCTTCAAACAGTCGAGCTAATGCGTTTTAGGTCTGCTGCGTGGCCTGGCACCTGCAACTTCCATATTCAGCGCAGGCTTAGCCACTGAACCCTCATCACTACATTATACATGTCCAAACCATCTCAAATGGGATTCCTTCATCTTCTTGGCAATTGGAACAGTTCCAGAGAAGGAGTGCACTGTCCTTCAGGGTAACACTTATTGACCACCTGAGCATCCACATTCCCATAGAGTGCAGAGTTTGCTAGATAGCCTTAGTGGTCAGCCAGTACTCAGTGGCATATAGAGTGACTGGTCTCACCACAGTCCTGTCAATTTCCAATTTTAGGCAGATGGGGATCATCTTATCTATTTTCCTCTTGTAAATATTTATGGAAAATAAAGCTTACAATATTTATTGTTAACAGTTGATATTCCCTATTTAAAGAAAATATCTTGTTCATTTTGTTGAAGCATAGTGCATCATCTGCAGTAAGCACATTTCAGCTAGGAACAGATCTCTTTGTCCCTATATTTGTTGTGGAAGTGTAATTTTCGCTCTACCAGCGAACAATTATGCATGGTTACTTAGTATCTGAGTACATATGTGGCCTTGGACAAAACTGTACCAAATCTAATATGTGGCTTTGGACAAAACTGTATCAAGTCTAAAATAAAATAAAAACAGGCGGTTTATCTGATATTTTAAAAATCACCAAGATATATCTATCTTGTACAGTCATCTCCCACGAAAGATATAAAATGGACTCCCTGGGTTAAAGATTTCAGTCATTCATATAGAGCTTGAACATTGTGATATTTTTTTTTAAAGAGAGGCCACATAGTGATGGAGAGAGATGCTTACATTTTCCTGTTATAATAGGAGTCTGAATATCTGGGGGATTGATTTGCCCAGCATGATGTGACCTTGTCTGTTCTGCAGTTGACAGGTATCAAAAACTGTCTTAGCTGGCCTATTGAATATGAAAGGTGCAACTCATCACAAGCAGTTACTCTTGACCTCTGCTACTTGTCTGATATGGTTCATCAGGACTTGATCTTGTCTACTGTAGGTCAGAACAATAGATTTCCAAAGTGTTTTTGCGAATGTCGGCTATTGTAATGCTCATCACATCTTTCTTTGTATGTCAGATGCTCTAACCTACTTCCTTTCATATTCAGAATACTGTGAAATATTTGTCAAAACAGTTTGAAATGATCTTACTTGAAATCACTTTGGGTCTAGCAGACTCCATTTATGTTTTTAGTTATCCAAAGGGTGATTTGTTCTCACAACCTCCCAGAAAGGAGACACTTTCTAAACCTGAAGTTTCTTTATATGACAGAAGCAAGTTTTTCAGGGTGAGCAGCTGAATACTTGTTTGAAGAGATCTAAAAAAGACAAAAGTATTATCTGTGTATAGCTAAATAGTTGACTCCTGTGCTCACTCTTTGTGTATCTGTCAGTATAAAAATTCTTTCTGGGGTTAGTTCAATATGACAACTGTGGTTTTCCCTATGTTCCATGTATATGTTTGGTTCTCTTCAACTCCTGGGCAGATGTCATCAGAATTATTGAGAAAGCAATATCCTCCTTTATCCCTTCAACACTGATCAAAATGGCTTCTTTCTACCATCAACAACATAATATTTCAGGGTCACTAAAGGGGGGGGGGTCACTGAACCCTACACATTCTGAATGCAGTTGCTGTCAGTGGAACTAATAGCAGAGCTTACTCAGTATTCTGTTTTGAGGTTGTGGATTCGTAACCTATACTTACAGATCCATAGGTGCTCTGTGTTAGCTAATACTATATATTTTACAATATTGGCACTATTGCCATAATCGTCACCCCCCTCCCCCTGTCCTCACCTTAAGAAGCAACCGCTGGACCAAGCCATAAAAGTCTGTTCTGCTGGCAATTGAAGTACAGCGGCATGATGTTTCCACCTCCCTCCTGCCAGTGATCTCTGGTACAAGGAATAGTGACAGGAGTCCTGGTTCCGATTGTCACAGCCTCACTTGCTGATGGACAGTGTTGGAAATGTCAGTTTGCTATGCCCTAATCCTAACAGGATAGACTGCAATTACTTGGTGTGCTACTGGCTGCTAAGGTAGGTCTAGGGTTGGGATGAGAGATGTTACTCAGTTATGCATTTGTAACTGAATCTCAGCAAAGGTTCTTTTTCCCCATAGTCTGGATTCTTATGGAGAGTGGTTGAGTGGCACATGTGATCTACATGTAGGAGAAAACATTGTACATTGCAATCACTAGGAAGTTTTGCCAGAATTCACTAAGCCAGTTATGAATACTAACGTAAAGTATGCATTCATAAATGGTTCATATTCAAAATCTCAGAATATTTGCTGGTTAAGGAAATATGTAGGAACTGTGAAACTCCCCCAATGCCCACTTACCAGACAGCAGACACTGCAAGCAACAGGACTCAATTCTCTTGTTGGCAGGGAAGCAGTTGACTGCTGTTTTTATCCTCCTCACAACAATCTAAAGTGCAAGGAGGCATTATTACAGGAGTTCCGCTTCTGGCTCTTGCACTAGAGATCATCTTTATATATAAAATCTCAGCATGTATATGTTTGTTCTTGCAAAACTCAAAAAGTAGTCAGTCAATCAACTTGACATTTCGACACAACATATTTATATAGTAGAATAAAATTAAAACAACGTTGCATTCAAATGCATGTGTGTATTTAGAGTAAAAGCAGTCCAGGAATAGACAAAGTGAAATTTGTGATGACCAAAGCAACCACTCACAGCCTAGCTTTTATTTTACCTCAGCAATATAAGAAATGAAAACTGAGCACTGAAAATGTGACATAATATTGCATTTCAAGACACGTGTATATTTAGAGTAAAATTAGCAGTCCGGGAATACAGAAAGTGGAATCTGTAATGCCCAAAGCATCCAATCACTGCACAGCTTTCCCTTTACCTCAGCAGTAAAAGAAATAACAGCCTATCACAGAGCTGCTATCATTTTATCTCAGCAGGATAAGAAATGAAAGCTGAGCTATGTTTGCTTGCTTTTGACATACCACTCATTCCAATGGACATGGCGTTTGAGTACTAACGACTTCAGTTTCCAATACGCTTTGTATTTGCTATGACTATCAATAAAGTGCAAGGGTAATCTTTTCAAGTGTGTGGTTTGAATTTAGAAAACTATAGCTTCTCTCATGGGCACTTACACGTAGCATTCTCCAGAGTCGGTAAACCGTCAGATCTTTTATGTTTTTGCAGAAAACAGACAAACTAAAAATGGAGTCAGTCCACTAGGTTTACAATAAAAATTGATTTCAGTAAAAAAAAAAAAACTCTTTATTTTTCCTTACCTATCATTACATAGCACAGCTTTCCTTTTACCTTGGCAGTATAAGAAATACCAACCAATCACAGAGGAGCAGACATTTCACCTCAGCAATATAAGAAATGAAAGCTGAGCTATGATTGGTTGCTATTGGCATATCACTCATTCCGACCGACATGGCATTCGAGTACTAACAACTGCAATTTCCCCCTTGCATTCGCTATGACTATCAATAATCGCAGGGATAATCTTGACAAGTGTGTGGTTTGAATTTAGAAAACTATTGCTTCTCTCATGGGCACTTGTACGTGGCATTCTCCAGAGTCCTAAACTGTCAGATCTTTATGTTTATGCAGAAAACGGACAAACCAAAAATGTAGTCAATCCACTAGTTTTATAATAAACATGATTTCTGTTTTTAAAAACCCTCTTTTTCTTTCCTTTCCTATCATTCCACATAGACACAGCAATGCAAGGCAGAATATTGAATTGAATGATGTGTTTTCTCGGTGAATATATGTTTGTAACAATACTTTTATTTATTATCTCATAAATTTCATATCAGACTAGGCCACAGCAAAGCGTGTTTGGGTTTAGCTGGTTTCAGATAAAATGTGGTTTGATATTTAAGTCCTAGTATTTTAGGAAAGAAAGTGAGCAATAAATTGTCTCTTAAAATTAACTTGAATGCATGAAAGAGTTAAATGGGTGATTTGGTTTCCTTTTTGTTCCTGAATGGGTTTGTTAAGTGGGATTGCTGCTCTTGAATAGAGTACTTGCATTTCAGGCCTTGAGATAAACAGTTTACCTCAGATGTGAATCTCCTGAGGCAATCTCCAGTTTGTAAAATGCTATTGCCAGGGCATACAATATAGTGAAACATGGAAATTGGCCTCTTACTTCTAAGCAAACATTGAAAAGTTTTAATTTTGACCTATGTCCCTTCTTTGAAATGATACCATGTCAATCAGGTCATGGGTTGTATTATGCTACGCTTATTTATGTTGTTATATTAATTTAATTGAGTTTATTTTTTATTTGCTTTATGTTGTTGGTTTTTGGCATTGAATGTTTGCCATTGTGTTTTTTACTGGAAGCAGCCCTGAGTCCCCTTGGGGAGATAGGTCAGGTTAGAAATAAAGATTGTTGTTGTTGTTGTTGTTGTTATTTATTTTCAGGGAGGCGAGATGAGGGTGGGATTCATCAATTGTTTTATCAGATCACCAGTTGGATGCCAATAGCTGATGGATTGTTACACATTTTGCAGAATATGCCATTAACTACAGAATTGTCTATATTAGAACAATCCACAGCTTGGCACCTGGATATTTCCTAATCATTGCCCTCAACCCTGCACATGTTTACTCAGACATAAGTCCCACTGAATTCAGTGTGCCATATGTTTGGATAAGTATGTGTAGGATTGTAGTCTTAGTGTGTACAATAAATCTCATTTTCTTAATTAGTATACTTTCAGTCATAAGCTCAAACATTATTTTTCTATCATACTTTCACATGGAGCAATTTTGTTTTGCTAAGTTCCACTCTCCAACTGTACATCTGCTCCTACAGCACTTCATTGATTTTTGTCCTATGATAGTTTGTCCTTGTGTATCTTTTCCCTTCTCCTCTTAGCACAAATCCCTTTTGAACCTAATAAATTCTTCAGGAAAGCCACAGAGGTGAGATTGCACTTACTGTGATTCTCCGTGATAAGGACAAAAATCCACATGAGACTACAAATGTTTTGTAGAATATGCTTATAATAACTTGGATAATTCTAAACACATTAGTATATTTTGCCCTTTAGTACTTGAAAATTTAGTTGTATGGAAGTGCATGATTCAGTGAACACATGTATTTTTTAAATGTGCTTGAGAACTGTAACCTTCTGTTTAAATAGTTTATGTGGACAAACTTTGTGGGGGGGGGGGGGAGAGACTTCAGTCGTATTCATATTTTATGGAAGCAAGTTCCATTGAATCCAGTGTGATTTTTTTCTATGTAGACTTGTAAAGGATTGTCTGTTTTACTTGAACGAATAGGCAAAAAATATAGTTTCTAGAATATATACCCAAATTTTCATGATGGTTGTTTTTTTAAAATGCTTTTAGCTACATTACAAGAGAAAATAATTTGTATTGTTGATTGCTCCAGCATAGCATCTTTCAAATGAATTATGAGTAGTTCTTTATTGATCTGGCTTATTCTAGGTCACTGAGCTATATATCCAAAGTGTTTATACAATCTATTGGAATCAATAAACAATTTAAACTGGTGTAACTGCAGAATGTTTGCTAGTCCCAAAGAAAATGACAAAGTATGACAAAGAATGCAGCTGTAGAGGTTTATTTTGTTTTGTCAGAGTAAAGTCAGTAAAATAATAAAACCATTCCAACAGTATTGCAAGAAACTACTGACACCTTAATCCCATATGTATGGACTTTGTGGTTTACACAGGCATTATTTCAGCCTTTATACTAGAGGCATTCCTTTTATTTATAGTTTAAGAAATTACTTTTTTAAAATGAGCTTCAGAGAATATCTCCTCCAGGTGTAAGCACATCATAAAAAGGTTTCAATTTAGATTATAGGTGTTACATTTCAGGTTTAGCTTCATTGTATGGTGACTTTGGATGGTGTAAATATTAACATAATGACTTAAAGTGTGGATTAGGTTTTATAGTTATGTCTCAAATAAGACAATTAAAAAGAAGCTGATACTGTTTTTATTAATACTTAAATATTTGTGTTTAGAAAATCAAGTAGAAAGCTATGTTGCCAGTAAACATTTTTTATGCCACAGTGCACACTAGTGGATTGTTAGGTCATTTCACTGTGTATAGTTTATAGAAAAGAATTTTAAAACTTTTTTTCAATACGGCAGAATCCTGATCCCACTTTTATCCCAAACACAGGCTAACATTGTGATGTGGAACAACACTGGAAAATTGATTGGTGACAAATAGAAATACATCATATGTTTAGAAAACTGTGCTTGCTTCAAAGTTCCATCAAAATGAATTGTATATAGACTTGGTACTACATATCCTTTCCCCTAATAACATCTAATAACCAGAGGGATGTGTACCGATTCTTTTTGAAAGTTCAGAAATGATTCTGTTATATGCCCTATTTACTAATGTTATTTCCTTACTCCAGTAAGAGGTTTGTCAACTTTCTTTTTCTGCATGCAGATCCTCCAAAAAACTTTAACAATTTTGCTGAAGTTCCATATGCCATAAAACTGCACTATGCTGCAGAGAATAGTAAAATTGTCCTACAGTTACATCAAAGTCCTCAAATAGTATGCAGAAGATTTAGTCCATACCAACTTGATGAAATCTGTATTCATAGCATTTTTTTCATTGCTGGAAAGTGTTGGCACAAATACCTGAGGAGACAAAAGATCTGTCTGCATGGACTGTACTGACACAATTGCAAAAAGATTGTTCAGATTTATACTATATACTACTAGAATTAAGTGTGTGCTTTATATTTTTTAAATGTATTCATTATATGTATCTATAGAAGAGAAAATAATGATGATATAATACAAAGCAATACCAGTAATGTATAGCACTCACACTAAGTGACATCAGCCATAAAATGTTTTTCATTCAAGGTTTCATTCTGTTTGGAGCACACCAGTAAATGGAGAAGATATCCATAAGCGGGTGAAAAATATTTTAAGGACGCACAGTGCAAGGCAAAGACTGACATTTGTAAGTTTTTCAATTAAAAGGTGTAAAGGAAGAATGGGAAACTGTTCTAGGCCATGAAGGAACTGTTCTAGGCCAGATGCCTTGTTCCTCCTTGAGTCCCATCCCCAAAGCCCCAACAGTACATCTTTCTTCAGTAATGTATGCTGTAAGAAATACTATTTTTTTAAAGGAGAAATATCAACAAACGGGATTATCATGAGATGCTGATCTTAATTTCTTAGGATGACAGTTGTTTGTCAAAAGAAGAGTCTGCTAGAACAAGCAAGACAAGGACTTCTAATAAAAAAGGAGAAGTTTCCTGTATAGATTCTTCAAGCTACAACGAGCTTCAGAGCAGGTAACATTTCTCTTCCTGTTATTTCTTTCTTACCATAGTCCATGCTTAGCCTTTTTACTCTGTTGACAGTTCTATTCTATTCTGTTTATGCTATTGTCATTGAACTAAACTATGTAAATTAAACTGAAGTTGTAGAAAACATTATGTGAAAATACTTTGCATGCCTGATACACCTGAGCTGTAAAAAAACCCACAAATGAATCAGACTTAAGATTATTGATTTCAGTGGTGATTCATCTACACTGAGGAGTTTAATCTGGTGTAAAATATATTGATTTCAATGGTGATTCATCTACACTGAGGAGTTTAATCCAGGAGTTTGTGCCAGCTAGGAATGACAGGAACACAGCCATAACCTATTCCCCGAAGAGCACAAGCAAAGGATGGTGGTGCCAGTGTCCTGTTTGGACAGCAGCTTGGACCAAGTTGTACCCAATCCAACTGTCCAGGCAGATAATTGGCACAAACAATCAGCAAACTGTGCACTCAGCAAAATCTGGAATATCCCCCAATTTTGCCCAGTATGGGGAAAATCCTGCTTAAACTGAAAAACAAAACATAAATGGGGGTACTTGTTGGAAGTAGCTGAGTGTCATGAAGACAGCCAACTATCCATTTGAGGTTATTCTGTCATTTTTTGCTAATGGAGAGAAGCTCTATGTTTCTCTTCTATACATATCTTATCCCTCTTCTATTCTGTCCCTTTAAGTTATATGATTAGAAGCAGGCAAACTACTACATCCAATATTGTTGAAGTAATATGATAATACCAAGGTTGCATCATAAGAGACCAAGTTTTGATCATAACTATGATGAGTGTAGCAGTGTATACAAGAGTCACTTAACTTACGAGGCTCGAAGCTTTTCACATTATCGCAGGGATATTGGATGTGGACATATTTGAGCCTAGTCCACACTCTAAGTTCTCTAACTGTTGCTTTATTAACTAATTCCAGCATAATTATGTCTCTTATGTTCTTGATAGAGATTGTCGGAGCTACAGGCTGTGCATTAAAAAAAATCCTGGAATGGCTATTGTCATAGCATCATTGAAAGAATGTACTTTAAAATGGAATACTCAAATAGAGCTGGACACTGATGGAATCATCACATTAGGTAGTGCAGTCAAGGGAGTAGAGGCTAAAGAGAGAGACTCAAGGACATTTTGACAGCTTGAAGTCTGCTATCGTCCTCATAAATAGCATATTAAGACAGAGTTCAGAGGAGAATGTAGTTTTGCTGACCAAATGTTCACACTAATGTAAATGATTGAAAACCATGGGGACTGTGCAGAAGGACTGTGGTATTGAAATATTTAGTGTGGGGGTGACTTTGAGAGGAACTTATGGGACTAAAAGAGATGGAACAAAAGCATGTGACAGGTATATGACAGGTGTCTCCGAAAGTGGAGTTGAGTGCACTTATCCTTGTCTTAATATGATTTGTGCAAGTAATCCCCAAATCACTTCAGTTTGGCTTGTCAGGATAGTTTTCAGTTAAGACTGCAGACTGATTTTTTTTCCTAACATGGATGTAGCAATGTCCATTCCAGTGTTCAATTTCTCATGAGGAAGGGACAACTAATGGACATTTACAAATCAAGGGACTGTGAAGCATCAAGACGTTGTCAGTACAGTGATGTGGAATTCACACAAAGTGCTTCCACTCACTATAAGCATATCTTGATTTGTTGTGGTGACTATGGTTCTAGGCAAAGGAAATGGATTTCTTGGAACAACATTATGCTGTTCTTTGTGCAGTACTCTTGTTCAGACCTGTCAGGTGTGCTTTGTATAGAAAACCAAAGCCAAGAGATTTCATCAAGTATTTTTTTAAAGATGGCTATAACAGGAGCCCCCGGTGGCGCAGTGGGTTAAAGCACTGAGCTGCTGAGCTTGTTGATCGAAAGGTCACAGGTTCGATTCCGGGGAGCGGCGTGAGCTTCCGCTGCCAGCCCTAGCTTCTGCCAACCTAGCAGTTCGAAAACATGCAAATGTGAGTAGATCAATAGGTACCGCTCCGGCGGGAAGGTAACAGCGCTCCATGCAGTCATGCCGGCCACATGACCTTGGAGGTGTCTACGGACAACGCTGGCTCTTCGGCTTAGAAATGGAGATGAGCACCACACCCCAGAGTCAGACATGACTGGACTTAATGTCAGGGGACTATCTTTACCTTTATAACAGTAGTGAAGATTTTATTTTGTTCCAAAAAATATAGCAACTACAGCATTTCATGTAATGAAACTAATTTGCTGGTGAATCCATTTCCAAATTCTGAATTGTATTTAGCTTGCTATCATGAAAGGAATAAAATAAATTCCACATCCTACAATGTCAGTCCGTTTGTTTAGGGGAAAAGAGATGTGGGAATCTCTGGATTAGAAGGATGCAGCTGTTTTATTTATTTATTTATTTTATTCTGACAAAGTGTTTAGGACAGAGGTATCAAACTTGTGGCCCTTCAGGTGTTTGGAACTCTACATCTCAGAAGCCCAGCTTGTCCAATGGTCAGGAATTCTGGAAGCTGAAGTCCAAAACATCTGGAGGACCACAAGTTTGACACCACTAGCTTAGGGGCCACTTGCATTTGTTCTGTTTCTCACAGGAGTCAAGTCACCTTCTCCTATACTGCCACATTTATGTACATGAAATAGAATATACTGTAATGTAGTTCTGAGTTTAGGTAACCATGTCGGTGTAGAAAATTTTAGCTGCAACCATAGCATCTGCAAATAGGATCTACACAAAAGTAAAAATGTATAGGTGGCACCCATGTTCTCCTGCTTTTAAAAGAATAAACAAAATATAAGTACCTGTCATTATTCTCATGAATGTTTTAAAATAATATTTTAAAATGTGTGTCTCCCCCCCCCCCCATTTTTTTTTGTTTTGGATGGTGGAACCTTACTAGTTCATCCATACGGCAGAACATCATGGTTCATCTGGATAATGGTGAATATTGGAACAACCAAGCTTCTGAGTATAAAAACAAACCACACAGAGCAATCTTTGAGGACAGCCTGGAGAAAATCTATCGAAACATGTATAGAAAAGCTTCGGGCTCCATTTCGAAAAATAAATAAGTTTATCTTAGTACAGGGAGAAATGAACAATAATCATTTAGACAAATCATTTAAATGTGATGTTTATGTGATTAATCTTTGTATTATTTTTTCTCTTTTTTACCTGAAATATTTTTACATAAACCTGTAAATTCTGAGGCTGGGACTCCAAAAGGAAAAGAAATAAAATCTGGAGAATATTAAGTAGGATGTGTTGTTTGCATATGGGATTTATAGATGTGCCAGTATGATAAACTTCCTATTTTTCAAACATGCAGCTTTAAACAGGGTGAATATGCATGCTTATTCACCACACAGATGTCCATGGTTTTGTATATCCATCATGCTTTTCAAGTCCTCACACAGGCACAAATGGAAACCATCCATTTCCATTGCTTCCAGTAATACGTTTCTAACATTCTGCTATTGAAAAGCATCCATGAGGCTGGTTTTCAGTAGCAGTGCTGTATCAGTAATTATCTTCCTGAAAATGTATAGTTCATCCATATGTCTATGCAAGAAGAGGAATGAAGAGCAGCATTTTTCATGATGGCTGAATGTATGAAGTCAGCATGAATAGTGGTAAAGTGTGCATCAGCTTCAGAGCTCATATTCTCTATCAATAAGGTGCCTGTTGTTGTTGCTCCTGATATAATAGCATAAATGCCTTGTTTACTGCAGACATATATATGTACAAACATCCTAGTATCCCAATATTGAAATTATATCAAAAGAAGTGTGTATATATGTGTGTGTGTGTGTGTGTGTGTGTTGCCTATGAGCTGATTTTGTTGTGCATCATGAGAAATAGGGAAATTATTCCCATTGAAACTTTTCTACTATAAGACCAAGTTTTTCCTCCTTTCCTGTACTACTTTGAATTATAATGTTCTGTTGATAATCTTGGCTTAACATAGCAATGCTGTAGTTTAAGAATGGGAGTCATGTCGCCTTCCAGATGTTGTTGGACTAAAAATCCCAGTAGCTTTGCCAATAGTGAGTTTCAGTTTCCATCTTTGCTGTTAACTGAATTCTACACTGAGCTGGAATTTTGGAGAAGATAACCTTCAAATCTCTTTCAGTTCTACACCTCTTTCAACCATCTTTCTCACTGTGCTTGTTCTCAAATTTCCCAAGATCAAATACGTTCCAGTGTTCTTTTCAGATTTCACCAGCAATGTCAGGGCAGTGTTTTATAAAGGAAGTCTGGAGCATATCAGGTAACACAGCCAAATGCAAACATTATGAATGTCCTGTATCTCAATATGATCAAATTTGGAGCCCGTCCTTTTGGGCTCAAGGGATGCTTTGGCAGAACTGTACTGGCAAAGCAGGGCATCTTTCTGCTAAAGGACACCAAATGTTCACCAGCAGTTTTGAAACTTCCCCTGAGAAGAAACCTTTCCAGCCTTCCATTGCATATTTCCCACATTAACAAATCAGGACAAGCTTCTCACTTTCTTCAAGAAAAAAAAATCAGAAACAGGACTTTGTATCTCTTACTCCTTTCAAAAAGAAAAGAAAGAAAGACATTCTTTTTGGAATAGTTGTTCTCTACAATCAGAGAAATAGACTTAAATAAGTATCGTTTACCAAGGGAGCTGGCAAATGTCATGAAGCATATGCAATGTGTTATTGTATTACCAGGCAGCCTCCATTTTGTACTACTGTGTTTGCATCAGAAAACTGGAAGTCACATATCCTCACAGGACTGTTTGTGGCCAAATAATAATTTCTTTACTGAAAGACATTTTAGTCCCCCATGTGAAAATATCCAAGTGGTATACAATAGCAAATAAAATAGTAAATTCTCAATATAAAATATAAGTTGACATATATGTAGAATAATTGTATTATAGAAGATGGGGATTCTAATTCAGTACAGCAGCTAAAAACAGCAAAGGCTAATTTTTAAAATGCTAATTAAAGATGCCTTCTTTTGGGGCTGGGGTGACAGCAAAATTGGCACTAGGCCTGCTCGGAGAAGGCATTCTGACAGTAACTGCTAATTCTGAAATGGCTTCAAATTCTGAATTGTGTGTGTGGTGGTGGGGATGTCACAGTTCCAGAGCCCTGATAACTGGGATCTCAGTTCAACCAAGACTTGACTTTATTGTCCCTATAGTTATCTGCTCACCTTGGCTTTAGGGAACATATCTCCTCTTGCCTTTATCCTACAGCCATGATGGTGCAATGGGTTAAACCCTTATGCGGGCTGAACTGCTGACCTGGAGGTTTGAATCCATGAGACGTTGTGAGCTCTCATCTGTCAGCTCCAGTTTCCTTTGCGGGGACATGAGGGAAGCCTCCCACAGGATGGCTAAATATCTGTCTCATGGGCAACATCCTTGCAGACAGCCAATTCTCTCATACCATAAGTGACTTGCAGTTTCTCAAGTCATTTCTGACGTGATAAAAAAAAAATCCTACAACAACCATTGCTAAAAATGAACTTTCCACCTCATCACCATCCCCACAAGTTATGCATTTCTGTTGCCGGTCACAGTTACATAGCTCGTCCATAGGTACAAAGGTCTGTTCCTAGACATTACTTGGATCTCTTGAAGTAGACTTAAGTCTACAAAAGCTTAAGCTATTAACATCTTTCAGTCTCAAAGGTGCTTCAAGATCTCGTTGCATACTGATCCACACTAACGTCTATATCTCTGAAAATGAAATAGAATCACAGATGCAGCAGAATGATGGGTTATTGTTTGTACAGAAGTGTAAAAGAGCAACCATAAAACCTAAATACAAGGATAGTTCACACTTCTTCATCTCATTGATGGTGTCTTTTTTCACAACTGCCATTTTTCAAGGTCTGCATGATAAACTAAATGCTGCTCCCTTGAACCAAGTTCTTGGGCTGGATTACAGAAAAATACACTCTTTTGGGACCAGACTTACCAGCCTTAGGTTCCCCAGTATCCTCCCTCACTGATTCTGAAATGTGCTTTTTCACAGGAAAAGGTTTCCTGGGTGCATTTCATTAAGTAGGCCTTTTATTAAGTCTTCGTCTGGAATCTAGGGATGAGAACAAAATGCATAAAACTGTTTAGACAAGTTATTCTGGGAAAGGAGGGATAGAACCCCTCATCTCTTTTTCGTATCAGAAATGAAATGCAGCAGGCTGTCCTCTGTAATTCCCAGATAGCTAGTTGTTATGTTTCTATTTTCTTACTTCTCTTTTTCCCCAATTAATTTTTATTATACTTTTACTTGAAAGGAGATAGAACATCGAAAGAGTGAGAACAATTTCCAAATAGAAAAGTTGGAAAAGGGGAAATAATTGGGAACTGGGGATTGGGGAGTAGAAACAATCAAGAAAACTGGAGGGGAAAGAAGGGAAAAAAGAAGAGAAGTATTTTCTTAACTTCTCAAGCTACCTTAGAAAGAAGTTCAGATAGGTTTGAGATGAGGGTGAGGATTACAATGCCTTTCTGAACTGGAATATTGAAGGGCATTCTTTTAGGTTTACAAAAGTGTGGCTGCCCAGAGGTTGGTGGACTAAGAATCCTCTGTCAGGACTAATGGGAATTTGAGTCCTGCAACATCTGGAGACTGCACTTAAGTAATCCTGTCCTAAATGAAAGCTTATTTCCCACAGATTGTTATCTTTCCCTTGGCTTTCAGCAATACTCTGAACCTCCACTAACCTAGCAATTTAGAAGAAGTGGAAAGGGAAACACAAAGGTAAAATATAGAAATATGCTTATAGGTAAATCCTGTGGAGTTCAGTGATACTTATTGTCAATTAAGTACATTCAGATGATAACTTATGAGCTTCTTTATATCAGTTGTGTACAGTAGTGTTGGCTCTGCTAAATTTGAAGATAGGAAGAGGGATTTGTGTTCTCAGGATGGACTATTATTTTACATTTATAATGTATTCCTTTTCATAAAATGCAAAGCAGCTTCTCTGTTACTTACTGCTGGGCTTTATCCTTTATCTTGCCTACTACTTCCCTGTGACATCTCACTACTTCCTGCAAGACTGTTCCATTAAGACCAGAGTTGTTAATACCAATAATTGTAGCAATTATGCATGAAAGTATGTTCATATGATCTTATTCTTCATATATACAATAAGAGCTTTCCCTTTTTCTTTAGTAATTGTCTTCAAGTATTATATGACATCTTTTGCAGGTTAAATACTATTTTTAGTATGAAAATGAGGTAGAAATTCCTCATCTCAATCCATGCATAATTCCCCAAGTCACTTTGGCTTACTGTTGGCTAACCTTCTGTTTGTTGGCAAACAAAAGCACAGGGCAGGCTGTGTCTCCTCAACTGCAGTGATAAGTAACCTTTTAGGCAGTGAACCAACATTGTAATAAACAGTAATTGTTTAGTGCACCTTGTCTTCTAATACGATTTAAATCCCTTCTATCAAATGCAAATTTTTGAGTTCCCAAGTAGTTTTCAAAAGCATTTTTCTGTGCTTGTTCCTTATCTTTTCCCTTTCACAAAGTGATGTGTCTGTAACCGGGGAGGCATCATTTTGTGTCTTAAAAGAGAGCTTCCTAGTCCAGTCCAGAAAAAGCCCCATATAATTGAAGAGAAACAAAAACTGGTGGGCATGTCCTTTCTTTCCCAAAATAAATTCTATTGCTGGATATGAGGACTCCTGTCGTACATTAGATTATTTGTTTGCAAATGATATAAAAATGTAATCGGCATATGGCAGCAGTGGGTGAAAGACTTTATAAGCTGCATGCAGCTGAAAAAGTATTGACGGTGTACTCCATGAGCTTAAGAATCAAAAGCATGTTAAAAGGAATCCCAAATACTTTGTGGATTTAAGCATCTTACAATTCCTAAATCCATCTGGCTCTCAGTACTGAGAAAGACGGCTACCCTGGATGCAGTTTTTAACAGAGGATGGAAACAAACATTTACCAAGCAGAAACTTACTGTGGTGTGTTAGCATCATTCAGAATGCTGCCCATTTTCAGTGTTTCCTCAAAGGAAGAGAACTGGATAATGTGAGCATCCACGCAGAAATGGAAAATGTACTAAAGAATGATAATTTTGTAGTGGCCCATTTAAGTTTAGGGCCTGACTGCATTTACCATGAATTTGGTATGCAGAGCCTTCAAAGGGTAGTGGTCATCAGTTTGATGTACAGTACTATTTTAAACCTCCTTCCTCCCCCCCCCCCCCCAATGGATTTGACTTTTGGGATTACATGTTTTATGGATCAAGCCTAGATTCAGCTTAGAAATATACAGTTCTAACATAGCCATAGGATTGTGAAAATGTTATACAACTTGGATAGGAGTTAGACCCTCTATACAGCCATGCAGAAATACGCAGATTTCTAAGTGTGGACTTCCTCTTCATTATATTAGCAGCACCCTCTCTAGACACTGGGGTTATTTTTTGCTTTGAAAGGAACAATGCCTTTGTATTAGGAACATAGCTCTTGAGGATAAATAGCATTTCATCACCTTAAATTCATTGCTGGATTAGATAAATCCAATTTCATTCTATTTACATTATTCCATACATTTGGAATTTTCCAGCCGAATCTGGCATCCTAATTCTGATTTTAACCACTGTTTCTTTCTTCTTGTATATGTGTCTGTGTGTTGTTGCCATTTAAAAGAAATTTGAATGTGTGAAATTCCAAACTCACTATGTATCATTGTGGCTTTTAACCTTTTCAGCAGTGTTCAGATTCTTCATGTTTTTCAAAGTGCTCAGGGATATGGTGATACAAAAATTAATGTTTCTGTTTCTTTGACAGCTTATGTCATGGGTGTGATGTATCAGAACATTAAAAAAAACTCCTTTTAAAGAAGCAAAACACCTAAAGAAAGTCTTTGCTGTTGCCTTCCCGGTTTACTGGTTTTTAATCATGTTGCTGTCAGAAATAAACAGCCACTGTTTTTGTGTGTGATGGAGCCTAATGTTAAACCTGTCAGAGCCCACTGAAAGAGAGAAAGTCTAGTATTTATGGCTATAAAGTTTGCTATTTGTGCTCTTCTCAGCTTTCATTGATTTAGGACTCAGCTGGTGTGACCAAGTCTTGTTCTTGTAACCATATGGAGTCTATGGGAGCTTTTAAAATGATGTGGTGTACAGAATGACACAGTAAAGACTTCCAAACTGTCTTTGTATACTTCTTGAAATTGGATACCTTTTCCATCATGCTCAAGAACTTATATTGGCATTATTGACATTGGTGCATGATTTCATGTAGCCTAAAAACTGAACAGTGGTAAAATCAAGATCCTTACATAGTCATATACTGTATTATCCCCATATATGTTCCTGGACTTCACATGGATATATGAAACCACAGATAATAGCAAACCCTATTATTTTCAATGGCACGAATAGCAGATGTGCCAAGAAGAGAGTGTAACATTTTTTAGGAGGCACTCGGGTGTCAAACTCATTTTGACCAAGGGCCAAATCAGCCTTATGGTTGCCTTCAAGGGCCATTTGTAATTATAAGACTGTGAATGTAACTATGTTGCCCTGGCATTGAAAGCCTCACTGGCCACATAAAATGACATGGTGGACCAAATTTGGTGAATAACTGAATAAGTAAAAAAAAAATGCTTAAGTGAAGCTGCATATATTTGTTTCATGGATGTGAGGTCATACTGTATATTAAAACAATTTTGATTAAAACTGGAAACACCATCTATTATCACAAGTCCTCCACTCTTATCAATGAATGTTGTGGAGGAGAGAAAAACCCTATAACTCATAGAAGATGTACAGAGGCTTGTATTGGCTGGCAGCACAAACCACTAAGAAAATCTGCAAAAGGCCTACAGAAATATTTCCCAATTTTGGTCCCCCAGAAGTGTTGAACATCAGCTCCCCAAATCTGTCTTTCTTGCCCATTCTAGCAGAAGATTCTGGAATTTGAAGTACAAAACTGGTGGAGCGATAATTATTGGGAACCTCTTCCCTTGAGAATGACTGGAATGAATGACAGAACATGCTTGCCGTTGCGTTGAACTCACCCATTTTGGTGAGCAGAATTGTGCTTATCCTCATTCCTAGATCCTATTTTCTATTGACATACTTACTTTCTCTTACTGTGAATGCCACAATTGATGGGAAGACATTTCAACTTTCCTTATTGAAATTGATGCTAAGCAGCTTTTTATTGAAAAAATAGCAGGGCTTCCTTTTTTAACAGGATCTGAACTCAGAATAAATTAATACCTCCGTTCCATGTGATCTTGATAAATCATATTATTCAGACATTAATATTCAGGTAAAATATATGCCTACTCTATATAAAAATACATATTTTCATATACTAGTATATACTATCCATATATATATATATATATATATATATATTCCTTATATTGAATAGTCTAGATTTTTTACTTTTAAATTGTGTTCCTTTAAATCAATATATTCTGGACAGGGGGAGTGTGTCCCTGTTGGTTCTGCTGGACCTCTCTTCGGCCTTCGATACCGTCGATCACAGTATCCTTCTGGGACGTCTCGCGGGAATGGGCCTTGGGGGTACTGCCTTGCAGTGGCTCCAGTCCTTTCTCGAGGGGCGCTCCCAGAAGGTGTTATTAGGGGACACCTGCTCGACTCTGCGGCCTTTGTACTGTGGGGTCCCGCAGGGCTCTGTACTGTCCCCTATGTTGTTCAACATATATATGAAACCGTTGGGAGAGATCATCCGGAGTTTCGGGGTACGGTGTTACCTGTACTCAGATGATGTCCAACTCTGTCACTCCTTTCCACCTGCTACTAAGGAGGCTGTTGAAGTCCTGAACCGGTGCTTGGCCGCTGTAACGGACTGGATGAGGGACAACAGATTGAAACTAAATCCAGACAAGACAGAGGTACTCCTGGTCAGTCGAAAGGCCAAACAGGGCATAGGGTTACAGCCTGTGCTTGACGGGGTTACACTCCCCCTGAAGGCGCAGGTTCGCAGTTTGGGAGTGACCTTGGACTCATCGCTGAGCCTAGAACCCCAGGTCTCGGCGGTGATCAGGGGAGCTTTTATTTATTATTTATTATTTATTTATTTCCTGCATTTATAAACCGCCACTCTCAGCCCTAGGGCGACTCGTGGCGGTGAACAACAACATAGAAAAGACAGTTTACAATAAATCAAGACAGTACACAACAATCTACTACTACGTAACATGAACTTATGCTAAAAATCCGCTTCGTCATATCATGGGGTCATAATCAGTTCCATAGTCGTAGTCCATTCCAGTCATCATTTCCAATGATACAGCACTCAGTTGAAGGCCAACTCGAAAAGCCATGTTTTCAGGCTCCTACGAAAGGCCATAAGGGAGGGCGCCTGTCTCACTTCAGCAGGGAGGGTGTTCCACAGCCGGGGGGCCACCACTGAGAAGGCCCGCTCTCTCGTCCCCGCCAGACGTGCCTGCGAGGCGGGCGGGACCGAGAGAAGGGCCTCCCCAGATGATCTCAAGGTCCTCGTGGGCTCGTAGGCCGAGATGCGGTCTGCAAGGTATTTTGGGCCGGAACCGTTTAGGGCTTTGTAGGATAACACCAGCACCTTAAATTGGGCCCGGTAGCAAATCGGCAGCCAATGGAGCTGGGACAGCAGGGGCGTTGTATGCTCCCTGCGCCCTGCTCCTGTTAGCAACATGGCTGCCGCGCGCTGGACTAGCTGAAGCTTCCGGGCCGTCTTCAAGGGCAGCCCCACGTAGAGAGCGTTGCAGTAGTCGAGGCGGGATGTGACCAAAGCGTGTACCACCGTGGCCAAGTCAGACTTCCCAAGATACGGGCGCAGCTGGCGCACAAGCCTGAGCTGTGCAAATGCTCCCCTGGTCACCGCTGAAACCTGGGGATCCAGGCTCAGCGACGAGTCCAGGGTCACACCCAAGCTGCGAACCTGCGCCTTCAAGGGGAGTGCGACCCCGTCCAGCACAGGCTGTAACCCTATACCCTGTTCGGCCTTGCGACTGACCAGGAGTACCTCTGTCTTGTCTGGATTTAATTTCAGTTTGTTCGCCCTCATCCAGACCATTACAGCGGCCAGGCACCGGTTCAGGACTTCGACGGCCTCCTTAGTAGCAGGTGGGAAGGAGTGACAGAGTTGGACATCATCTGCGTACAGATGACACCGCACCCCGAAACTCCGGATGATCTCACCCAGCGGCTTCATGTAGATGTTAAACAGCATGGGGGACAGGATGGAGCCCTGAGGAACCCCACAGGTCAAAGGCTGTGGTGTTGAACAGGAGTCCCCCAATAACACCTTCTGAGTGCGACCCTCCAGAAATGACCGGAGCCACTGCAAAGCAGTGCCCCCAAGACCCATCTCTGCAAGGCGCCCCAGAAGAATACCGTGGTCGACGGTATCGAAGGCCGCTGAGAGGTCCAGGAGCACCAACAGGGACACACTCCCCCTGTCTAGCTCCCGGCGTAGATCATCGACTAAGGCGACCAAGACCGTCTCGGTACCATGTCCCGGTCTGAAACCAGACTGTGCCGGATCCAGATAATCCGTGTCTCTCAAGAATACCTGGAGTTGTGAGGCCACCACGCTTTCCATGACTTTGCCCAAGAAGGGAAGATTGGAAACAGGCCGAAAGTTGTCGAATTTGGTGGGGTCCAATGATGGTTTCTTCAACAGCGGCTTTATAACAGCCTGTTTTAGGCTCGCTGGAATCTTGCCTTCCCGAAGGGAGGCATTAACCACCACCGTTACCCACTCGGCCAATCCCCCTCTGGCCTCCTTCAGAAGCCAGGATGGGCAGGGGTCTAGGATGGACGTGGTGGGCCTCATTCCTCCAAGTATCTTGTCCACATCCTCGGGCTTCACAAACTGAAAAGAATCCAACAAAATAGGACAAGCAGGTGCTTGTGTCACATCCACGGAGACTGCATTTAATGTGGCGTCCAGCCCAGAGCGGATCAAAGCGACTTTGTCTGCAAAGAACCGAGCAAATGCTTCACAGCGCGTGGCCGAATTGTCAGGGCTCCCACCTGAGGTAGGGGGAGTTAAAAGACCTCTGACAATCCGAAACAACTCCGCCGGACGGTTTTTTGCAGACGCAATAGTAGCCGCAAAGAAAGTTTTCTTTGCGGCTTTTATTGCCGCGGCATATGCCCTTAAAAAGGACACAAACCGTGTTCGGTTTGGCTCGCTTGGGTCCGAGCGCCACACGCTCTCTAGTACCCTCTTCCTTCGCTTCATCGCTGCCAGCTCCTCAGTGAACCAAGGAGCTGGTTTAGCTCGGTTACTTGAGAGGGGACGTTCCGGAGCGATCATGTCAATTGCCCTGGTCATCTCCCCATTCCAGAGAGCGACCAAGGCCTCGACATGGTCACCTACCGAGGTGGCGGGAAAATCCCCAAGAGCCGTCAGGAATCCATCCGGATCCATAAGCCTCCTGGGGCGGACCATCTTAATGGGTCCTCCACCCTTGCGGAGGTTGGGGGGCACAGTGAGCCTAAATCTGATCAGGAAGTGGTCGGTCCATGGCAACGGAGAGAAGTGGTCGGTCCATGGCAACGGAGAGATAGACAACTCCTCCACACCGCCACCCTGCTCCCATCCCTGGCAGAAGACCAAGTCCAATGTGTGTCCAGCACAGTGGGTGGGGCCAGTTATTACCAGCTTTTGCACAATTAAAACTTGTGCGCCAACTGTGCCCGTACCTTGGGAAGTCTGACTTGGCCACGGTAGTCCACGCTCTGGTTACATCCCGTTTAGACTACTGCAATGCTCTCTACGTGGGGTTGCCTCTGAAGACTACCCGGAAGCTTCAATCAGTCCAATGTGCGGCAGCCAGATTGCTAACAGGGGCGGGGTACAGAGACCATACGACCCCTCTGTTACGCCAGCTCCACTGGCTGCCGATCAGCTTCCGGGCACAATTCAAAGTGCTGGTTTTGACCTATAAAGCCCTAAACGGCTCTGGCCCAGTTTACCTGTCCGAACGGATTCTCCCCTATGAACCATCAAGGCTATTAAGATCTTCCGGGGGGGGGGGCTACTCTCGGTCCCACCACCCTCACAATCACGGTTGGTGGGGACGAGAGACAGGGCCTTCTCAGTGGTGGCTCCCCAGCTTTGGAACTCCCTCCCACTAAAGGTTAGCTCTGTCCCCTCCCTCCTGACGTTCAGGAAATCACTAAAAACCTGGCTCTGGAATGTGGCTTTCGAGGACTGAACCTAGAACCTTTCCCTGTGGTGAATTATGATGAACTGTGACTATGAGCATGACTATGACTTTGACTGGATTGACGATTTGGCGTAGGAAACTGTAATGATGTAATGATGATGTTTTTATTGTACTGTGTTGTACTATTTTAATATGTAATGATTTGTACCTGTTGTTCTTTTATATGATTGTACTTTATATATGCTGTAAACTGACCTGAGTCCCTTGTCGAGGTTGAGAAGGCCAGTATAGAAAACCTCTAAATAAATAAATAAATAAATGTATTATGGTATTCATTGCAATTACTGGAACTGCTAATGATTTGGTAACAAACATTGCAACTGTGGATAATTAAAGAAAATCTCTACATTTTATATTATTGTCTTACAAACATTTGAATAATACAGTGTTTCTTGAGCAATTATGACCGTAAGAGGTAATTGAGACATTTATTAGAAATATTTTCTGTTGCAAGCACAGATCAGTGTAATTTTTGTTTTAAAAACCACAATGATGAAGAATTTTTCTAATCCAGTAGACAATGAGTAAACTTACTTGAATTTCTTTAGTTAATACCCTTAAAGAAAAGAAAGTATGGCGTCAACTTCTAAAGCAAAAATACTGAGATTTTAGATACTAATAAAATATTAGACTATTCATCGTCATCACAATTGATAATGTGAACCAGACTTACAAGGTTGGTTTTCAGCAGGTATTTTTACTTGTTTGAAGCAGAGAACAAGTTAATACTGTCTGCTGAATTTAACTTTACAAAGCTCTACTGTGTCCTTTATCCACATATCCTTCTTCATACATGCTGGGAATCTCACATTTCATAGAATCATAAAGTTGGAAGAGACCTCGTGGGCCATCCAGTCCAACCCCCTGCCAAGAAGCAGGAAAATCGCCTTCAAAGCACCCCTGACAGATGGCAATCCAGCTTCTGTTCAAAAGTCTCCAAAGAAGGAGCCGCCACCAAACTTTGGAGCAGAGAGTTCCATTGCTGAACGTCTCTTACAGTTGGGAAGTTCTTCCTCGTTCAGATGGAATCTCCTTTCCTGCAATTTGAAGTCATTGCTCCACGTCCCAGTCTCCAGGTCAGCAGAAAACAAGCCTGCTCCCTCCTCCCTATGACTTCCCCTCACATATTTATACATGGCTATCATGTCTCCTCAACCTTCTCTTCCGCAGGCTAAACATGTCCAGCTCTTTAAGTTGCTCCTCATACGGCTTGTTTTCCAGACTCTTGATTGTTTTAGTTGCCCATCTCTGGACACATTCCAGCCTGTCAACATCTTGCTTAAATTGCTTTACCCAGAATTGGACACAGTATTCCAGGTGTGGTCTAACCAAGGCAGAATAGAGGGGCAGCATGACTTCCCTGGATCTAGACACTATGCTCCTATTTATGCAGGCCAAAATCCCATTGGCTTTTTAAGCTGCCACATGGCATTGTTGGCTCATGTTTAACTTGTTGTCCACAAAGACTACAATATACATTTGTACATGTATATCTGATGATCCCAGAAATACAGCAATGTGTTGCATACATAGTAGATTGTACACTGGACTTTGGCAACATGGGGAAATTGGCTACTTATGATGAGCAAGTTACCTTGAAAATATTGGTTAAAAATACAAAGTTTATTACATCTTTAAAAACAAACATAAAAAGAAATATGCTTGATACTTGGACTGGTGCTTTATTTCTAATAGCAATAATAAAGACAAAGGTCTAAATAAAGTCAAGGGTCATACAAGGGAAATCATGAAAGGTTTATTGTCTCATTATTTAAAGTATTTCCATATTGCCTTTCCGTCCATAAAAGCTCACAGGGTGATGAACAATTAAAAAGTCAAAACACTATGAAGATAAAACTTTTTTAAAAAACACATTAAAATACTGTTTTAAAAAAGAAGTCCAAAACCAATCTTAGAATTTAGTTTTAAAATGATTAAAACAGCACTTTCAAACACTAAATGCTATGTGAAACAGCACTGTTTGGTCTGCCTTCCAGAAGCTTAAAAGAGGATGAAGCTTGCCTAACTTCTTTGGATAGGGTGTCCCACAGCTGCTGCACAGAAAGACTTGTCATGTGGACCCAGCAACCAAACTGTGTGGTGTTTGGAGATGCATCAGGATCTCTTCTAAGATCTCAAATTTATGACAGGTACATATGGAAGGAGCCTGTCTTTCAGATATCTTGGCTTTGTGGGACAATACAACCACCTTGTACTGTATTTAAAAAGCAGCATAGTTCTCGTAGGACTAGCATTGGGTTGTTTCTAAAATACACCGTTTGCTGCATTTTGCACCGTCTGCAGCTTCTGAACACTTCAAGGGCAGCCCCACAGAAAACGTATTGCAGTTGTCTAATCAAAAATTAAATCATGAGCCATCCATGAATAATAATTATCGTAGAAAATTTTTAAAGAGATGTTTAGACTATTGCTTTAGATGGAGCCGTATTCAATATTATATGACTTCTTTACTAGCTATAGAGCAAGACATTTGATAGAATAATTTTTAAAGTGAAACTTGGGAAAAGAGATGAGATATGTCATAAAGATGTAATAGGTTTGTGTAATCACTGTTTATAGGAAGACAGATAAAGATATTGGCTTATGAAGTTCTGCACACAAGAACTCACAATAAACCCTAGCTTTAGTCCAACTTGTTGACCAACAGAAAGAATGAAACATATTAGTGTCAAAGCCTTATGGCCAAGTGGTTGGGGAACAGTAAGGGAGACTCAAGCTGGATGAATATATTCAAAGGCTGTGATCGTGTAGATTGATTTTCTCTGCTCTCAAGCAGTAAATATTTGACAGAAGGTTGCTTTCCTTTCCTGCCTCATTTTCTGTACAATCATCTTGTGTTTACATACATCTTAGCCTCTATGGCATTTTTGAAGACTTTATTTGTCTCATTTACTTTTTTGGGGATGGGTAATACTTAAAATATGAAATCCATCTGTGTAGCATATTGCCTAGTCATGTTGAAGGATGAAACCGGTTTTTAATTAAAATTTTATACAGCACTTGTATTTCACTTTGTCCTTTTTTATTATGAAACACTTCAATCTTTCCCCTAAAACACATATGTCTTGTGCACTTCAAGATGTTCCTTGCTGCTCATGCAGAACTGGTTTCTTAGCTCTGTCAGCAGAGCACCATATGCTCAGGGTTCATTTAGTTTCTCTCCCTGGCATTTGTGTAGGCAGAATCTTGGCTGCAATGCAGCTCAACTCTACTACACCCCATTCTTCTATTTCGGGAAACTTGTCAGGAGATAAAATGGCAAAAAGACAAAATACAATGCTGGAAGATACTCCAGGGTCCTGCATTCTCAATAATCTAAGATAATTTGGCTAATCAAAGCTAGGGCTTAGTGTACGCATGAGAGTTCCTTTCTGAATTATGCTTTGTGCATTGTGTATAAAGTGAATGACTGCTCCTATGTTAACACCAGAAGTAAAGGCTGGAGATTAAGATACCATTTGGAAAGTTGTGTGGATCCTAAATTGCTGTGCCACTGTATGTATAGAGATCTGATTTAAACAGAAAAGATAGCAGATGTCTTTTCTCTTCATAAAAGCTAATGTTTCCCTTGTTAAAATTTCCACTATTGGAGCAAGTTTCCTTATTATCATAACCTTGATTATGTTCCATCTGCTGATATATTTTTATTCCTTAGAAAAAGCAGCCCAAAGGACAGTTTAACAATGGCTGTAGAACACAGAAAAGATGTATTCTACATTTCCTTCCTTTTGGAGATGGAATGCCACATTTCAGCACTTTTAATTTCACTAGGCACCGATCTTGAGCACAAATGCTCATCTCCATTTATTCACATAGCTGAGAGCGAGCTGTGGCACCTATGGATGTAGGGAAAACAGATTTTGTCTTTCTCCATGGACAATTCCTTTGCTGTCTCTTGAGCCCTACTAAATCCATCAAGGAACTTGGGATGTCTAGGAGGCTACAATAGGTTGTATTCTTGTGGATCGACTAATGTCTGCATGATTTAAAATAAGCATTTTTAAATATTCAATATGCTTTTTATTGCTTAAATATATATGTTTATTTTATTGATGTATATTCTTACATCACTGAATTGCTGCCTATATATGTCAGCTGTCCTGAGTCCCCTATGGAGTGAGAAGGGTGGGTATAAATATGGTAAATAAATAAATGTTTTGCTCCTATGCTGCTGGAAGTATTGCATTTAAAGCATAGAAGCTTTATTTGTGCCTACAAGATTCAAGACTGCTGGTCGTGATCTGGGATTGACTTACTGTTAAGACAGAATGGGTTAGCCCCCTTTGAAGGTAGCTACTGAATGGAGGCAAAGTGTTGGAGCATAGAGTTGTGTATGCCACACAACCTGCCCTCTGGCCCATAAGCTAGAACTCCTCACAACTGTCCTCAAGTACAATACAGGATGTTTGCTGTTCTGTTTTCACTGGAGTAAAATTCATTAGAAGATCCAGTCAGCTTTCTGTGAAATATACCACAGTTGTATCATTTGCTTTGCCTCAGGCAACAAAATATCTTAGGTGCACTGTGAACATGGTCATGTTATTGTCATTCTTTAGAGAGTCAGCAGTCAAGTCACTGAGGCTTGGGATAATTGAAAATGAATGTCAGAAAGACAACTATATTTCCATCTGAGACCTGTTAAAAGATACCCCCCCAATTAAAAAAAAAATGTCCTCAAATACCCTCCCCTGCCTTCTAAAAAGAATAATCTTTAAAGCTCTCCCAAGTTCTTAACCAGGAGGATTCACAGAAATTGTAACAGTAATCTTACATATGGCTCCTTGCAAGTCTATATGTTAATCATAAAAAATGAAATCACTGCCAGCCAAAGCTTTAGTTGAAACATTTCTTCTTCCAACAAATCTTTCACCGAAGAAGCTACAAATCCTACATGCTAAATGAATAAGGTTTGTAGCTCAATATTTATTTCCTATTCACATTTTGAATAACTATTAAAAGCAAAAGCAAATGTCAATTATGTTTGTTTTTAATGAGTTGGCCTGATTGTCCTACAGCCTAGAAATAAGTAGTGTGCCAATGCATGGCAGCAACTAAAGAAAAAAAATTCAAGGTACTGCAAAAACTATTTTCAAACTACTCAGAGGTAGTTTTAGTTTCACTGTCCTTGTCCAAATGTTTTCCACCCTTCTCCCTTCCTGCCACATCCTATGCCTTTTAAGGAAGACTATATCACTGACTTCCACCTTTTTTTGTCTAGGCTGGGAACCGATGACTTTCTAGGTGTTGTTGGATGAGCTCATAATCTCTCACCCAGACCTATTCTTGGCAAGATGGATACGTGTTGTGGTTCAACAACTCTCGGATGGTCACAATTGCCCGATTCTTTCTCCATATAGTAAATAAATGTTTTAAAGTTCTACTCTTGAAATGGGGTGCTACAGCTGTTGAAATTCAGGGTGAACTTCCGGGGAATTTAAACATTCCATGTGTAGGATGAATGTGTGTTTGCTTCATTATATTTTCTGTTCCTTAATCAGTGGTGATTTTCCAGAACATTGCAATGCAGGCATAGTGTAGTACCAGAGAATATTTGCAAGTTGATCATCTCCAACTAGAAAAGAAACTCTATGGAGTTGAGGAGGCGTAGAAAACATATTCTACTTTGAAGTGAAGCTGTAGACAAAAACATACCGTGGAGCAGCCAATGTAACTATAATTGATGTCTGTGGAATTATTTCAATTTTAAATTTTAAATCATTTTAAACTAATTTTAAAAGCCTGTCTGGTCATTCCAATAAGATGAATGACTGACTGGACAATGAAGGCTTGTGAAATCTGGGAGAGAAATGCCCTGCCAGACATAATGCAAAATGGCTTGGATAAAAGCCATAGACCACTGAGAAGAACATCAACAATGTCAGCAGTGAAACCTTGACTGTGAAAAATGCATTTTCCAAATGCCAAATGAGTCAAAGGTTGCAAGGTTTCAATACTGTGTGATGTGAGACGCTGCCATTTGAATGCTTTACCATACACCCGTGCCTCATTTGAAGTATCTGCTTTAGAAACCATGGCCTCAGTTATGGAGAAGCCCTTCTACTGGTCTTACATGGCCATTCTCAAGCTCTTCAGCTCATCAATATTTGTGTAGATCAGCTCATAAAGTGTTCATTCTGAATGAATGTGAAGAAATAGTATTATACTTTAAATAAAAACAATAGTGAACAATTACAAATGGTATACTGGTTGTCTCACCCCCCCCCCCCCCCCCACTAAAAATTCCACACAACCTATACTAATGTCATAAGTCAGTGATCTGAACTTTGAACTATGGTTCTGGAAACACTCAGTCTCAAAGGCAGACAAAGGCAACCTCCCTACGAACAAATGTTTCCAGGACACATAAATACATTTAATGGATAACAAAATCCATGGATGCTCATGTCCCACTGTTTACATAGAGAGCATGAAGATCTGTGAAGTGGCTTAAGGCCACAGCAGGTATGTCTATGCATCGGCACTGTGTTTTTGTTGTGGTTTATTTGTTCAGTCACTTCCGACTCTTTGTGACCTCATGGACCAGCCCATGCCAAAGATCTCTGTCAGCCGTAGCCACCCCCAGCTCCTTCAAGGTCAAGCCAGTCACTTCAGGCATTGTGCTTGGCATGGAGCAAAATGAAAGGAAAAAGAAAGGAAAAAAGAAAGAAAAGAAAAGGGGTTTGAAAATACAAAAAAAAAAAAAACCTTAAAAAGTTTGTGTCTTTAGATTTTGTTTTTGTATTTTCAAACCATAGTTGGTTGAATCCATAGATGCAGAACCATATAAGTTGTACCAACTATACAGTACTGTAAAATATGGACTGCTGGATTTTATCCATTGTTGTAATATAGGTGTACATTACAGCACTATTATCTATCTGAACAGCGTCTAGGATTTCAGAGGAAACTGATCCTAATTATCTTAAATGATTAGTCTGTGGCCATTGAGTGTCTTTTAAATTTGAATAAATGAGCATAGAATAAATTCTTTGGTACTGGACAAAATTGATTGTGTTGTAATAATGATGAATGCTTTAATTGGTGAGAAAGTCATTACTTGCTCTTTATATCTAGAATTTATGGATAGGAGTGCATAAAAATGAAATCTAATAGTTAAACTTGCTGTCCATCTTCCTCAAATTTATGTAGTTTCTGACTACATGTGGTAAAAATGCCCACAGAAGTATTTATTATTTATTTCCCAATTTGTACCCCACCCCTCTCATCCCAGGAGGGGGACTCAGGGTGGTCGGTAGATATGGTTAAAATAACATTAGAGTTTAAATAACATTTTAAAATATTTTCCCAATAAATTAGTGTAGTGACATGTTTGTAGGTGTTCATTGTTAATTTCATTTCCTTTTGCTCAGCCAGCCTGACAAGAAAACAGCAAGTCATTAATCTTAGTTTAAAAGAAGAATCTTTTTGGAGGAACAATAATGAATGACCTTGATAGATTTGTCAGGAGAATGAATGATAATCATTTCCTGATCGAAAAAGCCCTAGTAGGGAAGATTAATAAAAAAAAGTATGTATTGACTTCATTAAAATTGTCTCCTGTCAATGGACTTGTATATCAATTACAATTGAGGCAATGCATTGCATCCAGGACAGGGTGGTTAAACCACAATCTGTCTATAATGTGGATATATGAACCCTACAGTGCTGACATCTCATTTCTTGAGAGTGGCTAGCATGAAAAATTAAGTCTTTGCCAAATCAGACCCACATATAGATTTAGCATACTAGATGAGTGAAAAGGGGCTCTTTCAGAAAAAGATCTCTCATGGTAATGTGGAGCTTTGCCCTATTGAACTGGTGCTTGATGCTGTCAGCTGTGTTGTAGTGGGAAATTATGAAGTTACCTCATCACATAATCCACCGCTATCGTGACGCAAGGAGATCTAAAAATGCAGACTGCTGTGTTAATTCATATAAAAAAACTGAGGATAGTCTGACATTTTGCACAATTTCACTTTCTTAGAAGACTATAATTTTAATAGGTCTGGTAAGCCTACCTTCCTATAATGCATATGGTAGATATGCCTAAGGCATTCCACTAGCATATCATAAAATTCCCCCAAGTGTAGCTACATTTCATTTCCCCATTCTTGAATGCTTTGTCTACTTGTCTGCAAGCTGGACACATCCATTGCATGGACAGGGGCGGGGCAGATGCATAAGCAAGAAACTACAAGCAGTCCCCAAGTTACAAACACCAAACTTACAAATGACTCATAGTTACAATATGGAGGTGAGACAACAGAAAGGGAGAGAAATCAACCCCTTGGAAGGGAAATTCATACTTAGAAGAGTTATCATGGAGAAAAGGTGACCATTGAAGCTTTCTCACCAATCGTTTCCACAACAAGTCAATTTTTTTTCAAAATTCAACTATCACAGGGACAGAAAGTGAAGTGAAATATTCTGAACAGGGGCATAGACAGCAAAACAAACACCACAAGGGTGTTAACATTTCCCTATGCTGCCAAAGCTAATATGTATGTATATATATTTTGACTGGACTTACACTTAAAAATTTAGCTGTTCCGACTTACAAACAAATGCAACTTAACACTAAACCTACAGAAGCTATCTTGTTCATAACTTGGGGGCTGCCTGTAGTTGGCTCTGTTCCTACAGCTATCTGCAATAAGATGACATCATACTTCTGGAGAACATGAGGACCACTAGGAAGTCCAGGAGTTTGCCCATTTCTTTCTGTAGGTGAATATGTAAAATGCTCAGCAGTTTTCAACACCATTACAGCCAACAATGTTTATCAAAGAGCAAACTAGTTATGGATTTTTTTATACTGTTGGTGATCTTTGCCATGTCCCTCTATTATTAATTAGCTCCAAACCTTCAGAGTTTTTGAGTCAATCTCTTATCAGTGTTGTCTCAGCAGTCATTTTTCTTCTTGCGCCTGCATGTTGTTAAGTTGAACTTCTCACTAGGCTTGAACTCTCCCCTCCTTTTGGTTCCTCACTCCCTTCTGTATGTGAGACTTTGTCTGAACTTTATTGTGACTGGTAATTTTCTATTTTCCTTAGCTCAAGCCCCTTCAGTACAGTGCATGGGAAGCTGCTAAAATAATGCATTGGATATAATCTTGTCTTGTGGTGTTGTTTGTGATTTTTTTCAAGAAATGCCATTCAATAAATTATAAGACTATCATTACTGTCATTATCTTACTGTAAAATGCACCTTTTATTTTGCTTTTCATATTTTTGAGGAGGGGAATAGTATTCCCTATGGCCTTCTTCCAAGAGATTTTAGAATCTTTATCACATAGAGTTCTTAATCATATAGACTGCCTAGAGAATCATAACAAATTCTGTAATGCCAAGATTTTCCCTGAAAACATGGGAAACTGGAGGGACAGCTGGGAAGAGTCTAAATCTGTACAAGCCTCTTTGTACTTGTGCTGGTTCCTCAGGCTGAATAAGGTTGAAGAACACATTTATTGGACATTAGTCTCCATGAACAAGAAACTATTTCAACAGATGCATTTGATAGGCCCAACTAAAGTCCATAAATTATTTATGCAACAATGCTTTATTTGCTTTTATTGTATTGGATAACTCTTCATTCTTTTTAAAACTTTTAAGTTTAGAGATCTCAATACCAAATCCATTAGAATAGGTTCAGCTTTGCCTTTCTGATGCTTTTTCTTTTTTTAAAAAGAAAAGCCTTTTCCTTTCTAGCAAAATAAGATTTGAGAGAACTTTACAGATGAACAAGAAATATTTATGGAGTACTTTTGATATACAAATCATTTTATTTTATTTGGTTTGGTTTTTACATCAGCCCTTTGAGGTAGATCATGTTGTTTCTCATCTACACAAAGCTACTCTGTAGACCCATGTATGAACAAGGCTTTGGAATTTGTTTTCTTGAGACAAATCCCTTCTGTTTAGTCAATGTCTGTCTTTATTCTAAATAATCCCAAGTCCAATAAATACTTGTGAGTTTTCTCAGAGACTTGGACCTACCCAAAGTAACCCCATAAGAAAATATTGATAGCTAAGAGAAATACAGCATTCACATTACAAAGAGCTTTCCATATAGGTTCTTCCTTGATGCTGGTAAGCTTCTTTTCAAGGGCTGCTTTCTCCTCCATAGTTAAAGTAGGCTTGGTGCTGTCAGAAATCCCACAGAACCAAAAATACACTTTCTTCCAGCCAGGACGCTCCACTTCTGTTGGTGAAAAGAATAAGAACTTGTTAAGCATTATTTGTTTGCATGCATTGCTGATGTATGTAGTGCTTTTGAAAGCTTATGAGAAGGGGAAGTTGGATAAATAAGATTCAAGAAGAAGGATAGATGGAACAGATGCAACCTGTTAAACCAATCTTGCTCTCTGAAAATATTGCAACAAAGCAAAAGAAAAGGAGATTTCCCTGTCCTTGGGCAGGAAACCATGCAGGAAAAAAGTATATAGGTAGCCCTGATTCCCCTTGGGGAGATTGGGCGGGCTATAAATAAAGTTTATTATAATTATGGGAACCTCTCATTATTTATTCATGTATTCTCCTGATTCACTGTGTACACACCATGCTTTGTACACTATACAAATCTTGGGCTCCCAAAAGTAGTCTGTTGCCTCAGATGTGGTCAACACTACTGCATATTGAGTCAGCCTTCTGTGTATAAGCTGGATAAGTGCCACAATTTTTGTCCATTGCCTTAGGTGGCAGAATGTCTTGGGTCTGCTCTCATATTTCACTTTTCGCTTCCTTGAGTAATGTAAAATTCACAGTTGGTTGAGGCGGGTACACTCAATGCAATACACTTATCTAAAATGACATAAACACCTAATATATACAGAGCGTCTGTCTCTGTCTTTTTCCACCCCCACTCCCCCAGCCTAGCATACACATACACCTCATTATGCTTTCACACAAAGGATGTTACATTTCCTTTATTGTCAGCGTTAATAACCTAATCACCAAGATAGCTGTTCATAAGCAGATGCAAGGACAGGATGAATTGGCTCATGTAAAAACAAAGGTGACAAATAATTAACAACGTTAGGTTGAACAGCTGCTTCAAATATGAATCAAACCAGCTGTCAGATCCAGAGATAAAAAATTTAATTTCCTCTTATCATTTTTTTAGTTAGAGATATGGGTCTTTTTGACCTTCTCAAAAAGAAGTTACAAGTTATAGTTAAGAGAACAAGATCTCTTCTCACTTAGATCATCATTACGCTCTTTGTTCTTGTTTATTTGTCTCAGTTCAAAACTTGATCTTAAAAATGTGACTGAACATCATCTTCAGAAATACAGGAATAGGGAATCCTGAAAAGGACAATTTCAGGAAGGCAGATTGAAGAGTGTTTTGAGGAGTGATAAGGATGGACCTCCAGCAAAACTAGAGCATCAACTTGATTAGAGCAAAACTAGAGGACTGGGGGATTAAATATTGTGGCTTCTGCAGTGTCTCTCAGATTTGCCACCAAACATAATCCATGAATAGCAAGCGGAAGCAGTATCTCTACATTACTGGCTGTTCTAACAGCTATTTCAAGATTGGGGACATTTCCTCATGTTGTGGCTGAAATGTTTCAGCAAAGTGTTTTGGAGGTTTAGAGTTGCCACCTTTGTTGTTAACTCTTCTTAACAATGGTTGCCTAAATACCCAAAAGGCACCAGATCCTATCTGATCTTTTAAGCTAAGCAAGATCAACCTTGATTAGTACTTGGATAGGACACCACCAAAAATACCAGGGGCCTCTAAGCTGTATTTCTGTGGAAGGAAGTAGCAAAACCACCTTTAAGTACTCCTTGCCTTAGAATGCCCAGTGAAATTCTTGGGATTACCATAACTAGACAGGCAACTTGAAAGCACATGCACACCTATTTTACAGAATTTAAAATATGGTATAGACTGACCTTTCACTAGATATTTTATGTGGGGGACTTTCTATTATTTTTCCTATGTGCCAGTAAATTGCAGCAAGAAAAGATCTGTGTAATCAATTGGTTATTTCTCTCCTAGAAACTTTAAGAAGTTTACCAGAACATAAAAGTTTCAGAGCCCTGAACCGGTAAAGAAGAAATTCTTCTGAGCAATGAGAATGCAATTAATTTTCCTTTATTAGTTTAAATAATCTTAGTAGAAAAATGTTATAAATAATTTAGTAGATAAATGTTGTAGTTCAAAGAAATTATTTCAGATCCTTCAGAGATCAGCAGCTATTCTAAAAAACTTTTAGGATGTACCTCAGTGGAGTCAGAGAACAGCACAACTGCTTTAGCAATTCAAACTTAGTTTGGAGTAATTGAAATAAAATAAGGATAAAGGGAGAAAGTGGGAGAAATGAGGAACTAGTAGATTTGAAATACATCTGAAAAAGTGGGAAGGGATTGTCCCTGCTACATAGGGAATTTGGAAGATCCTCCAAGTGTGGAGTTCCTCCAAGTGGATATATTGGCCACCATCCAACTCAGTGTCTGGTTTCCAGTTCATAACTGTGATCACACACTATGCGTCCTCCAATGGCACCACTCATTCTTCTATTCAGAATCTGGGCAGGGTATCTGTTACAATAAATGGAACACAGTGACCTTCCCCAAACACAGGCTGAGAAGTTTTGTAAGCAAAGTGAGTTTCAACAAGTTTGCACCAAGAAATGGCCTGTCACTTTGAATCTGGATACCTATGAGGGATAGTGAGAATAAAACAACACATAAAAGACACAGCATATGAACAATGAAAACACAGAGGAGAGGGGGACCTATTTGAAAAAAAATCTTTGAAAATTTCCATTTAACAAAATAGCCACACCTATTTGTCCTATATATTCATCCTTTCCACTGTTCATCAATTCCACCATTCTCTATACTATAGTCTACAGATCGTATGCAAATTTGCAATAATTAGAAGCATTTTAGCCATAGTTTAATATAGTCAATAGGAAAGATACTCAAAACTTCAGAAAATGAACTGATGAGAGATTGTATTTCAGATCTTAACCAAAGCATGATGAATTACCCTGGCTGTTACGTTCAATATTCCCAGGAACTTCCACATTTCCCTAGACAACTTTAGATTGTTGTGATCATGCAATGTTTGTAAATGTGAAAGAGAATAATGATGTTGAAAGTCAGGTCTATGAAGTTGAAAGTCAGACATATTTGCAAAAAAAATAATAATACTGAGCATAATAATGGTTTTACTATGCAAAAAGCATACAATTTAGTGCAAACAATTTGAAGAAAAGTATTGAAATGCATTTTGTTGTTTTTTGTTTGTAAATATCAATCCTCTATATAAAGAAGATGTCTCAAATACACCTATTAAAAATATACAAGCAGTCCCTGAGTTACAAACATTCGACTTACAAACAACTCAGGCCCCACCAACACTGTCATGTAAAATCCAGATTATCTGCTTTGAACTGGTTTATATGACAATGTAGACTCATACAATTCAGGTCAAATCAGATAATGTGGATTATCTGCTTTGATAATCTGGATGATATGATAGTGTAGATCCAACTTCATAGTTACAAACTGTGATGAGACAACAGGAAGCGAGAGAAATCTACCTCTAGGAAAGGAAATTCACTCTTGGAAGAGTTATCATAGGGGAAGGTGTTTCCACTGAAGCTTGATCACCAATCCTTGTTTCCACAACATTTTTTTCCCCAAAATTCAGTTATCACAGGGACAGAAAGTGAGGTGAAATATTATGAATGGGGGCACAGACATCAAAACAAACACCACAGGGGTGTTAACCCTTTCCTATGCTATCCAATGCTAAACATTATCTATTTTGGGTGAAGTTACATTTTAAAAATATGCCTGTTCTGACTTACATACAAATTCAACTTCAGAACAAATCTACAAAACCTATCCTGTTTGTAACTTGGGGACTGCCTGCGCAGGATGAGTATTTGCAACATATACCTCCGACAAATACCTGACACCAGGAGAAATACACACATATGCCTACTCTGTAATGACTACTTTGACTCACACTTTGCACCCAAACAGAAGTATCACTTCACTCCTGTGAGCTTTCCATTCACTACAGGTCAATTGTATCAGCAGACCTTCTTCTTGGATTTGACACACCATGGAAAATCAATTCTTTGTTTATTGGCACACAAAACATATACATCTGATAGAATAAAACAAGCAACATACCACTATGGTCTGTATACACTAAATCTCCATTCTCTGTCTTCCCAGTATCCAAACCATTCTTTCTTTTAGTGGAAGTCATTCCTGCACTTTGGCAGATGTGGTCCTCCACATCTTGTTCAGGTGTTTTGCTGTTCCTAGTCCACCAAGTCAATCGGTCAAGCTGAATAATTGCAAATAAGAAAAAAAAGGGAGAGTTGCAGAATGACTAAGAGACTTATCTATGTGTTTAGCCAAGATTACAGTCAATAGTGGTTCACCCCACATATTATGTGACCTCCTGCTATTGGCAGTGAAAAGATATGTGGAACACAATCCTATTTACTCGAAAGGCAGTCCCATTGAGTTCACTATCTTCCAAGGTCACAACCAGGCATGTAGCCGGGTGGGTGGGGGGGGGGGCTTGAGGGGCTTCAGCCCCCCCCCCCCCCCCGAAATTCTCATGGTGGTTCGCGAAAAGGCCTTACTGGTGCATTATTTAAACTGTTATGTTTATTTATATCATGATCTGATCACCATACTCAATATATCCCATATGCATGGGGGTATTGGGGTAACGATACAAATGGTTTGCTAGGGTAGACCCTGTTTCACTCAGACTCAGCCCCCCCTCCCCAAAACAAACTCAGCCCCCCCCCCCCCCCGGAATCGAAATCCTGGCTACGGGCCTGGTCACAACAATAAACATAACCAAAGAAAAGGATTATGCCTCAGTATTAAGGATAAAACAATATAAAAGGGAAGTCCCTGGTTCCATGTTGCTATTTAAAGTGAGGATATAAGATGGGAAATGCAATGTTTTAGGTATCTGGACAGATTGTAGTTAATAGAGACAGCTGGGCTAGAAAAAACATAGCATATATGGTGGTGGGTTGATTACATTTTAAGCATGTGAGGAAAAGGAGAAAAGCTGACCCAATTGTTTTTCTTAAATAGTGTGAGGTTTTGATCTTTTTAACAAAATGTATACATTAATTTATAGTTTTTAAATTTATAATTACACATATTGAGTATAAGAGCCGATATGATGTTGTGGTTTGAACATTGGACTACAACTCTAGAAACCCAGTTTCAATTCCCTGCTCGATAATGAAAATCTACTGTGTGATTTGGGCAAGTCACAGTTTCACAACCTCAGAAAAAGGCCACTCCACCCTGGAACAATTTTTGCCAAGCTGATTTGTGATAGGGTTGCCTTATGTCCGCCATAAGTTGGAAACAACTTGAAAATAGCAATAATATTGAATACCAGAGGCTTTTATGAACCATCTAGTTGATTTCAGCTTTACATACAACTGTTTATATACAGTGTGCTTCAGCTATATTATAGTTAAACACTATAAAATTTGAAACAGGTTATCATTTGTGGTGTTCATTTGTTATACTATATACCTTTGTGTCTTTTGGGAGTAGAGTTCTGTGGTGTTGTTTTGCTTTTGTTTTTACAGATTTCCCTTGGGAAAGAGTTTCCTCAAAACACCTTAGGAACTAATTTTATTTCTGCAGCTGTCTCTTTTTTATTCTGTTTTTTTTCCTACAGCTTTGGAGAAAAAAAAACCAAAACTTTTCTCTATTGTGTTGAACACCCCCCCCCCTCCCATTCTTCTCCTGCTTCAAATTATGACCTCCACAAACTACTTTTGGGGAAAATGTAGAAATGGGGTGCTACTATATTATTACCTCTTTAGTCTACTTGGAAAGTAACTCTCCAAAGGTCACTTATAAATGAGCAGTACTTTTAATATGTTGAATTTCAGGCACAAAATCAAGAAGTCAGTTTCCAGCTGACACAAAAAAGTTGTATAATCTCCAGAAGATTTATAGCTTTATTTAAATTATTTTCAGCCAAGATGAGCATCAGGCAAGGCTAATCTTTCTTGTCACATTCTGCTAAATTGCTTTGATTTGATGATCCTCATCTTTCTTGAAGAATCCTTTTAAGGGGCGCTTTTTTGTTACTCATTAAATCTAACTAGAATGTAATGAAGTTGGAGGACACAAAAAGAGCCAAGAGACATTTCCTTCTTTGCACGAATGGTTGTTGGTGAGTCAAGGGAAAGATGTACATATTAGGATTAAATGAATAGTTTTAAATGAAGCTAGAAACCTTAAACCAGTCTAAATGACTAGTGCAGTATAAAATGCAGATTTTTTTGTTAGTGAAAGAGATCAGTGGGCATGGCTCCTAACAGATATTTTATCATGCATGCAGAGGATACCTGTTCCTCACAAACCAGGGTTTCTAGGTTGTTACCTACAGAGGATAAAACTTTTTGAGCTACTTGCTTGTCCCTCCCCTCTTCCCCTTCTCCTTTAATTTATTATTTTGACCTACATTCTACACTACATAGGAGAAGAAAGTGGCTGCAAAGGAAAAGTATCGAATCTTCTAAGTGGCAATGACCACCTGAAGTTAAAACCCTGACCACTTATCTTGTGACAAATGTCTAAATCTTTGAAATCATTAATGATATAATATTAACCTGTTTGATTGAAAACAAAAGCTTACCCTCTTCAGTACTCTTTTCCTTTGACTGGCCAAAATGGCTAACCAGATACTTCAAGGAAGATCATAAGCAGGACATAATGACAAAAAGTCCTCTCTGATTCCAGTTTTCTAGCAACTGATAATTCAAACATATGCTGTCTCTGAACAAGAGCTTGGAAACATTACCAATATTTCCAGAAATAAAAGAAATGCATTCCTTCCATTCCAGCCACACTATCCTGATCTTGAAGGGAGTGAAGAAGAGGCAGCATCTGCTAGACCCAATGCCCTCTCACAGTGCTATCTCTTTTTCTTATTGTGGCATGTCTTGTTAGAGTGTAATATAATAACTTTATTGTCATTGTGCTATTAAACAACAAAATTAAATGTCGTTTTCAGCACACACCACAAAACAACACACCCATCCCTCCACACCCCAACCACCACCACACAGCCCCCAATGCCACATCAATGCAAAACCATGGAGTTCAACATAGCCGCAGCTCTAGGATAAAAGCTATCTCTCAGTTTGTTTGTCCTTTTCTTTGGACTTCTTCACGTGCCCTTTTGGGCCGTGCTATTGGGCAATCACCGGGAAAAGGGAAGGTACGTGGAGTGGCTCGTGGTGCCCTGCATGCCCTTTCTCCTCCCCTCATCACATGGAGGTGGCAGGAGAGGGTGCTTCAGCAACCTTTACCTCCTCTCATCAGATGGCAGAAAAGATGGTAACACGCATTGCCCTGCCACCCTTTCTGCCATCACATGGCAAAAAGGTGATGAAAGCGTGAGTAGCTCCATTGGAGCTACCTGAACTACACTTTCCTCCCTGTAGTGGAGGGAAAAATACCTTTTGGAGCTTCTCCTTCACTTTGGGAGGAAAGTGGCCAGGGCCTGCCATGGGTCATGTGATGTCCTTGCTGCGATTAAAAGCAGGAAAATGGGGCAAAAATGCCCCATGTGAAGAGGTCCTTTATCACCCTGTACCATATGCCAAATGGCAATATTTAAAATAAAGAATGTGTCAGATGAGATGGATCCCCAAAAATGCTCTGAGCTTTCTTAAGGCTTCAGGACCCATAAAGTTATTCCAAAAAGAAGGAGAGGGCAATCAATGATTCTCTATGCAGAAGTGGTGACCCTTTGGAGTACCTTCCTGTCTGCCACCATGGAGTTACCAACCACACACAGATACAGTAACTTAGGACACTCTTTCCACGGTATCCTTCTGGGACGCCTCGCGGGGATGGTTCTCGGAGGTACTGTTCTGCAGTGGCTCCGGTCATTCCTAGAGGGCCGATCCCAGAAGGTGTTACTGGGGGACACCTGTTCAACCCCACAACTGTTGTCTTGTAGGGTTCCTCGGGGCTCAATACTGTCCCCCATGTTGTTCAACATCTACATGAAGCCGCTGGGTGAGATCATCCGGAGTTTCGGAGTACGGTGTCATCTGTACGCGGATGATGTCCAACTCTGTCACTCCTTTCCACCTGCTACTAAGGAGGCTGTTGAGGTCCTGAACCGGTGCTTGGCCGCTGTGATGGTCTGGATGAGGGCGAACAAATTGAAGTTGAATCCAGACAAGACAGAGGTACTCCTGGTCAGTCGCAAGGCCGAACAGGGTATAGGGTTACAGCCTGTGTTGGATGGGGTCGCACTCCCCTTGAAGACACAGGTTCACAGTCTGGGTGTGACCCTGGACTCATTGCTGAGCCTGGAACCCCAGGTTTCGGCGGTGACCAGGGGAGCATTCGCACAGTTAAAACTCGTGCGCCAGCTGCGACCGTACCTTGGTGTTTTGTATAACGTGTTTTTAACTGCCTTCTTGATGTTATTGTGTTAACCTTTACTATGTAAACCGCCTTGAGTCGCCATTTTGGCTGAGAAAGGCAGTATAGAAGTAAAGCAAATAAATAAATAAATAAATAAATAAATTTATAGCACAGTGGTAGAAAGTCATCAGCAGTTTGTCATGCAGTTGTTGGCTCCTTAGAAGTTTCAGATTCTCTGTTGGGACCTCAATGCATGATGGCAGGGAACTGTTCTATTGTTCTTTTACTTTTAAAGTACCATGTACAATGGTGGACATATCCCAGAACTCACAGTTAACATGAACAGTAGGGTGAGAGATTCTGGTCAAGATCCTACACCAAGTGTGCATACCATAATGGTCCACCCTTAAAGTTTCCATGTTCTCCCCTCTATTAGCTCTCAAGTTCCAGGCAGGGTTGCTGCAGCTAACCTTACTGATGAAAAGGGGAGATGGGAGGAATATGGTTCAGAAAAGGGAGATGCAGATGGCTTGAGTTCATGGAAAAAAGACATGATACAAACCAAAGTGGAATGCATTTGATAAAGATGATACAGCAATATAAGAGGCTTTATGCAGTCTTACATATTAAAACACGAATGGTCACAAGTTATCCACTGATATTTTCAACTTACTAGTCACTCCCTCTCTTTAGATCAGTCGCTCCCAACTTGTGGGTCTCTAGATATTTTGAGCTTCAACTCCCAGAAATCCTAACAGCTGGTAAACTGGCTGGGATTTCTGGGAGTTGTTGGCTAAAACACCTGGGGATCCACAGGTTGAAAACCACTGCTTTAGATCATCTATTTAACTGCACATGTGTAAGACTAAAATGTGGGACAAGGGTGCACACTGATTCTCCCCCACCCCCCAAGTCTGTGCACATGACTGCTACTTAGATCTTTCATATTTAGCATGAAGATCTGAAATCTATTTAACATGAGGCTTGTGCATGGCTTTGGGAAAGTAGGCTTTTGGACTGCAGAGCCCAAAATCCACTGTCACCATGCTTGCTGCCATGGTTACTGAGCTGTGATCCAAAAAGGAAATTTATGAGCTCAGTGAAATTTACTCTCATCTTTTCAGTTAGGAAATGTCAATAAAACACAATGCATGTAATAGCTGCAAAAGCTTTCATGCACATTAGCAACTGGAGTTCTCAGTATTATGCATTTCATTTATAAACTACCTATTCTTATAACTGGCAGTCGCTTATGCTAAGGAATAAATGATAGTCATTCATCACAGATGGCAATGTCAAAGATGACTGCGTATACTGGGTGAAATGAGTTTGTACCAATGTACTGTATGTGGCATAAAATGCCCTGGTAGAAAACTAATGGCCTACTTCATCTTGTCATCTCCTCATCAAACAGTATAGTCTTTTGATCTAACTTCCTCTGCCACTTTTGGTTTCCTCACATCCTCTTCTGACAGTCTTTAAAAGAAAGTTTGTAAGGATCTAGGAAAGTCCCCTTCCCCCAGCTCTTTTTTTCATAGTACAACTAGAATAAATCCTTCTCTTCCAAAATGCCATCTGGCATCTGGCAGTTGCATTTCAGCTTCACAGTCTCAAATTTAATTGTAAGCTCCTTTGCAGAGTTTTCAAGGACGGCATGACACAATGTGCACTGTGTACAATGAAGACATATGAACTCCGAGACATACTAAACAAATTCTTTGCATATTTGTTCTGTGGCACAGCATCCATCACCACAGGGAAGGGAGAGTGTCCAAAACAGAAGGGGAAAATGCTTCCACTTCCTGTTCTTGGCCTGTAACTCATTTAAAGCTTGGTGCATTAATGCTACCACTCAAACATCAGATACACATCTCTCCTTCACCTTCTGTCTATTTGCTATTTCCACAGAAACAAGGTTATCTGGGAAAGCTGTGGGGGACCAGGTGGAGGAATGCTTAACCCACCGCTGTTGCCAAGTAGGATCTATTATTCATTTACATCAACTGAGCACATTATCCCTATTTTTATTTCAGAGGCTCTTCATATTTTCTTGCATTTAGTAGAATAGTAGTACAGGATGGTAAGTTTTAGCCCATGTGCTGTACACAGAGAAGGCCCTATATTCAGTCCCTGGCAACTTGAGATAGAGGTTGGAAGATCCCTCCATGAAATCCTAAAAAACTGAACCCAGTTAATGCATATAATACTGAGACATATGATCTGACATAGCTCAAATAAAAATGATTCAATGTTCTGACTCAGCCAAAGTCCAGCTGATTCAAAGTTTTCACTTTGGAAAAGTTTCTCTTTTCAACTACAGTTCTCAGAAACTATCAGCCAACAAGATCACTGGCCATATTCCCTTCCCCTGCCTCCAGAATTCTCTGTGGGCCTATTTAAGTCCTCCAGTATGATTCGATAGTATGTTTCCAGCCCAAGTATAATCAAAATATATGCTATGGTCTTAGACATCGATGGAGCAATGTCTTGGAATATATCCCCCATAACTAAAGGGGTCATACAGTATTCTGTTCAGTCACCCATGCTAACTTGAATGTAACAACATGTGGAAACAATTATAGTGAAGCAGTGGGTTGTGTACTGTGATTCAACCAGTTTCTTCAATAATAGACACTGTGTGGCATACAAACAAAACTTTAAAAAAAATCAAAATATTGAACAAGTTTTTTTATTTGTTTGCCTTCTTAGGTCCTTTCCATACAGCTGTATAAAATCTACATTATCTCCTTTGAACTGGGTAATTTGCAATATAGACGAAGATAACCCAATTCAAATCAGACAATGTGGATTTTCTGCTGTGATAACCTGGATTCGCTGGCAGAGTAGAAGAGGCCAATGTTCACAATATAACTCCAATCCTGTAATATATAGTAAAAAAGTGTGTTGTATAGACTCAGCTGTATGTTCAGTATGAATAAATAAATAACACAACTTGTTTCATCACCTGACAAATGCTATATGGATCCACTGGATAGATTCTCAGAATACCTATTTGGTTATTTCAGTTGGGCTGAATTAACTCTTTTAAGCATCCTAAACTCATTCTGAAAACACACATCTAAATACATAGGAAAAGATTCATTCCAGGTTTAACCAAACACTATGGTCCTCTGATTTGACTAAAGGAAATATATGATTGAGAAAGTATCCAATGCATCTCTTGAAGTAATTGACTAACTCAAACTTTCTTTTGCCTGTTTTATGCAGCAAATGAAATAAAGTTCTTGGCCACCAAAGCTCGGTTGCTCAATGTAATTGAGATCACTCTGGGATGGAATGCTCTCTCTAAATGCAGGGCTTCAACAATATTAATGTCGTTAGCTTGCAAGATTGATGCAGTCTCAGCTGAAACACGAAAGAGGGTTCTATTAGAGCCATTACATGCTCTCCTCAGCAGCCTACTGTAATATGATTTCTTCCCCACTGTCTCCTTGATAGGAAGCATTGTAGTGTCCTCACAGCATGGAAGCCAGCCTGCTCTCCTTTTGCAGGGCTTACTGAACCTAGAGAAATATTTTAACTCTATAATACCTGTGAAGCAAGAGAATCTGTGGGAACAGTTTATTTGTAGGTCAACCTAGTTTACTGTAGTACTAGGATGCAATACCCTCCAGGGAAACCCATTCCTTCTAGATATTGATCACAAGCCATGGCTGATGGGAGTTGTAGCCTGAAACTTTTAGAGTTACCCCCATTGGGGGAGATCACACTTGTAAAACAAAGCAAGTAGACAGTATTTTAAAAATAAAAGCCACTTACATTTTCCTCTGGGATTGGTGGTGTGCAGAGGCTAACACAGACAATAACAGCTGCTGTCAGCACACACAGGATGATAGCAAAGTACAGATAATGGACATTTTTCATCACAGCTGGCCTTTGGTCTTCCTCACCACAAGAAGGTGTCATGTAGATAAACTCCATAACCATTCGAACAATACCAACAACTAAACCAAACACCAGACCCCAAAAAGCACCCTAGGAAGAAAATGTAAGAAGAGAGATGTGATGAAATGAACCTGGAAAATACCAATGTATTTACAGAGTTGATCAAAACAATGTCTCGTTGAGTATATTTGTTTGCCTTCAATAGAGGAAGAGATGGAAACTAATTAGAATATGATCTCAGTGAGGATATGGTCCTGAACATATCATGGAAACAGGAAATTGTGGATAATAGTGGACACAATTGAAATAAATGATTTCCTCTGGAAGTTATTATAGAATTATATGAGGACCTAGAAAATTTTATTGGATACAGATAGGTGAGACCGCAGGCACTGGTTCCAATGGGTACAGGGATCATACTGTTTAATTAAAATATATTCCCTGACCATTAGGTATTTGGCTGCTCCACCTTAAAGTCATATTGATATAATGGCATGTACTGCTGGAATAAAAAATGAATAGCATCAATTTTGCCAAGCATGAAGTGCTAACGTTTTTCCTGACTACTTAATTATCATCAGTCTCTCCAGGAACATTAATAGGACGAGTACTTATTAAGGAGGAAATAAATTTGTCTCCTACACATATGGTACATTTCACAAAGAAGGTGGAGTTACAGAATGCAACCGAAACAGCAATGGAACAATGCTGAGCTAGAGAATGTGTGCTAATGTGTCAACCTACTGGTCATGCTAAGTCACAAGGATCAAATAGGCAGAACTATATGTTTTAAGGAGGAGGCTGTGTTTCATCTGGATAATGTACAACACTCCTGCCTTGGAAAATGAGGAATGGACGTATCATTTTATGTATGTAAAATACATGATATTTATATCTAATATTGACACAGAATATGAGCCAGTCTAGTATAGTCTAGTGATTTTGGTCTTGGATTAGGACACTGGGACCATAGAAACCCACTGGGTATCTTGGGCAAGTCATATTCTCTTAGCCTCAGAGGAAAGCAAAAGCAAACCTTTTCTGAGCAAACTGCTAAGGCAGGGAACACTCAGAGGTAGTTTAGAATAAAGAATTCATATTGTGATGTTATTTCACCTTCCAATTGGGAAGTTTCTTATTGTTCTTGTGCTATGTTTTGATCTGGGATTGAATAGTTGTATAAACTAGAGAAGGCACGGGCAAACTTTGGTTCTGCAGAAGTTTTGGACTTCAACCCCCAGAAATCCCAGCCAGTTTACCAGCTGTTAGGAATTGTGAGAGTTGAAGTCCAAAATACCCGGAGGGCTGAAGTTTGCCCATGCTTGACCTAGAGGCAAAGATGTAAAATGTGTTGGTCAAATTAGTGGTTGTTCTGTGGCCTATGAGTATGATCTTTAAAAAGAAAAAAAGAAAGAAAGAAAATGCATCATCTCCTGTGAATTAAGGTTTAGGGGCCAGAGAAAAGTAAGATGACATTTACTTGTGTCATTTTGAGGAACAAGGAACCTCCCTTGTTATAAAACATGAAGGAGATCACAATATTTATTACATTTGCCAAAATGATGCCCATGAAAAATGATTTGACTCCTGTGATTAGATCTCTCTCATAATTATATACGACTGCCCTTTTGAAGTATCAGACCAAAGGAGATTTGATGCCTGGAAGAATAAAATTAGAGAAATTCTGTCTTAGAATAAGAATTATGTTTTTGATTGTTTGCAAAGGGAGGTGGAGAAGATTGGGAGTAAGTGTTGGCTATTTGTTTTGGAGTTCCTTCCTCCTCCTTCTGCTAGCTTCCTGTGTCATATCACTACTTTCTGTTAAACCAGTAATCAAAGTCCTAAGAATCTTTCTAAATAGATGCTGTATCCTAATGGGGGCTAAATTCCACAGATGTTGCATTCAAGAGAAAATAGTCAATAGTACTGTAATGAAAGGTCTTGTCTGCCCTTAAAACTATGAAACGATGACATTTGGGAGATGCTATTATTCACAGGAACGTCTTCATTGATTCTGTACTTACTGGCTCATTGATCCTCTTGCAGAAGATTGCTAGGATGAAGAGTGCAGTGATGGGTGGCGCTAGGTAACTGGTTATTGACTGAATGTAGTCAAAGAGCTGACCACTGTTGGCTGTCTGGATGATAGGGATCCAGAGAATGCTAATGGCAACAAGGATTAGAACAAACACCCTGGAGAGCAGAACACAGGTAATTACTTCTGCACAACTTGAAAAAAATCTATTTTTTTCAATGAAACTATGTAAAGGGGAAAATAATCACTACACAAATTGATAGGTTTTTGGGGAAACTCAGCAAATGTGTAGTTAAAGATCAGATAGAGAGATCTGTAAATATGGTACAGATTGAGTCTTCCTTATCACAATGTCTGAAATGTGAAATACTCCAAAATCCAACATTTTATGCCACCCTTTGTCTTTGGGGAATGGTGGTTAGTCATATATCCAGAGCCCAGTAGTGGCAGTGCACAGTGGAGTGGACACCCTGGAAATAGTCCACAAGGGCAATAGCAGAGCCTCTGCCTATGTTCAGTCCAGAGAACAGAAAAGATTCACAGAGGGCAAGGAAAGGATTTTCCTCTCCCACATTGGCTACTTTGCTAAAACGGGAGAAAACAGTGCTAATGTCCCAGAATGTGTCTGGTACATCTTACATCTTTTTTTTTTTTTTTTTTTGCAGGGGCTTTGGTAAGTGGAGTCCAATTCTTTCTTCCGCTTCTCTTTCTCTCATCAATTTCTGGCAGTGTGACGGGTGTTTAGGTGTGTGTGTGGGGGGGGGGGGGGGCAGGGGGGCAGGGGTGCTGTATTTGTAATTAATCCCCTGAAATTACAAAAAAGAGAAAGAAATCCCCTAAATCTAGTCTCAAATGTTGAAACCTACTGAAGTCATTGATAGGAGCAGTGCAATCTTTGAAGTAGGTAATGGTCCACATCCAGCGGCACACACTGTGGAAATGTGTGTGGTGGTAACAAGGCACCAGCTTTGTAAGACAAGGGTGTGTGTCCTTGTCCATTCAAATATGGATTGTCATCAGGTTTAGTAATGTGGATCAGAGACCTGGTAGTTCATATGCAGCTATCCTTATCTGAAGCTGAACTCTCTGCTCTGGTTAAGAATGGGATATATGCTCTGCATGACTTAATTTAATGCAAGTTCCCCCTGGTTTTTATAGTACTTTGAAGTCTTGTCACAATTTCTGGATTGTTTGGGCTTCAACGGGATATTAGTAGGACTGGTGCATACAAGTAGGTCCAAGTAATGCAATGCTCACAATTGAGCCTATGTAATCTTTACAGAAATGTAGTTGAATTTGATGCACCATTGCATAATGCCAGCTGAGTGCACTAAGGACTGTGTAACCTATGTTGCACTGGGGCAATTCATGAGTGATTCAAATAAGCAAATAAAGTCATAGGAAAGAAATAAGGACCTGCCAACAATCATGAGTTCCTGCTCAGTGGCCTTCTTGCGGAGTCGCTGCCAGATATCAATGGCAAAAAGTGTGCTGCTGCTGTTAAATATCGAGGTGAGAGAACTCATCAAGGCAGCCATCATCACAGCAATCATCAAACCACGGAGGCCTAAGAAACAGATCAATCAACCAATATCTAGTTAGCATCAATCATCAAAGTAGCATTGACCAAGCCCATTCTAGGTTCCAAAGAAAAATGGTCTTACCTACAGGCATGAGTTCCATCACCAGCTTAGGGTAAGCAATGTTTGAACAGCCCACTTTAGCTCCACAGATGTCCTTGCAGATTTTTGGGTGGACACAGCCCACCTCATCTGTAGCATATAAATACAGTTGTGGCTCAAATGCTATTGGTGATGTATGCCAGCATAATATTTCATTATGCCAGTGTTTATACTTTGTTATTATGGAAGGAAGATGGGGATGATGGTACATATTTGCTGCAAGTGTTTAAGTAACAAAATATCTAGGATGTGGTTAGACATGAAACATAAAGACAGTAGTTGGCCTTTATAATACAATCAATTATCACAAATATCCTTTCAGAGTATGGACTTTATCATACTAGCCTTTTGTCTCATGGAAATAATGTTTTTAAGCAAGAAGAAACAGACCATTAATGGAACAATCGCCTCATTACAATAATGCTATGTTGCCACTTTGTTAATGTGACTTCACATGATCAGTCTTCAACACAACCTTACCTCCTATCCTTGTTTGCCCTACCTACTATCTGACAATAGATAAGATTCAGCATTATATGGTAGAATGCAATGTTCCCCCAGATGAACCTCTACCTATCCTCCTCTCTTAACATGGAGAACTTCCTGTGCTGGGAACCTTTGGTGGTCTGGGAAGAGCAGGGGCAACATATAGCTGTCTGGCTATATTCCCACAGCCAACTCCTTGACAACGCTACCATCCTTTGGGACCTCCTAAGATTATGTTGTAATGTGCCAGTCAGATTTACAGCTATCAACAGGATGCCAATGACATATGTTTAAACACCTTAGTACTATCCAGTGAATTCTATAAACCACCCCCTCATTCCCACTTACTGGGCAGCAGCCACTGCAATTGATGGAAAGTCTGTTCCCCACCTATTTGAGAAGAAGCTAAATGCTGTTTCCACCCACTCCCATGATTGAATTTTGGTACAACAGACAGAAACAGGATTTTTGCCACAATTCTCCCTTGTGCCACACATGAAAGTGAGTGGCTGATGCCATCAACCAGCTGCTTCCCAATGGACAGGGGAACAGTCTCCCTTCGAATGCTGCATCTGCTTCCTGGCAAGTGAGGATTGAACCAACATAAAGACTTTTATGGTCCTTACATGTCCCCTAAACTATGGACTTTCAAGGACTTATGAATATACTAACAATCATGACTGCATAACTCCAGGTTATGCATTTGTAGCTGCCATACATGATTCTGCCCTATGACTATAACTGTTTACTGTGGTACTGGGGAAAGTATGGTACCCAAGATGCTGTTGAAACTGCAACTACCATGATTCCTCAACACTGGCCGATAGCAATTGCAGTTCAGCAACACCTGAACATTCCAACCTTCTGTTTGCCCTGTGGTAGTTGCTTCTAAGTTTAGAGAGAGGTATGTGCAAGCCAAAAGACATTGGTCCACATGTGGAATGTACAACAATGTGGCCACCCACATTTCACATCATTACAATTAAATGAATATATATGGATTAGATGGGGTGCAGTAAAGTTTGCTTCAACCCACTGCTGGTTGATAGTTTAAGTAGTTTCACTGGCTGTGGTCCAGTGAGATACATCCACTGATATAACAGCTTCTGTTATCAGAAGCAGGAGGGCTGAACTTCCTTCGTCAATGCAGGTCATCATGCACACCAAAATCTTACTCTGACAGCTTTAAAAATCCCTGGAGCTGAGAAGGACCGGAAGGAAGGGAAGGGGAAGAAAGTGCAATCTGAAACCTCTACCTTTCAATAAATTGAAAGTTAGTACTGGGCTCCCCGTGGAAATAGTCATTTATCTATATTGACATTTTTACAACGCCAGAAGTAGGTTACCTGGGAAGAGAGCTCTGCTGATCATGCCTGGCATAACAATGAAAAACATTGGGAAGATTTTCAAATATCCACCCAGCACTGATCCGCCTTTAGCATGAGAAAGGTTCTTGGCTGAGAGCGACCTCTGCACAATTACCTGAAAGGAGAACCGACTAGAAAGAAACCGTCTTTGTACTGTGATTTTTTGGGGTAAAGAAGCAAAGTGAACCAAGAGCAATTTCAGTCTAGTTGTTGAGACATAATCTATACAGCTGTATAGAATTTTGAGAATATAAGAGAACTGAAGTGTTTAAAATTAAAATAAGATATCTGTCTAATAAATATATAGGTTAGAATCTTGTAAGTTCCAAGTAGATTCACGAAGTTTGTTGTTGAATAATGGGGCAACATTGAGGTAAATCCAATTGTTTTAACAATTTTACTCTAGACCAGACTAAGAATAAGGTTTAGCCTATTCATATATACCCAATCCAGTTAAAGTATTTAAATTGAAAACCATATAGCTTCGAACTAAGACTAAATTTCCACATTTAACCTGTGGCTATCTATCATAATTTTATTTTTCAGTGTGGTATATAATTAAGGCAGACCTTATTTCATGATCACATATATTTACTGAAAAGTCCAGTGATTTCTCAGTTCAAACATAGTGCTATTCCTGTAACAGTATCCATCCCTAAAAATTCCCCGTGGAGGAGAATGAGAAATCTAACACTAAAAAGAAAGACAGGGAACTCAAACTACTCACTTACAAGAAAATAAAGGCTAAGATTTCAAATTTACCTGATCGGTGCACCAGCACCAAAGAGCAAGCACTGAAAGGCCAAACACAAGCCCAGGCCAGGGAATATCCCCTGTGACAGGATCTCTCATCAGATGAAAAGCATCTTCCCGTGGCAAATGACAGGTTGTATTTGGGACAATGATACTAGGTACTGCTTTGCTATACTTCTCTTGCAATCCTTCATACCATCCAACCTTCTCAAAGCCTTAAAAGAGAGGGGACGGGGAGAGAGGGAGGGGGAGGGAGAGGGAGAGAGAGAGAGAGAGAGAGAGGAGGAGGAGGAGGAGGAGGAGGAGGAGGGTGGGAGGGGCTGTAATCAATGTTCAGTAATCCATGCATCTATCCATCCATTACTCCAGAGATGTGATCTCTGCTCCTTCTCCAACCTTTTCCCGATAACAAACTAGATGTGACATTTGTCATATGGAATGGCTTTGCATGGCTGATTTGTATATAATAAATAGTGGGTAAAGGACCATGGCCTGGTTTTAAGCCTTTGCCTCTAGCACAGTCCTAGTTGGATCCAATTCTCCATTCATATCCCCCATTCAGCATGGGATACATTTCTGTTGTTTGATACAGTCTGTTATCTTGCTTTCTACTATTAATGTATAAAACCCCTTACCTTTTAGGGAAAAATTGTTTTCTGTTTAACAACTTTACTTTAAGAAATATTTTTAGAAATATTTCCAATATTCAAAAAATATGTAACCTGTTTCTAATTTGTAATATTTTAATGATAAATTAAGACATACAAATTATTTAGTAGAAATAAAGGAGGCAAGTATCTGAATCACTATTGTGAATGATATCTAAATCTATAATAACTGCAAGTTATAATAAAATGAGAATTTCTTTGATAAGACAAAGTTCTCTGAAGTTGAAGTACTACATTGCTTCCAGTGCACTTTCAGTCTACTGAGAAAACAGAACAAGTAAACTTCATCAGATGGCCACCGGGGGTGCTCTGCTTCATAGAGGGGTGTGAGGAATCCAGCACCCCGTGCCCCACATCACCCAGCTCCAGCCAAGGGCAATCAGAGGGGAGAAAGTGTGAGCGTGCGGCTCCCCCCCCCCCCATGCATTCCAATGGCAACAAGGATGCCCTGGTGTCAACATACACCAGCTGTACCCTCCTTCACTCATGGAGCTGCATAGGCGTCATCTGATGGGAGCTGGCCAGCTCAGTGGGTGACTGGGGCTAAATTGAGCATGTTGCCGAATTTAGCCCTGTGTGAAGATGTTGAGTCTCTACCTTCATTTGGTGATAGGATTACATGGTCCTATGAGACAAGAGACTACACTGATGGTAACAGTGCTGTGGTAGGGGTTCCCATATCAGACAGGCCTTTGCTCAGTAGTCAGGCTAACTGTGCCAAATATTGTCTGGGCAGCAGTATTCGTGCAGAGTGAGACTGGCATAGGATCTCTCAGATATAACTGCAATGGCCCCATAGCTACTGCTTGTTAGTATTAGGCTGAAGGAGGGACAGTAAACCCCATTTGAATGTATTTTACCATGGGAACCCCGGGATGAGGAAGCCATGGCCCTGACTCTGCAATATCTGAATAATTCCTTATGTCTCCATTTCTCATGTCTCCATTGCATTTCTTCAAGCCATATATATAGCATTAATCCAGGTATATATATGGCTTGGGACGCCTCATTTTGTTAACTAAAGGAAGCAAATGATACAATTCCTCCTCCACATTTCCCTGCTCCTTACCTATAAACATAAGAATCAAAGCTCCGACCACCATGATCACAGTTTGCAGAGCATCTGTGTATATTACTGCAGTTAAACCACCTGTGCAAAGGATGACAAAATATTGAATCACTCTTCATGTCTTCAGAATTCGAGAGAGTTTTCCTCACCCTTTTCTGTAAGCAATGGCTTCACAATGGATGAAGAAATTATTTCAATTTTCGTGTTATGAAAAAAATGACCCAAGGGTACATTTTTATTATTTTGTTTACTTATTGCATTTATATGTTGTGTTTTCCTCTATGAACATAATATCTGAGGCTCTACTTTTCATTATTTTATCCACAGAAACCCCCATCAGACAAGCCAGGTTGAGAGAAAACGCAGAGCCCTGAATCCCTATAGATTCATATAGCAGAGCAAAATCCAAAAAGGATTTAATCAAGGCATGTGTCATTATAGCAAGATTTGGCTTATCAAGGAATTAGCACAGCTGGTAAATTGGATGATATCTTGTTGGTACAATGTACAAGCAGAAATTGCATCATGCATACACATAATTTTTTGGGGCTGTGGCTAGTGTTTTGCTTCAAGTTAATTTTGTGGCAACTTGCTTCATCTCAGGGGAGAGTCATTTGTTGAGGCATTGTGTTTTGTGTATGCTTGTACTGCATCTTCACTAGCCACCTTGAATACCATGTTTTCATAAAAAGGCAATGTTGTTAAGAAAGAATAGTTACCTGCGATAGTGTAGACAGCTGTCACTGCTAACAAGATGATTGTAGAGAGGTAAAGATCCCAACCTAGGGAGACTTGAATAAAAAGTGCACCAGAGAAAATATCTGTCTGGGACAAATGCAAAAAAGAGATTTGCTAGTTTGAACCAGTTGTCTTTGTAAAAAAAACACTTTAAGTCATCAAACTCATCAGAAATGCTGTGGTCGTAATTTATACATGTTTTGATAAATGTTAATACAAAACAGTATGGTGACCTGATCTCCGTGAGCAGGTACCAGGTACCCAGCATCTAGTAGGACTCATTGCTAATACCTAGTCCCAAGACCCCTTTAATTTTTCTTCCCTCCAACCTGGCACTATCAGCTTCATGGTCTTACTACATCAGGATAGCAACACATTTCTGAAGTAATAGGGAGGATTGCAAAAGTATTAAAATCAGATTGTTGAAAACATGCTTTTTGAACTTTAGCACCCAGGTCAATCCATTGTCTTTGACCAGACTATCTAGTCACTAGTTTTGTAGGAGAATCTAGGAAATCATAGTCCCAAACATTATATTTTCTGAGCTCTGATTGAAAGGGTAGTGAGGCCAACTTTCTGGTAATGGGCCCATCGTTTTTCACACCAAATGATAATGAAGATGACTAGCCATGGGATATTTTGCTAATGGGAAGATTCCCTCAAGCCTAAAGTCAACCCTGAAAGCTGGTGTCTGAAATGCTGCAGTGTATGGTGGAAATGTTTCATGGGTATAAGAATGATTCTTCCAAATTAATGTTCTTTACTTCTCTGGGAACACTCACGCAAGAACAAATGGTTATATTTCTCAGGAATACGTACTGATATTTTGGTGAATATGTACAGAATAAGGGACAGTATAGATAGGTAGATCTGAATCCTCTGCCCTCCAAATCTTTTCCTCAGATATTCAGGCATGGTGATTACCCCGGAAGAGATGTAAACTGGCACAAAGATCCAACCAAGGATCAATAATGCCCAGGTGGCCTTGAAAGGAATAAGAAAAAACATACATTTGTAGAGTCTGTACAGTCCATACAATTGTTTCTTTGAAAGCAATAGTGATATTGGTGTAGCAAAATTGACAGTATCTTTATGGAATTGGGAGGTAAATATCAAATATGCCATGTAGACACTTGGTTTTCAGATACCTGAGAAAAAGGACAGATAATTACTAGTGGGAGAAACCAGACAATAAAACAGGTCAAAACTATTGAATTCACTAATGTGTGGCATCTCAGCTACACTGGCCCCATCTTGGGGATTTTAAGTTCAGTACAGGAACATAGTTGGCCCAAGCTTTTGATGCCTGAGGCAAAGGACAAAATGGCACTTTTCTTCTTCCACACATGAAGAATATCAGACCGGCAGCCCAGTTTTACCCCTGCACTGATGACAGGGCAACATCTTTAACCACACCTAAGGATATCATGCTGGAGGAAAGTTCTGAGAGTGCATTGGACTGCGAGAAGATCCAACCAGTCCATACTTCAGGAAATAAAGCCCGACTGCTCATTGGAGGGAAGGATATTAGAGGCAAAGATGAAGTACTTTGGCCACATCATGAGAAGAAAGGAAAGCTTAGAGAAGACAATGATGCTGAGGAAAATGGAAGGAAAAAGGAAGAGGGGCAGACCAAGGGCAAGATGGATGAACAGCATCCTTGGAGTGACTGGATTGACCTTGAAGAAGCTGGGGGTGGTGACGGCCCACTGGGAGCTCTGGCGTGGGCTGGTCCATGAGGTCATGAAGAGTCGGAAATGACTGAACAAATGAACAACAAGGATATCATGATAGCTTGTAAGATGCTGACCAGGTCAGCATCTGTGATCCCCAGATGCTTTGGCCTTCAACTTCCAGAAATCCTAACAGTTGGTAAACTGGCTGGGATTTCTGGGGGTTGCAGGCCAACAGGTTGAGAACCACTGCCTTAAGGTATCTAGAATTAAGAGATACTTAAGGGATTTTCTGCCTCCAACTGGCTTTGAATGCCTTTACCATGATTTGCTAGGAGTGGCTGGTAGTCTTACAGTAGGGAGGCAGTAAATGCAATAAAGGAGATATCCATTGTGCTAAACGTTACCCTCATAAAGGTTTTGCACATTGGGTAGCCCTTTTAATGTTTGACTAAAATTTAGAGCAGCTTTGTCATCCCCCTGACATAAAAGCCATCAGCCGTCATTGTGGGAAATGAGTTTTAATTCCTGCTCTCCTTTAAGCTGCAGGGTGTCATTGGTTCATCCTTTGCAACATTAAACATGCTAACTTGCATGAGTACATTTCAGGCTAAGCAATGGGATCAAGCTGTTGGAAGGTGAACCCGACTTACAAATAATAATGTTCTTAGCTCTTGGAGACCTTTTTTCATTCATTAACTTCTACATACTAGAATCCAACTCTGTTTCATTGTTATTCTAGCCAGAGTGCACTTTACTGCATCAGGAAATTTATTCTTGGTGACCTTTAACACCAAGAAAAATCATGCATCTTTGTGACAGCAGAGCTTCAGATTTTTGGCATCTGAGAAGTTCATGCATCCCTTAGGATCTCTGTAGGATTGTATCATGAGTGAAACACCGTCACTGCAAGCAACAATAACTAGTCAAGAAGTGGAATGGTCATGCTTCAAACAATATTCACACAAAGTTAACACCTTCAACTTTACTTGCGCAACTACAGAGGCAAGAGAGGTCACAGTTCTGACATTCTGATGAAACTTTTGCACTGAAATAACATAATTTGACCGGGATTTGTCATACGCTCATGGTCAATATGTTTTAAAATGCTAGCTCAAGAAGAATTCCCTTCTAGTTTTTAAGTAGCAAATTGCTTTTGCTTTAGGAATAAAAGTCTGCTAAGGGGTTGAGAACTATTCTCTCCATGGGTATAGTGATGAGGAGGTGAATAGAGGGCATTGCCACCTCCAATAAAAATATTTCCCTATGTTGCTACAACAGCGGCATGCACTGCTTCTTTTCCACCACACAGCCTGGCTGGAAGTTGATGTGCATCATGGGAAGGGCACTGTGGTGAAAGAAGGGAAGAAGTGGCATATGATGGGTAAATCAGCCCATCTGATGAGATCATAAAACTTCAATTGAGTATTTAGAAATACAAGTTGGCATTCTGTTCAGCTATGATATTAGAAGCCCACACTTTGCTCCATCATGCTTTACTGAAAAATTACATGGAGCTTTTTATTTTGGCCCAACATATTAATTGGCTGGGAGAAAATTAAGAATGTAGTACAAAAATCAATATGTCTACACTCATTTGTTGTCCCAACATTTTGTTTGTTTGTATGTTTTGCTTAATTGTTTATAGAAAAACAGTGTTATGTGCAAGTAGTAACAATTTGGAGACACTTTTTAAAATGCCACAGATGACCATATTGTAGAATGCCTACATTATAGGTCCAGTTCTGTGTAGATTCTGTAAAGTTATGTGATCCTGGGGGAATGAAATGTCCTTTACTAGTTTTTGAGATTAATGCCTTTGAAGTATCATCCAAAGTTAATTTCCATTCTTTTCTAAACTATAAACTGAAACTTCAAAAAACAAAACACAACGTATGTTTGAGAGTGTGACAGATTGCTGCTTGGACTCAGAGAATGGACTCTAAAATAAGTGCCATTTACAGTGTATTGTAGCACACATGCTTACGAATTATTCTGCTGAAGTCAACTAGGCATTACAAATTGCATCCCCTAACTGTCCAGATATGGTAGAGATTGTACAAATCAGTCTTTTGTCATCTGTATTTTTAAATGGTTGTAAAATGTCATGGGGTTTATTGTACACTGTAGACCTAATGCATATTGACATCACTTTAACTGGCATGGCTCAGTGCTATGGAATCCTGAGAGTTGTAGCTTAGAGAGACACCAGAAGAATGCTAAATATTTGATATTTATACTAAATTTAAAATACTAATGTGATACCATTCTAACTTTTGACATTTTGTTTGCAGACTGATGTTGCTTGGCTACATGTTAGTGTTACTTTGTGTAAAGCTGGTGGGTGTGTTACATTAAGACTTAGATATTTGATAATCTCAAATAATCCACTGACACAACTAAAGCCAAAACCAAAAATTACTTGGAAAGAGCAGATAGAATTGAGGAAAACAACCTTACGTTCCATTCAAATCCTCCAACAGCAAGGCCTCCTGCAGCACCCGTTCCTGCCAGGCCGATAAAAAGTCCACTCCCCACATTGCTTGACATTAAAGATGCTCCAATCTAAAACATACAACAACATGGCTGTTAATGTATGAGTGCAGGGGTGGGGTTGTATTTATAGACACCCTAGAATTGCATATAATTATAATTATAATTATAATTAACTTTATTCATACCCTGCCTTTCTCCCTGTTGGGACTCAAGGAGGCTAACAATCCCACATGTTAGTCCAGCTTTTTAAACTGGACTAACATGTGGGATTGTTAGCCTCCTTGAGTCCCAACAGGGAGAAAGGCGGGGTATGAATAAAGTTAATTATAATTATAATCCAGTTTAAAAAGCACAATACAAAAGTTAAAAATAATTAATCAGTACAGTGTGGCAAAAACGGATTAAAATACAATAAATACACTTAAAATAGCCTTTAAAACTAACAGTCCATCTTACCCCATCCCACCCACAAGCTCCCCAAAGCATGCCCCTAATCCTTCCTCAAATGCTGGCTGGCAGAAGGAGGTCTTAACCTGCCTGCAGAATGCCAGCAGGGATGGGGACATCCTGGTATCTCTTGAAAGGGAGTTCCTCATTCTAGGAGCAGCCACCAAAAAGGCCCTCTCCTGGACAGAGAGATGGCCCTCCCTAGTAGATTGCAAATGTCTATCAGGTTAATAGAAAGAGATTCCTCAGCATTATTATTATTATTATTATTATTATTATTATTATTAATATTCTGCCCTCTCTCCTCTAGGAGACCCGGGACCAATTACAACAAAAGATGGCAAACATTTCATGCTATTTAATGCTATTTCCAATATAACAACATAAAACAATCAATCTAACCTCTAATATAACAGATATTAAACATAAATTATCTTAAGAAACACATTAACATGCATTTAAAAATATCATTAAAATATAATACAGCTGATAAAGCCAGCGAGGTCAATGGGAACAAACGTCTGAAATTCTGGAACATTCATGATGGAGATGCCTTTTTTCTACTTTGAGTGGTGTCACAAAACTTGGGACTGTTGAATCTTTTAATCCTTATGATTAAATACTTTGGGTAATCTTAAGTTGATTTCACAGGGCTATTAGTGGCAATGTAGGGGAGCTGGGAATTATGCAGTATAGATTATGATTATGAGACACACATCAAGTATGTTTAGTGTGTTTTGTATTTGCAATAAAGAAAACAATTATTTTTTTTACACGAAAAGGCTATGGCTCAATTAGATGTAGTCAACAATGGCTTTTGAACAGAGCTAGAAATAAATACCTAAAATGGTTTCATCAGATTGGCAGATAAGTGATACTTAACTCACATGTAGCAATTGTCATGATGGTTAGAGGATTCAGGGAAGTATTGTCCACAAATCACATTTGAAAACTCTGATTTTGACACAATACTATCAAATCACAGAAATACAGGTTTACTAAAATCCTGACATAGTACACTGCATTACATTACTTTATATGGGAAATCCAGCCAAGATCCTATATGAGGATGGAATCCTGTATCCACACAGTAAAGGGAAAATCACCCTGAAGCAGATTGAAGACTGCTGTCTGCCCTGTCAAACTGGGAACTACTTTCAGGATGACAAACAACTTGTCTACTATAAATGCACCAAGCTGGAAGTTCTTTTTCATATCTGTAAGAAATCTGCCAACTATGTCTAGGTTTAAATAATGAAATTAATTGTTAAACATGGATTTATTCCTGTACTCTCAAGATATTCTTTCTAGCATCTTTTGGAAGCTGGATTTGCTTTTATTTCAACAAAACAACGAGACAAATCTTTTATTGGCAGAGCAATACCAACCTGGGATTTGAGGAATTGTAAAACACAAAAATAGACCTTCCCCAAGCCCATACCAATTATGAGCAATATGGCACCCTGGGAAATGTCCCTTTTTTGGCCTATATCTTTTAGAAGCTCCTAGACATCCTAGCTACTAGCCATACTTACTGAGGGATTCTGTGAGCTGTGGTTTTGCAACGTAATTTCCCTAATATATGCTCAATATCAACAAAATTTCTCTTCAGAGCTTCTGTTCTTTTTATTTAAGCAACTCATGACTATTCCAGTTAACTTTTTCTATCATGCATCATCACTTGGTTTTTTTTTAAAAAAAATACTTGTTTTTAACATCTATCCCTGTAGAATATTTTTGTGTATGAGACAAAGGCTGACATTTCCACTGTTGTAAAATGTTATACTTTTTCCAATAAAAGGCATTGTCTCGCTTACTCTGTGATTCATTTCTTCCCCTTTCTGAACTGTAGGTTTTTCTACCTCTGCACGACTGAGCCCTAAGCAAAGACTAATGGAATTTGACCTGCTTCTCACCTTAGGGATAGTTAAAATATTAATAGGGGATAAGATTAGAAAACCTTTCCTGAAGCAAACAGTGCAAAACATCTCATCTGGGATGTGTCTGATTAAAAGACTGAGTGTACAATATGCATTCGTAACTTGGGCAAACAGGAAGGCTCCCCAGAAATGTAAACACTGTCCTTAAAACACATATCCCTATCAAAATAGATAGGACTTTTGGCAGTAAATAAATTATATAAAACTGTGTAACACAATGCCACAGTGGTTTTAAGTAATCAAAATCTTGTCATTTCCTTGGCAGCGGTTGTACTATATATCCTGGAATATAGAAGAGAGAGGAGTTTGTGGAGCAATTAATCCTGTACAAAGCTTTCATCCAGGTCCATTACTTTGGAGGAGAAACAGCAAGGAGTGAGCAGAAAAAAGAAGGTACTGCTTCTTCAAATTGGTTCCTATCTGAGAAAGGAACAGGCCCATGATGTCTTTAGATTAGCAGTTCCTAGCCCAAACTAGAAAATGGAGTCTGCACAGTGTAGTGGTTTGAATATTGAGTCAGGACTCCTGGAGACCAAGATCTGAATCTCTTCTTGGCCATGGAAGCTCACTGGGTGAAGTTAGACAAGCCATATTCTCAGCCTCAGTAAATCAAGCCAGTCAACCAGGTAAATCATGCCAGTAAAACTGCATGTCAGGTGGAGTGAAGGACTGCTAGACTGGAAAAAATAGAGTGATGCTACTGTGTTGACACTAACAGCACAAGTAACACACATTTTGGTGCCTCAATATGATACCTGGTTCTGGGTATATTTGACCTTCTGATGTCACTTGTTTTTACCTATCAGCTCCAGTTTTGAGATACAGAACATACGCCACAGATCAGTCTTCATCTGTTTACTCATAGAAATCACAGTAACCATATCTAAGGAACTAGAATGGATATGGTCTTTCAAATGCAATTTTCTCAATAACCCTAGGAACAGACCAACAGAACAATACGCCCAGGAATTTAAAAAATATATTTGGATTTTTGAGTAACACTGGCAATTCAACCACAGATAGTAACCTGCAAAAATCTGGATTTCATAGAACACATGCTCAATGTAGTGTGGATTTTTCTAGGACCACCAAGCCTTTTCACTAAACAGATATATTACCCAAGGTGCCAGGAGATCATTTTGCATTTTGCGTCAAATCCTCATCTGGAATCTACAATTGACAAGTTCTTCTAGAGAAAACTAGGTTTAGCAAGGAAAACTGCAATAAGAACTGTTTTTTTTCTCAGCTTTTTAAAATGTCTGCAGTGTAACCACATAAACAACAGGAAAGCCAATACTTGAATATCACCAGGGGGAAACTATAGCACAAAGCACATTAAGATAATAACAAGTTTTCATATATATATATATATATATATATATATATATATATATGGAGGGAGAAAGAGTCATGGGAAAAACTTAGTGTACAGAATTTATAGTTAATGTAGCCCACAGGATGTAAGACAAAGTTGGAGTCTGAAACAGCATTCAGTTTGCATTGAACACTTGAGAAATCTACTGCCCTGTGCTTTTGTCACAAAGTAAAAAGGATATTTACTCCTCTGACACTTATTTCTCTGGGTCTTTAAATTATTGTTATACTACCTTTCTGCTCTAAAGAAAATGTGTCCTTCAAAAGGTTTATGCTTTTCTAGTGAATCATTGTGGAGATTTATGTATGGGGAATTTAGTGTTGGAGCCCTAACACAGTTGCTCAATAAAATGAAGAAGTTACTAGACAGTGCAAAAGAGACTTTGCCATTGCTTCAAGCAAAAGAGGAATGGCAACTGCTTTTCAACTTGGGGTTATTTTCCCCTTTTAATGTGAAAAAGAAGTATTTTTCAATCACAAAAAGAAATCCCTTTTTGACTGCTATGTTTAGATTAAAATCTCAGCAAAACAAATAGCATTTGTTTTGAACCGGACAATGCCACTTTACAAATGCATATTGGTGTGTGTGTATGTAGTATGTGTATGCACACAAATGTATATATTTACAGGCTTTCTGTGCAGCCAGCCACAGAAAGGTATTTGTTTTGCCTAAGAAGTGGTCGCTGATATCTTAACAGCCTAGGAAAAACGTTCCACTACGTGATAACTCTTTCAGGGGTGAATTTCGCTTCCTAGGGATGGATTTTTCTCACTTCCTGTTGATTCACTCTCATTCCTAACTATGACTCATTTGTAAGCTGGATGTTTGTAACTCAGGGACTGTCTATAATGTATATGCAGAAATCAATGCAACGAAAGTTGAGCTGGAAAAGAATGGGATTTTATTCTACCTTATCCTATTGCAGCTACAGCTGTGTCTGTGTGCCCACAACAGGCAAAGAAAACAGCAGCTACTTCCAGAATCCTTCATTGAACTTGCATTGACAAATAAACAGAGAGAAAGGGGAAAGTAGAGATATTCTTGTCACATCAGCTATACTCATCATGTTAAAATCAATTTGGCAACCAAAATGGAAATCACAAGAATGGTGGAGGCTCATTAATGCCCAAGAACACATTCAACTGAGGTATACTTATATTGATTTTCATGATTGCAGTTGAACTAAATAATTTTCCTCAGATGAGTTTCTGCATATAAGGAAACTTTTTTGTGTGAGCAGATATATTGATTTCACACCTCTTTTCTTCAGAGCAGCTACCTGAAAAACCTTTATCATCTCATACCACCTCATAAGACAGATGGTTTTTCCCCATCTTAGTATGATGCCAGCACACTGCTGGGATGGAATCTGCTGGAGCCCATCAAATGATGCAGGGCTACTTCTGGAAGGGCTCCATGCTAGCAGCCCGCTAAGAGGGAGCACTGAGCAGTCGGATGACTACCCGTCTCTTCATTGAAGAAGCCGGGAACAGAACAGAGTCATTGTGGGATGGCAGTCCATGACCCACAATGATAAAGGGATGAAGTTGGGTGCTGCCCCATGATTTCCCATACTGTCTCTAGGCTTCTGGACCTCCATGTGATGAGGTCAATAGAATGATTTGAAGCCAAGGTCACTTTGCATTATTCTGTATCCAATTACTTCTGACCCCACAACTATGTAACTATACAAAAACATCTAGCCTGCAGTGCCTCTGAAGTGGATTAATATGCATGAGATTTCATGCCAAAGTGAACAAGTTAATCTTATTTTACATTTTTAAGTTGTGATAGACTAACATAGCTTTGAATTATTTAACATGTAATCTGCTGGGTTGTTCAATGTTTACAGAGGCAGTTATGATGCAACATGATTTCACAGAATCAAAGAGTTAGACAATATAACAAGGACCAGACAATACAACCCTCTGCTATGCATGAACACACAATCAAGGCACTCCCAAAAGATGGTCATCTTGTGTCTCTTTCAAAACCTCTGAATAAGGAGATCTCACCACATAATTGGTAATGTTGAGTACAGCAATTGGTGCAACCATACTAATTACATAAATGTTATGGCAGCATAGATCTCAATTTTTCCCCTGAATCCCCCTTCTTTCTGCCCACAGAATGAGTACTGGCATCTTCCCCATCCCCTTCTTTCTTTTTTCTGCTTCAGGTTGAGAATCGCTTTTTTAAAATGCTTGTAATCAAAATAGTTTTGAATTTCAGATTTTTATTGAACATTTTGGCATATCTGCATTTATGCATATGCACACAATGAGATATATGGGATCTGGGTCTAAACACAACATTAATCTGTTTCATACATATCATATACATAGCCTGAAGGGTCATTTTATACAATATTTCTAATTATTTTGTGAATGAAACAAAGTTTGTATACACTAAAGCAGGCATCCTCAAACTGTGGCCCTCCAGCTGTTTGGGCCTTCAACTCCCAAAATTCCTGACAATTGAACAAACTTGTTATGGCTTCTGTGAGTTGGAGGCCCAAACAGCTGGAGGGCCACAGTTTGAGGATGCCTGCACTAAACCATCAGAAAGCAAAAGTGTCACTATCTCAGCCACCCATGTTTTGGAAACTCCCTTGGGTCCCATTCTGGGATAAAGGTGGCATACAAATGTAAGAAACAAATGAACAAACAAACAAACAAAAATAAATGTAAGGGATGCTCAACCTCTGCCTTCTTTATTCCATTTCTCTTTCTCAGCATTAGACTATCCCTTGTTATTAGTCCAATTCCTGTTCAAGGCGTGAATGTTAGCACTCCCCATCTGGATTTTTTTTTAGTTTGTTGGAACATCATGGCTATTAAACAACATTTCCTGAAAAACCAGACCAGCTATTTGTTTTATAAAGGCTGTGCAGAATATTATGGTGGAGGGAGATAGAGCATCAGCATATAGCACTCAACACGGGGAATAAACCAAGACATGACTAAGCAGCTTCCAGTGAAATCTCAGAAGCATGAGGAAGACTGACTTGGACAGATAAGCAGTAGGGGATAAAACCTCCCTGCCATGTGTTAGGTTCTTATCACTTCTGTGTAGCTAGCCAAAGCAAAATATATTGTGACAGTTAGACTACAAAAATGATTTTTTTTCTTCTTCGGCGCTCTTTAAAAATAGGTTGGATGGGCATCTTTCTGAGGTGCTTTATTCCTGCATGGCTCTATGATCCTGTGATTCTAAAGGGAGAAATAGGCTTACAGGTGGGGAAGGAAACATATCTCTTTGGATGTAGAAGTTGGATTCTGTTGCTGTTTAGGATTCACTAACACAGATTTATATTCAGTATTAATTACAAGTGTAAGATGGAATTATAATCAGTGAGAAGATAGAGACAGCTGGGTTGAAACTAAACGAATGGTATCATGCATGAAATGTGGTTCCTCTTCTGCCTTGGATCTCTTGTGTCTGGATATTGCAGCACTTTGTACTTTAAAGAGAGCCTTCTTGGTGGCTGTCCCTAGACTCTGAATGATCCTTCCCCGAGAGCTCAGAATAAACCCTTCCTTGTTGTCCTTCCACTGGCAAATCTTTTTCTTTAAGCAAGTTTAAAAACAGAACAAAAGAGCTAAGAAATCCTGTATGGTTTCAACTTGCCTTTTTGGACCTCATCAGATACAGGGTCCCCTCACCCACACCTCTACCCTGTTTCTACACACTTTAAAAACACTTTAAAGACAGATCCCCATGGAGCCTCTTATATGAGGCAAGACTATTTCCAGTGGTTCCCTGTAGGGCTCTGTCTTTAAACCTTTTTTAAAAAATGTGTAGAAACAGAGGTTTTGGGGTCTTCAGAAGTCCCAATTTGCACATAAATTACCAAAGGCGCTGATCTGAATGTGGGATGGGGACTGTCATATTCTTCCATGTCAGATCATTGTACTGACATCAAAGTGTGGGCATTCCTCTATGCATTCTCAAAATGTGCCTCAATACTCCTTTTCTTGACATTAATCCTCTTTCATGAAACTTTTATGGTAATTTATTTAATAATGTATTCTTTAGGAATTGCACAATTTTGATACATTACCAGTTTGTTGTAGCTATATCCCCCCCCCCCTTTTAGATCTAGATTTTGGACTTCCACAATGCCAAGATTTCCTCTTTTTTATTAAAAAGAAAGAAAATGGGGACTACACTTTCTCATGTGATAGCTCAGAACATGGAGAATTACTATAGAAATGGACAAAAGTACACTGTGTGTGATGAAGGTTAATATATTATCAATTTCATTATAAATGTAATGGAACAAAACAGTAAATAAGACAAATTTCCCCACTCCACCCCATGGGTTGAGATCCTTTAAGAACATTTTCTCTTTTAAAATTACATTTTATTCTTTTATACAATATGAATGGTTTTAATTCCATAAATAGTTTAATTTTATTTTAATACTTACCTTTTATATGAGTAATTGCAGTGTGAGACTCTGAGTTATAATTTTGGAGAAAAAAGTAGGAAAACAACAACATTATTTTTTATCATGCTAAAAACTTACAGGCCACCATGTCATGGATCTTCCAGCCAAGAAATAGCCCCCAACTGTTCCTCGACTGGCTCGAACAGATGACTGAAATGGAGAAAAATTGTTAGTATGAATCAGTGAAATGAAAAAGGGGAAAATCCCTACTTGCTTGGATCTTCGGAAGTTTGCTTTTAAAAAAATTGCAATGCCAAGAACTGGAAAAGAAAATATTTTATTGGAAAGATTTGTTTAGAGTGGGTTGGCCACTGTCTTCTTCGCAAACTAAGAGTGTGACTTGCCTAAGGTCAACCAGGGCAAGCGGAGATTTGAATCATGATCTTTATAGTCATAATCCAATACTCACACCACTACATCACTCACACCACTACACCACAGACATTAATAGTACTACTACTTCTATTACTAAGGGAAGCCACTTTAGTAATATTTGGCAACCTTAAATATCTTTAATATCCTTGGGATTAAGAAGAAGGGTTGTCAGGGCACACAGAGTAAGGTGAATAAATAAACTTGGGGCCCTGAGTAGGAAATGCAACTCATATTCTCAAAGCAACAAGTATATGATGGAAAAGAGGCATCTCCTGCTGTAGGGTTTATAAACTCAATGGATACTATCTGTGGCTTCTATTCAGGATAGGAAATGAGCAGCCATATACAATGTAGCATGTATTTTGCAACATGGTTGAGGCATACATGTGCACCCAAACTCACCCAAAATCCCTGGACACCTTATTTTTTTTAAAAGAAATTGAAATGAAAATGTACTGCCTGACCTTCACTCTCCAAATGAAAAGTAGTTCAAAACTAGACTCGAAAACCCAGAAGAAAAGACCAAGTAGACTTCTGGTTACTTCATGAAATATATTGAAGCTGAAAATTAGCAAAAAGATATTCATTCCCAACTAGAACATTGATTTCAAATATAAAGCTAGTTCTATTCAAAAAATCAAATAAGAAATATCATTAAATAGGAAGAATGTGGAAAAGCTACTTTCCCCAATCCACACTATTGGTCAGCCTCATCACACTATAGCATGGATCCACTTTAAATCCGGTTTCTGCCTTCTGCGGAGTTCTGGGGTTTGTGAGGCCAAGGACCTCTCTGGCTGAGCAGTTTAAAACACCCTCCCTAAACTACAAGCCCCAGAATTCTGCAGGAGGCAGAAACTGGATTTAAAGTGGATCCATGCTCTACTGTGACGAGGTCCTGTGCCGATGTTGGCTCAGGGGTTCAATAAGGGAATGTCCAAAAGATGACATTTCTAAGCTTTGGAATGCTAAATTGTAAAGCGGCCTTGTTCAAAAACAAGGTTCTCCCAAATCTCTGTGAAATGGCTTGCATCTGAGACTTACCCATATTCCAACAGCAAGAACAAAGGCGAAATAAGCAACAACAACAATGATGTCAGGAACATCTAAGACAATGGTCTTTCTTTCAGGCCTGTTGCTGGGTGGCTCGGCAGTGGCTGGTGTTTGGTCCATGACTGCCGAGAAGGTGTCAGCTGTTGCCTTTTTATCTCACAGTGGACTTTGGTACATGTTCCTCCTCATTACTCCCCTTTAATAATAATTAACAAGTCAGAGAAAGTAACAAAGAAAGTTGATGAAGAAGCTGGCACATTGGGAGCATTCAGACTTTGAGCCATTTCTGTGAGTATATGACATAGAGTAGTATTCTGCACCTGCTGCAATTATCAAATTCAACTCAACTGCATGCCTTCTTTATTTAGACAAGGGGAATAGCAACATATCTAACATACTGGTATCCTTTATCTGAAATGCTTGGGACAAGAAATGTTTTGGGTTTCAGATTTATTTAGTTTTGGTTTTAGAATGCTTGTACATACCAATATATACATAAAGGGGTGGTAGCTTAGAGATGGAGTGCACGTCTAAACATGAAATTCATTTATACTTCATATTCAACATATACACATAGCCTGGAAGTAATTTTACACAATATTTTTATGAAGTAATGTATCCATTTAACTATCAGAAAGCAAAGCTGTTACTTCTTAGCCACTTATTTTGGATATTGGAATTCCAGATAAAGGACAATCAAAACTAGATGAACCTTATCCAAAAGATGTGTCCAACTCAAACATTTGAGCTGGATAAGTCTAAAAGCAATCCTATACAACCTGTAGCATGAGCCCAATTGTCATGTGCAGATTGAAGACCCTTCCACATAGCCATGTAACCCAGAATATCAAGTCAGAAAATCTCATGATATCTGATTTGAAGTGGGTGATCTGAGTCCACACTGCTATATATTCCAGTTCAACACAGATAATCTGGGATTTTTTTTAGCTGTGTGGAAGGGACCAGAGTCTGGGAATTTTTTTATCTTGCAACTTCCAGCAGTCACCAGCCATTGTAGCCAAAATTCATATTGGATGGCAAATTCAGGATGCTGTAATCCAAAAAAAGCTAATTTTCCAAACTTTCTGTGGGATAGACAGATAAATCAGGTATTTCTAAACAGTGTTCAAATGAGGTGTCCTAATATTTTTTTTAAAAAAAAAACTTTTCCATGTCTCTCGGCATTTGGGATATCATTTTAGGAATACCAAAAACTTCTCTGTTGCCTTCCCTTGGCATTTGAATACAGAGAGCTTACATCCAGTTGCAAAGTGCAGTAGATGCTGAGGTGGCTACATACATAGTGGGTGAGAACATTTAGCTGAGTTTTGCATGCCAGAATACCAACTTATACTCAAATTACTTTATTGATGATTTTATGAAAACAGCTGCTGCACATGTTTGTCTAGCAAACACAACCACAATGGATAGCAAAAAGCTAAACAGATCTAAGTTATTATGGTAAGCTGTAGTGTTTTCATAGGCTTCTTTGGGGTGAATGTTCCCATTCTTTTCAGTTTCTAACATAGGCAACATCAATAGTAAATTGTTTCCATTCTTCATACACAGCCAGGATCACATACTTTCTTCAGGAAGTGACAGTAACCATATTTCCCAGTTGGCTGGCTTTTTGTTGTACATCCAAGAACAGCTTAGCAAATAATTTACCCTTACTGAACTTGTTGAGATATCATTTTCAACAAATATGTAAAAGAGAGCAAGTTGTTACACTGTTAGGCTGATCCCAATAAAATAGTTTCAAATGGCAATTGAGCAATAATACAAAGGAAACAGGAGCCATATATTCATGGGTAGCACAGCACCATCTTGTGGGTATAAAATAGAGGAAAATAAAATTTAATAATAAGGCTGCCTTATGTTGCTCCAAACTATTGAACTGCCTAACTTTTCCTCTGGCCTTCTGCAATCTGTATCCAGACTGTATGCTTTTTATAAAACTGCTCAGCAATACATGTTTACATTGCACAAATACTTGTAATTGATAAAACAACAACATGCTGTTTTTCAACCGCTGTTGAAAAAACCATCACTGGACCCCACTCAATTCGTCAACTATCGGCCAGTTTTCAATCTCCCATTTTTGGGCAAAGTCCTGGAACGTGTGGTGGCCTCACAACTCCAGGTATTCTTGGACGACACAGATTTTCTGGATTCGGCACAGTCTGGCTTTAGGCCAGGACATGGAACTGAAACAGTCTTGGTCGCCTTAGTTGATGATCTTCGCTGGGAGCTAGACAGGGGGAGTGTGTCCCTGCTAGTTCTGCTGGACCTCTCAGCAGCCTTTGATACTGTCAACCATGGTATCCTTCTGGGATGCCTCGCGGGAATGGGCCTTGAAGGCACTGTTCTGCAGTGGCTCCGGTCCTTCCTAGAAGGTCGATCTCAGAAGGTGTTTACTGGGAGACACCTGTTCAACCCCACAACCTTTGTCTTGTGGAGTTCCTCAGGGCTCAATATTGTCTCCCATGTTGTTTAACATCTACATGAAGCCGCTGGGGGCGATCATCTGGAGTTTCGGGGTACAATGTCATATGTACGCAGATGATGTCCAACTCTGTCACTCCTTTCCACCTACTACTAAGGAGGCTGTTCAGGTCTTGAACCGGTGCTTGGCCACTGTGACGGTCTGGATGAGGGCGAACAAATTGAAATTGAATCCAGACAAGACAGAGGTACTCCTGGTCAGTCGCAAGGCTGAACAGGGTATAGGGTTACAACCTGTGTTGGACGGGGTCACACTCCCCCTGAAGACACAGGTTCGCAGCTTGGGTGTGATCTTGGATTCGTCACTGAGCCTGGAACCCCAGGTTTCAGCAGTGACCAGGGGAGCATTCGCACAGTTAAAACTAGTGCGCCAGCTGCGCCTGTACCTTGGGAAGCCTGACTTGGCCATGGTAGTCCATGCTCTAGTCACATCCCGTTTAGACTACTGCAATGCTCTCTACATGGGGTTGCCTCTGAAGACTGCTTAGGAGCTTCAAATGGTCCAACGATCGGCAGCCAGGATGCTAACAGGAGCAGCACTCAGGGAGTATACCACTCCTCTGCTGCGTCAGCTCCATTGGCTGCCAATTTGCTACTGGGCACAATTCAAAGTGCTGGCTTTAGCCTTTAAAGCCCTAAACGGTTCTGGCCCGACCTACCTGTCCAAACGCATCTCCTCCTACGAACCAGTTAGGACATTAAGATCGTCTGGGGAGGCCCTGCTCTCGATCCCGCCAGCTTCACAAGCACGCCTGGCAGGGACGAGAGACAGGGCCTTCTCAGTGGTGGCCCCTTGGCTGTGGAATGCCCTTCCTGCAGATATTAGATGAGCCCCATCCTTGCTGGCATTCCGGAGGAAAGTAAAGACCTGGATGTTTGAACAGGCATTCGACTAAGCAGTGTGATTGATTGACTGATTATTGGAACACGGAATAATGGATAACGAATTTGGATCTGATGGATTTGTTATATTGATGTATTGATGTATTGATGCTGATGTTAATGACGTTAATGATGTTAATGACTTGTGATGCTTTTGTTTTTAAATGTATACTGATTTTGTATCCTGTATATCTAAACTGTTGTAAACCGCTCTCAGTCGCCTAAGGGCTGAGAAGAGCGGTATACAAATAAAGTAAATAAATAAATAAATACATAAATGAAGACCACTTTGAAGAGAAGATTGATCAACTGGGGAAGGGAGAATGAGAAAGCTCTTCACTCTGAAAACATTTGGCATCCTGTTAATGGAGTTTCTCTCTAGCCTGGCACTTGTCAGGAAAAAGCATCTAAGGGCATGCTCTCTTAAGGTCTGCAGTCCCTCAGGTGATCCATTTTGTACCAATAAGCTTCCTTTCATTGTAGAAGTGTTCATATAGTGGCAGACAAAGTGATAAAGGTGCTAGATAGTCTGAATATTCTCTACAAAGGACCTCATCCTCCATATTTTTTAAAAAGTAATAAAGCAAATATCAACCATTTCGTAGATGTTCCATCCCTCACCCATTGCATCAGCTTTCCAACTGCATGTTAAAATTGCAGATTTGAACTATCAGGAAAATTGGTCAGATGAGGAGCTTTGCCTTAAACATAAAGATTGAACATTTTCTGCTGGTCACATTATACATTAACCAGAGTGAAAGAGTCTTCGTCTTATCTCTTGAATTAACTGAATAAGATGTGTTGGAGAAAGAGTTCTGTTAATTGTTGCCTTCCACAAGGATACCTTTGACCACTGCTTAACTGACAGGTAACTTTTCCTTTTGCCATCAAAGCTAACCTTTTAAAATAAAACCTCATTTACACCATGTATCACCAAGGAAGCTAAACTTTGATTTACTGTCATGTTTAATAGAAACTCAAACATCCTGGAAGGTCTTTCAGCAGCACGTTCAACACTTTGTGGCTAGAAATTAGATTCAGGGCAGTGAGGACAGGAAAAGTTCAAGGTCACACAGTCTGACTTTTAGATGAAAGAATACAAATATATACTTAAAGCAGAACAAATCAAAACAGTAGTGGAGAATTCAGCATGTTAGATCTTACACAACATACTTCAGAACATGTCTAAACCCCAAGCAGTAATAACATCTAAAAGTAAGAGCCAGTGTGGTGCAGTGGTTAGTGTCTTGAGCTTTTTTGTATGTGTCAGGAGCAACTTGAGATACTGCAAGTTGCTTCTAGTGTGAGAGAATTAGCCATCTGCAAGGACATTGTCCAGGGGATGCCCTGATGTTTTGATGTTTTACCATCCTGTGGAAGGCTTCCCTCATGTCCTTGCATGGGAAGCTAGAGCTGAGACAGGAGCTCACCCCACTCCCTGGATTCGAACCGTCAACCTGTCAGTAATCAGGCCTGTCAGCACAAGGGTTTACCCATTGAACCACTGGGGGCTCTGCTATCTTGAACAGTGACTTAGGAAATGTAGGTTCTAATCCTCACTGAGGTTGGATTGACCCTGCCATATAATGCAGTTTAAGCTGCATTGTAGTCTTCCTTTTGTTTTCCCAATTCACTTTAAGGAGTGAAATTAGAAATAATTTCCAGAGCTCCATTTGTGAGGAGAAGGTTTCTATTATGCTGAAACTTTAAAGGCTCCTGTATGTGAGTGGTACAAACAGGAAAGCTAGATAATGTTAGACTGTTTCCTATGATGTTTTGTCTTGAGGTTGCCACAGGCATAGAAACCTCATGTAACCCTCCAATATTCCCACTGTGGATGGAGGTCTCTATGCAATCCCTTGAATTAAGTAACATCAGGTTGGTGAGTGGATCAACAAGAAAACACCTGTTCACAGAAGGCTACAGAAATGAATGTATGCACAACCATAATAATAATAATAATAATAATAATAATAATCCTTTATTTATACCCCGCTACCATCTCCCGCAGGACTCGGTGCGGCTTACAAGAGGCCGAACCCAAAATACATCAGAACAAAAAACACAACCACAACAATACAATACAACAATAAATAACTCATAGCAAAGCAAAAACAAAAACAAAATATCAACGCAATTAAAAAACCTGGCATGGCCAAATGTAAAGATTAATTTTTTTTAAAAAAAAATGCTGGGTGTGACCAGGTGAAAAAGGATGGATATTTTGGGGGCTAAGTGGGTGTGCAGGCAATTCTAACCCTCTCGTAAAGTGCATTTGGGACATATTGCTTGGGATTCCTTAATCTAGAAAGGCACACTGGAACATCCATGTTTTCAAGCTTCTTCTGAAGACTGCCAATGTTGGGGCATGCCTGATGACCTTGGGGAGGGAGTTCCAGAGTCGTGGGGCTACCACCGAGAAGGGCCCGTCCCTCGTCCCCACCAATTGCATTTGCGATGCAGGTGGGATCGTGAGCAGGGCCTCTCCAGATGAATGAAGAGATCATGTGGGTTCGTATACGGAAATGCGGTCATGCAGGTAGGTGGGTCCTAATGCCATTTATTTCCTTTATTTCTATATTATTTATTTGCTTTATTTCTATACCGCATATTTCAGCCCAGACAGGCGACTCAATGCCATCCCATAGAAAATGGCTAGATTGGGGAATATAGCAATCCTTCAAAATATTAGTTAGGGTGAGAAAGAAGAAGGGAGTTTTGATCTGGGAAGATTAATGACCCTGTGGGTAAACAACACTAAAATGCATTTGGATCACTTTCTTACTATCCCATAGTGATTGCAAAACCAGATGCATCGAAATAAACCAAACTTCCTTGTGATAAATAGCCTACCAGGGTGAAAACCTGTCTTGATACCCTAAATATCAAGAATAGGATAAGGCAACTTTTTGGAGTTCAGGTAATTTTGGCCACTCCTTGGGATTTTTGAAAAACACTGCCACCTCTCTCTGTGTATCACTCTCTCTTTTTTTGCACATTTTCCCAAAAAGATTTTTTGGGGAAAAAAGGTCTTGTCCCTACAGTACTGCAAAGAAGCATGAACTATGCATCATGGTGTACTGTGGGGCAACTCCTTTTGAAAAATATTTTTGGGGTGCTGGGGGGTTCTGGAGGCTTCAAAAAGAGCCTTGAGAAGGCATCATTTTCCCTTCCTTTTTTAAATAGTCACAACAGAAGCAAAATTATTTTTGGTTACCAAGACTACCACCAACTAACAAACAATGATTTTTCCCTAATGTGTAAATTTACCTTTCCCTCTGTGTGCACAAGTGTAATAGTCAGTTGTGTAAGTTATAAAAAGCATATGGTTTTTTATATCTTACAGATTAATTTTTTATTTTCCTTTTATTTATTAATTATATGTCTCTTCAATTGCAACAGGGAGTTTTTAAAAAGTAAAGCCCATTAGCACTAGACTGCTTATTTCCATTTTTTTAGGAGACTGCTAAGACCAACCTCAGTTTTTATCCAAATAGATGTTTTCCAAGCTCTGCCAATTTTCATATTACATATTTAACAATAAGTGTTTTTCCTTTAGGCCCCTTCCACACAACTGAAAAAAACCCTGATTAACTTCTTTGAACTAGAATATATGGCAGTGTGGACTCGAATATCCCCGTTCAAATAGATATTGTGGGATTTTCTGCCTTGATGTTCTGGGTTATATGGTTGTGTGGAAGGGCCCTTAGAAGTCCTCTCTTACCTTTCATGGCCTATTTGTATCCCACCTCAGTGCTTTAGTTGAAATTCAAAATGACAGAAACTAAAGCAAAGTATAGGGTGGAATCCTGTTGCTTAGGTCCTTTGAACCAATTGTATAGCAGTTACCCATTGATTCAGTAACCAGTGTTAACAGCAGAATTTAGGTCATGATTTGCTTTAGATTCCATAGCGTATGAGTCACCATTAATGAGACATTTTGGAAAGGAGATGGTCATGTGTCTTATTTGACAGAATACAGTCCTCTGTTTGGAAGGCTGTCAGAGAACTATCCTTTCTTGGAAGATCTCTGCTATTTGAAAGGTGTCCAGCCCATTCATATGAAATATAATGCACCAGAAGGGAGGTCAAGATCAATGAATAAATCCATCAAGAATAAGCACCCGAAGAGGCTGGTAGAACTCTGTAGAAACCATTCTATTGCCTCCACAGTTATTTTATTTCTAATTTAATTACAGTAATCATTTCTAAACTTACATCTATACATAAATATGCATACTGATATATGCAAATCTTAGGCAGACCTAGGTTTTTTGGTGCTGGATATTCCAGTGATGCATAAATAATCATTTCAAAAGAAAGCAAAGCACACCTATCTGATCTCTACCATTTAGACAAGTACAATCTTAGAGAAAATTACTATGTTATATTTCAAGATGTAAAATCTCTCTTCTCAAAATAAAAAAGGGGAGAGACATGTTTTTATCCTTGCAAGATTATCACTGATACAACTATTATGAAAAATACTTCAGAGTCAGTAGAGCTGTAATAATGCAAAAATATCAATGTGACTTCAGATTGTCGGTCATAGAAATTTATTACGATGTTCAGTAAAACAGGTAGTGTTTCCATGTTTAAGAGATTACTACGAAGTATTATTCCTATGTAGTGCTTAATAAATCTAACTCTGCATTGTCTATAGGATAACCTTAATCCTTTGGGAGCATGATGTAGAAAAGTACAATACCTGATGTTCCAGTTTCCGGTTCTCTTGCTATTTTCCTCCTAGTATGATGTTTCTGTTGCCATACTTCAGTTTTACTTCATTTCAGAGCATAAGGAGTGTGGTTTAAACACTCCTACCTAGCATTCAGTGATGTTTATAGGAGGCAGCCAAATGTTTTCCCTCCTTCACCTGTAATTGAAACTGTGACTGGACAACATTTGCTTTGTCTTGGAATATTTACATACAAGATATGTTTCATTCAGAGCCAACTACCCATAAAATTTCCTCATTGTTGTGTCAGTTAACCATGCTCCACCCAATTCTTTTGACTTTATCTGGCTGCAATTTCTTTCAGGTTACCTAGCTTTAGATCAACACCATCATCAGTTTCCCAAGAGTGTGATGTTGACCTTGGATGATGATTAAGCCTTGTCAAAGGCGTGGACTTCAGAGTCAGGCAATACCAAAGTGGGGCTGAGCTGGAAAAAAAACCCACATCCATGGTAGCTTATAATACAGATATTCCAACTGAATTCTAATAGAAACTATGTTCCACCAAGCTGAGCTGAACTCAGTTGGAGAGAAGAATGGTAGCCTGGCCATGTATAAAATCTCCAAAACCATCACAGCAAATCACTCAGCTCTCCATTATTGGACTGCAACTCTCAATATTTTTTTTACTACTGACTATTTTGGTTGGGGATTCTGCCCACCATACCCACTGACTCACTATTATGCAGTCCCTTCAGAGACAAAAAATGTTTTCACATCCCTGCTTTAGGGGTCTATTCCACTGGTACTTCTATTTTGCACATCTGGGAATGCAGACTAGATTCATACAAACTATGCAGGTATTATTATCAACATGATTTTTATGCCTATACTGTACATATAACCATGCAGGCAAATCAGTTGTAAATCAGAACATTTTTGTTTAACTAATTTGTCAGCCATGAATTTCCCATGTGTAAAACTAATAAGGAAGAAATTACATGGGAATTGGCATTCTCTACTCACAACCACTTCTTGTTTTTTGTTTTGTTTTTTAAACTAGATTGAAAGAACATTTGCCCTAAATATCCTTCACACACATTACTCTCTTACTGGAGTCTCTTCCTGAGCCCTTGAGGAACTTGGATCAGTAGTTTAGGCTCACAAAAAGTAATTGTTTATGATGGAAGTTGTAAGTGATGAGAGAAATTGATTGACCTGAGGCTATATAGTGAGCCTTTAGCTATGAAGGGACTCAAAGGCAGATCTTTTTTATGCAAACACATACTGTGCCAATAAGTTATGGTCCCTATTTATTTTATCTGGGAAAGGACACAAGCGTAGCTTCAGTCACATGAAAGGAGCTCACTTTTAAAATGGGGGATATTCAGGGCTATTCAGAGAGTTCATGAGTCTTGGGGAAGATATGGTTGCAACTTTTACTTGTCACCTGCAAGAACACATGTATGTAGATCTTCTGTTGCATAATATGGTGAAGATGTAGGGCAGGGGCTGGTGCACACAGAAACTGTGGAAGTGGACATTCCCCAACTATCCCTTTCTTTAGACAGCCCTCAAAGTATTGTCTGGTCTAGGAAGCTGATCTGCTTGATGAGTTGTTTCACTCATATCAATGAGCTCAGAACAGTGTATGTTGGAGAGAGCAATTGGTTCATGTCCACCCAAAGAGTTTTACATGAATCTTTTAAGTCCCAGGCCGGTATCCTAATGTGTTTGGAACAGTAGCTCTAAGCTGTGATATGACACCAGATCAAATACATCTCATCAATCAGGTCCACTAGCTTCCATCTTTTTCTGGACTTAATTAAAAGTTCTTAAAACACCCTTAATGTCCTAAATATTGGGTGTAGGATACCCAAGGACTGCCTTTTCCAAAATATGACTCCCTGAACCAGGCATGTAGCCGGGGGGGGGGGGGGGGGGGGGGAGGGGGCTTGGGGGCTTCAGCCCCCCCCCCTGAAATTCTCATGGTGGTGCGCAAGAAGGCCTTACTGGTACAATATTTAAACTGTTATGTTTATTCATATCATGATCTGATCACCATGCTCAATATATCCCATATGCATGGGGGTATTGGGATAATGATACAAAAGGTTTGCTAGGGTAGACCCTCTTTCACTCAGACTCAGCCCCCCTGAATCAAACTCAGCCCCCCCCCCCCCCCCCCGAATCAAAATCCTGGCTACGGGCCTGCCCTGAACTTTGGCACCCTAACTGCAAGCCCTCGTTTGGGTGTCCCTACCAAGTTAATTGTAGTGGTTAGGCAGGGTGTTATTAGGGTCAGCATTTAGTTATGGAGAGGTAAAATGCTTGAATTCTTACTCTATGCACGTTTATAAGCCTGCAAGAATTTCATGGAGTTACAGTCTTGGCTTTTTCAAAGGACAAGAATAAAAACAGTCAGTGACCTAACTCCTATTGCTAGTTCCATATAATCAATTAGATTTTCTTACAGACTGAGTCACAATTCAACAGTTGATTCATACAAAATCCAGTACTTCTTAGGATGCAGCAATGGCAATTATAATGGAATTGTAATGCCTGGATGTGACAATATTACTCCAGGACAACTTCTGTTGAAAAGCGGGAAACTATAATTAAAAGAATGCAGATAGTGACTGTTTACTTTAACAGTGGTCATTAACAGCAGATGATGAGAAGCACAAGCATTTTTGCAGGAAGGATTATAAAGCATTGAAAAAAGATTTTGGAGGCTATCACTTCCTTAATGACATTATTAAGAAGTTTGGGAACTGCTACCTGTTTTGTCTGATGACTGGTGCAGTAGAAGGGAGAGCAGCCAGCTCCAGAAAGTGTGTAGTTGTCACTGGACTGAACAATTTTGAATTTGACTGAAGTCTTTAGGGAATCTAGATTTAGAATGGGATCAAGTGCGGTAATATAAACTTGCATTCTCAACCTCCCCCCCCCCCTTTTTTTTTTTGAAATTTAATAGCTTTAGCTCAGTTAAAAGGATCTGCCATGTGTTACCATGCCACTCCAACTGCTGAAAATTTTGGCTGTCTGACACAGAACTAACAATCTTCTCAAGCTGAATTTGCCCTAACTTGCAGAAAACTATTGGGAGTCAATAGAAAAAGCTGGCAAATTGCTAGCCTTCAGGCTCAAGTGTCTACATACTCATAATTATAATGCTAGAGAGACAATGCTAGCCGGTTGTATGTCACACAAAAGGCAATTAGGGCAATTTAGGCAATTTCATCCAGCTCTTTAGTCAAGAGAACATGTTCTGACTGAAACGACAACTTCAGGTTTTCTAGGTCAGGTAGAAATCTCATCTTTAGATGAGCAACTTCACAATTCCATGCAAGTTTCCTTTTCCTCACCCCAAAAATTCAGGCAAATCAGGGGTGTGATTCGGGGTTGTGGGAATGGGGGCCTTGTGCCCTAATTAGAATTCTTAACCCCCACCCCATAAGAGGAAAACATAGCACATCAGAATTTCCCTTGGAGATCTGAAGTTTCCAGACCTCTCGTTGCCTATCACTGGGACACTGAAAAAATTATGCAAACTTTTTTGCCATTTGACATAATTAAACTAAACTGACAGACAGAATCACATCCTCATGAGTGCCTGGACCTACCAATTTTGCACATTTAGGTGCAGGACATGGCCCTTTTGTACAGTAGTGTTTCTTTTCTTTAGAAACATAAGAGAGGAAAAGGTGTAGCTGCTGGGGAGAGCAAAATGGAGACATAAATTGTTATTATGGCAACCCTAAACATCCAAGTAATCTTCTGGCACTATATCTTTGTTTCATTGTTATTGTCTCATAGTAGGATTTTCATAGGAAAAGACAATCAAAAGAGGTTTACCATGCCTCCTTCTGCACAGTACTAAAAAGAGTTAGTTATGGTGACCCTGCTATTGTCTCTGAGAGTTCCTCTGCCAGTTTCACCTCCCATTACTGCTGTTGCTCAGTAGATGTTTGGTCCATTTAGTCTGGAGCCTCAGCAAAAGCTTGTCAGAAGTGGGAGACTATTCCAGAAGCATTGCTGCCATCAGTGTAACGTCATGCTTCATTCAACTCCACCATCATGGAAAGGTGGTGGGATAAGAATTCTAACCCTCACCCCCAATAATCTTCCTTCATTTCCCAAATCTCTAGCATTACAATAATTTAAAATGTAAGGTGATGGTTTAGAAAAGGGGCAGGCAAAGTTGCTAAGGGAACATGAACACAGCAAATGTAGTTCCAGGTTATCTTAGACCCCTTCTATGCTGCCATATAAAATCCAGATGATCCAAATTGGATTATAAAGCAGTGTAGACTCATATAATCCAGGTCAAAGCAGTTAATCTAGATTATCTGATTTGACAATCTGGATTATATGACAGTGTAGAAGGGGCCTTAGATAGCCTTGTTTAACCTGGAATACTGTAGTTGGAAAGGGGGAGATGTTTGTGGTACATGTATGTGTTATTTGGCCATGTATGAAAAAGTGAATGAACTAATGGACTTTGGGGAATAGGATGAGAGGGATTTATTTTTCCTGCTGACTTAGCCCCAAACAAGTCAGAGCACCTTGTTAGACTTTTCAGATCAGTCTACGTGCTGTTTTGCATGAAGAACATTGTGTCAGCTTGATTTTTAAAATGCACTCAGGGTTCATGACAGTAATCAAAGTCTTCACTTCTATTTCCCTGAAGTTAATCAGATTCTTAACGCCTGTTATGGAGGAAGTATTTAAGAAAAAGTTTCAAAGTGCTGATTATGTGACTAAAAGTTTCACATGGCCTTGTAGTTTGAGGTAGATATCCCACCCTAATTCAGTTTAGTTGACTAGTCTAACCTCTTAGAAAGTATAATCTGTAGAGTCCCTTTGCACTAGAGCCATATTTTGTAGCAAGAAGTGCTTTTGAAATTGTTCTAATCCAAATTGTGGAATTCCAGATTTTCTATCTTGTTTTAGGAGTAGATACAATGCATTCACACATTGTGCAATTTTATTTTTTATTTTTAGAATTTAATACAAAGTGCATGGGATTCCCTTCTTATCAAGCTACCCTATGAGGAGAAATTGTAGAAATCAGAACGGAGGGAGAAATTAAAGAATTTACTTACTTTACTTAGGTGATCCCTCGTTGTCCGAGTAGGGTAGTCTTCCAGGGTCAGTGTCCTAGCAGTGGGTCTGTAGGTAACTGTGGAGCCCTATTCTTGATCTGCATCTTCTCCCGCAGTGAGGACATTGGTTTCCAGGTGGAAGGCGGTCCTGGTCAGGGTTGGCTTGACGCACCTTCCTCTTGGCACATTTCTCTCTTTCACCCTCCATTCATGCCTCTTCAAATTCTACAGCACTGCTGGTCACAGCTGACTTCCAGCAGGAGCGCTCAAGGGCCAGGGCTCCCAGTTCTCAATGTCTATGCCAAAGTTTTTAAGGTTGGCTTTGAGCCCATCTTTAAATCTCTTTTCCTGCCCACCAATATTCTGTTTTCCATTCCTGAGTTCAGAATAGAGCAACTGGTTTGGGGATACGGTTGTCAGGCATCTGGACAATGTGGCTGCTCCAGCAGAGTTGATGGCGGAGGACCATCGCTTCAATGATGGTGGTCTTTGCTTCTTCCAGCATGCTGACATTTGTCCGCTTATCTACCCAAGAGATTTGCAGGATTTTCCGGAGGCAACACTGATGGAATCCTTCTGGGAGTTGCATGTGATGTCTGTAGACAGTCCATGTTTTGCAGGCATATAGCAGAATTGGGAGGAAATAGCTTTATAAACAAGCACCTTTGTATCCCTACAGATGTCCCGCTCCTCAAACACTCTCTGTTTCATTCAGAAAAATGCTGCACTCGCAGAGCGCAGGTAGTGTTGCATTTAGGTGTTAATGTTGACTTTGGTGGAGAGGTGGCTGCCAAGGTAGCGGAAATAGTCAACATTTTCTAGTGTTACACCATTAAGCTGTATTTCTGGCATTGGAAAGGGATTGGCTGGTGACTGCTGGAAGAGTACTTTGGTTTTCTCGATGTTCAATGACAGGCCGAGCTTCTCATATACTTCTGCAAAGGTATTTAGAGTGGCTTGTAGGTCTTCTTCTGATGTGCACAGACAGCATTGTCATCAGCATACTGGAGGTTCTATAACAGATGTCATAACCTTGGTTTTGGCTTTCAGTCTGCTGAGGTTAAATAGCTTGCTATCTGTCAGATAGATGATTTCCGCTCCGGTGGGAAGCTTCCCATCAAGAAGATGAAGTATCAGACCAATGAAGATGTGTGGGCAATAACACATCCCTGTTTGACACCTGATTCCACCTTAAATGTGAGGAAAAGGTCACTTTGGGAGCCACTGCTGTCCAAGACTGTTGCCATCATAGCATCATGGAGGAGCCGCAGGATGTTCACAAATTTGTTAGGGCACCTGCTTTTTTGGAGAATGGTCCAGAGAGCACTGTGATTCAATGTGTTGAATGCTTTTGCAAGGTCAATGAATGCCATGTACAGTTGTTGATTTTATTCCCTGCATTTTTCTTGGAGCTGTCGTGCAGCGAAGATCATGTCCACTGTTCCTCTGGAGGGGTGGAAGCCATTCTGGGATTCTGGGGGCGGGGTGTCTTCTGAGAGGGGTAGAAGGCAGTTTGCAAGGATTCTTGCGAGGATATTCCCAGCAGAGGTTAGAAGGGAGATACCTCGATAGTTTCCGCACTCTGTTCTTTCCCCCTTTTTGAAGAGGTGATGATGGTGGCATCCTTGAAATCTGCTGGGATTTTCTCAGTCACCCATACTTTTTCTATGAGCTGGTGGAGTTGTGTCAACTCAGGTCCTCCCTCTTTAAAAATTTCAGCAGGGATCCCATCAAGTCCGCTGGCTTTGTTATTTTTTGTTGGCTGATGGCATTGCTGACTTCTTCCAAACTAGGCAGTACTGCAAGCTCATCCCTGGTTTGTTGTTGCGGGATTTCTGAGAGAACCTCTTTGGCCACATTGGAGCTGCGATTCAGGAGGCTTTGGTGGTGTTCTTTCTAACATAGTGCAATTGATTTTTTGTCCTTCAGAAGTTTGGTTCCATCTGATCTGATGAGCATAGAGGCTGTATGCCACGGTTTCTTGGTCCATAGATGACCTTTGTGGCTTTGAAAAATCCCTGAGCATCATGGGTATTTGCCAAGTGTTCGATTTCTTCAGCCTTCTTTGTCCACCAGATGTTTTTGAGTTCTCTTGTCCTTCTTTGGACCTCAGCTTTTGCACTGGCATAGATCTTTTTCTTAGCAGCACAGTTGGCATCTCTCTGCCATGTTTGGAATGCTTTCCTTGTCAATTAGCTGTTGGATCTAGTTGTCATTTTCGTCAAACCAATCTTGATGTTTCTTGGTTTGGTATCTCACCCCCCAGGGATGAGAAAGGTGGTATATAAATATTGTAAATAAATAAATAGTTTCTTTGCAGTCTGTGATAATGGAGATTTTCAGTTTGTTCCAATGTTCCTCAACATTCTCGGGGTGTTCTATGGGTAGATGGTCTTTGAGTGCTGTTTGGAAAAGGGCTCGTTTGGAGTGCTTGGGTGTTCATTTTGCACCTTGTCTTTCTTCCTTGAAGTCTGTGTTTGGGGGTGATCTTGAAAACCATCGTGCATTGGATTAGCCTGTGGTCTGTCCAGAAGTCGTCAGCACCTGTCATGGCTCTTGTGAGATGCACGTCATGACGGTCTCTGGCATGTGTGATTACGCAGTCTAAGAGGTGCCAATGCTTTGACCAGGGGTACTTCCATGATGTCTTGAACTTGTTTTCCTGGCGGAAGAGCGTGTTGGTGATGACAAGGTTGTGTTCCGCACATTTGGTGAGAAGCAAAATGCCATTTGAGTTGCTGTTTCCAACGCAGTCTTTTCCTATGGTCCCTGGCCACAGGTCGAAGTCTTGTCCGACTCTTGCATTAAAGTCCCCCAGGAGGATGATTTTGTCCTCCTTAGGTATCTCTGGTAGAACAGTATCCAGCTGACAGTAAAAAAATTTCCTTGATGTCTTCATCAGCATCTAGTGTTGGTGCATAGGCACTTATGATGTTTGACTGTTGGTTTTTGGCAAGTTCAATTCAGAGGGTTGAGTCATTCCTTGATGTCGGTGGGTGCTTCGGTCAGATGTTTCACCAGATCATTTCTGATAGAAAAGCCAACTCCTTGCATTCTTCGGTTTTCTTCAGGCAGTCCGTTCCAGAAGAAGGTGTAGCCACCTTTTTCTTCCTTCAGCTGTCCCTATGAGTAGAAGTTGTGGAAACCAGAATGGAGGGAGAAATTAAAGAACAGTTATATGAATGTCATATACAGTTGGCACCCTGTATCTATGGATTCTATAAACGAGCCATGGCTTGAAAATATTTAAAAAGAAATCAAAAAAAAAAGCAAACCTTTGTTTTGCTATTTTATATAAGGGGCATCATTTTACTATGCCATTGTATATATGGTAATGGGACTTGCATCCATGGATTTTGGTATTCATGGGGGATCCTTGTTTTGGGGGAGTTGCATATATTATTTTTGGTCTAGGAGAGGCCTTTTTAACAACAGGAAGTCATTCTTTGTTCATTCCTCTAGGTCTGAAATGGTCCAGGATGCAAAATTCCCTACACATACCTTGAAGGCATTTGGGGTCCCAAGAGGGCACAAAGCTAGCCCTGGGGACTGCATGCTTTCTATAGGTTGCACCCTACCCACTCCTGTCTACCTCATGCTCCTTCAGTTAGCCTGCTGCCCAAACATGCAGTCTAAGATGCTCCACTTTCATGATTGAAGTAAGAATTCGGCTACTCATCTCTTTGGATACAAGGATATTCCTGTTCTTCATTTCAGAGAGCAAAATACCTGCATTTTACCAAATTCAGTCATATAACTCAATTTCTGACATTTCTTATCATCATAGACACAACTTAAATTATAGGACTTTCTTATCATCAGACACAGTTTTATAAAATAATCTCACTTTACTTTCTGGGATTTACAATCAGGTGGCTCCTGAGCTACCTCTTACTAGTGATGCTAAGTCTGTGCTATCCCAGATCTTGATTTTTCAGTGATAGAGCATGAGACATAGGGATCATGCTTTGGAAGAGGTGGCCGCTCTGATGTTATAAGGGTGATGTTACATGTGTTGTCATTTGCTTCAACCACAGTAGCACAAAATAGATTTTTTTCCTACTAAAAACAAGCCCCAGGTTTAAATAATAAGGAAAATATATGCACACACTTAGAGTAATAGAATCATAGAATCAAAGAGTTGGAAGAGACCTCATGGGCCATCCAGTCCAACCCCCTGCCACTTCTCAAGACAGCACTCTCATATTGAGATCCCTTCCTCTTGCCCTGAGATCTTTGAGCTCTACTAAAAGTTGCCCTGAGAAGCTCTCAGAAGGCCCTGTTTAGGTCCCAATTGCCTACAGTGGAGAGTTAAAAATGCTTTCCATCACTAGACTGGGAATAAATAATAATAATAATAATAATAATAATAATAATAATAATTTCCCACTTGCTGTACATGGATTATCTAAAGCTTTACGGAAAATCAGAAACTGAAATCCAGTCATTGACCAACACAGTCAGAATCTTCAGCACTGACATCAGTAAGGAGTTCGGCCTAGACAAATGTGCCACAGTGACATTAAAGAAAGGGAAAATTACTCACAGCAAGGGCGAATGAAGTTCCATGTTTTGGTGGTTTTCCAACATGAAACTGTCTAAAAAGCAACAAAGTTGCATGCAGGTCCTGTGATCTGCATAGCCCTTCCCTAGTACTTTACTCTGGTCAAAAAACCAACAATAGCTTGAAGTGATGGGAGATTACATGAAAGTTGGAGGAAGTGAACCCCCCCCCCCCACAGAATTGCTCACATCTGCTTTAGGGTTTACATCTGGTCAGAATTCACTATAACAGTTTCCTCTCATTATGAAAGATATCAGCAATAGCAATGTCACCTACCATCATTTTTTATCTTATTCTTCCCTCTAATGGCTGTTTTGGGAAACTGTATTTCATAAGCTCTCACTTCATTTGTGACATTGTGGTAAAACGTCTACCTGAAATAGACTATTTTCTAATTTCATTCCATACCTTTTCTGTAGGAAATGCTTATTAAAATGCTGACTGGTGACTGCTTGTATATTAAGATGTATAAATGTGCTCCCCAGTTTAATACAAGTAGCACATCCAAACTATACTTTGAAATAGGCATCTATACCCTCAGTCCACTTCATTCTCTGTTCTCTGTATCCCATAAATGGCATAATATGAAGATATTGAATGGTAGAAAAAAAGAAAAGAAATGACAACATTTTGCATGGTAATGATAATTTTAAGAGCTGATAGATAGTATTTTAATTTTTTAAATGTATTTTAGTGTTCAGCAAGGTAGTTTCTCTTATTTATTTTGTGTTCACCAAAAGAAATACTAAGCTCTACCAGAATGTCCTAGCATACACAATGGGAGTGAAAATGTCATTTTTAAAGTTCTACTTGCATATACAAAAAACATAGAAGTGTTTTAGTTTTCTGCAGAAAATATAAGCTGGTGCCTCCTGCTCCTGACCAAGCCACCTATGTTGTTAACAGCCAAATGAAAGGTAGAAATCTGTTGGGTACATTTCCAACCATAGAGGTGGAATGATAAACTCTCCACATCTTTTTTTAAAAAATAGTTTTTATTTGGGGTTTTCTTTGTATTCATATAAGTAAAATAAAAAAGGGAAGCAGTATAATTGGAAATGGGTTTAGGTAGGTTTTGGGTAGATAGGGTTGGGATTGCGGATTACTATGTTTGGGTCTCAGAAAAGTAGAGAGGGAGGGGAAAATAAGGTAGGGGAATGCTTGTAGTCTTCCAATCTTATTCTTCATGGTTGTCTAATAAACTCTCATCTCTTTTTATTTTCAAAATGTGCTTTTACTTTTCTTTCCTCTTCATTGAGACTGTGTTCCTTGTACTTATCTAATTGAGTTATAGTATTATCATTCTTTTTTCTAAGTTCATATAGTCTTTAAATAGTTGCCAATCCGTTATTTTCTTTTGTTTGCCTGAATTTTTTGTCAATAGTTAATCTATCCATATCCATAATTCCCATGACTCTAATTAACCATTGGTTTTTTGTTGGTGTTTTTCTTTTGTTCTCCAGTTAGTTGTGTATACAATTCTTGCTGCAGTTGTTAGATAGTTAAAAAGGATATATTTGTGTCCATCTCTATGGCCATATCTGCTGGTACTAATAGAAAGTATTCTCGTTTCATTTGAATTTGATTTTAAGTATCTTCTGGGATATTTACTGGATCTCCTTTCAATATTTCCTAGTTTTTCCACAAGTCCACCACATACAGTAGAATGTACCTTTTTGGGTTCCACATTTCCAGCATTTGTTCTAAATATTTTTATAGACGTTTCCTACTTTTTGTGGGGTTATGTGCCATTGGTCCATCATTTTTACCAGTTCCCTTTTAAGTCTATTGATAAGTATATTTCAGTTTCTGATTCCACATACATTCCCATTCCTCTAACGTTATTGGGCAGCCCACTTTATCATGGGTTCTTTTATCTGCTTCATTTAGGATGACCATTCCAAGAGTATTTTATATATCTTTGTGATAGTTTGTGATACTATTATTTTATTCCAAAAGGTTTCTTTGTTGGTGAACTCTATTTCTTTGTCTTTATTAAAGTATTCTTTAACTCCCCATACCTTTTGAACATACTGGAATACTACATGAGTTAGGAGCTCTATCATGGTGTACTGGCTATATTGTTGGACTACTAATCTATCAAACTCTCTCAGCTTCAGAGGAAGGCAAAGCAAACCGTATTTGAACAAAATTTGTCAAGAAAATTTATAATAATAAGTTCTTCTTAAGGTCACCATAGGTTAGAAATTACTTTTTGGCACATAACAACATCAACATGTGGAACCTGTAGTGACCATCCATGGATACATCCTATCTGGTCTTCTGCCATCATTCTTCATTGTTGCTGTTACTCAAAGGTATGATCATTTTCAGTAGCTAATGTTCCACTTCAGTTAATAATGTTGACTTAAGGATACCTGTTGGTGGTGACCTTTTAAGAAACTGCTGTCCCCATTACATGGCTATGTATTTTGGTTACTTTGGTTTATGGTAGCCTTCTAAATATTGAATACAAGTTTCTTCTATACAGTACATCTCCATCATTTGTTCAGGTTAAGCTATTTTTCATCTGTATTGTCGAAGACAATATTTTTCTCTTCTTTGTTAGAACACCTAGCAGGGTTTGTTGAGGTATCTAAAATGACGTCAAGATCCCCCATCCATTAAATCTCTAAGCTCCATAGAGGATGGGGGGAAAGACATTCTCTTTTTCTCTCTTTTGTACCTAAGAAATTGCTTAAACTAGCAGAAAAACTACAAAACTGAACCAGTTTCTTCCTCATTCTTCTTTGCTTCATTCATAACGTGTAATCTGTATAAAATTCTGATTTTTTTTGCCAGCAGATGGTGCTAATGTTTCATATAGTGCAGTATATGTCTGAAATGTGAGGGATAGCTTGATTCTTCAACAGGTTTTACTATGAATCTGTCTCTCCAGCACATTCTGAGCCATTTACTTTGATAATGCAATGTGCAGGCCTGCTTTCAATAGCTGGAGAGAATGATTCACTGGCAAATGAACAGTATGTTTATGGGCTTGTCTGTTTCTTGCCAAGCACCAGAGGCTGCGTGGAAAGAAAAATGGGAGGAAGGAATTGTGCCATTTGGGAGAAAGAGCAAGACAGGTGCAGCTTGTTTCATGGAGATGAACTAAGCAAGAAAAGGGTCATCCTTTCTGCACACAGTCACTGAAATGTACCAACAATGCAGTACGGAGAAATAGTTTTACCCTTTAGATCAGATCTATAGATTAATGTTTAAGTTGCTAGTCTTCAAAATAATTTATCAATCTTTATTTCTTACTTTAAAATAAACACATTAGTTGTATGTTGTGCTGGTGATTATTGTTGTTGTGTGGCTCTAAGCTATTTCTGACATATGGAGACCTTAAGGCAAACCTATCACCTATTTTTTGGACAAGATGTGTTTAAAACAGATATGCCATCTTCTTCCTCTGTGGTGAGAAAACATAACTTTCCCAGCATCACAATGTGAGTTTCCATGGTTTGTTTCCTGGAGTCTAGTCCAACTTTCAGTGCACCATGCCAGACTGACTCTGTGTGTTGCATCTTCATTATCATAATCAATTTCATTGTGACTGTCATGGTGATGGAATCTCCTCTTCGGGCTGGATCTGTAAAACCCATTAGTCACGGGCCTGGTATTTGTATCATTTGTTTCTTTTGTGCTTTCATTTCATACCATTCATTCAGATAGCACGAAACAGTACACCCCTCCTCCTCGTGTTTGAAAATATTGATGAAAAAAAAAGGTAAGTGGGACCAGTAACTATTTGGTTGGCTGATTTTTGGTGCTCGGCTGTAGTCCCTGGTGATAACTCTCCTTGTACATTGATCAGTTGCTTCCCAAGTGATGGTCGATAGTCACTCATTTATTTCATTGCCTGTTGCCAAGAAGATGAAGATGAAGGACTTTCATGATCCTAACATATCATGAATACAAACCAGTCACAAATGTGTAACTCTAGGTTAGGCATTCTATCTGCTTAAGAGGAGTTTGTCTTTGTCATGTATAACATAAAAAAAACAATCAAATTAATTGGACTTGATAACTATTGGAGGGAGTTCCAAGCTGTCTTTTTTCCTCGAGGCACATTTGTTTGCCCATTAGAATTTGTTGACCATATAGACATTTGTGTTACAGAATTATAGAAATGCACACTTGGGTAAAAGTCAAGGTGAGAGGAATGATCTTGGAAAAGGGCCTTTTTCACTGCAGCCGCCAGTGGCCATGCTGTCTGGTGGACTTTGAGAGTTGTTCTCAAGTAAGTAATCCTTGCAAACTCTGAGCTAGGCATTTAGTTCTCTTTTGGTCAGCAAAAATTGAGCCTTCTATCTTGTATGAGCAAATGTTCTTTCAGCTTGTTCAAAGCAATCATTGTGGCTATATACCTTGATATGTGTAGTTTCTGACTGTATGAATAGGGTTGTTGCTCTTGAAAATATCTGTATAATGCTAGTGTTATAATAAATTACATGACAAGTCAAGGCAAGCTAGCAATTTCTATCATTTTCTCCTCTTTTTTAAAAAATCTTTATTTTAGATTTTCTGTGATACTTTAGAAAAATTTGCAACCCAAACCACACTTACTGATGACAAAGTGGGATTGGGATTCTGTTAATATGAGCATGAATATTGTGTATCTAGTGATAGATCTTGCTGTGGGAAAAGTTCACCAAGAAAAGTGTCACCTGGAATAATCAAAGTTAGTTGTTTAAGTATGTATTTGTATGTGAATAAATGGCTGAAAGCCGTGTTTCAACATTTTGCTAAGTCCCAGGATGAAGAGGCAATGACTATGACAGGTTGAATTCTTCAGGCAATGAGATTGTTTCACAGTTAGTCAAAATACAATACTCCAGTGCAAATCACATGTCAGGGTAATAGTTCAGATCAAGAAAGACTGAGGAGAAATGAATCCTTTTCTTGTACCTTTTTCATTGTTTAATTTCTCAACTAACCCTGTTTTTCCCCCTTATGTTGTGTTGAGGAGGGGGCAGCAGTGAGTCACAGATGCCATAAGTGAGATCAGTGTCTCTCCTCCCTCCTTATTTGAGTCTGTAATGAGCTGAATGGACTGTCTTTTCTCAGGCTGATTCTTTTTGAAAGCAAGCCACATAGCACTAGTTCTGTGTTTATTTTCTCCTGAAATTAGGGCAGCCTGATTTTAATTGTGAGATCTACTATATGTATTTGTGCAGCTGTCATCAAACATCTATAGAACTGTATTTGGATATTTGCTCAAGATCCAGCGGCCTCTCTGTTCCCAAAGGGATTTTTTTATTCATGCAAGAAGTCTCTCTGTTTCACTGACTTACAATGCTCAGAAGTGCTCTCATTCAATGTGTGGGTTATGCATGCTGCTATATGCTGAAGCATTGTGTTATCTCCAGTGGTAAGATTTGGTCTACAGCAGTGATTCTTAACCTGTGCGCTGTGGTTAAAAATCAGGTTAAAAATCTGATCCACAGCCCTTTTTCCTCTTTATTTATTTATTTTATTGTATATATTTTATTTCTGCTCCTTTCATGCCACCTGCCACTCCTTCACTGACCATAGCACTGATGTGGTCTTTCCAATGCAATTTTCTGAATCAGCACCCCAAACAGAATCTAAAATTGACCAAAAACCGATTTGTATACTACTATTGGAGAACGTTTCCTGGTCAAAGTGTCCCTGGTCAAGTTGTCCCTAGTCATAAAAAGGTTGGGAACCACTGGTCTACAATTTGAAACTTTTGTGTGCTGCAATATTCAGACTTTCTTCATTCTCAAAAAGAAGAATGCAAAGAAGCCCATTACAGTGGGCTCTTTGTATCCGCAGGTATTTGATTCCAGGATCCTTCTTGGAGGCCAAATCAATGGATACTCATTATATATAATGAGTATCCATATATGTTCCATTATATATGATTATATAGTAAAATGTTGTCCCTTATATAAAATGGCAAAATCAAGGTTTGTTTGAGGGATTTTGTTTTTGTTTTTAAAAAATCAAGTCATGTTTGAATTTATAGATGCAGAAACCAAGGATATGGAGGGCTGAGTACTGATAAACTGTAATCATAGAAATAAAGAATGCCTACTTGTTTTACTTTCGGTACACCAAACATTGAGGGCCAATACATTACATCTCCTTTGTTGATAATCAGCAACTGTAATCAAACCATTTCCAAAGATTGGTGGTAAACCAGTCTTTTATTGTATGGTGGCTTATAAAAATAATCTTTCCTTGGAGACACAATATATTGGTGGCTTTTATTACATTTTCTATTTTGTGTCTACTTCTGGTTTATGGTTTAAGTCTACTTGTGGGTTTATGGGTCTGCTTTTAAATGTCTACTATTAAAAGGCCCCCAACAGTAAGGTTTGTGAGAATTCCTCTATATGAAGAAAGCTTAGGGGTATCTCTTCAAGCATCAGTCCTTTGCTTTTTCATACATAAATATATACTAATTCACAGTAGTTTGCTTCATTTCAAATTTGGGTAGCACTGAAAGTGCTAAACTGCTTGTTAGAATAGATTTGGCATATTTTTACAAATATTGTTAACTATGAAATATTCAGGTTTATCCAATAGTAGTCTAAATGAAGAATTAGATTTTATTTGCTTGAAAGCAAATGTTGTCCTATATTATTGTATAAAATCATAATATGGCCAGAAAGATCGAAGTAAAAATATGAATGGGTGAATGTGTTTATGACTGGAAATGCAGTGTTTTTACTTTTACTTCTTATAGGTTCAGGAAGCATCTATGAGTACATTTCTTCAGTACAACATAAAGTACAGTCAGGATTTTATAGTGGCAATATTTTGTGCCAGCTGTGTGCAAGGAGTCCTGCCCACAAAACAGGACAGCCATGGATTGGCCCAGAAACTAGAACCAGAAGCTTATAGCCAGCCCTGCATATGCCAGAACAGTTTGATATTGTTCTGATTATTGCTGGACATCTTTGTCTTCTTCTTTGAGCTGCAGATGAATCACAAATATACTAGTGGGTCCTGTCATATAGCCTTGTTAGGGAGGAGCAATATTGTCTAAATAGTATATACCAGGCATGTGTGATTCATTAAAAATGGTTCTAAACTGTGTCCAAAAGTAGGGGGAGCTGGTGCTTTCTTTCTTAAGTTCTTTCCAAATTTTGAGGGTTAAAGTTTTGGAACTTTAATGAAACTTACGAATCTTCGTAAGTACTTTGTTAATGGCAGTCATGATTGCGCAATAGGGAAAATTAAACTGACCTTGGGAGACATCCAAATGTTACAGAGCCTTTACAAAAAAAAATGGGCAAGTGATTCAAATTCGAAATTCCCCCCACCTTTCCTGCATGCCTCAGAACTCACCTTCATATGGCCAAATTTAATTAATCAAATCTGAGTTCTGATCTAATCCAAAATTATTCATCAGCCTAGTAAATACCCTGCTGAAGTCAGTCCCTAAATTTCTAGCATAGCAGTAATTTCAGATTTCATTTGAGCCTTTCAAAATAAAGTTATGCACCTAAAGAAAAGGGATAAGAAAATTTAACATGTGAGAGATGTCCTGTGTGAAATTTCTGACCCATTTATTCATATAATCTTTTTTTTTTTGCACTGCTATTCTTCATGTTTAACCTTCTACCCAAAGGTAAACTGGGGGAGTCTACTGTGTTTTAGGCACATTGGTGAGATACCAATAGACTCTTTAAAAAATAAAGATATTTCCTTTGCATTCTGATAACTTTGAGATGAATTATTAATCAGGCCAGCCCAAAACTGCAGGTCATATATGTTTAAATATAAAGCAGATGTGCGACTGTAACATGGGATGGATATATTAATGGACAAAAACCTCTCATCAGAAGCTCACAAGCACTTTTTGGGCTTTGTATTTGAATAACTTATTGCAAATGATGGGCTGTCATCTCTAAGAGGCTGTGAACACTCACTCTCTGATTTACTGTCCTTCATGAAAATTTTTTGCTCACAGCAATAAGAGTTTGGCATCCACTCTAGCTCTGTTTGCTTAAAGAGGAGAAAAATCCTCACCTTCCTTGCATAGCTTCCAATTGCTTCTTTCCATTATCTTCAATACTTATCTGTCTCCAAGAAATCCTACAAGTGACAGGTTGGGGCCTGCAGGTGGGGGAACCATCTTATTCTACCAGGAGGTCAGAAGAGGGAGAAACAGTGTTTTCTCCTCTCTCTCCCCCCCCCCCCGCCCCGCTTTCATTCAAGGCTTGCTACAGAACAGAGATAAAAGCCACACTCTTATATAGTCCCATATAGTGTAGTACTTTTGAATATACAACTAGCCACATCTGGGCATTGATTTATTCCTTAGATTTACCACAGAGTCACTGCAGCCCACTGATAGCCTGATAAAAGAAATGAGGGATCAGGGAAGAATCTGGCTATGTCCTTTGGGAATTACATGCTCCATTGATATTTGTTGTGATCCTTTAGAGCAGTGCTTCTCAACCTTAGGTCCCCAGATGTTTTTGGCCTACAATTCCCAGAAATCCTAACAGCTGGTAAACTGGCTGGGATTTCTGGGAGTTGTAGGCCAAAAACATCTGGGGACCCAAGGTTGAGAAGCACTGCTTTAGAGGTTCAAGCAGGTAATGTTATTTTTTATCTGGCAATGGTAACAAAATGAGACACATTTCCAATCCCTCTGCTTTCCACCAGGCATGAGGGAAGCTATAACAACTCTTTGGTTGGTCCTGACATAAACACAATGGCCAAGTTCCTATATTGCAGAGCATAGTGTAAATATTCAGGAAGCATCTCTCCATTTAGCACCCCCCCCCCCACCTTGACTCAACATTTAGTCACTGCAACCCCCCACCCCCATCCCTCAGTAATTCAGTGGCTGGTGTAGAGCAGGTGGAATGGAAAAGGATGTCTCAATAGTTGGGTGCAAACTCATGACATGATTCACTAAGATGTGCAGGGGTTATCCAGAGGTCTCAGCAGATGATGTAATCCATCTCCAATATGACATTCTAATATTTAAACCTGGCTATCATGCCCCCTCTTAACTTTCTCTTCTCCAGGCTAAACATGTCCAGTTCCCTGTACTACACCTCATAGTACATTGTTTTCAGACTTTTCACTATCTCGGTTGCCTTCCTCAGGCCACATTCCAGCTTGTCAATATGCTTCCTGAATTGCAGCACCCAGCACCCAGAACTGGACCCAAGAAAATATTTTTCTTGGGACTATTTGTTCAGAGAGGGTTAGTCATTATCTTACTCTTAAACTGAGCATGAGACGTGTCCAAGGTCAGCTGGGGGTTTCCATGGCCAAACATGCGTTCAAAACCTCATTGGTTCTCCCTAAAAACCTTAGTTGTTCTTAATGAGATTAGAGGGGGACTAATGTGGTCATACCATCATAGAATAAATGCACTTCTTTCTATGTTAACTTATGATCTCTTTCCTAAAGATTCCTATTCATTGTTACTGACAAACAACAAAACATCCAGTTGCAAAAAAAGCATTAAACTGAAATTTCACATTAAATCTACATTAATTCCAATTTTCTCTTTGGATAACTCAGACTTCCAGTCTCTGCATAGACTCTGCATAGCCTCTACATAGCATTTTTCTTTTACTGTCTGAAGCTATTTAATCAAAACCAGGTCTTATAAATTGCTGTGGATGAGGCACATCTGTTGTGAAAGCTTGGAGGATCAGGCTATGTGGCAGAAGCTTAATGCATGCCACTTTGGGGTTTATTTGCTACCAGAAAGACAAGCAAGCTTTACTATAATTGATTTAAAGGTGTGTGTATGTTGTATCTGTGCTAGTCTACTGCCTCAAAAACACCAAATATATTTGTAGCTTCCTTAGCAGACAAAAACATTTCATGTGGGCTAGGACTTTATGGATGGACTCCATCCTATTTCATTAGGCACGTGGAGAATAGTCTAACTTCCTTGATATAAATGTAGAAGAAATTAGGTTTTCTCTATAAGGATTCAATTTGTGTGTTTATACAATGATGTATGAAGGAATCTTATGGACACACTAATTAGCTCTTTTGCCATGAACACTAGCCATGCCTTCATTGGGCACATGTTGTGCTATAATGAGAACGTGACTTATATGAATGCAAATGTATGTACATTTAGTCCCTCCACTTGAAGGGGGATTTTTGGCCAATAACTCCCAATACATGCATAGCAATATTCCCATATCCCAGTTCTCAGAGTTATGAAAAATCTCAGTTTGAGAGCAAACATTTAGCATTTTTTTAAATAAATGAATTTGATGTCTCCTGGTCTGACACCCCCCTCCCTCCGCCACCAAAATCATGGTTACAGTTGGAATATAGCATTTATAGTTTATACTTATCCTACGAAATCATGTCTCTCCTGTTCCTGCCTTGTATTTTAGTTGTTAATGGAGTGCCTTTTTTCATTGACAGGAAAAAAAAATCAGGGTCGCCATATATTTCCCGTTGTTCCAATACTGATGGATCCTTTCTGCTGCAATTGCAAAATTTATGCAGCCACATTGCATGAGGGGCTGACATTCTCTCCTCCTCTCTATTCCCAAGCAGGATGAGGATGTTTTTACTCTTCTTTTCTTTTGCCAAATATTTTTTCCTTACCTTTATAAAATATTTTGCCACAATTGCACAATTGCAGTAAAAATAAACTTGAAAATAGGAAAGGTGCACATGCTCTGTCTATTGTTCAGAAGGTGAGGTTAGCAAGGAAGTGTGGAAGAATGATCACAGCATTGTGTATCATCAAATAGTATCATAGTGCAATTGCAGAGAGGTGAGACTTTTTTTTTGTTTCCATACCATTATGTTTCCATTTGCTTTAACAATGTGATTGTTGTGAGACAACAGACTAATATGATAAAGTCCTCCTTTGTTTAAAATATTTTAGCTTTTATATTCCTTTGCTGCGCAATGGATGCCTTTATTTAAAAATAGCATAGCCATTGAGAGAAGGACAGAGATATATACATTTATCTCCAGCTTAGAACTAAAATTTGTGATGGGATAGGGATTACGGAGAGCACAAAGTTAAACGCAAGAGAAACTGTTCCTATGTGCAAAGATATGAGAAGAAAGAGAAGACCTAACTCATGCTTTCAAGTGATTTCAAGCTCAGGTATTAAAGCTGAGCTTTTCTCCCAGCTATCTGAACTGTTTGAAGATGTAGGATACTTGTAATTGTTCCATAATACTGGCTGTGTTCACAAGTAACGAGAAACTCTGATTTATTCATGGGAACTACCTCTACACGCTGGGTATCCATGGTGGTGGGGGCAAAGGGTTTTTTCCCATTCTGGAATCTGACATTTATTTATTTTACTGTATACAGGCAGAAGGACATCAGCAAGAGTATTAGTGTGTCCTACTGAGAATCCAGATGCCAAATTCAGACTGTCTGCACTATTCTGAAGAAACACCTTCTCAAGACAGCAGGCAGCTCAGAGGAATGTTTCTGATTGATGATGATGCTTCTGAAATTTTTATAAAATTTGGACACATTAGAAATGCAGCAATAATATAAACACAGTGGGATAAATTCATAAATAAAAACTTTGTTGTGAAATAAGGGGCTTTTGTTACCGAAGTATATCCCCTGCTTTTAACAATCTAAGACAGTAGGAGACAGTTTACAGCAAGCTACCTGTGGGAGACATGAAGATCTGTTGAGAGGAAGGAGGAAAATGAGCAGCACTTTCAAAAAGCCCTTCATTCCCACATTCCTATCTTTAATTTATTGAGAAAATAAAATATCTAGTCCTTTTAAAATCTGACACAGGAGTCAAAATATGTACCCAATAAAGTAGTTTGCCATAGATCTATTAGATTTATTTATTTTATTTATTTATTTATTTATTAGATGCACTTATTGACCGCCATTCTCAGCCCTTACGGGCGACTCATGGCGGTGTACAGTACACATAAAAAGACATAAAAAGACAGTTACAGAGGCAAGTATCAACAACATATGACTATACCACAAATACAAACTACATAAAAATCCGCTTCGTCTCTTAGTAGAATCATAGCCAGTCTCATTTTCCTTATACCATTCCAGTTCTCATTACCGTAATGTTGTTGCTTAGCACTTAATTAAATGCCCTCTCGAACAGCCAGGTCTTAAGGCTTTTTCGAAAGGACATGAGGGAGGGCGCCTGTCTGATGTGTGCCGGGAGAGTGTTCCACAGCCGGGGGGCCACCACCGAGAAGGCCCTCTCCCTCGTCCCCGCCAGCCGTGCCTGTGATGCAGGCGGGATCGAGAGAAGGGCCTCCCCAGACGATCTCAAGGTCCTCGTGGGCTCGTAGGCCAAGATGCGGTCAGAAAGGTATTTTGGGCCGGAACCGTTTAGGGCTTTGTAGGCCAAGACCAGCACCTTGAATTGGGTCCGGTAGCAAATCGGCAGCCAGTGGAGCTGGGACAACAAGGGCGTTGTGTGCTCCCTGCTACCCGCTCCAGTTAGTAACATGGCTGCCGCCCGCTGGACCAGCTGAAGCTTCCGGGCCGTCTTCAAGGGCAGCCCCACGTAGAGAGCGTTGCAGTAATCCAGGCGGGATGTGACAAGAGCGTGTACACCGTGGCCAAGTCAGACTTCCCGAGATACGGGCGCAGCTGGCGCACGAGCCTAAGCTGTGCAAATGCTCCCCTGGTCACCGCTGAAACCTGGGGATCCAGGATGCACTTTGCACCCATAGAAACAACGTTATCCATTTTATGTATCCATCTGCCATTAAAGTCATTAGTATGCATCCATAATATTGAAAGGACAGCATCTGTAAGTTATGATAGCTCTTCAAAGCAGCCCAGTAGTGTAGTTTTGTTGTTCAGCTTCCTGGTGTATTGGTCTTTTGCACAAAAGGCAGGAATGTCAACATGAATGCAACCGTAGCATTGATGCAATGTATTAAGGTTTAGACAGCAATTTTATGGGATGAATGGAACCAATGAAAGCAGCTGCAGATGGAAAGACTTGGAGGTTTAGTACATGAGGCAGACAAGTTGCATTTATAGCAGGATTACAACATCTTTGCCTTGGACTTATTATATGACACAGCTGTTTTCCCATTGTTTTTCTGGTGTCAGGTGCATTGAAAGTTACTCTTTTACAAAAAAAAGGGTAATTAATGAATTATCCAGTTATAGTCACATAGCCAGACTCTTCTTAGGGTGGTTCCACATAGGGCTTTAATCCATTCCCAATTGGGTTTCTTAAACCTGATCGGTCCTGGGTTGAAGTCCACACACCTTTCCCAACACCTGCACTTTCCTGGGGCGGCGGATGTCCATATGCCCTGCCTTTTAAAAAAATAACTTACGCAGCCAGCAATTCTGTACTGCTGGAGCTCTCCTGGCATGTAAAAATGGCATGCCAGGAGAAGGGGGGGGGGGGCAGGAGCGATTCCCCCCTCCCCTTCTCCTGGCCTATCACTTGTATATGATAGGCCAAGAGAGCTATGGCAGTATGATAATGGTGGCTGAGAAAGTTATTTTCTTTTAAAAATATTTTTAAATGGGTTTTGGGAGGGGATGAAGGCTGACTTGGGCTCCAAAAAACCCAAGACTGCTGTGTGGATTGGGACTGGAAGTTGTGCGACATGATCCCCAAGCCCAATCCACACAGCACCCACAGCTGGAGAGACCCAGGTCTTTCTAGGTGTCAAATTAATTTTCCTGCTTTGTCCCAAAGGAATTCATTTTTACCTGCGGCATTGTTTGGACATCCCAGGGCGGGTGTGCCATTTAGGCTCTATCTAGATGTCCCCTCAGCTATCCACTACTGGCTGTCAGTCATTGCTTGGCCAAGGTGGGATAAGAATGGGAGCAGGAGAAAGGTGAGCCTGTTGGGAAAGCAGGGTCAGGGGGTGGGGTGGGGTGGGGAGTGGGAGATGATTTACAGTCTGCCATGAAAGAACTTCAGGAATTCATTCATATAGAGATATATGATCCCCCCCCCGCCCCCCAAAAAAAACAAACCCTGGCAGAATTCAAAATTTAAGTAATGCAAAATGTATTGTCAAAGGCTTTCATGGTAGCATTCTCTCCTAACATTTTACCTGCATCTGTGGCTGGCATCTTCAGAGGATCTGTTGGCAGTGTGCCAAGTGGAGTGTATATAATATAATATAATATAATATAATATAATATAATATAATATATGCACTTATATATACACTCCAATTGCCTCATTGTCAACAGAATCCCTCAAGATGCCAGTCACAAATGCAGGCAAAACTTTAGTGGAGAGTGCTACTGGAACATGCCATACAGCCTGAAAAACACAGCAAGTCAATGCAAAATGTCTTTGATGTTAGTAAATGTGTAAAGTAGCTGATATGTAAAATGTAAAACGAATAGCCCAACCTCTTTTAGACACCAACTCAGACCAGATCAAGTGTAATCATTTCATTTTTATGCTTTTTTAAAAAATAAATTTTATGGATTTTCAGTCTAAAATGAACATTTACCCACATATATACAATCACATTAAACACTGTACATTCAACGATACAGACACAAATACATACACAGACGATAAAGATAGCTGGAACACTAGCCTGCTTGGGTGTACTCCTTCACTTTATAAGTACTTTTCTTCATAGATCTTTAGCTTAGGCTAGCAAGACAGAAGAGGAGAGAAGAAAGGGGGAAAAAAACAAAACAAAAAAAACACCAAAGTGGCCTATAACCTGGACCAAACACAAAACCTTAACACATACGTGGACCTCCAGTTCCTCCCAAGCTGATGATAATTTAATCATTTGTATTCAATTCCTTCTTCTCTTCCTTTTTCCTCACCTCTCCTCTTGGGTTTTCATCTCATGTCTCCGTTTTCCTTCTTGAACATTACCTCTGAGCGTTTATTAGAGTTTACTAATATAGATCTCATTGTTTTCTTTTTTAATATAGTCTAGGAATTTTGTCCAATCTGTTTTTTGATATGTTTCATCATTTTGTGCCATTCTCTCAGTGAGCCTGTCCATGCTTAGTATGTCCATAACTTTCATATTCCATTGTTCCTTTCTAGGTATCTCTTTTGTTTTCCATACTCTGGCAAGGATAATCCTTGCCGCTGTTGTCATGTAGAAGAAAAGTTTGTCTGTGTTCCTATTCATTTTACTGTCTGTTATTCCCAATAAAAAGGCCTCCGGTTTTAATTTGATTTTTATCTGTAATATGTCCTCTATTTGTTTCCCTATTTGGTACCAGAATTCTTTGACTCTTTTACATTTCCACCACATGTGGATAAAGTTCCCCGTTTTCTCCTCACATTTCCAACACTTTCCTCCTGTTCTTCCTTTATTTATTTTTGTTATTATTTCTGGTGTTAGGTACCACCTATAGAATATTTTGTACCAGTTTTCCTTTATTTCTGCTGCATATGAGTATTTCAATTTCTTTTGCTATACTTCTTCCCACTCTGTCATGGATATTGATCTATTTACGTCTCTGGCCCATTGCACCATATTTTATTTTATTTGTTCTGTTTCCGTATTTCATATTAGTAGTTGTTTATAGATTCTACTTATTATCTTTTTATCTATCTTTATCACCTTATCCCAGAATCCTTCCGTTGTTTCAAAGCCTGCTTTTTTGTCTATGTTAAAGTTCTCTCTAATTTGGAAGTAATGAAACCACGAGAGCGTTGGGTCTAACAGCCTTAGTTCTTCCTGTGATTTGAATGTTACTTCTAATGTGTTTATTTTTATCAATTGTTTATATACTAACCATTTGTCTCGAGGTAGTTCTTTTAAGTGGTTAGCTTCATTGGGCGAGAACCATAATGGTGTTCTTGTGTATAATCTTTCCTTATATCTATTCCATACTTGGATTAATCCAGATCTTATCGAGTGGTTTTTGAATTTTTTCTCCTTCTCTGCCTTTCCTCTCCAGAGATATCCGTGCCAGCCCTTAACTAAGTCAAACCCTTCCAGGGTTAGTAATTTCTTCTTCTCTAGAGTTGTCCACTCCCTTATCCAATCCAGGGCGGCTGCCTCGTAGTATAATTGGAGATTGGGTAAAGCCAGTCCCCCTCTGTTTCTGTCATCTGTTAGATTTACGAAGCTTATCCTGTGTTTTTTCCCCTGCCATATAAATCTTCCTATATCCCTATGCCACTTTTTTATCATTATTTTGGATTTCAATATTGGTAGGGTTTGAAATAAGAACAAGACCTCCGGCAGTATATTCATCTTTACAACGGATATTCTCCCCAGCATGGATAGGTTCAGATGTTCCCACTTCTTCATCTTTTTATTAATTTCTGCCCACTTTTTTCATAATTATTCTTTATCAATTGTGTATTTTTGGCCGTAAATATTATTCCAAGGTATTTTGTCGACTACTTTAATTCTTGATATATTCTGTAGTTTTTATGCTTTTGAATGTTGAATTAGGAATCACACTATGTGAACACATGCCCCATGAAGATACACAAGTTTGTTGTAGCATTGCACAAAATACAGATAAATTCTGGTCATTGCCTAAGATTTAGTTTAATGTTTTGGATAACCTGGAACATGGGTGTGTGAACTGTATGATTTATCACATGCTGGGAACCACTTTAGAGTTCTGAATTACTGTTATTTTGTCTTAACCAAAATTTTCAAATATATAGTTTATTGGCAATAAATAATGACATACTTCAAAAAATTAAGGAGTGCTTGTCAAGAGAGGAGAAAGGTGAACCATACATGTTTATAACTCTCCTCAGAAGCCTGCACTGATTTTGGGTGGATCTTAATAATAACTAAAGTGTTGCAACATAGCTTCACAAAATCACTTCCTTACAGTGACATCCTTCCCCCTAATTTGTCTAGTTTTTGAGTCCCAAAACCACACAGTTAATAAACCACAAAGGAAGGGGGAAACCCCAGCTTTTGTGACACAACCCAGAAGCCAGACTAGCATACTAGAGGCATAGATATTATTTGCACTCTCAGAGGAAATTAGAATTGGTGCTGGGGGAAAAAGCAGAGTGATAGAACCACCATAGTTCTCAGAAAGAATGGTGGAAGGAAGAAAGATAATTTGAATGGCTCTGTACAGATGGAAAAGTGGCCAGACTAACAGAACAGCCACCAGAAGAAATTACCCATGTAAAGCATGCCGGAGATGACACACTATATATACAATAAAAATGCTATATACTGTACTTTGTCAACAGCCTAAATTCAAATATATGTTGACATTGGTTAAAAAGAAAGGGAACATTTGCGGTTAATTTTAGTCGGATGAGAAGGACAAGACATCTTTGTGGCCTGGCTCAAAACTATTAAACTTAGGAAGTGTCTCATGGCATGGGGAGTTACACCCTTAAAGAAGCCCTAACATTATTTAAAATAAATAAATTGAGACCACTTAATGCCTTTCCTCCAAATTCATTCCTGGTGAATGTTGCTATCAATTTCAAATAGTCCAAGAGACATACATATTGGATGAAAACAGCCATTTTTCTGATAAACAATACAACAATTAGAATAGCTACATTAGAAAAGATCTACATAATTGCATTACTCAATTGAGAAAATATATCTTAAAAATTATAAACTATTAGTTAATGAAATCATGCATGAGCTATAGTAAAATTATAACAGCTGAAATAAGCCAATCTTCAAAATAACCTATGGCCAGTGATTAGTGATCCCAAAATATGTGGATTGCTTTTTCTGCAAGAAGATCCCAAAGTAGCTAAGAACAATCTTTGTGACCACAGAACTATGCCACTACAAGAGTTTGCCCTTCTCATTGTATTTTGAACAATAGTATTGTGATTAACTGAATTATTAATTGACTACAACAGTACAGCTAATGAAGTAATAAACTTTAAGCAGATTTATTAATTTCACTGTCAAAGGGCATGAAAGGAAAACATAAATTAGCAGTGGCTCACCATATTCTTTGACCTCATCCATCTAGCTCTTTCACAGAAGAGCCAAACTGATTTGACTTCTTTTAAATGAAAGTGATGGCATACTGTGATAAGGTATGTATACACTTCCTCAAGGCTCATAACAAAATGACAGAACCATTTTATTTATTCATATATTTATTTATTTAGGGCATTTATAGCCCGTCCTATTTAGGGCATTTATAGCCCATCCACCTACGCAGAGGGACTCAGGACGGCTAACAACCGGCACAGCACAGTGCCCACAATAAGAAAAGCATAAATATACATAATATAATGAAAACAGTATAAAACAATATGAAAACATTAAAACACAATTCATGGACATACCTCTACCAGTTATCAATTCTTCTACTCACATTTGGAGGTACTCAGAGGTTCAAAGTAGGGTAAAAGAGCTATCACGTTACTACAAATTCAACCACTGGAGGAAAAGCCATCAAACATGAGTAAACAATGTGATGCAGCATCTAAAAAGCCAATTGGATTTTGGGTTGCATCGAAAGGAATATAGTGTCTAGATCGAGGGCAGTCATGGTGCCTCTCTATTCTTCTTTTGTCAGACCTGACCTGGAATACTGTTTCCAATTCTGGGCACCACAATTTAAGAGAGATATTGACAAGCTGGAACATGTCCAGAGCATGGTGACTAAAATGATCAAAAGCTAAGAGATCATGCCCTATGGGGGCAAGATTAAAGAGATGGCTATGTTTAGCCTGCAGAAGATAAGGTTGAGAGGCGACATAATCACCATGTTTAAATATATGAAAGGATATTATCAGGAAGAGAGAGCAGGCTTGTTTTCTGCAGCCCTGGAGACTTGCGACCTCATCACATGAGGTTCTTTGAGTGGCATGCATTGGTTCATCTATATTTTTATGACAGAGCCCCACCAGCTCCCATCCCATGATGTAGAACAAATTCCGGTGGGGCTTTGTCATAAAAGTATAGGCGAATTGGCGCAGGTTTCTGTAGTGGTAACACAGGAGGCTTCCTGCGTTGGATAGAAGTCAAGAGAGGGGGTGGGGTGAGTGGCAAACGTTTTCCCTCATGGGATGGGGACTTGGGTGAATCAGGCTATGCAGGGCATGAAGAAATGGGTGTCCCCCCCTCATGGGCACCTCCGTATTGCCACGATGTGTGGCAATTCCAGTGGCCCATCTGATGAGGTCATAGGACTCGGAGCAATGAATTCAAATTACAGGAAATGAGATTCCACCTGAACATTAGGACGAACTTCCTGACTGTAAGAGCTGTTCAACAGTGGAACTCACTGCCTCAGAATGTAGTGGAAGCTCCTTCTTTGGAGGCTTTAAAACAGGAGCTGGATGGCCATCTGTCAGAGGTACTTTGATTGTGTTTTTCCTGCATGGCAGGGCGTAGGACCAGATGACATGTGGTCCCTTCCAACTCTATGATTTTATGATTCTTAGCAGTGCTGTGTATTCTTTGCCTAAAAAGTTATTGGTCATCTTGGAGTTGGAAACAAACTCTGTTTGATCTTCAGCTTTTTGAATAAATCACATCTTTGTTGCATTAGAAGCAAATGCAGTGACAAGTGGCAAGAGTTTTCTGGAATAGGAAACAAATGAAACATTCATCTGGCCTCTTCATCTTACTCTCAAGACTGGCTGTACTATACAGTAAGATAAAACAGGGTGATTTGAGGGGGCAGGCTGTTGTGCAAAAAAGATACAGCAAGGACGTTTATCCCTAGAATGGAGATTGCCATTTGGTACTCTAGGCAGCAGTGCCGACAGTTATGGATAAACCTAATCATAGGAAATAATAACTCTCCTTCCTTGAAGGGATGAGCTGTTAAATCTGGACCATAACATTTTACTACTAATGAGTAGTGATGTGTGTGGCATTTGTTTTTGTTTTGTTTCATTTGTTGTTTCTTTCCTCTTGCATCATTTGTTGTGCACAAAATGGTAATGCCCTCTAGGGTACAAAAATAGGCCTGAAAAGGAAAGAAAGCATGAACAATTACTGTCTCTTTGCCTTATTTTCAGACCATGTGGTGCTCCTTATGCGGACCCACTGAACATTACTGTGTGCTATTTATTTGACTCTGAGCCCTGCCTGTTGTGCCAATAGGAGGATAAGAACACCATCAGCCTCACCCACTGCCTGCCTTGCCTCACCCGCTCTGCAGACAGAGGGGAAAGCATCACAGAAATACTGGTTTCTTAAGCCCTGTCTTTAATCTCAGTTCTCTTCTGCAGATGGATGGGAAAACATCTTAAAATTACTGGTATTTTTATTAGTGCTTCTAATCCAGGTCATAATGAAGGATATAAGGACAACCCATGCCATTGCCAAAAATGATGGGAAGGGGAAGAGAATTTTGTCCCCATTGTCACCAGTTGAAGAAGAAGTGAAAAGTAGGGGTGGGCACTGGGCTGTGTGTGTAGTGTGTGGAGCATCTTTGACATTTGGAAGGAAGGAATGGTGCCCTCCTTGCCCTTCCTCCCTCCTGCTACTGATCCTGGAGAAGTTAGCGGGGAGGGCCAGCAGGGGGAAAGAGGGAATGTTTTTAAGATTTTATTTATAGAGAGAAAAAAATCCATAAAAATCAGATGATTACCCAAATGTTATAAATCTTGGTGTTAAGAGTGGCCGATGTGCCCTCCATGTGTGATGATTTTCAGCCCTACTAAGGGGAAGGGGAGCCTGGGAAAGCCACCCATGTTGGCCAATGGTCCAAATCTTTTTGTTGTTTTTTTTGGACCTGGAACAAAACAAAAAAACCCTCCTTTGGAAAGTTGCCTGTTTTCAGGAGAGGTGCTTAAAAATGAAAACAGGGCCTTACGAATGAAACAAATAGAAAGAGATAGCAATTCTATACAAATGCAAAGACTCCTAATGAGCACACTGTCAAACTCACAAAAACTGGAAAATGTGCACAACCAAGGAACAGTAGAGTAGGAACACACAATCCTGAAGAGACTGAAAAAGTTTGCTTTTGCCTGAGTCTACTAAGTAAGACAAGATTCTTTGCCCTGCTTTTCTCTCTCTCCTGCTGAGTTTGCTCTCCTCTAGTAACTAATAGACTAATGGAGGAAAGAGAAACTGGAACATTTTAGAAACAGCTGAAAAACTGGAATGATGGAGCATTAATTGGGATTGTCCCTTCCAAATTGGGAGAATTGGAGGTATGCATCATGTAACTCCTGCAGGTATACAGTGTACAGTGCTGAGAATCTGATACTTAATGTAGTTAATTTTTAAAACACACTTCAAGACCAACCTCACATATAACTGGGGTAGAATACCTGAATTAAAAATTTCACAGTGAACAGTTAAAGACCCCTCCTCACGACAGCATGCAGATTCACAATAGTTTCTTATAGTTACATTAAATTAGAAGGACTATAACTGAATCTCCCTCATGGTGTGCACTTTGGCTGCAAGGACATTAGTTGTACAGGTACTGACCTAAGTGTTTGTTTAGTTCTTGTGTAAAACCATGTCTAACATGATTAATGCTATGAATGGCTTTTTCTTTACAACCAGGCATTTTTCAGGAACATGAAGTAGTCAATCAACAACTCCCCTGCCCAACTTGCTCCAGCCCTCATAAATCATACTTGAGTGCAAATATAACTAAACAAGCATTTTGTAATCAGAACACAGAGAACTGGCTAGACTCAGTAACAGGCTGCATAGCTAACTGCAGGCAGCTTTTGAGGTTGATAAGAATTTTTGGTTGTGTTTGTGATTGATTTTCTTGTCTCTTTAAAACAAAGAAAAAATAACATCTTTCACATAGCATGACAGTTGTCTAAGTAATGAGGCACTGTCCCCCTACATTCCTAAGTTTGTTTTAGTAGTGAAGAATATATGACTAAATATTACCACGTTGCAAAACAGGTTATAAATAAATGAATACATTTCATCAAGCGAGAACAGGCTGGCTTCATATATGCCAGCAAGAAAAGGACCCATATCAAATTGCATGAATGCAGATGGGAAAAAAGTTCAACTAGAAATACATTTTACCATTTTGAAGGGTAACTGTGGCTAGATGAGTTGTAGCTATGTGCATTTGCTCAGTGCATCATCCACATGGTCTGAGTCTTCTTCTTTTGTGTCTTGATCTTTAAACCAGATTTGAAGTGGGCAGTCTTTTAAACAAAGAATGTCTACAACATGATTATTTCTTACAACACAGAGACAGATAATATAATTAGCCATGTTTTAAATCTGAGGTAGATTTACGCTTTTCCCTCTGTTGCATTTCCAGGTGTAATAATATGTTTCTGCTTTCTGTATCTGATGCACTTGAGGGTGTACTTCTAATCAGAAATAATCAAACATGGCTCCCCCAATTTCAATCAAAATTTTAGTGGGGGGTAAAGGCTTTAAAACCTCTCCTGTATTCCACAGAATGAGTCTTTCCACTCTCATTAATTATTACACTAGTCTACTTAAGATGTCCTTGAATCCCTGACCAAAAGTTTTGATACCTATCCAGCGTATATAACACTGCATAATTTGGCTGCTAGAAGTCTTCAAAATGTGATTAACTCAGAAAGGAAAATATTTCATTGTTCCCAATTCTCCTGTAAATACTGTGCTGTTGCACGCTGGGCCTGAAATAATATCTGTTTACAGGGCGTGCCTTCTGTATGCCCAACAGGACGCCAGGGTGCCTCAGCTGAAGGGCCCCTTAGATTTCCCAACACAAAGTTCTATTGAGGCTCAAAATAAGTTCAACAAAGTTCTTTATTTGGGCTTAAATCTTCAAACAAATGAGTTAAATGCTTTATAACCTTGGAAAACTGCTTCCTCAATCTGCTATCAAGGGCAGGCAACTGGTGGTAAATGGCTCCTTTCTTCCTTAGGGAAATCTTCTGACGCCTTCTTGGGCAATCTTTCTTTACCTTGCTGGTGTGAGGCCCCTACTCCCAGCTCCAAGCTACTTTATGGATAGCCCAAGTGGTCCCTTACCCAACAATGGTTGTTGTAGATCTGCCAAGCTAAAAGGTGTCCTTTAGATTTACTCCACGAAGGCTGTAGGAACTGTCCTGATGCCCCAGCAAAGTCTGGCTGTATTCCTCCAGCAAAAGCTGTGGAACTATCCTTTTATTCCCCCTGGCAGAGCTGTGAGTAGTGAAGCCTTTGTGCACGTGGGAAAGAGAAACCCACATGTCCTGCTGTTAGGCTTCAAATTGTGAGACTGAACAAAGGTCCTCCTTTGCCTCCAAATCCCTGGGAAAAGACTCTAAAGACTCTAACGATGATTGCCAGGTTGCTGGCCCTATGGCCACAACCTGGGAAAGCTACCTGATTGCAAAATGCATGGCTTAAATAAATTCATACAAACTAGCAGTGCAAGAAAAAGAAATTCAAATCTCCTGGCATTGCCATGCAAGCACATATACTATTGCTTATTTTCTACATTCAGAAACAATGGAATTATTCTTTTGACTGATATTATTTTGAATGGATGGAATCATGGAGATTAAGGACCTCTTCACATGGCCTTTTTGTGCTGTGCCATTTACCAGCAGTTGTCGGCGAAAGGGAAGGTGCATGGGGTGACTCATGGCACCCCATGCATCTCCCTCTTTCCCCCATCATGTGTTGGCACCGTGTCCCCATCAGATGGGAGAAAGGATGGCAATGCATGGCATTGCAAGTTGCCCCATGGCCCTTCCCTCCATCATAAATGGAAAAAGGGAGGAAAGTGTGGGTAGCACCATCAGAGCTACCCAAAATACACTTTCCTCCCCGTGGTGGAGGAAGTGCCTTTTTGTGCTTCCCCTCCACTTTTGGAAGAATGTGGGTGGGGCCTGTTGTGCGTCATGTGATGGCGCACGGCAGACCCCATCTAAACTATGAAACAAAGCAGCAAAATGGGGCTAAAATGTCCCATGTGAAGAGTTCTTAAATGAAGTCCTTGATTCAATCATACACACATACTAAAATAACCAGTATACCAGTATAAGCTAGAGGGGTACAAATACGAAGGCTTAATTCAGGAGTGGAATTCAGATGTCATTAGACTACAAGGCCTAGCAGTGCTGAGGGTGTGATCAAACAACACATGGAGGCCACAATGATTCCTATTTTTGACTGAAATCCACTATATTCCCAATTAGTAGAACATTATGAATTGATTAAACACACATTAATGTGTTCACAATGACTCATTAATCCTACTTTATTTAGAACAAACATTTGAATATAGGCCGTGGAATTATTGCTAAGAAATAGCTTCACTGTGTAATCAATCATTTTCACTGGATCAGTATTTCCATAAATATTATAGTAACATTATATGGTGTCAAAGAAGAAGAATCTATCTCACTGAAAGCTGCGTAAGCTTATATTATAAACCATAGCTTTCTATTTGTTTATAGCTTTTTGACTCCGTTATATAAATAACGGAGGAAATAAGTGTTAATAAACTGGGTGAACAACTGAATTCTAACACTTAGAAGAAGTGTTCCTTTGAAATACACAGCGGTTTGTGTAAGAATTGTGTTATTTTTTGGGGGGATGTACAATTGGCTCTCTGTATCCATGAATTCTATATTGATGGGTTCAACCATCAATTGTTTGAAAATGTATTTCTGCAAAATTCCAAAAAAGGAAACCTTGATTCTTCCATTTTATATAAGGAATGCCATTGTATATAATGATATTTGAACATCAGTGGATTTTGGTATCCCTGGGAGGCTCTGGAAACAAATCCCAGCAGATTTCAAGGGCCAGCTATACTACTACTATCCATTTATTCAGTGCCTACAGGGTTAATTCCAGATAAATGTAAAAATAATTGAAGTACATGATTATGTAATTTGTCTCACTGTCCATTCTTCTTGTACCTGTAATGTCTCAACATGATTTTGTGTATCATGTTAAATTATGTGGAGTACAGATATTATCAAAAATCCTCTACATGATCATTGCATGAATCCATTGCTTTGAATTTTATATATTTATTAGGGCTGGGCGGTTTCGTTTCGTTAATTCGTAATTCGTTAATAATTCGTTAATTTTTTAAATTACAAAACGATAACGAACCATTCTGGAGCAATTTTTTTAAAAAACGAATTTTTAAATAGTTTTGTAAATGCTTCGTATTTCGTTATTGTATTCGTTTTGTTATTGTTTTGAGGTCGTTTCGTTATTATTTCCGCATGTCTGGGGCAAGTTTTATGGTTGTTTTTTGTTTAATTAGTGAAAAAAAATTATAATACCACACCAACAGTCAACAACAGAGGGAGAGGGAAGCTTCAGAAGTTTTTGGAGGTTTTTTAGCGTATTTCGCGGTCGCGTCCGCCATTAACGAATCGATTCGTTATTGTTTCGGAAATCGATTCGTTAATGTTTTGTAATTTTTTTCACATTTACGAAATTTCGTAAATATTGAACTTTTTAAAAGGAAAATTTTGTAATTATTTTAAATAACGAAACGCAAAAACCCCCAAAAAACAAATCAATTTTAGAAGCAAATTTTTCCGTTGTTACCCAGGCCTAATATTTATCTAAAGGAACATTGGTTGGAATTGTCATTTTTAGAAGTTCAACATTATGATTTTCCAATAGCTAAAACCATCTTCCAAATGTAGTTGAAAACTAAAACATATTCAGACTAAATGTAAAACATATTTACTTGATTATTAAGAGGGCTCTGGATTCCATCACATTCACTCTTAATTTAGAGCACATTCCAAGGGTATCTCTCTTCCTTTTACATTTCATTTCTAAAGTGCTGCAGAATTATAACAATGATGATGTGGAAGAAAAAAAGTAATTATTTTTTGCATGGAATGCATGGTCTATAACCTTGAATGCACCAATTGAGAGAGATCTTTTTCTGTTAAAAAGGAGCAAGCATTTTCGCATTTTCGCAAGTAATGCCTCATATGCAATATAGTATACAGATCATAAACAGAGGAAGGCAATAACAAAACACTTCTCAATATTCCTTGCCTAAGGAAATACCATTGAATTCATGCCATATACTGGTAAGTTGACTTGAATACACATACACACACACTGATCTCTTTGAGCATAAATACCAATACCAAAAGTAATGTTTTAGATTTAAATTTAAAGTTTCTTTCTCTGATGACCACAGTTTAGCAATGCTGTCTTATATCTATTTATTTTAGATCCAATTGAACTAATCCCCAGATGTGGAAATCAACCTCTTAAGTTATTGTTGTGACTTATATATCTGGCTGGGTTTGATCTTTTTTGGAACCGTGGTTAGTATTGTAAAATATGAGGTTGCCATCACATTTTAGAACATAACTTCCAACTGTTGTGATTTCACCAGTCCCAGTTACTCCTCTACAATCCCACTTTTTCAGCTGCATTTAAACTTCATTGATCCTCTGTTCAGCAGTTATAATGTAAGGAAGAGAGACAAAGGTTCAGTCCTTATGAAAGTGTAACTAACATCTTAATGGCCATATGGGAATATGTAATAAAGGATGTCTTTCTTGCAAGGTAATATAATGTGACAAAAGCTTAGCACCCAGACATTGAGATGCCTGTGTTTCTCCTTCAGAGGAATGAATATGATCAAATATTTATGAATAGATATAAAAATAGCCTAACAGATTACTAAAGTGCCTGTTCATTTCCCACATAAATATACTGAGATTCCAATTTTTTAAAAAAAGATTAATTGGATTGTTTATATTTACTCTATCTCTCTGGTTTGTACTACTATCATAAATTGGACACTCATGTGACACAAAGCTGATAATGGAATACCAGATAGATTGCAGATTGTTATCTGACAAATGACAAGGACCTCAATCTCTCAGTCTAAAGTGATAGGAGTGGAAGAACAATATTCTGCCTGCTCCTCACCTCCCACAGAGTTTAATTGAGTGCAAACGACTAGATGTAAATAGGCTGGGCAGGGTCCAACAAGCTTCTGGCTTATCAAGGCCATCTGTGTCCAGCGGAGTGGGCTACAGGGTGCTCCCACCCTTTTGAACTCAATCTGTTGCAATCAGCATAAACTGAGGGCAAAAGAGGGAAAGTGAAAAGAAGAGAGAGACATCACACAATTTTAAAGGATGGTGAAAAAAGTGAGATGACAAAAGATTAATTGAGACTATCAATCAGACAATATGTATGTATTATATATTTATGTTATGTGTCAGTAGAGTTAGCATATACTGCTATCCTAGGGTGGCCAAGCTTTCTGTATGTTGTACATAATATTTCTTTAGGAAGTAGTACAGGAAATTCATGTGTTTTATCTCATTCTCTCAGGTGCCTCTTCATATTATTTTGTAAATATTATACAAAGATATGCCCCTCAATTTCATAAAGTCTTGCCCCATAGTTGTGGGGTTTGTTCCTAAAATCCCAAGAAATAGGAAGCAGTTGAACTGTCATGCTCTTCTGAACATCAAAATTGTAATAATGAAATGCTTAAACATGTTACTAAAGTTATGTCCTGTTGGAAAAGCCCAGGGGCAAAAAATCTTGGATTGTTTGCATTTTTTTTGGTGGGGGGGGGGGTACTACTAAGTGATATTCCAGTTGTAAATAGCCATAGTTCTTTTCTCATAACAAATATGCATCACAAAATTGTTCCCACAAAAGTGGAACCAAAAATAGTATTTATTCCCAGGAGAATGTTAATACTGATACCACATCCTTTGTGGTGGCATTCCCAGAAGAAACTGAGGTTGGTGGTGTTCTTCCAAAGCTTTCAGTTCTTCAGCACAGATTTAATGAAAGAAGCCATTGACCAATGCAGAACATTGTTGTAAATTATACTCCTTAAATGTGTCTATTCCAAGAGGATTCTATATGCCAAGAAACAAAATTGTCTCAACTTAGCAATACAATGTGATTTGAGAAATCCCATGTGATTTCTTAAGGGAATAACAGTAATTTTTCCATCCCTCACATCTATTATTGTGTTTAGTAAGACAGTAAAAATTTAGTCAAATAGAACAAAGTTGAATACTCTGAAATTTTAATTTAGTACACCAGAGAAGTTGCTCCTTAGCTGTGCAGTGGACTAGCATTAGTCACTGTGACCGGGTCTACACTTACCCAAATAAACTGGGTTAAAGCACTTCAGAGCTGTTCTGATGAAGCCTGGGAGCATTGGCGAAACTTTTTGGCATTCACATGGCTACATAGCGCACATTGAGGCCAGCACTGCCACTGTATAGCCTCCAGCAAGCAACTAATAATCACAATGTATGATGTTTCAGATTAAGGCTAGTAAGCAAGGGACAAGAGCAAGACGGTGGAAGGCCTGCATTTTTCATCTTGACTCCCCTTCTGTAGAAATAACAATTACTTTCCATGTATTGGGACCTCTCTCCTTTGAAATGGCCCATTAGGGACTCGCAGTCTGCTGAAGTCATTTGGTTTAATTCTGTCAGGTTTCATCTCTTTATTCTTCTTCCAAGCTGCCTGGTTGGAGAAAATATCCCTCATTTGTCCAGGTTTCACCCGTGGTGAAGTCCACAGTTGGGATGGATATTTATGGGGAAAACAAGCAGATATCTTTTTCCCTCTCCATTTTTTCTTCTCACAGATGAAGGTGTCACTTCTGGCCACTTGAAATGGGGGAAACAAAGCTGGGGAAGAAGAGGGGGGATCCTCTTCCACAAAGAGAGTATTAAAACACTGACAACTTTTGAATATGCATTCAAATATTGAAGTCAATGAAGAAATACATAGTCTATTAAAAGTTCCAGACACATAGTTCATTAATACATTATAGAAAGTGCAGACAACTCCTAAAGATAATGAGAAAAAATGTTATTTCAACTGAACATTGAATTGAGGAGAGAGAATGGATCAACCCTATTCTGGCTTTCAGGATGCATGGTATAAACAGTTTCTTTTTGGTTTTAAGATAGACTACACAGTAATAATATTCGGTAAATTATATGATTTGTTACAATTATAACTGCTCAGTTTACAAACCTTATATTTTCCTTGATCTTTTTTTGCAGAGGTACCTCATCTCATGGAGCACAAATTAACAATGAAATCCTATTCATGTCTGCACATGAGTCCCAAAGTGTGGTGAAGGGTCACATGCTATATTGACATCTGTGTTTCTGCCATATTTTATCTCTATGTTCCTGTCCTGTCAATTGCTGTTCAAGTTTAGTAATGTATTCCTGAATGCAGCATATTAGAAGCTGGAACTAGACTGTCCATTTTGTGAATGGCAAAGCTCTTTCTGTTGTGTTGCAGAAACAAGACAAGAAGGGGACAGTTGGCAAATTCACCCATTCTCTCATAGTGTTTTCCATCATCTTTCGTGCTGTTCAGAAGGATCCCACATTCTTACAGTCTGGAGCAGCTTGTGAGAAAGCATGTGGGAATAGGGGTGAAGTATGGCAAAAACTGCTTTTTTGTTCCCTGGGCTCCAATATGAATTGAACTCTGCTAAGTATGACTCTGAATTCAACTAGGAAAAGCCTGTATTGAGGCTTTTGGAGGACACACGTTGGAGTAATGTACCATTGGTAGTCATTTCCTACAATCTAAAAATGTTATTAATAGGGGATAGAGGTGTGTATGTGATGACTTATGACCTCATCAGACGGTCCAAATTCTTCATATTTGCCACAGAGCCTGCCAGCTCCCATCCCACAACATACACCTACTTCTGGTGGAACTTCATGGCAAAACTGAAGTGGAACTGGCATATGCTGCAGTGGTGGCAACATGGGACACTTTCCGTGTTGCATTAGAATCAACAGGGGAAAGCCAGGTGGCGAATGCTTCCCCCCCTCCCCCCCCCCCCCCCCCCCCCCGTAGGATGGGGCAAGGGGGAAGCCGGGTGATGCAGGACATAGGGCAATGGGTTTCACACACACCCCACTGGGCACCACCGGATTTGCCATGATCTGTGGTGATTCTGTCATCAAATATGATTAGGTCCCTAATGATTGTTGGATGGTAAACTCCAGCACTTCTCAGCATTGGCTACTTAAAGTTCACATCAGATCATGTCAAGATATATTTATTTTTTGCCTGAGAACACCAAATAGTCTCCCTGCCTTGCAAATCAAGGTGTATATTACTCAAAGCCAATCAAACTTATTTGTAAAATGAGGCAGCACCACTTTGCATCCTATAAAGAGTACCTCCTTACCTTCTTGGCAGTAAATACATAAATAAAGTTAATAACAATTCATAGAATTATAAAATAATAGAGTTGGAAGAGACCACATGGGTCCTCTAGTCCAACCCCCTGCCATGTGGAAAAAGCACATTCAAAGCACCCCTGACAGATGGCCATCCAGCCTCTGTTTAAAAGCCTCCAAGAAAGAAGTTTCCACCAAACTCCAAGGTATTATTAATAACATTTGGTGCCCTGACATGATACTGAAACCTCCCACCTGAGGCAGGTTTATGTATTGATAAGACACCATTCAGACATCAACTTCCATCCTTGGTCTAAGACTGGAATGGGAACCATGAAGTCCTCTAATGCCATTGGATTGCAAGTCACAGGAGCCCTAGACTGCACCACAGCCCCATATGATGAGGTTGAAAAAGTGAGGAATGCTTGGAATTTCCAGTCCAAGAGCATCTGGAGGTGTGCATGAGTAGTACATCAAATCAGATGTCTGCTATGTCTTATTCTCACAGCATCGCCTTTGATGCCAGAATTTCTTGGATGCAGCATAGCTTAGTGTGCCTGTGGCAAACAGATGGGGTGGGGTGAGTGTCCCATTAAACTGACTAGACTTCCTATGATAACCTTGGTAGGACTGCTGTCCCTGTTAGCAGAAAAGTGAGGTGCATTCAGGTGTAAGGATCCTTGATCTTCTGTCTGATAAAGCAAAACATTTTTCTGCTGCCAGGTTTTTACATGTTGTGCACTGCATATACATGATAATATTTTAATGCATGTTAATATTTTTAGTATTTAACTTCATAATGGTGTAATTGATATATATATATATATATATATATATACACACACAGAGAGAGAGAGAGAGAGAGAGAGAGTAAAGTCTCGCTTATCCAACCTTCACTCATCCACAGTCTGCCTCCCGCCCGGATCCGCAGCTGTTTCAATACATTGCAATGTTTTGCTGCTAAATTCTTAACTACAGTAATTACTACATAACGTTACCATGTATTAAACTGCTTTTTCTGTTGATTTGTTGTAAACATGATATTTTGCTGCTTAATTTGTAAAATCATAATGTAATTTGATGTTTAATAGACTTTTCCTTAATCCCTCATTATCCAACATTTTCGCTTATCCAACATTCTGCTGTCTCTAGTGTGTGTGTGTGAGAGTGTGTGTGTGTATACACACGTACACACACACATATACATTTAACAATGTTTTGCATTATTTTTAATTAGCATTCCTTTACATATGTTGCTAGCTTCCTTGAGTTCCCTTATTGGGAGAAAGGGTGTGTTACTAATAAAAATATGGGTCCTCCATATCCACAGATTCTGTAACTGTGGATCATTTTTTTAAAACAATCTTCATTTTTCTATCTTATATAAAGGACACCATTCTACTATGCCATTGTATATAATGGAACATGAGTAGCCATTGATCCACAGTGGGATCTGGAACCAAAGTACAGGAGATAACAAAGGCTTACTTGAATACTACTACTACTACTACTACTAATAATAATAATAATAATAATAATAATAGGAAATTCACTAGCCACAAATGCTGGGACATACTCCCAAACTATAGCTGGGGCCACAGAAACATTAAACAAAATAATGCTCACACAGTAAAAGCTAGCTTATTTGCAGAAAGAACAGCACTAGAATATTATTATTGAGAAGCTAGACCGGGCACATGTGACCCATAACAAAAATCCACATTTCATGTTGAATTTTCCTCAGTGTCAAAACCTTGGCTGCCACTGGCATCTCCTAGTCTCATTTATCCATCAGAGCTGTTGCCACTACCAGCAATGAACCTTCCATGAGGTAGTGTCTCCCCAGCATTTGGACATATTTTGTTTCATTAAACAGTTTATATTTTACAGTAAAGGTGTTTTATTTTAGTCTTTAATATTGAGTTTGCTTGATGTTTGAAAGCAGCTAAAAACTGTGTGTGCAAGAACATTCCGGCGCACTTAATAAATCCTCAGAACCAGGGAGGGGGGGGGGTGGTCAACCTTATGTAGAACAGTGCCATGCTTGCCTTTATATCAGTGCAAGAAAATTCATAAGGAAGAGTAGAATGCTCATTAGTATTACATGCAGCTGCATTACTTAGGATGATTTCTCTTAAACATTTTTCAGTGAGGGAAAATTTTAGCCTTCATTCTTCTCATTTCTTTTATGTCATAGAACTGTACGATGCATGAATTTAACTTGGTACGTTATGGAGTCCCTTATAAAACATATGTTGACTATTATTATTAATTATTATTATTTACTTCATTTATGTACCACTTTTCTCAGCCCTTAGGCAAGTAGGTTTGTGCATTTGGAAAAACCTCAATCCATTTCAGTGTCCTGGCTTTCAGCGAGGGCCCCAATCAATTTTTCAGGAGCCTCTCAAATTTGTGAGGTCAGATATCTGTTTTTGCTCTGGGATGCCAAAAGATCTGCTTTCTATCTGGCCCATTATGGGGGAGGGGGCTCCCCAGGCTCCCCATTATTTTAGGCTTTTAAGCTGATTCTACTCTAGGGGAGAGCTACTGCAGGCAAGCATGTGTGCTTTCTCTCCCGAGCCTGCACCACGCCACATGCACTTCCAAGGCATTTAAAGCTGTTTCTCCTCTAGAGGAGAGCTGCTGCAGGCAGGCGCATGTGCTTTAAGGAAGCTTGGACTTCTTACCTGTTTCTACTCTAGAGGAGAGGTGCTGCAGGCAGGTGCTCATGCTTTAAGGAGGCTTCTTAAAGCTGTTTCTACTCTAGAGGCACTGCAGGCACACACATGTTTTCTCTCCTGGGCCTGTACCACAGCATTTTAAGAAGGCTTTCCCACTTCCAGGTAAGGAAGAGTGATGACCTCCCGAAGCTATCCTCCCAGGGCTTCCTTTAAAAAACAAAACAAAAAAAACCCTCTTTTTTCCTGACATGCTTCAACCCCTTTTTTGCTTTAGGTTTAATGCTTCCTTACAGCTGTTTCTACTTTCTTCTCTAGAGGAGAGGGTTATTTTTTTTGTCATGTCAGGAGGGACTTGAGAAACTGCAAGTCATTTCTGGTGTGAAAGAATTGGCCGTCTGCAAGGACATTGCCCAGGGGATGCTTGGATATTTTGATGTTTTATCATCCTTGTGGAAGGCTTCTCTCATATCCCCACATGAGGAGTTGGAGCTGATAGAGGGAGCTCATCCACACTCTCCCCGGATTCAAACCTGCAACCTGTCGGTCTTCAGTCCTGCTGGCGCAGGGGTTTTATCCTCTGCGTCACCGGGGGCTCCTTAGAGGATAGGTATCTCCCCTATTTGGTAACACAGTTTAATCATTTCTATTAATCCCAGTAAACAAAAAGAAAACTCTTAATTCCTTGAAAACTACTACCAGTTAGAGGAGAGTTTTCTTTTTGTTTGCTGGGATTAATAGAAATGATTAAACTGTAATGCCAAATAGGGGAGGAGGAGCCAAGATCAGCTGCCAGGTGATCCCATTATGGAGGGGAATCAGTAACGGCTGGAATGTTGTTATTTTGTATGCCTGAACAAATGAAGGAATGCAGATGGCTGAAAGAAATGGCTAAAAATGGATCCGTGCACAACTCTAATATTGACTAGTGATTGTTACTAAGGGTGCTGCAGATGTACAATGAAAGCAAGCCTTTTCATTCAGTGGAAGTTAGATGTGTATGCCCTAAATTGAGAGTAAGGTGGGGGTCAACTCCAGCAGGTCCAGGGGCCAATTGTTTAAACTTTGAATCTTCCAGGGGCCATGCAGATGCCAAAACTGCCACCGGTATTCTGAAAACAGGAGAAACCAGAGATCTCCTTCTGATTTTGCAAAAATTATACCCATCTTTCCCATGGCATGACTCTTTTTATATTATACAGTGCAGTCCCCCAAAGCAATAGGGTTTCACAGATCAAGGCTATTCCAATCAACGAGACCTGCTGGAATTGCAGAAAAGAGGAGGGAGCAGTCTTTGAGCCTCCCTTTATCAATCTTAGTGTTGTTTGTAAGAGGAGGAAAATTAGTTACAACAGTCTCGGGGTGGGTATAACTTTCTTCAACACACTGTAGGTCCTAGTGACCTTTAAATTATTTGACTCCAGAGCTTCTCCCTGCCCACAATAGGCCTCCTCACAAAGGCCAGGTGAAATGTTGCTCTTCACTTGGCTTTGCTGAGAAAAGAGAGAGGCAGTGGGGCAAATCTGTCACCCTGGACTCAGCTTCCTCTCAGTGAGACTCTGCCCTGGCTTCATTGAAGCCATCACAACATGAGAAGAAGCCTGTGTTGTGAGGAAAGTGTTTAGTGACACTTTCATCCTAGTTGGGGGTAGGGCCTCTACCAGAAGTCACACAATGTTGTGTGATGGCTAGCATGTGGCTCCATTCATTTGATGGGGTGAAAGCATCCTAAGACGCTTAATTCCCCCCATTTGATGGGGTCCTATGTCCAAAGCTTATATTCTTTCATCCTCTCTTATGTTCAAATGAAAATGAATTTGAGAGAAAAGGATCATGTCCCTTTCCAGTGAGGACATGAGTAGAATCTAAGGGTGACATCCTTCGAGATGCAGAACCACTTACGAACCAGCATATGGAGGAAGGAAAGCATTTCTCTCCAACAAGAATTCTACACAATGAAATTTTCCCTAGTCTCTAATTTTCTAACATTTCATAAGAGTAAGACCCGGAAATTGTTCACAGCTACAACTTATATTTACTGTTTTGCATTCCACTGGTAACTTTGTCTGTCCCATTTCTCTGGATGCCTAAAGGAAGAGAAATTTCATGAATGGAAGGGGCAATGCTCTCATCTTCCTATCACTTCCCTCTGAGAAGCTATACTCCAAGAAATTAGCTACAAACCAGTATTTTTAATTGCCCTTAGTATGCAATCCCAGTTGCTCCTAGGTTACACAAATAAAATTGTTACATTTTGTGGCTATCCACAGGCTTGAGTGCCTGAAAAGCTTTCAGATTAAAATATTGAAGGGACACATGTACACACACTGGTAAATTATCTGATCCTTTTCCAACTTCAGAGAATATAAACTCAGTTTTTTTGGATGCAATATAGGCAGTTTAAAAAACCTATGGGTTTTAAAACATTTTCATTATATTGCTGGGGAGTTTATGGAAGTATGCTTAGAATACTTGAATACATGTTGTATTTGAAGTGGAATGTTTCCATGTACTCTGCTCTTTTCTATTCTATGTTATTTGATATGAACATTTGGTATTTCACTTGTATATTGCCAGGTGCTGTTGACTATATTTTAGAGGAAGTCTCTGATAAAACTACTTCTTGAATATTCATTCCCTAAGGGAACCCTATGAAATCTATGGGGTCACCATAAGTCAACAAGCAACTTGAAGGCAAATACATAAGGTGTGCACTTTGGACTTATGTTGAAAAAGGTTTTCTATAAAATGTACATAGTTTATTAACTGAGAAGAGACCTTCAAAATTCACCTGAAGCTGGTAAAGTATAGACATAAGTGAAGTAAGCTGAATTTAAAAATCAAACTTCTACCTGAAGCTATAGCTTGTTCTTCCTTTCAGTGATTTGCCTACACACTAAAATTATTTAAAAAAAAAAACCAGTAGTATGATTGTTGTTCAATATGTGGCTATTTGTCACACACTCAGGAGTCCAATTTGAATTGGCATCTAAGGATACTACGCGCTCACTTGATTAAGGAATACGTAGTAATATAAAAACTCAATATTTACATCTTTTAGTTGGTTTTATGGGAGCCTGCAAATAAGTTTTAAAGTTATGCTAAATAGTTTAAATAATTTATTGCTATTTTTTCTTGTTTTATTCCATGCATTGTGAAAGCTATATACAATACAGTTTGTGATGCCAAAGCACTTCAAATCATTTGTAAGACACAAGTAATCTTTTTTTCACAGTGACATAATTTCCAATTTTTAAACACAGCTAACATGCTCACTCTTGACCTTCTCTTCTCCAAGGTAAACATACCCAGATCCTAAAGCTGCTCCTCATAGGCCTTGGCTTTCAGACATTTTACCATCTTCTCTGGACATATTCCAGTTCATCAATATCATTCTCAAATAGTGGTGCCCAGAACTAGACACAATATTCCAGGTGAAGTCTGACCAAAACAGAATAGAGTGGTATTATTACTTTCCTTGATCTAGGGCCTAGATTCTAGGCACTATATTCCTATTGATGCAACATTTAATATGTTTTTGAACTGCAGCTCCCATCAGTCTTAGCTGGCATATCTAATGGTGAGGAATGACTAAGGTGGTAATCCAACACCTCACGGGCTACCATTGCTCATTCCTGCCCTGTTTTTTAGTCTATTTTTAAGAAACCCTATTCAGATTTCCAAACTAAAAATAGTACTATAGTTTTTGAACTTGTGCTGAAAAGGAGGTTCTGTTCAATACAAAATGCTTTCCTTAATTTTCCCCCTCCCCTCAGAGAAGAACCAGCCCTCCCCATTTTTCCTTTGTTCACTTAGTTGTGAAATGAGCTCAGAATAAAAATAATGACATTTGCAACTTGAGGAATCAAGTAAACACTGCAGTGGTTGTGGTCACCAGTGTAATGTCAGAGTTGTCCTGGAGTGACCAACGCACACCTGGAATGGTGTGTGGGTGCATAGAGGGATAACACTACATAACAAGTGTTATTTCATCAACAGCACCATTTATCATGGAGATGGGCAGGGCCAAATTGAAAGAAAAAGCAAACATTCATCTTGTTTTTATTAAAAGGCACAAAAGGTCTGCAGTGTAGTTGACAGAGGCCATATGTGACCTGCTTAGCATTTGGCAGGGATCATTCCAGATAAAAAGTGAAAGGAGTGTCCTGTGAGGTAAAGTTATACCTTACCTTAATGAGCAGTAAAAACAGGGAGGAAAATGATTGGATTTCCAGTGACCTGAAGTTCAACTTCCTACTTCATCAGATTTATACACAAGTTGCTGAGGAAAGCAGAGATAGTTTCACCAAAAGAACAGCTTTAAAAATATGGACTCCTGGGTGCCATTTTTCATCCTACTGATGAATAAGTCCCACCTCATCTTTCAAGCTGCTTGCAACTAGTTGTCCAGGCCTTTAAGCTAAGATTTTATCATTCCAGAGCTCTCCGTTGAGTTTTAGAAGGCAATTGGAGAAAGATATAAGGTTACAGCAGCTAAATGCAGAGGGTGACAATTATAGTTATTTATTGACATATTGGGGACAGCTCCTCCCAAGTGCATTTTCTTCCCCTTGATCTTGACAAAGGTGTTTGACTTGGATCTCTAGACAATTTTGGTTCTGGTATCAATTAGAAGTTAGATTATCTAGTTAGTCTGCAGCAAACAACCGTGTCACAAGAATTCAGAAAGCAAATTAAGACATGTGGTGATAATATATGCACAGGTGTTAACAATTCAATTCTATTGATTGCCCAGCCTATAAACCCAAGTCTTTTGGGCTAGGGAAGACTCATTCTAGCTCAGTGATACTCTGTTTTTTTTTTAAATTTCAGCTCCTAGAATCTCTGACCATTTGCTGAGTTGGCTGTGTCCTCTGAGAGTTGGTCCAAAACACACGGAGAAACAAAATTGGGGTATTACTGCTATTGCTGAACCTGGAGAAAAAGATCAAGGGATGCTGCTTCCAAGGAGTGGAAGCAGCCCTGTCTTTCAAGCTGGAAGGTGAAATGGGGTTGCCTTCCAGTCTGAGACAACAGTTTCAGTTGAAAACTGAAGGTACTTGAAGAAATTTCAAATACCTTCAAGTGGCCACCCTGAGTCCCCCTTTGGGGGGGGTGGGGGGAGAGGAGGAGAAGGTTGGGGTAGAAATGCATGAAATAAATAAACAAATAAATTTGGGCCTTCAAATAAAGATTCCTCACAAGCAAGGACCTCCTTATGAGTCCCTTCTGTTCAGAACTGCTAAGGCGCAGGCAGATGAGATGAAAAGATTAATTTAAAGTACATAAAGCTGTTAACTTTGGGTGCTGTCAGGCCTTCTCTTGACTATTGCTTTGATTAACTGTTTCATATTTCTTTTGACGTTGCTTTTAGGTTGCCCTCAGCTGGCTTACCTGTTCTGCCTTTATTCCTGGACTGCCTTTAGACTATGATGGCCTTTAGCTGACTTACTTAGTGCTTCCTCTTTGCTTACACCCATCAGATTGTCTAGACCTTTTGAAACCTACATGGTTGCAAACAAAATGAGATGCAAGCTAGGATCAAAGCAACGATTACTGCCCCCACAGGACAAAAGAAAAGCTATTAAGTAGAACAGGGAGGACATATGATAAACTCTTCAAACTGACCTCATTATTGCCTGATGACTCAGTCAATATGTGAACGTCCTTGTTATCTCATTCTGGCCTTAACCCCAATTCTCTCCTCTAAAAGGCCTTGTCTCACCAGTTTGTTATGAAGATAAAAAATGTTGGAATAAACATGGTTCTTGTTCTATTCTGCTTTGACATTTCCTTGTGTAATTTGCATCCCTCAGGTAGTTTCAGATGCTACAAGGCAGTGCCTGCCATTGTAGAGGAAGGGTCAAACTAAATGAAGAATTTTGTAGGGATGCTCCCAAATGGTGAAAGATATCTGCTTGTCAGATCACGTGACTTTTTTCACATACAACTTTTGCATTTGCTTTGCGGTCCATCACTGGACAATAACCATGGTCTAAAATTGCCACACTGATTGCTGAGGCACAAATCTCAAAGAAAATGCCACTGGGAGAGGGGGAAGGATAAATATTTGAGAATATTTATTCCCTGTAACATCTAATTTAACACAAAATTGTAGCACTCCAACAGCTTTTGGATAAGATTGCATAGAACACTGTTGCTCTTCTTTATTTCTTTTTTCTCTTTTTGGCACACAACCATGGATGTATAGTATTATGAAGGCTTGTTTTAACAGAGCACATTGAATGAAGGTTGGATGTCATCAAATAACTTTTGTAAATAGTGATGGCAGTGAAATGCTGTTTTAAATAGATTCCAGTTTTATTTTGTAGGTTAACATGCAACAATAAAAACATCAAGCATCAATACAAAAAGGGCAATAACATAAAACCAATTTAAACAGGCAGCTGAATCAATATAAAGCACCGGAATTCAGCTCTTACAATCAACCTCAAGAATTTGTAGCTGTATTTGGGAGAAAAAAAGATTCCATTGACATTATCGTTGATCACTACTTGTGTGAGCCTGATAACATAAACATCAGAACTGAGCAATGCTGCTTTTGGGATTCAGAGGTTCTTGTGCCTAGGTTGCCATGTGTCCCTTATCTAAGGCCAGTAAGCATGTCCTCCAGGAGGCTGGCAGGTACCTCTTATTATAAGGGCTACCTACTATTTGCAGGTTGTATAAACTAAATAAGATGTCAAAAATATCGTATTTTGAAGTATGGCTCTTTTATAAAGATAGAAATGTGCACATCATTCACTTTGTGAATGACAACAGTGTGTTAATTTTGCATATGATAAAGTGAATTGAAATCAAGACTTTTGTTTGGAATGTGGGTAGAACACAAACTTTTTATTGAGTATTTCCAGATTTGTCAATCCTGCATGTCATGAATTTTAACTGTCCCTGATTGCTATTTTGAAAATCTGGCAACAGTATTTGAATCTGGGAATGACAGTGAAACTTGCTTCTCACTAGTTCCAGGTAAATAAATAGCCATCCCTCCATAAAAGTTGACATTGATGCCAAAACACTGAAATACAACACACCTGGAACTCAAGCATTGTAACTGGAGGTCACCTGTTACCAATGGTGCTATAGATTTTGAAGAGGCTCAAATACTGGGTGAAAGGAAAAAACCTGTCAAGAGGGAGGCATGCCAAGCAAGCTCTTGTCATACTGCCTTCTATCTGGAAATCTATATCCTCAATATGAAAGACCACGTGGATCCGAAATATCTCCACAGTCACTTAGGGACACATCACTTAGACTCTACCCTCTGCCAAGATGATCATGAGTGATCACCTGTGATGATATAATATGATGAGATAAACAAATCTAATACAGAGAGCCAGTTCCACCATTATGAAGAGTAAGATAAGTGCCTCAAAAATCTGGTTGTCATGAACACGCAGCAAATTAAGTTATTAAGACAATGGGGAGAGGTATTTATAGGCCTTTCAAACTCCACATCCCAAAAACATGTTACAAACCTTGACTTTTATGGGTGGAGTGGCTATTTATACCTTGCCTTTGGCAGTAAATTGGTGTAGCAATGCAATATTCCACATCCATAGAGAGCATCTTTGTATTGTGTCTGCCAACTGAAGAAAAATGTGTAGGGAGTGGGGAAAGAAACATCTTCGCTGTAATGTCCATAACCATTACTATGTAATCAGACATGGGTGCAGAAATGTTTAAGAAGTTAGGCCAAAACAGTTTATGGGTGATGTGATCTCAGCTCATGGGATCCAGCACTAATGTATGATTGAAAACAGGAAAAAACTCTGGTGAGGAGTTGTGCTTTTCAGTGTTGTGGGAGGATGGAGAAAAATAAATTGCCTTGTACTTTTGCCTCCTTTATTAATTCTCTCTCTCTCTCTCTCTCTCTTACAAATATTTTTTTTTACCAGCACTGTATATCTATGGCTTATGAAAACAAAGGCTATAGTAATTACTTCCATCAAGAAAGAAACTGAACTCTGTTCATCTTCAAGTAATTAATCATTGGTGGGGGCTGCATGACCTCTAAATTTGTAGTCTTGTTTGTACGGGTTGGCATAACTCAAACATGATATACAATGATAAGCCTTTGTAATATCCATACATCCCCACACCCAGCTGGGCTTATGTAAGTGTCTACATGAATTATGTGAAATAATATTCAGGGCCAAAGACTTACAGAGCTGTGTAAAAGTTGCTACTTGGAGAAACAATAAATAACTAGAAGAACATTTGACACCCTCATTGGAATTAGTCCCTTGGAGAAATTTTGGCCTAAGCAGACACATCCTGGTAAGCCTTGAGACTGGGATCTTGAGAGGGACAAAATAGTATTTAAGGAAATGGTGGCAAACACACTCTTGGATTTCTTTTAAACAAATATGTGGATATAATTCACCTCTTCTGCCTCCACATATAAAATAAGTTTAAATAAAGGCTGGCAGCCTGTTGGGAAATTATGTCATTGTAAACCAACTTATGAGAGTGTAAAATTGAATTGCACCTTTGCACAATGTCTGTATTGTGGAATGGAGATGTTATAAGCAAAGCCAGCAGTCTGGCAAGTTTTGCAATTGGTCCCAATACCACCATCTAAAACTAGCTAACTTATTTTGGCACATGAGACCCAGAAATACACAAGTTTAGTCCCCAACAACTAAAATACAATAAAATGAATTAAACAACTAACCTTTTCCTACACATTCATAGCACTCTAAATCTACTGCCTGGGATAGATGCCTCATTCTGCCTAATAGTCTGGCACTGAATCTAGATATGAAGACAAGAAGCTGCATAATCACAGTGAAGCCTTGATGGCCCACGTTGTCTTTCAACTCTATTATTCTATGATTCTAAGTGAACTGATCATGAATTTAGGGTAAGTAAGAGCACAAGGTTTACCTCCTCTGTACATCACCATGTACATCTCTGCAGCCCTTCACATATTGGGTAGGTGGACATCTACAGTGAGAAGACTTCTTTGCTCATGGAGGCTACCTTTTCTCTGGAGGTTCACTTTCAGAACAGATGGAAAGCCATGAAGTTGGCAACAAGGCACATGCCCATATGACAGTAATTTGTAGCGAGAAGTCCGATAAATAGATTAGTCTCCAAAAAAAAAAACCTAAGCTCCCCCCCTTTTCTTCTAGATCCTATGTGAGATGGGTGTGGGGCTAATTTTTGTCCAGCCTCTGCCTTGGCAGTTTGATCATTCTACTTCAGAAAACCAGTACTCTCATTCATGTTTCCAAAAATTTTCATATTCAAATTACTTGCTGCCACTGGAGTAAGTGGGAAATGCTTAGCATCAGTTCAGTAAATTCTTACTCTTTCTGACAATGTATGTCCCTTGATACCTCCCTAGTGCCATCCAAATAAACTGAGTGTGTAATAGAAAGTGATGTGGGAGAGAAAGGGGATATCTTTGGTTATATCAATAAAACATCATTATAGGATTGAGTAGATGATGCTTGCCAGTAACAAGGGGAGCTGATCAAAGGTGTCGTATTCTGTGGCTTTACCTCCAAACCTCTAGGTAATCATTGCTGGAAACCAGAGAACTTGTTATTGCAGGAACGTTTTGTCAGATCATCAAACACCCAACCAATTCAATCAAAATTATCCAGCCTTCCTACATAGAAAAGGAGTGGGCAGTTTTGGGCTGCTAGTCACAGTAATTCTGGGTTTTCCTATCTGTTTTTTCCTCTTTTCTTTGATACAGGAGTTTTCTTTCTTTTTTTGCTTTTTTTTTTTTTTTTTTGCTTATTCTCTCTGGTCCATATTCTCCATTTCTTTTTGAGAGGGGGGAAGAAGAGAAAAGAAGAACATGTTCCTCTGATGGAAGAAAAAGGAAGGAATTTTGAGGATTTGTGTCACAGTATAACTCATAAAGAACAAAGAAAGAAAAAGTGAAAGGGTTGGTGAGGTTTGAAAAATAACAGAAGAAATGTTTAAATGCTTAAAGAAAAGCTGTTATATAGAGTTTAGAGTCTCCAGGTTCAGGATCTTCGAATTTGCTTGGAAAGAAAAAGCAGATGATGGTTTCTATGCTGAGAAGCATATGTCAAGGCCCACCTTTTACAGAGTTTTTTTTCACCTGGTGTGGCGAAGGGCCCAGGGATCAATCTGGCACAAACAGATGCTGTCAGCACTGGAAATAATTTACAAGCTGTCTGTGGGGTTTCTGGTGATATGTCAAGGAATGGGCTTGGCATAGTGTACACAAACCCGACATCCAAGCCATGGATTTACTTGCTGTTTGCTGCTCTTAGTCATGCTAAAAGCATCTTGATTGCATTAGGCTGGATGCCTTTAAATTGTGAAGGAAAGGTTGTCTCTTCTCCTCAGGTAGAGGAACCTTGACAACTTTTGATCTTAGGAGAAATCAAAATGTCTTTCAACTAGACACAAATCTTTTTGGGGTCTCTAAAAAATGTCTTGGGATGATTCACCAGATAGTTTTCATGTTCAGATTCTAATTGATATCTGTAATTGTGGCTACAAAAGAACGTCTCTGCATTTAACTTGGGACTTACTTAATCTTCACCCAGCACAGAGGTTAATGGCTTGCTTGCTTGATCTATCCCACAGTTTGCATATGCTTCATCTTTTTACATTTTCCCCTTCCTTTTCTATAGATAGTTGAAAAATCTCTCATAAGAGCAGCATTTCCAATCAACTAGCCAATATTTGTTTTTCCTGTTACACACACACTGGATCTTTAGTTTTCAAGTATAGCGGAAGACACTATTTGTTGGTTACTTTTGCCTTCAATGTCAATGGGCTGATGTTCACTGCAAGTTTTAGTTTAGGGGTTAAAAGAGCTATCCAAGGCAATGAAATTATTTTGAGTTCAGCATTCAAAATGCTGGTGCAAACTATACTTTAAAAACAAGATGGATTCACTGTCCAATTGACATGGGAACCACCAGACATCACTGACACTATCATTTGGACAATGTTGAAGTAAGTTCATCTACCAATCCAATTTGATAGTGGGGTACCACTTTTGCTTTTAAAGACAACTGACAACCTTTCCTCTCATCATGTTGTTTCTTCATATCTGATATTCAAGGATGTGCTGCATTGTGATTATACGTTCCATACGTTGCCATACGTTCTGTGCAAGGAGGAATAACAGATTAAAAGCAATAGATGATGACAGGTACCACTTTTGCTTTTAAAGACAACATGTCAACCTTGATTAGCTTGTACAGTATGCCATATGTCAAAGATAGTGGATAGCAATTTACAAGGCATCTTAAAAACATCTTAAGTAACTTAAGAATTACTTATGTATGTATATGTATATATATATATATATATATATATATATATATATATATTGACTGAATTTAATGTCAGGGGAAAGCCTTTACCTTTACTATATTTGTATCATTTCTTACTTTCCACTTGCTATATACAACTGTGCTGATGGGTTGACACATGGTAATCAGCAAAACTCATACTGACATCTGATAGGAGAATGACCTATCCCTAAAGCCAACACCTCCCATCTTTGCTAGACATAACTTTTTTTGTTTTGATTGGACATTTAAAAACGATTGCTAGATAAATGTTTATTTCAAAATAAAAAGTTAAAACAATTCATCCAAATGATTAGGAAGGTGAAGAACTTTCTTAAAAAGAATAAAATATTAGAATCTGAAAATATGTGGAAAGGTGGACATGATCGTGATTTATAAAATTATCCATATAATGGAGGAAGTGAATAGATCCTATTCTTTTCCTTTCTTCATACTAAAGATCAAAATCAGCCCTGAAGAAGTAGTTGACAATTGATTTGGTGCAGAAAAAAAGGAAGACAATAATGTATTAAATTAATTGCTACCGGAGTGCTAAAAATATTACTTTGCTGTAGCATGTCTTCCAGATTCTTTGTTACAATCAAAAAAATAAACTTTCCAAACTCTGAAAAAGAGATTGGTGAGAGAAAGCAATGAAGCTAACAAAGTTGAGAAATTGGAATTAGTATAAATGGGAAAGGGAATATTGCAGACACTTTCAGGATAGACTGAGCAAAAGGATGGAATAAGTGGCCATGGCTGAGTTTTCAACACACTTTATGAATACATTTATGTCAGTAACCTCAATAAACCAGTCAAAGTATGAGTCTTATCCAGAAAGTAATGTTACAAGGCACCTAGCTCTTGCAAGGAACTTTTTTGGGGAAAGTTGGTATCACTGCCATGTAGTGGGAAGCCAGCGGAAGCAAATGAGCAGTACCAGTCATCAGTAGCTCATTGACTGGCATTGTGGTGAGGATTAGAGATGAGCATCCTTATTCCATTTCCCTCCAAGTGTGAAGTTTGTGCTGTAATACGCTTCCTGAATGCTAAGGGCATGAACGCCACTGCGATTCATTGTGAAATTGTTTGAGTTTATGGAGAGGACATAATGTCAAGACAGCATATGACAAAATGGGTACAGAATATAATGTGAGGCCATGAAGAAACTTTGCAGAGCCATCCAAAACAAATGTTGTGGAATGCTGATGGAGGGAGTCTGTCTCCTTCATGACAATGCTCGTCTGCACACCACTCATGCAACACAAGAGTTGTTGACTTTATTTGGTTGGGGTGTTTTAAGATACCCCTCTCACAATCATGGTCTTGCATCAAGTGACTATAATCTGTACATTAAATTGAAGGAATACCTTGGTAGAAAACACTTTTTCAATGACGATGAGGTGAAAATTGAAGTGACGAACTGGTTGAAAAAGGCAAAGGGAAACTTCTATGACATAGACATCAAAAGCTTGTTTCATGAATGATAAAATGTATTGCAGTAAATTGTGATTATGTGGAAAAATAATGTAATACCTATGCTACAATCCATGTAAGTTTTATTAAAATATATCATTTTTTGGTATTTTTTTAAAAAATCTTGTAACTTTACTTTCCAGATAGTCCTTGTACAGCATAAAATAAGAGATCTAGAGAGGAACACTTTAGGGAGTGATTCTTTCATTTGTTTCTCTTATTGTGCATCTTCTTCATATTAGTGGCCAGGAAGCAAAAGAAAAGTATTTTGATCAACTTTCAACCCTTTATTTGTAGTTCTGCAATATACGGAATGGAAACTGCTTGGATTTATTCCTAGTAAGATTCCAAAGACTGCACAGAAGCTTCGCCAGGGAAGAAATCGACCCAACACTTGAACATTCTCTGCAGTGGTTTCGTCTCCTTGCCAAGCTTGCAAACTTTCTGGAGTCTCATGCTCCAGCAGTCAGTGCCATCATCCCATATCCAGTAACAGACACATTATCCAAATGGAAAGAAATGCTGTGTTTCCATATTTAGGCCTGTCTGGATGTATACATATGGAATTCACTTGTCTGGTGTTTAAGAAATTCCATTTTAACAATATCCATTCTCAGTTTTACAGTTTACTTTGCATATTAGATCCACGGTATTCTGCACCATTGTATTTCAGTTCATTGAGGGTGGAGTACAATCTCAGTAGAACTCAGCAGATTCAAACCCTGGGCCTCTCTGCAGCACTCTGCAAACCTAAACAGGATGCGGATGGGAGGAAAGAATGTGTAATAAAGAACTTCCACTGTTTCCAATGGCAAAGACCCTTCCCACCTGCACAAATAGAGTTTTACAGAAGAGCAACCTTCATGATTACAGAGGTATTGATTCCCTAGCACCATGCCCATCCAGCTGTTATCCAAGCCATTGTTTTCTTTGCTGCTCAGGGTGGCTAGCTTGCCTTCCCCAGAGTCATTTAAATGGGCACCTGAATGAATATCTTCTGTAGGAGGAGAGAGTCTATGTTCATATTACACAGATTAATGATACATAGGAGAGAGTTTGTCAGAAGAGCAACAAGGCTTTCCAGTAAATAAATTGACTGCTGAATTTCAAACCTGTCCGCCAAAGATGTGAAAACAAAATTGTGTTAACTCTTGGCTGGTTGGTAATTTCATAGTAAATTGTTGTTGCTGGGCTAACAAATTCCACATTTTATTAAAGGCCACACAATATTGGTTGTCATTATACTACTATGGGACCAGTTAAAACTATCCTCAGTTGAAATATTTTTCCCCATTTTTGCAATCTCTCATGTTATTCTCTCCTATTTGCACATCTACTTGTTAACTGCTTTTGTGCAATAATACATAATAATGTAATAGCATTGGCCTATGTGGAAATTGTTTCCTAAATAAAAAAGAAAAAGCAGTACACTTAAAATGTTTGTAACCTCCTAGTTTGTGGACAAGAAACCTTTAGATGGAGTCTACCAGGTCCAGCTGACCTGTGAGTATCTTCTGCTAATGTGTTCAATTATTGATTTGATAAGTGCAAGGAGATACCAGGCTGTGGCACAGCTAGTTAGTAGCCAGCTGCATTAAATCACTACTGACTGAGGTCATGAGTTTGAAGCCCGCCCGGCTCGGAGTAAGCTCTTGACCATTAATAGTCTAGCTTGCTGTCCACCTATGCAGCCTTTGTGTGGGCAAGGCTCTCTACTGTTTGAACTTGGATACATTGCTTCTCATGGCTTAATTAAAATAAATTCTTATAATGACTTCTAGATATTTGAAAATAAGTGTTTGCTACAAGGTTGTAAGTGTTTGTTTGCTACAAGGTTGCTTTTATTTAATACATGTTGCAATCCCACTCATGTTTCCTCAGAAGTGAGGCCTACAGCATTCATTTGTGTTAACTCCCTAGAAAATGTATATAGGACAGCAGCCCAAATAATGACCCAAAGTGAGCATAAGACTGCACTTGTGGGTGCCAAATAGTATGGCATTATTGATACAAGTGTCTTTCATATGATCCTTTTGTTAATTTGAGCGGGTTTTTGAAAATCAAGTTAGTTTTATTTAAAATTTAATATAATAATGTGTAACTTGGGTGAGGCATTCGGGTTGTGTAATAAAATTCATCTTGGATTTTAAATAATCTTGAATGATGGAAGGGTTACAACCCAGCTCTATTCAACTTATTTTTTAGTGATTGGCTCAGAGAGACAAAATTATTCATACAACCAGATGTACACACATAGAAACACATGCACACCCTGAAAAAAAAAAGGAAAATATGAAAGTGTAACTATTTCTAAAGTCACCACATGTACAACATTTTGGTACAGCTGGATCTAAGTGCTCCATTAGGCTCTTTGCTTTAATTTTGTGATCAAACAAGTTCCAGGATTTGAAACAGATTTTTTTAAACTCCAGATGAAATGTTGTCTATAGAATCCATCCAATTTTAATTGCTTGCAATGATGCATAGAATAGGTCCTCTAATTAGAACCCCTTTAGCAACTTGTTATTTTTTCAGATGTTTGATTGCATGCCAGTGTTGGAACCCTTGGAGTCACAGCATTCATTGAGCTCTGTGGATGCTAGGCATATTTTTCATCTCAAGTATTCTACACCTTTTTTTTAAACTGTAATGTTTCTGGCATGAATTTGTAGACTGATGAAAGGTATGCGGTATAAGCCTGCTAACTGAAGGACAACTATAGCAGGAAGAGTACGAAACTTTTGTGTGACCGGTAGATTTACCATTATGAATAGTTTAGCTTACAATAATATAATTCTAATCCTCGAGATCACACAAAGCTTGACATAACAGCATTAGCAGGTACATGCCATTTGTGAATGATAGTCCTCAAACATCTTTTCCCTATGCCAGGTGAGGGCAACTTTGTAGGATTGGGATTTTTCCATTATCTGAAGATCCATTGTAGTCCATGGTGTGAGAATAAGGGCATAGTCCTTCCAAAAAAAGAAAAGAAAGAATTTAGTGTCTTTGAGTGCATTTTTTTCAATTCCCCAAAATATAGCCTTGCAAAAAATGAGACACACCAAGAATTCTTACACGTTGTGTCTGCATGCCCTTGGTAATTTTTCCTGCCTCCATTCTTTTAGTTCCTGAAATGTATTTCAAAAATCTCAACTGGAATTTGAAATGAGCGTAATGTTAGAAATACAGTGGCTATCATTTCTTGTTCTTGCAAAAAATGGGTTCTGGTAAAGTTTCTCAACTAAGTTCTGTAGTTCTTCTTACCACTGGCAACAACCAATGCATTATTACTAATACTTATTATTACTACTACTTGAAATGCGGAAGGCAGATAGCAGAGAGAAATACAGAGTTAATTTCTTTGCAAATTATAGGTAGGTAGGTAACTAGGTAGCAGTTTTCTGAGAATAAGGCTTTTCTGTTTGTTTGCTGGGATTATTATTATTAATGATTATTACTATCGTTTCAAAATATTTTCTGAGGGAGAGGAAGGGAGGGGGAAAAAATCTAAAGTGTGACTCAAGGCTCTCAGAGCTACCCGAATATTTTTTTTTTTTAAAAAAAAGCACACCAAGAGCAAAGAGATGCTCTTTCTTTCTCCCAAGCCTCCAAATGTGTGCATATACACTGCCCATAGTTTCCCAACTCCTAGTTCCACTAAATAAAAAGAATCAATAAAATTAAGGAAAATAAAGGAAAAACAAAAAGATTCAATGCTAGAGAGAGGCCAAGCCAGGCCAAGTCAAAAAATGCAGCTGAGAGCGAGCAGCAAGGCAATCGGACTGAAGCACCTCTTTAGAGCCAGGATAAAACTGAGAGCAATGGAAGCACTCACCCCATTAAATAGATGCAGCTTGCATAAGACATGTCACGGTGTTCTTCTATTCTGATTGGCTAACAGGCAGGGCTCACAGGGAAATCCTGTGCGAGCATGTGGCAGCCTTTTGTGCACCGCCTGATGAGCTGTGACTGGCTGCTGCGTGGCCCGTTTCAACTGAAAAAAATATGGCAGCTGTGCTCTTACTGTCACGACCAGCCGAACAAGCCAGATTGGCTGAAGGAAACTGACCTAACCGAATTCGTGCACAAGCCTAATGGAAATCCATAAGATGACCTTGGGCAAGTCGTACACTATCATCCCCAGAAAACCAGGGGCAGGTTTCCCTTAAAGATGGCATGGGCAAATCCAGGCCCACAGGCCAGATGAAGCACTTTGGGCTCTTTCATCTGCCCCCCCCCCCCCAATCTGCCTCAGCCCTCTCCTCATCCTGTCACCATGATGGCCCGTTGCGGCCCCTTGCTGAGAAGAGGGCTGAGGCAGAGACATGCACTGGCAGCTGAGAGCTCTCTGGCAGAGGAAGTGGCTGCGCCATGGCTTCTCCACCTGCAGGAGAGGGCTCATGCTATTCTCCAGGGCAGCACCACTGTAGCTGAATCACTAGCTGGCCACAGGGCTATGGGGGCCAACGTCACTCCCCTTATTTTTCTTTCATTTCCTCCTTCCTTCTTTTGCCAGCTCAGGAGGAGGAGGAGGAGGCGGCTCCAGCCCGGCCTGCCATGCGGCCCGCACCACAAAAAGTTTGCCCATGTCTGCCTTAGGGTCATCATATATCGGAAGTAACTTGAAGAGACACAACAACAAAACTGCCTCGAGTCCTGGATTGGGAAAGGTATAATAACAACCACAACAGTTGCACAAACCAAAACATTTAAATCAAAGATATGTATACCAGATGAAGAAAGCACACACACATTTTTCAAGGTAGCTTTCCCACCTGAGATTTCCCGCCCCCCCGACTGTGACCTGAGCCAGGCTTTGAAGACTGCAACCTAAGTTCCTTACATTTAGTTGTAGTTTTCACTATACCAGGACTGTCAGGTATTCAAATACCCAACAGGACTGTATCCCATTTTCCCCAATCTTCTTGAAAGCTACACATTTGGTACATCCGAAAAGGATAGTGTGCCCAGCTTGTATGCATACTGGTTCCCCATTTTAGAAATATGTAAGATAAAAAGATAATATTCCTGGAGGCATGTATTTGTCTTCATCCATGCATTCACCAAAAGGAAAGAGGTTATCTTTATGACCCTGAATGTTGCCTATGTTTGCACACCACCTTCTGCCACATTATGAGCTCCTCCAGGCCTTCTTTGAAAACATTTCATATCTTTTAATTTACTCTAATTTGTCCTAAATTGCCTTAAATTGTTTTAACCTGTTTGAAATGGTTTGAGTTAATGCTGTTGCTGCTGTTGTTGGTACCTCACCTTGAGGTCTTTGATAGGGTTTAAATAATTTAATCAGTTGTTTAATTGATAGCAGTAATCTCTGTTATATGCCAGCTGGCATGTATCCTGCAGGGACACCAGGCTTTGAATTGGCTCCTCTCACGGCCCTTTCAATTGCTGTTTCATCTGCAGAATTAAGATACAATGTTCGATTTTGTGCCAAGTCTAGCTGGCAAAACTACCTCTGAGTATTCAGTGCCTAAGAAAACACTAGGAAATCCATGGAGGTGCCATAAGTCGACAGGTGACTCAAAGTCACATAAATACATATAGCCTGATTTATGAGGACCAGATGCCTATTAAAGGCCAGGATATCCTGACATTTTTGTCTGTCGTGGAAAAGTATCTGAATGTGGGCATGGGCTGCCAGTAGTATAATAGGTTCCCATTAAAATAAAACAAAGAAACTAAATCTGAAATCATGACACTGAGAAACAGAATAAAGGCTTATTTATCTCTTTGGCAATTTGCAGTGCTGCAGGCAAATGTAATTTGTGACCCCAAAAGAGAATTTTAAAGTAAATCACTGAGCACTACCGATCGTCCATGTCCAGATAATGAGAGAATGACCACAGATGATTTACAAAACCTTAATGAAGACTTTGAAATAGTTAAGGATTTCCTCTATCTAGATCCATCTAAACCAGACATGGCCAAAGTCTGGGCCAGAGGACAATTGCAGACCCTGTTCAAATTTCCACCAGCCCTCTCTCTCCAGCCTTCCCTTCGTTGCTCCTTTCCTTCCTCCCGTCTTCCCTTCCTTGATTTCCTTCCTTCCCTTCCTTCCTCTTTTTGTTACCTTTTTCCTTCTTGGGGAAAAGGTGAGCTCTTGCATCCCTTCACCTCAGGCATCATATCCCAGTGACTCCTTCTCTCCCCCCCCCCCCCCCACACACATAACATTTTCTTTATTTCTTTGCAAAGGAAGGCTCCCCAATTGTCCTGCTTGCCCCAGGCTCTCGCTGCTACCGCTGCAGCCACTGCTGCTGCTGCATGGTCTGAAAGGGTAGGCCCTGGAGTGCCTGCCTTGGTTAAAATTGTTGTTTGTTTTATATATTGTATTGGCACAATGGGTTAAACCGCTGAGCTGCTGAACTTGTTGGTTGAAAGGTCACAGGTTGGAATCCGGGGAGCGGCGTGAGCTCCCACTTTTAGCCTCGGCTTCTGCCAACCTAGCATTTCAAAAACATGCAAATATGAGTAGATCAACAGGTACCGCTCCGGTGGGAAGCTAACAGTGCTCCATGCAGTCATGCCAGCCACATGACCTCAGAGATGTCTACAGACAATGCCAGTTCTTCGGCTTAAAAGTGGAGATGAGCACCAACCCTCAGAGTCGGGCACAACTGAACTTAATGTCAAGGGAAAACCTTTGCCTTTACCTTTTTGTGCTTTCATATGTTTTTTGCACTACAAATAAGACATATGCAGTGTGCATAGGAATATGTTTATGTTTTTCAAACTATAGTTGCCCCCCCCCCCCCCACCTCCAACAGGTTGAGAGACCGTGAACTGGCCCTTGGCTTGAAATGTTTGGACACCCCTGATCAAAACTGCACATCTAAATTGTGTGCACAAAATCAAAAGAAATAGGGTACTATTTCAATTTCCATGACTCAATGCTATGAACTCATAGGAGCTGTAGTTTTGGAAGGTCTTTAGTCTTCTCTGCCAAATAGTGTCGCTCCCTCACTAAACTATAACTTCCATGATTCCATAGTATTGAGCCATGGCAGGTGAGTGGGATCAAATCACATTATTTCTATACTGTAGATGCACCGTTAGACTTGAAAAAACAGCCAAGGAATTAGATAAGATCCTCTAGTGTAAAATAATATTTGTTTTTGTGCATCTTCAAATAACTTCTGACTTATGTTGACACTATGGAGAACTTAGCAAGGGTTTTCAGGACATAATTTGCTCAGACAAGTTTGACTTTTGCTTTCTTCTGAGTCGGGGGAGTGTGAATTGTCCAAGGCTATCCTGTGGTTTTCTGTGATTGAGTGGGGATTTGGACCCAAATCTCCCAGCCTCCTAGTCCAACATTAAAACCACTACACCACACTGGTTTTTAAAGGCATGTTATTAAATATCAAAGTCATAGTATTTTCGATTGCTATGTATGGTTGTGACAACTTGACAATGAAGAAAGCTGACAGGATTCACTTGAAATGTGGTCCTAGAGAAGAGTGCTGCAGATACAACTGATTGCTAAAAAGACAATTGAATGAGGCCTGAACTCTTGCTAGAAGCCTAGATGACTAAACAGAAGCTGTTGTACTTTGGACACAACATGACAAGAAATATGCCTTGGAAAAGATGACAATGCTTAGTAAAGTAGAAGGCAATAAGAAAAGAGGGAGAGTGCATTACAGGTGGGTTGATTCAATCAAGAAAATCTTAGTCCTAGTCCTGAGTTTGCAAGATCTGAATAGGGCACCTGGTGACCAGGACTCTAGAAGATTTTTAATTCATATGGTCATACATGTCAAAATTGACAGCAAATAACAACTGAATCCCAAGGGGTTGTCTATTAGTAGTCTTTCCATTGGTAAGCACAATTTCAACTTAATATGGGTACAAAGAGGCCAATTCTAAATTCAGAAGGACTGGTTAGACAATTACACAAGACAAAGCTTTTTTGTAATAGCAATTTGGTTGTGGAACTTCTTCTGAAAGGAAGTCTAACTGGCTCCATTTCAACAGAGTTCTTGGTGGGCAGCCAAGAACATGTTTGGTTCTTAAAAACCAAGCTTGAATTTTTGGATGGGTTTGAAATTGTGTTTTTTAAAGTAATTATTTCCATCTTGTTTGGTGGAAAAAGTTTTTATTTGGGTTTGTTTTTCCTGTTAGGCATCACCTCAGGAATGCAGATTGGCTGAGAGGTGTTAGAATGTTTTTACTGATAGATAGATAAACAAGTAAATAAATAAAAAATGTTTACAGAGAGCTGTACTTTTGTGATATCAAAAACTCTAAGTTAACAACAACATAATCCTTTGTTACCTGGGGGGGGGGGGGGGAGGGTTGCAACAGCCATATTGCCCCACCTCGCCAGTGAATCATGGGAGGAAGCAAAAGAGCTCCTTTTCCAGTGTAACTGCCACTTCCTTTACCTCAGAGTGATAGAAGAAGAGATAGACATAGCCTGCCATGACTGACACAAACCTAGATGAAAGGGTCTCCTCCATCCCTACTGCCACTGCTCTTGCCTAAGAAGAATGAGGAGCAGCTCCATCATGCCTAGATTCATTGAAGAGAACACTGAAGCTAAAAATACAGCACATGTGCATTCTGAAGAGCCTTCCTGCAAACATGTAACCATGAAATCTCTTTTAAATAAAAATGCTTTTGCTTCTTAGAGAAATTGAGATTGGGGGCTAGCCCGGCCTCACATAGCATCTGCCCCCCCCCCCCAATTCCCAGTATTACTGGGATAATACTGGACACTTTGCCTTATTTGGCCTTGATTCTAGAGCCTTGAGCCACTCCTTGCACTGAACTTCTCCCAGGAGATGCCTTGGAGTCTCTCTACTTCCAAATCAGCTGCCAACTTCAGTAAATCCCTGAATCCAGGTTTTCTTAGATAAGGAATACTAAGAACCAGCAACATCTTTCAGTGGCTGCTGTGGGTCCCAAAATGGAGGGGCTTCCAATGAGCTTCCCAAGTGGTCAGGTTGGGCCCCTTGGAGAATTCCTTGGGCGTCCAATGGAAATCTGTAGCAGAGACACCACTCCAGAGTCCCTGGAGTTGCCAATTGCCTTTAGTATTTGGTGCTTGAGAATGACTTCTGGTTATGGGTCCCAGGACTCTCCCTTACCTGATCCAATTTTGGTAAAGAAACAGTCAATGAAATCCTGAGGTGAGTTGGAGTCCAGAGAAACCCGGTGTTCCTTGGCTTCCATATCCAGACATGAGCACTGCCTCCAGAGTCGGAAATGAAAGAAAAAGCCTTTGCCTTTGCCAGTGTATTAGTGTGTCATTATATTTCATTGTAACAAGGCATTGAATGTTTGCCTGTAACTGTTTATATGATGTAATTTGGTCTTAGTCCCCTTGGTCTCCCCCTCGGGGAGAAGGCCAGAATTCTCACTCCTGAATTTTACAAAGGTGTAATTTTATGAATATATATATAAAAAATTCCATGAGTCATTTTTCAGTCTGGGTGAGGATTTTTCGAACCAGGAAACTGGAAATTATTATTTCAGAGATATCAGCAGTGCAGAGGTCATCAAAAACAATATTGTGGAACATGAAGTCCACAGACCACACATCCTCTGCCCTGTCTTAGACAGTTTCCAGTATCCCTGGATAAACAGTCAGAAAATAGCAGTACCTTCTGCAAAAGACATTTTTTTAAGGATTTTCTGGATAAAGCCACATCCTCCGGTCATCAGATTGCCTCCCTGGTAGCTCTTACTTTATTGGGAGATCCATGATATGTTCCTTATGGTCAGGATTTGAAAATATATTCTGGAATTTTTATATATATCAGTGATGACTGGTGGCTTGTATGTCAGCAGGATGGTGAATCTAATCCAGATTTTATATCTGGCCTTATGGGAGTTATCCAAGGTGCCAACTCCAATGCCCAGACTAGTAGATGACTCATCAAATCACTGATATAATATTGATACTGATATTGATGTAGACTTATTTTATGCTTAGTTTTTCTTACATATTTGTAGGTTTTTTTTCCAGGAAGAGTATTTAACAAGTACTTAAAACAGAACAAAAATAATACAATTATTTCCAGACAATCTGAATTCCACATTCACACACTTCCCATCATAGCGACAGCATAAGTTATTTTTACCTTTCTTGCCTTGATTTGGAAGGTAATTCATAAAGACACAGTTCAAACAAGATTAAATTTGAAAAAAACAAACAGCATTTAGAAATGGTCTGAGAATGCTCCTTAAAGTTTTACTGATTGTTGACATTGTCAGGTTTTCTCTGCTTTCATCAATTTTTAAAACAGATTTTATTATTCTAATATTTTTATTTTCTCATCATTTGGAGGAATTAGTTTTATTGTATCCTTTCAATTTTAAACTACTTTGATTTGCTTAAAGAAAATGATGTGTAAAATGTGGACAAATAAAATGTTTCTGGATCCCAAAGATGTTCATGGGAAAGTAGCCACTTTACTCTCCTGTTGAAACTAATAGGACATCAGAAGGCCAAACCTGAGTTGGACTTGACTTCTAAGGCACTTTCAGTATATAATCAATTTTCTGACAAAGTTAATATTTAACCTTCTGGCAAAGTGAATATTTAACTTTGTGGTAATAACTATAAACTGATCATTGCACAGAAACTGGTAGAGATAAGGAAAAATATGTGAGAACTCCTCCTGTGTGATTAGTTGTGTTTAGAAGGGGAAATGGTTGAACTAATTGCACTCAAAAGATAATTTTTCATTCATTAAATGGATGGTTTGACAACTTGGCATTGGTTAGGATAAATGACTTTTTTGGATAACTTGCCTAAAATTATAGGAAAGCCACCAGAAAGCCAGATCCTCAATTTACAATATGAATGTTATTTCCATCTAGATCAGCAGCAATTTTTCCCCAAGAAAAAACTGCCAAACTCTGATTGAAATCCTCTAGTGTGGCACCAACCAAATTTTCTGGCATTTATTTTATTCCCAAACATGCCACTGGCTGTTTTTATGCTGTTCAAAACTTAAAGGAACATAAAAACAATGTAGGTTTTACTCTTGCTATTAGAATTTATATTGTTCCCCTGTGTTCATTTAGTAGGAGTGGCATATTATTAAAACCTGGAGGCTGCTAACTATACTAAAAAAAATAAACAAATAAATCTAACTTGAAAGGGGAAGTGTTTGTTTCAGTATGTGGTCACATTAAGAACTTTGTGTCACTTCCACATTGTACAGCTATAGCACCATGATTCTACTTTAATTGCCTATGGGCACTAGGACTCTCTGGCTGAAAATTCTAAATGTACCTTTCTAAACTAGAAATCCCAGGAACCCATAGGATGGAAGCATGCAATTAAAGCAGAATCATAGTTTTATAATTACTCAGTATGAAATGGGGGAAGAGGAAGAAATGTCTTTTGCTCTTTAACTCTTTGTAAACATAGACATCAGGCATCTCTCGAAATTTATCTCCAGGCCAGTTCTTGGTGGTGTGCATTTCTCATTAATAAGTTGAGATTTAAGTATGATCGCATATACATTTTCTCAGAAGCAAATTGGCTAATTTCACTGGAACTTATTCTCAGGTCAGTATGCATATAGAGTAAGGGCAAGATTCAGTTAAAGATTTTTTGCTAGTATACTGCTACAGTAATTCAGAGGCAGAGATTGCTCTCTCTTTTCCCATTTCTCCCCGATATATGAGATAATAGCTGGGAGTTCAAGGGTGCAGTTCTGTCAGAATCAGGGATGCACTTGGGAGCCTTTTGGCTGCATACAAACATCCATAAAAGAAGGAACAGCTTTTCCTGTTCTCTGCTGGTAAGCAAGGGCAACTGGAATACAGTGCCCATACTTTCACGGTAGATCAGTAGCCAGGAACATAGAGCTATGTCTCTGAGCCTTATCCCCCCCAACCCCCCCCCCCTACTATTTCACACTTCTTGCATGTGTTCATAGAATCATAGAATCAAAGAGTTGGAAGAGACCTCATGGGCCATCCAGTCCAACCCCCTGCCAAGAAGCAGGAATATTGCATTCAAATCACCCCTGACAGAAGAAGGTGCTGGACACCATCTGTTATAAGAAGGTACTGGACATCATCTTCTCTAATGGCCTAAGCATGTGCGCACGTGTGTGTGTAGGGCACAGCAGTTTAAACTGCTAAGCTGCTGAACTTGCTGACCAAAAGATCAGCAGTTCAAATCTGGGGAGCGGGATAAGCTCTCGCTTTTGGCCCCATCTTCTGCCAATCTAGCAGTTTGAAAACATACAAATGTGAGTAGATCAATAGGTACCGCCTTGGTGAGCAGGTAATGGCACTCCATCCAGTTATACTGGCCACATGACCCTGCTTCATAACAAGGAAAGTAGCAGCACTTGCAATTTTCTGGGTCTGCCAGTATTACCTTGTAGTATTCTTAGTCCATAAGCCTTTCATTTCATTAGGAGTCACTATTATCTGCAGTTTTGTGTACCCACACAAAGTCTGACTTCTGGCCCAAGAATACCATGGCATAGGGTCGTGCTGGCAAACCCAGAAGAGAGTACATATTTGATCAGACATGATACTGTGGGAGACTAGTCATGTGCCATGTGCTTTATAGTTATATATGGGTCACAAACACTAAAGGACCATCACAGAGCCTTGATTTGTTATTATAAATTAAATCTGATACATGCTATACTTTAATACAGTGGTTCTTAACCAGTGGGTCCCCAGGTGTTTTGACCTGCAACTCCCAGAAATCCCAGCCAGTTTTCCAGCTGTTAGGATTTCTGGGAGTTGAAGGCCAAAACATCTGGGGACCCACAGGTTAAGAACCACTGCTTTGATAAAAAATGTGGCAGACAAGTATTTTAAGAGGTAATGGTAACAGATCTGAATAGTTACTGTGCAGTTAAGCTATACAGCTCTACAGAAATTTGATCTGTCCTAACTATTGTAGAAAACGAGGAAAGTAGCAGCAGTGGCAGCCCCATACAACTGTTCTTGAGTCCCCAAACAATCATTTTTTCTGGAAGACTATTGTGTGCATTTGCACCACTTCTCCTCCACTTTCAAAATCACCGCCCTCAAAAATATTGGAGGACCTTACTCTAGAAGCAAAGGAAAATAAAAAGATTCTTAGATTCATACAGCTAGAGAATACTATTTATTAATTTACTTGCTTACTTTATTTTTATCCCACCTTTCTCCTGCTATACCAGTGCTTCTCAACCTGTGGGCTGTGGCCCAGCAGTGGGCCACGAGAACGAAAATCCATTTCACGAACCTCATTCCCCTTTATTTTATTTTATTTCCACTCCTTTCCACACAGCTGACCAGCCCTGCACCTTGTGGTGCTAATGTTGGAGAGTAGTTTCTGGTCAAAGGGGTCCCTGGTCAAAGTGATCCTGGTCAAAGTGGGCCCTGGTCAAAAAAAGGTTGGGAACCACTGTGCTATAGGAATGTAAGGTCTCTGTTACATGGATTACTGCATGCCTTTCCAATTTCATTAGGCAAATCTCATAAGGAAAGGACATAAACTAATCTGGAGATGAAAGCCATATGGAGACACACACAACTCCCGATATAAAGATGAAATACTCAAGAGTTTTTAAAAATGTAAGTAATTCACCAGAATGGCAAACACATGGCATTGCTTAATTTTCTACAAGGAAGCCCAATTTCTTTTTCCTTTCAGTTAAGGCTTCCAGTCTAGGGGAGAAAAATGCTACAGAAACATAGTTTATCACCACATGTTGTCAAACTCTCCAAATTAAATGAAAATGAGATAATGTGCAATATAATTGCTATTCTTTGCATATTTACTTGACAGTAAATCCTACTGAAATCAACAGGATGTAATTCCTAAAGGATAAATTAAAGTCATCCCTACATTTTTGAGTTCTCAAGAAAGGTACATAAGATTTATTAGTCAAAATCCAAAGTATAAAATATGAGACCTGGTTTGAATCAGCCCCATTCCATGAAGGATCATGACATTCCTTCTGTTGAGACAAGAGACTGAATATGTGAAATGTGTGGTTGTATTTCACACATTGTACAGTTTGGGTCCAAAGAACCTTTGAGATGAGGTGATTGGAAACATAACATATTTTTGCCCATTGTATAATAACCCAGATGAAAGCTGCTTCTTCTAAGTCTTACCTCCCACAGCAAATTGCTGTTTGGGTATGTGATCTTAATGAACAGTTATGCATTGATAGGGATTGAATTAGATGGGATCCTTTCCAATTCTATGATTCTCTGCATCAAGTGATACAATTCAGTGCACAAATGGAGGCTAGAGCTGTTTCTGCATCAGTCCCAGATCATTTTTTTTCTAGAGGGTTTTTTCCTTTGTCTAGGAATCACTGAAAACACTCTTGCTTTTCTTACACTATCCTAATGTGCAGGATAGAGAACAGGTGCTGGGGAGGGTGGCTGACAGTGAGGACAATGGCCTACCTCCCTCCTCCCACCAACAGTTGACTCGTTTCCTCTCACAGCCCCAACCATTTGCTCTTGGTGCTTTGGTCACACCCCTTTTTATCTCAGAGGGGAGCCTCAGCCTCAACTCTGGGAGAAACCACCAATGGACGGAGAAGGAGGAGGAGGAGGCAGTAGTGAGGCGCTCTGCTCACCCCAGGAAGTGGGAGCCACTGCCAGCTTTGCTGGTCTAGCTCCAAAATAACAAATGTTTACAAATCTCTCCAAAAGTTTTGGAGGCTGCTGTTTCAATTCCCAAATGCTTAGGAAGGTCCCTTTTTAATAGTAATTCAAAGGTTCGTATTAAGAAATCATACGAATCTCAAAATTATGAAACAATGTCCAAAGCTTAGCACACTGATACTGAGCAATTATTTTACATTTATCCTTCGATTTAAAAGATAGCCTTGATTAACCAGTCCACCATTACTATTCGTTCTCTCTGTGTGTTTTCAGGCAGTATTGCTTCTTAAGAGTTTTTTTAAAATCACGCACAGTATATATTATCTGTCTCCTGCATACATGTACATGTACACATTCACTCAGAGGCTTCTATCTTCCTTCCACTCTTTTGGCAAATTACTTTAAAGAGCAGTGAATATTTTCTTTGTTTTTATCTTGCCTTTCTCCTGATATATGGACTCCCTGTGACATATTGAAGCCATCCATAATTTAGCAGTGGTAGGAGTGGGACCCAGAGTACTGTCCTTCCACTAGTTGGTTAAAGATGGTTTCAGTGGGCCATTTTATACATTTCCCCTGAAATTTCAAAGCATGGAATGTTACATTTAAAATATTTATCACAAATATTCACCCCCAAACACAGCTATGTTCATTACATTTTGCTCACTTTGAAAAATTCAAATGCTAAACATATATTTATTTATTTACTATATTTGTATACCACCCATCTCAGCCCTTAGGCAACTCATTCCCCTATGACTGAAAATATGCCTAAACAATGTACTATTAATTTAATTTGTATTCTGTCTTTCTCCTGCAGCAGGACCCAAGGCAGCTTCCTTACACAGTAACTGAATAACATTTATTTCACTGAATTGCAGCCCTTCTAATGTTCAGAATACCCAGTCAATGTGTTGATTTCTAATAGAGATAGAAATGCTACTTTTGAAATGAAATTAGTTATAGCTATAGTACCAAGAGCCACACAACTATAAAGTAACTATCATCCTATGTCTCCAGTGGCACAGTGGGTTACATCACTGAGCTGCTGAACTTGTTGACCAAAAGGTTGCATGTTCGAATCTGCGGAGTGGGGTGAGCTCCCGCTGTTAGCCCCAACTTCTGCCAAACTAGCAATTCGAAAACATGCAATGTAAGTAGATCAATAGGTGCTGCTCCAGTAGGAAGGTAACAGCACTCCATGCAGTCATAGCAGCCACATGACCTTGGAGGTGTCTACCGACAACACAGGCTCTTTGTCTTAGAAATGGAGATGAGCACCAACTCCCAGAGTCGGACATGACTGGACTTGATGTCAGGGGAAAACCTTTACCTTTTATCCTTACAGTTTGTTTAATGGAAAAACATTTAATTTCTCTTTCTCAAAAGTAATCAGAACAATTACTTAATGTTACTTTTGAGAGCACCATCAGAATGCAGATACTCACAGTCTGTAGGACAAAATACTGTATATCAGAAATAGTGAGGCCAGCCACCTCCTATATCTATAATAGTAACTAAAATATTAGTTACATAACAAAAGAACTGATGTTGTCCCTTATTATGCTACAACAATAATGTAAATGGTCTGGCAAAGAAGGATTGAATTACAGGTAACTCACTTTGCAGTTAACTTCATGCAAGGTCTGGTTTCATAACAATTAAACTACTTCTATAAGAATTCTCCTTTTTCTTGTTCCCTCTATCCTTTATTGTGCCTATCAGGGTAAGAATGGTACTGTGGTTCGATTCCACATTGTAAATTCCATCTCTCACTTTGTTGGAAACATTCCCATGAGTTATTGTGGCTGTATTGGGAAGAGGGCAAGTCTTTTCTTTACAGCTTGTCATATGTTGTTTTTTTCTCTCCTTTTAAAATCACACTAGCCTCTGCCTCCTTCTAGTCTACTGGACCTTTATGTTTCCTGCCAAAACCAATATTCATCCAGCTGTCAGAAGCAGCTTTGAATAGTGCTTCATTAATGTACCAAGGAGCATGGCTCCAAAATAAAATAAACTCAACCATTTTAGATCTTTCTGACAATCCTACTGAATTCATGACAATTGACAGATCTTCATTGCCACCCTGTATGGTGCATGGAAATGAGTGGATCTCCATGTTTTATGCATGTTCTGTCTGGTATTGAATCATAGAATTGGAAGCGATGTAAGGGCAGTGCCCAGACGGAAAGGAAATTGTGTATGTATCTGTATTTACCATTCCAAACAGCACAGTTGCAGAACCTTTACCAAATTTCCTGCCAATCAAGAGAAACCCGAGGTTTAAAGTATTGAAATGATGGTAATAACTATTCCCAAAAATATATTCTGAGAGCCCGGAAAACTTAGCTTGTGGCAATGCTGGCTAGAGATGGGATAAGATCCTGGAAGCAGTCCAAAAAATAACATTCCACACTCTGGATAGTCTTATGTGAATCACATTGAAGTTTTAATATATTATTCCTTTATCTTTGGGGATTAAATATATCTTACCTTATTTCTCTCTTTCTCTCTCTCACCAGGTTAACCCTCCTGTGAACCTTTTTTGTATTTCTTGGCAGTGCATGCTGCTCTCCTCCAATTCCCGACAGCTGCTCAGCCTGTAGGACTAATCTAGAGCTGGTGCTGCTGCCACTATGGGGAGGGGGGAGTGATCCTTCATTAGCTTGTTCATGAATAAACTATGAGCAGGGATTGTGGCCTTCACAAAAATTAAAGAGATCTGTAATATTACAAGGTATGTATCACAGTACATAGCACTAGACATTTCTTTTAAAAATGGTGATGATTGCCATCCCAGCAATCTGTTCTGCCCTCCCCCACCACCACCTTACACACACCACTTATCTAGATGGTACCCATATAGTAAAATACAACTACAGACTGGATTTTCTTGAAAACTGCCAAGCAAAAAAAGTGAGTTTTGGTATATCATGTTAAAGTCTAAAATAATTACTTTCATCTCTCAACAGGATGTACATCTTGTGTAAAAATCAAAACAGCAACTGGTAGATTTAAGCTTTTTTCAGTGCAGACAAACCTATCTGTTTAACTTGTATGCTCAACATATCATATGTGAAGCAGGATTAGACTTTGAGAAAGAAGTTATGAAAATTGGACCATAAACCAAGTTATGCAGGTTGCACCATACTACTAGCAGAAAACAGCAAAGACTTAGTTGAGCATTAAGAAAGAATAGCAATGACTACAGATGCTTTACATAACTTTAGAGCATATGATAAAGGTCTTTAAATAGTTCAGGATTTTTCAGACTTTGGCTCAATCATTAATTAGCATGGAGACTCCAGTCAAGGAATAGGAAGAAGACTAGGATTTGTAAGGGCAGCTATGAAGGAACTTGACAAGATCCTGAAGTATCAACATAGTACTAAAGTTAGGATAGCTCATGCCAGGTTCTGTGCATTTTTTCTTTAGTTAAATCTCTATTTATGTCAGAACAGGTACATTTTTAAGTGTATCTCCAACCATATATCTCTAATCCTAACTCTAACTCTAACCTCAATCTCTAATTTCTATCTTTATCTCTAATCTTTGGATAGTAAAGGGAAAGCTTAACATCCCTGTGTTTATTTTGCTGTTGAGATTTCACCTCACTTTCTCTCCCTATTATTGGATTTTGAAAGATGTGGCTTTTTGTGGAAACAAGGATTGGTGACAAAGCTTCAGTTGAGATGCCTTTTTCCCATGATAACTCTTTCAGGAGTGAATTTCCCTTCTCAGGAGTAGATTTCTCTCACTCCCTGTTGTCTCAGCCCCATTCTTAACTATGAGTCATTTGTAAATTGGATGTTTGTAAATTGGGGACTGCCTGTATATGATTGTGAGAGTTGTACATACAACTGACACAAAAATAAATTCATTTGAATTGTAGAACAGTTATACAGACACCTCGGACTATTAAGACACAAATAAATGAGTCCTAGAAAATTCAAGTCTGGACTTTCTCTAGAAGCCAAGATGACTAAATGAAGACTATCATAGTTTGACCATATTATGAAAAGGCATAATTCACTAGAAAAGGCAATAATGCTTGGTGAAGTAGAAGGTAGTAGGAAAAAAAGGAAGATCACATTCTAGATGGATAAACTCAATCAAGGAAGCTGCAACCCTGAATCTGGAATTCCTTACACTTGGAGATTTTTGATTATTGGGTTTGGGCCATTACCCTATTTCTCCTCGATTGCAATTTAATAATTATATGAAGGAGATTATTTGAATATGCCTTCTAAAGCTTATTTTTCTCTTTGTTTTCCAAGCATGCAGCTTTAAATTACACAAGAAAGTTTTACTTTGGGTAAGGAAATATTTACTTTTATCTTCCTGCTTACCCTCAGTTAAAGTGCCATCAGTTGCACACACTGGAATGTGTTTTGGTGACAAACATTTTGAGTATAGGGTTCTTACATCCTTTTTTGATGCCAATTCCAGATGGATCACTCCATATCAAGGCCGTTATTAGGTCACACGGAAAGTGGCATTCAAGCTCTAGAAGAGAAAGGTCCACCAGTTAGTTTTAATAGACTTTCCCCACAGGAGATGCAGGGCAACAAGGTGAATCTAGTAATAAATTTTCCCCTGCTTAATTTTCTGAATCATTATACAGAACTATGGAGCTTCTCATATGTCTTGAAAGTCTGACCCCATGTTGAGAGTGGTTTGTACAAGTGTTCCACTTTTAGAATACTTTGGTTTTTTTTTTTAAAAAGAGGAAATCCCACAAATATAAATTCAGAAATCTACTCCTTAGCAACATACAGTAACATTAAACATGTTTCTACATTTATTTGGACTGAATAAATAAAATAATCAATATAATAAAAATAGGCAGGACAACAGGGATATAATGAAGTCAGGAAAACCGTATTTTGGAGGTGTTGTACAATTATAGCAAGCTACATGTTATAAACCCTTAGAAACGCTCACTATTTCTACTCTGCTTTTTTTTTTTTTTACTTTCTGATAAACTTATTCAAGTAACATCACTAATGATAGTGGAGCACTGAAACAAGAAAATAATCATAGCATCCCTTCTAAAACAAGCATAAGATGTTAATTTTCATTAGGGAAAGGAATTGATGGGCACTAGATCCAGTGCTGATCAGTTAAATGAGTCCTTTGAGGCATGGCCTTTTTTCCTTTCTGCGTTTCTTAATACCATCTGTCAGAAAGAAACTTAACAGCAGGTTCTAATAACAAAAACAGGCAGAAAGAACACTAAAAAATTGAAAAGACGGTTTCATGCCTCATTTTGCAATTTGTGAATTTATTCTTGAGGTATAAGAACCCTGCTAATACAAAAGGAAAGTCAGTCAGTGCAGTTAAAGGCATAATTTATCCTGTGAATTGTTACACTGATCAACAAGCCAAGAACACAGGCTAAATTCAATTGTTAGCCCCAAGTAAAGCAGACCACTTGAATAGATGTGAACTTACTAAACCAACACTTGACTCAATGATCCCTCTCCAGTTGGCACAAATAGTTGGATTTAGCGGATAAGATCCAAATGAATCGGGCGGGGGGGGGGGGAGATATAATTATCCTGTTCTCATCCACTCCCCGAGAAAGAATAAGGGCAACAACCTTTCTCTTTGCTATTACTATCCAGCTATTCTCTAGCTCAGTAGTTCTCAAGCTGTGGGTCCCCATGTGTTTTGGCCTACAACTCCCAGAAATCCCAGCCAGTTTACCAGCTCTTAGGATTTCTGGGAGTTGAAGACCAAAAACATCTGGGGACCCCAGGTTGAGAACCACTGCGTACCAGCTGCAAATGAAATAAGTTGGAAAGAAAGGGGGAAAGTGTGAGGAATGAGAAACTAGGCTTTTCTAAAAGCAACTGAAAAGTGTAATGGCAGAGGACTAATCACTATCAGGGCTGTCCTTGTCATATTGGAACAAACAGGTGGTATTCTTGAAATAAGCCTGCTCCAAATATAGGGGCTAATTTTGAGATGGCCTAATAGGACTGCTCTAAATTATTGTCACTGGCAAATCAGGGGTTAAGGTTTTGATTTTTTTTTCTCATAGGTCCAAACTTGTTATCAGCAATCTGCCTTTGTCTTCATCTTTCCTTATTCCACAACATGTTTTGGAGAGTTTGGAGAGAAACGTATATGCAGACATGTATATAGAGACAAGCTGTAGCCCAAAAGCTATTAATTAGTCCCAGCTACTTACTTAAATCAATTGTTGAATGGTGTGTAAACACATAGCTAACATTTTTGGGATGAGTAAATCTATTCTAATTTATTTATTTATTTATTTATTTACTTTGCTTCTATACCGCTGTATCTCAAGCCCGAAGGCGACTCACAGCGGTTCACAAACAGTAAAAACAGTAGAAACAGCAGTGGTTCCATACAACATATAACAATTGACTTAACACATTATCCATAAATTACCAATAAGCAATTACAATGCACAATTATTACAAAAAACAACCGTACCCAATCTTCTCATCATCCAAGCGTAGTCCAGGTTTGTCGTCCATTGTTCCATTCCTATGTTTCATTACCAGATTGCACTAAATTACTCAAACGCCTGCACAAACATCCAGGTCTTCACCTTTTTGCGGAATACCATTAGAGATGGTGCTAGTCTAATGTCCGTAGGAAGGGCGTTCCACAGCCGAGGAGCCACCACCGAGAAGGCCCTATCTCTCGTCCCCGCCAGCCGAGCTTGAGAAGCAGGCAGGATCGAGAGCAGGGTCTCCCCGGAAGATCTCAAACTCCTGGTGGGTTCATAGGCAGAGATGCGGTCAGATAGGTAGCTTGGGCCGGAACCGTTTAGGGCTTTAAAGGCTAACGCCAGCACTTTGAATTCAGCCCGGTAGCAGATCGGTAGCCAGTGGAGTTGGCGCAACAGGGGGGTTGTATGCTCCCTGCGCTCCGCTCCTGTTAAAATCATGGCTGCCGAGCGTTGGACTAGTTGGAGCTTCCAAGCTGTCTTCAAAGGCAACCCCACGTAGAGAGCGTTGCAGTAGTCTAAACGGGATGTAACCGGAGCGTGGACTACCGTGGCCAAGTCAGACTTCCCAAGGTATGGGCGCAGCTGGCGCACAAGCTTTAGCTGTGCAAATGCTCCCCTGGTCACCACCGAAACCTGGGGTTCCAGGCTCAGCGATGAGTCCAGGGTCACACCCAAGCTGCGAACCTGCATCTTCAGGGGGAGTGCGGCCCCATCCAATACAGGCTGTAACCCTATGCCCTGTTCGGCCTTGCAACTGACCAGGAGTACCTCTGTCTTGTCTGGATTCAATTTCAATTTGTTCGCCCTCATCCAGACCGTCACAGTGGCCAGGCACCGGTTCAGGACCTGGACAGCCTCCTTAGTAGCAGGTGGAAAGGAGTGACAGAGTTGGACATCATCCGCGTACAGATGACACCGTACCCCGAAACTCCGGATGATCTCCCCCAGCGGCTTCATGTAGATGTTAAACAACATGGGAGACAATATTGAGCCCTGAGGAACCCCACAAGACAATAGTTGTGGGGTTGAACAGGTGTCCCCCAACAACACCTTCTGAGATCGACCCTCCAGGAATGACCGGAGCCACTGCAAAACAGTACCTCCAAGACCCATCCCTGCGAGGCGTCCCAGAAGGATATCGTGGTCGACGGTATTGAAGGCCGCTGAGAGGTCAAGCAGCACCAACAGGGACACACTCCCCCCTGTCGAGCTCCCGGCGCAGATCATCCACTAAGGCGACCAAGGCTGTCTCGGTACCATGTCCCGGCCTAAAGCCAGACTGTACCGGGTCTAGATAATCCGTGTCTACCAAGAATACCTGGAGTTGTGAGGCCACCACACGTTCCAAGACTTTGCCCAAGAAGGGGAGATTGGAAACTGGCCGATAGTTGTCGAATTTAGTGGGGTCCAGTGATGGTTTCTTCAACAGCGGTTTTATTATAGCTTGTTTTAAGCTCGCTGGAATCTTGCCTTCCCGAAGGGAAGCATTAACCACCACCTTAACCCACTCAGCCAATCCCCCTCTGGCCTCCTTTAGAAGCCAGGATGGGCAGGGGTCCAGGATGCATGTGGTTGGCCTCATTCCTCCAAGTATCTTGTCCACATCCTCGGGTTTCACCAATTGAAATGAATCCATCAAAACTGGACAAGCAGTTTCTAACCAGGAGTAACAATAGTATTTAGGCTTGTGTGCGTTTCTGTATCCATCCAAACCCAAACTGTTAATGATATTTAGAAGACAAAAGATTTGCTTTGGAAAAGCCTTGCTTTCATCAAACATATGCTAGCATGGTTTAGAAGTACAGGCAGTTCCCAAGTCTTAACCTACAAATGACTTGCAGTTAAGAATGGGGGTGAAACAACAGGATGTGAGAAAAATCTACCCCTCAAAAAGGAAAGTCATTCCTGAAAGAATTATAATGGAAAATCAATACTTGTTTCCACAGCATGGAATTTTTTCAAAATTCTACTATCACAGGAAGAGAAAGTGAGGCAAAATCTTCTGAACACAGACAGCAAAACAAATGCCACAGGGGGGTTAATCCTTTACCTGTTCCAACTTGCACACAAATTCACCTTATGAACAAACCTACAGAACCTATTTTATTCATAATTTGGGTACTGCCTATAGGTAAATCTGAAGTGTATCCCTACAACTGACTGGAAAGATAAGATAGCCTTTCTAAATGTTGACCTTCCAAAGAATATATGAGGCTAGTAGAAGCATTACATTTGTGTCTATTTACTGCCTTATGTGCTGTAGGTGCTTTTCCACCTTTTCCCAAAACTCAGACTCAAGTCAGCTTTTGAAACAAAAAAGATATGCAAGTAAAGGGATATGCAGCTGAGAGCACCTAAAAGGTTGGCTGGAATCATGTATCATAGGTACAAATACATAACCTGGAATTATACACTTGTGACTGTTATGTTGTTGGAGATGGGTCCCAGGTATAAATAAAAAAATCATTTATGTTTCACGAATACATTACACACACATGAAGATAGCTTTATACAATTTTATACAACATGTTTGTGTACATTGAGCCATCAGAAAGCCAGGGTGCCACTGTCTCTTCTATCTATATGAACAATTTAGGATATTGTTGTATTTTGGACTTTGAAATTCCCAATGAGGGATGCTCAAGCTACAACAGAAATGACTTTGTGTCCTTTAGTCGACCACTAGATGGTGCCAATCTTCAATTCAAATAGAGCTACAGTCAGTTCCTTTATGAACAAGATAGTGCAGTCTCTGTCCCTCTTTAAAAGATTTCACCTCACTTTATGTCCCTGTAATAATTAGATTTTGAAAAATGTGGCTTGTTGTGGAAACAAGGACTGATGAGAACGCTTCAGTGGAGACACCTTTTGCCAATGGTAACTCTTCCAGGAATGAATTTCTCTTCCAAGGGGTAGATTTCTCTCACTTCCTGTTGTCTCACCTCCATTCTTAACTAGGAGTCATTTGTAAGTCAGACGTTTGTAACTGGGAGACTGCCTGTTTTACAGTGGCTAACAGAAATCCAGTCAATTTATCATATACACACATGGGCAACATACTAAAATCTGATTAGACAACTACTACGATTCCCTGCACAAGTTTCTATGCATCTGTTTCAGACTATATTATTTTTGAAATATGGAGCATTGTGTTAAGTTGGTCACCCAACCATCTGTCAACACTCTATGATTGAACAGCCCTCCTTCAAAATTATTATGTCCAGAATTTAACAGTGAAATTCCTTCAGAATACAGGAGTCTCTATTATGGCCACAAATCTTTTTGTTAGTGTATTGCTGTGTAACTCAAAGTGGAGTCCATGACACGCGAGCGTGGAGAAGAGCAAGCCACAGACCACCTATTACAATGCAGCCTGAGCACTGCCACATGCACAATGGAGGACCTCTTTATAGAAACACCAGAAGCACTCCAAGTGGCCAACTACTGGTCAAAGGACATTTAGTATAAAGTCAAGTTTATAAACTTTGTGTTTTTAAATACATTATAACTGTACCCCAGTTCGCTTCTGATACAATAAATAAACAAGTGTAACTCTGCATCCACATGGAAAAAACATGTTTAAAAAGTCAATAGAAAGTCTAGAATTGGCAATAAAATGCACTGCAGCTGATTACTGTATGGACTCTGCAGAGCACTTGTGTGAACAGAAGCACCATTAAAAAATTCAGATAAAGGAAGTGGATATGGCACTCTCAGGAAGGTCTACAAACATCTTTTCCTTCCCTCCGCAAGAAGAAATTAGTTTCTCCTTTTCCTTTTCTTCTTTTTTAAGTTGAAAGATGAGCTCCATTGCCTATTCTCCTACAGTGGGCTGCTGCAGTTCAGGGCTTTGCTCCAAAGAGGGTAAGAAAAAACATTATGTTGGCTCAATTTGGCACAAGGGGAGCTTTGAGAATGCCAGAGGAGTTTTTTCATGGCTTCTGAGGTGCACGTGGAAACTCGCCGGAGTGGAACTGGGTTTCTTCAATCCACATTCTGATCTGAATTATGTGACTGAGCAGAAACAACCATAGATAAGGGCTTTTCAGGAGAAAACAGGTTGCATTGAACTTTCTGATTTTCCTTTCTTCATCACCACTGTACAACTCTGGAAAAAATATACCTGCTGTGTGCCAGCAGGGTTCCAGCCTATTTTCCATCTTACCTTTTCATTAAAGAGGAGGATTATGAGCTTCAGGTGTGGGAAATGGAAAAGTCTAGGGAGAAAATGTGTAATTTGAGGAATCTGTTGGCTGATTGTGGAGTGATTGTGACGCTGATTTACTTATCAAATAACAAAAGTTAGGTTCAAAAGCTCAAATGTGTTGCAGCTTTTCAAAGGGTGATGATGGTATCACTGCATCTTAATTCTGGTTTTCTTTTTAAAAAAAAAAAATCCCTTTAGTTCCGTGTACATATCAACCAACCTATATATTCAGCTGTGCAGTATAACATGCTTTACATATGAGGAGGGGAATGTAATGCCCAATCTACACAATTGTTGGCCTTCCTTACACAAAAGTGACAAATCTGGGGAGAAATATCAATTTTTGCAGCATGCATGTAATACAGTTTCTCATATACAAGCATACCAAAGATGCTATGGTTTAAAAACAGTATGAAAGGATGGGTGAGATATCAATTAATCATACATGCTTTAAAGGAACTGTACAGGAGAGTTGATTCAAAAACACCTGGAGGTAACTTTTTGCAATTTAATGGGGGTTATGAAGTTTCCAAATATCATGCACCTGTGTTAAAAAACTCTAAAGGTTACATTGCAACCAGTTTGTTTTCCCATTTCAATTCAGATTATGATTCAGAGCAAATTGAGTCTGAACCAAAATTGGACCTAATCATAAAATAAGATTCAAATCTGAACTTGCAGATATCCTTTGATTAGATACATTTTCATTATAGATAAAGAATGACTGTCAAAGAGAGGGGGTAATTTTTTTTTTAAAGGAATGGAAAGATAAGTACAAATGACATTATGTCCAAATTCTTCTTTAAAAGCTTCCATTATTACAGATTTTTCAAAATACTCCATGATTCACTCTGTACATTAAGTTAATGCTTACATTAGACCAAAATATGTCAATAATCTGAGCTATTTTTTAAAAGAAAAGTCCATCTGATTTAAGATGTGTCTGTGTTGGTCTGTCTATTTCTCTCTCTCTCTCTCTTTCTCTCTCTCTCTTAACAAGCAACTTTGTGGTGAAAAAGTAATTACTCAAATCTAGTGTACCATCAAATCTAATGCACACTTCAATTTTCAAGACCCTGAAACCAAAAAAGGATTTGCTGCCAAATGTAATGTGCAGCAGAAAGAATAGAAATAAGGGTTAAAAAAAAAAGGAAGAGGAGAAAGAAGCATTGAGAGAAAAAGCAGAGGGGGGGGGGGGGGAGAATAGAAAGAAAATACAAAAAGGAAGGGGAGAAAGAAGCTTTGAAAGAAAAAGCAGAGAGCGCGGGGGGGGGGGGGGAGGGGGGAAGAGAGAACAGAAAGACACTACAAGAAGGAAGAGGAGAAAGAAGCCTTCCTTCCTTCTTCAGGTCATTCGCCTCTTCGCCTTTGGTGCCTGGCTTGCCCCCTTGTTGGCTCCCTCACCCTCTTGTTTGGCCCCTCACTTACCCGCTTGCCCTCTCGGTGTAACTGCGGTGCCTTCACCAGTTGTTCACCTCTTCCTCCTTGGCTCCTGGCTTTCCACTTTGCTGGGTCACTCACCTGATCACCCCCTCACTTTCCCCCTTCTTGTCTAAGCAATATCCAAAAAAAGGTGCACATTAGAATCACATCATACGGTAATTAGAAAAGCATTAATTCAGGACCACTAATATTTACAATAAGGGTGTTCCCAGATATAATTATTGAAACATGCAAAGACCCTTGTTCAACATTTAGTTAAGAAATGGAATGGAGAAGATCCACACTTCCCTGTGATTTCCCAGTGATCCATGAATGTTTATTGGGATGTCATGACTATGACCCTATAATGGGACCAAAGCCAACTTACATAAAAAGACACTCTTATAACTTGGTATAGTTTATGAAGACCAGATTCCACTGTATGTATGTTTTATATTTCAAACTCCTGGATTCTGTATTTATTTGACTAAGTTTACAATTATGATACTAAGACAAAATGATTCAAAGATGCAGGAACAAATCTCAATAATTTGAATTTTTACACATACATACACACTCACCTATATACATACAAATAAACATTATCCTTTGGTAAACTATATATTTTAGACCTACACCAGCAAGCTGTTCAATAGTTCATTCTGCATACCTTTCAACGGAACATCTTGGATATAAAGCAAATGTATTCTCATTGGAGTTGGTTGGAATAAATCACTTCAAGTAAGGCACCAGGATTTAAGCTAGACTATGGATAGAGTTTTAAGGAATGAACAAGCAAGACATTTCTTCACAAGCCGCATACTGATTATCCTGTTGACACAGAATGAGAAACCACTGTGGTCATAACCAAGAAAAAATACATTCAATATCTAAAGTAATCAAAACTGCAGTACTGTAGGTCCTAGGAAGCTGTTCCAGGGTGACAGTGTATTGCAGATCACCTTTCTTTGAGTATATTCTCTTGTAATGTGATCTTCTTTTTTCCTACTGCTCTCCACCTTTCCAGACATTATTGTCTTCTAAAGAGAGTCATGTCTTCTCATGATATGGCCAAAGTATGACAGTTTCAGTTTAGTTATCTTGGCTTCTAGGAGAGAGTACAGGCCTCATTTGCTCTAGGATCCATTTATGGAGCAAATGTTTTCTTTCACTAATCCACTGATAAACTACAGCAATAAATTTAGCAATGTATTTTTCTGATACATTTGTCCCATCTAGAGAATACAATACACACACACACACACACACACACACACACAGAGAGAGATGGATGGACAGATATGAGCTTGAGTTGGGAAAACACTTCATGCCACAAACAGCACTCAAGTATCAGAGATCAAAGATGGCCCCAAATGAACAAAGCTACATTGCAAAACTATTTTTTTCAAGGGAAGCTTCCCACTCAACTTGCTGAACCTTATTCCTAGATCAAGTCTATTGAACAGGATGACCTCTGTTTCATCTGGATCTTCTCCAGTTCAGGATCTCTCCAGCAGGGATTGGGAATTATTTTTCTATGGTTTTGTCCCTAGCTATAGAGTCTTTGTGTTTAGCTTCTCCTTGGCAGTATCTCTTTTTCCAGTGCTCCCAGCTGTGCTTCCTTTTCTGGGAAGTGAGAAAGAGATAGATCATTTTTTTCCAACCAGCAGGGGAGTCAAGCAAATTGAAGGAGGAGAGATAGAATTTGATGTCCCTCACCTGGCAGGTTGCTCCATTTCTGTGTTGTGAAAGGAAGAGGCATGTTCCAAGGACCCCTGGAGTCATTCAGAAATTGACTTGCATTTTTAGTGCTGTAATATGAATTATCTCATTATATATAGGGGAAAACATATGCACATCATGACTCCATTGACTGCCTTGCAGATTATGTGGGTTGGCGGAGCACTGATGTTCAGCCAAGATTTGACAGTTCCAGCATTTAAAGCAAGCACAGATCCTTCCCTTGAGACTTATTCCTTATTCTTTTCTACCAATGTTTCTTATGGCATTTCCTTAGATGGAATTAGTTTAAAATGAATTCAGAAGGAGCAGCATACGGTGACTATAAAATGTTTTAAAATGCATGAACAAATGAATGTAATAATAAAAATCTAACTATATCATTCACTAACATATTTATGCTCTATTATGACATCAAAATATATTATTTTATATGATCAAGCTTCTTTCTTAAAGGTAGAGTCCTTTTCAACAACATAAGGTTTTTGAATCTATTATTCTATCACTGTTGGAAAACATAGGTGTTGCCGAAGGCTTTCATGGCCAGAACCACTGGACAAGTGAGGTTTATATATATGTGGAATGTCCAGGGAGGGAGAAAGAACTCTTGTCTGCTTGAGGCACGTGTGAAAGTTGCAATTGGCCACCTTGATTAGCATTTAATGGCCTTTCAGTTTCAAAGCCTGGCTGACTGTTGCCTGGGGGAATCCTTTGTTGGGAGATGTTCACTGGTCTGATTTATTCTTGTCGGGAATTCTCATATACCATGCAGCTGTGGGCAAGTCTACATAGGGACCACCAAATGCAGGGACCAAACACAAATCAAGGAACATGAAAAGCACTGCAGACTAATTCAACCTGAGAAGTCAGCCATAGCAGAGCACCTGAGGAACAAATCTGGACACAGCATATTGAGAACACAGAAATGCTGGACCACTCTAGCAACTACCATGTCAGACTACACTAAGAAGCCACTGAAATCCATAAGAATGTGGACAATTTCAACAGAAAGAGGAAACCATGAAAATGAACAAAATCTGGATACCAGTATTAAAAAAACTCTAAAATCAGAACAGTAGATAAAGAGCAACACTCAAACTGTGGGGGATTCCACAGCAGCCTTACTCTAGGGCAGTGGTTCTCAACCTGTGAATCTAAGGTGTTTTGGTCTACAACTCCCAGAAATCCCAGCTAGTTTACCAGCTGTTGGGATTTCTGGGAGTTGAAGGCCAAAACATCTGGGAACCCACAGGTTGAGAACCACTGCTCTAGCGGCTTCATCACATCTGGCTCCAGAAGACAGGGTGAAAGCATCCTAGGATGTTTTTTTAGGTGAGTGTGATGAGGTTGTAGGCTAACTGCTTAGTATAGATAGGCATCTGCTCACATATCTTCTCAGGTAATTTTATAACCCACAATGTTAGCGGTAATTTCATTTTCACTAGAGATATTTTCATTTCTTTCTTAATAATAATATTATAATAAAATTTTATTTATATCCTGCCATCATCTCCAGGAGGAACTCAGGGAGGCTTGCAAGCACTCGAGGTGCAATCATGCAAAATACAAAGGTAGAAAGACAATACCACAAAGCAGTAGCAACTAACATAACCATCATAAAATCCCCTGATTAAGTTCACTAAAATGCAACAATAGCTGTAGCACAAAACAAACTGCAATCAATATCAGTCTCATAAAGTGCATGGTGACATAATCTTTAGGTCTTCAAATTTCTAAACATGATCAAAGGCTTGTCTAAAAAGCCATGTCTTCAATTGCATATGGAAGGCTTGGAGAGTAAGAGCTAGTCTGATCTTCCTTGGGAGGGAATTCTAAAACTACCACCAAGAAGGCCCTCTCTCTTGTCCCCATCAACCACACTGGAGATGGAGGTGCGACCAAGAGGAGAGCCTCCCTGGTAGATCCTTCACTTTCAAAAAACAATGTAAGGAAAACTACTGTTTTCATATCAATTCAAAAAGGTTTTCGTGCTTTAACATCTGTCTTCAAAACCCTGTGGTGCCATGTCTTCTTTTTAAAACCACAGCTACATAGTAGGGCAGTACAACATGGCCTTTTCTCTGCTGGGGATAACTGTATCTATTGAATTTAGGCAGAGCATAGGATTCAAAATTTTATTACCACCTCATCACATGAGGTGAATTTAGCATCCTAGCATACTGCCACAACACTTCCTCTTCGGAACCCACTGGAAAGCATCACACAATATACGGCAACTTCTGGCAGAGCTCCATGGAGGAAGCATCTTGACAGCATGGTAGCACATGTCCCTCACACCACAGGAGGCTTCCCATGTTCTACTGGGAACCACAGGGTCAGTGCAGGGGGAAGCCGCACAATGATGCTTCTCCTCGTTAGATGGGGAAGCATTGATGCAGGCGAGATGGGGTGTGGGATGCTAGGCCCACCAATTTACCACAGAGGGTGTCAAATCACCCCACAGGACCTTATCCATATAATGAGGCCCTATTTAGTTCTTTTAAAAATGAAGATCTTGGAAAAATATGTTCCTTTCTTCATAAATTTGAGGTACATAATTTGTTTCTTTCTTTAAAAAAGCAATGTGGGAGAAAGCATAATGGACAGATATGCTTGTATCTACATAGAAAACTTATTAAACTGTCAAATAAAAAAGGAAAACATTCCAGAATTATTCCAAAATACTTTCATAGATGAGGTACTTTAGAATCTCTTCCAGAATGCACTTCAACAGATCAAAAACGATTTTATTACTGCCAATAATAAAACTGCAGTGGTCCAGAGAATTATTTGTATATTTTATGGACTCACCCTTTTAAAAAGAATTATCAAAATACTTTGGCACTCCCTAGGCCTTATGGTTAATTGCGACTACACCAGAGTTCATAGAGGTTGACATTTGAAAAGAGGAGAAGGTAGAATGCTGCATTACTAATTTTCCATATTCCATACTGTTGAAATGTATTATGCACAAAAATCTCTGCACAAGCCTTCAAAACCAAATGCAGTACTATACAGAGTTTGTTCTTCTTTCTGCCCTTGTCTGTCACTACATGAAACAGCCATTTGCCTGCCTTCTGAGCGGTCATGGTTAATATCTCTTCTAAGTTGTAAAACACATTTGGGGAAATGGCGAGAAGAGAAGTTGTGCCTAGTCACAGATGGTACCTGGCGTTCATTCCAAAGCACTGGCAGATGTGCCAATGAAAGCTACCCGAGGCCCACTGGCAATGCCTGAAATGCAACATCAATCACTTGTTTGAATTCCTGTGCAGGAAGTGAACATGATTGCCCGGTTATTTATTACTTTTCAAAGGTTTCATCCTAGCCAAAAGGACTTTTAGAAAAAGAAAACATTACTGATTTGTTGACACAGGAACTCTGTGCTGATATATTTCATTTAATGTGTGTGTGTGTGTGTGCGCGGGGGGGGGGGGGGGGGGGAGAGATCATTATACAGTCTAACTATTCAAGCAATAAATATTGATCTGAACAATATATTTCAATTTATTCAGGAATGTCCTAATTAATATCCAGCATCTAACTGAACCTCAGATACAGAAAGTCAACCTCACTGGAGATGTTGTTGTTGTTCCACATGTCCCCCATCTGTGAAGTTGTCTGTGATATGAGGCCAATGCCAACCAGTCTTTCAATTTCCAGATTTGTTTATTACTGGTCATTCTTTTGTGACACTCTATTCTGTGTCTATGAAGAGGTTGTTATGGGTAAATGTTCACATAAGTGGCAAGAAGTGTAAGGGCAAGAAATTACTGTTGTCTCTGAGACTGTTGATCCCACATTGGGTGTTGGATTTGCAACACTTCTAGCCATGGACATTTCCCACCATGGGGGGGGGGGGGGCTCATTTTAGAGGCACAAAGTTGTAAGTCTATATCAGTTCAATGTGCACATTTTCCTGCCTGGCAAATGGACAGAGCTTTTTGTACATGGCTCTACTGATTTTGTTTGGCTTTACTAGTGCCCATCACTGCAGATAAATGGAGTCATTTTTGTGAAGCCATGCCAGCTTTGGAAGTACTCTGACCATCTTCAAGAAACAGCACAACTTGAGAGACCAACTCTACTTTCGTTTCTTTTTTCAAGGTTGGGTAACAACACAACTTATTTCTAGACTGCCCATTCTCCCTGAAGGGATTCAGGGTGCTTTTCACACTTTTTATTATTATTTACACACACAAAAAGGCAAGCATTCAATGCCTCAGGTGAGTATAAACGTATCAAAATAATATTATTTATTTATTTATTTACTTTATTTGTATACCACACTCTCTCAGGCCATAGGCGACTCAGTGCGGTTTACAACAGGTCAATATACAAAGTGCACAACATTAGCATTTAAAACAGTAACTAAGGCAACTACATCAATATAACAATACATCAGTACATCAATATAACATCAATACATCCAAATAACTAACTAATACACATCCAAATACTAATTAATACACAATAAAGCAACAGTAATAACAGTGAGCTTACAACAAAGAATTGAGCATTGTGATGAAAAATAAAACAAAACAATCCAATAACACATGAGTCGCCCTAGGGCTGAGAATGGCGGTTAATAAATGCAGGAAATAAATAAATAAATTAATTAACTAAAACATAAGTAAACATTACAACAAATACTCTAAAAGCAATTTAAAATACAGTTACATTAAAAATGGCTAGCATCGGTGTAGGGAAGTAATAAAACAATAGTATACTTTCCTGTTTCCTGAAGGCAACAAGCTCATTGTTACATTGGTAATGCTCTTGCCCTTCTCCCAAACACTTCATGGAATGCCCTTCTGTCCTCTGAGATAATCTAGAAGAGACTGTTCTGCATCATCAGATTTTGTAATGACTCCCATAATTACCTAAATATTGCTACTTCTGGTTTATCCCATAGTGCTATCACACAGTAAAAATGTCTCATCTGTCAATTCCAATGAGGTTGTTTGTGTCACTTTATACAATTCCCTGCCTTTCCATGAAAATAACATGGTGTCAGGAAGATCGGGAGAAATGTCATCTTAGTACCTACCTTCTGGCTTCCTGCTGAAGATGAAAAAAAACTTAGAAAAAGCATTGGTTGTTGTGTCTGGATTATGATTTGAAGACAGAAACTTTTTCATCTCAGGTCCACTTGAGTTATATTATCAAGAGAGGAAGGTCCTGCCTGAAAAAAAAAATCCTTCCCTTGCATGGAATACATTTTTGTATAACCCACTATATGCATTAAATCTTCTTGATGTAGCCAGAGTGCCTTAAGACACATTTTTGACAATAGAAGTCAACTTGGTATAAATCACATGATTAGAGACAACATTTGTGGTTTGGAAATTGCTGGGAGGCAAGAGTATCCAGATCTTGAATGATAGCTCTGCGATTTCATATAAAACAAGCAATTTAACCTTTCTCCTTAGATTATGAGTTGCATTTATATCTTCCTTTCATGACCCCCCCCCCCCCCCCCCCCGGTAACTGTAAAGTCAGAGAATCTTGCAGTTACAGATAACTCTCTAATGTTGGTTGTCATTGTACAGAAACACAGTGTACTCAGAATAACTGTTGTTTTAAAGATGGGAAGAATTGGGAAGTAATGCTGTCAAAAATACCATAAATAACAAAATAGCCTTAAAAGGCAATAGTCAAGATCATTTTAGTGACAAACATGCATGGATAATGTATGTCTTTCTATGGATGGAGCACCAGATCACCTTTCGTGCAACATCCAAATCCCTGCCCCCCCCCTGCAGCTGACAAGCCTTAGAAGGGGCTGCTGCTGCTATTGGCGGATGGGCGAGGGGGTGGAAATTCAGATTATACAACTCCAGATTATGTAGGAGAGCACACACTATCTCAAAGCGCACTCCTATTGCCTCCTCCCCTCCCCAGTAAAGACAAGCTGATTCTTCACCATCTGATTTGCTTTCCTAGCCAATAGGAGCTTGATAGCTGTTGTGTGGTAGTTTGAATGGGCTGAAGAGGACTTAAAGATGGTCCCTTGTGCCTTATTAGGAAAAAACTGCACAGGCAGAGCATTACTTCATGCCTGATGGATATAAGTTTTGAATCATTATGTCATATTGACCTGGGAATCCTGGCAATTTTTATCTTGGAGAACTCCTGTTGCATTATTTTTTCAAAAGGAATGTAGATCTATATGTTTTCTATTTCATGCTAATTTAATGTATTTTGGAAACTTCAAAAATTATTTTAAATAATCTTCACAACAAAAGAAAACACCGCATTACCTCTGTGTTCTTTGCCAGCTTGAAAAGTGGTCACCTTTGCTCTAGGGCAGGCCTGCATCACTTGGCAGTAATAAGGGGGCGAAATTAAACAGGCAAAACCTTTTTGGGCTGCAGATAGATCTCAAAATTCTGTTCAGGAGCATGACTGAGTGCCAAAATGTTGAACTTCATTAGCGACTTATTTAGAGAAATTGGTTATTTAACCACAAAATAAATTGCTTTGCTGGTAATTTGTTAAACTGTTTTGGGAACCATGAGTGTGGTCAACTACAGAGCTTCCTGTAGCTGTTAATAACCTGTCATCAGGTTCTTCAGCTGTCTTCTGCAGCTAAGCCTTTTGTTGAGCCAGACCTTAATGGTGAGAGCAATATAATAAGCAACATGAACAGACATTTAAAAAGCATCAGCCATTACAAAAGAGTAGCAAATCTCCACAGTCTGAATGAAACCAGGTCTTATTCAGTAGTAAAGCACTTTCTGGTCAAGAATTCATATGCAATTGCTACATATAATATCTATGCTATATTTCTTTGTATGCATGTGTTTGTAGAATCAATTAGATTTGGGGGGTTTTGACAGAAGTAATTTTAACACTTCAATTAAATTAATGTGTTAATAATTTTCATATTTTCACAGGAGATACTTGCATCTTTTGTATAAAAAGGGGCATAGACAAGCCACCAACAGTCCAAGAGAAATATGTCTGCTGTGTTAAATTTTATGCATTGAACAGAATGTCATGTAGCTTAGAGTGATTCAATCTTATGGTCAGTCCAACAAATCTTTTTTAAAGGGTACAGTGGTAGTCAAGTTCATTTACACTTGCTTTTTAGATCATTCAACTCTGCATGCCATTTTCTTTCTGGGTTCACTCATGCAATTCTTGACTTATTCAATACTCTTGTCTAGTTTAACACTATGGCATTATAATTTACCAGATAGCTAGAAATGGATACTTGGAAAGTGAACAGAAGGGAAGGATCATGGGAAAATGTTGTGACATTGCTCTATAAAATTATGAACAATGTGAAGAAAATGAATAGGGAGAAGACTGGTCAGCTTTTCATACTAGTAAAAGATGAAGTCACCCACTGAGGTTGAATTATGCAGAATAGCATATAGTGAAACATTAAAGTGTGGGATTCACTGTCACAAATTTCTGTCATGCACACTCACACATGTCAGGGATTCAAATCAGCATGAAATTCCCTGTTGTATAGCAGAAAGCAATTTCATGCTGATAGGGAGTCAAATGTGGGCTAGGCAAACCAAGACACCCAACTTAGGCAGAAAAAATTAAATGCACAGATACGGAATGGGGGATGCCTGGCTCAACAACAGTATGTGTGAAAAAGATCTTGGAGTTCTCGTGGACAACAAGTTAAACATGAGCCAACAATGTGACACGGCAGCTTAAAAAACCAATAGGATTTTGGCCTGCATAAATAGCAGTATAGCATCTAGATCCAGGGAAGTTATGCTACCCCTCTATTCTGCCTTGGTCAGACCACACCTAGAATACTGTATCCAATTCTGGGCATCACAATTGAAGGGAGATGTTGACAAGCTGGAATGTGTCCAGAGGAAAGTGACTAAAATGACCAAGGGTCTGGAGAATAAGCCCTATGAGGAGTGACTTAAAGAGCTGAGCATGTTTAGCCTGCAGAAGAGAAGGCTGAGAGGAGACATGATGACGACCATGTATGTATAAATATGTGAGGGGATGTCAAAGGAGGGAGCAAGCTTGTTTTCTGCTGCCCTGGAAATTAGGGTGTGGAGCAATGGCTTCAAACTACAGGAAAGGTGATTCCACCTGAACATTAGGAAGAATTCCTAACTCTGAGAGCTGTTCAGGAGTGGAAGTCTTTGCCCCAGAGTGTGGTGGAGGCTCCTTCTTTGCAGACTTTTAAACAGAGACTGGATAGTCATCTGTTGGGGGAGCTTTGAATGTGCTTTTCCTGCTTCTTGGCAGGGGGTTGGACTGGATGGCCCACAAGGTCTCTTCCAACTCTATGATTTTATGATTCTATGAATACCTTATTGCAGTGAAGTGGTCTCCCCAAGAACAAAAACAACAAGCAGACACAAAGCTGTTTGTTCCACCCAGAAGGTTTTTCTTTCTTAAGTTGCAGTAACAGTACAAATACTAACACAGTATTTACAGTATGTGCACATTCTCTCTCTTTCCTATCTTCAACCACTGATCTCAATACACCAACCTCAAACCCTCACTGGGTTACTACAAGCGTATATGCAACAGTCTCAATACTCTGCTATCACGCCCCAATTACAGTGAACCTCTTGTTAATCCTGAGACACAGATTCCATTAGCACTTAAAGAAATGCTAAGTAATTCACACATTCTGACAACACACATACACATATACAATTGAAACTGCTAGAATATGGAGCATTAGCAGATTCTTCAAAACAGCATGAAATGGGATGCATTTAAAGCTATTTTACTCCTTATTCCACAGAGAAGTGTTTGCTGGAGCCCAGAGCCTTTGTGTTTAAGAGAAGACCAACATGAAGACATACCATGGCCATGAGAAACAAATAAAACTAAAATGCCAGTGCACTATACAAGCAAGGTCCAGTAAAGTGGGATGCAGTTTTTATAAACCATATTAATAGCAATCAAAACTAAAAGAACCTGAGAAATTAGTTTCTTCAAAATGTCTTTCATACTTAAGCCTACTTAACATGGAGACAGGAGAATAGAACTTTCCATAGATTTTTTAATCTAAAAAAAAATTAGAGAGTCTGCCAAAAGTGTAAACTTCATTACCTAACCCTATTTAAAGGGAAGACTTAGCTAACCACAAAATTACTCTGTTCTGCTGATAATTTTTATTTCATTCTTTTTAAACTCCTTTGGGAGGTAAAATTGTGGTCAAGCAAATAGCAAATTGGAGCTATTAATCAACTGTCACTAGGTTCCTTAGAGTGTCTTTCGGGAAATTAGTAAGTGCTTTAATATTAGCAAAGCTTTCAAAGATGTATACAGGTGAATAAACAGATCAGAGACTGTTGTAGAGCATAATGGTAAGTGATATAAAATCAATGGTAGAAGTAGTAATAATAGCAATAATACTTTTGTAGAGACTTCTGGGCATTTCTAGAGGACTGCTAAAGCAGAAATAGCTAAAAGGCAGAGTATGGAAGGTGGCCTTTCAAGTGAAATTAACTCACCAAATGAAATGTAACAAAGAAGAAAGAGGGGCAGAAATCTCAGGGCTGTTTTGATTTCTACTTCAGTCACTTTTTCAAGCAGGGACTCCCCTTTAACTAACTTTGCTAAAATTCAATGGCATTCCTACATGATAGCAATTGATCAAGAAACTCCATGCATACGGGCATTCCCTCACACTTCTATTCTTAGAAATAAATTTAGAGTTAATGGATTGGAATTCCTGTATCATGGTTATGTCATCACCAGCCTCTTTTGGATTGGCAGCAATACACATTCTGAACCTAAAATGAACTTTGTCCTATTTTCTGACATACAGACTTCATTATTAACAAGAAGTGTGTTTTTCAACTGCTCAAGAACTTCTTCCTTCACCTGAGAAGCAACAGGTTTCATTAGCAGTGCACTACAGGTCATGAACTTTCCATTTGAAGAAATTGTCTCATAACAGTTTGCACAGGTGGTTGTTTTATTTCTAAATTCTTAGTAAGTGAGTGTTTCTTTTTGTAATTTGGTGCTAGTATCCACTTCACTGTAGAACAGTCATTGTGTAATCAGTTCTTTAAAAACTTTATCACTTTGCATTTTTGTTACATACAGTCATACCTACAAGTTTTAAAGCTGGAGCTGTCCTTGGCTTCCCTGACGTAGCATGTATTTGCAGCCGATTGCCATCAGGTGCCCATTTTGGAAACATAAATGTGTTTCACTTTTGACACCCTCACCACCTTACACCTGGATCTCTCTCACACAATTATAGGAACTTTGAAACCACTTGAAAGTTCCATCACTCCAGTATATGGAGTCCTAAATTTTGGTATTTTCATTGAGTATTTATTTATTTAGGAGACTTTTTGGCAGAGAGCTCTAGTGCCTCACCAAACTACAAATCCTAGGATTCTGTAGGATGCTAGTCATGACAGTGACAGAGATCTCAAAGTGCTTATAATTGTATAGTACGAAATATACCATACACATAGGGTTGTTGTAAGTTTTTCGAGCTGTATGGCCATGTTCTAGAAGCATTCTCTCCTGATGTTTCACCTGTATCTATGGCAGGCATCCTCACAACCTCTGAGGATGCCTGCCATAGATGGAGGCAAAACATCAGGAGAGAATGCTTTTAGGACGGCCATACAGCCTGAAAAACCTACAACAACCCAGTCATTCTGGCCATGAAAGCCTTTGACAATACCATACACACAGTTGTTAGAGTTGTTTCTCAGCACCTCCATTGCCAAACATCCATCAGCTTATGTCATAATAAGTGTGCCTTTGGTTAAAAGGTCACAATGCTTTAAGTGGGTTTTAACAGATTAGCATGGTTATCCCTCTGGAAAATGCATCCACTCTATGTGTGGTATACTTGAAGCTTGGAAATACTTGTGTCACAGTTACAAAAGTTACAAAAACATTTTTCTACACTGAGATGGTCAGGCGGAAAACCATAAAGCATCATTCCACAGACATGGCAAACATCAAGTGTGATGCCTTATGGCTTCTTTCAACTCTATGATCTTATGATTATAGATAGTATAAAGCATTTATAAACAAATGATCAGCAACACATTAAAATGAAAGCTAAAACAAGACTCCAGTCTAAATCCTGTTGTTATTACTAGAATTGACCCATTAAATCAGTGGAATTTATTTGCAGGTTGACTTACAATTCAACAATTGATTCAGTGTGTCTGCTTTGGTACTAATGAACAGTATTTTAGTTAGGGGCAGCATCAACATTTTAAAAGAAACAATGTTAACAGATAAAGGATTTACTGAGATAAAATTGTATTAGCAGAGGAGTGAAAACCCATCAGATAAAAAGTAAAATGAGCCTCTATAGTTACAAAGTTCCACAGTCCCAGAATGGCCACTGAAAGAGACTCTGCAACCACATGTGAAACAAGACTGGCCCTCTATACTTTAGTGTAAAGGAGAATATTTTCAGCTTCTAAGAGTTGACATCTGCTCACTGTCTCTTTCACATCATAGCTAAATATACCATTTATGATTCTCCAACAGATCTTAATGCACAAGAATGATCTTATGGGAAGGATGGAACAGGGGAGGCCCCTTAGATATTCAGATTCTAATCTATTTGTGGTTGGGATACACACTGGATTCAAAGCAGGCATAATCAGAACAATTTGGGTGCTTTCTGAAGTGAGCAGCTTTCTCCATCCCCACCCAATGAAATTAACAACTCTTAATCTTGCCAGCTGAAGTCTTGTAGGAATTTTGATTATGGAAAGGCAGCCAAAAATAGTATAAAAACAGGAAATGGAAGGGTGGAGTGGAGTGACTGACAGGTTTACCTTCTAATCCTGGGCTATGTTTTATAAGGTTCTCTTAAAACATTGTGCTTTAAAGTAGAAATGTTGCTTAGATAAAACATCTAAAATTTCCTCAGATTGCTGTGTTGTTCTGGTTGTTTGTTTGTTTTTAAAAAATAATTTTATTGAGATCAATATTTTTTAATAGAACACTAAAAGATTCCTGGAATCGAGGGGGAGGGGAGAAAGGGAATGGGTATGAAACTAGTGTGAGAGAAAAGGATAACAGGAAAAGGGGAAGAAATGGGGAGGGGGGGGGTTGTGTACTTCCATTCTTCGCCATCATGGTTTGTTGGTTTTCTTAAGTTCATATTGTAAAATATGCTCCTCCTCTTCATTCCAGCTTAGTGAATAATACATTTCCTTGAAATTAGTTGAATTATATTATCATGTGCCCTTTATTTTTTGACATGTAGTCTTTAAACAAAGTCCTATTGGTTGTTTTCTTGTGTTTACCTTGAAACTTTGTTATTAATTGAGTCAGGCCATATACATAACCTCCATAACTTTTATTAACCATTGGTCTTCTTGTTATCAAGGGTTTTTCTTTCATTCTCCAAGTTCTGGCATATGCAATCCAGGCTGTATGATGTACCAGTGGTACATAACTCCACAAAAATTAGCTGAATACTACAAACATATGAATAACAAATGCTGGAAATGCGACACCTATGAAGGGACTTTCTACCATATGTGGTGGTCCTGCGGCACGGCAAAAGTTTATTGGAAAGAAATTCAGGAAATATGTCATAAAATCCTCAATATGAAAATACAACTAAAACCAGAATATTTTTTACTGGGAGTGACAGACATGGACTGGGACATAAACAAAGACAAAGTGTTCAACTACATAATGTATTGTTCTGTTTTTATGGTTATTGCTAGATTATGTGGAGTCACTTCAGGTTCTTCCTTTTTTGTTCTCCCTTCCAGTTTTGGTTTCCCTTGTTTTAATAAATAAGCCACTTTCTGAAACATTGCAAGCTTGTTGCTGACCTCAATCCCTCTGTTGTCTTATCATTTTCAAAATAAATGATGGAATATCATTCAGAAATTGTGTCTTTTTTTATACCTATCAATTAGAAAGGCTATTTTTGCTCCCGAAGTTGTTTATCTGTAGCTTGGCATGCACTTCCTTCCAGCCCCAAGCAGCTACTAATGGTGTCTAAAGACCTTATTACATTGCCAGGGGAAAGCAGAGACATCCATGGGGCAGCAGAGCAAGCTGCCCTGCACCTCACATTGTCTGCACTGCCCCCTTCCCCATCCCACAGGGAAATTGTCACTTCCCAGCTTCCCCCTGCACTTTCCCCAGAGTACCTTATGAGAACACGGGAAGCCTCCCATGTTCTCAGGGCTTTGTACTATAAACTCTCAAATTCTGCAGGAGACACAAACCAGATTTAAAGTGGATCCATGTTGTGGTGTGACGAGGCTGTAAGACTATGAATTGCCTAACTTGGCATTGTTGGCCATTGCTATATTTCAGGATAGCAGTTTAACAAGCATTGTTGTATTTTCTTCTCGTCTCCAAGGCCTTTCTGTAGTTGTAACTCTTGCTGTATTTGTGGAAAGAACACTGATAACAATTCTCACTGTAAAATCTTCCAGAAGGAGAAGCACAAAACAAGTCTGGCAAGCTTTCATTTTACAACTTTCTTTTGTAAGAAAGGATGTAAGTGTACTTAAATTATAGCTAAACTTTTTTTTGAAAAGAACTCCTAATTACTTGGCAGATAATGTTGCCAGAGGGTGATTGCTGTGTTCTGAACTGGATATTAAGAAGTTTTTTTCCTGCTTCAAGTTGAGTCATTACCTTATTATGGTTCCCCCCTTCCCCTTCTCTCTATTTCATTTGGCAACTATCCTATTGGGATTTTGAAAAAAAGGATACTTCCCTACTGGGAATCAAAGGTACTTCACCGCTGCTGAAATCAACTCCACAATATGCAAATCAAAGATGAAAAAGTGAGAATCTTCTTAACTTCCTCAACTTAATTGCCAGTAAGCTATTGCAAATTACTGCTCAGCTTACTTCATGTGGGGCCCACTCCAGTGGCTGGGTCTCACATACAATCCTTGAAGATGTGACTACAGTTTTCAAAATCCCCTAACCAGGATTGCCTGCTAAATATAGATTTGGGAAATCAACTTCTAAAAGTACTATTTCCAAACTGTACTGGAACTCATATAATAGAATTTGAAGTTTGGTTTTTATTTTGTCTGAGAAAATAACCAAGCTGGCTGAATGGTTCTAGAAGTTAGGGTTAATAAGCTTTTTTTTAAAAAAAAAAAAAATTCTGACCCATCCTTCCATGTTTATTCCTCTGTGGTCAAAATGTCTTTAGAAAACTGTGAGGTACTCAGTACAACAAAATGTGACACTTTGTGCACACTCCTTCCAACTCTCCTCCTCACAATATTTCATGCACTGCTGTAGACACTTTGGGTGAACAACCCAAAACACAGTATGTTTAGAATGGTCTGGTGCCAGATAAATGTCCAATGATATTTATGGAAATTTTTTCCCCATCAGATGCCTTCAAAGTACCTTAGAATGTTAAGGGCACATAACAAAGATGTGATCTTATGTTCACATCAGTTCTTAATACAACAGAAGAAAATTAGTCCTCCTTTATAAGAAAGAGGAATTTGAAGAGTAGCCCAAGAAATTGTATGTTTCTGAAAAGAAAGCAAAGCTTTCCATCTGTGAAAGAAAATATCACTGACTAGGAGGGAACTGTCATGCTGCATCACCCATGCTACCTCCACATTCCATTGATAGTAGTAAGATAACTCCACCTCCCCCATATAAAGAGGAAGATAAAGGTCAATTCCCCATTGGAAAACTAGAAGTGCATAAACACCATAGTGGCAATACTGCACCATGATTCCCACCCCAAGCCCCACTTACTGGGCAGCAGAGGTCTGTTGAATCTCACTTTGAGCTGCAAATAAATGATGCTTCCACTCCTTCCCATAGGAGAGTCCCTGTCACAATTTCGTCTTTCACCAGAAATTGCATTTGGAGGTGAGTGTGGTCATCAGCCAACTCCTTCCTGATCAATAGGGGAATAAACCTCCATTTATTACTGTGGTGCTGGCTAGTACATAGGGACTGGGGGCCTTTCAAGATCTTTATGAATCTCTTAAATGAGGAGTTGTGCAAGAGTTGCGAATTAAAAAAAATGATCACAATTGCCTGACTCTGGATTATACATGCATAATTGACAGTAATCAGGCCAAAGTGTGTGGTCTGAAGGGCAGGATCATGGCCTTGACCTCTATGCAATGATTTTATGGTTAGAAGAGTTCTTACGGTTCATACAGAAAGCTTATATGCTCACCATTTATAAGATGAAGAGGCCCTATTCAAATCTGGGAATCAGTGTGTCTTATTATAGAATGGACTCAACAGATAAGAAATGAATCTACAATCTACCTCTGATTACACATATTGGTTCTAAGCATGATTGTTTCATGAAATTAGGTTGACATAGCATGAGCAGAAAAAAAAATCAAACCATCGTTTTCATTGTTGTTGCCTATTTCCAGTACCATTGTTGATGGCTATTTCCAGTGCATACCCAAGATATTATATTTTATTTTCAAAACCAGAGTGGAAGATATTGCCTTCTTCTCATTCCAATACCAGGAAAGATTCCGGAGCCTATAATTAAGGAGCCAGCCTATAATCATTTAGAAAAGAATGCTGTGATTACCAAAAGTCAATGTGGATTTCTCAAACACAAGTCATGCCAGACTAATCTTTGTTTTTGATAGTTACAAGCATAGTAGATGCAGGGAATGCTGAAGAAGTAGCATATCTTGATTTCAGTAAGGCCTTTGACAAGATCTCCCATGATCTCCTTTCAAACAAACTAGTAAAATGTGGGCTAGAGAATACTACTGTTAGGTGAACTTGTAATTGGTTAAGTGACCGAACCCAAAGGGTACTGACCACCTGGAAAGAAGTGACTAGTAGAGTGCTGAAGGCTTAGTCCTGAGTCCAGTTCTGTTCAACATCTTTATTAATGACTTGGTAGAGGGCATGCTTATCAGGTTTGCAGATGACACCAAATTAGGAGGGATAGCTAATACTCCAGAAGACAGGATCAGACTGGCCAAAACTAACAAAATGAACAAGGAGAAATGTAAGATACTAAACATAGGCAGAAAAAATGAAATGTAAAGATACATGATGGATGATGCCTAGCTCAAAAATAGTCCATGTGAAAAAGATCTTGGAGTCTTTATGGACAACAAGTTAAACACGAGCCAACAATGTGATGCAGTAGCTAAAAAAGCCAATAGGATGTTGGGCTGCATCAAAAGAAGTATAGTGTCTAGATCAAGGGAAGTAATGGTGCCTTTTTATTCTGCTTTGGTCAGACCTCGCCTGGAATACTGTGTCCTGTTCTGCATGGCTTTCTGCTATTATTATTGTTATTATTATTACAAAGACTGGATGGCCATCTGTTGAGGATGCTTTGATTGTGTTTTTCCTGCATAGTAGAAGGTGTTTGGACTGGATGGCCTCTCACGTCTTCCACTGAAATACTGTTAAGTTTATCTTGATTAAAACTGTTCTTCAAAAATTGTTAAATATTTTTTCTTTCCTTCCTTTCTCTCTTTTTTTACACTGTGTAAATTAGTTCACACGAACACTCTCCATTAGGCCTGTTTGATCAAGAAAAAATTTGTTTCTAAATTCGATTCTTAATTGGGGTGTTTTTTTGTTTCGTTATTTAAAATATTTACAAAACTTTTCCAAAAAAATGTTTTGTTATTTACGAAATTTCGTAAATATTTACAAAACATTTTAGAAACAAATTTTTTCTTGATCAAAGTGTGAATGTTGCAGTAATGGTCACCTTGATTAGCAATGAATGGCTTTCTCCCACCCTGGACATTCCATAGATAATATTAGATGATATAACTCTCCATTTGCCTAGTTCCAACAGACCTCTGAGGATGCCTGCCATAGATGTGGGCAAAATGTCAGGAGAGAATGCTTCTGGAACATGGTCATATTATACAGCCCTGAAAACTCACACAAGCGCCTCCGCGCGCCATCCGGCTCCGGCTCCTGAGCCCTCCTCCTCCTCGGGTGAGCGCGCGCGCGCCATCCAATTGGCTCCGGCTTCTGCGCCCCCCTCCTCCTCCTCCTCCTAGCACTTCCTGCAACACAGCTGGGTGGAGGAGGAGGAGGAGGGGGGCGCAGAAGCCGGAGCCGGATGGCGTGCGGAGGCCGCTTGTGAGCGCGCGCGCGCCATCCAATCGCTCCGGCTTCTGCGCCCCCCTCCCCTCCTCCTCCTCCCAGCTGTGTTGCAGGAAGTGCAGCTGGGAGGAGGAGGAGGGGGGCGCAGAAGCCGGAGCCGGATGGCGCGCGGAGGCCGCTTGTGAGCGCGCGCGCGCCATCCAATCGCTCCGGCTTCTGCGCCCCCCTCCTCCTCCTCCCAGCTGCACTTCCTGCAACACAGCTGGGAGGAGGAGGAGGGGGGGGGGCGCAGAAGCCGGAGCGATTGGATGGCGCGCGCGCGCGCTCACAAGCGGCCTCCGCGCGCCATCCGGCTTGGGCTCCTCCTCCTCCTCCTCCAGCACCACTCAGCAGCCCCCATGCCATTAACGAGACGAGCTGAAGCTCGTAAAAACAATGGGGGCTGCTGTTTCGATATTTTCAAACCCTTCCGGGTTTGAAAATATGTTTTGATATCGCTTCGTTTTTTAAAAAAATAACGATTAAAATACGAAAAACGAATTAACGATACAAAACCGACAGGCCTACTCTCCATCTATCTGTCCTTGCCCGGCCCGTGCCTAAGATATATATAGCCCGTGCCTAAGATACACACACACACACACACATGCTACACTTTTATCCCGCCCTTTTTAACCCAAATTTGACTCAGGGTGGTGTACATATAATAGAAAATATATATATAATACAATATATAATATATACCCTTTTTGGGGGGCTCCCTGAGAAACCTTTGCTTCAAAAAGGGCTTCATGGCTGAAAAGGTTTGAGAACCCCTGATCTAGAGGAATACAAAAGACTGTTCAGTAAAGCAAAATATTGTTCCCATTCAATAAAACAAGGAATTCAAAAAGGCTTCCAAATTACCACACTCATATTGTGCATTTTAAAGTATCGGATGTTTTTAGATATGTGACTGACACTGTCAAAAAATAAATTAAATAGGCAAGTAGAATTATCCAGTAGGGCTGGGCAGTTTCATTCGTTAATTTCATAATTCGTTATTAATTCGTAATTTTTTTTATAACGAAGCGATATTGAACCATTCAGGAGCAACTAAAAAACAAAACGAATTTTTCAATTCGTTTCATAATTGTTTCGTTATTGTTTCGAAATCGTTTTGAAATTGTTTCGAAATCGTTTCGTTATTATTTCCGCATGTCTGGTGCAAGTTTTATAGTTGTTGTTTGTTTTATCACTGAAAAAAATATATAATTATCACACCAACAGTCAACAACAGAGGGAGATGGAAGCTTCAGAAGTTTCCCCTGTCCCATTTGGAGGTTTTTTTTAGCGTATTGCGCGATCGCATCCGCCATTAACGAATCGATTAGTAATCGATTCGTAATTGTTTCGTAATTTCCAAAATTTTGTAAATTTTGAACTTTTTTTAAGGAAAAAATAGGAATTCTTTTAAAAATTGAAACGCAAAAACCCCCTAAAAACGAATCGAGTTTAGAAACAAATTTTTCCGTGGTTGCCCAGCCCTATTATCCAGCTCAGTTTCTACAAGCAAATGGGGGGCATACAGCACCTTGAACAAATCTCCTGCCCTAATCATGTTTTCTGCTGCTTTGTGTGTTAAAGGCAAAGATTTCCATTTGACATTAAGTCTAGTCGTATCTAACTCTGGGGTGGGTGGGTGAGGAGGGTGGTCATCTCCATTTCTAAGCTGTAGAGCCAGCATTGTCCATAGACACCTCCAAGATCATGTGATCAGTATGACTGCATGAAGTGCCATTACCTTCCCACAGAAGACTTACCTATTGATCTACTCACATTTGTATGTTTTCAAACTGCTAGGTTGGCAGAAGCTGGGGCTAGCAGTCGGATCTCATCCCACTCCCTGGATTCGAACCACCAGCCTTTCAGTCAGCAAGTTCAGCAGCTCAGCAGTTTAATTTGCTGTACCACCAGGGTGTTAGGGATATGTTAGGGGCATGCATTTCATGCAGAATAATAAAAAAACAGTGAATCAGGGGTGTGTGCTTCAATGGGCTCCATTCTGAAAGAGGAGAACAAGTGGCATTTGACAGGCCAAGTATCCCGTCTGATGAGGTATCCAGAGAGAAGCTCTATTCTTCACTATCATTGCCCATTACTCATCCTCTGCCACTTGCTGTATTGCTACTGCGTGGCTACAATTGAAACCTTTTAGAGTTACACAAAATAATCTACCATGGCAGCAAACCAGTGCCATATACACAGTTTAATTATTTGTAAAGAAAACAACTTTTTTTCAAGACTCTGGTTCCTCACCCTTTCAAGTTGCCTCCTTGAACAGTACAGCTCAAATGAAATACAACAAGGGAAAATAGTCCTTAAATAAACAGAAATGTGAGTGTTATTTACTATCGCCTGGTTATTTGCCAAGGCAACACTGGCCAAGCAGACATTACGAAAATATTTATGCAAGCGTTCATATATTCTCTGCACATGACACATTGCACTTCATTATTTAGCTGGACTGATAACATGGGTGCCTTACTCAGTTGCATATTTCTTTCAGGCCTTAGAAGTTTTGAAAGCATCTTCAGCCTACTGCTAAATCATGTCTTCATCCTCAGATATATTTTGTATACAGATTCATTTTCCTCATAATACTGGAGACCTAACTTCATAAACTTGCCCAAGGAAGGCTGTGGGGGTGGTGGGAGGCATAGCAGTCTTCAGGGTAACTTTAACCTTATTTTGTAGCTACCCTATCTAGAGCAGAGATATAAATCCTCTAAATTTTCACTATGGATTAATAATTCTGATCATATTCTCCCTACTATAGGAAAAAAAAAGAACATTCCTGTACATTATCCTCCTCATATTTGAATGTTCCAAAGTCTCACAACAGTATTATTTTGTCAAAAACCACATGTTGTTCTTCTTTTCCACAATCCTCAGCACTTTTCAGTGCAAACAGTGGGAGGCATTTTGAATTCTCAGCCGGAGTTTGGTGGTGCATCACCAAATTACAACTACAGGATTCCCTGGGCTGGAACCATGCAGCTAAAGTGGAATCAGAATGCTATGATTGTGTTTCTTGCACAGGTCAATAAAAAACTTTGGATTTCCAGTCAAAAAGTGGCTCAAATTCAAGCCAAAAAGTGATTAAAATTCTGTTGTAAACATTTTATAATGATATATGAGAAACAACAACATACAATCTTCGAGATTCAACAATCAAAATGTAAGTATTATTTCCCCATTCCCACCTGTGTACCACCACCCATGACTTCCAACACCACACCAAGTGGAACGAGTATCAAACAAAAATCTGTCCTTATCAATACACTAATAAAATAAAAATCAGCTATTTCAAAATCTATTTTTGGTTTTCTTTTGTAAATATCCAAAGGCCAGTTTCCATTTTCCAGCAAATTCATCTTTGTTTCCTCCCCTTATGCCATTGGAAATTTTGGCCATTTGGATATACTACTTTTCTTCTCCAGTCCTTAATAAGTAATTATTTTTCCCCTTCAAAGATGTTGCTATAAAAGTGGCTAAAATTCACTTCTATTTTCTTTATTTCACTGCAGTCTAATGACCAGGTATTTCAGATTTCATGCTTCTTTAGAATGGTAGGCTAATACATATTATTTTTATTGTTTCTTTTATTTTTGCTCCTAGAGAATTTGACTGGTTTATTATTTAATGATAATTCTATGTCCATTAGGACAGTGGGGATTTATTTGATGGACTTTTATTTGATGGTTATTTTTATATTTGTGCTGCTGTAAACTGCCTTGAGAAAGGTGGTATAGAAATGTCCCAAATAAATAAATAAAATAATACATATTCCTGCCAGTAGCCAAGGATAAGGTGATGTACCATGTACAGAAGCTGGCTGTTAGGGCTAGCGTGCTGTTGGGAAGTTACTGCAGCATAAAAATAGTTGCATAAGCTGCTGTATTTTCTCAGAAAAGGACATGTCCATCTCTGTCACTTTTGCATTGTATGTCACATCTAATTGATCATAGCATGGAAGTTGAGCAAAGGCTTAATGCAACCTTGGGGTAATTGGTTTCTAAACTGTGAGATATAAATGATTATCCTGCCATATGATTAGACTATGTTAAAAGTAGAGACGATCATGACATGGAAATGTAGATTCTGGCTTGATTTATCATGATAAATTGGAACACTTACATTTTTCAGGATTGTGACATTTTTATGAATGCATTTCTAGAAAGATATAATGACCTAGCTGCATGAACGAGTAAACACAGAGGCACTGGATGGACAGTTGGTGTCTTTGTGATTAAACAACCTATATCTCGTGCTTCACATATTTGTGTGGTCAAGCTTTTTGACAGTTTCTTCACTTGTCTGTTTTCCTGGGGGGGGGGGGGGCACTCATTTTGTACAAAAATGAGAATTTTATATAAATTAAATTCTGAATAAATGCAAAAATTACACACATACCATTTTGAGCTCAGGTATCGCGATGAAGGTTGGAGAAGGCTTAAGCTGCTGAGTTTCAGTTCCAAATTTTAACCAGAATCATGATGATAGGGAAACACTTGAAGGTACAAGGATCTGTTAAGGAAGTTCAGACAATCCATGTGGAACACACTGTTTCATGCTTCTAATGATCAATTATTGACACCAAATGACAGAATGAGAAGTGAGCACGCAGTGAAGATTAATTTTACCCCTAAAAGAAAAAGGATGAATTAAAAGGTGATATACAGATGTTGCAAAAGTCAAATGTGTAATGTGAGAGGCATTGGGCCTGAAAATTGACACTTTGGGCTTGCTACATCAATTTGTGACAGTTTGTGTAGTGGACAAGGAAAAATGCAGCTTCAGCTGGATAAAATTGTGAAGTCTCGGCCTAGTTTTACTACTCTGTTTGCTCTCTTGGAGGTGGACTGTTCCATTTGCTGAGTTTTAGGGTAGGAGCTTAGGATCGCCCTAGAGGCCCAGCTCTAATGGTTCAGCCCTTCTGGCTCAGAGCTTGGTGGAAGGACGTTTTTACTCCATTCTTCTTTGGCAGAGCTTTTAGCTAGCTGAGCCAGAAAGTGTCTGGTCTGGCTTGGCAATCTGAAACAGGCAATCCTAAGCACGTACATGTCATAGATAATAGTGGTGTTTGCCTCATAGACCTTAGCAGTACAGGCCTTAGAGTTTATAGTTTTGTATTTGTTAGGGCTGTGCGGTTTCGTTTCGTTAATTCGTAATTCGTTAATAATTCGTTAATTTTTTTAATTACAAAACGATAACTAACCATTCTGGAGCAATTTTTTTTAAAAACGAATGTTTAAATAGTTTTGTAAATGCTTCGTATTTCGTTATTGTATTCGTTTCGTTATTGTTTTGAGGTCGTTTCGTTATTATTTCCGCATGTCTGGGGCAAGTTTTATGGTTGTTTTTTGTTTAATTAGTGAAAAAAAATTATAATATCACACCAACAGTCAACAACAGAGGGAGAGGGAAGCTTCAGAAGTTTTTGGAGGTTTTTTAGCGTATTTCGCGGTCGCGTCCGCCATTAACGAATCGATTCGTTATTGTTTCGGAAATCGATTCGTTAATGTTTTGTAATTTTTTCACATTTACGAAATTTCGTAAATATCGAACTTTTTAAAAGGAAATTTTGTAATTATTTTAAATAACGAAACACAAAACCCCCCAAAAAACGAATCGATTTTAGAAACAAATTTTTCCGTTGTTACCCAGGCCTAGTATTTGTCTAAAAGATCAGAGCAGTACATGCCTCAAAGAACATAGATGTACTTACCCCACAGATGAGAGCTGTACCATCATAGAGAAGACTTACCTCATAGAATGTTCTTTACCTCAGAGCACGTACCATCATTATATCTCATAGTCTCCTGTTATCTATACTTACCTCAGAGTTTATACCTTATATCTGCACTTCACTATTCTAATTCTATATCATTCAATAATCAAACTGCGCCTTTGTAATGCCTTGTTTTGATTCATCTTGATTGTTTCAGTAAACGTAATTGGTTAAATTTAGTCTCATCTCCAGAGTCTTATTTTGGGGAATTAAAGAACATGTAAGGCATACCGATGGTCACTGGGAAAATAGCTGGACACGTATAGTTTTCTTTTCATTCCCGGCGTGCCATCACATATTGCGAGAGGCATTGGGCCTGAAAATTGACACTTTGGGCTTGCTACATCCATTTGTGACAGTTTGTGTAGTGGACAAGGAGAAATGTAGTTTCAGCTGGATAAAATTAGACTGTAAAATGCAGTAGATGAAGATTAGACTGAGCGAAGAATTCCCTTTTACATTCCACTTCATAATGTGACAATGTGATATAACATTATTGCATCAATCAATGCAAAAAGGATGGCAAATCCCTCAATAAAGAGTGACTCAATGGCACCAATGAGCCTGCAGACTGAATGTTATAAAGAGAGCGAGCAAAACCACTATGTATGCACACACATACACACATGTGTCTGCATTTGCATGTGATATTTGCAAAATTGGATTAACGGGAAGCCATGTGCTGGGAACCATAAGTTACACCTTATCTTGGAAGGATTTAACTTTCTACTTTTGCATGCCTATGTAGTTGCTTGAAAGGGGGCTTTAATTTTATGAGGCTCTGTGGATTCCTTGTACAAATCTGCAGCTGAAAAGACAGTCCAAGTTATTTGATGTGAAGCTGAGACTTTGACCAGAACAAGGAGAAAGGGGATTTATGGTTTCTAGGAGAAGGACTGAAGTAGCTTATGGCATGCCTGCATTTTTTGAGTGTGGGAAAGGGGATACCTTAACTTCTCTGTAATGCATTGAACATAATACTGGAATATTAAACTTCCAAGAAAGTATGAAATTATATGGATATATAATTGAATGATGATTGCAAGTTAAAAACAAGGCTAAGGCTAAATAATGAAGTGATGAACTACTAAGAGACCTAGAAAAACTTATAAGATAACTTTTCTGGAAATCTAGCAAAGCTTAATTACTTCAAAAGACAATCCATGACTAAAATAACATGGACCATCTTTGCAGGTCCCAAGCCCCCCATCCTTTCCATCATGTTGTAACCAAGTACAATTTGAGATGTTGCATATTATCATTCCTGGCCATGGGGCACATCTATTAAGGCTTTATCTTTCCTGGTTTTGCAGAACTCAAAGCAACATGAGACAATGGGTACACTGATTACTTAAGTCAGTTTCAAACAGTTACTGAAGAATGTATTGTCACTATTCAGGTGATTACATAGGAAGTCCTGGAACCAGTTTAAGACACAGATGGTGATTACGCAAACCCACAGAGCAATTATGCACATTAAGGGCTTTATTTTGTGAGAGCTTATCTAGCTGCTGAAGTTTAAAGTTAGCACTGAACTGCATTAAATGCTCAGTGTAGATAGGGCCAATGTTTGCTGCTACTTTTAAGAGGCAAGGGTTTTTTGATCATTGACTTCTTAATTTTTACCCAAAAAAAGTCAGAAAAGGTGCAGTGAGAGAGGACTACACAAACTCATCCGTCTCTGTGTTTATTTAAATGATTTATACTCGTAGTCCTTCAGAATGGTTTTTGAAAAAAACATTTGGGCTGATGTCTTTATACCAATGTTACTCACTTTATTAAATAACATGTATAGCTATTTTCATCCATCAAGTTTTGCTATTCATCAGTTTTTTAAACTATTAAGATGTCTAGTTATCCAACTGGTGGGAGAACTCCTTATGATCAATATATAGTTCTGATTTTTCTTTATTCTGAGCTATCTGGTTTTTTTAAAACATAAAATAAAGGCCTAAATCCTACTGGTTAATCTGTGTGTATGCCTTCAAATTGCCTGTTGACTTATGGTGACCCCATGAATTTCATAGGATTTTCTAAGGGAAGGAATACACAAAGGTGATTTTGTCAGTTCCTTCCTCTGACAAATAGCCTACAGCACCTGGTATTCATTGGTGGTCTCCCATCCATGTATTAATTAGGACTGAAATTGTTTTGCTGCCAAGGATCTGGTGGCTTGTAAGTCCCAACTAAAGTTGACTCATTGAATTAAATGATAAAAAGTGAGTCTGCACATAGATAAATCCTATGAATATTTATTTATTTATTTCCTCTATTTATACCCCGCCTTTCTCTACCCCAAGGGGGACTCAAGATTACTTATGGCAATTATTCAATTCCTTAAACACATATATCAACCTTAAAATCAATTGAGTTAAAATGAATAGATATTAAAATTTTAAAATCACATTCCATATTAAAATCATGCCACCCAAAAATCATAGTCTGAAGCCGTTCTGTACAATTGGACATATTCCAATTATATTATATTATTGCACTGCTTCTCTGAAGGCCTGGTCCCAGAGCCAGATTTTCACTTTCCTTCTGAAGGCTAGGAGAGAGGAGACTGATTTAATATTGCTAGGGAGAGTTCCACAGCCAAGCAGCCACCACTGAGAAAGCCCTGTCTCTCATCCCCACCAGTTGTGTTTGCGAAGGAGGTGGGACCGAGAGCAGGAGAGCAGGAGGTGAGACCGAGAGCAGGAGATCCCCAAAAGATCTAAATCTCCAAGAAGGTTCATTGGGAGAAATACATTCGGTCAGGTAAACTATTAAACAATGAGTCTATTAGAATACAACTAGTCTAATAGAAATTTGGAGTATCCATAGGTTTAAGACCAAAGAAAAATATAATTGATATGGATTATAATACAGAACATGTGGCCATCCAAATGTTATTGGACTGTAGTATCTATGAACCACAGTAAATAGTCAAAAGCCTAGTAAATCTAAACAACATTGGAAAGGCTGCAACTTGCTCACACTTCGATTTGTCTTAAATATTGGGAACTGTTGATTTCTCAAGTTAATTCTTAACAAAGTTGTGATTACCTATTAGTGACTGCCAATTTTTACTGGAAACATTTCTAAAATGGAACTCAGATCTCTGGTACACAAACGTTGCCATTCATTAGTTATTGAGGTGGGGAAAATATGGCAGACTGCCAGAGATGTAAAACAGCTCTATGAGTTGGCAGAGTAGTTTATAATTACAGCTATTAAAATATATATAGGTGAGATGTGTTGAGAAAATGCCGACGTTGACTTGAGGGCAATATTTTGAGTATGATTTCACTCTATGATTAAGGATTTCGGAAGGAAGAGACAAATATTAATTAAAGAAGGAGGAGAAATACCTTCTTAATGAGCTGGTGAAATACAGTTTGTGTGAAAGTGGATTCTTCTTAGTAACTACCTGACTTGCTTTCTTGTTACAATCATCATGTTCTCTTCTTTTTTGAATCTTTTTTAAAGATTTGGGCACAAAAATCAGGGCCTCATTCTTTTCACTTTAATGATGCTGATAAAGGTTTTCCCTGAATTTTAATACTGGATACTTATCTATCATTAGAAAATTTGATTTAACAAATTGGCCAAAAGTTTAAAGATGATTAGAACTTAAATTTGTGCTACACCCCCTTGTTTCATGAGCATCTGTTCTGTTATTTTAACAATCCTCAGTGATCCTCTTGTCAACTTCTATAACTGGTATAAAACATGTTTAATGCAGTTTGAAAGTCTTGTGGTTAGATTAGGGTACTGGAACTCAAACTATGCTTAAGGCTTGTTTTTGTCGCACGGCATATAAGAACTTGGACAAGTCATGTGTAGCTGGGTGTGTCACAATTCCCCATGGTAACTTAATGTTGTGTATTATGTTTTAGATTTTCAGTGTTAGCATTGAATCTTTGCTGTTAGCTGGTCTGAGTCCCTCTGCAGAGGTAGAGAAGATCGGGATATAAAAGTTTCAAATACATAAATAAATAAATAAATAAATAAATAAATAAATCTAGCTTCACATCCTGCCCATGCTGTCTCTGGTTCATTTCATAAACTCATCAGAAGACTGCAGAGCTCTCTTAGTTAGAAGCTAGTCCTATTGAAATGAACAGAATTTTGTTTCAAATCAGTGGAAGCAGGACTTTGATAGTTTTCAAAACATACTCAGTAGGGGGAAGCATTAGATTCTAGGGTTGTGAATTCATGTAAAATTGCTATTCGTTTCTGCTTGTTTGAACCAGAAGTCTCCCATATCCGTTTACCAGCATCTCCCAACAGATGGCCACCCAGTCTTAACAACAACAACAACAAGAGTAACCCCAGGGGCAATCCAGTTCAACTCCTTCCTGCCATGCAGGAAAAGCACAATCAAAACACCCCCAGCAGATGGCTCCCCAGTCTTTGTGTTGTTGTTGTTCATTCGTTCAGTCGTCTCCGACTCTTCGTGACCTCATGGACCAGCCCACGCCAGAGCTCCCTGACGGCCGTCACCACCCCCAGCTCCTTCAAGGTCAGTCCAGTCACTTCAAGGATGCCATCCATCCATCTTGCCCTTGGTCGGCCCCTCTTCCCTTTGCCTTCCACTTTCCCCAGCATCATTGTCTTCTCTAGGCTTTGCTGTCTCCTCATAATGTGGCCAAAGTACTTCAACTTTGTCTCTAGTATCCTTCCCTCCAATGAGCAGTCGGGCTTTATTTCCTGGAGGATGGACTGGTTGGATCTTCTTGCCGTCCAAGGCACTCTCAGAACTTTCCTCCAACACCACAGTTCAAAAGCATCGATCTTCCTTTGCTCAGCCTTCCCTAAGGTCCAGCTCTCACATCCTTAGGTTACTACAGGGAATACCATGGCTTTGACTAGGCGGATCTTTGTGGCCAGTGTGATGTCTCTACTCTTCACTATTTTATCGAGACTGGACATTGCTCTCCTCCCAAGAAGTAAGCGTCTTCTGATTTCCTGGCGACAGTCTGCATCTGCAGTAATGATTGCACCTAGAAATACAAAGTCAATCATTCTTGTTGTCATGATCTTGGTTTTTTTGATGTTTAGCTGCAACCCAGCTTTTGCGCTTTCTTCTTTCACCTTGATTAGAAGGCTCCTCAGCTCCTCCTCGCTTTCGGCCATCAGAGTGGTGTCATCTGCATATCTGAGGTTGTTAATGTTTCTTCCAGCAATTTTCACCCCAGCTTTGCATTCATCAAGCCCCGCACATCGCATGATGTGTTCTGCATACAAGTTAAAAAGGTTGGGTGAGAGGATGCAGCCTTGCCGTACGCCTTTCCCAATCTTGAACCAGTCTGTTGTTCCGTGGTCAGTTCTTACTTTGCTACTTGGTCCTTGTACAGATTCCTCAGGAGAGAGACAAGGTGGCTTGGTATGCCCATCCCACCAAGAACTTGCCACAATTTATTATGATCCACACAGTCAAAGGCTTTAGAATAGTCAATGAAGCAGAAATAGATGCTTTTCTGAAACTCCCTGCCTTTCTCCATTATCCAGCGGATATTGGCAATCTGGTCTCTCGTTCCTCTGCCTTTTCTAAACCCAGCTTGAACGTCTGGCAACTCTCACTCCATGTATTGCTGGAGTCTTCCTTGCAGGATCTTGAGCATTACCTTACTGGCATGAGAAATAAGGGCCACTGTACGGAAGTTTGAGCAGTCTTTCGCATTTCCCTTTTTTGGTATGGGGATATAAGTTGATTTTTTCCAGTCTGATGGCCATTCTTGTGTTTTCCATAATTGCTGGCATATGGCATGCATCACCTTGACAGCATCCTCTTTTAAGATTTTAAACAGTTCAGCTGGGATCCCGTCGTCTCCTGCTGCCTTGTTAGCAATGCTTCTTAAAGCCCATTCAACCTCACTCCTCAGGATGTCTGGTTCTAATTCATTCACCACACCGTCAAAACTATCCTCAATATTATTCTCCTTCCTATACAGATCTTCTGTATAGTCTCGCCACCTTCTCTTGATCTCTTCAGCTTCTGTTAAGTCCCTGCCATCTTTGTTTCTTATCATACCAATTTTTGCCTGAAATTTACCTCCAATGTATCTAATTTTCTGGAAGAGGTCTCTTGTCCTTCCTATTCTGTTGTCTTCTTCCACTTCCATGCATTGCTTATTTAAAAATAGTTCCTTATCTCTTCTGGCTAACCTCTGGAATTGCGCATTTAACTGGGCATATCTCCCCTTATCCCTTTTTCCTTTTGCTTTCCTCCTTTCTTGGGCTACTTCCAGTGTCTCAGCAGACAACCATTTTGCCTTCTTGGTTTTCTTTTTCTTTGGGACATACTTTGTTGCCGCCTCCTGAACAATGTCGCGGACTTCTGTCCATAGTTCTTCTGGGACTCTGTTTACTAAATCTAGTCCTTCAAATCTGTTCTTCACTTCCACTGTATATTCGCTGGGAATGTTAGTGAGATCATATCTAACTGATCTGTGTATTTTCCCTGATCTCTTTAGTTTTATTCTAACCTGAGCAATAAGAAGTTCGTGATCTGAGCTACAGTCAGCCCCAGGTCTTGTTTTCACCGACTGGATGGATGTCCGCCACCTTTGGCTGCAAAGGATGTAGTCAATCTGATTTCGGTGCTGACCATCTGGTGAAGTCCATGTATAAAGCCGTCTTTTAGGTTGTTGGAAGAGAGTATTCGTTATACACAGCGAGTTTTCCTGGCAAAATTCTATCAGCCTGCGTCCCGCTTCATTTTGTTCTCCCAGACCATGCTTGCCTGTGATTCCAGTTGTCATTTGACTTCCCACCTTGGCATTCCAGTCTCCTGTAATAAAAATAATGTCTCTTTTTGGTGTATTATCCAGTAGGTCCTGCAGATCCTCATAGAACTGATCTACTTCTACTTCTTCAGCAGCTGTGGTTGGGGCATATATTTGGATCACTGTAATGTTGAAAGGCTTTCCTTGCACTCGAATTGAGATCATTCTGTCATTTTTTGGGTTGTATCCAAGCACTGCTTTAGCGAATTTCTTATTAATTATGAAGGCTACTCCATTTCTTTGGTGTTCCTCTTGTCCACAGTAGTAGATCTGGTGGTCATGTGATGTGAAGTGGCCCATTCCAGTCCATTTCAGTTCGCTGACCCCCAGAATGTCTATCTTTAGTCTTGACATCTCACCAATAACAACATCCAATTTACCCTGGCTCATAGATCTTACATTCCAGGTTCCTATGGTGTGTTGATCTTTAGAGCATCGGATTCGTCGTTCACCTCCAGTACCGTCGGCCGCTAGCCTTCCTTTCGGCTTTGAGCTAGCTGCATCATCACATCTGGGGCTAGTTGAACTTATCCTCTGCTCCTCCCCAGTAGCATTCTGGCCATCTTCCGACCTGGGAGTCCCATCTTCCAATGGCATACCGACATATCTCTGGTTGTACTGGTCCATTTAGTTTTCTTGGCAAGGATACTGGGGTGGTTTGCCATTGCCTTCCCCAGGGATCACGCTTGGTCTGACCTCTCTGCCACGACCGTCCCGTCTTGGGTGGCCCTTCATGGTTTCGCTCATGACATCATTGAGGTGCTCAAGCTCCAGCGCCACGACACAGCGATGATCCTTTGCTGGAGTCTTTGTAATAATAAGCAATTAGAACAAATGCCATCAAAGCCAGAATTGAAAAGTTGACTACAGATTCCAAATGTAGACTCTGTAAGGAAGCAGATGAAATGGTGGATCACATGCTCAGCTGCTGCAAGAAGATTGCACAAATGGAATACAAGCAGAAGCAAAATACAGTTGCCCAGATGATCTACTGGAACTTGAGCCACCCACAAATACTATTTTATTTATTTATTTATTTACTTTATTTCTATACCGCTTTTCTCAGCCCTCAGGTGACACAAAGCGGTGAACAACATCAGTACAAAATATCACAAAACAAGTATAGGGCAATTAAAAATAATTATCACATAAATCATTAACATCAGTATAACAATCATTAGCGCCTAAACAGTAAAATCAGAATCCAGTCTCGTCATCCATTATTCCGTATTCCTATGTTCAATTACACTGTTTAATCAAATGCTTGTTTGAACAGCCAGGACTTCACTTTCCTCCGAAACGCCAAGCTGCGAACCTGCGTCTTCAGGGGGAGTGTCCAACACAGGCTGTAACCCTATACCCTGTTCGGCCTTACGACTGACCAGGAGTACCTCTGTCTTGTCTGGATTCAATTTCAATTTGTTAGCCCTCATCCAGACCGTTACAGCGGCCAAGCACCGGTTCAGGACATGAACAGCCTCCTTAGTAGCAGGTGAAAGGAGTGACAGAGTTGGACATCATCCGCGTACAGATGACACCGCACCCCGAAACTCCGGATGATCTCCCCCAGCGGCTTCATGTAGATGTTAAACAACATGGAAGACAATATTGATCCCTGTGGAACCCCACAAGACAATTGTTGTGGGGCAGAACAGGTGTCCCCCAGCAACACTTTCTGAGATCGACCCTCTAGGAAGGACTGGAGGCACTGCAGAACAGTACCTCCAAGACCCATTCCCGCAAGGCGTCCCAGAAGGATACCGTGGTCGACGGTATCGAAGGCCGCTGAGAGGTCCAGCAGAACTAACAGGGACACACCCCCCCTGTCTAGCTCCTGGCATAGATCATCCACTAAGGCGACCAAGACTGTTTCAGTTCCATGCCACTATCTGCATGTGACAAAGAACTGGTGGGATAAAAAGCCTGAAAAATTTACAGAAAATGAACATGAAAACTATTCTGGGACTCCTGAATTCAGACTGCCAGAGTTTTGGATCACAATACTTCTGACCTCATGATTGTGGGGGGGAAAACAAAGTATGGATTGTTGATGTTGCAATCCCAGGCAACTGCAGAATTAATGAGAAGCAACTGGAAAAGCTTACATGATCAGAGGATTTAAAGATTAAACAGCAAAGGCTCTGGCACAAGCTAGTAAAGGTGGTCCTAGAGGTGATCGGCATACCGGGTGCCAGCACTTAAAAACAATTGGCGCTGACAAAATCACCATCTGTCAGCTGCAAAAGGCCACCCTACTCTGATCTGCACCCATTATTCACCAATACATCACATAATCCTAGACACTTGAGAAGTGTCTGACGTGTGATCCAATACAAAAGCCACCATAGTGATCTTGTTCGCTGTGTACTAATTTTGTTGTGTATCTTAATAATAATAATAATAATAATAATAATAATAATAATAATGTCAAACTATACGTCAAGCCAGTAAACCAAAGCAGCTCACCATCTTAAAAATATACAATTTAAATATTTACAAAATATAAATATTAAAATAAAATAAAATATTAATATTATTAAATCAATTATTAAAGAAAGTAAAAACTGCTCAAAATGATTCTTCTCCCCATACAACACACCTTGGCCCATTTATTAAAAAGTTTCTATTTAAAAAAGGCTTTCTGAATAAAAAAAAAAAGGTTTTAGCCTCTGGCTAGGGAACAACAGGGAACAGACACTGGAAAGGGAGTTCTAGAGCCCAGGGGCAGCCACCGAGATGGTTCTCCCTCACCAACGAAGCTTGCAATGGCAGTGGGACTGAGAGGAGCCTCTCCCAAGGATCTGAGGTCCTAGGCAGGTTCATACCAGGAAATACAATCTGCCAGATAGCTTGGATCCATATCATATGGGGCTTTACAGCCATAACTAGCACTTTGAATTGTGCCCAGAAACATACCAGCAACCAGTGAGCTGTTGCAACAGGGGGGTTGTACACTCCCTGTAGCCAACCCCAGTTAACAATCTGACCACAGCTCTTTGGACTAGCCAAAGTTTCTGAACACTGTTCAAAGGCAGCCCCATGTGGAGCACATTACAGTAATCCAAATGGGATGTAACTAAGGCATGTACCACCATGGCCAGATCCAGAGTCTCAAAGAACAGAAATATCTCTATGTATGTCTTGATTGTATTTATATATTGCTAGTGAAGAGAGAGATTTTTAGTGCTTCCGTACTTTTTACAGTGAATCCATAAATGATCTGGAATCACAAAGAACTGCACCAATTTTCCCTTACACAAGTCCTTTGGCCATTTTTTCAGGACCCAAAGAGCTTTAACCTGGAGTAGACATTACCATCATCTTAGACATAAAATGGTGCTGGCTGTTGCTCCAGGAGGCTGGGATGTAAGAATATAATAGGTATTCTCAAACCCTTAAAGCAGTGGTTCTCAACCTGGGGTCCCTAGATGCAGGCCTGTAGCCGGGGGGGGGGGGGGGGTAGGGGTTCACCCCCCCCCCTAAAGATTTTCAGGTTAAAAAACAACCTGGTTTACTCATGAATTTTAACTAGTTAACCAAATCCCCATGCTAAGTCTATGAGACGCAAAAAATTAAGAGTCCCTCCAGAACTGCAAGCACTATCTCAAGCAAATATTGACAATTTATTCACACTGTCATTACTTGCAGCAATAGCCAATGTAGTGAAGCAACCAAGTTGAGGGGGGGTGGTGGTGTTGAATGCTCTCATTAAGGAGGCCAGACTTGGTGGAGGTGGTTGACAGGAACGGAGCTGCAGGCTATTGAAGGCTGCTCTGCCCCCTGCTGTGCTCTTTGCTTCAGTGTGAGCTAGGAGGCAGGTTTCACACCCCCCCCCCCCCCTGAAATTTTCAACCTTCCCTGAAATTTATTTCGGGCTATGGCCCTGCCTAGATGTTTTTGGCCTTCGTCTTCCAGAAATCCCAGCCAGTTTACCAGCAGTTAGGATTTCTGGGAGTTGAAGGTCAAAAACATCTGGGGACCCCAGGTTGAGAACCACTACCATGAAACATCTTTCAAGGTTCTTGGCCAAAACTGAACACAGAAAGAAGAGTGAGGTAGATACCTCATTGAGGGGTACAAAGAAGCATTTAGGAAAACCTGTGAAAGTTACTTGTCTAGATGACAATTCCCAGAATCCTCTGTTCAGATGGCTTACTATCATATTTGTGTTAGAGGGCCTTGTGTGTTACAATGCGTGTGTCCTACAGCCTGTATGCACTACTACTCTCAGGTGCAGTGTTAATCCTGAAGCACTGCCGAAATTGAAATAATATTGTCCTGTCAGTTTCTACTAAGTGGAATGGGAGATGGAGAGGATCTTCAGGCAGCACAATATCTTGGGCAGATCCCTTCTTTAGCCACAGAATATCTAGTATTTTGTATAATTTATACCAACTGTGGTATCTGGATTGTCTTTTAGAGAATGAGACTGAAGGAAGGTTCATTGTGTTCTAAAGCCAATCCTATAAAAATACAGTGGAAAAGATGATGGAAGGTCTGGAATTTTCCTCAGGCACTAGATTAACATCTCTTTACGTGTGTGTGTATGTTTTTGGGTGTTTTAAAAGATGTCTGTAATCTTTAATAGCTTGAAGTGGACTGTAGTTCAGTGCCTTTTCTAAAGAATCTTACAGATTTGTCTCCCTGGGAAATCATGGACTGCAAAAGGCTCATTCCTGCCAGGGAGTCCAGTGTATGATTTTTACAAAGAAAAATGTGATTCTTTTTATGCCAGCACCTTTTATTTGTAGAACTTGAAAGAAAGTTATAAACTACTTTGGGGTTCTGTGTGAACCACTTGGACCTGCGCCCAACAGTTGGTTTCACTTATTCTCAACATTTTTGACTGTGCTCATTGAAACAAAATGAGATAAAGTAGCAAAAAGAAAACAAACTCCTCCATATCCTTTTTTTTTTTGGCCCCCTTTTTCTCTCTCCTAGATTTGCGATTCTGGTTCATTTCAAAACTGCTCGGTGTGGAGTAGGCCATATAAATATGTGTTGCTAATTAAGTTTGGGGAAGGGGAGTAACTGTACCTACATTCCTTGAAGCTAGTTAAACGTTTTGTGAAAGTGTGTGATAGCTAAGAAAAAACAAAGAAAAGTTTACATCTTTCTGGTTGAGAATATATGGTCCACTAGGGCAGTGAGCAGAACAGGACAACTGTAATCTATTTACAATAAGTAGTCTTCAGACAACGGTCAATTGTACCAAATATTTTATTTCCTACTGAATCAGGGCTATTTTACTATGTTATGTGTCCTGCTCATCTTGTCATTTTATTTCTTTCCCACAAAATTAGATCACCAGTCATTCCATAATGGCTTGGCAAAAAAAAAAGAGCATCTTTTCTTATTAATGGTTCGTGATCCCTGCTGACTTGTAACATGCTAAGAGAAAATAAGAATTTGGAATAGGGCAGGAGTGAGATTCTGATTATTCCACTAGAGTGGGATTAAGCTGGATTGTGCTGTAACAGCCCTGGAAGTCCTTCCTAACTACATCACTGCATCTGAACCATACAGTGAGAGATTCAGGGACCTATAATACTGATATCCTGGCCAAGTGCATGTAGACGGCTTTGAGAAGAACCTGCTGTTCCCCTGTTGTTAAATTCTTCTTACTTGTGGGCCTTTTACATTCCATCCACATTTTGGAAAAATCCTAATCACACTCTGACAGATCATTTCACATATATGAATGCAAGGCACCTTGTGTTTTGCCTATGTCTTGCCAATTTTTTGTTTTGCGTTTTGATCTTTTCCCAAACCTATTAGGGCCAAGGCTCATGAAATAGTTGCCATTCTGAGATCGCTTTAAAGAGTTCTCCATAGCATCACTCTTGGTGCTGCAAGATGTTGGAATGCAAAGGTTTGTTTAGATTGCTAGAGATGATTTGATAGCCAGATTTTGCTCACACTCAAAGGGGAAGCAGAAATGTGCCTCCTAGTCTTGCCCTTGTCTTCTGCAGGTCAAGTGAAACATTGACGCATATGCTGACATGTACAAACATTGACATGTATGAGCACAAGCTTTCCACACTGGTGGGAACATAGTTTGATCAGGATTCCCATGCTGAAGACCAGAGCTTGGCAAAGTCACTTTTTTGGACCACAGCTCACAAAATCTCCCAGTCAATGTGACTTGTGGTGTGGACATCCTTTACAAGGATAGCTGAACATGTGTGTTCCCTTTCCTTGCATTCTTTTCAATTTAATTTTATTATTTAATTTTATTATTTAAATGTATAACCAGGTTTTTACTTGTTGTTTATTTTATCCTTGTTGTAAGCTGTCTTTGTTGTTGTTGTTGTTGATTCATTCAGTCATGGACCAGTCACACCAGAGCTCCCTGTTGGCCGTCACCACCTCCAGCTCCTTCAAGGTCAATCCAGTCACTTCAAGGATCCCATTCATCCATCTTGCCCTTTGTCAGCCCCTCTTCCTTTTTCCTTCAATTTTCCTCAGCATAATTGTCTTCTCTAAGCTTTCCTTTCTTCTCATGATGTGGCCTCTACTATCCTTCCCTCCAATGAGCAGTCGGGCATTATTTCCTGAAGTATGGACTGGTTGGATCTTCTGGCAGTCCAAGGCACTCTCAGAACTTTCCTCCAACACCACAGTTCAAAAGCATATATCTTCCTTCATTCATCCTTCCTTATGGTCCAGGTCTCACATCCTTAGGTGACTACGGGGAATACCATTGCTTTAACTATGTGGATCTTCATTGCCAGTGTGATGTCTCTACTCTTCATTATTTTATCAAGATTGGACATTGCTCTCCTCCCAAGAGGTAAGCATCTCCTGATTTCCTGGCTGCAATCTGCGTCTGCAGTAATCTTTCCACCTAGAAATACAAAGTCTGTCACGGCCTCCATGTTTTCTCCCTCTATTTCCCAGTTGTCAATCATTCTTGTTGCCATAATCTTGTTTTTTTATGTTTAGCTGCAGCCCAGCTTTTGCACTTTCTTCTTTCACCTTGATTAGAAGGCTCCTCAGCTCCTCCTCGCTTTCGGCCATCAAAATGGTATCATCTGCATATCTAAGGTTGTTAATGTTTCTTCCAGCAATTTTTACTCCAGCCTTTCATTCATCAAGCCCCGCACATCGCATGATGTGTTCTTCATACAAGTTTAATAGGTTTGGTGAGAGTATAACATGCCTTGGGCACCATGTTAGGAGAAAGGTAAGTTACAAAAAACAAACAAAAAAGACACTAAAGCTATAGCTAGTCTGCACTCTATCAGTTAGTCCCAGCTAGAATAAAACCACTTTCATTGTTGAAAAATGAAAGAACACATAGATAAATCCCATTGATTCAATAGATCTTCTTCAGACTAAACGTTGGATTCGGGCTATTGATCCTATGTTCCTCCTCTTGAGAAAGTAATATTAAGGTGTAGAAGGTTTTAAATTGTAGGTTCCATCACTTTGGCTCAGCTTTCTGTTGATACTATATCAGCAATGTATAACCCGTGGAAAAGATAGGAGGTATTCTGAATGAGCACACACTGTACTTTAGATCACATAGCACATACCAAGAACAGGAGATAAGAAGCCCTATGATAAGGCAAATCAGACAAGTGATAAGGTTCCTGCTTTCCAACACAATCCCTAATTTTGGAGTTCCTTATCTTCTGTTCTGATTTATGAGAAACTGGCTATTCTGCCTGTTAATGTCAATCAATGAGAAGCATTACATCAAAAAGATAAATCCTGGAGCACACAAGGCAGGATGTCTCTGGAACAGCATGATCAAATATAGGCAGATACCTGATTTAATCTCTCCCTTGATAATGTTTTTAAGGTTAAAAGACTTTTTTCCAGCTAACATTTTTTTACCTGCATTTGTCATAGTCAACTTCTATTTTTTCAGTGCCATGCACATGCACACAGTTTGGAGCTTAGAGGAAACCTTTGTTTGACAGCCAAATTGTCTGTTACAATCACAAATTTCTGAATGTCATAGCTGTGAGTCTGTCACTTATGAAAATAAGTGGAGCACAAACAGGATCAGACCAGGTTTTCCCACTTTGTTGTTAAGCTTCATAAGACCATCCCAAGTGGGCAATTGGCATAATCAGATGTTCAAGATGGATTGATCAAAGTTTCAAAACAGAACAACAATGCAGACCAGATCTCCCTAGACCAGGCATGGGCAAACTCTTTTGCCTTGGGGCCACATTGCGGGCTTGGCCAGGAGGGCTGGACCAGGAGGGAGGGGAGCAGGTAAATGCTGGGTGAAAAGGGCCCAGGAGAGGGCGGGAAGGGTCAGAACAGGGTCCAGGTCATTCTCAGGTTGTACTCCCAGTGTAAGCTACTCATGCCATCCTTATGCTGGGAGGAAAGAGGGACACAGGGATACCCCCCGATCCTCCTCCCCATCTTCCTCCCCCAATCCTCTTGGCATTATGCTTGCAGGAGGGTGAGATAGGCAGTGGCTGAGAGTGATCTGGGGGACTCTCATCCACTGTGTGCCTTTCTCAACCCGTTCTCCTGGTATAAGGATGGGGGCTGTTTGCAAAAATAGCAGACACAAGGACAAGGATAATACTAGGTTGACTCTACAGTGATATCAAAGGTTAAGGTTTCCCATCTCTTGTGACAGTATGGCATCCCTCAGGTCAATAATTCACTTTGTAAAGACTATGAATGATACTGCTAATTTTATGATTATCATTGTATCTACTTTGGCCCTAAATTTTCAGATCTGGGTTTAGATGAGTAGGAAGTCCACAGAGTGTAGCTGCTATTCTGTATCCCTATTTTGTATTACAGGTGATTGCTCCACTTCTTCTTTCTGTTCTTGTATTGTATTTTTATGTCTGAACATAGCACTGCTCCTGCACACTAATGACTATTACATAGAGAACTGTGGGAAATAATAAATGATGACTATTTCAGATGGATAGCAATATGAATGTTGGCACTGAAATAGAAAATCACTCTAAGTAATCTTTTCTAAATCCCCAGTTTTCAAAAGGTATCTAGTCAGTTTCCAGACTCTAGACAATTGTGGTAAAGAAATGCTTGTAATAATGTGACTGTGTAATTGCCTACTTAATCTGAAGCTATTGATGAAAATTGAATATCTCTGCTTGAATTCTGAAGGGCAGGTGTGATGCCCTCAAGTAGTGTTGGTTTATGAACTGAACAGGGAAAGGAGATTCACCTCAAAATGGTAGGTGAGCATGACCCCCTCCCCCCCAAACTCTGTCCATCCATGCCTTGAGGGCTTTTTAGTGAGAGATGCCTGTGTCTTTTACTCCTACAATCTGGTGGTATTCTGTTTTACTGAAAACCAATAACTTCTCGCTTGAATATCACAATGCCTCAGAGGATCTCAACACCTTCTCTGATACTCTAAGCATTTTCAGATAAGATAATCACAACATCTAGGATTTCGCACAAGCAAGTTTAATTTGATATGCTGTGGAAAGGTGTGAGGCTGTGGTTAAAATTCCAGATCACTCAGGGCAGTAGGTCTGCATTTATATTCTGATTGTGGGATTCAATGTGGCAGGGACTGAACAAAGGAAAATTATAGGACCAAAGGGCTCAGATATTAAATGATTCTATTTCATACTGATGAGGCAATTTTTTAAAAGCCCAGCAATTTCCTCTCAGCCTTTCTTTACAAGTGATCCTATTCAAACCCTCATAATAAAAAGAATGCAGGTGGGTAATTAAGAAGGTGTGAAATGTGAAGACATGGCCAGCTTTCTTTTAGTGCTCCATACAGTGAGTTATAAAGTGCTATCTGTATAAAAAGTGGCAACTGATTGAGTGACCTAACATACTGACCTGGGAATTATTATTGTTTTTCTTCTTCTTCCAAACAGAATGCAGAGGAAAGTTTTACATAGGATTTTAGTATCTCCCCCCCCCTCCCTCCCCCCACTGGTATGGTACAACCAGTCCCAAAGCTCTCTAAGTAATTGCAATAGATATCTACCCTACAGTGTGTTTCATATAGTTTCATTTTTTATAAATCATATTGTTCCACAGGGGCTGAGCAATAGTACATTCCAGACTAGGAACTCGACACTCTCAGCACACTACCCCTCAAATGATGACCTGTACTATTCCATTTATTTTCAAATGTGGTAACTAAAGCCAACTCCAAATGAGGACCTTTCCGCTCCTTCTGCTGAAAAGGTTCCAGGCATCTGCCATCCTTTCCTGATGATATTAAAGATACTGTAGCATCCCTTATGAAGCAGAAAGTGTTTGAGGATGAGGACATTCATAGAGGAACCAAGATGCTTGCTTATAAAGCTATTGTCCTCTCAATCTTGTTAAATGTCTGCGAGCCATGGATTGTCTACAGACGTCACAACTCCTGGAACAATTCAATTCATTTTTAATGAATGTGTTAATAATTGATGTTTAAACTAATTGTGTTAATTGTAATTGTTATTTTAAATCTGTGTGATGGCTTCTGGTTGCTTATTTTGTTTTATTCTGTTAGAAATGTAACACAATTGACTGGTTGCCCTGACATGACAAAAATGTGTGATGGCATTGAATGGCTACCTGTTGTAAAAACCACCCTGAGTCCCACCTCAGGGGTGAAAAGGGTGGAATACAAATATGCAAAAGAAATAAATCAGCGTTGCTTCTGAAAAATCCTGCAAATCTTTTGGGAAGACAGGTGGACAAATATCAGTGTACTGGAAGAAGCAAAGACCACCGGCACTGAAGCGATGATTCTCCACCATCAACTTTGCTGGACTGGCCATGTTGTCCGAATGCCCGATCATCGTCTCCCAAAGCACTTGCTATGCAATATTTCTTTCTCAAGTAATAGAGCTTTCTCCAGTTTTCCTCAGGACTATATTTGAAACTATTTTTCCTCAATAATAGTTTAAATTGACCTTTTTCTGTGCCATATTCTCAATTTCATAGTTTGCTTATTAATGTAGTTTGGAAACCCTTTAGATGTCAAAGGTCAAAAAAGTGATGGAAGGACATGAGATTCTGATGTTTTATCATCCTTCTTGACAGCTAAATAGCAGAGATTGAAAGAAAAAAAGAAAGGCCAACTGAGACAAACAGTAGCTTATAGGCACAGTAATAGTTTCATACTCCAATTGTGTTGTCTAAAGGGGATCTCACCGTGATGACCAGAGGGAAGATAACAAGTTTCCTCTTCAGTCTTATTCACAAGAGCATCATAGTCCTGTTGGTTCAGACCAAAGACTGATCTAACACAATATCCAGTTCATCATGGGGTCCAACCAACCGATTGTCACCTGGAAGAATTTTTCCCATGGACATTACAGCAAAATGAGAGAAAAGAAAAGATGCAATTTGCCTATGGTATTTCTTTTTTTTTTTGGTATCATAGAACATCTGAAAGTTTACTTGTCAAATTAACATAGCACCATGACATTTGTTACTGGATCTTTTACACTTAAAGGAAAAGGGGAAAAGAAAACTACCCAGGTGACAAGCATCAAGATTGAGGGATTGAGGGTTTGAAGTGGGGCTACAGTGATGGGACAGTTATGGGGTTGTGGGTTAAGCCTTTCCCCTGCACCCTCCTTTCAATTCACATTTTTTCTATTTTCCCTTTCCACCCTACTAAAATTGCTATTTGCTGTGGTTCTAGGGCAGTGGTTCTCAACCTGTGGATCCCAAGATGTTTTGGTCTACAACTCCCAGAAATCCCAGCCAGTTTACCAGCTGTTAGGATTTTTGGGAGTTGAAGGGCAAAACATCTGGGGATCCACAGGTTGAGAACCACTGTTTTAGGGTAAGCCATGTACAAACAGATACACAACTAAAGTTTAAAACATCAATAATACAAGATGTCTTGCTTGCTGATACCCTGGTGCAGATATCTCCCTATACCCAGAATCTCAAAGATTATATTTGTCAAGTAGATTTAAATACAAATTTCCAGCAATGCAACTGAACCGAACAAAACTGGCTATAAAACAACTAGTAGATGAGATCATTCATGTGAGGAACAAATGATCAATTGGCCCAGTTACAGATCATCATAATAAATTAGTCTGAAGGAGTAAACATTTCAAAATAGTCAAACTGTACTATTTGTACAAAACCGTTGCCAGTATTCTTATGAGCCAGTTCAATTAATACTGTCATTAATTTATTTCAGTTGGTAGAAATAATTGTTTTAAAGACAACATTTTATATGTACTCATACATCTGCACAGATGTTGAATGATACTTCAATATGTAACTTCTTTCCTTGCTATAAGGTGTCTTGAGAATTGTTATGGAGAGAGAAGCCAATAAGTAGTGGTTGTGATGATGATGGCCATGATAAAAAAAATATGCAGGAAGTCCCAGGAATCATCTCTGAAATTCATGATAGGCAATATCGGCTAGTCCAAATATTGAGGGGTAGCGAGAGCAAACTGTCAACTTGACAACTGCTTTTTCATACTGCTGCATATTATTTATTTATTTATTTCTTGCATTTATTGACCGCCCCTCTCAGCCCGAGGGCGACTCGGGGCGGTGAACAACAACAAAGAAGACAGTGTACAGTGAATCAAGACGATACAGACCAGACAGATACAACATAACATATACATATACTAAAAATCCGCTTCGTCAAGTCCTGGGGTCATAGCCAAAATTCATAGTCCTAGTTCATTCCAGTGTCATTTAATACATTCAGTTGAAGGCCTGCTCGAAGAGCCATGTTTTTAGGCCCCTACGAAAGGCCATCAAGGAGGGCGCCTGTCTAACTTCAGCAGGGAGGGTGTTCCACAGCCGGGGGGGCCACCACCGAGAAGGCCCGCTCTCTCGTCCCCGCCAGACGCGCCTGTGAGGCAGGCGGGACCGAGAGAAGGGCCTCCCCGGATGATCTCAAGGCCCTCGTGGGCTCGTAGGCCGAGATGCGGTTTGCAAGGTATTTTGGGCCGGAACCGTTTAGGGCTTTGTAGGATAACACCAGCACCTTAAATTGGGCCCGGTAGCAAATCGGCAGCCAGTGGAGTTGGGACAGCAGAGGCGTTGTATGCTCTCTGCGTCCAGCTCCCGTTAACAACATGGCTGCCGCGCGCTGGACTAGCTGAAGCTTCCGGGCCGTCTTCAAGGGCAGCCCCACGTAGAGAGCGTTGCAGTAGTCGAGGCGGGATGTGACCAAAGCGTGTACCACCGTGGCATAATGAACTTGGAGACTGTCAACTAAATAAGAAACTTTGTGGTAAAACAATAAACAGGAATATCTCTAATTGGAAACAGTGAGTTTGTTTTAGTTCAATTGCATCATCTATTCTGGGTCATGAGAAACAAAAATTAAATATAAATGTCAAAAAGGAGGGAGAAATGTCTCCCCTACAGAGGCGTACATTCAATTCCTTCTGGGAACAAATAACTACATATGAAAGTTTGGGCAAAATATAGCAAGAGTCTTTAAGTTTGCTTCATATGTGGTTACATTCTGGTGGAAAAAGTTGGAGCTTGTTTATCTCTCAGAAACCTTTGCATCTAGTCCAAAGCTTTCCTTAAATGCTAATTGTTGATTGCATAGAAAGATGACCATTCCATTTTGTCCTTTTGGGAGTTTTCAAAAAGCGTAATTTGGGACTGGAAAGAGGTTGTAACCCCTAGAACGATAACAACCTAATTGAAAAAAAAATGTTTCTTTTCTTCTCATTTTGCTTCATTGCACTTCAGGAATTTTGTCCAGTTGTTCGGCGCCATGAGTCCTGCTGTATGGTCCCAAAGACCTTTCAGTTCCCTGGAAGCTGATTCGGGGAAAATAACATGAGAAAGTCAGGTTATTCATTGCATTTTTATCCCAACTCCTCCATTGCACTCAAAGCAATGTGCATTACTTTTCCTTCAATTTTTATTTTCACAATAACCCTGTGAAGTAACTGAGAGGCTTTGACTGGTTTGGGCAGATCAGGAAATTGTGCCTTCCACTGTCTACTCTGTCAAGCAATGATGCATTATACTTAAAGCCAGATAAGTAGTCATAGTAAATGTTGACATGTTGTGTTTCTGGGCTGTAGCAGTTGTTCCTGCACTGCTATCCTGTCTTTTCTTTTCTCTTCTCCCCTCCTTGGAAATAGAACAGGGAAAGAAAAGTCAGAGGTGAATCTCTGTGGTTAAGACACACACCCATTCCATATTGTTAGTGTTGTTGTTGCTGCTGCTGCGTGTCTTCAAGTCATTTCCAACCTATCATGTGTTTTTCTTGGCTAGATTTGTCGAGAGGGAGGTTTACCTTTACTTTACTCAGGGTCTGAGAGTGTGTGACTTGTCCAAGATTTCCCAATTATTTTCCACTGCTGAGCAGGGATTCAAAGTTTGGTCTCCAGAATCATAGTCCAACACTCAAACCACTACATCATACTGGCTCACAAAAGTAAAGCAGAAGTCAATGGAGCCAATATGAGAATTAACTCTTGCCTGTATCTTAACACAGAAAAAGGAACAAAACCAAAAACCATTGTATCATTGATTTCAAAGATAATGGCTCATTCCAGAAATTCACCAAAAGTAGTTTGCAAGGTATGTCCTACAGATACTTCAAAAATTCCAATATGATAAGGTTCAAGTTTTTCCAAATCCAAAGATTTTTGACAGATGAGACATAAAATTCCACCTCTACTCATCTCTGAAAGTCAAGCTAAAACAATAACAAATTAAATCAATATCAACTTCTTGCCCTTTCACAACATCCCAGATTTTCTAAATGAAGCAGATGCATCACTTTGCTTAAAGTAGACATGGGGATAATATAGTCTTCCAGATGTTGCTGAAGTGCACCTTATCATTTCTTTCTAGGATTCCCAGGACTAGCCTTTCATCTGTAGTATCCTGGTAAGAGGGAAGGATAGGAAGATGAGAGCACTGTCTTGAAAAATATGTGCATGTGTTTATTCCTAATTTGTTATACTAGATGTTTTAAAAGAATGGCATGCAATGTGGAACTGAAATTGATGCTTAGTATGCATAGTGATATCAAAAAGGTTGTCCCTTATCATGTCATCCTTTTAATATCACCAGGGTCTGTCTCTTTTGACATTGCAAAGCATCATCTCTCTGCCACAGGGTTTAGAAGTGAATTCCCAGGGCCTGGAATAGCCCTGACCTAACAACACCAATCCTCTCTATTGGTTATGCTCACTAGACCCGCTGTGAGCGGCAGTCTAACACAATATTGAGTACTGCATAGTTGCAATCTCTTGCCTAATGGTAGGGCAGGTCTTCACATACCCTTGTAGATCCTTTGTTTCTTTATTTAGAGTATTTATATTGTGTCCTTCAGCCAAAAATTCCTCAGAGCAGTTTACCAATTTTGAATGTGATAATTCCCAGCCTTCAAGCTTACAGTTTTAATGGGAAATGGACACAAGAAAATGGAGATGGCAGTGGGGAGGGGACATGCTGCCTGCCCTTCCCTTCTTCTGAGGCCAGAGCAATGGTAGCTGGGATAGATGGAGAGTCATTCATCAGCTTCTGGGGCCAAGGCACAATGGAGGTATTGCCTTTATGCTCTTTTCTTCCTCAAAGGCCAGAGCATTGCTAGTTGGAATGGAAGACAAGACTCTACAATTTTTTTTATTGGCATTATTAACAAGGAAAAAACTAGCAAATACCATAGCTCATTGAAATTGTCCTGTGACACATCATGTCAACATTCCTGCATCACACTGACAAAACCATGTACTATGATTAAAATTCAGAACCTTACATAAAAGAACTGCATCATCTTCTTTTGTGATCACTCTCCTTATCCCAGCATTTTGATTCTTATATGCACAGCTTTCTTATTTATGCTAGCAGAGTATCATGATCTGGTACAACAAGAGCTTATGGTAAAAACAAAACTAGTTATTGTAGTGAAGGGAGATGGGGTTAAAAAACTATCAGATATCCATCTAACAATAGGAGTAGAGCAGGGGTTCTCAAACTGTGCTCCACAGGGCCCTAAGAGGAGGAAAGAAGAGGCAGGGAGCAGCATGGGATTGCAGAGCCTGACTCAATCACCTGTGGAGCCCCATGCTGTTTCTCATCCTCTCCTCTTTCCTCCTTCTGGGAAATGCAGGGAAATTAAAGTTTTGAGCTGCTGAAACAACAACAGCAGCAGAGTCCTCCTGGGGCAGAGAACCTTCCCCCCTCCCTCACAGTCCAAACTCCTTTTCTTGCCACCCAGACCCTTCCCACCATCTCACACCTGTCCCTTGCTGCCCAGACTGTTTTTGTTTTTGTTTTGTTTTTTTGCCACCCAGACCTTCTCTTCCTGCTTTCTTTGCTCCCAAAACCCTATTTGCCTCCCACTGCTCAGGGGTGCTTGGATTGTGCTTTTCCTGCATTGCAGAAGGGGGTTGGACTGAATGTCCTCTGAGCATTCTGCTATTATTATTATTATTATTATTATTGACACAAAAACACAGTATGACACAGCAAACAATTTATATATGCTGGATTTCATATCACAAAATCACTTCCCAAGTGTTTAGGACTGTATGATGTATTTTTGAATGATGCACGCAGATCCAAGTAAGGTGGTCTTTTGCAGTTGACAGATTGTGATTTTATCAATGTTTATTTTTTTTCAAATGCCAGCTGAGATATTTTGGCACAGCACCCAGTGTGCCGATTACCACTGGAACCCCCTGTACTGGTTTATGCCAGAGCTTTTGCAGTTTGATTTTGAGGTCCTGATAATGGCTGAGTTTTTCCAGTTGTTTTTTAAATTATTACTACTACTACTACTACTACAACAAAGGCTCAATAGCCATCTGTTGGGGGTGTTTTGATTGTGTTTTTCCTGCATGGCAGAAGGGGGTTGACTGGATGACCTCTTGTGTTTCTGCTATTATTATTATTATTATTATTATTATTATTAATACAAAGGCTGGATGGCCATCTGTTGGGGGTGCTTTGATTGTGCTTTTCCTGCATGGCAGAAGGGAGTTGGATTGGATGGCCCCTGAAATACTGTTAAGTTTATGTTGGTTAAAATTGTTCTTCATTTTAAATATTATATTGCTCTTTCTTTCTTTCCTTTTTTTTTTGCACTGTGTGAATACGTTTACACAAATAATCTCCATGCCTATGCCTGATATATGTATATGACATACAATATATAATATAATATAACATAACAACATTTCTTGGAACTCCAGAAACCTTTGCTTCAAAGAGGGCTCTGTGGCTGAAAACGTTTGAGAACCCCTGGAGTACAGGAAAACAAATAGATTACACCAACCTCCCAATACAAGCAAAACAAAGAGACTTGATTATCTTCCTTGAGGGAGGAGGAAGTGAAATGTAGCCTAAGGACATAGATCTTAGAAAATCAGAGAAAAGGCCACTCTTAGGATTGATTACTTGATAAATGGATGGATGCCTTTTAATTCCAACATGCTTGAGGAGGAATATATCCATTTTTGATCATACATTTTCTCTGTCCATTTTCCTGCAATCAAAATCTTTGATGAATTCTTAGTGACAGCTTTGGAAGGACTCAGATCTAGTCTGCACTGGGCGGGCCTTGCTAATTCAGACACTCCTAAAATCCCTCTAAATCAACCCAATATGGGTCAGTACCAAAGACCAATCCAACTAAAGACATGTTCTGAATTATTGCATGTTAGCAGAAAAGTGCTTTGGTGTGTGGAATCCTTTTTTAAAAATAATCAGAAAGAACAATTAACTGGTTTGCTATGTACTTTGTTACCATTGCTGTCAGAATACCTAGAGATGTTTGCAATTTCTCTGTTTTCCCTCTGTGCTTCCCCTGTGCAGGTTTTCAATATCTAAATGTCATTCTGTTCCCCAGGATGGCTTTCTTGCAGTTAACTTCTGGCATTGGAATAAGTCTGGAAATGCCCTCCTGTTCACTTCATGCTCATCAACCGAGGTGTGGAAAGCAAGGGTAATTGCAAGCTGACTGAAATGTCTCCATTGAGGACTATAATTTGAAGATTATGTCAATTTAAGAAGCTTGATACCCTACCCTGACTGCAGAGTAGTAAAATGAAAATCCCCCAATTGACTATCTCTGCTCATAAAAGTGATTTAGATTGGTCATCTCCATGCATGCTTTTGGCTTGACTGTCAGAATCAATTAATGTGATAAATAATACACTTAAGGTCAATCCCCCACCCCCCTCCACTCACCAACCAAAAGTTAGAATTTTCCATTTGCAATTCAGAAGAAAAAATGCATCCCATCAAGTACTAGTCTTTCAACCTCAGTGTTCATGAGCTCTCTAATAATAAAAAAGAATTGATAAGTAGACTAAAAACCAGGATTTATGGGAACACTTCTTGAATTATGTTTAGATTTCAGAGAAGTGATTCTGCCCATTGTAATCCCAGTGGCCAAATATTTGTCAGAGCTTTTGACAGTTTGGGGTTAACCATGGAATCCAGCACCAAAGACAGACACTGCAGTTTATTTAGTAGGTTGCCAGACAAGAGATACAAAAGGTTAGCAAAGTGACACCATCCCCTCATCTAAAAGAGCATAGACATTTGGCATAAGGAGAACCAGAACATGGGGGCAGGCAGACCATCAGAAGCAAGTGAAATTGTTGCCAAATTGGACCCAGAGCCAAATATTTTTGGCAATGTTTTTCTGTCCTTCTCTATTAGTCCAGGCTGGAGAAATTAACAGAAAGTGGAATAAAGCTGGTGCACTCCTTAAAGTCCCCAGGCAGAAGGGCTTCTGGCAACTCTATATCCTACCTCAGTGCATGTGGAATTTAACTCCTGCTTCCCTAAATATAATATCCATTGGTTCCTGGAGAGCTAAAAGCAAGAAAGGAGAGAAATAGTCATTGCAGACATTCCTAGCTCAGTCCTCCTAAACTCCCACTGTGGGTTGCAGTACTTTTACAGCCCCAGGGGATGGAGGGGGAGCTAGATAATTCATGAAAAGGAGTTCATGGTTTGGCTGAAGTAAAATTTCGTAGATTTTTTTTTTTCAGTTTGCAAACACCACTTTCACCTCCTGATATTTATTTGTCATCCTGGAAATAGCAGCAAACACACACATAATTGCTGCTGAGTTCTACCTTTCAAAAGCAATGTTTAAAAAAGTGCAGGAAGCATTTCCCCTTACTCTGAACTGACTTTAACTGTCACCAAATTTCACTGGCTTCATTTTGAAGACAAATCAGAGAGAAGACAATGCTTCTATCTGACAATAATTGCCCGCAGCCCAGTCCAGCCCATCATCATTGCAGTTAAATATAAGCAGCCCTTGAGTTACAAACATCCAACTTACAAATGACTCATACTTATGAATGGGGGTGATACAACAAAAAGTGAGAGAAATCTACCCCCAGGAATGGAAATTCAATACTAACAGAGTTATCATGGGGAAAGGGAGTCTCCACTGAAGCTTTCTCACCAATCCTTGTTTCACAACAAGCTACATTTTTCAAAATCCAATTATCTGGATTTCTGTTAACCACTGTAAAATAGTCAGTCCCCCAGTTACAAACATCTGACTTACAAATGACTCCTAGTTAAGAACAGAGATGAGACAACAACAAGTGAGAGAAATCTACCCCTTGGAAGGGAAATTCATTCCTGAAAGAGTTACCATGAGGAAAAGGTGTCTCCACTGAATCTTTGCCACCAATCCTTGTTTCCACAACAAGCTACATTTTTTCAAAATCCAATTATCACAGGGACAGAAAGTGTGGTAAAATGTTCTGGACAGGGGCATAAACAGCAAAACAAACTGCTTACTTACTTACTTACTTTACTTACTTAGGCAATCCCTCATTTTCCGAGGAGGATTGTCTTCCAGTATTATTGTGGGTCCGTATGTGGCTGTGGAGCCCTATTCTTGCTCTGCATCTTCTTCTGCAGTGAGGGCATTGGTTTCCAGGTGGAAGGTGGTCTCGGTTGGGGTTGGCTTGACACGCCTTCCTCTTGGCACGCTTCTCCCTTTCGCCCTCCATTCGTGCATCTTCAAATTCTGCAGCACTGCTGGTCACAGCTGTCCTCCAGCTGGAGCGCTCAAGGGCCAGGGTTTCCCAGTTCTCAGTGTCTATGCCAGAGTTTTTAAGGTTGGCTTTGAGTCCATCTTTAAATCTCTTTTCCTGTCCACCAACGTTCCGTTTTCCGTTCTTGAGTTTAGAGTAGAGCAACTGCTTTGGGAGACGGTGGTCGGGCATCCGGACAATGTGGCCGGTCCAGCAGAGTTGATGGCGGAGGACCATTGCTTCAATGCTGGTGGTCTTTGCTTCTTCCAGCATGCTGACGTTTGTCTGCCTGTCTTCCCAAGAGATTTGCAGGATTTTCCAGAGGCAGTGCTGATGGAATCCTTCCAGGAGTTGCATGTGACATCTGTAGACAGTCCACATCTCACAGGCATATAGCAGGGTTGGGAGGACAATAGCTCTATAAACAAGCACCTTGGTATCCCTACGGATGTCCCAGTCATCAAACACTCTCTGCTTCATTCGGAAAAATGCTGCGCTCGCAGAGCTCAGGCGGTGTTGTATTTCGGTGTCGATGTTGACTTTGGTGGAAAGGTACCAAGGTAGCGGAAATGATCAACATTTTCTAATGTTACACCATTAAGCTGTATCACTGGCATTGGAGAGGGGTTGGCTGGTGTCTGCTGGAACAGCACCTTGGTTTTTTCGATGTTCAATGACAGGCCGAGCTTCTCGTATGCTTCTGGGAAGGTGTTTAGAGTGGCTTGTAGATCTTCTTCTGAATGTGCACAGATGACATTGTCATCAGCATACTGGAGCTCTATAACAGATGTTGTTGGTTTTGGCTTTCAGTCTGCTGAGGTTGAATAGCTTGCCATCTGCCCGATAGATGATTTCCTCTCTGGTGGGAAGCTTCCCATCAACAAGGTGAAGTATCATAGCGATGAAGATGGAGAATAAAGTTGGGGCAATAACACATCCCTGTTTGACACCGGATTCCACTTTAAATGGGTCACTTTGGGAGCCATTGCTGTCCAAAACTGTTGCCATCATGTCATCATGAAGGAGCCACAGGATGTTCACAAATTTGTTAGGGAACCCGATTTTTTGGAGGATGGTCCAGAGAGCGCTGTGATTCACTGTGTCGAATGCCTTTGCAAGGTCGATGGATGCCATGTACAGAGGTTGATTTTGTTCTTTGCATTTTTCTTGGAGCAGTCGTGCAGTGAAGATCATGTCCACGGTTCCTCTGGAGGGGCGGAAGCCATTCTGGGATTCTGGGAGGGTGTCTTCTGAGAGGGGCAGAAGGCGGTTTGCAAGGATTCTTGCAAGGATTTTCCCAGCTGAGGTCAGAAGGGAGATACCTCAATAGTTTCCGCAGTCTGTTCTTTCCCTTTTTGAAGAGGGTGATGATGGTGGCATCCTTGAAATCTGCTGGGATTTTCTCAGTTACCCACACTTTTTCCTATGAGCTGGTGGAGTTGTTGAGTCAGCTCAGGTCCTCTCTCTTTAAAGATTTCAGCAGGGATCCTATCTGGTCTGCTGGCTTTGTTATTTTTTTGTTGGTTGATGGCATTAGCAACAAGAAGTGAGAGAAATCTACCCCTTGGAAGGGAAATTCAATCCTGAAAGAGTTACCATGGGGAAAAGGTGTCTCCACTGAATCTATCTCACCAATCCTTGTTTCCACAACAAGCTACATTTTTCAAAATCCAATTATCACAGGGACAGAAAGTGCGGTAAAATGTTCTGGACAGGGGCATAAACAGCAAAACAAACACCACAGGGATATTAACCCTTTCCTTATTTATTTATTTGTTTGTTTGTTTGTTTGTTTACCATACTGCCTTTCTCAGGCTGAAGGTGACTCAAGGCAATTTCCTTACTATCCAAAGCTAATGCATATACATATTTGGAGTTACACTTAAAAATGTACCTGTTCCGACTTACATACAAATTCATACAAACCTACACAACCTATCTTGCTTGGAACTTGGGGGCAGCCTGTATGAAACAAGGCAGTTCTTAAGATTAGTTTACAATCTATCATTTCCAAATTCATGACTATCTTCACTTAGTTTTAGATATACAACTGGTTTAATCAAATCAAGCCAAATTTCTTCTGAAGGGAATATATGACAGCAATATAATTAAGGCAGGCAAATATATTTTCAGATAGTGCATATAACATAAAGAAACAATGTATTTAAGTCAGATATATGTCTTTTCTTACTGTCCACAGGTGGGATCCATCTGGACAAGCATAGTCAACGTGCAAGTAAATTTGTCATCATGTCATTTTCTTCTATTACTTGTCTACAAATCTCCTTTGACACAAACATAAAATTGGTTCATTTTCAAGGCCCATCAGGTGGTTCAGATGGCCCAGAGCACCTTTCATCTGCTTTGACCATTAGGTTAATTATGATCCTACCTGTGACAACTATTTATGTTCTTGTAAGCTCCCATCTTGTAAGCTCCCTGTCAGCTCCCACCGACAGGGAGCTCTGGCATGGGCTGGTCCATGAGGTCACGAAGAGTCGGAGACGACTGAACGAATGAACAACAGCAAGCTCCCATCTGGATTACTGCAATACATTATAGGTGGCTCAGTCTCTAAAAATAGTCCAGAGACTTCAGCCAATCCAAAAGAGAGTAGCTAGTTTTCATTATGACCGTATTTTACTCTTTTTCCTGACTGTTGATATGTGTCGAGATCCAAATCAAGTCACTGCTTCTAATCTTTAAAACAGTGTATATTCAGTTATGCTTGCCTTTTGATCTAATGAACTACAAATCCCATCATTCTTCCCTAGAGGTCAGGCTGGTCAGTGCTGGTAACATCTAGAGAGCCACCAGAACCTCAGTCCACATGCAGACCAACAATATTTTGATGCTGCTATTGTTCATTACAGCCCAGCCATACTGATTCAATTTAAAAGAAAAGGTATACCACAGAAATCTTGTCTTTTTTCAGAGTAGATAAAAGAATGCCATCTGTGTTTGCTAAACAAGCTAAGTACAGAAAGATTCTCCTAGTACAGAAAGATTCTGTATCCATTGGATCACCTCAAGAAAGTTAATTCCACATCTGGAGTACTTTAGCTTGGAAGACAGTCTCCCCCACACTTTGCAATGAAGCTTGTTAATCTGCCTTATATCAAAGAAGCCCAGTCAACTTTTTATTTTTATTTTCAGGGTATATTTTCTTCACAAAATCTCCATACAATTTTGACTTTTTAAAAAGTCCACACCTTGTGCTCTGCATGTCATGTACTGCTGATTTAGTCACAAAGGTCTGAGAATCCTTGTGAGGGTGGGAGGGGTCAGAAAACGATTTAATCCTAAACCTTCCCCAATACAGCTTCCACTTATGTGCAGAGGGAGATAGAGTCTTGTGGCACATTAAGGATGAGTGAAATTCAGATGGTAAACTGTTTTATGTTTCGCAATCCATAATGTTAGATGTGGTGTTTCCTAAAGTAAATCTTTCACTTTTTTTGTTTCTCAAAAGTATCTATATAATTTCCTAATTTTTCAGTGAGAGTTGTGTGCTTCCTGACACTGTGTGCCAGTGAAATCATGGGATCCTCCAAATATTGTTGACCTGCAATTCCTAGCATTCCTTACTACTATTCTTGCAAGACCTATTGGGACTTGTGTTCCAATCACATCTAGAGGACCACATGATCACAATCCCTGCTATAAAACATTGCTAGTCACAACAGCTACTTCTTTCAGGATGCATCTGCCAATGAATCTTGTGTGTGTGTGTTTGTGTGTGTGTTATATAAAGGTATGCTAATTGAGAAGATGACACTGGAGATAGTGCTCTTACCTCTAATTCTCATTTGCTCGTCATTGGCATGTGATGTGCTATCACATTGGATCTCCATTTTTGTTTATTTCTGTAAGGCATGGGAACACATTGTTCTATAAGTACTGCAACCTGCCTGCCTGTTTACTTCTAATCCTCACACAAGGATGGAATATCCATTATTAAATGGCTAGCTCTTTAAATGGTAACTTGGGAAGGATATGGTGAGTGGAGTACTCATCACATAGAGGTCAAAATTACAAGTGACAGTGTGGGGATTCACCATGGATTGTGGTGAATTCGGTGTGGGGCATGGGAACTCATTGCCCATGCCCCACACTGCCCCTTACCTACCTCACAGGGGGAACCATCACTGCCCAGCATTCTCTTGTTTTCAATGGGAACCCAAGAAGCCTCCCATGTTCTCACTGCTCCCTCTTATGACAGTTTCACCTAACTTCAGGGACAGAGCCCCGCTGGAAGTAGATCTATGTTGTCTGATGTGATCCGGTGGGTTCCGTCCCAAAATTGAGGAGAAACTGTTGTGGGACTGGCAATTTTGCCCATGCGATGAGGTTGTAAGAATCATTGGTGTATAGTAAGCATAAGTTTAAAAACAGGAGCCAATATGGTGTAGTTTTGGACTAGAATTCTGGGAAGTTAGGGGTTTAAAATCCTGCCCAACCATAGAAACCCAGTGGCTGACCTTGGGTAAATCACACTTGCTCAGTCTAAGTAGAAGCCAAAGCATCTCTGAATGAAGCTTGTAAGGATACTTTATGATCCGTCCATTGAAGCCAAATGATACTTTATGATTCGTCCATTGAAGCCACAGCAACAACAGAGGAACATTATATCATAGTGCAAATGCATACAATGTCAACAAGCAACAGCTCTCATCAAAAGAAGCAGATAGTACCTTTCATCTCCCCCTTTGAGGAAAATAAAGGGTACATTTTTTGCTATCATATCGTGCACTGCCCTCCCGAAGTACAGCTGAACTTTAAGGAGAGGGTCTTGTCTTCCTCTTTTTGCTTTCTCACTGCAACTGAATCCACTTCCTATCTTGAAAGCCCCTGGTAAAACAATGGATTTTCCAACACATTAGGACCTGCCACTGGCCTTAGGATTTTCTGGGTTTTGGCAGCCATTCTGCTGGCACTGTTCCCTTGGCCTCTGAGACCCACTGCTGATTGATCCCCGTAATCCAATCCATTTTCAACAAGGCACTTTGGTTCCAATAAAAACAAGGGGCTTTGCTGATTGCTGGTTTCAGTTGCAGCTGTTGGAGCCACAAATCTAAAGAGAAATACTTTTAAGTATATTTGGTGGGGTGAAGTGACTCAACTATTCAAAATAAATGGGTTTGCTATTTTATTAAATTAGTGTCAAATGGAAGTGGTCTTTGGTTTGATTCATAGACAACATGGACTATGACTACGCCATTCAGTTTAGATATTTCCTTTAGCTGCACTGCTTGCTGATAAGTACAAAAGATTAGAAAGAAGAGCATGCCAGTGCTACTTTTTTTTTGCAGAGCTGTTGCTGCTCATCATCACTATCTCCTCCTTGCCAATAGTAATGTGTGCATTAAAACAGTCAGTAGCTCATCTCTGTAGTAGTTTATCATACCCCCTCACTTTTTGAAGCTTTAAAGAACATACTCATGTTTGACTTCTCTTGGAACCATGGAATGGTGCGCTTAATAGCCATCACAATTTCTCAAGGAATCATGATATTTGTTGTTTTGTAAAGTGCTGAGAATTTTCTATTCCAGAGCTCTAGTCCCTGCTCTGTACTGCCTGAACAGGAATCTGGTTGTAAAAGAAGCCACCAAAACACAAATAAAAATTTGAGAATGCAACAGATGAACATACAAATATTTGTATTTATATATTTTTTCATTGTAGTGATGCAAATGCCACCCCAGTAAATCATGTTCTATGACATTTATCATGTAGCAACATCCTCAGTATTATCATTCAGTTATGGTCCATTCATGTGGAATTTATGTGTTTTGGTTGGCCACAGTATTGAATAAGACTTTTACTCTATTTCAGAAGAAGATGCTGAAAGTCTACTGATTTTTCTGTTTACCAAAAATATTTCCATCACTTGCTTGTGATAGAAAGCTTTTTACATATTCCAATATTCTGCCCTAAACTGAAATAATTTAATATCATATATACGCATGTATAAGTCAACCTCGAGTATAAACTGAGGATAGGTTTGGAGGGCCAAAATTATGGATTTTGATATAACCTGTGGATAAGTAAAGGGTCATTCCACAGTGAGGTGAAAGCACCAGTCACCCCAGAGGGCCAGTCACCTCTGACTGTCAGAGCTATTCCGCTGCCTAGGCATTCAAAAAGACCACTAGCAGCTAAATGGTAGAGAGAGTAGAAGGGTATTTTTACATTTTCCAATAATGGACTACGTTCTTGCCTTTTACCATTCAACTCTGAAAAGGAGATGGTTCCTTTTTTTGATAAAAGTTAAGGTACAGAATTCACATTGATCCATGGATAAGTTGACCCAGTTTTGGGAGGTTGTTTTTTTGGCTAAAATGTCTAAACTTTCTATAAATGATTATAGATTAGTGTCACATGCCACTACTCACAGTGATGGGCAGGTTCTCCTCAAAAGCAAATACAACATTGCTTCCTTTCATATAGGCCAGGCCTGCAAAAGCCATAGTAACTATAAATATTGTGCATTGTTTCTAATAAACAACAGACAAGTGTACCATTATTTCCACAAATTGGTAAATCTGAGATACAGAAGTATTTTGAATAGGTTATTTTTGGCAGCTGCCATAACAGTTTGTTTTGAAAGCCTACTTAAAGGTAAGAATTTTAAAAGTAGGCATAACAAACTGAGGATATTAAATTTAACAGACCAATATGTTTAAACCGCAATAGCATTTACAAAAAGGAAATGCTGACTGAAATTCATAGAAAAGAAATATATAAAACTGAGATGGCAAAAATAGAACTGTATTTAGTATCATACTGCCATTCTATATTTTAAAATAAAAATGTTTGCCTGTTTCCGGTATTACATTATATTGAGAAAGGCTGCAGCTAACTTCAACGGTAGAAACAACTAGATGGACAGAAATCTGAGAAAACAGAACTCTGCATTTACTTAGAGTAGAAGACTTAGGAATATGGAATTTTGACTTGATCTATTAAGAGTGGTAATACGTTTGACTCAGTAGAATAGGCATTGCACTTTCTATTGTTTACTCCAATTTTATGTAAAATAAAAAGGAATCTTGCATGATTTTGTGATGATTCATGCATATGCTTGTAAGAAAGGGTAGATTTTCATAAGAAATGTAATGGGATGGTATCACATATGGTTTACACCTACCATATCAGATGATGCCCATATTTCTGAACCTGTTAAATCTACCCCATTGCTAACATGTTCACCAGTCATGTCCTGAGCAGAGTTTAGAGGTCATTATTTACACAAAAATGTACTTGTAATAATTCCTTTTTCAACAGCAAAGGTATACCTGACATTATGATAATTTGACAAGGAACAAACTCCCTTTTTATGCAGTGTATCAGTAATTTTTTGTTACCACTATGGTAAAACCACTGAGCTGCTGAACTTGCTGACTGAAAGGTTGGTGGTTCGAATCCGGGGAGCGGGGTGAGATCCCACTGTTAGGCCAAGCTTCTTCCAACCTAGCAGTTTGAAAACATGCAAATGTGAGTAGATCTATAGGTACCACTACTACGGGATGGTAACAGAAGGTTACTACTCCATGCAGTCATGCTGGCCACATGACCTTGGAGGTGTCTACGGACAACGCCAGCCCTTCAGCTTAGAAATGGAGATGAACACCCCCCCCCCCCGAGTTGGACATGACTAGACCTAATGGCAGGGGAAACCTTTACTTTTACCTTACCGCTATAGGTATGGAGATGACAGCTCATTAAATGAAGGCATACTACCACAAGGTTCAAGTCCTGCTCATGCCTTACCTTTTGCTGCTACCTCATGCTCTGTGATGTAGGAAATGATGCAGTTGTGTTCTGTACCCCAGAACCTGATTGTTATATGAAGTAAAAAAGAAAGATTAAAATAGTAAATGCGTTTACTTCAGAGAAATACTAAAATATAGTGGAAATTAGTAACCTAATTTCCACTATAATGGTAACTTTTGAATAATACCGGTAATTTGATACTTTTTAAAGGTACCTTTCTGAGCCCTAGTATTGTGTTGATGATGGTATCAAGAAATCCTAGATACATGTAGAATTACAGTAAGCCCTCTATTTGTGAATTCAGTTTCTACTGAATTCACAAATTCAGATTTGATTATTCACAATTCAGATTTGATTATTCACAGATTTGATCAATATGTTCTCTCTAGGAATTTCTAGGTCCTCTAGCGCACTGCTTCTTAAACAGTGGATCCCAAACTCAGTAAAAGGTTTCTAACACCACACATTTACAACATTATGCAGAATTAACTCTGGAGATAATGCTTCAGCTGTACTCTACAAAAAGGAAAGCCAGTCTGCTTAGCAAGCCTTGAAAATGCTGGATTATCATTAATGTTTGATGTTTTATAACTATAGACCTGGATCCATGTAAAAATTTATCTGGCCAAAAGGGGGCCCAAGTAGAAAAACCTAAAAAGTCCTGCTCTGATACAACTTTGGTGGAAGCTGACCATAGACTCATGCTGGAGGAACTTTTCAGATTTAAAAAAGTGGCCTTGAGAATTGAAGGCAATACTCAAGTAGCTAAAGAAATCGCAAGACTGATGCAATGTCTAAGGGTTTGTATAATTTTAATTGATTTTAATGCTATAGTTATATGTTATTGTTTTTAGAAATGTAATGTATTGCTTTTATATGGATGTGAAGCATTGACTTTTGCCATTTATTATGTTGTACATTGCTTTGAGTCTCCCTATGGGTGAGAAAAGTGGTATAGAAATGCAATGTAAATAATAATAATTTACATTCTTGTTTTTTCCACTTTCATGGGAGTTTTGCATCCCTAACTCCAATGAAACTTGAGGGCCCACTGTATGTACATTGAGGTCGTTTCTCCACTGCCAAAATCTTAGGAGGAACTGGTTTATTTTAACCCAATTCCTTCCAAGATTTTGTCACCAGCCTCAACCCAAACCCAGAGGTTTCCCTAAAGGGGTGACTAGATGCTATTTGAGTCAACCAAATGTGGCATCTAGCCACCCTCCAGCCTCCCATTTTCCTCTCAAAAACCCCTCCAGAGAGTACTCCTGATCTGTGAAAATGACTGGATTATCCCAGTTTTCTCCAGACTACTCCAGGTTTACCTGCAGCATTGTTTGGATGCCTCAGGTAAACCTGTTATGTATCTCAGGATATTGGGCAGTATAAAAGTACCCTGAGTGGGCTACTGTAAGGGGAGAATCTCTGTTTATATATTTTTATATGCACATAAAGACCATTCACACAGCTGCAACGCATACAACCAATAGAGGGTACATCTTATCCAGTGCAGATGTGGATAGCTAACTCCCTCAGATATTCTTCTATGTATGGGTTGTAGTTGAAATGAACCCCCTATTTGTGCACTTTAATGAGGGGAAAATCTCAACAGGCTGTAAATGAGACAGTTGGAAAACCCTTACCCATGAGAATCTGCCACATTGAGCACAGGTGAAACACTTTTCCTGCTTATTACAGAGCTTCACTGTATGTATGTGCACATGCACTTAAAGATGAAAGGCCACATTTTGTATGATTATCTGCTAAGTAATAAAAAGACTATTTAGAAATATTTGCTAAAAATCACAATATGTATTTTGTGGATGCTAAGAAATCTTGATGGGAAGCATCCAGGACTTACAAGAATATTTGCAGTACTGTCAGAACATCATAACTGGTACCTACTTAGCACAAACATGACTGTTTTATGATGTCTTATCTGATTCATCTGTGGAAAACATAAGTAAATAACATGTGGGTGGCTCAAAGGAGTTCTTGCTGAGTGAATGATATCTGTTATTATTACCTCTCAGATGCTGGCTTGTTTCATGAGCAATTCTTTTCTTTATGTGTAACATATGCTGATGTATCTTCCCCAGCTGTAAATGTGATATCTGTCTGTGAATACGTGCAAATCCTGATCAATTTCACATTTCGCATTTATTCTTGGAATTGGTCTTGCAGCAAGAATTGCCCATTTGATGCTTTATTTAGCATATATATTCTCTGCCAATTATGACACAATTGAAAAGACTATTTTGTTTATAAATAAGCATATACTTGCTTCTTTTTAAAAACTTCTTGTTTACTCTTGCTTAATCTATTTGCCTTTTGTTTTAACCCCGCAAGACTTCAGAGATGTGAGATTTGGACAGTTGTCATCTTAGGCTCTTGGCCAAAGAGACTGTTCTGTGGTTAATACTGTTGTCAAATGTTCATGTTTGTGCAGTAATAATGCATATACAACATGCTTTATGTTGTTTTCAGTGTTGTTCCTCATACTTTAGAATCTTATCTCCACTGCTGTGTATTGTGCAAAAAAACCTTGAAATGTCAGTTTTCAGGACCTGGCTTTCCAGTCCACAATCAAAGAGAAGGAATCTCAGAGGAAGAGAATTATCTTGAAAAATGTGTGTGTGTGTGTGTCTAGTTCTGTGTGTTTTCCCCCTCATTTTTTCATGGTGCTTTGATTTGAACATGATATTCAGAGAAAATGTGATTGATGCTTAGTGTGCCATGTTTAATGGCATTACTAAGGTCACTCCTTGTAATGACTACCTTATAATATCACCAGGGACCATTCACTGTGACATCACAAGTCCCCAAGTTTCAGGTTTTGGCTCTAAAATCCAGAAACCTGGTATAATTCTGATCAGACTTCACAAATGAAGGTTTAGGATAAGAATGAAGTCTAAGACTAATTAGGGCCAAGAACTTAGAAGTCAGTTTGCTGACCTAATGCAAGTAGGGACTGAAGTTTGGATATATAGTCTAGATCTCTTAAAGTAAATGTTCACACTCCTGATTATTGTTCTTCAGGCTAAAAAAGATTTTTGCTCTCATGTTCCATAATGCAATCTCTATTTCTACATGTTGAAAAATGGCACAGTAGCAAAGGAAAAGAAAAGTAACATGTGCATGTACTATGAGGTATTTCTGCACACTAAAGATCTGTGGCTTATCCCCTTCAAAAGGAACCATCACATTATCATAAACTCCACAATCATAGCGGGGCTCACCCCTAAGTCATCAGAAACAGGTAACTGTTGTGGGTCTGAGACAATTTTCTTTTCTTGAAACGATTTGGGTTCAAACTGACAGTCCAAAATGCCAAACAAACAAAACTAGGAATGACTGATAGCCCACCTCTGGATATGAAAAGCACTTTTTTCTTTTAAATGTTGAACAGTTTGTATTATTTAAACTAAGATGGACAAACTATAGTTACAGCATCAGATTGTGAGATGAGAAAACAGCTCATCCAGTACTGTCTATAGTTATGTTTGCGCTATGCTTTGCCAACTCTGATGGTTTTGGAGAAGGAGGAAGAATTGAATAATTTGATATGAGCACTGAAACTGGACTGAAAAACAGATTTTGAAGGCTGATTAATCACATGAGAAAGATGGTGAGAGTGTGTGTATAAAATGGTAAAGTCTGACTTAAACTCAAATTAGTAGTAAAAGGCCTAGGATATGATCCTATTTTGAGTTTCAACAGCATGTCCCAAGAGTGTGACAACTGCCAGCCAGTAATGCTGCAATGGAGCTTTCCCAGTGTGCATCTCTGGGCAATCAGCGGCTACTTGAGTAACAAGGGTCAAACTATTCCTCATCATCCTCTAGTAACATTGAACAGATTGTGAAAAACATCTCACAAGGAAGCACTCCATAAGTCCTTGTCCAACTCCAGAAAAGGATTTATACTAGGATAAATCTTAGTTATGCTAATGTATGCCTCCAAGAGAACTTTTACAATTGATCACAGAATTCTATTGAGCTGAGTGCAAATGGAAACAAGGATTGGTGATGAAGATTCTGATACACTTTTCCCTGGATACATCTTGCAGGAGTGGATTACCCTTCCTAGGACTGGATTTCCTTTCACTTCCTGGTTTTCCTCCTCCATTTGTAAATAGAAATTGTATGTAAGTTGGATGTTTGTTACTCGGGTTACCACCATTTCTAGGATTCACAAAAGTTGTTCCATACATATATTTTTAGGCAAAGGGCTCAAAGAGAGTCAACGGTGTTTGTAATATCCATCTGTACATACTTAGATAGTCCTTTAGCATTCAAACATGGCAGAACAGCCCAGAAGTAATAGTAACAATGGAACTCTAGATAGGTCATCCTCACAAACCTAATTTGCCACAGAGACTGCGCTATGGAATTTGAAACAGATCTTTTATCCTTAGAAACAAGTTGCTGATGCATGATACCATCAATGAAGTTAAACAAAGGAAATCTCTAATAAGAAAAATGTTCTGAATTAGCTTTGATGCTATTGATGACAATGAGGCTATAGCAACTCATTTTCCATACAAAATAGATGACTGAAAAAGGAAGGGTAGGTCGCAATTGCAAAAAAAAAAAAAAAAATGGACAAAAAATAATGCTGGGAAAGACTGGTCTCTCTCTTGAAAACTTCAATTTTGTGCTGAAACATTTTACTGAGCCCAAGGCTGAATTACTGGTAAGTTTGTCAATAACTGAGCTGTCTTTTTATATAAACACAATTTAAGAATGATTTGATTCCTTCATGCTAGAGCCATTATGACTGTACTTTGCTATTTTAATGTTTTAGTGTAATTTGGAGTATGATGTTTTAATGATTGTAATATTGTTGTTGGAAACCGGCCTGAGTCCCTTGATGGAGGTGAGAAGACCGGTATACAAAACTGCTAAATAAATAAATAAGCACTAAAATCTTTCATATATGTGACAGTTTGACAAAGCTTTGCTCCTTCACTTCCTTGGGAAGAAATGTGGCACAAAATTTACTCCACACTTCTAGATCCAAATGAATCAACCAACCATGCATTGTACACATGTACAACAAGCAATGCTGTTATGGCGGAGCAATGTAATTTCATTAATAAAACTGTTCTTCTTCATTAAAAAATCAGGACATTGATGGGCAAACAAGATGTCCAAGGGTAAAACAGTGAGTGAGGATGAACTATTGCTGCCTTTGCCAAAGCTGACAGTATAATGTATGCCACATCATTTGTAATTGGTGCCATTTCCTTGCTAATGCAAAACAAATATATGCACTGTGCAAAAGTAGATATTTGTCCTGCCTTGAAAAAGAAATACATCCTATGATTTATGGCAAAGGAAGAGAAGTTTATGTTTTCCCTTATTTTGCATAGGCCTTCTTTCAAGTGTGTAAAGTTTCACCTGAAGGAATATTCTATATAGAAGGTGATTGATTATATCAAATATGCCTGGGTTAATAGCTGGTACTTCTGTCTTCACATATAATTCTTGCTCCTCCTTTTGCTTAGTCAGCCTTACTTTTATTTGTTTAAATTGTTCAGTGGACCTTAAAGCTGTCTGTGTTTGTACTAATTTATAGTTGAGTCATAACTCAATTAAGTCAGAGTACTAGCATTAAAACAAATGTATACTGATTTACCTAGCAGAATAAGCAGATCAGGCTAATGGATCTGCTCTCCTGGCAGTTCATTAGTGACCATATAACATGGGTACAGTTTAGCTAGAAGTTTTAATACAGAACTCTGTCTATTCATTTCTAATGTAGACTTCTGCAATTAAAAACAACCAAAGCAAAAAAAATCCCATAGCATTTATGGCAGGATAGCACAACAGTTACTAATCTACATCGGGGTAATAAAGCTTAAAATACATTTTTTTTAGCTAAAGCTCTCAGTATTGCCAAAATGTCAGGAGGATTCTGGAAGTTACAATCACAAAATAATATTTTTCAGTTCTTGTGAAGCAGCTTGTTTATAATGCTTCCACAACAAGTACACATGAAAAATTCTAGTTAGTAGCACAGGGCTACCTATGTTCCAAATTAATACATGATAAACTTGGAAGGTCAAATACAATTAATTTCAACTGGATTTACAAAAAAAATGTAAGATGTCATACACAGCAGCCTCCTACATTTGGCTTTTAACCGATGCATGATTTAGTAGATTGGATCATATTAAAATGCTCTGTCTATTTTTGCTATTGGCCCTGCCCATTAGAGGTGTGTGAAGTGGCTGAAATTCATTTAGTAATGATTTGGATAGCCCTGCTTCATTTTGTAAAGATTCATAGGGGTCCCATTCTAATTAGGAACTCAGAAGATTTGTAATTGTTTCATTAAGATTTGTTCCATTAGCGGCAATGGGGTAAAATAAGAGGCTCATTTCTCTGTCCTCTTTATTACTAAGATGAAACTAGCCACACCTGTAGGCAAAATTTACAAGCCTGTCAAATTCAATAACATTTCGGTCATCCACTGATTTTTAGGATTTTTTTTAAAGTTGTCACAAATCAATTCTTTAAATGAAAACTTCAAGAGATATCCCCTTGAATTTCTGCACAATGAAACTGCACAATCTTGCAACATTTCAGAAAAAAAAATGTTTATCTACCAATTTTAGAAATTTTAAAAAGTTTTTTTTTTAATTAAAATTATTTTTAAAAAAACGACATGAGGTATTCCCTCAAATTGTGGCACAAAAAGACAACATGAGCAGGGCAGTAATCAGTTCATTGATTTTTAAGATTTTTTTTTTCAATTTCAGCACATGTGATTAACCTAAATCACTTTTATATCAATGAGACATACTTCCTTATCACACCAGGGCTTTAATGTGGGCACTCACGTTTTCCTGGGGCAATCAGAATTCTGGGAAATGTAGTTTAGGGTGGGACCTTTTGAATACTCTGCTACAGAGGTCCTCACTTTCCCAAACTACACTTCCCAAAATTCTGTTCACCCCAGCAGAATGGGGCTCCCCATGTTACAGCCCCAATGTGATAAGGCTGTTATAAGCACACACAATAAGCTGATAAAAGAAGGATTTAAAAACTGAGGGGTGCTAAGGGTTGTAAAGTTTGGGGAGGAAGTATGGGAATTTGAAAAACATATGTTTGGGGCTGGATAATTTCAAGAGGAAGGTTATAGATGGGATAAGAAGGGACAAAAAGAAAAAGAATTATAAAATACTACTTTAAGTTTTAACAAACACGCAGAATGAGCAGCACACATCTTTCTCTTGCTCCTAGTAACTTCACAAAGAAATACAGACACTGAGGGGCACAGACCAGCTTTGCAGAGAGCCATGTGATTGTTTTTCTTCTTGGCTTTTCTTCTCATTGGTTGACGGGGGGGGGGGGGGGGGGGAGCACAGGCATCTGCCATTGTCAATCACCCCAGCCCCCTCCCACCCCAGTCAATTACAAAGTATGTTACTTTAAAAAAAAACACAGGTTGAAATTCTACAAAACAACAATGCTTTGCTAATCTCTCCAAAACATTTCAGAGGGTTCTGTTTCAATTCTTAATGCTCCAGTGGAGTTCCAGTTTGATTAACATATCATATAAATTTCTGAATTACAAAACAGAACTCTGAAGCTTTCCACAGCCCTACTGCTTTGGGGACTTATCCATCTCTAAAATGTATCCCTTGAGACTTTTTCCAGATTTGGAATTTGGCTCTGAGAATGAAAAAGTTACTAATTCTGACCGAGTTTTAGTATTGGAATGAAGAAACATTGTGATATCACCCTGCCATAACACAGACACCAGACCTTACCTGCCCAACACATGGATGTTACAGTGTTCTAAACCAACTCTAGTATGGACAGGATGTGTCCAACTACTATTATGGTTCAGGGATACCATAGGAAAGGTTAACACCCTGTGGAGTTTGTTTTGCTGTCTGTGCCCCTATTTAGAAAATTTCACCTCACTTTCTGTCTCTGTGATAACTGGATTTTGAAAAAAAATGTAGCTTGTTATGGAAACAAGGATTGGTGAGAAAGCTTCAGTTGAGATGCCTTTCCCCCATGATAACTCTTTTTGGAGTGAATTTATCTTCCGAGGGATAGATTTCTGTCACTTTGTATTGTCTCGCCCCCGTTTGTAAGTCAGGTGTTTGTAACTTAGGGGCTGCCTGTACAAGACTAGAACTTTGAAGCCCCATATTTCACTCAGGACAACCTGTAGACAACTCCCATTTCATCTAGATAGCATAAGTAAGACAATATCCATTAAATCTCTCAATAAAAGCTCACACTGGTGGCATTTTATTAATCCATTCACACATTTATACAGTTCACTTACGGTTCTCTATGTCGTGAACAAACATGATATAGGAGTTTATCACCCAAAGCATGCAAATTGCACTTGCAACAGAACAACATTGTCTTTGTTTTGAACTTATCACATGATGTCATGCATTTTCTACCACTCTCCTCTTTTACAAACACAAACAATTCATTTCTGACCTCCTTATGTAAAACAAACACATTCTATGCATTCCCTTTAGTGATTCTGGGCTGTTTTATATGGTTATGTTTTGTTTTGAGCCTGTGGCGGAAGCGTAGACATCTGTGGTCCTTGACATGTCTTTGGAATGTAGTTTCCATTGTCCTTCACTATTGCACATACTTGATGGCACTGAGATGGATGAAATAAAATCTGGAGTGCCACAGGTTTCCCATATTTAGACAAACATGGCTCTCATGTGTGCCATCATCAGAGAAATAGTGGGGCATATAATGGATAAGATGAGTGGGTGGAAATCTGAACTTAGAGAAAGAAATGCAAAACAGGAGCTCACTCAGTATGTTGAGTTGAAGTCTGAAAGAGATGTGAGATCCCCCCCCCCCCCCTTCCACTGCATATTTATATATTAATCATGAACCTCTTTGGAATCTTGCCACAAGCCACCGGATCCTGCTGGGAAAATACTTGAAAAGGAAGAGAAAGCCCCATTATATTTTCATGCCAGCTCTCAATAAGAAATTAATAGCAATCTATATAATTCCAAAGAATGAAACCCATGAAATTAGACATATTGTGAAAATCATCAGCTAGGTCCCGGTATCCTATTTATGTCACATTTTAATATATTTAAAAAACTTTGGCTTGCTGTTAGTGCATATATATATATATATATATATATATATACACACACACATTCTTTCCTAGACTGTATGAAAAAGGTACATGTTGTCTAATTATGATTCTGTGACGCATAGACCACTAAATGTAGGAAGGCACCACCCAGGCCGACACAGTACATAAAATTAAATGTCTTCCAAGAGGAGTTTCTTCCAACAGGAAATTTCATTGGGATTATGGCAGAAGGAGACATGAAGCCCTTTCATAATAAATTAGATGAACACAATTTCTTCCACTGGTAACACAATATGGTGCACATTTAAATACAAATTACAAGAGCATCTCAGGGCCCTTCCAGACATGACCAAAATACGGGACGTGTTTCACTTTTACCTGAGGCATCCAAATGATGTCTCAGGTAAAAGCAAACAAATCCAGAGAAAGCTGAGTTATCCCAGTTTGCTCACGATTAATTAAACACCTGGAAAGATCCTGACCTTAAGAGGTGGAACCAGCTTTGAGGATGTAACCCCACACTGGCCATCACATGATGCTCTGTGACTTCTGGTAAAGGCCCCACCCTCAACTGCGGTGGAAATGTTGTTGAACACTTCCCCCACAACATGGGTGGCTTTCCATGCTGTGCTGGCTCCAATGAAGCCAGCACAGATCCTATGCAGAATGGCAACACTTTCCACCTGTGATGGAGAAAGCATTGTCAAGATTTGCCCCATTGTCCCCCAATTTTTGTCATGAACCCAGGCAAAGCGGGACACTTCACTTGGCTTTTGTGATGAGCCCCTTAAAATCATTGGCCCCTTCTACACTGCCATATAATGCAGTTCAAAACAGTTAAAATGGATTATATGGATCTACATTTACTATTTAATGAAGTTTCTAACTGCACGATATAGCTGTGTCCATGCTCAATGTTAAGTCATTCAATGATTTAATACAAATATCCTTATAGCTAATCAGTCAAATAATTTAGCATATTTCTCATTTATACTGTAGCCTGGTATTCTTTGGTTGTTGTGAACGTTAACTCCTTTTGTTTTTCATTTCTGTTTTATGGAGCACCTGAACACCTAATTATAGAGCACCTTAGATGGATACCACAGATTATGGAGACTTGGCCTATCATTGTGAATGAAAAGCTTCCAAAGTTGGCAGTCCTTTTGAAAAGGCACATGTTCTACAAACGAAAGTCATTATTTAACTTTACACAATTATACACATTTCTCTGAGTTACTTCACCTCCCTCTCTTCAATCTGCTGTTTTCCACAGAGACATTCTTGGTCCTCTATGTGTAAATTCAGCATATTTTTAAAAAGTTTTGAACTCCCCTGTCAATTAGACAGGACTGTTGTTGCAAATATTGGCAGAAGAAAGAAATATTTATAGTAGTTATAAACATAGGAGACAGTCTTACTGTTGAATTGGCCATTTCAGTGCTGTATTTGTTGTTATGATGGAAGCAACAGCATCCTCCCTCTTCCTGTACACACATATTTTCCTTTCAACCAAATGTATTGGTACCATATATCTATTTTGAGAGCCAAATTGTACTTTTGGGAGTGTAATACAGCCTGAAATCAAATAACATAGTCTCCATGCACCTTGTTTTAAAAAGAGAATACTCTCACTCATTGCTTATTCTTGTCATCACCATGGGGCCTCAGAAAATGGGGATGGCAGGGAGTTGTGGGGTCTCAAATCTAGGGAGAATACATATTACCCACAGGCCAAGTGCTGATGAGCTCTCCTTCTTCATAATGTGGCAATTAACTAAAAAGAGTGCAGCCATTGTGCTACTGAAAGATAAGTTCTGAAATAACATTTTTAATTAAATGTGGTCTTTGTCTCAAATCCTATATTTTTGTGGTCAGATTCTTATATCCAGGATGGGTTTAACCAATTTATAAAGCTTCTCCTGACACTTGCTTCTTCTCAGTGGCTGTAAATCTCTGGGCAGGTCCTATGGCTTTTGGAGACAAAGGAGAGAAGTGAGCTGAGAATGAAGGGGGAGGGAACCACATTGGCCTGGACTTTCAGATATGAAAGAGTCAGAAATATGTGTTGCATCCAAAGAAAACTCAGTCTAGTTCTGCATTCCTAATAACTCTGTTGGAAGGGTTCTTTCACTGCAAACACCCCACTGAGGTCTCCAGGATTTAACCTATAGAAACCTTCCCAGGGTCTTATTTTTTGGCCTCATTTGCCTGGCCACATTTTGCCAAGCATAAGAAATGAAAACGGGTAGGAGAAAAAAAAAGCCAGTGGCAGTTTTGAAACAGTGCCCAATTAAGACATCCAAACCAAAGACTTTGCACTTGGTTCTCAAACATCCCTTCATATAATACTTCCCTTGGGGCAAGTATTCATTCAGAAAGATCAAGTTGGTTTTAATATAAAAAATGAGAACATACATAGCTTAACAGTTTGCACATTTCTCAGCTGAGCAAGCCTTTTCACTGAAGTATGGTCAACTGGATGAATTGTATTGTCGAAGGCTTTCATGGCCGGAATCACTCAGTTCTTGTGGGTTTTTTCGGGCTATATGGCCATGTTCTAGAGGCATTTCTCCTGACGTTTCGCCTGCATCTATGGCAAGCTTCCTCAGAGGTGAGGAAGGCAATGGATATTATCATTGAAGGCTTGACCTTGAAGGAGCTGGGTGTGGCAATGACCAACAGGGAGCTCTGGTGTAAGCTGGTCCATGAGGTCACAAAGAGTCAGAATTGACTGAAGGAATAAACAACAACAAAGTGGTTACTAATTACTATTCTACTTCTATGCAATATGTAGTGTAGAACCAGAAAATTTATGCAGATTTCTGAATGTTGATATACTTAGTCATCATCCTTATTTTATGACAGCAACTTTTTAGGACTTTGTGACTGAGAATTTTATCATGAAGGCCAGACAAAGTGATCTGCATTGCTGGGGAAAGTGTCTGGCAACGCTTTTACCCCAGTTGGGGGAGGTTAGGGGTGGAGTCACAGTCAACACCATCTGATGGCTGTAGTGGGGCTCTGTCCCTGAAGCAGGCTCTAGGATCCAACTTCATCCTAGGATGCATATTTGGAGCCATGTGACAAGGTCACAACAATAAATGACTAGAAATGAGCAGGAAGCAGATAAAAAATTCAGTGTTGGGAATAAATAAATCAGTAGATCTAAAATGTTTGGGTAGATCAAAGCTTTTCACCAAAAAGGAGCTTAATGGAAAATGAAAGTTTCTGAGAAGTCCCAAAGCTTGACAGACATAACCAAAAGATTTCTGATCACCATTTTTATTGCTCCTAATGAATTTCAAAATTGATGCCTGAGACACACCTAAATTTGAAGTACTTTCATGGAGGCATAGAGTGGTTTTTGGATAAAATAACATAATAAGAGCTTAAACTCAAATTGTATCAACTGACAAGGCATGTAAAATACTGAAATGACAGACTTGGGCATTTGTGTTCTGCAAGATCTTGTTTGAAAACAGAACATAAATTTTCAAACAGTTATACAAACACATATTGTACCAAGCAAGCAAGTAATTGGAGTTATCGGGCCATGCTGCTTCCACTACTAGACCTTTTCCTTCCATTTTAGAGACTATCAGAGGTGTTTGTTTGCATCCACAATGACGGCCTCCTAAATGTACCCGGCTTTGTACTAGACCTAGAGTTAAGTAATGTTTTGCTCCTTCCACTCCATATCTGGCTCTCCTGCTTGAGTTCTTAAACGTCTGTAACTTTAATATTCAGCATAAAGTTAAAAAAAATCTCAGTATTAAAATGCATTCATTAAAAATTAGATCAACTTAATAGTTAGAAATGTCAAATTATGAATTAACAACTAAACAAAACTTTGATGAGTCCTTCTATTTATATGGAGGTCCCAATTCTAAGTATGCACTTCCTTCCCCCCTTCCTTACATCAGGAAGCCTGAATGCTCCAATGCTACTTTTATCAAGGATAAAAAGAACTATAAAAAGACTTCTGTTTTCTAAAATGTGCAAGAAACTGCCAAGAGTTGGTTCCAGAGCCTTTGGATTAGAATGGACCACCCAAGCTTCACTAATGTTGACTAAGGATTCATCTAATTAGAAGATTCACTTGCTTCCAATGCGTCACTTCAAGGCCAAACAAGACATTTAGAGAAGATCTTCCAGAAAAAGAGGGCCAGTGTGGGATAGGCTATAGGACAATCCAATTCCATTGCATGATCATGCTTGAACAGTATAATGTAGGCTGGTCTTGCTGCTTATTACCAGCAAGAAATGATATGGTGGGCATATACACAGACATCTAAACAAACTAATGCTTCCTAAGCTTTAGGCTCAATTCCAGTCATGGGATTTGCTATTTAATCAGGAAAGCAGCCCATTGGACAACTGTGTTTACTGCAACAATGAAGTTTCAGAAACCTTCTGAAGTCTAGCCATATATTCCCCTAGTGCTCAAAGTCAGGTGTTCAAAAAGAATCCAAAAGGGAAAAAATTAACAAGAACACTGATTTTGTTTTTAAGAATCAACTTCTCTAGTATGTTTAAAATGCTAAACACTTCATTTGCTGAAGGTATCTCAAGTAAGGAAGGTGGCGGTGGCGTGGGGGGGAGGCTGAATCCTTTAGAATGCAAGATGTTTTGTGGGATAAAGTCTTTTTAAAGTGGGTAATTCCTCTTTTCATCACTGGATTCCAGCAAAAGAAGTGGTTTAGAATTTGATCTGAAGTTTACCCATGAAGATACTTCCTGGAGTTAAATGCATTAGTGAATCAGGACTATTAATGATAGGTTTGTACTGTTCTCAACTGTTTTTGTATACTCTCTTTCATCTCAGACCACCACTTATTACTGGGCAACTAAAACCACATGTATCAAGATGAGAGTTGAAAAAGCTCTGAATTGTCATCTTTTGATTCATGTTTTAGCTAACCTGCCTCTATTATTTTTTTTCAAGGAAACAGTTTAAATTTTGAAAAAAAAATCAATATGTTGTTTCAAATCTTTCCACAAAAGCATAGAAGAGGAAATTGTAGCCATTACCGAAAGTATGGTTGTAGTAAGAATTGTGCATAAAGATACCGTCTCAACATTTTAGATGGATGATTATTAAACTGTCTAATTTTAAACTACAAAAGATTGGATGCTACATTGCAAAAATATTTAAATCTGATTCAAAAAGAGGGATGAGACAGAAGAATGAGAGAAGGGCTTTGTATGATAAGCTTGTAGACATAACATGCATTTATAAGTATAAAAAGCACAACTGAATAATATATCAGTAAATGATAGGATTGGAACTGAACATGAACTGCAGACAAGAAAACGAATTCCAGCAATTCAATAGAGCTTAGGGTGGTGGGGGTGAATGAGTAACTAATTGACTGACTTATTTACTGTATTTCACACAATAGCTTGCCCTATCTCAACATCTCAGAATAGTACAGTTTAGAACAATTTAAAAACAATTAGAATAATTTTAGAAGACTACAAACATATTAAACCATTTAACAAGGTATCTGGTCACTGAAACAAGACATCACAAACCAAGACGTTTATCACCCAAAACAATGGCTGTGGCAGCACAATGCAGCCCTCTAGTGTTCTCTGTTCTGATGGTACAATATGAAAATGGCCTTCAGGCCCACAAAGCATGTTCATCACTGTTTAGAGCTACTTCATACTGGAAGGTCAAGGATATAGAAAGCGACAGGAAAGATGGCTCATATGAGTCTCCTGGGATCTGGATATGTGATATATATCTGTATGTGTGTTTAACTGAATGTTATTAAACCATGAAACTAATTATTTCTGTTGATCCCAGTTTACACTCTATGTCTATTGTGCTTCCATTTTTGTATTTTACCCTTTAGAATAAAGTGCTTTTGTTAATAAAAAATGGAAGTCCCATAGAAATGAACCTCCAAAAATGCATTAATACTAATTGTATGTTTCTGATTGGTGAACACTATCTCATATACAGGAGAAAGAAATGAATATATCTGCCACCATACCATGGTTTGCATTATGCGGCTTTCAACTTGTTTTGAAAACCTATTGTTAGTTTCCAGCTTTGAACAAACCACATACTTAATATCTGGAAGCTGAATAAATATGAATCCTCAAATAAGCTCCATAACCTTACATTCTGTTATTTTAGATGTTTCTTTATCCCTAACACTCATCTGGTTATCCCCAAACCGCTATTGTTGTAGCTTTGCTTCCACTATACTAGTGAAATCAGCAACACCCCTCCTCCATTTGATTAGGTGAGATAGTCTCCATTCCAAAGAGATTTCAACAACAGTCTACAGCTGTGCTTGAATTCTACAAAGCCAGGGCCGAATGATTCTCCATCAAATTCTAACAGGTCTTTTGGCTGAGCCTGTCTTTGTTGAGCCGACCATGTATGTGCTTGATTGGACTCTGAGGCTTAGCTCATCCGGTTACCTAAACGTATATTTATATGGTGTTCACAAATCTGGTTTTTCTGAAAAGTTCTAGGCTGTAATTAGACGACACAATCAACCACATTCCTTTGGGATTCTTCCCAAGTTTATTTAAGAAAAAGAAACGTTATTATGGAAATTACAGCCCACTTTTCTTCTTTCATTTCTTTCTCTCTCTTTTTTTTAAATGGAGCATTTTTGCATTAGTTCATAAAACCACAAGAATGTATGTCAGTTTAATAGTTTCCTGTCAAGGAAAGCCTTTCAAGTTGAGCTGTCAGTTAGCAAGATTGGTGTAACAGCTGAGGTTAAGAAGCTATCCAGCCAATGACCCCTTGAAGTGAATGGATGGTTGGGTGATTGTGGGATGTCTCATTTTCCCCTGATCCAAACTACTTTTGCTTTTTTCCATCCTAACAGATGCACAAAAGAGTTTGCTGTGGTCTCTGGTTTTCATCACTGAGATATGTGTGAGCAGTGAATGTGCTGATATGAAAATACCCCTTAGGGTTGTTTGCTCTGCTTGAAAACAATGCTGGCAGTCTTTTACCTGCAGGTGGATGGACAGCTCATACCACAGACTTTTCCCAGCTGACTTTCATTTATATGCTGGCCTTTGGGTGAGGTTGTGTGGGTTGAGGATGTACAACAAAAGCACTCTTCTTGGACTTTGCATGTGGCTTACTGTTTCTGAGCTTGTGTGAAGTTGATTTATATTTTTATAACTGGCACACAGACGAACCAGAGACTCAAATCCTTGGATTTTTAAAGCAAACGTTAATGTGTAACCACACCAATAATTATTTTCTTCATATAAGTCTTGGCATTTCATCACATATAATTAGCAAAACAATTAACTCATAGGTGTCAAGGAGTAATAGGATATGCGCCCACCACATCACAACAAATATTGAAGGGTGGTTTCTTTTGATGGGGCTTCAGAGATGTGCATTTTCTTACAGGCTTTATTTGCACCTTGAGAAATAATTCTCAAGCTTTTAATTATTTGAAATGGGTTTCTTGCTTTGTATGGCTTCAATTGTGTATATAGATATATTTTTAAAAATCTTTAAACAAAATCTTTCACAAAGAACTCAAGAATCTTAAGAGGAATGAGCCATTTCATGGATCACCAGCTGTAAGAGTTAAAGACATCCCTGCTCAGTCATGAAAATCCATGGTGTGGGGAAGACTTTGGGCACATCATATTCTCTCAATGATAGATTCAATAGAAGTTAGTGAATTTGAAAACACATAACAAAGAAAAGGAGGAATAAATCTGTTTTCATTGTGGATAAAAGCAAGTAGAATACCCAAGAATGTGCATATGAACTAATGCTACTTTGCCAATAATATGGTTGATCAGGATGTCAAAATCAGAAGCAGATGATAAATTGCTCCAGAATTGACTTGGCCTAAGGGAGTAAATATGTAACACATAGCAGAAAAAAAGGCATGTTCAAAGTGGTGTACAACATAAATTCAAAGTGGTGTATACAACATGTCTTTACCAACCCTCCCCCCTTAAATTCACAATTGTTAAGATCAATTGGCAATTAGAAGGAGGTGACAGACATTTATATCATCATCATTGAGAAGCTCCAAACCTGTATCAATTTATCTGAAACTAAATTCAATTGAACTCAGATCTACTTCCTTCTTAATAGAGATATCTGGGACTGCACTAAGAGAGATACAATGAATAGTGTTTTTTTTTTTTTTTTCTAAAAAGAGAAAGTCTCACACATCCTTGCATTTACTAATAGGATGGGGATTGTGTACACTAGAAATTGGCAACCTTGGGTAGTTGATCTCCCATGACAGAACCTCCACCACAGAAAGACAACTTCCTTTGCCCTCAAAGACCATGAAGAAGTCTTTTAAAATAGCTTTACTTCCTGTTTTACATAAGCTCTCTTCTGGGCCTAAAATGACTGGGACAGAAGGGAGTTATAGAGAACATTCAATTAGATGGCCCTTGCAGACTCATCAGATTATATGATTCTAAGACATTCCAGAAACTGAAGACTCATAAACAATCATCTTGGAGTCTATCCAGAGTCCAACCTTTGATCAACCCTATCCTACATGTTGATAAATTCATATACTAATAACAAATTCATTGTCCTATGTTCAAACTAGATGTTAAGGTTGATGAATATTCCTAGTGATTCAACTTGTTTCTTTCAACGTATCCCTATCCATAAGCATATTAAGCATATTAATTTGCAAATAGCAAATTAAACTTGTTTTCCTTCCAAAGGACAATCAGGAAAAAAGCAAGATACACAGGTGAATAAAACCACATACAAACTGATATATTTCATCACTTAGGAGCAGCTCTACAAAAAAGTTATAAACACATTATCTAGTTTAACTGATAGTGTTGATTCTTAGGTAGTTAGGGATCATCTTAAAATGAAGGCCTTGAAAACCACAAGATTTGCAGATGGAAAAAAGAAAGAGAAAAGTTGAGCATCAGTGGCAAAGAATGTTGATATGACTGGTTAGAAAATGACCAAGTAGGTGTCATGGGCAGCTTGGTAAGCATCAATGAGGAGATGCTGGTTCAGTGGGGAGATGCTGGTTCAGTGGTTGAGCTGGAGTCCAGGATTCTGACAGTAGAAATGAAATGAATGAAATAGAGCAACTTGCACAGAAAAGTGTAAGATACATGTTTCAGGGTAAATTGTTCTAAGCATAAGACCAAATCAGATAGTTAATTGTTGCTAGGGTAGGTGAACCAATTCCACCAAACTTCCTCTTCAGCACAGGAATGTCCTGCCTCACAGTATGATAGCGCCTCCTTCTTTAAAGAATTTAAACAGAGTCTTGATCATCTATCAGGAGTGCTGTGATTGGGTATTCCTGCATGGTATAAGGTTGGACTGAATGTTCCTTGTGGTCTTTTCTAACTCTATGATCTTATGATCCAGTAGTTATTTGGTAAGTTGACACTTTGGTAAATTCTACTAATGTAATAGTGTACACTTGTAAGACTAAAAATTGCCTAAAATGTTCAGATCTATCCTAACTCTCATTAAACAGTAGTCATATTTCATCCCAATCATATCTGCCAGATTTTTTCCCCCAGAAGTATGTGAGTGATTGCTTTAATAGATGTATAGGCTTTGACTTACACAGATTATTTCATTGTAAGTGGCTCTCACATTGTAGTTCCCTTAGGCTTTTTCAAAAAGATATTTATCAGGATGTTTCCTCATAAGACATCTAAATAAGCTGCTAAACCAAAGGCTTTAGACATTTTTTGAATATACATTTAATCACTCATACTGCATCATTCCTCTTAACACCAGGAGGTAGCAAGTGTGCTTCAAAACTGTGCCCCAAAAAATACAGTGTGGCTGAAGGTTTATGCATTTTCCAAAAAATAGCCTTCTGCACAGAACAGTCCCAAGATCTTTCTCCTGCTTTCCCACTTAACATTTCTTCTGAACAATAAAATACTTAAACTTTAAAGTTTGAATACATTTTTTCAAAGTTATTCTGCATTTTTGCTAGTAATGGTAATCATGTTTACATAATTACAGCTACATTTCTATTCCTAAAAATGTCAATTTTCAGAAAGATTAATAATTAGTTTTGGCATTTCCAAATGTCTATCTCTTTCCCATTTCCAAATGTCTATCGCTTTCCCATTGAAAGAGTCAAATTATCATTGTGCTGTTTCATCGTATTTGGAAGTGTGAATTTTAATGTGCAGAATGTGTGTTCAATAAATCTACCATAAAGGCAGTGTTTCAGGATGGATCTGTCTACACTGTATAATTACTGTAATTTTGCATCACTTTATCTGTTATGATTCAAATCATTTCAAATCATTATAGCTGCAGTTTGGTGAGGAAACCAGCCATCTCTGGCAGAGACCTTCCAAAACTACAGCTTCCATGATTCCATCGCATTCAGCCATTTTGCCGAATGTGGATAAATGAAATCCAGATAGCAGTTCTATAGATATGAAGATCATACTGTATAAACTAAATGATTCTGGTTAGTCTGAAGAATGATATAGGAATGAACAGTGCAATTACATGTATGAGGACTGTCCAAATCTGACAATTTAACCATCTCTTGCATTTTATTGTTTTAAAATTTAACATTATTTCTGTTTCTGATACTTTAAAAATTATGAAACAAAATTCTCACTTATTTTCATGCAGCATTTGAATACATAATATTCCTACTACAAAATTGGATAGAAAAACTTGGAATGTCAGCTGTCCTTAACAAAACTTCAATTGTGCAGCAATTTAATTCATCTGAGACTTTGCAAAATGTCATAGCACATCATTACCTGGCTACATAAGTATATGACAGATTCACATATTTATACAGCAAAAGTGATAGCAAAATTTTCTTGCTAATTGGAATATTCTTGGAGTTATAGTCCAAAAAAAAGTAACTTTTCTAAATTCTGAAAATGACTGTATATAAACCTTTGCAGCCACTGTGTCTGGCTTTGGTGAGTGCTGCAAAACAAATTCCACTAGCTGAATGTCTCTAAAGACACTGTAGTTTCCATCGATGGGCCTGCTCAGTCATAAAGCATCCTTCCTGGCAGCCTACATCTTAAGAGATGAACAGAGCATGCTTTGAATGCAGCATATCCGTACCTCATCAGCAGGCAAATATACATACTTTACAAGAGAAATCACACCTTGGGTATTTTCATTTCCCCTTTCAAATCAATCAGAAGCTTTAAGATTGATTTTATGAGCATCTCTTTAGCATTTGTTGAAGAAAAAATCAAGATGAATATACAAACTGCTCCATTCAGTGCTTGCATTGGCAAGAGGTATCATACTGGAACATAACTCTTAAGCAACAGATGGGGATATGCTTAAACCACAAACATTTGGAACCCTTTGCTAAATGCCCCAAATGCTTTCTGGTTTCATGTGGAGTGGGGATGTAGCAGTACACGGTGGAGGAAGGCTAGTTTGACATCTAATGCAACAAAAGACTGAACCTGCAGGATTCCTGAAAATTCACCACAGTTGTGAAATAAGTGGGTAGCATATCTTTCTGATTTTAAGTCATTTCTCAGTCAGTGCTCATAATATTAATGAAGAAGCCTCAAGCCTAAGAGTGTTTCTACATGGGCACTTTATCTTGGGGCCAATCTGGAGTGTCAAATTCTGGATCAGCCCTAGGATATTCACCACCAGCCCCATATTACTCCAGAGGAAAAAAAGTCCTTTCCATCATTTCCTGTTCTAGTCATAGTGGAAGTCACTGCATGTGACATTGCATGGAGTGATGTTAGCCACCAGAAGAGCAACATGGAGGAGGGGAGTCAGCAGGGGAGAAATCACCTTCTCTCCCCCCCCCCCCCACCTTGTCCAATTACCCTTGCATCCTAGCCAACACTATTTCAGGTAAGGAGCAACATACACTTGTCATGTCATGCTCAATGGCTGCTGCTACAATGAGAATAGTGAATGCCATCCCATGTCCCTGAGCCAAGCGAGCCCAGTTAATATGGGATGGTCATGTAAACAGTTGCAGCTGATTCCATACTTGATCCAATCAAACTGCTTATATAGCCGAAGGCCATGGTTTGCTTTAGATTCCCATGGAAAATTCAGAATAACCCACAACTTTTAAAAAGCAGTTCAAAGTTGAATCAGCTCAGTGGAGCATGCAGCTATCATGGGTCAGTGTAGATGTGCCACAAATCTTTGTCCTTCACTGATCCCAAGAGCCTAGGAAGTGTTACATACTTGGAAGGATTAGAAACTTCCCAGGTATAATGATACCTTCAGATGTTCTTCAGGTCTTGACTGGTTCCTTGTTAAGTCCTTCATAGTGAAAGCAATATTTAGCCACTGATGGAGAATGAATTGAGGAGACCACAAGCAAAAAAGAGCTTCTCAGTAGAGTTTAGAAATAAAAAGTGCTATGTTTTCCTCTTACTAAGATTGAGTAGTAATAACTGAATGTTAGGCAATGATACTCTTAGAGCAACAGGAAACTGAGTGCCAGTCATCCCCAGAGAGCTATTGGGGTGTGGGACTGATTCATAAGCAGCTAATAAAAACATAGAGGGTTTCATTTTGGACAGTAATGCTGCCCCTTTCTTACTTAACATGGTGTAGAAACTACTTATCCCTTTCAGTATAAGTTAATTTGATCTCATGTCTACTTTTCTTATGTTCCTCTTTGTTTCTTAATATCATGTGTTCAGTTCAATGGTTGTTGTACTGTTTGATTCCCAGGCCCAGTGATTCTATTTCATTCATCAGTGTGGGCATTCATAGCACAACCCATTCAGCTCTATTACTTATTTAGAAATCTGGCAAATTGTTTAGGCTGCCTCTTACTACATGCATAACTGGCTCTATTATTCTCAATATCAGTCCAATGATGCACTTGACAAGGCACTTTTAAAACTAGAAGCATTTATAATGTTTGATGTTGTGCAGATGAGTAATACAGAATCATAAAGGAGCTCTCTGGTTCGTGGCCAAAGGTGTTACTGCTTTAAGTGGCGGCAAATTTCACTTGTCTCCAGTTTTCTCTCCTAGTTCCTTTCATTGTCTTGCCAAATTCCTTTTAAAATTAATAATAGTGCTCAGTAGAAAGGGTAGAAGAAAGCTCTACCCCATCACCATTCTGGTGCAACACCCTTGATGCATACTTCAAAATGTTAGTGATGTATGACTCAAGTTGCCATTGTTGAAATTATCATGGACTTTATCACACCAGCCTGCTGTCTCACCACAATTTTGTTACTGTAGGAAATGAAAACATGCTGGTTTTAGACCACATTTCTGTCTTCTGCACAATTTCTATAATCCTGTGTTCCTGTCCTGTACCATACCCAACAAGCCTATTGGATTTTATTATATTCTTTGTTTTTACCACAACTTTGCAATTATGGTAATATGATAAAAATGAAAACAGAAAATGTTAGGAAGAATAACATGCAGAGTTTGAAAAGTTCGAAATAAATAGTTGCTGTTAAATTTCCAAGGACACCAGAAGTGACAACTGTAATTACAAGCTGTATTCTTAATTTTCTTGAGTTCTAAATGTTTTTAACTTTTTTATCAGGGATGAAGGAATGGAGAGGTACATAAAGGCATTACCATCCCAAAAATTAGAAGAAAAAACACCCAAGTGAGTAACACTCTTAAAGTGCCCAGAATTTTTTCTCCTAAACAATAGATATGAATTCCTCTCTGATCTAAATACTAAAATGGTTTTTTTTTTGCATTTAAAAAGGTGAACAAAATGCCTTAATGAAAAAAAGATAAATGTCTTTCACAGGTATGTTTGTAGGAAAGCACTAAAGTGTTTCAAGACTTAGCTTATTATGTTCCACGACAAAGCACACTTTCTATGTAAAAGTGAGTTAGAACAATCTAAATAGCTTGTAGGCTCCATGGCTGATACCCCTTTCCAGAACAAATCTTGAAAATGGTCAAAATATAGACTCTCATTAATCAGCACCCAGGGGAATTGGAAGATGCTGAATAAATGAGATTTATAATTGTTTGAAAGCTATTATTAAAATAAATCTAACTAATTCCCCAACTATACCATAACATAAATTCTGTATTGACTTGATATTAATATTGAATTAAAACAACAGAAATAAAGACAACCTTAACTTAAGCCTAAATTTCTGCTAAAATGATTTTACTTTAATTTTTATATAAAGTATTATTTCTTCAATTTTTTGCTGGGTGGCTTGAGAGTTTTGGTTGCTTGAATTCTGGTTAACTGTGTCCCTTTCCACACAGCTGTATAAAATCCACATTGAACTGGATTATATGGCAGTGTAGACTCAGACAACCCAGTTCAAAACAGGTATTGTAGATTATCTGCCTTGTTATTCTGGGTGCGGAAAGGCCCTGAGAGTCTACTGTACTTTGAAGCATTGCTAAACGTTTTCTACAAAAAGTAGCTCCAGTTCAGATCTACTGGACTATGTTATTGGCTTCATTAACATGACCAGCCACCGGTGTAAGTTAAATAAAATTTATTTTATCAGTGCTGCTCAGGAAGTCTATTTACCTAAAAGTATTTTTGTTGATAAAAATGTGTGTTATCGTTGGCACATTTGCCAAAAATCCTAGTGTGAAGAAACCATCCACAAAAAGGGAAGTAATTGGCAAAATGAAAATGCTCTCTGTATGGAACCAGCTTTTATGGTTCCAGTTGTGTAAATGCTTATATGCCTTGGGACTCTTGTATTGGTCACATGCCAAAACTCTGAAAAATGTTCCTAAGGAGTAATCTCTCTTACCCTGATAATAACCCATGTCAAACCAAAACAAGGGATTGTATCACCTTTGGAGTTTTATTTCAAATGCCACAAAAAAAATAATAAAAGTAATGGAGTAGCTATGCCCTACCAGTCTTCAATGTTCACTAATGAAGTTTGAGAAGGATTCCTTTCCCCATTCTCTTTGGGATTCTTTTCTCACCTCTTGAAAATGAGTGATTAAATTGGAATAGAGTCTGATATCCATTGAGGAGTATTCAATAACTCTTATGAAAATGATATGTAAATGACAGAAGTTGTGAAGCCTATCTAGCCTGCAAAGGGATGGTAGTAATAGTGTAGCCCCTGGGTCCTCAAGTCCTCAAAACTCTCCAAAATAATTTGCTACAAAGTCCCAATTTTAGGTCACAAAAGTCCATTAAATCATTTAGAGCACTAAAATTGTGCTTTGTGGTGAGATATCCCACACTGAAGCAGCAGGATCCCCCAAAACAGCCCCAAAACTGAGTGGGTGTTGCACATTACATCTATCATTCCAAATGATTTCAGAACAGCATGTTGTGTGGCCCTTAAGACCTTCAAATAAAGCAAATAGCAGGTGAAGCAGCTTACTGGGCTGTGGAAGATATCCATCCCTGCTGTGGGCATTCTAGGTGGATATCAGTCCATTGGAGCTCCTGGTGGTGCAATGGATTAAACCCTTGTGCCAGAAGGACTGAAGATCAACAGGTCAGAGGTCTGAATCTGGGGAGAGCATGGATGAGCTCCCTCTGTCAGCTCCAGCTCCCCATGCAGGGACATGAGAGAAACCTACCACAAGGATGGCAAAACATCAAAACATCTGGGCATCCCCTGGGCAACGTCCTTGCAGACGGCCAATTCTCTCACACCAGAATCAACTTGCAGTTTCTTAAGTCGCTCCTGAAAAAAAATCTGCCTGTTGGGAGCCAGTGAGTTGCGAGTGTAAAGAAGATGTCAAGATTTTCATTGGGTTTCAGACTACAGTGTCCCTGTGTATTACATGAGGCATCTGTTTCAGAGGCCTTTATAATACAATGTTTGCTTATAACCTGGAATGTTATTTTTCTTAAAAGAAATGAATGGTATCTTCTGGCTGAAGTATATCATGGAATCACACAGAAGGATCTAGTTATACCTATAGATGGGTTCTCCCTAGGACTCCAGCATGACTGCTGGCATTGCTAGGTTCTCCTGTCCTATTCCATGGTATTCAAACTGCAGGTATCCTCATTCTATTCACCCCACAACATATACAGCCTCCCTTCCCCCAATTGACTACATTTGGTGGACAACTAGCTTCCCAATGGATAGAAACCTCCATTCTTGTGGTACCAGATATGAATAAGGAGGGATATGGTTAATTGCCAGTAGTTGCAACTAACATTGACATTTTAATATATTTGCTTCCATGCTCAAATCTGTCATATTTTATGCAGCATTAAATTGTCATCAGTGAGTTTGGGGTTTGTTTTACATTGAAAAGTACAATTTTGTCTCATCCTTGAAGATTTAAATTACATGAATGTCCTAAGCTCAGTGAAACAAGGAGGAAAGTAGCTTTTGCATTAAAACAAAGTTCAAAATATGTAAATATTCAAAAACAAAATCTCCACTGGACACCAAGAACAATAACTTGTTTTGCATTTTAAATGTTTCCATGTCATGAGAATCAAGCATAGCAGGGGTTCTGGCCAGTTCTTTGTGGTTAAATCCCCCACCCTCTTCCAGCATGCTAAAATTCTGTGGAAAATATTAGCTGGTTTTTATTCTTTCTCTCTCACACACACCCAAGATATCTGTTTTCTGTTTAGCAACCTTCCCCTTTCATATACCTGCAACATTTCCAGGAGGACTCCAGCTCTTTCAAAGACAGACTTTGCAGGCTTCACATCCTTCCTCTGACTAGCGTCACCTTAGACCTACTAGATGTGCCTTTATCCACTGCAGAGCTTGCAGGTGTGGATCCAATTCAATGTAGGAGTGTAAGATTATCCTGTCCCTGGCATGCATCAAAAGACTTGAATAAAGAGATACATTCAGGGATATGTTTTCAAACTTAAGGGATCGACAGACAAAAAAAAAAGGCATTAGGCAGATATAACTTCTGTACAAACATCTCCCTTGTCTTCTGCAAGTCTTTCCTGCCACAAATGAAGTTCCCTTTTGCGGCAAATCTGCCTGTGGAGAAAACCATGTACATTGTTGACGTGTTCAAAATAGAATGCCTGTAAGGCCCCTTCTACACTGCTAGATAATCCAGGTTATCAAAACAGAAAATCCACATTATCAGATCTGAACAGGATTATCTTGGGCCACTTCCCCACAGCTAAATAAAATGCCACATTATCTGCTTTGTGAGGATATATGGCAGTGTGGACTCAGGTAACCCAGTTCAAAGCAGATATTGTGGATATTGTGGATAATCTGCCTTGATATTCTGGGTTATATGGCTGTGCAGAAGGGCCCTAAGTCTATGCTGCCATATAATCCACTTCAAATCAGATAGTGTGGGTTTTATATAGCTGAGTAGAAGGGGCCTCGGGGCCCTTCCACACAGCCATATCACCTAGAGTATCAAGGCAGATAATCACTCAATGTGGGATTTTCTGCCTTGATATTCTGAGTTATATGGCTGTGTGGAAGGGTCCTGAGTCCACACTGCCATATAATCCAGTTCAATGTGGATTTCATACAGATGTGTGGAAGGGGTTTCAGTCAGTTTCCAATATTGCGCTGTTTTGGGGAGAAGAATAAATTCATTCAAGAAGAATCATTTAGAGAAACAGACAGTTGCAGGCTATTTTTGACATGGTTGAGGGAGGGGGGGGGATCTGGATTCCCTACAAAATACTGTTGCAGTGAATTTTAAACACCTGCATTTTAAAATAAAATTCTGATGAAAGAAACCTACATTATACAAAGCAGGTCCTTCATGGTCCACAGGTTTGAATACATGGGCAATTATATTTGGTAATTTATCTCTTCAAAAGTAACACCTTTATAATTTCATCTTTTAGTTAGATAGAATCTTATCACAAACATATGAAGACTGGAGTCCCATACCCTCTAACTGTCCCAGTTTGTCAAAGCCAGTGCCAATAAATTATCTGCTGTCAAAATATCCCACTTTCTTTCACTCCTTTCCCCCTTCCTCCATTGTCTTCAGTGAAAAGTAGCTTGCATTCAACTTTGCAACTGGAAGATGCAGGAGATAGCTGAAATTTGCCCTTCACAAAACGCGTAAGGCAAAGGCAAACTGCTGTAGCCTCTCCCAAATTATCTGTTCTTCCTAGATGGTAACTTCTGACATCTTGCCCATGTACTGATGTTGCTTCACCATACTTGTTCCAGTTTTCCTCTCTGAAAATTTAAAAGGCATAAAGTTGAGTTCTAGGCCTGTTGTGTTATGTTAAGCTGCCAAATGTATAGCTATACCAGGCTATACCAATCCCAGAAATACAGCTTAATGGTGTAACATTAGAAAATGTTGTCCATTTCCACTACCTTGGTAGCCACCTCTCCACAAAAGTCAACACTGACACTGAAATGCAACACTTCCTGAGCTCTGCAAGTGCAGCATTTTTCCAAATGAAGCAGAGAGTGTTTGAGGACCCAGACATCCATAGGGATACCAAGGTGCTTGTTTATAAAGCTATTGTCCTCCCAACCCTGCTATACGCCTGTGAGATGTAGACTGTCTACAGACGTCGCATGCAACTCTTGGAACTATTCCATCAGCACTGCCTCCGAAAAATCCTGCAAATCTCTTGGGAAAACAAGTGAACAAATGTCAGCATGCTGGAAGAAGCAAAGTCCACCAGCATTGAAGCAATGGTCCTCCGCCATCAACTCTGCTGGACTGGCCATGTTGCTCTATTCCAAACTCAAGAACGAAAAACGGAATGTTGGAGGACAGGAAAAGAGATTTAAAGATGGGCTCAAAGCCAACCTTAAAAACTCTGTCATAGACACTGAGAACTGGAAAGCCCTGGCCCTTGAGCGCTCCAGTTGGAGGTCAGGTGTGACCAGCAGTGCTGTAGAATTTGAAGAGGCATGAATGGAGGGCGAAAGAGAATAATGTGCCAAGAGGAAGGTGCGTCAATCCAACCCGACCAGGACCGCCTTCCACCTGGAAACTGATGCCCTCACTGTGGAACAAGATGCAGATCAAGAATAGGGCTCCAGAGTTACCTACGGACCCACCACCAGAACACCGAACTTGGAGGACCATCATCCTCGGACTACGAGGGATCGCCTAAGTAAGTAAGCAAGCTTTACCTGGGTCTGTCATATAATTTACATATATTAGTAATTGCTCATCAACCTCCCTGAAGCAACTACTAATTTACATGCTTTGAACTGTGTACTTGCACATGTGGACTTGTGTGAGCAAACATTGATATATTTGTTCCTAATCTTTATTATAAAATAAGAAAAGAAAGGAATGTTGAATGCTGTTGAATCATTATGCCCATGGTTCCTATTAGCTCTGTTAGGTAGAAACAATGGGATTTATGGTCTAGCAACAGCTGGAGAAGCACAGATCGCCTTACCACAGTGTACATGGACTGGGTGAGATTAAGTTAAAGTCAAAATGATTAAATATTTCTTTAGATTTTTTTTTTAATTCGGGAGAAAGGTGGATTGTCTGGAAGCAAATGTTCTGGATTACTCAGTGTGAATCATGTAATGTTATTTCCTTCTTTATGGCCTCTAACCACCTTGCCTCATCGAAACCAAAGTATTAAACAGAAGTAGATTTTATTCATCATTTCAAAACATCCATATGGACAAAGAATGTTTTCTACTAATGGTAAATATGGAGCTGAGAAATACTGCAGATGTCTGAAGGCAAACCATTGTTGATGCTGATAATTACCAGAAGACATCCAGATCTATAGTTCATTATAATGAACTTCCCTCTTGAGGTGGTGAGCTGTCATGAGAAGGGCTAGTACAGAGCCTTTTCTGAACACCAGTTAGCACCTCAGTATTTTTAGCTCCTTTGAACACTTTTGTTTGTAATGTATTTGTGGCTCTCTGAAGAAATAAGTTAAAGATTTACAAGACCTTCTTAGGTCAAGATGCCCTTGAGAAGGAGGCTATAGCATGAGTACTCAAGAAGTTTCTGTGTCAAGTGGAGAGAATTTGTGTCTTACTAAAGAAGGTCAGGTTCATAACAAAGGATCCCAGGAGGATAAAGAACAACAATGACACCAAGCAACAGACTATGAGAGGTACATCTCAGCAAATAGAATTCAGGCAAATTATGTTTTAAGAAATATGGCAGATTCAGAGGGGAGTTTTTTTAGAGGTACTACTCTGCTTAATCCTTAGGGGAACCATTGTTTTTTCTGCAGCCTTATACTCCTGTTTAGACAAAGAACAGAGAAATTCTGGTAGATTCATCAAACAGAATATGAGGTTGAGGATTATATCCTTAGCTCAGTAGTTCTCAACCTTCCTAATGCTGAGACCCCTTAATACAGTTCCTCAGGTTGTGGTGACTCCCAACCATAAAATTATTTTCATTGTGACTTCATAACTGTAATTTTGCTACTGTTATGAATTGTAATGTAAATATCTGATATGCAGGATGTATTTTCATTCACTGGACCAAATTTGGTACAAATACCCAATATGCTCAAATCTGAATACTAGTGGGATTGAGGGGGATTGATTTTGTCATTTCGGAGTTGCAGTTGCTGAGATTTATAATTAACCTACAATCAAAGAGCATTCTGAACTCCACCAATAATGGAATTGAACCAAACTTGGCACACAGAACTCCCATGACCATTGACCTTGAGTTTAACTACATCGAGAGAGCACTGTGGATTTAAACAATGATGGATCTGGACCAAACTTGGCACAGATACTCAATATACCCAAATGTGAACACTGGCGGTGTTTGGGGAAAATAGACCTTGACATTTGGGAGTTGTAGTTGTTGGGATTTATAGTTCACCTAGAATCAAAGAACATTCTGAACTTCACCAAGGATAGAATTGGGCCAAACTTCCCACAGAGAACCCCCTTGACCAGCAGAAAATACTGTGTTTTCTGAAGGTCTTTGGCAATCCCTCTGACACCCCCTCACAACCCCCCCCCCAGGGGTCCCAGCCCCCAGGTTGAGAAACAATGCCTTAGCTGTAGTACTCAATCTCAAATTCTGTTTAGTAGGGGATACTTGAGTTATGATGGGACAACAAGTGGTTCGGGGGACCTGTGAGTACTTCTTAGATAATGTTGAGTGCCTAAGCCTTTAGAAATAGCACAATTCAAATCCACATTCTTGGAAATAGTTATGTTTTTCTTAATGTGAAAGAACATATGTAAGACTAATCAACAGCTGGATTTACTTTAGTCAAATACATAGCAAGAATTTTGTGGGTTGTTTTCTTTTAAAAAAAGAATGATTAAATTTAATTTGTAGATACCCAAAGTTCAAATGTCTTCAAAGTTTAGAATCATGTCTATTTCCAAATCTCAATGGAAAAGTTATTTGGACCTTTTTCTGATGCTTGTCCAAGTTTTGTGCAATCAAAGGAATAGACAGATTTGTCACAATGAGAAGTCATGAATAATATTCATTGGATGTTCTGATCTTACCACTGAATGAATCAGCTTCATAAAATATCTGTAAATAACCTATTTACAATCCATTGTATAATTGGCTGAGTGGAAAAAGAGTTGTCAATTTCTGGGAAAAGTGTTGAATCAAAAATAAATTAAACACACAGGAAAATAAAACAACCTCCTTTGGGGAGTTCTAAGTGGAGAGCGTAACCTCAACATTACAATGTTTCTCTTTAGTATTTTGAAATCTATAGAAATAGGAGTAGGAGGTTAGCAAGTTGTGGAGTGAAGACAGAAATTCCTTCACAAGCTATTTACACCGTGAAAGTGGTTACTTTCACCATGAACTGGCTAGACAAGATGATACAATGCAAGGCTTTTTCATGGAGGTTGGACTTCTAAGCAAGCTATTTGTAAAGTTACATGATGGATAATAGTGAAGGAAGGGTGACATTTAAGAAGCAAGAGTGGGAGGAAGTGTTTTAAGATGGAGACTGGAAGGAATAAAAGCAAAAAATGAAGACAACTAAAAAGAATTATCAGCTGGGGAAAAAACTGTGAAAAGAAATAGAGCTTTGGACCTAGGTCCATTACAAATCCATACACATATAGCATTAAATAAAAGTTGTTGAAGTGATTAAAGTCATCTAAGAACAAAAAAATACATATTATGACTGAAGCTGGCATCGTCATTCAATGTTCATGAGATCGTAAGTCAGACTTGCAATATCATACATTTTGAGGTTACATTTGTTGATGACTGAATGTGACCTTCCCAGAAACCTATGTCTCAAGCCAGAGAACACCCCAACAGAAGGGTAATCATTTCTTAGGTCCCTAATCTTCAGGACATCCAAAACTCTCCAGAAATGGGGTACTACCAGGCTTAACATTTAGGTTTTTGAAGAGTACCATCAGCAGAGATAATTATGATAACAGAACTCAATTGGCATAGTTGTGTCAGAAAATGTAATAAAATACAAGACAAAAACCTACATTGCTAGTCACAATAAAAAATATGTAAGTGTGGGACAGCAAATTTCCACAATGCCTTATTCTAATATAGTGCTGATTGAAAAACCAATAGCTTTGTTATTAATCCTCATAGGTTGGACAATTTTAACAAGGCACATAAATGAAGTACTACTTTTGAATAACAGGCAAAGGTGTTAAGTGTGGGTAGGTAGAGACAGTTTATAAATGTGACAATCAATGTATTTATATACAAATTGAATATAACAGAAGGTACTTTTGTGGGCTGGGGACAGACTATCATATTCATAATTTCTAGCACAGGTTGGCTGTATTTGTGTTGCATATGAAGAATTTGTTCCATCTCATAAAGGATATATACAGAGAAAGGTTTTCACAAAAAAGACAAGGTGAAGCCACCTGTTTGGGGTTCTTCGATTGTTCTTTTCCTGCATGGCAGGGGTTGGACTATATGGCCCATGTGGCCAATCCCATCACATCAGAAAAGTGGGACATAATCCCAATAAATAAATGAATAAATAACCTAATAGAGCAATAGAAACAAAAACATCAAAATCAAAATATTAATACAATCTTCACTAACAAAAACCACTTCTAGTTCTACTTCTTACCTTGTTTGTTTCTTGTTCATGCATGAAAATAAGAATCTTTAATATTTTCCTTCTGAAAGATAAGGAAAGTATCAGTCTCAAGCGGGTTTTCCAATTTGCCAGAATATTTTTTTCTGCAGATGGCATGAACTGCGCATACTGCATAGCTAAGCTACACCTGGCAACTCATTGCATGATTTTTAAAAAAAATCAGAAACATCAGATAAAGGTTCACCAACCAGCCAATATTCCTGTACTTGATCTGTGGCTATGCTTTGTTTTACAAATTAAATAAAAGTAGATTTGAGTGAGAAGTGTTTCTAAAAATTACAGAAACCACGAGAAGAAAGTGTACTGATGTGTTAAGATAGCCTTCCTTGTCAAGAATAAAATTATCTCTGCATATTTTCCATATTTCTACTTTTCACCTATGGTACCTACTTCAACCTGTTCTTATAATATTGATTCAAATATACCATTCTGGTAGTGTCAGAATACTGCAACACCATAAGCAAGTTGGAAAATCATCTCCAAATTCATTTGGATAATAATTATCTAAATTAAGAAGACTTTTTAAAAATAAAAAAAAATTAAAAATGTAAGAACCAAGAATAATTCCTCTTGGATCACTGGGATTTGACTAGAATGAGAAAAAATATTGGTATTTCAAAGGCAAGAAGCAAGCCTACCTAATTGAAACTGCAGGTAAGATATTGTAAGGCACATTTTTTCCCTATGAAGACCATATATGTATGGTTGATGGCCTTTGGAGTTTCATTTATCAGTGGTAAACAACAGAGAAACATGCTTTCCTTACCTAGTAGGGGACCTTAAAAATGCAAAGGTAACATTTTCTTGCAAGGTCTAAAGGAAGCATGTGTTCACTTGAAACAAAACCTATCTGTGCTTGATAGGGATCTTCAGCATGTCTGTACACTGGCCTACCTAGAGGCAGCAGCACTTATGCAGAACTCTGCCTACTCCCCAAATGAAAGACAACTCCTTCTCCATGAGATATCTCCCTGGAATGAAGGCTGAGTCGGAATGCCAGATGACTTCTCCTGTTAGCACCCTTTCCCTGTAGGCCTTTGTGTTGGATTTCCTGGATTCACTTGAACAGGGTGGAGTCTTCTAAGCCATCTTGGGATTTCCTTTGTGTGACAATGCATATTTCAATGATAAGAAACAGATTTATGGAAGCTGTGGATACCTCCAAGCAATTGCTTGGCAGACAGTTCATGCTTTGGCACATCAATATGCCCTTGCTCCTTTTTCCCATTCCTTTGTTATGAACTTATTATGCAACAAGCAGTGACTAATTTATCAGGAATGAACCAGAGACTGGCATTTAAAACTGTAAGGAAATGTTTTTTTAGCTTTAGGACAGCTGCACCTTATTGGAGCATCCAATAACATTGATGTCTTTAAGGTGCCAAGTAGGAACTTGACTATATATCAAGGCTTTTGGGCCCCACTGATTTCTCTCAAATGCTAATGTAAATAGTTTAAAACTGTTTAAATCTTTTAAATCTGTTTTAACTCACTAATTATATTTAACATAGAATTATAGAATCCTAGATTTGGAAGAGACCTCATGGGCCATCCAGTCCAACCTCCTGCCAAGAAGCAGGAAAACCACATTCATGGCATCCCCAACAGATGGCCATCCAGGCTTTGTTTAAAAGCCTCCAAAGAAGGAGCCTCCACTACACTCCGAGGCAGAGAGTTCCACATGTTCTAAATCAAATTACATTTTTTTGTTTTAAATTGCTTCAACCTGTCTGGTTTTTTTTTTTTTTAAAAAAATACTTCTTAGCCACCCTGAGATTTTTTTTATTATAGAATATGGAAGAAATATGTTAATAAATACATAATGGATAAATAATAATATGAATAAAACATATTTTCCTTCAGCTAACTCTGAAATTGTATGCCCTGTTCAGATGCTTGTAAACTTCCTCAGTCCTCCTCAAGTATGTGCTCAGACTAGTAGGCAGAAATTATATGTATGTAAATGTTACAATTATTGTTCTGAGCCAATTTCTCTGACGTTAGAGAAAGAGAATTTTTATAGAATTATTACTTGCATTTGCACTCAATTATTCTGCCAAGGATTTTAGAACAGAGGGCACACACTTCAAGTACTGTCTGCCATCCAGAAATTAGTAAGTAGAAGTCTTCCTTGCCTTCCTTGCTTAATTCAACCCTTTTACATCAGAAATGGAATTCATATTCTATTGGGGCTGGTGTTCATTTATCCAAACTTCCAGATAAACTGAATAAAAAGATTTCATAGTAGGTTTACTTTAGAAACACTGTAAGTTGGAAGCAACTTGAAGGCACAGAAGAACAGCAACAACACAAGGACATATTCTACAGCTAATGATAGGAAACTCCCAGTAGATTCTATATTACATCTGGTACACTGCTGCTTAGTCTGCGAAGTTAAGAGAATAGTCCACAACATCAATTGCATACCATGGAAGAACAAAAGTGCCATCCACGTAGTGGTGATACCTCTACTTGTATCTCCCAATTACCTCTCTTACTGATTTCATGTTAAACAACAACTTTTGTTCACTGGCTGTTACAAACTTCAGAAGGTCAGAAACAATGTCATGGTCAACTATAACTCTTTAGCTTGCTGAATAGAAAACTGGAGATGGTGCTTGTCATACAATCAGATAACAAACAATGCCTGATGAAATTTATTGTTCCACACAACCATTACAGGAGCTGTCTCTAGCTTTTACTTTGGCAAACCTTTTGCTTTCTACCTTCTAAAACCATTGATGGGATCTTCTTTATATGAGAAAGTTAATGCTATGTAGTTTTCTTTTGTATGCTTTAGAATTTGACTACTTGTTATGTGCCTTCAACTTAATTCAGACTTTTGTTAACTCTCTCATAGTGCTTTTTTGGAAATATATCTTCAGATGAGGTTTTCTATTTCCTTCAGTCTTTATCACACCAGGTTGCAGTCTTTCTGCAGTCTCACTAGTTTAATGAATGGATTCATACAGATTTTAGAGCACTCAGTATTACACATCTTTCTATTATTGTTGCAGCATTGCTTTGGAAATCTGTGGCCCTGCCATCAGTTTTCCAAACAGCCCTCATAGCCCCATTTTCCTGCTCTATGCCCTGCTCAGCATACATTATGGCTTTTATAATGGTTTATATTGTTTATTTCTAGCATAATTCTTTAGTTAAGGTAATAAACAAACAAACAAACAAATAAATAAATAAGAAAAGGCATGAAAACTAAGTGGAGAAGTAAAACATCCACCTTGGGAATAGCATGACAGAGAGGGAAGAAGGGGAGAATCATATTCACTGATATCATATGACTGCTGGCATATCAGCACAGAAGCAGAATGATCTTATCACATTGAGCTTTATTCATAGGAAAGTTTCAGTATCAGGGGGCACTGATGGCTTTGACCCATCAATGAAAGGAGTCCTACAGTCATAAGGGAAAGGCAATCCAGCAGTTGGGTGCACACAATGTTGTGTGATGGCTAGCTAGCAGCAACAGCTGTGATTTTCCAGATGCAATTCCACTGTGTCTTGTGCTATTGTCCTTTCTCTAAGACTGGGAGAGTATGATTTGCCAAAAGTCACAAAGTGGTTTTTCCTGAGTAAGCAGTAATTTGAACTCTGGTCTACTGGACTCTTCGCCTGATATTCAGGCCACTACATTATACAGACTTAGGATATGACTTGCACCACATTATTCCAGGAAACTGGGCATGGACATGTTTTGTTTCTCATAGGATGAAAGTGTTGGAACCAGCACTGATCATTCATACAATGATGGGATTAAGGGGATAGTCTGCAGTCTCAAATCCTAGTAGTCATGACTGAGGGAGCACTTTGACATAGCAATTCTCAGAATCTAACTACTCCAGCTGATGTTTGTTTTGACAGCTGTTTGGGGCACTCTTACATGTGTTAACCATGTGGTGCAAGTGACCCACTAATAGATGAAAGGAAAATGTCTAATATTTCTATCTGTGTCTGTCTCAAATTCCACTCAAACCAAATGGAGAGAGTGACAAAAGCCAAAGGACCTCCTTTCTTGCAAGTGATTTAGAAAATGAAATCTGCTCCTTCACCTTAGGAACATATGTCATTCAATCCTTTTAAAGACATTGGGCTAGTAAAAAAAATCCACTCCCTACCACCCAAATAGTTTGGTTCTCATCTCTCCATGAAAAACTACTTATATTATCAAATGAAGTGTATAACCATTGCAAAAAATATTTTGGGTTTTAATTAAGCACAAGAAGCTCTAAAACTAAATTAATAATGGCTTTCATAATAGAGCTAGGCACTCATCACTCTTCGTTATGAATGATTAGGTTGAGATTGGCTTTGATATAATTAATGTGCTTTAAAAATATATTTGTGTGTGTATATATACACACATAAACATGCACATATATAATATTATTTTGCATTGTCTCATTATTAATCTTCTTGCTTATGAATCAAGGATGTATTTTTTTTTGCTAAATTCCTTCTCGAAGGAGGCAACAAGTAATTTTAGAAGTTTTATTTTCCCTGTGATAAAGTATTGAAAACCAGTTTTTGAAGCCTATTCACAATTTATGACTTTACAATCTGCTTATAATTTTTTTGTAACAGAAAACAGTGGAATACTGTATCCAATTCTAGGTACCACAATTTCAGAGAGATAGTAACAAGCTGGAACATGTCCTGAAGAAGGTGACTAAAATGATCAAAAGTCTGGAGACCATGCCCTATGAAGAGTATCTGAAAGAGCTGGGTATGTTTAGCCTGCAAAAGTGAAAGTTGAGTAGAGACATGATAGCCATGGATAAATATGTGAAAAGATGTCAAAAGAAAAAGGAAGCAGGCTTATTTTTTTGCTGCTCTTGAAACTAGGGCTCTGAGTAATGGGTTCAAATTACAGGAAAGGAGATTCCACTTGAACATTAGGAAGAACTTCCTGACTCTAAGAGCTGTTTAACAGTGGAACTCTCTGCCTCACAGTGTGATGGAAGCTCCTTTCTTGAAAGCTTTTAAACCATGGCTGGATGACCATCTGTCAGGTGGATGGACTAGATAGTCCATGTTGACTCTTCCAACTTTATTATTCTATGGTTCAATGTGATTTTGGATTGTGTCAAAAGAACTATAGTGTCTAGGGAGGTCTTGGTGCCTCTGTATTCTGCTTTGTTCAGACCTCGCCTGGAATACTGTATCCAAGTCTAGCCACCACAATTTAAGAGAGAGAGTGGCAAGCTGGAATGTCTCCAGAGAAGGGTGACTAAAATGATCAAAGGTCTGGAAACCATGCCATATGAGGGACAGCTTAAAGAGCTCAGAATGTTTAGTCTGCATAAGAGAAGGTTAAGTGGAAACATGATAGCCTTGTTTTAATATTTGAAAGGATGTCATAAGGAAGAAGAAGAAAAGCCATTGAAATCCATAAGCACATGGACAATTTCAACACAAAGGAAGAAACTATGAAAATGAACAAAATTTACTACCAGTACTGAGAAATAGCTGAATCAAGACAGTAACTAATGAACACCCCTCAGTCACAGGAAGCCCCCAAGCAGCAAACAATCATGGACCAGTGAACACCACCCAGACAAAGGATACCTCTAGGCCAGAGGTTCTCAACCTGTGGGTCCCCAAGTGTTTTGGGCTACAACTCTCAGAAATCCTAGCCAGTTTCCCAGCTGTTAGGATTTCTGGGAGTTGAAGGCCAAAACATCTGGGGACCCACAGGCTGAGAACCATTATTTTAGGCAATAAATACTCCAGGGGAACAGAGACAGATGCCCTCACTATTGACTATGCAATCTTCTCAGTTACTCACATGCTAATGGATGATCCTACTAAAACACATTCAAATCAAGTTTGCTATCTGCACCCTTCACACTAGTTAATAGACATTGGTTCTTTCTCCCACCCTGAACATTCCACAGATATATAAACTCCACTTGCTTTACCACCATCAGATCCTCTGATGAGGCCAGCCACAGATATAGGCAAAACATCAGGAGAAAATGCTGCTAGAACATGGCCATACAGGCTGGAAACTACACAGCACTCCAGGAGCCATCTTGTTTTCACTCTGGAGACCAGGGCTTGGAGCAAAACGTTCAAATTACAGTAAAGGAGATCCCACCTGAATTATTGCCAATTTGGAGCAGCTCTGAGTCACCCTTGAAGTTGAGTTAGAGTGGGGTAAAAATACAGTAAATAAAAAAATTACAGTAAATGAACTAGGAAGTACTTCCTGATCATAAAAGCTATCCAACAGTGGAACTCACTGTCTTGGAGTATGAAGGAAGCTCCTTTTTTCGAGGCTTTTAAACAGAGGCTGGGTGGGCATCTGTTTAGGGTACTTTGACTGTGCTTTTCCTGCATGGCAGGGGGTTGGACTGAATGACCAGTGTGGTCTCTTCCAGCTTCATGATTCTATTATTTACTGGCTTGAACATGCTGTTAAAAATAACAGAAAAAAATGAGATGAGGTTGTATGGAGGCATCTAACTGTCTTTGAAGTGGGTGGATAATATCTCACTCACTTTCCCATGTAGTTGACTTTAAAGCAATCTGATAGGCAGACTGAAGGATTTCAGCTCCAGAAAGATAAATACAGTAGGCCCATATATTATATGACGGATCCATTGCATATAATCTGGATACAATTCTTCTTACTTGAAATAAATTATTTTTTTGTTTGTAGCTTTTGTGTATGTGTGTCAGGAGCAACTTGAAAAACTGTAAGTCGCTTCTGGTGTGAGAGAATTGGCCATCGGCAAGGACATTGCCCAGGGGATGCCTGGATGTTTTGGTGTTTTACCATCCTTGTGGGAGGCTTCTTTCGTGTCCCTGCATAGGGAGCTGGAGCTGACAGAGGGAGCTCATCCATGCTCTCCCCGGATTTGAACCTGCGACCTGTTGGTCTTCAGTCCTGCTGGCACAAGGATTTAACCCACTGTGCCACCAGGGGCTTGAAGCTGAAGCATACCAGAGAACCATACTGGAAGACCTAGTGATGTCTAGAAAAGTGGTGCAATTCTATGGTCAATTTCCAAAGCGATTCTATAGTACTGAAAGCTCTTCACATATAACTGAAACCACAAGCTCATGTAATAAGAGGGGCCTACTATACAATGACACTAAGTTGCTAGCTTCAGACAGAAACTTCTTCCTGATAATTGCTGGCCAGAAAGCTAGAATTTTCCTTTTTTTCTTAAATATAACCCAGATGCACTGTTTCATGAGCATGCTCCCCCTTTTTAATCACTTTAGTTTTGTTTTGAATCTACAATATTTTTCCATACTGCAGGTTTTTAAAAAACATGAAGAGACTGGGAAATGATTAAATGTCTTTTCTGATTGCAGCTGGGAAAAGGAGGCCCTGAATAATTTTGCCAGAAGGAATCCAGAACCACAACGGGGTGTATATTATCCATATTATTGGCCTAATATTTCACGCTGATTTTCTGCTTACAGTTCATGTCAGCACCTAAATTGTTATATTCAACCTCTTGAAAATGTCTTCTAGAGATAAAACATTCACATGCATGCACATGTGTGTGTGCACATTATAATCCCGCTAAAGTCAACTCTTGTTCCATAATGTAGTGATATTTACCGGGCACTGATCATTTTCAGCTGTTTTGTTTAATTCAACTGAGTCGTTAGCAAGACATTAACAGAGAAGATGGCTGGATGCATCCTAAGAAGAATTTGTATATCTTTGGAGAATTCATTCACCACCAACCCATCCGGCTATTGGCCATTTAGATCCTTGGAGCTGTTTATGTCTGATGTACATTAAGGAGAGGGATGGCTACCCTTTACGCATCCTTTGGCAACTGTCCAAAGAGAGACAGATGTTATGCTATCCTACTATTTTCACTAATATTTTTTCTATGCACATGAAGGGATGTTTTCATCCAGTAATCTCTAGTGTGCCGATATGTGCATTTTCATACTGGCAAACCCCATCAATTCCCACCTCAGATACAGATCTTAGTTTTCAAATTCTAGGGAGCCTATAACATAACACAGATGTTTAGACTACATTCATTGTTAGAGTTTCTGTTTTGTTATAAATGGCCAGGTTTCTGTAGTGGTTCAAGTGCACTGGACTCAAATCCCTGGTATACAATGAAGTCTTGAGATACCCTGTGCGCATCAGGATTTCTTTGACTCAGTTCACTTTGTGTAAAATGGAACTGGTAGTATCCTCGCTCGCAGGGTTACTTTGAGTACAAATAGAATATAGTTTCATAGTTCAGGTACAAGGAAAAAATTACAGGAATAATAAAGTAGTTCTAGCCTTTATCAGTGTTCACAATGGAGTCCAGACACTCTTTCACAGCACAGGATACTTTCTCAGGATGGATGATTAAAATATATATTCTGGAGATTGTTGTGATTTTCCATCACTCTCTCCCACAAATGATCCAACATGATTACTTAGAATTTTGTAGATAGTTAAATTCATTTCCAAAAAGCAGGCACAAGATTAATAGAGAAAAGTTCTATACTTTTCTAAAGTGAATAACTTTTGCAGGTGTGGCATTGCCAACATCTAGACAGTGAGGGAATACTTAGCCATGAAACAATTTTGCCATTCAAGGTCATCATGTGTGATAGAAATATAATGCACACAAACATCCCAAAAAGCTGTAGTACTGTAAAACCCTCATATCTGTGGGGAATACATTCCTGACTGGACTGTGGTTACCTAAGAGCCATCGCAAACTAGGTTCCTGAGGGAGAAAACCTTGCTAGCACGTCCCTGACGTCACGAGACTCCGCCTCTCGCCCCGCCCCTTTCTCCACCTCTTTCTCCGTGCGAGAGTGGTTTTTCCTTTGCTAGGGCAGCATTGCCAGCATACTCTCTCAGTTGGCAGAATTCAATTGAGAGAATATGCTGGCAATGCTGCCCTAGCAAAGGAAAAACCACGCTGGCGAAGAGAAAGGGGTGGAGAAAGGGGCGGGGAGAGAGGTGCAGGCTCATGACATCAGGGACTTGCTAGCAAGGTTTTCTCCCGCAGGAACCTAGTTTGCGACGGCTCTTAAACTATGGACACTACTGAATATCACTGAATTAGCTTATTTCCAATGCCAGGATAGCATAGAGTTGTATTGGAAGACCTAAAGCTTCCTAGGAATGTATTCTATCTAGGAATCCTCTGTGTCCTCCAATTCAACTTTATGGTAGCTTCCAGGGGGAGCATACCATAGAATTATCTGGAAAACCTCACACATTCCTAGAAAGACCACTTTCCTCCAGAAACAAACAAACAAAAGTGTGGTTATGGTTTCTGAATGACTTACTACAAATGGAATAATACAGGGTGTGTAGCTGCAGAATTGGCTGCACCAGTTGAACTTGGAATATACATTGAAAGCTGCTCAATCAACCAAAAGTAAACTAGTTTTTAATGCAAACTATCCCGCAAAGTGTTCCTGGTCAAAATGGTCATGTGCTGAAACATTAACCCATCAAAGAAAGAAAAATTTATCCAGCCTCTAATGCACTAACTTTTTACATCTTCATCTGTGCCAGCATTTCTCAACCTGGGAATTGGGACTCCTGAGGGGGTCATGAGGAGGTGTCAGAAGGGTCACCAAAGACCATAATAAAACACAGTATTTTCTGCTGGTCATGGGGGTTCTGTGTGCGAAGTTTGGCCCAGTTCCATCGTTGGTGGCATTCAGAATGCTCTTTGATTGCAGATGAACTATAAATCCCAGCAACGACAACTCCCAAATGTCAAGCTCTATTTCCCCCAAACTCCACCAGTGTTCATATTTGGGCATATTGAGTATTCATGACAAGTTTGGTCCAGATCCATCATTGTTTGAGTAGTTCACCTACAGCTCTGGATGTAGGTGAACTACAACTCCAAACTGAAGGTCAGTGCCCATCAAACCCTCCCAGTATTTTCTGTTGTTCATGGGAGTTCTGTGTGCCAAGTTTGGTTCAATTCCAGCATTGGTGAAGTTCAGAATTCACTTTGATTGTTAATGAACTATCAAGCCCAGCAACTACAACTCCCAAATGACAAAATCAATCTCCCCCCAACCCCACCATTATTCAAATTTTGGAGTATTGGGTATTTGTACCAAATTTGGTCCAGTGAATGAAAATACATCCTTCATTTCAAATATTTACATTACAATTCGTAACAGTAGCAAAATTACAGTTATGAAGTAGCAACGAAAATAATGTTATGGTTGGGGGTCACCACAACCTGAGGAACTGTATTAAGGGGTTGTCCCTGGTTGTTTCCTCTCTGCTGTTTTGCTGTTATAATTTTAGAGTTTTTTAATACTGGTAGCCAGATTTTGTTCATTTTCATGGTCTCTTCCTTTCTGTTGAAATTGTCCACATGCTTGTGGATTTCAATGGCTTCTCTGTGTAGTCTGACATGGTGGTTGTTGGTGTGGTCCAGCATTTCTGTGTTCTCAAATAATATGCTGTGTCCAGGCTGGTTCATCAGGTGCTCTGCTATGGCTGACTTCTCTGGTTGAAGTAGTCTGCAGTGCCTTTCATGTTCCTTGATTCATGTTTGGGCACTGCGTTTGGTGGTCCCTATGTAGACTTGTCCACAGCTGCATGGTATATGGTAGACTCCTCCTCTAAAATTATAACAGCAAAACAGCAGAGAGGAAACAACCAGGCACATCTTAACACCTCTCAACAGGGTATTTTCCCAGGCTCAGCCAAGCCTTCAAATGCTAATGAAGGTGATCAGTTGAAACATTCACACCTAGCTCCAGCAAGGAAGAGCTCCTTGCCCCACCCCAGCCATTCCACAGATATATAAACCCATTGTCCTAATTCCAACAGACCTCACTACCTCTGAGGATGCTTGCCATAGATGCAGGCGAAATGTCAGGAGAAATGCTTCTAAAACATGGCCTTATAGCCCGAAAAAACCCACAAGAACCTAGTGATTCCGGCCATGAAAGCCTTCGACAATACATGGAATTCTTCTCTTTGCATATACAGTATAGCAATCTTGTTGCTATGATCGCATACTGAAGTAGTTTTCCATGGATCTTCTTCAAATGTTCATTCATCACACCCATAACAGTTTTGGTTTTAATTGAATCTTAACCTTTAAAACCCTTGGCATCAATGTATGTATTTGAACCAATTTTAAAGGCTGTTTTTGTTTACAAGTCCACCCTATATGATAAAACATCCCTTCATTTCTCAAATTTCCAATCTAAATTGGAAACCCCTTTATACTGGCTCTTCTTTTGTTCCTGCCCCATTAGACCACTGCTGGTTTACAAAGAACAGTTGTGGATATATGAAGGAAAGAGTAATGAGATGCTTCCAAAACTAATGCAAGACCCCCATCTTGCGCCATTCTTTACCCAAGTGCATGTAGTATCATATGCCACAATTTTCCCCAGGAAGTCTATTATTCCTTCTAGGATTTCTTTTCCACTACAGAAGGAAAATAAATATATGATAGCTCAAAAATAGATTTCTACGCTAATGTCTTATATTAGCAAAGCCATATTTTCTCCTGCAGCTTATGATGTTAGGATTTTTGATCAGTTGAATATGAACCTCGTTGCTTTTGACAAATTTTATCCCACCGGAGCCAAAACTTCCCAGTTTTAGTTCCCTCTCAAGTGAGCTCCTGAAATGACAGACATTTCATTAATGCACAAGCATACATACTCAAGAACACATTGGGCTGTATATGATATAAAGAAGGCAAAACAAAAAATGTCACAGATCATAGGGAACATCCTCTAGAGCAGTGGTTCTCAAACTGGGGTCCCCAGATGTTCTTGGCCTTCAACTCCCAGAAATCCTAACAGCTGGTAATCTGGCTGGGATTTCTGGGAGTTGTAGGCCAAAAACATCTGGGGACCCCAGGTTGAGAACCACTGCTCTAGAGAGCTGTGAGAAACTTTTCCTTCATTATTTTTAAACAAATTTTCCTTCATTATTTTTAATCAGCAACTTGACACATCAGAAAGCTGTTGAGGGCCACACATATGTTAGTCAGTTGGATTAAAGGAATCTATGTAGTACATTATGCAAGCTCTGGAATGCCAGCATTTCATATGTCAAAAATCTTTGTTTGGGAAAGGATTAGGGACTCCCCAGGAAATAATAATAGCTGAATTGGGAGTTTTAGGGTTTAGATTGATGAGTTATTTATTCTTGTGTTCCCCTAATTCCCTTCCAAGGTTGATGACAGAAGGTGTCAGTGACCCACAAATACTTTTTGTTAGATAAAAGTCTACAGGGAATATAATGGAAAAGTCTTAATAGCTGGAGTTCTTCTGGTAAGTGCAAATGACATTTGGCAGCATAAGAGAGCTGACAAAGTTGCCAAGTTTAAAGGTCCATTTATTTTGGAACCTTTTGCCTTTTGTGCTAAGCAGACTTTCCTGGTGTTAGTAATTTTAAGGTGATACTGTCAAAATAATAATTATAGCTTGAAATTTCAAATGGTCCCAAGTACTTAAGCATCTACTTCCCACTAGATGCATTCAATGGAATCCAAAGCCTATTACAATTTTTTTTAAAGATATATTTGTACAAGATGTTAGGGGAGATGGGGAAAAAGAATGATACTGCCACTCTGTTTCAGGAGAATTGGACTTAGTGCTTTTAACCTTCCCAAGATTATGGTGGGAAATAGTCATTATTCAGTCCATTTCCATGTTATATTCTTGTTTATTTCTGAACACTCTCAATTGAAATGGGAGAGCACATGTCTGTTAAAACAAACCCTGATCAAAATCATGAACCGCAGGTTGAGGAGGGAATGTATCCCAGAATTTAAGATTTCCCCATGTGTATGGGTAGAATTAGGTCAGAGTATGGTGGTCATATTGTTTAGATTTTGGCTAAGGCCACAGATAAGGAGGTCCATGCCCAGCAAGCTTTCACTAAATCAGATCTGGCCAAACTGAAAACAAGCACTCCAGGTTGAAGCCAAAGCTATAGAATTTTATTACGATTTGGCCAAATAGAATGCAAGTACAAACATCATGCTTCAGAAAGTTCAAGCACATTTTCCTAGAAAAACATATGACATGTTTTTACAGTTCTGACATCTATTCAGACTTCCCACTCCCTCCCCAGATTAGCTGAGAAGAGAGGCAGGCTAAGATCCATGCCGGGAATGCCTAAGGGTTCCCCTGATGCAACAACCTGCAGGAGAAGATTCTCATGGAAGGAAGGAAGACAGATGGTGAAGGACCAATCTGTTGCAGAAGCATGACCCTGGAGGAAATTGTGATGTGGATATGCTGATGAGTTTTTATTAACTGAAGTGTCCAGTTCCGTGTGAGACAAAGGGTGCAAGACCCAAAAGACAAACGTAATTCCAGACAAGTAAGGGCTTGGCTGCCCATTCAGAAAGTTAATGAATTCATGTTTGCTGAGCTCCCTCTTCCACAGGACTGGCATACTCCCAGCCTCAAGCTGAATGAACAAACATCCTGAGCTTATCCTGGTGATAAAGAGATCATCTGTCTACACACACACACACACACACATATACACAAAGTTTTTGATATTTATCTAGCTTGGGAAAAAGCTGGAGGGACCCTGGCCATGATCTTTCCCAAGGAATTATGCAAACTGAGAACACAGAGAGGTACCTGTCTTCTGGATACATTTTGATACATATATTTGATACAGTTTATACATTAAAGAATGGACACAATACATATATAATACAAGTTACATATAAAATCTCAAGTTGATACATTTATTGAAGGGTAAGATTTGATAGATCTATTAGTGTAGAATTGCTGCTAGGTCCATCACAGAACCTCTAGCGGCTTCGACATTTTGCAACATTGGAGCCATGGAAAATATTTTTAAAATAAGGAAAAAAATCATATATCTTGTTTGAAGTCTCTTTATTGCTTATAAATCTTCGAGGAGGGAGGTGCTGTGGCTCAACAACAATATCACCAAGTCATGAGTTTGAGGCCTACATTTGCTATGGGAGATGGCTAGTTGGCTGGCTCTGGGTTTTCATTTCAGGGAAGGGGCTGGGCAGTTGGGCGAGGCAGGTAATACATTATTATTATTATTATTATTATTATTATTATGAACTTTGTAGCCTTATGGTTGATGGCTCATGTCCTGATTCTACCACTGCCTGACAGGATGAATTAATACTTTTAAAACCTGTTTCACATCCAGTTAAAAGAATCTTGTATAAATAAGGAGATGCTAGGCAGGCCCTCTTTTGTCAAGCACCCATTTTTCTGTGTGACAACAATTTCCTTTTACTGTAGAGGAGAACTTATTAGAGGGGAACTCAGTGATATTTCCTATTATTAAGAAATATAAACATCTCATGTTCTTTTTCTGTAAGCAGGCCTCAACATTTTCTACACTTGGAAAATAAAGCTCTCTACTTTGCTCACACACATTTTATACTGCTTCCAAGAAATGGTACTGTTTTATTTTCTGATTGATATTAATTTTGCCTATTTTCTAACTGTGGTTTTAGAGAATTAAACTAATTGTTTCAGATAACTAGAGCTTGGCATATTAATGGACAAAAAGTGCATTTGTTGCATTCCTTATGATTCTGCTCACTGGGTGGGCCATGAACATTCCTCTTCTTGGCTGGATCACAGTACAGGTAATGTTTTCTGTTATTAATGCACTCATTCTGCATTACCACTGTTCCAGCTTCGAAGCTCCCACACGTGGCATTCTGTGAAGCCCAATGGATGCTACATTCGTCTCCCAATTTCCACTCCACATTGATTTATTATTGCTTTGTCTTTATACAGAATCCATACTGGTTGTTCCATACAGCCTCTTCACAAATGTGCTAATCAGGTTTTGTAGCATTTTCCCTCCAGGTTGTCTCCCACAAGCTGGCTTAACTATGTGGGAGAATCGACCTGCATTGACCTCCTGTGTTTATTTATTATTTATTAATTTACTATATTTATATATCGCCTTTCTCACCCCCCCGGGGGGGGGGGGACTCAAGGCAGTTTACAACATGCTACTGGCAAAAATTCAATGCCAACATACAATAAAACAAATAAATCATAATAACTAATTACTACTTATTACTATAACTTACAAACATTAAAACCCTTAAAAATAAGACATACACAAAATTTAACATTGAGACAGAGCATGAAAATAATTTTAATATAAATATAAAAATCACAAAATCCAAAAGCACTTTGCATATTTATTCTGTTGATGTGAGGAAGGAAGAGGAACGAAGTGGCACCCCTTATAGCTGTAACAATTAAACATGTATATGCTTAAATCAGGGGTCCTCAAACCTTTTAAACAGAGGGCCAGGTCACAGTCCCTCAAACTGTCGGAGGGCCAGATTATAATTTGAAAAAAACATGAATGAATTTCTATGCACACTGCACATATCTTATTTGTAGTGCAAAAGCCACTTAAAAATACAATAATTAAAATGAAGAACAATTTTAACAAATATAAATTTATTAGTATTTCAATGGGAAGTGTGGGTCTGCTTTTGGCTGATGAGATAGGATTGTTGTTGTTGTTGTTGTTGTGTGCTTTTGAGTTGCTGCAGACTTAGGTTGACCCTGAGTGAGGGCCAGGTAAATGACCTTGGAGGGCTGTATCCGGCCCCCGGGCCTTAGTTTGAGGACCCCTGGCTTAAATGCACACATATTTATTTATTTATTTATTTACGACATTTATATGCCACCCTTCTCACCCCAAAGGGGACTCAGAGTGGCTTACAAGATAGATATACATACAATATATTATGTTATTAGCATAGTACGATATCAGTATTATATATTACTATATTGTACTATACCATTATATTGTAATATTATTAGTATGCATATACATATGCATATACAACCTGTATATAGCAGCTAATGTGGTGATCAGCAATCTGTTTTTACAAAAGAAATCAGTAGAATTCATTGGGGGCACAAAATACTGGGACGTTCTCCAATACAAGCATGACTGAAAGATTTCCTTGCCATTCTCCTCTTTCTCCACATGTAGAGAAACTCTCTTGTGAATTGCCCTTGGTTGTTAAGGAATTTGCTCACACATGTATGCACAGATACAGATCACTTAATTTCTCATCACTTGATTACTCAAAAAACTTGATGTCTCCCAGTTGAGGTCAACACTGATTCTATGTTATTTCTGAAGTGGAGTGAAATTCAAACATCTTGTTGCATGCATGTGTTTTAAAAATATTATCTATAGTGGTTCATGAACCCAAGGCAGCCATTCCTTGATAGTGCAATTTTCCAGCAGAACATGTGTAATTCGATAGAACATGGCTGCTTAACATTGTAACTCCAAGTGATAACATAAATCTTTAAAGTACATTTGTTAAAACAGCAGTGTTAAATATGCATAAAAATATATAAAACGCAAAATAATGGTTACGGCAAGTAGAGATAGTAACTTAATAAGTAGCATACTTATCTGCCAATATGTAATTGATACATTCATCTTCTTATCCTGAGAAACTTAACAATAATCTGGCCTGGGAATCTCCCTGTTATTATTAAAAGCACAATGTAAGACATAATGTTTAATACACTCCATTTGACCCAGCCCACAAGGACAAATACAGTGTTCTGCAAAGAACTTATAATATCTGCCCTTGAGACACACAGAGAGAACACTTTCAAAGCATAAACTTGTAAATGATAACACACAGTACTTAGGCCAAGTTCAATTACTACAGGCCAAGTGACTGAGTGAAATTCAACAAATTCTAAATATCTTTCAGCTCTTTTAATCAGCTGGGATAAGCTGTATGTACATGTTTTAAGCATATGCTATGCATTCCAGAACTTTGGAGCTAAAACAGGCTGGACTGCAAATAACTGAGGCTGCAATATTTAATACAATTCACTAGAGCAGGAAGGTGATTTTAGTCCTGGCCTTAATGGATCCCTTCTCTCAACCCCTCTCCCCTTATTTTAGATAATCAAATATATTACTTCAGCCATGAAGCACATACTCACATTTTTCTTTTCTTCTTTCTTTTCTCATGCCACACTTTATAGCTGCTTCTAACAGTAACTGCTAACACTAATTCATTCATACTAAGCATGAGCACTTTTGCGTTTCAACCTTATTTATATTATAGCAACATCATGATTATAAGAATAAAATGGAAGGTTTCTTGCTATCCTGCTGTTAAATAGATGTACTTAGGGAAAGGCACCGTTTTGTTACAAAGAGGGATAATAAAATAAGAGTCTGGAATCTCATACATGACTGCCCATGGCTGTGTGTGAATGTATCCATGTGTACCTTGTGTTGATTTATGGCAATGCCATTGATTCCATTGGATTTTCTTGGATAAGGAATACTCAAGAGGTGGTTTTTTCTTCCTCTAAAATATAACCTACGAATCAGAGCTGACCATACTTAGCTTCCAAAATCAGACAGGTGCCTTTATGGTATTTAAGACAGATTTTGCCAGGAGCCATTAAATCCAACATTTTATCATAAAGATATCTGACCTACAGAATTGGGGTTGGGGGAGTGGTTAATAAGAAGGAAGCAAGAATCCTGTAGCAAGCCATATCAACTCCAGTGGAGCCTGGTGTTCCTATGAGAGAATCAGCATTCATTTCCTGGAAACCTGTGAGTGGTCATCTTGGGATTCCATTGGCTGCATTGCCTTGCATTTCATACTGGTGGTCAACCCTTAGTTCCATCAGTGATACAGTTTATATCTGAATAGAATTATGCTGTAATTGATTCTCATTGTGATATAACTAGCACTAGGCAAATCAAGATTAAAGGGTTAAGCTAGACATGCCACTGAACATGTGTTTAACTTTGCTTAGATTTTCCCCCTTTTCCTCTCATCAGCAACTTCAGGAACAAGAATAGTAGGCCTGGGTAACAACGGAAAAATTTGTTTCTAAACCCGTTTCGTTTTTAGGGGTCCATTGCGTTTCATTTTTTTAAAGAATTCCAAAATTTTCCTTTTAAAAATTTTGAAATTTACAAAATTTCGTATAATTACGAATCGATTTGTTAATGGCGGACGCGATTGCACAATATGCTAAAAAAACCTCCAAATGGGACAGGGGGAACTTCTGAAGTTTCCCTCTCCCTCTGTTGTTGACTGTTGGTGTGATAAAACAAACAACAACTATAAAACTTGCACCAGACATGCGAAAATAATTACGAAATAATTACGAAATAATTTCAAAATAATTTCGAAATAATAATGAAATAATTACGAAATAAATTGAAAAAATTGTTTCGAATCTAATTTACTCCTCACACTATTCCTGCATGGCTCAATATTGGATCGTAAGCTAATTTAAATACGAATTAATAACGAATTACGAAATTAACTAACGAAACCGCCCAAGCCTAAAGAATAGTCATTCTAAGAAAGAGGCCAATTTTGGAGAATGGTTTGATCCCTATGCCTCCTCTCTATCATTTCCTACAACAAACCTGCACCCATAAAAACTACTCTTAGTTAAAAACAGAGGAAATGAGTCAGTTTCGATTATAACATGTCAAATGTCTTTAAAAAACAAAGTCAACATCTCAGCCTGTAGTCCAGGAATAAAATATGATTGGACTGGCACTTCAACACTTCTACAACCACACCTGAGAGAAGTAGGCAAGCTAAAATGGAGAGAGGAAATACACTGTCCTTATATTATAGGATCTCGTCCATGTATTTGCTTTGAATTGGATTATATGAGTCTACACTGAGATCAGATTCTGGAATATAGGGCAGTGTAGAAGGGACCTAACTCACCTCCAACATCTACTGCCTGGGAGAGCTCCCTCACTCTGGCTCCTTCCACACAGCTGTATAAAATTGAACTAGATTGTATGGCAGTGTGGACTCAGATAATCCAATTGAAAACAAATATTGAGGATTATCTGCCTTGATATTCTGGGTTATATGGCTGTGTGGAAGGGCCCTCTGTTTAATAGTAGGGTGACCAAGCAAACAGGTTCAGCACTGTTCAGCTGAGGGATTACTTGATACTGATAGAAAATGAAACTATGCCAGCGTTGTTATACAGGGGGAGTGTTTGGCAACTTACTTGGGGAGGGTGATGGAAGCCTCCTGAGCACTTAGTATGATGAAGGCCACTTAGAAACACCCATAGTCAACCAGTGGCCATTTGGTTTGGGGTTGGACATCCTCCTGGAATTAATTGGATGTCATTTCATAGCTGAGGGGAGTACTGTGCAAGGAGATATTGGGTGCTTCCTTTTAGAACAGCCAGAAAAACGCACAAACGGAGGATTCCAGCAAGAAATTCTTAACCCTGTCCAGATATAATAATACTGTCCATGGAATTACATTATATACATGAAACACTTTATTTATTATTTATTTATTTACTTCATTTCTACCTCATCTTTCTCACCCCGCAGGGGACTCAAGGCGGCCTACAAACTCCAGCAAAATTCATTGTTGCATGGACATAACAATAAAACATACTCCATCAAATTAGAAAGAAACAGTTAAAACATATGAGCAAATAAAACACATAAACAATAAAACAGATTAAAAATTATAAAAAGTGCAGAGTCTTGATATCATACTTATCCATAATAATTTTCCAGAATCCATAGTCATTATTCAGGCTGTTGAAGTCTAATTCTGTAATATTCTATTCACCAAACACCTGCATACAAAGCCATGTCTTAAGCTTTTTTCTAAAGACCAGGAGGAATGGGACCCACCTGATGTCACTAAGGAGGGAGTTCCACAGCTGAGGGGCCACCACTGTAAAGGCCCTGCCTCTTGTCCCCACCAATTGAGCTTGCGAGGACGGTGGGACCAAGAGGAGGGCCTCCCCAGTGGATTTTAAAGCTCTTGCTGGCTCATAAACACTTCCTATTGTGATTCACAGTAGTAGTAAAGGCAACTCTTTCAGAAATAATTGATAGCACTTTGATTAAGGAACTCAATTCTGAGCTGACACACTGTTGCAACACAAAATTGTCCATTATGTTAAGCTATAACAATAAAATCTTTATGTCACAGTGTTCCCTTTTCCAAACTGCTAAAACCATTTGTCTGTGGTTATGCAATCTCTCCAATGGCAACTGAGAAAAAAAATTAGGAGGTGCATGCCTGGAACTTCCAAATTCCTAAGCTCAAAAACTGTTGCCACATTATATTTTTATGTATACAATAAAGGTGCATTTACCACCATTTATATTATACATGTTTTTTGTGGGAGAAACAAGGATGTTTGTGGTTCACACCACATACACATGTGGTGCTAAACTGTACAATTTGCTTGGTAGTGGGTGAGTTTGCAGCTGTTGCATGCACTTTTAAGTAAATTTGCTTTCACCGTCAATATTCCCTCTGTAGGTTACATCTCAAAAATATGTGAAAACCATCAATTATACACATATTGCTAAAGAGAAGGCTTACTTAAAAAATAAAGGCTAAAAAAAATAAAAGTATGTCTCTATTTAACAGTGTCTTTGTGTATAATAACGTATATGTTCTACATAATAGTTGGGGTTTTGTGTGATGTTGTTATTGTGGTTTGCATTTGTATTTACTAGAATCTGCAGCATTTCAGAGGGGGGAGTTTCAAAAAGGTACCCCCAATATCCAACTTTTTTAATCCCCTGAAGTTATTTTCATTGTAACCATTGACATTTCTGGGTGTTCTTTCCCTTAGGTTAACCATAGGATAAATGGTACAGTAAGTAAAGTAGAAAACAAAAGACAGGGAGCTACCTTCGTGGCACTGAAAATGTTGCATTGTACAGTAAAATTATGTAGTGTCGTGCAAAAAAACATACAAATTTTATATGGAGTATGACCCAAACTGGGAGCCCCCGGTGGCGCAGTGGGTTAAACCACTGAGCTGCTAAGCTTGTTGACCAAAAGGTCATAGGTTCAAATCCGGGGAGCAGTGTGGGCTTCCGCTATCAGCACCAGCTTCTGCCAACCTAGCAGTTTGAAAACATGTAAATGTGAGTAGATCAATAGGTACTGCTCCAGCGGGAACATAACACCGCTCCATACAGTCATGCTGGCCACATGACCTTAGAGGTGTCTACAGACAACACCAGCTCTTCGGCTTAGAAATTGAGATGAGCACCACACCCCAGAGTCAGACACAACTGGACTTAATGTTGGGGGGAAACCTTTACCTTTACTTACCTTTTATGTCCCAAACTGCAAATCCTCATTAGTCCAGAATGATTCCCACCAGGGTTTCCCAAACCTGAAGAAACACATTTTTATTTTGATCCCTATTTTTCTCTTCTTTTTTAAACTTTTTAACTGGCTAATACAAACAATCTTCCCTCCTCTGCTACTCCCCTCTCCTCTTATTGCATCACTTTTTAGATTGTTAACCTAAAACCAAGGGCTTGGGATTTACCCCCTCCCCACATTTTTTACCTATTAGATACTGCTTTAAATAAATATGATGATGGTGGCAATTATGACAATAAATGATCATGGGAAGAAGGAGAAAAAAAAGTAGGGTAGAAGCAGGCACAGCAGCATAGAACAAAGGCTTCCCAAAGTGCTAAAGCCAAAGTTAGAATCAACTGATCATTCACTGATCAGAAAGCTTCTGTAAACCGGATCATGTGATTTGTCTATCCATCCTGGTGTTGTCTATTAGAAGTAATTCTCCAGTAGTGGTAAATCTAAATAGACAGCTGATCCTTTAATTGGAGATGCTGGGGAATGAACGGGGGAGGGGATGGGGACAGAATGGGTCGGACTGAACTTGGGACTTTCTGCATGCAAAAGCATGTTCTGCTATAACTGCTTTCCAGAATCAGTTCAACACACTTCCTGAGAGGCTTCCAAAATTTCACCTGCAGAGAAGTGGTTGTATTCCCTGGGTTAGTAGTCCAAGTTGGACCTCCTAAAGCCAACAAGAGCTGTGACATCATCAAATTTCCCGCTGCTGCTGCTGTCAAAATTCAGCGGATAAGATTTGTCAGCAAATGTTGCAGCTCTCTGTAGTGCAGGAAGATCCTGGAACATTCTCCCACACCACAGTCTTGCCAGACCACAGGGCAGACCATTCCATTCCTTTCCAGAACCAACAGGAAATGAAGGGAAGTGGAGGGGAAAAAAATACTGCGATGTGGGTGGTGTGGACGATGGCGGCAGTTGTTGTTCCTGTGGCAGTGGGGTGTCTGAGGGCTGCCAAAAAGTTATGCAAGGGCCCATGGCCTGCATTTTGCCCACACTGGATCTACATCATTTTTCAAACTATCATCACTCAAAATGATGAAGGTCTTTTCCTTCCCTCCCTAAGACTAAATCACCTTAAATGCCTGGTGCTTAAGAACATGAATATCTTTTAGTGAACCAAAATCTCTGAAAAAAGTTGCAAATAACAAATAATTTAGACTTACTGCAAGTCAGGGATTCCAGTCCTATTAAACTTTGTTGATCTCTTGAATTAGAGGAATACATGGCAACTGAGAAGATGTGTCTGCATGTCATAAAGTACATTACTGGGGGACATTGATATTTCTCATCAAGCTTCTTTTTGGTCCCGTTTTGATAACATGTCTCTCTGGAGAGACTCACTTGTCAGTGTTAATGGTTTAATCAGCATTGATAGATTCTATTTATGCTGGGAGAAGACTCAGGTGAATCACTGTAAAGTAAGCTTTTCTTGAATAGTAAACAGTTAAATAATTCTCTTTCTTTGTATGTGTTCTTTAATGCTTAATTTCAGTAGTGGTCCAAGATCACCAGATATAATCCTGTTCATCAACTTGCATTAAAAATTGTTGACACAAATAGCTCTTTTCATCTGCAAGAAACTTTTTATATGCTACCTGGTTTGCTTTGTGTCCAGATTGCAGAATAAGGTGGATGAAAGTGTTACATCCTGTCCCGGATGGATTTTAAAAGAAACTAAAGTTTTGGGTAGAATCACTGAAAAATGTAAGCCTGGATAGTTTTCCAATGACAAAAGGATTTAGAGAAGAATTCGAATCGGACATTTCTGCAGATATCCCTAACAAGCCTGAAGTTCTTCTGTCATGTTTGCTTGATATTTTGAACTCTTATGTTCCAAAATGATTGGAAGAAGATATTAAATAAAATGTTTGGGTTGTAAATCCATATTCTGTATCTAAAAAGCAATGCTTGCTTGATTTGAGATCAGATTCTGAGATAAAAGCAAAGTTTGAAACTAAACAATCAGTCTCAGATTTTTGGTGTATGTTAAAAAATGTGTTTCAAATCTTATCACATAAAGCTAAACTTATTTTTCTAATCTTTGCAGCCATTTATTTATACAAAACAGGATTCTCTGTGTACGTTTAAAACAAATACAGATCACATCTCAATGCAGAGCATGATATTGGGTTGCAACTGTCCAAAATTCAACCAGATAAAGTCTCACTGCGCAAATTAAAACAGTCTCATGCGTCTCATTGAATTCCTTTTTTGTTTGTAACACCAAGTAAAAATTTCTAACAAATGTAACAAGGTCTTTATAAATACCCATTATGTGTGTGTGACAAATTGTGTGTCTGCAATACTTGCTCAGAATTCATTCTCAAATGTTTTGTCTTACAGTTTTGTCACAATTTTTCTATTTTTTCCTTTTGTGCGTGTAGTTCTGTCTGTAATGTGAAATTGGTGGAAAAATAAAAATGAATAATAAAACTTAATGTCTTGCATGCTTACATTGTGAAACCACCTTTCTTCATCAATATTATTGTCATATTATCAAATACAGTATGTATCTGTGAGATGGAATTTAGTGCTCCGCCTTGAATTGAAAAGGTTTGAGAAACCCTGCTCTAGGCTATAAACAATGGACACTAGCCATGTTGTGCTGGTGCTATGATGAAAATAATCCTTACCACCTCTGCAGCAGTCAGGGCCTTGATGAGCAAAACCATCCCAGAGCCCATCCAGAATTCAACACCTGTGTGATTCCGTGTTTGGCTTTCATTAGATTTTGACCATAGATTCATTCTCCAAGAAGTAGAAATTCTTAGAATGCACTCCTTCAAATTCTGTTATACTTTCAGGTCAAAAAGGGAGTATCAAAATATATTTTGAATTGCATCCTCTGAGGAAAAACATATTTAAAATACATATATATTATTTAAATGTGACTTTTGCAGATTAAAAAATCAGATTAATATGGAAATGAAAGGAATGTTAGAAAGCTTTCCTGGGCCCTTTTGGGGATTGAAATGAGAGCTCCTGAAACTTCAATAAGGAAACTTATTGAGTCGCCTTCGGGCTGATATGGACGGGATAGAAATAGCGTAAATGAATAAACTTGAGCACAACTAAGATATTAGCTGTCCATTTCTTTCAAGCAGCATTATGCATAGAGATTGGAACCAATATTATGATTGGAACCAATATTATCCCTGAGCCCTTCCGGAGAGAGAAGGCGAGTTATAAATATATTATTATTATTATTATTATTATTATTATTATTACATTAATTACATCACTGGGTGAGCTATTTTCTAAAGGAATGCAAATCACCCTTTTTCCCAATGATATCTGAGGGGATTTTCCCAGGAATGATATTGGGAAAGACCAAGTTTTCTTCCCCACTCCTTCTCATCACATCCATGCTGTCCTCACAAGAAATATTTCTTCTGTAGAAGATAACTGTAGCTACAATGGTAAGTGGTATGAAGCATCATGGGTGGAAAAAATCGACCCCATCTACATTGCCGTATAATATAGTCTCATAATGCAGTTTAACTACATTGAACTGCATTATATGAGTCTACACTGCCATATTATGCCATTCAATGCAGCTGAATTGTATTATGAAGCAGGTTAGATGGGGCCTGAGAGGGAGAGAGGGAGGGAAGGAGGGAGGGAGCCAGCAGTGGGCTGTGCTTTCGTGCAATGTGCATATGTTTGAAGGAAACTATGGGTCAGAAGAAATAAGGGTGATGGCACTGAATGGAAAGACAGTAGAGGAGAAACAATAAAAGAGAGAAGGAATGCACAAAATTAGAGAAATTGGAAAAGTAGAGACAAAGAGACAGACAAAAAAAAGATAGATTGAACAGACTTGAAGGATAGGAAGTATCCAAGGTAGAGATATGAAAGAGACTTGAAAGAGAGGAAGCATTAGGGTCATTAAATAGAGGAAAATAAATAGCCAAATCTTTGTATGAAAACTCTCATTTAGCAAATCACAAGTTCATGTGATATTGTGCTTACTTAATTTAAACATCAAGTGTTTTATTAAATGCAATGGCTACAAGATGGATACAGGAATTCTTGTTTATTTTATATATAGATTATTATTGTATGATATTTAGAAACAAACTAATTTAAATTAATTTGTAGGTGATGTATTTAGAAAGGTTATGCTAGCGAGCTCTAATACTGCTAGAGAGCCATCCCCAAGTACTGAAACCTTTGCCCTTCCAATAATTATTTTTATATTCGTATGTGTTTTATTTTATTGTATTTTATATTGTGCTTCATTTTTATGTTTGTTTTTAGGCACTTTATGGCATCTGTAAGCTTCCCCGAGTCCCTTCAGGGAGATGATGGCAGGATATAAAAATAAAGTAGTTATTATTATTATTATTATTATTATTATATTACTAGAATGCTTTTGTAGAGAAATATAGCTATCTTACCCAACTACATATCCCACGATTGGATGTTATGGGGAGAAGGGTGGGATAGAAGTGTACGAAATAAATAAAATGCTGTATCTGAAGTACATATACATTCCAAGTGTGACAGGCAACAGAAGGAAATGGAAAACTACCTCTTTAGGCCTTTATATTGCTTACTATTTCCACATTATAAAGGCTCAAAGCAGTGTTTCTTAACCTGGGGGTCGGGACCCTTGGGGGGACCACGAGGGGGTGTCAGAGATGTCACCAAAGACCATCAGAAAACACAGTATCTTCTGCCAGTCATGGGGCTTCTGTGTGGGAAGTTTGGCCCAATTCTATCTTTGGTGGAGTTCAGATTGCTTTTTGATTGTAGGTGAAATATAAATCCCAGCAACTACAACTCCTAAATATCAAGGTCTATTTTCTCCAAACTCCACCAGTGTGGACATATTGAGTATCTGTGCCAAGTTTGATCCAGATCCATCCTGGTCTGAGTCCACAGTGCTCTATGGATGTAGGTGAGAAGGGTGTCAAGGTCCTTTCCAGTATTTTCTCTTGGTCATGGGAGTTTTGTGTGCTAAGTTTGGTTCAATTCCATCATTGGTGGAATACAGAATGCTCTTTGATTGTAGGTGAACTTTACATCCCAGCAACTACAACTCCCAAATGACAAAATCAATTCCCTCCCAACCCCACCAGTATTTAAATTTGGGCGTATTGGGTATTTGTGCCAAATTTGACCCAGTGAATGGAAATACACCCCACATATCAGATATTTGCATGACGATTTGTAACAGTAGCAAAATTACAGTTATGAAGTAGCAACAAAAAATAATGTTATGTTTGGGGGTCACCACAACATGAGGAACCATATGAAGGGGTCGTGGCATTAGGAAGCGTGAGAAACAGTTGCTTAAAGAGTCCATATACCCTTGTGCTGTGAGCCATATTCCACTCTTCCCACTCCTGCCAACAAGTTGTGCAGAGATTTGGTTTCTGTTGTGGTAGCTACAGATCCAGTGAAACATTTTGCTATTATCTTTTTTAAAAAAACCAATTGCAGCTTGCTGAAGGTGTTTAGACAACTTTATCTGACAAGTGCTGACATATCCCTTTTATTTCAGGAATCCTGCTCTGATATTGTTTCCCACTATGCTTTTGATAGGGCTGCTGAAAGTAACGGGGTTTCTTCCAGGCTGCTACTGTAATTACCTGGTATGATGATAAATTACTCAGCCCCCTTCCCACAATGTCTAGTGCAAGATATGTTTGAATGTTTGGTATGTTTGGCATTAAGATAATATTTAAATCCAGCTTGGCTGCTAAGAGGCAACACTCTAAATTATTTATTGTTGGACTCAAGATTTGAAGCAGAGGAAAAATTAGTAACAACAGTGAATTCAGGGGAACCTTCCTTTGAGTAGACATAGTAATAATATGAGAGGAGAGGTGTCAGCAAGGGTCTCAATTGTATTCGTGTATTTGGATATTAGATTATATCCAAATGGCCAAACTGACAAATAGCAGCAGAGGAGGAAATAATGTAAAAAAAAAATGGAAGTTGGCAATTGGATATCTTGAAAAGAAGACAAAAGTAGATCTGAAGATTGCCATAAAGCGGATTCAGTGAAAGAAGACATGTGGGTAGTTGTGGGTTAGTTATGTGATCCATACTGAATGGTGTCGGAGGTCATGGGGGTTGGGTTCACAGGTGTGGGGTTAGAGGGACAATAAATGTTAAAGTATAATAATTGTACAGTCAAAGTTGATTTTTCATATGTTTAACGAACACTGACTGTATACCATTCTGTAAACTTGCATACTCTTTTGTATATCCTTTTTTCTGGGGTTTTTTTTGGGGGGGGGGGGTTGTTTTGTTTTTTCCTCTGATGTCAGTTTTGTTTCCTGTGTGCACCATAAATCAATAAAAGATGTATTGTGTACTATTGACTTCAAAGAAGGGAAAATCCAGCTTTAGACTGAATTTAGCTTCTCCTTATCGAACCCACAATGGTCTCTATTAAACCCACTTACTGAAACCTTTGTCACTTCAACAATTGACTTTATTTGTCTTATTTGGTTATTGGAGAGTTTGTCATTTCTGGGCTGAAATCACTTTATGTATCTCAGATCGGCCCCCTCCCTTTTAACATTCTGTAAAGAAGTCAAAACCTGGCTTTTTGAGTAAGCGTTCACAAATACAGTGTAACAGGCAAATATGGAACAATGGAACAATTGGATTATGTGATTGGACATTGATTTTAATAAGGAGATGCTTTTGATATATATTTTATATGTTTTTATTGGTGCTGTATGGTTTTTATATTATATGGTAAATGTTTTTAATTGTATTTTTTGGAATCCAGGCATTGAATTGTTGCCAACTGTAAACCACCTTGAGTCATCTTCGGACTGAAAAAGGCAGTATACAAATATGGTAAATAAATAAATATATTTTGATCCCTGTGTGTACAGTAACATTATACTGAAAAGAACACTCTGAGTTTGAGACATTAGAACAAATCTCCTTGAGCATGCTACCATCAATGTCCAACAATTTTTTACACATGGGTATTCCAAGAATATATGTGAATTTAGCACACTTGGTAACACAACACAGCATCCCTGACCAGTTGTTTGGGTGTATTACTAACACTTGCTTCACATCAACAGACACTAAGGATTCACTGAAGGAAAATATATATTTATTTTTCAATTTCTTATGTAGCAGGCAGCATAAGCTGACCATGAGCTCAGTGACATGTCTCCTTATCCTGTGTGTGAATTCAAACGTTCAAGGCTTATGAGTACTAAGCATCACTATCAATAATTCCTAGAGGAATGATCCAGATTCATATCTAAGCTCTGAACTTTGGAAAAAACTGTATATGAAAAAGCTGTTACTGAATTTCACACAAAATGCCAACACCTGTACAGAAGGCAAGCAAGCAAACAAGCCAAATTGGCAACCTCGTGCCAAGAACAAGGCTCCTCTTTATGTTACACTCTATTGTTGGCCCCTTGCTGCTCTCCCTGGAGAGATATTGCTGAGACAAATTCTCCAATGGTGTAAAGGGATGCGGTTAGCTTTCGCAGAAGCTGCACTCTAATAAGCAGACACTTCCAGTTGTTGTTGTGTTTTGATGCACACTCTCCTCAGGTCCCTTCTGGGAAGTGGTTCCCTAAGACACACATACTTGGAGGCCCCTGTGTGGCCAAAATGCAACCACAAGATAAGTAACTGGTTGCAGCCACTTGACCGCCCGGGATGTTTGCACAGTACTAATGAAGAGAGGGAGAACAGCAGTGTCCACATTTTAAAAAATGCTCATGACCATCTTTCGACCCTGTTCAGCCATTTATTAATGCAGACAGAGCCAAACACAGCAGCAATGTTTGTATCAAATTGCTACATAATTCAAAGCTGCCAGATTTTAAAATGCTCTGGAAAAAAACTTTGAGGAATGTTGCTAGATATTTCAATTGGAGTGAAAAAAAATTGAAATTTAAGACAGTTCTAAAAAAGTCCTAAGTTAGTAAAAATTACCTTTTGGACTACAACTCCTGAAAACCTTCAGTCAGCATAACCACCTATAGTTGATGTTTTAAAATGCAACCATGCTGTTTGTAATAGAGGTATTTATATAGCTTCTTATGTAATGGATGAACACACTACTATCTATATCTCTAGATAACAGGCAAATCTCTCCATAGCTATGTCTTCTGGTGCTAACTTCCCTCAACTCAACTCATGATTTGAAGATCATTTGCTTTTCAGGATTTTTTTTGTGTGAGATTTCATTAAATGAAAACATGACATTTTGTACTATTTGCCAAATTAATTTTTGAAATGAAGTGCAACATTTTATTGTGGAATATGTACTATTATCAATTTTATTTTTGTCCCGCTTTTTCTCTCCATAAGGTGACTCAAAGTGGCTAACATTAAAAACATTACATTTTAAAATACGCAAATATTAAAATAGTACTAAACATCATTAGTACTCCTGACACATTAGCTCCTGACCCAACAAAACATTCATTAGTATTAAAAACAATTCAAATCCATAAAACCATAACAACCCATAAAACCACAGCAAGATACAATATATGGATGCACAGAGATAAAAAAAAATAAAATGTGTAAAAATTGCTGTAACATGTCCATAGACTTTTTTTCATTGAGGAAATTTGTGAATTTTCTCTGTAGACTTTGTTTAAAGTTATGTTGATTCCTTTTTCAAATTTTTTAAGTAATGGTCCTGAAAGACAAGGGAGATTTTCATAATTTTTTTCCTGCTGCCACCAGTTATCAAGTTTATCTGATTTGATTACTGTTTCAAAAGGTTACAAAGCTTTTAGCTTTGAAGACTTTCCTTTCCTGGTCTTGTAAGCACTATGTGTTTGGAAGTCCACTGATATCAATATCCCAACTCCTGCCATTGCATGTAGTTGAGCTCTTGTACTTATGTAATTGTGTTGCTGTTATAACTGATTAAGACTCTCTTCTGCACCATTGTAGTCTATAAGGAACTGTCAAATAACCCACTAGAAAATTTCCATTAACATTACAATTTCCAGCATGGACCATCTAAGTGTACAAAATATATAGTAAGGTTTGGCCGTTTCGCTGTGTGTTGTGTTCTGCAGAGATGACTCATCTATGTGAAGGGCTGAAAGAAAATACACAGTAAGAAGAGCGGCCTTGGACCAAACCCAAGGGCAATCTAGTGAAGTTTATAATACAACAGTCATTCTGCTGGCTTAATTGTGCCCTCTCGCCTCAACTTAGTTAGCATATAGAATAGATCTACCCATGTTTATTTCTTAAACTGCAAAAGGCAGCATTCACAATTGCAGCCAAGTGCATTCTCATCTCTTTCTGAAGCCCCCAATGCTCCAGAAAACCTTAAAACCTGATGTAGAGGACTGGGAAATTCTCCAAAGCATGTTTTCAGCATAAGAAAGGATGATTTATTATTGGACCCAAATATCCCACAGATACTATAAGCTTCTCATTGTATTTCAGGTTTTGTAACAGCAAGCATGGTTTGAGTGTTGCATCCTGACTCTGGAGACTAGGGTTCAGTTCCCTGCTTGGCCATGGAAACTGACTTGGTGACTTAAGGTGAATCACACATTCTCAGTCTCAAAAAGGAGCCCCCAGTGGTGCAGTGGGTTAAAGCCCTGTGCTGGCAGGACTGAAGACCGACAGGTTGCAGGTTCAAATCCGGGGAGAGGCAGATGAGCTCCCTCTATCAGCTCCAGCTCCTCATGTGGGGACATGAGAGAAGCCTCCCACAAGGATGATAAAACATCAAAATCATCCGGGCGTCCCCTGGGCAACGTCCTTGCAAACGGCCAATTCTCTCACAACAGGATGCTCCTGACACGACAAAAAAAAAGTCTCAAAAAACCCTGTAATAGATTTACCTTAGGGTCATCATAAGTTAGAAATGACCTGAAGACACACAGCAACACACCGAGGCACAATTCCGATTTCTATGGATCAAATACGGTAATCATTTTTCTACATTATATATTTTACCTATGTTTTGATGCAGAATACACTACTGTAGTGGCTACTTTCTTATTAAGTAGCAAAACAGTCCTTCCTTTTCTTTAGGAGCTGCATCTTTTCACATAGATGATGTTTAATTTGAGAATGTCCATTTAAATATAATGTAAATATTAATATTTGCAAATATTGCAAAGTAAAATGTACCTCTGATCTGAACTAGGGGCTGGTGGTGGAGAATATGAGAAGTTTATTTATGCTATCTTTGATTTATATCAGTCTGAAAAAAATGGCATATTAAAAGAACACCCATTAAAAGAAGCCAAAAAATCCAGTTCTTGTCAGCATCTGATGTTTGTCCTACTGGACATATTTAACACATCAGTTTAGATTGTTGTTTTTACAAAGTTTGAACAGCATTGGTTTGGAATGGATCAAACACAAACAACCCACAAGGCAGATGCTTTGTTTGTCTGGCACAAGAAGAGATGCTGAGCTAAGAAGGAAAGAAAATGGAAAAGAAAGAAAAAAGAAATAGACTGTCTGGAGATGAAACTCTGGCAACATAGATTCCTCAGAAAGCAAACTATTTGACTCAACTTTCAGTGAGTGGATGTGCAAGCTTTTTCTCTCAATTTATACCATACCCTTTATGAGAACACTGAATACTTTGCCAAACTTTCCTAAGTAAAATTTGTATGATTGCTTAGACTTAAATAGAGTGAGTATCCTGTGGGATGTAGTAGCTGTTAGTAATTTCCATACTGTGGGAATGGTATAGGAAAACGATCACTGGTACAATGACAGAAGATGGCTTTATTGTCATTGGTATGGTGAATCCACTCCAACCTTTAGCCTAGACTTTAAGGGAACTATCTAAGGCTTTGAAGATAGGAGTCAGTACCTTGGACTAAATCAGGACTAAAACTTGGAATGTATCCACTAGTCCTGTGCATGGTATTTGTTTCCTCCATTTCATTCATTGTTTCATTCTTTTTCTTTCATTCAGTGGGCATGAAATTGTAACTTTCCCCCTACAATACGAAAATAAACCCGAAAAAGAAAGAAAGTGTGAATGGTTACCACATATTAGCCTTATTTTCAGGCCACGAGATGCTCCTCAAACTGCCCGCTGAGTGTTGCCGCATGCTAGTATTTACCTTTGAGCCCTGCCTGTTGGGGGAAGAGGAAGATAAGAATGCCATCCATCTCATCTGCTGTCTGCCTGCCTCGCCCACCACCACTCTGCAGACAGGGAGGGAAGCATTAAAGAAATACTGGTATCTTAAGCCCTGTCTTTAAACTCAGTTCTCTTCTGTAGATGGATTGAGGAACATCTCAGAATGTGTGCTATCTTAAGCCCCCCCCCCCCAATTGCTGCCAGTTAAAGAAGACCTGAAATATGGGGCTGGAGTGCACACTGGGCTCTGTGTGTGTGATATGTGGAGCATCTTGGGGGGGGGGGGGGGTGTTGCAAATGAAACAACCAAAATGAATAACAATTCCGTACAAATGCACAAGACTAGTATCCACCACCCAAATGACATGAGAAACACCAGCTATCATTACACTATGACATCATTTACCAAGAAATATCCCTGATAGCAGGGCTCCCAACTGCATGAAGACTTCTGCTTGAGTCCTCTTGAATGCAGGCAGAAGCTCCCCCTAAACTTATCCAATGTGTTAGGGAAACATGGCATAAGGTTTATTTATGGATTCTTGCTCTCACCACCATTTTCATCCACACGTGAGCAAGTGAAATGCCACCAAAGGGCTGGTTACTTGCCCAAGTCTGTCTTACCTGCCTACCTAAATTCAAGGAGGCAGTGAAAAGAAAAAAGAGCATGAATAAAGAATGGAAAGAAGAACAAGTCACCAAGAAAAGCATTTAATAATACTCTTGATACTTTGATTAGCAAACTGATTACATATGGAAAAGTGGAAACACCATTAGATGGACCAATTGGTTGAAAAAGTGCTTAAAGAGTTATGACCAGGAGCTGTGCTTTATATTGGAAAGAGGTATCTAGTGGTATCCACTACACTTCAGTATTTTTATCAATGATTTGGATGATAGCATCTGATGAATCCCTATCAAATTTACAGATGATACAAAACTAGGAGGGGTGGCTAACAGATTGGAAGGTAGGGACAGAATTCAAAATGATCTTGATAGACTAGAAATCTGGGCTGACATTTTAAAATTGGATTCAGTAAAGGAAAATGCAAAAGTTTATATTTAGGCAAAACAGATATGGAAAGAGGAAAATGGTTCAGTAGTACTATGTGTGAGAGAACCTTAGGATTACTGTTGACCATATATTGAACATGAACCAGCAGTTTGATGCTGCAGCAAAGAAGGAATATGCTATCATAGCCAGGATTAACAGACACATAGTTTCCAAAATCGAGGGAAATAATTGTCCCACTATATTCTGTACTGGTCTGCAGTACTGCATTCAGTTCTGGATGCCTAATTTAAGCAGAATATAGAAGTTGTACTAACGTCAGAGAAAGGCAATGAGAATGATAAGAGGTATGGAAAATAAAACATGCAAGAAGTTGAAGGAGCTGGACATGTTCAGCTTGATGAACACTCTGGGTGTCTGATTACATGCTTTAAATACCCCAAGAGCTGCCATAAAGAAGAGGGTTCTAGCTTCTCCTCTGCTGCCTGAGAGGGCAAAACAAGGTCTAATGGTTTTAGAAGGATTGATTTCAGTTGAATAATTGAAGACATTTCTTGAAAGTGAGAGCTGTTTGACAACAAAAGCAATTGACTAGGGGATTGATGGGGGATCTCTGCCTCTGGACAAATTCAAGAAACTGGACAGCTGCTTGCTAGGAAAGTTTTAGGTGTCAATCCTGCATGGAGCAGCAGGTTGGATCTGAAGGTCTATAGGACTTCTCCAGGATGATTCTATAATTCTGTGGTCATTCTGTCCTCTAAAATTAGGTAATAACAGATGTGTAGAGCCATTTTCCAATAATTTTGCATCCATCCTGAAACTGAAATATAAAAAACAAAGTATACACATGCATGAATGTGTAAACATACACACATTTTCTGTGAGCTGGAAAAATCACTTTGGATATTATCTCCTTAGATAGCCAAAGAAGACATGCTGTGATTTTGGGAAATGTTCATGGAATGATACAGTCCTACATACACTTATACGGGAGCAATTTCCATTGAATTTACAATGCTTCTTAGAAAAATAAAGTCCTACTGAAATCATATGTGCTCTTTTCTGAGATAATCTTCAATGGAAACAGTGGGAATTAGGAATGCATTGTGAGACCTCAATCCAGATATCTTGTAAACAATCCACACCAAAGCATGCACACATTTTGAAAGGAAAGAAAAAGAGTCATGCAAACTAATGTAGAATTGGATGAGATGAGAATGCTGATAGGATTGTCAGAAATGTAACTAAACCAAAAAGGACACATGTTCACATCCTTTTCCAGCCTTTGACAGTACAGACCATTTGTGTACATGGAAGTAACCCAAGTGGACATCATGCATAAAATCTTGTTTTTCCTTGTTGATCAACCTTGCTAAATTAGGGCATAAGATTTTGATCTCAGACACACTTGGAATTTGTTTCTACTGAAAGAAATTAGGGATATCTACAAAAGACTCGTCCATCACTTTATAGGTCAAAGAAAATATGGCAAAATAAAGTGGAAGAATATATAACCAGTTAGCAAGATATCCATAAAATTATAGAATCTGAATCATGATTTTTTTACTGCAAAAGCAGTAATATACAGGGATCTTCCTTTTAATTGGAAAAAATTGAAGTAAATTCCAAACCTTATTAATGTTGGATAAGAAAAAGAGAGGGGAAAACATATAGATTCAATGTCTTGATTTTTATTGGCAAAGTGCCCTTTTGCATTCTCAAAGATTTGCTCTTGTTCCCTATGGGTTTGATGCTTGAAGTAAGTAGGAAAAATATTTTATTTTATTTTTAGTTCCCTTCCTGAATGTTGAACATGTACTTCAAAAGAAGCCTGAGAAGTACAGGGATCCTGATAAAGTCAAATGCTAAAGGTAGATTTCTAATCTCCTATTTACATGATATATAAATGCAGCCATCCTCTGGTCTTTTAAAATGGGGTGTTTACACAGTGAGCCCAGAATTAAACACCAACAGATTTGTTCAGTAAAACAACCTAGGAATTTAACGGAACCATTTCTGAACAGGAAAAATAAACTTTGGTGTAATTTTGTTATTGTAATTCTTGTGTGCTTCCATGGAGTTTTATTTTTTGTTCTTGTATGAACTAAGGTTAGGCTCCATTACTTCTATAGTAAAAAAAGAAGATGAAGTTAAAAGTTGAATAAAGGGGCCAGCTCACAAAATGTTGCTGCCTGAGCAGAATAGCAAATCTAAATTAATTAGCTAGAGCCAATGACTTGGTGGGTGGGGTGGATGTAAATGGCAGATATCAAAAGCCCTTTAGTCTGGAAGAGGACCCAAGACCTAAGTACAGTATAAACTCTGTACCTGTGAGACCACAACTGCTGGTTTCACCTACCCACATTCAATACAATATGTTATCTCAAGGAAATTTTGATGGCAACTATCTGCAGAAGTCATTCATTTCAAAAGGCTTCAGTATTATCTGATTTCCAGTTTCCATGATAATTTCAGTGGATGCGAGTGTCATATTCTATTTTGCATCTGTTTCTCTCTCTCTTGGAATAGTATGTTATTTTTTGTTAGATTTTCAAGTTGGAAAACACAGTTAATAAAAATGGATAAGCATGTGTATTTGAATTTCTAGCTTTTTAACATCCACCAAATTTTGGAAAGGAGAGTGGGGAAAAGGGAGAAAAATAGGACCTTTCACCATGGTTGTGACAGCCTGAAACAGAGAGCCAGAGGTGATCAGACCATTGGAGCCTCAACCGTGAAGAGAGCAGCGGAGGAGGACCTTCATTAACTCCTCTGCCTCTTGACACCAGTTTCCAAACATCTCCTGGTTTGTCTGCCAAGAAACAAGTAATGCAGGACAGACACTCTCTGGGAGCTGTTAAAGGATCAAGTTGGGCAGATGGGTGGGGCAGAGGATTCTGGTATGGATGCAAATGCCTGTGTATTCCTCCCTCCCCACAAAATCTCAAAGGACCATGAGGAAATGAGTAAACTTATCATGTCCCCCATTGATTTCCAAACTCATTCTGGGCTGCCCTGCATGGTGGAGATGGCCAACAGGGAGCTTTGGCATAGGCTGCTCCATGAGGTCACAAAGAGTCGGAAGCGATGGAATGAATAAACAACAAAGCATGGGGAAGCAGGAGTAGCCCATGCTGTTTTAATTTTCAGATAGGAACCAAATATTTGATCCTCACATCAAGTTGTGAATAGCTTCTGCCACATGTATCTCCTGACACTGATGGGACCCAAACCTTAGCCAGCTGCCTATTCAACATTCCTAGCACGCTGCATACACTAATAAAATCAGTTAACTCAGAAGGGAGACCAAGGCTGGAATCCTGTTCATTAATTTTAACTAGAGACTTTGAGTTCCTTCTCAACCCATTTCACATGCTCTGGCTTTTTACTGGTGTAAGACAACAGCCATGTATACAGTATGCATGAAGAACCAAAGGCACTCTCACACATTGCCAGAGAAGGGTAACAGCCAAGACCCTGTCAGGTATCATTTCTACATAGAGACATTGACTTTATCAACACATAGGATAGCTTTGGAGAGCTTTCTATAGCAGCGCTTTGCAAGACCATCATGAGGTCTCTAGTATTAACTTCAGTGGTTCCTGTTTCCCTGGTGTCCTGCCGCTGAGATGCCTCCCTTATAGTAGGACTAGCCATTTGAGGCAGACAGCACAATTTATTGCTAGTATAAATTGGACTATCTCAGCAACAACCCTTACACACTAATAGGGGATCTTGTTTTCTTTAATTTTCCATGTTGTTGTTTGTTGTTCATTCGTTCAGTCGTCTCCGACTCTTCGTGACCTCATGGACCAGCCCACGCCAGAGCTCCCTGTCGGCCGTCACCACCCCCAGCTCCTTCAAGGTCAGTCCAGTCACTTCAAGGATGCCATCCATCCATCTTGCCCTTGGTCGGCCCCTCTTCCTTTTGCCTTCCACTTTCCCCAGCATAATTGTCTTCTCTAGGCTTTCCTGTCTCCTCATGATGTGGCCAAAGTACTTCAACTTTGTCTCTAGTATCTTTCCCTCCAGTGAGCAGTTGGGCTTTATTTCCTGGAGGATGGACTGGTTGGATCTTCTCGCAGTCCAGGGCACTCTCAGCACTTTCCTCCAGCACCACAGCTCAAAAGCATCGATCTTCCTTCGCTCAGCCTTCCCTAAGGTCCAGCTCTCACATCCGTAGGTGACTACAGGGAATACCATGGCTTTGACTAGGCGGATCTTTGTTGCCAGTCTGATGTCTCTACTCTTTACTATTTTATCGAGACTGGACATTGCTCTCCTCCCAAGAAGTAAGCGTCTTCTGATTTCCTGGCCACAGTCTGCATCTGCAGTAATCTTTGCACCTAGAAATACAAAGTCTGTCACGGCCTCCACGGTTTCTCCCTCTATTTTCCAGTTGTCAATCATTCTTGTTGCCATAATCTTGGTTTTTTTGACGTTTAGCTGCAACCCGGCTTTTGCGCTTTCTTCTTTCACCTTGATTAGAAGGCTCCTCAGCTCCTCCTCGCTTTCGGCCATCAGAGTGGTGTCATCTGCATATCTGAGGTTGTTAATGTTTCTTCCAGCAATTTTCACCCCAGCTTTGCATTCATCCAGCCCCGCACATCGCATGATGTGTTCTGCATACAAGTTAAAAAGGTTGGGTGAGAGTATGCAGCCTTGCCGTACGCCTTTCCCAATCTTGAACCAGTCTGTTGTTCCGTGGTCAGTTCTGACTGTTGCTACTTGGTCCTTGTACAGATTCCTCAGGAGAGAGACAAGGTGGCTTGGTATGCCCATCCCACTAAGAACTTGCCACAATTTATTATGATCCACACAGTCAAAGGCTTTAGAATAGTCAATGAAGCAGAAGTAGATGTTTTTCTGAAACTCCCTGCTTTTCTCCATTATCCAGCGGATATTGGCAATTTGGTCTCTCGTTCCTCTACCTTTTCTAAACCCAGCTTGAACATCTGGCAACTCTCGCTCCATGTATTGCTGGAGTCTTCCTTGCAGGATCTTGAGCATTACCTTACTGGCATGAGAAATAAGGGCCACTGTACGGAAGTTTGAGCAGTCTTTCGCATTTCCCTTTTTTGGTATGGGGATATAAGTTGATTTTTTCCAGTCTGATGGCCATTCTTGTGTTTTCCATATTTGCTGGCAAATGGCATGCATCACCTTGACAGCATCATCTTTTAAGATTTTAAACAGTTCAGCTGGGATCCCGTCGTCTCCTGCTGCCTTGTTGTTAGCAATGCTTCTTAAGGCCCATTCAACCTCACTCCTCAGGATGTCTGGTTCTAATTCATTCACCACACCGTCAAAACTATCCTCAATATTATTATCCTTCCTATACAGATCTTCTGTATAGTCTCGCCACCTTCTCTTGATCTCTTCAGCTTCTGTTAGGTCCCTGCCATCTTTGTTTCTTATCATGCCAATTTTTGCCTGAAATTTACCTCCAATGTTTCTAATTTTCTGGAAGAGGTCTCTTGTCCTTCCTATTCTGTTGTCTTCTTCCACTTCCATGCATTGCTTATTTAAAATAGTTCCTTATCTCTTCTGGCTAACCTCTGGAATTGCGCATTTAACTGGGCATATCTCCCCTTATCCCTGTTTCCTTTTGCTTTCCTCCTTTCTTGGGCTACTTCCAGTGTCTCAGCAGACAACCATTTTGCCTTCTTGGTTTTCTTTTTCTTTGGGACGTACTTTGTTGCTGCCTCCTGAACAATGTCTCGGACTTCTGTCCATAGTTCTTCTGGGACTCTGTTTACTAAATCTAGTCCTTCAAATCTGTTCTTCACTTCCACTGTATATTCGCTAGGAATGTTAGTGAGATCATATCTAACTGGTCTGTGTATTTCCCCTGATCTCTTTAGTTTTATTCTAAATTGGGCAATAAGAAGTTCGTGATCTGAGCTACAGTCAGCCCCAGGTCTTGTTTTCACCGACTGGATGGATGTCCGCCACCTTTGGCTGCAAAGGATGTAGTCAATCTGATTTCGGTGTTGACCGTCTGGAGAGGTCCATGTGTAAAGCCGTCTTTTAGGTTGTTGGAAGAGAGTATTCGTTATACACAGCGAGTTTTCCTGGCAAAATTCTATCAGCCTGCGTCCCGCTTCATTTTGTTCTCCCAGACCATGCTTGCCTGTGATCCCAGTTGTCATTTGACTTCCCACCTTGGCATTCCAGTCTCCTGTAATGAAAATAATGTCTCTTTTTGGTGTATTATCCAGTAGTTCCTGCAGATCCTCATAGAACTGATCTACTTCTGCTTCTTCAGCAGCTGTGGTTGGGGCGTATATTTGGATCACTGTAATGTTGAAAGGCTTTCCTTGCACTCGGATTGAGATCATTCTGTCATTTTTTGGGTTGTATCCAAGCACCGCTTTAGCGAATTTCTTATTAATTATGAAGGCTACTCCATTTCTTCGATGTTCCTCTTGTCCGCAGTAGTAGATCTGGTGGTCATCTGATGTGAAGTGGCCCATTCCAGTCCATTTCAGTTCGCTGACCCCCAGAATGTCTATCTTTAGTCTTGACATCTCACCAATAACAACATCCAATTTGCCCTGGCTCATAGATCTTACATTCCAGGTTCCTATGGTGTGTTGATCTTTAGAGCATCGGATTCGTCGTTCACCTCCAGTACCGTCGGCCGCTAGCCTTCCTTTCGGCTTTGAGCTAGCTGCGTCATCACATCTGGGGCTAGTTGAACTTATCCTCTGCTCCTCCCCAGTAGCATTTTGGCCATCTTCCGACCTGGGAGTCCCATCTTCCAATGGCATACCGACATATCTCTGGTTGTACTGATCCATTTAGTTTTCTTGGCAAGGATACTGGAGTGGTTTGCCATTGCCTTCCCCAGGGATCACACTTGGTCTGACCTCTCTGCCACAACCGTCCCGTCTTGGGTGCCCCTTCACGGTTTCGCTCATGACATCATTGAGGTGCTCAAGCTCCAGCGCCCCGACAAGGCGGTGATCCTTTGCTGGAGATTTTCCATATCTGTGATTAAATTTTCCATATCTGTGATTAAAGAAGTAAATAGATTCCATTGTTTCATTTGATATTTGTTCATGTGTCTTTCCCCAAAGTTCTTCATCATTAATATCCATTACAGTTTTGTATCTTACTTGTATCAATTGTGCGACTTCTTATCTGTTGCATAATGAAAACCAAATTTTCATTGTTGTAGGATGATGAATGCACTTACCATTATCAGTCACAGATGCTTAGTTCAGAAGGAATACTTCTAGAGAAAAGAGAATACTGGGAACATGCTCTCTTACATGAGAGGGTTGAATAACATTATTGGTGAGATAATTGGGTGAGTCACTCCAAAGTAATCAAAACTTAAATGATGACATGTTTTGTATTCCAAAATGAGAATATATCATTAGTCTTTTGTAAAGTTTACATTATAGTCTAAAATCTATGATTTACTGATCAGTCTAATAAGGAAAAAATATAACAACATTCATTTGGGATATTCTGCCAGAATGTTTGAATGATCAAACGATTTTCAGATAGAAAAAAAATTGGGACACAGAGATAATGTTCATGTTATTATTAACAAAGACTTTTGTTTATTTGATTAAAAGCTGGAGGATTTTTCAGTTGTGCTGAGGTTTTATGGTGTTGGAGATTTGCTTTAATAATGAGCAAGTGTTAGACAGAAACAGAAATGTTCCATATTTCCAAAATGCTCAGGAATCCAAACATTTGGCAAAAGGACTTGTTGAAACATATTGATTGTGTTACTACCCAATTGTGTTTATATTATGTAAACTTCCAGAAGCCCTGCCTCCAAATTGTGACAGTTTTGATGATTGCTCACAATACTTTGTGTCATCTTTTTGTGTCAGTAATTGTTTGTTTGATTACATAGACTGAACTGTATCATTCAGTTCTAATTCTTCTACATCTCCAGTTAAGGATACTAAATAACCAATGTTGTGTGTGTGTGTGTGTGTGTGTGTGTGTAAGTTTTCTTTAATAGCGAGCACATCACTGTTAGCTACAACTTAGCAGTAGCAGGTAGACAGTTATACATTTCCAAATACCAGAACAATGTAGTTAAAGTTTTTTGTAAATATTGACATTAGAAGCTGGTTATAACATTACCAAGGCTTGCTCAGGACTGCTGTGCAAAAGTTCAGTGACATATGGAACTGATCTAGAGGAAGGAAAAAAGAATCGAAATTACAGCTAAAGAATTAATTTCCTTGCTATGCCATACCAATGTCCTTGTAAAAATCATCCATTTGAGACCAGAGTTTAAACTCTAGGTGAGATGTCATCATGGATAGCATACAGTTATGATCTCCAGTTTTCTTTCTTTATTAATGACTTTAAATTTCCACAAGTGGACATGAGAACCAGCCTTTCCCACAGGGCAGTAGTTGTCTTTGCATCTGATCTGACCGAAGTTGTCTTCTCACTGCATTGAAAACAAGCAACTTTCTTTGCACATCTAGTCCATAGTAACAAAAGGCAACATTCCCCCCCCCCCCTTTTAGATGCCATTCAAACTTTGTGCATTGTAACAACTTCATTTCTATGGATTAATCTAAATTATAAAAAAATATATAAGTAAAATCCAAATTTGACTTGGCAACCTGGATATGTTGCTAATGTGATTTTTGTTTCTCTTTCCTCTGCAAAGAGCCTATCTATTCTCCTCCTACACACTGCATGGTTTTCCGTACTGATGGAAAAGGCAAATCTGAAAACCCAGGGAATATTAGATTGAAGCTAGGGAGTGTGGCACAACATCCATGATTGACTGAATATTTGGTTTCAGTCTTATTGTGGAACTCAGTTCTGAAATTGTCCACAGCTTAGCTAATTTTTTGTGATGAGCATGTCACTAAGCATGCCCAGAGTATATTTATTTATTTACAACATTTCTATCCCACTCTTCTCAACCCCCAAGGGGACTCAGAGCGGCTAACAATGGCAACAATTTGATGCCGCAAATATTACATTAAAACAGCAAGATAAAATAATACAATAGATTTAAAACAACATTAATTATACAATCATAAAGCCATTGTTATTATAACAATCATATGGTCCAGTTCAGTGTTCAAAGTGCCATTGTGCCTGCAAGTCAAAAGCCTGGTTCCAAAACCATGTTTTCAGTTTTTTCCTGAAAGAAAGGAGGGAGGACGCTGATCTAATTTCGCTGGGGAGCGAATTCCACAGGCGGGAGGTCATAACCAAGAAAGCCCTGTCCCTCGTCCCCACCAGTCTCACTTGTGATAAAGGTGGGGCCGAGAGCAGGGCCTCCCCGGAAGATCTTAAACTCCGAGGTGGGATGTAGAAGGAGATACGTTCGGACAGTTGAAGTCCAAAACACCTGGAGGGCCCGAGTTTGATCATCTGGATTATATGGCAGTGTAGAAGGGGTCTCAGTTTAGTCATCTTGAATACTAGGGACAGTTCAAGCTTTATTTGCTCTAGGACGGTCATGGGCAAACTTGGGTCCTCCAAGTGTTTTGGACTTCCCACCAGATGCATTTGCGAAGCTGGTGAGACTGAGAGCAGGGCCTCCCCGGTGGATCTTAGACTATGAGGTGGAATGTAGAGGGAGATACGTTTGGACAAGTAAGCTGAGCCGGAGTTGTATATAGTTAGCTCTCCACATTTGCTGGGGTTAGAGGCATAAAACCTTCACAAAAGTGGGGAAACTGCACATTACTTGAGAGAACTTATCTATGGAAATCTCTTAGTCCTCTAGCATGACTCTATGGTCAATTTCCACTGGAAGCTGATGACAGAATTGTACTGGAGGACCTAGAGATAGATCTTCCAGTGCAGTTACAAACATTTTAATCAAATCAATGAATAATCAAACCCACAAAAATCAAACATGCAAATATTGAGAGCAGCCTTTACTTATAATAGGTATAGGCAAACTTGGGCCCTCCAGGTGTTTTGAACTTCAAGTCCCACAATTCCTAACAGCCTACTGGCTGTTAAGAATTGTTGAACTTGGAGTCCAAAACATCTGGAGGGCCCAAGTTCGCCCATGACTGCCCTAGAGCAAATAAAGCTTGAACTGTCCCTAGAATCCAAGATGACTAAACTGAGACCCCTTCTACACTGCCATATAATCCAGATGATCAAACTCGGGCCCTCCAGGTGTTTTGGACTTCAACTCCCACAATTCCTAACAGCCTACTGGCTGTTAGGAATTGTGGGACTTGGAGTCCAAAACTTCTGAAGGGCCCAAGTTTGCCCATGTCTGCTCTATAAGATATTCACCATCCTTTCCTAACAATTAAGTAGAATGTTTCTAAAGCTTGAAGCTTCCAACAAGTCTTAACACATCTCAACAGTAGATTCATAGAGTGCACAGGAAACTTATCTGGGTCAGTGTCTCAGCAGCTGAAATCTTCTAAAGACATGGCTGCTTGTTCAGCCCCCAAGAAATGGTCCACATTTTTTCTCATTGTTACTGTCAAAGCCTGGTTGAGTAGCAACTATTTGTTTTGTAAATTGTGCAAATATTTGACACTTCACAACCATCAACGATAACTTTCTTTTCTTTTTTCTTAGCTGGAGGGCTTGTTGGCATTGGCAGACTTTTTTAAATCATTGGGACAGCAGACAAAGCTTTTAAGGGCCTCCTGGAAAAGTGGAGCTTGTTGGTACCAGATGCATGCTTAAATCTGTAGCTGGCAGCTAAAAAAATTCCTGGATCTCTACATGTTCTGGATCTATTACAGTTGATCATTGTTTCTTGTATTTATATAGAGGTATTCCACAGTAACTAGAAGCAGAATAAATTCAGCAGACATGCAGAATGTCCAGCAGAATGAGTTACCACTTTAATTACAACCACCTCTCAAATAGAGGCCACAAAGAAGAAATACACTCCAAGCAATTTAAAAATTAACAAGTTAGCAGGCCCATCAATATAAGGAAAGCAGTAATAGGGAAGGTACATTCAGAAGGCATAAAAGGATGTCCGATTCACTTCTCAGGAGAATGCTAGATTCCTAATCTTGTACATGAAATGGTTTTTTCCAGATTTATTAATACTGTAACATCATTTGCTTATTTGTTCTACATATTTATATTTATAACTACGAACAACTTTATAAAAAGGGAAAAAAAGGAAGATGATCAAAATCATTTTATATTTTAGATATCAGGAAATTAATAAGACATAAAAATGTAACTGCCATACAGGATATATCTTGCAAAAGAGGGGACTAAGGGGAAGTATAATTATAAAGGCTAAGCATCTCTTATGTAAAATGCCAGAAATCAGTGGATTTTAGACAACCTGAAAATTTGTACATAATGAGTTATATTAGAGATGGGACCCATATCTAAGCACAAAATTAATTTGGCTTTATGTGCACCTTATACACAATATTTTAATAGTCCTATACATGAAACAAAAGTTGTGTACCTCAAATCCTCAGAAAGCAAATTCTAGATTTTGGAGTATTTTAGAGTTCTTGATAAGGGATTGTAAATATTTTAAAGGCAATACTCAGATTGCAAATGTAATTCTTAAACATGGCTAAAAACAAAAACTTTTGATAGGAGAAAGTGTATTTGAGAAGCTCTGGAGAAAATGTCCCAAATAACTAGATACTCTTCATTCATGTAGGCACCCCCAGTGGTACAGTGGGTTAAACTGCTAAGCTGCTGAACTTGCTGACCTAAAGGTTGGTGGTTTGAATCTGGGGAGCAGGGTGAGCTCCTCCTGTTAGCCCCAGCTTCTGCCAACCTAGCAGTTCAAAAACATGCAAATGTGAGTAGATCAATAGGTACTACACCAGCAGGAAGGTGACAGCACTCCATGTAGTCATGCAGGCCACGTGACCTTGGATGCGTCTATGGACAGCATCGGCTTTTTGGCTTAGAAATGGAGATGAGCACCAACCCCCAGAGTCAGACATGAGTAGACTTAATGTCAAGGGGAAAGCTTTAACTTCATTCATGTACAGCCAAAGTTTTTACTAATTTACTAATATAGCCCGTTTTGTGTTGGGTGATTAGACTGCAAAATGTTTTTCAACCATTAGTGTTGTGCTGAGACTTTAGATTATAAACTTTTGGAAAGCAGTGGTGTTTCCAAGTCCACAAAAAAAAAAAATCTTAAATGGAAATTTTATGATGTTCAGACAACACTGGGTGACTGTAACAGCAATCATTTTTGACAGTTGTTATGACAACCTACCACTGGCAATCCTTCCATCCTTCATGCCATTGCTTAACAATAGTTTGCTCAATTTTCCAAGGCAGCTCTCAGTTTGTGAAAAGTATCGTTATTTTTTGCTAGGGGCTATAGTAGCTGTCAAAATTGACAAGTCACTCGGGTCTTTGGCCACACTGCCATAGTAATGACAACTCCCATGTGAACTTTTAGTGCATACAAAAGTTCACTTTTTATTTTCTTTTATTTATCCACAGTACTTTCTGGTCCTCAATAACACTGGCTAACACACACTTTGGTGGGTCGAATATTAAGGCTTGTTTCTGGTTATATCTGACCTGCTGATTCCAAAAACGGCACCAGTTTTCCCCTATCGGCACTAATTTTTTATATACAGAACATATTTCATATACTACTCTTCACTCTGACCGATTTAAAAAATCAACATATTTTCTTGGACTTTAATACTCATGTCACAGCCATGCCTGTTGAAATGAAAGCACGTATCATCTACTCATTGTGTATAGCTGCCTTCTTGTTGCCAAGAAAGTTTTTCACAAAAATAATAAATGAAGAACAAGCACATGACTCAATTTCATTCATTGATGCTCTGAAACATGCATCATTCATAAGTTGTTTGACCTGTGGACCATTGAACATTCCTGCCTTCAGTTTTTCCATGGTAAATCCAGGTCACTTATGTGCAATGCTTCATCAGGCCTAGCTTTATTTGTAGTGTTGGCAGTATGATTCCATCTACCAAAGGTTCATGGGTTACCATAACTGAGAATGTTATGATGCAGTCTATCCAATGCAATTTTCTGAATCAGTGCCTCTAATATCCCTAAAAACAGGCCTAAAAATGAAGACACCAAAAAAAGTTGTGTTGTTGTAGGTTTTTTGGGCTATATGGCCATGTTCTAGAAGCATTCTCTCCTGATGTTTTGCCTGCATCTATGACAGGCATCCTCAGAAGTTGTGAGGTCTGTTGGAAACTAGGAAAATTAGATTTATATCTCTGTGTAATGTCCAGGGTGGGAGAAAGAACTCTTTTCTGTTGGTGATAGGTGTGAATGTTTCAATTGGCCACCTTGATTAGCATTTGATTAGTACCTTAGATGCAGGAGAAACATCAGGACAGAATGCTTCTAGAACATGGCCATATAGCCCAAAAAACCTACAACAACACAGTGATTCTGGCCGTAAAAGCCTTTGACAATACAAAAAAAAAGAGGTGTTTTCTTTGTGGGTAGGCTGTGTAATCAGATTTCTTTGGATAGTGTATAGTACATTAAAATATATGAAATCCTGACAGTGAAATGATGAACAAGCACAGCATACAGCAAACCCAATGTAAACCCCATTCTGAGACTTAGAAACACTAAGAAAAATTTGGACTGCCTAAAAAAATATAGTGTATATACGTCAAAAATCATTTCCAAAAACCTGGGTCAACTTATCAACAGGCCAATGTAAGTACTGAGCCTTAACTCTTATCAATAAAAGGAACCAACCCTTTCTCTGAGGAGAGAGGAGAAAGGCAAAAGCTTAGTCCAGCCTGAAAGAACATAAAAGAAACATCAACCCCTTTGAATTTTTGGTCTGGAAAATGGCAGTGGCAGCAGTTGGGGTGATTTGCCATCCTTGACTCATCCATATGAAAATCTATAGCTGCCCTGAGTCCCTTCAGGGAGAGATAGGTAAAGGTAAATGTTTTATCCTGACATCGGAGCTCCCAGTGGTGCAGTAGGTTAAACCGCTGAGCTGCTGAACTTGCTGAGTGAAAGGTCGCAGGTTCAAATCTGGGGAGCAGCATGAGCTCCCACTGTTAGTCCCAACCTTTTGGTCAACAAGTTTAGCACCACTCTGAAAAAGCCCTTTCTTATAAACACCTGCCTCTTCTCATTTGGTGAGGATACCTGGAAGAAATACACCTATGATGGACTTTTGTTGTATTTGTATTGTCTCTCTGAAAACATTACATTAAACTATTACCAGTTATCCTGAGTGGTGATTAGGCACTAGAAGACAAGATATAAATACATTTTCAATTCTATTCCTTCTTTAATGTTAACAGTTCTGAACTAATTTTCCTTCGGAAACAGTGTATTTCACTTTTATATACAGTAATTCCATAGTGGCGGCTTTGTCTAGATCCCAGCCACTAACATGCAAATAAAAATTAAAACACTTATTCTTGAAAGTGTGTAATAGATAGGCTAACACCCATAAATGAATGAGCTAAATTCCATTTTCTGACCAGCTTGCTCCTGGAAGTCTAGAATCATTATTACAACTGAGAAATAATTTACTGTAACATCTATTAATCTTTCACACTTTATAAAAACACCTATTAATCATTAACCTTTAAAGAAACAATTTAAATATAGCATGTGCGACTATGTCACCTATACTTTCTCTCTGGCCTAATGCGATCTGTTTGATAAGACAGTGAGTTTGAGTTTCTTTGCATGTTTCTCTTTCAAAATGCTTTCTTGTCTGGAAGGCTTAAAGAGAATCCAAGCAAAACAATCTGGATTTCTTAAACATCAAACCGTCATTAATTTACTCTGTGCAGTCAGAGCTGTTTAAATACTGTAACCATAATGATCAAATATCTATGATGTAGTTCTAATTATTCAGACTGGCTTTAGGGAAATCCTGAACACAATTTGGTCACTGTTTGCTCCATTTATTTTAGTGGGTCCACCCAGGGCATTAACAACAGTTCACTGCACCCAGGAAAAAGTCACATCACAGATTGAATTTCAGTATGCAGAGGAAGAAGGCAGAAAACATACATAAGTAAAAGTAACCCCTACTAAAAAAATAGTGAGCCTATTTATCAGCCAACATTGGGTGTATACAATATATGTAGGAACTGACATAGGATTTTCCCTCCTAGACACTCTGAATGGTTAGTTTTTGGCTTAACATTGTTTTGGACTGGTCTTTTTGCACAGTTACACACCACCCTGGAAATATGTTGATTTGGAGGCTGAGCCACAAACTCAAAGGTTATATTATTTAATGCAGGGCACGTTCTTTTGCCACCAAGGAAGAAAATTCTATAGGCACTTCTATCGGGGGGGGGGGGGGGGATTAAAGCCATATAGCACACAATTATGTATTTTCTAAACTATGTGGGTTTTTTGTTTGATTTTTGAAGACCAAAAAAGAAACAAATTAATTTTAATGTATTTATTTTGTAGTCCAAAAAATAATTTCCCCAGGGTTGTATTGCTTGGGTGTACATGAGGGTCACCATAATTTACTCAATGGCAATGAACTACCCAAACACTGAGAGTCCTTTCAAAATGCCCTATATCTCAAGATCTGATATGAGTCTGCACTGCTAGATAATCTGGGATAAACAGAAAAATCTGGGATCAGATCCTGGGATATAGGGCCTGTCTGGAAGGGCCCTAAATCTATTTGCTATTTTAAAACCCACCACTGGATCAGTGGTTTACAAACATTGGTCCTCCAGGTTTAAGCTCTCAAAATTCTTGACCAAGTTTTTTGGAGCTCTGGGAGCAAAAGTCCAAAACACCTCAAGGACCAAAGTTTGGGAGACACTGCTCTAGGCCCAAGAAATCAGAGGCTGCCTTTATTGTGATAGATGGAATGAGAATCTAGGAATCATCAATGACTTATCTTCAGTATGGCTTTGCTATTTTTATTGGTGTGTGCCTTCTCCTTATTTCTAATTTATGGTAACCTTAAGGCCAACCTATCACAGGACTGACTTGGTGATAGACGTTTGAGAGCGGGTTTTGCCTTTGCCTTCCACCGAGGCTAAGAAAGTTGTGCCTAGCCCAAGGTATGTAATGGAATGGGTTTCCATGGCTGGACAGGGATCTGAATGCTGGCCTCCAGCACTCCAACCAGTACACTATACCAATGATCAGCTTTAGAAAATATGTAGCATGAATCAGACCCTGGAAAAAACTGATATATTGGACTTCAGCTGCCAGAATTCCTCAACCAACCAAGATTGCAATTCAGGCAAAAATAATAAGAGGGGAACATGCTGCAATATATTTTGTCTTTACCCTAGCACCATACACCTTGTCCCAATACAAAAGTTTCTGGGGTAGAAAGCATGTCTCTTTTCATGATTCAAGGTATCTCTGGAACTATGTTCACCCTAAAGCAACAGTTTAGAAAGGGGAAGGGGAGATTTGTGTTACTCACAAACAGCATCCTTTTTGGCCAGCCTGTCTGGATATTGTACAGATTGAGTGTCCCTTGTCAAGATTCCCTAAATCTGAAATATTCTAAAATCCAAAATTGGCCACATGGGTAGCGGAGAAACTGATTCCTTTTCTTTCAGTGGCAAGATGCACACAAACTGCTTCATGCACAAAAGTATGAAAAATACTGCATATAAATATAGGTATTTGTTTCATATGAAATATAAATGAATTTTGTGTTTTGATTCAGGCACTATCTCCAAGACATCTCATTATGTTCATAATAGTCATGTTTAAATATGTGAAAAGATGTCATATTGAGGAGGGGACAAGCTTGACCTGGAGACGAAAACAGTAGCAATTGATTCAAATTGCAGAAAAAAGATTGCATCTAAATTAGGAAAGATGTCCTGACAGTAAGAGCTGTTTGGCAATGGAATATGCTGCGTGGGAGTGTGATAGACTCTCCTTCGCCAGAGATTTTTCAGCAGAGGCTGGATGTTGGGAGTGCTTTGATTCTGTGTACCTACAGGGGTTGGACTGGATGGCCTCTGTGGTCTCTTTCCAACTCTATGATGCTCTATAAGCAGAAACACATTTAAAAATCTGGAAAAAAATTCCTCAAAATCCAGAGTCCTTCCACACTGCCATATAACCCAGAATATCAAGGCAGAAAATCCCACAATATCTGCTTTGAACTGGGTTATTCGAGTCCATACTGCCATATATTCTAGTTCAAAGCAGTTTATGTGTGATTTTATTCAGCAGAATGGAAGGAGCCCCAAACATTTCTGGTCACAAGCATTTTGGATAAGGAATAGTTAACCTGTATTTCTTCCAATATGTACAATGTTTTTGAGCATTGGGCTAGGATTCTGGAGATCAGGGCTCAATTCTCTGCTCAGCCATGGAAACCCACCAGGTGGCCTTGGGGAAGTCGCATACGCTCAGCCCCAGAAAACTGCATAATAGGGTCACTATCAGTTGGAAATTACTTTGGAGGCAATGAAAAAAAGGGTGGGACACCACCCTTTCAGAAAACACCTACAAGTAGTCCCTGAATTCCAAACACCCACTTACAAACAAACCATAGTTACAAAGGGAGGTGAGACAACAGGAAGTGAGAGGAATCTACCCTTAGAAAGGGAAATTCATTCTTGAAAGAGTTATCATGGGGAAAAGGTGTCTCCATTGAAGCTTCATCACCAATCTTTGCTTCCAGAAGTTAAATTTTTCAAAATCCAATAATCACAGGGACAGAAAGCAAGGTGAAATCTTCTGAACAGGGGCACAGGCAGCAAAACAAACACTACAAACACAACTATTCCAGCATTTTATATCCACATTTTGATTGGTTTACAGCTGGAATAATAAACTGATTGTATGGACAATTTAATCAACAGCTATTACTGATTTTATTTGCTTGTGTTAGTTGTATATGTTTGGTTTTATGTACATGTTTTATTGATCTTAATGTTGATGTATTGCATTTCATGTGTTATATGGCATCTTTGTGCACTATTTTGTAAGCCACCCCGAGTCCCTAAGGGAGATGGTGGCAGGGTATAAAGTTTAATCAGTTCACAAGCTGATTGGCCCTCCTACCCATAACCAAATATCTGGCTTTTGCACTTTACTATCAGACTTGCCCTTACAGTTGTATTGAACAAATTGACCTGGCCCTTCTAGTCCTAACTTAACTTCTGGCTCTTGAACTTTACTATTAGACCCGTCCTTGCAGTTGTATTGCACAAGCCCTTGCCTCACCCTTTTACTTCCGAACATATCCACTGTGCTCAGCTACTGGTTGCTGATAGTTAATGGTTTCTGCTGCCCTGGAGTCTAGGTCGCAGAACAATGGCTTCAAACTACAGGAAAGGCGATTCCACCTGAACATTAGGAAGAACTTCCTGACTGTGAGAGCTGTTCAGCAGTGGAACTCTCTGCCCCAGAGTGTGGTGGAGGCTCCTTCTTTGAAGGCTTTAAAGCAGAGATTGGATGGCCATCTATTGGGGATGCTTTGAATGCAATTTTCCTGCTTCTTGGCAGGGGGTTGGATTGGATGGCCCACAAAGTTTCTTCCAACTCAGTGGTTCTATGATTGTATGTTTTTATGATGTTTTGTATATGCATTTTATTGTGCTATATTTTAATTTTGTTGATTGGGCTTGGGCCCCTTGTAAGCCCTGTGAGTCCCTTCGAGGAGAGGGTGGTGGGATACAAGAATGAAGTTATTATATTATTAAATAACAAGCTGTCCCCTGTCACACATTGCTGTGGCCCAGTCTGTGTATATGTGTTTTGCATGTATATATATTTGTGTAGATGTGTATATATGCTTGTTTGCATGTGTGTGTGTGTGTGGTTTTGCACATGTGTTGTAATGTATTTTTGTTTTTTGGCTTTTAAAGTCTCTTCTGCTGTTTTTCAGTGTTTTTATGACTAATAGTCACTTATTGGCCTGATAGGTGTCTTGTGTCCAAATTTGGTATCAGGTCATCCAGTGGTTTTTGAGTTATGTCAATCCCACAAACAAACATTACATTTTTATTTATATTGATATTATTATTATTACAGGGATGTTGACCTTTCCCTATGCTATACAAAGCGATGGGTATATATATGGCTGGAGTTGTACTTAAAAATGTACCTGTTCCAAACAAATTCAACTTAAGAACAAACCTACAGAACCTATCCTGTTGGTAACTCGGGGACTGTCGAAGGTTTTCATAGCCAGAATCACTGGGTTGTTGTAGGTTTTTTAGAAGCATTCTCTCCTGACGTTTCATCTGCATCTGTGGCAAGCATCCTCACAACCTCTGAGGATGCTTGCCACAGATGCAGGCGAAACGTCAGGAGAGAATGCTTCTAGAACATGGCCATACAGCCCGAAAAACCTACAGCAACCCACTGCCTGTACCGTGTTTTCCATACAGTGATGGAGCTTCCCTTAAGCGGCGCTTTGTTTGTGTGCCCGGCTGGCGCCCTCTAGCGGCCAGAGCGGTCCCTCCCGGGCTCTCCTGAAAAAAAAAAGTTCCAGGAGGAAAGTTTGGGGAAAGTTTGGAAGGCGCTTCAAAGTGGCGTCTCTTCCTCCTCACCGCGCCCCCCCCCCTCTCACCCCGCGCCTTAAACGCGCTCTCCGCCCCAATCCCTTCTCCTCCCGGCTTTTTTTTTCCTGGCGGGCTGCGCGTGAAAAACTGACATGATGACATCCCCCCGCCAGTGCCCGCCTTCCCGGTGCCTGTTCAAATAGCAATGCCCTAAAAACCTCCGGCCGCCGAGCCCGGGATCCACACCACAGCCCTCATCCCGGGGAAAAGAAGGAAGGAAGGAAGGCAGGAAAGAAGGAAGAAGCCCCCTCCCCTCCCCCACATTTCGGACTCTTCGGGAGAGCCCCCTTGGCTGAGGATGGCGGAGGCCGGGGAGCCGCCGGGGGCCCCCCTTTAAGGCCTTTCTCTTCGGGGCCCGCGGGGCCAGAGGCGGACGGGAGCCTCCCCAGGATGCCGCCCCACCTGGCGCTGCTGCTGGGCTTGCTCTCGGCGGCACTGGGGCTGCTTTGGCCCGCGGCGGCGGCGGCAGTGGCGAGACCGGAGCCCAGCAGAAGGCGGCAGCAGCTCCAGCAGCTCTTGGACCCCGGGCGGTGCGAGTTGCCCCGAGCGGTGAGGAGGAGGAGGAGGAAGTGGAGGAGGAGGAGGAGGCCGGCTGGTTGGAGGGGAAACGCGGAGTGGACCGCCAGCTTGGGTGGGATGCCTTCCGCATTCGAGGGTGCCCCAGCCTTGCCCAGAGCCATGAATGAAGTGTGACAGCACTTGAACTGCCTTGGCTCAAACTCTCACTCGAAGCCCTAAGCTAAAGCGGAGTCAGAGCCCTTGGATGGCAAAAGCATGGCAGGGGGTTGGACTGGATGGCCTTTGGCGCCTCTTCTCTTTCTCCTAGGGTCCTTATATCCCAGAATATCCAGGCAGAAAACCCCACATTATCTGAGTGTGGACTCGGATAACACAGAACCCTTCCACACAGCCTCATAGCCCAGAATATCCAGGCAGAAAATCCTATAATATCTGAGGGTGGACTCAGATGACCCAGAGCCCTTCCACACAGCCTTATATCCCAGAATATCAAAGCAGAAAATCCCGCAATATCTGCTTTGAACTGGGTTATCTGAGTCCACACTCAGATAATGTGGGATTTTCTGCCTTGATATTCTGAGATAGAGGGCTGTGTGGAAGGGCCTCCAGATAACCCAGTTCAAAGCAGATATGTTGGGATTTTCTGCCTTGATATTCTGGGATATAGGGTTGTGTGGATGGCCCCTAATCTTAGGGTGTATGAATGAATGCAGTTTGACATGGCTTGAATCGCTTTGGCTCCACGGTGTGGAATCATTAGAGTTCCAGGGCTCTTCCACACAGCCCAATAACCCAGAATATCAAGGCAGAAAACCCCACATTATCTGAGTGTGGGCATATGGCCCTTCTACACAGCCCAATAACCCAGAATATCCAGACAGAAAATCCCACAATATCTGCTTTAAACTGGGTTAACTGAGTCCACACTCAGATATTGTGGGATTTCCTGCCTTGATATTCTGTGCTATATGGCTGTGTGGAAGGGCCTTCAGATGACCCAGTTCAAAGCAGATATTGTGGGATCTCTTGCCTTGATATTGTGGGATATAGGGCTGTGGTGAAGGGCCCCCACTTTGCACTCTCGGGCAGAGAAGGCTGAGAGGAACGCTCTCAGGATGCCATGGCAATTATAAAGCGGTGTCCAACCGCATTCATTCCACAGTCTCGATGTGGGTCTCTCCCTAAGGTTGGGAGAGCCCACCAGGGCCCTGCAGGCCAACCCCCAAGGCGAGTCCTTTCAAAGAGAGCGGCCCCTCAAAGTGGGAATGGTCTGAAGTTGTCGCTCCACATCTGAGGCATCCCCTTCCTCTGCCACTCAAGCTGGCAGGTTCTCAATTGGAAGGGCAAAGGCACCTTCCGGGGATTGGGCACGGGAAAACTATATCTCCCAGAAGGATTCTCCCGAGGCAGCCTTGCCCGTCGCGGGGATTTGGGAAAGAGAGCTCCTTTTGCACTTATGCCCAGAATACCCGGTCGGGTCAGCAGAAATTTGGGGGGGGGGGGGGGGATGTTATTTTGTAGATCAGCAGGGCTTGGGGAAGGTTAGTCCTTTTAAAAGGCAATTTTCTGAATCACCTTTAGAATCCCTTCCAGCTTTTGCATTGCAACTTCGCAAATCCCCAGCCAGATCAGCAGGGTTAGGAAAGTTAGTTAGCTTCCACTACAGCTCCCAGAATTCCCCCAGCTCTGGGAAATGCAGTTATTTTGGACTACAACTCCCCGGCCAGATCAGCAAAGCTGTAGAAAAGCCAGTCCAGCTGGGAGACTGTATGAAAGAGCTATAGCTCAAAAAGATTAACTTTCCCAAAACCCTGCAGAACTTCCCCAAGACCAAGGCTTGGTACTCCATTGAAACCATGGGATGTGTAAAGTCAGGAGGGATAGCATCAGGTGCATAATTCGGATGGAAAGGGGACCCATCTTATTTTTGCTTCCTAGGTTGCATCTACACTGCAAAATTAATTCATGCTGATGCCATTTTAACAGCCAGGGCTCCGTGCTATGGAATCACAGGAGTTGTAGTTTTGCAAGGTCAGGAGTCTGCTGCCAAAGAGTGTTGGTGCCCCACCAAGCTACAACTCTCAGGCTTCTGCAGCATTGAGCCATGGCAGTTAAAGTGGTGTCAAACTGAATTAATTCTACAGTGTGGATGCACCCCAGTCTTCCAAAACTTCCACCCTGCTTTGTGCATTCAAAATTAAAACGGCAATAGTGCTAGTATGGAGAGGCTGGGTCCCCTTCTCCAAAAAAAGGAAAAGAATAAAATTCCACATTATCTGCCTTGTACTAAAATATATGGCAGTGTGGACTCAGATATCCCAGTTCAAAGCAGATACTGTGGGATTTTCTGCCTTGATATTTTGGGTTATATGGTTGTGTGGAATGGCCCTCAGTCTTTTTGTCTCTTCTCTCATTTCCTCAATAACAGTGGAGCCCACGTGGTAATTTCTATAGAAATATCAACCTTGCGCTTCAAGAAGTCAAACATAATTTTGAAAAAAAAAAACCCTCAGACTTTATTGCTGTCCTTTTTAGAGAACTGAAAACAGCATTAACTTGCTTGTGCAACCTGATTTCTCTGATATTTATCAACTTTTCTATCCCCATCAATTCCTTCCTATTCCATGAAAGTAGAATCTTTAGACAAACACAAAGTTCCTATTTTGTGTATTCATTAGCCATTCCTTTAACTGCATTTGAAGAAAAAGCCTTGGTATTTAGAAGAGCTAGATATACTACACTGCCTAGTAGTTATGTTAAGCTCAATGGAACTGTGGTTGCCTTCCTGGGTACATTTACTTGGGAGTAAAGTCAGGTAAGAAAAATATACTTCAGAACATGCATTTGTAAGACAGACCTTTGTGTGTCTCCAAATCATTTCTGATGTAGAACAACTCTATGGTGAATCTATAACAGATTGTAATTGGCAACAGTGTGACTTGCTGAACATTATTCAATGGATTTCCATGCAGAGTGAGGATTTAAAGTCTGATTTCCAGAGTTGTAGGCTGGGTCTACACTGCCCTATATTGCAGGATCTGATCCCAGATTATCAATTTATCCCAGATTATCTGGCAGTGTAGACTCATATAATCCAGTTCAAATCTGGTAATCTGGGATCAGATCCTGAGATATAGGGCAGTGTAGATCCAGCCACAGTCCAGTGCTCAAACCACTACACTGCACTGTTTCTAAGAAAAAGCTTTAGATACTTCAGGTAATTACATGTGTGATACATGAGAGCAAATGAGCCATGGGATTACCCGTGGGAAATTGTGCAGGAAATGAGCTGCGTCCACCTGTATGCTGCATATTTGGTACAAATTCCAACTATATTTTGTATGTTATGTGTGTTTGTGTGCTTATGGTCAAACATAGATTAAAACAGTGGTTCCCAACCTTTTTTTGACTAGGGACCACGACCACGGACCACTCACCAACATTACTACCAAAAGGGTTACAAATCAGTTTTTGGTCAACTGTAGATTCAGTTTGGGGTGCTGATTTGGAAAATTGCATTGGATAGACAACATCAGCTCTAGTTTCTGATACTGAACATATGCCATGGTCAGCAACAGGGAAGGAATGGCAGGTGGCATGAAAGGAACAGAAATAAAATACATAAAATAAGGAAATAAAGAAGGAGGAGGCTTGCGGATCAGATTTTCATCCTCGTAGCCCACTGGTGGTCCGTGGCCCACAGGTTAAGAACCACTGGATTAGAAGAACAAAATGTATGACCTTGTAGGAAAATCATATGTTTCAATAAAACATGCATAGCAACATGTAAATCCCTTTCCCCCTTACATCTTCATCATCATCCTGTTGTTGTGTCCATTACAGCCAGCTTTCCTGCCTTGAGAAGATTTATTCAAAAGGGGTTCACCTTAAACTGAGAAAGTGCAGTTTGTCCAAGATCACTGAATGAACTTTCATCAGCAAGTGGGAATTGGAACCTTAGTGTCTCGGCATCTTAGAGTGTTTCTACACTGTAGAATTTAGCACTTCAATTGCCATGCTTCGATGCTATGGATTCATTGGAGTTGTAGTTTGGTGTAGTCTTTGACAGTGAAGGCTATAATCCTTGAAAAAGTACAACTCCCTTTATTCCATACCATTGACCCGTGTTAAAGTGGTATGAAACTGCATCCATTCTACAGTATAGATCAGTGGTTCCCAACCTTTTATTGACCAGGGACCACTTGACCCAGGACCACTTTAACCAGGGACCACTCTCCAACATTAGTACCAAAAGGGTTATGAATCAGTTTTTGGTCAACTTTAGATTTGGTGTGGTTATTTGGGGTACTGATTCAGAATCAGTACCCGAAATAGACCACATTGGATAGACCACATCAGCTCTAGTTTCTGATACAGAACATATGCCATCCAGTAATTGCCATTTCCTCGCCCACAGAGAACCATATTTAATAATCTAGAGCTGATATGATAGTAGTAATATTTTGTGGGTAGTCAGCCTCTCCCCTCCAACATCCCTGTTGCCTTGGCACTATAAAAGGGTTTCGGGAGACCAGTCACTCTCATTGCCACATGGTTTTGAGGCAATAGTGTAGTAATGGTGAGGCTGCGGACCATTTTTTGTCCTTGTGGATCACTGGTGGTCCACGTACCACAGGTTCGGAACCACTGGTGTAAATGCATCCTAAGTACAGCATTCAAACCACAATACCACATTGGCCATCACATTATTATTATACATATATGAATACCAACATAATAATTTATTTTGCCTTTGTGGTGATTGCTACTGTAGTATAATATAATACCTATAATTCCAGGCTATAGCCTGTGGTTCCATGCTATAATGGCTTTTAAACAAGTTTTCTCCTAGCTGTACCACTTTTTAAACTGCAAGAACTGTGCAATGAGTATTACAAGATAACTTATCAGAGCTGAGTGTTTGTCCCTATTTGGTCTTGATATTATCTTTCTAGAGTGTCTGGTTTCTGCTTGGTGAATCACAGATTAAAAAAACTGAATCCACAAACTATTTAATCCATGCTGGAATAGTTGCATGGATTTCTGTTGAAGAATTCCCGAGTAGATGAGCTGCAGTTCAGTTTTTTTAAAAAAATCCTCACACATGTACCATCTATAGGTCTGCATTGAGCCTAGAAATGTTTATATTAATATCAACAGTATTTGCTTTGATGTCGGTCTGGTTAGGAATAGGGAGCATGTTTGGGAAAAGGATGGTTTGAAAATTGCTTTGCAGACTTACTTTAAATTAAATGATAAATGTAAGCTTGATCTACACACACGATTCCTGTCCGTGTTACTTTTTACTTTTTTCATTTAGCTGTTCCCAGTGGTTATGATGGCTAGGAGATTCTGAGTGCTTCAGTCCAAAAGCCCCTTCTCTCTGCTGCTAAATCTCTTGCTAATCTTGAATATATTTCTCTTAGCTGAAGTTACTTTCTTGGTTCTTTTTTTTTCTAGCAAAAAGAATTGAACTCTTTCCTCTGGACAATCCGGAGAGACCCTCCTGCCTATCTCTTTGGTACCATCCATGTGCCTTACACTCGTGTGTGGGACTTTATCCCAGAGAACTCCAAGGCTGCTTTTCAGACCAGCTCCAGTGTGTACTTTGAGTTGGATCTCACTGACCCTTACACCATCTCTGGCCTGGCCAGCTGCCAGCTGCTGCCTCACGGGGAGAACTTGCAAAATGTGCTTCCCCGGGACCTTTATCACCGGCTCAAGCGCCACCTTGAGTATGTCAAGTTGATGCTGCCCCACTGGATGACCCCAGACCAAAGGGGCAAAGGGCTTTATGCTGATTACCTCTTCAATGCTATTGCTGGAAACTGGGAACGCAAGCGTCCTGTCTGGGTGATGCTGATGGTCAACTCTCTCACTGAAACGGACATCCGCTCTCGGGGTGTTCCTGTACTGGACCTCTATTTGGCTCAGGAAGCAGAGAGGATGAAGAAAAGGACAGGAGCTGTGGAGAGAGTGGAAGAGCAATGCCATCCTCTGAATGGGCTGAACTTCTCCCAGGTAAGAAGGAGCAAACCACACATGTACATTCAAACCTTAAAGACAAGTTGCTTCCTTTAAGAAAACAACAATCCTAACCTGTATGAGGCTGAGCTAGCCAGAACCTCAGAGTCCAAACCATTGTGTGTCTTAGGTTAAAGCAGTATTTCCCAATCTCTAGTCTTCCAGGTGTGATGTCTGGGAGTTTGAGAAACACTGGTCTAAAGTTTCTTTGCATCTACCAATAGATCCTTTCTATAAAACTAGTTTTAATAGGACCACAGCAAGTGAACTCTCATTTCTGACAGTATCCCGTACACATATTAAACACTGAACTTGTTCAAGTTACTTTCTTGCACTATAATTTCCAGAATTCTTCAGTAAACACAGTCTGTGACCCTGTTGACAGTGAGGTTTTGACCATTACAGTCCAGAAAAGAACTTTTCCAATCTCTCTCACACCCAGATACACAAGATCAAGAAACAAGGGGGTGTGTTTTGTGGTCAAATGATTTAGAACACAAGGAAGATCATAAACAGGGGGTCTCCCTGGATTGTCAAGAGGAAGCTCAGCTGCTTTGAGTCTCTTTGTGAAGAGAAAAAGTAGGGTATTAATTACCAACAACAACAACAACAACAACAACAACAACAACAATAGATCAACAGTGGTACTTTAAAAATTGAGTCCATAACTCACATGCATATGCTCCCTAAAATTCAGAGCAAGTGACTTAGGGAACAGTGTCAATGCTGTAGTGTGTTGTTTTTAGGACATAAATTTCAGGGCTTCTCTGCTTAAAAGAGTAGTTTATGTTTTTTTCCCTTTAAAAGCTTTTGCCCTATTGTTGCCTGGCTGCACAGTATTGACCACATCCTTATGTGGCTCAGCCACAAATATTCTGGTTTTGATCTGTGAAATGTTGGAGGGTATGGGACTACATAAGGGCATGCATTGTGCTGGTTAACTAATTTGCCTGTTGTTTGTTATCACATTAACATATGAGGTTTTCAAATCAAGCTTGTCCCTTGTTTACAGCCACATTGACACTCTTTGCTTTTACAGACTATGCATGTATCAGTTGATTTAGGTAATGGGCTTCAGATGCTTTTCTGAAAAATAAATTGTCTGAGTTGTTTTCGATAGAACAAGTGTTTTTCATTAACAATCTCCAAAATATCACCTGTGAAAATATGTAATTAGTTGATAGGCCTGCCAAAAATAGATGGCTGGATTGGAATGAAATGGGAAAAACATGCTAGCAGAAACATGATTTACTAGCACTAAGTATCCAATTTGCTTGTTTGTAGAAACAACTTCACCCCTTTTACAGTCCCAACAAAAATGCAATGTGTGAGAAAAGGCCCAGGGCGTTCTCTAGAGAATCTTATAATCATATTATACACAAAGGGAGTGGGAGAGTTTTAGCCTTTCAGATGTTGTTGCACCATGGCTCCCATCATCCTTGACCCTGCTGGTTGTAACTAATGGAAACTAGAGTTCAGCATGACCACTCAGTTCTCCACTTTGCGGAGTGCTCTTGATCAATGGCTTTCAACCTTTGGTCCTCTAGCTGTTTTGGATTTCAGCTCCCAGAATTCCTAAATATTGGCCATAGTTGCTGGATCTCTACAAACCAAAGTCTGGAACATCTGGAGGATCAAAGTTTGAGAACCACTGCTTTAAACATTCTCTTTCCAAATGTGATTCAACTCCAGACAGGGATATTTGTAACAAATAAGCACACAGTTTATCTCATCTGTGCAGACACATTCTTTGCAAATGTAAGCAGATAATTATTTATCATCAAATCCTAATGCTTGCTTTATTAGGAAATACTTTCATAAGATTTTACTAGATCATATGTTGGACCAATTCAGATCATTTAACAAATTTCTTACCTGGGTGGCAGTTGAAATAATAAAAATAGTTAAAGTCGAGGTTTCCAGTTTATTAACAATTTCTTTATCATTTAAGGAGCCCTGTTAATTAGCAGGCAAACCTAAATACCCTAAAGGCAAGTGTAAATACCCATCTGATTTTGGAAGCTAAGCAGGTCAGCCCTGCTTAGTACTTGACTGAGAGACTGCCAAGGAACAGTAGATGCTGCCGGCTATATTTCAGAGGAAGGAACTGGCAAAACCTCCTGAGTATTTCTTACCTAAGAAAACACCATGACATTAATGAAGTCATCATAAGTTGACAAGTGACTTGAAGTCACACACATTAATTAGCCGGCTAGCAAAATTATATTCTGGATATTTTAAACAGTAAAAATATTACAAATCTTAATAACTTCAGTCATATATAACTACTGAGTATATCATTCATTGAAATTAAAATCCAAAATGTAAAAGCTACTTTCAAAATCTAATAAAATAGTTAACAGTAAATTCAGTAAATATTTTTCAACTTATTCATTTGTAAAGTGAGTGAGTAGAAGCAAGGTTTTCTTTATTTATTTGTAGGTTGGACAAAGTCTCTGCTATACAGCTTTCTCATTTTCCAAAGAGTTAAATGTCAGTTTCTGACATCAACTGCCTTCTACTTTAAAAGATGTTTATAATAATTAGCCAAAAACAAAATGTGCCTTGGATGACATTGAGGCTCTGCTGGTCAAATAGTACTTAAAATAAAGCTTAATGTACTTTGGGAAGCCTTTCAAATGTAAATTATCCTATACATTTTCATTGCTGTAAGTGGAGATTTTTTTTGTTTTTTTTTAAAAAGTTCTCTTGGGATAGGAAGTAATACTGATATTTTTCTTTAGTCCCGATTTTAACTCTGCCAGTAACAACCCTTTTAATATTTATATCTGCTTTTCTGCATAAGAAAGCAAAAAAGGATGAAAGATTATATGGCCAAGCCATTAGTTCAAAATGTTTGTTTAAGAAAGTGGAATGATCTTTGCTATATGTGGATATTTCCAGAATTTATCTGTCAAGTCTGAAATATTTGTTCAGAAGGTGTTTGTCAAAAAATCTATACCAGGTCTTAGAAATGCTTCTTTTAGACTTTAACATCCAGAATTCTGCATCCATCTCAAGTAAACACTGGCTGGAGTATTCTGGGAGTATTCTGCACTAAATGGCATTTGATGACTATATGATATGTTTCTATTTCTTATGTATCCTGATGGAAGAAGTGGAAGAAGTCAGCAAAATATAGGTTATAAATCATATTTGATTTAAAAATTTGGTTCTTTTAAAAATTCTGAGTCAAGAGAGGAAGAAATAAAGCACACATAACTAGCTGCTTCTTTTTTGTGCTTTCTAAGAACTGGCCAAACTTGGCACCTGGTAACTTCTTCAAAGAGAGCAATTTGTAATGTTACCATTCTGTCTAGCAATCCCATTGCTTAGTGTATTGTGGCCTCAGTTGAAAGGAGAGGATTACAATGAACCAGATTTCCTTTCTTAATGCTGAACTTTGGAACTTGTCCTAAAAAACATATAATTAGTGGTATTAATGATGGAAATGAGAAATTGACCAGAGTTTGTATTCCAGTGGTACTTTTCAGCTGGTGGGAACATCTGTGATCATTTATAGCCCTGAATCTGTTTCGGGCATCCCTAGAGCTCTTTTTAACCAGCTTTCAGCATTAGTTTAATTGTAGTCTATAATTTGAACAGTTTGGAAACTGCATCCTAATACGAATGCTATACTGAAACATCCTTACAATGTGTCCCCCCAGTCAATTTAAAATTATTTGTCAGGGAAATTAAGTGGGGGTTTTTCTCGTTTTCCATCTCAGAGTGGTTATACTTTAATTAACATTTCTTCAGTTTACATGCTACTGAAAATTTAAATAAGGCTTACACATCTCCATTTAGCAGATGATGACTTTTTAATGATTTTGATTTAAAAGGTGAATATGTTTGAAAGACAGAAGAGAAAGCTGTAAAGGTCCAATCCAGAATTAGCTGCGTTGTTTCAACCTTATATGTTCAAATACTGTATCAGTTCTCAAAATGGTATCTAGAATGTGCTTTCAACCCTTTACACATTTACTTTTAATTTCAACAAAGCATGCACACAAATTAATCTTCCGTTGACCTAAAACATAAGTGAATGGAGTCTAGGCTACTTTCGGCAATAAACATATGTGGTCCATCCACTAAAGACAGAAACAAAAAGTGAGATGGAGTCAGATACAAAGGGATGGATTGGGATGGAAACCATTATCTATTCTATCTTATGAATCATAATCTAAAGTGTATCCCCACTACACTTTAGATACACCAAATTATACTACTTTGGTTACTTTAATTATGATAACTTCATCCTACTGAATTCTGGGATTTGGAATTTTATGAGGTACTTAGAATTTCAGAGTATTTTATAGTTGTAGGTCATGAGAATGGACTATCAAATGTAGATTCAAATTAGAAACCCAAGGAGTCTACTGGATGGAGCCATAGCAATTAAAATGGCATCAAATTCTATAATTGTGGATACAGGTCTAAAGTGATCTGGAAATACAATACAAAATCTACATCTGTATCACCAGAGCTTTGAAACATTTCTTCTTTGAGTGTCAGCTTCCATAATCCATCAGCTAATAGTTATGCTGCCTAGGATATTCTATTTGACAATTCTGGTATACAAAAGTATTTTTTCTATTAAGGATCAGGTACATTCAAATTGATTTTAAAGCAAAGTTCTTAATTTTGGCAGCAGAGCTGCACAAATTATTATTATTATTATTATTAAACTTTATTTGTACCCCGCTAGCATCTCCTGAAGGACTCAATGCGGCTTACAAAGGCCAAGGCCTCAACACAACAACAGCAAACAATAACAATATGATACAAAGCAAAAATTAAACATAAGCAATGATAAAACATTACACTATTACACAGTAAAAAGCAGGGCCGGGCTAATGATGGGTACAGATTAAAAAGTGCTGGATGTGATGGTGGTATATTGCAATTCTGGGCAAGTGCAATGTGCAGAGAGTCTTAACTCTAATAAAGTGCTTCTGGGACATAGTGCTGGGGGTTATCCTATTCTGGAAAGGCACATCGGAATAGCCAGGTCTTCAAGTTCTTCCTAAAGACTGCCAACGTGGGTGCTAGTCTAATGTCTTTGGGGAGGGTGTTCCAGAGTCGGGGGACAACCACAGCGAAGGCCCTGTCCCTCGTCCCCACTAAACGCGCCTGTGACGCAGGTGGGATCGCGAGCAGGGCCTCTCCGGATGAACGAAGGGAGCACGTGGGTTCATAAACGGAGATGCGGTCACGCAGGTAGGCAGGTCCCAAACTGTTCAGGGCTTGGGTTCGGTAGGTAAACAGCAGCCAAGAGAGCTCCTTAAACAGGAGGGTTGACCTCTCTCTGTAAGGAGCACCAGTTAACATCCTGGCCACCGCCCATTGGACCAGTTGGAATTTCCGAGCCATTTTCAAGGGCAGCCCCACATAGAGCGCATTACAGTAATCCAATCTAGAGGTGACCAAGGCATGGACCACCCCGGCCAAATCAACCTTTGCGAGGTACGGTTGCAGCTGGCGCACGTCTTAGTTGTGCAAAAGCCCTCCCGGACACCGCCGACGCCTAAGCCTCAAGCGTAAGTGATGAATCCAAGAGGACTCCCAAGCTGTGGACCTGTGACTTCAGGGGGAGTGTAACCCCGTCCAGCACAAAACCTGTGTTCAAAAACAACTCAACAATCTAGATTCTGTTACACCTGGGAAACAATGACACTGAAACATGAAAGAAGTAGTAAGTTTGGTGAAGATAAGGTGTTACAATAGGTACATGCAGGTCATTGTTGCTATTGTTCACCTTTTGTGAGTCAGAAAGGGTTGCCAAGATACAGCAAACTACCCAGGGAATCTCTTTGTGATTAAGTTCAAATTGATCATTTTGAGTTTCTGATTGATCTCCCCAGCCTTGGCCTAAAATTTGCTCTAGAATCACCATATGACAAAGAGGGCAGGGGTCCTGTGTTTTAAATAGCTATGTATATAGAATGCCAAAAGGTAAAGCTTGTATGGCAGCCTATGTATGTCTCTATGTGCATGTGTCTTCAGGTCACCTGTTGACCTATGGTGACCACATAAATTTCATATGCTTTATAAAATTTTCTTAAGCAAGAAATGCTTAGATGTATTTTTGCCAGTTGCTTCCTCCAAAATATAGCCTATAGCACACATTATTCATTGACTGTCTCCCATCCAAGTACTATAAACAGAGCATACCCTGCTTAGCTTTTAAGAACGGATGGGTATCTGTTGCCTTTAAGATATTTAGGCCATGTTACTGTGTCTATGACAACTGTAAATAGGTGTTCTGACCAATAATTAAAGGCACAAAAATCTTTTCTAATGTAGCCACACAACTTCCCTGGGAGGTGGATATCTATGTAGTTTGTGACTCATCAAGTCAAATACAGACCTTCTAGATCAGGGTTTCTCAGTCAGGGTTTTCTGGAATCTTAGGGTTTTAAGAGATGTCACTAGGGGTTCGTTGAGCTCTCATGATTATAAAAAAACACTTTTTTAGAACTGTAGAGATAACATTAATATTTTATTAAATTTCTGAAACCTGAAATTTCTTTCTAGGGTTTCTCCACAGTAAAAAAAATTGAGAAAGGCTGTGCTGGTTGTTTGAAATATGCCCCCATTTCCTTTCTTTGTCACCCCACTTACTTGAATGACTGCCATATGCTGCTGATGGTGTGTATTTAGATTGATTGGTTGCAAGTTCTGTTACCTGCATGTGACATAAGACAACATACAATATTTTTCTAAAGTGCATCTACAGTCCATTAATTACTTACTTTAAAGATAGCCCTTTTGCCAGCACACCGTGTATTACATTCTTGCTTGGAGCAGCTCATCCTGTTAAAATATACTAGTTTGATTCAAACACTGCAGTTTTATACTCAATTTCCTGAGAATGACTCCCAAAAAGGTATTTATTTATGTGAAAACATATTCTGAGAAGTTTATTATCTTTAGTCTAAATAAGATCTTAGAAAAGTTGCTGTTCCTACACCTCCCTCCTCAACCCTCCTGCGTGTTTATTCCAAGCTATCTTTTATAATAACTTTATTTGTAACCCGCTCTATCTCCCCAGGAACTTTCAGCTCCTGTGATTAAGGATGAAGTGTTTAGGTGCTTTCAGAAGGGAAGTTTTTGCTAGCTTCACCTATGGTACTGTTATGTTGTTTTTGTTGTGTGCCTTCAAGTCATTTCCGACTTTCTGCGACCCTAAGGTGAACCTTTCATCAGGGTTTCTTGGCAAGGTTTGCTCAGAGAGGATTTGCCTTTGCCTCCTTTTGAGGATAAGAAAGTTTGGCATGCCCAAGGACACCCAGGAAGTTTCCATGGCTAAGTAGGAATTTGAACCCTGATCTTCAGAGTCAGAGTCCAAACTGATTGAGGATGCCTTCAAATACAGTGTCCTCTGACTGTGCTTCAAGCAGAGATGGACTTGATGCTCTGTAAATTAGGAGAAATGACTATCCTAGTAAGTTATGACATATATAGTTTTCACTTTTTTAGGATTTATGTATTTTTTTTCAGCTTCACATTAGTATTACCATTGGTTAGGGGCTTCATAGCAGTTTCTGAAGCAGTGCAGACAGTAGGAAAGCCATAAGAGCAAAAGGGTTAATGTGTGTATTCCTCAATGCCACTGTGTATATGTGCCTTCAACTTACCTGCCAACGTATCATTACCTCGTGAATTTTCTAAGGTTTTCTTAAGCAAAAGCTATTTAGATATACTTTTGCCAGTTCTTTCTTCTGAAATATTGGGTGCATCTGCACTGAAGAATTAAGGCAGCTGTGTCATGAATCTCTAGTTTCACTTCTGTAAACAAAATAAAGAAAACCAAACCTTGGATTGAAGTGCCTTAATTACAAAGAAACATGGATTCCTATGTTAGCTTGAAACTGTTAGGCCTTTCTCCATCCTGTAGAACCCAGAAACTTTGTTTAAACATGTAGTCTCTGTTCTCACTTTATCTTATTTTATTTCCCTCTGGTTTTCACTTTGCTGCTTCTTTCATCTCATATCACTAACTCTTTGTATGCATCCTTAATCCTCCTGCAGTTGGAGGCTAAGCCTTTTAGCCCCTTGCTACATTTTTCAAAAAGTTGCCTTGCTGAGGACTTGACATTAGCATCGTGATTTTTAAGTCTGTCCATTGAATCTCTCTCCATAGGGAACACAGTTCTTTTTGCCCCTTCAGCGGGAAATAACCCTGTTTTAGATTGAATGAGGAGAAACAAAGAGCCCTACCTAGCCTTTTTTTAAAAAAGCCATGAATTTGATTAGCTAGATTGTATTATGCAACTGATGATGGAATAAATGCAGAGGCCCACAGATATCAAAGTGGAATGGATCAGATTGGGATAACCTCAGAAAAAAAGTATCTGACCTGCTGCACCCTGGACTTCACACTTAGCCACTCATTCCCCTGTCTTCCCTCTTTTCTGTTGGATAGACAAATAAACATTGTTGTCCTGCTTTCCCCCCACTTGTTTCCCTCAGCATGAAGTAGCAGAAGTGACTTTGTTAACAATGTCTGTCTTCATTTCCCAGCTCCTGCTGTTCTATCAAATCCTGAGACATGGCAGCTCTGATTATGCTATTGATAGAATTACAGAGACTACAAGTGGTCTTTAATGAAAGGTTGATGGGTGGCCCAACTTCTTTGGTCCCTGACAGATATCTGCTCTCGCTAAGCTGATCTTTCTGTAGCAGAACAGCAGGAAGCATTAATATATGCTCAGGACCATATTTATATATTTGGCTTTCTCTCCTTTTCCCTTTCTGTATCCTTTTCAAAAGGCTTAATGAAGTGTGCAGAAAGGTAGCTATATCTGTAGTTTGTAAATGGTATCGACTGAATCAACCAAGGCTATCAATTAAGACTGTTGATATCACTGGAATCTGAACTAAATTGAAGCATATTTAGCAAGAGACTGGAACAGAGGTAACTGGTGGCTTCCATGTTGGCATGACAAAGGCTGTCCTTCAGACTTTATTCTGAACTTTAAAGGAGCTGTCTAATATACTGAACCTAGGATGTTGAACCCACCAGCCACCACTGGCTAAGGAGAGCAGTTTAATGTTGAGGACAGCAACCTAGAATTGCATGTGCTCGTTCAGTGAGAACAGTCATGTTTAAAATATATTTATCCTTCATGAGCAGTGATAGCGCATGCATATATATATATATATATATATATAGAAAGAGAGAGAGCGAGAGCGCATGACACTCATATTCCATATTTCATGAGACAATTAGAGATTTCTCACATTCCACATGTCTTTCCAATAACTGCTATTAATAAAGTAATCAGAAATGTTCATTCATGCATATCCAGAGAGAGCATTTCATGTCTCAATTGTCTTCCTGCTCAATGAAGACTGAATTTACTTGGTTGAAAAACTGACCAAAGTTTAATGTTAGTCAAGAAAGGATTTTTGATCAAGATAACTATAATTCAACCCAAGCACTAGATATGTTTCTCAGTTAGGTCTGGATCTACACTACCATATAATCCAGTTTCAGAATGCAGATTAACTGCATTTAACTGGATTATATGGCATTGTAGACCCATATAATCCAGTTCAATGCAGTTAATTTGCATTCCGAAACTGGATTATATGCCAGCCCAAGTTATGATTATTGACAAAATGCATAGCTGTATAGATCCTCTGGGAGTGCAATGTTTCTCATTGGATTCCAACTTCTGGGATATTCTCACGTCACATAATAAATTATATTTGTACCTCTTTATTGTAGTCCAAAGAATGTTTGTCTTAGGATAGTTTAAAGATTAACACATTTATTTTGGCAAAAATATGTGTATGTTTTGAACTATATGCTGATGTCATATAGAAAAGTATACTCTGAAATTATAGCTTGCTCAGTCTTGGTTGTTGTGTGTCTTGAAATTATTTTTGACTTATGGTGACCCTAGAGTGACTGCATCTTTCTTGGCAAGATTTCTTCAGAAAAGATTTGCCTTTTGGTCTTGTGAGCCTGAGAGAGTGTGATTCATACCCTGTTGATTTTCAGAGTAATAATACAACATAGCTGTCACTGTATTGCCATAAGTCCTACCAATATATGTATACCATTTGGTGCAGTAGCAGACAGGTCTACTCTAAAGTCTGTTCTGTTGGAATCAGTGGGACTTACTCTCAGCAATAGTGTAAGAAATATCATCCTAAGTCTCTTCTCCTCCTATCTATAAGAGGGAGGGCATCCTTGGCCTCAAAAAGGTGTCATGCCTATAAATGCATCACAGGCAGGGAAGCTGTCTGATAACAAGGTGATAGAGCTTTTATGAACTTCTGACATAGAAAGAGTTTGACTTTCAAACAGGATGTTTGCTGTGAGGAATTTATTTTATGTTTGCTCTTTAGGAACAACAAGAAAAGAGAACAAAAATGGATGTTACAGTTACTTAAGACTGCTTATTATTCCTTGTTTACCTCTTCATATCTTTGCACTTAGAATTGTAAATTCTGAAATCAGAATCGAATTGTTTGAAAACTGTGTCATAAATTTAATACCGTTTATAACATTTCACTGTTAAAACATCTGTAGTCTTCTTCATTCATTAAATGTATTATTTAAAGTGATTCCAATAGATTTGGGGGAGGCACTTTTAGGTTAATAATAATGAAATGCACAATTCCTGTGAAGAGAATTGTACAGAGAGGCTTGTAGATATAGCTTATGACTTTGTGAAGAATAATAGAGTAACAAGAATGTGTGTGTCAGAGTATATTATTTCTATATTTACAGCTGTATATTTACATGCTCTGGTATTGCAGGCAATAATAGGAACCAAGCAATTGCATTATAATGGTCAAAATACAATTTTAGATCCATCTTTGAAACAGAAGAACATCAATGAATCAGTTGGAACCTGATGATTCAGCACTTATCTACGTTCAATTGGTTTAGTAGGTTTACTGTAGATGCCACTAACTAATGGAAACTTAAACCAACAAGCTCAGATGTTACCAATGTATGCTTTACTATTATTTCATTTGTCTAACTAATACTCTTTTACATATTCTTTCAACTTAATTAAATTGTCTCATATAAACAGCAAAAGCACTGATTGCTAACGTAAGCATTTATTCAATTTGACAGGTTATTATATTTCTTTGAATATTTTAATGGTCATAAATCGGTTGATTTGAATGCAAATGAAAAGCAATTTACATTGTCCCAACTTCTGCAGATATTTAAAGTTTTCACTTTTCCAGAATGCCCTGTCTGTATGAAAGTCTTACTTGACTTGAATATTTATTTTAACAGTAGCAACACATGTCCCCATCTAAGGTCACAGCAAAGAGGATGGGTGGGTTACTGTTTCAACACACCCCTCCCTCAAAAATTTTCAAGTTAAAAAACACACCTGGTTTACTCACACATTTTAACTGGTTAATGAAATTCCCTAAGTCTACAAGAAGCAAAAAATGAAGGTATGTTGATGTTGAAACTGCAGGAATAAGAAAATACTTTATAGGCTTTGTGAAGATAAGTGATATGATAGATGGAGGACTTGCAGGTATTATTTTGGAAAAAAATGGGAAAATTGGGCTGAACTTGCAGTACTTGTGTGGACAGGGTTTTGATGGAGCTGCTAAATGAGTGGTCATATTAGTGGTGCACAGGCAATTATATCTAGCCATAGCAAAGACTTGTGGTATCCAATGGCTGTCTGCATCCACTGCAGTGCTCACTCACTAAATCTAGCCTAAGGAAAGACTTGCAGCACTTCACCTGCTAGAAAATGCCTAGGAATGATATCATCTGTGTGCAATTTATTCACAGCATCATCCATCAGATGGGGACTGTTGAAGAAAAATATAAACGACTGTTTCCCTGCATCAAGAGCAAACAACCTTTTGCTGCTTTTTAAACCCATTTGGTTGAGCAACATGATGCAGTTCTACATTTTGTTGAATTGTACAGTGTGGTGGTGAGAACACTTGAAGAACTAAAAGAGAGTCCTCTATACAACAATGAGATTTTTTCCCCAAGCTGGACACCTTTTTTAGCTGTTCTGAATGCTGAATTTGTGGTAACCATACACATCCTAAGAAAGCTTCTGTCATCATTCTTTCAGCTTAGCAAAACATTACAAAGAGTAGATATGGAAATTTTCTATAGGCTGGAACATGTCAACAGTCTCTTAGAAAAAGCCAGAATCTGTGAAAGTATTTCAGGAGATCTTTGACAGAGCAAGATCAGTGGTGGAGTCTATGGGTGGAGAAGTTAGGATTCCTTACATCCGTTCATGGAAGACTTGTAAAAGCAACATCCAGGCAACTTCACAAACACCAATGGAATATTATAGCCCAAATGTGCACAACCCATTTCTGGACTTTTTCTGCAGTCAGCTTCAAGAAAGGTTTACAAGGTATAGGGAAGTACAGTAATACCTTGACTTAAGAGTTAATTCATTCCATGACTGAGCCCTTAATTCAAAATGTTCTTATCTCAAAGTGAATTTCCCATTGAAATGCTATTAATCTTTTCCCACCCCCCCCCCATTTTTGTTACATGGTCTTATATAAGAAAATGTACTTTATAAATTACAAATAATGATTAAATTCACATTGACGTGAAACAATAAAGAAGATCAATGTTAAAATGGTAGAAGCACAATAGCAAAGCAGACAGCAAACTTCCAAAGCAAACAAGAGCACAAGCCATGGAGACTGCTCCCATGAAGCCCTAAAGCTCTGTACTCTCATGCTATTGCTCCCTCTAGCACTAACTCTTAACTCAAAACAGTTCTTATATCAAAGCAAACCCAAAGTGACTGCTGCTACTTTTAAGTAGAGGTTCCATTGTAGTTCAGGAACTGCAAGTTCTCCTCCCTTTTAATTGTGGCCATTTAAAATACAACTTGAACAAGTGCACAGCGCTTTGCAATGAATGTCTTGAAGATACTGTCACACTGATGGAAACATTTGACCAGTGGTGTATAAAAGGGAAAAGATTACACCTGCAGCAAAACAATCAAAGGTACTGGAAGCATATCTTGTCTGTGATAGACAGTTTTGTCCCTCAAATCTGAAGAAAATTCAGATTTCTGCAATATTGCCAGTGTCAATAGCTACAATGAAAGGTCATTTTCAACTCTTAAAACATTTCAAAATATACATAAGAAGCACAGACTGAGTGGACTTACTCTTGAGTGCCCATGGAAGTTTATAGATGGTGCCTGATTCCTGTCAAAGCTTATTGACACAGTTTTCAAGTGTTTCCAACAGGCGTTGTGGTATTCTTTTGTAACTACTAAATTACTAAATTAGAGTAATTGTCTGGTTTTTTAGACTTTGAACTTTGTAGCTAAAATAGATATTTGATTTAATTAAGTCTATATAAACATATAGAATGAGTTAAAATTTAAATGATTTTGTGTAATAGACTTTACTCTTCATAATTTGCTTTAAAAATTGTTTCACCCCCCCCCCCCCTAGATTTTTTTTCTGAATGTGGGCCTGCCCCCTTCAGTATCTTAGTGACAGATATCCTGACAATGAATCTCCTCATCTATGCATGGCTGTGGTTTTGTAAACAGACCTGTAAGAATTTAGCTTACAGACTATTTTATTTCAGCAATACAATTTTGTGGACTATAAATAGGTTGTATCCTCAGAATTTGCAGAGTACAATTTTCCTTGTGGAAGAGCACATTTAATTATTTATTTTCTGAAGCCATCAAACAAACCAAGTCCTTTTTATTGCCCCAAAGTCTAAACATCGTTTGGAAAAATGGCACTTAATTGCTGGGTGACTATTGTGGTCTTTGCTGAAAACCAGCTTCCAGAAGTTGTTTCTGCATTGTGTTTGTTTCCCTGCTTCATAAATACAGTTGAAAGCTTTGAACAAGAGACATTTTTTATTCTTTTTTGCAAGACATAACCATTTTGAATTTCAGTCTTGGGCTTAAAATGGACTGTGCCAGGCTCCATAAACACCCTCCTATAATTTTTCAATTTTTTTGTAAATATGAATTTAGTTCAGTCTTACTACAAATAGACAATAAACTAAGATAGCAGGAAACTGGGAAAGAATAAGGAGAGATTACTTCTTGAGAAACCCCAGGATTATGCATACCGTTGCTTGAGCAACCCCAAAGGATATTGATAGCCATTGGTTTGTTTTCTGCAACCAAGCACATTTCATTTGCCTTTGATTTTTTTCACAGACATTTGCCTTTATAGGTGGTAACATGAGAATAGCAACGGAATATTTATTTTACATTAGGCGCACATAATGGTCTCACTATGCAGAGGATGCAAAGTCAGCAAAGGGAATAAGGGAAGCGAGAATAGAGAAACTGAGAATTTGCAGTTACTGGAAGGCCATGTAGGCCTGTTCAGCATCTAATTTACAGTTTTAAAAGATGAAGCAAATGAGTAATTTTTATCCCACCTAAGCATGCAAAATATTTTGACTTTAATAAACCCATCCAAGTTTGTAAGCGTTGACACATACATTGCTTTATCTTTTGTAGGCCACATTCCATCCCAATGGTGAAAAGTAATGTTGGCATGGAATCATCATTTTAATTGGATATAACATTTTAAATGTGATCAGATATATATATATATATATATATATATATATATATATATATATAAAGCAGCTTATTAAGACTAAGGCCCCTTCTACACTGCCAAATAATTTAGCTCATCAAAGCAGAAAATCCACATTATCTGATTTGAACAGGATTATCTTAGTCTATATAAGGCAATATAATCCAGTTAAAGCAGATAATGTGGATTCCCCCTGGTGACACAGTGGATTAAATCCCTGAGCTATTGAACTTGCTGACCAAAATGTTGGTGGTTCTAATCCAGGGAGCTGGGTGAGCTCCCGCTGTTTAGCCCAGTTTCTGCCAACCTAGCAGTTTGAAAACATGCAAATGTGAGTAGATCAATAGGTACAACTTCTGTGGGAAGGTAACGGCGCTCCATGCAGTCATGCTGGCCACATGACCTTGGAGGTGTCTATGGGCAACACCAGCTCTTTGGTTTAGAAATGGAGATGAGTACCACTCCCCAGAGTTGGACGCGACTAGACTTAATTTCAGGGGAAACCGTTAGCTTCACTATACAGCTGTGTAGAAGGGGGCCAAGTTTTCTTGACTGGTGCTTAGTCCTGGTACTTCTTTATGCATTTTATAGCAACAGACATAGTTTAAGATTCTTTAAGTTACAAGCAGTAATAGTTCAGGATTTTTCTTTTCTCAACACTATACAAACATGTTTTCTTTTTATTAATTATTTATTTATTTGTTTGTTTATTTACTATACTTATACCCCACCCTTCTCACCCTCCAAGGGGGACTCAGGGCAACTTACAAACTATGGCAATAATTCAATGCCAGATTCAGACAATAACAGTATCAGTAAAACACAATATTATAAAACTGTAATATATATATACATATCAATTAAAATAGTCTTTCAAACAATTTAAATATATCAAACATATCAAGCGTCTAGTACCAACTGGGCTTTGTAAAGAATTGATTTGCCGTTCTTCTGTCATACTTATGGGTCATATTAATCCCCAAAGGCTTGCTTAAATAGCCAGGTCTTAAGATTCTTCCTGAAGCTTAAGAGCAAGGAGGCTATTCTGATGTCCCTGGGGAGGAAGTTCCACAGACGTGAGGCTACCACCAAGAAGGCACTGTCTCTCGTCCACGCCAACAGCACCTGCAATGAGGGCAGGACCGAGAACAGGGCCTCCTCAGAAGATCTTAAAGGGAGATACATTCAGATCATAAAGCTGATCCATTTCCACATAATGTTTAATATTTTATCAATATTCCAGTTTTACATTAATTCTATATTTGTGGTCCAGCCAATCCTTGGAAGTTATATACCACATTTCCATCTCACCACCAGTTTAGTCTCTTCAAACCTGCCTAAATTATTTGGATTCAATTCAGTCAGGATTCAAACTGGATCTGGAATCTCCCCACTTAATACACTCAATCCCTGCAAGTTTTAGAATGGAAAAAAAAGAATGTATTGTAATGGAATCACTCAGATATAAATAGAGGCTTATCTCTCCCCCCCCCCCGCCCCGCCCCCCCCAACCACCACCACCCAATCTATGCTGCCTTGTCCCTTTTCCTATTGTATTTCTCTGTGCTGTTGTTTCCCCTTATGGCTCCTTCATTCCATCATGAAAATAACTACCAGTTCCTCATTATTGGCTTAGGCTGCTGGGTCAATACTGAAAAGGCATTGGTGGAAACCATTTCATCTTCATTTGGGAAGAATCAGTGCAATTTTCTGAGCCTTTCGGGGAACTTACACCTTTTTCATTTGGGTAAAATTCAAAGTTACAGCCATGTTAGTCTGGAATATCAGTATGCAAAGGGATCCTGTAGCATTTTAGAGACAGAGGGAAAGAAGTTGGTAGCATAAGCTTTCATATATTAACAGGCTTTATCCACACTGCAGAATTAGAGCAGTTTGACATACATTAACTACCATGGTTCAATGTTATGGAATTCTAGGATTTGTGGTTTTATGAGATATTTTTTTCTTTTCTGTCAGAGAGCTCTACAGGCACAATGAACTATAAATTCCAGAATTCCTTAGGTTGGGACAATGGCAATTGAAGTGGTGTCAAACTGCTTTGATTCTCCAATGTGGATGGTCTTGAAGTTGCTTCATTAGATGCAGAGCCAGCAGTTTTTCCATGATTCAATCAGCAAGAGGTAATCTATTATTCCTAGGCCTATTTTCTCTGAGGTTCCTACCAAGCGGAATTTTCATATCTCTTCAATCTTACATTTAAACTACTAAGGAGGCAAAAACATGAAAAACTATTCATTATGCTAAGAACTCCTCTTCCCTTTCTTCCCTAAAATATTAGTTAAAGAAAGCTGAGAAAAGGTAGTGTAATCCCTCATCTAGAAAATATATTGGTGGAAAACTTGGCTTCCAGTGATGTGTTATGTGTCAGACTTGTTCCAAAATACTGTCTGGTTCATACTGTGCTGTGCATTTAAAACAGTGACATTCTGCTGGCACAGGGAAATGTGAGTTCCAGTTATATTTTTCTTCAGTAGCTTCAATTCCTCAGCTATGAAACCCCCTCTTGAGCATTTTGATGCAAGCACAAGTGTATGGGGATTTGTTTGAACCTATTTCTGCATAAGTGACATCTTCTGCTAATGAAAACAGATATGCAAAAGCCATCTGGACTTGGAATGGGATCTGGATATCTAGATATATTTTCTCTACTCAATTCCCAATCAAAAGAGATCCCACATAAAGTGGTAACTGGTGTCTTTACATTCACTTCTCACTGTTTTGTAACGGTTACTACCTGGTTTACTGTTGTTCATTTGAACAGTAACTCTGCTTCTTCTGATTTGTTTATTTGGTGGAAGCATAGAGGTGGAAGTGACCTGAAACTCATCAACTTTTGGCAACATCAAGAGCTTTTGATTTCAATCTCTCTATAAACAAGAGCTGGATTGTTAATTTTAGTATATAGAAAACTCTTATGTGGTTGTAGTTGTGCTTCTCTCATTCAACAGATATACAGCCGGCCCTCCACATTTGAGAGCTTGATTTTTGCAGATTTGATTATTTGCAGATTTGATAAAAAGTGTTCTATCTACAAATCCTTAGGTGACTGGTTCTCAACCTGTGGGCCCCCAGGTGTTTTGGCCTACAATTCCCAGAAATCCAGTTTACTGGCTGTTAGGATTTCTAGGATTTGAAGGCCAAAACATCTGGGGACTCATAGGTTGAGAACCACTGCCCTAGATCCTCCAGTGCTGTTCTGTGGTCAACGTCTACTGCATGTTAATCTTAGAATCACACTGGAGTCCCTAGAAATTCCTGGGGCCCTTCCACACAGCCATATAATCCAGAATATTAGGCAAAAAAAATCCCACAGTATCTCCTTTGAACTGGGTTATCTGAGTCCACACCACCATACATTCCAGTTCAAAGCAGATAATATGTGATTTTATTCAGCCGTGTGGAAGGGGCCTTCTTTAGGAATCTCTGGGCCCTTCAAGTGCAATTCTTTGTTCAACTTCTGATGGGTTAATCATTGAGTCAGGCTAGAAGACTTAAACATTCCTAGAGAAGTAAAAAAAAAGTAAGTATTGATGTCTGTCCTTTTTCCATTTTTGTGCATATCCTGCACCCCTAACACCAGCGAATGTAGAGGATTGATTGTATTATTTGCGGAGCAGCTTTATGACAACTCTATGCCATTTTATATGTAGTAAGCCTACAATTATATATACTTTTTCATTTGTTCTCTTAAGTGCCTTAAGAATCACCTTTGTTCATGGAAGCTCTCATACGCAAAATCTTAGTAGCAAATAAACATAGATGGGTTCTAGAGATAGCCTTATATTAACCAGACCAAGGGAGGATAATTGGAGCTTCTAACAGCGGTTAGATATGTGTCTAGGAATGGCATTACAGTGGCTTAGAATGCCATTGTTTATAGGGGGGGGGGGGGGGGGGTTGAGAGATTGAAATGGAACTTGTCCATCAAAGACAAACTTGACAAAATATCATGGCAGGGGCAGGGTGGGAATGATTTATTGGTATTACCTAACAAATCTAAACCTAGTATCAATAAAAAACAGAAAGAAAGGGAAAAAAGAGGGAAGGGGGTAAAAAGTCCTGAAGTTTCATGGTGTTCAGCTCTTAATGCAGTTTTATTGACCTGACAGCATAAGAAAAAATGGTTTGGCTACCATTGGGAGATACAGGTTGTTGTCCCAGAGTAATGATATTTGAAATTAAGTCCCCTTCCACATAGCTGAATAAAATCCCACATTTTCTGCTTTGAACTGGAATATATGGCAGTGTAGACTCAGATAACCCAGTTCAAAGCAGATATTGTGGGATTTTCTGCCTTGATATTCTGGGTTATTTGACTGTGTGAAAGGGCCCTATATCCCAGGATCTGAACCCAGGTTTTCTGATTTAAAGTGGATTATATGAATCTGCACTGCTAGATAATCTGGGATAAATAGAAAACCTGGGATCAGATCCCGGAACATAGGGCCTGTCTGGAAGGGCTCTAAATGAGACTGTTTATTTCTTTTTGCACTTTAAAAAATTCTGAGTATAACATTCCTATGAACCATTTACAGAGTTTGTGTGTATATGTGTGTGTGTTATACACACACATGCACAAACAAATAGTAAAACAGTGATTTAATGGCATCTGCAAAACTGCTTTAAATGTTTAGTGTTAAGTAGCCGTCTCTATAGTTCTTTAAGTAGTGGTGAGATGTATAATTAAGCAGGCAAGGGATTGGGGAATAACCTCCAGTAAAGTCTAGTCTGAAAAAAGGATTGAAAGGGTCTCCACCACTTGGATTTGTGTGATGCTGTCTGGGATTAGCATTTCAGTTTTTGTGGTGCTGACTGTGTTGACTTTTTCTCCCTCCCTCCTTCTGTCTCTTTTCTTTCCCAGCTAATAGACTGAGTTCAAAATGAGTTTTTTCTTTATTAAATCAATTGATTTGGCTGTGAAAAGGGACACATTGCATGGGATATAACTCAGCCCCACTTTCAAAGCATTTATAACGTTTTTACTCAAGCAGTTTAGCAGGGTGTCCAGAGAGACCAGAGACTTATATGAATGCAGCTGAAACTCTGCTTCAAGAAATGTAATAATTTTAACTAGCTTCCCTACCAGCTGACATCTTTGTAATGGAACGGCCCATTCTGCCTTTTTCAAATGCTCTATTTATATCATAACATAAAGCACTTCTGAAAAACAATTATATGACTTTGACTGCTTGCTTGTATGCATTAATTTGGCTGGGAAAGTGGGGAATGGATGTTTAGATTCTGGAAAGAATTATGATCATTGAATTCTCAGAAAAAAATGGTAGATGTAAACTAGAAATTCTGCAAATCTACCTACAGGAATTTTTTGGGAAGATCTTTTTTATGTCATGTGAATTCTTTGCTCAGTCTGTGCAACTATTGAGCCCCTTTTGCAAAACTATGATGGTTTATGGATTGATACGTTTTCCCCCTCTATGACACCTAAGACACCGAATGACAAGATATTCAAGGGTTAACCTGAGGCAAAGAGAAATATGGTGCTTCCTTATACCTTCCATAATTAGAGAAATAGACTAAATTATCAGGCGAAATTCAGCACTGGTGATGGAACAGTATTTGCCACTATACACAAGGACAAGAAATTAATTGAAGTGGAGGTAAAGGGTACAAGAGGAATCTGTCACATGAGGTGGCTGCCTCACTCTGCCTAATGGTATGGCTTGCATTGCCCAGTCTACATACTTTAATTCAGATTCTGTAGTGTAGTCAGGGTGCAGCTTGGTAGTTTTAAAAAAGATACATTAACCTTATGTCGGTAGAAAAAGGAAGAACAAGGAGGGCAACTAAAATGATCAAGGGTCTGGAGAATAAGCCCTATGAGGAGCGGCTTAAGGAGCTGGGCATGTTTAGCATGAAGAAGAGAAGGCTGAGAGGAGATATGATAGCCATGTATAAATATGTGAGAGGAAGTCACAGGGAGGAGGGAGCAAGCTTGTTTTCTGCTTCTCTGGAGACTAGGATGCGGAACAATGGCTTCAAACTACAAGAAAGGAGATTCCATCTGAACATGAGGAATAACTTCCTGACTGTGAGAGCCGTTCAGCAGTGGAACTCTCTGCCCCGGATTGTGGTGGAGGCTCCTTCTTTGGAGGCTTTTAAATAGAGACTGGATGGCCATCTGTCAGGGGTGCTTTGAATGCAATATTCCTGCTTCTTGGCAGGGGGTTGGACAGGATGGCCCATGAGGGCTCTTCCAACTCTATGATTCTATGATTCTACAATCACAATATGTTGACAGATTGGATGGAGTTGAGTGATAATAGGATTGTAACAGCAGGCCTTGTCTTATTATTTTTTCCCAAGCATTGCCGCTGCTTGATGCTGAAGCAGTCCTCTCACTCAATCTCAGTAGCTGCCAGTTGTTCTCTTGTCATTGAGGCAGTTAATCCATGCTGGGGTTTAATTAAAACATCAGAGGAGTTGTCTAAGGTACAGTAACTACTTTGCATATAAGTCTCAGGACCTTGGATAGCTCTAAGATGTAGACTTAAATCCAGAGAAGATTCGATGTCCTACTGATACAGAGATCCCTAAGCATCATTAGTCCATCTAGCATTGTATTATTGACACCTCTCTAGAGATACGGGGAGAATCCTTTCCCTTTCTTAACAAGGGGACCACCTGCATGGAAAGAATATACCTCACTACTGAGTGACAGATGTGTGCAAAAACAGTCTGTGTGTAGCTTCTGTGCGAGATCAGGTCTGGATCAACTCTGATCACACAAACATGGCTGTATGCAGATGGTTTAAATGCAACAAAATTCATAGGTGTTCATGTATATTCTGTTATAAATTCCAATCCCCTTCCTACTGCATTTAACACACATTCCAGCTATCTGCAGGAGACTTATTTTGGCCCTTATAATAATGAATGCATTGTAGTTGGGGGTGCATCATCCAATATCCCCCCATATGTTTTTACAACTGTTAAAGTGAACCTATATACATCCAAGGTTGGCTCTCTCATTTTGCAAGGAAAGGAAGCTGCTTTGTGTTACAGACTTTTAATGCCATGAAAAAACAGCTATTTGTTAGGTATATTTTCTTGTATTTTTTATTGACAGGTTAGAGGACTTTCCAACTTCAGGTGACAATACAACATGATTAGCCTTGGGTTCTTTGCTGCATGATCTGAGAGAGAAGTCTACCATTTTCTGCTTTGTTTCAAGTTGTACAATGTCTTGGAGCTGTCCTGAGTGGATCATTTATGTATTCCTGGCATGTTCTGATCTGGATGATGAAGACAGTTGTTCAATTTGTAGTCACTTGACATTTGACTGCAGTCATCTGGGAATATGCCTCATTGAAACCAACAGAGCTTGCGTCTGAGTAGACATTATAGGATTCAGATTGTAGTGATTCATTATTGAGGATTTTGAAACAACTGTGAATACTCAGACCACAAGTTTTGGACCTTCTCCAACCCCAAATATTGAAAATGCTATACATTACAGCAAAACTCTGAACTTTCCTTAGGGCTGCCTGATCTCTCTGTACTATGATTTTGTTAGTGCTTCAGGTTTTTTGATAAGTGCCAAGAAGTCAGTGTAACTAGGGCTGGGCGGTTTCGTTTGTTAATTTCGTAATTCGTTATTAATTCGTTATTTTTTTTGATAACGAAGCGATATTGAACCATTCAGGAGCAACTAAAAAACGAAACGAATTTTTCCAATTCGTTTCGTAATTGTTTCGAAATTGTTTCGTAATTCTTTCGAAATTGTTTCGTTATTATTTCGTTATTATTTCCGTATGTCTGGTGCAAGTTTTATAGTCGTTGTTTGTTTTATCAGTGATAAAAAAAATATCACACCAACAGTCAACAACAGAGGGAGAGGGAAGCTTCAGAAGTCCCCCCTGTCCCATTTGGAGGGGTTTTTTAGCGTATTGCGCAATTGCGTCCGCCATTAACGAATCGATTCGTTATTGTTTCGAAATTGTTTCGTAATTTCTGAAATTTCGTAAATATCGAACTTTTTTAAAGAAAAATTTTGGAATTCTTTTAAATAACGAAACGCAAAAACCCCCTAAAAACGAATCGAGTTTAGAAACAATTTTTTCCGTGGTTGGACAGCCCTAAGTGTAACCTATGGTGACCTTATGAAAGAGAGACCTCCAAGTCATCCTGCCATCAACAGCCCTGCTTGATCTTGCAATTTGCTGCTGTAGATCTGATCAAAATTAAAAATCACAAACCAGCTGGCATTGGCTCTAGCTGCAGAATAACCACAGACTGCACTTCTCACTGTTAGACCAAGTTTTTCTGCTGCTACATGCTGCTATGTAGCATCTATTTGCCGCCTCCTAAATATACTTGGCTTTTGAAATGTCAAAACAAGCATGTTAGCTGTCTTTCATTTGTTTATGTTCAAGTTGCTTGGCAGAAACCAACAGCATAACTAACTACATGGTATTCAAATGGACTTTAATAGGCCGTGTTTAAAAACAGATCCAAATATTTGTGTTAGAACCATTTATCGTCTTGCACTTTTGAGTTTTGCTCTTGCTTTTATATGCTTCTTTCATTTTTTTAATAAATGCTAACCGTGTTTGTGGAGAGATGTAGATTAGCCTAACAGATGTGATGACCACAGGGTCTAATCAGCTGACAGCCAGTTCTAGTGACAACGGTGCCTTGAACTGGAGCGTGGTGGCTTCTGCTGCACTGTGGTTCATCATAGAGGACAAACTAACTTTTGAGACAAGGCAGCTCTATCTACTTTAGCAAGGAGTAGCTAGTTTACAGTAACTCCTGACAGCTACTTTTGCTGAACTAGGATTCAACATTTGCAAATGTTTAAGTGATTTGTTCTAATTTCTAATTGAAGAATAGAGTGGCCAGAAAGGCACAGAAAGTCACAAAATTAGGGAAAGTTTCTCATACTCTTTCCCTCTCTGTGTTTGGCACAGTAAGACAGTGGACTCAGGTATATGTCTGTCAGATCACAACTGTCTCATTCTCTGATAACCTGGGACAAACACTAAGACCTAGGAACATTCCTTTGCGATGTTCCAATGATGTTATTCAACTTGATATGTTAGGCCCCGGCCACAGCTATACAGAGTATGCCATTCAAACAAAGAACACCAAATTTAACAAATGAGAAAAATCTTGTCTATACAGTACATACAGCTAAAGGAAACACACTTGTCCTGCTTTGAGAACTGGAGAAGGAGGCCTGGCATTGAGATCTGGCAATCTTACATGGGTGATAGAAGTACAGTATTGGGTGGAGGAGCAGTCCATCTATCATTTAAGCTGACTTGCTGACTGGTCACCAGAGGATGAAAAAAATCCATGATTAGTTTGCTTCTGTGTGGAGAATTAGGGTGGAGTGTAGCCAGGGTGCCATCTTGTCTTTTGCAAAAAAACGTTTTGGATCATCCCTATCCTCCTGCAATCCACTGCATCTACCATTATTTCAGGCTGAAACTGTAGGTCAGTGCAACAGAGCAGTCACCCACACATGATATACAAACTAGTTGCCAGGTCAGGACCACCTTAGTCTCTGAGATTTCAAGAAGGCAATAAGTTGAGACATTGGAGTGGGCCCGGGAGTCATGAACTAGAACATTGCCACTAAGCATTATGCAAAAAAGGAGTTCAGTTGCTCGCAACTCATCATTCAAAAATTACACATAGATCCTATTTTTCTATTTTGAAATTAAATATCTGTACATATTGCAACATTTGATTTAGGTGCTGAATCAATTGTTTGCAAAGTGTTTGCAGAGTGCAGCAAGCTAAACAGATCCCTAAGAAGGTTCTTTGCTCGACTAGTGGTTTGCATGCAGACTTGTCTTGGATCTGGAACTAATGCCATGAAGATGTGAAAATTGAAAGGGCTGGCACCTTGAAGCAACCCATAAAAACTGGGAACTCTGGATGGTGCCCTGATTTGTGTTGTATTATCTGACATCAAATGAAACATGTCAAATGTTTTTCCACATAGTGTGTTCATAGCTTGGGCATTCCCTGCCAAAGAATATTTTAAAAGCCACCATTTTCAAGTGTGTTTAAAAGACGTAGACAGATTAATGAAGGATAAATCCATCAAGCACTGTACTATTAACTGGAAATACCTTATAGAGAATGTCCAGAAAGTTAAATCACTGTGAAATAATTGACAGGAAATAGGTAAACCTAACTGCTTTGAATTGTTTCAAAGTAGACAAAATGGACTACTGGTAAAGTCTATAAATCTGTCTGCATTGGCTGATGGAATAATCTTTGTTAAGGCTCTTACTGTGCTTTATGTTAATCTTGGAATAATGTACATTCCAAAACCACTTTAACGGCACAGTAATCTGTAACCAGGAGGTATATTTAATGCCGCAGGAAGTTCTGCTAACTCTTTGGGAAAGGCACAGAGAGTTTTGTAACACCCAGTACATAAACAGAATACTTAGACAGATGATCACATAGCACTCTTGCAATGAACTGCTAAAGTTAATCCAAGTACAATATGGTGGGCCATAGTCTGAAAAATCTGTTCTCGAGGACCACATGCTCCTCTTTGGAATCTGCAGGAGCTGCAGCCAAAATAGTAAAAAAGCAGTAGGTCAAAAGGGATTCCTTGTTGGTCTAGAGAATTTCACCAAGACCTAATGCTACAATCTTTGATGGACAGGAATCCTTGGAACGAGGCCCTGTGGGAAATCATTTGATATTAATAAAAACAGACCACAAAGCCACAGATTTCAGATGTCCATATTTCATTCCTTTATCAATTAGTAAGCCTTTCTAGGAAGCTGAAATATGCAAACAACACAGAGAACCGACAGTTTTGTGACTGGCAGGCAACTCAGTTTTGCTTGTGCACTTTGTGATTTTGTTTTAACTTATTTATCGGTATGTTATCTACAGAACTGGCCAGACCACTTTCAAAGCTAGCACTTTGGTCAGGATATCCATATTCTGTGGTCTACCACCTAACAACTCTCTGAAATAGCTTGTTGTTGACTTTCTGGTCAGCTGTGGAAATTTCTTTAACTTCAGTTGTGGCAGCAACTCAGTTTGCATCATTGTATCTGAAGGCTAGGATCCTAGGCATACTATTAGGCCACACTGTAAGATCGGATTTCTGAATTCAGGTTCTTCCATCCACATGAAAGTTCAGACAGTTACTTTTCAAACATTAATTAGATTTCAGCACTCATTAAAGTAGCTAGGTACAACATACTCTTAAACTTCCCAGTTTGGCAAGTACAGACCAGTTTTCATCTATGGAAGGTTGAAGGGTACAGCAAATAGCTGAATCAACAGCATTTTAAATGATGATTTGTTTGCTTGTCATTCTTGGCAGAGGAACCGATACTAAAAGTACATGTCGAGAAACAAAAGTTTCTAATATGAAACATTTGCCATAAGAATGCAGTTTTGTTATGTTAATAATGCATGGTCATTTATGATTAATTGGTAATATGTTGCATCCATATGTCTAGTTCTGAATACTGTTGGCCTGGTGCTAGATCTTGCTGTATGAACTTAAAATTAAAAATGTTTGAAGTATACTTGAACCAAAAACACTGTTGTCAATTTCTTGTCCTCTGTTAATTGCTTGGATTTATAACTAGATTTTTAAATTCAGAAATAACACATATCTTTTCACATTGTTGAAACTGATAACTTCTCCTCTTCTCCTTTGAAGTTGTGAAAGGGAACATTTGATACTGAATAATTAATTGTTGATTGGTGCCTTCCAATGTATATTAATAATGTTAATGCTCTTCTTCTCCTAGTCTTGAAAATTCTACCCAGTTCATTGATTATGAATGACAACTTCTTGCAGTTAAAGAAAACCAAACACAAAACAAGTAGAAGCAAAGAGGAACATTACAGGTGTTCATTTTAAAACACCTGAAATTCTGTGTCGTTTGTTCTCTTTGGACCCTTCCACAGTCCTATAACCCAGAATATTAAGACAAATAATCCACAATATCTGCTTTAAATTGGGTTATCTGAGTCCACACTGAAATATAATCTAATTCAAACCAAATAATGTGGGATTTTATACAGCTGCAAGAAAGGGACCTTTGAAAGAGCTGTCTGTTCTGTAAGGTTTTTTGGTTAATGGATATCTGTTCTCATAACTATTTTATCTAATATTTTCTTAAGGATTCCACATTAGCATTGATCCTGTGGTTAAAAAGCCTCTCATTGTAAGACTATTTCAACTGAAAATATTTGAGATTTTTGTTTTCCAGTGCCAGATGTTACTCATATTGTATTGCCTTTGGCTAACTTTTCATTTTTACTCTATTCCTGTATCAGGCACAACTCTTTAGCCTTTAAAGTATGGAAAAAAACAGTATTTTTCAAACTGGCAAAAGACTTGTGATAGTCTTAAAAAAAAGAATTAGACACTGTAATACTGTAATTGATATATGTGGTTTATGATTTTCATACCTGCAGCGTAAAATATAGGAGATGTCCATGTGGATCTAATTTATTCAGTCAGATAGGCTATTTCTGGTTTCCAAAATACAGATGGGAACAGTGCTTCTACCTGAGGTCGGCAGGCAGGTCTGAGAACATACTTGGTTTCTTATTGGCAGCCCAAGATTCACAAAACCGAGTGCCAAATCCTGTGGAGTGGGGAAATGAAATGTACCCCATGAACCATTTACCATATATATGAATACAGTGTTCATATATTTGAACATAAATTGTCCAAGTGCCCAGAAAAGATAGTTCGATAATATTCTTGATTTGCAGATGCATGAAGAAATAAGCTGTTAGTACAAAGACAGCAAGGGCAGAGTTGTTTGTTTTTTTTACTTTACATTTTAATTTTGTGTTGTCATAAAACTGGGAATCCTTTGCAGGCAGGGAAAGTACATTTTTAGTAGGACACTGTTACATAGCAGGCTCTTACTCACTTGAGGTGCTATGATTTCACTTTAACTGTCTGAGGGTGCATCTATACTTTAGAAGTATTGCAGTTTGACGCCATTATAACTGCTATGGATCAGTGTTATGGAATCATGGAAAATCTAGTTTAATAAGGTCTTTCGCCTTCTCTACCAAAGAGTGTTGGTGGCTTGCCAAACTATAAATCCCAGGATTCCATAGCACTGAGTTATGGCAGTTAAAGTGGTGTTAAACTGCATTAATTCTACAGTGTCAATCCATGCTTAGCAAAATTATTTAGATATCTTGGGATTTGCACAGGGAACTTTCATACAGAGAGCTCTAGTATCTCATAGAACAAGTGAAATATAGCACTATAATTGTATAGTGGAGAGGAGCTGTTGAGTCAGGATCTCCTAATGTAATTCTGGAGATGGCATAGACGTGGCTGTGGGAAACAGCTTCCTAAAAAAAGACCTATCACTGAACAGAGCTGAGAAAAGAAAGCACTTAGAAAGTGGTGATATCATTACACCATTGCTCTTCTTGCCACTTTTCGTAGATCAAAAACCACAAAAGGGCTTGCCAGCTCAGAACTAACCTAGAATGAACTGTCTGCAGATAAATTGACCTTTACAGAAGAAGTGACTGTGAGTTCACAGTTTGTTTCCAGCTCTCATCAGATTACAGGGTGGTACGGTTTCCTGAAATTGATAAATCTTTTAAGTATGGATGTAACTATCAGTACAACAGGCAGCAATTTATGACATCAAGAGTAGCGGGACTCAGCAAAATGATAACGTTTTCCTAGCCTGATTGCATTTGTATCTCACTTTCCAGCTGGAAGATTGCTGAGATGCTTTGTTTTATATTGTTTTAAAGGGCAAAACAGTCCTCAGGCTCTCAGTCTGAACAAGTATGGCAAAAAGATGAAAAGGGGATGGGAAGGGGAAAGGAAAACAAGAAAACCCAGGAATAAATTCTTAATTTTTTGAGTTGAAAGTCAGGCTATATCTTCACAAAACTCACTGTGCAAATTGAAAAGTTACAGATCATTTCATTTTTTTCTCTAATTTACAAAGAACTGCTTTCATGTGTGAACAGGGGCGGTTCTCCCATTAGCTAGAGAGCAAGACACTTGCTTCAAACACAAGATGACAGGCAGATGCGGAGGCATTGTGTTGGAGGATTGAGTTGTGCATGTACACATGGTTCACATACAGTCAACTGTACACATTCAGTAGGGTTCGGACCACAAGAAATGTGAAAGTAAAAAAACTATTGTTAAAAAAACTATTATTAAAAATGCTATTTTTTAAGCCTGAGAGAACACATCTCTAGCAAATTCTAAGCTTTCTGACATAACTCTATGATTGGCCTCCACTGTAACCTGATAATAGAATCACACTGGAAAACCTAAAGATTCTTTGAGAAGTGTTCTCTTTAACAATCTGTAGGTACTCCAGCATGACCAGAGGAAGCTGAACGTATAGAATTACTAAAAAAAACACATTTTAACGAAATCTGTGAATAATCAAATCTACAAATGACAAAACTGCACAGGTGGAAGGATGGCCATATAATCCTCTGAGATAGTCTGTTGCTCGCAGGTGTGGTGAGAGTGTTATCTGAAATCAGACCCCACTAGCTTCTGGACATGGCCATGTTAAGGGGAGTTTATACTTTAGGTAAAAGTCCTCCAGGAAACAAACTGGCTTGGGAGAATCCTGTGTAGCAGCATTGAAAAGTGTGTGGTAGTATGAAAATGGTTGCTGTGGTATATAAAGGTTTGCAGCTAAACCGAAAAGTGCAGCTTTCTCAACCTGGGGCTGAAAGGGAAACCTTTCAGATGTTTCCCACTGGATTTTATTGAGTAAAGAAATGAAGCTGTCACCCTTACATTCTTAGATTTCCCAGCCATACCACAGTGGTAATGCTTGGTATTTGGCTGTTTATAAACAGCTGGCTGTGTTGTCTGAAATCTTGGGTTCTCCGGTATGCTTGAGCTTTGATCAGATCCAATACATACACACATGGTTGAAGGCAGGAACAAAAATCTTTATTCAGCAATAGCTACAGTGGATACCAAGAGATGCAGTGAAAATCCAAAACCTGGTATCCTTCCCAGTTACAAGCATGGATATTTTATAGCACAAAGAGTGGACGTGTGATGGAACTGGTGCAAATTACCATCTGCAATCCCATTGGTTCAAAAGTACATTTCTTTACAGTTTTTGATTGGAGCATATTAGGATCCTCAATCCCGTTGGCTAAACTTGAAGTTGTCTGCTGTCTGTTTGTGTTCCCCTTCTGAGAAGGAGGAAGATTGGGAAAGTATGTGGGCTGGGCCACGGGGAACATAGGGTAGTTGATGGGCTTTCCTCTGGGGACATGGGTCCAATGAGATTCCCAGATGTTGGACAATTGAGTGCCTGTGTGCCCTGATGGTAGTTGATGAGCTTTCCTCTGGGGACATGAGATTCCCAGGTGTGGGACAATGAGTGGCTGGGTGTCCTGATGAATTCTGAGATTAGAATGAAAGGGGGGGGGGGCAAGGAAGTGGCTCAATGGTCTTATAGCTTGTGTCAAGCCTGGGTCTTTGTGAGACAGGAGAACCGGCTGATGGCTGATCACTTGTTTATTGAGAAGATGTGAGTCAGAGGATGTGTAGTGATTGTGCACTGAATGGGTGAATGGGCAAGGGTGGGGAAAGAGAATTTGGTTTGGTTCTTTGGGGAATTCCATAGTTGTAGCTTAGTTCATCTATTCATGCTCCAATTGTGGTTCTGCTTTGGGGGCTTTTCTTTCAATAATAGCTGCATGGCTACCCCCAAAATATTTGGCTTCTGGAGGCTAAGAATTGTGGTCCCTCCTCCACTCCTCACATGGAAAAGATGATGAGATGTCCAGTTGAATACCTAAGGGCAGCAAGTCAGGTTGGGTGTGAACACGTTGCATACAGGAGTTGAGAAACAACAGTCAGGAACTTCTGTTGCCCACCAGGACTGCTGCCAAGTGGTAGGAATGCCCAAGAACAAGCTGTGGCTTGTGTTAAGTTTTCTTGAGGCCACCACTGCATGTGGTGTACCTCATTTGAGTGATCAGACCTGTTGTTCTCTGTGGTGCCGAAATACTAAGTGCCTGCAAGCCTGGCTTCTATACTTCAGGGCTAAAGGTTTCAAAAAGCCACTGTGTTTATTTCACCACCTCACTCTGAAATTGTTCTGACAGCCTGGTGCTTTTCTAGCTGGCTTTGTGAAATCTCAAGTCTGCCGCTGGGCTTGCTGGGCTTGTGCTGAAAGAATGGAAGGCCTGTTCCCCTTAAAGTTCCATATATTGTGTCACATAGACTTTTCACATTTCCATAAACAACATGGCCTTTTTCTTTCTCCTATATTACTTTGCTTTCTATAATTTTCTTGATTTAGAAAACTAAGTATTTATGTGGTCAAATTATGCTTGATTTTAAGGTTCATAGGAACCAACATGTTTTTAGTCTCTCAAGTTAAGACCATAAAACGAATAAAGACTGAAGAGATTCAGAATGCTAAACAATATGTATCTGTCTTTTTTCTAAGTATCTGATCATGGTGTAACCTATTATCAAAGTAGATGGGTAACGGTTTGGCCATGTATTTCAACCAAAGATAAAGTACACCATGCTTCAAAAAGATGGACCCAATTCAAAATTAGACAGGCCCTCTCTCTTCAGGAAGGAATTGAAAACATGGATGTGGAAGCTGGAATTTGGAATTGATTAACTATAACTTATTATGATTATGGCTTTTATACTTCTACAAACACCAACTGACTTGCACTGTTTTTTGCCTTGTTGTACAATATCTTTTTAAATCCTGCCAGATTTAATCTCGGTGTGTCATTATGATAGTGTTAGTTTAGTTTGCAATATTTTTTGATTTTGTCATTATGTGTTATGTTTTTATTCTTGCTAGATTTTATATCTATTTATTGTAAGCCACCCTGAGTCTTTTTGGAGAGGGGGTAAGATATAAGTTGTTGTTGTTGTTGTTACTATTATTATTATTATTATTAACACTTCCTCATATCATTATGACCCTGTCTTCTGCATCCCTTATTACTTTTCCTATTTCCAAATTTATGTCCTCTTTTATAAGGATAGCCATTCCTCGAGATTTATTCAAGCCCCTGTTTTCCCACTTTTTAAAGTTAAGCTATTTAGTACTATCCTTCCTTTTGTGTGTTTCCTGAAAAAGAGCAATGTGATTTGAAACTGATTTAGCAATTTATCTAGTTTTCGTTTCTTCAGTAATGAGCCAAGACCCTTTAGGTTGACTGAAATTATGTTGAATTTTCTCATCTATATTTATTTTCATTTATTTGTTCCTTTATTGCCCTATCCTTGATCCCATTTAACCTTGTATTAAGACTGTTCCCTGTTTTATGCATTTTAATAATGTTGTGTATGAAAAAGGTTTGTGCACACTGAATCATTAGAAAGCAAAGGTTTCATTATTTCAGCCCCCCATGTGGGTAATTTTGGATGCTTAACCCATAACTGATCTTTAGAGAAGGACTCATGGCTTCTTGTTCAACAGAGAATGTGAAAAAAAGTTATTAGGGGTATTCTAGTTCCTGTTACAATATATTTCCCAAAACATCACTCTCCTGTCATGGATACTGGATACTGCAATATGTACAATCACCCAGCCATTAATTAAATGCTCACCCCTTCCCCATGCTTCCAATATTTATAAATAAATAATGTCTTTGTTGGATGCTAATTCTTACTTAACCTGCACATTACTGCTGTTAAATTGTTTTTCAGCTTGTATAAGTTTGTGGGGAACCTGAGAGGTCTTGGGTTAATGTAATCTAATGCATCCTAATGGGCAGTGTAATTGTAATTGCCATTCCAGCTGTCCCCAGTGTATTTAACTTATTTAAATGAAAAACACAGCACAGTAATTTACTGTTCAGTTTGAGACTACCATCTCCCTGTGTAGTGCATTTTATTTATAGAAACAAGACACTGGCCAGGCAGGAGGATGGATGTAGCTGTTTGGCTTCTCTTTTTTCCACTTGTTTATCTCTGATGTCTCTGCTAGTATAAGATAACAAATTTGAATTGTAGATCTAGTCATAATTTATTGCAGGCATTTCTGCTCAAGGATAGGATTTTATATACAGTATGACTCCTGTATTCGCAGAAACCATTTCAGTTATTCATGGTTTCACTTCTTCAGTTATTCGTTTGGGGATTCTTGTATGAACTACACCCTCATCTTGATACCTTTGTCACTGAAAATAATCCCACTGAAAATAATAGAGTTCACTATTATCCATGATTTCATGTATCCACGCAAAGTCCAGAATATATTCCCTGAGGATATGGCAATCATACTATACTCATTTTTAACTTCCAGATTTCTATTTCAGATTATAGCATTTTAATGCCCAAAAGAAGCAAAAACAAAAACAAAAACAAAAAAGATAAGAGAAGCGGATTTATTTTGGGATGTGTTGCAATTTTGCAGACAAACTCAGAATCTTGGATTACTCTTTTAAAGAGCAAATTAAGACCCAACGTGAACTCACATAGACATCACTATCTAGCACTATCAAGCATAGCAGCAGCTGGTATGATCGGCCATTAAATATGCTGCATACCTCCTGCACATATATGTAAATCATCTTTCCGTGTAATTGTGAAAGCATCCCTATTTCAAGAGCAATCCTAGGCCAATCAAGATTCCTACTGTCTAGTCTTGTTCAGAGGCTCTTAAACTGGAAAGTATAAGGCCTTTTTGGCTCTTTCTCCCAAAATACTTCAGCCAGCATAGCCTGTCATTCAGAGATGTTTGTTCCAAATGCTTTCTGGAACAGTGGATGGAGTTCATCTTTAGACAGTATGTGAGCAATTTCAAGTGTTACACAATAACATGCAAAAGTAGAACATCTACATTCCCCATGGAAGAAGGGAATCTCTGCATCTAGTGCAGTGGTTCCCAACCATTTTTTGACCATGAACCACTTTGACCAGGGACCACTCTCCAACATTAGTACCAAAAGGGTTATGAATCAGTTTTTGGTCAACTTTAGACTCGGTTTGGTTATTTGGGATGCTGATTCAGTAAATTGCATTGGATAGACCACATCAGTTTTAGTTTCCAATACAGAACATATGCCATCCAGTAGTCGCCATCTGCTTGCCCACATAAAAGCATATTCAATAATCTAGAGTTGATGTGATAGTAATAATCTTTCATGAACAGTCAGCCTTTCCCTTCCCGACATCCCCATTGCCTCGGCACTTGCAAGACCAGGTGCTCTCATTGCCACATGGCTTCAAGACAATGGTGTAGTAATGGTGAGGCTGTGGACCATATTATCATTTTTGCAGACCACTGGTGGTCCATGGACCATAGGTTGGGAACCATTGATCTAGTGCTTTCATCATCTCCACAATTTGGGAACACTGGTAGGCAAGCACATGAAATGGATCACTTGCCCATGAAACTTTTGAGGTTTCTTTTATAAAACCACGGGAATAGTGAAGGATGGGTAGCTTTTTCTTCAGGTCTCGGGGCTAGCACATATTTTCCAGGTTGTTTGAAAATGAGATTATTGCTAGGGAACAGGATAAAAAGAAAAAATCTGTTTGGTTTTTGCTCCATCAGAGACTGAGGTTTTGACTGAACTGGCTAGCATTGTAGACAAAAAAGCTACCCTTTCCCCTGCCTTTGTCTACCTTGCTGACTAACCTTGCTTTTATGCAGCTCTCTGGATGTTCCTTGGACCATTCAGCATTGAAGCTCCCTTGTATTACTGCATAGAAGCAACTTTAGACATGTGTAGTGTGGCCCTCTCTAAACAGGCTACAGAGCTAATTGACTGTAAACAAGTGTGTTATCTAAAGAGGTGGCATAGGTAGTAAGTGAAACAGACTATGAGAACAATGTAACCAGTCAAGCTGCATTGTTCTCATGGTGTCAGGTGGGATATAAAAGAGTCCTTGAGGAACTGTGTGAATTCTGAATTCTGCATTTTCCATCATTATTCACATCCAATTGTGTTAGGGAAGTAAGGAGCATGTCAGCTAGGCCATGAAAGCATGTAACACTTAATTCTGTCTTTGCATCATTGAGTTCCCAGATGTGGATCAACTAGAGTTTCCATTATGTTGACAATTGACTGTATTAGCAAGGAGTTTGAGGATTTTTCAGTATAAAATTATTTGGGAAACTAAGTTTGGGAAAAGCTTCATATATACAACGGTATTTCAGAATCTCCCCACTTTACAATAAGTCATGTATCTTTAAATACCTACATGATTTAAAGAAATACAAGAGGCATCTTTCCCTACTTTTGATATGGTAGAAACATTTTGTCTGTTGAATTTCTGCCAGTTTGGGTAGGGGAAATGGATGGTTCTCTCCCATAGCATCTTGGTATAAGACTCATCACACAGAGGCCCTTGATTCGGGGAACAGTGAAGGGATCTGTAGGGCAGCAGAACAAATTGTGTGGGCAGTGAGTGAATCCATCACCCATTGCCCCACATCATGTGCATGCCCATCACCAACCAGAAAGCATATATCTCCCATGTTCAGAATTCCTCATCATAGAACACTTTGCGGCCACAGCCAGCTTGGAGTCTCACCGGATGTAGTTGTGCATCATAGGATGAGATTCGGCAGGCTCCGTGCTGACTGTGTCGGCAAAGTGTTCTACGATGGGGAATTTTCCCAGTGTAATGAGGTTCATAATCTCACCATAGCAGAGAAATAGCAGAAGTCACTCAATAGGTTTCATGGCAGAATGGGGATTTGAAATTTGGTCTCCAGGCTCATTCTCCACTGCTCAAACCACTGCACTATGCTGGTTTCTACTGTGCAGTTTACCCTTTAAAATACTACTCTGGTCCCTTTGCTTTGAAATGTGACCTGTGCAGGGACGAATGATAAGGGATAATGTATAACCTTCTCCTTGCAAAGACTGTGGCTTGTACTTAACAGTAAGATAGGACCAATGTTTTCTAGAAAGGGAGCTGAAAATTTTGAACCACCCATAATCTGTCTTAATAGTTCTTACAATCCTGCACAACTAAGTAACTATGTTGCCTAAAGCTATTGGGAGGGATATCCATCCCTAGAATAAATATTACTAAGCCAGATGTAACAAGGGTCAGACTCAATGTAAGTTTCCCGTGTTCTCTATGATGAGAATTCCACCTGTGTTCCCTGTCCTTTTGAAGGCAACCAAGTTCAGGATTCTCAAGTGTAGTGGACAAAAAGAATATATTCAGGGGATGTGTGTGTATGTGTGCCTTCAAGTTATCTGTTGACTTATCGTGACCCCGTGCATTTAATAGGGTTTGCATAGGCAAGGAATACTCAGAGGTAGTTTTGCTCTGAATAATTACAAATTAAGTAGTTAGCATGCACTATGAAATAGTGACTATTAAATAGAGAAGGGGAGAGGACTGTGAATAACTTCTGCACAATTTAAGAGTCTGAATATTTTACTGCTTGTTTATTGCCACCTGGTGACTAAAATGGAAATACTTATTTTATATTGGTTTTTTTTGGTATGTATTAAAATTAGCATTGGATTTATATTTTTTCCCACTGGTATAATCTGCAGAAGCCACAAATTACAATTCCATATGTTGAACATTATATCTGATTGGGCCAAAGATGAGTGCCCATGGGCTACAACTGTTCTTAGTCCTAGTTATCATAGCCAAATGTGGAGCGATCATCAGAGTTTTTATTCAGAAATATCTAGAGCAGTGGTTCTCAATCTGTGGGTACCCAGATGTTTTTGCCTACAGCTCCCAGAAATCCCAGCCAGTTTACCAGCTGTTAGGATTTCTGGGAGTTGAAGTCCAAAACATCTGGGGACCCACAGATTGAGAACCACTGATCTAGAGGGTCACAAGTTTTCCATGCCTGGTGTAGGTTCAGAGAAAGCTTGTATAGCCAGAAAACAATGCTGAAAAGTTGTATGGGTCATAACACTATAGACGTGTTAGGATGTTCACTTGTTATATTATACATGTGTTGTCATTGAATATAATATCTTCAGAATTTTGTGATAACCTCTGTACCACTACCTGTGTTCATTCCTGATATCTTCCGAGAAAGGAATAATCTCCCAATGTGAGGAGATGAAAAAGTTGTGTGCATATGTACACAGATTATACGTGGGTTGAATGTTATATGTGAATTCATATAAGATTATAATTCTTGTAAACAAGTGAAGTGAAATGGGTTGTTGCAAAGATACATTTTCTGTAGATGTGCCTGTAGATATGAAATGAATTGCTCTTGCTATTGAAAATATGAATTTACAGTCTACGGAGTCTGAAGTTCCTCTGTAAATGCTTGTAAAATAAGCTAAACCACACACTATTCAAGGGGAGGTGTGAAAGGAAAGCAAAACTGTTCCTCATAAGCAAACTCTCTGCACAGACATTCAGGTTTAGTTAATTTGATGGTGGTAAAAATCATGTTCATTCTGATGAACCACCACCCTCTGGTTACTTGACAAACACAATAGCTTCAACATACATCTCCTATCCCAGCTGCATGATTTGTAAACTCTCAAAGTGGGTTTATGAAATGCATAGTGCTATTTACACTAAGTTGGCTACTTAACTATTGCCAAAAAGGGAACACTTGTAACTAAAATAGCAAACAAGTTCAGCTGAAGGAATACATTTGCATAAAATTCCTATATCTTAATTTACATGTAGATATATAAAATTGGAAAGAATTCATATAATTTAAATAGAAATTTAATACCTCTTGCCAGAGTAGGGAAGACAGTGGCCCACTTAATTTGCTACTCGGCTGATGGGCAACAGACTCCAGAATGTATTGTTGAAGGTTTTCATGGCTGGAATCACTGGGTTGTTGTAGGTTTTTTGGGCTATATGGCCAGGTTCTAGAAGCATTCTCTCCTGATGTTTCACCTGCATCTATGGCAAGCATCCTCAGAGCTTGTGAGGATGCTTGCCATAGATTGAGGTGAAATGCCAAGAGGGAATGCTTCTAGAACATGGCCAGAGAGCCTGAAAACCTACAACAACCCAGAGACTCCACAATGTTTGCTCTCCCTTTTTAGTTAGTACTTATACCTCTATGCACTCATGTTCTAATCAATGTGTTAACTTAGATGATCATCTGTAAGAATAGGGAAAATATTTATGTTCTGCTTGCTGCATACCAACCCACTGTAACAGGTATACATAACAGATATAATTATAATGATTATGATGATAATTTTACTTATATCCCACCACCATCTCCCCAAAGGGATTCAGGGCGGCTTATAAAGCACTTCACGGTGCACATATAACATGCAACCAGTAAAAACAGTCCAAAAGTATATAACAATTCACATAAAATTATAACACCCCCCCCCCCCACGGTCAACGCATGTGTCAAACTGGGACTCAGGAGATTCAGGTTTACACTGCCATATAAAACAGTTCAATGCAGTTAAACAGCATTCTGAAACTGCATTATATGGCAGTGTAGCTGGTACCAAAGATGTATAGTCTATTTTGAGACATGGTGGGAGTTGTAGTCAAAAAATATCCATAGAATTGTATGATTTAAATCCCTGCAATAGATGATTTTGGACAGGTCATTTTCTCTTACCATAATGTATCCTTACACTCAGTGTAAGGTTTAGAGGAGTCATCAATGTTGGTGGAGAGATTGGTGGAGAGATTGAATGTAAATGAGACAAGCAGATTCATGAATGGTGGGCACATAGATGGGTAAATCAGTCTGAAGGTTATCTCAGGTATATTACACATTTATCAAAAAGGTAAAAAGCACCTGATAATCTAGCTATTCCTTTTCTGTAACTACATACAATGTGCCTAGAAGCAATGCTCTATTAATGAAGTGCAGTGAGGAAGTAAGAGAAATAAATTAATGAACCTTTGTCTCTCTGAGCTTTAGGCTTTCTTTGTCAATCTGAGCGTTTGTGTACAGAAAGAGAGAGCATTTTTCTTCTGTTTCATTTCAGTCTCTGCTTGGACTAAGTATATCCGTGTGTATCTTTTGACACTATAAAACTACTTCAGCCAATAAACAGATAATGCCAATGTTTAGGGGCTGGTTTCATGGTTATAAGCAGGGTCAATGATGTATTCAAGAAGCTGCCAAAGTGTACTGATCAGATGTTAGAAGGGCTGTTTATCAGAATGGAAAGGAAAGGAAGTTGATAACTCAGCTTTGATAGGAACCATCCCAATAAAACAAGGGGAGGGGGGAATAATAAAGTTCAGATGCATATATTCCTGGATTTGCTTGCTTGGTGGGGATGTAAGAATGCCAGCTCTTTTCTGAAATTGCATTGATCAAATTCAGGATTATTTGAAGGAAAGATTTGCCTGGTACTTTAGGTTTCAAGGAATTCATATTTCTTAGTGTTGTTATGTGCCTTTAAGTCATTTCTGACCTATTTCTTTCATTGTGACTATGAAACTGTGGCAGTAATTCTAAGGTAAAGCTCCCATCTATTATTTTAACAAAAATGTGGTGAAGCCAAATGGCAATTTGTTTGTTTACTTCTGAGTACTTCAGGGTGACTCAGCCAGCACTTTCTCTTCCAGCTGTGGTTGAACAAAACTGATGCTTAAAAGAATAGCAAATCCACATTAAAATGCCCACATTGGACATCATTTGGCATAATGAAAAAAATAGCTGTTGTCACAAGTAATGCTATAATCCTGTTTGAGGAAGGAACTGAAAAAGTAATTAAATAAAAACAAATATTTTCATGGTGTAACCCCTTAAAAGTAGCCAGCACACTGTGTGTAGAAGTGCCAAAGCTTGCAATTACATTCAAGTTAGTGACCAACAAGATCTTCCTACATTCCATACACATCTTATCTTGTTTTTTAAAAATACCATTGTTCCACTCATAAGAGTGTAGAGAACACTGCCTGTGTAGTAAATAACCTGCATTAAGTGTTTTCCTCCCTCATTATTATGTATGCTGAGGAGGCTTTATCTTCCACTCTAGCACCTCTTGGGAAATCATATGGTGGAATAGAATGGAAGACCAATTGCTTTAAGGCACCTGAAGCTGAGATGATGATACATTGTACAAGTTGTTTCCAGACAGACTAGGATGTATATGTTTGTGTGAACTATACAACATGTCATCAGAGGGATGACACCAAAATAAGTATCTATAAAGTTTTTGTATGTGTTACAGCAGAAATGCATTTTAAATTATTTTTTGTTATAACTACAAAAACATTTTTAAGCTCAGCATTTTACATGTTCTGTATCAATATACGAACAAGACTAAAACTCTGTGCTAATTTACTTTTTGAGATTTCCGATGCTCATGTTCTCTGGTCGGAACTGTCAATGATAACCAATTACAGTTAATGCTTCAAATTATATGATTTCTTCTGCATGCATTACAAGTACACAGTTTTTTGTGTTGCATCTGGTTTTTTTTTAATACTCGCAGATTTTGTCAAATTTCCAAGTAATAATTTACAAATAACATTAATTCAAAAACATTACTTAGAATTCCATATCAGTATGATCTGGTATGGACAAAAGTCTACGGGCATGTCACCATTAAGTATTGGGTGATACCAACCATAGTGATATAACTGTATATAGCTACTTGTCTTTCCTCCTTTCTATGGTACCTGTGCTGGTACAACTGTACCAGGAGCTTCAGCTTCATTTTCTTTCTATTGATTGTTTGCATATATTCCAAAGTTCCATGCATTTGCAGTAAGGTAACTTCCCTTGGTTTGCAATTATAGGGCCAATGACCTGTCTATCATAGTTGAGTTTTGGTTCCGCTCCTTTTTCCAGGGTTCTGGGAGGGAAAGGGAACCATTTTAGTCAGTCTTATAGTGGAAAGCTTAGCTACAGAACATGGATCAGCTCCATCTGTAGACAAGCTTCGTTTCTCACAGCATCCGGGGAAAACAGCTCCACATCTTTCGTGGAAAAGATCCAAAAGAACTGCAGCTGGAGAATCTACAGAGCCTTGACTGGTAGGTCTACTCGGGTAATCAGAAGCAATTGGAGCCGGGAGTAGAGCCCACACCAGCAAGCATAGAAAGCAGATTGCCAGAGAGGGGTTAAAAGGGGTTTTCCTCGTAAAGGATAGAAACATTTCTCCAAGCCAGGTGCCTGTCCATTGTAGACAAGTTAAGAAGCATTTTTTTTATTTGATAAAGATCTAAGAAGCATTTGATTGTTTGTTGAAGACCTAAGCAATAATAAAGGACTCTGTCAAACTTTTCAAGCATCTAAAGACTTTTGTATAGGAAAATCCTTAGGGCCTCTCAACAAGGCAACCCGGCTTCTTGCTGGGCACAAAGAGCACGTCCTGTTCAAAGGATAATTATTATAGGCCCGGTGCATGACAGCACAGTACCAATAAGGATTTTACCAAAAATTATGTGAAAAATTGCACCACAAAGACCTGGTGTAGACCCACTGCCTGCAAAAAGAACATAATGTGAAGGACATGCGGATATTTAAGAGATATGTTTTCAAATTACTTTTAATTCTATGGCTAGATTAATTATATTTTGATTTTAAGGATGTAAGATTTTATAAGTTATCTAATTTTTGTAACCTGCCTAGTGCCCTAGGGTAGGTAATGGTTAGGATTTAAATAAAATAAAAGAACAACAAATAGTGCATTGCCTTTCCACACCATTTCAGCCAATGATCCCACAGTGAAACAACAAATAAGAGAGATCCTTGGATTATTCTTGTTTACTGGCAGAGTTTTATAGCCTCAAGATGAGGGAAAGGCAGCAAGCACTACACTGAAAATGAAATACATTCATTTTATGGATAAGTTTACTTTGGTGTGATGTCTACTCCACTTGTCTAACTTAAAAGTTCTTGAAAACAATATAGGGCAGTCTGACACAACAGCTGTAGTTTAAATATTATACAGAACAGGCTCCAAAATCCCTCAAATCCCATAGACCTAGTGATAATGACTGTTTCGCTGTCTGAAATCTCTCTCTAATCTAGAGGATATAGACAGCTACATAGTTTGGATTTAACCATAACTCAGACTTACTGCCAGCCATTTTTCCCTCCCCTAATGGCTTTTTAATGAAAAATATCCTTTTCATGGGATCTGCCAAAACCTCAATGGGTTTGTCCTAAAGGATCAGGACATTGATCCATGTAAGTCCACTCTCCAGGGATGACTAATATAGTGCATGGTGCACCAACAGCAAGGAAATTATAGTCACAATGCTGTTCAGTTGAATAATTCTATGTGATAAAGAGAAGCCACTTGGAAAATTCTTAAAAGACAAAGAATTTATGATCCAAGTAGACATGTGACAAGAGCTGTATCACTGGATCTCTAAATCTCTAAATTTTCAGAGCAGCTGGGTGTGGATTTAGATTTTCTTCAGAAAAAGTGATCTGCGTATACGGCTTTCAGTTCTCTCTTACTTTATCTGATTTAAATGAAAACCCCAAAGTTATTATTAGCTTTAAAAGGAAAAAATACTGACATTTGCTATATGACTGTATTTTGAAAAGGAAGTAAATAGCATTAAAAGACATTTCAATCTGATCATAGAGCAGTTGAATGGAAGGAGCTTAAATGAAGAAGTCAAAATGCTTCCTCTTGATTTTTTTTAAGTGGAAGGAACAAATGAAGGTGTGGAAAGTTACTATTGGACTACAGCTCCTCAAATCCACCAGCCAATCCTGGCTGAATTACAAATAAGTAATATTCCACTGGGTTGGGAATTCTTTGAGTTGCAGTTCAAACAATGACACTTCTATGCACTGAAAAAAAAAGGGAGATCCAGTCACATTACATTTAGGGGTTTATGATCAAGCGATTTATACTAAAAAAACAAAGCAAGAGTTATGATCCCATTTTCGCTATTTTTTTGTCCAGTTGCTTCAATGGTGTGAGCCTCAGGCCTCTTCAAAAAACCGTGACTGTCACAGAGTAAACTGAAAGGATAGAAAAGGTGCTAGAAATGGCAAGAGCAAGGATTCCTCTTAGACTCTGCCATCATAAGCTTTTTCAATTCAGGATCATGGTAGTTTTAGCTTTCTAGTTTCCAGATTTCATTCCTAACTCAACTCTGAATTCATTTACTTGGAAGTAAGTGCCATTCTTTTCAATCAAAACAAAGCCGACTGGAGCCGCTATTTATTTTTTCAACCCCACCAAGCCCCCCCCCCCCCCCCCCCAAATGAGAAGGCAATTGTTTCATCTTCTTATACAGAGACTGAAGTATTGGAGACAGGGATGTTTCTGAGTATGATGGTAAAAGGAGGCTGAGATTTGCATGTGCTAATATATGTGCAAATTTAGAAATCATTACTGTAATTTCAATACAGTAATGTGAAGGTTGTGAGCAGGTGATCCTTATGCCTGACTGCTCAGTTTGTTGTTTTGGAGGTAACTGGCAAAACAAAGGCCTCTATATTTTCTTTATATGGTTCTTTTAACATTAAACCAAACTTGAACTGGGCACACAAAAGATCCTCTATATTAGTGTCTGGCAGATTATGGTCAATGGACTACATGCAACTCTTGGACTCTGCTTTTATGGCCCCTGAAGCCCTCAACAATATATATCTAGATTCTATATATTTAAAAAGCATATGGTAACTTTGGGGCAGTTTTTTTATATATTGTCAGCAGCCTGTACAATAGAGTCAAAGGGTGTAGTGCTTTGGCTATGACTGTGGAGAAAAGGGTTCAAATCCTTGCTCAGCCATGGAAACTCACCATGTGACTTTGTGCAAGTCACATTCCTACTCAAAGGAAGGCAAATTCAGCTCCCTCTGTCAAGTGATTTCAGCTTTGCTAAAGCCATGGGTTCAGGGGCCCAGCATGTCAGCAGTTCAGAAACTCTCCAGCTAGGATCCACTCCTGGATTGGCTCAGGATTCTGGGTGACATCATCACTGGTTGGCTCTTCCTTGGTAGCAGAAAATTTAATAAACCGTCATTGGAGCATTTGAAGTATCAGTCCATTTAATTATCTGCCTCTGAGAGAGGTGGGATCAGAAAGGAATGCGGCGTGGCATTGGACAATAAATTCATGATTAGCTTAATTGGCTTTGGTGAATACAGTGGGGTTAATCCAAAGTGCACAATGGGTGCTAGAAGAAGATGGCCATTTCAATAGGTGAAGTTGGCTTAGGGGCATGGGAGATATAACCACAATCTTATTGAGAAAACAGCTAACAGACCCAGGATATTCAGACATACATTCATTATGTGCTCCCCTCACATCTCCCAGTTCATTGGGAGCGGGTTATGAAATTAGAGGAAGTGGTCTGGGTGTGTTCAGACAGCATTCCAAATAAAATTAATAGCAAAAGGGTGTACTATATGTCCCAATAAAGTTGTGTACCATATTTTATATATTTTAATGAGAAGAAAGGAAAGCTTAGAGAAGACAATGATGCTGGGGAAAATGAAAGGAAAATGGAAGACGGGCCTACCAGGGACAGGATGGATGGATGGTATCCTTGAAGTGACTGGCTTGACTCTGAAGGAGCTGGGGTTGGTGATGGCTGACAGGGAGCTCTGGCGTGGGCTGGTCCATGAGTTCATGAAGAGTCGGAAGCAACTGAACAAATAAACAACATAATCACATAATCTGAGATCTGATTTCTTGAAATCTCCTCCTCCGAACTAATCTTGTCAAGAAAAGTCTGTGACAGATTTAGGGTAAACCATGGGCTGGAATGACTAGAAGGCAAACAACCACAACAGCAGTGGCCTTCACCAACTTGAGCCTATAGAAGTTTCAGATCATCATCATAGATATCAGTGGAGTTATGGGAATACAACTCTGAAACACCTTTAGTTCAAGGAAACGATGTAGGAAATATTTTATTTCTCATCATAGTAGTCACTTACTATACCTGTCTAGTGAAAAAAGTGGGGACACAGTTTTGTGACCCATTAATTTTATCAGGTTAGTTTTAATCATGTCTGTAAATCTGTCTTTTAAAATAAACAGATTAAAATAATCTTAGTTTGAGTGTAAATTGTGTAAATGTATTTTTTTTATTATCTAAAGAATAATTGTCAACTTAAAGGTAAGCTAAACAACATGCTCCTAACTAATGACCCTACTTGGATTCAAAGAATTAATGCTGCACCAGAGGGGGGCCCTATTCAAATTATTATGCTAGGACCGAGAAATGTGTTGATATCTTTCCAAATTAGCGTATGCGATTTCATTTTGTGGAATATAAGTTAGTATGTTGAATCATGAGAATGTAGAACATTTAGGATACATTTATGTAGACATATTTAGGCTAATAAAGTCTTGTGGTTATGCTTCCTTTTATAATACTGTATCTTTTAATCCTGTCCAGCTCCCTTTTAGCTAGAATTGAGGAGAGGGGGACATCAGTGGATGGTAACGGAGAATTGGACAACTTTTGCTGTTAGGCTACAGCAGTGTGTCACTGTCTACAGTAAACAATGCAATACAACTTGAGCTGGAAAATAATGGGATTCCACTCTTCGCTGATCCTATTGTGCCTTCTACAATAGACAAGATAAACAGCAGCTCCCTCTAGAATTTGCTACTGAGCATGCATGAATAGCAAAAGAGAGAGAAAAGGAGAAACAGATTAGTCTTGACTTAGCAGCTATCCTCAAAATGTTAAAATGCATAGGTCCAAACTGGAAATCATAAAAAGACTGAAGGTTGGTGAATGAAAGAAAATATACCCCTGGATTCATTTTGGAAAAAGCTATCAAGAGGTATCCAAAATATAGGCTTACCTGTATTACCATAAATGCTGCTGAAAGCATACAAGTATGAAAACAGGGAAAGAAATTGGGGGAGATACATGGATCCAGACTGGCTATGCTGCTGACAAAACCAGGCATGCTCTCACACACTGGAAGCAAAGGGTCATATCTCTACAAAGGTCCTTGTTTAGAATATCAGAAGTAAAGACAAATTTCAATTTAGTGTGAACTCATGGATGAAAACCTGGAAATGCCATAAACATTTGTGTTTATTAATAATTAACATACCATAGAATTCCCCAGAAACTTAGAAAATTAATAGGACACATTTTGTCTGATACCAGTAGGTGAAACCATGAGCCCTGATCCTGCAAGTATGGCATTTTTCCTTAGTCCATGTTGATCTGGCATCCTCCCTGCATGAATTTTTCAACTATTATTTCCATTGCTTTTAGTTCTCAGACAGTTTATATAAGAGTATTTATAGCCTAGTGATTGTCTACTTTGTATGCAAACAATCTTGGGTATTTCTAAGCAAAAAAAAAAGTCATCTGAAAAGAAACTTGGAAACATCTGCAAGTTAAAGTTGATAACACTGGCTTACATAGATGCATGATCTGACCATGTAAGGTAGCGTCATATGTTCAAGTGTAGAAAATGCTGTTTTTCTTTATCACTGAAGCTTCTTGATGTCACTTTGCATAAGTCAAATGCTCACATTACAGCAATGCTTCCTCTGGCTGGCCTCTTTGGTATGTTAGGAAATCAACTGAGTTTTTTGGCTGACAAGAAGTTTTTACTTATCGCTTGGTGGAAATCTGGAACAGATTTGCTGAAGACTCAGGAATCTGACTTTTTATTTTCATGAGAGGGTTGTTTAAGTTAAGAAAATAACTGACTTAGTTAACATAAGCTTGCTATTTTTATGCTTGAGCTGAAAGTCAAGAATTTGGATTTTGTTACACCTGGCATGTCCCTGATGTCAAGCCATTTTTGGTTGTGAAGCTGTAACACAAGGATGACTGCATCTATATTCTTATTGTACATGAGAGTAAGGCTCACTAAACTCAAAATCCAAACTTCTAATCGCCCATCCAGACAGGCCTTAAAAGCAAGACCTGTAGCGGTTTTACAGGAGGCATCCAAACAACACCTACAGTAAAACCAAATTAATTTGGAACAAAGCAGCACTTTCTCCTATCTCCTCCATGTGATGAAGAGAAGAGGGAGGGCACGTGGGGAGCCACGAGCTGCCCTGCACACCTTCCTATTTGCCAGAAATTGCTGGCACAATGGCATGGCCCAAAAGGATCGTGTGAAGAGGTCCTTAAACCTGTGCCAAAGCAGGTCTTTTAAACCCGCTTTAGCATGTGTTCAAGTCCTGTGTGGAAGCACCCTAAGTAGACATGCATGGGACTTTTATATCAGTTAACTGCAGCAAGTCAACATTTTTCTCAGAGCAGGAAAAAGACCATTAAAAGTATAGTCAGAATAGATTTCAGGCATTCTATTGGAGGAAAGATTTAACTTGGCTGAAATAGAAGGTTACAATGGTTAACAATATTGTTGTTAAAACCCTGATTTCACAGAAAAAAACATATTGGTTGTGAGGAAGTATTAATCTTCTTTAATGCCACTAATATTCCGTGAGGAACCTTTTTCTAGATATCAATTAAACTGCCACCAATATGTTTAGAGACGCTGGTTTATGTCTCTGTTTATCTTTAGTTGTGTTGTGAGGTGACTTTGGTAGTGTGGAATGCACCAAGCATAAAAGCAATGGAGGAGGCAGGTTTGAAATACAAAGAGAATAAGTTTTATTGTTAACAGAACGTAATTGTTGCAGTTTTGAGAATTTGAACTTGGCACAAGGCTTGATGTTACAAAATGGCTGGTTTGAGATACATTCAGGCTCCTGATGTTACAATTCTACAAACTCCTTCTTTAGTGAAGTGCTTATACTACTTCAGAGTTCCCTATTGTGAATGTCCACACTGTTTGCCCTATACTCGGAACAAACCACTGATCACCAGTCTTTCCTTACTGGCGATCCTTAAAACCCCCTCTGTTAGATTCTTTTAACCTAAGCAATCTAACAAGGTAGCACCTTCAGCTCTCTTGCTGAAAAAATATTCACAAATTCTAAGAACTACTGAATTCTCACAGCTTCACAACCCAGAGCCCTAATTGACTCTGAACCTCTTCCCCGGGTCTCATCCACCGGACTAAACTACTTTTCCCAGAGTCCTTTCTTGACTCTGCTATTTCCCAGAGCCCTTAACTGGCTCTGCTCTTCTCCTCAGGGTCTCTTCCTCCTGACTGAATATTAACTGACGCTTTCAAACCTTTTATTCCTTAAACTCCACCCACCTCCTCTGAGGCTTTGTTACCATGGCAACCTATCTCTCTCAGCTAGGCCCTGGCAACAAATGTAATACATAAATACAGATTCAAACACATTATAGATAACACTTTATAATAAACATTATAAATACAGTTTAAACACATTATAAATAACACTTCATAATAAACACATCTCTACATTGGTCTAGTTATGAAGAAAGTTTGGAAAGTGCTGTTTTTGTTGTCTAATAAAATGGTTTGAAAGATGGGAGAAAAATAAAACAGCTCTGCTGGCCTTAGTTCTGTCACATATTTGATCAGGATAAGTCGTTAGGGAAAGTTTGTATATGGGAAAAGGATCAGGTTTCTGGGTTTAAAAGACAGCATAGAGGAAGGAAAGATGATTGCAAGTGATGAAGTGATAAATAAGCCACATACTAAAAGATTGCTTTTTGAACTATGTACATCTTTAGTAAACATCTTGCTAGTATGGTCAATGCTGGCTGGGAATTCTGGGAGTCGTAATCCAAAAGTAAAGTGAATTTTACTTTTTTTCCCCCACCCCACCCTGTTTTATTACTCTTTTCCATAGCTGTCCCAGAACAAATCTGCACTCTGGATGTATGATTGTATTGTAGTAACAAGCCAAGGCATCGTTGTGGCAAATTTGATAGACATAGGAATGCCAGGAGGAAGATGGGAGAGTCCAATGCAGCAGGAGATTGTTCAGGAGCAATGGTGATTTGATGTCATTTGAACATTTGTGCCCAGGTGCTTGGAAGTTTAGGGGATAAGGAAAAATATCATGAGTGCTCCTTCAGCAATGGCCATTACACTTGGAAAATGCTCCGTAGCTACTGTATATAGGAGCAGCTTGGATGTAAGTTGGTGTTTTGTTGTAATTGAGCATCCAGACCTAATTCTTACTTCCCCTCTTCTATTTTGATGCCCTAGAATTCTCTTTGAATTCCTTCTTGCCTCTGAATTACTCATTATTTTCTAAAGATCTAAGATTAATCCCTTCAGCATTTTGTTTTTGGGAGCATGACAGAGGATAATGCATCCCTATTTTTGAGATATCTTAATAGGTAGGATCCATCTGGAAATGTAGGTTTCAATACAGAAAGAACATTGTGCTCCCTTTTTCCTTAGTAGCATTCAGGGGACACTAGCATGCCAAGAATGTCTTTCGGAGGTGCTGTAAAAGCCACAGGAAAGGTTCTTTCATTTATCTACCCCAGAATGCAGTCCCATCAATTATTGTGTGTGTTGTGTATTTGAAAAAAATAACTTCTGACTTCATCCCACTGAACAGATCAAGTGTTTGGTAGAGTAGGTTTACCATTCAGCTTAGGTATACTCCATTTTGAAATTAAATGGATGATTTTCTTACCTTCATCACACACTTTTCAATCTGTCCGTTTTACTCAGGAGTCCCCTATTGATTTGCCATCACACAGTTGAGATTTGTCCACATCCACTGACCCTCCCGTTTCCTTTGTAGAAAAAAAAACTTAATAAAATTGCTGACAGTAAAAGATAGCTGCTGTTATGGAAAGTTATGTACCATTAGAAATATTTGAAATCTATCAGTCCATAGCATCGATCCATGGCAGCTGAAGTGGTGTCAAACTGCTGTAATTCGACAGTATAGATACGCTCATAGACTTATGTGCCCTGGTTCCCCAAACTAAATTAACAGCCAAGAGCTATGACTCGCAGCAGAAATCAGTTGTACTAGTGATCCTGTTTGTTAGTAAGACAATAATTTGTAAGAAAGGACTAGAACCCATGTGAATCAGTCTTGGCAGTTAAAGTATATGTGAAGAAGGAAGAGATGGACCTAAAGCTTTGAAACATTTTCAAGAGTTTAAATTATTGGGAAAGAGGGTTCCCAGGAAAGGAACCCATCCCCAATCACTTCCAATCTAATGGAATAAGGGATGGAGGAGGGAAAGAAGGGGTAGAAGAAAGAAGGGAACTTATCAAAGAAAGAAGGAAGGGAAGGGGGAAAGGGGAGAAAAAAAGGCGAGCAAGGGAAGAAGAAATGAAAGGGGGAAAGGGAAAGAAATGAGGAGATTTCTCTCTCCAGGAGATGAAGCCAATGCCCCCCCCCCCCCCTTCCTTCCTTCCTCCATCAGGCCAGCCAACCCGCCCTCCCTCCGCGAGCAAAAGGTAATGGCAGAGCTTTTTCTCAAAAGAACATTTTGGCTCCTCCCACAAATTGTGTAACCATTTCAATTTAAAGTGGAGAACAGGGGGAATTCATCACATAACAGATTGACCATTTTGCCCATCTCTATGTCAATAATTTACAAAAAAAATCACTTACCAACCAGCTTAGAAAGCATCTAAAAGATGACTCTTTGAGACACTTAAAAATGCCAAAATATCTCTATCCTACATTTGAAGCCTACATCATGTGATGAACACAGTAGGTTGTCATTTATTAAGTGGGTGGTTCAGTAGAATTTAATGAATGTGATGAAGTGACCCAGCTTGAAAGCATTCATGGTTTATATTTTTGTTAAAATCTGCTACCTTAGCTTTCCCTCAGATGTTCATGTTCTTCTCATTGGACATAATTTAAATATACCAATTCCTGGCATGTAGCAAATCTGAGCATATGTGTAGAGATAACTTACTCCACTGATAGCCAAAGGGAATTCTCCCTGATGCTTAAATATTAGAGGTTGGCTCCTCACCCAGAGCAATGAGAATTTATGGGTATGCGGTTATAATAACCAACTCTCCCAGCCCATCTAAATATCCTGTTGCAACAAAGGGGAACATAGCTCCTAGCCAGAGAAAGCTAAAGGGTCTTTGGCAGTCCTACCCCTCCTCCCAAAGTGAGTCTGAAGCTCAGGTTAGCCAAAAGCATTGCCAGCCATTCATACAAGCTCCTATGGAGTGCTCTGATAAAATAATTCACTCCAGCTGAGTCTAGACATAGTTTTCCCACATCAGCAGCTGGCCTGCCAGGTAGCATCTCTGGTGAGAGGAGACACCTGTGTTGTATGCTGAGGGGGGTTCATGGCCTGGATGGTGTTAATCTTTTTATTCCAAAGAACTGGCCAGTTTCCATAGACTACATGGAAATGCATTAAGTAATCTTGTCCATGCAGCATTCAGATCAATACGCACATTGCAAACTTTTTCGGCTGTTGCATGTTTTAAAAAAAAACCCATGCTTGCTTAATCAGCTCTCTCTCTTTCTCTCTAAATATATAATGTCAATTTGTAAAATAAATGGATTCTACATTACTTCTGATTTTGGCATAGCAACCATCTATGTAATCATACATCCTGATTCTGCTGCATGGATCCAGTCCTTTACTTTTTTATTTTGACTCACAAGACTGTTGGAGTCTTCCCATCATGCTCCATAATATGTGGTTTTTTCCATAATCCCTGTTACCCATCCCATTAAATAGCACTTCAGATAATTGTAAATAGTTATGCACAATAGCCAAGGTTGCATTACGGGAACAGTTTCTGTGGAAATTCTCATGGTGGTTCGTGAAAAGGCCTTACTGGTGCATTATTTAAACTGTTATGTTTATTCATATCATGATCTGATCACCATACTCAATATATCCCATATGCATGGGGGTATTGGGGTAACGATACAAAAGGTTCGCTAGGCTAGACCCTCTTTCACTTAGACTCAGCCCCCCCCCCCGAACCCCCCCCCCCCCCCGAACCGAAATCCTGGCTACGGGCCTGCTCCAAGGCAACTTTCTTGCACTGACCTTGTTTAACATCTTTACAAACAATCAGCCACAGTCACCAGTCACAAATAGCTTTATATATGCTGGTGACATTGGCCTAACAATACAAGCAAAAGACTTTGAAAGTTGAAAACCAACTTACTAGAGCCCTGAAAGATTCCAGCTACTGCAAAGATAGCCACCTGGAGCCTAATCCTGCCAAGACACAAGTGTGTGCTTTTCACCCACAGAACCGTGAAGCCAACAGAAAATTGAAAGTTACCTGGGAAGGCCAAGAGCTCGAACACTGTTTCCATCCTAATTATCTTGGTATCACCTTAGATCAAACACTAACATTTAGGAAACACTGCATGAACACCAAGCACAAAGTAGCTGCATGCAATAACATCCTGAAGAAACTTACTGGCAGTGCATGGGGAGCAGACCCAAATTAATGAAAACATCAGCCCTGGCCTTGTCTTACTCAGCTGCTGTGTATGCCTGCCCTGTATTGTCGAAGGCTTTCATGGCCGGACTCACTGGGTTGTTGTAGGTTTTTTCGGGCTATATGGCCATGGTCTAGAGGCATTCTCTCCTGACGTTTTGCCTGCATCTATGGCAAGCATCCTCAGATGTAGTGAGGTCTGTTGGAACTAGGAAAACGGGTTTATATATCTGTGGAATGACAAAGGACTCTTGTCTGCTGGAGCAAGGTGTGAATGTTTCAACTGATTAGCATATAATGGCCTGACAGTGCCTAGAGCAAACTTTTGTTGAGAGGTGATTAGATGCTTGCCCTGTTTGGCATAAGTCTGTTCATGTAAAGCAGGTGAACATAGTACTAAACGAAACATGCAGAATAATCACAGGCTTCTCAAACCTACAGCTGTTAATAGACTCTACAAGCTAGCTGGAATCCCCCCCCCCCCCATGTGTAATGGAAAGTTGCTGTTAACTGTGAGAGAAATAAGGTTGAACACTTTTGAAAGCTATCCACTACATGTCTATCAGCCTTCTCCCAGTAGACCCAAATGAAGGAAAAGCTTCATGAGAACCACCACGCCTCTTAATGTTTCCCCAGCAACAGCAAGAACATCTCTCTGGACAGCTTAAACCAGGAAATCCCAATTGGATAACCCCCCCCCCCCCCACGGGGTCTGTCTCCAGGGGCAAATCAAGAATAGGCAACTTGGAAGTCCCTGAACAAACTCAGAAGTAGAGTGGGCAGATCAAAAGACAACCTGGCAAAATGGCACTACCTATAAGAATCCTCCACCTTGTGTGACTGTGGAAGAGAACAAACAACGCCACACCTGTATGCCATGCCTCATGTATAGAGGAAGAAGTTTTTTTAAAGCTACAGGCACTGCAGGCACTGTTGCCTGTTTTTGGTAAAAAAAAATGATTTAGTTGCTTGTGTTCCTTCTGTTTTTATCAGTTTTATACTTATGTATGCAATACTTTTGATATGAAATAAAAAAATAGGCATGGTTAAAATACACACTCACACTAGATCTTAAAGAAAAGAATAAGATCATGACAAAAAGAAATAAATCATACTGCCGTTTAATTAAAGACCCAGCTGAACTTAAAAGGAAGTTCAGTCTTATGCATGCTCCAAAGTGGTATGTGGAGAAGTCCTACTGAATTCAGTGTTGTTTTAGGCAACTAATACAGTCATTTGAAGTCACTGTTTTTAATATCTCTGATATTCGTCCCTCCTATGCCCTTAGTTCACTTTCTGGCAAATATTAGCTTTACTAAGTTACTAGTAATTCATTAACAAATTCCTAGTGATGCCGAACTGCAGTGAACAACTGCATGGCAGGTGGGCAGCATGAGGCATTTTTGTTCCATACATGCCTAGCATGCATTACTGAACACCTCAAAAAAATGAGATGTCTCCTGCACATTGTCCAGGTTTTAAAATAAAAATGGGTGTCTGGGAGCTTTAAATGTGTTTCTAAAAATTTGGGTACCACAAACATGTGGTTGGGGACCACATTTAACCCATAGGCCAGGCTTTGTTACTTCTCCCCTCAAGGTAGAAACTGGAAGAAGGGAGCTTGTTAACCATTTGTTTGTCTGTTCTGCATTTGCCCCTTCAGGGGGTTATTTCCAGGCTTCAACTAGAGTCTGAAGAGGAAAGATTAGCAGTGAAGGGAAAATGGTGTGTGTGATGGATGTCTTACCTAGGGGGAGCAGCATTATCATGTTGCCTGCCCTTTAGTTACATCCTGTGAAAGGACAGGAAATACATTATTTACAGTATTTTGTTATTTTTTTAAAAAAACTGCCAGGTTTCTGGAATATTCTGCTTTATCTATGAAAATAACAAGATTGGATTTTGGTGCCACTGATCTTGACATGGTAGAGGTGGACATTATTTACGTCTCTCCCTTAAGCACAAAAATAGCTTAGAGACATCTTGTTTGGCAGCCTTTACCCTTGTGACTCAACCATTGCTTTCAATATAGTTGGGCACACACAGATCTTAAAACAGCTCTGCCACCCTGGCATCTAGTTTGCCCCCTAGGCTTGTTACGTTTTGTGTAAATCTCTCTCTAAGCTCTTTGGGGGCACTGTCTGTGCTTGCCTGTTTATTTGGAAAGGTGCCTGGCAAAGTGAAAGGGTAAAGACTTACAGGAGCAGTCTGACAGTCTTTGCATTTTAATGAAGGGAATGTGAGATGGTTATCTCTACAGTACTTATAGAGTTGCCAGTCCAAACCCAGCTTGGAGCAGGAATGATTGAGGCTCTTCAGCTTCCCAGGACAATGTGGGTCAAAGTGACTTGCAATTCAAATGGACATCAAAGCACTGGTGGAACAGTTGTTTATATCTCCTGGGTGTGCCTAATGTCTAATGGATGGAACAACTCCAGGAAGTTTAGCATTCTTTGAGCTTAGCTCCTTTGTGGATATAATGTTGAATCACAGCAAGAAAAATTTGGACTGCTTTGGTGGCACTCATTAAAATAGTTTAACATTCTATTGCTTAAATCCCTTGCACAATCCAAAGAGAATTAACTGCACACTTGCCCCACTGAAATCAATGGAATACAGCACAACTAGATTACCATGATGCATTCTGCATGCCCTTGAAAAGTGTTTAGAAGGTAGTGTCAGTGCAAACTGTGTTTATGTATCACCAGTAGTGGTTTCAATGGCTTCTCTGTGTAGTCTGACATGAAAACCACAAGCATGTGGACAATTTCAACAGAAAGGGGAAAACCATGAAAATGAACAAAATCTGGTTACCAATATTTTTTTAAAAAAACAAAACACCAGAGTTAAGACAGTAAATAAAGAACACCACTCAGTAACATGGGAATTCCAGATAGCAAACAATCAAGTGTCAGTTAATGCCTCCTAAGCAAAGGATGCCTCCAGGCAACAACACTGATTGACTTTGCAGCTGTAAGGCTACTCAATGCCAGTCAAGCTTGCCAGTTGCAACATTTCCACTTGCTTCAAACAGACAAGAGTCCTTTCTCCCACCCTGGACAGTACACACAAATTCCACTTGCCTCATTTCCAATAGACCTCTGATCCTCTGAGGATCCTTGCCACAGATGCAGGCAAAACGTCAGGCAAGAATGCTACTCAAACATGGCCATACAGCTTGAAAAACTTACAGCAACCTAGTCAATTGTACTGCTGAATAAAAAAGAATAATACATTGTTGAGAATGAATGATTTGAGCACTGAAAGAGCCCAAGATTGCTGTACTCCTTCCAATTAAACCCGTGCCAGCCAAATCATTGTCGGAAGAAACCTTCTCTTGTAATATTTACAATATTTACAAATGAAATTGCTGACCATTTGCTATCCTTTCATGACACTCCAAATCTGTTGCCTGAGGCAGCTGTTTCACTCTGCATTAAAGTAGGGCCAGTGGAAAAACTGGAAATAGTTTTATTATTTTGCAGTGGTATGAGAAAACAGATTGTTATCAAAGCATCGCTGTTTTCATTTTGGAGCATTTTTGGCACATTTTTTGTATCAAAACTCAATTTTCGCAGGTTCATGGAGGCACAGTCCTAAAGTTATAATTACACAGGGCAGCTGTAATGTTCTGGGGGCACAATTGTATTTATATCTCCGCACATCCATAGAATATAGTTACAAAGCACCTTAAAGGGTATTTAGTCCAAACACTTGCACAGAAGCAAGATTAACTAGATTGAAAACTTATCCTCCAAGAATTATGATTTGACAGCATACAACTTTAGCGATTTCCCCCTAAACCCTTCTGCATTTCTAAGAGCCATTTAGCCTTTTTAAAAGTAAGTTGTATATATTATATCAAATGGTTTCTGTCTTTCATAATCTCAGTAAAATCTCAATATATGTTAAATTACTGCTTGAAACTGTGTGGCTTTAACAGAAATTTACTTTTCTAAAGATATGAAGCCACTTCCTTAGTACTAATTCCTTCCAAGATAGACTGAAGAATGTGAAAGTTGAAGCTCTGCTTAAAAAAAAAAACACCACAGAAACACAGTAATAAGGAAGAGGCTAATTAGGAAGTAACAAGCATAAGAAATAGAGTTAATTAAAAATAAATGGTACAGGTGCCAGGAATTGAATTGGCAGCAATGGAATGTAGTTTATTCATAAATGAAAGAAGCATAAGTACATGGTGATCTGTAAAGTAATATGGGAAGAAAAGGGCAAGATGCTGTCTAGTGTACAATCTTCCTTTCAATAGAAAAGAAATATTGATGTTATGTTATTAATAATAGAATGAGGTGACAGGATAGCAAAGAAGAACAGTCTAAGAAACAGGTCAAAAGAGTTTGTGCAATTGCATTATATGGATCTAGTGATGATTAAAAAGGAGCCAGTACGGTGTAGTGGTCTGAGTGTTGGGTTACAGGTCTGGAGACCAGGGTTCAAATCCCAGCTATGAAGCCCACTGGGTGACATTGGGCAGGTATACTGTACTATTTGGATTTTGAAAGGATTGCCGTATTGGTAGAAAATGCACAAAAAGGCCAACCAAGTGATCAAGTGGTTGATAAATATGCCACATGAAGCTGAAGAAGTTATATTTTTCAAATATAGAAATGAATGGTCATGGAATGGAAGGATAAACAATGATAAGGAACATTCCAGTGAATATAATATATAGGCAGTCGCTAAGTTACAAATATCCAACTTGTAAACAACTCATAGACAAGAACAGGGATGAGACAACAAAGTAAGAGAAATCTACCCCTTGAAAGGAGAATTCACTCCTGAAAGAGTTATCATGAGAAAAGGGTGTTTCAAGTATTGTCGAAGGCTTTCATGGCCAGAATCACTGGGTTGTTGTAGGTTTTTCAGGCTGTGTGGCCATGTTCTAGAAGAATTCTCTCCTGACGTTTCACCTGCATCTATGACAGGCATCCTCAGAGATTGTAAGGTTGCCTGCCATAGATGCAGGTGAAACGTCAGGATAGAATACTTCTAGAACATGGCCATACAGTCTGAAAAACTTACAACAACCCAAAGGATATTTCCACTGAAGCTTTAGTACCAACTCTTGTTTCTACCAGAAGACAAGTTTTTCAAAATCCAATTATCACAGGGACAGAAAGTGAGGTGAAATCTTCTGTACAGGGGCACAGACAGCAAAACAAACACTACAGGGGTGTTAGCTCATATATGACTGGAGTTACACTCAAAAAATGTCCCTGTTCTGACTTACATATAAAGTCAGCTTGAGAACAAATCTACAGAACCTACCTTGTTTGTAACTTGGGGACTGCTTGTACAGATATAGAATAAAATGGCATCAAATGCCAAACATCAGATACATACATATCAGCAGATGTTTCCTCTTGTTTAACAATTGGGGCTGGCTGTGCTTTTTCCCCTACTGCTGATACTTTAACTAAGGTCAAAGGAAAGGGGGGGGGGGGTGATGATTCTCCAAGGTGGTGTAACCATGTAACCACATACGTTTAATTGCACCATTTCAAGCATGTTCTTGCTCATCTATGGAGAATGTTGGAGACATAGGTGGAGACTTTTGCTGAAGGCAAATATTTCTGAACATTCATTTGCAGGAAGAGTATCCAAGAATGGGGGTGAGCAAGTTGATGAAAGGCTTTGTTTGTATAGGCATGAAGCAGTTGCAATGCAGCCCTGCCTTTTATGTAGTTTATCTCGCACTCTTGGCTCAAGAGAATTGGATGAGAACGTCTTGCAGGAAGAGCTTTCCTCCCAAGACTTAGACACACTTTGTGTGGGCAGTGCAATTCTTCTCTCTTTTTCTCTTTCCTAGATGCAGAAGTTTGTGTGAAGAAAGGTGTATGAATCTACTGCCATTACAGAAACCACTGTGTACCTGCAGAGTGACATTTTGGACAAAATGTTTTTTTCCCTGCAAATGCACTTAGGGTATTGGGTACCTGGTGATAGTGTGGTGTTTAGAAAATGCATTATCGATGTGATCTATGTGGATTGATTTTCCAGTGTTGTTTTCTTAGTTCTTGGATAAGTAAAGACCATGTTTTAAACTATTATATGGCACAGATGTGAGTGTGATGGTAACATTGGAGGAAGATAGAAAAATGAGGCAAAATTCTGCACTATAGTTGTTTAGTATCCTTTATTCAAAATGCCTGTGAGCAAAAATGTTTTGGATTTTGAAGTACCTGCATTTGCATGGATATGCATAATGAAATAGCTTGGCGATGGGATCTAAGTCTAAACAAGAATTCCATTTATACTTCATACACCTACACATCTAATGCACATAGCCTGAAGGTAATTTAACTTTGTGCATGAAACAAAGTGTGTGTACACTGTACCATCAGAAAGCAAAGGTGTCACCAGCCATGTGGACAAGTTTGGATTTTGAAGTATTATGGATATGGAATGCTCAGCCTGTGTCCATTTAATACCACTTAAATTTCATTGGACCATTCTTTAGTGTCTTGGTATCCTTAATGTCTTGCTAAATAGGGCCCTAACCCTAACCCTAACCCTTTATCCCAGGATCATATCCCAGGTTTTCTGCTTTAAATTGGATTATATGAGTCCACACCGCCAGATAATCTGGGATAAACAGAAAACCTGGGATCAGATCTTGGAATATAGGGCCTTTGTGGAAGGGCCCATAGTTAGCAACCCTTAGAAGAAAGGGAGAAAGGATCGAATCAGTCTTATTCTGCAGTTGTGGAAGGCGTGCAGAGTTCTTTGGGAATGGTAGCTGAAGTGCATGAACTACAGCTCTCAGGCACAGAAACTCTTAAGTACCTCCACAGACTAACTCCGAAGATTCCTTCAGATGTTGCCATAATAATTAAAGTAGTATAGAACTATATAATACAGATACAATGAAAGATGGAAGACAGTCGTTGGCCATGTATTGGTCAATTTCTGTGGTGAGCAAATGCCGCAAGGCATCTTAAAGAATAGAATGAATGACTTTCACAGTTCATAGGAGGAAAAGTAATTAGTTTCATGTTAGGTGGTGAAACAAAAAATGGTTCAGGAAAAGCATACATCTTTGTTCTTGATGTCAGCGGTAAGGCTTCAGTTGGCTCCAATATGAGCAATTTTTTGGCTAATCCTGAGTGCTTTGGAGACTCACATTACGTTTTTGGCCTATTCTCTAGACCAAAGAAGGTCTGATACATTTGGCAAGGCATCAGAAACACTGGCTACTCACCGCAACCAAGTGTAACCTCCAAACTATTTCAGTTTCGCCCAGCATCTTTTAGAGAAGTTTTGGCCAAGCAAAACCATCGTAGTACAGATGTGTGATGTGTGATAAATTTTAGCAGTAAAGTGGTTGGCTGGATATTCTCCAGGCTTCTTTTGATTTAAGGCCATTTGAAAATGTTGTGTACAAGCCATGCATATATATCTGGGTTCACTTTAGTAAATCTGCTTGACTGATGGGCTTATAGATGATAGGAAAACCAGACAGCAAAACTTTATGTATTTCTTTATATGTACTGTACTTGGGACTGAAAATTCTCAACATTTTGATCTTGTCCTAAGATTTTAAAGGGTTTTAACATTGACAGAATAATCTTAATAACTAGGTTGTAATTTCTTCAAAAATGCAGGTTACATAATTGCAATTTTATTGCTATGGGGTCATAAAATAGGAATCCTGAACCTTTTACCTATTGAGAGTTAATGGATCTCCTCCCCCCACCCCACCCAATGATCAGCTATAGTTAGTGCCACATGAGACCTTGGCTGCCTGGTGGACTTAAGACTGTAGGATAGATAAGCTGTAGGTTTCCAATGTTATTGTAGTCTACGCCACATCAACCAGCCCTCATGGCTAGCAGCAATGGTTAGAAGAATTAAGGTCCAACAACTGGAGGTCCACAGCTTGCCTTGTTTTATCTTACTCCCAGTTGCATGAAGCTTTTCCACAAATCCAGGGCAATACATACATGTCTTTCCGAATCTTAACCCAAGTTCCTTTTATATTCATTCTAAGCAGTTGCTTTCCCAGACAGAGGTTTGTAAGAAGTGTACTAGGCTTTGTGCACCAGCCCTTTACAGTATTATTCTCCACAGGTCCCCAAACTCTCTGCATCTGCACATAAGCATTCATGCATGGCTTTCTGTTGTAACTAGAGTCCTTCAAGCATATGGTAAATAGACTTTCAATTATGTGGAACCCATAGCTTCAGGAAATGTTGCTACTTGGTGTGTTTTTCTTCAGTACAGCATATTAAGACTACACCTCTTGCTGAATTCAGCAGGATTTATCTTTGAGTAATCTTCCATAGGATTATGCTGACATTTTTGAAATGTTACTTCCAAGTATGCTGCCTATAATTGAAAGAGTCATCAGGGGAAAGGAGAATCTTGGATGGTAACAGATGGAAATTAATTTCATCAGTCTTGTAGATAAAGTTGTAAAGATGACTGTTTTAATTGTTTGTTTCTCATAAGATAGTACAACCATATTTCTTCAGCTAACCAAATTAGTTTATGTTTTGTGGTATAGAAAGAAACAAAGGTCAGGCTGCAATAAACAGTATTTTAAACTAAATAGAAACATGTTATATACTGCACTTAAAGAATTCCTCTGTTGTGATTTGTTGCAGCTTCTTAAACCCTTAACCATTTAGACATCTTTTAAGAGGTTACTATATGCAAAATTTGCTGAGGACAGTAAAAAAATACACAGTTTCTGAGCTATTATTTCATTCCCCTAAGATGTTTCTTTATATGAAACAAGTCCATTTTGAATTCATAAACAGTAGCATTATAAACCTAAATCAGAAGTTAGAAGTAATCCATTATAAACAATAATTTTAGCTGAAATGTGACACTTTTACTTTTCAGGTTGATGAAAGTATAGGATAAATTAAAGGTTAATCTTTTATAAATGTAATGAGCATAAGTAATGTAAACTGATTTTTTACTTCTTCTAGTTTTGAGTGACAAAATTCTGTTAATGAATAATATGATGATTTCCCCCATTCTTTAAGATTTTTAAAAATATTTTGATAGATATGTTTCCAAACCTCTCTCTTGTGATAATTGAAAAGTAATCAGTAACAGAATAATTAACTACATCCATAATTGTTTTCTGTGATTCTAATAGGATTTTTTTTTGGTTTTGCAGTGAGTTACACAATGAATTAACTTCCTGAATGCTTAATTCAAAGCTGGTTGTTCTGTCGTTAACAGTATTGGGTGGTATGCATTTTTTTAAAGAAGGAAATAACAAACAGGGCTTGGTTGAGATCCTAGTATCAAGGAGCCTTGCAACACTTGTCTTTCTAAAGTCCTGGACCTCAACTTGTAAAATGAAAAATACCCCTCATTTAAGAACAGAACAATGTTGGAAAGGTAACAAGTGTTTGATCTCCTGAAGGAGTTTCTAAACTATTTTGACCTTTCGATTTTTCATATGGATTTTCTCTACTAGACTGAAGCAGTGTAAACTGACAACAAATAATTAGAAACTCTGGAAGATCCTGTTCTGATCAGATGAAATGTCTGTCTAGTCCAACATTCTGTATCTCATTATAACCTAACCATGAAGACAATAACTCTTGCCAACTGGTATTCGGTAGCATCCCTGACTCTGAACTGGAAGCTTTAGCTACAAATGTAATAGTTGTTTGTGGATCATGCAATCATATTTTTTGTTGTTCTTGTTTGCTTTCAAGGAATTTCACACTCATGTGATCTTAATGCAAACCTATTATGGAATTTTCTTGGTAAGATTTATTCAGAGGGCATTTGCCTTTCCTTTCCTCTGAGACTGAGTATGTGACTTGCCCAAGGTAATCCAGTGGGTTTCCATAGTTAAGTAGGCATTCAGTCACTGATCTACAGAATTGTAGTCCAATTCTCAAACCATGTTGGTTTATATTCATGTTTGATCCCCATGACATCTGTCTAAGGCAGTTGCCATCACTAGATTTTGTGGAATTAAATTGTTTAATCTGGCTAGAGTTTTGCATTCAGTGAGAAATACTATAGAATGGAAGGATGTTTGATTAACCCTGTTGAAAATGGTCAAAGACATTTCTAGCTCTATATACTCTGCTCATCATAACCAGCCATTCCCCTTCTTCCTTCAGAAATCTAAAATGAAAAGAAGGTTTCATCCCATGTAAATAATGCAAATACTAATGCTTTCATCTACTTTTCTTATACCCTTTAATGGTCCCAATTTGGCAGGAACAGTCCAGTTAATACTCAGCTATTCCACTTTTTCATCTGTGTTCAACCTGTCTTAGGGCCCTTCCACACAGCCTTATAACCGGGAATATCAAGGCAGAAAATCAACAATATCTGCTTTAAACTGGGTTATCTGAGTTCACACTGCCATATATCCCAGTTCAAAGCAGAAAATGTCAGATTTTATTCAGTAGTGTGGAAAGGGGCCCTAATTTCTCTCCCTTCCTCTCTCTTTCCCTTTTCTTCCACAGTTCAAATCAGGCGCTGCAAACCGAGTTGATAGTGCTAAAGTAGTCTGCATTCAATTTACTTGGCCAAAATGAAAAGGAGGGGAGTGGGCAGAATCTTTCCTTTTGCAGTAGGTTTGACCGAAAACAAACTGCTACAACCTTTCATTTTACCATCTTGACCATGCTCTGATGTTGCTTGGCCACACATATCCCACTTTTCACCTGTAAAATGTAGGAGAGTATGTTTTCTTCATGAAACTTGTAACCTCCCCCCACCCCCAGTAATTTAAAAAATATTTGCAAATTGTCTCCATAGGGCAAGACTCTTTTAAAATTCATATAGATGCAGGCATTCCTAGCTTTCTGTTTAAGGACTGGAACTTGTCTACCAAATTGTTCATTATCATTTGTCCAAACAGCATCTTGTGAGTATTAGTCAAGACAAGGTCTTTACATTGTTAGAGACAATAATGACAGGGGTAAGAATTGGTAGGGTAGTTCAGCCATGAAAAATGGTAAAACAGGTACTCAGAAATGTTCCGGAAATGAAGAGCAGGCATAATAAAACTGGAGTAGAAAGCAAGAATCCCTGGGGTGAGGCTGTAATTAAATAAATAAGAATATTTCTACCTTGAATGCAGGCTGTAGTTCAAATCGGAAGCAGATGGGAGACATTGAGGAAAAAAATCAGGCTGACTGGAGGGAGTTCAGAGAGATAAAAGCCATCACTGTGAACAATCTTTTTCATTTAACTCAGAGAGGAAGACCTACAACTCAAGTGGGGAGCAAGTGATGACACATGGTTCAAGTAACATGGTCCTCTGTTAAAAAAAGTGGGACAGGGTCTTGTCACCACTCCCAAAAGGCTATACACAGAAGGATAACTCTATTTAGGAAGACAAGAAGCAGAAGCAATGAATGGGATGGCTAGTAATGATCACATCACTGGCAGTAACGCATATCAGTGTTAGAAGACAAGGCGGTTCATGGAAAGGTTTGATCAGAGGCATAAAAAAGAAGGGAAAACCTATGTATATAGACGTTGAAAAGAAATAGCTGTAATGTATTGTCCAAGGCAGACCTCACACCTCTGAGGATGCTTGCCATAGATGCAGGCGAAACTTCAGGAGAGAATGCCTCTAGAACATGGCCATATAGCCCGAAAAAACCTATAATAACCCAATAGCTGTAATGGTTTGTGTCAGCCAGTGTGGTTCAGAGATCTGCGTGATGGATTAGGACTCTGGGATTTGATCTGTTGTCTGGGACACTAGGATTTTAATTAATGCTCATCAATGGATAACAAAAGTGGGCTCTGGTTATTTGCTCAATTTTAATTCCAGAACTCTTAATAAATACCCCAAATCAATGGATGATCAAGTTCTGTCTTATATAATGGCATAGTAACATGGTGCCCCTCATATAAAATGACAAAATCAAGGGGTTGCTTTTTAGAATTTTGAATATTTTCAAGCAATGGATGGTTGAGTCTCTGGATACAAAAGGCTGACCATACTCGGAATAATAATAATCATAATCATAATAATCATAATCATACTTTATTTGTAGCCCGCTACCATCTCCCCAAGGGACTCGGTGAGGCTTACATGAAGCTGAGCCCATAATACATCAGCAAAAACAACAACAACAGTAATACAAAACAATAAAATAAAACAGAAAATAAGCAGTAAACATCAACAATAACACAACAACATTTAAAAAACCTATGGCTGGGCCAAATGTAATAGTTAAAATTTAAAAAATAATGCTGAGCATGACCAGGTGAAATATAACTAGGATATAATTTTCAGAGAAAAATGGGGTGTGCAGACAATCCTAGATCACTAATAAAGTGCATTTGGGGACATATTGCTGGGAGTTTCCTTATTCTGGGAAAGCCACACTCCTTTGTCCTAAGAGAAAGGTAATTGCAAAACTTCTTTTGTATAAATTTTACAAAGAAAACTCTGTGATAGGGTTTCCATAAATCAGGATTAACTGGAATACAAGAAGAGTGTTTTGAAAAACAATTAAATAATTTGACATGACAAAATAAAGATGGTTGACTAGAGGGAAAGATCTAAAATAGTTGCAAAAGCCTGCCTATTTCCAAAGTTGTTGTGTAAGTTTTTAGCAACATAATAAGGGGGGAAAGGAAAGGGAGGGATGCAACAGCACCTTTAAAACTAACTTAGTTTTTTTGTTTAGCACTACCTTTAAAGGATATAAATCCACTTTTTCAGATGCAGTATTTAATGCTATTAAGACCTCAGCTGCAAAACATAGTTATATCATTGTGGGAATGGGCTGGAATGTAATAGGATCCAGGAAGATACAAATTATGTCCCTTGTCCTAAACTTTCAAAGGTGATAGAAGTCATTCAAATGGTTACAGTGCTGAGCTAGTGTTGATGTGTGAAATCAATAAATCTGCTTACCAAAAAGTAAGTTTTTCCGTGGTTCAGAACTATCTCTGCAAACCCAGCTCTAGTTGAAAGATATTCGTGGAAACAACCCTGGGAAAAAGTGGTTTCTAATGTCTGATGCCTTAACTCAGGTCTAGTTGAAAAATATGAGGGGAAACAACCCATGATCATTTGACTCTCTCTTGTATTTTTCTTGTGGCTTCTCTCTGTGTGTATGCTCCTTCTCTCACACAAAAGGCTTGAGGTGTGACTGTGGTGTGGGTGCTGCTGCATGAAGTAGTCAGGTGTTTTAGGAGAGTGAAAGCCAGAGGGAGAGTCTCAATCAGAACCACCCATGGAATACCTTTTTTGGGTTTTTTTTCCCTGGAAACTTTAAGAATTTCCTAAAAATCAGGGGATGACCCAAACATTTGGAAACTTGGGGTACTGGCAGTGGTAAACATGTCCTCTCAAGTGTGACTGTTTCCATCCCGATAGCCCTAAAGCTGATAGAAAGGAGTCTTGGAACTTCATCCATTGCCACCAATGGGCCAGACCTCCCCAGAGTGAAAATTGATCTTTCATCTGCCAGATCAAAAAATGGCATTTTGCCCGCTGGAATTCAGGAAGCTCTCAAAAAATGGGATGGAGGGAATTTGGGGGGGGGGGGGGCTGAAATTGGGACACCAAAAATGGCACGGGGTTTATCCGAACTGCATATCTGTATTTAAAATACAATTAACACCATACAGAAAGTGAATGAACAATATAATTAAAAACATACAGAAAGTAAACATAAAAATAGAAATGCACTATTTACAATATTTTTTTAAAAAAAATCAAAAATTAAGTTAAAAGAATAAAACACAATTTAGAAAAGGTAAACATTACTAAAACTGTTACTCCTAGCCCATTCTTTAAAAACTCTGTTTTAAAAGCCTGTCAGGAGAAAAAAGCGTTAGCTTGCAGATGGAAGGACAAGAATGGGATCATTCTGGTCTCCAGAGTAGAGTTTAGTGTCTAGCTTTCTGTTTATTTATCTATCAATCAACCTGCCTATAATCTATTATTTGACATATCCTCAGTGGATTGTATATCATTTCATGCAAATTTTAAGGGCTATAATTCAAACTCAGCCTCAATAACAAAGTGCTGCTTCGATAGAGTAAGTAACTTACTCAGTATGTTTCCAATCCAAAATACAATAGGTTAAGGATAACTCATGCTGAGTGAAGTGTAGTAAAGAGGCAACTGAGCAACTCTGGCATTTTGGAATTTGGCTCTGGAGAATTGCAATCAAATAACTGCAACCTCACTTAACTCCTGGAGATCAGGAGAATCCTCACATCGATTTGACCTTTGCTTTATGAAGGGGCTGTTCATTCCTTCCCCAGAGATCCTGTCAGAAATGCTAATCTGTCTGTCTTGATTTTTAAATTTGAGTCCTTTTGGTAAAAGCATTATGTTTTCCTGCTCCAGCTCCTGTTTTCTTATAAGTGGTGAAGCGTATTAAAGCATATGTGGATGTGTGCTACAGTACATATGCATTTGATTCACATGCTTTCTTTTAGAATGGATGTGAAAGTGTGAGAACAGTATTTGAAAAAGAAGAGTTTCTGATTGTAAAAAAAATTAGCTTGGCTTGGAAAGACTATGTATAAGCAGAAGATTAATTGACTTCTGCTGGTCATAATAGGCTTCTGCCAGTCAGTCAGACTGGATCGACGGGCTGTCACATAATCCATTCAGGAGCTGGGCTGGAGGCGGTGGGGCAGAGAAGATTGGAGACAGACCAATATCTTAGGAAGTCTGGCCTTAATCGCTTCAAAGGGTATTATCTATCCAGGAGAACGTTTTCCCTTGTGAGTCCTTCTTTGAAAAAGAGCTATTCAATTTCTCCTTGTTGCCACCATATCAATCCTGTTTAAGGTAGCTATTGTCTACCTATCTTAAGAATGTGTTATTTTGCAACATCTATTGCAGACTCCCCCGTTCTTTTACCATAACTGTTGCGTGAACACTCTCTGCAGTTCTTAGAATGGATTGTTGAGGATTATGAGAAAGATGTTTCATGCTAAATGCAAGTCATGAATAAAGTATTACAGTTCTTAAAGAAATGGTAGACGAAAGGAAAGCAAAGCAAAGCAAACCCAGCAGAATATTGAAAACTGTGCCACAGGAGTTTTTGTAGTAATTGATGTTAAGACACATATAGGTAAAAGGTAGTAAAGGTTTTCCCCTGACATTAAGTCCAGTCATGTCCAACTCTGGGGGTTGGTGCTCATATCTATTTCTAAGCTGAAGAGCCAGTGTTGTCCATAGACATCTCCAAGGTCATGTAGCCAGCATGACTGCATGGAATACCATTACCTTCCCGCCAGAGTGGTACCTATTGATCTACTCGCATTTGCATGTTTTTGAACTGCTAGATTGGCAGAAGCTGGGGCTGACAGCAGGAGCTCATGCTGCTCCCTGGATTTGAACCTGTGAACCTTTCAGACAACAAGTTTAGAAGCTCAGTGGTTTAACCCACTGCACCACCAAGGGCTTTCCCAATTACTTTTAAGAATGCTTCCTGTCAACATTGGATTTGGAAGTTTTGGATCTAAATTGTTTTGTAATTTTTGAAAACAAATTTTGATTATTAAAATGTATCTTTCACATCCTAGTATGAATATTCCTCAATTTAGTCTCCCTCTAAAAGTGCTGGCTAGTTTACTGTTGCACTTGTTGCCAGGCCATTGCTTATCATTCCTTCCAATTAAGGGTGCAGACTGGGTTTTTTAAAGTTAATAAATGATACAATGTTTTGCAGATTGCTAAATAACTTGCAACATGAGCTGAAGTTCATGAAACATATAAGAACCATAAAGTTATTCTCTGTAATAATTCATGGGAAAATATTAAAGGGCTTGGGCTATTGGGGACTGCAAACATAAAACTGGTTGAAAGGTTTCTGGAGGGTAGAGAGGGAGTGAAATGCAATAACTGTTCAAAAAATCATTGCTTTATTTGAGACACTGGCAACATGATATTATACATGTTATCTACTCAGTAGTTAATCTGTCATTTACTTTAACTGGACATGCTCATTGGGTGAGCATGAGCTGTAGTCTTAAATCTTACGTTTTCACACTGGATATCAAACTGCCTTATCCCTGCTAACAGATATTTTCCTAGTATAGTATGACCCCCCCCCCCCCCCCCATATCCATTGGGGATAAGTTCACAGTCTTCATGTCGATGTATGAAAGCATGGACAATATAAACCCCATTCTTTTCAATAGGATGAGTGTAAAAGGCACAGAAAATAAAATGTTGCTTGAAGGGGTCCTTAGTGAATAACTGAACATCCTATATACTCATGTATAAGTCTAGATTTTTTGGGCAAATAATTAGCTGAAAATAACTTGGATCAGTTTATGCACAGATCAATGTACTTTACCTTAACTCTTATATAAAAAAGGAACCATCCCCTTCTCTAAGAAGTGTGGTAAGAGCTTAGTGTGTCTTGGGAGAACCTAAAAGAATCACCGACCCCTCTTTACTTTCTCCACTGAGATGCCACTTCTGGCCTTTTTGAATGCCTGGAAGGGGAAATGGTGGTGGCAGCTAGGGGGAACCAGTCCTCTGAGTCCGCATTCATGTTTTCTCGCTCTCTGGAATAACCTTCAATTCTTTCAAAATGATGGATTTTGTGCCCAAAATCCAATTTTGGCTACAAAACCTATTTGTAATTGTAATGAAATATCTAATTATAATCTAAGTTTTGAATATGTTTATTGACGTTAGTATATTATTTATTTATTTATTTATTTATTATTTAAACTTATATGCCACCACTCCCCTGGGGCTTGGAGCGGCTTACAAGAATGGCTAAAATCTAACAAAATTTAAAAGCAATTTAAGACAATTTAAAAACAGCAATATCAAACATTAAAAGACTGTCGAAACAGATATGTCTTACATGCCCTGTGGAAATTTTACATGCCTTACATGCCCTGCAGAATATTACAAGAGCAGGCCAGCCTTCGCTAAAGCTGCTTGGTTGATGCGTTGCTATAGCAATGAAGCCTGCAGTAGAAATGTATCAATTTCCAGAAGAGCTAGGGAGAGAAAGGGGCAGAGCTAACTGCCAACAGAAGAATGGACATTTTGAAATATTAGCCAGTCTTTAGCCGGGTGAGCTAAAGGAAGGTTGTTTCTAGCTATGTTAGAGTTGGACCAAGGAGTTTAGGTTTTCAGCCTTGACAATTAGAATGCTAAATGAACCAGTTCTGAATTAGAAACTAGCTTGTGAGCTAGGGGAAAGGAATTCCCAGTATTATATTGTGTTTTCAGTGGCAGAGCTGAAGTAAATAAAAGGAGAAACTGTGCCTAAGTGTCAGTCAGAGGGACTGAGGAGAAAAGTGTTCTTTGAGAAATAAATTCACAGTTAACCAATTGCTAAAGTGAAGAAACTACAAGATTAAATTTACTCAGTCAGGAGACAAAGAAAGAATAACGTTTTAAGGTGAAGGAAATTATTAAACCAGGCTGGCAAAAAGATAAGCCATTCTGGAAGTTATAATAGTATCTGTTTCAGGTGTTCGTGTTAATAAAATTTAACTGTAACAATATCTAAGAAATACTGTGAAGAAAATACCTAAATAAATATTTCTTTGTTCAATTTTTTACAACAAAGACTTGTGTCAAGTTACTAAAGTGAAGATATACTTCAAGGGAGACAACTGAAGATCATTTGGAACATGATTCAGTTTATGGTATTAGATTACAAATATTATAGAGACACAAACAAGCATTTTAAAAGTTAAATCTCTCTCATACAAATCTCTATGAAACCTCTCTCAAACATCTTTCATATAAGCCTCATAGTCTCATTCAAGCCTCATACCAGTCTCTCTCTCAAACCTCACACAAATATATAAATATAAATATTAAAGTGCTCAGCCACTGCTACATACACCACTACTATTCACTCTCCTCATCACCCCGTTTTATTTGTTGTGGATATTCCAATATTTATTGGTGGCAGCGGTGGGATAACAAATAAAGGTCCCTCCTGCCTGAAGGTTTCTGTCTTTATTTCCTGTGTTGACATCTCAGTAACTAATGTACAAAGTTGACTTCTACATGAGTAGATATGGCACGCAAAACCATGGATATTAATTCCATGGATATGGCGGTCATATATAGGCCGCTCCAACTGTTTTGTTTCAGATCTTGGGTAATTTTTGTTCTGATACAAAAGCAATTCTAAAAGGAAGGTAGAAATCATTCCAAATATGAGAATGAAAAATATTTTTAATATGAAAAAATAGCTATTTTTCATTGTGGCTAAATGGAACATTAAAATATGTGGAGCCCACCATGTTGCCTGCCTTTGTATGGGTTATTATCTCTAAGTCCATTTGAGAACTTTGATTAGTGGGCATTTTAAAAGTGAAAGAAAAGAAATCATTGAAGAACTTGGGGAGATATATATCTGGTAATAGAGATAGTATTTTTGAAGATTATGAAAATACAGAGCAAATTAAATTTCTGAGTCATCAGAACTTTGGGTTTATTTTTAGAAAGTGCCACACTCTGCAAATAATGTTGATTATTGTAGGAGACTCCTATAATTGGAAGATGAGGCAAATAATGTAGCATTTGCGCTGTAGTTTGCCAGACTCTGAGAGTCAGAATTATGAAAACTGTTGAGAGGTATCTGGAGGATTGAGTTAGATACCCCTCTTCCTGTTTCAAAACCTCTGAGGTTCTCAAGAGGGGAAGAAGAAATAAACAGTGGAATAGTAATGGGTAGGGTTACATAACCAATGTCAGTTTTTTGACCTCACTGCTAATGGGGTATGGGCAGTATGGATAGGAAGTTGACATTTTGGACAGACCTTTAAGTGATGTTTTGTAACAAATGGTCAATAATCGTGATTTTTAAAATCCTTTTTTGGCATATTGAAAGAGATTTTACCAGACAAGACCAAGAGAGGTATTGTAACATCTAACTGGTTTTCAATGTTTTAAAATGGCAAATCTAGCTTTTATTTCATAGCTCTTTAATTTCTGTTCATGTCCCCAGCCCCAATTTTTGTATGCTGTCAGATTTTTTTTAAAAAAATGAATAAGATTATGGATATTCTCCCAGAAAACATACCAAAAGAGGACACACAACTCTTTCATTTCTTAACTTGACATAAATATAATCATAACCACAATCTAACAAGAGCTATATACATGGAATCTGGATGCACATTCTGATCACAATGCTCATTCAGTCCCCACTGAACCATTTGAATGCTTTTGATGCAGATCAGAATGTGCATTCCATTTTGTTGTTTGTGATTGAACGGGGATCAATATCCATTGAACTATATGTTTAGTTCACAACTTCCACTCTGTTTTAACTTTTTATTTGAATGAATAAGAATGGGGATTGGGGAAGTTATAATTTCTTTTAAAAAATAATTGGCTTGGTGATAGATCTAACCCTGTTAGAGTGAGTGATGTTTTCTCTCCCTTTCTCATTCATTCTTTCAAATACCAATGGGACATCCTTGGCAGGAAGCTAGCCATCCTCTATGCAGACTTCACAGCCCACCCACAGTGCTTCCTGAATAGTCCCTGACTTCCAACAGAACCACCAGCAGCAGAATTATGTCTTAATTTCTGTGTCTGGGATTATACACTTGCACTCCTACACTTTTGTAAATTCTGTAGAAGAATTAACTATTGGGATAAACTGTACCTGCAGTATTTCCTTATTCTGCACTGGAAATAAATACAGTGTTACTCTGTAATCCACAGATTCAATATCCATGGTTTCACTTGTTCCAAAAATATTCCCCCAGAAGTGTTTCTAGGCTTCTCTAGTTCCTAGTGTGATTATGTGGTATTCCTCCAGACAAAATATAGTTAAAATATAGGATTCAGTATTATCTGGAGTATTGAAATGCATCCCCCATGGATAGAGGATTGTACTGTAGCAGAGAGATAGTCAATTCCCTAAATTAGGATGTAGTTGATTTACTCTGCTAAGTAAGTGAAAATCCGCGGGTGGGGTGGATGGAAGGAGCAATTACTTTTACATACAAACTAGTGCTGGAATAACATATTAGGTACTGAATAGCATATGGCATAATGTACAGAGTCCAGCACCAGTGTCTCCCAGGGGAGTGAGTTATGTAGTCAGGCCTTATGGGGAGGAAGGATTTAATCAGAGTAATAAGTTGTCAGTAAATATTTACAATGTGGTACCTTTTCTGGCATCATGTGCCAGATGCACTCTTGTGTGCTTCTCGCTATTTTTGATCTGAGGTGTATTCTTAAGGCTTAGCTTACTATCCTACAAATGCATCTCTATGTTTCCAGTTTAGCTTATTATTATGAATGTTCCCTCTTATGCACCAGAGCCTAATGAAAAACACAGACAATAAGAAACAGCTATGATGAACATACACAGAAAATGACTCTGGGGAACAGCCCTTACTTACAACTTACATCTTAAACAACCACTTGAAAGTCTCCCCAAAGCCTTCCAGTGCAATTTCATTTGACCTTTCTTTAATGGCCACCTCTGCTGAGCAATCAATTTACCTGGTCCCATGGGCAAACAGGAGCTATGCTGTTTTGTGAAATAGACCAGAAGGCTTTGGATTGCTCCGGGAATGAAAAGTCACACAGTCTTGATCCCAGAAATCAAGTAACAGAAATCTTACACTTTCTTTATAGCAATGTGGTGTATTTCTGTAATAATCACAATATAATTTGTGATATTTCTAAAAATGTTTTCATAGATTTAATGTTTTGCTTTGTCCTCCACCCACCACATCATTTTACCAACTTCCAGATTGTACAAAGGACAATTTCACTGTTTTCACAGGAAGGAACAAAGAGAAAATCTGACCAGTGACTGTGGAACACAAAAACCATTTAGATTAATATAGTCTAATAAAGTAGGAAACAAATCTTGAATCCCCAAAGGAAAAAATGTACACAAAATATCTAGATCCAATTGAAATATTCATTGTGTAGATCATTTAAAGTGAAAAAATAAATGTTTGGTTTATGGATTGGACAAGTTTCTGAAAAGCAATGCTGTATTGGGATCCATCTTTTAAAAGTTGTCTGTGATCACTCCTCTTAGATACAGTCCCTTAGTATAGTTTATCGTTTTAACTAGTGTAACCATCACAGCCCAGTGACCTAGGGGCACCTCCAGACAGTGCCAAAATGCATTACAAAAATCACAAGATCTCAGAGCAGGCCCCTACACAGACCTGCCAGTCCTGGGCTTTCTTCTCCCACCATCCTCACAGCCCTTTGGGTCTTGGGACAAAATGTAGTGCGGACAAGGGACAGCCACTGGAAGTTTTTTTTTTTAAAAAAAAACCCCACTGTTATGCATTGATCCTCATCTATGCACATGCAAACATCTCAATTAAAAACACAGATTCCCATGTGCACATATAAGCATCAACACATTAACAGTGGGAATTTTTTAAAAAAAAAACTGCTGCATTTCCCTCTTTCCCCAATTGCTTATTCACCATCTATTTAATATTATAAAGTTTAAAATAAATACTTTCGGAGACCTATAATGGCTTTCCACTTCTCCTCTCTTTAAACCAGCTGGTAATCAGCTTTGTCTCCATGGGAGCCCAAAGAGCTAATCAGCTGTTTGGGGGTTTTAAAAACCGGCCCAGGCGGAAAGCAGTCTCCACAAAGAGTAAAGAGGGAAATCCTGAACTTTTTATGACTGCAGGGCCACACAATCATGGGAAAATCTGATTTTTTTATTATTTTTGCCCAGAGTCAGGATACAGGAGGACTATTTTGAAATGGGTTTTCCCTACGCTGCTGTGATTGAGCACGCACTTAGCGCAAAAGTCATCTGGACACCCCCTCCTTTTAATCCAGTTCTCTCCTGGATTATAGCCACTGTGTGGAGGGGCCCTAAGTGACAAGAGAAAATAAAAAGGCACACTATGATGTATATAACTTTGAGTCACTGTTTCTCTTGTTCTCTGTTTCTTACCCTGTTTACTTACCTAATAGAAATGCCTTGAGGTTCTCATCCCTTCCTTAATCATTGGCTGGCATAAAAACACTATAACATCACTCCACACATTGTTTGCATTAAGGTTTTGATGGAAAGGATTGTAAAGGGCACATCACTGAGGAGCCGTTGCCACTACATTCTTTCTTGGAGTGTCTGGTTTGGCCTTTAGTGATACCTATCTATTTCCTTAGCTGGCCACAGTATATGATGTGTGACATGATCTTGGTCTTTATAGTAATGTAAAGGCAAGTAGCATAACCACATTTCTTGCAGAAAATACTTTTACTACAATCATTTCCTATGGTGCACAGATAGTATGATCCCTTTTCATATAGATGAGAAATAATCAGACAGCCTTTCATGATAAAGAGCGGCAGTCTTGAAGGAGTATCTATGTTCACCCTTTATAAGAGAGTTATTTAACATAAACAAGTTACTTCTATCACTAAGATCTCAACCTCCTGCCAGGCAGGAAAAGCACAATCAAAGAAACCCCGACAGATAGCCATCCAGCTTCTGTCTAAAAGTCTCCAAAGAAGGAGCTTCCACCACACACCAAGGTAGAGTTCCACTGTTGAACAGTTCTTATGATCAGTAAATTCTTCTTAATGTTCTGGTGGAATCTCCTTTCCTGTAATTTGAATCCATTGCTCTGAGTCCTAGTATCGAGGGCAGCAAAAAAAAAAAAAGCCTCATGACTTCTTTTAAAATATTTAAACATTTAAACATGGCTATCATGTTTACTCTCAACCTTCTCTTCTTCAGGCTAAACATACCCAGCTCTTTAAGCCACTTCACATAGGACATGGTTTCCAGACCTTTGATCATTTTAGCAGCCTCTTCTGGACATGTTTATTTATTTATTTATTTATTTATTCACAATGTTTATATCCCAACCTTCTTACGTCTGAGGGACTCAGGCAGCTTACATAATTGGCATTTTTCCATGCCCAAACAACAACTATTAAAAGCAATTAAACAACAATTTTAAACAACATTAAACAACATATGTCAACATTACATGATTGTTGTGAATAGATCCAAAGCCAGATAATCAAATAATCATATTCCTGAATCCAGAGTCAGTTCCAACTACATTGCACATAAGTATGCTGCACTAAATGCTTGCTCCCAAAGTCAAGTTTTCATTTGTTTGTGAAATTACTGGAGGGAAGGGCTAATCGAATCCTACTAGGGAGAGAGTTCCACAGCCGAGGGGCCATCACTGAGAAGGCCCTGTCTCTCGTCCTCACCAGTTGCGCCTGTGAAGATGGTGGGACCAAGAACAAAGCCTCCCCAGAATCATAGAATCATAGAATCATAGAATCATAGAACCTCTATGATGGTTCATAGAGGGAGATGCATTTGGGCATGTAAGTTGGGTCGGGGCCATTCAGGGCTTTATAGGTGCGATGTCAAAAACCCTTTCTGACAGGAGAGGGAATTTCTATCTTTCTTTTTAAAAATATTTTTATTATATGCCACCCTCTGCCGCCAATAAACCTATATGTATACACGTGCACAAGGCAAGAATGCCGATAAGGGGAGGGAGAAGAATAAACCTAGCAGAAACTTAGCAACTTACAGTTCACACCTTGGAATATGCTACCTCTGTCTCTGTGTCACCTTTCTTTATATGTTTATTACAGGATTTAATTTTAAATGTCCGTATATATCTCTTTGATGTGTAACCCAATACTGTAGTCAGTATGTAGCTTCCAACTTTTCCTCACAGTTTACATCAATATAATCTACAGCCGACTTTCAGAAATGTAACTTCAGTCCTGTAACTTGACATGAGACTTTAATATATTAGTTCTTGTGCACATAAAGTGTATTTGTTACACAGCATTTTACTTCAGTTCCACTTGGATGTTATTACATCTGTCTTTTACACTTGGGGATACATAGAACTGATCTTACATAATTTTCAGAATAGCTTAACTTATGTCAACTTGGTTAGTCAACTTTCTCCTCTTTCTAATGTAATTTCTCCTCAGCCTTCTGAATAGATATCTTATTTAGAATAATAGAATCATAGAGTTGGAAGAGACCACATGGGCCATCCAGTCCAACCCCCTGCCAAGAAGCAGGAAAGTTGCATTCAAAGCACCCCCGACAGATGGCCATCCAGCCTCTGTTTAAAAGCTTAAAAAGAAGGAGCCTCCACCACACTCCGGGGCAGAGAGTTCCACTACTGAATAGCTCTCACAGTCAGGAAGTTCTTCCTAATGTTCAGGTGGAATCTTCTTTCTTGTAGTTTGAAGCCATTGTTCTGCATCCTAGTCTCCAGAGCAGCAGAAAACAAGCTTGCTCCCCCTTCCCTATGAATTCCTCTCACATCTTTATACATGGCTATCATATCTCCTCTCAGCCTTCTCTTCTTCAGACTAAACATGCCCAGTTCTTTAAGCCACTTCTCATAGGGCTTGTTCTCCAGACCGTTGATCATTTTAGTTGCACTCCTCTGGACACATTCCAGCTTGTCAATATCTTTCTTCAATTGTGGTGCCCAGAATTGGACACAATATTCCAGGTGTGGTCTAACCAAGGCAGAATAGAGGGGTAGCATGATTTCCCTCGATCTAGAGACTATATTCCTATTGATCTTATAGTCACTTTTTTCCATCAATAGTCTGACTGTAAACTTAGTCTCAAATCTGTCTCTGAGTTTCACCTGACTGAGGACTTCGACTCAAATTAGTCTCTTTTTACTTCAGTACAACAACTGAAGGCACAATCTTATACAAGGATTTTCTTCCCTCTAGCTCCCAGTCTGGAGTCTAACTCAAAGTGGTCCCTTTTTAATTTCAGCATCACAACTGTAGACTCAAACTTAAACTAGGAACCTTTGTCTTTTAGCTCCCCTGGCTAGAGACTTAATAATTTTCAAAATGTTCCCTCTTTCCTTCGCAACTGGCTCTGCCCCTTTTTCTTGCTAGCCACTCTAAAATGGTTTGCAGAGGCTATGCAACCAGGGTGACGCATCGACCAATCAGATGTAGTCAACTCCTGCCTACCCTTGCTATATCAATATTAATAAACATAATCAAAACCTCAATTATAATTAGTTTTCCTGTTATAATAGGCCAAAGCCAGCACTTGTGCTTGGTAGCAAACCGGCAGTCAGTGGAGCTTGCCAATATCCCTCTTGTCAATATCCCTCTTGAATTGTGGTGCCCAGAAATGGACACAATCTTCCAGGTGTGGTCTGACTTGGATCAGCTGTGACAGATATAACATGAAAATAGATGTTGTGGAAAATTGATTATCTTGTTTTGTGAAGTTCAGGTCTTCTCATCCTCCCAACAATTGGTTGTAATATCTCTAGGCTGAAAAAAAGGGAGCCTTCCCAATGAATGAAGGAACTTCAGTCCAACAAAGTAATTCGCTCTTTTGTGAATTCTGGAACATGAAGGAGAGCATAGTGACTTGATCCCCATAAAACTAGGCTGGGGAGATTGACCCCCCCCCCCCTTGAAATTATCTGGCAAAATTGGTTTACTTAGACTTCTAAGTAGGTGAATCTTCTTAGGAAATCAAAATGCCACATCTAATAGCCAAAACCACAAATCTAGAGCCAAAATGAGAAAGAAGACTTTCTACATTTCCCTGTATTTGCATCCTCTCCTTTCTTTTCATGGCTCCCACTTAGAGTTTTGCCATAGAAGATATAGATTACATTCAATACAGGTTGGAGCTGATTGTTTATGGAACACCTTTGAAATTAGACTGACCATACTGTTTGTTATCCCAGTGTGCCCTCAAGTAATTTCTAACTTATGCTACCCTATCATAAGGTTTTCTGAGACTGAGTGTATGGCTTGCCCAAGGACACCCAGTGGGTTTCATGGTTGAGAAAGAATTAAAACTGTGTTCTCCAGAGTGGTAGTCCAATATTCAAACCACAGAGTAGCTATTCACATGTATAAGTGCAACAAGTGTCTAGGTATGCAACAATCTCAGGTGTATCTGTACAGCACAAAAACCAGAGTAGCTTCCATGAATCAGGAATTGTAGTTGATTTCCTTACCTGAGCAAGAGATTACCAATTCTTCAGCAAGGTGTAGCCTTCAAAGAGATCCCAGAATGTTTACAGTAAAATACTCTTTGAAAGAGAAATTTTAAAGGTCTTTTTAAAGTATGTTTTTGTATGATAAATATTTTCCAATTTTTGAACTATAACTCACCATTTCACTTTTCCTTTCCGAAAGCAGAGCGAATACCACCGAAAAAGAAAAAAAAAGGAATCCAGTTGCTTAACAACGAAGCAATCCAGCCAATGTCCATTTAATGTGCAATTGAGATGTCCCCTGGGTTTGAGAAGGTTAGTTTTCACCTTGGGAGGTTCTAAAATGCACACTCAATGGATCAAATAGAGGAAACTTGGCTGCCATGGTTGCCTTGTCTGGGTGGCAGAAAGCAGCTTCTTGCAAAATATCTTGTATTTTTCTTTTCCATCTTCTTCCAAAATTCTTTGTAAGAGTGATCTGGAAGGAAGCTTTGAATTTTATTATATCCTGCAATCGTATTTGTTCATTAAGCTTAGCTCTGTGCTCCAAGACCACCCTGATGATCACAGTCCACATCTCATATTTGCCAGGGACAGATTTTTTAAAATCGTTATAGAACTAGAGGAGGTAACCTTTCAGTAGAAATTAAAAGAAACAGTAACATACCAAAGCATTCTTCACTGAAATGCATTTACTCTTTAAAAACAGCTGTACTCCACCAGTAACCTTATAAATAAAATAACTGACAGTTTTAAACAGCAAAACAAAAAAATCTTTACATTTACAAAAAAGATTCAATGTTTTTAAAAGGAAAACAGTAGAAAAATAAAAATGCAAAATTGCTCAAAAGGTTTTTAAAAATTAAAAGAAAGAAATGAACAACAGCTGTTTAACATAACATAAGAAATGCATTCAAATAAACAATTTACGAGGTTCCAGGAAGTTATTAAAGAGGGCATATTATTAGATTTCTTTGGAAGGAGATATAATCCTAGAGTTGGAAGAGACACCAAGGATCATCCAATCCAACCTTCTGCCATCAAGGAAAATACAATCAAAGTGCTCATGATAGATGGTCATCTAGCCTCTGCTTAAAAGCCTCCAGAGAAGAAGACCATACCACGCTCTGAGACAGCATATTCCCGTGCCGAACAGCCCTTTTCCGTCAGGAAGTTCTTTCTAATGTTTTGATGGAATCTCTTTTCCTGAAATTTAAAGATCTGTAAAGGCCCTTTCCCTGCTCCTAACTAACTCTGGATTTGTTGGTTTAAGGAGAGTTTATGTAGGCAATCTCAACTTTTGCAGCTGCTTTCCTAGTACAAGTCAAACATTTACATATCCTTGGGCCAAACCATTCAGAGCTTCAGGTCATTTTTGAATTCTGTCTGAAAATAAACATGAAGACTGAAAGTCTGACAGCAAGCAATATTATAGAAGAACCTGTTAAGAATTGGCTGCTGTATTCTGGGCCAAAAGTGGTTTCCAAATACAGTAGATGTACATATTACATGAGAGCTCTGTTCCAGAATTTTCCACATGATAAAATATTCATGTACAACCTGGAACCCTATTTTTCTTACTTGAACAATGTCTTAAACTTTGAGCTGAAGCATAATGTAATGAATCCCTTACCTTGGCAAGTTAACTTAGTCCTAGGAGAGAGGGCCTGGCGAAGCACCGGCATCCATTTTAGAGAAGGGAGACAGGGAGATGCCATCTTAGGTTAGTTTGGCCTTAAGGGGGCATGATTTAGTCTTGGAGGGAAAGTTAGACCACTAGGATTGGTTAGAACGATGGGGGTGGAGCCTAAGTGGTCTGAAGGGAAAAAGTGACTTTTAAACTTGAGTCCCCAGATTGCCAGTTGGGAGTTGGAGTTTGGAAAGGGTAGAGTGAAGACATTGGGTGTTAGTGAGAGCAGTTTGGGGTTTTGAAGAACTTTGGGTCAGTCTTTTGTTTAATATTCAGGATGGCTATAGAGAAATATAGCTAGAATACTGTGTGGAGCAGTACCCTGTTAGTGGTCTGTTCTTTACCTTAAGGAAGGCTAGTTCAGGTTTTGGCTAGATTCCTAAGGGTTTTTTTTTTTTTTTTGTGGGAGTTACTTTCAGAGACTCATTTCTTGAAGTAATTTTCTGTGTGGAAACTTTAAGACTTGTAACCCAGAAGTTTTTAAGATCACTCCTCAAACGTAACCACAAGCTTTGTATGCCAGATTTTTACTGAAACCATCAAGCATTTGTACCTGAAATATCCAAATCTGTTCAATAAAAGTTCTTGTTATTTTTACCAACTTATACCTGCCTCAGTGTGAATACCTTTGTGGTAAAAGTGTTATTCAAGTCAGCTTTTTACCAGCCTCTAAGAAAACTAGAGTAACACAGTGTGTGTTACTGAACAACCTCTCAATAGTACCTCAGCCTGTTCATTAGTAATATGGTGGCAGTGGAAACCTTTTAAAGATTATTTTTAAGTCTCACAGTTCCAGTGGTTCCCAGTTCCTAGCTTGTAAATATACAACAACTATAGTTCAACAACTATTCTCCTTCTATATTTTTGATGAGCTAATCTGTAGTGGTGTCATTGTTATAATTTGGTACGCTGCTGTGTGATCGTTATATGTATCATTGCAGCATGTAGAAAGCTCTAGCAATGCTTAGAGAAGTGACCTCTCTAATTGTCCAGTGTGATTCTATGGTCAACTTCCAGTAGAACTTCTGATGAAAGTTAAGCATAGAATTGCTTCTCTAAGCATGGCTAAATCCTTCTGCATGATTCCATGACATTCAGAGTTTTTAATACTATAACTGCAATTTTATTCAACAAGCTCATGTAATGACTAGTCCTACTACACTCTACAAAGGTTGACAGTGGCATACCTGAATTATTGGACACCCATTGTGGATCATTTTTAAGACTACTTCTTCTACAGCAAAATTATTTTCAGTGATAATTATGACATGAAACAAATGATCACAATAGTTATGATCAGGAAAGAAACACAGACAGGGAGAATGTTCCTTTATTGAATTTACTATGTACAATTGTGCTAGTAACAAGCAAAGAAATAAACTGTAACTCTACCTTTGCATTTTCTTACTTGCTTTTCTTCAATAGTCATTCTAAGTCTTTGCTATTTTTTTGCTAGTCATACAGTGTCATCTGCATATCTTGATGTTCTTTCCTCCAATTTTCTCTTCTCTTTCCTCTAAGTTTAATCCATCTTTCAGCATGGTATGCTTAGTGTATAAATTAGGTGGACAATTTTTATTTATTATTTTTCATTCTCATAGCTGGCTTGATTTTATTATATTTTGTGCTGTATTTTTTTAAAAAATGAAGATAAGTAGGTTAAAAATTCCCTTTGACGTTCCTCAAGTTGATAGCCATCATTTTTCTCATGGTATGGAAATCCGTAGGTAGACTGCACTGTGGGAAAAAGAATTTCCTTTGTCCAGAATCTCCCAACATCTAGTTGCATTGAATATCCATAATTTCAAGTATTATGAAAGAAGTAAAATATTCTCCATCTCCATCTTTGGACAGGCACCCATACACCCATCATGTCTGTCCACCCTTCTTTTCTTTTCTTTTTTTATAAGCGTGTAATAATATTTTAAATAGAGCAGCAGTGTGTTTTCACTGCAGGAAGCTGATTTGGTAGAGGTGACCCCTTCTTTCTTGCAACCCCTCAACAAATAAAGCTCAGACAGCTGGAAAACAAACCTTTTGGAGCAGGTTCTTTTGTTGTGAAAGCTGACATTACTTGGATTGTCATGTTGAATGTAGGTCTAAGACAATTTTGCTTAAGCATTTCAAACTTTCCTTAAAGAGCAATTGACTGGATCATTTAGGTGATTATTTTTTTGTGATTGTCGCTATACCATATTTTAAAACTACACTCACCAGGACTATGCATAAATTGTATTTATTTCCAGTATTTCTACCTCGTCTCTTCTCTACCACCGAAGGAGGACTCAAGATGACTTACATTTGGCAACGATTCAATGCCGCTACATATAAACAATTACAATAATACAACAACAATTAAAATGCATAAAGCATTAATTAAAACAGTACATAAAGCATTAATTAAAAATAAAACAATATCCTCAGCTATATTGTCTTTCCCATCAATTTCCAACCAAAGTGCTAATTATGTCTGCTGTCTGAAAGCCTGGTCCCAGAACCGCGATTTTAAATTCTTCCTGAAAGCCAGGAGGGATGAAGCCAATCTTATCTCATTTGGAAGCGCGTTCCACAGGTGGGACAAGCTATACATAGTATTCTAACAGTGGTTGAATCAAAAAAGGAAAACAATATATATTTTTCCAATAATATCAATTAGACTACTGGTGCAATAATTGCTGGCTTTCAGTCCCCTAATAATAATAATAATCATCATCATCATCATCATCATCTTTATTTGTACCCCGCTACCATCTCCCCAAGGGACTCGGTGCGGCTTACATGAGGCCAAGCCCAAAATACATCAACCAAAACATCAATAAACACAACATCAATAAAACAATCAATAAAATACAAATCATATAAATCACATAAACAAAAATAATAAACAATCAATAGTGACATATAAACATTTTAAAAATGGGCCGGCCAAATGTAATAGATTAAAAATGAAAATATGCTGAGTAAAATATAACTGGGTAAAATATAACTGGGATAGGATTTTCAGAGAGAAATGAGGGAACGCAGTCAATCCTAAGTCAGTATTAAAGTGCATTATGAGGGCATATTGCTGAGAATTCTCCTTATTCTGGGAAGGCACGCTGGAACAACCATATTTTCAGGCTCCTCCTAAAGACTGCCAGCATTGGGGCAAGTCTGATGTCCTTAAGGAGTGAATTCCAGAGTCGAGGGGCCACCACCGAGAAGGCCCTCTCCCTCGTCCCCACCAATCGTGCCTGTGATGGAGGTGGGAGTGTGAGCAGGGCCTCTCCAGATGATCAAAGAGATCATGTGGGTTCGTACACAGAAATGTGGTCATGCAGGTATGCGGGTCCCAAACCGTTCAGGGCTTTGTAGGTAAGAACCTGCACCTTGAATTGGGACCAGAAAATGAACGGCAGCCAGTGGAGCTCCTTAAAGAGGAGGGTTGACCGCTCTCTGTAAGAAGCACCAGTTAGTAACCTGGCTGCCTCCCGTTATACCAGTTGAAATTTCTGAGCCGTTTTCAAGGGCAGCCCCACGTAGAGTGCATTACAGTAATCCAATCTGGAGGTGACTAAGGCATGGACCACCCTGGCCAGATCCGACTTCACGAGGTACGGTTGCAGCTGGCGCACGAGTCTTAATTGTGCAAAAGCCCTCCCGGCCACCACCGCCGCCTGAGCTTCAAACATAAGGAAAGAATCCAGGAGGACACCCAGACTGCGGACCTGAGACTTCAGTGGGAGTGCAACCCTGTCCAGCACAGGTTGCCACCCTATACGCCTATCCAGCTTGCGATAGACCAGGAGGACCTCTGTCTTGTTGGTGTTGATCTTCAGCTTGTTCCTCCTCATCTAGACAGCCACAGCAGCCAGGCACTCGGCAAGCACCTGAGGGGCTTCCTTGGAGTTAGGTGGAAAAGAGTAGTAGAGTTGCATGTCATCTGCATAGAGATGGCACCCAACTCCAAAACGCTGGATGACCTCTCCCAGCGCTTTCATGTAGATGTTGAAAAACATGGGAGACAGAATGGAACCTTGCAGGACCCCACAGGTCAAAGTCCAGGGGTCCGAACAAGTTTCTCCCAGCTTCACCATCTGGGAGAAACCCTCCAGGAAGGACCGGAGCCACGACAGAGCCATGCCCCCAAGACCCATCCCAGATAGTCGTTCCAGAAGGATGCCATGGTCGATGGTATCGAAAGCCACTCAGCTGTCCAAGAGAACCAGCAGTCTCACATTCCCCCTGTCCAGCTCCCTACAGAGGTCATCCACCAAGGCGACCAAAGCCATCTCAGTACCGTGACGAGGCCTGAAACCAGACTGTGACTGGTCCAGGTAGTTGATGCCATCAAGGAAACCCTGGAGCTGAGAGGTGACCACCCACTCCAGCACCTTGCCCAAAAACAGGAGGTTGGAGATTGGTCTGTAGTTGCTCAAGACTGTGGTGTCAAGGGAGACTTTTTTCAGGAGTGGTCTAACCACAGCCTGTTCCATCCCAGATGGAAAATTCCCTTGCTCCAACGATGCATTTATGATCAACACAAACCAGTCAATCAATCCACCTCTGGCCGATTTAATTAGCCAAGAAGGGCAAGGGTCCAGAGCCGACGTGGTCGCCCTCACAGCACCAAGGATCCCCTCCACGTCCTCAGGATAACAAGCTGAAAGGAATCCCACAAAACCGGACAAGCAGATGCCTCGATCATTTCCCCTGGCACTGTATTTTAGCAACTCGAGGCATATCTAAGTGACTTTATCTGCAAAGTAGTGCGCAAACTCACAGCACTGAATTATCGGGTAGTCCAAGGCCTCCTTGACCCCAGAGGGGTCAAGGAGCTCCCCAATGACCCGAAACAACTCCGAAGATCTGTTAGATGCAGACGCTATGCGGGCAGTCAGGATAGTCTCCCTTGCTACCCGTAGTGAGGCTCTAGCCCGCGTTCAGTCAGATACTCCCCGAGATTTCCTCCAGATGCACTCTAGTCTCCTTCTCGAGTGCTTCATCACAGCCAACTCCCCAATAAACCAAGGAGATGACATGTCTCTGCACAACGAGAGGGGATGTTCAGGAGCGATCGTAGCAATCACCCTGGTCATCTCGCTGTTATACGATCAACCAGATCATCAACAGGATCGCCAGGCTCCATGACAGGAAGATCCCCAAGATTCCTCAGGAATCTGTCTGGATCCATCAGTCTCCTGGGGCAGAACGTCTTATTTGGTCCTCCACTCCTGGGGAGGTTAGAGGTCATAGCAAGTCTTAGACTGATCAGATGATAGTCAGACCATGACAGTGGAAGAATATTTTGCTCTTCCACTCTGACTATTCCGCTGTCCGCAATAAAAACCAGGTCAAGTGTATGTCCAGCCTTATGGGTGGGTCCAGATATAATTTGTGATAGCCCCATGGCGACCATGAAGTCTTGAGCTGCTCCTGTTAAAGTGATCTCTGCATGAATGTTAAACTCCCCCAGCACCATCAGTTGTTGGGAGACCAAGGCCAAATTAGAGACCATATCTGCTAGCTCAGGCAGGGAAACTGCTGAGTAACGGGGTGGATGGTACACCAGCAGAATCCCCAGACTATCACAGTTTCCCACCTTCAGATGAACACACTCAAACCCGGCAGATTGTGGTACACGGCGATGGACTGCCAAAAGACTACTGTGACCCCTCCTCCTCTCCCCCCAGACCTAGTCTGCTGGTCCACCCCAAAACCAGGTGGGCACAGATGGGTGAGATTTACCCCACCCAGCTCATCCAACTAGGTCGCAGTGATGCAAGCCAGGTCTGTCCCCTCATCCAGGATCAGATCCTGGATGGCAGCAGTCTTTCCATTGATGGATCTGGCGTTAACCAGCAGGACCTTAAGCCCAGGGGGTCTGTCATGGGGTCTACTACATCCTACCTTTTGCAGGGTTGCAAGAACTCTGTTACGCTTCTCCCTGGTGTGTTGGTGACCATCAATTCTCCTCCCCACATAACCTGAATGGTGCCCATCTCCTCCGGAACCTCTCCCTCCCCTTGAGAGTTGGAATCAGTGGCTAGTCAGCTCTCTAAAACAGCTAGGTTGTGATTTATTTTGTGGGTCATGTGAGGATGTTTCCAAGATCATAGTGGAAAAAGAATCATCAAGGGAACTAAGAGGACTAAAAAGAGGGAGTGTCCTTGGGCGGGAGAGTGTGGCCGTTTGAGTGGGGAACAACAAATGCAGATGGAGTTTCAAACTGATATTGTGCTTGCATTCCAATTCTGTGATATATTCCCATAATTATATAATTACCAACATGTTTGGCAAGCAACAGCATTCACCAGTCTAGACTTTTTTTAATAATTCAATGGGGATCTATCTTCTCTTAGGGCCTTATTGTTGGCTAAAGATTCTAGCAGTTTGCAGCCTCCGACTCTGGAGGAGGCAAGTCAAGATCCTCATTAAATTTTTGATTCAAAATAAAATGAAACTCCATAGTAGTCTTACTAATCTTATAAAATTCTCCTCCTATAATTAAAATGATTAATAATACATATTCAGTGTTTATGGATTTTACGGTCCCATATCCATAGCATTATTTTAATTGAATGATATTTATGATCTCATTCCTTATATTTCTTTAGAGAAATACTTTTTGGTCTCTTCATAAGCTGTTTTTAATTTGTCTTGCCTATCAAAGCTGCAGCATCGGAATCAAAAGGCTATGAATGTTGTGAAATCATTCCAGGAATATTCTGGAATAGATGGTTGGTGGATTTCAGGTAATGAAATAACTGGCCTGTGGACTTCCATTTCATATATTAATTAATTAATTAACTAATTTAAATAACATTTAGCATCATTGACTGATATAGGCATACTACTGATGGGAGTAGGGAATAAGGATGGGAGTAGGGGGCTGCTGGACCAGCCAGCTAATGGGCCAGATTGGCTTTGAATACATTCATTGATGGTGTGTTAAGTATTTTTATATTAATCTTATAATTTGTCTTTCATGTTTTTCCTTTTCTATTTTTGGTGATTTCTTTGTCCCTATATTGTTGTTTTTAATTCAGTGTGTCTGGAAACTGAGGCAGCAATAGAAGTTGTGCAGGGCAGAGGGAGATATGGTGATGGCAGGATCACATGTTCTCAAATAGGAAGGTAGAAAGGTGTTTAATACCTATCCGATCATTGAGACACCCTGCCAGGCTGGGGATCTTGGAGAGTGAGCCAGTCAACGCATCAAACCTAACCTTGCTCTTAAATAATGCCAGGTCAGTCAAGAATAAGATGTATATCATCTATGAGCTCCTTAGTGATGAAGGGGCTTACTTGGCATGCTTCACTGAAACTGCTGAGAGATTATAGTGTTCCAACTTGGGCTCAGGCTTTCTGAGGAATAGACTCAGGATGCTGTTAGTGTACCATCCACCTCGCTGCCTAACAGTCTCCCTGGCTGAGCTCATGAAACTGGTTTTGGAGGTGTTGTTGGAGTCACCCAAACTTTAGCTTCTGGGTGACATCAACATACCACTGGAGACCAGTTTGTCAAGTGCAGCTCAGGAATTCATAGTATTAATGACAAACATATGCATATCCCAGTTGGTTTCTGGATCGACAGATTTAGCAGCTCATACCCTTGATGAAATTTTCAGCTCAGAACATATGGATCTATGGGCAGAGGTGGGCAGATCACTCCCTGGTCAGGGGTAGTATCACAGCCACAAGCTACCCCTGCCGGTGTGGAGGACCTATTAAAATGGTCCGCTCTCAAAGGCTAATGTCTCTGGGATTCCAAGAGGCCTTAGAGGGTTCTATGGCTGGAATCACTGATGATCCTGTCAAATCCCTGGACACTAAGTGGAATCAAAATCTAACTGGGCTGTGGACATGATGCTCCCAAATGTCCTATACAACCTGTGACAAAGCAGGCTCCCTGTTATACAGAGATGCTCAGGGAAATGAAATGGGAAGGACTAGAATGCAAATGGTGGAAAACTGCAACAAGACACAGTATAGAGAGCAGCTTCGCTCCTATAGATGGCAATATTTACAGCAAAGAAAGCTTTCCTCTCTGCAAGCATAGCATCTGTGGATTTACATCCAGCTGAGATGTTCAGAGTGGTAAGAGGTTTAACCCAGGTGCCCTCCTCTCCAACCCCTTTGCTAGAACCTTCAGTAGCTCACTGTGATGCTTTTAACAACCATTATGCAGATTAAATCTCTCGCATAAGAGCTGACTTAGACACTGTCATTGAAACAGAGGCCAATAATGAGGTATCCCACAACTCTGTAAATGTGATTACACTGATCAGTTTCAACTGATGCATACTGTTGATGTGGACAAGCTGCTAGGGCAAGTAAGGAAGGCAACCTGCCTTCTTGATCCCTGTCCATCTTGGCTGGTTATCCAGGGAGGAGATGCAATTTGATCTCAAATACAACAAATTGTTAATGCATCTCTCATCTAGGGAAACTTTTCCACCGTGTTTAAAAGAAGCAGTAGTTAGACCGCTGCTGAAAAAGGCCTCCCTGAATCCCCTGGATCTTAATAATTACAAGCCAGTGTCCAACCTTCCTTTTTTGGGCAAGGTGATTGAGAAGACAGTTTCCCTCCAACTCCAGGTGATCTTGAATGACACACACTTTCTTGACCCATTTCAAACCAGCCTGAGAGCAGGATACAGACTTGAGACAACCATGGTTGCCATAGTGGATGATCTCCATCTCAATACTGACAAGTGGTTTGTGTCCCTGTTGTACTTTTACTGCTTCTTTTTGACTTGCCTTTTTCCTTTTATACTTATTCATCAATACACTTTTACTTATTGGATTATCTGAATATTGTGTGGTGTTGAGTTAAAAGGTGTTCCAAGGCTACAGTTAAACACATGGTATTCTTCTGGAACACCTGGAGGCACTGTGCTGCAGTGGTTCTGGTAATACCTTTCAGGCAGGTTCCAGATGATGGTGCTTGAGGATAACTGCTCCTTCAAAAAGGAGCTGTTTTGTGGTATCCCACAAGGTGCCATTCTATCCCCAATGCTCTTTAATATTCATCCATAGGAATGGGGCAGGATGTTATCAGTATGCTGATGACACCCAAATATATTTCTCCATGCTTTCAAAAACATCTTCAGCTAAGGATAGTCTGTCTCCTCTGAATGAATGCCTGGAGAAGATAATGAGCTAGATAAGGAAAAATAAATAGAAACTGAATCCAGACAAAACAGAGGTGCTTGTCGTCCAGGGTCATCATCTGGGGATAGAGGTATGTCAACCAGTTCTGGATGGGGTTACACTCTCCCTGAAAGACTGTGTTTTCAGCTTAGGAGTGCTCCTGGATTCTTCTCTCCAAATGTCAGCCCAGGTAGATGTGACAGTCAGGAGTCCTTACTATCAATTTCGGCATATTTGCCAGCTGCATCTCTTCCTAGATTTGGAGGACCTTAAGATGGTGGTGCACACACTGGTAACCTCTAGGTTTGTCTTCTGCAATGTGCTTTACATTGGGCTACCCTTGTCCCAAGGACTGATTATGGAAAAGGGCTATATCTTTGTGTGATATGTGATGTTATTTTATGTGATGTGTTTAGTAATGTTTAATATTTAATCAAGGGAGGGTCAATTTTGATGTTTTATGCAGTTTTTTATCGATGGCATTGAATTGTTGCCCTGAATCCCCTTAAGGGTTGAGAAGGGCAGTATACAAATACCACAAATAAATAAATAAAGCCAAATTTGGAAACTGCAGTTTGTTCAAAACACAGCAGCCAGATTGGTTACAAGAACATCTAGGAGTGAGCATATTACACCTATCCTAAAATCTCTCCACTGGCTGCCAATTAGCTTCCAGACAAAGTACAAAGTGTTGGTTTTGACCCTTAAAGCCCTGCATGGTTTGGATCATCTTCTCCTTTACAATCTGCCCTGCACACTGAAGTCCTCTGGAGGGCGGTTACTCCAGCCTGCCAGAACCCTGCTGGTGGTCATTACCTAGAAGACCTTTTATCAGCTGCCCCACGACTGTGGAACAGCCTGCTGGAAGAGCTCTGACAACTAAATGAGATGTCAAAATTTAAAGACCTATCTCTTTTGGCAGGCCTACCCTGACAGTCTTTAAACATGAATTTTTAATCTCTGTATTTTATAGTTATACATTTTGGTCTATAACTTTTATAGAAGTACATTTTAATATGTGCATTTGTGGTCTTTTTGCTGTGCTTATGTGTTTTAATTGTTCTGCAACAAGCCTTGAGTCATGAGGAGAGGCGGGTAAGAAATGATGATGATGATGATGAATGATGAATTCTGTTGGTAAGTATTGTAATACTAGCCTCTGCTTTGGGGCAGAAGAAAAATTTACAGTAGCTTCTGACATAATTTGTAAGTAATAGTCCCACTTTAAGGTATACATGTCAGTGTCAATGATTTTCTATATCATTTGACAGAAAGTTCATTAAGCACTATAGCATTTGTTTCACACCATATTCCATGAAAGTGAACCGCATTTTCCAATACAGTACATTGGAAGTCTAAATACAAAAGATGAGTCAAAAGTGCATTTCTAATCAAAGCTAGGGAAATCCAGAGTGTTTGCCAAGGAGTTGCCCAAAATAGTCGATGGATCACCACTTCATTGTGGTTCCATTACACAACACACTAAATTTTGTGACTTTGGTACACACCATATTAAGCATATGGTTTAGTGTAGCATAACAAATATATAACAGGTGACCACTTTAAATTGTAGTGTAAATTCGAATCCATCAAATGTAATATATGTGTGTGCGGATTTCTGTATGTATGTGTGCCAATACATTGATACATTAATAGAATTACTGTCCAGTGAATTTATTGCTATATTATCATGAATATTAGTGAAAATAGATAAGGATTATATCCCTTTTTAAAATTATGCTCAGGTGGATATTCAAACTTTCCTCCAGTGAGCTCAAGGCAGCATATTTGGCTTTCTTGTTCCCACTTTGCTTTCCTAAAAACCTGATGAGAAAAGTGACAACCCTAAGGTTAACTAGTGTATTGCAACGCTCTGTGAAAACTTGAATGTGTTTTTTTCCTCTCAAGTCTGAGTGTAATACAACATAATTCTGCAACTTTCAAATTCTGCTCCCAAGTGTTGGAAGACTGAACTGAGTAAGTTTTGAGGATAATATAGAGAATGGTCTAGTGCAGGTGACCTTGATGGTGAAGGATAACATGAACTGACAACGAGTTTTTGTTTACACCAAACCTAAGGTTGTCTTACTGAAACTGTGATCACAAAAGTGGCTTGAATGTAAGAAAATAGCTGGGGATGGTAAGCAAACAAACACCTTGAGTGTGTTAATCAATCAAACAAACAAAATAATCCATCAGTTTTCCCCACTGCCAATCAACACCAATGTAAAATACTAATCCACATGGATGTCATTCAAACATGATTACCTCCTAGGATGAAGATATAAGAAACAATGGCAAGACATCTCTTAATCCCTGCGTTGATTGAATACATAGGTCAGTCAAGTGCATTCTGAGGAATGAAAAATGGATTGGTAAGATTAGCCTTGTAAAAATCAGTCTTGTTTTGTAGTGTTGATATATGTTCTTGGTGTTCCCATTTGGTTGGAGCAGTCTCAAATAATAATCTATCATCCCACTTTTTAAAATGACCTCATTTCTTTCTCCTGCTCCCACTTTCTCACTTTGTTGTCAATTGAATTCAACTGCTGGAAGGAGTTCAAAATGCATGAATAGTTTAACGTTCAATTAACTCAGCAGGGGTGAGAGTGGAAAAGTGGCAAAAACTTTCCCTTCCCAGTAGAATCAGGAAAAAGCAAACTTCTCCAGCTCTTGCAGGTTGTGTGTTCTTCCTTACTAATAACACTATGTAATGCAATTTGGAAAAAAAATCTGTTCCTTGTTTGAAAGTGTTACTTCTTGTTCAATTGTGTGGTACATACTTTGAAAGTAGTTGTTATACCCAAGAAATTTTGTTTTTGTGGCTGCTACAATCTATGTTGAATTGATTTAAACTCCTTCAAGATATTCTTTGAAAAACTATAGTAAAATGTGCTGCAGGATGTCCCACAAAAACAAAGCTTTTGCAGTTCAATAATTTTTTTCTTGTTTTTATGCTAGAACCTAATGGAAATGACATTTATAACTCATGGACAAAAATTGTGTTACATAGTGTAACCTCTGCCATTTAGATCAAACTCTGATGTCATTAGACTACATATATTCCAGTTGTCATCTGTGAAATGTTGGAAAGTATGGTTTTATGAATCTTAAACACTGAAAGCACAGTACGCTCATATTATCCCTTTTGCTAATAGAGTAAGGTGATTTTGCATTCTATTTCACATGGTGAAGGTGTTATGGAGAAAAGTCATGTCAAATCCTTTTTAGTGAGCATGGGCTCCTGATATTATAGGCAAGCAAATCATGTTTCACTTATAATGCTAATATTGACCTTTAGTTGGGCTACTTGCATGGGAAAATTGTGTCCTTCTGGATTTCATTGAGCTGGCAATCAATTTTGTGGGTGTATTCATACCAGACAGTCTAGTCTGAGTTCAGCATATGCAGTTGCTCCATTATGCTTGAGACAAGTGAACAAAATGCATAAGTACTGTAGATGTGCAACATAGTTAAAGTTCATATCATAAAACCTCCTTATTCTTGGACTTGTTATCCACTGTTTCACTTACCCATGTTCCAACTCCCCTCTTCCCCAAACTCTTTGTGGACCTCTTTAGTTCTTTGACTGCTATTCCATGGTATATTTCAAAGCCAAATAGTCAAATATGGAATTTTAGGTATATATGTCCTACAGATTTGGGGGTCATACTCTAGTGAAATGTGTGTTTATGCTGCTTTCTTTAGGGTTAGGCCCCAGCCACACTCTGGCTTGAAGCTGACGTGGGGGCAAGGTGTCCAGATAAGGAACACTGATGTTCCGCCAGCGTTCCTTACCACATCCTTATAGTCCTCGTCACCCAGCGAAGTTCAGCTGCTTGGCTGCCAGAAGATCTATGTCTTTGGCTGTTGGGAACTGATGCTTTGGGGGGTTGGGGAGGGGGTTATTATTAAAATCAACTTGCCCATAGGATTAAGGAACTAAGGATGTAGGAAAGAACTGCTACTCTGTTGTTTACATATGAAACCATGCTGCTAATGCTTGCTCAATATAGCACTTTAACCCATGAACTCCCTTCCACGACTGCACTTTATGTAATATCCATCTAGCACTTTAAATAATGATAAAACCCACCAGCACTTTATAGACTCTCTGTATGCTTTGCACTTTACAACCTAGTATGGACTTGATCAACTGCCTGTACTCTATAGATCTTTTTCCAAAACCTGCCCAATAACTATTTCTAGTTGCTGTATTTAGTAATCATATTAGCACATTGTGAGGGGATTGAGGGTCGCAGCGGGCTGGAGAGGTCCGGAAATTGCAGGGCGGGGGTGGGGAATGAATGGATGGGAATGTTAATACGAAATGAAATACTATCAACCCAACCAACTGTCATTGAATCATGGGTTGAAGATAGGAATATAGATTATAACATGGGAGATGGGTGTTCCATTGGTCGGGGGCCCCCTATAAGAGTAGTAATGGGGAGGGGGAGATACGGGAAAGGGAGACCATTAATTCGGCCTAGGGATTGTGAGACAACATTAGTAGTTCCAAATCTGTCTCCTGACATGGTAAATTGGAGTACCCAGGATGGCGGTCCCTCTGGATTAAAGATGGTGCTGTTGAACGCCAGATCTGTCAATGGAAAAACAGCTTTCATCCAGGATTTAATTCTGGATGAGCAGGCAGATCTGGCATGCATAACGGAGACTTGGTTGGATGAGGCTGGAGGTGTAAATCTGACCCAGCTTTGTCCACCAGGTTTCTCCGTGCAGCACCAGCCGAGAACCGGAGGGCAGGGAGGTGGGGTTGCAGTGGTCTATAGGGATTCTATCTCCCTGACCATGTGCCCCATCCTGCAGTCAACCAACTTTGAATGTGTCCACCTGAAGGTAGGTGACCGGGAAAGAATAGGGATTCTGTTAGTGTACTGTCCACCCCGCTGCATTACAGTCTCCCTACCTGAGCTAGCCGGGGTGTTTTCTAGCCTGCTGTTGGAGTCCCAATGGCTGATTGTGCTGGGGGACTTCAACATCCATGCCAAGACCGCCTTATCGGGAGTGGCTCAAGACTTCGTCTTCCATGGTGACCATGGGACTGTCCCAATTAGTAACTGGCTCTACTCAGTGCTGGACACACTTTAGATCTGGTTTTCTGACAGGGATGGGGGGATGGTGGTGGTATAGAGGAGCTGACTACTGCTCCGTTGCCATGGAATGACCACTACCTGATCAGGTTTAGGCTCACTGCACCCACTAACTTCTGCAGGGGTGGAAGACCCATTAAGATGGTCCTCTTGGTTTAACAAGGAGTTGGCAGCGATGAAGCGAAGGAAGAGGGAACTAGCTAGCGTGTGGCGTTCGGATCCAAATGAGCCAAATCAAACACGGTTTGTGGCCTTTCTAAGGGCATATGCCGCAGCAATAAAGGCTGCAAAGAAATCTTTCTTTGCGGCCAATATTGCACCCGCTAAGAACCGTCCGGCGGAGCTGTTTCGAGTTGTCAGAGGCCTATTAAATCCTACCACTCAGGATGGGAGCCCTGACAACTCAGCAGCCTGCTGTGAAGCATTTGCTCGGTTCTTTGAGGACAAAGTCGCTTTGATCCGTTCTGGTCTGGACACCATGTTAACGGCAGTCTCTGAGGATGTAACACGAGCATCTGCTTGTCTGGTATTGATGGATTCATTTCAATTGGTGAAACCTAAGGATGTGGACAAGATACTTGGAGGAATGAGAGCGACCACATGCATCCTAGACCCCTGCCCATCCTGGATTCTAAAGGAGGCCAGAGGGGGATTGGTCAAGTGGGTAAAGGTGGTGGTTAATGCCTCCCTTTGGGAAGGCAATATTCCAGCGAGCTTAAAACAAGCTATAATAAAAACCGCTGTTGAAAAAACCATCACTGGACCCCACTCAATTAATCAACTATCAGCCTATTTCCAATCTCCCCTTTTTGGGCCAAGTCCTGGAATGTGTGGTGGCCTCACAACTCCAGATATTCTTGGAAGACACAGATCATCTGGATCTGGCACAGTCTGGTTTTAGACGGGGACATGGAACCGAGACAGCCTTGGTCGCCTTAGTTGATGATCTATGCCGGGAGCTAGACAGGGGGAGTGTGTCCCTGTTGGTTCTGCTGGACCTTTCAGCGGCCTTCGATACTGTCGACCATAGTAGCCTCCTGGGATGCCTCACCGGAATGGGCCTGGGGGCGCACTGTTTTACAGTGGCTCTGTTCCTTTCTGTAGGGTCGCACCCAGAAGGTGTTGTTGGGGGACACCTGTTCAACCCCACAACCTTTGTTTTGTGAGGTTTCTCAGGGCTCAATACTGTCTTCCATGTTGTTCAACATATACATGAAGCCGCTGGGGGAGATCATCCGGAGTTTTGGGGTGCGGTGTCATCTGTACGCAGATGATGTCCAACTCTGCCACTCCTTCCCACCCGCTACTAAGGAGGCTGGCCAGGTCCTGAACTGGTGCTTGGCCGCTGTGACAATCTGGATGAGGGCGAACAAATTAAAATTGAATCCAGACAAGACAGAGGTACTCCTGGTCAGTCGCAAGGCTGAACAGGGCATAGGGTTACAGCCTTTGTTGGATGGGGTCACACTCTCCCTGAAGACACAGGTTCACAGTCTGGGTGTGTCCCTGGACTCATCGCTGAGCCTGGAACTCGAGGTCTCTGCAGTGACCAAGGAGCATTCGCACAGTTAAAGCTTGTGCGCCAGCTGCTCCCGTACATTGGGAAGTCTGTCTTGGCCAAGGTAGTCCACACTCTGGATACATCCCGTATAGACTACTACAATGCTCTCTACGTGGGGTTGCCTTTGAAGACGGTCTGGAAGCTTCAACTAGTCCAACAAACAGCAGCCAGGTTGTTAACTGGAGCGGTGCTCAGGGAGCATCCAACCCCCCCTTGTTGCGCCAGCTCCACTGGCTGCCGGTTTGCTACCGGGCCCAATTCAAAGTGCTGGCTTTGGCCTTTAAAGCCCTAAACGATTCTGGCCCAACTTACCTGTCCGAACGTGTCTCCCCTTATGAACCCTCAAGGACTCTAAGATCGTCTGGGGAGGCCCTGCTCTCGGTCCCGCCTTTGTCTAAATTACGTTTGGCGGGGACGAGAGACAGGGCCTTCTCAGTGGTGGCCCCTCGGCTATGGAACACCCTCCTTAGGGAGATTAGATCAGCTCCCTCCCTCTTAATGTTTTGGAGGCAAGTTAAAACATGGCTGTTCGAGCAAGCTTTTACAAATGCAGAGTAGCTAATATATGAAATCAAACGATTTGACAATGGAACTGAACAATGCTTGATAATAATGAGACGCTAATGATTGTGTTTGTATTGCTTTTGTGGTGTTATATATTGTCTAATGTTTTAACCTGTATTATGTTTTTATATGTACTATTATGTTGGAAACCACCTCGAGTCGCCGATTGGCTGAGGAAGGCGGTATACAAATACAATAAATAAATAAATAAATAATAACATATTTCCCAGTTCGAGTTCCAACTCAGATCCAACCAGAATAAAAAAGACTTACCAGATACTCTTATCATATCTCTCTTGTGTATACATTGTGGGATTTTCTGCCTTGATATTCTGGGATATAGGGCTGTGTAGATGGGCCCCAAGTAAAAGGAAATAAATAACATCCTGGATTTGGACAGAAACACTTGACTGGATTGGAGTGTAGCTTAACTGATCCAGTAAGTGTGTGGACTCTCTTTGATCTTTCATTCGGTTTTCAGGGTGCCTGTGTAGGCTCTCTGGAGCAATCCAGATCTCTTAAATCCACATTCTGCCACAAATTAAATGGCTGTGTGGAAGCAACCTTAATGAAAAACTAGTCTAATTTTTTGCACAGTTATTTCATTTTATTTTACAAAGTTTTGATACTGCTTCTCTGAAACCAATCAAAGTGGTGATAGCTGATACTGATCTTTTTTTCAGATGCTTTATCATCTGCCTTGCCATCAAATATATTCATGAACAAGTCATAAGTGGAGGAAATAATCAAAACCAAAATTAAACAACATAGCAGTGTTTTGGCACAAAGTGATGGAAATTAGTGGATGAGAAAAGGGTGTTGGTTTTTAGCCTGGAAGGGGCATTTTTCATTGTTTGATTGTCAGTGGTGAAGATATAAAATGTGATTTAATTCCAATAAAGAATTGCATAAAGACAGTGGGAAGGAATAGATGTTGTTAATCTTCAGAGAAGGCTGTATATTGAATTGAATCAGAAAAGAACGAAACCACAGCAAGGGAATGTTGAAGATGAAAGCAGTAGTGATCTTGGCTTATGGTGAACATGCTGAACCTGATCCAAATATGCAGAACTACACCTGCCAAAACTCCCCAGCCAGGCTGTCTTGTGTTTGGCAATGGGAAATGAGAGAGTTATTTAGTTGTGACTTAGTTCTTTCCAACCCATTGTCTCAAAAGCAAACCCTTTGGAAAATTATCTGCATTACCACATCTGTTTTGATAGTAGCTTAGAATCTAAGAGATAAGTAGTGATGTCTAGTGATATTATAAACTGGAGATGAGTTGTAGCACACAGTTTCTAAAACCAAAATAGTAGCTGTTTTGAAGGACTATATCTCCCTATGATTTTGTTGGAGATTTATAATATTCTCTCTGCCACATTACCATCCAAGCATGAGTGGTAGGAACAACAAGAGATAATGCTTTTCTGTTGGCTGCTCTCAGACTTTGGTATTCCCTTTCTAGGAGGCTAAAAAGGTTTTTTTTTCTTGACGTTCTTCCACCAGCAAGCAAAAGCATCCTTATTCTATCAAGCCTTTAGGAATGATCAATGTGTAGTTCTGTTGTTTTTCTCTTTGGTCTTTTATTGATTTAAATAGTTTTCACTCTACAGCTTGTTTAATGGTTTTTAAATAGTTTTATAGAGTAATTTATTAAAAGAGCATAGTTTCCTTGTGGGAAGATTCTCACATTATTTTGCCATAACAGGAGTCTAATTTAGCATGAGTCCTATTCTATGGATTACTTATCCTGATTATTTATCCAGACCTGATCCCCAATTCACTAACTGTGGGGATGTCTGGTATTTTCCCCTCAAAGCTCTGCTGAAAACCTTCAACCAGACTTGTATTTTTCAAAAAATACCAAGTAACTGCACATTTTAAATTTTAACTTTAGCTTCTAAAGTGATTAAATGTTGTTTGGTGTTTAAGGTAGTGGTCGTCTTTGCAACGTGGAGCTATCCCCATATAACCCAATTCTATGTTTTCATAGATTATAAATCCCATTAGGGCATGTAAATCAAACAGTTGTGGAGGATATTCTGGTTACCCTCATAAATTTCTAGGAGGTCTCATCATCAGATCAAAACTCTAGGGGCCCTAAAATCTGATTTTCAGGGCTCTTGTCTCCTCAGTTTCCCTACATCAGCCATTCATGAGCTGCAAAACCAATTTGATTACGACTTGCATTTCCCTGAAGTCTATTTAATTTCCCTTTACTCTTGTCATCATGCCCAATCCGAAACCACCTTTTATCTGCCCCCACCACTCATCATCTTTTCATGTGCAGGCTGTGATGCATTGCTTTCTTAAATAGAAGTATTCCTTGTAGGGTCTTATATCAAAATCTTCTTAACCTCTTGTGCCTTGGAGCTTAAGGAAGAAATTGGTGTGCATTAGCAGCTTAGTAGAGACTCCATTACAGCACTAAAATCTGCAGCAGGGAGCATGAATGATTGCTGCCAGGAAGTGAAAGGAGCTGATGGCACTTTTCATTTCAGTGTCTTAAGGGTCGGTGTTTGGGTTATATGGTAATTCCAAAATAAAGTGTGTATTCCTGTAGCCTCAGTGAAGAAAATGTCATTTACTTCAGTTGTTTATGAATGGATTTTGTCCATATGTTCTCAAAGTGATATCTGTAAAGCTACAATTGCAATAAAATATTTTAAAACTTAAAATGTACAATAAAATCAATGGCAATCAGCAAAAAAATGGTATTGATGCAAAACTTCCATGTTAAACCATGAAATGTTCACTCATATCTTACTACCACTTGCAAAAGTATACTCAAATCTTCCTGTCAGCTATCTTTTTAAAAAGAGAAAAAAATGTAATACCCTTGGTAAAGGTGGCCCATGATTCATTTGGAGGGATTATTCCAAACCAGAAAGGCCATGAAAGAAAAGTTACCTCTCCAATTGCTGCTCGCCTTTACTTCACCAAGAGCTACATAGGGGAGGTTTTAGAAGAAAATCATTTGTATTACATATTGCTTTGAATTGCCTTAAATATGTGGGACAGTTTTGGTAGAAATTGGTTCCTTCTTTTAGCAGCCTGCTTACTCTGATGGCTGAGGGACTCTGATGAATGGGGTGGGTTGTTGTATGTGGACCTAAGAGGGAACCCCTCAACAGTGTGACAGTTGCACCCACATTCATAGCCCATACCATACAGCATAGAATCATAGAGTTGGAAGAGACCTCTTGGATCATCCAGTCCAACCCCCTGCCAAGAAACAGGAATATTGCATTCAAAGCACCTCTGAGAGGTGGCCATCCAGCCTCTGTTTAAAAGCTTCCAAAGAAGGAGTCTCCACCACACTCCGGGACAGAGGGTTCCACTTGCATGCTTTTGCAAGTCCTAGTAGATAAGTTGGGAAGGGACTCACAGGGATGTCAGCAAAGGAAATATTCTGCAGGAAACCTTGCCTCAATCACGGTATAAAATTGTGGCGCTATGAATCAATAGAAGCTAACATGTCTGCACGCTATGGAGTCCTGTGTTTGCACTAGTTTGAAAATCCTAGGATTCCATAGAATGTTGGAATGGCAATTAGAATAATCATAATGGTGTAACTGCATAAAATGAAATGGCCCCATGTTATTTATGCTTACACTGGTTTGTATTGGTTTTATTGCTTTTACTGGTTTTATGGTTGTTTTTGCCTTGCAAGAATTGTTGTTTCTGTTAATTGATGTTATTGCTAGAATTGCTGTTTTCTGTTAATTGATGTTATTTTGTCTTATTGTTGTTATGTGATGCGGGCATCAAATTGTGCCTTCCTTTTATAAGCCACCCTGAGTCCCCTTCGGGGTGAGAAGGGCGGGGTAGAAGCAACCGAAATAAATAAATAAATAAAATAAACTCTTAATCTAGTCCATAGCATTTAATGGAGGCAAAAGGGATGACATGTTAAAATTGTGTTTAGGCTTTACTATGAACAAAAGTAACACAACCAGGTTTGTAAAGTGACCAAATATATATAGTGGGCCCTTGGTATCCACTGCAGTTTTGTTCCAGGGTCCCCTGTGGATTTCGAAATCAGTGGATGCTTAAGTTCCATTACATACAATGGTGTAGTAAAACGGTATCCCGTATATAACATGACAAAATTAAGCACTGTTTTGGAAGTCCTTCTCTCTTTTTTTGGAATATTTTCAAGCTGACTAGATAGTTGAATCCATTTACACAAAATTCATGGATGGGGAAGATTCACTGTACATATTACCCCATCTTTTAAGGAGTCACAATGTAGGCAATTTGTATCTCATAGGGTGAAGTGGGATAGTAAAGTGTAGTAACTCATGGCTCACAACAGGGAAGACTGAAAGGATTTGTTTGAGACCAAGCATTCTGGCATTTAATTTCTTCTAGGAATTTGGGCCACCCAAAGGCAATTGTAAGTATCCCATGTAGTCTGCCTTGGATACATTGCAAACAATACTTTGCATTGCTTAGCTCAGTTAAGTAGCAGAATAACTATTTATGTTTTAGTTACCTAACCTGGATATTTTTTTTGTTTGATCAGAGCTCCCTGGAGAACTGGAAAATAGTTTTAAAACTTGACTTATGTCCCTAACCCACAAGCACTTCCGAAAACAAATGAGGCTCATGAAGCATTAGAATGCTCTTGTAGCTTTCCAGCCTAACCACTTTTTCATCCCACTAGTCAAGTTTTTTAATGAACTAAAAGTATTTGGATTTTACTTGTGCATTTTTCCACTCAGTAAAAACATCAATAATACATTTTGGCACTCAATATTTCAGAATCCTGCAAAGGAGGGTTGGACAAAGCAGCTGTTACAAAAAAATAAGTCCACAGTCCATAACTATTTTGAACTGCACAAAACTAGTCTGGTCTTTTGAGGTCTTCCAAATATTAATGGATACTCCCTCCTATAGCTCCCTCCCATCTCCTCTATGACAATCTTACTACCGTGTAACAAATTTCCTTGCCTACTTTTTATTCAATTGTTGGTCCCCTGCATTTAGAAGACAATCAAGGAACACTTGAACTGACATAGGCTATCAAGAGCTGCCATGATATATTAGGATAGAGTTTGGGGCATAATTATTTAAGTTAACAGACAGACAAACAAATGCCGTTACATTGAAACCCATGGATATCTTGAGGTCAGAATAATATATATTAAGACTTTTGTTAAGTTTTGCAGTTACTTTTGGAATTCTGGAATTACTAGGCCCTTGATGTGACCTGATGGCATGTGATGCCCTACAACATTTCTGGGCAAGATGGTTTGTAGAGGTTTTTGCTTTCATCTATTTCTGTTTCCCATTCCAACAAAAACCACACAATATTGTCTCATCTGTTCCTGGCATTGACAATCATAAAGCATTCCATAGTTGTTCTTGCATACCAAAATTGGGGATTTAGCAGAGACATGTTGGTGTGATCCACATTGATTGTCTGAATATGTTTAATATATGCTGAACTGTGATCCTCACCCCCTTACCGATAATTAAATACTTAAACATTCTTGCCTGTTGGAAGAATGGTACTTGGAATTAGGATCCACTTCTTTAGACCAATGCTACTTAAAGCTATTTCCTGCTGGTCCCTGATTCTGCAGTTCAGTTAGCTTAAGCATTACTAGTCTAGGTCACAAAATGTGAGCCCAACTGAACAAAAGGAGCAGTTATCTTCCTTATTTGGGTAATGATTGTGAGTTGACATTCTAAGTTCTTGGTTTTGTTTTTTTGTTTTTTTTAAAAAAGTTAATAAAAATTTAAGAAAAGTGCACCCGTTTGGCTCAAAATGGTATCCCAATGGAAGCTGAAAATACTGGAAATAAACTTGAAATGAATAGGGTTCTTTCTTCTTAAAGAATAATATAGATTTTTTTTTAAAAGAAGCATTTTCAACACTTGAGGTCTGCTTAGTTGGCTCATCCAAAGATTGTGTGGTTTGTTTTGTCTCACTTGCTTTGATTATTTTTCCTGGCAAAAGGGTTGCATGACAATATGGGGCCTGACCACATAAGAACATCAGCCAATCATTTATTTCAATTTTTATCTTCTCTTTTGCCATTATTTGAACCAACAATTTGATTTCTCTCATTGTTTTACTTAGATCAGAATGTTGGCTTGGTTAAAGAGCATTTATCTGTACTATCCACATAATCAAAGGAGATGGCATCCCAAGATTATACAATCTTGGCTTTAATATTGCAAAATCAAGATGGGAATGATACCAGTTCCTTTTCAATATTTTGATTAATACTTCACCACACACATATTTATTGGTTAAACTATAAAGAGTTCATTTGTTTTTGTTGCATGTGAGTACCATTGAACAGACTGAACTAAAACTTATATAATATTAACACATTTAAAAATCTATTATTTTCTTAATTATTGGAAGTATGCCAAGTGAGATTTGGCAGTGTGGCATGTCTTGAGAAAGTCCAAATTCATCATCATCATTGCAGCCACAATGAGACAGTGCTGAACTTCCATATGAAGCATAATTTTTCTCCAAGAAAGATAATCCCTTTCCCCTGCTATAGAAAATAATGTGGTGAGAACTAGAAAGCAACTGATCAGTGACACTGTTGAATATAAATTGCTAATACAGTCAGTCTGTACATTGAGATTCTTCCTGTGAAGAGTGCCTCCAATTTTCAGCACTCTCTTTTGTGGAAATGAGACTGGAGATTAGATTCACGATTTTTTTAAAAAAAAAAATAACCTCCCATAGATCAAAAGCAGATGCTCTCCAAAGACATTTTGGCTGAGACAAGATGTCTGGGGACATTGTTACAGCAGGAGAAGACAATTTATCATTAAAACATGAAAGCTTCCATTCAATGCTAACCAGATGTAAATTTAAAATGAAAAAAGAATTAAGATGGGTGTGAGTTACTTGAATAATTTCTTTCTCTTAAAATCCACCTTAATCCATTCTTCAGAGTGAAATGCAAATTTGTCTAATGACAGGAAGCAACATTAAAAAAATTATACTGCTTCGTGACCTATTTTTTTTTTCAGTCGTTAAAGTCAGCCCTCCACATTTTCTGAGGTTAGGAATACAGGATGCATTTGAAGATCAAAAATCACTAATGACGAGATTGCTTCTTTTTTTTTGTCTAAGAGAATATCTCTAGGAGTTTCTAGATCTTCCAATACGACTCTGTGGTTAATGTCTACTAGAAGCTGACCACAACATCACACTGGAGAACCTAGATAGAGTTTTTCTCTAGAAATCTCTAGGTCCTTCAGCATGACTAATGTAGCTAGAAATTCCCAGAGAGAACATTTGAAATCAAATCCATAAATAATCAAATATATAAAAATCAAAACTACAAATATGGAGGGACAAATGTTAATTGCTTTCTTTATTTTATTTTCTCCTATTTTAATGTGTGAATTTTACTTGATGGCAATATGTAGGTAGAAGAATCAGTTCAGGAGCAGCAGATACTGGATAGCACCCAACAGAATACATAGGGAACAAGGGGAAGCTATGCCTCCAAGTGCTCAGTGGATAGTTTTTGTTTTTTTGTTTTTTGTTTGTTTTAGAAAAAGCTCAACTTGTTGTTTAGCTACATAAAACATCATAATATATTTTATTTTTGATATGATTTTTTAATCCTATACATCTCAATATGCAATCAATATATATATATGTTGAGCATCCCTTATCTGGAATTCCAAAATGTTAAAATACTCCAAAATTGTCCCTATTGGTGGCTGAGAAAGTTTGAGGCACACATACGTTATTACCTGTGCAAAATCATTTTGAAATATTGTATAAAATTAATTTCAGGATTCGACTTTGGTTCCATATCCAGGTTTTCTCATTATGTATATGCAAGTAATAAAAGAAAAACAAAGCAAAGACACCTCACCTATGTATTGGGATGCACTAAAATGTATAAGAATATTACAGCTCTATCACCTTTAATATAATTATTATAGAGAGTTAATTGTTACTATTACTATAACTATTAAAATTTACTGCATAATTAAGCACTTTAACATAGCAAGACATTATCAAATCCAGTCATGTAGATGCACAATTCATGAATGTTGACAGTTGCCAAGGCAAATCCGCAGAAATACTTTTTAATAACCTTAATTTACTGAGGTAAATAGCCTTAATTTGCTGAGGTAATTTAATTTACCTGAATAGGCTTAATTTACTCAGGTAAATTATTCTTGTACTGAATATAAAATAAATAAATACAACTGACATCAATTACTGCAAATTGGTAACCACATTTCAGCCTTAAGGTATTTCCCATCAATGTATAATTTTAAGGAATCATACATTTTAATAATTGTCTTGAATCATCAGCTGTTGAAATGTTAAAACTTTGTCAAGTCTACATCATGAGATCTCTGTTAGGTTTAATGAGGTTTCTTGCAAGCAGTAATAAAACAGGGTAGATTTCTTTCTTTCATACAATATTTATATTTTATCATGTATCACAAAAGGTCAGAGAAGTACACAAACAAAATCAAATTATGTTTGAGAGTAATTTTTTTCTGTTCCATTCTAGCTCTTTAAATAATATCAAAATAAGACCTAATTCAACAACTGAAGTTTCTGTTTAACAAACATCCTACAGTATTAGGGCTTTACCCTAATGATCTTAGGTCGCCTCCTCCCTCCCCCCATTTCTCAGTGGTAATTCAGTGGGTTTTAACAGAAAAGAACTTTCAACACACCAAATGAAAGCCAAAGTCAGAACTGGTTCTTTCTTTCTGCCATCCTCTCAAAACCTCAAAACCACTACGTTTAAGTCGCTTCTCACCCACTTTGCACATCTAACTGAACACCAACATGTAAACCAAAGGAATTTCCTGCCCTTCACATCTCTTTATTTCTGTCTTCAAACGTACAGAAGAAAAAACAACATGTAAAAATCCTCCTTATATTTAAAATCCAATAAAGAAAGAAAATAACACCTGAAGAAAATTAAGCCTGAACCATCTGTATTAGGGTGGATATATTTCTGTGGTATTTGCACTTCACAACATATTTGTATAAAGAATACATATATACTCTTGCCATATTTTCCTTGTTTCCAATCAACACCATATATTTCAAATGCCTTGCCCTGTAGTCCCGTAAAATAGCCTATAAAGCATTTAGAGAGACACTCCAGGAGCTGGTTCTTACATGGACATTTCTGCAAAATGATGCCAAGTTCATGCTTATATATATATATATATACACACACACACACACACACACACACACACACTGTGCATAATGAGTACCTTAAAAACAAAAAAAACTACAGGACCAAATGACCCCAAATTTGACAACAAAACTCCTCACAATCCAAGGAGTGACCATCACTGAAAAAAAACCCCGCACAAAACCACCTTTAAATTCAAAAAAGGAAGAAGACAACGCACCTCCCCTGCCCCCCTCATGCTGAGGACACAGAATGAGGGTTCCGAAGCAGCAGTGGTTGCTGCTCCCTGCATGTCTCTCAGCCCTTAACTAACACTAAGGTAAGGGATCAAAGGGCAGAGGCTGAGGAGAAGGAGGAGGGGGAGGAGGGGAAGGAGAGAGAGGGGGGAAGGAAAAAAAGAGGGAGGCGGGCCTCACTCTGTGCACACACTCTGACTCTGTCTCCCACACACACACTCCCACAGCACAAGGGAAGGAGGAAGGTGCCATGATGGGGTTCTAGCTTTATAAACAAGCACCTTGATCGCCATTCGGAAAAATGCTGCACTCACAGAGCTCAGGCGGTGTTGTATTTCAGTGTCAATGTTGACTTTTGTGAAGAGGTGGCTGCCAAGGTAGCGGAAGTGGTCAACATTTTCCAATGTTACACCATTAAACTGTATTTCTGGCATTGGAGAGGGATTGGCTGGTGACTGCTGGAAGAGCACTTTGGTTTTCTCGATGTTTAATGACAGGCCGAGCTTCTTGTATGCTTCTGCGAAGGTGTTTAGAGTGGCTTGTAGGACTTCTTCTGAATACGCACAGATGATATTGTCATCAGCATACTGGAGTTCTATAATAGATGTTGCTGTAACCTTGGTTTTGACTTTCAGTCTGCTGAGGTTACATAGCTTGCCATCTGTCCAATAGATGAGTTCCAATCTGGTGGGAAGCTTCCCATCAACAAGGTGAAGTATCATAGCAATGAAGATGGAAAATAAAGTTGGGGCAATAACACATCCCTGTTTGACACCTGAATCCACCTTTAATGGGTCACTTTGGGAGCCATTGCTGTCCAAGACTGTTGTCATTATGTCATCATGGAGGAGCTGCAGGATGTTCAAAAATTTGTTAAGGCACCCGATTTTTTGGAGGATGGTCCAGAGAGCACTGCAATTCACTGAGTCGAATGCCTTTGCAAGGTCAATGAATGCCATTTAAAGAGGTTGATTTTGTTCCCTGCATTTTTCTAGGAGCTGTTGTGCGGTGAAGATCATGTCCACTGTTTCTCTGGATGGGCGGAAGCAGTTCTGGGATTCTGGGAGAAGGGTAGAAGGCAGTTTGCAAGGATTCTTGCAAGGATTTTCCCAGGGGAGGTTAGAAGGGAGATACCTCAATAGTTTCCGCAGTCTGTTCTTTCCCCTTTATTGAAGAGGGTGATGGTGGTGGCATCCTTGAAATCTGCTGGGATTTTCTCGGTCACCCACACTTTTTCAATGAGCTGGTGGAGTTGTAGTGTCAGCTCAGGTCCTCCCTCTTTAAAGATTTCAGCAGGGGTCCTATCAGGTCTGCTGGCTTTGTTATTTTTTTTGTTGGCTGATGGCATTGCTGACTTTTTCCAAACTAGGCAGTGCTGCAAGCTCATCCCTGGTTTGTTGTGGGATTTGTGAGAGAACCTCTTTGGCCACATTGGAGCTGCGATTCAGGTGGCTTTGGTAGTGTTCTTTCCAATGTAGTGCAATTGATTTTTTGTCCTTCAGAAGTTTGGTTCCATCTGATGAGTGTAGAGGGTGTATGCCATGGTTTCTTGGTCCATAGATGACCTTTGTGGCTTTGAAAAATCCCTGAGCATCATGGCATAATTTTGTCTTAAATTGCATAAGGTGTTGGATTTCTTCAGCCTTCTTTGTCCACCAGATTAATTCAACATGTTAGATCTTATTCCCTCCCTCAGAGGCTAAGATTGGGAGGAGAAAAGGTCTGTCCCCCAGTTGGTAGAGTCATGGCATGGTGGAGCTGTAAGTTTTCCCTAAGGAATTTAGGGATCCCCCTGCAATTTAAGACAAAATTATTTTTGGAGTGGAAGATACACTTTTAAATAGAATAATTGTAATTACATTAGCTATGACCATTTTACACAAATCCCCCTATGTCTGCAATATTTCCTGACCTCTCACTTTCACAAAGCAATATAAGACTACAGTATTGCAAGTGTGATAATTTGTCTATATGATTGTCTCTGCAGCATTTGTCACTTTGCATGGCAACTTTACATGAGTTTGTGCATATGGTTACACTGTCAAATTTATTTAATTCAATGTTATTTAGTTTTAGTTTGTCTGAGTTTTCATTACAGAAGAAGGAAAGGGTTCTGTTTTCATATATGAATAATGTATGATTGCCACAGTCCCTTTACGAAGCTGTTGGATTCAAAGGAGTAATTAACTTGTATCATTTGCTTATGACCATTCTTATGGTACAATATATAATATAAATCACAGATAGTGATGATGAGATTAATGTAACAAATTGAGGTTAATTGGACATGTGCAGTTGGATTGAAATCCACAGCTGGATGAGCAGAAGGGTATTTTTGCTTTCAGCACTAGTCTTCTGTATCCTTTTGCTGTGTCTCAGGGTTAAAGGACACTCCAATTCAAATTTAATTTGGAGACTGCTGCAGAGCGCTTAGGGAAAAATCCAGTTTTCTACAGAATAATATCTGTTGTAGGATTCTTTCCACTGTGTAGGTCTTCGTATATTGCCTTCTGCTGGTGGGGCAGCCAAGCCATAAAAGGTCTTGAGGTCGTTTTTGGCTGGATGCTTTTCTATCCTTCCTTCTTTTTTAAAATCTCATAACAGAATCCTTAACAACACAAGTCCTTGATGCATTTCCACCTCCATATTTCCTTTAATAATTCCCATTGCCACCCGGCTTCCCATCATGGTGCCACACCCAAACAGCAAGGTCAACCATTTGATGAAAATGTCAGAAATAAATCCCAGCTGCATCATCAATTGCTAACCACCACTTAAAATAATTCCTTTTCCCTTCTTGGTCTCACGACCCAAACTGCTTTCTCATCCTGCTATTTCCAACAATAACATTCAAAAATTGAATAGGGATGTGCAAAACCTTCCACTTTATTTTCATAGATATTTCTGACTGCCTCTAGGCTCAGATATCCCAGTTTCATATGAACTTCTAAGACAGATCTAAAGCATCATGCTTGGTTTGAGAGAGCATTTAAAATGGTGATTAAACATGCAATTTTAAATCTAGATAATGCATACCCACAAGAAATGTAACTAACAAAGTACTGATGTATGTTTGAACCTGTAACTGACGTAAAGATATCTCATGTTTGCTGTTTAATCTTCTGAACCTTAAATTTGTGAGGGGTTTTAAAAGGAGGGGAGTCTTAGCTTGATTCATATTGTGAAAATTTGTTTGATGTTTCCTCGTTATAGTTCAGATTTGTCATTCCCATATGCAACACCATCATGTGTTATGTTTCATACCTACTGTGTCTCTGCCAAATTATGGTCGGATAGCCAGAAGAAAGCTGATGTTGTGTTTTACATTGCAAATAATAATGTTTGCATAGCTTTGTCACTAGCACATCAGGCAATAATTTCAATATGGATTAGTTTTCTGACCTTGTATTTGACTTCATGGGCAAGCAGCCTGATTCAATGTCAAGGTACAATTAGGAAAACAGAGAACAGGCCTCCTCCCTTATGTTTCCTCAGTTGTCAAACTCTTGACATTGGAGCAGAGCTGGAACACCCTAGAAATAAGATAGAAGTCAGCTATGTTACTCAGGGGTCCTCAAACTAAGACTCGGGGGCCGGATGTGGCCCTCCAAGGTCATTTACCCGGCCCTTGCTCAGGGTCAACCTAAGTCTGAAAAGACTTGAAAGCACACAACAACAACAACAACAATATATTCAGGTTTTCAAATGAGCTGAAGTGATGGGAAGTAGACCAAAATAATTGTGACTCTCCTCTCTGTATTGCCTGGAAAGAGAGTTTACCTCTTGGTAACCAGCCATACACCTGTTTGTAATTGCCCACCAACTATATACAACCCCAGCTCAGCATACTCCTATAGGAATGCAACACATATTTAGATTGTCAATTCCTTAACATTAAGATGTGCATTAAGTTCTCAAATCACCATGCACTGTCACCAAATTAGAAAATACACTTTTGTATCTGGAAATGAGTTACCATCTACTATGACTACCAATTAGTTTGTGTGGCATGGCAGCTCCATGAAAAAAGAATAGACAAGAGACTCAGGAGAAATTTGGGGTTTCCTGTCCTTCTACCTGGCAATTGGCACCTGGAACAGTTGCCCTACTCTTCCAAATGAAAGGACAGGCACTGAATCAGTGAAATTTCTTATTCTCCTTCAACAATTAATTGTCAAATCCATGTTGCATTACAGTGATCAAGAACACATTCACTAGAAACAATATACAAGTTTCTGAATCCCAGAAAAGAATTAAACATTGTTTTGGAGATTACATGCAGTAAATCATGTCTAATAAAAAAAGTCAAAATTAAACTTGACAGCTTCGGTTTAGCAAAAATCCTCTCATATCCAGCCAAGGATGTGCCTTCAAAATGAATACTATGTTATGATTATGATTATTTAAATTACTACTTGAGACTGGAATGTTTGGGAGATTTGATCATGCTGTTCACATTAATTTGCATGGGAAATATGCAGCTAATCTGAATTATGACTGAATTATACTGTCCAAGTTCTGACTGCTAATAAATGTTTTGGGTGCTTATGAGACAGTGTTTGTTTTGAAAGATAGCCATCAGTTCATTTAACAATCATACAAATTACAAGTGCCCTTGAGATCTGTTTTATTAGTAGCTGTGTAAAATATAATACCTAACCCCACCACATGGACAGGCATACAGTTTTTAGCTGTCAAAACTATTACTAGTAAACAGGAAATGATTAAGACATGCCGAAGCCCTAAGCTTTGCCAAGCCTCATAGCATTAGCAAAATGTGAATTATCATATTGCACCAACTGCAAGACATACATTTCCCCATTTTAGAGGCTTCAAAATCTTACCACATCTTATAATGGATGGCATCCTAGATTTGCAGGTTGTACAATGACAACCCACACTTTTAATTCTACAGTGTAGATGCATTCTTAGGGTTTATCTACACATACACCATAACCCAGGGCTGGTTCAGAGCATTGCTGCTTCATACTACACCCAGATTCAAGCTCTTTCCTCAAGCCACTGGAGAAGTGGAGTCCAAACTGTCCAGTTGAGTCGAACTCTTTTAATATAGTTGAAACCTTTTAGTATACTTTTACTGCAGCAGCTGTGAAAGAGCTTTGGAGAGCTCCCAACCACTGTCAGATGTCTTTTTGACATCAGCAAAGGCATCCATATGACCAATAAGTTAATATTTTGCTTTACAATGCTCAGAGTTCCTAGGAACATGCTGGCTAAGAGTTGTATTAACTTTCCAAGTTCTGGCTGCTTCAAAGGTATAAAACTGGAAATGTTTCTAAACTGGTCATACAGTTTTGATCAGGTATTGCTCATGGATATCCATCCACTCCAGACAACGTACATGGACGTTTACACAGGGTAAAACTGGTTAACCTGGTTCCCCTCCTCATTAAGAAAGTTGGGGGAAGCTCTGGAATTCAATAAAACCCCAGAGCAGACCCACTCTCTGGGGTAATGTAGACAACTGGACCAGCTCTGATTCAAATGGCCCTCTGTCCACACAGCCAGGCACTGCTGTTCCCTTTTCCATGTGTTCCAGGGCACAGAAATATCAGGGCCGCATTTTCCCTGTCATTGTGGTAGCCAGTGAATAGTTCCAAAGAGCACCTGGCTGTCAATGGGCACCTTTGCTAATAGGCATCCACTAGGCGAGAGGACTAGTTACCCCCTCCTCCTTCTCCTGGATTTGGATGGTAGATGCTTGTTAAATGTTCAGTTGTCATGATGGGACTCAAAGAAACCTCAGTTTCCTAAACTTTCCCCTGTTTGAAATAGAGATGAAGAATATTTGTTTTTGTCTATTGGAATAACCTTTTAAATTACTTGATTTCCATGTAAGCCATCTAAGCTAATTTGTAAGTTGTACTTATTGTTTTTTCCCATCTATGCTTTATACATGGTGGGTACCTTTAGAAATGATGTCCATTAAAATATATGACCACCAGAGAACTTAACTAGATGGTAGGTTTTCATAAAAAAAAAAGGTTTGAAAATCACAGTAGCTGGTTACTTTGGATCTAGAAATGTGACTAGCTGTCCACATAACAAATGCACATAACAAACGTTCGAAATGTTTTATTGTGAAGCACTTCTTGATTTATTCAACATTTGGATTAAAAGTGCACTCTTTGTGTATGTTTTATTATATAATTGCACACAGATGTTTCAGCTAACCCTGTTACAATCTACGAAGTGCAATCAACCTGTTTTTAAAACAATCTTCTTCTTCTCTCCCCCTCCTCTTTTCCTTCTCCCTTTGCATCCTTGTCCTCCTCTTCTAATAGCTAAGTGTTTTTATACTTGAAATGCACCATGACATTTTGGCATGCATGAATGCCGAAGTCAAGGACTTCTGTGTCTTATTGATTTCACTTGGTTTCACTTGGAGAGAGTTAAGCATATTCTTAAACTGCTTCAATTCACATCCTTGAGACTTAAGTACCATCAGCTATACTATGCCACCAACTTTTGTTCAGAGTTAAAGATAAATTGAATCAATTTAAGTTTGTAAGAAAGAAAATAACAATAGTTTATCAAAACAAGATTTTACTTCTTAAAGTACAAGTATCATTCATAGTATTTGTACAATGCTTTCATTATTAACATCTAACCCAGAAGAATTCAACATAGATGTTTCTAGGTGTAACTTTCCAGACAAGTACTATTGAAGATAATACAGTTGGCATTTCACATTTGCAGGTTTGATTTTAAAAAGTTATCGCTGGGAATCTTTTGGTCCTCCACTGCAACTTTATGGTCAATGTCTGGCAAGTTGCCAGTGGAGTCATGCAGGAGGATCTAGAGATTCCTAGAAAGAACACATCTCTAGGAATCTCTATTCCTCTAGCTGGAGTTGTTCATAAAGATTAACAAAACAAAATATTAACAAAAATTTGGTGTTCCGAATTCAAAACAAAACTGACCTCTCAATATAGTTTACAAACATTTACCCATATGAAATTTGTATTTTGAAACTAAATGAATGTTTGGTGTTTCACACACCTCTAGTGCTCATCTTACATTATAGCAATTGTTTATACTGTACATTTGTACATGTACAAGCAATTTTAGCACATGTAAATTGTATGCAACTCTCCATCTTATTTTTAGGTGGTGTCCTTGTAGTTGGATTGGGGGTGGGGAACAGCCCCACAACATATACAAGGGATGGAGAATGTAATTTTTAGTTGACTATTTTAAATACAGAATTTTAAACTACCTCAGTACTTTTCTTGGCAGGCAAAACATCTGGCTTTTCTGCCCCTATTATTCAATAACCTCAGAGGTTTAGGAAGAAAGAAATAATGTGAAAAGAGGAAATAGCTGCATTTGAAAAGATGGACAGTGAATAATTCATGAATCCCCATTCAAATTATGCCTTTAAAATAATCCTTCTTTATAGAGAGAACATATGGGCCAGCTGGCTTGCAGATGACCAGAGATTTGTGATACACTACTTGGAAGAGATTTTAATTAAGATTTAATTTTTAAAATGTTCTCCTGGTTTTTAGTATCTGAACCACACATGGCATTGATCTAAATAGAATAAAATAATAATAAATAGCAATCATGATCATCATAGCATATGTATATAGGGCTTGATCAAAAGCCAACTGACATTAAATAAGGAGAAACCTTTGTTTTATTGGAATTAATGAAAATTCCCAGCAGTGGAAAAAGGTTGTCACCCAATGCAGTCCGATTTTTTAAACATAAAGTCTATATACTTTTTGTATAATGCATAGTACAATGGAGAAATTTTTAAAATGTGCATGTATTTTTGGACTCGAGTCAGTGGCCAGATTTTTGTATAGGATTTGTGCTTCTTGTTTTTTCTTGTTCTTTCATGAATCTGTTAATAAGAAGTTGTTGCTGTTGTTGCTGTTAATTATTTTCAAGTTGATATATGGAAACCCTATGAATGAAAGATCTTCAGGGCATCCTCTCCTCAAAAGCCCTGTTCAGTTCTTGCCATAGTTTCCTACAACTGCCCCCTCCCCCAATAAACACACACACTGTACCAAGCATCATAGTCTTTTCTAGTGCGTCATGTCTTCTCACCATATAGCCAAAGCACAATAATCTCATTTTAGAATTTTTTGGGTTCTAGAGAGAATAGTGGCCTCATTTGTCCTTTTTACAGGTGGTCCCCAAGTTACAAACAAGATGGGTTTGTAGATTTGTTCTCAAGTTGAATTTGTATGTAAGTTGGAGCATGTATATTTTAAGTGGAACTCCAGCCATATATGGTGTTTGTTTTGCTGTCTGTGCCCCAGTTCAAAAGATTGCACCTCACTTTCTGTTCCTGTGACCATTGGATTTTGACAAATTTGGTTTGTTGTGGAAACAAGGATTGGTGACAAAGCTTCAGTGGAGACACCTTTTCCCAATGATAACTCTTTCATGAGTGAATTTCCCTTTCGAGGATTAGATTTTTATCACTTTCTGTTGTCTCACCGTCATTCTTAACTATGAGTCATTTGTAAGTCGGGTGTTTGTAACTCGGAGACTGCCTATATCTGCTGAACCTTTATCCAGCACATCTGAAATTAGTTGATTTTTAACCTATCTGCTTTCTTCATTGTCCGGCATGAGGACCAATACGCAGAGTGGGAAATATGATTATGACCTGGTCCACCCTAATTGTAGTGTTTGGAGATATATCTTTATATTTCAACCTTTTCAAGTTCTGATCATCTTATATTTTCATGACTGCAGTTGCCATTCTGTTTAATGAGTGAGTCAAGCTATGAAAAATGTTGAACTGTTTCATTCTATTCAGTACAAGGCTCAATTGATTGTGAAGTTTTGTTACTTGGCCTTATTGGCATCTTATATAATGATTCTGACAGTTGTGTGATAGAAGGGAACTTAAAGGCAACTGAGGGTCCTGCCTTCATGATCATGCCTTCATGATCATGATGATTGGCACAAGTTAAGTTTATAAAATTCGATTATACAGTTTTGTACAAACAAGGACATTTGGGAAGTCCCACATACACTGTTACTATAATTTTAGGAGCCCTCCCTGCACATAGTTATCAAAGAAATAGTCATGTTGCAGCATACAAAGGAGGAGGAGAGGGGAATGATAGCACATTTAAGGCTAAGTAATTTATTTTAACATGAGTTGTTATGGATATCCAGCAAATTATTCTGAAGCTTTGATAGAGTAATATTAATTTACCTATTGTAGGCCACTTGCTTTTCCCTTTTTGCCATGGAGCCTATTACACAATGCACATTTACTTCTGGCTGGGCTTCGAACTGAAAGGGGAGAGCAAGCGGTGTATGCCACCACCACAGCAACATGAGAGGCTCCCCATGTTGCCTTTGAAACAATAGGGAGAAACCGGGCAGTGGATTCTTCTCCCCCCACCCCATGGGATGAAGCCAGTTGTAAGTTGAACAATGTGGGTCATGGGGCAACAAGTTCTCCACACCAGGACCCCACAGATTCATCACAATGCATGGCAAACCCATATGCCAGTGTGATAAGGTCCTGCAGTAATAAGATACAGAAAGATGCAAATTGTGACCCTGGCTGTGAAATTTCAAAGAACTATGTGAGAATATACTGGTCTTTTAACCCACTGGTAGTATTAGTTAAAGTGGTATGTTAATATTGACATGTGAAAATAATAAACCTGGAGTCAATACTTTTTCAGAGGAGACCCCTTTGGCTCAATTTGCAGTTGTAAGGACTTGTATTTATATATAGTTATATATGTGCTGTAGTTCAACCTTTGATTGTCGCTGCATCTAATCCCTCTGGGGAATCTGGGCCTGCTAGACATTCTGATGACACTGGGCATTCTGAATCTGCAAGTAAGCCAGAGAGCCAGCAAGAGATTTTAAGCCCTGACAATTAGTGGTCTGTGTCTGAAGGCCACAATCCTGAAAAGCTGTTTGCTAGGGAAGCAAGGTTAGAAACAGATCTGAACTCAGAGGATGAAAATGAAAGTCCAAATGGACAGATAAATGAGCAATTAGATAGGAGATTTATGTTAGAGCTTCTCTGGAGAGTTTATGAAGGTCAAGTTGCCTATTAGCCAAGAAGTCCTTATCACTTTCCCAGGGGAGAAGGCATGTTTTTCTCTCTATATTAGCTAGCCCAGCAGATGGGTCCCTCAGTCCAGACAACATTGGTGTTTGAGTATAGATCTACTATCAAGACAAGGGATTTCTAGTTCTATGTTTCCTTGTTTTCATGAATCATGATTCCAAGTTTTGAGGACTGTGACTGAATCTCATGGTTTGGATTTATTCTGCTTTTGTAATCCTCGTTTTTGATGCTACTTTTCTACTATGATTTCTGTGGATTCTTTCTGATATCTGGACTTTGTTTTTTTTATATTATTTTGCTGAGTTGCTTTTCATATATATTCTTCAATAAATTGCTTTGCTATTTTACCTTGAACCGGAATGTGCGTTAAGTACAGAGGTGGTTCCCAGCCTTGGAATGCAATAATATGTAACATAGCATATACTTAACTGACATACTCATGTTAATTTATCTAATAAAATTAACAAGGCAATGTACTGAAATCCCATTGAAGAAAAATGAGAATTAAACAGTATTACCCATTCTTGCAGAACAAATCTATTAATGTTAACTGTTGGTGGAATCAAATATAACTGGATCTTGCAGACATTGACTCGTGATTGCAATAGTGCTATATCTGGATAGCATGAATGGATCCACAGATTTCAGCCATGAAGTACCTTAAACTTACAGTACTTCATAGCTGAAATGTAAGGTGCTCCTTTAGGGGTACACTGTGGAGCCATTTGTACTACCCAATTATAGCACTATTATTCCACTTTAACTGCTATGACCGCAACCTATGGGATACTAGGATTGCGAGTTTATGGAGGGGCATCTACAATTCTCAGCATTGCCCAACCAACTACAAATTTATATAATAATACAAGTAAATGTATTTTTCCTGTAAGCAACACATCTTAAACAGTGTTTAACTGTTGTGATGGATATTCACTGTGAATTTTTAGTGCTGTTTGTGTTTTATTCTATTTTAATGTTTGCATATTTGTATATTTTAAATTCTATACCACTGCTTTTATGTCAAGCTGCTTTGATTCCCCTTTAGGGAGATAAAGCAGGGTAATAATAATAATAATAATAATAATAATAATAATAATAATAGAGGGAAGTCAATAGTAGTAAACTTCTTAAAGTGTAAAAGACAAGAGTGAATACAGTAAAAAAAAACAATGCAGAGCAAAAGAAGGCTCTCCATGGATAGTTCCTGGGAAAAATTGAGAGCCAAATTGACAAAGAAAAAATATGGATGTAGCTCACAAAGGGAACTTTGAAAAAGGAAATGGACAGCCTGATTCTGGGAGCCCAAGAAAAAGCCATTAGAACAAATGCCATCAAAGCCATCTTATTGTGTTAATAATAATAATAATAATAATAATAATAATAATACGTTTTTTACTTCCTTGAATTTAAGAATTAATTTTTGATCAAGGTCATTCAACATATATCTGTTGACATGCAGGAACACACTCTTCTTCTGATCATGACTCATATTCATAACAACTCAGTGACATTTATTGAAGCAATTATGTTAGTGGTTTTAAGCTCCCCACCCACAATTATTGAAATGAGAAGACTCACTCCTAATTTTTTGCAGAATGTCTATTCATGATTAAAGAAATTGCACCAATAGACTGCTGCAAAGGCCAAAAGCATCCAAAATTAATTCAATGCCACAAATATTATTTCATTATTGCTGTTATTATGTGTGGTAATACAGTTAGTTTGGCCAGAAAATTCTTTGCTAAAGGGCAAAGGAGTTTATTGCATGAATTTTGAATGTGCGTGTTCTGTAAAATATTTGAGCTGGAACAAACAAGTTTATATGCTCAAGGCCTTTATGGTAAGATTCCTCGTATTCTCAAAATAGAGTATATTCTGAAAAATGAGAAGTCTTCTTCCTCTTTGTTGTTGTTCATTCGTTCAGTCATCTCCGACTCTTCGTGACCTCATGGACCAGCCCACGCCAGAGCTCCCTGTTGGCCGTCACCACCCCCAGCTCCTTCAAGGTCAGTCCAGTCACTTCAAGGATGCCATCCATCCATCTTGCCCTTGGTCGGCCCCTCTTCCTTTTGCCTTCCACTTTCCCCAGCATCATTGTCTTTTCTGCGCTTTGCTGTCTCCTCATGATGTGGCCAAAGTACTTCAGCTTTGTCTCTAGTATCCTTCCCTCCAATGAGCAGTCGGGCTTTATTTCTTGGAGGAAGGACTGGTTGGATCTTCTCGCAGTCCAAGGCACTCTCAGAACTTTCCTCCAACACCACAGTTCAAAAGCATCGCTCTTCCTTCACACAGCCTTCCCTAAGGTCCAGCTCTCACATCTGTAGGTTACTACAGGGAATGCCATGGCTTTGACTAGGCGGATCTTTGTTGCCAGTGTGATGTCTCTACTCTTTACTATTTTATCGAGATTGGACATTGCTCTCCTCCCAAGAAGTAAGTGTCTTCTGATTTCCTGGCCACAGTCTGCATCTGCAGTAATCTTTGCACCTAGAAATACAAAGTCTGTCACGGCCTCCACATTTTCTCCCTCTATTTTCCAGTTGTCAATCATTCTTGTTGCCATAATCTTGGTTTTTTTTATGTTTAGCTGCAACCCAGCTTTTGCGCTTTCTTCTTTCACCTTGATTAGAAGGCTCCTCAGCTCCTCCTCGCTTTCGGCCATCAGAGTGGTGTCATCTGCATATCTGAGGTTGTTAATGTTTCTTCCAGCAATTTTCACCCCAGCTTTGCATTTATCAAGCCCTGCACATCGCATGATGTGTTCTGCATAAAAGTTAAAAAGGTTGGGTGACAGTATGCAACCTTGCCGTACGCCTTTCCCAATCTTGAACCAGTCTGTCGTTCCGTGGTCAGTTCTGACTGTTGCTACTTGGTTCTTGTACAGATTCCTTCTTCCTCTTATGGGTTTTATATTATTCTTAATATTCATTTTTAATCTCTTCCCTCCTCCAGGAGGGAGTTTTAATTTGGTGTTTGTGATAATTTTCTATATTTTGTAGGAGTTTGTTCTGTAGCATTTTGGACATACCTGAATGTCAGTTTTTTTCCTAACCTACTCCAGTATTTTATGTTGGTCATGGGGGCTCTGTGTGCCAAGTTTGCTCCAGGTCAGTAATTCGTGGAAGTTCTCAGTGGTCTGTGGAAGTCAGAGCTGAATCCATTGAAGGTACTGGCAATCCCATTATCAGTTGTCCACACTCCCCCAAACATATTGTTTTTGTGATTAATCACTATGCTTTAGGTATGCTCAATTTGTAACAATGAAAATACATTCTGCATATCCGATATTTACATTACGATTCATAACAGTAGCAGTTATGAAGTAGCAACAAAAATATGGTTGGAGGTCCCCACAACACGAGGAACTTTATTTAGGGGTCACGGCATTGGAAAGGTTGAAAACCACTGACTTAGGGGAAAGAAAACCTTTAAGTTTCCAACATGTGAGAATGAGTCAACTTCTACATATGTAGGAATAAGTTCAAATATTGGGAAAATTACTGTTTTGGATTATAGTGCCTAGAATCCCATGGTAGTCATGACTACTGCCCAGGATGCTGGAAAAGATAGTCATCTGACCAGCTCTAGAGAGGTACTTTTTGTTATTAAGTTTTGAGTTAACCTCCCTCCAACTGGTGCTCTCCAAGCATCTTATAATATAACTTATAGGATTATGAACTTTGGCTTTGTGCCTGGCAAGAGACCAAAGGGATGACCAAAGCAATGCTGGCTGGACATGTGTGCACAACAATTTGAAAACTGCTGGCATTTACCTTGATCAGGCACATAACTGGGTGAAATGGTGCCAACAAACCAGTAAAGTGGACCCCACCATCAAGCTGGACAAATGCTGAAAAAAAGAAGAAGATGAACTTTGGCTTTGTGGCTGGGGCTGATGGACATTGAAGTTTGAAATATCTGGAAGATACCAGATAGGAAAGACTGTTTTTAATCACTTGAGTTAGGAGAATATATTCTCATTTTGTCTCATGGCTTTCTGAATTTTTTTTCCAACCAGGCCATGCATATTTTAATTACTTTTCATATTACCAAGGATATAAAGTTGAATGACTTACTAGTATTTCATGATACTAAACTTAATTGTTAAAGAAGATGTGGATGCTTTGAGAGCTAGCTGCACTGATATAGTATCATAGAATTTTTAAAATAGTGTGTGAAGCTAGCTTATTGCTTTAGCCATTTCCAAATTACACTGGAACACATATCTCATGTATAAAAGTAGAAATGCATCAGGTTAAACAACTGACCTACTGAACTTGCTGACCAAAAGGTGGGCGGTTCAAATTCAGGGAGAGGGTTGAGCTCCCGCTGCTAGTCCCAGCTTCTGCCAACCTAGCAGTTCAAAAACATGCAAATGTGAGTAGATCAATAAGTTCTGCTCCATCAGGAAGGTAACAGCACTCCATGCAATCATGCCAGCCACATGACCTTGGAGGCATCAACAGACTACACTGGGTCTTTGGCTTAGAAATGGAGATGAGCACCACCCCCACCCCGCCCCCCACCCCCACCCCCAGAGTCTGGCACAACTAGGCTTAATGCCAAGGGGAAACCTTTACATATGTTGCATAGCCAAAATCTATAATGTAGGCAAACTGACCAATGGATACATTTATCAGGCAGGCATAGTTTTTCTTCTTCTTTTGATTTGGGATGGAGGGTCTGTATAATTATCACCCAGCTGACTTAACCATCTCCCTCAAAGGATCCCATAAAGGATATATGAAGCTCTTTATCCCTATAAGTGTACAGTGTTCCCTCACTGTTTCGCTATTCGCTTTCCGCAGACTCACTGCTTCACCGTTAGGGTTGAGAATTAATATTTTTAATATATTTTTTACATTTTGTGGTTTTACAAACACAAAATGTTTTAAAATATATTAAAAATATTAATTCTCAACCCTAACTGTGAGATGACGAGTCCACGGAAAGTGAACCACTGCTTGCAGGGGGCTTCTTCTTCCCAAAAGCCCCCTGTGTGGCTGAAGTTTCCAGCTGTTTGGCTGGCTGGCCAACCATAGGCAGGCTCTGCCCTGCCGCTGGATTGCCAGGGACGGCTTCCAGACTTCGCCCTGGTAGCCTTTGGAGGGCTTCCTTAGGCCTTCGCAGGGCTTCGTGGCAGCCTTGCAAACAAATGAAATTTAATATGAATAAATGGATGCACATTTGGAAGAGTGGTGTTGGGGTTCAGCCTGAGTTTGAACTTGAACTTGATTCTCTGTTTGTTCCTCTTGATGCTAATGAAAGTATATTTACTGATGCTACTGGAAATGTACCTTTTGATGCCAATGCTCCTGAAATTAGTGAGGAAGGAACTTCTGTAGATTTGGAAAATGAAAGTACCAGTGTTCATGAGAATGTTTCAGAGGGAGACCTTGAACTTTCCCTCCCTTCTGCACCTGTTAACTGTAATGACAACAGTAGGGACCAAATTTGGGAAGACAGAAGTAAATCACTCAGTTTGCGTCGATCCTCCCGAATTCAAGAATTAAAAACATTGGCTTCAAAAAAGAAGGGCGGTTCACGGAACCAATTCTTGAGTTTTAATTGCCTTACGCCAGGCTGACTGTCTCAGTTCAGGCATCGTTTCAGAATTGATGAAGACCTTGGCAGTTCTCCCGGTTCCCTGGCCATAGTTTGGGAAGATTTCTAGGATATCAAGTACGGTTAGTGGATTGCTAACAGGTTCCAGTATTTCACAGTGAGGCTTTTGGTTTTGCTTTGTCCATATAAATTCATGTTTGCTGATTTTGCTGTGGCTTTTGACTTGCATTTTTCCTTTATTTTGTAACCATTTTTCTTCAATAAAAAAGGATTGTTTTTCACAGCCAAGTGTGGTGGATAGTTATCTTAGGGCCTCGTTCCCTGCTCTGGATTGCAACAAGTGGTGAGGCTGATTGCAGAAGTGTTGGAACATGCAAGAATCCCTGCTCCTTCTTTTTTTAAAAAAATAAATGTAAGGAACGGGGTGCAGTTATTTTTTTTTAATTATGATTACATATTTGAATTGTTCTCCACCATTTCCACCTATCTTTCCCTTTCTTCTTGCCATAAATGAGCAGAGTCAGGAACTGGCAAGTAGATGCATACTGCCAGAAACCCACTGCATTATATCTTGCTGAAACAGTTAAAGCAAAGAACTTGCAATGAAATCTCAGTTCATCATCTGGTCCTATGATGAAAGGAAAGATGGCACCTCACATTTCCAGAGCGCTACCTCGACAACCATGTCCTCTCTTGTCCAATTCCGTTTTGCTTTGCTTTGGGGAAGAGTGTGTGAAGAATGAGAGACCGAACCGATGACACGTGAAATGGCCCATAGAACGTTTTCAAGTGTAGTATATAAATAAATTCATTATCAGGTAATTTATTTAAATCCTTTATCCAGAAGCAAACTTCTCTCATATTATTGAAAGGGTTTTCTGATTTGTTGAAGATCAAAATGAAATGTGCTTCTCACAAGCCTATTTTTCTGATAGTCAATTTGCAGTAAATCTAATGGAATGATGGGTGCCTCCTGTCAGTCTGATCTTCCCAAGGTTTCAAAATTCAAATAACATTCTTCCCTAACATTATATTATTACATCTAAATATGACTGTCAGATTTGTTTAACATCTTATTCAGTATCTTATAAAAGCTCTAACTGTTCTAGTATTTCACTAGATGCTCTCTGTGGAATTAGATGATGTTTGTGAGAACCTTCTGTTTCATAAGGCTTTGAGTATGTACAGGGGTTATAGCACAGAGTCGATTCCACTGTTATTGTAATCAGTCGACAAGAGTTTGAAATTCACATCATGATATTAATTTGAACCTGCAGTTGTTGGCAGTGATATGAGCACTTCTTATGCCATTAAGTGCTTATAGGTATATAATAACCATGCTGTAGATATTGTTGTATGTAAATTGTGTATTAAATTAATCTGTAAAATACATTAATATCCCAAAAATAATTTTTTGATAAAAGTTCAAATTTTTGTTCATAGTAAGTGCTAAGAATTTTATTTTAGGCAATTCTAGGAAAACAGTCTGTGATATTTACCAGAGGGGGAAGTTATTTTGAGAGTCTGAATATACTTTCCTTTCTCTGGTTTCTTTCTGGATAAATCTGGTTAGCTAACCACCAAAGAAGACAGAACTGGGAGAAAATGTGAACTTTCTGAAAGCAACATTGATAGATTTTAATATACAATGAAGAAATATAATATTTTTACTTAAATGTAATGAACTGGAAGGCTTCAGTAGTTAAATCAGGAAATGATCATATGTGCGCTTCATGGAGAAGACAGGGAATTAGGAGAAATACCAGGGCTTTAAAGGGAGTAACACCAGCTTTTAACCAACTTGGCACCCAAACTATTGAAGCTGGATTTTACTTTTCTATCGGGAGAAAGGAAAGGAAAATAAATTAGGCTCATTTACATCTTTCTGGCAAAGTAAATGAAATTAAGTACAGAAAAAAGCATACTAAAAATGACAGCTGTGCTGACAGTATATGGAATACTTTGAAAGGGAAACCTCATATCATTTTCAAATGGCTCCATGCAGCTGAAATTAATTGAAAAGAGAGGATATAAAAAAAATCATCTGAGAATTGTAAAACAGGAAAACATCATCAGCCAACCCACTACACTGAGGTAAGATTCATTATACATGACCCTACACCTTGGAGATGTTATAACAGATGCTTCAGTGCTCCAATAATAAATTTTTAATCCATTTGAAGATGTTATGGTATGGAAGAACTATACTTCTATGCTCAATTCTTTTTATAGCTGAGGGGAAAGCTCGTAAATTGTAACCTTTATTTATTCAGTCTAATCCAATCAGTATTAAGCCATAGATAACTACAAACTAATAAAATAACATTGTGGTAGTTAGGGAACGAGGGGTGTGGAGTCCGCAGATAAACCACATCCCAGTGATAATTCCTGCTCCTTTGGCTACTCAAAGCTTATGCTGGTATGACAACATCCCTTATGTTGTGTAAAAGTAGTTGTCCACTTCATGAAATCTTGTTATTTTAGTATTTAATTTATGAGACTTTATCCTGGGGATTGAACCAATTTAACAGTTTAAATGAATGTGCCCATATCTAATATTTTTTGCGTACCCAAGAGAAACATCATTTTAGCTTCATGACATTTGGGGACAGGCTTTTCTTTAAAAAAAACACACACACACATCTGAGTCAGAGTCAATACATGCTCAAGAATCTTTCAACAATGTGCTTTGGGGAAACAGGCTTTATGAGGGCAGATTTCTCAAATTTCTTTTTTTTTAGAACTGACACTAGTGCTTCTATACAAAAATTGACTAATGTTTATGCTTATCATACAACATGGTAATATGGCCGCTCGCTCTAGCTCTGCTGCTGCTGCTCTCAGTCTGAGCTTGATTTATTTTTATTTTTGGCTTGGCTTGGCTGGTATCTTCAGTTTTTTTGATTTCTCCTTTATATTTTATTATTTTTATTTAAAGGGACTTGGGAACGGGTGGGTGGGTGGGGTGGGAGGGGTGTGTGCGCCGGGGAGGGGGGGAAGGTGAATAAGAGTGTTCTCTTCACTCTGAGTGGGTGCTGCTTGCTTTGTGTTTTCTTTCTTTGCCTTTCTTTAAAAATAATAAAATATTTGGGTGCCTCCGAGGGCCTTCTCTGGGGACAAGTGATCCAAATACTTCACAGTAAAGAAATTGGAAGTTGCATAGCTGCTGCTTTTCATTGGGGGACTGATATGGGGCAGGGTGGCCTTGGCCCCACTCCTTCCCCGACCTTCTGCCACCCTGAGGGTCTCCTCCTTCTCCCCCCAACCCATTCCTTCTTTGAGGGACAGATGGGCTCACTGTGGGGTGGGGTGGCCAGCCAACCACGTTGACCCTGAGCTGAAGTCATTGTTCCCCCCCTTGTCCCTGAGGCCCTCTATTCCCCTTTTTGGGGGGCTGCTGACACCTTGCCTTTCTAAATCAGTGAGGCTGATGATGACCTGCTCTGAACTGCTAAGACTTGAAATAATATGCTCCAAAAACATGTTTCCCCCCCCCCCCCAATCACGTCTACATTTCCCACAATACATTTTGAAAAAGTTTTTTCCCCAGTGGGTCAATGTTTTTTAAATAAGAGGACAATGCTTGCTTGCTGCTGCAAAAGCTTTGGAAGAAGTTGCTTGCTGTTGTTATTAGTAAGAAAGTGAAATAGTGGGGTTGGGTACTGGGCTGTGTGTGGTGTGGTGGTGCATCTTTGACATTTGGCAGGAAGGAATGGTGCCCTGTCCTACCCTGACTCCTTCCTGCTGCTGCTCATGGAGAAGTTAGAGGGTGGGACCAGTTTGGGGGTGGTGGATATTTTTAAGGAGATTTTATTTCTAAAAAGAAGAAAAAATCCTAAAATCAGGGGATGACCCAAACATTATTAAACATAGTGGGCTAACTGTGGTAGATGTGCCCTCCAAGTGTGGTGATTTTCATCCCTCTAACCCTTAAACTGAGGGGAAAGGGAGCCTGGGAAGCTTGCCCATTGTGGCTTGTGGGTCGAAAATTTTCATTTTTTCATACAGAGAACAAAAATTCAGGAGCGCACCTGTTTTTGGAAGGCACACGGAAATGAAGGGCTTACATTGTTCGCAAACAGAAACAGTTAGCGATTCTCCTGAAATTCACAAGCCTACTAGAAGAAAACTTGCACATGGAGTCAGATACAATTCCCTTACAACTGTGCCTGTATCTGTAAGGAAAGAGCCATTGTGATATATGGATTTGATTGTTAGATTACAGATCTGGAGACCAAGATTTGAATTCCTGCTTGACCATGGAAATCTGTTGGGTGACCTTGGGCATGCCTCAGTCTCAGAGAAGGACACGGGCAAACCTCCCCTGAATAACAACAGCTATTGAAGTGTCAAAGAAAGAAAATGACAATAGTGTTAAGGCAACATTTATAAAGGAATTTTCAAGATGTCATCAGAATAAATATTTGTTCAGCTATCCACTTTAAAAAGGAATGCCAATGCCTCAACATTTTGCTTAAGCATAAGAGATTTGTGCATACTAAAATACTTCATGCCAGACGTTCTGCATTACTGCAATATGCTTCCCTGTGGGGTTTTTTCCCCATCTGTTTCCATCTGTTGTTCTAAGTATTTCTATGTATCAGACTTACATCTAAATATATGCACAATTATATATAAAATTATAGTTGTTTTGTGTAACATACATATTGTTTTCTGACAGGAGTTAGTGTTCGGGACAAACTAATTTTCTGTGTGTATGAAAGAGGTACATTTGCATGGATCTCGTCAAGAGAGGAGAGAAAAACACCATGCTTCAATTATTGTGCTATCAAAGTTGATTTCCTCTCCAGTGTGTAGTGCTTGGGTGGCACTCCTAACTGAGCCATGCTTACTTTTTTAACTGTTAGTTCTGAAGTTTTTTTTATTACACATGTCTTTTCTGCTACCATCTTATTTCCTCCTTCTATTTATCCCATTTCACTCATATTGGCTGCCAGCTGCTTCTCTGGACCACAAAACTAGGGTATCAGATGTAACTTCTTTCATATCAGAAACATAAAGCTAGTTGGTTTTAAAAAACTTGGAACATTTATATGTAACTAAAAAGACTTGTGAAGCCCAAAGGCATTCTTTGGATCATAATCTATGTGTTATGATGATTGCACGCCACGATGAAGAAACTTTTCCTAAACTGTGGTTATATTAGTGCTCTAGAAAGTTCATTGGAATTATGAACTGGCCCAGGGTGGTTTGAACTGTTTGTAAAGACAGAACACTAGTTTGCTCTCATCTATAAAGTTTATGAAGTATTTGTGTGGGCGTGTGAATTCATTGACTCCCCTGAGGGAAGCCAACACACCACTGAAAAGAACCTCTTAGCACTATAGGTTAGAGTTTTACAAGGAAAGGAGGGGCAGAATGAGAGAAACAGCTGGCTGCCCATCCACCTTCCCTTCAGAAGTAGCATGTAGGTTGTGTGGAAATGTGGGATAGACAAGGATGAACACTATGAAGTTCATACATTGTTGCTCAGCGAGATTGACATATATTCTTCTCAAATGTCTGTTACTCAAATCTCCCATTTCAGCAAATGGCTTACCACATTTACTCTACAGACACACACACACAATAAACCACAAACCTTCTACATTTTGCAGTGCAGTTAATCTCTACTATTGTAAGAAAATGTTATACATAGAGCAGGGTGGGTGGGAAAAAGAAGAATGAATAAGATAAAGGAACATACACACAAAAATGCTGGTATATGCTGTGGAATTTTCACCACAATGCTGCAATAGCATGAGTGTTGTCTTTGTTATAGACCCAAACAGTTTTGGGGTTGAAACAAGGCCATCACTAACAAGACATTTGGCAGGGGAGAAAATTTCCCTAATGAGCAAGGCGAATATAAGACCTTTGATGCTGCATTTGATTTTGCAGAAGGGTTCATATATCTGGAGAAAAAGAAATATAATTTCCACTCCACCGCCAGTGCACACAACATGCCACAGTACATGTCCAAGTGCTAAAGTCTTAACCGCACAGCTGATGAATTTAAACAGAAAACATATTCTTCTGTGGGCAGGAAAAAGTAATAACTGGCAGATAACTGAGCGGCACAAGATATTTTGCACATTTTATGTTTACTGCCATGGCACTTTTATTTGCTGAGAGGAAGATTGATTACAGGCTTCCTCAATGATTGGCATTAAGGGATGCCAGCCTTAAACTTGCTCCTAATGTACTTGGTGTCAATAAGCTCAAGAGCTACCATGTATAGTGCAACATAGAAACAATACCTCTCTGTGGAATGGACTGGAAGACCCAAATCCCCAATTGTCCATCCTACCCCCCCCCATTGTCCATCCTACCCCCCCCCCATTGTCCTACCACCTATACCTATATATCAACCCTATCCCCATCACTGACCTACTTATCCCCTACTATCCCACTTTCCTACTTTCCTATATACCTGAACTTTCCCCCTCTTTTTAATGTACTGTGGAAAAGCCTTAATAAAAAGGATTAAAAAAAGAACTACCATGTATACATGTACAGACTTTCTTCTCAACCAAGTATTTTTTAGACCTTGTTTTAATGTATTTATCATGGGATGGAAATAAAATATTTATTGTGAAAGTCATGTATTGGGTAATTTTTCATTTTCTAAAATATTCTTCATAGTAGTCATATCATTCAGAAGTTGGGATCTGCTTTTTGGATTGAGCCAAAAGGCCTATTATTTAAGATGTAATGGGCACCAATGAAAAAATCGGCTTGGTGAAGAGGCAGTGGAAAACTGAATCTGCTCTGGGTTTTCGTCTTTACTTTCCACCCCACCCCATGCAATATATCTAGTATATTAGATAGACCCTTCAAACTGTATGGATTAGCAAGCCATGTTTTCATTTCTGTCCAAATAGACTCTAAGTCTTCATGTTACACTAATCTTCTGAACTTGTGGAGTTCTCATGGGATGCCTTTGTCTATTTTTGGGATGTATCATCTGAAGTAGTGTGTTGAGTCTGCTGTTCTCTGCTTCAGGAATCCAGCTCAGGAATTCACTGGTACTGTACTTTGGCATGCTATCCTACTAGCTTGACAAGTGTAAAATTTACATAAAGTTCACATGGATACACCTTGGGAATAAGCTATTTGGCTGCCAGAGGAATTTGTGCAGCAGCCAAACTGGCTATACATGCAGAGACAATATAGCCCTCCTTTTCTCTCTGGTTGGCTATCAAAGTACTAGCAGGAAGGAAAGGAGTCATTTGTCTGCCTGAGTAGGCAGACATAGGAAACATATGGAAACAGAAGGTAACATTTTATTCTTAGGCCATTATAAATAAGAATTGAATAGATCTCAACACCCTGTTGTCAGCTACTTACATCAACCTATTTTTCATATTCGAGTATTAAAGTCTGCACTGGACACATTTTTATAAGAAGTGGTTATTCAGGTCTTACTTGAAGTTGTCCAAATGTAGGATCATTCCACACCTAAAGAGCTTTTCCCAGTCTTCTCGTATAATGTTTGTCTCCACATGCCACTGTTTTTCCTTCTAAAATTAATTGGTTCTCTTTGCTACACTGCTTCTATGCTGAGCTAAACTATTAACTTTATCAGACATTCCCCCCCCCCCCCCCCCACCGTAATGTTTCAGCAGAGAGAGGAAGGACACTATTTTATGACACCATTGTATATAATTGGATGAACATACATGGATTCAGGTATCTATGCAGGATCCTTGGATCAAAACCCAGCATATACCAAGGGTGCACTGTATCTTTAAATGTGTCAAAAATATTGAAATTGTTAAAGGGCAATGTTTATTTCCTTATACTTTCAAATTATCCTTTATGTTACCATGAAGTACAAGTCTAATAAATATTTCATAAATATTTTGTAGGGTAGGATATATATATATAGTGCTGTCTTTCAAATGGAGGTTGATGTACCTTAAATTTTGCTACCATAGCTTCCCCAATCTAGTGCCCTCCATGTTTTGGAGTATTTTTCCTAGTGTTTCTGACAGTTAAGTATTCTGGCTACCCATAGATGTTCGTCCTATGCACAATAAAGAGGATGCACATCTGGACACTTAAACTGGAACCAGTAAATTATTTCTTAGATGGAAAAGGTACAGAGCAATTCAAGGAAACTTAACTTTCATCCTATTCTATTAAGCCCAATGGAGCAAGATCAGCATGCCTAGCTTACATCTCGATGTGTGTGTGTGTGTGTATGTATATATATGTGTGTGTGTGTATATATAAATTAAAATGGTAATGATTTCCCAGTGCAGTTGCTTGAGATGAATTTGCCATTTGTTTCCTTTTCCGAGGGATGGAAGTTGGTGTGAGAAATGATTAAACAGGAAAACAAGCAAATCTATTCTCCAGGCTTTCTTTCCCAACTGCATTAGGCACACTTTGGGGCCAGATGAATTATCCCTGGCTAAGAAAGAATTCTGTATGAGCCCCTTGCTAACAGTATTGGCAGCTTGCTTCATATTCCTTGTAATGCTGCAGACAAGGTCTAAACGTTCTGCACAATAAGAAAAAAAAATCCAGGGATATGTCTGAAATGTATTTTAAACTTGAATTCATTCCACTCTCTCCTGAAGGCACAATGGAGTGTATATGTGTGTATGTAGTAATGTGGGGAAATGTATAACCATATCAGTTCAGAACTGAAATGAGAAATTGAGCTAACTAGAGAAAAGAAACTCTTTAATAGCAGCCAGAGGTTAGAACCAAAAGTTAAAAGTACCCCAAGTAACTGTAATTAGTTGATCTCCCACTTTAAAAACTGTGGCATTGCAAAGTTACTTCTCAAAAGTAATGAAACAAGTGGAAACAAAGCTATTATAGCAGTATAATACACAATTTTTCTTTGTTTAATAAGTATTTTGACTGAAATTTTTATTTCATTCTCATATCTCTTATAACATTTTCACTGCAAGTTAAGGAAAAATGACAGAAACGTGAGAGTCAGCATTGTACTGTGGTTTGAGCATTGGACTACAGATATAGCTACACTGTAGAATTAATGCAGTTTGACATTACTTTAGCTGTCATGACTCAATGCTATGAAATCCTGGAATATGTAATTTGGTGATCCATCGACTTCTGGTAGAAAAGGCTAAAGAGCTTGCAAAACTACTACTTTTAGGATTCTATAGCATTTAACTATGGCAATTAAAATGGTATCAAACTGCATTAATTCTACAGTGTAGTGTAGCCTATTATTCTAAAAGCCACGTTTTAATTCCTGCTCAGCCATGAAACCGGGTGACCTTGGGCACCTCCCACTTGTTCAGTTTCACATGAAGGCAGTAGCAAACCTCTTCTGAACAAATTATGCCAAGAAAACCCTGTAATAGGTTCACCTTAAGAACATCTTAGGTGGGAAATGACTTGAAGATACACAACAATGAGCAAGGCAAGAAAGCTGTGTGCCATTGTAATGAATAATAACAGTGATTTACTTTCTAAGCACTATGATGAGTAATGGAAATTAACTCCTTATTTTAAAAAGTAACTTTGTAAAATTTGATGAGAGAAAATAAGTTCAGCCTTTTTCAGTTCATTCAAGTAGATAGAGCCAGATGTTCACGTTATCATTACAGCCAATGAAATATTTAAAATGAGCAACTCAAGGCAGCAATTTTCAACATGGAGAAATGGGACATCCCATGTGGAAAATGACTTAATCAAGGAATTGGCAAGGATCAGCCACATGGCAGTCAAATGCTTCATGGAGCTGATATTTATGTGGGGCAAGGCCACCTTAATGCAGCCTTCCTCTTGTTAACCAAGATTGGATGATAGTCCAAATTCTGAACCATTGGACTGATTCGCACATGTTTCCAAGGCTTGGATGTCCCAGGGACACAGTATGACACTTACTGTCACCTCCCATTCTCCATATTGCAGCAGTCTCTGGCTACAGCATGGTTCTTACTAATTGACTGTCACCTTCAGTGACATCAGCCAGGGTGACAGGGTGATCAAGGAAGTAAGAGGGAGAAGAAAATCAATGCCAGACAAGTAGGACTCATGTCACAGTGGGAGACTGCCATTTAAACATGGCTGTCATGTCCTCTCTTAACCTTCTATTTTCCAAGTGAAACATATCCTGCTCTGTAAATTGTTGCTAATATAAATTAGAGGTGAGGAGTTGTGAGATACAAGGAAGTAAACCAATGCATTTAATTCCAGCTTTCAGTTGATTTGGCTGGTTATCAGATCAAAAATCACCTGAAACTTAGTAGAGAAATTTTATTTTTTTCAAGGGTAGGAGACTTTGGGGATCAGCATGGCCAGGCCTTCATCACCCCCACCAATATGATTTGCTCACTCCTACTGCCTGTACATATATTCCACTCTGGATAACATGGATGAAATGGCCTTGTTTCCCTTCTCCATTCTGTGCTAACTCAGTGGCATTAAAAAGATTGCCCAAAGTGGCCATGAGACATCAACACTTGGTTCTTTTTTATTTTATGAATCAGAGGTTCCCTTGGTTTCCAAATGTTTGTTTGTTTAAGGGAGGCTGGTTCATACATGCTATTACAACTGAGAACATAGGAGGTCTTTATAGCAATTAATTGTAATACAGGCATCTTTCTATATCTCCAAGATGGGAGTGCTAGAGAAACCCATCTTTTTCAAAGGCACCAGTTCTTCCCTCTGAAGTGTATTTGCCAGTGCCATCTGAAGTGAATGCTTAGGTTTTCTTTTAAAAAAAAATGTTTCAACCACTCTGACCAAATATTGGTGCAGCTTGACTGATAGAATAAATATGCAACAGCCAAGGAGGCTTCTGCTCTCTGAATTTTGTTTAAAACTTTAAAATTTTGTTCGTGTTTGAAATAAAAATTGAAAACATGATCCTGGCATACTATCAGTCAGCTCACATCTCATTCCTAGGAATGCTGAACACATTGCCAGATGTTTGCCAAACTTTTGGACTGGAGAATTGCAAACATGGTTCTTTAACACTGTGGTCTGTTAAGACTGAACCTCCAGTTGTTCACTTGTCTGACACAACATGGGCCAATTCTTAAATGGAACCAGCACCAGCTGTTTTGATAGACATCTCATGCTCCCTGGACTCAAGTAGTCCTGGATGCAGGATGGCAGTTTCCCTCCCATCCTCTGTGTTGCAGCTGTTATCAGCTGCAACACACTCACCTTCCTGGCCATCAACAGTCCGGCAGCCATCTTAGTAACTAAGATGGCTGGGTCTCAGTTACTGGCATTCTGGCTGACATCAGTTAGTGACCTAAAGAGTTAGATAGGTGTGGTGCTGCAGCTTGCAACAGCTATCACACGGGGTGGGGAGAGGGGCGGGTCACTTAGAGTGGCTGTTTAGTGTGGTTGGGAAGTGGGGACACCATGCCATCTCCGAGGTGGCTCAAGGAGTACCTATTGGGCCACCAAGTGAGCTTATTCTTGCATCTGGGGTGCTTCACTGGTTAGTGTAGAACCACTCTAGGTGTGCCTTCTCTTCAGAGATATTGTTGAGTGACCTTGAATTATTGTATGAGTGGGCAAATTACAGTCAATGGTCCTCTTGCAATTTCTCACCCAGACTTAGTTCCATGTTATATACAGCTGCATAGTCTCCTTGACCAGTAGCTGCACAAGCAATGCAGTAACTCTCGTTCAGCATTGCCTACAAAGACCAAATGAGGCAGTGAAAGAGTGGTACACAGGCATATATATTTTAAATTAATTTCAATGACAATGGTAAGCAGAAGTGGTTCATGCCACTATTTCTTAATCTTCTGCTCTCCAAAAAATTCAGAATCCTGAGCTAGGGTTTGGTTGTGGTGTGGTCCTTAGCAGAGGTGCAGGAGGTTGTATCAAATGGGCCTGTTGTGATACAAAGAGTTGCAGTGAAAGTGTCCAAGGGATCTCACTCTGCTGGACAATTATGAACATCCCTTTACTTGTACTGCAGCCTATACAATAGCCTTCATAAGTAATGAGGACATCTGATCCTGTTAGAAAGGGATCACTCCCAAAACCACATATTTCCTCCTGTCCCACCCTCCTCAACCTTTTCCTTGGGAAAGGTTCCAAAATCAATCCAGGGGGAGGATAAAACCTTTATAACACCATCCAAAGCCGTGGAAGCAATCGACTTTACTTTGGACTATGCTAGACAAGTCCAAATCTCTTGAAAGTAACTTGTTTCAGGTCACTGATTTGGCTTTTTCCAAAGCAGATATATGCTCATATTGTATTAATTATGAGGCAGGTAGAACTAAAGGACTAAACTGACTTTCCTGACTGCATCACAAAGTAAGGCCAAGGAAAATAACTGAACTAAAGTAAAATTATTGTTTCCTCACTCAGTCTGTGACCTAGGAATTTTGGAAACTCTGAGACATTGGTAGAAAGCAACAGCATAAGGAGCAAACACCCAGTTCATTTACTGGCATAAGATGTTAAGTTATAAAGGTATATTAATTACGTTTTTGGAGAGTAAGCTATAAAATAACCACAGGGAGTTTTATAGCAGCGGTATTTCAAGGTATTTTGAGCGGGAGTTTTATCAGAATGACATGTTAATGAAACATTTCTCTTTGGAAACAATACTTCATTTATTAATGCTACAAAGTAAAACTATAAGCCCAGAAATTTCACTTCTTTAATGTGGGTGGTCATTGGCATAAGCCCTCTTGTCTTCCATGAATTAAGTTCAATGTTAGAAGAAAGAACTCATTGAATGAGTTGTGAAATTAATAACCTTATCTGAAAGTAATACCTGTAACTTTAGGAAGTAGTATCTTAAAGTAACATCAGATATGATGGGAAAGGCAACAAGAGAAGTAACCCTTCTCTGTTTCGTTTTGTTTTGTTATTGTTTTTTTAACTTTTGTAGTCTGTTATCTACACTTCTCCATAGGGCAGTAGTTTCATTGGCAAGTAGGGGAATGGTTGCATAAACGTATCATGCAAATGTAATTCTATAGAAAGATGGAGGTGGGCCTAGGGTGTATCTGTACTATACACTTGTATTAGTTTGATAGTATCTTAATACTCATGGGTTCATTTTAAGGAATTCTGGTTCTTCTGCGTGGTACTGTGAAATCCACACCTGTGGTATTTCCCTGCGTCCACGCAGCTGACTCGGATCTTTCTTGAAAGCTTTTCCTAATTAGGGACTCCAGCCCCGCCCATCTACTCCTAATAAAGCCAGGCAGTGGGGCTTGGAGCCTTAATTCCTTTTGTCCGCGAAAGCAGCAACAACTCGGTGTTCTCTCCTAAAACAACTATTGGTTTGACTCAAGGACTCCAGTTTGACTACTCTAACAGACAGCAATTCCAACTTTTGTTCTGGGACCTTTGTTTATCCTATTAGACAAACCCACTCCCTCCCTCTAAAAAACAAAAAAAATGCCGTGTCCTCTGAGGCGCAGGCTTTTTTGCCTTTGGCAATGGGCAGTAACTTACCTTCTTTTTCTTCTGTTCCCCTCGCTCAGAAAGCAGGAGGGAAGAAGATTTTTACCAGCCTACCACCCCTTCCAGACCCAGGAACTGGTAGAGCTTGTGGCAACAAACTGCCACTGTGGCTTTGTGCCAATAACTTTGTTTTGGGTTGCAGCCACGCCTCTCAGCTGTCTCTGTTTTTTTAAGGACAGCTTGCTCTCACTGCCCGTGCTTTCTCTGCCCCATTTACCCCAGCAGGCAGTGGACGCTGCAACGATCCCTGCCATGCTTTTGCCCCCCTCAGGGGAGGGGAGGCTCAAGGCAGCCACGCCACCTGTGTGAGTGATGGCTAGCCAAGGCTTTGCCTCCACGCCCATGGCATATAACGCCTTGGAGGGGCCTTTGTGTTGCAACAATTCCTGCCATGCTTTTGCCCCCCTCAGGGGAGGGGAGGCTCAAGGCAGCCACGCCACCTATGTGAGTGATGGCTAGCCAAGGCTTTACCTCCACGCCCATGGCATATAACGCCTTGGAGGGGCCTTTGTGTTGCAACGATCCCTGCCATGCTTTTGCCCCCCTCAGGGGAGGGGAGGCTCAAGGCAGCCACGCCACCTGTGTGAGTGATGGCTAGCCAAGGCTTTACCTCCACGCCCATGGCATATAACGCCTTGGAGGGGCCTTCGGGTTGCAACAATTCCTGCCATGCTTTTGCCCCCCTCAGGGGAGGGGAGGCTCAAGGTAGCCACGCCACCTGTGTGAGTGATGGCTGCCAAGGCTTTGGGTCTAAGCCCATGGAATATAACTCCTTGGAGGGGCCTTCGGGCTACTATCCTCCCTCTGCGTCATGCTGCCTGGGAGCTTCAGTGACGGCTCAGACTGTAAGTACTGTGTCTTTTGGGCCCCATCTCCACTTGGCCCATGCCTCAACAGGTAGGTTGCTACTCTTTTGCATAGGCAAACTGCACCCTCCTCTCCTTTTCAAGGATTTGTAGTCCCTTCTTTTGGTTTTCAGGAGTTTATTAAAACTTTTTCCTAAGCTCATTCTGGTGCTTCCTTCAGCTGCAACCAGTCAATGAGTCTGATGTAGATTCTGACTCCTATGAGTAGCAGATTTCTCCTACTCTTGAGGAGGATTTTTCCATCCCAGCTTCCTTAGGGGATGTGTTACCTAATTTTTCCTCCTTGATTGCTTAGAGGATCTGCTTTTCTCAGTTGAGCAACAGCAGAAACAAGCTCCAAGTACAGTTCTCCCAGCACTTCCATATTTGCTTAAGCTTGGCGAAAAACAAAGGGCAACTCCTGTATCTGTGTCTGGAATTTCTAAGTTTGTAAATGCACTTTACTGCATACGCACCTCTTCAGCAGAGTGGTTAGTTAAGCCTACTAAACTGAACTTTATTGTGGTCAAAGTTGTTTAATCCACTGTGATAAGAAGATCCACCCCACTGCTAGCCTACTCACTTGCATGATTCATTACCATGCTTGTATGGCAGCCTATCAGGTGCTCTTGTGGCATAGCTCAGCACCTTATTTGGATTTTCTTCCCCTACAACATCAACAGATCCCAAGGGCTTTCTGTCAGTAGTATCTCACCTTAGCTTCTCATCACAATGCTACGGCTAAGCACAGCACCGATACAGTACTAAAGTTGCAGCAGCCATCCACCAGCATGTGTAGATCCTCTACCCTCTCCAAAGAAGGCAGAGCAATGGCGGGATAACTGCCCATGGCAGAACATAGCCTACTTCTAAGTTTGGCTTTTTACCACAATCTAGCCTAGATTGTGGTGGCCAGCCCCTCAGCTTAATTATCCAGGGGTGACAACAAACTAAAGGGAAGAAGTAGATCAGGGCCAATCGTTTTTTCGCATGCATTTTCTCTTCTTTCATAGCCTCCAACCCTTCAGCTCCAGTTTTTGGAGCTCCACCTCATCATTTTTAGATGCATGGCATTAGATCTCTTCTCACTCATGGGTGTTGGAGATTACAGAGCATGTTTATGCAATTGAATTTTTCAAACTGTCCCCAGTAGGGACTCTACGGGCCACTCCTCCTCCTGTGTTCTAGCAGGAGGTAATTACTTTGTTTCAAAAGGAGCAGTAGCTTCTTTACATCTTTCTATATTTCCTTCTTTTTCCTTTTCCCCAGCTGTTTTTTGGCTTCCAATAAAGGCAGTGGGCTTTGGCCAGGTTTGGACCTTACAGGATTTTATGCATATATTGCATATTGCAAATTTCAGGTATTGTCATTACCAACCATCCTCCCTCTGTTATCCAGCAAGACATGGGTCAGGCTTTTTCATTTCAAGTTCTTCATTCTGGTATCTCCACAGCTCCACAGGTGTTACTAAGGAGATGGCTGTATGCCGGTTCATCCCTGGGTGCACAGGGTAGTACTTTACCCCTATATTTATGGCTGGTTGCTGGTGCACAGTCCTGTGAGTATCTACAGAGGAACATTCACTTTACTCTGTCTTTATAGCAGACGCTTGGTCTTTTTATCAACAAGGTAAAATCTCTTCTTCAGCCTATCCAAACAACCAATTCATTGGGCCTGTATTGGACTCTTGGCATGCAAGGGCCTATTTGCTAGCAGACAGGTTTCTGAATCTGCATTCATTAGCTCTTTGAGTCTGGCAGATGCCATACATCCATGCCAAGGATGTCCAGTGCTTTTTGGGACACATGGCATTCACCACAGCTGCCACTCCTGTCTCCTGTTTGCACCTTCGGCCTCTCCAGAATTGGTTTCTTCAGGCACTTCATCCCATGCAGGATGAGCCCAATGAATGTGTCATTGTCCCTCTAGCCATCCTCAGGTCTCTCAACTAGTGGACTCATCGCTCCAATCTCTGTGTGGGCGATGTTAGCAACCGACACTTCCCTCTCAGTGTGGTGAGCTCACCTCAAGGGTCACACCATCCATGGTCCTTAGGCGGCCATAGAGGGCATGGAGCACATCAACTATTTGGAGTTACTCGCAGTAGAAATGGCACTGCACCTTATCTCTCATTTGCTCATGGACAGTATTGTCCACCTTACTACCACCACCACGATTGTGATTTGCTTGCCCTCATCATCAGAATCGGGGAATGGTATACCATAACCATCAGTGCCATTCATCAAGAACTCTCTTGCTGGCTCCCTCAGTCAGACAGTTTATACTGACCACTAATGGTCCCTTCATCCTTCCCAGGCATGGGAACTCTTTGTCAGATGGCACACTCTCCTTCTGGACTTGTTTGTCTTAGGAGCACGTCTTGCCTCCACCAGACAGGCTGTTGGGAGATGCCTTCCTCCTGGATTGGACATCCACCCACCTGTACATCTTTCCACTATTGCCAGTGCTGTCCAGCGTGGTCTCTCGTCTTCAAGCAGAGCAGGTAGATTGCATTCTCATCACGCCATGGTGGCCCCGCCAGCCATGGTTTGTCATTCTGCTCCAACTTGCAGGCAGCTGTTACATTCAGTTGCCACTCAGACCAGACTTGCTGGCTATGAGCAACAGCCCAGTCCCGTACTCCCAGGTCACTCAGTTCTGGTTGACGGCGTGGCAGCTCCAGCCTCAGCCCTCTCTCAACCAGTAAAGGGCATTTTGGACCTTGCCCTGAGCCCTGCCACTAAACATTGTTACATTTGTAAGTGGTGTCATTTTTGCATTTTTTCACAAAAGCAAGGGGTTCAGCCTCTGTCTGCTTCCACTTCCCTCCTCCTGGATTTTTTGATCTCTCTGTCAGATTCAGGACTCTCATTATCATTCTTGAAGGTCAATCTGGCAAATATAGATTCGTTTAGAAGCGAGCATTCTCTTCCCTCTCCTTTATCCGATCCTCTTGTAAAGAGATTTCTGCAAGGCTTTACAAATTTCTGGCCCCAAGTAGGCCTGTGCCCCCCTCTTGGAGGTTGGAGGTTGTTCTTTTCGCCCTTACAAAACCACCATTTGAGCCAATGGTCACTTCTGACATGTTCCATCTATCATGGAAAACGGCATTTTTAGTGCCTATTACTTTTGCTTGTCGCGCTAGCGAGCTTATGGCTCTTGAGTCGATAGTCCTTACGTGAAATTTCATAAGGATAACGTCATGCTGGGCACAGACATTTCCTTCTTACCTAAGGCAGCATCATAGTTTCATATGTCTCAGGACATTGTCCTTCCAACCTTATTTCCAAATCCTTCTACTCCCCTGGAGCAGTCTTTGCACCTTCTTGATGTGCGGAGGGCTCTTGCTTTTTATGTCCACCGCACAGCTCCATTACGGAAGTCCCTACGACTTTTTGTTAAGGACCGTAGGGATACTGTGGGCCTTCCTGTTTCTACCCAGAGGTGGCGGCCTGGATAGTTGCAGCTATCCGGCTAGTTTGCGAAATGGCAGGACTGGACTTACCTGTTCAGATCCATGCTCATTCCACTAGAACATTGGCACCCTCCATGGTTTTTTTGCACAGTGTACCTCTGCATGATATCTGTCGAGTGGCCATATGGTCACCACCGCATACTTTTGTCTCCCATTATAAATTGGATTTAGCTGCCAAGAAGGAGGCGGCTTTGGGGAGAGCAGTACTTTTTTCTGCACTAGCATGACACCCGCCATCCGTGGGACTGCTCGCTAGTCTACCACAGGTGTGGATTTCACAGTACCACGCAGAAGAAAGTAAGGTTGCTTACCTGTAATCATGTTTCTTCTAGTGGTAACTGTGAAATTCACACAACCCGCCCATCCTCCCCACATTCTGTCATGCCTTTTATCTCCGACTGTCTTTCGCGGTACGGAATTAAGGCTCCAAGCCCCACTGCCTGGCTTTATTAGGAGTAGATGGGCGGGGCTGGAGTCCCTAATTAGGAAAAGCTTTCAAGAAAGATCCGAGTCAGCTGCGTGGACGCAGGGAAATACCACAGGTGTGAATTTCACAGTTACCACTAGAAGAAACATGATTACAGGTAAGCAACCTTACTTTTTCTGGCACAGTTTAAACACTTAATTTATTTAACCCTCAACCCCTCATTTCTGAGATGGTGTTGGTACTTTCCAAGTAGATCACTATACTACAAGCCCCAGAATTTATTAGAGTGGAGTCATTGTGATTAAAGGGGTCTGAAATTGATATATCTGAGTCATTGCTAACATAAATCTTCTCGATATAAATTGATCTAATTTAACTAAATACAGATCAAATCCAGCCAATTCCTTTTTTTTTTTTTTTTTTTGATGTACTGTAACCTTGCATTTCTGTGCTAAGGAATTGTGTGTGTGTGTGTCTTCAAGTTGCCTACTGACTTATATTGAGCCCCCAAGAATTTCATGGGGTTTTCTGAGGCAAGAATACTTAGAAGTAGTTTGTCATTTCTTGCTTCTGAAATAAATCCTACAGCACCTGGTATTCATTGTCAGTCTTACGTCCATGTATTAAGCAGGGCTGACCCTGCTTAGCTTCCAAAATCAGACAGGATTTGGTGCCATCGTGGAATTTAGTACAATTGTATAAATGAAATTGTGTGTGTGTGTGTGTGTGTTTGTGTGTGTGTTACCTTCAGGCCTCCTATCAACTTATAGTGACCCCATGAATGTCATATAGATTATGCCTGTTTGCAGCAACCCTGGCCTAGAGACTTTCTTTTGTCCCATTTGTAAAGCCAATGCTTAATACAGCGTGGTTCTTTTCTTTTTAGTAATGTCCATTTTGTAGAGGCAATTAATCTACATGTCTCCCTCCAAGCTTCCTACCCTCTTTAATCTAGTAGCTTCAGTATGAACATTGCTAAACAAACAATGGAATAACTATGGTGCTAGGTGACTTTGGTTCTGTTTTGACCTGTCAGCATTGAGATCTATTTGGTGAAAATCTGCTGTGTGTTAACAGGTAGCTGTTCAAACACAGATGCTGCCTGTGTCAAGGGATTTTTTTCTCTTCCCTGCAACCCTTTTTTGTCTAAGAGAGCAGAGGCAAATATTGATACTCTATTGAGTTCCAAGAGAAGGGCTTTAGTAGCACAATAGCTTGAGGTGGAAGCTGAGATGAATCCCAGAGCTCAGGAATTTAGGATAGTAAAGGCTCATATTTGCTAATCAGGCAGTGCTTGAACTGACACTAATCCCTTTGGGTAAGGTGGCCATGGAGCTTTCATTTTAGCCATTTTCTAATTAAAAGTGTTTACAGATAAGAGCTTTTGTTTATCTGACATTAATTACAGAAGTCTTTCATAACAAGAAAGACATTTCCTGTCACTCTTTCACTTGCCTAAGCAGTCTTTAACAAAAAACCACTATTCTTATATCTCAGATCAATAAATTAAATAAAAATCATACCAAAGGCGAGTTTCTTCCACCGTGTGTGTATATGTTTTGTTGTTATTACTTTTGTTCTATGCCTTCAAGACATTTCCAGCTTATGGCAACTCCATTCCAAACCCTATCACAGAGTTTTATTGGCCAAGATTTGCTTGGGGAAGGCTGGTTTTCAGTTCCTCTGAAGTTGAGGAAGTGTGACTTGCCCAAGATCATCAAGTGGTTTTATACATCCGAGTGGGGACTGAAACCCCGATCTCCCAGAATGCTAATTCTACTCTCAAAGCCCTTTGCCACAAACAGAATAACAAAGATATCTCTTTGAAAAAGTAGGTTTCACCAACTTATCTACAAAGCTACACTCTGAGGAAGGACCATCTCCTAAGATATGAGATTCCCATAAAATCACCAATAGTCACATGGCTAGACCAGAAGCGACTTGCAGTGTCTCAAGTTGCTCCTGACACACACACAAAAAAAACCCCAGCAAATAATGTCACGCAATGGTGAATAGAAGTTGAACCCCAAGAGATTTAGATAGTGAGAGTTGCGCTACAGCCTGGATGAGAGAGACATGGGGCACATCCGTACTGACCTCTTAAGCCAGTTCCAAACTGGTATTGAAGAAGGGGCTAGGCTGTGTAGATGATTACTTCGGAATTCCTGGAAGTACTTTGAGGCCTGGATAGTGATTGAACCAACCATCAAGCACTGGTACATATTAAAGGCTTTCTTTTGCATCTTTTTGTGGTTGTTTGCTGTCAGGCTACCACAGTTTATAGCTAGATTCAAACTACATTGAATGGTCAGAGTAGATGGGGCTATGGTTAGAGTTCCTATACTTTGTTCAAAAGCAGTAACTTTATTGTCCTCTTACTGGGTCATCTACATAGCTAGTGGGTTATTTCTGTATTACAAAGTTACAACTTGTATGGGCTTTGGATCAACTTAAGAGCAACAATGTCAATTAATATACAGAGTTTAGGCAAGTCTAGCCCATTGTGTGAACTGAAGCAGAACTTCAGTTTTAAATATCCATTTTGGCACTATTCCTTGATTTTCCTATGTCTCAGATCTAGGGGGCTTGTTTCAGACATTACCTTTGCTGTGAATTTGCATGGGATTTTATTATGGAGTTTTGCAACTCTCCCGGGAATCCTCTGGTAGTAGCTGTGCACATGGCTGGTGCCCCATCTGCAATATATATGCCTCTGAATAACAGTTCCATGCCAAATTATACATAAGGGAAATCTTCTAGCTTTAGTTTTTATATTATAAATTATTGAATGCAACACAAAAATTGGCCATGCAGTCTTTCTAAAAATACTTACTTCTGTCATGCCTATAGGAAGCTTCAAAAGTTTATTTCAGGGGACCTAGGAGATTAATTTCCATTAAAGACGTAATTTCCCTTTAAAAATACTAATAATTTAAATCTCTCCTTTTACAAAAACAGTTTAAAATGAGATTCTTCAGAGCTAAAAGCCATGCGATCTGAAAAATGTACACTACCTTTTCATATAAAATACAAAATAAAATGAGACTTTTGGCTGTTTGCTTCCAGATAGTTCTTCCTATGTAATGTATCGGGTCTATTGATATATTACATTAAAGTAAAGATAGTTGAACCCAGATTTGTTTTTTACTTCAGATCCATGGGCCATAACATAGTATGCCAATATTACCTTCAGCCTTTCCAGGTGTTTATTCCCAGTCATACCTGTAGAACCTTGAATAAAGAACAATTTGATCAGTTTGTTTGCTTTGCCAGTTTGCCTGTAGCCCCCAAAAAATGAAGCAGGAAGGTATTCCTGGCAGGATAGTCAACAGTTCACTTATATAGTTATCTTGGCTGCTTACCCATTGCTTTAGTGTTGCCAAGCTATGAATATTTCCATGCACTGTTCCTATTCCGGGAGCTTGGTCCATAACAAGAAGTAAGGTTGTGACGGATCAATGTGTTTTTCCTCTGGTGGGAGGTATTTTTCATATTTAAGAACAGTATGTCTTTCATCTCTAACGTGTAGTGTCCCAAAAATGTTTTCTACAAGTATTCTGCATCTTGGAAACCTACAGTTATTGAGGGGAAAATGCTCTTGCCTTATTTCCTTCCACCACGAAAAGTGTAGGATTCAGGGATGCAGGACAGTGGCTCCGACTCTGTAGATTTCTGCTACCCACTTCCTTGGGCATGTGTAGACAGCAGGCTAAACCTGCTCCTTTTTGGCATATCCATAGTTACTATGCTTGGAACCTGACAGCAAATCTGCACACAGACCTGTCAGTCCTGGGAAATGATCCCTGGCCATCCTCACACCTTCCTTTGAAGCGAATCAAGATGGAGGGCAGACAAGGGACATCCAGTGGAAGGGGTTTTTAAAATCTCTCTGAGATGCTGTAGGTGTCATATGTTCACATGTGGTGATCCCAATGTATACACAAGCAGATTTCTTATCTCTCTCTTCACCCAACTGTTAATTCAAGCAATGTTTAATATTATTAGAAAGAAAGGAAAGGTTGCAGATAGTTCTAATTGTTTTCCAATTGTGCTTCCCTTTAGCCACCTGTGTGTCCATGGCTCCATTTTTTGACTGCCTGTACAGCTGTTTTGGGGCTTTTATAACATGTGCACTGAAGCAGTCCACACAGGGAGATGGGAAGAAAGTCACGTGTTTTGCATGATTGCAGAAATATACAGTCATGCAAAGATACACATTTTTGAGGTGGAATTGGGTTTTAAGCACACCTTGTAAACACGTGCTTTTCAGCTGTTAACCCAATTCTGCCTGCACTTTCCCCAAATGTCTTTTAATCCCCCCCCCCTTATCCCTGTTACTTCTGGGTTTTAATTATATGGTATAGCTCCACTGAGTTAATTGTTGTTTCTAGTTCTCATCAAGTTGTCTTTGACTTATAACAACTCTATGAATGAGAAAGTTTCAACTTATCAACAACCCTGGTCAGGTCTTGCAAATCCAGGCTTCCTTGATTGAATTTATCCATCCCTAATGCTCTTTTCCTACTGACATCTACTTTGTCAAGCATTATTGCCTTTTCTAGTAAGTCATGTCTTCTCACAATAAGTCCAAAGTGCAATAAAAGGTAAAGGTAAAGGTTTCCCCTGACATTAAGCCTAGTCATGTACAACTCTGGGGTGTGGTGCTCAACTCCAAGGTCATGTGGCCAGCATGACTGCATGGAGCGCAATAGTCTAATCTTAATCATCTTGGATTCTAGGGAGAATTATGGACTGATTTTTTCTTGGATCCATTTATTTGTCTTTTGAATAGTCTTATGTTATCCATAGAACTCGTCTCCAGCATTACATTTCTAAGGAGTTGAAATTAGTTATCTACACTTATATTTTCCATTTCCTCCTATGACCTCAGCTCATACCATATTATTGTCATAACAACACAGTGAAGTAGGCAGAGTAACTTTCCTAAGATCAACCAATCTATTTTATAGCTCAGTAATAACTGGAACCTCAGGCTTTCAAGTCACATTATATGTTTCTGCTTCACCCTTCCCACCCACCCCTTTTTTTTTCACTTTTCTTGTCCACCAATATTCAAAAAGCATCTGTTAGTATGGTTATTTCTATGGAAACTGAGAGAGAAAAAGTTATATCACATAATATCAGAATACAGGGTAAAAAAAAAACCTTTACTTTTGTAAATGCAGCGGGGAGGGAGATACTAACACACGGCAAAGCCATCCAAACAGTCTAGTATGAGTTCCATTCCAAAATAAATAAAGGTTACTTAGGAAAGGGGAAGGAGTCCAATATTTACTGGGCATAAATTTATGTTTGAAAAAGAGAATCACAAACAGGAGGTCTGTAAGTCAGTTGTAAAGTGGTTGTGTAAAATGGATGTAAAAGTTTTGTTAGGGTGGGGGAAAGTTTACACATAGCAGTAAAATATATGACATCCAAGCAAAATGCCATCAGCAGGGAATATTTTTCTGATGATGGCCACAGGCAATTAAGTCACAGGAGTTAATCAAATTTATGAAGCTTCCCAGTGACGTATCTGTGTTGTTAATAAAATAATGCTTCAGTGCATTAGCATGTATTTCACTTTTGACACAGTGTAATAATTACCCTTCCTATATGGTTTTATCTGTACTATTTCCTACATGTTTTGGACAGGGAGACCAATTTAAAATGTAATGATTTTTCCATACATAATTTCTTTCTCTTTTTTATTACAGCTTCCAGAACATGGAAGGTGTTTCTTTAACAAAATGAGCAAAAGTTTATCATAACCTCATAAAGTAGAAGAAAAGAGAAAAAAAGATTACTGCTTAAAGTGTTTCATAAAATAAACCCAGGCCCTATTCCAACACATTGAAACTGACTCGGTGGTGATAGGAGCACAAACTTGGAGCAGCTATGTCATTTGAATAAAATTTGAAAAATCTCTACCTGCTCTAAACTTCAGGTTTGCAAAAAAAAAAAAACAAACAAACAAACAAAAAAAAAACAGGGAGATTGCACCACTTTGGAAGTTTTATTTTCATGTTTTTTTATTCAGGCATTGTGAGAGCTTTTCGCCAGTGTGAACTGATGGATTCCATTCCAGTAGAGTAGTGAATACAATCTAGGCCAGTGGTTGTGAATCTTTTTGAGAATGTGTGCCCAAACCAGGGGAGAGGGGGACACTCAGGGGTGACAAGTGGGGCAGAGCAGGTGAGTGGGGAGGGGGCAGGCAAGCAGGGGGCAGGATGATGAACATAGGTTTACCATCACTGATCTAGGCTTTAGCCCAACTTTTAAAGGAACTATCTAACATGCTTAATTGTACACCTCATAAAGTTTCAGTACTTTTGATCATTCCTTAAATGGTTAGAATAGAAATCATAATACCATAATATCATAAACCCTGCCCTTGTACTTTCTTCCTCATCTTTCTTCACTAGAAAATAATTCCAAGTCATTGGTATTTTCTGCTTGTAATATGATGTAACCCACATATTTTTAATTGCTGATGTTCCTTCCCTCACTTTTCAAGCCTCCTTCTTCTGTGTCTAATCTGGATATATGTATGATATGTTCAGCATACAAATTAAACAGTATTATGGTAAATGCTAGCTTGCTGTTATGCAGGATGATGATAGCATTAGAAAAAATTGCTTTGATGAGCACAACAGTGGCGACGGGGGAACAACAAGTAAAATTGTTCATTTTATGGTAATTTGTTCTGTGACTGAGCTCTTAAAAATTGTGTTGGTTTCGGGGGGGAGGTGGTGGAGGAATGGATTAATTGAATTTCAATTACTTTCAAAGGTAGAATTTGCTTTGACATATGAACAAATTGAGATACAAGCTTGGTCACAGAATGAATTAAATTTGCTTGTCAAGGTATCACTGTGTTGTTTTTCTTACAGATAAATAGTCCATTTTGTAATTGACATTTACTCAACAAATTCAGCAATTCCGAGTCACAGAAATACTGTTACGGGGGGGGGGGGGGGGGGGGGAGAGATACAGAGCCATCAAGAAAAATTAGCAATTCTTTAAAAAGGAAGCAACTTTTTCAGTCGTCTCTGCTATTTACCAGGATTGGATTGCCCCCTTTCCCTATGGAAACCATGAGGATACTTTACAACAGTAATCAATCATTCCCTTGCTATGCTTATTTACTAGTTAACTTCAAATGACTGTGCAGTTTACTTGATTTACTAAATCGTCCATGACAATTAGGAATATGTTCACTCTTCGAGCCAGCAGTAGACACTGTAGCCAGATTCTATCAACTGTAAGGATTCCTTCTGCAACTATAGCCTGTTGTTTGAAGATTGTCCAGTATAACATTGGCACATTGAGAACATCCCAATGTTGCCCAACTGCCCACAGGGGTTGTCCCAGTTAAAAGCATAGAAGGCAATTTCAATTGATGCAGACTTCACATTACATCCCTAGACCAGATCGTTCTGCCTACTTGGTGCAACAGATGGACATTTGGAAAATACAATGGAATCCCATTTAATGAAGGTTATAGCCCATTCAGTTGTTTAGCTGATTCTGAGTATGTGTAAGAAGTTTGTGCCCTACCCTATGTGCATCAATCAGAATGATCATAAGATGTTTCAATGTGTACAACTGTATATGCTGAAAGTTCTTTCTACACCACTTGGAAGCCCCACTGATGATGTCAACAGAGACCTCTTGTATATTGCAGTATGTTCAGGGCTTATGTGTACTCAAGGACCTGTTAAGTAGGAATATACACGTAAGAATATATCGCTTGCTGTTCATTCCATGTACATTCAGTGCTTGTTAGGGTCTTCTGAGGCAGGGGCATTTCAACACTCAGTTCTGCCAATTCCAAAAGAACTGATTCCCTTTATCACCCTTATCCCCATCTGAACAGAACTATAATTATAATTCTAAGTTACCTGTAAGTAAAGTAAAATGAGCTTTCTTGCTTGACCTAAATGACTCATTAGACTCAGGCATATAGACTTTTTAAATACCTCTCCAGTTACTTCCCAGAACCCCTTTGATTCCCAGACTGCATTGCTGGATCTTCTAGTCCAGCCACTCCATTGTCATTGTATTCTCTGAGCTATCTATATGATGGCACTTAATAAGGCAGTTTAGGTCAAAAACTGCAGGGAACAAGATGGAAGGTAGACCACTCTGTCTCTTCCTCAGCTTGGTGGAGGAATAACACTGCCTAAGATGAGGAAATTTTGGAGTGGCTCAGCAAAGAATCATTCCAGCCAGCTCCTTAAAGTAGGCTGAAAAAATCTTGAGCAAAGATGGGTTTGTCCTTTCTCCTGACAGGTCAGCTTCCTATCATTGTCTTGAATGCGTTGACACTTTCCTGTGCCTTACTCCTGCTTGCTAATTTAGATCATGTACTGACATTCCCTCACTTCTGCAAACATTTGTTTGCTCTTCTGATGCTCAATGGGATGTGGTGCCTCCCTGTAGTACTGAATAACTGAGAAGAGTTTCCATGGGATGTGGTACATCAGTGTTAGCCTGTTGCAGAAATGCAGAACTTTAAAATAGCACTTTAATAAGTTTCCAAGCACTCTAGGGAGAAGGACTTATTTAATGTCAACTTGTTAAGACTTTGAGCTAGAATGCTCCATGTGTACGTATGGCATAGAGCTATGTCTCTGTAGCTAACTCTGAATATGTGTTATTACTACAGCTTTCTAATGACAAAAATGTATTGCCTTGGGCAGGCCCGTAGCCAGGATTTTGATTCGGGGGGGGGGGGGACGACAACGACTAAGTTTAATTCCGGTGGGGCTGAGTCTGAGTGAAAAAGGGTCTACCCTAGCAAACCTTTTGTATCATTACCCCAATACCCCCATGCATATGGGATATATTGAGCATGGTGAGCAGATCATGATATGAATAAACATAACAGTTTAAATAATGTGCCAGTAAGGCCTTCTTGTGGACCACCATGAGAATTTGGGGGGGGGGGGCTGAAGCCCCTCAAGCCCCCCCACCCCCGGCTACATGCCTGGTCTTGGGTGAGGGTTGCTTAAAATATGTTTTAAAGGGAGAACTTTGATTTTTGACTGGTTGGTAGAGTTTCAACCTTTCCAATGATTAAAAAAAGTTTCAGTGGTATAAGTCAGACTTGCTTGCCTGTTTCACTTTTGTAAATTCCCAATGTTAATAAAGCCCAACAGTTTTTTTCTTTAGTATTCAGTTCCTCCGAATTTAGTCCCAGTATCCTTCTGTTGTAAACCAACTCCTTTTTCCTTTGTGTTGTGCATCCAGTACAGTTTTAACTTTGCACAGTGATTTATGTGCAGGAAATGGAGAGTATGACATCTTGTTTGTGTGTTTATGTGCATGTAATATCTTTAATATGAAACTAGTTGCCACTTAATTTTAAAGGGCAAAGACCTTCATTCAATATGTATTGTATACAATTTATGAGTCTCCGCTTTCCCAGACGGCATATCACAGACCCAGTGCAACACCCGAGTGACTAGCATTCCTTTTTAATTTAATTTCCTTTCATAAATAGTTTCATTAAAGATCAGTTATTCAGACTGAGAAAATATTACGTGAGTTAAGAAGTCTAAGGGCTCATTCACAGCTTGTGGCTTACCCCCGAGTAATGGAGTCCATCACTCAGTATTAACTGGAGTGTGAACACAGCCACTCAGAACCAACTGATGCTTCTAATCCTTAGCTATTTACACCTTAGTGGTGAGGTATGAGGTAATTTTAGTAACTCACCTTGTTTTATTGAAATATGGAAACCTCTTCTCCTCCTGGATAATAGAGATGTAAGCTAGAAAGGTCAATTTATTAGTCCTGCTATTTAACAAATAAAACAAAACAGAATGAAAATTTGAAACTCATTACTAATTTGATAGTAACCATTACATAATTGTCTCTCCTATATCTAAGAGCACAGGATAGACACAGACAATTGAAGCTTGGTATAAAAGAATAGTTCTTTTGGGGGGAGATCCATCTACTGCTCAAGAAAACAGAAATGAGAAACTAAAAGTATGTGGTTGCTTTTAGTTAATTTAATCTCTGATAGAGGTGAGGTTTCACCACCTAAATAGTCATATATGGATTTATGGATAGATGTTTGAGTAAATTTATTAATTTAATGTTGCTATCTTAAGATGTAAATCTATGAAGCTAAGATTTCACATAAGCATAGATAATCTTATTTTTTGAGAAATAATATATGAGGGGTAATGCACTTCTTATTTGTAAAAATATGATTGTAATACAATGTCATAGCTTTCTTAATAATTTTTCAAAGATGCAGGGACTCCTACTTCTTTTTTCATCCGTCACCAGCAAAGATGTTTAAGGAACTCAAAATACATGTCTTTGGACTGAGTTTGTGGGTGCTTTGGGGGGTTGACGTTCTAGTTTTTATGCTGCCTGTGGTGATTTGAGGCTCACCCGACATATATTCATATTTTTATTGTTATTGTTTTTACTTGTAAACATGACTACTTGACTATCAAGCAAAAACTGGGTGCTAGAAACAATAACATATGAAAGCAGACTGGCACAACCTGGGGATCACAACCAGATAAAGTGAAGACATTGGCCCTTGTGTTTTGCTACCACCGGGAAGTAGCAGCCAGCAATGAAAGGACCAAGGCATTGACATCTCTGGCCCATCCTCTGTATGGATATCAGCCACCATACCAACAACTTAACTCAAGAAGCAGCTTCCTAAGATCTACAGAGATACTCACAGGTACTCACCTCAGAAAGTGATAGTCCAACTGTGGCAGATTAAAACCCAGCACCCCAATCAGTGGCTGGGACTGTTTGAGAAACTCCCTCCTGGGCACACAGCTGATTAGGCAGCTTGGAAGGTGCTGAACAGACTGTGCTCTGCACCACGAGATGCAGAGCCAAGCTTAAGAAATGCGGCTACAAAGTGAAGTCCATGACATGCGAGTGTGCAGAAGAATAAACTACACACCACTTACTGTAATGTGGTCTAAGCCATGCCACATGCACTTTGAGGACCTTCTCACAGTGACACCAGAGGCACTCGAAGTGGCCAGCTTCTGGTCAAAGGAAATGTAGCATAATGCCAAGTTTTTAACTTTGTTTGTGGTTTTTATACATTATAACTGTATCCTCAATTTGCTTCTGACATGATAAATAAAAAAAAAATAAATCATAAGAAATGCTTACATATGAACATGATTTGTTCTAAACTTTTCCTTATTTTTGTGATTCCTTTTAATGACTTCTGCTAATGGAACAATTAATAAAAACTTGACTACAGGAACAGTTGATTCATGGTAACAGGCTTTATATTATTGTTGAAGCTGTTGGATATTGTTATGTTCAAATTTACTATGCCAGTCAGGAATTGTTTTGCTTTGTACATTTTAATGTGTTCCATGCACAGTGTGGGGATGGTTTGTGTATTTGAGCACATTCCTTATTCATTAAAAGCATTCAAGCATCTTATTTTGATTTGTGTGAAAAATTAATTTCAAGCAAATCCCAATATTAGTTTCTAAAATGGTCTAATAGTTTCAAATGGAGAAACAGCCGTCCATGAATATAATACCCCATCATTCTGATAGCGTAACTAACTACATGGATTCAGACTATAGTATAAAGGGAGCTTCAAGAGCTCTTAACCTTTACCAAAGATACCCTTTAGGGAACACTTTCTTGTTTATTATTTTTGGTCCTTACAGCATATCTAATTGACTCTAAATTTCAAAGATGAAATTTGGGACATCTGTGACCAAGCAATTTCAGAGTATAGTCAAGATAGTAAAAGAAGAGCATACAAGCTAGAGAAGGCTGCATCAGTTTGCTTATGCCTCAGCCTAATGGGAAAAGCAAAATCGGATCTCTTCTCTCTTGTCTTTTCCGTTAACTATTTTACACATTGAACTCAGTTTGCTCAGGGGAAGGCAGCCAAGAAAAAGGGGAGAATGAGAAGAAGAGAGAAACTGGGGCATTTAAAAAACAGAAGTGAAAACATAATGTCAAAAGGATTAATTGGAACGGTTTGATTAATTGGAGCAGAATGTTCTCATTTTAGTACCTTTTGGTGGAATTTTCATTTTTGTATAAAAAGTGTTTATCTCGGGGTTAGATAATTTGTATTGATTCACAATTTCATTTTCATAGGGGATTATTTTAACTGTACCTTAAAGTCCCCCTAATTATTATAATTATTACCAATATACACCTAACTGGTTTTGTCCTATTTGGTACCATAAGCATACTACTGCCTTCCCTTGAGAGCTGCTTTAGGAAGACTATGGTTCACAAATTTCTGGAGCAGGAGATCTCAAACCATTTACTGGGGAACTGGATAACAATGATTTCAGATTTCTTTCAGAGTTTTTTTTATTGAAATTAAGAACTTTCAAATGTTGTTTCTTCTATTTATATCTTCTACAAAGAGAATTAATGAGAAATTTCCAAAGTTTTTGTTGAGGGAAAAGATGACAAAATATTGAAAACTACAAATAGAGGTTCCTTACCACTTGGGAAAGAAAACAATTGTGATTCCAGTGATGAGCTCCCAAACAATACTAAACTGGCAAAACAATTGAATGAAATTGTTATAGCACAATTACAGTAAATCCACAAAGCACAGTGTCTTTCTGGACCTATTGTGGAAATGCAAAACTGCAGATAATAGCTAATCTTATTGAATGAACAACTTCTGGCAGAGGCATGTCATGGAATCACACTGGAGGATCTAGATAATTTCTAGAGTGATCTAGATAATTGCTACTTAAATTGTGGGTCCAGACCCCAGATGTGATCCTCTTCACTCAATGTTGTTGTCAAGAAAAATTGCGACAGTAAAAGCTTTCTGAACACCACCCATTTACACAAAGCTGTTAGCAACAGCATGCAGCATTTACAGGGGACTCTGCAGAAAATGCTTCAGGTATACTCCACAAAAATCAGCCTGTTTAGCAAGCCTTGCAAATCATGATTTATTATCAATAAATGCTTCATTTTATATCAATTATATATACCTACATACTTGGGGTCATATAAAAAAATCTGGTGGAAAGGGTTTGTGGGTGGAAAAATTTAAGAAGTCCTGATCTTGACAATATATTATATCATAGAATCATACTGGAAGCCTACCATAGTGTCACACTGAAGGATCTAGAAAATGCATAGAGAAAACATTTCTCTAGAATTTCTAGCATAACTATGGTCATTTTCTGATGGAAACATAGCATAGCATTGTGCTGTAGAACTTAGAAAATGTGTAAAGTGACCATATTTTTTAGATCTAGATAAATAAAACCATGGGTTTCCACTGATACGGAGGTCATACTTTACTTCACACATGTAGCATTTTTCAATTATTTCTTACTATTGCTAGATTATTGGATAGATTCCAAAACATTAATTATTCATCCTATGGTGACCTTGGATTTGTGTAGTTTAGGATTATATTTGCAGATCTCTATTAGTGATATTTCACTTTATTTCATTTAAATACTGAAATATTAAATCTATATATGTCAATTCAAATAGGTTCCAGCCCTTGTGTAGATCTCAGTTTTAAAAGACTTTAGTGTTGCCAAATTACATACAGTGTATGTTTAGATACCGTGGTGCGTAGGAGAAAATGTTCAATTGACATTCTTCTTAGGCCTAAACCAATATCTAAATGTCTGGGATTACAGAAAGCTTCCTAAAGAGGGGTACAATATCTCATTTGGAGAAACCTATAAAACAGATTGTTGCATAGACAGGAACTCTGAGGTTTTGTTTGCACAGTTTTACAAATAATTTAGACTCTGGGTAGAGACACCAAGCACGTAATGAGGAAGATTTGTGTGTGCATTAAAAGTCCATTTCTTTGTGGATCTTTAATGCTGAAGAATGGATACAGGCAATTGAATTAATTTTCTTTTGCTTGCCCTTTTCTGCCTCCCTACACACAATTCCAATCTGGAAGACTGTTTGAGGCAGATTTGGAAGTTGTACTAGGATATAAGAGGCAGTTTGAATGACATTGGACCTAATGTATAGCTCAAGGAGTAGTGCTTCATAGTTCATCCAACCTACATTTCAGTTGAAAGCATGATTACAAATAAAGTGATTGATTGATTGATCATGGTTCAATGTGGCTCCTGAGTAGTTTTGCAGCTACTCAAGATATTTGGCACTGTCAGTGCATCATGAAATTTTCATTGATCCTGGAGAAAGTTGTACATTTTCTTTTACAGTAATGGGATGTCACTCTAAAACCCAAAAGTGTATGGGATCAAAATATCTAAGGAACAAAGGTTGCATGTGACCTAAGATCACCAGGGAAAGATCTTCTACATAACAAAAAGCCCAATAGCTTATGGAAACCAGCTATGGAATTACTGCCCCATGAAGTTGTGACTGTTTTGGCACCAGATTTAGTTTTATATTGTTTTAAATACCTTATAGTTTTGACTGTGTTTTATTATTTTAGCTATTTTTGTACATCTCATCGGTGTACAAATATAGCTTTAATACCCTTAAGGATTAAGACTGGGTTTTAAATAAGTAAGTAAACAAATAAATAAGGCAGAAGTTAAATAATAGCATTCCTTGTTGAAAAGACACTAGAGAGTACAACTCTAAAAATCATATACTTCCCTGTTTTAGTGGTGTCCTGGTTCAAATACTTCACAGGATGAAGTTTCCATGTTACTTATCTGGAAGACCAGTTAACATCTCTTGCATTGATACCTATCTTAGTTTCCCTGTCTTCTCTTGTTACCCTCGTTTCATGTCCAGGGAGATCATTTATCAACTAACAAATATATTTTAGCACCAAGCACTTCTTGGCCATCTGTCTTTTTCTCTCTTTCTCTTGTTACACAATTCTTTCTTATGCATTCAGTAATCTTCAAAGCATATGGCTATTCTTCCTTGTGGTCTGTGGTTTGGGAGGAAATTAGTGATTGACAGTGGACATTAATGCTTATGGTGTTAAGTCTTTAATATGTCACCAATTTTAATTTGTCCCATTCGGACATTTGGGGGAATGTGCCAGACACATGGTCAAAATATTGCCCACAGTCTAGGCTAATTGGAGTTGGAAACATACTTCCATTATAGCAGTTTGCACTACCCCAAGGCATGGAACGTAAGTGTGGCCAACCTATAAATAAAAAGAGAAATGCATAGCATTCTCTGCAGAATAGTGAACACGCTATTCTGGTTGAGAAAGGGACTTATCTGTTGGATTTTGTGATGTTAATTACTATGTATTTTTCACCATGCCGTTTAAGTCATTCAAATCTCATGTCTCTTTAAAATAGAAAACCAAACATTGCATAATTTCATAACATGTCTACAGGTTTTTCATTTATCAAATGCCTGATATTTCTAAAATTTGCATTGGGTGGTTCAAACATTTTACATTTGAACTAACATTTTTCCAGATTCAAGTCATAGATTTTAATTTTTTTTTAATTGTGTTGTCTAACTAGTGGGTTTTATTATAAATGTTATTGTATCATTGATGTTTTAATTTTATGTTTAGGTTCAGATGTCATTCTATGTTTTAGGTTTAATATGGTTAGGTTTTTAATTTATAGCTATATGTTATTGTCTAGTTATATGTCTTGATTTTCACATGTATGTATGACATTGAATTTTACCATTATTATGTTAGAAACCACTTTGAGTCCCCTCAGGGGAGAAAAGCATTAAATGAATGCAATAAATAAATAAATAAATAAATAAATAAATAGTACTGCTTAAAATCCTACCAGATTTTAATAATTGTAACTGAATCTCTGTAAAAGCATTAAGAAAATGAAGGATGTGGGTTAGGACACACTGGCCCATAGCTATAGAAGAAATATTATGTTTTGTGCTGACAGATTACATAGTCTTTAGAAAAAGGGAATTGTATGTGTCCAGCCCAATAGCTTTGTCTTCTAAAAAAATAATTCTTCATTCCCATCCCCACATTTTCATTTTTTTTGTTGGCATGACTCTCACACCACATTTTGAAGCTGTACTTGTGTCATGGATTTTAAAAATATGTCCGTTTAATACACTAGGTTACTCTATTTTTAAGGTAATCTGTATCCTTAAGAGTGGTTGTCTGAAATGATCTTCTTAATGAGGCCAACCAAAGTTTCCTTTATTTATTTTTATTTTTAGAAAATAATGTAAAGTCTTTCTTTTTATTTTGGCAGTCTCATCATGACATGATTGCCTCTTTTTATGGATGTGGATGCCTTTTTAAAAACAAATTGTTGAAAGCCATTTAGAAGCTTGATAAAATCTTTCTGAAATGAATAAATGCCATAATCCAGAGACTCCGGCTGCATATGAAAGTATTTTCCTGTGAAATAAATACATTATTTGCTCAGGCAAGAGAAAATTATTTCCATGTGGAAAATATTTTCCTACAGAACGATGGCAAAACCCTGAGTATCAGCTTTTGGGGCAAAACAGTCATTAAGAAGTCTTCTTAGAGATTGGTAAATAATTTTGCTTCACCTTTTTATTCTCTTTCTTTCTGTTTTCTCTCACATGTCAAAGTTTAGACTACAATTTTGAGTTTATTTCTTTTTGTTGCTCTGTAAAGTATCATGTCGGTTAGATGTATTGTTGCTCATCAACATCACAATCTATGCTGGGACTTTTATTTGTTTATGAATATGTACAAATACATTGATTTAAAACTGATTTTATTCTATACTCCTGGGATATTTGGATATAGTGTACTGCAGATGCCTAGAGACAGCATTGCTAGATTGGATCTGAAACAGAGCTCCTGTAAGTTTAATCCTGATTCAGTCATGAAGCAAAAAAAGGTACTGTAAAGCTCTGAAGCTGAATAAAGGTAACTATCATCTCTTACCTTTCAAACTACAAATTTAAATTCTAGGCATCCTTCCCAACACAGTTCTTGCCACAGAGATACAGATTGTGTGTGTGGATGGAGGAGGAAAGGAGAAAATATAGACAAATATTTTTTTTCACCAGTATTTCCACATCTTTTCCTTCTCACCAGAAAGACAAGAGCCACATTAGCAGAGAACGGCTGAAGCTGAAATTTGAATTTGGAGGGTAAGGGAAGACGGATACTTTCATCTGGCCCAACAGTTTCATTCATCAGTAGTTCTTTCATTTTTCTGGAATTGGGGTGTAGAATCCCTGTGAAAGTAGAAAAAATGTTAAAGACTCATTATTATCTTATCTATTTGAACACTTCTCTAGAAATGTCTAGGTCCTCCAGGTCAACTCTGTGGTCATCTCATGCTGAAAGATGATCATAATATTGTGCAGGAGGACCTAATGAATTCCAGAGAAGGGTTCTGTGTAGGAAATCTCTAGGTCCTCTAGTGCAACTTTATAGTTAATTTGTGTTGACCACAGGAACCAGAGTTACCTGGAGGACCCTGATATTTTAGAGTGAACATATTAATCAAACCCACTGATGATCAATTTTCCAGAAATGAAACATATTTGGAAGGCTGGCTGTACATTGTTTTGTTCCACAATCCATCTAGGATTAAAGTTATAAGAGCCCCATCACAAGACAGCAGAGTAACAGTAGTGGTTGTACTACTACATTTCCCTCTTGGGGAGGGCCATTGCTTCTGCTCTTCCAGAGAGGTTCGCCAGATCAAAGAGAGCAACAGGAACACTCCTGCATCACTGGACGTTCAGGCTGATTCTGAAGAGAGCAGTGCTAGCAGTAGCCATAGGTAGTGGGCAGCAAAATTGGAGTGGCAGGAGAGTTTGGACTAGCACTAGGAATACAAGGATTTATGGGACTTATTTATGTGATTTTACTTCTATGTTCATAAGTATTGTTTTTCACAGTAAATGACTACAATAGAATGGACAAACTAGAATTCCAGAAGTGAAATTATAACAGAGTCCATGGTGAAGTACCCCTAGGACCACAATAATTGTGAAAACACATTTCTTAGTGTTATATGGAAACTTTACATTCAGTTGACTTCCACAAAATTTTTTAGATGAGTTATGTGTTGTCCCTGAATGTTTATCTAGTTTAGGGAAATTGCAAGAGGATGAATGAAAATAAGGAGGATTATTGCTCCAACAAACGCAACATAGAAATTACTGTTAGCAGAAACAGTCTGCAATCTTGCAATATCATTAATTACAGTGATGTCACCAACAAGTCATGGTTCTTCTCATGTTGCTTTTGGTAATGCTGCTGTCACTGGACACAGTTAAAATAAACATCACTTTATTCAAACAAGAGTAACCTATATCTAATGGCTGCATGTAAGCCAGATACCTTCAGCTCTGTGTGGAATGTTATGAAAAATTCATGAAGGAGTTTCTTATGAATGATACTTATTCATGTGTTTTCCTCCTTCAAACTCCATTCCAGTGAAACAGCCTTTAAGTACATTTAGGTGAACAGATAATTTATAATCTTCAAGCTAATACCCAAACATTATCATAGTTTCCTACCCCTCATCTGGGCACTGTATTTATCATGTGTTCTCTTGTAGCTCAAGTCAGAATGCAAGCATGGAAAGAATTATTAAGTTGTTTATTTAGAAAATAATTTCTGGGTAGTCTTTCAGACAACAAGCCTGTCCCCTAACTGTGACCTGAAACTTTAAATTGCTAAGCAATATAGTAACTTTAAAATATGGAGCCTTTCTTATTACCCAGACATTGCAGAGCTAATTTTTAGAATAGAATGGATGTTGTAAGAGGACTAACATAAAAATTAAGTGTAAGTTGATCGAAATTGAACAAGTCTTTTCCATTCTCTCTATATGTCATAAATTGCCAGAAAGAAATATATGAGGTATGTTTATATGTTCACATACTAAGGATGTACCATGATTGCTTGCTTGTCTTATGAGAACAATCACTTTATTTTTTCCTCCTGATGTTTGGGGGTATTTTTATGTATGTTGATCAGAGTGTTTATAATTGTGAGACTTTTGTGCACGTGTGCATTTTTGTGTTTTGTGTATTGCACCAATTATTGTTTTTACAGAAGACATGATTACTTCACTCTTGTTGCATGGACTTTTGAAAACTGTAAGAATTGGTTTTGTTTGTATCTTTTTGATCCATTACCTTGTCCTTCTGGACATGCTTTCCTCCACAAAAAGAAAGGATATGGTTTTTGGGCACACATGCTGCAGACATTGCTTGTTATATCACCTTTGAGCAAAAACATCACCACTTTCTTGACAATAAGTCTTGTCAAGAATGAGAAATTTAGTGACTATTTCTCACATCTGCAGTACCAAAATTTGGACATGCATATGTGTGTTTGTTCAATAAATGCTAGTCTCTTAAATCCAAAATAATGTTGTGCATTATATACAGAGCGGGCAATAAAAAGTGGTAATGAGAATATCTTTATAAAACAGCTGGAGTTTTTTTTAGTTTAGAATAAAATGATTAAAACAATCTGAATAGAGTTGAGAGACTGAAAGGAGACACAGTGTGCCTTGAAAGCAGTCCAAATGTCGCAGTCATAGAGACAAAAATATATTTTGTAATTTAGACATAATTCGTTTATTGTGGGATTCATTGCCATAAGATGCCAATGAAAATCAGTTTTGCCAATTTTGGAAGAATTAGAGAACATTTTGGAGTGTAGGTTTATCAATGATAGCCATACATGACAGTTTTTTTAAAAAAGGAGAAAAATACATCCAGTTACTAAATGGCAAAAATTAGATATCTTAATTCTACTCCTATTCTTCACAATTAATCTTTGCCCATATAGGCACTCATCACAATTCAGTGTATAGATTTCAATGTGTTGTTGAAGGCTTTCATGGCCAGAATCACTGGGTTGTTGTGAGTTTTTCGGGCTGTATGGCCGTATTCCAGTAGCATTCTCTCCTCTGAACAAACCACTGAGGATGCTTGCCACAGATGCAGGCAAAACATCAGGAGAAAATGCTACTGGAACATGGCCATACAGCCCGAAAAACTCACAAATACCCACTGTATGTATTTCCTGGCATTTATGGTTCTCAGCTAAAATAAGGGTCAAGAGTTCTCCTAATTCCAGCTTGCTTATATGAACAGTAGGTGGTTCATAAAACAACCATTTGATTTAAGATTAAAGGGATAGGAGACATGCCTCTTATTTCAAGTGGAAACCATACTATCATTAAAAGAAGAATACATCAGGATTTCTGTATGCTTCTGCCCAAAACGACTAAAGGAAGAAATAATTGAAACAAACCAATAACTTTTCTGAATCAGGAGTGGGGTAAAAGCAGAACTGAAAACAATCGCTTCCAGAAATCCTATGTAAATCAACAGGACTCTATGCTAGGAGTTTTCACCCCAATTGTTTATTTCCCATGACTTCTAGTGTTGCCTTCGGATATGAAACCTTTTATGACTTCAAAGAGTTGCCTCCTTCTTAGTGTGAGAACCATTGGCGGAGTCGACATGCCCTTCATTTTTAAAATCATAGTACAAAAAAAGCATTTCCTTTAACATGGTTTCAAGTAAATATCTTCTTACAGCCTTTCCATGCAAATCTTGGAAAAACTTTCTGTTCCTCACCTTATGAAAAGGTATCCAAATATTTACATTTGGGCCTCTATTCCAATGTTATTCCTCTGTAAAATAAAATATTGGCAACTGTGTCTGCCGATCCTGCTTACTGGTTTCGGACAATGACCTAAATAGCATGCTTGGAAGTGAAGTCATTGGTGACATTATTTTCATAGGCAGGAAACATCTGAATTCATATTTTAAAATTTTAATTGCTCCTCAGAGGTTAGGTGGCAGCAAATTGCAGCTTTGAAAACACAGCCAGATGGGAAAGTGGAAGATAGCTTAACCATTAAGTATCAATCTTATTTTCAAAAATGATTTTAGTTAGACTTTTTCCATACTTTGTCTACAGCATTGAAATGTAGGTGAAAATTTCACCTACATTTCACCTAGATTATTGCCAAGTTCATGGTCAGTATTAATATCTAAAAAGATACTTTTTAATTTTCACATCAGTGACAAGTGATGCCATCAAGGTGTGTTTGTAGGACTTGCACAAAATATTTTCATAAGGTATTGCTCTGAAATTATGTTCTTTTGAAATAAAACTTTAAAAATATGTGTTAAAATCCTATTCCCATCTTACAATATTAATTGGTTGATTGGTTGGAGTTTCTTGGGAAGGTAAGAGATCTCTGTGTGTCACCCAAAGAGACATGAATTACAATGACATGGGAACAGCAAACACCATATATATGATTCTATGGTGTGTGTGTGTTCATATATATATATATATATATATAGAGAGAGAGAGAGAGAGAGAGAGAGAGAGAGAGAGAGAGAGGAAAGTGGAGTTAAAAATAGTCCAGAGAGATACTGAGATGTATTTGGAAGAGGGTGGACTCACCCTGTCGTTTCCCCATTTGTTAGCTCCTGAAGATGTTGCTTTCTGCTAAAATTACATTAATATTACATGGGAACACCCACAATAAGTGAGGGAACACTGTAATTCTAGAACTTCTCTAGATCCTGAAACACTTCCATTTTTTTAACATTTCAAGTAATATTTGTTCCAGCACTTCAGGCATGTAATTGCCTCCCTGTTGTTGTGATGATGGTGATGAGCCTTCGACTTGACTATATCTGACCACAATTTACTGCCTTTAATTATAATAACTTCCTCGGGACACATTTTGACATTTGGCTAAGGCTTAGGATTTAGGGGAGCATATTCAGAATATATTACTACTACTACTACTACTACTACAGTTTGAGTACTATAAAATTTTAAGGTTTCCAGTTGGATTTCAGATTAAGTAACAGAGCATTCAGGGTGAAGTGCTTTTTTTGGCATTTGTATATGCACTTGCATACAAAATCATTGTATGTGTGCTGAAGTTCTAGGACTGGTGTTTCCTGGAAATTGGTGATGCCAGGTTCTCTGCCACTGAAGCTTGAACTGTGTCAGTGTTTCCATTATATATTTGTTTTTCAGGAGCTAGCAGCTAAGGCATAAAATATTACTCTTGAGCTGAAGCTTGTTCACAAAGCTGGCTCTAGTTACTAGGAAAAGCTGTGCAAGTTTTGATGGCACTTAGGCTCTGGGTGTCCTGAGGCCCTGCTGCTATTTCAAGAATGTTGTGCTGCTATTGCGATCAAGAGTACCAAATTATTTCCATGTAACAGTGCTGAACAAGATGGGAGGAAGCTGGCAGTTGTGCTTTAATGTGTACTACAATAGAATATACACTACAATACTGAAGGGAGCATGCGAATTCAGATGTCCAAAGATACAAGTTTGAAATGCAGTTTCTGGAGAGGCTCCAAAACCCCCACTGTTGCCCCATCTGCTGCTGCCACACCAGTTGTCTGCCATGATGTTGAAATTACAGCATGCATACATGCAACCACTAGAAAGATGAAGGCTCCATGACCCACTATGTTAATTCACCTTTATGAATTAAAGTCAAGTGATGATAGTCAGAGAGTCAGCTGGCTGAAGTTGTTTGAATATTCGACTAGGACTCTGGACACCAGATTTCATTTCCTTGCTTGGTCATGGAAATCCACTGAGTGACATTGGATGAGTCCTACTTTCTCAATGTCAGAGGACAAAGTAAAATCTATTCTAAAGAAATGTTGCCAAAGGCACATCTACTTTGACCACTTACGTTGGATTAAAGGCATCTAAAAATGCAGTGTTTTAATTATGCATGGTGTGAACACATGCAGGAATGCACATCAAAGGCCTTAAACTGGAATAAGCAAAATAATGGGATATTCAAAAATAGGAACTGTAATACATGTTGGCACATGGAGGAGTAAATTACATTGCATGATAAATCCAAATAAGGGATGGGTGCTCTGGTGATCCAATATATGCATTGAAGCAGTGGGGGGGGGGGGGCACTTTCCAAAAACAGCAACACCTCAAACTGTCTGGTGCATATAATGCTCTTCTTCTTCTAAGGCCTTAACACAGTATGTGAACTTGAGGTGTGAGCTAGCACACATATGATTTACTTCCTCCTCATTACTTAGTAAATGTAAATCTAATAAAATAATAATAATAAACTTTATTTATACCCCACCACCATCTCCCCGAAGGAACTTGGAGCAGCTCACAAAAGCACTCCAGATATGCCTCAAGAAACCCCATTATAACTTTGCCTTGAGGCCTCCATAAGTCAGAAATAAATATATATAACAAAGATGTCAAAAGAAAGTTAATTCCATAGTTAGCATAAGGAGAAGCTATATGAACCTGCAGTTAGGATACTATAGGTTATAGATTATTGTTTTACATATGTATGCCGATTTTATTGTTTTTCTAATACTGTGAGCCGCTTTGGGTCCCATTCAAGGAGAAAAGTGGAATACAAATAACATATTTATTATTATTATTATTATTATTATTATTATTATACATTAAGATTTGTGGAATAAGAATGTTTATCCTTTTCTCAGAATCCAGTCTTCTGTATCCATTTCTTTTATCAGAATGCTGTTCTGAATATGTAGGGCCAATTTTACTAAATATGGACACATGCAGAAAATGTAGTGAAATATATCACACTGTGTTCAGTGTAACTGCTCTTGTTATTTTTAGTTGTCAAGTCAACTTTGAAGTATGGCCAATCTGTAGATGAGCTATCTTCTCTCCATGAGGCCCAGTAATCAACCGTGCTGTTCAGTGTTCAGAGCTTGCAAACTCAGGGCATGGCTTTCTTGATTGATTCTATCCACCTGCAATGCATTTAACCTTTTCCCCACTGTCTTTCAACTGGCTGAGTACTGTCGTCTTTTCCAATGAATCATGCCATTTAAGGATATGTCCAAAGTATGATAACCTCAGTTTAGTTAATTTGGCTTCCCAGGATAGCGCTTCAGAAAAAATAACCCGATATATCATTTTTAAAATGTGAGATGGTGTTTGGTCTTTGTTTCAGACACCAATGTTACTTTGGATAGTTTTGCGATTTTATTTTATTTTAGTAAGGACTGTGGTCATGGTGGTAATTAAGACTGGATGGAACAATCTATCCCAGTTTATGTCAGTTTCATATGCATGCAGATTCATAAATTTGTCTGTGCCATTTCCACATCAATTGATTTTTTAAAATAGAATAGACATTCTGCCTTTTATCCTACAATACATATTTTCATATAAATTGTATCCTAAAATATACATTTTTGTCTGCATTCCATCCTTAAGCATAACCTTTATCCTATAATATGCGTTTTAAAACATTTTTGAGCCAAGAACCATATTGCAAAATTCAGAGAAGTAAGTGTGAAAACCAAAGGATAACTATATTCTGATCTACGTATTAGTTCTGGAAATGAAAATGCTTTTTTCTTTAACAAAGCAGAGACTGAATGACATTCTCAAGCATTCCTAGGTTGTGATCTGGCACGTGGAAATCCACACATACCTTTGGCAAGGATTAGACTTCTCTTTTCCCTTCTTTCTAAAAAGACCTCATATGTATTCATTTTCCTCATATGCTTATCCACTCATATTAGCCTCCAAACTTTTAGAATATGGCTCTGCAAATATTCTTTTACTCATATGCCAGCCCTCATATTGAATGTCTTTTCCACTTTCCATTTAAAATCTAGATCTGGCAGCCAAAGATAAATTCTCACCTGCAGGGTTGTGTGTATTCACCATCTGTTTCATCTGTGGTGCTGCTTATAAAGATAGTATTACTAATAAAATCAAAACCTAGCATCACCAATCTTTTATATACATACCCAGAGTCAGTTTATTCGTAATTTAATCATTCTCCAGCACTAACACTATTTGGAAAACATAGGATGCCTGGCCAACTAAATGCTTTAGCCATGTTCTTCCAAAACAGAAAGCCTGATTAGTCAGAAATAATAAACTGGTAGAATTCTTGGACTGCCTTGAGGGATCAGACAGAACCATATATTCATGTATTTTGACTTATGGTGACTCTTGCTAAGAATTGTTTGGGGGGCGGTTGCATTTTCCTGTACTCCAGTGATAGCTGTTTTCGCTTCATCGACATGAAAAGACACTTATAGAAAGCTTCTTTATATTGAATTGGATTATTCCTTCATTTGTTGTCCACAATGACTGATGGTGGTTCTCCATAGTTTTTAGCAGATTCTAGTTCAGCATTGCTTGATAATGCCAAGGGTTCAGTTGGGGACTTTTTATATGCAAACAGCAACTATTTCACAGAACTGTGGTTTTTCTTCCCATAATTCGTTTTTACTGTCCGCATCAGTGCTAAATGGCCTTCGGTAACTCAGTGGTTCCTTCCAGCTTTACATTGTTCTATATTTGTAAATGTCATTGGCATTAGCACATCTGTCTGAGATTTTGTTTTTCCCAATTTGAGCTTGTTATACAACTTACATTACTTTGATTATTTTACTGATTCCAATTTGTTGGTGGTAAGAAAGGAATTTCAGTGAAGAAATACAAAAATATCTTATACGCGAATGCTTTTGTGGATAGCTTCTAATAAATTCTGCTTTAACATACCTGCCTGTTAAAATAAGGTCTAAGAAGAATGAGCCCCATAAACTGTTTTTGCTAAACAGACAGGGAGGCCAGCACAGGTTTTTGTGTGCTACATATTTAGAATGTATGCTGGCACCCCATGCTTGAAATGAATTCTACTTGGAGGAACATCTCATGGAAAAAAATTGTAGCCTCCCTGAATGTGCCTGACAGCTGTTAGATCTGCACATTTTGCATTACGGTTACTACCTTGCTGTGTGTCTCGTTGCTCTCTTTTCCATCCAAAAAATACAGCATCGGTATTCTTAGTTTTTTCACAATGGCATATTCCAAGTTTCCATGTATTTAACTTAGCCACTGATTCTCCTCTCTATTACCATGTTTGCCAGGTAAAGGCAAACCTTGAAATCTGTTCTTTTATGTGAGACATTTACTTTGCTGTTTTACTTGTGAGTTCCTGCTTTGGCTGACTGTGCTTTTCTGTGCATGGCACAGCTAAGTTGCTGGCACCACAGAATTTGGTCAGCCAAGGTGGGACACATGAAAGGAACAGCTCTGTTTTGGAAAGATGTGATGAGTCAGATGACTTTTGAAATTTTATCCTAAGTCATTTTGTTTAAAATATTCTCAATTTCACTGTAGGAAAGAGCTTCTCAAGGACAGCTTTTCAGGATTGTGTTTGTTGTAAATATAAATAAACATATATGCATTCATGATTCTTTATTTTCCAGTATACATATGGAGGTGGTAGAAATCACAAACTTATAGGAACACAGTACCATATTTAAGGTAAAGGTAAAGGTAGTCCCCTGACATTAAGTCCAGTCATGTCTGACTCTGGGGTGTGGTGCTCATCTCCATTTCTAAGCCGAAGAGCCAGCGTTGTCCGTAGACACCTCCAAGGTCATGTGGCCGGCATGACTGCATGGAGCACCGTTACCTTCCCGCCGGAGCGGTACCTATTGATCTACTCACATTTGCATGTTTTCGAACTGCTAGGTTGGCAGAAGCTAGGGCTGACAGCGGAAGCTCATGCCGCTCCCCGGAATCGAACCTGCGACCTTTCGATCAACAAGCTCAGCAGTTCAGTGCTTTAATCCACTGCGCCACCGGGGGCTCCACCATATTTAAGCCATATAATTTCACAAAACTAATAGGTGCTTCGTGCCATATATTTCGAAATATAAGAGCCCCAAGCAATTTTCTTTAAACAAGTTAAGAATTATTTTCCCCCTCCCTGAAACTTTAGACTAGGTCCTACATTAGTTTTCATTTCCCCATCAGATGATTAGATATATTCCCATCTCTAGATAGTGTTTTGAAACATAGAGCAACCTAATACTTTGTCAGAGACCAAGCTAAACTAGGACATAATTACATAATTAAGTAACCTTTATGCACATCATGTAATTTCCAGGATTATGCCAAGCATGATAGGCTAAGGAGGAGTGGCTTCTTTCACCTTGGTCTATTTTTTCTCATTCGTTTTTAAATGTATAGACTTGGAATAAGTTTGCATATGTATGTTCATCACTATGACCTCCGCAGGGAACTGGACAGAAGGAGTGTGACTCTATTGGTTCTCTTGGACATCTCAGGGGCTGTCGATACTATCGACCATTCTGTCCTTCTGGGACGGCTCTCCGGGATGGGTCTTGGGGGCATGGCTCTGTCCTTCCTGGAGGGTCATTCCCAGGTGGTGAAGCTGGGGGACACCTGCTCGGACTCCTGGCCTTTGATCTGAGGGTTCCCACAAGGTTCCATTCTGTCCCCCATGCTTTTTAACATCTACATGAAACTGCTGGGAGAGGTCATCCGGAGTTTTAGAGTTGGGTGCCATCTCTACACAGATGACACCCAACTCTACTACTCCTTTCCACCTAATTCCAAAGAAGCCCCTCGGGTACTGGACGAGTTCCTGGTCACTGTGACTGTCTGGATGAGGATGAATAAGCTGAGGACAGTTTGGGACCCGCCTACCTGCGTGACCACATTTCTGTTTACAAACCCACTCGATCGCTTCAATCATCTGGAGTGGCCCTGCTCTCACTCCCGCCCCCTTTGCAGACACGATTGGTGGGGACGAGGGAACGGGCCTACTCTGTGGTGGCCCCCCGACTCTGGAACTCACTCCCTAACGATATCAGACAAGCCCTCACTTTGACAGTCTTTAGGAGGAGCTTGAAAAAGTGGCTGTTCCAGTGTGCCTTCCCTGAATAAAGGAACTAAGCCCCTGATCTGACCAATTTTCTACTATATGTCCTCTTGACATGAAAAAAATAGGGGTGATGGCACAGAACTCCTTCAAAAGTTAACTAAATAATTCCACTGGAGGACCCATAAATGCCTACAAAAGTAATCTCTCTAGAAATTTCTAGGCCCTCCAGTGTGACCAACACTAGAATCAAATATGCGAATAATCAAATCTGCAAAAGTTAAAACTGCAAAATTGGATGCTGACTTATAAACTGAACTTTCATTCTCAATGTGCTATTTAGTAGTGCTATTTAATAATGCATATGTTGGCTTTAATTGTAAATTAAGGGATACTAGTCCAATGATGGTTAACACAAACATGCCCTTTGAGAATGATGTTCTGAATAGTAACCAAACAGAGCTTCTGGGCAACCACTCAAGATCAGTAATCTTTTAAAGCTTATTTCTTCAATCAAATCCTGCCCTCTATTTCATAAAATTTCATAAAACTGCTTGCTGTTCCTGCTGCTGGAAATTTTATAGTGTATAAGCAAAAAAGAAAAAGAAGGCAAGTGAGCACAGAAGAATTTAGTCTTCAGAGTAACGCTAGGCTTCAGGATTTAGGTCTCCCCCATCTTACCATGGCTATGAAATATAAAGCATGTAAGACATTATATGGTATTTTCTGAGTATTAATTCAAACCAGCAAACAGTAGGGCCTGGGGCATTAGACGTTGTGTTTTAATAAAGTTGTTGGAGAGTGGGTTGAAGGTGGGTTTTTAAGTTTCACTTGCTTTCTTTTGGGTAAACACTGAAACCATTTAATATAGCATTTGTGAAACCAGAAGCTCAGTGTGGGGAACCCTGACACTTTTTGGATAAGAAGGGCGTTTCTGGAAGCAATAGGATAAAATGTAGCAGACATGCTGTGGAGTCAGTCTCATTAAATGTAGTGAGACTTATTACTAGATAACATTGATTTGATTTATTATTTTTCCCTACTTTTCAGTCCGTGGACACACAAGATGATTTACAAGATCAAAACAATAAAGTACTGATACATGAATATTAAGTAATCCTCATTAACAATAGTTTAAGATAGACGTTGATAGAAATCAGCCAGCTTCTCTCTCCTAAAGAGAGTATTGCTTGAGGCATTGTCAGCCACTACCAATTATACATATCACTAAATCCTTACAAATATATTTTTCTAAAAGAAATACCAGATTCTGAACAATACAAATGTGTGTTATAAAAGATCACAGCCAGTTCTGCACACTTTTATAGAAAGCATAGAGTGGTTCTTGTCATATGCCCTCAAATCATCCCCAGTTATGTCAGCCTTATCCTTGATCTATCTTGGAAATATATGTTCATAAGTTTGCCATTGCCTTCTTCTCAGGCTGAAAGAGTATGATTTGTCCAATATCAGCCAAAAGACTTTCATTTATTTCTTTTATTTATTTATTTATTTACTCCATTTATATACCGCTTTTCTCAGCCCTCGGGCGACTCAAAGTGGTTTACAATAGCAAAATTCAATGCTTGAACATCATGAAACAGATGAAAACAATTAAAAACAATAGCATCAATATACAAACATTACAAAGTCAATACGACATAGCTCATGGCATCTCTTAGTTAAAATCAAGATCCAATCTTGTCATCTAGTCATTTCATGTTCCAGTATTTGTTACACTGCCTTTTCGAATGCCTGCTCAAATAACCAGTAGGCCTGGGTAACAACGGAAAAATTTGTTTCTAATATCGTTTCGTTTTTAGGGTGCCTCAGCGTTTTGTATTTAAAAATATATCCGAAATTTTCCATAAAAAAAAGTTTGGTATTTACGAAATTTCGTTAATATTTACAAGACGTTTTGTAAAGATAGCACCCGCGGTTGCGCATGCGCAAAGCATCAACGAAATTTTTTTCAATATTTTTTCAATATTTTTTAATTTAATTATTATTATTTTTTAATAATAAAAAAAATATTTGGCAGAAAATGCTTGCCAAAAAGAGCCACAGGGCAAACAGACTGAGCCTCCCCGCTGCTCCCAGCTCCGTCCCACCCTCCTGAGTCCTGCGGGCTCTCTCTCTCTCTCTTTCTCCACCAAGAGGAGGGAAAGGAGAAGAAAGAAAAGAGGAAGGGAAAGGAGGGAAGGCAGGCACTCACTCTGGCGGGCCCTCAAGCGCTGCCGCCGAGTTGGGCCCGGCTCCTCCGAAGCACACCCAACGCAAAGGTGAGGAAGGAGGGACGGGGCCGCCTTCCCGCTGAGGATCGCTCGCCCTCTCGCTCGCTTGCTCAGCCAGCGCCTTCCCCGCCCTCTCCTCCTCCTCCTCCTCTTTCAGGCTCTGACTGGCTAAGGAGAGGAGAGAGAGGAGAGCTCCCAGCAAGCATCTAGCCATCTTACGTATTTCCGAAATGGACGGAAATACAAAAATATTTGGCGCATGCTGTTTCGATTTTGAAAATACACTTCCAGGTTTGGAAAAAAGTTTGATATCGTTTCGTATATGGGAAATTAACGGGAAAAAAACGATATACAAAATTAACGAACGAAACCGCCCAGCCCTAATAACCGGGTCTTAACCTTCCTATGAAATGCTAACAGAGAAGGGGCCAATCTAATATTTCTGGGAAGGGTGTTCCATAGCCAAGGGGCCACCACTGAGAAGGCCCTGTCTCTCGTCCCCGCCAAACGTATTCATGACACAGGTGGGATCGAGAGCAGGGTCTCCCCAGACAATCTTAACATCCTATCTGGTTCATAGGAGGAGATACGTTCAGACAGGTAAGTTGGGCCAGAACCGTTTAGGGCGTTATAGGCTAGAGCCAGCACTTTGAGTTGTGCCCAATAGCAAACTGGCAGCCAATGGAGCTGGCGCAACAGAGGAGTCGTATCCTCCCTGAGCGCCACTCCCATTAGTAACTTGGCTGTCACCCATTGGACCATTTTAAGCTTCCGGACAGTCTTCAAAGGCAACCCCATGTAGAGCGCGTTGCAGTAGTCTATACAGGATGTAACCAGAGTGTGGACTACTGTGGCGAAGTCAGACTTCCCAAGGTATGGGCACAGCTGGTGCACGAGTTTTAACTGTGCAAATGCTCCCCTGGTCACTGCCGAAACCTGGGGTTCCAGACTGAACAGCAATTTGAAACCTGGTATTCTGCAGTCCTATACTAACACTCAAACCACTATACCACACTGGCTCCAAAACACTGGAAATGTGTGTCTGTATTTATTTCCCAGTCTATTGATTAATCTATATCTAGTGATCCAAATCTCCACGAGGCTCCAATTTATACATGGAGGTCCTCAAAACAGATAAAAACTGTAGATAATGAAAAAGATTCTAGAAAAAGTTGGAAGGGTTGCCATGTTATAAATAGAAAATAACTTATTATCTGAGAGGTTTTATTAGGATATGTTGCCTGTAAAAATGGATGTAAGAGAGCTAGAATAAGCCTTTGCTTAAGTATGTTAGTGCGCTTCCAGTTGGGATGTAAATCTGCACTGAAGTGGGTTACAAAAACATGGGTTTAAGTCCCCATTGCCCCCCCCCCCAAAACACAGACTTTCCTGGGGGAGGGGTGACTAGATGACATCCCAATAACAATCGGGATGGCATGCATCATTATGTTCCTCCTTGCATCAGGAGAGCATGAGGAAATTATGTTCCAGAAGATGGGGGAGGGGTGATGCTTCCTGCCCCCCCCCCTCACCCCCGATTTCCTGGTGTGTCATTTCCTCATGCCAGGAGGGTGTGAGGAGGAGCATAATGGCAGCCAAAGTAACCTTTTAGGGGTTATTTTGGAGTTTGGAGAGAGGGGATGGGTACCCTTTTGGTTTTTCAGGCTCTTAGAGCCCAAAAAATGAGATGGCTGTGTGGATTGGGCTTGGGGATAGTGTTACAATACCTTTAGATCGGAATCTTACCAGGTGTCATTTGGACTCCTATGGTAAAACCAAGAGAGGTCTTGCTTTTAAGGCCTGTCTGGATGGGCCCCCAGTTAAAAAAAGATTAATATTAATAGTGTGCTTCATTTGAATATTAATAGATTTCATAGAGAGGAGGATAGTTGCTATGAGATGAGAGAGATATACATTGATGATGTGTTTAAATAACTGCTAGGGAAAAGATAGGAAATCACCTTTATCTTTCTACTTTTTCTTTCTCTCTTTTTTGCTATTTTTATTTTTTGCTTGTTCTTTGCTTTATGTATTCTTTTTAATGCATTTGAAAATCTGCAATAAAGTATTTTTAAAAACATATAAGTATTAAAACAGATTTTACTTAAACAGAGCTGCCATAACTATAAATTAAACTGCTTGATAAAATCTGGGACAAGTCAGGAATAGTTGCATATCTTTTAGGAGATTGCTGCCAAAATTCCAGGTTCTCATTACTTGGCACTTAATGCTACTCTGCATAGAAACCACATGATAAAATGGTACCTAGTTGATAGAAACAGAAAGAGCCTCAGAGTTGTATAAAAATATAAATATTCCTGAACTTTTCTTTAATACACCTACCATCCAATTCAAATCTTCTGATTCAATTAAGTTGACTTTGGCAAATAAAGTCTGAAATAAGCTTCAAATAGTCCTGTGTTGGCGTGGTGTGAAAGTACAGTCTGTTTTCAAGAAGTGCCTTATGAAAGGCAGATATGAAAAGCATACTTACAGAGATTGCTTTTTGAGGTCAAATGTAGTTTGGCTCCAATCTGTTTTATACTGTTTGGACTTATTCAGGCTTTGTACCTTTACCCTCCAACCTGGCAATAAATTCCATAGTAGCGGGAGTTTTACTTCTGAGGAGACACAGGGTTGCTTTGCTGATATACTCATTTGTTTCAGATTTCATTGTTTTTTAAAGGATGTGGAAAGAGCTTATTCTGGACTGGACTGTCAATGTCTTATTCGTCCTTGGACTGTTAGAAGTATATGCCTTGACAGGTACTATCAGGTATTATATCCACAAATACTGAAAGAAATGTTAACTGATTCTCCAATATTGCACAGAAGAAGAGGAACCAGTGAGGGAGGAAGCTTCTGGTCTAAGAAAATGATATGTTTAGCCCATGTGGCTGGTGATGTGGGGAGTTATTCCCAAAATAAAAAGGGAAAAAGCATTCCCATCTGAAAAAGTTGCCAGGATTTTTCTGGAAACAAGAAAAAAAAAACACCAAAATGTGGGAGCAAGGAAAACACCATATAAAATCGCTGCAATGCATGTAACATGCACAGTAGGCTATTGGTATCCTCTGGTGTTTAGGTAGAACAGGCATGGGCAAACTTCAGCCCCACAAGTGTTTTGGTTTTCAACACCTATAATTCCCAGCCATCTTATTGGCTGTTTGAAACTGTAGGAGTTGAAGTTCAAAACATCTGGTGGGCCAACATTTGCCCATGCCTGGCTTAGAGGGTCTGCTGTGTATACCAAAATCTGTGCATGTTAAAGATATACAATGGCATAGCAAAATGGTATCTCTTATATAAAATGGGAAAATCAAGCTATATGTTTTTGGTTTCTTTAAAAAAAAAACTTTTTTAAAGCCATGAATGATTGAATTTATGGATATGGGGTGCTAGCTGTATATTGTACATTTATATTTTTTCCTGTACCACATGTTTTTGGTTTTTGTTAAATCAACAGTATGTAAGAATCCAATTAGAATGGAACTTAATTTGTCATAGCTGTTTAATTTTCTTTCTTTTCATTCAGAGGAAACTATCATTATCCAGTATTCAGTGAAGTGGAAAGGAAAGACAGGAGAAACTTTCTTCATTGTGCAGCCTGTGTGGCTTCATCTCTTACTGCAAACCAAAGGAGATCAGGAAATGTGCCACATGGCATGAGCTGAGAACTATTTGGCTTTTATTGACTGTTTATGGTGTGCCATGATGATAACAGTTTAGTATTAGCTGCTCATATAGGCAGCTCCAGGGATTGGCAACAATTAAAAAAACTGTAAAATAACCAAGGTTTCAAAAGCCACCCTCCATAATTCATCTCTACACCCATTCCTATTTAGTCGTTATTCACTGTTTTGTTTCATTTGTGCACATAAGTTGCAACTTCAGACTTCCTCCACCCATTCCTGGCAACCCATCCCCAAGTAGCCTTCAGTATTCTTATACTTAACAATGAGCTGAATATGAATAGGTGTATTTCATGGATTGGGTTTTGTTTGTTTTTAAACCAAAAATCAGAGGAAGAAACAGCTTGATTAGATTTTGGGGCAAAGAATCATGCAAGAAACTTAGAAGCATGTGAGGTCCATCACAAGTTTCTTGGTACTCATGTAGAGGCACAATATATGAAATCAAGTAATTCTACATGACATCCTTTAAAATGGACCTATCTATTTGGATCCTTATTACTTTATTCCTTTATCCAATTTGTTCTCGATCCACTTTTGGGGCTTCACGCAAATCTATCATTTGTTAAAATATATGATCCTGTGCTATTCTTTTCCATTTCTGGTTGAATAGCTTAAATTCTGATAATGTTTTGACTTTGGTATTTTAGCAATTAAATTTTGTGGCAGTATCGTTTGGGTAGCTAGTAGGCTTGTTTGATCCCCAAAAAAAGGTTCAAAACTCATTTCGGCTGTAGGGGGCGCAGGTGGTTTGATTCTAAAGTCACTTCCTTTAAAAATAATTTTTTCCCCAAAACTTTCCGAAACAGCTTCATTAATGGCAGATACACATGTGCAGTAAGAAAAAACAGCACTGGCACTGGGGAAACTTCAGGGCTCTTCCACTCAGGCCACTCCTGACCGAGGGGCTCTTCCACTCCAGGTTTGCCTCGGCTGTCAATGCTGAGGAGGAGGCAGCGACGCCCCCTCAGGTGCCAGTTGGCTCCCGCTGCTGGGCTTCAGCCAGGCAACAGGCTTTGGGCTGTTAGGAATAATGGGAGTGGAAATCCAAAACACCTGGAGGGGCCAAAGTTTGCCCAGGCCTGGATTAGATGCAGCCATGCCACAGTTCAATGTTATGGGATCCTGAGGTTTGTAGTATGGCATTCTTTGGCAAAGGAAGCTAAAAAAAAACCATGCAAAACTACAGCTCCCAGGATAGTGTAACATTGAGGCAAAGCAGTTGGAAGTGGTTCCTCGATAAGATCTGCCTGAGGGAGAGAGGCAGGAGAAGGAATGAAGGAAGAAAGGAAGGAGGGAGGGAAAGAAGGAAGGTGCTTCTGACAAGTTCTCCTTCCTTTCCAAAATTGGTCGCTTTAACCAATATCCCAATCAACCTTTAGTGCCACTGATCAATAACAGAAAGCACCCAAACTTTGAGATTGAGGTGAGAAGGGGGGGGGGGGGTGAGGAAAACTCAGTTTGAATGCAAACTCCGGAGCTCCAGATGGTAATGCAGAAAAGGAGGAGGAGGAGGAGCCTGTTGCTCGGCCATTTTGGTTAATGCTTAGCAAGGCAGGGTGGGAAATGTAGTTTAACAACAGGGCCTTTTGCAATCTCTACCATTGGGGGCCTTCCCTTCACAAACTACAACAATGGCTGTGCTTAGGCATGCCCACCTCATCCTTCCTTTGCATCGCCCGGGAGGGAAGCAAAACATTACAAAAGTTGCTTAATGCTTGTGAAAATTAAAATAACCTTGGGAGAGTTCCGAACATTACGAAATATTTATGAATAAAATAGGTAAGTGGTTCAAATCGTAACTATACTTCTTACTTTTCCTGCATGGTTCAAAATTGATTCAAAAGATCAAATTCAATAGGTTTTAACGAATTTAAGGTTTTAACAAAGAAGACCTAACCAACTCTAGTAGCTAGCCCTTGTGACCCTGTAGCCGCTTGTCCTTCCATCATTTCTGGGGCTCAGTCCCCCAGTTGTCTGTGGCTGCAGAGTGACAGGTGGAGTTGGTGGGAGGGGCTCCCAACAGATGGTGGATGAGACATGATGGAGATGTGTCTTTCTGGCTGCACTTTCTTCACTCTGTTTTCCATTTGGATAATGGCATCCCAAAATCAAGATCTGATAGAGTGATAGCAAAATGTACATTTTCACCTGGGTACTTAATGGGGTTCTTTTAGATCACATAATTATGACATTGTGGTGCCATTTTAGCCACCAGTTTCCTTCCTAAAGAATCTTGTGATTTGAAATTTCAAGAGGGCTTTTTTGAATGTATCATCAAAGGCTTTCATGGCCAGAATCACTGGGTTGTTGTAGGTTTTTCGGGCTCTATGGCATGTTCTAGAAGCATTATCTCCTGACATTTGCCTGTATCTATGGCAGGCATCCTCAGAGGTTGTCTGCTATAGATTCAGGTGACACATTAGGAGAGAATGCTTTTAGAACATGGCCATACAGCCCGAAAAACATAGGACAACACTTTTTTTTAATGTTCTGCCTGAGAACTCCAGTTCCTTACAAAACTACAAAAACCAAGATTCCAAAGTAAATAGCTATGGCAGTTGACATGAAATCATTCTTGTGTAGTGTGACTGATAATAGGTGGCAGGGGCTGTTCCTTCTTTTTTCTTTGCCAAGTGTGTAAAAGTAGTTGGGACTCTTGGGGTAATTTGACTGTACTTGAGCACCCAGAGAAGATGGAAAAATCTCCATCAACCAGTGGCTGAAGAAATGGAACTGTACCAAGGAGCCCCCACCCATTTGACTGCCATTGTGGTTCTAGGACAAGGAATGTTGCTCAAGGATATAGTAGATACACCTAAAAGGAAATATGTCACATAATTACCAGGATTTTGCTGTATATGTCACCATTGGGTTTCTGGCCCTAAGGGGCTATGGCTGCTCTGATTGTGTTTATCATGATAGTTTCATCAACAGTGTATTCACTAATGTGCTTGTAATTTTAAAGAGCACCTCAGTGTTTGTGTGGTGTCGAAGTGTGCACCATTTGGGAGCCTTTCCCATTACCCACCCTTCCAACATACCTGTGCAGATTTCTATTCCATTCATATGCATACTTTGAGTATGTAAGCAGTGAATGATCAAATCTAAGCAACTAATTTTGCTATACTATAGTAGTCGTTTGTTGATGCTTAGATCATACATGTAAAAGTGCAGTGATATAAAGGTATCACATAAAATAATGGTCACATAATTTCATTTCATTTTATTTTTTGCAAAGTCTATATCCAAATATATGGATGAAATTATTCTAATTTTTGTAGGTTTATGCCAGTGAATAGGAAAGTTATTGCCAGTTACATGGCAGCTATGGTGGCTCAGCAAAAGACAGCACTACTTGATTAATATTTGATTGTTGGGGATTTTATTAGCTAATTTTCTTGATTATGGCATAGAATTCTTTGGCCTTATTAATATATTTAGCCAACAGTATTAGAAAGCTAAAATGTCATATATTAGGAAGCATAGTAGGATTGTTTGTGTTTTAACATGTACCATTCTAATTCTAGTGATCTCACATTTTCATTCTAGATAAACATATAGCAATATTCCCAATGCCATAAATAAATCTATTTGGGGGCTAATAAACTAAGTTGTTTCTAATGTGTAATGTGCCACTTTTCCAGCAGTGTCTAAAAGTCATTTACATTTAGATTCCAGAGCTGGAAAGAATGAGGGGACCTGTCCCCGCTGCTGCTTAACTTCAAAGTTGCATTGGTAAAGTGGGGGCAATTAGATTTTCAGTGAACTCCATGGAGTAGTAGACTCGTTTAGGCTTTGGCCTTTAAAAATCTATTAAAATAAAATAAATATAGTAAAACTTAGGGAAGTGATGTCTTTGTGGCGAGCATAGTAAAGTCCCAAGGCATTTATTCAGATCCTTGCTCATTCTTTATTCCTTTTTTACAGTCAAGCTGCCACATGCAGGCACAATCAAATCAGCTTGTAGCCTTGATTTATTGGCATGTGTGGGAATACCACCATGAATGACTCAGTTCATATTTCTGCTATGACTACTACTATTACATGCTGCATAGAGGTGCTCTACTTCATTTCTTTATTTATAACATTTATATCCTGCTGTTTCTCTAAGAACGCAAGGCAATTATCAACAAAACCATTATGCATAATCTGAAATACAAAACCAGTGGCCAAACAAGAAATAATGGAAAGAATCCCTCGAGGATGGATGTTTGAAATATATACTTTAGCATTACATCTAATTTGAGTGTTTAAAAGTTAAGATTATAATGCTTCCATCATTTTGAGATGAAGCAAGGAATAATTATAGCCAATTTCTACCCACTTTGAGAAACTCTGCAGTCATGGTATTCATTCTATGCAACAATTTAGTGATCGTTTCGTTCAGAAAGCAGGCCTTTTTTCCTATACAGAAAATATGGCTGGCATTCTATTATATCTTTGACATATAACTGACTTATAATAATTTAAAAGTGAACTGCCATGTTGAACAATAGTTATATTTTCAGGTAAAGAGGCAGAGACATAGCTACATTTCCGAGACCATTATACAAATGGTGCCAGCTACTTGGCATTGAGCAGTGGTCCCAATGCCCAGCATGTTCCAGTACACAACAGAATACATTGCTCATCAGGACATGTTGCACAGTGTGTCTTGCATCAGGACACATTATGAAATGGGAACTGTAACTGCACAATGGGAAAACAGTGCCCTACTTCTAATTCATTGCAATTCACTCCTATGATTGAATATATCATTAGAGCTGTAGCTCCCCCTGTAAAGTTATATATTGCAGCCTCTGATCCAGGATCTTAGTTGCAGTTTCCTGTACAGAAAATCCTGGTTTCTGTACAAAACAGCCACATGTAAATTTTGTGCAGAGTAAGTACCAAACTGTGAAAAATTTCATCATACCAGGATTCTCCTCATTATGGTTGCATAATTTATACATGTATTAAATATCTTCAAATATTATTTCCATAGTTATTTAAAGTAATAGAACAGAATGGCATACCAACATTCTTTTTGTAAGTAAATCAAAGAGTTGGAGTATGTATAAGGATTTTATTTCTTACTACCTCTGTTACTGGATCTGCTACTCATTGAAGTACTTCCACCCCAACCTTTTCTGTGTGCCACAGTCTTCCTAGTAGAGGTAGAAGTAGTACCCCATTTTTTTCTCAAAATTAAGATTCAAGGCAATTGTTTTCTTAGAGTTATGTAGTATCATTCATGGGAAATTAATTGATCTCTGCCCACTGCCATCCCCACTTCCATCCTAGATTGTTCTAATGAGGTTTCTACAATCTTTCTTTATTTCTTGAATTTAGAAATTAGCCTTTGACCTTTCATTCACAGCCTAGAAATTTAACATTTTAGATCTATTCTATAACTCTTAGAATTCCTTAGCCAGCATTGTCACAGGGATAGCCGAAGCTGTAACGCTTATGGATCAAAAAGTAATTTTCTATGCACCATCTGGCATCCTATTCAGTAATTTACAATGTTGTATGGCAGACTTATGACATCATAAACTTTAGAATTCACATTTATGGTTGCTGCACCATTTCTCATATACACAACTGAAAACGGGGAAAGAGTATACATACTGGGTGACATTAAAAGATTGGGGGGGGGTGTACATTTTTGTTTTAAAAAGTTACAGTTTAAGGACCTTTTGTTAAAATTAATTTCTGGAAAAGGGAAGAGTTTGTGTGGAAACACTTTTGCACAAAGGACATCATGCCTTTTTGCATGTGGCATCCAAAAGGTGAGAAAATGTGCACATATTCTTGACTTAAGTATAATGTGAATGTGATAGCAAGGGGTCAATGGCAAGCTGTTGATCCCTCTCCCCTAAAAGTTTTCTGAAATATGGAGCCACATCTATTTGTGGAGACCTTTCATGTGAGGTAGAATCCTGTTTAATTAGATTTTTAGAAGATCACCGATTAATACACAAAGGGCTGCAAATGGATATACTGTTCAAAACAGGGCTTGCTAGTATTTCCCAATATCTGTTACATTTGTTTTTCTTGTGCTGCAAAAAAGAGAATGGCTTAATAGAGTTTATGATTAATCTTCAAACTGGAACATCCCAGATTTCTCTGTTCTGCCGGATTTATCATGCTGAGTTCCATGCAACTGTGAGATACAAAAAATCTTGTAAATGGGAAAAAATATTCCAAATTGAGGAATTGTTTCTCTCCCATTTTTCCACCCACACTAATAGAAGGAGATGCTATAAAATGCCACAGCACTTTCAGGGCATGCTAAACTACTTTTTAGTGTTACTTCTTTGACCTTAGGAAGATAATGGCTAAAGTGTATAGCACACATCTCAACAAATGTCAACAATGCTAGAAATGTTAGAGACAACATTTTTTACTTATTAAAAAAGAATTTTCAGGGTATTTGTTGCTTTTATATTATGTCTGGAAATAAAATTTTAATCTCAAGAACATCTTTGAAGTTTCTGATATGAGCAAAAAAGTTAGAGATCAATCCAGGATAAATGTTACGATGTACAGTAAGCGATCTTTCAAATTTCAAGTCACTTCAAAACTTGAAACTGTTTAGTTGTCATCCCCACCCAATGATTGTGACATTCTGTGGACTGGATAGGATTTTGTGAGCTGTAATTAAAATGCATGACCTTGGTATTACCATTCATCCATCCTTGCTAGACATTCCAGTTAATACTTGGGATTATTTTGTACAAAGTTCCTGTCTTCAGGATAATCCTTATCAGTCTTTAAACCCCTTTTGTAATTGGTGAAAGGCTAAATGTGATTAGCTAATGTGATTTGCATAGCTCAGAGGAGACTTTCTCTCCCCCATAGTCCTCTTTATCTTGAGTGACAGAGGGTTCTCCCACCATGCCACCCAGCACAGCCATGGAAACATCTGATCCATGCTGAGAGGTCAAATCCCAGAAGCTGATTTCTGTCGATTTGTTGATGTCTTCTTCCTTTGCTTAACTGCAGGCAAAATCTGTTTTTGTTAGTTTTTCTTTCAGTAAAACATGTGCACTTCAGCATGAGGCCTGGCAACCTTTGCCCTTCAGGGATGATGCAGTCCCCTTTACAAGGGCATGACAAAATCTATCAGATCAAACCAAGAAGAGTCAGGAAACCGCTGACTGAAGCAGCCAGCGAGCACCTTTCTTAACTTAGACTGTGTAACAGAGAGCTCTCTGCTGGTCATGATTTGTCTTTGCGAGGTTCAAGGGAAACAGCCATTGAAAATGAATAAAGCATGTTTTTTTAGTATCTCTACCGTTATATAATTTAGAAAATAACTCCTTTCATATCTGCTTCAATAGATAGAACAACAGGGTGGTCCGTTTAACTTTACAAATGGTAACAAAAGGGGTTGAATGATGCTTTTCATTGGCAAAACCATAACATGTAATCCTATATGTATCTATTCAGAAACAAGCCCCACTTTCTTCTAGATAAGCTTATATAAAATCGGAGCCTCAGAAGTTTCATTGGTTCAAGGCCTTGCACTGACTGTAAATGGTTCAATCTATTATTATGTCAGAAGACACCTTAGTCTGTTAAGAGACAAAGCTACTCAACTGAAAACTAACAAATAATTCTTATTGGAAAAAATGTAACTGTACATGAGATGGTGCCTCGTATTCTTAGCTCTCATTTCTTTTGGAAATTATTTCTTATCTTTGCCCCATATGTCCCCACCTTATTTTCAATAACAGTTGTTTCCTTTCTGTGGTTACATTTTTTGTTTCCACTTAGAACCATTCTTAGGAAAACATTTCAGGCATAAATTTTGGGTTGGTTCCAGCCACAGACATATGACTGATGGCTTTGATTTTAGAACTAGTGGTCAAATGGATAGTTTCTGCTTCATTATTTTCAGTTTTCAAATGATTCAGCTGTTCAACTGGAATTTAATGAAGACAAGCAAACAGAAAATATAGGCAGCATGATATGGAACATTTTAAAGCTACAGATAAACTGTATTCCCACTCCTGAATCTATATTTGAGGGTTTACTTAATTTATTTATCATGTCAGAAGCAAGTTGAAGTTACAGTGAAAATGCATTTAAAAACACAAACAAAGTTTTAGAAAAGAACTTGGCATTATGCTAAATGTCCTTTGACCAGAAGCTGGCCACTTGGAGTGCCCTGGTTTTGCTGTGAGAAGGTTCTCTATTGTGCATGTGACAGGGCTTAGGTTGTATTGTAGTAAGAGGTCTGCGGTTTGCTCTTCTCCGCACTCGCACTCCACTTTGTAGTCCCATTTCTTAAGGTTATATCTGCCTGTTCAGCACCTTCCAAGTCATCCACTCTTTCATATGCCCAGGAAGGAGTTTCTCATCCAGTCTCTGCCACTGATAGAGCTGCTGGGTTTTAGCCTGTCACTTTTGGATTCTCATTTGCTGAGGTAATCTTGCAAGTATCTCTATAGATCTTAGGAAGCTGTTTCTTGATTTATGACATTTATTTATTTATTATTTATTTACCTTACTTATATACCGCTGTTCTCAGCCCGAAGGCGACTCACAGCGGTTCACAACAAATAAGAACAGCAAAAATTCAATGCTACAGTATAAAAAACAGTTAATAACCTAACACATTACATAATTAATAACAATTACTACAATAACCATTCATTATTGTCTCATCATCAAAAACGTGATCCAGATTCGTCATCCATTGTTCCATTCCAGTGTTCATTAACCAATCATTGCACTAATTATTCGAATGCCTGCTCAAACAGCCAGGTCTTCACTTTTTTTGCGGAATACCATTAGAGATGGTGCTAGTCTAATGTCCGTAGGAAGGGCGTTCCACATGGGCATGCTGGCTAATATCTGAACAGAGGATGGGCTGAAGATGTCAGTGCCTTGGTCCTTTCATTGCTGGCTGCTACTTCCTAGCAGAAGTCAGGTGGCACAATATCAGCTAAACAGTGTAATTTCTCCAGTGGTGTTTGGAGTAGACATTCTGTGATAATGTGGCATGTCTTATTAAGAGCCACATCCACTGTTTTAACATGGTGATATGTTTTCCACGCTGGGAATGCGTATTCAGCAGAAGAGTTGCAAAGTGCAAGGGCAGATGTTTTCCCCGGGTTGTGCCAGTAATCTTCCGAATTATATTATGTCTAGCACCTACTTTTTGTTTGATATTCAAGCAGATCTTCTTGTAAGTCAGAGCGTGGTCCAAAGTGACTCCCAGGCATTTGGGTGTGCTGCAATGCTCCAGTGCGATTCCTTCCTAGGTAATCCTCAGAGCTCGAGATGCTTGTCTGTTCTTTAGATGAAAAGCACACATCTGTGTTTTAGGTGGATTAGGAATCAGCTGTTTTCCCCTGTAACAGGCAGTAAGAGTACTTAAAGCTTCGGATAACTTCTGTTCAACCATTTCAAACATCCCTGCTTGAGCGGTGGTGGCACAATCGTCAGCATAGATGAAACTCTCTATCCCTTCTGGCATATTTGGGGGATAATAATAATAATCATTATATTATATATGTCTAGAAAGGCATTGTAGTATTTGAGGAGATTTTAGTTTACAAAACCTGGATTATTTTGAGTGGGAGTAAATCCTTAGAACCGTCCTTTGTTTTTAAAGTTTAATCCCTGAAAATCTGGATATTCAAAATTTGGCCTATAAGGCCTCTCAATACAGATAGATGGAATTCTATTTCCACAGCAGAATAAGCCTGGGAGCAGATCTTCATTATTAACATGAAATGACATCCTTCTTTTTTAAATGGCTTGTCCAGGGGACTTAAAATGTATTATTTATTTTATTTATTTGTGATGTTTATATACTGCCCTTCTCAACCCCGAAGTCAACTCAGGGCAAAAGTGGAAAAAGTGGCAACCCCCCCCCCCCCCCAAAAAAAAAACTTAGGCACCAGAGCAAAAGAATTCTCCAGTATATCTAACATGTATTTTAAGAAAATGTTCAGATCCTTCATGTTCTTTCATTATTTACAAATAATGTTCATATGGAACTGCAAAGGGGAAAAAAATCAGCATTATATGATCACATGTATGACAGTATCGATATTATTTTAGTATTTTTTTCCCTTTAGTACATATGCACACTTGGGGAAAAATCTTGGTGTGATCAAATAGTTGTAGTAATATTTTTATGTGTTTTACTCATCCCATGTATGTGTGAGGGTGGGGGATAAAAAATAAGCCAAGAAAACTAGATAAAATTAATCTCACTGTGGTGATATGCTGATTGATCACATCAAGACTGAACATTAGGATTTTTTGCTTGTTTGTTGACTCATTTGAATTTCATGCAGAGTAATCACTCGGGGTTGTTGCCATGAATTTCAGATTTATTTATTTTTTAATCTGACAAAACTCAGTTAGCAGAGGATCTAGGGAAAGTGATAGCTTTCAGTGGAAGATTAATACTGTACAGAGTAATCATAAGGATGAGTTGTTTGTTGTTTGAAATGTTGTCATCACCTTTTTTCTTTCTTTCTTTTGAAAAGATATTTTGAATTAAACTCAGTGGTTCAGAAGTTCAGAGCTATAAAGGAACAATTTGTACATGAAAAAAAAGTCTACTTCACAGAAGTTTGATGCTCCCTTGGGGAACTGGCAGTAGCTGCTTGTTTATTTGGGGGTCACACACACCAATCATACATTTTGTTCCCACTTAGGAAAACCCTAATTTTTAAACTTTTTTAATAGCCACAGGCTTCTGATTTGAGCAATAAAAATGTGGAGGGCAGGTTTGAGAAGTTCACATTAAAAAGAAATCACAGAAACTTCAAATGACCATTTGCTCTCTTTTATGTTGCTAAAATGGAGCCCATAAATTTCCATGCTTTCCTTCACTGAATGGCTGCTTGTTCATTGGCATTTAATTATTTATATAAGTTTTTATGCTGACAACTTTTATTTTAAGTGAGCCCAATTTTTCAATTAACTCCTTGGATTGACTGACTCTTGCCTTCTTGTTTACTTTCCCTTCGCTTCCTGCCGTTCTGTTAAAAAAGTGTAACACGAGAAACCCAGGGCTGCTTCATAGCTGTTGTCAAAGAGAGTATACTTTCATACCTGGAACTGTGAGGAGAAAAAACAATAAAAGTTACTCCACGTCCACCTTCTTAAAATAAAGAAATTAAAACAGTGGGAGCAATGGGGGTATCCATTTACACTATTTAAAAAAAAATCTCTGAGGAGTGATGGTTAATGGGTAATAGTGAAATAGTTTTTGAGATATTTGCTTCAGAATAACACTGTTTCACCATGGAGATTAGGGATGGCCGAAGATAGTTTGCAGCCTAAGGCAAAACCTAAGAATACAAGTCAAAACACATAGTATCTAAAGCCTATAGTATCCAAAGCCTAACAAGCTATTTTGGCACATGAGGTGACAGAACACCACAATAATCTCTTCCCACTTATACTTGAAGTGACTGGCTTGACCTTGAAGAAGCTAGGGGTGGCGACAGCTGACAGGGAGCTCTGGCATGGTCTGGTCCATGAGGTCACTAAGAGTCAGAAGCAACTGAATGAATAAACAACAACAAACAACAATGTATATTGTTAATGTACTACATTGATTAGTTAATGAAGACCCAATGAAGACCTTCAGTCATGTTAAAAAGTATACCATCTTATAATAGACTGATTAAAGGAAAAGCTAGAGTTGATGTGGAAAGTAAAAGTAGAGAAACAATGTGGTTTGAAGGTGGTGTTAACAGTGGGAGATAGAATTAGAGTGGAATGGGTCTGTCAATGAGGGTGGAGGGAGAAAAGAAAGACTCAAATTTCCAATCTATGCCTGGGAGTGCATGTGGGAGAAAGTTACAATAGAACTTGTACATAATGGTTATATTACTTTACGTATAACATTTCCAGCTCTATCTGTAGAAAATGGTCAGAACAGGATCCAGCTTTTCTCACAGTATTGCTCACTTGCATAATGATTCATGATGTTTGCTAAACCCTCGCTCTCAGCTGACTCTGATGCATGTTGAAGCGTCATCTATATTGACTGTGGTGGCAGCCACATGCACCAGGACAAACCCCCTATGGCACTGTCTTGGTATGCAGGCAATCCAGCCAGTTTAAAATTGGCCTGCTTGTCTGTGCATGGCTGCTGCTGCTCGTTGCCAGTCCTGTAAGTACCTGGCCATTTCCAGTTGTGGAGCTTATTTCCAAAAGAACAAATTTTACAGGATTGAAAAAAACATGTCATGGTGTGCATTCTTGTGCTATAAAGTCCAATTTTCAAAGCCCTTTTCCCAAATGATTTGATACATTTTGATAGCTTTGATCTGTACATAATATTCTACTCCTGTTCAGCTTTTTCACACTACAATTACTCAATTACATCTGCCCCAAGTGTAAACAGATCACTCACATGGAACACAGGATTCGACAACTTGAGGACCGTATTAACACCCTTAAGGACATTCAGGAACTTGAGCTGTTCTTAGACACCACACACCACACTGTCCTAGACACGCAGCCCATATCGCACCAACATTACGGGGAGGCTCAACAGAACAGCACCTCAGTTGTGGACAACCCTCAGGCTTGGAGAAATGTCACCCTTAGAAGGACACATAGGACCCGGAAGCCTCCTCAGAATACTTCCGCTCAGCTGCAGTTACACAATAGATTCCAAATTCTCACACAACTATCACCTGACCAAGAAACACAAAATATTGGGGAAGACCAGAATGGCTTAGATACTGATCAGTGGCTCATCCTTGATCAGTGTGCGGGGGATAGCCCTGACTGGGACAACACTTCACAACATTCACACTTGCGCAATCGTGCAGGTGTACCATCCCCAACCGTAGACCAGGTGCAACAGGAACACATACAGGAGAACCATAGGCTCTTGGACGAATCTCAATGGATTGTCCTTGACGAATGCACCGGGGATGTCGAGGAGGAGGACAACACTTTTCACCTACACAATTCACACCAACAGGATCACTTTTCTGGAGACCTACACACTACAATGCACAAAAGGGGCCCTGTCATTCCCGAAAGTAAACAGGTCTTGGTAGTAGGCGACTCCCTCCTTAGAGGAACGGAAGCTGTCATTTCCAGACCAGATGGGATGGCTTGAGAAATATGCTGCCTACCGGGGGCAAAAATACACCATATCACTCAGAGGCTCACCAGGCTCCTCAAGCCCTATCACCGTCCTCCCCTCACGTTGATTCATGTAGGAACCAATGACACTGCAAGGCATACGTTTCAAAAGATCACAAATGATTTTCGAGCTCTAGGAGCAAAGCTAAAAGAATGTAATGTACAGGTGGTCTTTTCATCCCTCCTCCCTGTTGTAAGACACGGACCCACAAGAGCCAGAAAAATAGTACAGGTCAATGACTGGCTTAGAAAATGGTGTCAGGAGGAACGCTTTGGCTTCCTCGACCATGGCCTGCTTTTCCAGGACGATGGCCTACTGGCAAGGGATGGGGTGCATCTCACACAAGTAGGAAAACACCTTTTTGCTCACAGACTCGCAAACCTCATTAGACGCACTTTAAACTAGGTCCACCGGGGGAGGGGGACAACAGCCTTGCGAACACTACTTTACCCACAATATCTGGGAATCGCCAGAAGGCTAAACGGAGGGCTGCACAAACACAACAAGGACCAAGTACCCAAAGCACAATAATCCCAATTAAACAGCTCAGGGGAAGATCTCAGGGGCTCACATGTCTTTACACTAATGCACAGAGCATGGGAAATAAACAAGACGAACTCCAACTTTTAGCACAACACCACAAATATGATATCATAGGGATCACTGAAACCTGGTGGGATGACTCCTATCGCTGGAATGTAGATATCGAGGGGTATAACCTCTTTCACAGAGACCGAACAAAGGGGAGAGGAGGCGGAGTAGCCTTATATGTCAAAAACTCTTATGCTACAGAAGAGATTCAAGACAGCAATCTGGGAAACCAGCTTGAAATCATCTGGATAAGAATCAAGGGAACTGGGACTCAAAAAGATGTCGTTGTAGGCGTCTACTACAGACCCCCAAGCCAGGAGGAAGAACTTGATGAAGTCTTCTGCCAACAGTTGACCAAACATGCACAGAGAAGAGATGTAGTAGTCATGGGCGACTTCAACTATCCCGATATTTGCTGGAAAACAAACTCGGCCAAGAGTACAAGGTCCAACAAATTCCTCGCTTGCCTTGCAGACAATTTCATGGTCCAGAAGGTAGAAGAAGCAACAAGGGGATTGACTACTCTTGATCTCATCTTAACAAATGCGGAGGACCTGATCGATGCGGTCGAAGTGGTAGGATCCTTAGGGGCAAGTGACCATGTGCTCCTGCAATTTGAGGTACAAAGGAAGGCCGAAACTAAGACAAGTCAAACCCGCATTTTGGACTTTAGGAGAGCTGATTTCCAAAAAATGAAGGAAACGCTGAGCAGCATTCCGTGGACACAGATACTAAAAGACAAGGGAGTTACGGATGGATGGGAATTTCTCAAGAGTGAAATACTCAAGGCGCAATTGCAAACTGTGCCAACAAAGAGAAAAAATAGGACAAGTGCAAAGAAGCCAGAATGGATGTCCAAAGAACTTCTAACTGTGCTAAGACACAAAAGAGACATGCACAAGAAGTGGAAAAAGGGAGAAATCACCAAAGAAGAATTCAAACAAATAGCCAACACCTGTAGGGAAAAGGTCCGCAAGGCTAAAGCAAAAAACGAGCTCAGACTTGCCAGGGACATTAAAAACAATAAAAAGGGCTTCTATTCTTATGTCAGTAGAAAAAGGAAAAACAAGGAGGCGATAGGACCTCTTCGAGGAGAAGATGGGGCAATGCTGACAGGGGATAGGGAAAAGGCAGAACTACTTAATGCCTTCTTTGCCTCGGTCTTCTCACAAAAAGAGAGTTTTCAACCTCAGCAAGATGGAGTGGATGAGGGTTTGGAGGACATCCAACCCCAAATTGGGAAAGAAGTCGTCCAGGAAGTCCCCAGGGCCAGATCAACTACACCCCAGAGTATTGAAGGAACTAGCGGAAGTCATTTCGGAACCATTGGCAACCATCTTTGAGAGTTCTTGGAGAACGGGAGAAGTTCCAGCAGATTGGAGGAGGGCCAATGTGGTCCCAATCTTCAAGAAGGGAAAAAAGGATGACCCAAACAACTACCGTCCGGTCAGCCTCACGTCGATACCGGGCAAGATTCTGGAAAAGATTGTTAAGGAAGTGGTCTGCAAACACTTAGAAACAAATGCAGTCATCGCTAATAGTCAACATGGATTTATCAAAAACAAGTCATGTCAGACTAATCTGATCTCTTTCTTCGATAGAGCTACAAGCTGGGTAGATGCAGGGAATGCCGTGGATGTAGCGTACCTGGATTTCAGTAAGGCCTTCGACAAGGTCCCCCATGACCTTCTGGCAAGGAAACTTGTCCAATGTGGGCTAGGCAAAACTACGGTGAGGTGGATCTGTAATTGGTTAAGTGGACGAACACAGAGAGTGCTCACTAATGCTTCCTCTTCATCTTGGAAAGAAGTGACAAGTGGAGTGCCGCAGGGTTCCGTCCTGGGCCCGGTCCTGTTCAACATCTTTATTAATGACTTAGATGAAGGGCTAGAAGGCATGATCATCAAGTTTGCAGACGACACCAAATTGGGAGGGATAGCCAATAGTCCAGAGGACAGGAGCAGAATTCAAAACGATCTTGACAGATTAGAGAGATGGGCCAAAACTAACAAAATGAAGTTCAACAGCGACAAATGCAAGATGCTCCACTTTGGCAGAAAAAACGAAATGCAAAGATACAGAATGGGTGACGCCTGGCTCGAGAGCAGTACGTGTGAAAAAGATCTTGGAGTCCTCGTGGACAACAAGTTAAACATGAGCCAACAATGTGACGTGGCGGCAAAAAAAGCCAATGGGATTTTGGCCTGCATCAAGAGGAGCATAGTGTCTAGATCTAAGGAAGTAATGCTACCCCTCTATTCCGCTTTGGTTAGACCACATCTGGAATATTGTGTCCAATTCTGGGCGCCACAATTCAAGAGAGATATTGACAAGCTGGAATGTGTCCAGAGGAGGGCGACTAAAATGATCAAGGGTCTGGAGAACAAGCCCTATGAGGAGCGGCTTAGGGAACTGGGCATGTTTAGCCTGAAGAAGAGAAGGCTGAGAGGAGATATGATAGCCATGTATAAATATGTGAGAGGAAGCCACAGGGAGGAGGGAGCAAGCTTGTTTTCTGCTTCCTTGGAGACTAGGACGCGGAACAATGGCTTCAAACTACAAGAGAGGAGATTCCATCTGAACATTAGGAAGAACTTCCTGACTGTGAGAGCCGTTCAGCAGTGGAACTCTCTGCCCCGGAGTGTGGTGGAGGCTCCTTCTTTGGAAGCTTTTAAACAGAGGCTGGATGGCCATTTGTCAGGGGTGATTTGAATGCAATATTCCTGCTTCTTGGCAGGGGGTTGGACTGGATGGCCCATGAGGTCTCTTCCAACTCTTTAATTCTATGATTCTATGATTCTATGATTCCTAGGCAATTATATGGTGCCACCTATAACACTTTTTTCAACTTTGTTCGATTGGTTATCTTTTGGAAACAAACTCCATGATTGTGTTTGCTCAGGTCAAAATAGGATGCCTTCAAGATCAGCAAGGAAGCCATAAGGCAACATCCTCCTTGCTGATCACATGTGGCCTCAGGAGATGTAGTAACAAGGGCTTGATGCTTGCAGGGTGACATGCAATGACACTGCCATGATAAGTGCATAGAAAGAGTGGTAGTGGCAGTGTGCATGTGGACACTGGAACTGAGCGGAAACAGACTCAGTCCAACTGTCTGGATAACAACAAAACCCATGCATATTCTAGATTTTCCAGGGTATACCCCACTTCATTTAGTGTGGAACAAAATCAGGTTAAGCACAAGAAATTCCAGATCCTACTGGAAGTCCCCATGCCTTATGAAAACTGGCATCACTGGATGATGTTCAGGATGAGAATGATGTTCTTATTTTTATGTTTAGACAGCCTGAGTCTCCCTTTTGTTTCTCTCAAGAGGAAGATTTGGGTGGGCATCTCTCCCCCCCCCCCCCAGCTTCCTGCAGACTTCAGTGGTTTGATATTACATTTTTCACAAGAGATTTTGAGAATTCTTTACTGTTTCTTTCTCAATACAGTACCAGTTCATTTCTGATAATTCACAATAATCAGATTTATTTCTGTCTATCTTGAGATTTTATTTTCCTTCTTGACAGTCATAAACACAGAGAAAGATTTCCAAAATGAGTCAAAAGCCAAACTTGTTTAACTACAACACTGTTGGTGAGCAGTATTGTTGGATTCATGCTTATCTGGACAGTAGGCAGGAAATTCTGAAGACCAGCCACTAATGTATTCTATGCCTGTGTGTGTGTGGTCACTGATACTTCAATTCTCTATCTTTTATGCTTCTGTCAATGACTTGTTGTTCAATCATAAGGGCTAATTCTTATGTCAATATCAGTTTATGTTTCACGGAATGCTGAATGAGGGAGGAATGCTCAAATCTACATTTCTATGTAGTAAAGGGGAGGAGGAGGACAGAAAGAAAGAGTTGTGTTTGTATGTGTAACACCACAAAGATTTCACTAAGCCTCTTCTGTCATCTCAGCAGGCAATGAATTAAATCAAGAGCTTGACTATGTCATTATGTGCAAAATATGCATACACTGCTCTTTTCCTTATATGTACACACAGTTACCGAATCCAGTTTTTATCCTTTCAGGGAGTGAAAGTTTCTGGCTGGTACACAACCATATCGAGGAATTTAGTACCTTAAAATTCCATGTTTTTAAATGAATATATATGGTTACATTTAACACTATGAATTAAAATGACCTTCAGTCATTATGTGTGTGAGTGTGATTGTGTGCACTTTCAAGCTACCTGCTGAATAATAACCAATATTGTTTTAGGTCAAAACTGATATAAATTGATGGAGAAAATCTGAAGGTATTTCATAGTAGATAGTAGGACAGAAAAAATAGACTTCCAAAAGTGACAGACACAAACCATTTGTGTTTATGGACATAATGTTTAATTCAACCATCAATGTGCGCTCACAAATTAAGAGGCATAGACTATATAAACTTCTAAAGGATAATCAGGTAAATTTAGCTCTCCTGCAGGTGACTTATAAAAGGAGGAATATGACTAGATTGTTGAATTTTAGAAATTGGGAAACTCAGCTAGAATCTGGAGGCAAAAATAAATCTTGAGGGATAGTTATACTAATAAAGGATGATTTGCACTTTCAACTAGAAAAAGTTATAAAGGACTCCTAGAAGAGGTTTATTATGAAAAGAGGAAAATAAAGGACTATATTAAAGTCTCAATAAGAAGTGTTCATGTCCCAAACCAGAAGCAAATAAGTTATATCAAAAGCACTTAAAAAAATAGAACAGCAGACTGATTGAGATATAATTATTGGAGGAGTTCTACTCTGTGAGAACGGGTGGGTTATAAATAAAGTTTGTTTGTTATAATGATATTATTATTATTATTATAGAACATTTTAAAAATAATAAGGGAGGGGTATTGGAAATCTAAAAATAGAAAGTAGAATAAATCTTTAAAAATTGAACATAAGAGAAGTTAATGAAATAATAGGAGAAAGCGTGGATGCTCCCACATATTTATCTTACACATATAATCAATTTATATCATTAGACTAGCCTTTGGTAGTGAACAACAACTTACTGCCAATAAAGGATTTAATAGTGAGGATGGTGGCAGGGGCCAGGAGACCATGCTCCTTTCCCCCCCTTAAATTGCGCTATAATATCCAGAAAACAGAAAAAGTGGAGATTTAAACCATTCGTTATTCTTAGAGAAGACAAACAAAAGTTAACAGAGAATCTAATAATTGTTTTAGACTAAACAGGATGCCCGAGCTAAAGGAAGATATTATATAGGATGCCTTTAAGGCAGTCTTGGGGGATATATGTATTACAATGGAAAGGTAGATTGGAGACTTTCAAACAGTTGGGTGAAAAAAATATTCCATGACTTCCAAAATAATCCAACAAAAACAAATAAGGAAAGATGGAAAGATAGAAAAAAGCAAGATAGAAAAAAGCAACTTGATTCATTAGAGAAAATTTAAATGACAAAAATATGTGTTTGTTAAGAATGCTTTCCAGATTAATTCAATACATAATACAAAGATATTGGAAAGTTATCTAAAAATAAGAGAGGGAGCAATAAGATTACAAAATTAAGAGATGGAAATGTACAAGGAAAAAGAAAGGCGAGGATTTAAAAGAAATTATAGTCGATTATGAAAAAACTTCTTACAAATGAGGAAATAGAAAGATTAGAGGAATTAATAACAAATAAATTTTACCACCATGCACAATTTTCATTGAATAACAATGTAACAATTAATGAGATAGCAGAGGTAATCAAAAATCTCAAGTCAACACATCTCCTGGGCCAGATACTAGGTTCACTACATATTTTTATAAAACATTTTGAGCAGAAATTTCTCCCAATCTATTAATACTATTTAATGAAATTATTACAAATAAAAGAATCCCCAAAACATGGAAAACTTCAGAAATAATAAAAATACTGAAACCTTACAAGGAGAAGGATAATCCCAATTCATCTAGACCAATAACACTATGCAATGTGGACTATAAAATGTTTACAAAGTTTTTAGCCAATAGATTGAAAGAAATTATTGCAAATTTGATAGAGAAGGACCAATATAGATTCATATTTTTGCCAAAACTTTAAAACTTTCCCTAAAATTTGTAGATGTATCAATATTTCTAATATTGGGGGGGGGGGGAGGTGATCTTGTGTCACTGTATAAATATTCAAGAGATAGCTCTTGTAGTTTTTTTAAAAAAAATGTTGTTTATAAAAACTTTGAAATTTCCCCAAAATCCACGGATAAGTGAAACATTCTGATGGGCTAACTGTGACGGCGCGTGTGGCGCCACATATATTCAGAACTGTTAGTTGCAGGATTTTAAACTGCCATTTTATTTCTGTCTACCTTGTACATGTATAGTTAAATTTCATTGGTTACTATAGCTGTCAATTTATTGTTGTTGTGCACCAATTGGTTTGTTTCCCCAGTTCAGTTGTTTAGGCTCCGCCCCTTCCAAGGGAGAAAGGGAAGGTTTCTCCCTCACCTTTTTTTCCTCAGAAAAAGACTCATTGGATGGACGTGTCCAAAAGCTTGGCCCAAAGCCCCTGGTCAAGGCATTTTTTACTACCAGTTCTTAGGTTTATTACCCCTGAGTCTTATTCTTTATGTTCAGACCACCCTGAATAGAATTGTGAAGCCCTCGGGCGCCTTCATTCCAGTTCTTTGGCACCATAGGAAGGTCTTGTCCTTCAATTTAGGCCACTGAACTGGGGTTGTGGTTTGCTCCGGCATCCATAGCCATTGAGAGAGAGGGAACAGGAAAAGCTTCTCAGCTTATTACTCCTAGGACCCTGGACTTAGAGTTTATAAAGTGGTTTTCCCTGTTGAAACATGTTTGTACCTAAGAAAGAAAGCTAACTGTTAACAATAAACATCATTTCGAGTTAACTGTTGCGTTCTGGTCCTTGGGAGTTCCAGTTTCCTTAAAGGAGGGCAAGAAGCAATTCCCTGAGGAAAGAAGTCACGTCCATGCCTCTTCCTCTATAGCCACAGGCGTGACGGCACAGTAGTAAGTTAAACTCAATAGCTGTAAAAATGAAGGAGGGAGGAGCTCCTGAAGTTTCACCACTTATGCAATTGCTATAATGAAAAAGTAACAAAATTTCATTACTCTCATAACAAAATTTTCACTGACAACACTTTAGAAACACTTTAGAAATGAAACACTGGCACCCCTAATTTTGTAATGAGTTTTGAAACATTTTTTCGTTGATTCAGCCTTACTAAAGCCACAATAAATGAGTCAAGCTACTGGTTTAACTTGAGACTACTAACCAATATGACCAGACTATCAGTGGCTGAGCTTTTGCTACTTAAGTGGTCTCATTATTTGTAAGAGAGATGAGCAAAAGCAAAATAACAGAGTCAATAAGCTAAATTTGCTTATCTCAGTTTTTCCCAAGTTAATCCTGAATGTATCTTTCCTTCATAATTAAACCAGGATTTAAAATCACTGATAAGTGCCTAACTGCAAATCCAAGTAAAGACAGTGGGATATACAGGGTGAGGCAGCATAACTTCCTTTTTAAAAATGCACGCCATTCAGTCGGTTGAAGGTGTAGCGGATTTTTTTTCTATGGGGTTTTTTGAAATCCCATGTTTATGTGAACCGTCCAAGGACCCTACAAGATTTGAAGACCAACATCCAGGAAGAAATTGCCAACATAACGCCTGCTATGCTGGCAAGAGTCATGACAAATGCCAGAAATTGGTTTACTCAGTGTATGGAGAATGTGGGACAAAACTTTAGGTATGTGCCTACATTATAAAAAAAAATCTGATTCATACAATGGTTTTATTAAGTTTTGAAAAAAGGAAGTTATGCTGTCTCACCCTGTACTTCTGAGTAAACAAGCACAACATCCACACTGTTAACCAGGGTTTGTAAAAGCTTTGATACTCAAAGCTAATGTACAATATGATTATACACAATTTCATGTGACTTTGTGTTTGCATGATTTTGTCTGTAGGATTTCTTTTGGTCAGCCCAACATTTGGAAAATCTGTTATTTCCCAGTCCTGATTTTGCTTGCAAATAACCTTTGGTCACTCATTCATATATTAAGTAACCATTTTATTCTATATTAGTTGAAGATGTAGAGAGACCTTTAATCTAGTGTTGAAATGCAACCTCCCCACCCCATATTTAACGTGTTGCGCATTGAGCTCCTTTGCTGCTACTATTCCAGGAACAGCTTAAAACCATTGTATGTATTAAAGAGATTCTTAAAAAGCATCAGCTATGAAAATTGCTGTCATTGAAACAAGATGCATGAAACCTAGTTTTCAAGAAATAATAAAAACCACCTTGGGGTTAGACAACCTAATGCCCTCCAGATGTTTTGGACTACCACTCCCAGAACCCCAGATAATTGAAAATCTCAGATAGGGCAGTAGTAGTGGAATCCAGAACATGTGGACAGTACCAGGTTGCCTAACCCATGACCTCTGAAACGGCTGCTAGCTACTGCTGTTCAGAGATTGCCATTACCATATTCTAAGATAGTTAATGCGACCAGCCATAATTCAAACAAAAGTTCTGTTATCAGTTACAAAGATGGAGAAGATGGTGTTAAAGACAATTATGAAAAAGAAAAAAGTCAAGAGCATATTGTATATCAGAGGAGGGTTTGTTTTTTAAGTCCATAAAGTTAAAGAAACGAGATGTTATTATAAAAAGAATTTATTTGAAAATATTTTAGACATGTGAAACCTGCAACAAAATGATTCTGCGTGTAATGCTTCTGCTGCTTTTGTTCAGCATTGCAGCCAAACAGCAATGCCCCTTTCAAGATACTCAAATGCAGTTATGTTTTTCCTGTTTTATTACCCATTTTCCTCTCACCATTCCATGCCTGCTGAATATGTATACTCAGTCTCCAGTGAAATATTGGTTTTCTAAAGGTAACCATGTTTCTTTGAATGGTCATCTGTGAAATTTGCACTTGTGGTACTTTCTTGCATCCACGCAGCTGAGTCAGAACTCTTCTAGAAAGCTCTTGAAGTTATAGAGCCACACACTGTCCACCCTCCCCAGAGGATGCTGCTAGAAAAAAGGGACTGTAGCCTCCATTCCCATGCCACAAAGTAGCAGCCATGAACCAAGACATAACAAGAGCGAGGAGGATGGGTGGGATGTGCAAATTTCACAGATGACCACTTGAAGAAACATTGTTACAGGTAAGCAAACCTTCATTCTTCTTCATGGTCTCTGTGAAATATGCACCTTTGGTAGATTGACGAACCGCCCACATGGGATGGCGGGTGTCATGCCAGAGAGGAAAATGTGCCCCCATCCCTGGAGAGATCCATGCATTGTGAGGACCTCTGGTGGCCTTGGGGGTTGGATGTGATACTGATGCAGACCCTGGACCAAAGTGTCCACCATTTTAACAACTGGCGCAAGGTATACGGAACCATAAGAGGCCTGTAGGGGTTGTCTTGAACAGGGGTGAATGCCCTGAGAAACCATGTCTGAAGTGGGCACAACCTTAACTGTGGAAATGATGTCACCACTGTGGTAAAAGCCATGTGACCAAGGAGGCATTGGATGATGCTGGCTATAATATGACCCTTTCACATCAACCACAGTGCCACTGATTGCAGCACCAGAAACTTGTCATCCGGGAGATAAGCCTTTCCTTGCACTGAGTCCAATGTGGTGAATCTTTCATGTAGGTTCAACATGGGACTTTCTATACTGATTATGAGTTTTAGGCTCTGTAAAAGAGACAACGCAAATTTAATATGATCCCATAAACATACTGGGGACTATGCTACAAGAACCAGTCATCAATGTAGTGGTACACTGTTACACTGTGCACGTGTAAATAAGCTGCTACCACCGCCATGCACTTGGTGAATACCTAAGGTGCTGTAGAGATGTCAAAGGGAGGACATGGAAACAAATGCATGGCCATCTATCACAAAGGATAGAAATCTGCAAAGCTGGGGCAATATTCCTATGTGAAAGTAGGCATCCTTGAGGTTGATCATCACAAACCAAACCCCTTTGGATAAGAGTGGAAGGATGGTAGCTAGTGTCACCATAAGGAATTTCTGGGGGCAAACATGGTTGTTCAATTACCTTAAGTCCAGAATTTGGTATTGTCCCCCATCCTTCTTGGGGACAAAAAACTACTTGGAGATAAAAGAATGTGAGAACACAAAGGGATGCAAGTGTCCAATCACACCCTTCTGAAAGAATGTGAGGACCTCTTGCCATTGGACCAGAGATGCCAACATTGATCGCACAAGCAAATCCAACTGGCGATGTTGAGGAAAACTCAATAGAATAGCCATGTTCCACTATGTCCAGCACCCAAGCATCTGTGGTGATTTGCCACCATGCCTCAAGGTGTTGCACCAGCTGGGCTCCAAAAAGGGGATGTGAAGGGTTGGGGAAAGAGTGTACAGGTTCATTACGAACTTCATGTGACCCTGTGGTGCACAACCATGTGTCAATTGTTGAGGTCCCATTTTCCCCGTGGGATTGGGTGTGGTTGTCGCTAAAAGTGATGTCTAGCTGTGTCCTGCTGCCTCCCTTTACCCTGCTGGTGTCCCCAGACCAATGTGTTATGTCGCCCGAGGCCATTGACCTAACCACTTGGCCAGCACAAGGCCTATAGAAGATGCCCATGGAGGCCTCTTATAGGTAGCCTGCACTGGTTGCGGGGAGAACCCAAATTTCCGAGCTGCTTATGAGTTCTCTTGAGCTGTGTATTAGTCTCAGGGAGGAAGAGAGCCTTATCATCTATAAGTAGGGCTTCTGTTATGGCCTTGTCCTCTTTTGACAGTGTAGATGAACAAAGCCAGGCATGCCTCCTGATTGCCATAGCAGAGACAAACAATTTCCCTGCCATGTCTGCTACATGCTTCACCAGATTCTTCTGTAGATCTGCTAGCATCACCGCCTCTTATGGAAGTTTCTGAGTAGCTGTAGCTGTAGCTCTTACTCTGGGAGGTGGTTGATGTATGGGGCCATCTTGCCCCAGAGGAACATCTGGTACGCTCCCATGTAGACCTGGTCATGAACCAAGCAGGTGACAAGGCTAGCCCAGAGATACCTTCTCTGGAGGTTTAGGGTGATGCTTCTTAGACTACATTGGCTGAGTTAGACCACCCAAAGGTGGCCGCTGAGGGTGGCCCAAAATAATACCACCTGCTTGCTGGGGGTAGTGTCAGTCAAGAGCATAAGGATGTCGCTGACCGTGTTTAGTAGAGAGTACTCAACAGAGCAGCCTGAATAAACTGGAGCTGGGTGGGATGATCTATTAGAGCCAATGGAGCCCCTGGAGGGGCTTCTAGATGACAAGGACCAATAGTAGTATGGAGACGTTTGCCTTGGAGATATATAGCATCTCTTCCACTTGCAAGCAGAGTGCCCTCTGGAAAGAGGCTCATGCCCATGGTGGTGAGATAGGAGCTCATTTGGCTCCAAAAGCACCTCAGCTGCCGCCAGCACAGTTTTCATCATACTAGTGCGCCCATGGCTGTTAAACACCTGCTCAGGCCAATTGCCTGCCTTCTTCTGGAGGGAAACAGCTGCTCATGTGAGGGAGGGATCGCATCAGCATTTGAACCTTACAGCAGAACAGCAGATGGCAGCACAAACAGTGGTGCCAAGTGCAGCATCCTGGAAGCCTCCACCAGAGGAAATAGCACAGAGGCAAGGAGTTTGCAGCCGAGGTGCCAGCAACTCCCCGCCACATCATTTTCTTGCAGTGCTTTACCTCAGCCAGGCCTGCCCTTGCTTCTGTGTCTTCCACTTGAGAGGTGTCTGTCCATCTGTCACTCTTCTTGTGCTGGCTCAGCATGGGCAGCCAGGCTGCTGGGAGAAAAACAGGTAAGTTGGCAGCCCTCAGCGAGGCTAGATGACCCTGCATCTCTAACACCACTTGTATCATTCAGGGTTTGGAGGTGGAGCCCAAGCAAATAGGGCAGGAATTCAATATATGACCCTCCCCACAACACAACAAATACAAGGGGTGCCCATCGCCCTTGGCGTTGATGTACATTTTTTTGGTCAAAGTAGAGGTCTTACTGGTTTGACTGTAGTAGTTATACACAGTTGTAAGTTAAGTAAGAGCAAGAATCTGAAGCTTCTGCTTTCATGGATGAAAGAAACTGAGGCTACAGTTCCTCCTTTCTAGCTATATCCTCTAGGGAGGGTGGATGGAACTGTAGCCCTATAATTTCAAGAGCTTTCTAGAAGATTTCCAACTCAGCTGCATGGAGGCAGGAAACTATCACAGGTGCATATTTCACAGAAACGGCAAAGAAGAAAGTTGGTTTCCTTCTCTTAGAGATGATGTTTTCTTGTTTTGTGTTCTTTTGTTTTTGCTCTAAAAATTATTTGTACTTCTGAAAACTTGGAGTTCCACCAAGCTGGCTGATACTTTCTACTTATTTAATTTGATTGCCTAAGGATCCACTCACAACATGAATTTGCTATTAATATATAGCCAGCATAGTTATTTCTCTCTACAGTATGATAGGCAGCTGAAAGAACAGGTGGAGGAAGGGGGGAAATAGGGTTTTCACATTGCAGAGGTACACCTCTGTGCCGTACAATTCTCAAAACCATTTTGTTCTGAAACTCCTTTTTCATCTTTTCATAGTACTTTTCCAAACACAAAGCAGTCTACAGCTGGAAGATTTTGCTGGACTATTTCCTGAATGCACAGCTGTAGAAGGAGCAACCTGTTTAGAATTTATGAAGTGTTTCTGAGAATGGCAGTATGTGCCAATTTGCTGCCACATGTGTACATATTTACAGAACATCAATATTAATCAGGCAAGGAATCAGGAAAGACATTGAATTGGCTTTTCAGCCATAGACACTGAAGATACATTTTACCTCAGAATGAGGTGGTGCCAAAGAGAGGGAAGGATAAAACAAGGCATGTAGAACTGCATGAGTGATCAGATTGCTCCTTGAAAAATGGTATATCATCTTGAAGATGCCGTATATATTATTTCCACACATTCTAGATTTGGTCCAGCATGCAGAGACTGATTTGTGACAAGAATCCAACAATAAAAGCATGAAAAGCAAGCACTTAACAGTTGTCCATATCATATCCCGCAACCCACCCACCATGAAATTCTATCAAGTTTGCTATTGCTTGGTAGCTATTAGGGCTATGCAATCGATGAATAAAATGTTTCAGAACTCATTACAAAGTCAGGGGGTGCTGGTGTTTCATTTCTAAAGAGTTTCCAAAGTATGGTTAGTAAAACTTTCATTACTGTAACGAGAATGGCAAAATTTTGTTACTTATTTCATTAAGTAATTGATCAAGTGGGGAAACTTCGGGGCTCATCTCTCTCTCATTTTTAGAGCTATCATGATATAATTGTACCATACATTTTCTACTGTTATCCCACCAAGTTTTAGAATGTTACACTCATCCAATAATTTTTGGGGATTTTTAACAAACAATATATAAAATCCCCAAAAATTAGTGGATGAGCATCAATCTCTCCCCCTCCCCCCAATTTTCAGAAAGATCACACATCTACTGATTTTGGGGGATTTTTAAAAGTTTAGACAACCCCCCCCCCCCACACACACACACACACAAAAGCTACAACAGCAGTCCCCTTGAATGTCTGTCTAAAAATGTAGCTATATGACACACAATTACCCACATAGTTTCAACTTAGCAGATTTGTAGTACTACTTCAGTTCTCTTTGCAGATTAATTGATTTTGTTTGTTATTATTAGACTCACTCTAAATGGCTGGCTGCTGCAGCCTCATTGGAGATTTCCGATGCTGAACAACACATAGTTTAGGTGTTTTGAATTTTCTGCCACGGGGGCACACCTTTCCAAACTACATTTCCCAGAAGGCTGTATTCTCAGTCTCCTACCCAACTCTGCTATTTCTGACCTCAGCTGCCCTTCTTTATGACAACTGGCAAAAAAGCAGCCTGGGTCTTAATTTAAACACTAGCAATGGCCTTTTAGACACAGTTGCTTAATGCTTATACTGAAAATTAAACTGACTTTGGGAGGCATCTGAATATTACAGAATCTTAAAGAAAATATTTGGTGAGTGTTTTGATTCTAAAAATTCCCCCCCCCCCCTTTCTAATATTGATTTAGATGCATGAATTTAACAAATTTTATCTGACTTACAAAGAGTAACAATAATTTTGCACAGCCCTAATCTATCTATAAGAAGTGCCAACATTTGGAACAAATGTAAGGTTTTGTAGGATCTGTTCAAAATAAATTTTCAAGAATTAGAGCAGAACAAAAGTTCAAGTCATAAACCCAAATTGCTTTGATACAAGTCTGCAAGCAAGGAGGCAAGGAAGGGAGACAAAGACCAACTTTGTCTCTATTTAGGCAAAAGGATACATTTCCAAACTAGGGCTAGAATCCTGTTGGTGTGCTGATGGTAGAAGCAGGAGGGAAAAGCTCACTAGGAAGCAACCATGAAGCACATAAGGTTTTGGGAAAACTGGAAGCTTAGAGCTGGCAAATTTTGTTAGCCACCACAGTCCAACTTTAGGAAAAGAGCAGCCAGTAGAGACATGTATTAACAGGATTTTGCCTAAATCTGCCCAAAGCATCATATGGTCAAAATTCAATAGAGCAAACTCAGAGCTCCAGACATTTAATACAATTTAGAAATGGAAGGGGAATCTCAAGGAAGATCCATGAAAGCTAGGAAACAGGAGCTCACATTAAATAGGGAAACTGTAAATGAACCAAAGCAGAGATAGGGAACATTTGACATTTAAACAAGTCTGAGGCCCCGTCTATGCAGCCATATAATCCACTTTCTGAATCCAGATTCTCTGCTTTGATTGTATGGCAGTGTACACTCATACAATCCCGTTTAAAGCAGATACTCTGGATTCAGAAATTGGATTATATGGCAGTGTAGACCAAGCCATAGAAACCCTAACCAAAGGCCATGAGACTTGGGGTGGAGGGAGAAGAAAATCTGAGATAAAATGTCTTTATTGGCATTGATAATGATGATGATGATGATGATGATGATGATGATGATGATGATGATAGTAATAATATATCAATTAGTACATTTGCATTAGAAAGTATCTTGTGATGTTTTCCTAAGCAGCCAATTAATTTGACATAAAATATTTTCCACATACAAAATAGTTGTGTAAATGAAATAATAGTGATAGAACTGCATCTACCCTAGAATTAATGCAGTTTGATACTAATTTAGCTGCCATTGCTCAATGCTATGGCATTGTGGGAGTTACCGTTTTACAAGGCTTTTTAGCCTTCTCTGAGAAAGAGTGCTAATGCCTCACCAGACTGCAAATCCCAGGAGAACATAGCAAGAGGCGTGGCAGTTGAAGTGAAGTTAAATAAAAATGTGTTAATTCTATAATGCAGATGCACCCAGGAACTATTAGTAGAGGATATATTCCTGAACTAATGTGGGAGCATGAGATTCGGCAATAGCAACCTGAGCTCACCACAGGGTCACCTTGGAGAACCTAGAAAATTCCTAGAGAAGTTTCTTGATAAGTCTAGGAACTTGATACGTCCTCCAGCACAGTTCAGTAATCAATGTCTCATAAAAGCATATTCTAGAATCACCTTGGCAAACTTAGGAAATTCATAAATATATATTTTTTTGTCAGATGCAAGGGGGTGAAGCCACAGGTACTGGTCCTGTGGATTGAGGTATTATACAGTATCCCTTAATTATCTGGGAGAAAAGAGGACACACTCTTCTAATCTATACATTTCCAACATCACCTTACAACATTTTAAATAACTCGCTACAGTAAGGACCTCTTCACATGTATGTTTTTTCAGTGGCAGCAGCCAAAATTTTGGGGTTCAGCCATGGAGCCCGATGGCTCCATCACACTAGATAACTACTTCCAGGGCAGCTCCATGGCTGAAGTGAAAGATGGCTGAAGGAAAAATGGGTTGAGCCACCGAAAAAATGTTTCCTCTCCCCCCTACCCCATATGATGAGGAAGGGAGGAAGCCATGATGGAACAGAGCATGGGGTGACAGGTCCCCACACCCCCTGTGCAAATGCCGCCGGAACATAGCAATTCACAATATTTTCGGCAGCACATCTGACAATTATTTTATTATTTACTAGCTGTACCCTGCCACGCGTTGCTGTGGCCCTCAGAAAACAGGAATTCTAGTTGAAGGAATAGACAGAAGGGACAGATGTAAAATGAGGTAGCCAAGCGTGTTTCAAAAATAAAAATGAAATAGAGGCAATTAGATAACAATAGGTTCAATGTTTTTGAATATTTGCATAGAGCTGTAATTTAAGATAAGACTGTCCAACTCTGATGAAATCATTATTGTGGAGGTTGAAAGACTGTGGCTTTCAACTCGAAGCAGAGACCACCTCAAACAAATGGACCCTACTGAAAACATGGTCTTTTTCCTGTGCAATCATCCTTCAAAGACCTGATGAAACAAAAGGATCTTCACTTGTCTACAAAAAGATAGCAAGGAAGACACCCAGCAATACTAAAATATTAATTATAATACTATATATAATATATAATGACAATACTGTTTTATTATTGTATATTTTATATTGTAAGTTGTATTGTAATGTTTTTAATTGTGAGCTTCTTTGAGTCTCTGTACGGAGAGAAAAATAGGATATAAAATAAATAAATAAATAACTCCTACATTTGAAGTTCAAAACACCAGGAGGGCCAAAGTTTGCTCATGCCTGATCTACACTGTAGAATTAATGCAGTTTGACTGCTACAAAATCCTGGGATTTGCAGTTTCCTATACTCCTTGGCAAAGGAGGCTGAAGACAACAAATCCCATGATTTATTGAGCCGCGGAAGTGGTACTGAACTGCATTCATTGTAGAAGCAGCCCAAGTCCTTGTCAAACTACAACTCCCTGGGATCCACAGCCTTGAACTAAGTTAAAATGCTACTGAACCACATTAATTTCCCAGTGCAGATGCACCCCCTAGTTTCATCTCCCATCCTTTATCAAAGGCATCTCCCATCATCCCCAGAGTGTTTTGGGGATGAAAGGAGTTGCAATCCATCACCTTTGGAAAGCTCAAGGAATCACTCTGCACATGCTTAGAGGCACCCAGCAATTCCAAGAATCTTTGCCCACAAAACTTCTCTTGGAGGCCTCAGCCCCCAATCTCAGGCTCATGCCTCTAACCTTTTCTCCTCCAAACAGGAACTTCCTCTGCAGTAAACAAAGCTTTTGTTCACTCTTGCTGCCCCTGGAGAGTGGTGGGCCGGGTAATCCTTAGCTCCCCCCCCCCCCAGGAGTCGTGTGACACAAACTTAAAGTTAGCATGGGGCTGGAAGCCTGCAGAGCCATAGCCAGGAATCCGGTAGATGCTGCAGGGAGAGAGAGAGAGAGAGAGAGAGAGAGGAGAGTCTCCCTTCCTACTGCTCCTCCATCCCCCCCTCTCTCTGCCTCTTTTGCTGCTGCTGCTTCCTCCGATATGTTGGAGCATGGAGAAGCCAAAAAAGAAGGGCATTGCTGCAGAGTGAAGGCACAAAGTAAATCTAAAGTGTTGTTTACCTCTTTTTTTTGTTCTTTCCCCTCATCTCCTAATGTGCCCCCCATCCCTCCTTTCCTTCAGTTGCAAGTTTACTCCTTGGAAGAGGAGGAGGGAGCTCAGCCTCCTCTGCACCTGCCGGAGTGCTGCTGCCTGGGGAAGCACATCTTGGGGGGGGGGGGGGAGTGGGACTCACCCTTCTCCACACCCCATAGTTTGAGGACCTCTGATGTAAAGGATAGTGACAGGGTAGAAGGCCTGCGGGGATGAGGGCTTTTCCTCAAGCTCCTGAAGGGAGGGCCTCCATGGGAGCCTGCTGGGCATGCACACTCGCTGCTGGCCATGCACGTGCACTCCTTCCCTCCCCCTCCCTCTGGCTTACAGTTGAACGTCTTTCTAAGGGGGGTGGGGGGGAGGTGGAAGTGTTTTGGGGGGGTTGAGTGGAGTGGAGAACATACATTGGGTTGTTAAGTGTATTGTGTCCAAATTTGGTGCCAATTCCCCCCAGTGGTTTTTGAGTTCTGATCACAAACGAACATTACATTTTTATTTATATAGATTCTCAACCTCAAAGGAGACTCAGGATGGTTCACAGTGTTGGCAACAATTCAATGCCATTGATAAAAACAGTATAAAACATTAAAATTGATTCTCCCCTAATAAAACATTAAACATTATTAAACACATCACATAAAATAACATCACCTATCACACAGAGACATAGCCATTTTCATAAACAGTCCTGAGTCATGACACTTTCAACTTTCAGTTTAGCAAGTTCCTAAGTCAAAAGATTTCTGTTTTATTTTCTGATCATGAAGACATTTTGGATCTATTTTATTTAACAACAACTTCCAAATAAATATAGTTAAGGCTGGGGTTGTAAAATCTTTGTAGATTTTAAATATTAAGTTGTGTTATACAAAAGCATCTAAGGGCCAAAGAATATCTGACATGAAACACATCATAACCATTAATACAGTCATCATTACAAATCTTAAAAGCTGGGGATGCAACAAGCAACTTGCATTCATGCACACAAAACAATGCCTACTGTGAGCTTTCGTGCAATTTATTTATTATTTATTTATTTACTGCATTTGTTGACCGCTGTTCTCAGCCGTAGGGCGACTCACGGCGGTGTACAACATATAAAAAGACAATTTACAATGAAAGCAATATCATAAACAACAATAACGACATCACTATTAATAATACCATTACACTAAATCATTCGCGACGTCTCATCATAGAATCACAATCCAATCTCGTTATCCATATTCCATTCCACTCATCATTGCCAATTTGTTGTAGCACTTAGTCAAACGCCTTCTCAAACAACCACGTCTTTAGGCTCTCGCGGAATGTCATAAGGGAGGGCGCCTGTCTGATGTCTACAGGGAGGGTGTTCCACAGCCGGGGGGCCACCACCGAGAAGGCCCTATCCCTCATCCCCGCCAGGCGTGCCTGTGAGGCAGGCGGGATCGAGAGAAGGGCCTCCCCAGACGATCTCAAGGTCCTCGTGGGCTCATAGGCCGAGATGCGGTCAGATAGGTATTTTGGGCCAGAACCATTTAGGGCTTTGTAGGCCAACACCAGCACCTTGAATTGGGCCCGGTAGCAGATCGGCAGCCAGTGGAGCTGGGACAACAAGGGCGTTGTGTGCTCCCTGCGTCCTGCTCCTGTTAGTAACATGGCTGCCGCGCGCTGGACTAGCTGGAGCTTCCGGGCTGTCTTCAAGGGCAGCCCCACGTAGAGAGCGTTGCAGTAGTCAAGGCGGGATGTGACCAGAGCGTGTACTACCGTGGCCAAGTCAGACTTCCCAAGGTACGGGCGCAGCTGGCGCACGAGCCTGAGCTGTGCGAATGCTCCCCTGGTCACCGCTGAAACCTGGGGGTCCAGGCTCAACGATGAATCCAATCAAAATAAACCGAACTATTACAAACAATGTGTAAACTAGGCAAAAAGGTTAATATGTTTTTAGACTATTGCCCCTTTACCCAAATTATTTTGACTGCCTGTAAATGTAATAGGTATGGTTTTCTTGTTTGTACTTCTCAGAACTGTACCCTCAATTTTTGGAGGATCTGCTAAGCATTTATGTTTGTCTTGCTGGAATGAAATATTGAGGAGCTTCATTTCTATTGCTGAAGAGATATTCATTGGCTTTTGGTTATAGGAAGGAGGCTTTTATGCTTTTTTTAAAAGAAAGAGAGATATGAGTTTCAAGGGAGAAATGTTTTTATCAGTTTTACTGACTTAACAGATGCTCTTGACTGTAGTTGCGCATTCCCTGAAGGATTCAGTTTAGAAAGCGCAATGGTCTAACTTTATCGGTCAAGAAGATGAGGCAGCCCCAAGGAGATGAGGATGTTTTGCATCTATCTGAGTTTTGTTTGAACTATGATTGCTCCCATTAGTTGTTCTAGAGACTGATAAAAGCTATATTTGAACTATAAAAGCCAAGTTATGCTACAGAAGTCATGTAATGTCTTTCTCATTAGCCTTTTAAGAGGTTTTCTCTCTGGTCTGAAAAACTGAGACAATCTAGTGTCTTCTGGATGATCTTAATGCAGCTCACACTGGCCCCAAGTAAGAATTCTGGAAATTGTAGTTCAACACATCTGGAGAGCTTCATGTTGCCTAAGTAAGCACCCATCTACACAGCACGTAAAACATGTGATTTCCTGAATTAAAGGGGTGGGGGGGCTACATGACACTAGTGGTAAATTTGCACTGTTTCGCTGCAATGGACAAAAACATAGTAGGAAAATGTTCATATTTGCATCACTGTATATCCCTGCACTCTCAAAAAACACGTGTTTCCTCCCCTCCCCCCTGTGTAGATTGCTTCAGCTCATGTCTGCCTTGAAACAGCTGATCAGCTGACTGGACTGTGAAACAGACACCAGGCTGATTTAAAGGAAGCATGCATGGAGAGCAATTTGAACTCTCTCAAACCCTTTATTTTAAACTTTATATTATTAAACAGAGCTTGAATAAACAATTAGGGGATTTTTTTAAAAAAATTATGTGCTGAACCTAATATGTGCACATGCAAATCTGCTTGTATTTATATTAAGATATTTGCATGTGCACATATATTGTCCAGCGCACAAGTGAGTGATTTTTTTTATTTAAAAAATCCTTCTGCCAGATGTCCCCCTATCTACCCTCTATCTTGTTCTGATACAGGGGAAGCTTGTGAGGATGGTGGAGGAAGAAATCCCAGGACCCATATGTAGGGTTCACAGGTCCCGGGGTTCACAGGGTTTTTTTGTACTCAATTTAAAACCCGCATTTTTGTGTTGTCTGGAAATGCCCTAATGCTAGCAATTATTCTTGGAAAGTCTTTTTTTTAGTTTTAGAATATGTTTGGTAACGGGAAAAGTTTATTTTGTGCCTAGTACATTTCTATCCCCAGTGAGAGATAGGCTCCTGTTACAAATTTTATATTTTGAAAGGCAGATTCCCCATAAAATCTCTTCAATAGCAATAGAGGATGTTTTTAACATGACTCTTAATCAGAGGTTGTAATGGCATGTTGAATTGGGAGAAAGAACATTCCATATAATATATGCCATTACATTAAGCATGTGGATCAATAAGGAAGGAGACAGTCTCTCATATAGGATGAGAGCAAGATAATTATTGTTAGCCCTTGTGTGAGATAGCTACCAAGAGCTTTCTTAATGAAGGTACATACCATCATTTATTCTTGGCAATGCTGTATGGTTCAGTTCCTTTGGCTCTCCTTCTCCTCAACCCCATGTGTTTCACTTCTCTTTGGCACTGAGCCTTCCTGCATTTACTTCAAAGTCCCCTGAAGATCTGCAGTCAATGCCATATGAGGGAGCATTTACATAGGAAAATAAATCCTATGAAGTTTTGCATTTCTGGTCAGACACTGTTCCAGGAAGAATAACAGCACCAAGTGGGCTTCCCTTCTTGTTTTTCTGTAGTTATTGAGACCTTGTGCTTCCTTCCAAAAAGAGATAGATTTACTTTGTACTTTCCCCACAGGAAACATCAAGAGAGATTTTAGTCTTGATCACTGTAGGTGTGTAGGAACCTTCACTTATCTAATAAGGTTAAGAAAAACATGTGCACTGTATAGAATTTTCCATGTAGGATAGATATGCAAATGTCTTTAACATTTTTTCTTTGGTATTTATTGGAATGAATCTGAATATATAGGTTCAGTATCCTTTATTCAAGTATATTGGATTTCAGAATTGTTTCCCCCCTCCCCCCCCCCCCCATTTTAAAATACTCATATTAGCATTTACTTTCATGATGGGAGATGTTAGAGATGGGAACCAAGTCCAGAAATTAAATTCATTTATTTCATATACACCTTATAGTCTAAAGGTAATTTTATACAATATTTTAAATAATTTTGTGCAGGAAAAAAATTATCTTCAGCCATTGGCAAGTAGAGATGTTGTTCTTGATGTGCACTACTATGGAGTATTTCAGATTTCACAATTCCAGAGAAGGGATGCTCAGTCTTTATTATATTTCGATAAGATACAGTCATCCCTCCATAGTTTGTGGATTTGATTGTTCATGAATTTGATTTGCAATATTCTCTCTTAATAATCTTTAGGTGATTCTATGGTCAACTTCCTCCTGTCATACTGGAGAACCTTGAAGTTTCTAGAGAGAAAGCCATTCTATGTTGGGACTCAGCCTGTGTTTGAGCCTGAATCTGTGATTGTGTTACCCCCTTCTAATGTTTCTGGGTCTGAATTGGGTAGTGAACCTGATGTGATCAATGAGGATGAGATGCAAAATGGAGACACTTTGGACAATAAGGTTACTGCAGACACTGATTGAGAAGGATCAGGGGAAAGGCTAAGTTCTCATAAGAAAGTTCCTGTCACAGCCAGGGAAGAAAGTTTACTCCCTTCTCCAAGCTTGAGTTTGCAAGATAGTTTCACACCTGCTGCAGTTAATCAGAAGATAGATAAGACCAGTCGCCGTCTGGAAAACAGCCAGAACCGTCGAGAGGCCCAATGTTTACGGAGGTCAGAAAGAATTTGGCAGTTAAGGCCAAAAACTGGGGGGAGTAGGAACCAGGTTTTGGGACTTAAATTGAGCTCTTAGAGAATTTTCTTTAGACCAGGCATCGTTTGGAATCAAGCTCAAGTCTCCTGGATATTCTTGTTTCATGTGGCCTCATCTCTAAGGATTCATGGCTTCTCAAATGAATTAGCAGTGGCTAGTATGTTCATGGTTTTATTCTAAGGGCTTTTTGGTTATTCATTGCATTCGGATTATTTCTGTAAGCTTTGGGACATTGTTATTATTCCTTTGTGTGGACACTGCTTATGTTGCTGCTTTATTTGGCTTTTTGCTTTTGGACTTCTACTTATTTTTATAATCACCTCTTTTATTGGCTCCAGTTATTCTTCAAATAAAAAGGACTCTTCCTTCATTCAAGGTGTGGTGCAATTAATGATTAGAGGGTCCTGTTCCTGTTCTAGATGCAACATTCTATGAATCTCTAGGTTTTCCAATGCAATTTTATAGTCAGCGTACAGCAGAAGTTGACCATAGAGTTATGCTGGAAGACCTAGGAATTCACAAAGAGATGTTCTTTTGGGTGAAAATATTAGCAAATTGGTTTATTCACAGTTCTTCATTTTCACAGGGTTCCTGTGTACCTAATCCAAGCAAATATGGAGGGCTAGCTGTATAGCCAAACCTTGCTATTATCCAAACTACTAAATGGTCTGAACAGGATGGCAGTCCTATGATTCAGGTCATGGCAGCTTGCTCCTCAAAAGCACCCATATTTCTACTTTTATTCTGTTACATTATAAAGATATACATAGAATCATAGAATCAAAGAGTTGGAAGAGACCTCATGGGCCATCCAGTCCAACCCCCTGCCAAGAAGCAGGAATATTGCATTCAAATCACCCCTGACAAATGGCCATCCAGCCTCTGCTTAAAAGCTTCCAAAGAAGGAGCCTCCACCACACTCCGGGGCAGAGAGTTCCACTGCTGAACGGCTCTCACAGTCAGGAAGTTCTTCCTAATGTTCAGATGGAATCTCCTCTCTTGTAGTTTGAAGCCATTGTTCCACGTCCTAGTCTCCAAGGAAGCAGAAAACAAGCTTGCTCCCTCCTCCCTGTGGCTTCCTCTCACATATTTATACATGGCTATCATATCTCCTCTCAGCTTTCTCTTCTTCAGGCTAAACATGCCCAGTTCCCTAAGCCGCTCCTCATAGGGCTTGTTCTCCAGACCCTTGATCATTTTAGTCGCCCTCCTCTGGACACATTCCAGCTTGTCAATATCTCTCTTGAATTGTGGTGCCCAGAATTGGACACAATATTCCAGATGTGGTCTAACCAAAGCAGAATAGAGGGGTAGCATTACTTCCTTAGATCTAGACACTATGCTCCTATTGATGCAGGCCAAAATCCCATTGGCTTTTTTTGCCGCCACATCACATTGTTGGCTCATGTTTAACTTGTTGTCCACGAGGACTCCAAGATCTTTTTCACACGTACTGCTCTCGAGCCAGGCGTCACCCATTCTGTATCTTTGCATTTCATTTTTTCTGCCAAAGTGGAGTATCTTGCATTTGTCACTGCTGAACTTCATTTTATTAGTTTTGGCCCATCTCTCTAATCTGGCCCTGCTTACCTCTCCGAACGCATCTCCACCTATGAACCGACTAGAACATTAAGATCGTCTGGGGAGGCCCTGCTCTCGATCCCGCCTGCGTCACAGGCGCGCTTGGCGGGGACGAGAGACAGGGCCTTCTCAGTGGTGGCCCCTTGGCTATGGAATGCCTTGCCGGCAGACATCAGACAGGCACCTTCGTTGCTGACGTTTCGGAGAATGGTCAAGACCTGGCTGTACGAACAAGCGTTTGGCTAAGCAATACAACTAATTAAGGAAGTCGGTAAATGGAACATAGGAACGGCACAACGACTATGAGAACGGATCCGATTTCAATTAAGACGCTATATATGTTGTTTGTTGATTTGTCCTGTCTGATCGTTAATTGTTGTGGATCAACGTCGCCGATCCTGTTGTTGTACTGTCGTGTTTTAATTGCACTGTAAACCGCATTGAGTCGCCTGCTAAGGGCTGAAAAATGCGGTATAAAAATGAAGTAAATAAATAAATAAAATAAATAATCTGTCAAGATCGTTTTGAATTCTGCTCCTGTCCTCTGGACTATTGGCTATCCCTCCCAATTTGGTGTCGTCTGCAAACTTGATGATCATGCCTTCTAACCCTTCATCTAAGTCATTAATAAAGATGTTGAACAGGACCGGGCCCAGGACGGAACCCTGCGGCACTCCACTTGTCACTTCTTTCCAAGATGAAGAGGAAACATTAGTGAGCACTCTCTGTGTTCGTCTACTTAACCAATTACAGATCCACCTCACCGTAGTTTTGCCTAGCCCACATTGGACTAGTTTCCTTGCCAGAAGGTCATGGGGGACCTTGTCGAAGGCCTTACTGAAATCCAGGTACGCTACATCCACAGCATCCCCCGCATCTACCCAGCTTGTAGCTCTATCGAAGAAAGAGATCAGATTAGTCTGGCATGACTTGTTTTTGATAAATCCATGTTGACTATTAGCGATGACTGCATTTGTTTCTAAGTGTTTGCAGACTGCTTCCTTAACAATCTTTTCCAGAATCTTGCCCGGTATCGACGTGAGGCTGACCGGACGGTAGTTGTTTGGGTCATCCTTTTTTCCCTTCTTGAAGATTGGGACCACATTGGCCCTCCTCCAATCTGCTGGAACTTCTCCCGTTCTCCAAGAACTCTCAAAGATGGTTGCCAATGGTTCTGAAATGACTTCCGCTAGTTCCTTCAATACTCTGGGGTGTAGTTGATCTGGCCCTGGGGACTTGAACTCATTAAGAGCGGCCAGGTATTCCTGGACGACTTCTTTCCCAATTTGGGGTTGGATGTCCTCCAATCCCTCATCCACTCCATCTTGCTGAGGTTGAAGACTCTCTTTTTGTGAGAAGACCGAGGCAAAGAAGACATTAAGTAGTTCTGCCTTTTCCCTATCACCTGTCAGCATTGCCCCATGCAACCATTCAGATTTTCTGAAAAATTCACAAGTAATATTCTGTCATGCAACTTTTGCAGCTCTTTTTAAAATATCAATTTTTCTCTCCTCCTCATACTTTCTCCCCAATCAAAATTCAGTGTGCAAAAGCAAGTTGTGCTCAGTTATCTGAGTGGGGTGTCAAAGGGAAAATGTCGTAGAATCTTGCTCTTTTCCCATGAATTCAGACAAAAGCAAACTGTTACAACATCTTCAAGCTTATGTGCTCTTCCTCATTAATATCTTTTGCTATCTTGATGTTGCATAGACACATGTGTCCCAGTGTTCATCTTTGAAATGTTGTAGGATATGGAAGGTAACATCTACATTGGCAATTTAATGCAATTTTAAACTGGTACTGAAGAAAGTGGTTTTGTTCTGCAGATGATTACACAGGAAATGCTGGAACCAGTTTGAAGCCTGGATGATGATTCCACAAACCACAGAGCACTGATGGACATTAATGGCTTTCTTTGGTGCTTTTGTGGATGGTTGTTGTCTGACCACTGCAGTTTGAAGCTAGCTTCAAACTGGATTAAATGGTCAGTGCAGATGGAGCCTAAAACTAATATAACAAAAGTATTTAAAATGCAATACACATTCCCATCCCAATCTCTTCAGTTTGGAGTAAATCCAAGAGATCTTTAACTCTTGCTTTGAATATTTACCTCTCTTATCTTGCTTGACTCTCTTTCATTCGAACCTGAAATAGCACCCTTGATAAACAGTTATTTAAATTCAAATGCATTTATATTGGTTATTATAAATGTTAATAGGCAATGGGAGTGAAAATGGCCACTATCTCAATGAAATGGATGTAATACAGGAATAAAATATGGTGTTTTTACTATTTGTCAGAATAGTTTTAAAAGATCATGTGTATGTATGAAGATATGACTGTGCTTCAAATTGCCAGAAAGATGAGTTGTAATTATAAGGATACCCAGAACAACAGGAATAAGACATCCTCTTTGAAGAAGATGATATTTCCATTTTTCTTCTATTGCAGTTTTGAGAAGGAAAGGAGGAAAACTAGAAAACAACTTTTACTGTAAACAGCTCTTACAAAATAAAGTCTTGTGAATTAATTTACTCTCCCTGACAATGTTCTTTTGCATTGTGGCAACGCACACATGTAAAATGAAGGAGGAATCTGATCATTGGCACAGCTCTTCTTGTTCCCAGGCAGCCTGCCAAAGAGGGCTTCTTGGTGATGGATGTTTCAACAACAGGCTTAACTGACTAATTGGTTTGTCTTGTGGGGCTTTCAGACAAAATCTGCTCTACTTAGATGAGTCAACTGGGTATTGATAAAAGTGAATGATAGATCAAGTATGGTATAGGTTAAAGGCAATGAAAGAATATATCAAGAGGATAATGGATAGAACTGAACTCAGTGATTCCTATTCCTTTTCAGTCTGATTTGTATGTACTATATAATCTTTTGTATTCCTTTTGTTACAGAATGTTTTCACAGATTGCAGGCAATTATACCCTTCAGAACCCAAAGAGCAATGGTCAGTTTATAAAAAGAGAAATACTGTAATTTACAAATATACTCTCTGAACTGAAAAAAAGCTTTAATTCCTAATCCATCGGTGAGTGAGTTATGGATGTTAAAGAGAGTACGTTAAATACATGAATTACCCAAACACTGATTGAGGAAACCTTCTGGGAATTAGTCCCACCCCTGCAAGTTAATTGCTTACCCAAGTAGTTATCCAGTTTCATTCAATGGTGAAATTTTTTTCTCTAGCATCCTTCATTGCTATTTTGTCAGGTCAATACTGCAGAGATTTTTGTGTGGAATTTACACTAGGAAAGAAAGCCTTGTATGTACAGCATGGAATTGAAATTGCAGCATAGTTAAAAAGAGAAAACTCTTAACTCATAAACATTAATTCACTGCCATGTTAAAAATTCTAAGAAGAGGTGTGTTTCAAATCCTCTGTGGCTGTTTTGATATCTGAGCCCCCTTCTACACTGCCCTATATCCCAGGATCTGATCCCAGATTATCATTTTATCCCAGATTATCTGAAAGTGGAGACTCATATAATCCAGTTCAAAGCAGATCTGGGATCATATCCTGGGATAAAGGGCAGTGTAGAAGAAGTCTAAGATGCTTGGTGGGGTCAACCCAGGCATGGGCAAACTTCAGCCCTCCAGGTATTTTGGATTAAATCTGATTAAATCAGATTAATTCTGATTAAATCAGATTAATTCTGATTAAATCAGATTAATTCTGATTAAATCTTGGGCTGGTCCTGAAATGTTGTCACAAGTACCTAAGTTCAAAACATGGCAGCAAGATCATTGACTCAGGGCCCTTCCACACAGCCATATAACCCAGAATACCAAGGCAGATAATCCACAATATCTGCTTTGAACTGGATTATCTGAGTCCACACTGTCATATAATCCAATTCAATATGGATTTTATACAGCTGTGTAGAAGGAGCCTTATAATAATGAAGGCAATACAGGACAACAACCTTTGCTGGATCTAGGACCTCTTCAAATGGTGTGCCATTTCTCAAGCAGTCACTGGGAAAACAGCAGGTGTGCAGTGTGCCTCGTGGCCCCCTGCATGCCCCCCCTCCTTCCTCCATCATATTGTGGGGATGAGACAAAGGGTGTTGGTGTCCTGTCCCCATCAAATGGTGGAAAGGACAGTAATGTGCATTGCCCCATTGCCCTTTCCCCCATCATATGGGGCGGGGGGGAGAGCAAACACTTTCCTCTCTGTCTTGGAGGAAGCATCTTGAGGAGGAGGAGGAAGCATCGGGAGGAATGTGGGCAGGGCAAAAAAAAAACTCCATGTGAAGAAAGAATTAGGAAAAAATGAATGTTGAAAGCTATGATCAACATATATGCCACTTTCAGGAGACAATTACATGTTTGGTGATTGACAGAGATAGGGTCTGAATTTACAATTGGGGAGGGTAGTAACAGGGATAGAGGGAGAACAAATGTGTCAGCCGTATAGAAATAAGGAATTATTGTATTCTGTTGTGTTAAATAAAAGTAACTTTATTTTTTTAAACAAACTACTATTGTCTTGAAACCATAGGTTCCCATTCTCGGTGCCTTTCATATGCAACAAAACTGACTCAGACAAGTAACAGCACAGGAAAAATCAATGTCGATAGCATGTTTATTATAAAGCTGTTTGTATTGTTGCCTACAAATTAGTAATTGTTTTGTGGTCAGAGAACCTTGTTGTTCAACCTCAAAAATATTTCTTCGAGCTCCTTAGAAATTTCATACCAATTTCACTAATAGAAACAAGAAACACTGACTTTGGCATCTTACTATGGGGGTGGGGATGTTTTTTGGGTTTCTCCACAGACTTTTCCTGTCAAGGCCATGGAATGCAAAGAAATGAGGAACGTCTGTGCCTTTTCCCTCTTAGCAGACATTTCCTCACTGATGGAAATGCAGGCTAGTCTTTTTCAACATCTAAGCTAAATAGGAGAACATCAGAAATAAAAGGTTTGGTGTTATAACTCTATACCCTCTTTCTTCAGTTTCATGGCATTGATTGATTATAAAATAGACAATCTTTCACACATTAATTTGAAAAGGACTATACTTTCCTAACCCTAATATAGGTTTATGCAAAATATGAGATTGAATTGGTATGGTTTGAAATGTACTCTTAAAACTATAATTGATGAGCTATAAGTAGAACTGTGTGGACAGAGAGGTAGCCTTTCCCACTCAAGCATAGTCTCCGTGAAAATTATTTCCCAGAAACCAGTATTTTTCACAGAAATTGGCCTTATGTGACTTTTAATCTGTAGTGTGCCCTAGGAAGTAAATTTACTCAGATATAATGGAATTAAAATCCCATAAGTTTCCCATAAAGTCATAATACAAGATTCAAAAAATCTTGCGCTAAATTCTAGACCAAATCACTTTATAGTAAATTACCACAAGATAATGTTAAATAGAAAACTATGACGCTTCTTCAGAGGTGGATAAACAAACATGTCACAGTCTATTAGGAAATTTTGTTTGTTTTCTTTGAGGAGAAAAACATAAAGGAAAGTATATAAAGCAGGTTTCTGGGATGGATAGAGACCAAGAAAAGGCCTTTCTCCCTCCATGGTCAAAAAGTACAGGACTTCAAATGCCTTGTTTTGTGCATGGCCAAGCTCAGAGAAGAGACTAGAACAACCAGGTGTGAACAGAGAGTCTGTTAGGTGAAGTGTCTATGTGGGCATACATCTGATTCTCCTCTTCAGAATGGAGTGCCAGGATATTCAGTTTGTGGGAGGTGGAGGTATGTTGTCATTAAGTACTGTGTTCTGCATTTCTTGCACAGGTTGGAGTCTTAGTCCTTAAAAAAAAGCTCCCCCTGCTCTCCCTGAATGTTTTTGGGATACAATTAAGGTCTGCATGCATAAGATACTGGATGTGTCACCTCTCTTTCATTGGATCTTCCATTTGCTAAACACAGTATTTACAAACTCAAGCTAAAAGGCTACATGTTGCTGGCATAAAAATAATTCCAGTCATACTGTAGAATGCATAGTGGTTAAGTAGAATTGTATGGTCATATTCAAACCATTTTATTAAACTGGTTAATTAGCAATTTGAAAGGGAAAAATCAAGGTCTTAAGGTCTCTGCGGGTCACTGCCAAACCACAGCCTATTAACTACTCCTGCCTTTCAGCAGCAATAATGATGAGGTTTTGAGAACATATGGAACCAACTAGGCAAAAGCCTTTTATGAGGAACTTTAACAGGGGGCATGATTTTGCAAACAGAAATTCTAGCAGACGATTTCATGGTTTTGCTTCCTTAACTGTCCCTTTAAAGAAACCAAACTCTTTCCTTATTGTGGGATGTTAGATTCAGACAGGCTTTCTCCCTGACACTGGGGGAGTCTTTTAAGTGGCTCCCTCTGGACCTGTTTCTCTGAGTTTGTTTCCTTGACACTGACCTCATCTAGATGGCTTTCACAGCTTGTCAACCCCCTGTCATAGCATACAGCACATTAAAGGTGATGAGGGAAAACTAGCCTCCTTCAGGAAGCTAATAGAATTATTGGATTTATACAAACACATAACTACCTTGGTATTTAGTAAGGTTTTACATTTTGATTGACCCAAGAATGGATTTAGAATTTTATTTTCTTCATGACTCAACAAAGCCTAAATCCAACCTGTTTTCTCCCCATGACTGGAGAAGTCCAGGACTAGATGAAGTCTGAATCTCCTCCTGTTCCATTTCATTGCACATGAATAACATATGTCTACATATGTGCCCAATTTTGCTTTTAAGTTATCAACGAGATACTCTTCCTTACCACCACTGCTCAAATGTTCTCCAGTCTATCAAGAAACCCAGTCATGGCACTCCTTCAGTAGACTCTGATAGTATCTCATACCTCATACACTATGTGTTACTCTTCAGAAGGACATCAGTGTTTCTGCAGGATGAGCAGTGGTGTGTGGTCCTGTTGACCCCACCAGGAGGATATGATACCAGAATGACTATCTCTGTAAATGTTGGGAGAGGGGGTGTTCAAAAGAAATTCTGTATTTTTATAAAAGCACTCTATGCTGATATGCTTTTTGAACTTTCTAATATGCAAACTCTCCAGTCAGAGTTGTCATTATTAGCCCATTGCAAGAAAATTTTCAAACCCCAGAATTTTGTCTGTGTTCTGAACATGTCCTATTGTTTTCATTTTGCCTGGGTTTTTTTAAATAGTTGTGGATTTTGTAAAATGTTCTGGTATATTAGGTATAGAATTGTATTATGGTTTGGTATGGGATCAGGTTCATGGACGGAAGCAAAAAATATCTGCTGGTAGGTGAATGCCTTTTTTGCCCCCTGGTCCTAAACCTGCCAGCATCTACTGTTATTTAAAAGTTGTTGAAGAACTCAAGGTCCAGGTCAGACTGCTTTGGCATTCCACTTGTCAATTCTCTGTAGAATTACCCTGTTTAAAGAAACCAAATTCAAGTTTCTTTTCAACCTGGAACTAAAGATTTTGTGGCTCAACAAAACTATGATTTATTCATTGCTTCACATGGTTCCATAGAATAGGTGGTATTCTGAATAGCTCAGTATATATTTCTTAAAAATAGCATGGTCTAAATTTGCTAAAGACTTGACCTTTATTGAAAGGTCTCGGAACAAAACTCATGTACACATGCACATGTTTCTCTGCCTCTTCCTAATTGGAAAGGCAGTAATTTGGTCTGAAGTTCTATGTTCTTTGAAAGCATTTTGAGCAAACTGAACTCCCAATCTCTATTATTATTATTTCAAGGCCAAACAAGCAAAGGCTGGAGTCAGCAATCCATTTAATTATGAAGTGGCTCTGTTGGTTTTATTGGAACTATTCTGAAGGCAGGTATCTGTGGAGTGCAGTTAAAAATGCACTTACCTCTTCAGTAGTTGCCCAGTTAGAAAAGGGCAAGAGAAATCACAGTAGCGTGTTTTTTTTTACAGGTGCTCTTCTATTATTTTATATGGATTCCCTAAGTCTGTTCTGAAGACAGAATTGTGACCCAGTGCATATTTCTTATGTGAGAGGAATTCTCCACCACAGCAATTTTGGTTTTTGTTCCTGCCCCTCTTGTTTGTTCTTTGTGGTTCTTAGAAATCATTATGGACTAAAGTGTTTGCAATGGAACTTCTGCATTAGCATAGAAGCAAATCCTGGTGAGATTAGCATAACTACTTCAAGCAGTTTCAGATGACTTGCCCTTGTTTGCTTTGCAGTTACCCCTCTGTATCCACAGATTCTGCATCTATGGATTCCACCATATATGGCTTGAAACAAATTCCAAAAAGCCAATCTTGATGTTTCCATTTAAAATAGGGGACACTATTTTAATACACCATTGTATATAATGTAGTTAATGGATCTTCAGAATCCACAGATTTTGGTATCCATAGGGGCCTTTGAACCAAACCCCACTGGATATCAAAAGCCCACTGTATTTGTTACATCTCATGTATGGGACTTTTTTAGGGCAAAATATTTTACATCCATGACAGGAAAGATAATTCAGCCTGGTTTCTCATTTGTTTTAATAGAAATGAGTGGCACGAAGAAGCTGTGAAAGATGTGGACCTGCAAGGAGTGTGCTATGCTCTACTTCAGAGCTTTGGGCATCTGTGTTTGGAATACAGCTCCCAGAATCCTCCAGCCAGTAGTGCAATCCCAGAAGTAACCACCAAATTTACAAGCTGTCTTTATATTAAACAGAAAATAATCAAATACCCTTTTATTTTCCCTGTAGATGAGTAGAAAATTTTTTTTTTCAAGCATCACCATTGCTGAAATTATTAAAGTAGTGGGTTTCTTTTAAATTTATTTATTGTATCAGAAGCTAACCAAGGGTACAGTTGTAATGTATTTAAAAAAAACACCAAGTTGGTTTTAAAAAAAACCTTGGTGTTATACTAAATGTCCTTGGAGTGCCTCTGGTGTTGCCATTAGAAGGTCCTCCATTGTGCATGTGGCAGGACTCAGGCTGCATTTTAATAGGTGGTTTGTGATTTGTTCTTCTCCACACTCACATGTCGTAGACTCCACTTTGTGACCCCATTTCTTTAGCTCTGCGTCTCATAATACCAGAGCACAGTCCGTTCAGTGCCTTCCAAGTCGCCCAGTCTTCTGTGTTCCCAGGAGGGAGTTTCTCATCTGGTATCAGCCACTGATTCAGGTTCAGGGTTTTAGCCTGCCACTTTTGAACTCTCACTTGCTGAGGTGTTCCTGCAAGTATCTCTGTAGATCTTAGAAAACTATTTCTTGATTTAAGGTGTTGGTGTGTATCTTTTAAATAAACAGCAAAGATGGTGGGTTTTTTTTAAATAAAAGTATTTATCCTGAGATAATGTGCCAAAAGAGTAATTAACATTTTTCAAGTGCAACTTACAAAGAACTGAACATGACTTCATCATAGAAATATAATTAATATTGCCCCCAAACAGGGGAAGCAGCAGTTGTGCAGCAAAATTACCTTAAGTCTGTTGGGGAGCAAATCTTGGAAACACAATTTGAAATCAGCAGTGCTGAGAGGTCAACACCTGAATAGATGTATGGTTCTGAAGCCAAATAAATTATTTATTCTAGTCTTTCTGCAAATTGTCCCACTCAGAAACCCAAAAGTTTCCCCTTGTGTTTCAGTCTAGGCTTTAACATCTTATATGACCCATAAAATATGAGATTAACATCTCTCTAATTTAAACAGGCTGCAGAAATCATAGATTTAAAGGATTTCTTACCTTCTGAGGTAAGTAGTTTGGAGAGGAAAGAGCTCATCCCAGGATTTCCTGTGGATTGTGAACACTGGACTAATAAAAATAAAAGCTCAGCAAAAGGCTGTGATTGGGAGAAAACTGAACTAAAATGAGTCCATCTTGGAACTAATTTTAAATAGTAGATAACTGTCAGGAAAATAGTTCCAAGATGTACTCATTTTAGTTTGCCTTTCTCCCAATCACAGTCTTTTGCTGAGCTTTTATTTTATATCCCTCTGGCTAACATGGAGATTGTTCAGATGTGGTGATGTGGCTGCATAGTGACCTTTCAGGATGGTCTGCAGCCTGTAGCGAGCCAATCACCAGCATTTATGATTATGCATATGATAGCTTTCAATAGTCTTGAAAGCTGGAAGCAGCAGAAATGCAACACCATAGGAAGCCTTTTCCTACATTCTCTTTACTACCACTGCCCTCCTCAATTCTCCTGCCTACTACGTTCACACATCTCTCCCCACGGGCCACTTCTTCCTCCTTGATCTCAACTCATCCTACTTTTCTTTGTCATTATAAATTGAAGAAATACAAAGAGGAGTGGGAGGAAGGAAGGAGAAAACCCCTCTCATTGCCATCATCAAAGATGGCTCTTCACAGAGCCAATTGCTTCCCATTTGTGAGTCTTCATTGGGTTTAGACAGTGCTGACTTGGGAAATCACCTGTTCTGCAGAAGCTGAATCTTGGTATTACACAGTTTGAGTCTAATCAGCAAAATATAAGAATAGTATTGAGAGGCTGATGCTTGACAGTGTACTTGACAAAAAAGAACTGAATGTGGACTTGTAAAAAAGGGAACTTGTGACTTTTTTATTTTAACAATGTAAAGTTTTATATTTTTTAATTTCTTTAAATTAATAAATTAATAAATTTCATTGAAGATTAATCAAACTAGCATAAATGTTTAAAATATATATTCAGTGGTATTCAAGAAAAAAATCCCTGGGTTCTCAATTTTACAATTGTAAGCGAGAAAGCCAGTAATGGAAGTAAAGAAATTCTTATGTTGAAGATCATATTTTGAGTTGGAAACCATTGATTACTTTTTTTATATTTTGCATCAGAAAAATGTCAAACATTTGACAGGGTGTTTACATTCTCATCTAGCAGGAGGGAAGTACTTACTGTACATAGAAAATAGAGTCCTTGTGTCTTTCTACCCCAAATGCCTCTCAGCATACTTTGCACCCTTTTTTACCTATTCATGCATATTTTCTGTTCATCACTTTAAATAGTATCACCTAAATGGACTGCATTTGTTTTCAATGTGTGTACAGGTGCTGTTCGCTTTGAACCAAACACTACTACAGCATGAAAGTCTTCGAGCAGGCAGCTTACAGGCCCCGTACACCACTGAAGATCTTATCAAACACTACAACTGTGGAGATCTCAATGCTGTCATATTCAATCATGATACTTCACAGGTATGTTGCCTTCATAATCTCCCTACATGAAGGGAAAATATAAATATGTATAAATGTAACTATAATCTAGATATAATCTAGAAATGCCTGGCCAAAGCTTTGACTGCTTCATTCCTTCATCAGTTTCAAAGTTTGCTTTGTCTGATTCAGGATTTTGGCAATCTACCTATAGCATTACATTCTTCTAAGGTAGCCTAACATCATGGGTAGTATGGTAAGAGTATGTGTATGGAAAGAGTCCATGTATTTGGAAATACTGCATTTCACCGCACTTTTTTTGGTCAAAGAAAGGGGGTACAACTATTACGCAATGAAAAAATTAATGTACTGCTTGCAGATTATCTGAATACAGTGTAGCCATTGGAGGAAGACAGCTTCCCCACTGTAAACAGTCTAACTAGTGTAGGAAAAACTCCAGGCTTCCCTCTTCGTGCATCTTTCTGCACTTGCCCCATTTTCAGCTCTGGCACTTCACTCATCTGTCTGAAAGCACTGGGTTGAGGAGAGCCAGTATTCTTTCTCTCTTCAACCCAGTGCTTTCGGATTCATCCACACGAAGCACCGTAGGCACACAGGCAAAACTGTTATTTGTACAGCTCTTCACTTCCTCGTGCTCCTCATACGACTTGAATTCCAAATCTTTGATCTTTTTAGTTACTCTTTTCTGGATGTGTTCCAGCATGTCACTATCCTTGAACTGTGGTACTCAGAATTCAACACAGTTTTCCTAGTGAAGTCTGACCAAAGCAGAAAAGAGTGGTACCCTTACAACTCTCAGTCTAGACACTATTCTTCTATTGATGCAGCCTAGAGATTTTTTTTTTTTTTTTAGTTTCTACATTACACCGTTGGCTCATGTTCAGCAAGACTCCTAGATCTATTCTTGGTTTTTAATTGATATGCTTATCAATATATTGTTTTATGATATTTCATTTTCTTTGTATTGATGAGAGATTTTAGCACATTGTCACTTTTAAACTCTTTTGAGCCCCAGAGTTGGGGAAAAAGTAGGATTTCAAAATAAATGAATAAGATATGATGCCTGGTAGGAGATCCTGGCACTTCCATTAAACCAAAGAAAAGCAACATATCTAGATGTCTGCCAGCAGTCTTGAAGCACATGAGAGGAAACAATTTCCAGAAGGGTACTTTGCTTAGTTTGTAGCAAACTAGAGACCTTCTCACATTGAGGCCCCTAACAGGGATGACAGCAAGGGAATTAACCTGGTAGTGTGGCAAATCCTTGGGACACCAGAGGAAACCATAGTCCTGCAGCCCGCATCACCCTCATCTCCATTTTCCCCATCACATGGGGGAAACTATCCCTTCCTGGCTTCCCCCGGATTGACCCCATTGTAGGCTATGAGAACACGAGTAGCCAACCATGTTCTCAGGTCTCCATCCTAGGACACTTCCATTCTGGAAGGACTCTGTCCTGGTTCCATCCTGGAAGTGTCCAAGGACTGAGCCAGAAGTCCATGTTATGAGGTCATAAGAGTCTTGCAACATTTGAACACAAGGTCACTCCTATTATTGCAACTGTAGTTCCTCCAGTGATTGCATAGCTTTGAGGCTTTATTGCATCAAATGTGGAACCAATTAGAGCACATGTACAAGTGTGCCAAAGAGTACCATCTGTAACAGGGATCAAACTGAATTACATTGACTTGCCAACCTTCTTCTCCTCTTATGATCCCAAGACTTCACTTTGACCTCCCTACACCTGTTCCTCACATGTCTTCTGTTTCCTTGAGAGACAATGAGATATTACCACTGTTTTTCTAGAGTAGCTGTGTGTGTGTTTTGGCTTGGAGGGTGACTCAAAGGCTTTGAAAGGAATGTGTGCATAAACTAAAGTTAATTACAAATACTTGGAAGGCCTTTGAACATAATTCCCCTTATTAGGACAAAAGATTTTGTAATAATTTCGTTTGTATTTGAAGAGGAAGTGAGCATTATGTAAATAGGCTATGAGGCCAAATAACTTCCCATATAGGCCATAATCCAGTAATAATGTGTGTGTCACATGAGTTTAGGCAGAACACTTTGTTTTCTCTTAGATCTTTGGTATCCTACAGAACTTGTAAATACTTCAGAGGTGTTGCAAGTTCCACATGGATCAGGCTATGAGCACATGTTTATCTTGTACAAATAAAACTTTTCCTTAGTGTTTGGCAGGGCCAAAAAGTAAGGCATAAGCAAATAGGAACCATTTAATTTAAATACTTGGTTATCATTGCCTCATCAATTTACTTTTAAACCAATTGATTTTTGTGAATCATATTTCAGATTAAGAGCACTTCCACACAGCCTTATATCCCAGAATATCAAGGCAAAAAATCCCACATTATCTGAACAGATAATCCAGTTCAAAGCAGATATTGTGGGATTTTCTGCCTTGATATTCTGGGATATTGGGCTGTGTGGAAGGACCCTAAGTTGCCTAAATACCCTGAAAGCACCAGATCCCATCTAACCTTGGAAAGTAAGCAGATTCAACTCAGGTTAGTACTTGACGGAGAGATCACCAATGAATATCAGGTACTGTATGCTATATTTCAGAGAAAGGAACTGGTGAAACCACCTCTGAGTCTTACTTGCCTAAGAAAACTCTATGAAATGGGGTTGCCATGATCAGCAGGTGGTTGAAGTCTCATAGGATGGTCCTATCCTACTTTCTTTTCTCTGGCAGGTAAAGATATATCTCTGCTATCAGACATTTTGGGAATGATGAGGAGCAGACTGCTATGTAGATTTTGGGTGGCATTTTTTTGGGAGAGGTGCCAGTGGTATAGATATGGGTTATTAAATAGACTGTCCTATCTACAAGTATGAAGTGAGTAATTGAAAAGCCTAGCTGTCTCATTTCAGTAACATAATTGGACTTATCACACTAGAGCTTGAAGAGTAAGCAAGAATATGCATCCCATTTTAAATCTGGTTGCTGCCTCCTGCAGAATTCTGGGGCTTATAGTTTAGGGAAGAGACCTCTAAAATGCTCGGCCAGAGAGGTTCTGGGTCTCACTAAACAATAAGCAAACACATTTATCTATGTCAAGAGGTGAAAAAAAATCTTACACCAACATTACATATGGAAAATCTTACATAGCCCTTACAAAAGGAGGAACAGAACACACGTTTTGCTCTAAAATTGAATTATCCGCTGGCTTACTTTTTAATTTCCACCAGGAAAAAATGTTTAGAAATCCTGTACCAAATAACCAATAATGGATGTGATGTTTCTGTTACATCTTTTCTCCATGCTTTTCCCTAAGTTACTTAACTCCTTATTTAAACTCAGAAAGTCTGAACAAAGTAAAGTGTATTCAGTTGGATCATGTCAGAGGAATAAAACAGGAAGCAGATCACTTTCTTATGCTCACTTCTACAAATACGTACTCTCTCATGTATGTTCCAGCTGATAGATTGACTGCAGACATTCTGGGCTGGCAGTTAAAATGTTATGGAACCAAAGAGTCTTTAAAAATAAAGATAAAAAAGGAATGCCTATGGTGCCCTATAAGACAGCCATTCTACCTCACAAATGCAATGGCTGTGTGGAGTTAGGGTTAAGCACAAGACTGTTCTGCTGGCAGAACCTTTTTTCATCAGAAAATCTTAGTGATTTGCTAAAAGAGCAAAGTGTCTCACTGGGCTAAGTTCCAGTAACAAAGAATGGGCTGGTGACAGAGTAGCCAAGTTTAGATATTGTATTATGAGAGCTAAGTCTGCCATTGCCCATAGAGAAAGCCACGGTGCCAACAGGGTGAAAATATTCCTAAATCCTAAACTTCAGCTGGTCAATGCCAGTTCAACAAGCTCTTGACAATTTTTGCCAAATGGAATTGTGATCTAGGTGAAATAGTATATCATTGGATGGAGAGAAATAGTCTTCTTTCAGGTCACTGATCTAGCAGGGTGATCCTGCTCTGACGTCTTGAGACGACACATTCTCCTTCTCACAGTTATGTCATCCAACTGGCCTACCTTGTCTTCCAGCACTTTTAGCCCACAGAAAAACCAAATGCATGCATTTATTGTGTGTGTATTTCTAAATCTGATTCAAGCATCAACTCCTGCTCCAAACAGTTGAAGTAAATAGAATAGGCACGATTCTAGTCACTTCAGAATATTAAAGGTGATTCTGTGTGAATTTCCATAGTTTTATTTTATTATGGTTTTTCTATTGGTTCCCAATCTTGCCTATGTTGAACCATTGGTTTAATTAGGAAAATGTTACATATTTGAATTTAATTAGTATTGGAGGTATATGTTAAAAGCGCAGTCCTTTGTTGGGTCAAACCATGTATCAATGGTAAAGTACTATATGCCAGTGGTTCTCAACCTGTGAGTCCCCAGATATTTTGGCCTTCAACTCTCAGAAATCCTCACAGCTGGCAAACTGACTGGGATTTCTGGGAGTTGAAGGCCAAAACATCTGGAGACCTACAGGTTGAGAAATACTGCTATATGCAAATATATGTTATCAGTAGGATTATGGGCCATCTTACTCCCAGGAGTACATAGGGAAAAAGAAACTCAACTGTTGTTGATGCGCTGGGGACTGGTGCTCTTATGCTAGTTTACTATAGAGCTGTAAGGTTGAATGATCTTTTTAATCTTAAGATGGGCATTTTAAGTTCATTCATAAAATGCCGCATCTGTTCAGTCAGAAGAAGTGGGAAGCAGCACCTATATATCTGTATAAAATATGGTACTATTCTAAAAATAGAATAGTATTCTATTCTTGTAACTCCGCCAACTGTATAAAATTGTATATATTTCTAAGATTACCTCCAAGCTTCAGTTTCACTCAATTGCTTCTATAGTTAAATAGACAGACAAGAATATTTCTATTGTTACTTTCCTGCTCTCAAAACTGGATTTCAAGGTGACTTACACAAACTAAAACAGAAAAATACAAAATCAAGACAAAAAGCAAGTAAAAAGAAAAATATTGTTGAAACATAATTAAAGAGATCTGTTTAATTGTTTATAATAATTGACAAGAAGTTTAATGTCATGTGGTTACTCTTATATAATAAAAATGTACATGACATAGAACACCATTTTGCCGCAAAGAAGAGGCGTGCCAACAATTCACATTATTCCTTTAGAACATTAAAGCTTTCCCAACCAGTCTTCCCCTGATTTTGCTTGAACCCTACTGGAAAGAAGCAGAAGACCAACAAAACCTGCTTGTTTTGTTATTATTTGCTAGACAGCATAAATTTTCATTGATTTAACAGCACATTGTAGAAAGAAAACAGCTCCTGTCTTTTTGTCTCTCTTCAGAGGAGAGCATTTGTGTTTCATTACAGTATACTCATTGTTGATAAATTTCAAAACTGTTGCCACGTAGCCCACTGAAATATTTTATCACAGCATCCTGCTTTCAGATCTGTCCTTAAAGATTTAAGGGTCTTGATAAGCCGTAATTGCACCATTAATTTGCCTCCACTCCAGTGCTGGATAAAAATGTAGCTGAATATCTGGACAACTTCCAAATCTGGGCAATGAAAACTATCTTTGGAATTCTCTTATTACAACCAATATGAAACTATAGCCTCATATACTATATACTCATTAGGAATAGTGTTGAGTGGTAAGTGAAACCGTCACTTGTGCGAGAAATGATATACTTGTTTATCAACATTTAAAAATATATGTCTATGTGGAATACATTTTTCATGCTGTAGGAGTATATTACCTTATTGCCTTCAAATTTATAAATAATACCACAGAAAGTAGCTGGCATACAGCTTTGTCCCTAAAGAGAAACAGACCTATGTTTCCAGAGAATGGGGTGCAAAAACTGCTGCAGCTAGAAGAGCTGTCTCTTGAACTGCTGTGGTTATATACTGACGATATTAGCTGAATTAACTGAGAATAATTTCTTTTTTAAAAAATTCTCATTGTAGACAAAAGACCATAGGATTAAAACAATGCCACTTTGGAATTGTGTAGTATTGTCAGACAAAGTGATCAAAAGAATGTTGGCACAAGGCTTGTAAAAAACAGACAGCCAAATCTCACAGGGAATTAAATCATATAATCTAGTGTATTGGGTCAGATTCATAAGATACCATTTGTTTCCTGTAAATTCATTAATTTAGCTGAGTAGCTCCACAGGCACAAAATATTAAATGCTAACAACAAGTACAAAAATAAACATTATTTGCAGATTTGATAGCCATGGTTTCACTCATTCTCCAAAAGATATTCCCTCCCAGAAGGTTGTGTGGGCCTCTCAAGGTCCTCTGGTGGTATTCTATGCTATGTTTTTGGCCCAGGTATATTATACGGTCAGTGTAACTTCATTATATGAATCTACACTGACCCTGCAATACACTTTCAAGCTACATTGTTTAGGAGTGTAGACAGATGGGGCCTATGATTCACAGTATCAAGTTTCCACAGGGGACTTAGAATGTATCCCCCGTGGATACGGGGGACATACTGTTTTTAAAGGAGAGCATGAAACATTCAATATATTGGACCAAGGTCCTTCTTCGAGCTGTGGATTCAAGGCAATATCCCCCAGAATTTTTCAATCTATTCAAAATATTGAAAAGCAGGTGGACAATTTGTCTTATTTCATGAGCTTTAAGAAATCAGTACACTAAACAAAAAACACTTTCCTAAAGTGACAGGATAATCCTTAATAATTATTAATATTAAACAGGAAAATAGGTGAATATACTACTGGGAGGCAAATTTCTATCTTTTCCCATGACATTCTGGCTTTTTCCTGAAAAAAAAATTAGCATTTAAGGGCAATGCAGCCCTTATAATTAGAACCATATTCTGACAAACCAGATGATCTTCTACTTTGTTACTAAAATCTTGTGTTAGTGAACAAAATAATGAATAAAAAATCTACATATTGCAATAATGGTTCTAATACAGATCCTGACCCAGCTAATATAAGTCTTCCAGGTGGTCTGTTTCCTGGCTTGTGGGTTGTACATGTTGGAAATAAACTTATATTCACTGGGGCTACGTTATCATTGATACAGGCCTATTTTTTTAAAAAAAAAATTAATTGCTAGAATAAATGAAGACTAAAACCATGCTTGTCCAGGGGCAAAGGAAAACACATGTCCACCAGATCGTTGGGATTACATAGGTACTTTTCAGAGTCATTACTCAAATTAATTGTGAAAACAATCTTCCTCTTCACATTCCTCTCCGCTTTTTATCAGACTATATGCAGGATTTAAAAATCACTACTAAAAATGTATGTGATCATCCTTTTTACCCCAGACATCAGGGTGGGAGAGGAAAGAAAAGCAATCTGGAAAAAAATGTTCAGAACACACTGATTTCCTGACTAAATTAAGAGCCATTCTAATCGAGGAAACATTCCTTCTTTCCTTGGCTTACCTCATCTATTAAAAGTCTGTTCTCGCATGTTATGAGAAGAAAGTCCAATGAGAGATAACCCTTTGGAAATGGAATTTCATTTTTTCCTAAGTTATGTTTAATATGTTTTAATGGTCTTAATTTGTGTTTATATGTCTACTGTTTTTAGTTAATTATGTTATGTATTGCTTTTTCCTTATGAATAATGTGGCATTGAATTATGCCAAACTGTAAGCCACTCTGAGGTGAGATAGTGTGAGATAGAAATATAGTAAATAAATACATAAATAAATATGTGAAAATAAAAATAACTTTGTGCCCAAAAGGTCTGCCTTTTATCACCACATTCTCTTTTTGATGAAAAATAGGGATTAACTTTTCTCCACATGTTTCCAAATCATCTTCAAATGTCACAGCTATGTGGTTTTAGGACTTACATATTTCATTTTTTTGCATAAATATGAACTTATTATGCACTCCCTGGCACAAGTACTTGTATTTACTTGAGTCTCATGTGCCATCGATCCTAATGCGCACAATAATTTTCAAAACCCTGAAACCAAAAAAAAAAAAATCTTCATTATAAACAATCAAGTTAGGACACCAAAACTTCTAGCAATGCAAAATAAAACCTTAGGGTGCATCTATCCTGTAGAATGAAAACATATTTAACTGCCTTGGTCCAATGCTATGGAATCATGGGTGCTGTAGTTTGACAAGGTCTTGAGTCTTCTCTGCAAAAAATACCTGTGCAGCACCAAACTACAAATCCCAGGATTGCATTGTATTGAGCACTGGCCATTAAATTAGAGATGACATCATTCAAAAAGGAACCCCAGGTGCAGCTCCTGAAGCACCTTCCCCTTTTGCTTTGGCTCAGCACTAAGATTACTAAATTATGCAAATCTAGTGCGCACCCTAATTTTGGCGAGGTGATTTAGCCAAAAAATGTGAGCGATAGATTCGAGTAAATATGGTATTACTGTCCAGAGAAAAGCAGCTGACTAGCTAGATCTAAGAATCAATTGAACTTTAAGTCAACTTTAATCCCACTCTATCGGTGATCCATAGCTTCAGCAAAAAGAAGCTCACCTTGCAGAGACAGGGTAAGATGCTTCCTTTACTCAGAATACAAGTCAGTAGTTCTTTAAGTGACGTTTAGTTATAGCTAGCACTTGTTGAAGAAACATTAACAACCTTAAATATGCAGATGATACCACTTTGATGGATGAAAGCAAGGAGGATCTGAGGAGCCTTCTAATCAAGGTGAAACAAAGTTCAAAAGCTGGGTTGCAGTTAAACATTAAAAAAAACAAAGATTATGGCAACCAGACTGATTTATAACTGACAAATAGAGGGAGAAAACATGGAGGTGGTGACAGACTTTGTATTTCAAGGTGCAAAGATTACTGCAGATTCAGACTACAGCCAGGAAATCAGAAGGCCCTTACTTCTTGGGATGAGAGCAATGTCCAATCTCAATAAAATGGTAAGGAGTAGAGACATCACATTGGCAACAAAGATCCGCATAGTAAAAGCAATGGTATTCCTCGTAGTAACCTATGGATGTGAGAACTGGACCATAGGGAAGGCTGAGCAAAGGAAGATAGATGTGTTTGAACTGTGGTGCTGGAAGAAAGTTCTGAGAGTGCTTTGGACCATGAGAAGATCCAACCAATCCATACTTCAGGAAATAAAACCCGACTGCTCATTGGAGGAAAGGATATTAGAAGCAAAGATTAAGTATTGTAGCCACATGATAAGAAGACAGGAAAGCTTAGACAAGACAATGATGCTGGGGAAAAGGGAAGGAAAAAGGAAGAAAGGGCGACAAAGAGCAAGATGGATGGATGGTATCCTTGAAGTGACTGGCTTGACCTTGAAGGAGCCGGGAGTGGTGATAGCTGACAGGGAGCTCTGGCATGGGCTGGTCCATGAGGTCACAAAGAGTCGTAAGCGACTGAACGAATGAAGAACAAAAGCACTTGTTGAATAAAGCCCAAATTATGATGGCAGTGGTAGAGCAGTAGTTCCCAACCTTTGCCAGCTGTTAGGGAGATGAAATTATGGGAGATGAAATCCAAAACACGTAGTGGACCAATGGTTGAGAACTACTGAATAAAGCAATGTGCAGAACTCAGACATTCCATTTTAAAAGAAGTAGAACAAAGATAAAACTATCTGAAACTTAGTCACATGTTATGCCATTTTCTTTTCTAGATAAGATATCCTCATTTATTAAAAAGACTAAATCAAAATCAGAAGATAAGGTACATGCCTGCCAATCCTTTTGCAAAAGGATGATGTTTCTTTCCTTGCATTTAAATACATAGGAATGTCCAAAGTGCGACACCCTCTGGTTAGTCATCATGGCTTCAAGGGAGAGTTCAGACTTGATTTGATCTAGGATCCATTTATTTATCCAATTTTAACAGTATTTGATCAAAAGCATTGCACGTCTAATAAAAGAATACAAGTGTACATACAAACACACTTGTACATATGTAGAAAAAGTCAAATGAACAAGTCTCCGGCACCTTCTGTAGTAATAGCTTTCAGAGAAATAGCCAAAATGTTTTTGCTATCCTTATCAACGATGGTCACAATCTGAAAATAGGCAGCACATTTTCACATAAGAGCTCTCATGCTGAAAAGGAGACAAAATCTGCCCCAGGAATCTCTTCTTGGAAGGTTGATATAAGTGAAAATAAAGTACATCATGTAAAATATCCTTTACTACATATACAAAGCATTAGGTTTCTTGAATGTCTCTATATCTACCATTCAATTATTTGTTTAGCAGTCCGTGGTACTGCTAGCACCACATTTGCAATCATTGAATTTTCTTCCGATCAGCTTTCTTCACTGTCCAGCCTTCACAATCAAACATAGAAATTGGAAATTTAATGCCATTAGGACAATCCAACATTTGGCCTACATCTGGTCTATACATAGGAAGAGAATACAGTGTTCCTTCAGTTATCGCGGGTGTTATGTTCCAGGACCACCCACGAAAAGTAAAAATCCACAAAGTAGGGACACTATACACACACACACATATATTTTGCTAGCTATAAGGAAGGGGCTATAAGGCTGTGGTTTACATACTGATTTGTATTTCCTCTCTGTCTTTTTTTGATTGGCTGCCTCTCTCCCAAGAGGGAGGATGAAACCTCCTTCCACACTCCATCATTGCCAGGAGACAAAAACCCATGAAACAAAGAGTCCATGAAAAGCGAACTGCGAAGTAGCAAGGGAACACTGTACATTAAATAACTTCACATTTTGATAGGATAGAATAAATGGTGATGATTGGATTGATGTTTGTCTTCTTTGTAGGTAGCCTGAAGCATGGCATCTGTTGACCTAGCATTCACAACTCCTTAATAATGTATTTAAGGGCCCTAACAATGTATTTTTTTAAAATAGTTTTATTGAAGTATTTAAAAATAACAGCAAAAGAGGGAGAATATTAAAAAGAAGATATCACAGTAGGAAAGGATAGAAAGACACCACCCCTCCCCCAAGTTCAAAAATAAAGAAAAAAGAAAAATCAAAATCATATATATATATATATATATATATATATATATATACACACACACACACACACACACACATACATACACATACACCAATAAAAATGAAAAAGTAAAAAAAGTAAAAAGGATTTTTTTTAAAAAAGTTGACTTCCATCTCTCCATCAGGTGTTGTATTCTCAATAATGTTCCCATTATTTCCACATTAAAATGTTCCTCTTATTTGCTTCTTTCTTTTTCATAATTTTCATAGAGGGTCCAATCAGTCCTCTTTATTGGATTCCCGGTATTCTTTTTCAGGAAAAAGGTTAGTTCATCCATCTCTCTTATTTCTCTAACTTTCCCTAACCATTCTTCAATGGTAGGGATACCATCCTAAGCTTTGCCAAAGATATTCTCGCCGCCGTTGTAATATAAGTAAATAATCTATCCTCATTTTCATCTAGTTGTAATTCTAAGTCCGTGAAACCTAATAGATAATATTCTGGTTTCTTTTTGAATACTCTCTTCAGGATTTTTTGTGTCTCTTCATGCACCATCAACCAATACTTCCCTATTTCTTTGCATGTCCACCACATATGGTAAAAAGTACCTATCTGTTGACAACCTTTCCAACACTTATCATTTCTTAGGAGTGGTATACCATCTGTGGAACATTTTTATCCAGTTTTCTTTTAAATCTGTTGCATAAACGTATTTTAGTTTTTTGTTCCACATCTGCTCCCACTCTCTACATTGAACAGGTCTTCTTATATTTTCTGCCCATTTTATCATACATGCTTTAACTTGTTCACACTCCGTTAGCCAGGTTAATAATGTATTATAAATGACTGAGATTACTTTTTTCTTCACCTTTAGGATCTTGTCCCAAATTGTTTCTTCCCAGGCAAAGCCTATCTTATTGTCTTGTTTAATATACTACTTCATTTGCAGGTAATGTAACCATGTCATATTCACATTTGTTTCTTTTATTTGCTGAAAGGATTTAATCTCAGTAGTGTTCCTCACTAGAATGTCTCTATATATTGGCCACACTCTCCAACCTAACAATCTTCTTTGATGTGCCTCCATTGGTGAGACCCATAATGGTGTTTTGTTATAAAAATATTTCTTATATTTCATCCAAACTCTTAATAGTGATGCTCTTACAAAATGGTTTCCACTTTTTTTTCTCGATCGTACCACGTGTAGGCATGCCATCCTATCCGTAAGTCGTGTCCTTCTAGGTTCAAGCCTTTTTCATTTTCTAATGTCATCCAATCTCTAATCCATAAGAGAGCACATGCCTCATGGTATATTTTCAGGTCAGGGAATCCTAATCTGCCTCTCGTTTTTTTATCAATTAAATTCAAGTACTTAATTGGAAAGGTCTTTTCCCTTTCCAAATAAATTTCAGTAATTCTTTCTTCCATTTTTTGAAATCTGTTTGATTTCTAATTATGGGTATATTTTGAAATAAGAACAATAATTTTGGTGAAACATTCATTTTTATAAGCAAGATCCTTCCTAATAAGGATAGTTTCAGGAAGTTCCATTTCTTCAAATGCTTCTGTATTTTATTCCAAGTCAACTCATAATTGTTCTTCAGAAGCTGGCTGTTTCTTGCTGTCAACTAGATCCCTAGGTATCTTATTTTCTTTACTATTTCCATTCCTGTGGTCTTTGCAATTTTCTCTTGTTTTTCTTTCCCTACATTCTTAGTTAGTATCTTAGTTTTTACTTTGTTCATTTTGAAGTCTGCCACTTTTCCATATTCTTGTATTTTCCCAATCCAACTCTGCAAGTTGTTTATTGGGTCTTCCACTATTCCCAAGATATCATCTGCGAAGGCTCTAATTTTGTATTCAGATTTCCCAATTTTCACCCCTTTGATATTCGTGTCTTCTCTTATTTTCATCATCAATTGTTCTAAAGCCATTATAAAAATTAAAGGGAATAACGGGCAACCTTGTCTTGTTCCTTTTGTGATCAAAAACTCCTCCGATAGTTGGCCGTTTATCCGAATTTTGGCTTTTTGCAGATCATAAATAGTGTTAATTGCATTCATGAATTTAGCCCCCATATCTAATTCCTGGATCAATATCTTAAAGAAGTCCCAATTCAAGTTGTCAAAAGCTTTTTCTGCATCAATTGATAACATGGCTACTTCTTTATGGTGATTCGCCTTGAAATATTCAATCAAATCTAAAGCTGTATGAATATTGTCTTTCATATATCTTCCCGGGAGGAACCCTGTTTGGTCCTCCCCTATCCATTCGTTCAAAAATTCCTTTAATCTCATCGCCAATATATTCGTAAATATTTTGTAATCCACATTTAATAGGGAAATCGGTCTATAATTCTTAATGTCCTCCAATGATGAACCTTCTTTATGTATCATTATAATCTCCGCTTGGTTCCAAGATTCTGGGATTCTTTGGTAAATTAGTGCTTCATTTAAGACTTTTTTTAACATTGGTTCTACAGTTTTCTTCATTGACTTGTAAAAACCTGCTGTAAATCCATCGGGGCCCAGGGCCTTATCTGCATCCATTTTGTTAATTGCTTTTTCTATTTCTTCTACAGTAATTTCTTTATTCAGTTTTTCCCTTACTTCTGAGATTTTTTGTAATTTCAATTGGCTTATATATTCTGTGATGTCGTCTTTCTTTATTCCGTCCTTCATATATAATTTGTTATAAAATTCCTTAAATTCGCCCATAATCTCCTTGTCTGACATAACAACTCTGTCTTCAGTGTTTATTTTTGTTATTTGTGCACTTTGCTTCTTCTTTCGTACTTGTCTTGCTAACCACTTCCCGGATCTATGTATTGAAATTCCACAAATGGAACTCCCTACTTCTTTTTCTTCTCAAAAAAGTCACTGCAGGAATCCTAATTTGAGCTAGGACTGTGAAAATTGATATTTTAAACTTTTTCTTCCAATAAGTTTATTCAACAAAAATAGACTCCTATTTCCAAGGTATTTTATTGTCATTGACAGAAAATTGGTATACTTTTGCCATTTTGATGAGCTCAATACCCAGGAATTGTTATATAATATAACCAAGTATTTGCTAATTAAATTATTTACGATTACTGTTTTGCACGAAAACAAGCTGTATTGTGTGAATAAAAATAGAGTTCTCTGGAAAAACTACTGCGTAGACTTTCAATCATTATGAATATAAACAGCACATTTTTAATAGTTCCAAAATCATTGTCTTTATATGCCCATAAAAAGGCTGTAGGGTGTTGAAAATAAAAGTTATTGTAATAAGAACTTTCAAGTTTATTTTTAAAACAAGAATTCAACAGTTAATTTTAAAAACAAGTGGGAAGAAGGGAGGAATGTTTTTAATATCATTTTTATTAGTGAATGGACAAAACAAACAAACAAACATATAATGACATCACACTCATCTTGGATAAAAAGTCATTGACATGACTATGAAAAATTATTTCTGTACAGCAAAAGTGGGTGAACATGATTAGAAGACAAAAGAAAAAAGAAAAAATAGAGATACAGATTAGGAATTAAGAAGGGAAGGATAAGGGGGAAAAGAAAAAAAGAGAAGAGAAGAGAGAAAAAGAAGAGGGAGAGAAAAAGAAAAATAATAATAATGATATTTTCCTTATTTAGATAGATAGATAGATAGATAGATAGATAGATAGATAGAGGAACAGTTAAACACTTATATTTCAGAGGGGAGGAATATTTGAAAGGGTTAAGATAAATTACTGTAAAATTGAGTTCAAAGTTGCAAAAGTAGTTTGTATTCTTTTATCTCAGCAAGTAAGAGAGGGAAGAGTAGGTTTTTCTCCTTCCAGTAGGCTCAGGTAAATGCAAACTGCTGCAGCCTCTTCTAGCTTGTATGTCCTTCATTGTTAATTAGCATTGCCATCTTGGAACTTCATTTGACCCATCTTCACAAGTGTCCTAGGATGTTTGCGGCACAGTGCATCTATAGAGCCCTATGCCTCCCATCACATGATGCGCACTCATCTCCGGCGGGCTCCATATATAAACTGTGCCGCAAACATCCTAGGACACTGTGTTCTGTAGGCATATTTTGAATTCCTTCTTGGCCATTGACATCCACTAGGTGACTTTGAGGAAATCACTTTAGAGGAAGGCAAAAGCAGACACCCCTCTGAACAAACTGTGCCAAGAAAATCCCAACATAGTTTCACCGTAGTTTATCCATAAATAGAAAGAACTTGAAGACATACAAAAGCAAAGCAAACTTTAAATGTAACTGAATAATAATGTGGGGTGATATCTTTAGCCCTTATACAGTTCAGTGAATTAAAATTTATTCCCATCATTTCTTGTTACTGCAGCTCCTATATGTGTGTGTGTGCGTGCGTGTTTGTGTGTTCACTGAACAATGTACACAGAGTTTTTAACCTGCTGTTATATAGTATTCTTGCACGTTGATGATGAGATAAACCATTTTGTAGATAGACTGTCCAGCTAGCTAGATAAGTGAAAATAGGGAGTGAACACAGGTTCATTTTAATGTCCCACATGTCTTTACATTAATGAACCATAGTTGTATTACACAGTATTATTACCAATTCTCATTGTAGATAATTTGCCTAGTTTTGTATTTATCTGAGTTCTTGCTCAGAATAAGCCACAATGGTCTAGTTCTGCTCATGGTAGATCCTTACTTTTGCATAGTAAAAATTAGATTTTTTTTCATATGCAAAGCATTTACCATCACTTAGCTCTTATGTAAGGGTGACATGGAATATTACATATTATTTCTGTGATAAATTTCTTGAAAGAGCAGAAAGTTGGGATATGCAGTCACAAGAGTGGCCAACTTCTCTTAGTCTTTCAAAGAACTTTCATTTTATCTTTGTACTGGTGTGATCTAAGATCTTGCTATCCATTTTTTGAATAGTCTTAATAACTTTTATGTTTGCTTTCAATTTTAGCTCCCAAACTTCATCAACACTACTCTCCCTCCACATGAGCAGGTGACAGCACAAGAAATTGACAGTTATTTCCGGCAGGAACTCATCTACAAGAGGAATGAAAGAATGGGGAAAAGAGTGATGGCTCTCTTAAGAGACAACAGTGACAAGAGTTTCTTCTTTGCCTTTGGAGCAGGTTGGTTCCTAAATACATTATTTTGTTGACTTTCTTAACCACACACAAAAATAGCTCTATTTTTTCCCTAAAACAATCACATTTTGAAATTCCACCTCACCATTGTCCATCTCCTCCCAAGTCCCAAAGTCCAGAACTGAGTTCTAACTTGTGCTGATTACCCTCTGGTCAAGTGGACATCAACTCGAGTTTGCGACCTTGAAATATGAATTCTATGTTCACTGCAGCATTTACCCTAGACCAGGGGTCCTCAAACATTTTAAACAGAGGGCCAGGTCACAGTCCCTCAAACTGTCGGAGGGCCGGATTATAAATTGAAAAAAACATGAATGAATTCCTGTGCACACTGCACATATCTTATTTGTACTGCAAAAGTCACTTAAAAACAATAGAATAATTAAAATGAAGAACAATTTTAACAACTATAAATTTATTAGTATTTCAATGGGAAGTGTGGTCCTGCTTTTGGCTGATGAGATAGGATTGTTGTTGTTGTGGTTGTTGTGTGCTTTTGGGTCATTACAGACTTAGGTTGACCCTGAGTGAGGGCCGGGTAAATCACCTTGGAGGGCCGCATCTGGCCCCCGGGCCTTAGTTTGAGGACCCCTACCCTAGACCATGGATTAATCATTGTCTCTCTGCCATAATGTTTGTACATCAATTGGAATGCTAGTGAGTTTGACTTACTTCATATAGCTACAGAGTTACTCTGAAGAGTGGTAATGACATTACTTTGTATGGGGATGTCATGAACATTACTAATACCTCACCCTTTATATTTGGACTCTAGAAAACCCAGTCAAATGTTTAAATGTTACCATCATTGCATTGGCATAATGCAAAAAAAAAAATTAAAAATACCATAAATGAAAAAAATATTTCCTACCTTATTTAATACACAAACCAATTTTATCTAAAACCAATGTTGTGAGTAGGATGTTGTGTGTTCTTTGTACTCTGCAAATGGTTTTGCATTGAACAGGATGTTTTCAGAACAAGGCATCTACATTTACTAACTTTCTGTGGGAAATCCAACTTGTGTGCATCTTCTCTTACAAGCCAGCCCAAGCATTGCAGTCACTGGTAGAAGCCCTTTCTCTCGTTCCCACCAGCCGTGCTTGGGATGAAGTTGGGACCAAGAGCAGGGCCTCCACTGATGACCGCAATGCTTGGGCTGGTTTGTAAGAGAAGATGCAATGGATCAAATAGCCTGGACCCAAGCCCCATATCGAGAGCGTTGCATGGCCAGATCTGGCATCTCGAAGTATGGGCACAGCTGTTGCACAAATTTTATGGTCATTTTAAATAGTGTCATCCTGAAAAGCCTCTTATGTCATGACAACAACCTAGCAAAGGGTTTGTATACTGTTTCAAATTATTATTGTGGTGTTTCAGAAGACAATGTAGCTCTCACACTATTTGGCTAGCATGTTGAACCCCAGGATTGAGTCTTTAAACCTAAGAGGCCTGGACTTAAGTGGACCTCTCTGAAATTAAAAGCTGCTCCCCATTGCTGTAACCATTTTGTTGCCAAGAGAAACAAGTGTTATCTCTCCTTTCCTGTAGGCTGTAAGTAGTACACAATTCTGTTCAGCCTTCCTATGGTGTCTTAAGAGGGAATGCATTAGGCACTACTTGTAATAGTGTTTGCTTCATAACAAGACCGTTGCCTGCCTATGCACTAATTTGCAGCAGACATATATGAAGCACAGTGTTGTGAAACGTATCCCATTAGCTTAAAGTGGATTCAGGTTCAAGTCTAGAAATGCGCCTTTTGTTAACTTTGTTGCCAAGGAGGGATTTGGAATGCCATACTCAAACAGGATCCAGAATTTCACAGCTGGCAAGTATGTTTTCATTGAAGTGAAGCAAAATGAGCAATCTTGTGTTTAGAATATTGACAGAAAATTGGACTCAAATTCAGCCGTTTAGACTTTTCATTTTGAGGAGACCTTACAATGAACTCCAACAAAAAGAGGGGAACAAGCAGGGAAAGTGGGAGAGGGGAGGATATTTTGAAACAACGTATGTACTGCATGTGGGAATACACACTAGTCCCCTGTATGTATTCTGGCCTCAGTCCAGTACTGGAGTTTCCAATTTATTATATGCCTCCCATAGAGCCAACATGTTTCTACAATAGGTACAAGCCTACTTCATGCATATCCACTTAAGAGTGTCAGATTTCTGCGATCTGCTCTGCCCTGGGAGAATGAGATGATCGCAAACAGTTGGAGTGATTCCCCCTCCTCCTTCCCAAACTCAAAACAGATGCTGTTTATTGAGCAGCATCATTTCAATAAAGTGTGGAAAAGAAAGCTGTGCAAAAAGTTTGTTCTTCTTTGGTCACAGCTAATGTAAGCCATGTTGTAAAGAAAACAAATGGTAATTCTATCATCTTTTTATTGCCAGGGTATGGCATGAAAGACAAAAGGGACCCAGTGGTATGGGATCACTGATTTATCAGTCAAACAGGCTGTCTAAGTCTCTACAGTTGCCAACATTTCGTACTTCAGTCAGTGAAACAGCAGGAACACCATCCTTTTAATTGTGGGGTTGTTTCAAAACATTAATAATTAACAGCTGTCAAGATGGGAGGTTTGTGAGCAAGACATAAACCTTAAAGTGGTTTTGTAACACATCAATAACATGTTGTTGGATTATGGTTGTATCTGCCTTTTGGGTTATTGCAATAGGCTTTAAAGAGAGGAAATACGTTTAAGGTGTATATGAACTCTGGAAAGAATCAAGCTCAGTACTCTATTTTTGGTCACTGTTTTTCAAGGACAAATTCTGAAAAACAAATTTCTTATGAAATTTGAATGTAATCCTTGTTTCAATAAGCCTTTTGAGGTTACATCTACAATTGCATCTTCCAAATGCAGTGATAGTTTTTTAAAAAATGCATTCATTCTGGAGTGAAATGTCTATAGAAAATTTACATTTATGATCCTTTGTAGCTCTCCTTTGTTTAAATGTTAGGAGCACTCATATATTTCTGCTCGAAAGAAATAAACTTAATGTAAAGAAATTACCTTTCTTTTGTGGAATTAATTTCTTGTGGAAAAAGAAGTGACCCAAACCATCCATAAATGTCATTGTGCAAAGCATGATTTTAAGCTGATTTTTTCAGCTTAAAAAGTGTAATATCACAGTCACAGATATTGTTATTCTGAAGGCATTTCATGGCATTCTATGAACTCTGTAATTCAACCTATATTTCTCTAGTGTTGTGACAGAATTTAGTTGAATTGGGGTGGATTGATGTGGAGGTAGCCAACTCCTCTGTATTAAGTTCTTGTTGTGTGCTTTTATATTGTTTCTGATTTATGGTGATACTAAGATGAACCTATCACAAGGTTTTCTGGCAAGATTTGCTTCTCTGAGGTTGAGAGAATTTACTTGCCCAAGGTTACTCAATGCATTACTCAAGGCCAATTGGGGATTCGAACCCTGGTTTCCAGAGCTGTAATCCAACTGCACCACACTGGTTATCTCCCTGTAATTAAATAGCATATCAAAACTGCCAGCTTTCATTGCCTTCAAACCAGCTTATACACATTTTAATGTTGCAGTAGTGAACTTTGTTGTAACACAGATAGCTGCTGTAGTTACTGACAGGACCAAAAGTTGCAGACAATGTAAGTCTTGGCCAAATGAAGTCTCAACTGACCATAAGTTTTGGCAAGACTGCAACTTCAAAAATAGCAACTTCTTAATTAGTTATAATTTCTAATTAGCAGCACTGGAGCTCCAGAGATTGCAATCCTTAACAGGATCATTCCTCTCGCTCTTTTTGGCCTGTCAGGGATTCCCACCTAGGATTTTATTCTGAAACTGCAAGTGTGTAAAGACCAGTAGAACTGATAGCATTGCGAATTGCATTCTGAAATTAAATCCTAGAGAGGACTCCTATAACTTTAACTACTTAACAGATCTTGGAGCTTGATAAAGTATAATAAAACTCCATGGGATAAAGATACCTGTCCTCTTTCACTTTTGTCTGCATGTTCCTTCAATGTAGCTATTGCCTTACTGGTGGAAAGCAAAGAGACAGGGCACAGGAACATAACACTATTCTTGTCATTGGGCATTCCTCTGAGTACGGCTCCAAGGTCTTAGCAGTTTTATTTCTTCCATATAGGAGTCTCCTACTACCATAGTATGTCAACAGAAAATTCATTCCTTTATCTCTCTCTTTTGCCTCTGAATCAACAATCTTGGAGAACCAGATAGCATTGCCAGTTTAGATTAGATTTTGTAATATAATTGTTTTCCTTCATGAAATAAGCTATAACTGAAGATGTAAAAAAAGATTGGCTAAGTAGGATTTTGCAGCAGAGGTCAGTGGGTGCAATATAGGTCTTACCAGTCACTCATCACTTGGAATGATAGTGGCTGGAGCAACAAGGTGATGATCAGAGAATGGGAGATAATTATCCCTCTCTCGTCTCCCTCTCTCTTTTCATTTTTGATATTTTTTGTATACAAGTGACTAGCATAAGCAAAAATTACATTGTAACATTCTAACAAATCATTTCCCTCTCACTCATGAACCCAGCACCCATGACCCCTCCTTCACCAATCTAGTACCCTGGCTGATGTCATTCCAGATGACAAAAAACTGACAGGAACCATGTTGTGTCCACTTGCAACCATGACAGTGAGAATGGGAGGGAATGGTAAAGGTGGTCATTGGACAGTCGGTGCTTTCTCCCACCTTTGCAGCTCCTAGGAGGGTTGGCGGTCTATGTAGAACAACCCTCTCTATAGATACTCAGGCAACAGACTTTAGTCTGCACCTTAAATGGGCTATCCAAGATAATAAATCAATTACACAGATAGGTTTCAGCACCTTAGCTAGTTCCTTTGAAATTCTGGCTGAAACTTGAAATGCCTTCACCACTTTGTTGGCATTGAAGTCCCAAGCCTCCCCTGTCTCTACCCGTGCTTTCACTTCTCTAATCTTCAAGGAGGGGCATGATCCTCCAGTTGATCATAAATTTGCTGCTGAAAATCCCAGGAATAAAAACCACACAAAACCAACTAACACAAAGTTCCTCAAAGTAGACAAGAGCAAAGCAGACAGCAATCTCCCAAAGCACTGAGGCTTCCCCTTGAAGCCCTAAAGCCCTGAACTCTCAGGCTAGTGCTCTCTCTGGCACTAGCATTCCCTTTAGTTCTAGGTCTTAACTGAACACACTGCTCTTAAGTGAAACTGGGCCAACTGATGGCTCTTGATTCAAAATGCTCTTAAGTTGGGAAGCTCCTAAGTAAAGGTTCTACTGTACTTTATATTAGTATATTCATTCATGTGCAGCTAAAAATTGCACATACATTATTTCCATAACCTTTGTACTTCTCTGCAAACATACTAGCATTATTTCATTCATGGTACAGATGGAAAGTTGAGGCTGGGAGAATATCGACTTTTGTAAGACCATCTTTTGTGTTTTTAGCAGTTAGATTTAAATTCAGCTTTCCATTCTACCCACTATGCTAAAATATCAAATTGTGGTTTGGTATCTTCTTCTGTTGTTTCACCTTGAATAATCCCAGATGCATGTACATTTTTTAAATTTTCCAGTCAGCTACAATGCAAACATTATTGAACTTCCATATTCTCTTCTGAAATGCCTGTATTCCCCAAAGCCATGTATTACATGATTGCGGTGCTAAACCGTCATTACAGCTGAGCTCGGATTTCATTTATTGGAAACCCATAGGGTTGCTTTCCAAAACCAAACTCTGCACTGAAGTATACCACACTCTCATGTTCACATAAAATTGAAAAGTTTCCAGAAATATCAACAAGACTGAGTCAGGATCTGGAAATCATGGCATATGGCAACAGATATGTGATTGGATCTGGGCTTTGTTATGAGCAAAGAGGGCACATATGAATATATTGGACTGCTCAGCCAGTTGGAAACTGTTCTGTATCTCAGTTAGATTAAAGTACTTGGAAGATAATTTAGGCCCACTAAATCCAATCAGATTGGATAGGCTGTGAGTTTATCTAAGGGCTTTTGCAGATATTATTTTACTAGAGAAGCAGGATAAAGAAATTTTATCTTTTCTGCCTACCCTCATATTTTAATTGGAAAGGGGAAAAGATAAGATCAGCATGTTTTGGTAATTTCTCCTAAGTTTGCTTCATTATGCTTGCTTCTTAACATCCATGCTGTAATGCTGCAATATCAACATTCAGTTGGCACACCATCTTTCTGTTCAACACATTGTGTTAAGGATGCTCCAAGTTCAGTGAAACTTCAAAACGCTAAGGATTATAGCTGTACAATAACAGGCATTCACAGAAATAGTCAGTAGTCCGCTTTGACTTTAAAAGATGGAATGAAGTAGGCTGTGCCCATGAAAGCTAAATCTAGACATTTCTGCATCACAGTTAGTTTCAAAAATAGATGTATTATGGGTATCTATGTGTTATTATTCATGCTTCTCCACTATTTTGGAGCTGAATAGTTGTTAGTGTCAGAGTTTGGGGGGGGGGGGTTGGTTAACTACCATCAAATCAACTTCAGCTTGTGACAATCTGATGAATAAGATATCTCCAAGTCACCCTGCCATCAACAGCCCTGCTCAGGTCTTTCAGACTCAGAACCATGGATTCCTTAATCTACTTTATCCATTTGACATGCAGTTTCCTTCTTTTCTCTCTGCCTTCTACTTTACCAAGCATTATAGTCTTTCCTAGTGAGTTCTGTCTTCTCACGATATGGTCAAAATACAAGAATCTCAATTTAGTTATCTTGCCATCTAGGGAGATTTCTTGTTGGATTTGCTCTAGGATTAATTTTTTCTCCAGCACCATATTTCAAATGAGTTGATTTGTCAATAGTGGACCTCAACTCTAAGAAATCAAGATGTGGAACCCATAACTCAAGCTGTCATGCAACTGAAACTGCATTTCACTCTACCAGGTGTTAACCAGTATGATCTGCATAAAAGGGTAGAGTTGGAAACAGTTGGATAGGGCCTCAGTGGCCCAATAATTTAGCAGTCTGTTTTTATTCAGTGCACCTATGAAATATTCAACTGTATAGTGGAATATGGTAGTATTGTCATTCCTTGGTCTTAAAAGAGAATTTTTAAAAATTTGCAAATAATCTCTAGATGTAGAATGTAGCTGTAAGGGATAGGATGTTGGTCATTTAGCTTTGTTTACGGCCCTGCCCACTGTTCTTCTATCCACAAATAACATAGTAAAGACATGGAGTAGAAAAATGAAACATTGGCTCTGGTCTTGCCTCCAAATTTGTGTGCCCATCCAAAGTTGTATGCCCATCTATATGTTATAGAAAAGAGGGTGAGGTATCTGATCAACCAGTTATATATGTTATAGAAAAGTGTTGTAGTTCACCGTGTTGCTCGAGTTGCTACTCCTAGTAGCAGGGAGAACGGGTCTACTTTAGAGTCAGAGGGAGAACAGCAGCGTCAGCACATTAGAGAAATCATTATTGCTCCAAGCGATACTGACACATTCCCAGGTTTCTCCGATTGTGAGATGGGGGATGGGGAAGTGAGCAGAGTTGTAAAGAGGGCTGCTCGTGAGCCAGAGTCTGAAGGGGAATTACAAGGGAAACGTATTCGGGAGATACTTTGTGCACCAACAGAGGATGAATATTTCCTTGGGTTTGAAAGGAGTTCTCGGACTGGAAGTGATATGGAAGAAGAGGAGGAGTTAGATTGGACCCGTGTACAAAACATAAGGGATATCTGTAACCAGCCCACCTCTAGTGAGGAATTTGAGGGGTTCACTGGGAATTGGCAGCCAGGGGACTCTTGGTAGGATCTGAACCCTGATAATCGTTGGCAGAGGTGGAGGGATGGGCATTCAGCTGCAGGTTTGGGAGCAGCTGAGAGTGATGACGAGAGGGTGGGGAGCTCATCAAGCTCTGAGGAAGAACTTTGAGATAAAAGTGGGTTCAGTTTGGACTACAAGTCGCAGAAGGCAAAGTGTCTTCATGGGACATAATTCTTTGTACCTGCCAACTTTCCACCTTGGGTCCTGGGTATAGCTTTGTGTGTTCCTGTGCTCCTGTTTCCTCAGTGACTCCAGTGTTCCAGCCTTGCTTCTCAACGGAATTGACTACGGACCGGTTTGACTTCGCTTTTGGACTTCTGGACCTTGTTTGCTAATATCTTTGTGACTTTATCAACTTTGAGTTTTGAAACTATGCTTTTCCAGCTTCAGAGACTGTGCTTTTGTCCTATTTTGATTTTTTAAGCAATTCGCTTCATCTTTGGTTTAATCTGGATTATTAGGCAGCACTATAATCCGGATTATATTTTCGTTACTCCTATTGACTGTATTTTGGTGCCAAATTGCTCCAGCGGGCCTTAGCACTGAAGTTAAGTGCTTTGTAGGTCCCTTTGTTTGCAATAAAGCTGTGTTTGAACCTTTTATCTGTGTCTGGCGTTGTTTAAGGCTTCTGGGTCCTGACAGAAAAGAGGGTGTTCTTTAGCCTTATATTTCAGCTATTTGCATTTAACGAACAAGACTTGTGTTTCTTGGTATGCTGTATTAGTCTATAAATACTGTTATTTCCCAAGAGTTGTAGGCATTCATTCTACTTTGCACCCCTGGTAGCAAAACACTTGTAAACAATGAACTAAAATAAGGAGACTTTAAAAGTATTGCCATTATGAAACTTGTGTGAAACATTTAAACTTGGTAGTAGGCCTATTAAGTATTACATTATATAAATTGTGTTCTATTGCATGACTGTGTGTTTATAGAAATTGGGTTGTGTGCTGACATCATTTGGAATATTTTTAGAGCACAATTCCTGGGTGTCTGCACTTAATATGTGTGGTCTTTTGAAACACAATTGTTCTTCCAGGGCTTTAGGCTAGATTATTATTCTGTGTGGATTAAATAAATAGATTTACTCGACACTGTTTAAATCAGGGTTGGGCTTTGTTGGAAAGCTTCACCTTTGTGAACCTAAGTGATTGATTGACAATACATTATACCAGTCAAACTTGTAAGAGCTAAAATGAACAGGGATTTTCTGAACTGCTGTCTCCAGCTGAGAAATAGCTAAGCAGCCAGGAGCCCATATCCCATTAAAAAGAGTTAATATTTTGGCAACAAAGAATACACACATGAAAGCAGTGTTTAAGAAAAAAAGTCTTCTGGTTTATTTCATTTTTATGGTCAAATCATTTGAACGTAACACATAACAGAATGTATGCACAGTACTCTTAATTTGGACTTGATTTTTCTTAAAGATGTTTGACTTGTTTGTATTTATTTCAACATTGCCTTTTATTTAAAAGCAATCTTGGCCACTTTTGGACTTGGTGGTTTTATTTATCATCTCTGAAATTTTGACCTAGTTCTGGGACATGTTTGTTAGCAGTTTTATTATCATGGGAGGAAATCATATTGAGCTAAGAAATAGAAGAATGTGTTCCTAAGGTCACTGACTAACCAGATGTCACATAAATAGGACTTAAATTTCAGAGATGGGCCTGCTGTTTCAGTGCTATATATCCAACAGTCCAAGAAATAGCAATTCCATTTTCATGTTTCTTCCTCTTATCATTTAATTCACCCAATCCATTCAATTGAGGAAACAAACCTTTATTCTAACAAATGCCACACATTATAGAAACCTAATCTAATCAGCACTAACGGGTGTTGATCTGTGAAGTAAGGAAAGAATGGAAGTGGGCACACAGCAAGATGGTGTTGATAGTACTAGTCATTAAATGATTTGAGGCTATAAAATGGCAACACCATTTTTGTTATATGAAAAATCTTGAAGGTTTCATTTCAGTTATAGCACTTTTAAGGCAGTAATCACAGATGAACATATTTTCATTATAGTTACGTAAGTCGGAGACATGCTGTCCTTAACAAACAGTCAGGAGGTCAACCATGTGCATACTATTCTTTATGTGATTGCCCATATATATAGTAGGGCTGGTTAAACCTCATAAACTGAATCCACTTTCTGGATAGGCTATACCCCATTTCCCATGTCAGTGTTAACTGATGCTTCCTCAGTTATATCAATCCCATTCTATATTCTTTCAATCCCTAGCAACCTGCAACTTTGCTAGATCATGCTATTTAATTAATTAATTAATTAATTAATTGAAATGTGACTTTAAGATTGATTTAAACAAATATTGTTGTCTTCCCGACATATCATCAGTTGTGCAAGAATTCTTCCAGGGGAATCCCATACATCATTATCTATGGAAGGCTCATCCTGGCAAATCACAACATTAAGGAGGCAAAATAGCCCTGAAAAGGTTAGTTGATTGACTGTACTTAAGGCAATCTGAAGCAAGGAATGGTGCCAAGTTTCAGAAAGTACAATATTGTCTAAAAGCATACACAGAATTTGGCCTGAAACAGAATGGATGAAGACAAACTCATTTAGTCAATAATTGGGAGACAAGAAAAAATAGAGTAATTCTGTAAATTCTGATGAACAATGCAGGTAATTGTACTGAATTACAATGACTGTGGCTGGGAAATACAATGAATTCATGTATAACCATCTCTAGTGATACTAATTATAGAACTGGATTACAATGAAGATGTTTTGGATGATTGAGATCAAAAAAGAGATTGTACTGCACTGGGATTAGTGGGCAGAATATTTACTTTGTGTTCAGGCATAACTTCTTTCACAGGCTCTATATTCTTTTGTCCAATTTTTAACCATTTTTTATTCTTTGCTGAAAGATACTAGCTTTGGAAGAAATTAATCATGCAGAACTACTTGGTTTAAAAACAACAACAGGATGAGAACAGTGGAAATTCCATGTCATTGTTAGCTATATTAAATGCCTGCTTACAATGCAATGGGAGTTTCAAGACTGCCTTTCAGCACAGGGTAAAAGCACCATCATATGTGAGCATCTCATTCTGCTGGCATACTTACAGACATTGTGGATGCAAACAACCAATTAGGTGATTAGTCTTCACAATGTGGATGTCATTGTAAATGCAAATTAGGCATGAAATCATTCACACATTTTTGAAGGAGGTACTGGACTTCAGGGTACTTGAGTTTTGTTTTTGGAATGCTACTGTCCTTTTGAACCATCATTTTTCTGTACTTCCAACACAAGGGGGGAAAGGAAGGGGAAAATGAAAATGATTGTGTGTTGGGGCAATTATGTTGAAAGACTCTGCCTCCAGAGACAATTTCCATTTTTCTCACTTCTGACATAACCACTTCAGGTAATCAAAATATTGGGTGGGCGATGAGGATGTTGGCAACCATGGGATGAACCTGGCAAACCTACAAAAGAAAGAAAGAATTAGCATTTCACAACTGCTAGGAAACCATTTGATTGTGCTTGTTTAGGAAACTTGTAAAGTATATTTTCTGAAACATCTATTTTATTTTATTTTAAAGTGGAATAACAATAGACAAAGCGATGTAAATTTGGGGAAATATAAGGAATCAGTGAATATCCATGAATGAGAAAGTATGCATATATTGTAAAATGTTTGTTAATATTTTCGGAATGGAAAATATCACCCCACTGAAATGTTATTGTACCAGCTAGTTTAACCTTAACCTCATGTCCAGAGTTGGACACGACTAGACTTAATGTCAAATAATAAAGCCTGCAAAACTAAAAAATAGTTGATTCAAACCTTGATTCCAGTCTGTCACTTTGTAATGCTTGAATGAGCTCTAGTCCAATTGACTTCTGTGATGTTTGTCATTCAGATCAAATTTCTTTGTATTTTCTACAGCTTCCTCAGCCTGCCTGCCTGCTTGTGTGCATATGTGTGTGTGCACATGCACACATAAGGGGGGGGGGGGGGTAAAATTTCAATGTTAATTCATTGCCTTGGTTATTTAAATTCTTTGAAGGTCATGGGCTGATGAGAACAGGCAGGCCTTTCCCCTGTAGCCTTGGAAACAGCACTGAATAATCTTATACTGCTGTCTCTATTTTGAAAGTCTACAGTAAATGCAGTGCTCTCTAGCTTCCAAGAGATACTTTTAACACTAAAGAAATGATTTAAAAAATAAACATGGAAATAGCTTTAAATCACAGATCATTTTGCATTACCTTAAGTTTGTTAAAAAAAAATGGTTTCATTTTTTAGATTATAAAGAAGTTTTACCTGAAATTTCCTTGGGTCCCTTACATGGGGCCCTTACACTCTACACCAGAGTTTCTCAAATTGTGCTCCTCCAGATGTTTTGTACTTCAGATCCCACAATTCCTAACATCTGACAAGCTGGCTGGGATTTTTGGGAGCTGAAGTCCAAAACACCTGGAGAAGCACACTTTCAGAAACACTGCTCTACACTATTAGAGCACTGTGATTCTCTGTGTAATGATCATGCCTGCATGCTGTGCAGTCCTCGGATTTGTAGTTTGAGAAGACAATAAAGCTCTCTGACAGAAAATACTTCTTGCTAAACTATCAATCTTCCCCTAGAACTTCATAGGATGTTGACATGACAGTTAGAGGCTTATCTCTAACTGACATTGAATTCTTGCTGGCTTTTGTGAGCTGCCTTGAGTCCCCTGTGAAAGGTGTGTGAAAGGGGGGGGGGGTATAAATCAGGTAAATAAATAAAATAATTATCTCTATCCATTTCATTCTGGCTGGTTATAGGACAGAGACAAGTTTGGTGGATGATCATTGCAAGGAATTGGACATGGCAAGTGCATCTCTGTTGGATCTTCTGGATCTCTGAGATGCTTTAAATACCATTGATTCCAGTATCCTTCTGAGCTGAAGCTCTGTAATGAGATCTAGGGGTCCTGTCATGCAGTGATTCAAATCTGTTCCCGAGGGGAAAATTCAGATAGTAGTGCTGGAAGATTCTAATTCAATGACCTGGTGGTTGAAAGAGGTCATCCAGAGTCTGATGACAGCCAAATCTACCTTTCCTTCTTATCTGAGCCAAAGGACACGGTCATAGTACTGTGTCAATGTCTGCTGTCAGAAATAGACTGGATGAAATTGAAATTTAATCTGAACAAGCCAGAAGTGCTCCTTGTCATTCAAAAGGCAGGTTGGGGGGGAAAAAATGGTCATGTCAGGAGCGACTTGAGAAACTGCAAGTCGCTTCTGGTGTGAGAGAATTGGCCGTCTGCAAGGACATTGCCCAAGGGACGCCCGGATGATTTGATGTTTTTATCATCCTTGCGGGAGGCTTCTCTTATGTCCACGCATGAAGAGCTGGAGCTGATAGAGGGGGCTCATCCGCCTCTCCCCGGATTCGAACCTGCTACCTGTTGGTCTTCAGTCCTGCCGGCACAGGGGTTTAACCCACTGCACCACCGGGGGCTCCTGGGGTTGGGGAATAGGGACTTTGCATTGTTGGATAGGGTTGCACTCCCCTTGAACTGTCAGGCCTGCAGGTTGCATATTCTCATGGACTCAAATCTCAACCTGGATGCCTAGGTTTCATTCTCCTTCTGCACTGCCCTATAGCCCAGGATATGATCCTAGATTATCTTCTTAACCCACATGATCTGGCAGTGGAGACTTATATAATTCAGTTCAAACCAGATAAAATGGGATCGAATCTTGGGATGTAAGGACAGTGTAGAAGGGGCCTCTCAGTCTCCAGGGGTGCATTTTCCTAGCTAAAATGAATCTTCCAGCTGTGAAATGTTAAATTGATTGTCCCTGGTTAATATCATGGGGCTCATGCTAAGAACCTCGTTACACTAGAGCATGGATCCACTTTAAATCCAGTTTCCACCTCCTGAAGAATTATGTTGCTTGTAGTTTAATGAGGGCCCTTTAAACTGCTCAACCAGAGAGATTCTGGGCCTCACTAAACTACAACCACCAGAATTCTGCAGGAGGCAGAAACTGGATTTAAAGTGGATCCATGGTCTAGTGCAGAGTTTCTCAAACTCTGCTCCTCCAGATGTTTTGGATGTCATCTCTTACAATTCCTAACAACAGATAAGCTGGCTGGGATTTCTGGGAGCTGAAGTACAAAACACCTGGAAGAGCACAGTTTGAGAAATACTGCCCTAGTGTGATGAGGCTGTAGGAGAAAGGTGGCATACTAACTACCCAACTAACTAATGCATTGAATAAAATAATACCATAATTGTGTAGTATGAAAAGGGCCATGGTAAACAAACACATTTGATAGTGAATTCACATGCTCATCACTAAATACTACAAAGCCTAAATCCTCTAAAGACACTACCTAGATCCTTAACCTGCTCCTCAGAGGGTTTGGCTTCCTGACCTTTTACCATTTTCATCACCTTTCTATGGATGTTTTCCATCAGACAACTGAAGAATATCAGGACCAATATGCATGAAATGTGTGAGTGAGATCTCACATGATGTTAGAATGGAAAACTGTCAGTGAATACAACATGCTATAAATATGCTATATTTCAGAGGAACTGTCAAACTGTCCCTGTTATTCCTTACATAAAAAAGCCGTAAACAAAAATCCTGAGGTCACCAGAAGTCAACACATACATATAATCAGCAAATTGTCTGGTTGTAGATTTAGCCATAGAATCAAGGCTTGGTTGATTTTAAAAAAGAGTTCAAATCCTGTTTTGGATGTAGGGGGTACTGGTGGTTCGATTCTAAAGTCACTTCTTTAAAAAAAAATCTAAACTTAACGAGACTTTGGAATAGTGTCGTTAATGGCAGACATGCATGTGCGGTAGGAAAAAACGGCACTGGCATTGGGGAAACGTCAGGGTCTCTTCCACTCAGGCCACTCCCAACCGAGGGGCTCTTCCACTCCAGGCCTGCCTTGGCTGTCAATGCGGAAGAGGAAGAGGATGAGGTGATACACTCCCCGGGACAGCTGCATCACCTCCTTCTCCTCCTCCTGTCACGTAATTCAGATTATCAAAGTAAAGGTAAAGGTTTCCCCTTGACATTCAGTCTAGTCATGTCAGACTCTGGAGAGTGATGTTCATCTCCATTTCTAAGCCAAAGAGCCGGCGTTGTTGATAGACACCTCCAAGGTCATGTCATCAGCATGACTATATGAAGCGCCATTACTTTCCCGCCGAAGCAGTACCTATTGATGTACTCACATTTGCATGTTTTCAAACTGCTAGGTTGGCAGAAGCTGAGGCTAACAGCAATAGATCACCCCACTCACTGGATTCAAACTGTGAAGCTTTCAGTCAGCAAGTTCATCAGCTCAGTAGTTTAACCCACTGCATCACCGGGAGCTTCATGTCAAAGTAGATAATCCACATTATTTGCTTTGAACTAGATTATATGAGTACACTGTCTCATAGAAGCATGGAATCATAGAGTTGGAAGAGACCTCTTGGGCCATCCAGTCCAACCCCCTGCCAAGAAGTAGGAAAATTGCATTCAAAGCACCCCCGACAGATGGCCATCCAGCCTCTGTTTAAAAGCTTCCAAAGAAGGAGCCTCCACCATATAACCCAGTTCAAAGCAGATAATCTGGATTTTATATGGCAGTGTAAAATGGGCCATAATTAACACACCAGCAGAGATGCCCAACAGAGCCCAGGATCTATGAAAATCGCTGTCTGCAAGCCTCTTTCCTTTCATTACAATTATTTTCACTTCTCTCTCTCTCTCTCTCTCTCTCTCTCTCTCTCTCTCTCTCTCTCTCTCTCTCTCTCTCTCTGTGTATATATATATATATATATATATATATATATATATATATATCCTAGAAAACTCAAGTTGCCAAGTGAGTTTCCAAGGACATATGTACTCCTCCCCCCCTTTTATATATAGGGGGGGGGGGTTGTATATCCTACAAAACTCACCTGGCCACATCAGAGGAGGAGGAGGCAACACAGCTGTCTGGTGAATGTATCGTCTCCTCCTCTTCCGCATTAGACAAAGACTACTCGGCCATTTTGGCTAATGAGCAGCAAGGCAGTGTGGGAAATGTAGTTTAACAGCAGGGCCTTTTGTAATCTCTACCATTGGGGGCCTGCCCTTCACAAACTACAACAATGGCTGTGCCCACCTCATTCCTCCCTTGCATCACCCGAGGAGGGGAAGCATGAGATTTTAAAACTGTTAGGCTTTACAAAAGTTGCTTAATGGTTGTGAAAATTACAAGAACCTTGGGAGACATCCAAACATTATGGAATATTTAACCAAAAAAAGGGTAAGTGATAAGTGGATTTGCCCTTCCCACTTTTCCTGCATGGTTCAAAATTGCTTCAGAAGCCAAAATTCAGTAGGTTTTTAGAACTTTTGGGTTTTTCCTAACTGAACCTATCAAACTCTAATAGGATCTTGTCACATGTGCTGCCACTGGTATGATGGGACCCCTGTCCCATCATACAGGGAAAACCCTCAATAAGTCGGCTCAACACATCTTTCCTCATGGAAAAACGGGAAGCACTGCTGGCTTCTTTTCAGGGTTTTTTTTTTCCAGTTCCGCTACGGAGCGGCCCCGGAAGTACTTGTAATGAATGTGATGGGAGTTGTCAGGTTCTGTGGAGAACTTGAAAAACCTACTTCCTACCACTGAAAAGAAACCTGTGTGAAGAGGTCCATAGTGTAATAAGACCAATTTAAGTTACATTAATTATATAGTCACAATGGGTTGTTCAAAATATGATGAGTAAATCTGGAATCAATTCTAACAGCGTAAACATTTAAATTGTTTAGCCTTATGCAACCCAGTTAACTCCAGATGTTTTACTACAAGTTACAACCGCTCCATCCAGCTGTCCACTGATTGGTGATGATGGGATTTGTACTGAACCATCTGGGTGAGTTTGGGAAGGTTGCTTTAGATTTTTAAATAAATCCTGGAATTAATCTAGGGCAGATTCTAGGGAATACATAACAGCCAATCAGTATATTAAATGTGTAGGTGTAGTACTGGAAAATTTAACAATGCTGTATCTCTATAGCACAGTAATCAAATTCACAATGTAGCAGCTGAATAACTTTTTCCTCACATAGTGTCTAGCATAAAAAAAGGAACAAGCTTAATCTTAGTGTATAAAAGTGGGTTTACTTTAAATTTCTTGAACAGAGTCAAATATGTGGTCCAATAGAAAAAAGACAGAAAGAATATTTGAATGGCTGCATGTTAGAGTGAGATAGGAAGAGTGGGTGTGGAAAAACAAACAAATCTAAAGTTGCCGAAATGCAAACAAGAAATTATTGAGCACACACATTAAGAGATTGCTACTTCTAAAATTTTAGAATTTCGATATAAGTTTTCAAGCTTCTTCTGAATTTGTTGTGACATGAATCAATGATTGGACTGTTTCGTGCTTGCCAGTGGTTTCCATGAAACTTTAGATTCATGAATGAGCTCTCCTGAGTAGAAACACTTTTGTTTGAAATACAGTGAGCCCTTTACACTCACTGGGGTTAGGGGCACAGGCTGCATATAAAAATACCACACACAATTTTCAACGTGAGAGAGCACCTTGCAAGGTATCTCTAGATCCTTCAGTGTGATTCTATAGTCTGCTGGAAGCTAGAGTTGCACTGGAGGACAGAGATTTCCAGTGAGATGTTTTCTTTAGGAATCTATACATTCTGTATCATCAGTGTGAGGCAGAAATTTACCATAGAGTCCCAAACAAGTACTAATATGAAAAATCAATCACCTCCTCCCTGCCATTATTATTTTTCTGCAGAAAAGGTGAACAGGATCTTGGAGAAGTCCATAGCCCTCCCATCTTTTTTCACCTTTCAATGAGAGGCCAGAGTTGGTTCTTATCTTTATCACAAATGATGATTAAGAAAAGGATCAGAATTGTGTAAATGAAAATCAACTCCTTTCAAACTGAAATTGGTAACTTATTTTACAAGGCCCAATGAAAGTGAAAAACCACAAAATGGTTTTTTTTAACCTGAGAAAACACCTCTCTATGAATTCCTAGGTCACCCAGCAAGACCCTGTTGTCAAGTTCTGCTGGAAGCTGACCATAGAATAGCAGTGGTGGTTCTAGAGATTCCTAGAGAGTATTCTCTCAAGGAATATCTAGGTTCTCAGCATGACATTTGGGAGTTTAGTGGAGGATGTAGATGTTCCTAGAGAAAATATTTTAATGAAATCTGTAAAAGTCAAACCCGCAAATGTGATGGGCTTACTCTATTTAATATATGTTGAAGTGCTCTTGCCAGGACAATTCTAATTTGGTTCCTAACAGCTGTGTAACATCCTAACAAATGATATAACTCATGGCTAGTCATTCATCTGGGCTGGGCATGCATTCTTAGATCTTAGTCAAGAGACAATCAAAAGGTAATCTTATAGGTCATTCATTTCACTATCAAGGGTAGTTGCCTCTTTAAACTGTTATTTGGAAAATACATGATAAAACAGAATCCCAACTACTGGATTTTCTTTGTTTTCACACATTTTATGTATATATTATTGGCCCTGATAGTCTTCAATTGTTTGTTGAAAAAATCCATAGAAGAGTGATGAAAATAGTAAAAGGTCAGGAAGCCAAACTCTCTGAGGAGCAGGTTAAGGAGCTAGGTATGTTTAGCTTGGGCAGAAGAAGGTTAAGAAGGGAAATGATAGCTATGGTTAAGGATTTGAAAAGATGTCATACTGAGGAGGGAAGGAGCTTTCTGCTGCTTTACAGACTAGGACATGGGGCAATAGATTCAGTCTGCAGGAAAGGAGAGGCTGATGGTAAGAGCTGTTTGACAATTCTATAACTTGCCTCTCTCTGTTTTAAAACAGAAGATGGGTGATCATCTGTTAGGAGTGCTTCCTGCATAGATTGGACTAGATAGACTAGATGGCCCCTTGTGGTTCCTTCTATGATTTTATCATAGGCATATCAACAAACCTTAACTCATTTTCACTAAAGTAACCATTTGAAAGCATCCTTACAAAGCACCTTCTGGAGGAGTTTGCTTACTATATTTAAAAGGCACTCAGTCTAGGCAATTAAAAATGTCAAGGTTTTCCTCTGGCTATTTCTTACTTCTCTTCTGTCAGACTGACAACATTGAGTAGAAACTCTTCCTCTTAGCCTTTCTGTTTTCCTTGAGGCTTGCCAATCATGCTGCTTGCCTTTGCCCACAGTTTGTTGTCTTTGCAGATGGCCACAGCATGAGCTACCAAAAGCTTCAGTGAGTCTGACAAGAGATTCTGTTAACCTAACTCAAGCGTGTGACCCGCCATCCAACCAGAGCACAAAGGGGCTTTTCACAGACTTGTTGCTGCCTCAAATATTTCATTTCATGGGTTTCAATTAATCTGTATTTATTGCCACTTATCTTAAATGGCTAACAATATCAAGAGTTTAGGGAGTGCTTTTAATGTCAAACTGGGTCAATTAAAAGGCTACTTAAAATATTTGCAAAAGTTTTCATCCAAAAGTTGGCCCCTCAGTCTGCCTCTAACTAATATGGTTTAAACAAACACTCCGCTTATGAAGAATGACATCGAGTACATTTTCCCTCTTTATATCTTTCAAGATCCCAGGATCAATTTCCTTTAGTTTTGCACTTTTACACTTACTGGATTTAGGTAGGACAATTTAAATATATCTGTAACAAAAGATGCATTCAAGACTTTCAGAAGAAGAAGGCCAGTTACAGTTTAGATTGTAGGTAGCAGTGATACAACACTATTAAAATAAAGATTGAAACCCAAACCACTTATTCACGAGGAGCCTGATTGTCTTCTGTTCAAATGAAATCATTGTACCAACATGTTTTCTGTTCCCTTTACTATTTTCTGCAGCAACATGAATGGACCATGTTAGAACGTTTGTCAGGCTGATCTTAAAACATTTTATTTCCTTATTAAAGGGCTTTAAAACTAGATTTTAGCCACCAGTGGTGTGTAAAACATTTTCAATTAATGAACAAGTGTGTTTACATTAATAAGAATGCACTGTGGGTATTTTTTAATATATGGCTTTAGCTGTTCATGTCTGAAAGGTACCTCTTTAAAAACTAGCTTTTAGTGCATTTCATTTGGGAATATCTATTTTAATTTGCATACATTTTATTAGGATGTGCATAGACGAGGAGCCTAAAAAATTGTAGCGCAGCATAGTTACCTCACATTCCATAGTTTCACAAAGGCCTTGAACTCATCATTGTAACATATCTGATTAACACTCCAACCAACAAGTCAAAAGTGAGAGAGGTGGGTTGTATGTGTGCCTGCAGACTGGTGGATTGCAGATACATAACATTAGAGAAAACCCAACTGTTTGCACATTAGATGTTTATATCTTACTTTTATCTCAAGAACCCAAAGTGGCTGATAACCTTTAAAAACTATACAATTTAAAAGCCTACAAAATATAAATATTATAATATAATTAAATATCACCCATTCTTCAAACAATTCCGTTAAACTACTATTAAAAAAAACAAATAAATATGACACTGTTAAAAACAATTCAAACAGTGCCTAAGCTGCTTGTAGTTGTGAGTTCTATTTTCCGTTTGGGAAGGATAATAAATAAAATATTATGTTTAAGAACAATAAAATGATCAAGAAATGGCCTAAGCAAATACATGACTTGAGTGTATAGCAGAAATGCCGAACACCAGCAATTGTTATTTATCTCAAATGTCTTAATAAACGCCCTTGAAAATATTAGTTGTACACACATCTACTACATGGATTATTTTAATGTGTAACATTTTGTATTTTAATGTCATGTTTGGGAGTTTTCAAATTATGTGGTTTTAAATAGTTCTATGTTATCTTAGTTATATTTCCATTTTAATTTTGTGTTGTCCCACCTTGAGCCTTGGGGGAGAGTGATAAGAAATCATTTGTTGTTGTTTCCACATGGAGAATGACCTTCCTCTTCAATAAATCTAGCTGCCAAGTGAAGTGAAGGCCGTGATCCAGCGTGCCTATTGGACAAGGGGACAGGAAGACAAAGGCTATTGGACTGGGGAATAGAAAATAGAGAGCTCTTGGACTGAGGGGTGAAGGGTAGAAGGCAATTGGGCTGGGGGATAAAGGATAAGGAGCTATTGGACTAAGGAAGAGAAGATGAAGGTTTACTAGACTGGAAAGTAGGGGGTAGGGAGCTATTGGACTGGGGATAGGAAAAAGAGAGCTGTTGGGCTGAGGGATAGGGGAGAGGGAGCTATTGGGTTGGGGTGCGAAGGGTAGGGTACAATAGGCCTGAGGGTTAAGGCGTAGGGAGCTATTAGGCTGAAGGGATGGGGATAAAGGGATACAGACTGGGGAGAAGGGGGACATTAGGCTGGGGGTAAGAAATAGGAAGTTATCGGGCTGGGGGGCAGAAGGTCAGAGGCTTTTGGGATGGGATAAGGGATCGGGGAGCAAGGTCTTTTGAACTGGAAAATAAGGGGGTGGGGACTGTTGGGTTGCAGGATAGGAGATAGGAGAGTCTTGAGCTGGGGGATAGGGGATAGAAATTCTAGTTGAGCGAGTCAATATTGTGTTGCTTGGCTCCTATCAAGGAATTCTGATGATTCTCTTAACAATAATAGGATAGAATCATAAATGTCATGGGAGCTGGAGGAAGTTGAAGTCTGCTATCAGCTGTGAGACATTTTCATTGGGGCTTGAGTAGTGGGGAAAATGTCCCATGTTACATGGTCTCTGGGGAATAGGAGATTCAATTTTCTGATCTGAGGCCCTATTTTGAGTGTGGGGGGCAACTTCCAAGATTCTCTCTGGCCTATTTGAAAATTGATTGTTCTGGGGAATTACCTGAGGGGAATTATCTAATCAAAAGGGGACGCACAGATAAGTTTTGAAACACCCTCCTTACTTTAATCTCCCAACTTTGAAGGGAGTATTAGATCAGCCCCCTCCCTCCTGTCCTTCAGAAAGATGGTAAAAACTTGGCTGTGGGACCATACCTTTGGGATAATGCAATAAGGTAATAAAAGGAAACCATCTGGCATGGCTGGTTTGAGATGGTTTAAACAATTTGATTTTAAAGTGGATACAACTGATTTTAATGTTTGTGTATATTTGTAGTTTGTTTTATTCTGGCATTGATGCTTTTTGTCCTTTCTCCTGGTAATATTTGACAAGAGCTACTGCTGATTTTCCTGTGGTCCAGAGTGGAATAACCACGGCTGTCTGAACTTTTTCTTTTGTTTCTCAAGGGGCATTTCAAAGTATAATAATAATAATAATAATAATAATAATAATAATAATAATAATAATATATTTATATTCCACTCCATCTCCCCAGAGGGTCTCAGGCTGGATACCAAACATAAAAGGCAAACATTCAATGCCCGAATACAACAATACATCCATACTAACAAAGTTTAAACAACCCAACATATGTACAGGATGTACATGATGAAGGCATTCCTTCATTTTCTGTGCTCAACTCATTTGTTCTTATTAGGATAACTTAAAATACAGTGAATACTGTGCTAGATTTTCCAAACCAATAAAACCACATCCCAAATGTTTTCACATGGATGTAGTGTTAAAAGAACATAGATATAGTGCTTAAAGGACATATATAAAAAGACATATGTGGTGGGAATGTGATAAATTATAAATATTTTTGTAAGCACTTGTACAAAGAATCAATAAAATATTGAAGGAATGTCTGATTTGGAATAGGGAAAATTATATAATGCAGAATTTAGAAATTGGAATTGACCAAGAAAAAATTAATAAAGCACATATTAAATTGTGCAAAAGCAGTAATAATGTATGGTTGGAAAGAGATGCAAAAGTGGGATTTATGTAAGTAGAAACAATATGTAGTAATGTTTTATTTTATATTGGAAAGTAAGGCTACATATAATGGTTGGAGAAATGAAGATCTATAAATTAGAAATTGGGAAAAGCGGGTTGATTGTGTGAATGGGACAGAGCAGAAGATGGAAATGAAAGATACAATTAATATGATTTTCCACATGAAAGATAATGGATATTAAAATAAATAACTAGACTTTCCCAAAAAGGGAAAAGGGGATTTAAGAATGGGAAATGAAATAAATATGAAAGGGTTTTATTTATGGAATATTATGTGAATGAATGATGAGTTCTTGAATTTTACATGTGATATTGTATTTTTGTTTTATTTCTGTTCCTCTTTGAAAAAAAGCACATACCAAAGTTTCTACCTCTCTCTCAAAAATAATGTGAAAGGCTTATAATACAGAGGCAATCCTGGGGTGGAAAGGATTCGCAGAAGTGGACTGAGAATCCTTTACTTATTATAAATGTGAAGAATATAGGAAAACTGGGATGTATGGAGGCAGTCCAGGAGGATCACAAAGATGGGTACATGATTGTAAAAAAGTTTAAAATTCTGGTTAAAAGAAATGCATTTTTTAAAGAAGTAAACCACAAATTACTAGCCATTGGGATTTGGCATTAACCCTGGACAAAGATTTCCTGATGTGGCTCAACCATAACTAAAAAGCTAGAATAAGATAGTCAGAGAGAGAAGTAATGAACATGGTTAAGAAAAAATGCCTGGCTCATCCGTATCTTGTTGCAAGTCCACAGACTGAACTGACAACTGACAACAAGAATTTCCATAGACAAGTAGCAGTGTTACAGATGGAAATACATACTGAATTTAATACTATGCAGACAAAAGAAATTTGAATTAATTTCCCCCATATGTCTTAATAATGAAAAAAGAAGAGAAAAGTTTGTATATCAGATGGCTTATCTGCAAATCACTATTATTATTTTTTGGGGAAATTAAAAAAAATCTATAGACTTGATTTAAATAATTTCTGCTTTTGCACATTTTGTAGCTGTAGTGAAATTTACCTTTAAGGCAACTAGGCCGAAGCCTGTAGGCCAGTAGCTATCATCTTGGAAGACAGGCAGAAGCAGGAGGAGGAGTCAAGCCGACTCCTGATTGGTGGGAGCAATTAGGGGAGGAGTCGGTTGAGAGAGGAAAAGAGGCTGTCAGCTTTTGACAGGGAGAGAAGTGTCTTGACATCAGACACAGAAAGAAGGGATTTTTAGGAGAGGAAGCTAGATAGAGTTCTGACAGGAAAGAAAGCTTTAAAGTGAGCCTTAAGGATAGGGAATAAGTCGCAGATAAGGGCTAGGGTTACTGTATTGAGAAGATCAGTAACAGAAAGACTTGTCTACTTAGACTTAGGAGAAGTTTAAGGGAGCTTATTGCCCTGTGTGTGAGACAGATAGGAGTCTGTTCTCGAAGTGATACTGTTTCTAAGAATAGAACAGTGTGCTTAAGGAAACTCGCAGTTAATAAAAGCTTTATTGTTAGTAGAACTAGCTGTTTAACCCAACTAAGTCTCTACAAACTGAATCAAGCTTCTGTACCGCTCATTCTATGAGTCAACATTTGTTTAAAGTTCAATAAACCTTTTCTAGTTCACCTTTAACTGGCTTCAGCCTCAGTCTGTCTAACCTTTTTAGAGTCCAGTCAACCAGTAAGGCAGTTACAGAAGAACCAAGGGCAAACACGCTTTACCTAACACACATTCACACCTATGGTTCCTCAGACCAATAAAGCTGAGGTGGTGGCAGCCATATCTACCAATAACATCGGTCATTGATATATTTAACCTATGGTCAGTCGCTAATTATTTTACAGTGGTGGCAGCGGTGGGATTGTTTGACCACCCTGCCCAAGCTGTGTGGCCTCTAATTGTTTTACAGTAGCACATTTGGAGGACATGATTTCTTTTCATTATTAAGCTTATATATATATATATAAGCTCATTATTAAGCATATATATATATATATATATATATATATATATAGACAGAGATGCCATCAAGGGCAGGTAATAATCCAGATTTCAAGAAAAGTCTTTAGCTGCAAATGCTAGAAGACAGTATAATAATAAGCTAGTTAGATGACTATTGCAGCCAGGTCGCTGTGCCAAGATGAGAGGCCCAGCCTAGCAGGAAGGCACTGGGCGTTTACCAGCCGCACACCTCCTCCTCCCTTGTCACAGCAACTCAATTGGGTCACTGTGCTGAGAGGAAAGGCCCAGCCCGGCAGGAAGGTGTGCGGCTGAGTGTGCCTTTTTCCCTCCGCACAGTGACCCAGCTGGATAGCTGTGCCGAGAGGAGAGGCCCAGCCTGGCGCAAAGGCATGTGGCTAATAGGGCTTCTACCAGTTGTGTGCCTTCCTCTCCTCTCCTCTCAGCACAGCAGCCCAGCTGCATTGATATTCCAAAAGGAGAGATGAAGCCTAGCCTGGCACGGTGGGAAGGTTTGCGACTGATAGAAGTCCTGCATCTTCCTCTCCTCCCCTCTTGGCACAATGACCCAGTGACCCTTTGCAGGGCTTCTACCAGTCACACATCTTTCTCTCTTCACCAATCATGCATGTACCCCCCATGCATACCATCCATCCCACCCTCACCCCCACATAAACTGCTCTCACCCCCCTGACCTGGCCTGGCCTGGCCTACCTGCCTCTACCTGGCCCAGCCCACGGCCCCCAGGCTCAGAAGTTTGCCCATGCCTGCTTTACCTGGAACCATGCTTCCATGGGGAAGGTGGCAAATGTACAGCTTTCTTAATGTCTGTTGAGATATTTACTTGGGCCATATAGAAACATAAAGAGCATGCTTCTTGGTTCCACACATGTGCAAATAACTGAAAATTTAACTGGTTGATTAATGGACTAGTTCAATGAACCTGATTTCTTTACTAACTATAAGCACTAATGGTTTTCCAGTAACATTTTCCCAACAGCATGTGCTAGTGTCATTTTCTCAATGGTTTGTGCAATAGCCACACTTGTGAAATTCTGCAATTACATAAGTTTGATGAGGGAGCAACAGAAGTATAGACCATATTTGAAGTAATGAAAACTGTCTCCATGCACACATGTGCCCTAGGTAGGAACAGATTTAAGGAAAGGAAAATTAAAACTTCAGACAAGGAAGAAGCATCTCTTTGTTTAAAGCCATGCCGTATAAACATGTTATTCTTGGTGTTCTTGTTGTGTTATAGCATGACAACTTTTGTTACCAAAGATGGGGTGGAGACTACGAGATAGCAGTCCATCTGAAGTTCAAACTACTTGTTTAGTTCTTTCACATGTGTTGACAAGCAAGCAAAGTTTATTAAATAGTCTATTGACTGCATCAACATTAAAAACAAAAACAGAAACGTGCACAAACAGACAACAATCACCATCCCAAGACCCCACAACAGCGAACCAACACACATTCAAACCTGATTAGGTTAAAAGATAACTAAAAATATCATCATTAAAATGTCAAACATGTGTTGTTTGTTCAGTCCACCCAAGCCCCACATTCAATATATGTGTTTAGTCCTATAATTGTGGTAGGCAGAGATATCTGTTGCTGTATCTTTAACCCCACCAGGGCTATCAGTTTTGGAGACAGATTGATCCCAGGGTAAGGGACAAACATCCCATCATACATTATCGCCTTCTACTGGGTGCCTCAATGGGTGCTTTCAAGTAAAAACATCAGGAGAACCAATCTTGGATCTCCTGAGTGTAGTTTAGTCTTAAATCTGTCCATGGGGTGGATGAATACTTGAGGAATTTAAATCTTTTCCTTGCAGGTGTTTAACAGCCCTTCAGCTTTATTGGAGTTCTAGTGAGCTAGATATGGAGACTTGAACAAACACAACTGTGGGAAAATATGATGAGACAATATGACCAAGCACATCTGCTTTTCCTTTGTTAATTCTCCAGTGCTGTGCATAAGCAGGCAATGGTGGAATATCCCTTGGTTTGTAACAGAAATATTGAAAGACCTGGATTTAATTGTCCTGCATTTATTACATGAAAGGAGTGAATTATGGCCCACTTTACAGAATCTCCAGTGAAAGTGAATATTAACATTGCAGAAAATGGTTCTTTGCCAGAGATATAACCCTGTCAAAACAGCTCCCTCCCTCTTGCTGGGATGTACTGGAAAAAAAGCCCATGAATTTGCTACCTCCTGCCAGTTAAAGCTCAGGGTGAAATGCAAAACCAAAAGCTGCCAATAATTACATATTTGATTCAGATGTTATGGGACATGTTTTGTATGTCTGTGTGTGTGTGTGTGTGTGTGTTTATTGAGTGTGAGATCTGTCAGGAAAAAGGAAAAAATGCAGCAATACAAAAAAGAATTAGTGTGTCTTTATATGTCTTTGATATTAGAAAAACACATTTCTGAGAAGATAGTTTCTGAGAGCATTAGACTACGGTGTCGATTTTTATTTTCCTATAGTTTGCTGGCCCTTACACTTTAAATCAAAGTATTTTGCATTCCAGTGAAATTGATTTCTCTCACTCTAACTCTAATGGTTTGTCCATGCTATTTTAATTGTCTTGAATTGCATAGCAGCAGATGGCTCATGAAAACTTTACTATGGGAGTAGGGTTGGAACAATACAAATACCAATTCTGATCCTCCCCCTCCCTTTCTCTCTCATGCACATGCACACACACATATACATACATACACACAGAGGCTAAGAGTATATTTCTGTATCACACACACACACACACACACACACACACACACGAGTATGAGAGAATGTAGTGCTCTGTCCCCCTCTTGTGGTTACCAAACCTTATAGATTCTGAAGAAATGTATTCATTTTAGCCTTGCACTAAAGACATTTAGTCATGGGTCAGATGAATAGTAAAGATTTCACATTGGTTCTATATCCAAACCTCATCAAGAAAGGATGACTACTACAGGCACATACCCTAGTTTGATCCTAGATTGCCATGAATATTCAAAAGGCATTACAGAAACGTCATATACTTGTAGAATTTTGAGTCAACAACTTTTTTACTGTTAGATTCACTATACAGCTGCTTCCTACAATACAGTGTTATCTTGTGAGAAGTAAATCCAATGCCAATCGATCAGTCTTTATTCCAGACAAGTGTATGTAGGTTATGACCCATTCTGTATGTGGAGCGGAATAACTTATTGGCTGGTGTATGAACTAGAAATGTGTTAGTTTCAGCTCTGAACACATTGGATAACTTTTGAAGAAACTCTAAATTACTCTCAATTGTTATTGTTGCTGATGCTGAACTACTAAGTACATTTGCTGAATTATTTTTTAAAAAGACAAGGCATCTTACAATTAAAGGTATATTAACATTTAGAACAAAAACAAACAGTATATGATAGGTAGTCTTATACTCTATGTAGTGTTTTTTATTTATTTCCATCAACAATAGCTTATAGGGATACCTTCATGAGATATCACTCACCAGGTACATCTAATTCTATGAAATACCACCCGCCCCCCCAAGCCATGGCACTTATGGGAGGGATAGCTTGAAATTTTAAGCCTTGGAAGGAGGAATGTTTCTAAGCTGTCCTTCCCAAAAGTGACTAATTTTATAGGACACCCACCCACTCCCATCAAGAGTCAGTATTGATAACATAGCATCCTCTGGCTTTAGGCATCCCCTGCTGCTATAGCAATGGTGGCAGAATAATCCACTGTGCAACATTTCAAGAGATCTCAGCCTGAGAAATTTTTTAACCTGGTGTCCAAAGATATCATCATCGTGTCTAGACAGGCTTCACTGGGGAGATCTTCACTGGACTTAGCTCCATTATAATCATCATGATTTCCTGGTTGGAAATGCCATTGTGTCCTTCTGGACCTGCTCTCTGTTTTCCACAGTTTTCTGTAATTATACTGGCATCTAATGGTTGCCTGTTGTGAGCCACCCTGAGTCCCTCTTTGGAGGTGAGAAGGACAGGATATAAATGCTTGAAATAAATAAATAAATAAATACATAAATAAATTTATATTATATTTGTATTATTATGTTCATATTTTTCTAGATAAACAATATGTCTAAAAAATAAAGTCTGGATTAAAATGCAATGAAAATAATAGGGTAAAATACATTATTTTTGCATATACAAATAATTTAAAATTATGTGCTTTTTTTAAAAAAAAAGTTGAAAATGTTTTAATTGAAGATTTTTCTTTTAAAAAAACATTGCTCTTGAACATTGCTATTTTCTGTTGGTGGAAAGACAGCAGGGAGGAAGGCAGCACAGTATATCTCCCATGTCAGCAGAACCTGTATCTGCAGTTTCAATTAGGCACATTCAACAAAATATATCCTTTTTAGGCATTGTCTAGGTCCTTAGTGTAACTCTATTATATTTGAACCAGAAGTCCTTAATTTCAATAAGGTTCAATATTATCTGCAGTCTTGCATAGCCACATGAAGTCCAGGAATCTATTCTTCATGGATTCAAGGACAGTCTTTCTTCTTAGGAAGTCCTGGACTCTGCAAGCAGCCAGGCACTGTAATTGTCCTGCCAAATGTGAATATCGAGGTGATGTAGCTGAGAGAAACCTCCTTCTGAAGATCTTGAAACCTGGCAGGCTCATAAAGCAGGGTGGCATTGTTGGTGTTTATGTGCTTATGTCTCTCCTTTGTCCTAAAACTGGGACTCTAGACAGAGAACAAAAATTAAAACAAATAACAGTTTTTACAAAGACATAATTGAAAAAATATATAAGTACTTCTTAAGATTCAACTCTCTGTAGAATTAAAAATGGTGAAAACAAATCTATAGAAGAAAGGATAAACAGTAAAACAGCATATTTTTGAAGGCCATTGAGATGAGTTCCTAATAGTCTCTCAAACAGAGAAAGTTTCATTTGTTGATGAAGGACAGCAAGCAGGTAACTATCCTAGTCTCTGTTGGAAGGGACTTCTAAATTTGAAGCAGTGAGGAGGCAATGTCAGGATCAGAAGCATTGAGTATGTTGACACTCTCTCATCTTGCAATTGTAGTTGTCTGAGAAGAAAATGTCTGACAAGTTCTTATCTATTAGACTATTCTCCTAAAAGATTGTTTTGGATTAAAGGAGATAAGTGATTTTGCCACCCTTAGCTTCATAGAAAAAGGGTAAATGCTAAGTATTTGAAGTAGGAAAACTGTACATTATGTGAGAAGGAATGAAAGTGTCGCTATACACAATCAAGTGAATATGGATCAAACATATGCTCATATTCTTACCAGTGAGATGTAGCTTTTTATGTGTCTTTGTAGCCTTCACTTCTGATTCCTTAAAATGCATCATTTGTTTGACTCAGAAAGAAGACTTGTTACAAAAACATAAGCTCCTTTGTGTTTTGCTATAAAGGATACAAACAATCTGGAAAAGAATGAATTAAACTTTCAAGTGCACCATCCTTTATGAATCAGGTAGCACTTTATTGGTAAACTGTGTAAAACTTTTAAGTGCACCATCCTTTATGAATCAGGTGGTACTTTATTGGCAAACTGTGTAAAAGTGTAAAGTGGAACATGGGTACATAATTTGTGTGTCAGATCCATCCAAGATGAAATCTTTTGTCTCTATGGCCCCTTCTACACTGCCATATGAAATCCGGATTATCTGTTGAACTGGATTATAGGGCACTATGGAAACATATAATCCAATTCATAGCATAAAATATGGACCTATCTCCCCCCCCCCTCCCCCAATTTTATACAAATCTTTGGTTACTGCTGCAAGGGTGGTGTAAGATGTATCAGAATCACAAGGGATGGGGAAAAATGATATCCCTGCCTTTCTTAAGTAATTCATCTTTCCTTCCTAGGAAATTCTGTATAATGATTATTTGAGGAGAGTGAGTAGAAAAAACACCCCAAACGGGTGTCACCTGATTTTATGTGTATAAAACATGAGCAAGAACTGCATGCTGGCTTCAGGACATGCAAACACTTGTGGGAGGCTATGTGACTCCACTAGCTGTCAGTTAAAGTAAAACTGGGCAAAGTAAAGGATTTTTACTTTGCCCAACTTTACTGGGCAAAGTAAAAAGTGTTGATCATTACCTTTAAAGCCCAACATGATTTGTGACTAGTTTACCTATAGGACCACCTTCTCATGTATAATCCATTCTTTACATGCAGATGTAGCTATGACAGTTAAAGTGGCATCAAAATGCTATAATTGGGTACTGTGAGACATAAGCATTATTATGAAATTACCCTTTCCTCCAACCATCATTGTGGTCTGGTCACCAACACTGTCTCCAACCCAATGGGGGAAATTTACTCCTGTCAACCACCAGTAGGCTGACGACAATCAGACAGTGGATTTTTTCTTCACCTTGTGGAATGACCTGCCAGAAGTGATCTGATAGTTAATACATTGTCTGAATTTAAAACTATGCTAAAGACTTATATCTACAGATATTTTTTAAATGCTTTTGGAAACTGAGTTAACAGAAAGTTACAGGCTACTTGATTTTAATAGTTTTACATGGTTTTATAATGTGTGTTAAATATTTTTAATTGTGTTATGACTATCATGGCATCGAATTGCTGCCAATCTGTAAGCTGCCTTGAGTCACCTTCGAGCTGAGAAAGGCGGCATAGAAATACAATAAATAAATAAATAAATAAATAAATAAATAAATAAATAAATTCAAACTCTGAAGAACTGTTCTAAATGCATTACTCTTCTGCTTTCTTAAGAACCTCTTCACATGGCCTCTGGGACTGTGCTGTTTTGCCAGCAGTCGCCAGCAAAATGGAAGGTATGCGGGGCAGCTCATGGTGCCCCATGCGCCCTCCCTCCTTCCCCAGCACATGATGGGGAAGATACAAGGCACACTGTCCCCATCATATGGGTCAAAGGGTGGCAACACACATTGCTGCATTGCCCTTTCCCCCATCAGATGGAAGAAAGGGCAAAAAATGTGCCTTGTGATGCTTCCCCTCCATTTTGGGAGGAATGGGAGCAGAGCCAAACCAGTGTCATTTGATGGCACTTTGCAGGCCCCGCCCAGAAGAGGAATAAGGGGCAATAAAAACCCCTTAAACTTATACTTAATTTGGTTTATGTGTTACATAGTTTTATCTGAGGGTGGATGTATTTTAATATGTTGCCGTTTCCTGTGTTGATTCATGGGGAATGTGGGTAAGAAATAATAACAATAACCATAATAAACCCACAGGCAATGTGGTGACCTTTTGTGATAAAAGTTCTGGCTGCACGTACTGTTAGACACCCTGACCTGGTTTATCAAATCCAGAGGAAACATATTTTTATAGCATAGAGGGGAAAAAAGGTTTAGAGCACCATGATTATATCAGATTTTTTTCTTAGCACCTGTTTGAACTCTCCTGTGTCTGATTAGCATTTGATTAACCTACTCTTGAAATACCTCCAGAGATGCTGTATGATTGGCACTTTGCAAAAGTGTTTCCTCTTCACATTGATTGCATCTGAATTAATTAAATTGAGTACTATGACAGGAACAATATTGATGTAACAGAAGTTTATGAGGTTGATATTGTTATTCAGATAAGAGAGTTGTAGGGGCATCACATACTATGGATTTGTCCCCCCAGTCATTAAGGAATGTCACCTCTATTAATATTCATTGACCTGATTTTGGTAATTTCTGTCTGTAGGAGAGGCAATGTTACAAACTAATGAATTTTGCCTTGCCAAATGATTATTACTCTGTAGACTTACTATAGATCTAATTGTTGTTAAGATAATTCGTACTTAAAACCTGAGTCTATATTTGGGACATCTTGAGGCAGAAAGAAAGAGCCCTTCCTAGGAAACTGTTTCCATACCTCAAAACCACCCTGTGGTTTTAGTCCAAGAGATAGAAGCTCACCATCCCTATCTGATAAATGTATCGAACTGTATGAGGCCAAACGTAGCACTTCTGGACTTTTTCTACTTCTCACCCAGAAAAAGAGGCTTCATCAATCCAGCCCCCTGTTAGAATTAAGACTGTGCAGAGTGGCATGTAGTGAGCTGTCTTTGTTTGGCACGCAACCTTGTCTCAAAGTAAATTGCACCACCAACACAAAATTTCTGAGCTGTGAAGAGCTGGCAACTTTTGAAAAGTCTACTTTAATAATGTTGCTGCTTGAGACAATTAACAAAATTGCATGTTTGTGCACACTCCACAAACTGAAGCTGAATAGGATTGTGGTTTTATCTTATTACATTCTCATCCTATGGTGAGCAGGCCAGCTCAGGGCACTGAGAGAATCAGCTATGTTTCATATACCTTACCATAAAATCCTAAACATGCTCAATTTTGTCTGAAAGACCTGGTTAGTGCTTTCATGGGTGCACATCTATGTGCCACCAGAGCTACAATCTCCAGGTACCATTTCCAGATAGAGCTGGGACAAAATCCTAGGTAAGTCCTAGGTAAAGCCCTGGGGAAACCCCACCAGAGTTGACAGAAATGAGATAGGTGGACCAATGGTCTTACTCAGTTTTGCTTGTCTTTTGTCTTTGTAGTACAGGCAGTCCCTGGGTTATAAACATCCAACTTACAAATGACTTGTAGTTATGAATGGGAGTAAGACAACAGGAACTGAGAGAAATCTACCCCTAGGAAGGGAAATTCATTCCTGAAAGAGTTATCATGGGGAAAAGGTGTCTCAACTGAACCTTTAGCTTCACATTCAGCAAAACAAACACCACAGGAATGTTAACCCTTCTCTATGCTATCCAAAGCTAGCTAGCTAGCACTCCCCCCTCTCATATATATATATATATATATATATATATATATATACACACATATATATATAATAGCTGGAGTTCATGCAATGCACTAATAAGGGACGACTTGGAAGCCAAAGCGAGGAAAAATCAGGAAATGCAGACATAGTAAACTACATCCTTGAACAAGATGTTCACTGGGTTATCTAGCCTGGACAAGGTTGTGAAATTTAAAACAGCATGTTTTTGCAACTTGATGATAACAGGCTATAAGAAACCAGGGTTTTGCAACTGGGAATCACGTCTCCTGAACCACGTCTTCTAAACCGTGGCAACGGAATGTCGGACCATTTTCAGAAAAATCGATCACCTTTTCAGGAGGGACCTGTTATGAGTATGGATGAATGAATGTGTATGTGATTGAGAGCTCTTTCACAAACACGATATATATATATATATATATATATATATATAGAGAGAGAGAGAGAGAGAGAGAGAGAGAGAATAGTTACACTAAAAATGTACCTTTCTCAACTTATATACAAATTCAAATTAAGAACAAACCAACAGAATTATCTTATTCATAACTTGGGGACTGCCCACATGTCTTCCAGCCAGAGGCGGCCCTGGGTAATTTTCAATGGTAAGCAAACAGTATTTTGGTGCCCCCTCCCCCCAACCAATCATTGATATATATTTTCTGTTCATCATGGGAGTTCTGTGTGCCATATTTGGTTCAATTCCATCATTGGTGGAGTTCAGAATGCTCTTTGATTGTAGGTGAACTATACATCCCAGTAACTACAACTCGCATATGTCAAGGTCTATTTTCCCCCAAGAGCGCCTCAAGAGTGCCCCTGGGCAAAATCAACTATACTGCGAATGCTTACTTTGCGTAATGGTTGAGCCGCCCCTGCTTACAGCACATCATCCCCACTCATCTGTTTCAGTCTTCCTAAGGGTAAAACCAGCCCATATTTCCCATGGACAGCCACATGATCCAGCTGTTTGCCTAAAGATAACAAGCCCTCCTATCCACCCACATAGGGCATAGGAAGGCAGCCAACCAGCCTTTCACAACCTAGAAATATCCTGCCTGGTGACTGCCTTCTGGAACAAGTATAGAGACACTTATGCTTCCTTCAGTGGAAGCAAGCAGTAGCCAGTTTTGAAAACCTCATGGGAATTCTATCTAACATGAAAAGTAATTGCTTGTAATGGGTTACACAGGCTTCCTTGACTTCCTAAAACCAGAATTCCAGGCTGCTGTTTGCTTCTTCTTTTCAGGAAGCATTATCTGCCCTTGATGCTCATATCTGGCAAACTCCTTTGGCATTTCTATTTCTATTATTGCATAGGCTACACAAGCAACTGTAGAAGAATAGGAAGCAAAATCTAAAATGCTGAGAGTTTACATTGTTTTATTCATAATTAATTGGGAAGGTGATATGAGAATTTATTCTTGAAATAAATATTGTTCATCATCATGTAGCCTTGCTGTTGCACAAAACTGTTCTACTCCATCAAATCAATATAATGTTACATAGTTTAATCTGGAAGCTACTGTGTTTTTAACTGTGATTTTTACAAATACAATTGATATTTAATTCTGAGGTTTTTTTTTAATTTGAATACATTAAATATATTTAAATGATTTGTGTGGTCTTTCTATGAAACAAATGTAATCGGGCACATGGGTGGCCTGGTCAGTACTTTATTTGATTTATGGAACCATAAATCACTGAAACTTCTGAAGCAAAACAAGCAAAGGAATAAATAATAATTACTCCAAGGCATGGATAATTAGCACTGATTTCTTTATCCCTCTTATTTCTGTGTCTAACTTGGTGCTTCAGTTCTTTATTCCACTTTGTTTGAAATTTGTAAGTATTGCTAGAATTACAGTTGTCATGGTGATTTATGTAGATACAATGCAGCATATTTTTCCTTGTGTATCATTGTGCCTCTTTTCTTCATCATGTTGCACATGTATGAGTACCAGTTGCTCCCTGTAAAAGTGGTCCAAACCGACATTCATTTTCCTTTCAATTCCCTTTCAATTTGTCAGATTTGTTTAACACCAGATCAATCTGCTCTGGTTCAATGCCAGTGCTATGCTTTTCTTCACAAACCATTTTGCCACCTCTCATAACAGCACCTCAGTCACTCCAAATATTCAATTTATCCTAGCCAATGTATTTGCATGCCACGTTTACACAAAAGATTGTGCATAAAACATTTCTCACAAAGAAATACAATAACAAGAATTATGATGACACATTTAAAATAATGTACACTTCATTTAAAACATATGAGAAATTTAAAGTACCATGTGGTTGTTGGTCCCTTTAAACCATTTCCGATTTATGGAGTTTTCTTAGCAAAGTTTGTTCAAGGTATTTGCCTTTGTCGTTCTTCAGAGATCTTAATCCCATTCATGCCATACATACAGTTGCTAATTTGCCGTTGTTGTTATGTTGCTGCTATTTCCCTTTGAGTTGACTACCAACCTCTTCACATGTGTCACCATGGATCATGGCGATTCCAGTGGTGCACATCTGGGGGCATGGAGAACCCATCACCCCATGCCCTGCATCACCTGACTCACCCATGTTCCCATCTCATGGGGAGGGGAAGCATTCACCATCTGGCTTTCCCCCATTAAACTATGGCAGCATGTGGCACTTTGTCTTCTCCTTTGAGATGGAGTACATCATGTTATGGGAGCCAGCAGGCTCCATCTTAAAAGAGGGAGTGAACTGGTGCATGCCGCCGATTTTGCACCCATGTGATGAAGTCGATATTCATAACAACCCTATTTTTGACAAAATGTATTCAGAGGCAGGTTTTCAGTGCCTACCTCTATTGCTGTGAGAAAGTACAACTTGGCCAAGGTCACCCAGTGATTTTTATGACTGAGTGGGGATTCAAACCCTGGCAGAGAATTCTTTGTGAATTCTGGCTGGCTCCTGTAAACTAATATAGATGTTTTTATTGTTTAAGTTTTATGTCATTATATATATTTTATTGATTATGTTTTGTTTAATTTATTGAACAATGTTGTTTTCATATGTGGGGTTATTCTAGATTATTTGTTGGCACTGTTTTGTTTTATTGAGGGCTTGAATGTTTGCCCTTTTGTATGCTGGAATCTTCCCTGAGTTCCCATGGGGAGATAGGGTGGAATATAAATATAGGTTTATTATTATTATTATTATTATTATTATTATTATTACATTGTCATGCTAGGCAGTTGCACCTTGGTAGAAGGAGAAAAATTATAAATTGTAGCAGAAATTTGGCATGTCTGCATTCATGTGAGAAATGTCATCATTTTGATTATGGAATGTTATGGAAGCAGAATATTGTAACAGATTAAAAGGAGGCAATTAACAGCTAGGGACAAAATTACTGACAGTGTGCCTTTCTATTATTGGAGACAGAACCCTTGCTGTGTTGTTGTAGGTTTTTTCAGGCTATATGGCCATGTTCTAGAGGCATTCTCTCCTGACATTTCACCTGCATCTATGGCAAGCATCCCCAGAGGTTGCTTGCCACAAGACATAGAACCCTTGCTGTTTGTATTCCAAGAATTCTATTTTTGTGTGAAGGGTATGGGGAAGTGTAAGAAAGTGAAATGGAGAAAAAAGAAACATGTAGACTAGGGTTGTGCAATCCAGGTAAATCTTGACCCATTTCGTGTCCCGGCTTTCAGTGGGGACCTCGATCCATTTTTGGGAGCCTCCTGAAATTGGGAGGGCAGATATCTATTTTTGCTCTGGGTGCTGAAAGATCTGTGCTTCCCAGGTTCACCTTTCAGTGATTTTAGACATTTAAGCTGTTTCTACTCTAGAAAAGATGCACTCAGCTGCATGCAGGTGTATGCTTTAAGGAGACTTCTCTTACCTGTTTCTCTACTCTAGAGGAGAGGCACTCAACTCCAGTGAACGTTCTGGGCTTGCAGGTCACACACACTCTTTCCAAGGCATGGAATTGGTTCCTGCTTGCTTTCATGGCGAGCTGATTTTTGTACTAGAAGGGGGCTTCCCATTATGTGCACCTGAAGGTAACGAAAGTAATGGATGTAACAAAGGAAAACGGATTCGCACCGAACTCTAATGTAGGCTGATTACATGTTCGTGAAATTTGTAAATAACTCTGCGCAAAAATGTTTTTGAATGGAGCACAGAAGAGGAAAGAAGCTGCAAAGGAGGAAGAGAAATCTAGCACTGATTTTGTTGGAGACACCAATCCATATACATTTATTTTATTGATAATGTACTTTTTCCCCTGTGAGTGGCTGTGTATGCAGGGTCTAGTGCACTGCTTTGCCTAGGAGTCTACAATGCTGTTAAGACAGACCTGAATACTGACCTTCCAGAGTTCTAGGCCAACACTCAAACCACTAAATTATGTTGGCTGGTTTAAATTACTCTCTAATTAGTTAATTAACAATTTCCAATACCAGTCATATTATCACTGTATTTACTTTGATCAATCCACCCAAAAGAATCAGGTGTCAAGACAGCAAGAGAGAGAGAGAGAGAGAGAGAGAAACAAAATAGTACAGTACAACTCCTGTATCCATACATTTCTGAACTTCCCGGGGGAATAGGAAATCATGGATAATAGTGAGTCCTATGAAAATGAATGAATTCTGCTGGAAATTAACCACAGAGTGGTCTTGATGAAATCTAGAAAATGCCTGTATAATTACCATCTCTGAAATTTGTTAGGTCCTCAGGGGTGATTTTTTTGGAAGACCAAAACATTCCTAGAGAGAATGCTTAAAAACATGGTTAAGTGAAACTGCTGTTACTGTTTCCACGTGTATGGGGTCATAGTAATTCCATATCGGGAATTGTGTCCTGAAACACTGAATTTTTCTTTATGAATTTAGTCTGCAGAAAGAGGAATACATACTTTATGTTCTGACTACACTCTCAGGTGGACGAGATTATAGAATAAAGGATATAACAGGGCACAGATTTTAATACAATATGCATACATTAATGCAGATACAAATTTGGAAATAATGGCCCAAATACCATTTCAGGTGCTGGCTGAAATACATTAATTGAATCACTGAAATTTATATACATTCGGGGGATTTAATTCAGCAATCACGTTAGTAGGTCTATTGTGAATTTGGATGGTGGTAAGTTACTGATTATAAAATATAAATACGATTCATCTTGTTGTGGTAGGGAAGATTGTGACCGACTGACCTTGCGTGCTTGACCGATATCCTTTTCATCCTTTTGCTGTCACTAGGTCCTGGCTCTCCTTAGAATTTTTCTCTTTACATTTGACTTTGAATAAGCTGCTATTTTAAACAGGGGAAATTTTCAAATAGAGAACTCTTCTGCTATAGCCCTTCACAAAGGGATCAGTCCTCTGTGAAATAGGTTACACAGCCACCCAAAGAATGTTACACAAACTATATTTTCAGAAAACAATTTTTCTTTCACTTTGCAGGTGTGAGGTGCATTAGTGTTCTAGAAGCCTTAGCAATAATTAATGCCTTTGACTTTTTGGCCTAGTAAGTATTCCCCCTCACGACTACAGTTTAAACATTCTGCCAGAGCTTCATTACAGCAGACCAGAACTGCATTGTTGCTCCTAAAAGATTACTTTTCACATATTCCCCTGGTTTTAAATGTCAGGCTAATATTTAATAGAAGATTACGGTTCAGTTCAGCAATCTCTGTCAGTCATTATCAATTACCTAGTTCATTAATAAGCATGTGCTCCTTCAAATTTGGTTGTGGCTGTGGCTGAAGTCTACCAACAATGTAACGAAAATGGTTTCGATAGCACAATCATCCAAGAGGAGAATTTATAGTTAAGGGACTTTCCCTCCTGCATATAATGGTATGCTAGGCTTTGGTCCCAAGTGGAATTTTCCGCAACATTTAAGCCAGATAAAGTGTCCTTAGCAGCCAATGGAAAGCTCCAAGGTACCATTATCTAACTCGAAAAGGGATGGAAGATTTAACATTCTTGTTAGTTCCACTTTCGGAATATAGCCAACACATGTTAATGGGTTTTTAAGCAGTCCTCCATAGCAGAACCAGAAGCAGGTAAAAGAAATATATTGTGAAGGAAACACCTATTAATACAGACGAGTGTAAGCTAAGAGATGGGACAATTAATATCACGAAGGGAAAGTGTTTGCCACTTGAAATACAGAATTCCTAAGGGGAAAAATAAGACAGTTGAGATTCTTAGGTCCAAAGACATGAGTGGATAAAACCTTGATGCTCAGCGCTGAAATGAGACCTCAATTTTTTTAAAATAACCAAAGTTCAGATCCTGGTTGGTTGTCAGCTCTCTCCCAGTACTAACAAGTCAGAAAATAGGAAACAGACAACATGAGAATGTCTTTTAGAACAGTGTTTCTTAAGCTGTTTGATATGGCACACTGGCAAGTATTTTCCCTTAGAGGCTGGTACCATATTTGTTCCATATTATATTTGCATAGTTTTCTGGAGACTGCTTGCAGACCAAAAGTTGTTGATTCATGGGCCAGCAGACTGCAGACTGCCACACTGAGTAGCACTGGGAAGGAGAAGTCAATTGATTTTTCAAAATACTACATTTCATTATCTGAAACTGACCTATCTTTTCACCAGGCTGTGTTTTTGAACCAGAGATGGTTCATGGAAAGAGCTAGAAAGGCATTTGGATTTATTTATTTTACATTTATGGTTGTTATTTGCTCCAATGCCCATGAAAGTGGAACACCTTTTGTACTTGCAAATAGCAAGTCACATGACAATTTGCCAGATGACATCTTCTAGAGAGAAATATTTCCTTCAATCTCTAATTTTCATTACAATATGTAGTTATTCTTTTACTTGTCCCTGATTATGAGGAGATTCGTGCTGCTTGGATGAAATTGATCTAAAGTGCTCTATAAAGCAGATTTTTCAGTCACCTGTTTTCAAAAGAACAAAGACAGGATAATTTCTTTATGAATCAAATTCTTTTTTTAGAGGAAGTGTATTTTTATTTCCTTATATATAAAATATTTCAGCTGCAGTTCTGTCAAGTCAATATTTCACATCCTTTTGGAGCAGGTGCTATGAAAAAATATCTGAGGCCCTTAAGCAAAAAAAAGCATAAGGTGGAAAGGCAGTAACCCAGCAGCTGTCTTCCTTGATTCCAAGGTAATTAGAAGCAGACTCTGGAATTTTGGAGGAACATATGGAGCAACTATGGATCAGCCCTATGTTCAGACACTTAATTTATTGTTCCCCAGTTCAGGAAGGAAAAGCTTCTGATGGTATGTGCCAGGATAGTCTCCTGTGAACAGACATCAGTCATAAACACTTTGGAATATGGGCACTTTCTTTTTGAAGGAAGGGAGAAAATATAAGTGCAGGCTCATTTCAGAGATGTATGGTTTGGATAATGGCTCAGAATGTATGGCTCTTTATTTTCCATCTTCATCTTGTGTGGAGTATTAATATTTCCTTTTTATTATTATACATTCATGATGTGTAAGTTCTGGGTATGTCAAGAAGCTCTTAAATCTAGTGATTAGATCTTGCAAGGTACCACAACATGAAAGCAGGGTTGGCCAGCCCATTAGGCAGGCATCACAAACAGCAGAGTAATGCACTGAACAGTCCAAATAAGGGAATGCGCTGGTGGGTCAAGCAAAGTATGATTCCCAATTAGATCTACCAAAGCATATGGCATAAAGCATTTTAATTCATTCGTTCAATAACATTCATCCACGCTCTTTTAATATTTCCTTCCTCAATAGAATTTTTTTTTTCTGTGTCAGGAGCAACTTGAGAAACTTCAAGTCACTTCTGGTGTGAGATAACTGGCTGACTGCAAGGATGTTGCCCAGGAGAGACCCAGATATTTAATGTTTTACCATCCTTGTGGGAGACTTCTCTCATGTCCCTGCATGAGGAGCTGGAGCTGGCAGAGGGAGCTCAACCTGCTCTCCCCAGATTCTAATTGATGACCTGTAAGTCAGTAGTCCTGCCAGCACAAAGGTTTAACCCATTGCACCACAGGGGTACCACTCAATGGAAATGAAAAAAATCCATAAGTGAACTGTTTCCCTTTTAAAAACAAAATTTGTTTCAATCTTATCTAAATAATCTATCCACATATATCTCATTGTGACACTGATTTACTGTAAAAGAAAAAGAAATATATTTAGTTAGCCAGTATTCACCTTGCTGTCTTCTGGAATTTATTTCTTTTTAACCTAACAGCTTCCATGGCTGTTTAAAAAAAACACAAACTGGCTTGTGTGTAAAGTGGTTTCTTTCTTGAAAAGACTTGGCTACATGAAAGAAGTCTGGAGCTGGATGAAATGTACCAAGCAGATGCCAAAGCATTTATATAATGAAACAGAGAGAGAGAGATAGTCAGCCAAACTGTAGCAAATAGCTTTTATGCAAAAAAAAAAAAAAATGGAGAGAAACCCAAATCCTCTTTATGACATTGCCAAAAAAAAATCTAGAAGGCAGGTGGTGAATATTTTCTTCATCAGATGACATGAATCCTTTCCAAAGAAGGCAGCCGGCAATTTTTGGGAAACTCCAGAGGTAAAAAAAAAGCATTTTCCCCCAGTGTGAATGGGAAACAAATCTGCCTCCTTTCATTATGTTTTTCCTTTGTTGTGATGCCCTCTTGAAAATTTGTGGGACCTAGGGCATGAGTGTACTACAGCAAGTTCATGCTGCTTGCTATGGTTTTTGGTGTGATTAAAGTGCAAGTGTTTTCATTGTGTGTTTCCATTTGTATTGTCCCACATTCAGCTCTTCCTGGTTGAACCTGGAACCAAAGAACATTTTGTACAATCAATGCTTTACAAAATTTCAGTTAGTTACTCTTCTTTCTCCTCTTCTAATCTCTCCTCATTCTCTTGCACTCTCTGATTCTGTTGGCCATACCAAGTGTTTATTGAGCTTTGCCACATCTAATTTGAGTCTTAGTTTGTTATATCCTCAAATATGGCATCCACGTAGTATTCAGGAGCTACTCTGTGAAAGGCTTTTCTATAATCAATAAAGCACATGGATATTTTCTTTTTAAAATCTTTTGTTTCAGCCCATTCTCCAGTACAAGTTTGTAATGTGATCCATAGTACATCTTCCAATCCTGAATCCAACTTGGACATCTAACATTTCTCTTTTCATATATGGTAAAAATGTTATATAATGTTGAGAATTGCATAGCACATTAGTTTAAAATAAATGAATCACATTTATGAGTTAAAAATGTACTTAAGCAAAATCACTGTAAAAAATAAAACTGTCTGGATAAAACTAACTATATTCTTGCACATGGACACCAAAGTAACAGGAAAATAAATTGCTGTACACTTACATTTATACACTTAGGTGTATAAACACATTTCCTATGAAATGTTTGGGGTCAGCAGAAGACAACAGGCAGCTTGAAGGCACACGTATATAAATACTTACACAAACAAATCCACAATTTAATTCTCAATGCCAGTTGTTAAGTTGCATGAATGAGATAGTGCTTTTGCATTCATGTCCTGAATTTAGGCTTTCCATAGGGATATGATTATCCATTGTGAGAGAAAAACGCTGGATGCAATGGGACTTTGATTTGATCCAGGACAGCTTTTAAATGTTCTTACAAAACTAAAAAAATGCATGAGGTATATAATATGGCATGCCTCACATAAGAGTGTAATTTATGCTCCTCTTCTCTGGTATTTAGGCTGAAGTAAAATGTGTATGCAGTGCTTCTTCTTATAATCTCATCATGTACTACAGTACAGTTTCCAAATCATTATTAGTTATGGAGCTCTATTAAACTTTACAAATTAGGTCAGATTTTGGCTCACTTAATGTTTCATCATCCTTCCTTTTTATTGCTTTTTATCCATTACAATCAAACCAAGTTCCTTTTCCACATACCATCCTTCATGCCACTTCATTTTATTATAGAGCATATTTTAGTGCCAGATATTTATTATACTTTATTTATCACATTCATATCTTACTCTTCCTTAAAGCAATTCAAGGAATCAAAATTGTATGTAAGGATTTTCCTTGTTTTTATTCTTCTTGAAATAGCCTTGACTAGAAGCACCAAATATATATTTACAACACAACATTGTGAGACATCTACCCTTTATTATATTATTTACAAATAAGACATTGTTCTGACCACAGCCCCCAGAAAACCTGAAGAGGGACAGTTGAGCTAGTAGAAGACTGTCCCTTTTATCTGCATGAGAGTCTTTGTGCATGAAGACAATTGTTTATTTTTCTGCTTAGAGATCATTTTATTTATCAAGAAAATATTTATGTTTTTTATATGATATCTCTGTGTAATTTTCTTTCCCCACCTGATCCCAATCATTACAATCCATGAGCCAGATCCTTAAGTGGGTGCAGCTGGACTCAGAATAAATGGAGGATTTAGTCCTTTTCTGACTTTCATAATGGAATGGAGGCTGGATTGTTTTGTTTTCTTTGGCATTTAATTCAGTCCATGGCCTTCCATTCTCTTTCTAAGTGCTGCTGTTATTCTTGAGACTTCATAGTATTCTTAGGAGCTTTGGACATCTGATGACAAGATCATATGAAGAAGTTAGTCTCCTTGGGAAATGCACAATAGATTGATGCAAAATGCTGCTGAGCACTGTGACCTATGTGATTACAAAGCACTAAATGTTTCATGAAGCTTTCCTTTTCTGTTTAGTTGAAGCAGATGGCAAGGTGGAAGAACCAACAATTGCTTGCAATTGAGGGCAATAGATATAATATATTGAACCTAAACTACCTGGTAGTAAGTTCAGTTGAAATTAATAGGATCTGCTTCCAGGTGAATAGTCTCACGATATGGTTTATACAGCTTGTACTTACAACTTTTATAAACAATGTGTTCTCAGGATTTTAACAGAAGTGCATGTCTGCTCTCCGAATAGTAATTATTGACAATATTGCAGCAAAATTAGTTAAGTAATGGATTAAGGAAATAATAAAACGGATAAAAATGATTCATTGTAATCTTAATGTAGTTACTGATTCTGAGATAACTGCTTAGGTGAAAATTTTGTTTAAATATTTCCAGATTGGTCTTTTATTTCTTAACTGACAAAATGAATAAGTAGCAACTTTGTTTACTTTTTTATCTTCATGGCTATATAGTAGTGGTTCCCAACCAGTGGTCTATGGAACACCACTGGTCCGCAAGAACAAAATATGGTCTGCAGCCTCACCATTTCTACACCGTTGCCTTGAAACCATGCAGCAACAAGAGCGAGTGGTCTTGTGAAACCCTCTTGTAGTGCCAATGCAATGGTGATGTCAGAAGGGGAGAGGTCAACTACCCACAAAACATTACTAGTACCACATCAGCTCTAGATTATTAAATATGGTTTTCTGTGGGCAAGCAGATGGTGAATACTGGATGGCATATGTTCTGTATCAGAAACTAGAACTGATGCGTTCTATCCAATGTAATTTTCTGAATCAGCACCCCAAATAACCAAACTGAATCTAACGTTGACCAAAAACTGATTTGTAACCCTTTTGGTACTAATGTTGGAGAGTGGTCCCTGGTCAAAAAAAGATTGGGAACCTCTGCTATAAAGTTTGCTAAACAGTAGTTGTTGAACATAAATTTCAATTGTACTTATTTTGCTTGGGCCCAGATTACATAACCACAAGATTTTTTTGGAAATGGGTCATGTTTTCTCTTGAGGCTTATGGTCTACCTCAGTCTTGACCACTAAAGTGTTCCAGTTTAGAGGAGAAAATGTATTTGTTTTGGAATTTTCAAGGTCATTTATATGTATTCCTCCTTTGTAACCAGCTGGGGTGGAGACAGTGGGTCTCTGTGCCAGATGCTAATGGACTAATGCTCTGCTCCTGGGTTCCCCATATGATTCTGGTTGGCCATGTGAAAATAGGATGCTAGAATCAATATGCCTTTGTTTTGATCCAATGTAACTCTTTTTATATTATTATATGCACGTAACTCTTTTTATATCTGATTTCATGCAGCTGTGAAATCAGAATAATTTTGAATAGTGATGCCAGTTGTCTTCTGTGAGAATTCTGCATTAAAAAATGAGACATGGGACATGTGCTTTTTAATAGTTTTTTTTAAAAAAAAATAGATTATGCAAGGCGCACCTGATTCAATTTTGAGTTTGATTCTATGATTCAAAATGAAATTGATTTGGTACATATCAGTCAGGACACAATAGAATACAAACTGTGAATCTGAATTTTGATTTGGAAACATAGATCTCTGGCCTTCCTCCATTGCATTGGGAAATCAAAATAGCTATAACTTTAGGGAAGGATACATATTAAATATACATACAGTTACATACATATTAAAACATGGAAACATGATAGACCCTGAAGAGGGTATTAACCTGACCATATTTCAGAAAATGTGTTTCTCATCAAGGACAGGGGCGTTTAGATTTTTCCATCCCTACCTAGAGTAGTCAGCTGGTGTTTTGATGCCTCAGCATGTCATCCATATTCATTTGTTGCCTGCAAAGAAGGAAAGCAACAAATGTGGGATGTAGTTCTGTTTAAAGTGATCCCAGACCACCTTTTTCCTGGTGGTGGTTGTGGTACTATAGATGCCTCCAATCTTTTAGATCATAGCGAGTCCTCTTGACAGTGAAAGCAGGCTTACTCCCTCCACCAGGTCGTAGGTAAAGGTAAAGGTTTTCCCCTGACATGAAGTCCAGTAATGTCCGACTCTGGAATGTGGTGCTCATCTCCATTTCTAAGCTGAAGAGCCGGCGTTGTCCGTAGACACCTCCAAGGTCATGTGGCCAGCATGACTGCATGGAGAGCCAAGATCATATCACTCCCTAAATTGTAGGTATCAGGATCCCATTGGTTGGAATTATGACAGTTAAAGTGGAATTAGTTGCTATAATTGTACAGTCTGATGGGGGACATAAGGTAAACTAATGATCACATGTAAAGATGATAGCAACACCTGTTTCTAATCAATCCAACTTGTAAATCAGGAGTAAGTAAATTAGTTTCACACATCCAAAGATTTCAGTTGAAACATGTTGGTAAAATGACAGAAAACTGACCATCTGGATCCATCTGTCTACTTCTCACTGTCACCTTCCCAGGTTTCAAGTAGATACCTTTCCTATCTCTGCTACCTTACAATCCTGGGAAGGCCTCCTATATACAAGGCATCTCACTTACCAACAAGATTTTCCCCTATATATCCCAAGGATATTGACAAGCTGGAAGGTGTCCAGCAGAGGGCAACTAAAAATGATCAAAGGTCTGGAGACCATGCAAAGCAAAGCAAAACAAAGTTTATTGAATAGTCTATTGACCGCATCAACATTAAAAACAAAAACAGACACGTGCACAAACAGACACAATCACCATTCCAAGACCCCCACAACAGCGAACCAACCACAAAAATTAGACATGAAGGTTAAAGTGAAGGTTAAAATAGGCCAGCTATTACACAATCCCAAGCCACTTCAAATATCTGCGTCACCCCTACAGTTGACCCCAATCGCCTCCAGATACGCAGTTCTTAGCTGCGTTGCTTTATAAAGGAAAAGGGCTGTTTGGTGTGTTATCTTAGCATTCTGGGCAGCCATTAAGAATGTAGTTTTGAGGAGACCATGCCTTATGAGGATTGTCTTAAAGAGCTGGGTATGAATAACCTGCAGAAGAGAAAGTTGATAGGAGACATGTTAGCCATGCATAAATATGTGAAAGGAGGTTATAAGGAAGAGGCGGCAGGCTTGTTTTCTGCTGCCCTGGAAACTAGGACTTGGAGCAATGGGTTCAAATTACAGGAGAAGAAATTCCACCTGAACATTAATTAGGAAGCTCTTCCCATAAGAGCTATTTAGCAGAGGAACTATTCCTTGGAGTATGGTGGAAGCTCCTTCCTTGGAAGCTTTTAAACAGAGGTTGGATGGCCATCTGTCAGGGGTACGTTGATTTTTTCTGCATGGCAGGGGGTTGGACTAAAGCTCTTCCAACTCTATTATTCTATGATTCACTACTATGTAATATTGTTATGCAAAAACTAATGGCATAATCTGGAATTGCTATAGTTAAAGAAGAATCTAGAGATGCTTTAATCTTAAATTAATCTTGATCCACCAATATGAAGTGACATCTTGCAGTGATTTAAACCAAGATGAGTAAGCAACATTAAATCATGGACCTTCTGGATTTCATTTTTATGATCAGAATTCATAGTGATTCGAATAAAATCCTAATCTTGGAAGCCTAGGATAAACTTCTACAAGGTGAGATACAATACTTGTTGTTGCATGATATGGTGCTTTCTTTGGCACTCTTTGATGCTGAGGTCAGTTTTGGTTTTATCATTGTATTTGTTTTAATAAACCATACACATTATTTAGATTATCTGCCTCAGTGGGAATTAAGGCAGAGCTGTGAGGTTTGGAAAGTGTTCTTTTCTCTTGGCTTTTGGAAGTAATGGCTTCTCCTCTATTCATTTGGAGTTCTTGGGGGATTTGCAATGCAATATGAAACACTTCATTTGAATGGTACCTGCCTGGATTCAGCTGAGGGGACAAGTTGGTGATATTCGTGGAAACTGTGGTGACAGTTTTTCTCCAATACAGTATGTTTCTACACAGCTAACTCTAATTACTTCCCTTGTAGACAACACAATTTGTGCACTCATATTTATAGCTTGCTCTTGGGTACTTACCATCCCAATGTAAGGTTTGTGGGTGAATGGTCACAAAGAAACAATTCCATAAAATTTCTCTGAACCAGTGTTATGTATAATAACATGAGAAAACTGCTTTTGAGCATCATACAGATTCAGTTCAATTCAATGGCTAAATTCCATTGGCACTTAATATATCAGGATTAACTAGAGATATTTTTTGTCAATTATAAGTAAAGATAAATTCTTTCATTTTTTAATTTGTTCAAAAGTATATTGCTGAAGTTCACTGACAGAAAGTGGAAGACCTCCTAAGCTTTGAATTCTACATGTCCCCTCCGATGATAGAAAAGAAGAAAATGAATTCATTTTCCAAAAGCAAAGACAAAATTTATGAGACTGAGGAATTTTGAATAAAAAATATTCACTGCCTTCTTTTCTTTAGAATCTGTATTTCACTCTGATCATTGATTTATCAATTTTCCAATGCTATTTCCTCTCTTCAGAGGTAAGGGCCAGCAAGCAGAAGGCAGTGAAGATTTGTTTGTCTTAATAATTTTAATATGTATACTTTAGCCTATGTGTCTATAAATATGTACATATAGATACTGACTTATTAGGAATTAACTATTATTCTTCCTTAAATAGAAAGTGAATAATGATAATAACTATCTGAATGTGTTTTGGGTTCTTGTCATTGCATGGGCAGGGACAACCAGCCTCCCCCCGCCACAGTACAAGAAAGAAGACAAACACAAGGTGTTGGAATAACAAAGGCCATTACTTGTTTATTGGTTACAAATGAAAAACAGGGTTGGCCACCATGTATGAGTTCTGGATCAGCAATAGGACAGGCTGCTACTGATTTATGCCACTTTACCACAGTAGGGTGCAGCTGTTTTCCAGCCTGTTCCATCTCAGGACACCGGTACCACTGCCCCCACCTAAGTCACCTGGATGCTCCCCATTCTCCAAAATTGGGAGGGGGGGGGTACAAAAATCAGATCCAGAGCCCATGCTAAATGCCCACATGTTGTGACAAAGAATATAACTGTGATATAACATTCTATAAATACAATGTTAGCAGATTACAGAGTGGGTTGGATGGGACAGCTTGGAAGACACTGGCTGAGCAGCCACACAACCCAGCCCTTTAATCTCAATTGCAGATTGAACCCTGGACTTGGCCTGGCCAATCAGAGGGCAGGACGGAATTTGCCCCTGATTGACTGACCAGCTGAGCTTGCTAATCACAAAGGGCTCCTGGGAAGAAGGAGCCCCCAGAGAACTGGCAGATGGGAGAGGGCCTGCTGTCGCAACATCCCTGCCAGGTAAAACAGGCAGGGCATTTTTCTACTGGACATGGAACAATGGATTCAATTTACACTGAAAAAGATTGTACCTAAACATGAGGAAGAACATCTCAACAGTAAGAACTTTTTGACAGTGAAATAGACTGCCTCAGAGGATGGTGGATGTCTTCAAACAGAAATTGGATGGAAATTTTTCAGAACGTCTTTAGCTATTCATGGATGCAAGGCTGAGGTTAGACCTTGCAGTTCATTCCAACTCTAAGATGTTATGCTTCTGAAAGGCAGATTGTAATATATATTTTTGGTATTAGAATAGGTAAGTGCCTTGTTTGAAGGGGGTGAGAACATGGAATGTTGGAGGAGAATGGTAAAGAATTTGAAAGAGCTTTAAAATTGCTTGAATGTGGTTCTAAAAATGGACATCTTCCTCTCTTAGGTCAGTGGAAATACAAGTGCAGTTGTTATCTTGGATCACTGGTGGTGGGAATTTTAGCAATGAAATCTCACATAAAGAGTTCCAAAGAGAGGGTATTACAGAGCTGATCGCAGTGGTTTAAAGTGTGTGTTCACTGATGTTGGCATCAAATTACTAGTAGAGCAGAAGGGTCAAGCACATGTTCCTCACATGTGGTGGAGGGGCAAGTAAAAGGGAGCCATAGGCATCCACCATGAGTCCTCACTTCAGAAATTGGATTAAGGATACCCTTGCAGTGGGGAACACGAACAATTCACAACCCTTCCCAAGCTCCTTCCTGAGGCTTCAAGTTTACTAGTCATGTCTCTTTCTCCATACATGATTGTTCAATGGATTGTCAAAGGCACACCGATGCTTTCCATCTCACTCCTTGGCTCAAACTGTAGAGTCTATTGTTTCTTCTTCTGGTCAGATAATTAGATTATAACCTGTAATGGGGAGTGGAGTAAGTGAAGGTTTTGTTTTGTTCCATTCACCCATTCTACTTTCCATTACTGATATGTCTGACTAGGAAAAAAAAGAGATTTGCAGAAGATTGTTTAAACAAATGATTGTCCTGCAATCCTACCTTTTGCTTCTCCATGCAAGTTGAAGTCCCAATGAAAACCACACACCCACACTTAGGATTACATTCCTTGGAGGTATTACAATAACACAATTAACATAGCATGTCATTAAGGCCTAAACAATCCCTCTATCCCCTATAAGAGAACAAAAAATAATGTGTTGGAAAACTGCTCTTACTCTCTGTCCAAATTTCAGGGCTTTCACCCATAAATGCAGAATTACACACTAGTTGTAATGGGTCAAGAGGATCACAAATTATGTCAGCTTTGATCCAAGCAACTCTTGTTAACTCCCCTTCCCTAGTTTTTCTTCACTCATCTGCAGTATGCCTCCAATCCAAAATGCAATTGGCAAGCTTCAAACAATTGCAGCATTTTGTGTATGGGAGAAGGAGAATAAAGAGAGGAGGCAATCAAATCTAGAGAAAGAACAAAAAATCAGTCTGCAAGGAATTCAAGTTCAAAATCCTGCAATTTAATTTTGGCATAGTCTCTGCTCTGTGGCTTTTGTCAGAATGCAGCTATGAGTCAGTCAGATGTTCTCTTTGTACTGTAGGCAATAAGACAAAAAAAAGAATAAGAAAATGACTTCTCCATCTACATGGCAATGTATGATTAGTACTATATTGTATGAAAATGTGAGCCGGCTTTAGCACAGCAGGTTAATCACCAGCTGCAGCTGCAGCAAATCTTGCCAATCAAAAGGCTGACAGTTTGAAGCCAGGTCAGAATGAGCTCCTGACCTTTAGCCCAACTCCCCGCTCACCTAGTGGATCAAAAACTCCAATGTGAGTAGATAAATAGGAACCACATTATGTGGGGAGATATTTTAGGCACAGCGTTTTGATCAGAAAAAGGATGAAAGTTTACAAACAAAGAAAACTCTTTGGCAAGGAGATGGAGCAATATCATCCCCCTGTGGCTGGAACCAAGCACAGCCTCCAAAGATGCCGAAAGATGGGATGTTGTCTGTCTTGTCATTGTATAATTGGCATTGAATGTATGCCATAAATGTGTTCTGTGATCTTCCCTGATTCCCCTTCAGGGTGAGAAGGGTGGAATATAAATACTGTAAATACTGTAAATAAAATGTCCACTTTGCAACTATATTGATTTTTCTTTTCACATAAATAATTTGAGCCGCACCAGCAGTCTGATTTTGTAGTCCTCTTGATAAGATGAATGTCACTACATCACAGCCAACTCATCTCTATCCTATACACATACAACAGTGATTTGCCCTTGGAGAGGGGAAGGGCACTCAAGCCAAAACTACAAAATTATCCTTGTGCTATAGTAGCTGCTCAAAACCCCACTAATCATAGCAGTGAAAACAATCATCTCTGCCCACACGTAACAGAAAAACTGTACTCTTTTGTGGATAATGTGTTCCTCTAACATTCAGAGGAGATATAAAGATGCATCATTCACATATACAAGTCATCCCCAACAGACACATTCCAACAATAAAAAATTATTTCCACTTGTCCTTTTCATATCAGTTATTTAAAAAACACAATGGCAAAAATCTAATCAGAATTACCATTTAACCCAGCAACCCATGTCTCAATATTCCATTTTTCCTATTTTCCAGTCAACACTATGCTCAAAAATACAATTTCACAGGAGTTTTTTTGCAGCAAAATAGCACAGTGAGCAATCTATTCTTCATAGGACAGGGCCTCCAAAAAACACACAGGGATAAACAATAGAAACAACCAAAAGCTCCAGGAATGATCTTAGTAGCGGAAAGACCACATACCCAAAATGGAAGTGCTGTCTTTGTAAAACCAGGCCTCCAATTTAGCAGTGCCCATAGCACTGAAGAAAATAATATAGGGGTTATAACAGTAGAGCTTAATAACATCACGATTACCTCTGTGTACTAATACCAAACACATAGCTCCAACCAATAGTATATCAACTATTCCCAACTATAAGACCTCAGTAAGTTGATTTAAACAAAGATCGAAATTCAGAAATGCTGATTGGACTACATTCTCAGACATGTTAGATGACAAATCATATTGGTCACCCTAATCCCTGAGGAATACAAGCATTTCATCGAAATAGTAAAAACATGCTCACTGACTTCTATACCGAAAGGCTGCAGAACACACTACCTCCAGGGCATTAGTCCTGATACAGCTGCCTTGTTGGAAGACTATTACAGGCTCCACAACGAAGACCCATTTAGTGAGTAAACTCTTCAGGCAGCACAATTCTAGGGCCAGAAAAGTAGATGGCAAAAACAGAATAGCCTGCCTCAGGGGAGTGTGCTTCCTCCATCAATATTTAACATTTACACAAATGATCAGCCACTGCCAGAAGGGACAGAGAGTTTCATCTATGCTGACGATTGTGCCATCACCACTCAAGCAGGGAGCTTTCAGGTGGCTGAACAGAAGCTCTCTGAAGCTTTAAGTGCTCTTACTGCCTATTACAGAGAAAACCAGCTGATTCCTAATCCATCTAAAACACAGACATGTGTTTTTCATCTTAGGAACAAGACAAGCATCTTGAGATCTGAGGATTACCTGGGAAGGAATTCCACTGGAGCATTGCAGCACACCCAAATACCTGGGAGTTACCCTGGACCATTCTCTGACCTACAAGAAGCACTGCTTGAATATCAAGCAAAAAGTAGACACTAGAAACAATATCATATGAAAGCTTACTGGCACAACCTGGGGATCATAACCAGATACAGTGAAAACCTTGGGCTACTCTGCTGTTGAGTACGCATGCCCAGTGTGGAACACATCTCATTATGCTAAAACCGTAAATGTAGCTCTTAATGAGACATGCCAAATCATCACAGGATGTCTGTGCCCTACACCACTGGAGAAATTACACTGTTTAGCTGGTATTGCACCACCTGACATCTGCCAGGAAGTAGCAGCCAATAATGAAAGGATCAAGGTAGTGATATCTCCAGCCCAGACCCTGTTTGGCTATCAGCCAGCACACCAACACCTTAAATCAATAAATAGTTTTCTGAGATCTATGGAGCTATTCACTAGAACACCTCAGCAAGCAAGAGTCCAAAAGTGACAGGCTAAAACCCAGAAACTCAAGCCATGGCTGCTACCAAATAAGAGACTCCCTCCTGGGCACACAGAAGACTGGGCAACATGGAAGACGCTGAACAAATGGCATTCTGGCACTACGAGATGCAGAGTCAACCTTAAGAAATGGGGCTACAAAGTGGAATCCACGACATGCGAGTGTGAAGAAGAGCAAACCACAGACCACCTATTACAATGCAGCCTGAGCCATGCCACATACACAATGGAGGACCTCCTTATAGCAACACCAGAGGCACTCCAAGTGGCCAGCTACTGGTCAAAGGACATTTAATATAATGCCAACTTTTAAACTTTGTGTTTTTTAAAAATATTATTTATTATTTATTTATTTACAGCATTTATATACCGCTTTTCTCACCCCTAGGGGGACTCAAAGCAGTTTACACATAGATAATGGCAAAAATTCAATGCCTTACAACTACAGCAGTAAAATCACACTTTAAACATAAATCATATTAAAAACAGTACATCATCAAATATCACAACAGTTATTACATTGCAACTATACCTGTGGTTCACTCCTGATATGGTAAATAAATAAATAGGTCTTCAAGGACTGTGGGGAGAACCCAAAATCCCTCCCTAACATCATAGCAGAAAGCTTTAATATTGGACAATGACATGTTTAGAAGCATGATCCATTGTTTTCCTCATGGCTCTGTGAAATTGCCCACAAACAAAAAGTGTGGAAGGAGGGAGTGAGCAAAACAAAAATAGAATTGGTGAATCTACCTTCCTGTCCTAAAAATAAAAATGTTCTGTGTGCAAAAAATGGCAGAATAATAATACAATGTGGTTAGCAAGTGTTTTTCTGTATTTTGAAGGATGCTTTTTTTTTTATCGTGTCAGGAGCGACTTGAAAATCTGCAAGTCGTTTCTGGTATGAGAGAATTGGCCATCTGCAAGGACGTTACCCAGGGGATGCCTGGGTTATTTGATGTTTTTATCATCCTTCTGGGAGGCTTCTCTCATGTCCCCGCATGAGGAGCTGGAGCTGATAGAGGGAGCTCATCCGCCTCTCCCCGGATTCGAACCTATGACCTGTCGGTCTTCAGTCCTGCCGGCACAGGGGTTTAACCCACTGCGCCACCGGGGGCTCCTTGAAGGATGCTGATCTTAACGTTTTTTTAAAAAAGCATATCAAAATTGTTATTTACCTTAAAACTGTACATTTTACTGGCAATATTCAGTACGAAATTTCACAAAGGTATACTATAAAACACTCATTGAATCCACTGAATTCCAGCAGGCCATCAAGTAATCTTAATGACAGTCTTAGAACTGGGGGATTCAAAGTTCCAATATTTCATTGCAAGAGCATATGTTATTGTCATGTGCTTTCAAAGTGACTACAACTTGCAGAGACTCTTCCCTGAGACATTTGGACAGGATTTATTCACTGCCCTTCTCAAAAGATGACAGAGTATGACTTGTCCAACGAAGGCTAGTGAATGTCAGTGCATGAGCAGGGATTGAAACCCAATCTTTCAAAATCCTACATTCAAATCACTAGACCATGCTGACTCCACAAGAGTAAATATTATTCATGTAAAAGAGATATAAAGTATGATAAAGATAATTATTATTTCAATCTTTTCTGATTTATGGTGAGCCTAGGGCAGACCTTATCAAGGCATTTTCTTTATAGGATTTGTTTAGAGAGAATTTGCCTTTGCCCTTTAAGAAAGTTAATACAAAATAAAATGTCTTAACTAGCATATAGGAGCAGCCATTATTGCTTGTGTGGCTGTCCCAGCTTCTATCAATGTTACATTGGACATGTCTCTAAAATATGGAGTTTGAAAAAAGGAGCAATAAAGCCAGATAAATATTTTCTACAAGGATGGACTATACAGAACAACATGTTTTTGTATTTTACCCTGTTGCTTAAGTCAGGCTATAGCAACTGCTGTAGTTGTGCCAAACATGTTGAAGGTGGTGATTGAGGAAAACACGGATAGCGACTGCTGGCTTTACAAAACAAAGAGACCAAAGGGCTGGAAATGTCTGATTTGTTTGGTGGAGAATGTAAAGAATTGAACACTCCTGACCCTGTTTACATTGGCCCTTTTAATGACTAATTGTGCAGAAAATAGCTCTGCTTGGCGTGTGCATGGAAACGGTTTGGGTCTCTGCTGTGTGTCAGCTAATGGTCTAATAAGGGCAAGAGTTTTTCTCCCCCTCTTCTTTTGTACAGCTTCAAAGAGACTGTTGATGGAGGCCTTTTGTGAAGGAATTACCCATTTCTCCTTTGTATCATTTTATCTCTCTTAATTCCCCTTGCCTGTGAATATTGCAGCATAGCAGGCTAAGGAACCTGAAGAGCATCTCCAGAGCCAGATAAAACACAAAGCCTTTCTTCAAAACCATTACCTCTTGCCCTGTCACACAAACAAGATAGAGTTTGTATGATCCCATGTGAATGAGAAGACCTAATTTATTGAACTGGCTTGGAGATGGCTCTGCATTGTTCTCCACAGCAGCAGTGCCCTTTCACATACTCTTGAACTGCATCAAAACCAACCTTTGTCAGGGTTTTATGATATTCATATGGCCATTTCCAAAATATGATGTGATACAAGAGGCAGGATCTGTTCCTATACTGAAGCAAACTTGTAAACATGGAAAGACATGTCTTATATATCAAACTCTATTTGTGCTTCAGTGCTCACCTATTGCTATGTTTCCAGTTTTTCCCCCTTTGAGAGATTTATTTTTGTTGTGAGCCTTCAACTTTTGGCCACCATAGGGTGATCCTAATACAAGGCTTTCTTGGCAAGAGTTGTTCAGAAGGGGGCTGCCATAGCCTTTCAGTGAGGCTGAGAGAGAGTGGTTTGCTCAAGGTCATCCAAGCAGGGATTCAAACTCTGATTACCAGGGTCCTAGCCCAGCCATCAAATCACTATACCACGCTGGCTCTATAGGGCAGCAAAACAAATTGGCAGTGTACTTTCAAAGTTAAGATTAAAGTTGTGTACAATCTAAGTATTGTAATATATGTCTGTGTTTTATGTGCTTAAAACCAATGAGAAGAGTCAAGTTGCAACAAATTCCTACTGAATCTCAAGGCTTTAATTTATTTGACTGAAAAATCTCTCTGATATGTAGTAGCCTGTGTAGACTATATTATTTGTGATCCTTTTTACTTCAACTAGAAATTATTAGAGCTGATGTTCTATATAGAAATTTACTCGGTATTCATTACATGCTTATAGACAGAATTAGATTCAATCCCATATTTTATTTCATTGCATGTGTGCTAGATATTCCTTTTTATTTCAACTAGAAATTATTAGAGCTGATGTTCTATATAGGAATTTACTCAGTATTCATTACATGCTTATAGACAGAATTAAATTCAATCTCATATTTTATTTCATTACATGTGTGCTAGGTATTCCCAAATCAAATAGACATCCTGCCCATGTCTGACCTAGCTTTCAGCAACTGTCACAATAAATTACAATAATACTGGAAAGATTTTTGTCTAGAACAAGAGTAAATGCTGGGCAGGAAGACAGAACTGAGATCACACATAGAGTATCTTTTTCAGTAAAAAATTATTTCAAGAGTGGGGTGAAACTCAAGTAAATTTTACAGCAAATACAGAGGTGCCTATGTAAATTTTAAAAAACCAGGAATTACTATTCTTTAAAACAAGTGTAACTGAAAACATCTGACTTTTGTTCATTAAATTAGCCCACATATATCTGAGCTGGCATTCATTTCTCTCATATATATGTTTGATTTTATTATTCTATGAGTAATTTAAATCCGTACTACCAATGTGCAAAGCAGTGCAAAGACTATTATCTGTCATAGAAAAAGAAAGAAATATGTCAAGGAGGTCTCCATAGAAGATTTATGTTTGCTGTACAGCAGTGTTTCTCAACCTGGGGGTCGGGACCCCCGAGGGGGTCACGAGGGGGTGTCAGAGGGGTCGCCAAAGACCATCAAAAACACAGTCTTTTCTGTTCATCATGGTGGTTCTATATGGGAAGTTTGGGCCAATTCTATTGCTGGTGGGGTTCAGAATTCTCTTTGATTGTACATGAATGATAAATCCCAGCCACTATAACTCCCAAATGTCAAGGTCTGTTTTCCCCAAGATCCACCAGTGTTCACATTTGGGCATATTGAGTATCCGTGCCAAGTTTGGTCCAGATCCATCATTGTTTGATTCCACAGTGCTCTCTGGATATAGGTGAACTACAACTCCAAAATGCAAGGTTAGTATCCACTAAACCCTTCCAGCATTTTATATTGGTCATGAGAGTTCTTTGTGTCAAGTTTGGTTCAATACCATCATTGGTGAAGTTCAGAATTCTCTTTGATTGTAGGTGAAATATAAATCCCAGCAACTACAACTCCCAGATGACAAAATCAGTCTCCTCCCCAACCTAACCAGTATTCAGATTTGAGTATATCAGGTATTTGTGCCAAATTTGGTCCAATAAATGAAAATACATCCTGCATATCATATATTTACATTACGATTCATAACAGTAGCAAAATTATAGTTATGATGTAGCAACTAAAACAATTTTCTCATTGGGGGGTCACGACAACATGAGGAACTGTATTAAGGGGTCGCGGCATTAGGAAGGTTGAGAAACACTGCCGTACAGGGAATTTTTCACAATGCATTCTGAGATGAGAAGTTTTGTCCTGCATATTAGAACCTTATAAAATATTAGGCTAAACTATCACTGAACTGGTGTATGCCGCCGAAAAAAAGCCCCATCTGATGAGATTGTAAGGTTTCCTATCACAAAGAACTGGCTGAACTTTGCCTTTCACATCCCTCCAAAGTTTGTGTTGATTTTGGATATCTGTTGCTAAATAACCTGCATGTACAAGCAGTAGTGGTAGCATTGTCTTGGAACTGACCACATTTTGGACTAGTGTATTTGGAAAATATATGTAACTGTGAAGTTGGAGGTTCCAGGCTTTTTTTTTTTTTTTCATGCTTTGCATTACGAGAACCAAACCACAGCTCTTGGATGCTTACAATAGACTCAAGTTCATGACTCACTAGTGTCTTAGTACTCAAACCTATGAGGTCATGTAACACTTTTTGGGACTGCCATTTTTACTTTAGTTATGAGCCAGTTAATAAACTGGAATCAAATAAAACCTTTAAAGGAGTGAGTGGAATGCTGGATCAGAATGTGACAAGAAAATGTATTTTTCATTAGGAATTATTGTTTGCTTTTGTTTAAGTTTCATTCATGGAGTATTTCAAGGGTTTTGAGACATGCCTTTTGGCTAGAAACTATTATATTAAATTATTATTGAATATGTTACAATTTCCACTTTCACCCTGAGCCAGCAAGGAAGATCCACATGGAAAAGCCAATTGCTATTTCCAGATCATCAAGCACATATGTATGATCGTATGCTGTATGCCAAGTTCCCAGGATAAATGCTTCCATCTAGCAGTCAGAAGTTTGTTCACAACAACAATCTATGTTAGTCACAGTTCAGATCTGCAATGCAACCATGGCAGAACATGTGTTCTGATATTAGCACTGCACCTTGAGAATAAGGATACATTTTGTGAAGCTATTAATAATGTCATATATGAAAAAACGGGGGGGGGGGGTGAGCTTCTGTGGCATTGGGGTGATAAATCCGCCGTAAAACTATCCAAATTGCAGGATGATAGCTGTTTGACACAACTTTAATTACTATAGCTTCATCCTTGAGAAAAGTTGTTAGTTGTGACACTAGAGCTCTGACAGAGAAAGGTAAACATTTTACAAAACTACAGTTCATTGAAATACAAAGCATCGAGCCATGATAATTAATGTGATGTCAAACTGCCATAATTCTGCAATGTGGATACATTCTCTCACAACCTTCTAGCACAGTAGTTCTCAACCTGAGGGTCCCCAGATGTTTTGGCCTTCAACTCCCAGAAATCCTAACAGTTGATAAAATGGCTAGGATGTCTGGGGGCCAAAACACCTGGGGACCCACAGGTTGAGAACCACTGTAAGCAGAACTTCAAAGGAACTGACCATTGAATCCATCAGCCTCCCCCTCACAGCGAGCCATGCACCTTGTGAAATAGGAGGCCTTGTCACAGACTCATGGTTCCCCCTAGGCCCAGCACAGGGAGAGAGGGAGAGCAGCCAGGGCAGGACTTGCTTGCGACCCTTGCTGGGGTCTCCTCTGCTGCAGGCGAGTGACTCGCAGAGAGGGGAAAGTCAATGGAGAGTGGGAGAGAGAGACATCAGTCCTGCCACTGTTATGAAGGCACGTGGAAGGTGAGGGAGGTGGGTGGAGAGAAAGGGAGGACATACAAAACAAACAAATTTCTTTACAAAAACTCAGAGATGGATTTTTTGATTAATTTGTGTTCAACGGGGTGGATCTGAGGGTCATAAATCGGGCCGCATGTACGGATTTAACAAAGCATGATTTATGACCCGCTAATGATTTTTTTACACTGTCTGACTAATTATGAACATAATAGTTCATACTTGCTAACAAAGAAAAGTATTTAGCTTTTCATTTATATCTATATATCTATATGTATAGAACTGTTTTAAAATATTCATAGATTAAAAAGCTTGTAAACCTCTTCCATCTCCACCAACCATTTTTTAGGAATAATTTTTAGCATGGAGATACAGCTGTCATATTGCATCAAGCAGATGTCCGACATCCTTTGCCAGGTGAATGTATAAAGATACACTGTTTTCTATCTCTTCATCTTTCAGGTCACTTCCTGGGCAACAACACAGTTATTGATGTGCTAAGACAAGCTGGATTTGAAGTGGAACATATACCTGCAGGACAACCAATAGAAAAGTAAGCTTTTTTTTCTTTTTCCTGTGAATAAGCATATAATTTGTGGAAATATTGCAACCCAACCCTCCAGTACAGTATATTGTACAAACAAAATTGTGGAATACTGGTAAGTTGAACTGTGCACTTTTCTATCGGCAAATGAAGCAAGATAAGTAAAGCCGACTAGTTATATAATCTCTACTACTATATTTTCAATACTAGTGCATATAAAAGAATACAGAACTCTACAAAACTTTGTTCCTTATCTCTCAATATATGTAGTCTGAAACATTGGATGCACCACCGAAAATGAGAAGCCTGCAACCATACTTTAAAATAATTCTGATATAGAATCATAGGATTTCTAATCCCCAAAATGGACAATTTTAAAGCTAAAATTGGATTTCCAAGAGTGGCATGCTGTATTTTAAAGATGTCAGTACAAACCTTATTGACTTATTTCAAAATTACAGCTGGCACTGCTTTCATCAAAAGAAAAAGTGACTATTGTCAAGTTGTAAAGAAAGATTCTGCAATTTTTTTCTTCAGAAAATTGAAATGAACTTTTGATTACACTAACTATAGTAAAAGACATAAAAATGTGCTACAGAGGTTTTGAAATGACAATATAACTCAATCACTAGTTCTATTTTCTCTTTTGCTCACATTTATTTTAGGTGCCCATCATGTCTTGCATTGTGGGTATATAATGGGTTCATAGACTATTTCCCCAAACAGCTTTTCCTCTTGGTCCTCTAGATTTCAAGGATACAAATAAAATAACTTATCTATAGTTCCATTGATGCAGAAAATATTAATCATAGAATTCCGGGGAAAAGGAATGCAACCTTGTTGAACACATGTAGCTATGGGGAAATCACAATATTGTTATGTATCTGAAGAACGGTGTAGATTATGAGCATTCTGCAACAACAAAGAGTCATCACTGGACACAGATGGTTCTTGAATTGCTCTTCTTTGATCAAATTAAATGGCCAGCTGCTGCAATGTTTGATTTGCACATTAGAATTTGAACAGAGTGGAACCTCTTTTCTCTAGTCCTCTCTTTCCTGCTTATTTTTCCTTTAATAGAGTGGGGAAGAAATAAGCAAAATATTTGTTGCTACATGAATCAAATCAATCAAGTATTTATTTATTTATTTATTGTTCAAACTTATATGCCACCATTTATGTGATAGTTTCACAAGTGATGAGAAACCATGGCCACAAACATGATTGTTCCCCTTTATTTGGCATTTCCCTTTGTATTCTGCAAGTCGTGTCATTCATTGGAAGTTCCCAATAACTTCATCAGATAAAACCACATGGGCATAATTATTCAACCATATGAAACAACCATACCTGTGAAACTGTAGGTTGTTTTAAATTGGGACTGGTGAGAAGAGAATGATTTATAGGAAAACACTGATTGCATACTCTACTTCAGGCCGAATTTGACATTATGTTGGCTGTCAGGGTTGCCTGACGCACTAACGTAACCTATTGTGTTGGGGGGGGGGGGTTGGGGGGGTAATCTTCAATACATTAATTCATTTCTTAATCATTTGTCATTTGAATTCTATTCAATCCATGCAATAAACAAAAACACTCCCAGGCCACGGTTTCAGAATAGCAACTCACCTAGGACAGCCATTTCCACTTAGGTGTAGAGCGTAGACAGTAGCAGAAATGGATCTGATTAATTTCCTTGAGGTCAGTGGTTCTCAACCTGTGGGTCCCCTGATGTTTTGACCTTCAACTCTCAGAAATCCTAGCAGCTGGTAAACTGGCTGGGATTTCTGGGAGTTGTAGGCCAAAACACCTGGAAACCCACAGGCTGGGAACCACTGCTTTAGGTGGACACATAGCCTGGATGCCACCTTCAGAAATCTTTTAAGAACCCTGTGGATTATTGCCAGAGTGTTTACAGTGCTTACATTAACTATGGTATCCTTCTGGGCCACCTGACAGGGTTGGGAATTGAGAACACTGCTTTACAGTGGCTCCATTCTTTCCTGGAGAAAAATCTATTTTTTATGGCTGGAATGTTTCTAGGGAAAATGATACCTCTTTACCATTTCCATATTCCAGTGTCAAGGAATGCAATTCTCTCCAAATGATTGCTCCAAGCTTCTTTTTTCTTCTTCTTTCACATTGCCCTTTTGTCTTGTGGATAAACGGTCCAATCTCCAGTAATGTTGTTCTGGAACAAAGTGCTGCTAAACTTTGTATCAGTCCAAGTGATTATAGAAGTATCAAGTGGTGCCATGCGCTTTGAGAGAATGTCTGCTTATCTTCCAATGTCTGTGGTCTGTCTGCAGTCACTCAGGTCTGCCCCACACCTATTTTCCCCACCTATATATGATCAAGTCACCACACTAAGAAGCTTCACACTTAGAACTAAACAGCTTCCAAAGGTTATCTCTTAAAACTGAGCAGCAATGACTGAATATGTTGAAGTCATTGGAACTATTCAGGAAGACAACTGCCTCTCACAAGTCACGTGCCACACTTTTCTTACATCAATGGGACTTCATCAAAGTCAGCAGGTTAAGTATTGTAACTGATGACCACTATCTGCTAAACATTATTGGCCAAGAAGCAGACATAAGGAAAATTAAATAGCAACCAAAAATAAAATCTTTAGGTAGTGCTGAAAAAGAATATTTCTCCCTTCCTCTTGTTTTTAATTTGAGAGACACAGAGTGGACCCAACTGTGCCTGTTAGCATGTTAAAGTTTTTCCATTTAAATTCTGTTTTGACATGATACATACCAACCTCAATCTGTGTGACTTTCACACCTGGGTTATCCAGCTGCTTGGGCTTCTCTTTTAGCATATGTTGTCCTCTAGTGTCAGCTAAGGCTACTATATGAGACTGTCTCTCCAGAAGTATTCATAAAATGGAAGACTGAAGAGGCAGCGGAAGTTACATTCCAGTAACTTGTCCAAAAGGGAATGTTGGAAGTTAGGCAGTAATGTCCAATATAGTGTAATTCAGAGAGGGCTTTTTCAGGAATAAATCTTATTACTGCCTCCTTTAAGTATAATGGAACTGTTTGATGACGTGCTGCGCACTCCAAGCACACTCCAAAGGGCTCTCACCATGGCTTTCACCTCTCCAAGAATCCTGTTCACTTCCATTCCTTGATCTTATTCCTGGACAAATAGGGACCAACAGTATTTCCACTATATTTGTAATAATTCCAGCATCCAAGTCAAAGAAGATCTGACAATTTTTTTTCTGCCAAGTGCCTAGCAAGTTGTTCATAACAGCTGTTGAGTGGTCTGGAGTCTCCTTTTGGAGGCTAATATGTAAAAACTGTGCTGGCTGGCTCTCTGCAGATGCAACAGAGACTTGTTTGTTTATTGCTGTTTGCACTGCTCTAGCTTCAGGATGGTCACCACTACCATAACTGCCTAACTTGCACTTCTGCAGCAGTTTTACATTATATAGCTATAGTAGAAGCTGTCATTCTAGCTCCATAGATCCATCATATAGAGTTCAGGGATTTGTAGTTTGGTTAGAATTGTCTAATTCCCTCAGCAGACTACAAACATCAAGATTCTGCTGGATGGAACCATAACAGTTAAAGTGCATTCAGAGTACTATAACTGTGTAGTATAGTACACCTATTCATTGTTACTAGTTTTCTTTTACAAAATATGCTGACTCCAGAAGAATCCCAGATTATAAATTTGATTATGTGAAGAAAACAATCCCATCTAGAGCTGATTGCATCCCTCTGCCCAGATCAGCTGTTTGCATTATTCATAGCACCACCATCTGAATTCAAAAACCTAGCCATATTTGTCTGAATCAGTATGCAAAGGGACCTTGTAACACTTGAGAGAACGAAATTAGTAGCATATGCTTTCATTGACTTCATTCTACATTCTACTACAGTCTTAGGTCTATTAAAGCTTATGCTACCAATTTGTCTCAACAGAGTCGCCAGATCATGCATACACCTCCATATGAGTTAACCTGTTTAATTGTTCTCTTCCATTCCCAAACCATCTCCAGATTCCATACAGGATGAAACAACATACCATCCATCTATCACTGGCAATACAGTCCAAACATCTGGATAAGTTACCTCACCAGCTTTATCGATATGATTAAAATGCATTTCTTCCCTTATCTTTTCCCATTTTTTGTGCTTACAACACTTAAAATCATAGAATTTTAAAATATTAAGAGTTGGGAAAGACCACATAGTCCAACACCCTACCATGCATGAAAAGCACAATTAAAGCATCCCCAATAGATGGCCACCTAGCCTCTGTTTAAAAGCTTCCAAGGAAGGAGCTTCTACCACACTCTGAGGCAGAGCTTTCCACTGCTGAACAGATCACAGTCAGGAAGTTCTTCCTAATGTTCAGGTGGAATCTCCTTCCCTGTAATGTTAACAATTTTATTATGTGATGTTATGTGCATTCATTGCTTCTGGGCTTGTAATTTTATGTTGTTATTGTTTTTAGGTTTATGTCTTTTTTATTTTATGTGCAGCACTCTGAAGTGCTTTTGTGAGCGACCCCGAGTCCCTTCGGGGAGATGGGGCAGAAGTACACATAAAGATGATGATGATGATTATTATTATTATTATTATTATTATTTTACTGGCAAAAAAGTATGACACAGCAAATGAGATATATATGCTGGATTATACGAGATATATATGCTGGATATATAGGCAGGTAATACATTATTATTATTATTATTATTATTAGTAGTAGTAGTAGTAGTAGTAGTAGTATTCATGCCTCTCTTCCCCTTCCACGCCAGTCTTTCCATAGGAAGGATCCTGAAGCAGTCTTCACCAGAAACAGCTGTGCTTTAGCCTCAGCTCCCATCGCTATAAACAATCCACTATAAAAGCAATAGTTAACAGCATGCTCATAAACATTGCAGGTTCCATCATTCTAATGTAAAATGCATAGTTGGATTTTGACATGTGCATTTTATGGAAAATGCAAGGCAGAGAGAGTTCCAGGTTTTGAAAGTGGATAATATTTTTCTTAAAATATATTTCCACCCGCAAATAATGTCTGTTGTAATCTTTTGCTACACATCTGGACTTAAATTATTATATAGGTGCATTTCTCATGGACCTTTGATCCTAAATGTGAAGTACTGTTTGCTACTACTAATGTAGAGTTTCAATTGTAGATCCAAAACAGCATCCAACACAAACAAAACTTTGTCATGACATTAAACAACAGTGTCAGCAGAGAATAATCAGACCAGCACGACTGCAAACTGCCAGAGAAAGCATTTCCAAAATATTCTGGCATGGAACAGTGCACAAATACAAGCACTGTGAGTTCTACAATCTAGGCCGAATGCCATCCATAGTTTCATCCATAATCTGCAGTAGTTGTCAAAGAGAAATAAAAGAGGTGGTGTTGCTACACAACTCTTCAGCCCTTAGGAAGTACTGCAAATAAAAAGGCAAGATACCATCTCAAACACCTGGCACAGGGATAAAGCATTTCCAGGCAAACAAGCAAATCTCCAATAAAAAAACAAACATGCACATGCCAAGGAGGATGTTTCCTGAGTGACACAATATGCTCTGAGGAAGGACACCACAAGTGGTTTTCATTTTCTCAATGTTTCCTTTATTGCATAATGGGGTTTTCTTAAAGAGTAAAAGAACTTAAAGTATTGTTCTTGGGGTGGGGGATAAAATATTATAAAACATTGGTCCTATTCACACAAACCTATTTCTCCCTTGGCTTTTTAAAAAGAAAGCCTTAAATCTAGTTCTGATGTTTGCATCCTTTATATATGTCCTCAATGAATAAAATCCCCAAACAGCACAGTTTCTAAACATGAAAATATTTCTTAGATGCCTGTGGGTGGGATGACAATTGCAGTGTGTTATAGCTCATGGCCTGTAGCCATTTCTGTGTTAAAAGCAGTGATATAGTGCAGATGTTTTCACATTTATTGACTGCGTTGTCACACATTTTAAGCATAATTTTGAAAAGGAGGTTCAGCATATGAGATCATTTCAGAAATAACATGTCCACACTGAAATGCCTTTAAATTTGGGGTTAGCTAAAATAAAAAAGAAGCTTGGCTGAGTTCCAAGCTGGCATGTCTATACTTCAACACCTGTATCCATAGATATGCATTGATATAGTGAACCCTATTGAAATAAAGGACTTCCAGCCCAAGAATCCATCGACGTTGTACTGGGGAACCTAGGATATTTACAGATTTCCTCATTCTTGATGAAAAAGGAGGTCGCAAATAAAGTATAATTGTTCCTGCATGAGAGTTGTGTGCAAAATGCATTTTTGTGCAAAATACCCACATTTTTTGCATTTTTGTAAAACAAAAAACCCCCCACTAAAATTGTGCAAGAATTTCATTCAGCAGGTAGATTTTTTAAACTTTATGTGTTGAAAAATGAAGTAAGAAAAATATATTTCCCAGGTTTCTGGATTAGGGATATGAATGCAACACCCTCAAATTAAGGGAATAATTGAGACCCAGTTTTCTAATAAACCTTGCTTTTTTTCTTCCTTCAATCTTTGTGTTCTTTCAATATCTTTGCGTGAGAGCTTATATGTCATCATTATGGTGACTGGGGGAATGGGGACCAAAATAACCAATGGGCAGTGCTAACCTTGTAAAAAGCAAATGGACTGAGAATTTCTGGCTCTTAAAGAGACAAGTTACTCCCGAATATGAACCCATTGGAGGAGTAGAGTAGAAATGTAGGCATCTACATTTTCATTTGGTAGGAAGTGGAAAGTTAGGTAGAAGAGACTGAAGACCACAGAAAGCTGAAAGAGTAAGACTGAAAGATTCTTACTGGAAAAAAGAAAGAGGAGGAACCCAACTTCCTGGAAAAAATGTCTCATTCTATGATGTGTGGACGAAAGAAAGAACAAAGGCGTGATGCATCTACTACTTCACCTTGATTGAGCATGAAGAAAAGACCACATGAACCTAGAGAGAGATGAAGTGTTGATCTCTTTGGGGAACACAGCATTATCCGTTATTAAGATTTCATTTGAGTGCAGATGAATGATACAAAAGTTGAAGTGGATAGGGAAATTTGAATTGCTTAAATCTTGGGGAGTAGAAGTGCTATTAAACTTGTTTTCTGGAGTGATCTGATGATGAATTTTATGTAAGTTTGTTTATTTAGTTGATTAATCAATTGTGACATTTTGGACTAAAAATATTTAACAACATGTAACTGGAACTGAATACATAATACTTGCTTACTCAGTTTCTAATTTCATATTCTACAGAACATTTTCCCCGAAAGTATTCAGAAATATACCATCCAATATTCCATGAAAGAAAATATCTACTCTCTAAGGAAGCAAAAGCAAATCATGCATTCCTGCTACATTTTGTTGGAGTCTGTATTCTTTTTAGCTCTTCTGAATCCTTTCCCTGTCCTGTGGTGTTTTAAAACACCTGGATGTGCAAGAGTTTGAACCCTGGCCCTCGAAGTCCAATATGCTACACTGGCTTAGAAGTTACAAAGATACAATCAGTTTCAAGTCTTATACTTCCAGAGGTTACTACATAACATAAATCTAGCTAAAATGTTCCCTGCTTATACATCTATTTTACCTAATAGATACCAAATGAGAGACTCCCTCCTGGGCACACAGAAAACTGGGCGACATGAAAGGTGCTGAACAGATTGTGCTCTGGCACCATGAGATGCAGAGTCAACCTTAAGAAATAGGGCTACAAAGTGGAATCCACAACATGCGAGTGTGGAGAAGAGCAAACCACAGACTACCTATTACAATGCAACCTGAGCCCTGCCACATGCACAATGGAGGACCTTCTTGCGGCAACACCAGAGACACTCCAAGTGGCCAGTTACTGGTCAAAGGACATTTAATAGAATACCAAGTCTGCAAACTTTGTGTTTGATTGTTTGTCTGTTTTTTAATGCAATACAAGTGTTTTGGTTTGCTTCTGGCACGATAAATAAATAGCATTTCTGTTTTCATGAAGAGTGTGGTTAGTGGAGGGTGTCCTCTCCTCACTCTACATGTGAGCAAAACAGTTATGGTAGGGGAAGGGATATCATGTTCCTTCTTCTGTGCAGGGCCTAAAGTTTTTGCTAACACATTTATACATAAGAGCATCGGAGACCGGGGATATAAATCGTCATCTAATTGGTTTTTTGTGCAAGATGAAGGATTTCAAGTTGTCAGGTTCTTGCTCATTTTGATTATTTTTCAGTCTTGCTACTGAAAGAAATGTTTGCACAAAAACTTGGTTTCTGCTCAGGAAAATTTGTGGGTGCTCTTTGAGATATGGTGTATCTATCAGCACCATATCTCAGATTTCACATCTGGGGATATTGGGGGGAGAGGTAAGACTAGAAGTTCACACTCATAAAATCCTGACAAGTCATTCCTCCAAGGTGCAAAGCTTAGAAACAAAGGTGTTTGGGGGTGGGTCGAGAAATTGGGATAGAACATAAAATAGGAGTGTAAAATGGCATTGCTGTGATTTGTGATTTCTTGGTAGTAGAACATAAAGTAGAGCACCCTGTTAGTGAAATGAATGCATAAAAGTCTTCTTTGATGCAGCATGGGGGTATTTTTGGTGCTCTATTTATTACCCTCACCCACTCACCAGCAGCTTTTAATTTCAAGGAGTAGCACTTGCTGCTTCTTGCCAGTGAGAAAAGTAGGTAGGGGGAAGCAATTCAGATCATGAAGATGCATCTGCTCCTGACTCCTGGGAGAAAGAAAAAAAAAAGATGTTCTCCACCCATGACTGCACTTCTACTTCTCTCACTCACTGAGTTGAATCCAGCTGCTACTTTATAGTCTGAATTCCCTTCCCACTCCTTCGCTTCCCCATAGATAAGAAGCAACCAGCAGCCTCCCTTGAGGCTTGACAGCTGCCAGGGCACAGGAAAAACATAGAACTATACATACAAGGAGAGCTACACTTTGATGTACGGTTTCAGCCAGTAGCTCAAACTAGAGCACACCAGTCATGTCAATTCACACAATTTGCATTGAAAAATGTGACTTTGCCTTACTAATAATTGCCATGATCCCTCTTACTCTTTTTTTATTCCAACCTTTTTATTACAAACAAGGACCAGATCTAATACTGGATTAGACTGTATATTTGGCTTGTGCCTTTCTCTATGTGTTATAGATTTCAAGCACGAGTTCTATCCACATGAATAAAATGGATGAATCTGCAGACAGCTTGAAGTGCTATCTTGTTACACTTGGCAATGGTTTGTGAGGAGTATGTCCATTTGAGAGGTGTTTAGGTTCTCAGATAAAATGAAGCAAATAAAGCATTCCTCCAATCTAGTATATGGATCCCTGCTCCTATCGGGATTTTCACCTCTTCCTTATTTTAGAAAAATGTTGTTGTTACAACAATAGATAAGAGGTCTTTCTGTGGGAGTTGTTTACTCTCAGAATTATTGCCTGTTTAAAGATACTAGACCCCCTTCATGATGCAGGCAGACTTTAAAGGACTTTCATAAACCATGAAGCATTCTGCTTTCTTTGTAAAAAAAAATTGCTCATTTTTGCATATTTTAGTATCTTTTATAGACAAACAAGATGGCCCCCAAAAACATCATACACATTCCTCTTTTACAATGTCTGAGAGATAGTTGTTCCAAGAGATGAAAAGTAAAAGGATTTACCAAGCAAGCATATTTGTTTTCCAAATGCTAACAGTTGTTGCAAAAAGATTTGAAAGGCGAGGATAAAAAAAGTTAAGCAGTAGAGTATGTGACAACCTTTTTCATGCTTACATGAGTTTTATACAAAAAAATGTGGACAGAAGATGGATGTATTCAAATATCTTGAACTGACAAATATTCCCATTATGAGTTTTAGGAGAATCTGTGCAGCATGATTAGCTCATGGTTGGCATTGCTTCTCATTGTGTCAAAAATGATGGCCTGGGGCTTAAAATATTCTTCGCTATTACCAACAATCAAACTTAATGAGGCAAAAAATATTCTTCATTAAAGAACATTCTGGAGGGACTCATAGAATTTGGAAGTATCTAGATCTAACCTCCTTTCCACAAACACAGAGTATTTGGTTTGCATTGATCTCCAAAGGACCTTCCAAAGCAGTTCATTCCTTGTTCAACTACGGTTAACAGAAGTAGGATTTTTTCTACTTGATTCCCTTATCAATGTTCTTGATTGATGAGCTCTGAGTTATATTTTCTCAGAGCTAGTTTGTGTGGCCAGGGCAAAAGAAAAAAGAGATGGAACCAACATGTCTTGGCACTTTGTATTCAGTTCCATACTATGAATGATGCTATATAGGACATCAGCCACGATAGCAACTTTGCAAATGCATAAAATGCATACTGTGTACTATACTGCCTGTATGAATCAATGCAATAATATCTGGATTTTTCTAATTTGGTGATTCATATACAACTTCTTTGGCTTTCCAGGACAAACATCAATCCCTCCTCAAGAGGTTCCTATGCAACAGCTGCACCTACTCTACAGTTTTTTGAACACCCACCTGCTTCTTCAATTCTTCCTGGTTCCAGTGAAGAAGACAGCATTTCTCCACACCTTCTTCTCCCAGACAGCATCAGTCAGCTGGAGGAGTTTGGACGGCAAAAGAAGTGGCACAAGAAGCAGTATAAAAACCACCGCCAAAGACAGTTCAATGACTTATGGGTCCGAATAGAAGATGGGTGAGTTGAGTTCATAGAGTATTAGGTGATCCTTTTTACCTTTTCATGTGGTACCTTCAGTGTCATGTAAATGCTGTAGAAATTATTAATAAGTAATAAAATAACTGGTTGGGGGCTGTAGTGCACAACTGGAAGTTGTATTTGAAAAGTTGCCAAAACCTTGCCAAAAATTATGCTGGAATTTCAGTCAGCTGGTTGCCCATCTTTGGAGACAATGCAGTGATACTCATATAATATAGATTACTGGAAAACACAATAAACTTTCTGGCTGGCTTGGAATGTCATCTTGGTAGAAATGTGTGGTATACATTTTTAATAATAATAATAATAAATTTCCTTTAAAAAGTTCTGAAAAGGTAAATTATTGGCTTTTGCAAATACAAAAAATGCAAAATTCCTTGTATCAAAAGACTCAATTAGACTTGAAATGCCCCCACCCCAAATCCCACTATTTCTGAAGCAAGTTTGCAACAAAAAACCCACATATTCTAGGATAAGATTGCCATAAGTCAGAGTCAAGTTCAAGGAACTAACAGCAACATAGCAAGTATAAAGATAATCTCCCAGCTTTCCAGGGCCCTCCCTCTCATCATAATGTTTATATCAGTTTTTGGCAACTACTGTATTTTTTAATTTATTTTGAAATATTAGCACCCTTGGATTCTGTTTTTGTAAGCATAAAAATTATATTTGAAAGAAATAAAAACTCAATCCCTTTATCCCTGTCAAAGCAGCACAACTGCAGGAGTGAAAGGCGTGTTGGGAAGAAGATTCTAAACATGGCCAAACTGCATTATGTAATCTTTTGAATAGTCTTTAAATTATACTCACATGTATTTGTTCATCCTCATCTGGCAAGAAGCTTCAGACATAAATCAGCTAAAAGAACAAGATCATATCCACCTCTCAGCTATTTCAGCATACCTTGACCAAACCCATGAGGCCGCACCTGTGCAAGTGGGCCAACATCTGCTCTTGGCAGCCCAGGTTTCTGATAAATATGATGAATGTAGACAAGATGTGCAAGGAAAATAATGGCACAGCATAACTTGACAGGTTTCGTGAGGAAGAAGTAAATCTCCTTGCTCATTGCCTTTGCCAACACACTCTCTTTCCTTGGATGGCTTTTGTTATAGCTTTTTTGGATTAGTTGTCTGCTCAGAGTGTGGAAGGTATATTAATTAAAGCTCCTGAACATGTGTTCCATATTAATTAAAATCTCTGTCTTTGACATTTCTTAAAGTATTACTGTATATATACTCATGTATAAGTCTAGAAATTTTATTGAATAAATTTACCCCAAATGTTGCTCAGTTCATACACTGTCAGAGACTTTCTCAATTCTTTTGTCTCTAATTTGTACCCAAAATAACTTTTGGTACATTTTTGAGATGTGTTCCTTTATTATGTTCTGTGCATGAATGTTAATGCCTCATTAAATGAGCCCTGCCAGTGTCACAATCCCCTCTGATAATTTTTTTTTTTTACAAATATTCTAGAACAGAGGTTCTTAAACTTTTTTTTAGCCACGGAGCCCTTTTTGAAGGAAAAGATTCTTGTGGAGCCCCAACAAATGTTTATATATTATGCATTATATTATATATATATATAGTGTGTGTGTGTGTGTGCGTGTATCAGGCATGGGAAAACTTTTGGACATATGCATTGCGTTTTAAAATTTGACAAATGGGCTGAGCCAGTAGCGAAAAGATAGAAAGTGTTTGTGTGAACTAATTGAAAAAAGACTGAACGTATTCCTATGCACACTGCACATATCTCATTTGTAGTGCAAAAAGAAAGAACAATACAATATTTAAAATGAAGAACAATTTTAACCAACATAAACTTAACAGTATTTCAGTGGAGGACCACAGGGGTCATCCCGTCCAATCCCCTGCTGCTATACAGGAATAGCACAAATCAAAGCACCCTGAACAGATGGCCACTCAGCTTTTTAAATAATAATGTCTCAGCAGTGTGGGAGTGCAGGGGAAAGGATCTGGGAGGCAAGCAGCCCTTCCAGGGCTTCATCCTCTGCACACCACTGAAGTATTGTATGTATTGCCACGAACTCCATGCAGCCTGCAGTATCCTTGCCCTGTGCTTTTAAGCGCTTCACTGCCTTCCCAAGAGCATGTGCCTGTCTCCTGTCTGCCTCTCTCATGTTCTGTTTGCCTGCTGCTTGCCCTTCCTTCTTTATTTCCTTTCATACTTCTTTTTTTTCTTTCTGCCTGCCTGCCCCCTCCTCTCTCTTTCTGCCTCTTCTGCACACTGTGGGCTTCGGCAGTGGGGTCTTCCTCAATTTGTTTCATGGGCTCCACAGAGCACAGTTTGTGAACCACTGCTCTATCCTACCTTAAAATCTTAAAATAAGACACCATTGGATTAAGTTTACTTTAGTCTACATCATTATTTAATTTTACTTATACCTAGTCTTAATATCATCCAAAAACCCTTTAAAAGGAGTAACGTACAAGTGACTACATGGAAGTGGGATGATAGACATTCAAAAGAGAAAACAAAATGTGCAAAAGCAAATATTTTAATATTGAAGCATATGTATGTTTCATAATTGTATGAAAATGCACAGAAATAAACCCTACCCTCCAATAGTTAAAATCAAATTTCTAGCTCTTTCTCTACCAAGAAGATAGATTTATAATATTTGTTGAAATTTTATTGGGTTAAAGTGAACATCTAATGATCAAAGACTAGGATGATAGGACTATGCATGTCCTTTAGCCTTTCAAGGTATATCTCTTTACTTCCAAAATGTTTAATAGGGGAGAAAGAAGAGACGATCTTGAAGATTCTGGCCTCAACTCTTTTGCATTATGGTGTGTGTTTCATGTGATTTGTAAATCCATGAAAACTCTTCCTTCAGATTTTTCTCCTCTTTCTTGCTTATTTTTCCACAAGTGTGGCACAATCTTGGAATAACATTTGGATCGTTTCAAAAAACCTCTAAGTGGGGACAATACAAAATGAGTATCCCTTACTCAAAATGCTTGGGACGAGAAGTGTTTGGGAATTCAGATCTTTTCAGATTTTGACATACCTGTATTTGCATATTTGGATATATGTACATAAAGCAATATCTTGGAGGGACTTCTAAACATGAAACACATTAATATTTTATATACACCTTGTACACATAGCCTGAAGGCAATTGTATACAATATATTTAATAGTTGTATGCATAAAACAAAGTCCATGTACATTTATTTATTTATTTATTTATTTGGTTTACTTGTACCCTGCCCTTCTCACCCCGAAGGGGACTCAGGGCGGCTTACACATCCAAGGCACAATTCGATGCCCGTAACATACCACAGCAATAAAACAAATAATACAATTTAACAATCAACAGCAATACATTACATCTATACCCGTTAAAACCATTAAGACCAATAAAAATTTCATACAAACCGATACAAACCAATTACTCCTTATTGCCGGTCAATGTTCGCTATCTCATAGTTCAGAGTTTCCTTCCACATTTATCCGTCCTGCCGGTCCTGTTTGTCTGGTTGTCCTTACCTAGTTAGCAGATTGCCCGAAGGCCTGGTCCCACAACCACGTCTTTACCCTCCTCCTGAAAGACAGGAGTGATGTCGACGTCCTGATATCCACTGGGAGTGAGTTCCACAGGTGAGGGGCCACCACTGAGAATCATCTGAAAGCAAAGAGGTCCCTATTTTGAATTCTAGATATGGGATACTCAATCTGTATTAATTTATATAGCTATGTAGGAAGTGAGGAATTAGACAGAGAACATTACCTCAGTTTTGTAATAATCAAATGCAGTGGATAGTCAAGACAGATAAAGAAAGTTTTTCTCCATGTAGCATGACATCCAACTATGCAGTTCATTGGTACAAGATATAGGCATGATTGTAAACTTTGATAGGTTCAATAGGGGAGATGATGGGTTTTTTTCAATCATGATGGCTATGTATTAATGTCAGCATTCAGAAATAATTGCTGGGGACGAAGAATTGGAGAGTGCTATTGTCTTTACGTTCTCCTTGGGGTTTTCCATGGGCATCCATGGGTTGCACTACAGGATGGAATGCTGGACTACTTGAGTCTTTCATCTGATCCAGCAGTGCTCTAACATTCTGATGAAAACTATGTAAATGCACAAAATATGTCATGTTATGAGGGAGTCAGTTTGTGTGTTGGACTAAGAACCTCTTCACAATCGCCAGCGAAAAGGAAGGCCCATGGGGCGGCTCATAGCGCGCGCCCCCCACACACCCCATCACATATAGGAGATGGGGGGAAGATGCTTTGGAACCCTTTCCCTCCCCCCATCAGATGGCAGAAAGGGGGCAAGGTGCAGCAATGCTTATTGCTGCACCGCCCTTTCCTTCATTACACGAAAAATGGAAGGGAAAGTGCGTGTAGCTGCATTGGAGCTCCACAAAATACTCTTTTCTGGAAGAAGTGCCTTTTGGTGCTTCCCCCCACCCCCAACTTTGGGAGAAGAGTGGGCGTGGCCGGAAGTGTGTTGTGTGATGGCACACGGCAGGCCTTGTCCTTGCTGCAAAGCAAAGAGGAAAACATGTCCCATGTGAAAAGGTGGTAGAGCTTTGGAAAGACCCAAATTCAGATTTTCACTTATCAGTTGGGTGATCCTGGACAAATCAAATTCTCTCAACCTAAAAGAAAAAACAATGGGAAGCCTCTCTGAAGAAATGGCTGAAGAAGTCTTGCCAATAAAATCCTTCAAAAGAGTTGTCATAAATCAAAGTTAACTTGGAGGGTCATAAAAACACTAAATCATGTTATATGTCTCAATAAAGCAAAGATTGGATTAGTACAACATATGCTATTTGAAGCCTTTTCATATATTTCAAATGTATACTTCCCCATATTTGCAGCATGCTTATGAATATGTGTTATGCTGTCTCAGATTCAGCAGGTAATGGTTCTGGGACCTCTCTTGAATGGTAATCTATTTAATAAAACTCTTTGTCCAGTAAGGATCACCTGACTGATTCATATTTAAATTGTCAAACATTGGTTGTGATATTTCTCTTTGGGAGAGTGCTTCCTGTGATAAAGGATTGCTGGGCTGTGCACTGATTCGTTCGTGAATATATAGATCAGGGGTGAACCACTGTCAAGGCTTGGGAGGGCTATGCAGATCAATACTAGCCACTTTATTCATGTTATTGCTTTTGAATGTGTATGTTAGAAGGCATGATTTACTGTATAGGCCCATATTTTAATTAGCTGTAAGCTACTCTACAAAATCTCTAGGGTTTAAACTGTCAGGAGCAGGATATGAAGATGAATGAATGACTAGACGCTGTTAAATCTCTTTGTGAAATAGGTTTTTGTGCCCTACTAGAACCAAAGAGCTTATGCATATATTATTTCAAATGTTTCTGATCATTAACATCCACATGCAAAAAGTAATAGCAAGCCCACTGGTAGTCATCAATCCCTACCAGTGCTTTTTGCATCAGTGAGTCACATTCAGTGCAGCCAGAAAACTCTTCTCTATCTTTCATACTTTGGATTAACTCTGTGCATGATCTTATTCCAATTATGAACAACAATTTGCTGTTTATTCATTCAGTCGCTTCGAGCTCTTCGTGACCTCATGGACCAGCCCATGCCAGAACAATAATGATCAAGATCAATAAAAGAAGACTGGTGATTTTATACAGGATAGGGTTTGGTGAGTTTCAAAACTCATCATTTGTATTGTGTCATTCCATTCCCTGCATGCATTGCATGAATCTTCACTTCTCTTTAATTTGATGTTTTTGTTTTAAACTTGCTTATTGCCTTGGAATAGATGGTTTAAAATATTTGAATCAACAAACAAAGGAGAGAGTAAGCGGCGGACTCCCTCTGTCATTTAGTCCCCTTAACTTATTTAGCAAAGAAAGGAAAAATATTTTCACCTCAGGGAGCTTGGCTCCACCTTCAGTATCATTTTTATTAATATTTTTACTGTCCTGGGCCTTTTTAAAGATTGTTGTTTTAGTTTCTATGACAAGACTTAGCTTACCGGTTTGCTGGTTATTATTTTTTATCCCGTGTGTGTTGTATTATATTTTAATTATTTTTAAAATTAGATTTGTATTATTTTCTTTCCACATTGGGGGTTTAATGTTAGCTTGAATTGTAAAAAATTATCATTGAATATTTATTGTTCTAGTTTCCACTAAGCCATGATATTCAGTGAGTGTCCCTCTTCCTCCCTCCCTCCCTCTCTGTCTGTCTTTTTTAAAACTTTTATTTATTGTAGTTTTAACATATTCAGTGTTTAAACATTCTTACACTTATCACTTCCCCTTAAAAAATTGTACAGAACATATATGTCTTAATGCCTATAATATTACATACTCCCGCTTCATTACATATTGTCCAATCACCCAGTGCTGACCCTTCACCCCAGACCAGCCCATTACAATACTTATTTCCAAAAGTGTCTCAGTCTTTCAATCTCTTTATCTGATAAGTTTTCATAGCATTGGTTGTTAGGATAAAATGGAGAGGAAGAGAGCTATGCAGGCTGCCTTCCTGCATCATCCTGACATAAGTCACATTTAAAGTGTTTAAGAAATAAAACAAGCAATCCCATGCAGTAGTTTAGGCTGAGAGAAACTGACCTGTCAGGATCAGTCATGTGGAGGTTTGGACTTGGATCTCTCTATGTTGACCCATTAATCTAGAATGGGAGCTGCACAGCCAGCAGGCTGTATGAGCTTGTTGGGCAGGTCTTGACCACTGGCACTTAAAATAAGCCATGGAGTGCAGGTAATCTTGTAAATATATGAGTTTTTTGAATGTATGGAGAATTACAGAGTGCACCGATTGTGGCTTTATGAATCAGTAGTCCAGGCAGTAGGATGTCAGCTTGATGGCCACTTGCTTCTGTATGTGTTCAGTTCACAATGCATCTCAACTCAATGCATCAAAATCAGTTGATCTAAATTTAGCCATTGCTACCCAAATCCATTGATTTCAATGGGTCTGTTTCACAAAAACAAAAACAAAAAAAGAGAAGGGAGACAGAGGGAGAGAGGGAGGCTGTGCATATCCTCAAACATTTCAAAGATGAAAATAAATACATATGTGGCCAAGAAACATATGAGTGTGGTCAAGATGGGAATTGATATTAATGCAGAAGAACGCACAGGCTAGGAGACACTGCAGCAGTTTGGGATTTGTCTGAGCCTAGTGTGAGGATTCCATCCCTCTGCTTCTCCTACCCTGGTTGAATTAACTAACTACAAACTAGTTTTGCACTTTTTTTCTTAGTTTGCTCCTATAGAAATAAGCTAAGGACAAAAGGGAAAGTAGGAGAAGGAGATAGAAACTGGGACAATTTAAAAGCCACTGCAAAAATGGGATGACAAGAGGGCACGACTATCCCTGTCAAACTGGGACAGTTGGAGAGTATGCACTGGCCATGAAATCACTATCTCCACCTGTTCTTCTATGAACTTCTTTGAAATTTATCTGCAAGAATGCTAGCAGGAAGAAGCATTGTAAGCCTTGTAGTTTTCAATCGCAAAAATAATCTGCACTAGACCATATGTCCATTGATCACTTCAGAAGAACGGGTAGCCTTTGCATATGATCTATGCACATGTTTACCAATACCAATTGATTTTACCAATGTATTTTAGGGAACAGCTTCATAAAAGATGCCAAAGTGGAAGCTTTTAATTCTAAATAGGAGCCACTTCATTTATTTTTATAGATTCCACAGCTTTCACTTGCCAAATGTTCCTTGAGAAAAGGTCTGAAATCTCTAATGATGGCTCTTTATGTAACACCTGGTTGTAGGCACCTTCTGGTGGAGTGTAGCCCACTTTCTATCAAATATACAAAGAAAGAAGGAAACACAGTTCAAGCAAGGCTAATGTGCCTAGTATTCATGGGTCATAAAACTTGATTTAAGAAGATGTTTAATACATAATTATCCACAAGTTTCTTTTCTTGTCTATAATGATTAAACATTAGGTTCTGTTCTTGCCTTGAACTTTCCATTGTGGAATTGTACTGCATCCCATTTAGCTTTGTAGTTAGGTGTAGATGAATTGTTTGTTTGCTTCAAAAGTATGTCATCATGCCTCAGAGGAGACTGAAATGAAAGGGGTTCTTGTGAATGCTAAGAACCATACAACTGAAAGGGCATCATTTTGCATTAAGCTCAACTACCTGTAATGAATTCTATAAATTCTATTTCCCACATTCCTTTTTGAAACCCATTTTTTTCACACATGAAAGATGTTATGAGATAGCCGGACTATGATTTTAAACTTGATCAACTACCAGTTTAACTTCCTCTACATGGTTAGAGTCAGCTAGTTTCTTAGGTCACTGCTATTGATTATGTGGGGAGGAGGGGAGGTCAAGAAACCAATTGGAACTTGAGCAGAAAAGGGGAAGGGCAGGAAGTTGAGATTGCATAGCCAGGATATCCATTCTCTTGCCACTCTGATGCACAATTTGCTAATTCCTATTTCTCTGTCTCCTCTTCTACCTTCTCTTCCTTCTATTATCATTATTAATATTATTACTTCCAGTAAATACTTTCCAGTAATAGGACTAACCACTTCATCACACTGGGGCAAACTGCCCCTTTACAGCACTTTGGGGACAGGGCCTGCCAAGCACCATCACCCGGTGGCGCAGTGGGTTAAACCCCTGTGCCGGCAAGACTGAAGACCGACAGGTCGCAGGTTTGAATCCGGGGAGAGGTGGATGAGCTCCCTCTATCAGCTCCAGCTCCTCATGTGGGGACATGAGAGAAGCCTCCCAAAAGGATGATAAAAACATCAAAATCATCCGGGCGTCCCCTGGGCAACGTCCTTGCAGACAGCCAATTCTCTCACACCAGAAGCGACTTGCAGTTTCTCAAGTTACTCCTGACACGACAAAAAAAAAAAAGATGCTCGGCAGGCCCCATTTTACTGACCCTACAAGTGCCAAGGAAGCGTCACAAGAGGCTTCCTCTGCTACTACAGAAAGGTAAGTGTTTTTGTGGTAGCTCCAATAGAGTTACCCACATTTTTGGGTCTGATGGAGACAGGGCGCTAAGGTGCCTTGTTGCAGTTTGCCCATCTGATGGGAAAAGGAGGAAGGGTGTGCGGGATGCCAGCAAAATGGTACCAAAGGGGGGGGGGGTTAAGTGGTCATAAGACAGTTTATAAATCATTAAAATGAGTACAGATTTTAAATGTTTGCAAACATCAGTAAAATAGACCAAAATTATTTAAAACGTAATGTAATCTGTAGAGTTAAACCATTTAACAAAAGTTATTTAAAAAGTCAATGTAATGTATAGAATTAAAACCATTTAAAACAAGATTTTTTTAAAAAATAAATTGAACAGCAAAGTATTAGAAGCCCATCAGAGTCCATTTATAAAAGCCTGATGGAATAAGCAAGTTTTGGCTTGGTGCAGAAGGAGAGCAAAGAGGCCGATATTCCAGTCTCACTAGAGGAGGAAATAAATTGAAAGTGTGGGTGCAGCCTTTGAGAAAGTCTTCTTCCTTGTTCCCACCATGGAAAGGTAATGAAACAGGTGAAGACCTCTCCGCAAGTTGTTATAGCCAGATGCAGTTCTTAAAATCACTTGGACCCAAGCCATATAGGGCTTTATACATCATACCCAGCAATTTTGAGTTGTAGCCTTCATAGCTGGAGCTGGCCACACAATCCCTTGCTGATTATACAGACTTTTGGACTTTGCAAACATTGTATCTAAATACATAATAGCCTTCAGGCGTTAACCACTATTCACAAGGATTGAATGTTACCCAATACTGCTGGATATCCAATTGAATAATGTCATTGCTTAATGTAGTCATCATGTGGTATAAGGTATAGTTGTATCTATGCAGAATTAGGTTTTTCCATTTGTACCAAAGGTACACTCTGGTCTATCTTCCTGATAGAGCCATATAGCCTTTTAGAACATCACCATTACCCCTGCAGAGGGTGATGATTCCAGCAACTGGAAGATAATCCAGCTCAATAGAACATAAGCATCTAGGCTGGAAAAAAAATCATCTTGAACTTCTGCATGTTTGAGCAGCTGGTGACATCCTTCCAACAATTCACAGATGATAACTGGGATGTATGGCCAAGCAACATCAGACTGTGGGTCAAGATGGCAATTGATTACCCAGCCAAAGGAAAACAAAGACAAGCTGCAATGAGTTGGAGCAGGCCATGGAGATCCTTCCATCTCTTCATAACAAACAAACTGAGAAACAAGTGCAAAACTAATCTGCACTCAGTTAACTCATCCAGGGTGAGAGGAACAGAGGGGGCTGAATCTTACCCTTTTCATTAGGCTTAGACAAAAGCAAAGTGTTGAAGTTTTGCACTTGTTTCTCAGCTTGTACAAATGGAAGTGAGCTGAGAACTAATGGAAAAATGGGAGAATGAGAGAAAAACTGGGACATTTTCAATGGAGCTAAAAAAGTGGAACAACAGGGGACTAACTATGATTATCCCTGCCAAACTAGGGCTGTTGGAGGGCTATAGGTAGGAGAGGAAATTAAGCATTTTACCACACTAAGCCCAGGGTTGTTGTTATTGTTGTTTTTACATTCATGTCAACTCTGACTTACAGTAGCCCTATCCTAGGATTTTCATGACAGTATTTTTTCAGACATTTATTCAGAGAAAGTTTGCCATTGTGTTATTTTGTGGCTAATCTATGGCTTGCTCAAGATCAGCCAGTGTGTCTCTAGGGGCTGATCTGGAATTTGAACCCATGTCAAACCCTCTGCCTTAGCCAATCCGTTTAATTCTGTTTAGAAGTTTGCAAGTGGTGAAAGGATCTTCAGGGCCTGCTCCAATTCATTGCAGCTTGTTTTAGTTTTCATTTCCAGTCATCATTTGGCTGGGTAATCCAATTGATCACTTTAGTCTTCATATTGATTGATTGGTTTTGAAATCTTTAGTGTCTTTATATTGCAAAAGTAATGCAGCTTTTGCACATCTAAACAATTCCAGAATTTCACCCCCTAACATTAGCATGTAGATATTTATGAGACAACATTGCCATCCAAAATTTGTGTCTGTTATGGAATTCATTCTTCCTTTGGTGTCTGTGAAGGGTTGACAAAATAAATGACCCACACTGAAATTCTTGTCTCTGAAGGGGAAGCTGTGTCGACTGTGGTGGTAAGTCATAATATGAAATTATGAAGGGATGTTCCCAAAATATGAGAAAAACATCAAAGCATTTCTGAGGTAGTGGGGAGAAGGGCAAAAGAAAGACTTAACGTTGTCATCTCCTGCCTGAGGACCACACAGACACTTCATGAGAATTCATGCAGTTTTTCAGCTACATAACCTTGAACAGTTATAGTAATTTTGAAGTCCTTTTTTAAAAAAAGCAATGATATATAGTTTCCTGACAGACTGGTTTTAATAAGGATGAATTTTTGTTGTTTCCAAATCAGAGAGGACTCTCACATCTTTAAATCATTAGATTGAGGATTCAGAGAGTATGCTTCAAAGGTTATTGGATTTTACAAGGCTTTTGCCCCTCTGCAGTTGTCTGAGAATTAACCTAATTCTTGTTCTTATTCTCAGTGGTCACCATATTTCAAATATGTGGCATTCTCCAGAGATATTTCTGAAACTTTACAATGTAACTGAAATAGGCCAAGAGCATGGGGCTTTAAAAAAACACTATGATTGTTAGATTACAAAAGCAAATGTCAAAGTTTTCAGCAGTAGATGAAGAAAGGCATATCCGTTCTCCATCTTAAGATTGTTGAGTATGTGGTGGCATTGGGGGGGGGCGGGCTTTGTAGATTATTTAAGACAAAGTTGGAAGGTTAAAGAGTAGGCAAGCATACAATTAGGTTGTCTGCTTTAATAAATCTAGAATGGTTAAGACGGAGACAACATTGAAAGAACTGGGAATTTTTTAGGGCTATGAACAATGGGAAATGACGAATCTCTACAAAAGCTACCATTTTTAAGTGCTTTATTAGAAATGAAGACACATGAACTACAATAATAACAATCATCGTCATCAGCATCATCTTTATTTATATCCTGTCTTATCTCCCTGAGGGGAGCGGTTAACAACAAGTATTGGCAAATATTCGATGCCATAAAAACTAGACCAAGACAAATAATCCACCCCACCCTAACCTAAAACAAACCACATCTACATCAAAAGTGACAACAGATTAACAAGAATTAAATAATAACATAACAAATATATGATTCTGCAGCTTACATTGAGAAGAAACAGTCAAAATCTAAACAAAGCAAAATAAGGTAAAAACATATGGTAGCACACCCATGAGATGTAGGTTTCTCTCAGAATTGACATAAATAATTCTTACAAAAAGCTTTTTGCATTACTTATAGTCTTTCTAGGAAGCCATTTGTGTCCCATGTGGCCTGGATTTTAGTTTAGAAAAATAAGAAGAATTAAAAGCAAGGACACAGAGACCAATTTGTGTTGGGACAAAGAGTGAGCTGAAATACATAATGCTGTAAAGTGCTATTCCTTTGGAGAAGAGGAATGACCAAGGCCCTTATTGCTTTGACCAGAAAAGTAGCTTCATTTGAAATTCATTCCAACTAAAATGCATTAAGTACAAAAACTGTATTTATTTATTTATTTATTTATTTGATGCATTTATTAACCGCCATTCTCAGCCCTTTAGGGCGACTCATGGCGGTGTACACACATGTAAAGGACAATTTACAAAGAGGCAATTACAACAACATATAAACTACATAACAATTACAAAACTACACTAAAAATCCGCTTCGTCTCATAGTGGAATCATAACCAATCTCATATTCCTTGTTCCATTCCAGTCATCTTTACCACATTGTTATAGCACTTAATTAAATGCCTTCTCGAACAGCCATGTCTTGAGGCTTTTTCGGAAGGACATGAGGGAGGGCGCCTGTCTGATGTCTGCAGGGAGAGTGTTCCACAGCCGGGGGGCCACCACCGAGAAGGCCCTCTCCCTCGTCCCCGCCAGACGTGCCTGTGAGGCAGGCGGGATCGAGAGAAGGGCCTCCCCAGACGATCTCAAGGTCCTCGTGGGCTCGTAGGCCAAGATGCGGTCCGAAAGGTATTTTGGGCCGGAACCGTTTAGGGCTTTGTAGGCCAAAACCAGCACCTTAAATTGGGTCCGGTAGCAGATCGGCAGCCATTGGAGCTGGGACAACAAGGGCGTTGTATGCTCCCTGCCACCCGCTCCAGTTAGTAACATGGCTGCCGCGCGCTGAACCAGCTGAAGCTTCCGGGCCGTCTTCAAGGGCAGCCCCACGTATCACATGGTGGCATATTTATTTCAATCTTTGGTTGTAACAACTAGTGAGTATAAGAAGAATCCAATGTTAATAACTTAAAAACCATTAATCTTTTAGAAGTTTTGATCCAGTATGATTTGATGCTGTTAGGCAAGTCTCTGCATAACCTAAAAACAGGGGGGGGGGGGGATATAATTCATAAGCACACATCTCCTGCATCACGGCACTAAAGACTGCTAAATACTACTCAACTGAAATGAGGAGGTGAAGATATGCTACTCTTCCACTACATTGAGAGAACATACAAAATGGAGTTCACTTACCAGAAAGAATACAAAAGACATTACTGCTCCCAAATGCCACTTTCTCATATTGGTCTGCTAGCAATATTTATATTAATGCAGACAGGAGTCTCTTTGCCTCTTACTTCCAACAATAGTTGCTCTAAAGAGATTGCCTTTGACTAATGCAGTGGTTCTCAACCTTACTCCTCTGGGCCCCCATAATACACTTTCTCATGTTGGGGTGACCCCAACCATAAAATTATATTTGTTGCTACTTCATTACTGTAATTTTGCTACTGTTGTGAATTGTAATGTAAATATCTGATATGCAGGATATATTTTCATTCACTTGACCAAATTTGTCACAAATACCTGATATGCCCAAATTTGAATTCTGGTGGTGTGTGTGTGGGGGGGGGGGTGATTTTTCTCATTTGGGAGTTATAGTTGCTGGGATCTATAGTTAACCTACAATCAAAGAGCATTCTGAACTCCATCAAGGATGGAATTGAACCAAACTTGGCACACAGAACTCCCATGGGAAAATACTGGAAGGGTTTGGTGGCATTGACCTAAATCTGAAGAGCACTGTGGACTCAAACAATTGTGGATCTAGACCAAACTTGGCACGAATTCTTAGTATGTCCAAACGTAAAAACTGGTGGAGTTTGGGAGTTGTAGTTGCTGGGATTTATAGTTCACCTACATTTGGGGGTTGTAGTTGCTGGGATTTATAGTTCACCTACAATCAAAGAGCATTCTGAACCACACAAACAATAGAATTGGGCCAAACTTCCCACACAGAACCCCCATGACGAACAGAAAATGCTGTGTTTTCTGATGGTCTTCGGTGACCACCCCCCCCCCCCCCCCCGGGGCCCCGACACACAGATAGAATTGGGACAAACTTCCCACACAGAACCCCCATGACCAACATAAAATACTGGAGGAATTTGGGTGGAATTGACAGGGATTTAGGAGAGGTGTAATTACCTACAACCAGAGAGCATTGTGAACCCAAACAACAATGGATCTGGACCAAATGTGGCACAAATACCTGATACGCTGAAATTTGAATACTGCTGGGGTTGGGGGGAGGATTGATTTTGTCATTTGGGAGTTGTAATTGCTGCAATTTATAGTTAACCTACAATCAAAGAGCACTCTGAACCCAGCCCACAATGTATCTGCACCAAACTTGGTGCACTACCTACATGGCCAACATTGAATACCAGTGGGATTGGGGGGGACTGTTTTTGAATTTTTTTTTGAATTCTGGGAGTTGTAGTTCACCAACACTCAGAGAGTACTCTGTACCAAACTGGGGGTGGAACTAGTAAACTTGTCTCACATACCCAGCATGCCAAACTTTGAATACTGATGGGGTTTGACCTCAGAGTTTGGGAGTTATAATTCACCCACATCAACAAAACAATGTGTACCCAACTGATTGGCACAAATACCCAATATGGCCAACTTTGAATACTGATGAGGTGGGGGGGGAGGGTTGACCCAACATGATGGTAATTGTAGTTCTCCCTGCATCCAGAGAACCCTGTGATGGGGACTGGGTGTTATTGACCTTGACATATGAGAGTTGTAGTTCATCCACATCCAAAGAGCATTGAACCCAGCTGATGAAGGATCTGGACCAAACTTGGCACACAGACCCAACATGGCAAACTCTGAATACTGATGGGATTTGGGGAGGATTGACCCACAAATTTCGGAGTTGTAGTTCACCCACATACTTATGCATTTTCTAATGGAAGCATTAATAAAAAAAAAACAAAAGGAAAGACTGACTCTTTTCTAATAAATAGTGTTACAAATTACCTAAGCTGCTTCTGCTGCAGAAGTTGAAAGACCATCTAAGAAGTAAGAAATAGTTTCAATGTGTAAGTTATTATCTTAATAAAAGAAACCCCAAAGGTATTTTGAGAGCTACTGTCCAATTTTTTTTTTTTAAAAAAAAGAGAGTCAGATACAAGTCTGGGTTGCTCTCTTCATAAAATGACTCCATACCACCCTATCCCAAGTTATATGTTAAATGCCAATCTTCCGGCTGTGTGGATTAATTTTAAAAATGCAGTGAGACACCAGAACTATATGATGTTTCATCAAACTTGTCATTAGGGAAAAGTGCTATATGATAGTTTGTAGTTTGACTCTGATCCATCTGTCTCTGTGCTATTTTTGTTATGCTTAAAATCAATTTAAAATTGTTGATGTATGCCAAAAAAAGATTCAAATATAGATTTTCATGAATATAGAGGGTTGTACGTCAAGAAATGGGTTTGAAAAAGTTGGTGTATATATTAATTTTACAGAGAAATGCATGACAAATATAACTTTAATCAAGACGGTTGTTTGATATTGAGAAAGAACACAACCTTTTTAAACAGTGATTATCTGTATCTAATAGCTCTAGGAATCTTGAATCTTGACTGTCCCCTATTGCTATTTTGTAAGCCTTCCAAAGCCTTAAAAAAACTTTATTTTTATACCCTACCTCCATCTCCCCGAAGAAACTTGGGGTGGCTTACATGACGCCAAGCCCAACAGAACAGTTAAAACATCACATTAAAATACATATTAACAAAATAATAACAAAACAATATAACAAAATAAAAACAACAATTTTAAGCAATATTTAAAATGAACATCAGAACCAACAAACAAAAGCTAGTTCAGTGTCTCGTCGAAGATGGGCGGATTGGTGACACAACATTAGAGAATAGAACTATTGAGTAAAGTGCAAATATAAAGAGAACACATGCAAAAAAAAAAAAAGTAAGACTCATAGCAAATTAAGATCTGTTTTACTATATGGAATATTTATACAGAACTGAGAATCCTTATTGCAGTTCAGCCCTGCTTTCTTACTGTAATTACAAGAGGTACTGCTCAAGTACACTTTGTTGTTGACATGTTTTCATTCGCTAATTATATAATGTACATTTACATTTTTTCTTATCTAGAGAACCCTCATATTTTACTCTGATCTTATAAAAAGCTTGTAAAAGATTATAGTATTCACACCAAATTGTTGTCTAAAAGGTGGATAAGAAGTAATGGGGGGGGGGGGGCGAAAATAAAGGCAACAAATCAAATGGAATTTTTCCGAGAATGCCAATTCTTCATTCAACTACATGATGCAATCCATATCTGCATAGCAACTGTTGTTGTGCTTCAGTGGGATGTGTGTGTTTATTGATTTAAAAATTGATTCAGTGTGTCTACTGTAGCCATTGATTATAGAAATTACAAGTAAGTGCAGCTACACTGTAGAATTAATGCAGATTGACACCACTTTAATTGTCATGGCTCGATGTTATGGAATCCTGGACGCTATAGTGAAGCACCATCACTCTTTGGCAGAGCAAGCTAGAAAACTTGTAGAGTGACAACTCCCAGAATTCCATAGTATTTTGCCATGGCAATTAAAGTGATAGTAAACTGCATCCATTCTACAATGTAGATGCACCCTAAGCCATTGTTTTAGTAGATGTGTTTTTTTCTCAATATTACTACACAAGGCTCCTTTCATGAGACCATTTTATCCCATAATCACTGTGAAGAAAAGCTTAATTGTGATGACTTCTCCTCAAAACAGTGGCAAAGCTCTGCTTTAATGCAGGGGTCCCCAAACTAAGACCTACAGGTTGCTGCGGCCCTCCAAGGTCATTTACCCAGCCTCCACCCTAAACATTAGACTTTGGGTCACCCTAAGTCTGAAATGACTTGAAGGCACACAACAAGAATCCTAATTAACTTGACTATCTCATCAGTCAAAAGCAGGCCCACACATGGAAATATTGCCAAATTTATGTGGGTTAAACTTGTTCCTCATTTTAAATACTGCATTATTCTTCCATATTTTTTGTACTACAAATAAAATATTACACATATCTTATTTGTGTGCATAGCAATTTGTTCAGTTTGGGTTTTTTTTTTCAAACTATAATCCGCCCTCCCCTCAACAGTCTGAGGGACCATGAACTTAAAAAGCTTGAGGACCCCCTGCTCTACTTTGTGGTCTCTAGTTTGTCAATAAAAAACTTGCTATGGGAATATCACCAGTTTGAAAACATTTTATAATTTTGTTCTTTTCTTTACTTTTAGCACAACAAGCATGCCTTCGTACATCAGGACAACCAATAGCTATATCCCAGTTAACCCGTCCATTTGGTTTTCAAGCCAGCCGGAGCAGCAGCCACATCCAGATCTTGCATTCCGCCAACAACCTGAAAGCTCAGCTATTGGCCGTATCATAGCATCACCCTTAACTATTTCTATCTGTGTGACAATGGCTCCTTTTCTGCTGGATCTACTGAATCCTTCTTGACAAAGCAAGAATTCTTAAGTGCAATATCCGGAAAAGAGAAGAAGGATAGTATGATTAAATTTGTTCCTAATGAATGGTTTCACCTAAGCCTTCCAAGTCAAGGAGCAATAAGCACCTCAAACTGGTATACATCTCTCTTTTGGCCAGATATTATTTTGAAACTCTAAAGCTTTATTTTATACACTGACTTAACATCTTCTTTTTGTAGAAGGATCTTTATTTCCCATACTGCTATGGGGGTTTTTGTAATATATATATATATTTATATAAATATATATATAAAAGAAAAATAGTGTATTTATTCAATCGATAAACTTATTTTTGTCATTGCAGAATGTTATCCCTGTTCAAAAGTAGCTGCAAAGTTGCAAATTACATTTGCTAGATTATTAATAAACATTAATAATAGCTGAATTATTATTAAGATGGCATAATATTGAGAGAATTCAAACTTGGAATTTTCTCCTGAATCAAGGGCTTCTTAATTCAGCTCATGTGGCATAAAACAAAGATCATTTCAAGTTTCCATTCACATTTCTCATTCCCACAATGACAGGAAAAGAGGAAATTGACACGGTTTTCACCTCTGGAGCAGAATTCATGATCAATAATGAGGTCTACTTTAGATAGATCAGTCAGAGGACTGTGACACGATGATGCTGTGCTATATCACTTGTTGACATATAGGCCTTCCAGTATATATCTGAAATTCTGTGAATGTGAAAATCATATGCCTGATGTGTAATAAGAAATAATTATAAGGGGGTCTGTTTTCCCAATTTCTATGGCATTACCACATATTGCCTTGTTGATTAAAATTTTCCTGTGCAATTATAACAGCTAAAAACCTATTTCTTTGAAAGTTAAGATTCAAGCTATGATTCCAAAAGTACGCAGAGCATGGTCCATCCTACAGCATCACTGCTGCAATGAGCCCAGGGTGGTTCGTATGCTCTTTTCATACTCCATCTCTTCTGATATATATATATATATATATATATATATATATATATATATATATATTCAGTGAGTTATTTTATCTCATAGTGCAAATAGTATTTTTCTCTCGCACATATCAAACAACAATGGTTTTCTATTGTCCTCTAGTTTAAGACTTCCACCAGCCAAATATTTTTCCAGTCAATCCAGGTTTAGAAGGCAAGCATAAACCAGGATATACATGTACATAAACATATTTCTCAAAGCCAAGTTTGGTGTTACAAATGAACTGAGCCTAAATAAAAGTGTGAAGCTTATGATTCCTAATTTTGCACAGTAAAGTAAGTCAAAATGTTTCTTATATAATTCCTGCTTTCCAAGTTTATTTATCCTAATACAGCCAGGATATTTCAACAGCAACATCATTTGTTTGTTTTTATGTCACATTATAATAACTGAAGCTGTTGCAAAATAAAATGTTGCACCACCTAAAGACCATTTGCTAAGTTACAATAAATATCCCCAACTTTTTCATAAACAGGCCCATCATCTCATATTAATTATTCATACATTATATTAACCATTAATACTAAGGCTAAAAAAAAGAGAAACGATAAACAGCACTCAGTTAGAATCATACAATATATTCTGGCAGCAATTCATCTTTTCTAAAAATCTTGAAAACAACTCCTAAATGAAACCATTATTTCTCCAAGCCAAATAAAGTAGGCCAAACAGAAAGAAGGAAAATAATCTGTAAGCCTCTTCATGTACAAAGTCATGTTTTTTTCTTACACAGATTACCTTAGTAGAATGCCTTCACAATGTACAAAATCTCTGAAAAACCTTTAGCTTTTTGTTGCATTTTGCATGCACATCCTCCAAGATGGAGCTCACATAGTTTTGATCAGTAGTTGTTGGTGATTCCCATGTCAGTTAGGCAATAAATCCACCCCAGTTTGACTGTTTACTTTAAAACGACTGAATCTATTCTGGGGATAGGATTCAACACTTTGAATACCTTTGTAAAAATTCAGTCCGAAAATGCAGAGCAGATTTACTATGGCACTGAAATGGAAACCACTTGTCACTAGCAGTTCCAACAGGATCGATGGTCTGTTTCGGTAGTCAAATGGGGTCTGAATCAAATTCCTGTTTCCTTCTCCAAAGGAACAGCCTTGTGGCCTTGTCACATGGCCACTGGAATTGCCCTGTGTCGTCTCGCATCTTTGGGGTGTGTGGGGAACCTGGTGCTCCACACACTGCATCACCCGGCTTCAATTAAGGGCCATCCCATGGGGGAAACATCAATTGCGCAACTTCCACCCATGACTTCCTATGGCAATACAGGAAGTGTTTAGTGTTGCCGCAGCAGGAGCATGCACCAGCTCTGCTCTACTTCAACCAAAGATCCCTGCTGGCATTGTTTAATGGGATCCGGTGGGTTCCATGGACGATCTAGGGGAGAGCAGTTTGTTACTGCCCTAGCAAATGAGGTCTCTTTCCCTGCTGCAGGAAAATAAGTAGTTATCAAAACATCTTATTGCAAGTAATACATTACTTCCAACTCTGCTGCTGACCTTATCTTCAACAGAACTTGGTAAATAAGGTGGGTCCAGTCACAATTCCTGTTTAATCTTCCTGCCATCTCTTCTAGGTTTCCCTTGCCATGATCAATAAACATATTGCTTAAAATAAAAAAAATGAACTACAACTTTAACTTGAGCAAAAGTGTTTGCTTTTAAAGTGTTTGCACAGAAAATAACATTTTTGTGCTTAAATCAATATTTTCTACACATATAATAGTTTTCTGTTTTCTGAGCAGGAAAATTGTTTTCTACATTGTAATACTAATACTAATAATAATAATAATAAGGAAGTGCCCAACGTGTGACCCAATACAAAAGCCAGCATACCAATCTTCTTTGCTCTGTACTAATTTTGTTGTGTATCAGATAATAATAATAGTAATAATAATAATAATACCCTCTCTCTGTTGCAACATCATAAATAGGGATAAACACTATCAAAAGACATATAACAAAACAAACAGAGTAAAAATACAAGTTAAAATCAATTGTACCAAAAACCTGTTCACCACACAGGGAACTGCAAATAATCTTGGGAAATTGTGTAGTTTTAAATGACTTTCTCATAGTAAGGAGAAAAAAATGTAAAATTGTTCACTCTTCCCTGCGAGACTAACATTTCTGAAAATTTACATTGCCGGAACAAAGGCAACTGAGCTCTACAGGATAAACGGGAATGTACAGCAATGATATTAGAAAAATAAATAAGCCACAAATTTATTGGTTATCATTGTTAGATAGGGTTGGCCATCTGTTGATAGATGAGTTGCAATTGTTGCCCTCTGCTGGAACCCCATGGGATGACAGGGTAGGGTCCACACCACTGATTCTTGACATGGTGTCCTTTGTCACCAGAACTGCAGAAAGGCCTGTCCCCTGCACCAGGTAGAATTCTCATTCTACCCACACTCCCCAATAGGATATATGTAGTGAGTGTCCTACACACCAGTAATCCATATCTTGGATCCAGGACTGATGTCCACCATCTTTCAAGTTGTGCTAAATGTATGAACACAAGCACATATATAAGAATCCAGTGGCCGCCGGACACAGCTTAAGCACATCCAAAGAAAAGGGGGTGATGGGGATGGGCTGTCTGACTGCTTAGCAGGAGTTTGAGCAACAAAATATATTAACACGCCCCACCTCCCCAGCTATACCAGAATGAAGACTGGGCAGCCCACTCTGGTAAGACACTTCCATTAATGAATTCAAACCATGGATTCATTCCTGCCACTTTTTCCTGGGCCACACAATGTGTAGAGGCACCTGCAGTGCCATTTCTAAACTCTGTTGGCCTTCTGTACAGGGCAAAGTCAAACAGGAAGCAAGCTATTCTCTACATGTAGCATTGGGTTAATGGCTACCCAAGCCACTATGACAGGGTTGGGAAAATACAGTTAGGGCTCACTTGTATCCTTGCTGCTTTTTTTTTTTGCAGCCCTTTCACCCAGTGAGGAGCCTTCTCTTCCCAAAATCTAATCATTAACAGCCAAACCACCACAGAGCATTGCACTTGGTCCCCTTCTCCATCTCCTCACCCCATCTTCAAGCCTCCATGAAAAGTTTTCCTGCAATAACCAATCTCAGAAGGGAAACCTCATTTCCAGCCATGGCAAAAAACAAAACAAAAACAAAAACAAAAACATTTTAGCCTGTTATGGGGCATTGGGGGGAGGGGGAGGGTGTCTCAATTCACTCAGTTTTCTACCTCTCCATTGGGAAAAATGCACACAGAAAAGCAGTTCACATCGTCTGGCCTTGAACATGTTTTAGACAAGTTCTCAGAAATCCCTTCCCATGCACTATAGTGGCTTTGGCTTCTGGAAATTGAAGTCCAAAATAGCTGGAGTACCAAAGAAGAAAAAACTCTGTTACAGAACAAAATGCAGGATCATTCTACTTGTCAGATTCATCCGTGTTTCCAATATGTGATCCTCATAACAAACATTATATAATATGCATGGTCCATGGTAAAACAAACATCTCAAATATTCTTTAATCCAAAATACATTATGTAGAAATGTGCAAAATGATATCTGAAATACTCATGGGAAAGTCCTGCATTTTCAGTTTGTCTTGCATTCAAGCAACATGTATCTAATGCAATTCAAAAGTTTAAAAAAATAACCAAAATTTCATATCTTTTACCAACCAAGTGTCTCAGTTACCATTGATGCAGAAATCTCCCTTTAATAGTTTCTGTGCTGGCCTTAGTCTTTACATATTACTGCCATATTGCACTTTGTAAACATTCCCTTCAGATGTTTTCAAGCAGATGTTTTGGATTAGGACCATTTTTAAATTTAAAAAAACCAGAATGACACTTCAGTGTCTATCAAGGTACAATTAAGGGTGAAAGGGCAACATTTATGAACATCATTTGAAGTATGTTGCTGTTCTTTAAAAAGAACCCCTTACTAGAGATGGAAAGAATATTCATAATCATTTGTTCTCAGGTTGAAAAATAGATTTCCTAACAGCAGGGAAACCATGTCACAAAAAATAGACCAGCAAGAATTTTGTACACCTCACACCCACCAGGGTATTTGAATGGCCTATGATGAAATGCACATGAGGATCCTGTGCAAAAATCTATTTTTCTTGCTCTACAAGACTTTGAGATATTCAGCTAAGAGGAGATACTAAGAAGGATTTTTTTCTCCCCCTGCAAAGTGATGCTGATGGGAATGGATTGTCCTCACACGAAATAAAAATAGAGTTATATCTTTATCCTATACATATCTACTGAGAAGCCAGTCCAGACCTTGGGAAAGCCATGGACTACAGCTTCCAGTGCCTCTCAGCCAGAATGGTTACTGGACATACTGGTTTCTAAGCAAGTTCCACTGAATTTCATGGACCATATCCCCAATAAGCATGCACAGATTTTCAACCTTATTTGCATTTAGTTCCATAAACTTAGGAAAAACATTAGCAGAGAAAGGCATGCCAAGATTTAGCAACAAGGAGTAGTCAGATCAGTCAGCACTGAAACTTTGTACCAAAGTTTGTGCACAGAAGTAAAGGTATAGCAGTATGCTGAATGTAAAGACCCTTTAAAACAAGAACGATATATATAACATATATGGGCCACTGCAGCACTTTTGCAATCCAAAAATGTGACTCCTGTACAGAAACATATTTGCATATGTCTGTTGCTTTTGCAGAACTTGTGTGTGGAGTAGTGTGGCATCTAAGACAATGCACATCCTTGCAATTGTTACTGGACTGCAATTATACCCTGTCTTCCTAGTATTGCAAATAATGAGGACTGGAAAAGAGTTGCATTCCAACAAAATCTTAGCCATGAGTTACTCAACTTTTGTCTAATGCAGACTTTCTCAAACTGTGCTTCCCCAGATGTTTTGGACTTCAACACAAACAAGTCCTAATAGTTGGTAAGCTGACTGGGATTTCTAGGAGTTGAAGTCCAAAACACCCAGAGGAGCACAGTTTGAGAAACACTAATGCCATTAGTATGGCTTCAAAGGAGTTAACATTTTAGAGATAGGCTCTTTAAAAATCCACACCTTCTTTAGCTCTCTAGCTCCTTTGTGTGTGTGTGTATTTAGCTGCTATTATCTGCTATTATCAATGTTTTTGATAAATATAATGGATGATGATAAAATAAAAACTGAAAAATCCACTTTGGGTCCATTTTTCCAATGTGCTATTGTAGAAATATCTTTTAACAGGGCAAATGACTATGTTTTAAAATGTAATTGAGTCAACTGTGATTCTTCTAAACAGTATTTAGTTTGTAACCCTCATTTATCATTCTCAAAAACAAGGATCTTAAATCTTAGGTGTCAGCTCAAGAAGTCATTGTTTCACTTTCTTTTGGAAAAAAGGGGAAATATAAAGGGAAATTGAAAATGCAAATTAACTTTATTAGGAAGAGCATAGCAAGATTTTTGTTTAAATTTCTTTAATAAGTATCAGCTGGGTTTCGGTTACAGAACCTCCTATGGATACCAACATTCCTGGATGCTCAATTCCCATATACAATGGCACAGTAAAATGATACGCTTTATATAAAATGACAAAACCAAAGTTTGCTTTTTGGATTAAAAAAAATCCAAGGCATGAATGGTAGAATCTGTGGATACAGAGGACCCACTGGATGGGACTCAGGATTGAAATAGTTGTTACATATGTATTTTAAAGAAAGTCATGATATTTAAATACATATATTTTCTATTGACCCATTTGTGCTAGAGAAGTTGACTAGCTTGAGTCCAGTGCCCAAAATCTGTCTGTCCTTGTCAAATGGCCTTGATGAAATCCTTGATTCTTGAATAATCAGTGCTACCACTCCCTCCAGTTGTTAATGAGAGAAAGAGCCAGTTGTATTCTAGGAGAATTAATACAGCATGCTGTTTGTCTTCAGCTAAACCAAAGATTAAACTAGATTAAATTTCATATTCCTCTGAAAGGCAGTAGTGAATGGAGGAACTGTAAACATATTTCTGCTAAGATTTTTGAATTGTTCCATAAAAAATTATTCTTCAGTGCCACTGCCTGGAAAAAGGCAATCTGTCTACCTCTTTGTGCTCATCTTGCCAATTAGTTACCTAAACATGTTAATCTCAAGAACCTTGATTGTTGGAGAACCAAAGTTTCCTCTCTTCTTCGGCAAAAGGCACATTTTCAGTGACAGGCGCATGGACTGTAAAACAAATTGACATCTCATTGAAAATGTTCCTAGGAATAACACACAATAGATACATTTCTTTTTGATGTTTCCACACTTTCTGTTTGTTGATTTTCCAAGCTTAAAAGGTAAGGCACACTCAGAATATAATGACTTATCTTATATTTGTTGTATTTCTGAAGCAACAGAGTAACGTCTCACAAGCTGTCCTTGATGTGAAGAGGTCTCTGTTAGTACAGTAAGGTAATTCTCACTTAAGATAAGTCTCCCTTTTTTCTGTGACAGAAAAGACCAAAGTAAGATACTATATATATATTATAAAACTACGACCATTCTCTGTTCAAGTGCCCTTTTCTTAGCTTGCAACTAAAGCAATTTCAAACAAAGTCTTTGACATGCGTTTTGATGTTGGCTACCACCGTTGATTTTTAAAAAGAAAGTTTTAAATTGAAAGCCTGTTTTTTTACCTCATACTCCCTTTCCAATATTGAAATATCTTTCCCAATTTCCTAAACCAGTGTGTAAATTATTTTATAATATTAGACTGTAATTTCTTCCCAGATGTTTTTATTATCCCACTGAAATCTAACAGTATATTTTAACCAGTTGTCAACTACATTCTGTTTGGTGGGGGGGAATATATTGAGATGATTTTCTTATCTCTTTCCACCTGTATTTTATGAATTTCTGGGATTAATGATAAAACAGAATATTTTTAACATTATTTGATTGAAATATTTTTGTAATGTAATATATAAATAAAATGGTTATGGATTTATAGCACAAGTTTGCATATTGGGCTTCTCTGTGTTTTCACACTTTTGTTGTTGTGTATTTGTTCAGTCATTTCTAACTCTTCGTGACTTCCTGGACCAGCCCACACCAGAGCTTCCTGTCAGTTATGGCCACCTCCAGTTCCTTCAAGATCAAGCCAGTCACTTCAAGGATACAATCCATCCATCTGCCACTTGGTCGGCCCTCTTCCTTTTTCCTTCCACTTTCCCCAGCATCACTACCTTCTCCAAGCTTTCCTGTCTTCTCATTATATACACTTTTTAATGTATATTTTATTTGAACCATTTTTCTTTCTATCAGCCACCACTGAATAAGTTCCACCAAGCACACCAACTATAGCAATTGATTAAACTTGCTATGATGCTAATGGTATTTAGTCCAGCCTATAGTGGCTATTAGCTAGTCTAGCTAAATTGATTCTTTGGTAAAAAGATCTTTAACATGAACAGAAGCAAGTTGCTGTTTCCTGTTCACAAACAGAAGAAAGTGGAGGTAGGATTCAATTCAGCTAAACACATGGAGAGGCTTTCTTCAGGGCTTCCTGCTGAAAATGGAAAGGTGAAGTTGGGAGTAATATGGTAGGGATTAGGGTGGCCATTACATATCAGTCTAAAATGGAAAAAAACCCATCACCCTAAAGGTGATATGTGAGCTTATAAAGTGAGCTGTCCAGGGAGGTCATTCACACTACTTAGTTGCATTATAAACTGCCTGCTTTCCATCCTATGGAATCCTGGGAAATGTAGTTTGGCAAGAGACTAGACTTTTCTGACTGAAAATTCAGAATAATCCGCTCTCAGCTGCAAATCCCAGATTACATAGGATAAGACCATGGCAGTTTATTTAGAATCATATGGTAGAAATTATGTTCAACTGGCATCTTCGAAGACTTTCCATAGCGCTTTGCTGGATATGAACTGGAGCAACTTTTCAAATGCAAGATTATATGTCAAACAGTTATATATGTGGCCACTGCAATGAAGACGTTTTGAGTGAGGCAGGTTTGTGTATTCCCTGTTCCATTTTTTGAACAGGTGAATTAAAAAGGTTTCCATTAATTAAACATGACGCCAGCGACAACCCTAACACAAACTACAGAGCCATCAGATAACTTCCTGAAGGTAACCACAGCTATAGCAGTAAGGAAGAACATAACCAAAGCAAAAAAAGGTTGGTTTTAAAGGTCTATACTGGAACAATGGAATGGCAAAGGAGATATGATTTGCTTCATAGTCACAACATAACAATTGCTTCAATAGAATGGTTTGGTTTATACTGTACATTAATGTGAGATACAAAGAGAGATTGGATATATTGGGTGCTTTGGGGAATTCTGTTTTTAAGTGAAGTCCTGACCTTCTAAGTATTTTAGTGTATTGTATGCAGACTCAAGCAGATGTCAGTATCTCTTCTTAACAGCACACAATTCAGTATAATGAAATGATAGAAACCTTTACAGACCATTTCTCACGGGAGAACAATGTACTTTATGAATGGCAAATGCTGGACCTTTGCAATTAAGGTCCCGCACAAATAGCAAATAGGTTTATAGTATCTTTGCACATACCAGCAAAATCCTTCAACTATAATGGTGTCACCAGAAGATTTTGTCAGAGATCACCTTTTAGAAGGTCTCTGTGATGGTAAGCTGTCACAGAGATTACAACTTGATCCTGTATTAACACTTCAAAAAGCCATTAGAGGAGCTCATCAGTCTGAGTTGTTCAAGCAGCAGCAAAAGGGAGGTAAAAGTGCTCTCAAGCTCAATCAGATCCAATTGAAATGTTATGCATCTAAAAGAAGGCAACAACAGGCAAAGTATGGGTCCATACAGAGCAAAGGCAATGAATGGTCGCTTAACACCATCTCCACAAATGTTACCTTGAGTTAGAGGGTGAAGGCAAAAAGCAGAGAAACAAATACAGTTCACACTACTATACTTAAGGATTTGGATTACTGAGTCAATAGACAATGATTACAATACCTACAAGAAGGGTTTGGTCTATCTCTTCACCTGATGAACCTGGGAACCTCTCTGGGTTAAAGTTAATCATTCTTGAAATTCATAAATGTGTTGATAAATGTAAAGAACTTATATATTTTAAAACATTTATCATATGCAAATACTTGCTTAGTCAGCTTCTCTTGCCAGGTTTGAACCAATTAAAGGGTTCAGTCACTCTTTATAGTGTTCTACTTATCTTCATGAATCACCTGTGTGTTTTCAGGTACAATTCAAAAAACTGATTGCAAACAATAAAACACTACAGAATGTAGGATCACATAAAGTCATAAAGACATGCCTTTATGAATCCATAGAGAACATCCTCCTGGTCCAATCACCACCTCAGATATGTTTACTGAGAACATGTGAAAAGGACCTTCTGGGTCACTGCTTTTAGGTTGTCAAATCACCTCTCATGGTGCCTCCGGTGGCGCAGTGGGTTAAACCCTTGTGTTGTCACAACTGAGGACCAACAGGTCGGAGGTTTGAATCTGGGGAGAACACAAATGAGCTTCTTCTGTCAGCTCCAGCTCCCCATGCAGGGACATGAGAAAAGCCGCCATAAGGATGCTAGATGCTAAAACACCAAAGCATCTGGGTGTCCCCTGGGCAATGTCCTTACAGATGGCCAATTCTCTCACACAAGAAGCAACTTGCAGTTTCTCAGATTGCTCCTGACACAAAAAAATGCCTCTTATGGGAGTCTAGATACCCCCTCTTTCCTCTCTTTCTCCCAATAAGCAACAACACTTTTTTTAAGACAGGCTTTTAGATATTAACTGGTCCTGGGGAATTTCTTTCCATTCTAAAGCAAAGTTGTACAGATTCAGAAATGATGCACTCAAAAGTTTAAAAAATATTGTAATAGTACAATGATGGCAACAATGAGGATGAACACAGAGTGAACAAGACTCTTTTCTGTAAGCCTGCATAGATGCTGCCAGTCAATCTAGACCACTGCTTCTTAAAAAATTATTATGGGTTCACTAGTGGGTCAAAAGAGGTCACGAGTGGAAAAGTTTAAGAACTTGTAGAAAATACTCGCTTTGATGAATTAACTGCAGGTTTTGACTTAAGGAAGATCCTTATTTTATATTGACGCAATCCCCACCTGAATATATGAATCTGTAGATTTTTAAATATATAATCAAGAGTTATGAGATGCCTTGTTAGGACTTCCTCATAAAGCTGGTCTGCACATATGGTTAGATAGACAGCACTCAGGGCTACAAAAATGTATACAAAAATGTATCAGTAAGGAGGGTAAAAAATAACAACCTTTGCACACACAAAAAAATACCCTCTATCCAGATTTGAAGAAAACATTGTAAGGACATCAACTTTCTATTGGCAGCTGTGAGCTGTGCATGAAACAAAAACACCTTTCACAGCATGTCGTTGAGAGGTATAATAAAACTCCAATCATTTGCTGGGATGCTTGTTAATGGGCTGTTTTATGTTTGTACTCTATGCCCTTTCTCCCAATTGCAAGAAATGAGTAACAAAGACAGGGAGAAAAAGATGGAGAGGAAGGGGGTAATGCAGTAAATTCTCCTTTGGGAGATGAATTACACACTTGCGTTGATATTTTTCTTTCTTTGCCAGGTACAGTCCAAGCAAACAGAAAAAAGAAAATGGATCAAAGATGGGTTTAAGAACAATTGTTATATTAGATTTATAAACCCAACAAACAGTTTCCCCATACTTTCAGGGACAAGCAACTGTGGGACGGACTGATAGACTGCACATATGTTTTGAGGTGCATCATGACACTTCCAGCTGGCAGTTTAGCTGATTTGGGCAAGCTAAACGTTTGCTTTTGGGGTTTTTTGCACGGTTGCAAAAAAAATGCATTTGGTGGGTTCTAAGAGGAGGAGGAGGAGATGCAAGCTACACAGTTTGTAATCAGTTTGATAAAAATAGACTTCATCACTTCCCCATTAATACTGCCACATGTATCCAAAGAACTAGGAGAGGGTCAGTCCACCTCACCTAAATATCCTAAAAGCACCATATTCTGACTGATCTTGAGAGCTAAACATGACCAACCCTAATCACTATGCAGAGGGAATACTGCCAATGGATCCCAGGTGCTGTAGGCTATATTTCTGAGGAAGAAACTGGCAAAATCTATGAATATTCCTTTCCTAAGAAACCCCTGTGCAATTTGTGAGATTACCGTAAGTCGACAATTAACATGAAGTCACATACACACAGAGAGAAAACCTAGAATTTAAATTTCTATGAAGCTGTTAGGTTACTCTGGTTGGCTAAACATTGAGAGGAAATAACACTTTTCACCAATTCACCTGGAACAGACATTAAGCTAAGCTATGATTTCCTGGATTCCCCATAGACTTATAAGGCACCCCCCTCCCGCCCCAATTATTCTGTAATTAATTAACCTGCAGGCTTCAGAGAACAACAGTTTTACTTAACAGAAGTGAAAACCAAGCAGAGATTGTATTTAAAACTGATCTGATCTTCCAGTATCTGAAAAAGTGAGTATTGGTGAACTCTCTGTATTAATAGATGTTATTGGTTTACCCATAGTTGTAAAAATGCCAGCCAGCCTTGAATAACCCAGTGTACACAATTTGCACTTATAACCATTGTGGAATATACTGAGAACAAAGGAGAGAATCATGCAACCTTCCAAATGTTGTCAGGCAGTGATGAGTAGGATTTCATGTCTTGAATCTCCCCACTGGATGTCAGAGCAAGGAGAGGAATTTCAGGGCGACAGTGTTGCCTTTAAAATCTATGCATTTACTCATTTTAGAGTTGGTGGGCATTTTCTCACTAAGAGAACTTGGCAGATTTCAGTGGGAAAACGTATTCTGTACAATTGTGTATTATATTTAATGTATCATGTGTATTGACATCACTTGGCCCTGCCTCTCATTCTCAAGTTGTAGTCCTAAAATCTCAGGACATGGGGTAGCCCTGACCTGGCAAACATAATGTTTAAGTCCATCAAATCTGGGAGAGGGGGCAATTGGCTACCACCCCATTCAAGAACAAATAAGCTATTTTAAATATTTTCTCTCAAATTTCAATTCTGAGTATGTTAGGATTGTTAAGAAAAACATATGCAAGTGTTTTTGTTTTTTTTACTGGATTGCACAAGGAAATCTCTGAGACCTTCTTATACAAGAGTTTCCTTAGATCAGGGGTCCTCAAACTAAGGCCCGAGGGGCCAGATATGGCCCTCCAAGGTCACTTACCTGGCCCTTGCTCAGGGTCAACCTAAGTCAGAAATTACTTGAAACCATACAACAACAATCCTATCTCATCAGCCAAATGCAGGCCCACACTTCCAATTAAAATACTAATAAGTTTATATTTGTTAAAATTGTTCATTATTTTAATTATTGTATTGTTTTAAAGTGTTTTTTGCAATTCAAATCAGATACATTTATTTATGTATTTATTTATTTACATATTTGTATACCACTTTTCTCACCCCGAGGGGGACTCAAAGAGGTTTACACATAAGTAATGGCAAAAATTCAATGCCCGTACAAACAATCACAATTGTACACTACAATTGTACATAAATCAAATTTAAAAAATATGTGCAGTGTGGATAGGAATTCATTCATTTTTTTTTTCAAATTATAATCCAGCCCTCCAACAGTTTGAGGGACTGTGACCTGGCCCTCTGTTTAAAAAGTTTGAGGACCTCTGCCTTAGATTGTGAAATAGTCTCAAGTTCCCAGAATGGCATGTCGGTACAACTCTATCCTTCACTTGCCATTCTGGATTCTTCATTACCCTCCAATGGTCCCATTAAGTTATGGCTATGAAATATTATGTTACACTAACTCTCCACGGGATCTCAGCCTTCCTCTTTTGAATTCAGTACATAGATGACTAGTTCACTATGTAATTAATTAATTAGACTATCATTTTTTGAATCTATTGATACTATTTCTTGCTTGCATCCAAAGTAGCACAAATCATTATTTTTTTACCAAACTGTTGCAATTGAATTCTTTTTTGAAAAGTGGAATTAGGTTCAGCTGTAAATTAATTCCATCTGATTTAAATGGCTGCTGGTAGAATTGAATGGTGATGGAAGATTATAAATGAAGATAAAAAGAGCTAAGTGCTTGGCTTTTGACTCATAATAAATAAAGATCATTCCAGAGTGCCAAAACCACAAGGAAGTGGTGAGGGCTTCAAAATTAAGTCTGGCGGCTGCATAAGTATTTTCAAAAAAGGAACACACACACACACACACATTTCCCAAAAGCATAATTCTCACATTGTGAAGAGAAGGAAACAGCAAAGAAAGAGCAGAAGGAACACAAAGTTCCCTGTGATTGGAAATTTATTTATTTATTTATTTAGAACATTTATACCCCATCCTTCTCAACCTCCAAAGAGGGACTCAGGATGGCTTCCAACAGGCAACTATTTGATGCCGACACAATATAATAACATAACATAACATAAAATACAATTAGCATACATTAAAAACAGTTCTAAATATACATTAAAATAGTTTGCTGGTTCAAATCGTCATCCAAATCAGTCCATTGTGACCCACTTAAACCTTATCTTCACCAGTAAATCAGTCTATTCTGCAAACACTTGATCCCACAGCCAGAATGTGAGTTTCTTCTGGAAGATATAGGGATGGGGCAGATCTAATCTCATAAGGGAGGGAGATCCACAGTGGAGGGGCCATCACAGAGAAGGCCCTGTCTCTCATCCCCACCAAACCTGACTGCGATGGTGATGGGACCGAGAGCAGGGCATCGCCGGATGATCTTAAGGTCTTTGGTGGTTCCTAGAGGGAGATACGGGTAAACTGGGCCAGAACCATTTAGGGCTTTATAGGTTAAGACCAGCACTTTGAATTGTGTTCAGAAGCTAATAGGCAACCAGTGGAGCTGGTGTAACAGGGTAGTTGTACGCTCCCTGTATCCTGCTCCCATGAGCAACCTGGCTGCTGATCGTTGGACTAGCTGAAGCTTCTGAGCAGTCTTCAGAGGCAACCTTGTGTAGAGTATGTTGCAGTAATCTATTTGGGATGTAACCAGAGTGTGGACCACCAAGTCAGACCTCCCAAGATACGGGCACAGGTGGCACACAAGTTTTAACTGTGCAAAAGCTCCCTTGGCCACCTTCAAGATCTGGGGTTCCAGGCTCAGTGAGGAGTCCAGGATCACTCTCAAGCTGTGAACCTGCACCTTCAGGGGGAGTGTAGCCCCATCAAGCACAGGCTGTAAACCTATACCCTGTTCGGCCTTTCGACTGACCAGGAGGACCTCTGTCTTGTCTGGATTCAATTTCAATTTGTTCGCTCTCATCTAGTCTGTTACAGCCACCAAGCACTGGTTCATGAACTGAACAGCTTCCTTAGTAGCAGGTGAGAAGGAGTGACAGAGTTGGACATCATCTGCATACAGATGATACTGAATTCCGAAACTCTGGATGATCTCCCCCAATGACTTCATGTAAATAGGGGACAGTATTGAACCCTGCAGGACCCCACAGTACAACACCTTCTGGGAGCGACCTTCCAAAAAGGACTGGCGCCATTGTAAAACAGAATCTCCAAGGTCCATTCGCACAAAGCATCCCAGAAGGATACCGTGGTCTATGGTATCGAAGGCTGATGAAAGGTCCAGCAGAACCAACAGGGACATACTCCCCCTGTCCAGTTCCTGGCATAGAACATCTACTAAGGTGACCATGGCTGTCTCATTACCATGTCCCGGCCTAAAGCCAGACTGAACCGGATCTAGATAATCTGTGCCTTCTAAGAATCCCTGGAGTTGCGAGGCCAACACACATTCCAGGACTTTGCCCAAAAAGGAGAGATTGGAGACTGGCCGATAGTTGACAAATTTAGTGGTGTCCAGTGGTGGTTTTTTCAATAGTGGTTTTATTACAGCTTGTTTTAAGATGACTGGAAGTTTGCCTTCCCGAAGGGAAATGTTTTATGGCTTTGTATGGTTTTTTTATATTCATGCTAAATGTTTTTAACAGTATTTTATGATTGTTTTAATTGTTTTATAATTGTTGAGCCATCAAATTGTTGCCAACTGTGAACTGCCTTGAGTCGCCTCCGGGCTGAGAAAGGTGGTATACAAATATGGTAAATAAATAAATAAATAAATAAATACGGTAAATGGAAATGGAAATGCTTTGGACTACAGTGCCCAGAATCGTATATTGCATTGGAGATTCTAGGTGTTGTATTTCAAGAGACTGATGTTTTGAAGCTCCACACATTTGCAACATACAATTCTTTTCTTGAAGTACACATTGCAGGACTATCACTGTCATTCAGCAATAACACCTTAACAGAGGAATGCAGCAGTGTGTTCTGAATGATTCACCTCAGAGTATTTCTTGCCTAAGAAAACCCTATGGGAGGCAACTTGAAGGCATACACACACACACACACACACACACAAACCATCCATTTCATGCCACTTATTATGATAGCACAAAAATGTGCTTTCCAAGACAACTATCTCACATATGGACACCCATTCATAAATGAGATTATGCACACAGAAGCCACACTTTTTAGATGGGGCATAGAGTGGTCCATTCAGACCTCCCATTCCCAGCACCTATCAAGTGTACAGCTGGTGTTTCTTCTTAGCAGAGAAAAGGAGCAGAGAGAAATTCAGAGCGTGAAAATCTAACAGCTCTGAGTTCCTAGTGGAAGGAAAGAAACTTTGCCCTCCACTTGAAAATGTATCCTCATATCATGCCCATATCCCAAGAGCAACCCCTTTTGACCTACTAATGAACCCATCATACATTGTTTAAGAAACAGTGGTCTAGACTGACTGGCAGCATCTGTACAGGCTTTCAGAAAAGAATCTTTTGGAAGGTGTAGGATGTAATTCAAAGATCTGAACTGGCCTAGCCTGAAGGTACATGCTCCATTTTCATAGTTACTTGGTAAAGCCATTAAATGGATAATTTTCCCCAAAACGTAGCAGACTACACTGATTTATATAAGAGTATAATTAATAAAAGCCACATGCATTCACAAAAAGAAGGAAAAGAAAAGAAAAGAAGCTACATTTGGAAGCTCAATTCAAAACCCATTTCATGTTTTTCTATTAATTTCTGCTGTCATTGGATTAGATGGTTCTTTGTCAGTATTATCCTTAATTCTAAGAGATAGTACTATGGTATGGAAAGAGTCTGCAGTGCGGTTGCAAAGGCCTTTGTATCATTAGTGAAAAGAAATTGAAGATTCAAAGCTAAAGCCTTGTGTTTTGTATAAAACAAAGACATTATCCGTCAGAGCATATTGCCAAGAATACATTAAAGAGCCGAAGCTTACAGAACCACTACATAATCATGGAATTTTTAAAAGCTGTTAAAAGTGAAAGAGATACTTGCTAATCTGCTATCTATGCTTAACTCTAAAATTTGCAGGATTTTATTCAGATGGAAGCCTATGGAGATAATACAAGAGCCAAGTACACATGATACAGAAATGCTCCTAGTTTGATAACCTAGGTAATGACACTGTTTTATTTAACTTTTTCCCCAACTGAAGTGTGAGGGTTACAATATAGTCCTATGTTTTTGGTTTGTTCTTGGAGCTGAAATTGTGTGTGTGTGTGTGTGTGTGTGTGTGTGTATCTTTAAGTTCCCTAACAAAAAAAATCTTATGCATATCCATTGAGTAAACTAGGGTTTCCTCATTTAAATTGCAGATTGAAATGTTAGATAAATCATTATAAACTATATAGAACTAAATTCAAATTGCTACTTGCACATGAAATTCACAAAATGTCATTAGGTTACTCACTTTCTCTCCACTTAAATTATCTTGCATGCTTGTGATGATAAACATGGGAGGATAAACATTTATTTTAGCAAGTTGAGAGAAATGCATATAAATCAAAACAACAGCAATATTTGAATTTAAGCACTGTGCTTTCTCATCCACAGATGTCTATTTTCAGCTCTCTTTTTTGTTTTTGTCATGTCTGGAGCAACTTGAGAAACTGCAAGTTGCTTCTGGTGTGAGATAATTGGCTGTCTGCAAGGACGTTGCCCAGGAGACACCCCGATGTTTTGATGTTTTACCTTGTGGGAGGCTTCTCTTATGTCCCCGCATGGGGAGCTGGAGCTGATAGAGGGAGCTCATCTGTGCACTCCCTGGATTTGAACCTTCAAACTGTTGGTCTTCAGTCCTGCCGGCTCATGGGGTTTAACTCACTGTGTCACTAGGGGCTCCTTTCATTATTTCCAGCTAATTCTCATTCATTGCTATCTTGGCAATACTAATTATATTAAAAATGGATCCATAATAGTATTGCTAGAACAGGACACCTAATGATGTTGCTAGAAAATATATGAAGTCAGGCTATATTCTAACAGTTCTTATATTGTCAGCTACATTTACTTGTTTATCTTCCACTGCAATATATGCCATCATGAGCCAGCAATGCTATAAAGCATTCTACATAGGACTAACAAGAAAGTCTTTATGGCAGTGAATAAATGACAACAAACCAGAGATTTGAAGTGGCCATATACCTCATTCAATGCAAAAACGCTCCTGTCTCTTATAATGGTCTCTGATAACAGGGCTGTTGTGATGAATGAGTGAGGCTAAGGAAAGTCATGTATACTACACTGAGGAAGAGAGGCCAGGGAGACATGTACCACACACACACACACACACACACACACACACACACACACACACATATATATATATATATATATATATATATATATTTCAGAGTGACATAGTTTTCAGAGGAAATAAAGTATCTAATATAGCTGCACACATGAGTTCCTCTTCTAGTTTAAGCTTCTCTGGTTCTTTCTCCTTGTGTGGACCATAACTTAATGGCCATCTCCTCACACTGATGGTATGTTTTTCTTCTAGCACTTACATATTCCTTTGGAAATGGACACAAAGCTGGTAGCTTCGGGAAGGAAAAATATTCTGAAACCCCAAGGATTTCTAAATCCCAGCACAGAGACATGTAGTTAGTTACATCTAATAAATGCTTTATGATTTAAAATTTTTATCACACAAATAGGACTTAATGCCATTATCAAAATTTCAAATCTGAGAGTAGGAACCATCCAGCATTTCAGATGTCATTGAACTGAAAGTATCAGTAAACCTAGTTTATATAACTAGTGGTGTAGAATGCTGGGACTTGGAGAGCCCTTCTACACAGACCAGATAATGAATACAGGGTGACCAAAAATGGTACACCCTCAATGTGCACTGCAGCATGCACCAAGCCAGAATCAACATGTTTTTAAAAACTCACCAGAAAGTCCAGAATAAATCAGATAATGCACTGTAGCTGACCATAGTATATCTCATGCATAGCTCGGCACCAGCTATGCATAGCTCATGCATAGCTCGGCACCAGCTATGCATGAGATATACTATGGTCAGCTACAGTCAGGCCCGTAGCCAGGATTTCGATTCGGGGGGGGGGGCTGAGTTTTTTTCAGGGGGGGTTCAGGGGGCTGAGTTTCAGGGGGGGCTGAGTCTGAGTGAAAGAGGGTCTACCCTAGCAAACATTTTGTATCATTACCCCAATACCCCCATGCATATGGGATAGATTGAGTATGGTTATCAGATCATGATATGAATAAACATAACAGTTTAAATAATGCAACAGTAAGGCCTTTTCACGAACCACCATGAGAATTTCGGGGGGGGGGGGGCTGAAGCCTCTCAAGCCCCCCTCCCCCCCGGCTACATGCCTGGCTACAGTGCATTATCTGTCTTTTAGTGTCTTGTCAGGACACTAGTGGCACTGAAGCACTTTTAAAAAACCCAAAACATGGCTGGCTGGACAGTTAAAACCACCAGGCAAGGACACACAGGTGGCTAATTACTCCCCTGAGAGAGGAAACCACACCATTTCCATAGGAAGTCTTGCTTTCTGCCCCTTTGTCCTCTTTTCTTGTGCCCTGCCATAATCCAACACTGATCCCAAATGGACATAGATATGCACATTTATGCATCTCAGCATTTTATTTAAGCAACAAACAAAAAAAACTTTGCATTTTCAGTGGCTGTCTAGCTGCTGATACTCCAATTCCTGGGTTCAGTTCAATTCACAATCAGCAGGTACTGTAGCCATTGTCCCAGCCCCAAAGTGGTTTGTGGGGTGTTTGTATAGGCATTTCACTGTTAAACCTGTTCATTTTACTCCACTTCCAAACTAGATTATAGTCTCAGGACCCTTCCACACAGCCATATAACCAAAAAGGTAGAAAAGCCCACAATATCTGCTTTGAACTGGGTTATCTGACTTCACGCTGCCATATATTCTTATTCAAAGCAAGTAATGTGAGATTTTATTCAGCTGTGTGGAAGAGGTCTCCATGTAAAAGCACAGCGGGTCTAGCAATATATGGAATGCTGCATGATCCTCACACATATTTTTAAATACTGGATTTCTGGGTACAAACAATGAAAAAATGTAGAAGCTCAATGTAAAACAATTTAAAGGACTGATCATTTACTTCTACCAAGTTTTCCCTCATAGAATTTCTCTCTCTCTCATGCTTTATCTACACTGACTGCTTAATCTTTAACCAATTTGGACCACAGACTCCATCCCCAGCCCATGAGAGGAACAGGACAGAGGCTTCATAGTCCAATGTGGGCACCTCTGCTAATGTCATCACAGATGCCTAAAGTCAGTTCTCCTGAAGTTCTGTGACCAACTAGCAGCAGCAGCAACAACAGTGGATCCAATCCATCTCTTTTTCCTTATGCTGACAAGCACAGACAAAAGAGATAGTAATGGTAGCCCTCGAGGGGAGCACTCTGGTTCACATGAGACCTGGCACTAATGTCTACATCAGGTATGGGCAAACCCAGGCCCAGGCGCCAAATGTGGCCCCTTGGGCTCTTTCTTCAGACCTTTCTCTCTCTCACCAACCCTTCCTTCCTTCTCTTGCCTTCCTCCTTCCCTCCCTTCCTTACCCACTCTTTCTCCCTCTCTCCTTCCTTCCTTTCCACCCTTTCATCCTTCCTTCCTTCCCTCTTCCCTCCCTCACTCCCTCCCTTCCTTCTCCCTTCCCTTTTGTCTTTTCTTTTTTCTCTCTTTCTTTCCTCCCTTCCTCTATTCCCTTCCACCCTTCCTTCCTTCCTTCCTTCCTTCCTTCCTTCCTTCCTTCCTTCCTTCCTTCCTTCCTTCCTAGGTAGCTAGAGAGGAAACAAGATAATCATATTTCAAGATTTAAAAGGGTGCCCCATTGAGGAGGAGGGAGAAAACTTACTTTCTGCTGCTCTGGAGACTATGGCAAAATGGAGCAATAGTTTCAAATGGCAGGGAAAGAGATTTGACTGAAAAGATTTGGAAGAACTTCTTGAGAGTAAAAGCTGTTGGAGAGTGGCATAGGTTGCCTCGGAGTGTGGTGGAGTCTCTTTCTCTGCAGCAGAAGCTATCTACTAGGAGTGTTTGATTGTGCCTCCTTGCATGGCAAGGGGTTGGACATCCTTTAGGGTTTCTTCCAGCTCTAGGATTCCAGTATTCTATATCAGTAGGCAATACGGGGTCTCATGGATACACTTTTTCTCTCCCATCCACCATCTCATCCTGACCAAGGCCAAACCTTTTGAGATCCAAATGCTTTCCATCTTTCCTTCACTTTCTGCTGCCAAAAGAGAAGAGGAAGGAGAGGAAAGAGCAGGAAGGGGTTTGGGGAGAACCCCTTTCCTCCCAGCTCCCACCCCACTCCAGCCCACCATGTGGCCCCCAAGTTAGAAAGTTTGCCCATACCTGATCCACATTGTGCCCAAACTCTGTGATTACTCTGGATATTTGGCCAAACTCTGGAATATCCTCTGACCTTCCTTAATATGGGGCTAAATGAGATTAATCCTGGAACCCACAATCAGAACTGGAAGTCACTGAAAATAATGGAGACAGCCAGAGGTGACTTCATGGTTAGTGTGATCTACTAAGACTATGTAGATGAGCCCCCAATCTTTCTGTCTCTTTTTCCTGCCTATCTTTTTGTTTTTGCATGTGTATGTCTGCATGCACTTGCATGTCAACAGGTTATCAAGGTACACAATCTAAAATGGCTTAGTAACAATAATTTAACAGAAATAATTTTTAAAAAATCAATTCTTTCTTTAAAACTGAAGATCCAGAGTTTAAAATACTGAAAGGTATTAGGTAGAGAGACACATAACCATAGCTCACAGCTAGCCGAACAGTATGTGATAGGAGCAACAGAAAGATCATGAATTAACTAAGGTATCTCTGTTGGATAGACTGATGTAGCTCGACAGATTTTATGGAAGCCCAGCGAGTGGCTTCAATTTTGTCCTTTGTCTATAGCCTCAGTTTCGGACTGAGAGCCATCCATTCTCTTTGTCTGGACCCTTTCTGCCCAGCTATATAACTTCCTGAGTTTGTGGATAATGGCTAAATGGAGTTTTAGTGCAAAGTGTAATTTTCTACTTTTCTTTCAACCATCACTTAATGGAAATGCTTCCTAATTTCTTGATCTCCATAGCATTCTTCTTGGCTTTAAATCACAGCTTTTCTCAATGTAGGGAGCAGAGCAAATTGTCTTATAAAGCTATAGTTATCCAATAATAATATAAAAAAGCATTTCTTTGATAGCCGGATACTTAGAGTCATTCAATTCTCACAGCATGTTATTAACTTCAAAAGGGTCTCACACAAGACTCTGTGTGTGTGTATCTAGCATTTTGATGAAATAATACAGCTTTGTTTTGTCCACTCAAACTCCTTCACCCATATTAGTGTTGAGTCTATTAGACCCTATTGCCATTTTCATTGTGGCATTCTTAAACTGTATCTTTCAGTTGCACTGATTGAAAAGCCTTTATAAAAGCTATTTATTGTTCTTCTGTAAAAGCTGTTGCACAAAGCCTGGGGCTAAACTGAGGCACCTGGAATACAAAGATAATGAAAAAAAGTATAAAGTTTCCATTGGAAACAATCTTGTACCTATAGTTAATGGACAAACACAAACAAATACGCATTTATATAGCACACAAGATAAAGCAGGAAGAGGCAACTTGCGGCTGTTCCCATTGTGATCAGTCAAGCCAGGAATCTACCCACTTTTCTCTATTGCTCAGTATGTGCAATAGTTGGTAGGGATGGAAAGAATATTAGATTTCTTGAGGGAGCATTACAAGCATACCCCCCCCCCCCCCCCAATGAGAATAATCTCAACTTGTTTTCTTGTTTCTCTTCCCCAGGTCTTCTCATAGATTTACACAGAAGAGCCTTCTAGATCCTCAACTGCTTATTTAGTGTGATGGCACGCCGGGTATACCCTTTATGTACCAGAGTGGGTCATTCCACAGATATATAAACCCGTTTTCCTAGTTCCAACAGACCTCACAACTTCTGATGATGCTTGCCATAGATGCAGGCGAAACATCAGGAGAGAATGCCTCTAGACCATGGCCATACAGCCCGAAAAACCTACAACAATCCAGTGATCCCGGCTATGAAAGCCTTCTATAATACAAAGTGAATTTCAGAGCTCTTGAAAGGTGAATCAAAACAAAGTACAGGGTGAGGCAGCATAACTTCCTTTTTTGCACGCCATTCAGTCGGTTGAAGACGTAGCGGAACGCTAGTGGTCTCGTTCAAGAGGCAGGAGTATAAAGTTTTGTCCTGACACAGTTCAGTCGCCATCATGCATTGGAAAAGTGAGGAGCCTGCTTTTGCCACTGAGGCCTACTTTTCGAGCGGATTTGGAGTGGCTGGCTCACTCTCCAGATTTGGCCCCTTGTGATTTTTTTTCTATGGGGTTTTTTGAAATGCTGTGTTTATGTGAACCATCCAAGGACCCAGGATTTGAAGACCAACATCCAGGCAGAAATTGCCAATATAATGCCTGCTATGCTGGCAAGAGTCATGACAAACACCAGAAATCGGTTTACTCAGTGTATGGAGAATGGGGGACATCATCTACTTAATTTGATCTTCAAAACTGCGTAAAACAAAACTGTAGGTATGTGCCTACATTATAAATTCAAAGACACCTGGCCATGCCACCATGTTGGGAGTTTTGACAGATTTTTTTTTTTTGCTGTTTACTCCAATTATATACCAATTCCTCAGCTCAGAAGACAATCTCTGATTGCTTTCTCTCCTCCTCTTCTCTCTCTCCCCCCCCCCCCCCCCCCGGGAAGGATTTCTGAGACACTTTCCTAACAATGTATGATGGGTGCAGATAGGAAGTCATAGAATCATAGATCTGGAAGAGACTTCGTGGGCCATTCAATCCAAACCCCTGCCAAGAAAAAGGAAAATAGCATTCAAAGCACCCTGTATCCCCGTGCGTCATGGAAAAGTTTACATCATACATCATTATTATCTGTTTTCAAAGTGTCTAAAAGGGGGTGGAGGGAAGCCTTAGTCTGAAACTCTAACATTGAATTGCACTTTTTTCCAAATATATACCATTAAACTCCTTAAATGCTTTTGAAATCAGGCAGCAAAATGACAACTAATGGCAAGAATATAAGAATAAAATAGACAGTTCAGTGAATTCAAATAGCTACTCTTTATTCTTCCTAAATAAAATATATTTGCTTTTCCCCATAGTTTCTCCCAAATGTGTAACTACTGAAATAATAGTCTGTCCATTTATTCTTTACTACTGTGCTGCCATCTCGAGGCAGCTACAGGGATGAAACATCAACCCAAAAGTTAAGTGATGCTGGCTTTACAGTAATTTCCAGACCAACCTTTACTTATTTCTTTCCTAAGGAAAACCCATAAAATGTATGGAGTCAACATTACTTGATGGGCAACTTGTTTACGCGCGCATACATACACAGAGTCAGATTGGTCTGTTGCAGGAAAAATGTCTTCTGGGGTTCTTAAATATTAAATAATTAATTTGGCACAAGCTTTCATGGGCTGCAGTTCACTTCATTAGATGCCCATAAAATTATGCAAAATAAAATGTGTTAATCTTTCAGGGGTCAATTTGTAGTAATGTTTTCACATTTCAAAGTTAACATGTTTCCTTATGTACATCATTTATTTTCTATCTTTGATTTCATCAATGCTCTTGGGACAATTCACAAGATAAGCACATGTTTTAAAATACTGACTATAAAGAGACAAAATAGATAAAACATTGTTTTAAAACAAACTAAAACAATTTATTTTTAAAATGTTGTTTAAAATGCACACATGCACACACAAAGAGATAGAGAAGAAGCAGATAACCTATTACTGATTTTAAGGAACAAAGTCTATATGAAATGTGTGTATATATGTATGCACAAATACAAATTTATTTTACATATATTTCTAGCTTTGGGTGGGCTTAAAATAAAATCAGCAGAACAATGTGGAATATTTGGGGCAATAAAATATAAAATCAGCAGAAAACAAGAGACATCTCTCCAAGTCCTCAGTTGATGAATGATTTATTAATAAACATTCCTTGTTTGTTAACTAAACTTTTAATGTCTAAGGCCATCTTAAGATTTAAATATTAAAGATAGGGAAATCAGTCAAGCTCACCTTTAGGTTCTCATTTTCCTATTGCTAGGTCCTTGTCTTCCTGGTTTTACACTGGATTACAAATTTTTACTGTTTTTTTACTCTGCAGGGGGGGGGGGAAAACCCACACATTTGTATACATTTTCAAAATATGTAGAATTTTAGTTTCACTTTTTAAAACAAGCACACTTTACGTCAGGACTTTTAAACTTTTAAAACCAATGACTGATTCACGGTCCCTCAGACTGTTGGGGGGCTGGACTATAGTTTGAAAAAAAAAACCAAGAAAATTCCTATGCAATACTGTACATCTCTTATTTGTAGTGCAAAAAAACATTAAAGAGCACTTCAATATTTATGATGAAGAACAATTTTAACCAACATAAACTTACCAGTATTTCAGTGGGAAGTGGGGGCCTGCTTTCGGCTGATGGGAAAGCCAAGTTAATTATGATTGATGCTATGTGCTTTCAAGTCGTCTCACACCTAGGGCAACCCTAAGTCTAAAGTTTAGGGCAGGGGGCAGGTAAAGGACCTTAGAGGGCCACATCCAGCCTGCACGCATTAATCTGGGGACCCTTACTTTAGAGTATTGCTTCTTAAATTGTGTATTCCAACCCCAAATGACCCCTTAGCTCAATGTTGGGTCCTGAAGAATTTGGCAATAGTAAAGGTTTTCTGAACTCTACCTGGACTTTTATATGAATTCATTAGCAATAATGTGCAGTGTTTACTATGGACACTGCAGAAAATACTTCAGCTGTACTTCATTAAAAGGAAAACCAGGCTGTTTAGCAACGCTTGCAAATGCTAAGTTATGATCAGTAAATGTTTAATTTTATACCTGTTTTATATACCTGTATATCTAGAGTAACGTAAAAATTTATCGGGCAGAGAGGGGTTGCAAGTGGGAAAAGATTAAGAAGCCCTGCTTTAGGGAATGTTCTTTCCATAGAATAAACATTTCTATAAATTGTCCCAAATGCTTGCACTTCATAGGCTCTGTTGCAGATCATAGTATGTGTATGTGTGTGTATACTTTATTCATAGATTCCTTTTTTCAAATGATTTTTTATTTCTATATGCAGTAGAGCAGGGGTCCTCAAACTTTTTAAACAGAGGGCCAGGTCACAGTCCCTCAAACTGTTGGAGGGCCAGATTATAATTTGAAGAAAAAACATGAATGAATTCCTATGCACACTGCACATATCTTATTTGTAGAGCAAAAAAAAAACCATTTAAAAACAATACAATGATTAAAATTAAGAACAATTTTAACAAATATAAACTTATTAGTATTTCAATGGAAAGTGAGGGCCTGATTTTGGCTGATGAGATAGAATTGTTGTTGTTATTGTGTGCTTTCAAGTAGTTTCAGACTTAGGTTGACCCCAAGTGAGGGCCGGGTAAATGACCTTGGAGGGCCGCATTTGGTCCCCGGGCCTTAGTTTGAGGACCCCTGCAGTAGAGTTTCACTTATCCAATCTTTGCTCATCCAACATTCTGTATTATCCAGCGCAGTCTGCCCCCTGCCTGGATTCAAGAGCTGTTTCAATACATTGTGATGTTTTGGCGCTAAATTTGTAAATACAGTAATTACTACATAACATTACCATGTATTGAACTTCTTTTTCTGTCAAATTGTTATAAAACATGATGTTTTGGTGCTTAATTTGTAAAATTATAGCTTGAAGTTTAATAGGCTTTTCCTTAACCCTTCCTTATATCCAACATTTTTGCTTATCCAATGTTGGATAAACGAGAGTCTACTGTACTTTCTTTTAAAGTATACCCCAAATTTCAGAAAAAGACAGATTTCAGTGTCTAGCTGCATGTCCACTTTGTGTCCCAGTTCAGGAAGGGGGAGTCCAAGTTCTACATTGCAAGTGCATAGTGTAAATTTCAGTGTGCACAACTACATGTTGATTGTGTTCAATGACTGTTGTGACACAACTAAGGCCAGAATCCTATCAGTGACAAACACTGGCATTTTTAAACAATATTTAATGGACATATCCAGGAGATGGTGGAGCAGAGTACCACATATGGAACCATGCCTACTGCACAGTGATGCACAGTGAGTCTTAATGCACACTGCATATTTTAATTATGTGCTGCGTTCTTTCAATGAGATAATAGTGATGCATATTCACTGTTTCGCTTTGATGGTAGCATAGTGAATATTTATGCTATGCTGAGGTGACAGATGATCTTGACATAAACGTGTAACAAAACACAGCAAGAACAAATGGATTTATATTGGCCAGGAATGTACACGCCTATATGCAATGGTAAAACAAGTGCAACAACAGTTCTGTGACTGAACTGATGCAAGTGCCGTTTATCTGATTAAAAAAGTACAACAATTTGCTTAACAGAATTTAGGCATGTGTAGGACAACAAAAGCCTCCTTGGATCCCCTTGAGGAGAAAGGCAGGGTATAAATTCAACAGAATTGGGTAACCAGAATTTGATCAAGTGTCATTGAAATGCCAACCAAGTGAATTTCTCACCCATCCTTATTGAAAGGTCCTTGGGTTGAAATGCATAGAAATAGTTTATTATGACAGAAAAATTGCTGCAAAATTTCTATATCGATATATTTCCAGCTTTTTTAATTGGTAAAATAAATAACTGCCAACTATCCAAAAGCTCAACATAGCATCCTATTTCTCTCTATATTTTGCACTGTTACATCAACTATTGGGCCAGTCCTTAACTACCCAAAAGGAACTGTGTGGACATCTCCAACATTGTTCAGCTAAGGAGTTCTTAAGTAAGTAAGTAATTTTATTGATTAGCCCTTAGGCCATATCACAATAAGAAACAGAACAACAAGGACTGTCAAGACCTTATCACACTCCACTTAGTAAGTTAAAATACGACACTTATAACAATACAGTAAATAAATATGATAAAACGTGATAAAATTGATAAACTTATCAAGCTGAGTATATACATCATATTTCATTATCACTGTAAAATTAATCTATTTTGACACCATTTTAACTGCTATGACTCAGTGCTTTAAAATCATAGGAACTGTAGTTTGGTGAGGCTGCAGCACTCTGCAGAAAAAGCTAAATACCTTGTAAAATTAATGCTACCATTGTTCTATAGCAGGGGTTCTCAAAATTTTTCAGGCACAGAGCCCTTTTTGAAACAAAAGGGGTTTTTTTGTGGAGTCCCAACAAATGTTTATATATTATATTATAGATAATGTGTGTGTGTGTGTGTGTATCAGACATGGGTCAGCTAGTGGCATTAATTCATACATTGCCCGGGGGGGGGGGGGGGGGAGGAAAGAAAGAAAGAAAGAACAATACAATATTTAAAATGAAGAAAAAATTAATCAACATAAACTTAACGGTATTTCAGTCCAACCCCTTTCTGCCACGTCGGAAAAACACCATCAAAGCAATCTAACAGATCACCATCCAGCCTTTCTAATAATAATATTAATAGCAGAAAACTCAGAGGCCATCCAGCCAACCCTTTCTGCCACACAGGAAAAACACAATCAACGCACCCCCGAGCTTTGGGAGGGAAATAGGGTTTTGGAAACAAAGAAAGCAGGGGCGGGAGGGTCTGAGTAGTTAGAAAAAGAGTCTGGGCAGTGAGGGAGATTAATAATAATAATAATAATAATAATAATAATAATAATACTTTATTTATACCCCGCCACCATCTCCCCAAGGGGACTCAGGGCAACTTACATGAGGCCAAGCCCAGCAATACAATGCATCAATATAACAGAACACAGCAGTAAATCATAAAAATAAAATACAATACAAAACCAATTATAAATAACACATCAGCAATATAAAATCACGACTTTTAAAACACAGAAGTTAAACACTATGGGCAGGGCCAATTGTAATAAAATTAAATAATTAAAACACTGGTTGAGACAGCAATGTAACATATCTGGATAGGGAACTGAAGGATAAAGTAGGCTTGATTGTACTAGTGGGAGGAGTAAAGAGTCTGTGCCCCAGGAAGATGCTGCTGCTGCTGTTGTTTCTCTAGCAGCTCAAAACTTTAATTTCTCTGCATTTCTCAGAAGGAGAAAAGAGGAGGAGGCAGGAAGCAGCATGGTACTGTGGAGCCCCTCACTATCACTTGCAGAGCACCAAGGGCTCCACGGAGCACAGTTTGAAAAACCCAACATTGTGCTATAGCAGTTAAAATGGTGTCAAATTGAATTAATTATATCATGTAGATGCCCTCAATGTTGAGTCAAGCTGAATCTGCATTCAGCTTGACTCAACATTAAGGGCATCTATATAGTGTAGAACTCAATTTGTGTGGAGTTTGTTGTGTGAAGGTACCAAATCCCCAAATAATAGAAAAATGAGTTCTAGGTGGCAGCACATTATTGGTTAAGAGTAGAACATGGTACAGATCAAAATTTATCAAAATGTATCAAATTATTTCTGTATAGCGCTTTGAAATTTGTGTTAGTAATTTTATAGCAAAAGAATGCATATCCTCAGCATGTTTCTTTTTAAAAAATATTTCTGTAAAATTTATTCAGATGGATTTGGCACCTTTTGGAAACAAGTTCCATATTTAGACAGTGTTTTTCACACCTTTTGCAACTTGGGAGCCCCTTCTGTTACCACTTTCACCATATGCAAGTTATGTCTGTCCTTGTTTATCTGCAGGCTTTCTCCATTAGTAAGCTTCCAGATTCCCGAGAATTCTTGGTTGCAAGAAGAACCATCACACAAAAAGGAACTGCTCCTTTTCTGAAGCATCACTTTGCACATGAAGAAAGTAATTGGAGGTAAGATCAACAAGCTAGATACTTCTCTACTTCGATCTTCCAGAACACATAATGAGTAATACTAGAAAAGGGCTTTATTTTCAGCAACTAGAATCTTACCCTCATGTATTCTGCATGGTATGGATTGGACCATCCCTGCATTTCTGGAGATTTGACAAGTTACACTCAAGTTTACTAATAAAATTTTGAGTTTCCAAAAATTGACACCTACAGCAGTAGGCAGTATGCTGTATGGAAATTGTCAAATACCTTAAAAGACAGTTTCTTTTAAGTTTGCAGTTTCTTTGGGATGCAGATGTGCTCTAGAACTAATGGAATTTGACACCACTTTAACTGCCATGCCCAATGCTATGGAATCATGGGAGCTTCTCTGCGAAGAGTGCTGGTACCTTGCCAAACTGCAACTCCCAGAGTCCCATAGCATTGAACTATGGCAGTCAAAATGGTGCCAAACTGTATTAATTTTACAGTGCAGGTGCACCCTTGCCCATTCCTAAGTAAACTAGCAAAGATCCCTTTTTAAAACCTATCTCTATGATCTAAACACATTTGGAAAACAGAATGACGCTGCTGTCAGGAAAGATCGTACCAAGATTGTTTCCAAACAACAAAACGGTAAGAAAGTAGTTGACAGCAGGTGGGCTGTCAGCTGCTTCTCGATTACAATTATTCAATGCACTCACATAAGGCAATGTTACAATAAGGTTTTTCTTTTTCTGTCTTGCCTTTGAAATTGCAGGTTTTCAACAAAAGGCATCAACCAGCAGATCAAACAAACAATTTGTCTCCTTTTTCCAGGCACTGTTGTCTTTCTATTTGGACTGGTATGTCGAAGACAATGCATTATTTTCCTGCTGTTGGCTTCAACTCTGAAGGGTTACATAAGATCTTTTTATGGCAACATGATACAGAGAGATTCTACGTGCTCCTGTGACACAATGGCTTCCAGAAAAAAAATTATATGTTGAGTTTTTCTCCAGAGACAGGGACTCTATCTACACTGCCATATAATGTAGTTTGAAACTGCATTATATGCTCAGTATAGACTCATATAATGCAGTTCAATGCACTTGAACTGAATTATATGGGTCTGCACTGACCACATAAAGCAGTTTGAGACTGCATTATATGGCAGTGTAGATGGGGTCATGCTTTTCCAGTCAACTAACAAGATATATGTAAAAACCCCAAAGATATGCCAGTTCATTGTGTCTATGGCCCCTTCCACACAGCTGAATAAAATCCCACATTTTCTGTTTTGAACTGGATTATATGGCAGTGTGAACTCAGATAACCAAGTTCAAAGCAGATATTGTGGGATTTTCTGCCTTGATATTCTGGGTTATATGGCTGTGTGGAAGGGCCAAAAAAGCTATTATAAGAGCAGCAGAACAAACCATTGCCTCTGGTCCCTGCATGGCTCAGAATAGTTGGGGATGGATATGAGATAGGAAATTGAAGTTAGCAAGGATCAAGAAGCTATGGGATAAGCCAATGATAAACCTGGACAAACCAGGGGCCCTTCCACACAGCCCTATATCCCAGAATCACAGCTGAAAATCCCACATTATCTGAGTGTGGACTCAGATAACCCAGTTCAAAGCAAATAATCTGGGATTTTCTGTCTTGATATTCTGGGTTGTGTGGAAGGGCCCTTGGTGTTGGGGTCAATTTACGATTTAATCCTCGATTAATGCCAGAGGTGATTGTGATTGCAGAATTCATTGTCAAACTAGCTTATAAAGTCAATCCATAAAACTGTGTAAATCTTGTGTTGATCTTAGTTTTTACAAGGAGACTTAGGACCATATATTCCCGGTTCATTTACAAGGCCATTGCAGGTGTGGGAGCGGCTTTAGGAAAACAGCTACTACTTAAAGAGCACGTTTTATGAGCCTGGAGCAACATCCGTTTGGGTTGTAAAATGGGGCTCACAGCTTGTGCATTTCTTTGCTTGCAGAATATGCCATTTTGTCTTATGTCTGAACACCCCTTGATATGCAGCCAAGTTAAATAATGACCAAACTCTCTTTAACAATAACACTTAGCATTTTTTCCATTACAGTGAACTTTGGCTTTAACAGAAGGCATATTCCATAAACAAGCAATGAATATACTCAACTAGGGCCCCTAAAACATTTACAAAGCAACTTATAATATGTGTGTGCATAGAGTCACAAGTAGTTATCCTTCAATAATATAGTATTACCTGGACAGTTTAATAATGCAAAGTAAAAAAGAAAGATTCTAACATGGTGAATGAACTGTAGTAATTGGCATAATGTTTTTACAATCTATAAATGTTGTTCACTCATACCATTACCTTTAAATCTATTGGCCTTTTTTGAACAACATTTGAAAATCACAATTCATTAGTCAAAGGATGGATTGGGTTGAATCCAGACTCCTGATTAGACTTTCGTCTGCTCCAAGCATGACTGAATCTCCAATTTTTACCAAAATCACCTTATATTTTTCTTTACTGGATCTGGGGCGGTATTAATACAGTACTTCATTTTATAGTGTCAGTATGTAAGATTATTCTATCTGTTCTTCCACATGTTGACTATCCTTTATTCAAAATACTTAGGGCCAAAGTTGTTTTGCATTTCAGATTTTTTTAGATTGGAATTTACATATATGTACATAATGAGATTTCATGGAGATGGGTGCCAAGTCCGAAGGTGTACAGTAATTAATTCATGTTTCCTCTATACCTTAGCCTGAAGGAAATTTTATCCAATATTGTAATGATTTTGTGCATGAAATAAAGGTTGTGTTTTAGATTCTGGAATATTTTGGATTTCTGGATAAGGGATGCTCAACCTGTAATGGTTTTATGCTCATGCCTCATTTCTGATTAGTACAGATAGGTGGAATTATAGTACATGTATCCACTCCAGAAATAGTTCATGTAGCTTGACTCAACAGGCATTCCGGACTGTAATATGGCTACAACATTTTACCACTTTATTCCAATCAAAGTGGAGCCTGATGTCCTTTATTGATATTGTAGATCACATGTAGCCTACTTCTGGAGGTTGCAGTCAAGAAAAGGTGGGTTTGTGTAGAAGTTGAACTGGAAATGATCAAAGCTATATTTCAGAGCTATCCCTCCCCAAATAGGATTGTGTCAATAATACAAAAAAAAACTCCCAGACAAACTTCAGCACTTACTCTTATTCATATTTTCCCAGTAGTAAGTCCCACTCCATTCAATATGGGTTACCTCCAGTTAAACATGTATAGGATATTTGCACAAATACATTAAGGAAATATACAGAATTGGGACACAGTTTTGGTAGCCCCAAAAGCCAGATACCTTCTGTCAGAAATACAAAAAAGGAAAAAGAAAGGTTTCCACACACTTGCCTGCAGAATAACGCAAAGAACCAATGATGCAAATCTTCCCTAGTCAACAGTATAGATGTCAAGTATAACTGTGACTACATACAAGAACAAGTGACACATCCCTTTGTCAGAAAAAAAATTACGACCTTGCAGTGGACTGGTTGCTTGTAGGTAAAACCAGGCTGTATTTTTTGATAACTGAGATTGTGTTTTAAAATAAATTAAAATAGTATTATATGTAGACTGAATTGTATTTTTACTGCTTTGACAAAACAGAATGCAACAAATAATTACAGTGGAAATACTGTATGCTAGTATCAGGAAAATGCAGGAATTTTGTTTCAAAATAAGATTTTGAAAAGGGCAAGGAGCATCATGGTCTGTATCAAAGACTTATGCCCTTGCATGTCATAACTATTTCAACTTCTTGTATATAATTGCAGAGATAAATTCTAGGAATGTATGGGGCTTTGATAAACTAAGAGCAATCTGAGGTTTTGGACATGCAAGATGAGCATGCATGTCTTGTTTCATTTGAAAACACAGCTGAATATCATTGCTAACCAAGGATCTTCATGAAACAATTATCTCCTTCCATGACTCCATCCCAAGGCAGACGGCTAATAAAAGTGCCCATAATTACAACAGTCTCCACTAGATGGCAAAATCCATTTAGTTTGATATAGCACTGGTCACTGGGAACAATGGAAGAAAATTCTTGTCTAAGGCTGAACCTACACTGCCCTGTAATTCAGCTTGGAATTGCCGTATACAGTCAGTGTAGACCCATATAACACTGTTCAAAACTGCATTATATGACAGTGTAGATCCAGCTTATGTCAAGAAAATAAAAGAAGGAATAAAAGGCATTTTGCTCTACATAGAAAAACCTGAGTGGGGGGAAATGAATGAGCTGGGTGAACAAAAGTCTGCAAAAAGGGTTGAAGATTATTTGTTAATTCCATTATTGTGGGGGTCACCTCTGCCTATCTTGAGGAGTGGTCCTTTTCAGACCAGAATAATCTCATTGGGATGTTCTACACAATCATTTAAATTGAGTTAGGACATGGATTAAAAGGAACTGGTTATGCTGTGGAGCTTCTACACAATCACCCCATGAACTGGTTTGATACAGGGATGGTGGCCACAGTGTCCACTGATTGCAGATAAGGGCTGAACACCGTAGTGTTTTTTCTTACCCAGTCCTCTGGGATACATTGGTGTGCATCATAATGACAGTTTAGAATCTGCACTAGACAATTGTAGGGCACAGGAAATGGAAATAGAGAGGTGGAAAATGAGTATTCCTAAAGGATCAATGTGGTTTCCTCTGGGGGGGGGGGGGGGGGTTACCTTTTGGCCAGCTGTGGTTCTGGATTTTTTGATTGCATCGACGTTAGCCCTATCCTGACAAGACTCAGGTTCCAGCATTGCATATGATGTACTCTGATCAGCTGCAGCAGATTTTGTAGCTTCTTCCAGGTTTTCCAGTGATTTTAAAGGTGCTACAATGCACAATGGGGGACATCCTACCCTCAAGCCAGCTTCAAACTACATTATACCACATGTGTAGAACCTCCCACTGACTGCGACCAAGCACAAAATCTTGTGCTTAAGTAAGGGGCTGAAATAGCAGAGAAAGATGGAAAGGCTGCTGAAAGTGATAAATGTGGTTTAAGTCCACCATTGTCAGGCAATATCAGGAGTCAAGGGGCCTGAGCAACTCTCAGAAAGCTGCCCAACCTTAAGAAATTTAAGTGAACAAACTCTATTTTGGCAGCTAAGGTTTGTTTTTGTTTTTTTAAAGTTAAACAATATGGAATGAGGGTGTGTGACCTGTTTAAAAGGTAAATCATTACTACTTGAAATTTTCAGGGGAGGCAACTCACACTCTTTTTGTAAGAAAAATATTATTTCTGGGGTGGGGGGAGGGATCTGGGGCACAGAACGAATCTCATGTTGGCTCCCATGCACCCATAGACCTCAATTTATAGTAATTTTTTATATCCCCCCTTTCACAATATGGGACCCAAGACACCTTACATTATAGATTAAAACAAAATATAAACAAGAACAGCTGCAAACTATTAAGCAATCAATCCTATTACAACATCAATTTAAAAGATTTTAGAATATGTTTAAAATGTAAGATGAAAGTCTACCATACAGCATTAAAAAACCTTTCTGCTACAGTTTGTGCTATGTTCAAAAATATTAGTTTGCCAATAAAAAGAGGCCAGAGAGGCCTCGTTTTATTGGCAAACTAATAATGGTGTGAAGGTATGAAACTGTATTGTTTTATCTTGAGCTCTGGAGTGTGCATGGGAAACATATCAACCAAAGACCCAGGCCCTATACCCCAGGGTCTGATCCCAGGTTTTCTGTATTAAACTGGATTATATGAGTCTGCAATGCCAGATAATCTGGGATAAACAGAAAACCTAGGATCAGATCCTGGGATATAGGGTCTTTGTGGAAGGGCCCTCAGACAGGAATGGGAAGTAATTGGGCTAGAAATCTCATCAGCCCTAGGCAATATAGCCTACATGAATGGATTATGGACATTGTAGTCCATCAGTATCTGGGGAACTACAAGTTTCCATCCTAGCACTAAAGCATCTGGGTTGGGAAGTCAGGTGAACATTATGGCATATCTAGTAATTCAATAAGGGAAGCATAATTAACACTTAACTTTTATAGGAGTGAATGAAGCGTTTTTCATACATTTTCTAAGTCACCTTTACTATGTCTCAATGGAGAGTTAAGATTATATTGCTTGTGGCTGAGATTGAGAAAATGTGCCTTGCCTAAGACCACCTAGTGAGTTCATGGAGAAAGTGAGATTTGAATCAGGGCCTTAACAACTATGAGCTCACAGCATGAGCCACGGGCTGCAAAATCCCACAGGTATCATTTGCATGACTAATTTCAGAGCAATTGTGATTTAGGGTTAGGAAACATTAAGCTCTGTTTTGGTGAATTCATACATTTAACGAACTGCAAAGAGAAGAACCATTTCAGGACACCACTAGAGAGCACCCTCTGTCTTATTGCAGTTCAATAAATTTGCCTTTCTTCTATCAACAGAGGCAAGATTTCTCCAGGAGACTGCATGTGTGGTTAATTTTCAGTCTCCGTGAGAAAGTCACAAAGTTTTCCTTCTATTTCTGCCTCCTCTTTGTCTTCTGATCTACTGTATTTCATGCAAACAGATAATCAAATCCAATATGATGGAAGTAACTGTGTTTCAATTAATTCCTGTTCACAAATAAAGTATAAGGCTGAGATGTTATCTAACTTTTTAAATATCAAAACAGATGGAGCTGGAGTTTTCCCTTACTATTCTGTGATTTTTTAACTGGCAAACACAAAATTCCCATGAGTGCACTCACATAAAAACTATCATATAGCTCCCCTTATGATAATCATTTTGTGGGCACGTACATGGAATTCCTTCTCAATTACAAATTTGTGCATTGAATCGTAGGTTTGGGGACCTGAGTCTACTGAAGTCACCAATCTACTTCATATGAGGAATTCACAAACAAAAGATAAAGGCATTAACTGATGTCTCCCAGATATTAGTTGGCCCATTGGTCATTACCTTTGAATCAAGAAGTCTCTTTGAATAGGCAGGATCCCTATCTTCCAATCTCTCTAAATCTCTTTGTAAGGTCATCTAAGTATATGGCCTTCACTATTTCTTGTGCCAGTGAATATATCTATCTGTTGGTCTATCATAGATCAATAACAACAACAACAACAACAACAACAGCTTTATTTATATACCGCTCTATCTCCCCGAGGGGGCCTCAGGGTGGTTTCTAAGCAACATCACCAAAACATACATAACAAAAGCATAACAAAATTAACAAAACAATATAAGCATAAAAATATCACAATCACACATATATATATATTAAAAATAATCCTGCCTGTTCAGAGCAATTAAAAGGCTGGGCCGAGGCTAGTGCAAACTCAAAATATGACGGACCATAGTGCTATAGCAGGCTAACAGCAATAGCAGGTTCAGGTCTGTGGCTGCTCATTTCCAGAGTCTATTAGAGGGATGAACTGGATAATAGGTAGGAAGTATAAGGCCATGTTCAGCAATGTTTGGGGCTGGGCTAGAACTGGTCTATCTATCTATCTATCTATCTATCTATCTATCTATCTATCTATCTATTATGTATCTATTATCCTATAATATCATTCAATTTCATTGAATGTTTCCAGTGCTGTACTATCTTCCTAGATGATCACAAAAGAGTCTTTGGAAAAATTTTCAACATAGATTTGTCATTGTTATTGTTGTTTTACCTTTACCTAAACTCTGTGTGTGGGGGGGGGGGGGAGTACATAGTTTCCAAAAATGCAAAAGCATTTTTAAAGGTAAAGCAGCAACAACAGCTGTAGCAGTAGCAGCAATTCAGCAGATCAGAAGCTTCTAGTGCCAGTAGTAGAGCTGTAGATTTCACGAGCAGAGTCAAGCTTAAAAGTTATAAAATACTTTATTCAAAAAACAACATATCTAGACAGGAAAGTTAACAGGGCATAGTTATCAAAGTATCTAACAGCAAACATGTCTCCATGATCATCACAGCAGACGTCTTGTCTCTCCATGATCATCACAGTAGAACAAAAGTAGAACAAAAATTGAGACCTCAGGGTCTTGCCATGTGCTCAGAAAAGGAGCCCATCGGCTCCCACGCCATAATGTAGAACAACTTCTGCCAGGACTCCACCATAAAAGTATTGGTGAACTTCCACATGCCACCACTGCAGCAAGATGGAAGACTTCTCATGTTGAATAGAAGTCAACTTGGGAGGGGGGAGCTGGAGGGGGTGAAGCTAGGTGGCTGATGCTTCCCTACATGGGATGGGGACTCGGGTGAGTTGGGAGATGCATGATGTGGAGTAACAGGTTCTCCATTCCCCCTGATGGGAACTGCCAATTCACCATGAAGAGTAGTGATTCTGGTGGCCCATCTGATGAGGTTTCAAGTTCTCTCTTCCTGTTAAACTGATCCTTTTCAGGGACACACCTTCTTTCCTGAGCACATGTAATGAAGTCCTAACTGAGAGGCAGACAGAGAGGCTAATGGGAGAAGGGTCTTTCCCTGCAAACTCATTCATCTGTCTATTTAAGTACTTGATGAGGACTACAAGTTTGTGTAGGATATGGTTGGGTTCAAAGAAACTATTAAAGGAGTGGGGAAAGAGAACCAGCCTTTCAGATCATGTTTGCAACCCTTGGTCCTCAAAATTCCCCAGACCAGTGGATCTCAATCTTTGGGTCCCCAGATGTTTTGGCCTTCAACTCCCAAAAATCCTAAACAGTTGGTAAACTGGCTGAGATTTCTGGGAGTTGTAGACCAAAATACCCGAGGACCCACAGGTTGAGAACCACTGCCCTAAACCATTCTTTTTCTGATCTTGGGGGCAAAAGGAGGAAGATTGCCTTTCTTCAGAAGTAGTTATTCTCCAGAAGTAGTTATTCACCTTCTAAAGTTGGACTTCTCATTGTTTAAAATGTAACAGTTAAAATGTTATTTTCAAAACAAAAATTGGACTTTTGACTACTTTTATTTTAGCTTCTTTTTTTTTTCTTTTTTCTTTTTTTTGAGGCACTTTAGCAGTCTGTAAGTCTCCTGAAGACTCCTGAGAGCAAAGCATTAGCTCCACTATAGTTAGTGACTACCTGAGCCATGGGGAGAGGTGGGTAAGAAATAAAATTATTTATTTATTTCACACATTTATATCCTAGCCTTCACACCCCAGGGTTGGGGGCACTCAGGGCAGCCTCAGAACCGGCAACCATTAAATGCTAAACACAACAATTAAAATTTTGATTGTGTCAGGAGTGACTTGAGAAACTGCAAGTCACTTCTGTTGTGAGAGAATTGGCCATCTGCAAGGATGTTGCCCAGGGGATGCCCAGATGTTTTGATGTTTTATCATCCTTGTGGGAGGCTTCTCTCATGTCCCAACAATTATAATAACAATTACAATTAAAACAAATAGTTAAAACATCAATTATAAAAACATCCATATTATTATTATTATTATTATTATTATTATTATTATTATTATTATTAGGACAGAATTTAATTTTCATCCCAATGGAGTGAATGATACTATGCATTGGCAAGAATAAGCAGTGACGGAATTTGCTCGTATTAAAAAGATCACAGCTTTATTGGTTACAGTTGAAGAAATTGATGCAGCATCAGTCCAGTTACAGGCATCAGTAGATCCGCCTGCTGGCCTATGGTAGCCTCTCAGTTGTGTAGGTCTGAATTCATACACCTGGGTTTCCTCTGAGTGAAAGCCAATGTATGGTTCAACTGCAACTTAGGAATGAGGCAGAGTTATCTGCCTCTGGGCTCAGCGTGATCCTTGTCTACAGCCACAGTATTCATTGAGAGGACCCCGTAAATGGAATATAATGGGGGTTCAGGCTCCATATTTCACCAAACTGGATCAGCCCCCATGCCAAAACTGACAAAAGTTGTGACAAATCAGATTACCTATGAAAGACAACAAAAACTAGAAAAAAACAAGTTCTACCATGATACCCAGAACTAAGGGCCCTTCCAAACAGGCCCTATATCCCAGGATCTGATCCCAGGTTTTCTATTTATCCCCATGCCAAAACTGACCAAAGTTGTGACAAATTGGATTAACCATGAAAGATAACAAAAGCTAGAAAAAACCACATCCACCATGACACACAGGACTAAAGGCCCTCCCAGGCAGGCCCTATATCCCAGGATCAGATCCTAGGTTTTCTGTTTATCCCAGATATCTGACAGTGTGGACTCATATAATCCAGTTTAAAGCAGAAAACCTGGGATCAGATCCTGGGATATAGGACCTATCTGAAAGGGCCCTAAGACATCATGAGTAGGGGTTGCATTCTAAAGCTCACTGCATGTTGGCACATTGGGAAGCCACTTTAAAGGGTTAGAGAGAAGATAGAACAAAGACTCAACTCCCAAAGCTCTGACCTTGTCAGCCAGCGAAGTTGCTCCCAACTGACTGAACATCCTGCTCCTTTCCAGAGTCCATGAAAACTACATAGGTTTCTGGAAAGGGGAAACTATAAGCACTGAAAACATTGTTCCCACATGCATTGTGTCTGCCACATTGGGGTACAAATACCACTCTCCAATAAGTTGCTTAATAACAGCTACGTGTTCCTCTTGTACCTGGTATCGAGTAGACAACTATTAGCACATCTTTTCCCATTGCCATTTACAGCTTTGTCTATTGGCAAAACAGTGAGTCTTTTCATCATGTCTCAGTCTGGCTGCCATAAATCTTGTCATCAAGCTGATGAGACTTAAATGTAGGCAACTGTATATACTGTATATACGGATATTTATTTGTGTGAATACTAATACAATTCAAAAGTCAATCGTATGTTCCATCCCAGTTTCAGCATTACCTGGGATTTCCTTGAAATACAGCAGAAGCTTTCTTGTACTTTATGACATATAAACACCATGAAATGAGTTGCATTACTAGTTATCACTACTAATAATTTTGCATTTTAGGAAACACTTTCCAAGTTGAGATAACATCTTTGTATGGGAAACCTTGGCCTTCGCTGTCTCTCCAGTAGATTGCAAAAATGTCTACTGACTTTTTTCTTGGATATCTTTCCTGTTTAACTGAAGCCAAGCTCAGTTGCTGTGAGACTCCTTAGTAACAGGAAACAGTTGTCCAGTTTAAAGAACACGGTCTTAAACAAACAGCTTTCCCTCCCCTTTTCAAACCCCTCAGGACAATATTTGCTTTTCTAAAATATCATTTTGCCATGGCTTTGGGACCTTGCTTGACAAACCTGTGGGTCTCCCAGCAGTTCAAAGTAGGCTTGACCTATGGCAGAGCATAGAAAAGAAGAGCTGCATATAAATAGCAAAATTACAAAAGGATCAATTCTCAGTCAACTCATTAGCAATGCGTAAGTGATAACTCCTCTCTGAAAGACTCTTTCATAATTACTTGCACAAGCTGCATTTGGTTCACAAGTTTCATAAATGAAGGTTAAGTTGACTTAACCGCCCAGGATTTACCAGCCATGTTAAAGCATAAAATGTGTACGCTTTTGAGTGCCTCTCCAGATACAGGCTGTTGACTTAAAGACTCCAAGGTTAAATGGTGTTGGCTCTAGAGTCCAAGTTAGTTTCCTTATTGGTCAAGCAGCGAAGGCACAAAATGCAACATGACAGTGCTCTACAGGAATGACATCAGGTTGACACAATACATTTAGAGTTAAGATAGCAATGATTGCTGATGACATAAGTATAAAATCCAATACCCTAATAAAGCAGATCTGTTTTAAAGCAATTTTATTACGCAAAATAAAAGGAAATTTGTAGTTTTATATGTCTGGTCTTTAGTACTTCAAGAAAAGGCAAGAACCCAAGCTAAGACAGTAAGATTTTGGGGGGAAATCTTTGTGTTCTAATAGTTTATTCTAGCAGTTTATTGCCAGGAAGGTCTTTGGGGGGGGGGGGGGAGTTGGTAGTGGAGAGTGTTCCAAAATTGTGAGGTTCATGTCGATTGTAAGAAAGGAAACATTGCTGTAACAGACATAAAAGAGTAAAATACCTCTAAGAAAGGGCAGTAAAAAAGGACAAATCTCTCTCTTATTCTACCTCCAAACAAATGGTTTTACTAGAGCATTTGCAAAGCATAACATTATTTATATATGGTTATATATTAAGGAAAACGAAACAAACTAAAATATCTTTATCTTAAAGTTGTTGTTGCTGTTGTTGTTTATTAGTTCAGTTGCTTCCAACTCTTTGTGACTTCATGGACCATCCCATGCCAGAGCTCCCTGTCAGCCGTAGCCGCCCCCAGTTCCTTCAAAGTCAAGTCAGTCACTTCAAGGATATCATCCATCCATCTTGCCCTTGGTCTGCCCCTCTTCTCTTTTCCTTCCATTTTCCACAGCATCATTGTCTTCTCCAAACTTTTTTAAAGTTACTAATCTTAAAATTACTATTAATAAAGAATGATTATAAAATTATTGTCTCAGCAGAACAGGGACCAAAGAATATTTCTTCAGGAGAAATATTTGTACAAAGAAAAGCTTCTTCATTTGTATTGCAATCGATTAAGGAGCTTGAAATTAAGGGTCCATCTACATGACCACCTAAACCCAAATTCTACTGAGGTGTTGTTTACCTCTCTACTTAAAAACTGCAGCACTGACAGAAGTGGGGTCCTAAGTGTCCACTAGGACTGGAAACTTAAGTCCTGCTCAGTGATTGCCTTAACCTTTTGCATCATTTCATCATTGCAATGAGAGTAAAGGACCTTCAGAGGTCTAACCATTGCCCATGTCAGCAAAGGCACATGTGTGATTTGGATAAAGGAGAGATTTGGCTGTTTGGAACTTCCTCAAAAGCAGTGCGAGAACAGAGTGGGTTGGCACTTCTTTTAGCTTCCCTTATTTATTTATTTATTTATTTATTTATTTATTACTTGCACTTATTAACCGCCACTCTCAGCCCTAGGGCGACTCGTGGCGGTGAACAACAACATAGAAAAGACAGTTTACAATAAATCAAGACAGTACACAACAATCTACTACTACATAACATATACTTATACTAAAAATCTGCTTCGTCATATCATGGGGTCAAATCGGTCTCATAGTCGTAGTCCATTCCGGTCATCATTCCAATGATATAGCACTCAGTTGAAGGCCAACTCGAAAAGCCATGTTTTCAGGCTCCTACGAAAGGCCATAAGGGAGGGCGCCTGTCTAACTTCAGCAGGGAGGGCGTTCCACAGCCGGGGGGCCACCACCGAGAAGGCCCGCTCTCTCGTCCCCGCCAGACGTGCCTGTGAGGCAGGCGGGACCGAGAGAAGGGCCTCCCCAGATGATCTCAAGGTCCTCGTGGGCTCGTAGGCCGAGATGCGGTCTGCAAGGTATTTTGGGCCGGAACCATTTAGGGCTTTGTAGGATAACACCAGCACCTTAAATTGGGCCCGGTAGCAAATCGGCAGCCAGTGGAGCTGGGACAGCAGGGGCGTTGTATGCTCCCTACGCCCTGCTCCTGTTAGCAACATGGCTGCCGCGCGCTGGGCTAGCTGAAGCTTCCGGGCCGTCTTCAAGGGCAGCCCCACGTAGAGAGCGTTGCAGTAGTCGAGGCGGGATGTGACCAAAGCGTGTACCACCGTGGCCAAGTCAGACTTCCCAAGATACGGGCGCAGCTGGCGCACAAGCCTAAGCTGTGCAAATGCTCCCCTGGTCACCGCTGAAACCTGGGGATCCAGGCTCAGCGACGAATCCAGGGTCACACCCAAGCTGCGAACCTGCGCCTTCAAGGGGAGTGCGACCCCGTCCAGCACAGGCTGTAACCCTATACCCTGCTCGGCCTTGCGACTGACCAGGAGTACCTCTGTCTTGTCTGGATTTAATTTCAGTTTGTTCGCCCTCATCCAGACCATTACAGCGGCCAGGCACCGGTTCAGGACTTCGACGGCCTCCTTAGTAGCAGGTGGGAAGGAGTGACAGAGTTGGACGTCATCTGCGTACAGATGACACCGCACCCCGAAACTCCGGATGATCTCACCCAGCGGCTTCATGTAGATGTTAAACAGCATGGGGGACAGGATGGAGCCCTGAGGAACCCCACAGGTCAAAGGCTGTGGTGTTGAACAGGAGTCCCCCAATAACACCTTCTGGGTACGACCCTCCAGAAATGACCGGAGCCACTGCAAAGCAGTGCCCCCAAGACCCATCTCTGCAAGGCGCCCCAGAAGAATACCGTGGTCGACGGTATCGAAGGCCGCTGAGAGGTCCAGGAGCACCAACAGGGACACACTCCCCCTGTCTAGCTCCCGGCGCAGATCATCCACTAAGGCGACCAAGACCGTCTCGGTACCATGTCCCGGTCTGAAACCAGACTGTGCCGGATCCAGATAATCCGTGTCTCTCAAGAATACCTGGAGTTGTGAGGCCACCACGCTTTCCATGACTTTGCCCAAGAAGGGAAGATTGGAAACAGGCCGAAAGTTGTCGAATTTGGTGGGGTCCAATGATGGTTTCTTCAACAGCGGCTTTATAATAGCCTGTTTTAGGCTCGCTGGAATCTTGCCTTCCCGAAGGGAGGCATTAACCACCACCGTTACCCACTCGGCCAATCCCCCTCTGGCCTCCTTCAGAAGCCAGGATGGGCAGGGGTCTAGGATGGACGTGGTGGGCCTCATTCCTTCAAGTATCTTGTCCACATCCTCGGGCTTCACAAACTGAAAAGAATCCAACAAAATAGGACAAGCAGGTGGTTGTGTCACATCCACGGAGACTGCATTTAATGTGGCGTCCAGCCCACAGCGGATCAAAGCGACTTTGTCTGCAAAGAACCGAGCAAATGCTTCACAGCGCGTGGCCGAATTGTCAGGGCTCCCACCTGAGGTAGGGGGAGTTAAAAGACCTCTGACAATCCGAAACAACTCCGCCGGACGGTTTTTTGCAGACGCAATAGTAGCCGCAAAGAAAGTTTTCTTTGCGGCTTTTATTGCCGCGGCATATGCCCTTAGAAAGGACACAAACCGTGTTCGATTTGGCTCGCTTGGGTCCGAGCGCCACACGCTCTCTAGTACCCTCTTCCTTCGCTTCATCGCTGCCAGCTCCTCAGTGAACCAAGGAGCTGGTTTAGCTCGGTTACTTGAGAGGGGACGTTCCGGAGCGATCCTGTCAATTGCCCTGGTCATCTCCCCATTCCAGAGAGCGACCAAGGCCTCGACATGGTCACCTACCGAGGTGGCGGGAAAATCCCCAAGAGCCGTCAGGAATCCATTCGGATCCATAAGCCTCCTGGGGCGGACCATCTTAATGGGTCCTCCACCCTTGCGGAGGTTAGGGGGCGCAGTGAGCCTAAATCTGATCAGGAAGTGGTCGGTCCATGGCAACGGAGAGATAGACAACTCCTCCACACCGCCACCCTGCTCCCATCCCTGGCAGAAGACCAAGTCCAATGTGTGTCCAGCGCAGTGGGTGGGGCCAGTTATTCGTTGGGACAGCCCCATGGTTGCCATGGCGGACATGAAGTCCTGAGCCGCTCCTGTGAGGGTTGCCTCGGCATGGATGTTGAAGTCCCCCAGCACAAGAAGCCGTTGGGACTCCACCGCCAGGCTCGAGACCACCCCCGCTAGCTCAGGTAGGGAGACTGTAGTGCAGCGAGGTGGACGGTACACTAACAGAATCCCTATTCTGTCCCGGTCACCCACCCTCAGGTGGACGCATTCAAAATTTGTGGTCTGCGGGATGGGGCTCCTGGTCAGATGGATGGAATCTCTATAGACCACTGCGACCCCGCCTCCCCGTCCTCCAGCTCTTGGTTGGTGTTGCACGGAGAAACCTGGAGGACAAAGCTGGGAGAGGTTTACGCCCCCAGCTTCATCCAACCAGGTCTCCGTGATGCACGCCAGATCTGCCCGCTCCTCCAGGATTAAATCCTGGATCCAGGTCGTTTTTCCGTTGACAGATCTGGCGTTCAACAACACCACCTTCAAACCGGAGGGTCCGCTCACCTGGTTACACCAATTTACCTTAGGAGACCGGTTGGGGGTTGTCAATATGGATAAGCGGTCCGAATTAGGCCAAATTTGAGGTCTCCTTTTTCCGCATCTCCTCCTTCCCACCACGACCTCTATGGGGGCCCCTCGGCTAGTGGAACACCTCCCCCCCTCCATGCCGCAATCCAGAGCCAAGAAATTGCTTTCTGCTTTGCTCGTTGTTAGATTTTTTGGTTCTTGCCAGCATCCTCTCTCCCCCTCCCCCCCTCCCTACCCCATTTTCATTCACAGGCTCCAACCCACCTCCTCTTCTGCCCCCTCCGCTACACAGTAGTAACAGGGACAGTACATAAAGGGGGATGGGGAACCACATGGATAGCAGCAATACAGGTGGTAGTAGGTGTTCCGGCCACACCAATGGGATAGTTCTTAAAGTGCACAAGTTTTAAGTGCAACCCCGTCAATAATAATATTCAATCAGCAACAAACACTACGTGCCATCGGGCACATTCATAAAGTGCTAGGTCTAAAGTGCTCTGTTCAACGATAATTAAAGTGCGGCACAGAGGGACAGGGAAGGGGCGTAAGTGCTGGTGCAATCTAGCAGCAGACGGCAGGCGCCTTAAAGTGCTCTATTACGTTCTTATCACATTAGCAACAGATGACAACCAGGAATGTACTAAGTTGGTAATATATAATCACCCTCCTATGAGGATGAAGATGATGGCAAATTAGCTAAATGCTGATATGATCCCAGGTGAAATCTCTGGACGGTTGGTATGCAAGCAGATGGGGCTTCCGGAGATGACAACTCGGCGGTGGGGCAGCATGGGTGGTCAATCACACTCTTACTCAATATGTATCAACGTAAGGAAGGCCAGCTTAAAGGTCTACACAGAAGTCTACATAAAAGGCCAGCACAAAGGTCTACACAGAGGTCTACACAAGAAGGTCAGTACACCATATCTCATAGAGGTACACACAAAGACGGCCAGCACAAAAGATCTACACAAACTCAGTCAGACCCTCCGCGGTCTCGTCGCTTCGCCCTGATGGAGGATGGGCGGCAATGGAGGCCGTGACTCAGCAGCGGCCTGATGGAAAAGGCGGCCGGATGATGGTAATGGCCGCGGCGGCCACAGCGGCAACGGCAGCCTGGTGACGGCCACAGTCTGGCGGCGGCTGTCGCTTGATGGAGAAGGCAGTGACGGCCCCCGGTCGCGGCGGCGGCGGTCCGGCGGTTGTTCGGCCTCTACCACGGGGTGGTGGTGGTCTCGTCCGGGCGGCGGCGGCGACGGCCTAGCGGCAAAGGTGGCCGCCACTCAACAGCGGCCTGATGGTAATGGGGCCACGGCGGCCGCGGCGGCGGCCTAGTTGCAGCTGCGGCCTAGCGGCGGCTGCGGCCCAATGGAGGCGGCGGCGGCGGCCCGGCGGTGCCTCAGCCCCTGTAGAGGGCGGTGGTGGTTTCGTCCGGGCGGCGGCGGCAGCGGCCTAGCGTTGGTGTCGGCCGCGGCCTGTTAGTAATGGCGGCCGCGGCAGCCGCGGCGACGGCGGCGGCCCAGCGTCGGCCGCGGCCTGGTGGCTGCGGTCCAGCGGCGGCCTGGCGATGGTCTGGCCGGCCTAGCGATGGTCTGGTGGTGGCCCGGTGGTGCTCCTAGCCAGTCGCAAGGCCTGCTGCGGGGCGGCAATGATCTCTTCCGGGCGGCGGCGGCAGCGGCCTAGCGATGGTGTCGGCCGCGGCCTGGTCGTAATGGCGGCCGCGGCAACCGCGGCGGCGGCGGCCCAGCGGCGGCCGCGGCCTAGTGGCTGCGGCCCGGCGGCGGCCTGGCGATGGTCTGGCGGCCTGGCGGTGGTCTGGTGGCTGCGACAGTGGCAGCCCGGCGGTGTTCGGCCCCCACAGTGGGCAGCGGCGGCCCCGTCCGGGTGGCGGCCCAGCGGTAATGGCGGCCGCGGCTCAGCAGGAGCGGAGGCCCGGCAGCGCCCGGAAGAATGGCGGCCCGGCGGAGGCAGAGAGCCGATGGAGGCCCGATGGAGACGGCGGCAGCGGCGGCCTAGCGATGGTCTGGCCAGCCGACAGCCCCTGAAGAGTTCGCAGAGGCCGCAGAGGCCACGAGGCTGCAGGTAGGTCGGCCGCGATGTAATGGCGACCACTTCTCCTTCTTCCCCTGCTTCTGCCTTTCCTCCGCCTTCCTGGCTCTTTCCCCAGCTCTGCGACCCTCTATGGGGAGCCTAAGGCTCGGGGTCTCTCATCCCTCAATTTGTAGATAGATTGGTGAGGGGATGGCGCAAGATTCCTTCGGATTTCAAAAGTAAGGTAGAGCAGCTCTGCGTTTCCAGCTGCTTGCCACCATGCCGGAACCGGAAGTTCTTAGGGTTTTGCTTTTTTACTTCTCTATTCAGAAAAAGTGATAGGTGCTTTAAAAAAAAGAATTAAGGTATTGTATTCCACAATATCAAAAAGCAATCATTCCTTTCTGTGAATAGAGTGGCAAAAGCTGAGAGATTAGTTAATCATGGAAGAATCTAAATGGAGCACCTGGATTAAAAATTATGGTAAGGGTCAGGGGCAGCTAAAACTCCTAGGCAGTGGTGGTAATTTCCCTTTTTCCAGAATGATCCTCAAACTTATCCAAGGGTCATATCAAAATTCATCATTTTGGTCCCAAAACCTGTCCTTGACTGATGTATGGGGTCAACTTATACATGAGTATTTATAGAAATGTACACTGTACATGTAAAATATGAACTTGACATTTTTAAAGATATGAGTATGTGAGTCTTGGTGCAAACATAATTAGACACCATGGCTTAGGAAAAGACATCAATTTGTTTGTCCAAACCAAGATTAGAATAAGTGAATCTCATAAGCAAGAGAAACTAGGTGATAGCACTAACATTAACACCAGGCTGTAAATTGCACAAGGTAACTATTATGCTTTCAAAAATAGGTCAACCTTTGATCTGACTTTCTTTTTTATTATTAAGATGGCAAGAATCTGACAGAAGCAGTCTCTAAATTAGACTCCTAAAATTTTATCAAAAGGAAACAGGGCTTTTTGAAATCATTAGCATCTCAAGAATAGGTTGATCACATTTCCCTTGCTTCAGACCTGAGCTTGTCCTGCTCTTTAACCTTTCATTTCAAATATAATTTTCCTCTGAGCACCAGTAGCATTGAAATAGTAAAGAGCAATCGCTGACTCGTCATTGAGAAACAGTGAAAGCTGAAACTTAATTCCTCTTTGGTACGGTTATCCACATATCAGTAGGAGGTTGGAACTGTATGTTTATTTATTTGAATAGGCCATATCATGGAACCTTGGGGATTACAGAATTTCCTTGAAATGCAAGCATTTTCCTCTCATATTCCTTTTATCTTTGTCTTATGTTTGTGCACTTTCCCACTGACATGAATGCTTACGACAGTGGCACCATTCACCATGGTGATGTGAGGAAAAGATCCTCACCTGGAACAAATCAGCATCAATGGTTCCTTTGGACTCTGGTGGAAGCCTGAAGAGAAGGACCTTGGGGAGAGAGTTTCCCATGATCTGTCTGGACCTTGTATTGCACGGCTCAGAAACCCAGGAAGAGTCCTTAGGAAAGGCAGGTGCTGTGTGTGGTGAAAAAATCCCAGATTCATCTAAACAAGTCGATTGTAATGTCTTGTGCTGTTGTTTGGCCTAACTCTACTCATAGCTTAGATGGTAACAAATCCATGGGTCTTAACCATTTCAGAGTGTTTATGTGCCCAAAAACTATTCCATACAGATGTTTCCATTTGATCAATCAATTGATAAAATTATCTTTCTGGATACCAAAGTTTTACTTTGTAACACTCATCTAGATTACTATGTCCATTTTATGTTATATATATGAATGTTCAGCACTGTAAGCTCTGTGTGAGCCTTGAATTCTTTAGTTTGTATTACCCTGAAACTTATTATACCCCCCCCCCCCCACACACACACACACACATTTGTGTTTCTAACTCTTGTGGGTTTATTTGTTCATAGATTTTGATTAATTCTATGAACAATTAGGAATGTATTGGTCCTCCAGAGTGACTTTATAGTCAACTTCTACTGAATGATCAGGAAATCCAAAGAGAAAACACTCTCAACCTCTCATGTTTTAAAAAAGTGCTTTTGTATTTGTGTTTTTTGCCACTTTTATAGGGACTGTGCACCCAACCCTCAGAAAAAGCGGAGAGCCTATTGTATCCCTGTACCTTTCTGTTCATGTAACGATGGGTGGATAGGGGCTTCTATGTCCAAAAATCCCACTGAATCCATGCCAAGTTATTATTCAAACAATAAGGGATCTATCCAAGGTGCTGATTTCTGCCTCCAAAATAGATTTGATACTTTTGATGTCTCCTTCAAATTTCAGCCTAAAGCTTCACAGCAGATTCCCTGATCCTCTGACATGGGAGTCCCCAGCTGCTACTGCGTCTGGCAGACCATTGGGAAATGAGCATTGAAAATTGCTGCATGTTTTATATAAAAAGAGTTCAAAGTCTTAGTGTTCATGAAAACCATATTTTAAGAAAAAGGCCTAGGATACCCATTTTCTCCAGGAACTCCTTCCCTATTTCTCTGGCCTTGGAGAGAAAATACTACAACTCTCTACTCTTGAAACAAAGGATCATGGTTAATTTCAACCATGAGATTATTAGAATTTTTTCTGGTGGAAAAGTATTTGCAAACATTTGAGACCTCAATCCATTCAAATAGCATTTGTCTCACACTCACATATAGCACTCTTTCCATATATTTTACTCTTGAAATTTGCTATGTTCCCTTTGGAAAGCTCCTTCTAGTAAAGCTTGACTGGTCCCAATTTTTATTATCTTTTGGCTTGTGGCAATGATGTTTCTTTACTTTCATTGAATTGATTGAATGTGATTGCTTTTAAAAATGTCAGTTTTAGGCTACATGAATGTGTAATTTATAGTGGGATACAGAAACAATACAAAACAGTTCCAGAATAATTACAATTTAATTGTAAGATACTTTATGTTTTTGGGGGGTGAGAATAAATGTGATTCTAAATAATGTGTTAACATATTGGAGCACATTGTTTTAAGCTGCTTGATTTATTGCATGGAATGAAGTTGGACAAAAGCCTCAACAGAAACAATGCCCACTTTTCTAGTACATACTTTTCTTTGCCCCAGTATCTTGTAAATTAGCATGCTTTGTTTTGTAGCTGATTACGAGAAGGCAAACACACTGATTCTCTGTAATTCTGTTTGATGAAGCACACATCATTGATGAAGTTCTGGCACAAGAGTGGAAAAGTCCTAATTGCAGGGAATATGAATTTCCCTTAAAATCTATGTTGACCTTAAATTTATTGCACATTCATAACTTCACTAAATTTTATGGATTTGAGTTACAAATTTATTAGCCAGTTCATGGACAGGAGCAGGAGACTGAAAGAAAATATATACCTGAAAGCATTCTGAAACAATAATTTGTCCTTCCGATACAAGATTTTACCACTTTGACCCTGAATTCCACTGATTGTCATGCTCTTTAACACTACAGGCCCATTCATACGATGCAGTTATATAACTATTATTCCACTTTAACTGCCATGACTGTCTGGATTTACAGTTTGGTGGGACACTAGAATGTTCTGGTTGAGAATGCAAAAAGCTTTCCCTAAACTACAGAACTCAGAACTCCATAGGATATAACCATGACGGTAAAAGTGGAATAATAGCACTATACCTGCAGAGTGTGAATTGACCCTTGGTGGTTTACATCTCAGTGCTTTTCTAAGTGTACATTTTTCTTAAATGCAGATGCTTGTTTTCAGTGTACCAAACGCATTTTAGTGTTTTGATTTCTTAGCTTTTGAAAATCCATACCTATGTCCATCAACAGCACAGAGACCTGAGGTTTTCTTTCACTCTTATATGAAACGGTCATTGTTATTTCTGAAATTATATGAAGGTCAATCCAAATTAATGACTAAATTCTGTATCTGAGTTTTGCATGTTAGTTTTTTAATGAAATTCCTTTCTTCTTCTTTCTTTCTTTCTTTCTTTCTTTCTTTCTTTCTTGAGATATCCTGAACTATTTCTACTAAAGTGCCTTTGACAGTCTGCTTGGCAGGAAAAAAAGCAACAACTTGGGTGGTTATGGAAAGCAGCTTAGTAGCCATTTAAGTTTACTCACATCTGATTCATTGTCATGGCAGATTACTTACACATCCATTGCAATCCCAATCCAGTTAAGGCAACATTTTGAGTCTGATGCCCAGTCTTGTTTGTTTCTGCCTTGGCACCAGTAGATCTTTGTGCAGATCGAACAATTTTACATGCCATAAGATAACAACTGGGGAGCCTATGTCCCTCCAGATGTTTTGACTTCAACCTTCAGATGCCTGTGCCAGCAAGGCCAGTAGTAAGGAATTTGGGCAGTTAGAGCACCAAAGTTTCTACAGCTCTGCATTACAGAGAGTTCTCCAATAGTTTGGTAATATCTCTACTCAGCAAAGAGGTTTGCATTTATTTATTTATTCTCCATTGAAAGTAGATCTTTTCTTCTAAACTGTGGAATCCATTATGCATGGCAAGATATGAGTATGAATAATCATAAATCTAAATGACTAAAGGATCATAGAATCATATAGTTGAATGTGAGCACAAAAGCCAGCTAATTCAGCTCATGCAGGATTACACAACTAAAGTACTCCCCAAAGATGGCTAGCTAACTTGTGTTTGAAGACCTCTTTGGAAGGAGACCCTATCACTTTCTGAGGCAATCTGCTCCACTGCTGAACAGCAAATACAATTTTAAAATGCTCTTATTAATGCTTAGTGGAACTTAGTTTCTTGCCATTTGAAAGCATTGGTTTGTGTTCTCATCTCTAGAGCAATGGAAAACAGCAACAAAAACAACAATAATTAATAACTTTATTATTATACCCCACCACCATCTCCCCAAAGGGACTCGGGGTAGCTTACTTATGGGATAGAATGTCCACAAGACATAAAACAAAACACTCCATTAAAACAAAAAACAAAAACCCATTAAAATAAGAACATCTTAAAATACAACGATCAGATAAAGACAATTTTCTACAAAAGCCTATGACCAAAAATTGCTAAAATGAGTGTGACCAGGATGTAACAAGATGACTCCATCATCTATCTGCTGTCCTTTCAGGCGTTTAAAAACAACAATCACATCACTTCTCTACAAGCTAAACAACATACCCAGCTCCCCCAGTCATTCCTCTTAAGGTTTGGCTTACAGAGTTACGCTCATCTTGGTTGCCTTTCTCAGGACATGTTCAACTTCTCAGTATCCTTCCTGCATTCTGCTGCTCAAAACTGAGATCCAAACAATGCTAAATAGAATGTTATTATTAGTTCCCTTCATCTGGACACTATATTTCTTTTGATGTAGGCCAAAACACGTTCTTGATTTTTTTAAAAATATTGTTAGTATGCTCTGTTTTTTCTTAATAGGTTTTTTAGTCTTTTAAATACATGAGGAAAGCTGTCATCATTTAAATAAATCTGGTCCCCTTTTAAAGAATGTCTCCTAGAATAATATCTTATGCATGTGCCACATTAATTGTCATCTGTGTCTTGTTCCCCAAGCTGGAATATTACATGTTTATGAATTAGAGATGTGTTGTAATTGAACAGGGTATTGTTGGTTGTTTTTCTAATTGTTACTTCTATTGTTTTGTCCTTAAGTCAAAGTAATTTAATTTACAAATAACTGGAAATGTAATAAAAATAAGACCAGTGGTAATATGTACTTCCTCTTTCCCAGCAGTAGGACACACATCTCTTTTTCATTAGAGCTCCCTCCCGCAAGAATAGTCACACAAACATACTATAAATTCAATGCTCATGAGGAGCTCCTTATACCCTGTCTTTAACAGCAACACTGAACAAAATCTCCAAGCATCACCACTTTTATTTTATTTTTTAGTTAAAATACATTGCACTGTAAAAAAAAGATTAAACATTTTCTGAAATTAAAATAAAATTAATTTTTCATTAACTGTAATTAGATTTATTTAAGTAATTCACTCAATGTTTAATTTAATTGTATTTTATTACAATATGTATAAGTCACCCTTCATCTAAAGATCTAAAAACATGCATAATACAATCAATCCAATGCATTAAAATATTAAAAATAATTCAAACAAAGTATATTACGGTCTGGAGATATGACTGAACATCATTACATAATCTCACTTCTGATCCCGACATACCATAGAGTTGCATTTAAGAGATTCCGAGGGAAGTATACCATAGAATTGTCCTGAAGGACTTCCCAAATTTTTAGAAAGCCCCCCCCCCAAAAAAAAAAAGATATCCCTGTCCAGGAAAGTCTGTATTTGTCAGATCAGCTGGAGTTGGCAGCAAGCACTCAGAGCTACAGACTCCACTTGGACATCTAGTAACAGAGCTAGATCTAGCAGTACACACAAGCTATGGCATTTCTATTCCAGAGGGATTGTAACTGTATTAAGAACAAACATTGACAAATAAGTATATTAACAAATAAAATAACCTCAATTATATTTGATCTATGTAAAATATGCCTTAAATACTATTAAATGCCATTTATTCAATATGGTATTGACTACTGCTATTGAACTAAAAGGAACTACTGGTAAGTTGTAGGTTTTTTTGAGCTGTATGGCCATGGTCTATAGGCATTCTCTCCTGACATTTTGCCTGCACTTTGGCAAGCATCCTCAGAGGTAGTGAGGTCTGTTGGAACTAGGCAAAAGGATTTATATATCTGTGGAATGACCAGGGTGAGACAAAGGACTCTTCTCTGCTATAGCTAGGTGTGAAAGCCTTCGACAATACAACTACTGATAAATTAATTATGATAAGAATCGTAATCATTCTCATTAGCTGTGCATTGGGTCTTCAGTATTTGCTGGGCTTTGACTCCAAGAGACCCTGTGGATATTAAAATCTGTGAATGCTCAAATCCTGTTATATATGAGATGGCATAGTAAAATGGCATCCCTTATATAAAATGTGGAATAACTCAAACAAGAGCAGAAAAAGGCATGAAGATCTGTGAATAATAGGAGGCTACAGCAGAGTATACCTGCACATGGAATTTTGGCCCTCATAAATAGGAGTCTAGTGTCTAGATCCAGGGAAGTCATGCTACCCCTCTATTCTGCCTTGGTCAGATTACACCTTTGAAGGGAGATGTTGACAAGCTGGAATGTATCCAGAGGAGGGTGACTAAAATGATCAAGGGACTAGAGAACAAGTCCTATGAGGAGCAGCTTAAAGAGCTGGGCATGTTTAGCCTGCAGAAGAGAAAGCTGAGAGGAGACATAATGGCCATGTATAAATATGTCAGGGGAAGTCATAAGGAGAAGAGGGCAAGCTTGTTTTCTACTACCCTGGAGACTAGAATGTAGAACAATGGCTTCAAACTATGGGAAAGGAGATTCCACCTGAATATTAGGAAGAACTTTCTGACAATGAGAGCAGTTCAGCAGTGGAACTCTCTGCCTCATTGTGTGTGATGGAGGCTCCTTTTTGGGGGGCTTTTAAACAGAGGCTGGAAGGGTCATCTTTCGGGGGTCCTTTGAATGCATTTTTCCTGCTTCTTAGTAGGGGGTTGGACTGGATGGCACAAGAGGTCTCTTCTAGCACTAGGATTCTATGATTCTATGATCATTGTAGTGCTTGGCATGCAGTAAAATCAAGGTTTCCTTTTTGGATTTTTTTTTTAACATTTCTGAGCCGTGGTTGGCTGGATCTGTGGCTACTGATACCATGAATACAGAGGCTTGACTGTAATGCATTTAGCCATATGCCATCATGTTTCAGGAGAAATCTGCAGAATCAGATTGGCTGGGGTTTCCACTTTATCCACCCACATCACAGCAAATGAGTGCTATTGTTAATAGGGTCTGACCACCAGCAGTGGACAGTAATCAGTCCTGTTTGAAGTGTATAGCCATTGGCAGAGGCGGCCCTAGGTAATTTTCAATTGTGCCCCCCCCCAACCTTCGGGAAGAGGATCTCCCGACAGTGAGGCAAGGAAGCCGAGGCTCCCCCCGGACTGCTAGGGTGTTGTGAGCTGAGGGGGTGCTCCTCAAGTGGCGGTCGAGGGGCATTTACAGAGGCGCCTCTGCGCCCCTGGCAAAAAAGTGTACCGCAACCACTTACTTTGCGTAATGGATGAGCCGCCCCTGGCCATTGGCAACGCTAAGGCAGTGATGGGGAAAAGGTCTGTCTCCTCCCTGTCTTAGGAACCCTTGGCATGAACAATGGCAGCACTCTCTTTGCCAATAATGCTGCTGTGTTTTTATCTCTGGTAGCTGGAAGTGGCATATAATGGGACAGTGTTGTCATTAGGGTTGGTGCCAACCAGTACAATAAATCCTGGACTCTCTCCCATACCAGACTACACCACAATATTGGAATGACAGTGCCATAAAAACTGTCAGTTGGTATTTAAAAATGCAATAATATAAGCTACTATGCATGATTTTGTCACATGCAGATAAAATGACATGATTTGAAACATCGTTATAATGAGAGCTCTGATGGGAATGCATGTGCATTAGAAGGTCCCAACAGTAAATTAGCAGAGAGCTTTTGCATTGAAGGTATAGTGATATAGTACATGTAAACTGAATTTCTGTGTTTCTGTCTAATATGAAAAATATTGTTGTGATTATATTTAATATTTTGTGGGTATTTTTCTAAAAAATAATAATTTTCTGTGGAAACACTGCACAATTTTTTTGAAATCTTTATGTATTTATTTATTTATTTATTTATACACTGCTTTATCTCTCCAAAGGGGACTCAAGGCAGCTTGACATAAAAGCATTAGTGTACAATTTAAAATATATAAATATGCATCCATTAAAACAGAATTAAACACAAACAGCACAAAAAAACATTCATATCTAAAATCCATCAAAACATATTCAAAGTTAAAAACCACAGCATTTTGGTGTCACTTTATCTGATAGTGTCATCTGATGCGGTCCACATCAGTTCCTCCACACAAACACACAGTGATGCCACTGCAATGAGACTTAGGTCTGACAAAAAAAACATAATTAGGGGAGGAAATGCAAAGAAAGAGATCATGAGGAGAATGTTTCACAACATTTTAAAAACACATGTGCTCTACGGTTTAATGGTGTCAGAAGAACACTTTGCATCCAGTCAATTTATTCCTGACAAAACACTTGAAATCTGCTGATGGCCATAATTACAAAGGTCTCTGTTATTCTGTTCCCTGTGGTTTGGAATAACAAGCGACACACAGATCAGAGGCCTTGGGGAGAGAAAAACACAATTCTGACAGACATGTAAACACTCTGGTGTCTTCTACTCCCTCATCTCCCTTGAAGGTTTTACTGCAAGCGGAGGCTGTTGTCTGCAGGGACAGAGAGCAAAAATGACTTCAGCTAGTCAGTTTGAGTTTATTGCCTTGTTCAGGTATATCTAATAAGTAACTTCAAGGTCATCCCCCATCATTAAAAACACCACAGTGAAGGAAATGATAGTAGGATTGTAAACCCATATTGACACAAGTAATTGTGCCATTGGTTCCTGCCATAGGAAGCTTGTATGTTTGCAAGCAACTCTCCCCTCTTAAAATAATCCCCATCTTTTGTCAGATCCTGCTTGACCTTAGCTGCTTCCCTATGTAGCTGAGATAATGAAGAAGGAAGGAGGGGTGAGCTCACCTAGCGCCTTACATTTTCTAGGGGGAGGGGAAGCAAATGGTTACAAGGCAAGGTAGGGTGTGAGTGTCAATTGTGCTTTTAAAATAAATCTGGGCTTCAACTGATTATTGTAATCACAACGGAAGCATATATTACTTTTTTCTAGTAGGAGCAAATAACCCTTAAATCATGTAATTATGTTTGATATTTGAAAAGGGCATACTTGACAGTGAAAAACAGAAGAGAAGAGAGAAAATTTCCTTTCCCACCCCACCCTGCAAAAATAAAAGTGCATATTCTACTACATAAGGGTTAGGGTTATTTTGTTTTGTTTTGTTTTGTTTTGTTTTGTTTTGTTGTGGATGATGGTGAAGTTTGCTGTATGACCAACATGGTGACTCCTGAGTATACATACAGTTTATATTTCCCATATGTTTGCAGTGTTCAATTGAAAACAGCCAGGTGTACTGCAGTGTACAAAATATCAAACATGCTATAAAAGTGCCATGTGAAAAATCTGGGTTGGAAGTTAACTCTTGACTGTGGCTTCCATGGTGTTTCATGAAAACTTTTGGTAAACTGGCCGATTTCAAAAGTTGCTAGACCAGTGGTTCTCAACCTGGGGTCCCCAGATGTTTTTGGCCTACAACTCCCAGAAATCCCAACTAGTTTACCAGCTGTTAGGATTTCTGGGAGTTGCAGGCCAAAAACATCTGGGGACCCCAGGTTGAGAACCACTGTGCTAGACTATGTTACATTTTATGGCATATGTGTGGAGGTATTTAGCATGCTGCATGTATTTAGGATATTTTCAACAAACATGAGGTGACTTAGGCATCTATTTCTGCCTTTCTGTTTGATCATAGAATGGTTCTTATTTAGATAAATTTACTCAAAAGATCAGCACGGCATAGGAACAATTCAAATATCTAGTGCAGTAGTTTTTAACCTGTGGGCTGTAGATCACCAGTGGGCCGCAGGGACGAAATATGGTCTGCAAGCCTCCTTCCGCTTTATTTATTTTAATTTATTTTTTATTATTTACTGTATTTGTATACCGCCCTTCTCAGTCCACAGGCGACTCAAGGCGGTTTACAGAGGCAACAATTCAATGCCCAACAACACCATAAAAACATTTTAAAACATTAACATATAATACAAAACCATTACAAGATCAATAAAAAAAATAAATCATTAGCGTCTCCTAGTTATTTTATTTTATTTCCACCCCTTTTGTGCCGCTTGCCCCTTCTTCCCTGTTCCTGACCATGGCATATGTTCTGTATCAGAAACTAGAGCTGATGTAGACTATCCAATGCAATTTTCTGAATCAGCACTGCAGACCAAATCTAAAGTTGACCAAAAACTGATTCATAACCCTTTTGGTACTAATGTTGGAGAGTGGTCCCTGGAAAAGTGGTGTCGGGTCAAGTGGTCCCTGGTTAAAAAAAAAAGGTTGGGAACCACTGATTTAGTGCATTCACAGATCTTTTTTCAGAGCTCTGGCCTAATTCTGATACACAAACTTGAAAGAATTGAAGGAAATAAAGGATTTCCTCTTCCTGGATTTGTGACCTATATTTCTATGAATTGATCTCAGGCCGGCCTACATACTATAGCTTTCCTGTTATAGAAGCCAAGATGGAAATTCAAAGTCAGAAATATTCTGTAGTATAGAGAGCTTAACATTTGGATATTATGCCATGACTGAAAAGATTCTAATAGGTAACTGGTTGGCTACTGTGTAAAGAGGATTTTGGACTAGTTAAACCTTTTATCACTTATGTTATCTGATACTACCTGACATTCAATTTATCTCATGGGTTACTAGCAGGTTAGTCAGTTCTCACACTATAATTATGCTTCCTATTCCTTTCACGATGATATTCATAGAGAGTACATATTATTTTGTAGAATCAAATAATCATAGAATAAGAGTTGGAAGAGACATGAGCATGTTGTCCACTCCTTGCCATGCAGGAAAATGCAATCAAAGTACTCCTGACAGACGGCCATCCAGCCTATGTTTAAGATCTTCCAAGGAAGGAGTTTCCACCACACTCTGAGGCAGAGTTCACTGCTGAACAGCTCTTACAGTCAAGAAGTTCTTCCTAATGTTTTGGTGGAATCTCCTTTCCTGTTATTTAAACTCATTGTTCCGAGTCCTAATTTCCAGGGCAGCAGAAAACAAGCCTGCTTCTTCTTCCTTGTGGCATCCTTTCACATCTTTATGCATGGCTATCATGTTTCATCTCAGAGTTGAGATGAAACATGATAGCCATGCATAAAGATGTGTCTTCCGAAGGCTAAACATGCCCAGTTCTTTAAGATGCTCCTCATAGGGCATGGTCTCCAGACCTTTGAACATTATAGTTGCCCTCCTATGGACACCTTCCAGTTTGTCAATATCTCTTTTGAACTGTGGTGCCCAGAATTGGGCACAGTATTCCAGATGAGGTCTGACCAAAGCAAAACAGAGAGGCATTACGACTTCCCTCAATCTAGACACTAGGGCTGGGCAGTTTCGTTTCGTTAATTCGTAATTCGTTAATAATTCGTTAATTTTTTCAATTACAAAATGATAACGAACCATTCTGGAGCAATTATTAAAAAAACGAATTTTCAAAAACGTTTTGTAAATGCTTCGTATTTCGATATTGTATTCGTTTCGTTATTGTTTTGAGGTCGTTTCGTTATTATTTCCGCATGTCTGGGCCAGTTTTATGGTTTAATTAGTGAAAAAAAATTATAATATCACACCAACAGTCAACAACAGAGGGAGAGGGAAGCTTCAGAAGGTTTTGGAGGTTTTTTAGCGTATTTCGCGGTCGCGTCCGCCAATAACGAATCGATTCGTTATTGTTTCGGAAATCGATTCGTTAATTTTTTACCATTTACGAAATTTCGTAAATATCGAACTTTTTAAAAGGAAAATTTTGTAATTATTTTAAATATCGAAACAAAAAAACCCCCCAAATACAAATCGATTTTAGAAACAAATTTTTCCGTTGTTACCCAGGCCTACTAGACACTATACTCCTTTCAATGGAGCCCAAAACCCCATTGGCTTTTTAAGCTGCTGCATAACACTGTTGGCTCATGTTCAACATGTTGTCCACGATGACTCCAAGATCTTTCTCACATGGACTGATACAATACAGGCATCACCTGTATTGTAGCATTGGAACAGTTATGCCAAAGAAACACATATTTGATGGAAATGAGCATTTCCAACTACCTTATCGCATCCTTGCCTCTCTGGAGCCTGATAAAACTACCATCTTAAAGACAATGCTATAAGAGTTGAGATGTTTAGTAGAAACAATTAATCCAATAATTGTGCAACTTCTTGACGTCAATCACATAATTTTACTGAGGAGAGCGAGAGTTCAACACTCTCCACTATCTTCTGTTTTGGCATCTCCCACTGACCTAGTATTCCATTTATATTCATCCCATGTTCTCTTGGTATTTTTTTTACTACATAAAAACATGTTAAGTAGAGAATGACAGAATGGATGCAAATGGGCCTTTGTGCTTTAGACTAGTAGTATTATTAGCTATGCATGAGGACTCATTCTGGGAAATAGCAAAACCATAAAATATGTGACACTTCAGCTAGGAATTGAAACTACATCCCTAGGTGAGAAAATGAAGAAAGGATGAAAAGGCAGAGGTATGGGCTGGATAGAAGGCAAACACAAGTGAGAGGTATTACTGCCAATGTATGATCTGAACCTGGTTATAATTTTATTAGAGTAGACCCATTAAACCAATAGAATTGATGAACTTGTTGATTCAGCTGTCAACAATTGATTCAATTAATTTAATCTAGTTCATGCTACATATATATAGGTTACTCCTGGACAACCCTAGGTTGCTTTGTGGAACTGAGAATTACCTTGCCTCCTATGTGATATATTTATAATTCATTTATTAAAAATAATTATACTTCATTTATGCTTCTGTTGCAGCCTGAAACTATCCACTTAGAGCATTTTCTTAAAGAAAACTGACAGAATTGACTAATACGAGGGTTGAATAAAAAATAATGCCTTCACCTTTGTAACTCCTCAATAGATGACAGTACTGGTATGCAGCAGGTACTGGCTTGTTCAGTAGACTCCCCTCTACAGTTCCATTTTGGTACGAAGCCTTAGCATTGAACGGTTGTGTTGTTAAAGTGCAAAGTATGGAACCCTATGCAGATGGTTGGTCAATGCGACTTAAGCAATATGCATTCATTGAATTCTTGACAGCAGAAAGTGTCACCCGAAAGGAGATTCAGAGAATGCAAGCTGTTTATGGTGATTGTGTTGATGTAAGTACTGTGCATTGTCGGGCAAGTAAGTTTAAAGATATTGAGCTGGGAACATCTGACTTGCGTGACAAACAGAGAGTTGGACATCCTGTGACAGCAACCATTGATTTTCACAAGCAAAAGATTGATTCAGGACTATCTTTGTATCAGAGAGAAATTTCAAGCATAATCAGCATTTCACAAGAACGTGTGGGTCACATTAATCCTTTGCTTGGCTATCAGAAGATCTGTGCACGATGGGTTTGCGGAAACAGAGTGTCGACTTCTTCTGTGACAGCTTCAGAAAACTTGTTCATCGTTGGCAGAAAGGTATCCAATTGTCTGGTGATTATGTGGAAAAGTGAATAGTGGTAGTTAAAGAGCACATTCTAAGGATTATTTCTGCATTTGATTTATTAAAATATTCCCATCGAAACCCAAATAACGAAGGTGGAGGCATACTTTTCATTCAACCCTTGTATCTTTATTAACAAATCTTGACAAAATAATAAAATGGAAAGTTGAGGAGAAGAAGAAAGGAACTATGGGATTCATATACAACCAATAAAATAAAACATCTAAGGGTCAAGGAAATGCAACAGGAAATACTTACAAAATTGTATAGAACTCCCAGGCAATTGGCATATATTATGATAACCTGCCCAAAGCAATGGAACTGTGGAAAAACTGGAACATATGTCCACATGTGGTGGGAATGTGAAAGAAATACAAAGGTTCCATAAAATAATTAAGAAGGAAATGGATGAACTATTAGGGGTATATATAAAATGGAACAAGACCCAATTTTGTGTTCAGAAAATGGAAGGCAATGGGGGACTTAAAGAATGGGAGGAAATAATAAAGAACATGATGAATGCATTTAAAGCTTCAGTTGTCCTAGATTGGGAGGACCATAAGAAATGGGATATAAATCTGGGATACTAATCTGATCTCTTTCTTCGATAGAGCTACAAGCTGGGTAGATGCGGGGAATGCCGTGGATGTAGCGTACCTGGATTTCAGTAAGGCCTTCGACAAGGTCCCCCATGACCTTCTGGCAAGGAAACTATTCCAATGTGGGTTAGGCAAAACTACGGTGAGGTGGATCTGTAATTGGTTAAGTGGACGAACACAGAGAGTGCTCACTAATGCTTCCTCTTCATCTTGGAAAGAAGTGACAAGTGGAGTGCCGCAGGGTTCCGTCCTGGGCCCGGTCCTGTTCAACATCTTTATTAATGACTTAGATGAAGGGCTAGAAGGCATGATCATCAAGTTTGCAGACGACACCAAATTGGGAGGGATAGCCAATAGTCCAGAGGACAGGAGCAGAATTCAAAACGATCTTGACAGATTAGAGAGATGGGCCAAAACTAACAAAATGAAGTTCAACAGTGACAAATGCAAGATACTCCACTTTGGCAGGAAAAACGAAATGCAAAGATACAGAATGGGTGACGCCTGGCTCGAGAGCAGTACGTGTGAAAAAGATCTTGGAGTCCTCGTGGACAACAAGTTAAACATGAGCCAACAATGTGATGTGGCGGCAAAAAAGGCCAATGGGATTTTGGCCTGCATCAATAGGAGCATAGTGTCTAGATCTAAGGAAGTAATGCTACACCTCTATTCTGCTTTGGTTAGACCACATCTGGAATATTGTGTCCAATTCTGGGCACCACAATTCAAGAGAGATATTGACAAGCTGGAATGTGTCCAGAGGAGGGCGACTAAAATGATCAAGGGTCTGGAGAACAAGCCCTATGAGGAGCGGCTTAGGGAACTGGGCATGTTTAGCCTGAAGAAGAGAAGGCTGAGAGGAGATATGATAGCCATGTATAAATATGTGAGAGGAAGCCACAGGGAGGAGGGAGCAAGCTTGTTTTCTGCTTCCTTGGAGACTAGGACGCGGAACAATGGCTTCAAACTACAAGAGAGGAGATTCCATCTGAACATTAGGAAGAACTTCCTGACTGTGAGAGCCGTTCAGCAGTGGAACTCTCTGCCCCGGAGTGTGGTGGAGGCTCCTTCTTTGGAAGCTTTTAAGCAGAGGCTGGATGGCCATTTGTCAGGGGTGATTTGAATGCAATATTCCTGCTTCTTGGCAGGGGGTTGGACTGGATGGCCCATGAGGTCTCTTCCAACTCTTTGATTCTATGATTCTATGATAAAAACTTGGTATAAATATCTAGCCAACGACCTACTCCAAGATTATATTAGTGAAAGGAAACGTTATTATAGGATGTGCCAAACAAGAAGGACCTGGGAGGCAAAATGGAGAGGTTTCATTTCCAGAATAAAGGGGAAAGATAGATATAAGGAATTAAATAAGACTATCCTCTTGATTGAACAATTATAAGAAATACAGCAAGATTAGAAAACTGTTCCCAGGTGGTTGGGGGGGGGGGGGGGGAAGAAAAAACAATGTAAAATGAGATACAGAATGATGATGAAAACAACATGAATACTTTTGAGAACCTTAGACAGATGGATGTGTATAAGACGGCAACCAGGGAGAAATGATTAAACACTCCAATATACTGAGGTATAAATATTCAATAGTATTCCTGTATCTTTGTATTATGTAATGAGAATTCAAGAATAGAGGTTTTCAGGTGAGAATGGAGAGGTGGTGGGATTGGAGAAAATACTTGTATTTTGATTGTTAATTTTGGAAGATTTTCTCAGAATGTATGTATGTATGTATGTATAATTTTAAAAAACTTTGAAAAATGCATTGTGACACTGTGGTTATGACTATTTTTTTAATAAAATTGTTTTAGTCAGTGTTGTTAATTTCAGGCATTATGAGCTTCTTTTAGCGCAATCTTTTGGAAATTCTGTAAACTTTCATGAGGATGAGGATCTCTCCATTAGCACATCTAGTTTCTATTCTGAAACACACACTGGTTTGTTAGATTGAAGACTGGAGGTAGCTCTTATACCTTTAATGGCCATTAAGTGCACTATACCTTCCTATGCCAAATGAAAAATGGGAAAGGATATTTAATTTTAAACATTTCATTCACTATAGCACCACACTAACTTTGATGATCACAGTTATAATCCTCATATCCCTGCGGTGAGACCCACTTCCTTCAATAAGTTTCAGGCTTTTCCCTCCTGGGTTTTGGTGATGCTTCGTAAAGTATGGAACAAAGCATCTCTTTCAATCAGGACAGCTTAAGAAAACAACAGGCTTGTTCGTGTGAAGCTGTGAATCAAACTTCTGCAATAAAAATTTAAAAAAGACTTCCAACTAGATTTGGGGGAGAGGACAATGTCTTTGGTTGTGAAGGGACACAGGAGAGGCATTTCCCATTTTCCACATCTAGGAGGCGCAGTGGGATTATTGCAAAGGGGTCCAAAGGCAAAGCTTGCCTATGGAAAAGCTTTTTCTGGCTTTCAAAGCTTGCAAAGGAAAACGATGGAGAGTTTTGAAGTTGAGGGCAGTTTTTTTAAGTTGCTCTACAGAGGTCAAAGGAGCTAGATTTTTTTGGTTTTTGTGGACCACCCCTTGTTCAGGGGGCAAAAGCAAAAGGTAAAAAGTCTTGTGTCTGCCTCCTCATCCTGCTGCTGCTTAGGTTGGCTTTAGCAAGAATTGCCATCTAATGCTGGAGGCAGTGCCCAGAAAGGCAAAAATGGGCCACTTGTTTTAAATGCTTATGATTATATACACCTCTTTAAATTAATCTCTCTCTACAAAAGCAAAAAATGTATCCTATGTACATTTGTCAAATTAAGAGTGCCTTGTGCTTCCTGCAAACCAATTCCGGTTTGCCCACATGCATTAAAACGAAAGGGGAAGTTTAGAATTGTTACCCTATCTAACACGGGATAAGATCGGCGTTTATATGAACAGCATGATACAAAGTATCTTCTACACTGCAGAATGATATGCAGGGTGATAAAAGGTTATTATTGCAACAAAACAAGCGAGGTAAATTCATTTTCTTCTTATAATCTCCTGCAAAGTTCTGTCCTGTGTGTTTTTACGCAGGAATAACATGCACTGAGGTGAATATTCCTCCTGATCAATGTGTTTTGGGCTGCTGTGAATACATTAAGATAAGGGAGCTGCCTATGTGTCCGTTCAATGTGCCTTAATAAAATGAGGTTATGCATGATCAAAGAAGTTGGTGCAATACATTATTTGTGGAGTTTGCTTCCAATAGGTAGCAAATTTTAAAAAATGAAAAATGTGTTGTAAGTGGCAGCATGTTGTTGGCTAAGAGTTTATGATGCACAAATCAAAAGTACCAAAATGTATGAAATCACTTTGGTACAGGGCTTGGAAATTTGTGTTTTATAGAAAAAGAATGCAAATCCTCAGCATGTTTTTTTTATTCCTGTCAGATTTCTTCAGATGGATTTGGTACCTTTTGGAAGCAAACTCCACATTGTATGAAATGAATCTGAGCTGCAATCTGAAAACATATTTTTAAGAACTGTTCCCCAATGTACACTCCATGATTTCAGTCAAAAGGCATAACACTGCAGCTGATCTTTAAGCACTTATCATAAAATGGGAATGTTAAAGTTAATAACTTAATAAGAGGCCTTTAATAAAAATACAATGTTACATTTTAAAAAGTCATTTTTAAAAATATTAAAATTCAAATACTATTTACAACTATGTTACTTCTCCAGAAATCCTTCCACAAAGAACAGAATCAGAGCATAACAGTGGTTATATTTCAAAACTGAAATTTTGAAGACATTCATTAGCTGTATTTTTCAGAGTTTCACATATACAAGCATTTTGCTCCACATCTTTCACCTGCTTTTGAGAGGAAGGAGGCAACATGATCTATGATGTCATTTTTTTCATGCCCATGGCATTTCCTCAAAAATGTGTAGTTTGCACCCCTACAAATTGCTTCATGCAGTATTGCAATTTTTTATGCCAGTTGGAATTTTACATACATAACTGTGTAAATGTAATTATTCCAGAATCAATGAAAATAACCTTTAAATAATTCAGTCATGTAATAATATCAATGGATTGTAAACACAAAAAGTCATAATTAAAAACGTCATGATTAAAAGCCCTGACAATGAAGACACAGCTAGCATCCTTGTCACACTTCACTTCAATTTTCTCCCTCAGTTTACTGGAATACATTTTCATGTGTTTACATGCAGAGTACACACAATTCCTGCTAGAATCTTAAACAGTGCTAATTGTGTAACAAGAGGCAAACAAACTCAAATCCAAACATCCTAAAGTTTTTTCCTTCCTTCCAAGTGTGAATGTTGCTATTGCATTGCTGTATCTATATCTGCTATATTGCAAATGGCATGATTTCAATAGCAGACTCAACCTTTCTTATTTTAAGGGGAAGCAAGCACTGCCCTTATGAGATACTGTGTTTGGTGTGTAAATTAATTGAATAGTCCTGGTGAAAGATGACCAATGTTGGCTTCTTTTGAATAGTTGTTCTAGAAATTTATGGCATTTGTTCCCATTCAGGTCCTCCAGTTTCATGCCCAAACATAAAAAATATCATTAAATTCATGTTGCCACTTAAACAATACAAATTCATTAAAGGTGCATGGCCCCTGTTCTGAATCCCACTCAACTATAAATGTTGAATTAAATTCTATTTGCATACAAGCAGAGCACAATTCATCTATATTGTTTTTCTGCAAAGCTTTCCACTTATTTTAATTGCAGAATTTTTCACATCCGCCCACCTACTGTTTAAAAGTCTTTTTGTAAAAAAATCGACTGAGTTTATTTTAAGCCAATAACCTTACTCAGGCCCCTATGAAATGACAGGATGAAAAGGACAGATTTATTGTCTCTAATCAACAGATCGTTTAGGTCATTACAATCTCATTACAGCTAGGCAGGCTGGGCAACTAGAAACCTTCACTTTAGCTTATCATACAAACCAGCAAGTTGTAAAGACAGAATGCAAAGTTGTCTGGAGTTGTGCTATTCTCAAGCTTTTTCTATTCATTTTTTAAAAAATCAAGGTTGTCTTATTGTAAAGTAGATCTTTTTCTCTGAGTGAGATATGCAAAATCATTTCAGATTTTTAAAATGTATTTTCCCCTTTACAGAAGCCAAAGAAGCAGGAAATACCAGCAGCTTAAAGTATCATTGTCAAAAATAGTCCCATTAACTATTTTTTTTAAAAAAATAGTGGGAGATGAAGTACAGGTTGCGCATCTGTTATCTGAAATGGGTTGTTGTAAGTTTTTCGGGCTGTCTGGCCATGTTCTAGCAGCATTCTCTCCTGACGTTTTGCCTGCATCTATGGCAGGCATCCTCAGAGGTTGTGACCTCACAACCTCTGAGGAAGCCTACCATAGATGCAGGCAAAACATCAGGAGAGAATGCTTCTGGACCATGGTCATACAACCCAAAAAACTTACAGCAACCCAGTGATTGTAGCCATGAAAGCGTTCGACAGTACATTGTTATCTGAAATGCTTGGGAAAAGAAGTGTTCTGTCTGCCCCCTCCTCAATTTTGGAATACTTGCATATACCTTATGAGAAATCTTAGAGCTGAGAGTCTAGTCCAAATACAAAATTATCTGTTTTTCATGTACACCTTATATACCTAGCCTGAAGGTAATTTTATACACAAATATAAGAATTTTGGAGAAGGTATACTCTGTATTGTCGAAGGCTTTCATGGCTGGAATCACTAGGTTCTTGTGGGTTTTTTCGGGCTATAGAGCCATGTTCTAGAGGCATTTCTCCTGACATTTTGCCTGCATCTATGGCAAGCATCCTCAGAGGTAGCGAGGTCTGTTGGAATTAGGACAATGGGTTTATATATTTGTGGAATGGCTGGGGTGGGGCAAGGAGCTCTTCCCTGCTGCAGTTAGGTGTGAATGTTTAGCTGATCACCTTCATTAGCATTTGAAGGCCTGCCTGAGCCTGGGAAAATCTCTTGCTGGGAGGTGTTAATCTGTGCCTGGTTGTTTCCTCTCTGTTGTTTTGCTGTTATAATTTTAGAGTTTTTTAATACTGGTAGCCTCAACAGGTTCCTGGACCATCTTAACAGCATCCACCCAAACATCCAGTTCACCATGGAAAAAGAAAATGAAGGAAGACTGCCCTTTCTAGATATCCTAGTCATCCGCAAACCAGATCAACAATTGGGTCACACAGTCTACAGAAAACCCACACACACAGATAGATATCTACATAAAAACTCCAACCATCACCCAAGTCAAAAAAGAAGCACCATTAAAGCCTTGGCAGACCGTGCAAAAAGAATCTGCGAACCCCACCTCCTCCAAGATGAACTGAACCACCTCAACTGGGCTCTCCAGGCCAATGGATACTCCACCTCAGACATTAGAAGAGCTGCAAGACCAAGAACAAGCCACGAGAGTAAAGATGAAGATCCACCCAGAGGAAAAGTGTTCCTCCCATACATCAAGGGAACCACTGACTGCATAGGGAAACTGATGAGGAAACACAACATACAAACAATCTACAAACCCACCAAGAAAATCCAACAAATGCTACGTTCAGCAAAGGACAAGAGGGATCCTCTCACCTCTGCAGGAGTCTACCGTATACCATGCAGCTGTGGACAAGTCTACATAGGGACCACCAAACACAGCGCCCAGACACGCATCAAGGAACATGAAAGGCACTGCAGACTACTTCAACCAGAGAAGTCAGCCATAGCAGAGCACCTGATGAACCAGCCTGGACACAGCATATTATTTGAGAACACAGAAATGCTGGACCACACCAACAACCACCATGTCAGACTACACAGAGAAGCCATTGAAATCCACAAGCATGTGGACAATTTCAACAGAAAGGAAGAGACCATGAAAATGAACAAAATCTGGCTACCAGTATTAAAAAAACTCTAAAATTATAACAGCAAAACAACAGAGGGGAAACAACCAGGCACAGATTAACACCTCCCAGCAACAGATTTTCCCAGGCTCAGGCAGGCCTTCAAATGCTAATGAAGGTGATCAGCTAAACATTCACACCTAACTGCAGCAGGGAAGAGCTCCTTGCCCCACCCCAGCCATTCCACAGATATATAAACCCATTTTTCCTACTTCCAACAGACCTTCTCAACCTCTGAGGATGCTTGCCATAGATGCAGGCGAAACGTCAGGAGAAATGCCTCTAGAACATGGCTCTGTAGCCCGAAAAAACCCACAAGAACCTAAGGTATACTCTATTTATAATAATTATGAAACTTCCTCATATAAAGATAATAATAGGTTTTTAAGCTATGCCAACAGACATTTCTGAGAATTAGCATTTGTTGGTTCTTTCTCGTGTCTGTTTTAAATCAAAATTCTGTGCAGCACTTCCTACTTGTCCATTTTCCATTCAATCCTCATCTCCCCATCACAGGTTAAAAATGTAAACTGAATCTTCTTTCAAAAAGACTTTTTATATAAAAGCTTGAAACTATTCCAAGCTCATAGCAAGATTCTTGTAAAATGAGTCTCAGCATAAAAGGCAGCATGGATGTTTCTAAGGAAATATATGTATATGTCATCTTCATTGATGTATCTAACATCCTTTAAAATCAAGTGTTAATTTGCTCTCAGGTCCTCCTCATTCAGCCGGGGGTGGTGATTCACTACCATTTCCATTGAAGTCAGTACTGAAGGCTTTAGTTGAGATCTCCGTTGTCTTAATGAGGTTCCTCCTTCTTTAATGTGTGTGATTCCACCAAACATGGAGTTAATGAGAGCGGATGCCCATCCCATGGTCTCCCAGACAGCCTGCCACATGCATAGTGCTAACTCCAAGGTGGTGGTGAAGTACCACTGTTCCCACTCCTTTACCCTTTAGCCTGGTAATTATTCAACCTCTTGTGACCCTTCTTTCTATCCCTTTTATCCTGGCCCCTGAGCCTATTCTCCTTGGCAGACACAGCTGAGCCGATGGAGAGTGCAAAGGGGTCCCTCCATCTGCCACTTTCTATGTGTACCCCCACTCTAAGTAAAATAAGGGTCACTTTTCTGGATCACACACCAGGGCCCACGACAAATGAGTCCCAAAGGCTTTGATGCCTGTGTTTGGACACAAGCAATTATCTCTAATTATTGTTTTTCTTTTCAGTTTGCCCAACATTAAAGAGCTCTACAAAGCAGCTTTAAAGAGTGGGCTCAGGAAAGTGAATAACATACTTCACTAGGCGACTCCCTCCACCGCCTCCCTTTTCTAACGTCTCTCCCTCCCCTCCTTCTTTCCATATTAAGAGACAAAATCTGCACCAATGTTTAAGGCACAATATGGATTGGGCTGGATGTGTGGGTATGTTTTTTTAAAAAAATGTTTTGTTTGAAGATGGTTTCTAAAGACACAGGATCATTTGTACAAATAGGGTGCAGATGGGGGAAACATGGAAGCTGAAAGTCTATTAGAAGAGGTGAAATGGTTTTCAGCTGGGAAGAAAACAGAGCAAAAGATTTTCTTTTTTAAAAAAAAATCTACCAACTTTACAGCCTTACTGCTACTCATAAATAAAACATTAGTGTGTACCTGATACTTGCTTTGAGCATTGAAACTAGTAATTAAAGTGTCTAAGGAGACAAGAGCTGCCCAATCAAGCTACATTATATGATTGTTTAAGGACAACTTATAGAGAGAGATGGTGTTCTGGTTCCTCTTCTGTTTCACATTTTGTTCAATAGTTACATTATTGTATCTATATTAATATGCATCATTGCTCGCTTATATACAAATGAATATGCACATCAATGCAAGCACAGATTAAATCCAAATGAAGAGTGACCCAAAATGAAGATAAGTCAAAGTGTTTAAATTTAAGATGTTTTTTCCCCAGTACCTTTAATTAAGCTTCAGTCTTGTTTCCACTGACTTGGGAAAGAGTTCCACTGAACTTGCTGTTATTTGTGCCAAATAAACATCTGCATGATCACACTGAAAAACAGTTTTGTTTTGGATTTTTTTTTAAAAAAATGCAACTAATGACTTAGGAGTTAGGCTGATGAAAAAGAAATAAACAACACATACCAAGTATGAATTTTACTCATGCACATTCCTTTGACATATTCACCTCATGCTCAAATATGTGTCCAGCTGTATGCATATGTGTGTGCGCATGCGTGCATGTCTTCAAAGTTACCTGTCAGTTTATGGTGGCCACAAGAATTTCATAGGGTTTTCTTAGGCAAGGAAAAGTTAGGTGGCTTTATCCATTCTTTCCTCTGAAACAGATGCTACAGTGCCTAATATTCATAGATGGGTCTTCCACCCAAGTACTAATCAGGTCTGCCGAGCTTACAAGATCAAACAAGACCTATTTCCTTATTTAGGCTAGATGTCTAATTGTTTACCTTCTAACTGGCTTATATCTATATGCAAATATATGAATCAGATTATTTTAAAAAATCTTTCTCTTTTATTATCATCCTCTCCTTCCTTTCTTTTTTGCCAGTAATTTTGAGCTTGTAAGTATTCCTCCATGTCACATAAGATTTGGAATGGAGGGGATTAAGGGGAGGCAATTTTCACAGGGAAAAACTCAACAAGTTGTGAGTACTATTTTGTTTTTAGCTGCACATGCCTGATAATATTCAAGTTGATAGGAACTTTCCAATAATAAGAAAGGCTTTAGGTGTCAGGACATTTTCATATCTGGAGGGAAAGAGATGAGATTGGGCCAATGCATTAGTGTTTTGATTGCAGGGGAAAATGTGTTTAACAAAAAAACATGGGTAGAAGCCTTCTGTTTAAAAAAAACCTACATGAATATTTAAAAACATATACATTACTTTCCACTTACATCATAGTTAGTTAATATAGCCAAATGCGTATCCTGAACCAAAACTATGTGTTAGAGAAGTAAAGGACAAAAGATAATTCCAGATGTCTTCCTTATGCTGTAGAAAACTTTGCCAAGTGATACATTCCCATTGGCATTTCTCTATCTGATATTAATCTCTATTGCCATAGAGATTAATACTAAACTAGGAAGACGTTTGTTTATTTACTGTATTTATATACCGCCTTTCTCACCCCTGGGGGGACTCAAGGTGGTTTACAACATATTAATGGCAAAAATTCAATGACAACATACAGTAACACAAATCATAATAACTAATTACAACATATAACTTTTGACTTTAAATCATTAAAACCATTAAACATAAAACATAAACAAAATTTAAACTTTCAGATGAAGCATTAAAATCATTCTAGTATAAATATTAAAATCACTTAATTAAAAAAATCCATGCAGCATGAGCATAGCCATTCCGATTGTCATTGCACATGCTCCTTAATTATTCCTTGTATTGAGTTATTTTACTAAACTATGTGTTAGAGAAGTAAAGGACAAAGGATACATAGTTTTGGTTCAGGGTACGCATTTGGCTATATTTGGTTCAGGATACGCATTTGGCTATATTAACTAACTATGATGTAAGTGGAAAGTAATGTATATGTACAGGTAAGCTGGGCTAGAACCATTTAGAGCTTTATAGAGTAAAGCCAGCATTTTGAATTGTCAGCTCGACTGGCAGCCAGTGGAGCTGACATAACAGGGGTTGTATGCTCCCTGTACTCCACTCCGGTGAAAAATCTGGCTGCTGTCTGTTGGACTACTTGAAGCTTCCAAACAGTCTTCAAAGCCAACCCCATGTAGAGCATGTTGCAGTAATCTATTCTCAATGTAACAAGAAAATGAACCTCTGTGGCCAAGTCAGACTTCCCAAAGTACAGGCGCAACTGGCGCACAAGTTTTAATTGTGCAAAGGCTCCCCTGGCCACTGCTGAAACCTGGGGTTCCAGGCTCAGCAATGAGTTCAGGATCACTCCTAAACTGCAAAGCTGTGCCTTCAAAGGGAGTGTAACCCCATTCAACACAGGATGTAATCCTATGCCCTCTTCGGCCTGGATTCATTTCAATTTGTTCACCCTCATCCAGACCACCTCCATCCACTCTGCCAAATGCCCTCTGGCTTCCTTTATCAGCCAGGATGGACAAGGGTCTAGGACATTTGTGGTTGTCCTCATTTCTCCAATGATCTTGTCCACATACTGGAGCTGCACCAATTGAAATGAATCCATCAAAACCCAAGAAGAGGGAGCTACATCTTCAGAGACTGCCATTAACATGAGGTCCAAGTCAGAACGAATCAGGGTGACTTTGTCCGTAAAGAACTGAGCAAAAACTTCACATCGATCTGCCCAATGGTCAGGGATCCCCATCTTGCAAGCTGGGATTTAACAAGCCTCTGACCATTCAAAAAGTTCAGCTGGACGGTTCTTTGTGGATGCGACGTTGGCTGCAAAAAGATTTTTTTTTTGCGGTATTGATTGGCTGTGTCCCTTAGATAGTCACATAATCTATCTATTTTTGGGTAAACACATTTACCTGCCCCCACCAGGTTAAAACATTTGTTTCACAATTTTCTATATGGGTGGTAGCATCTTTGCCTTTCCTCCTCTATTGTTCTTGCAAACCAGGCAGTTAATCTGTTACTGTTGAACACAACACATTCCAGATGCTTTAACCAGAATCTAACATTGATTTAATATTTAGGATGTGGAGCTGCAAAAATGTCTAATTGGTAGATCAACCAACTCAAAGTGGGCATGGGTGTTAGAAATAATCCATTAAGGTTTTCACAGCACAGTCCTTGTATTTTCATTCAGATTTAAGTTCCAATGACTTCAATTGGGTTTCACTCCAGATTGCTTGTTCATATTTCAAGACTGTTTCTTAAAGTGGGTGTTTTTCTGTGTCATTGTAGATTAATACGGCAGTATTTTAAACCAGCTGACATTTACTTATTGCTGTCCAGGTCTGCTCAGCACACCCCAAAAAAGAGTCAATGGGGGCTTTTTCTTTTATCATATCTTACAAGCAGCAACTGAAAGAGCCTTGCCTGACCGTTTCCTTAGGAATCTTTGCATCCATGTCTCTCTAGAAGTTTTTAACAACAAACAAAGGTGAAACTCTTTCATTTGGACTGCAACAGTCAAATTTTACCTATACAAAATATCCCCCCTCCCTAAAACTGTAATAGAAGAGAGACTTCTTCAGAAATTAGATAATCCCTGCCTAAGTGTTAGCACAGGGGCAACTTGTATCTCAGAGGAAGTTACTTTTCTGTTGCTAATGAGGTTGAAAATGTGATTACCTGTTTTTTATCCTTTGTCCATGGGCCCTACATGACCAAGGAGGGGAGTTACTTCTGCATAAAGATCCCTCCAGTTATTTTAACTGACCATATAAGAAATATCTGAGGCAAAAAGTAAGCATGTGATACTAATATTACCATTTTTCTTTTCCAGTATGATTTTAAATATTTTTCTTGATGAAGAAGCCAGTGAAGCTTCAAAGGTATGCACGATGCATGATGTATTTTCTGCAATTTGGTTGGCCAATAAAGGTATCACCGTATTGTGGATTTTGTGTTTTGTTTCATAGCCAACATAGCTATCTCTGAATATATTTATAAAACTGCTTTTGTTTTTCTCAAAACTATTTTTTTTTGCCAGAGGTAGAATTTGGCATGAATTTCTGTTTTTTAACATTTTTTTTTTTAAAAAAGGTTTCCCAATTAATAGTTGCAAGTTGCAACCAGTACTTTTACTTCCAGAAAGCCAGCCCCATTTTGGAATATTGACTTGAAATTGGCCACTGGAACAAAGGTGACATTTTATTGTTTTATATATGTGTGTTTTATTTAGCTGCCCATGTTAGTTCTTGCCTATTAAAAATACAAGAATTTGCTCTTCCTTGAATACAATATGGCACTTGTACTGATGAGAATATGCAGATTTATTTAGATGTAATTCATGTACTACTCATAACACTTAAAAGGTAGATAAGTAATCAGCAAAAAGAGATCTAATTTGGTGACAGCCCTATTCAAAATGAGAACTATCTTTGCTCAAAATAGTAGCACAAAATCAAGGAATGCCTCCCTCTTGCAAAAAAAAAAAAAAAGGCCATGCAGTGGAGAAGGAAAATAGACACCCAATATCAGATGCAGGCAGTCTCTTGCCTCTTCTTCTGGAAGAGAAAAGCATATAGCAGGGCAGTTTCATCTAGCATGTCCAATTGGCTGATGTTTTTGATTTGGGGTGTTTTCTTGGATTGAGACCTTCATAATACTTAAAAAAAATATAATGCCAAAATTAGAAAATGACCTCAGATTGACTGCATTCAGGGGAGAAATGAAAGGTTACTGCTTTTCAATTAAATATTTTATTTGTTAGCACTAAATACAATACATGTCATTTGTTATAATTGGTTGTTGACGAGGCGGCTACTCCATGGGAGGTTGAGAATATTTATTCTTTTGCTGTTTACATTTGTAGAGTTATGTGACAGGATTAAAGTTTGTCATTGCCTGTTTTAAAGATTTGCCATTGCTTTCTATTTGCCATGATGCTTTCTGCAGCATAGGAGGCAAAGATAGGAAAAACCTCAAGCCACAATTAAGAATGGAAATGGGAAATGCAGTGATTTTAAAAAGTTGCCATTTAAAGGCAATCCATATGTTAGCAAATGCTTTCCAAATGATGGAGCTCCGACCCCCTGAGTTGTACAAGGGAGGGGGCTTGAATGGGGCTACAGATTGCATCTCTGATCTGTGGATTTTCCTGCGCTCCAGCTCTGTCTGCGGTGTGGCATGACCCTTGTGCCAGGGGTCGGCGCACTCACCCTGGGGGAGTAAGGATGGAAGAATGGCAGTTCCCCCTCCCTCCCCCAGACCCAGTGTGTGGGGTCTTCGCTCTGAACTGCTAATTGAACTCATTTACAGTTCCAACATTGCAGCCCCCACAGCCAAAAATCAGCTTGCTATCGCTCTGGCACCCCTTGAGACCACACATAAGCAAGCAGCATCTCAGACTTTTGTGTGTATGTCAGAAAAGGAGGCACAATAGAAAGGATTAAGCCATGAAAAAGATGCAATAAACACCTTAAGGAAACAGAAGAACCTGAAGAGGAGAGTGAAACAAGAAGTATGGGTTAAGTGGCTGAATTCAGGAAACAGAGTTTTTACAATCCACTACAAAAAGTGATTAATGCTAAAAGCTAGAGCTGATCCAGCTCTAGTCATAGCAGACAGTTGTGTGGACCAACTAATAGCATAGTATGGGGGAGCACACCCAGATCAACAGACACATTCGTTCAGCTTAGTGCGTTCTGAGAACTGTGAAAAACAGGAGTGCTTTATGAACAAGGATGGAAGTTCGACCTGACAGGCTCAACTTCACTTCATTTCTTAAATTGCAGTAGAGCAGACTGTCCATCAAAATTAAAGTTGAAGGACTGACATTTGAGATATCAAGATAACATGAACCAATCTTTCTTACCCTTTGAGAATGAAATACAATTGAGTCAATCAATAGGGCATAAGGAATAAATGTTTTCTGTGGCCTTTCAGGTACACCTCAAGACACTGATTGCAACCTGAAAAGGGTTTGTGTTCCACATCAACTCCATGTTCCCACATGATATCAGGTATTGATAGCATCTTCACAATGCTATCAGTGCTGCTGAAGAACTACTGCACCAGAGCTTTGAAAGCACTTTAACTAAAGTGCCCCTTTTCTTTTGATTTTGACCAAAATTGAACTTGATGTAAGCTGGATTTTGTCTGCTGGAGTAATACTGGGGATATGGAGGCCTTGGCCCATATCCAAAAGAATATATTGGATAAGGGAGATGCAAGCAATTACACCCTCCAGGTTCCCATCCCTGGAACATGGGGAAAATCACATGAAATATGACTTCCGAAATGAGTGAAAAGTATTTTCATGTTTTACTGAGAAACCAGGTTTTATGTACAATATGCCCAGGTATCCACTGGGGATACATTCCTAGACTTCAAGTGAAAATGAAAAACTGTGACTAAAAGTGAACCTTATTGAAATGAAGGATATTTGACATAAAATATCATAGAGATAAGCTGCAGGACCTAGTAAATGTGTAAAAAGGCCATATTTTGTTGGATCTGGATAAACCACAGATATATGTTATACTGTACTAAAAAATACCAGAAACTATAGAAAATGCAGTTTGGTATCTTGTACAGTCTACAGAATGAAGAGTTGGCCTTTCTTGTATATGATGTACACTTATCAAACACTGGAACCCAAGCATCTAATGAATATTGTCCCTTTAATGAGAGGAGCTTGCTTGAAGGGTCTTCAGTGGTTGTACAAAGCATCTTGCTTTCTTGGTAATATTTGTTTTAATTGGTTGGGGACAATTATAAAAGGTGCCATTCTCTTGTGTCTACTCTCTACAATGGGTATAGCATATATGTTTTAAGATTATAAATTATTATGCCATATTGAAAATTAAATATTTTCTTGATTAAGAGTGAGATTTTTCCTGGCACAGATTCCAAAATGGCCAACTTTTTTGGCGGCCTAGCTCTTGGGAAACTATTTATATCCAAATACATTTATTACAAAATGTGTGGTTTCTGTTTTTATTCCCCTACCTCTTCACAGATAACAAAAAGTGGGCAGCAGTTTGGAGCTGTCTCTTTGGTGTAGAGAACCAACATACACAAAAAAGCAAAGACTTCCATATTTTATATCTCATAAATATGTCTGATGGTACAAAGGTCTACCATAGTGCATGGTTTGAATCTTGAATTAGCACTCCAGTGGCACAGTGATCAAATTGCTGTGAACGTTGGCAAGTTGCACTCTTTCATCCTCCAAGGAAAGCAATGGCAAAAGTCTGAATAAATCTCACCAAGAAATCTCTTTGAGGAGGTTTCCATGAGTTGGGGGTTGCCTCACACGTTGTGGTAACAACATGCAACTACATATATTATAAGTGAAGAATGTTATATCATTGAAGCAATAACGCATGTTTACTCTTGTTATGAAAACAAATACTGCATGTATGACTTTCTTTTTCTCAAATTTACATTTATTCTCAAGCTGTCCTGGAGGGAAGAAAAAACCTCATTTCATTTTCAGAGTTATCAGTACTTTGAAATTTTACATATCCTAGTAGTTCTGAAAATGAATTGAGAGGGTTTAAACCATTTTTTCAACATGACTATTTTATGGGCCTGATCCATTTCACCATGACTTATGGAAAAGTCACACTTTTCTGCCATTTCAAGAGAATTCTGTTTTTGCCCCTCTCCTTCTCAACAGGGAAATGTACAAACAGGTAAGGAGCCATTGATTGGGGTGAATGGACATTCTACATCCATATCTCACATCCCTATTCTGCCTTCCCTCCTGATGCAATATATAGGTTTGACATTCTGAAGATCACAAGTAAGACAAAGAACTTGATGGAGACACAGGATATAAATGTCCTATTGTGTTTACTGCTCAGACATTCTGGAATGGATATGTTGTAACTAATCAACTTAGGTCAGATTTGCTCCTGGTCCTCTGAAGATCTGACCATGAACCCAACCTTTTTTTACTATTGAACCTCAAAGCCCTAAAGTTGGGGAACAAAACCAAGCGCATAATACTAACTATTTTGAGTCCTCTTTGGGGACATAAATCAGAGTATAAATAAATATGATGATGATGATGATTCTTTACATCCCATATTGGGAGAAAGGTGGGATATAAATTGAATAAATAATAGGAAAAAAACTTGAATCAGTAATAATATACATTAGTTTTTACAATGTTTCAAATTTTCTATATCTGAGTTTGCAAGATTTTAAAAATAAAAATCATGTTAGTAAAGTAAAATTATGATATTAGTAGAATCAAATTATGAATGGTGTGTGTGTGTGTCCCAAAAAGGCTAGTTTTTGCAAAACCAAGCCGTTTTCTTATTTCAAAAGGTTAATTTTCTTAATCTGGAAATACCACACATGAAAGTATAAAATTGCTTGAAATCAAAAATTGAAGAACAAGATTTGAAAATACACTGGACATTCATTATTATAGAATCACAAAGTAGCTATTTTTATCCTTTCCAAAGTAGCTATTTTGAGGAATTTTGAACTGTGATTGTTTTTTTTTTTTAGCTAAACGTGTCCCCTCCAATTGGAAGCAGATGCAGCATTTTCATTTAAATAGCAAAAAGGCATATTCCTCTATTACTCTGTATAGGGATCCAGTTAATTTTTTTTTATTCCGAAATAATTGGCTGGTGGAACCCAGACTTGGAGCTGGACCAAAACGATTCCAGTTTTTAATCTTATATTGCATTGTGTTACATTTTCTCTTTGGCACACTTGGTTTTTTCAAATGGCTGTCAGTTTGGAATAATATGCCTAAGTTAATAGCATGTGCATGGCTATAATTGGATTTGAGGCAGTGTCAGTTAAAAATATAACACAAAGTGCTTGTGCAGACGTGGATTCTTTGAAATGCATTCATGTTCTCAAAGTCCAGGTACTGAACGTGTCCTGTTAATTCTGGCACTTCTTTTGCATGGAATTACATGCCATTTTCAACAGAACTCTCTCTTGGAGACTTACTCTGTATCTGTCAAAATATTAGCATTTAGCTGAAGTGAGAATAAAAAGTAAAGAGATTTGAAAGAAAAGGTATGAAAAATAAGCATGTTTTAAGCATAGCCATATTTCATGAAACAATCATCATCACTCTGTGGGTCAGTTCCATTTCAGGAGTATAGTCAGTTCTCCGCATTTGCTAGTTTGACTTTTGCATAGTTAATTATTCACATATTTTACTAATCTATTTTCTCTAAAATCTCAACTTTAATTAGAAGTTGATCATAGAATCATTCTGGAGGACCAAGAGCTTCCTAGAGAGAAAAAGTTAAAATATAAATAAAACAATATAAAACCACAATAGGAACAATAAAAACCAACATCATTATCATTAGCGTCTCCTAGTTAAAAACATTGTCCAAATCCCATTGTCAAGTGATTCCAGTTCCTATGTCAGTTACTCTGCATTTGTAAACACTTGCTCATATAACCATGTCTTAACTTGTTTCTGAAACATTAAGAGTGAGGGAGCTAATCTAATCTCCTTAGGGAGGGTGTTCCATAGCCGAGGGGCCACCACAGAGAGGGCCCTGTCTCTCGTCCCCACCAAACGTACTTGTGATGAAGGCGGGATCGAGAGCAGGGCCTCCCTGGACGATCTCAAAGGGGAGATGCGTTCGGACAGGTAAATTGGGCCAGAACCATTTAGGGCTTTATAGGCTAAAGCCAGCACTTTGAATTGTGCCCAGTAGCAGACTGGCAGCCAGTGGAGCTGGTGCAGCAGAGGAGTTGTATGCTCCCTGAGCGCTGCTCCTATTAGCAATCTGGCTGCCCGCCATTGGACCATTTGAAGCTTCCAGATAGTCTTTAAAGGCAACCCCACATAGAGTGCGTTGCAGTAGTCTATATAGGATGTAACCAGAGCATGGACTACCGTGGCCAAGTCAGACTTCCCAAGGTACGGGCGCAGCTGGCACACAAGTTTTAGCTATGCGAATGCTCCCCTGGTCACTGCCGAAAATTGGGGTTCCAAGCTCAGTGATGAGTCCAGGATTACACCCAAGCTGCGAACCTTCATCTTCAGGGGGAGTGTAACCCCATCCAACACAGGTTGTAACCCTATGACCTGTTTGGCCTTACAACTGACCAGGAGTACCTCTGTCTTGCCTGGATTCAGTTTCAATTTGTTCACCCTCATCCAGATCATCACAGCGGCCAAGCACCGGTTCAGAACCTGAACAGCTTCCTTAGTAGAAGGTGGGAAGGAGTGATAGAATTGGACGTCATCTGCGTACAGATGACACTGCACCCCGAAACTCCAGATTATCTCCCCCAGCGGCTTCTTGTATATGGGGACATAGGGGACACTAAGTTCTTGTGGGTCTTTTCGGGCTTTATGGCCATGTTCTAGAGGCATTTCTCCTGACATTTCACCTGCATCTATGGCAAGCATCCTCAGAGGTGAGGTCTGTTTGGTAACTGGGAAAAGGGTTATATATCTGTGGAATGACCAGGGTGAGACAAAGGACTTTTGTCAGTTGGGCTAGGTGTGAATATTTCAACTGACCACCTTGATTAGCATACAATGGGCTGACTGTGCCTGGAGCAAACTCTTCTTGAAAGGTAATTAGATGTCTCTGCTTGTTTCCTCTCTGCTGTTTTTGCTGTTGCAGTTTTATAATTTTTTTAATACTGGTAGCCAGATCTTGTTCATTTTCATGGTTTCCTCCTTTCTGTTGAAATTGTCCATGAAACCATGAAAATGAGGAAACCATGAAAATGAACAAGATCTGGCTACCAGTATTAAAAAATTAAAAAATTGCAACAGCAAAAACAGCAGAGAGGAAACAGGCAGGGATCAAAGGGACTTTGTCCTCAAAGAACCGAGCAAATGCTTCACAGTGAGCCGCCGAGTTGTCAGGGTTCCCATCCATAACGGTGGAATTTAACAGACCTCTGACAACTGGGTATGGCCAGTTACTAGTTGGGACAGCCTCATGGTTGACATGGAAGACATGAAGTCCTGAGTCGCTCCCGATAAGGTGGCCTCGACGTGGATGTTGAAATCCCCAGCACAATGAGCCGCTGGGACTCCAATGCCAGGCTCGAGACCACCCCGACTAGCTCAGGTAGGGAGACTATAGTGCAGCAGAGTGGACAGTACACTAACAAAATCCCTATTCTGTCCCGGTCACCTAACCTCAGGTGGACACATTCAAAATTGGTTGACTGCGGGATGGGGTTCCTGGTCAGGGACATGGAATCCCTATAGATCACTGCAACCCCTCCTCCCTGCCCTTCAGATCCCGGCTGGTGCTGCACGGAGAAACCTGGTGGGCAAAGCTGGGTCAGATTTACACCTCCAGTCTCACCCAACCAGGTCTTCGTTATGCACGACAGATCTGCCCACTCATCCAGAATTAAATCCTGGATGAAAGCTGGTTTTCTGCTGACGAAAGCTGGTTTTCCGCTGGCAGATCTGGCGTTCAACAGCACCACCTTTAATCTAGAGGGACTGTCATCCTGGGTACTCTAATTTATCGTGTCAGGAGACCGATTTGGGACTACTAATATTGATTAATGTTCCCTAGGCTGAATTAATGGTCTTCCTTTCCCATATTTCCCCCTCCCCTTTATTACTTTTATGGGGGGCCCTCGACCACTGGAACCCCCCCCCCCAACCTTATTACACTCCAGTTTCATATCTTCAACCCATGGCTCAATGACAGTTGATTGAACTGATGGTATTTTATCCTGTGATAATCCTCCCCTCCATTCGCTTCCCACCCTAGCCCTGTCAATTCTGGACCTTTCCAGCCTGCTCCCACTCTCACCCCCCTTATCAAGCACAAGTATAATTACTATATACAGGAAGTTATTTGTCCAGCCTGCATAGAGTTAAAACCATTAAACCTAGTCCTACCCTCTGGGGCTATAGAGGGGAAACCTGCACCTTCCTCTCTGAACCTGTCTTAGTCTTTTTGCCAGGCCCAAGTTCTCCAACCTTTCCTCGTATGCTTTTTTCCTCCATATCTCTTATCCTTGTTGCCTTCTCTGAACCAGTTCCAGTTCCAACTTGTCTCTTTCCTTCTTAAATCGAGATGCCCAGAACACAATATTCCAGATGAGGTCTGACTAATGCAGAATATATGGGACCATAAAAATGTAATCTGCATTGAAACAAACAAAGCATTGAACTATTCTGTGAGCTAGGAAGATAAACACAGCCATGGTGTTTCTTCACAAATTTTTGTGAAAGTCTGTGTGATCTAATGTGCTTTGCTTTTATGAATTCTGTCCTATTCTTCCACCTTACATGAGAGTGCTAAGGTGCTCTTGTTGAACTCTTGAGAATGATGGGTAGACTGAATTATCTCAATCTATTCATATTTTGTTGTGAAGTGCTTACATTAACCCAAGTGTCACCCATTTTATTTCCACTGTAGATGCATTGTTTACTCTTTTTGTCAGGAAGAGATGAAAATTAAGAGCAATGTTTACCTGTTAGAATTGCAAGCAGCGTAGCCTAGACTGCATGTATGCACATGAGTATTGTTCAACAGGTCATCGTTGTTTGTTCCTCTAAGATCAACTGGACTTAATGACCTAGTAGTATTTGGCCACATTGCAGGCAAATTTATACTGCATATTCTGTTCTATGGCAGGAAAACATGGTAAACAGATAATCTACAAATGTTGTGTAAGTATATTGCAGACCTTTAGAAATTACTTTTTGGACTGCTTTTCCCAGACCATACATTCATCCTGACCATTAGTGGGATTCTGCAAGTCCTACGCCAAACATTATCTTTTAAAAGACTTGGCCACAAGAAGGGCCCTATGCTAGCCAGGTGATTTTGACAAGTATCTCAGTATCAGCTGCTCTGACAGTGGCTTTCTAGATCCCTACCAGAAGTCTTAAGCATTGGCTTCTATATTATTGCAGAGATTAGACTTTAGGACATCTTCTGACCCATGAACCTCTAACTGTTGGCAATTTCTATGAGAAAAAATCCAGATTGCCATCAGATGACTACTGATTGCTTTGTTGCTGTGTGTTTATAGAATGCAAACAACCAACTGATCTAATCATTTGAACTCAAATCAGTTTGAAAAACAAATGTAATTAACCACCTTTGAATCAGTAGAAACCCTGTTCTGGAATGTCCATAAATGCAATTCTCCTAGGACTGTTAATAGCACTGAAGAGTGATGGTGAAACCCATTGATTTTTCCTTGTTCTTTAAACAGGGGCAAGCAAACCATTTGAAACAATAATAGGTTTGGGGCTAGAACTCATGTAAGTCACAACAAGCATGAGCAGTGGTTGAATTTGATGGAAGTTGTGATGCAGGACCCGTTCTAAAGTAGTGTAGTACAGCCACAGATTACAATGCCCAGGGCTCTCTGTGGTTAGCTAGTCTCCACATCACTCTCTCCGACATTGCCTCACTCCACCCTGACCATGTGGGGAGGTGTGAATGGTGCAGCCTCTGAAGAGGCAAGTGGATGGGCAATGACAGAATGGAGTCCAATTCCATGTGAGCAGCTGAGCAAGCATGGAGCAGATGTTCTTGCTCCATGGCTGTGAGTGGGGTCTTTGTGACCTGGTGACTTGGAGAAGAGCAGTTCTGCCTCCCTCTCTTTACCTATGGTAGCTCCTCTATTTCCTTCTCCTGTCCACTGATATCCTCCAGTTCTCTGCAACACATCAACACAGCTGTGTCATAAAGAGGGTTGGCATCATCCACAGTTCACACCCCACAAACCACTCTATTGATGTTACTGGCTTAAATAATATTTATATTTTAAATAATGAATGCATAATTCTAAATGTCAAGAAGTTATAGATGTCAAAATAAAATAAAATGGGGAAAATGTGTGTGTGCATGTGTGTGGGGGGGGGGGAAGGTTCAATGTGAGACATGTACTAAACACTAAATGTGTTAAAGGTTAAGATATGGATATTTCTTAGAATAGGATTTTTTTGTTCAAATAAGGACTTTCTAAACTACATACCAGTACTACATTGATGTTCTGTACCATTAAGCAATTTCTTACCCTAAAGTAAACTATCAAGGGGTTTCCTGAGAATAAAATTGTGTGAGATGCAAGGTCAACCAGTGGGATTTAATGACTGAGTGGGGATTCAAACTGTGGTCTCCATAATGGTAATCCAACAATTAAAACTACTACGTCAATATTGGATACCAATGAAATTTTTGCACCTGCATGTGCTATATTCAAAACTTAGAGGGATTCTTGGGCAAGATCACTTTACTGAACATTTACTCTCAGAAAATGACTCCGCTTTATTGCTGCTACTTCTCTTCTTCCTCACCATTGTTGCTGTGTGCTTGCTTTCTATGGAGACTTACAGTGAGCAGGTTAGCAGTGGCATCTGTTGCTTCTCTTTCACAATAGTTCAGGCCAGAACAAGGGACAGTGTACAAACAGATATCAGTAGTAAAGAGACAAAGTCTAGTGGACTTTTCATTGATAACCAGCTGGGTTGTGGGCCCATGGCTGTTGACTCACTGTTCCAACTGTTGACATCGGCCTTCGTTGAGACACTTTTCTTGGAGAAGACTTAAGAGATGGGACAATCAGTATAAACACTCCAACCAAAATGGATTTCCCCATTTCCACTTTCAAAGGAAAAGTTAGCATGAAATATCCCTCCCATTAAATATTATCACCAAAATGTTAATACCAGTTAGACAAAGCCCATTGAATCACTAGAACTTCACACCCTTGTACTCATGTTGAGGAAAGTTATCAATGAGGAAAAAGACACATGTGAGACACTGCAGCAGTTTGCTTTTGCCAAAAACAAAATTCTGAGCCTCCTCTTGCCCTCTCCCCCTGTTGATTTAATTGAGGGCAAACTAAGTTGAACTTTGAACTGAAGTAAGCTTAGCACAAAGGGATGAAGTGGAAGGAGCAGAGAGAAACTGGGACAATTTAAAAGTGGGACAATTTAAAAGTGGGGCATCAGTAATTGAGACTATTCCTGCCAAGTTCAGAAAGGATATGGAACATACATAAGTGTTAACTACTCATTTCCCATTGAATCAATGTGTCCACCAGGGGTGGGCAAAGATTCAGAGTTCCATTTCGTAATTTGGAGATTCAGATGATTCATAAATACAAATTTCCAAATTACTAATCAGAAGGACCCCTCCAAAGCATTTACGAATTAAAACACAAGCCTCCAAAACTTTTGGAAGGATTCATAAATATTTGTTCTTTCTGAGCTTTTTTTCCTGATGTAACAATCACCTGTAATTGCCTGGGTTGAGAGGATGCAGGGAGCTGCAAGCTATTTTTTTCCTTGTCAGGCAATCAGAAGAAGATAGTCAAATCACACAGCTATCTGCAAAGCTGGTCCATTCTGTTTCTGCATGTTTCTTAAAACTTAAACTTATAGTGGCTTTTTGAGAATTCTGATCCCCTCCAAATCTTTGTAAATCAAAGTGGGGACATCTGAATCTCTGAAATGAATTACTAATTGGGTTTCTGCCATTTTTCACACCTGTAGTGTCCACTCTGGTTTGGACTAACAATTGGATTTGGGCTTGTGGGAGGTTATGTCTTCCTCCCTCCCTCCCTCCTTCACTCATTCCTTCCCTCCCTCCTTAAAAAGAATTCAAGGTTTGATTTTAACAAAGTCAAACAGAAAAAAGTTCAGTAGGTTAATATGAAGAGAAACAGCATTTCATTATTTAATATCCTTCTGCAAAAGGAAGGTTAGCTTTCAGTGCAAAGTACACTCTTAGCTTCAATGTCCTCATGGAATTGTCAGCATAAGTAGCGATACCACTTCATGTAATTAAACGTAATGCCTTTATGTATTTTCTTTGCCAACAAGATACCTAAAGTGTTAGAAATGGACCTCTTGTTTCCCTCAAACTTTTAACAGCCTGTGAAATCCTGAATTTCTTTTTTTGTGCTACTGCTACTCAGTAAATAATGATCAAAGTTGTGAGATATTTTTGGCCTGGGTCAAGAGCACTTCAAGAAAAAAAACTGCTAATGGAAGGAAATATAAGTATACTGTCAAATGTCAATGACTGCCGAGTAACTGTTGCATATATATTTTCTAAGGCTCTGTTGGGAAAAGCTAATGTAATGTCATGCTCAAAGCAAAAAATCTCACATATTTGGTTTACTACTAGCAATTTCAAAGAACTTTTTTAGAGCAAAGGCTCAGTGACCACCATTGGTATTCATTATATGGTAAAGAGGAAAAATGAACTAGTACATGTAACTATTAGAGGTGTGTATTTTTGTTTGTTTTGTAATTTGGATGAAATTCATTAAATTTTGTACATATGAGGTGATAGCTGATATGTGGGCATAGTTTGCACCAAAATTTTAAGAATTGAAACTTACCCCATACGTTTTGTTTTAGTTTTGTAAATCTCAGAAGGCTCCCAAAGTCAGTGCAAAGAAGCAAAGCAAAGCCAAAAAGGCTGCCTTAGTGCCTTGCCTTTTCTCTAAATTAATGGAGTCTCAGCATTAGGAATGGGAGGGGGGAAGAGAGCAGTGTTTGCTGGGAAGAGCACAGAACTCTGGGAAATGTAGTTTGGGAAGAGAGGGGCTCCATGCCAGAGAATTCAAAAGGCCCTGTCTGAACTACATTTCCCAAAATGCATCAGCACCAGAAAGCACCAATCAGGGTAGCAAAGAGAGATTTTTCCCTTCCTAACAGCAGCCAGCAAGAGTTCCAATGAATGGTTGAATCTGCAAAGAGGAGAATTGATGGGTACTTCTAGTAAGTAAATCTCTGTACTGGGCGGGGAAGAAATTCCTAAATGGTTGGCCCGCATACTATAGGGGAAGCATATTAATTAGTTTAGATACTGGCTGGCCATCTGTCAGTAGAGTTTTGATAGTGCCCTTCTGCCTGGAGGAAGGGGGTTGGACTAGATGACCCGTGGATGGGTCTCCTCCAACTCTAGGATTCTATGAAAATGTAGAATTGGTTAATATTTGTTTGTATTGGTTAATATGATAGACATTCAATGAGATAACTGTTGTGGCTTTCTAAAAAATGTTTTTGCCAAAACTTTTTTAAAAATCCCTAAAATCACTAGATGTATGAATATTTATGAAAGTCTGAGGGGTAAATGATCCCCTGTTATTGCCTGTCATTTTATAGAAAATTCAAGGAGATAGCTATTGTAGTTTTTTTAAAATGTTGTTTATAAAAACTTTGAAAATTCCCCATAACTCCATGAATAAGTGAAACATTCTGAAATTTGGTGAGCTCACAGTGGTGTGTTCTACCACTGTAGTAAGTTTCTCCTCAATAGCTTTAAAAATGAGGGAGAAAGCTTCCCAGAAATTTCCTCAATTATAGTAATATATGTGAAATTTCTTTAATGAAATAGTAACAAACTTTCATTACTCTCATTATAGTAATGAATTTTTCACTAACTATACTTTAGAAACACTTTAGAAACTTAATGCCAGTGCCCCCCAGTTTTGTAATAACTTTTGACCCATTTTAATGGATCGCACATCTCTAGTAACTATGCATGTTAATTAGTTTTCTGTATATCATTACATTATACTAATGTTTTGATAGAGTTCTTAGTTCAACCTTTAGTTCAACCTTTAAAAAACCATTATAATCTTACGCATGGAGAAAGGCAGGATATATTCCCAGGAATTGAAAATTTGATGAGATGGCTAAGTCACATACTTCAAATTTATTTATCAATTAGGACTCTCTGGCCTACATCTCTGTTTCTTACTATCGACTTTCACTTTTTTAAAAAAGAAATCTGTTATTGGTATTAATACTCTTAATCATGCTCTTAATATCTTTTTGACATCTATGTAAGATCTAAGGATGCAATTATTTACTAAGTTTCTTCTTGAAGGTAGGAATGAGTATTTTCAGCAATTCTCTTCCTTCTGCAAGAAACTTTTTGAAAACCTAGCATATAGTACTGGGATCCTCACTAAACTCTTACATTCTGTGGATAAAGAGATGGCATAAATTTAAATGATGAGTACAAAATATATGGTCATAATTTTTTTACTTATTTGGACACTATGACTTACTAGAAGAATGTAGATGACATGATAAACCATATGTCATCACAACTATTTTGAATTTTCAATTCTGAATTGTTCAAAGGCCCAGAATTTTGTGTTGTGTGTAGTGGAACTCTGTTCACTCTTTCTTAGCATTACAGGTAATGAAAAGGAAGAGTCTTATTGATCCCCCATCACCTCCCCAGAGATCAGGGTGGTTTCTTAAAGTAATTGTATTTTTCAATGTTAAGTTGTGTCTGCCTGCCTCCATAAATTTTAAACCATTTTTAATCACTTGAAGGCTGATAAACATCAAACACTGTTAATTTCCAACAAATTATCTAATCCAGATGGTTGAACAATCTGGATAAACACTAGACCCAATAGGATCATAAAATAAATAAGCATGAAACGGTTTAAGATTTCAGCTCTCAGCTCACCTAACCTAGGACCTCTGCAAGCTTCCCATCTTTCCAAACAGGAAAATGTAAATATGGTAATATGTAGCACGTGTTTGCAACAGGATCAACTTTCTGCTAGTTTGCATGGCAAAAGCCCACACACGTAACTGCCTCAAGGGAGATAAACTTCATTTAGACTAATATGTTAATCATGAACCAGGCCTAGTCTCATTTTCCTGTTCTCTAAGCAATACTCAAAGATTATGAATAAACAACAGGATATATGGTTGTGATTCAGTAGAATTTGTTAGATTGTTTCTACATTGTGAGCAATATGACAATAAGTGCCAAAATTAGAAAATAAGAAAGGGGTAAAGTAAAATCTAAAACAAAACCATGCAATTGAGAAGTAACATTACAATTTATGCAAGATTAATTTTTTAACTTCTAATTTATTTTGAATTATAACTCCAAATGTCTGCTTATAGATAAGATGGATGTATTTGCAGAATCAGAAAAGCATACCAGATATTATCATTACTACTAAGTGGAGAGATTTTGTTTTATTTATGCACAACAGCCAAAATAAGATGACTATTCTTTTGTGCCCAGACTTCTTTATTTCTTTAAGTAAACATGCATGAGAAGAAGTCACATCAAGCTAACTCATGGTCTGTGGTTGGTACTTGAATTCATGACATTTTTATACATTGCACCCTGATTGTTGTCCTTTAAGGATCTGTATCCTTTCATCTGAAAATGTAACAAGGCAGTTGTTTTGAACAGCTAATGTTTTTAGATAGCCAAGTAACATCTTTAAAATGCAATTTTATGCAGACCCATACCATATTACCATGAACCAAAAGGCTAACCAGAAGGAAATCATCATATTAATGTTTTCAAATAATAAAAATTATTTTGAGTGACTTCTGGATGCCTTTTGTTGACTTGGAAAAAAGTAAGAAACAGTTTTGTCCTGAAGAAATAATTGTGTGTACTTTCATACAGTGCATGATGATTCAGGAAAAAAACTGTATCGAGGTCACACAAAAAACAGGATTGCAGCCTGAAATGATGTAAGAGGCCGGAGTAGAAAGGATTTGAGAAATATATATTAGTGATTTTATGGAAAGATAAAAATAAAATATTTTCATGAACATTTCTGTACTTTGCCTTTTTGGGAAAAATGTATTATTGCTGTAAAACTTAATTGGTTAATTTATAAAATTAAACATACAAAAACATTTCTTTTCTCCTTTAGAATTCCCATTTCAAAATGTGAGACTGGGGAGGATAGATTACATAGATAGCTTGATAGATAAATAGCAATAGCAACATTTGCTCAGCACTCGTTTCCTGGACAAGAAAAAATACATTTAACTAGAAAAACATATATATTGAGTTATATATCTTATTTTATCCTGCCTGCCTCCTGATATAAGGACTCAGCAAACATGGCACAATGCAATTAAAAACAGAGCAAATGTATTGAAATGTGAATATAAAATTTTAAAAAATTCAATCTTTTGTGTAATGGAGCATAAATATATAAAAGTACAATTAAAACTTCATTTAAAAACTACACAAACACTTACCTCCCACCCCGCAAATCCGATTTACATCAATCCCACCAGCCTAATTTTATAGCAATGAAGGGTTTATACTGAAGGAATTCCAGGAACACACACACACACACAAACATTACTTTGTCTAGAAATGCTTTTCCATGTGGGAAGCAGCAACAGGAACCAGCCATTGGCAAGTTTTGCACTTGTTAAAATACTATTTTAAATAAGGGTCTTTCAGCTTTCCTTGCACTCAGAATGGCAGTTTTGGAGATGGTGTACCTTCAAATAGTTTCTGAACTATAGTCACCCTAGGGCAAACAAACTATCAAGGAGTTTTCTTGGCAAGATCTATTCAGCATGGGTTTGCCATTTTAACATGTTGCAGTAAGATATCTGCACCCCCAGTTCTTGCCATTTAAAATATATATCCAGAAAAATTTCTCTAATCTACCCTTTGGCAATTACCCTAACGATCATGGATTTTTTAAAGGCAATTAGTTAAGGAACATCTGTTATTCAAGTAGATGGAAGGAAATTTTTCCACCTTCATAGTACAACCCAGGACCATCCCATGAAATATTTTTTCACATCGTTAGGAACTTAATGGAATTTTCTGTGTTGAAAACTATCATGAGGAGTTAAGACACATTTGAAAAGAAGGCTATATCAATGGCTACTTGTCATGGTGTTGACTTTTAGCATCAAAGGCCAATATATCTCTGTCTTCTAATTCTCAAAACCACAAATGGGAAAGTGATGTTTCATTATAAGATTCCATAATTATCTATTTATTTGGCCAGGGTGAGAATAGGATGATGAGCTAAAGATTCTGCAGGGGTTTTCTTACATTCCTATGGTCATTCTTAGCTCATCCCCAAAATGCAAAGAGGTAGGATATTTTAGATATTTCTCTCCTTCACAGATTCAATGCACATACATTCTGATTAGTATTGGGATATAGGATGAAGTCTTAGGCACCAGGCCTCACCCCATAGTGCCTAGTTTGCCAGATAAACTTTATATATTTCATTTATATTTCTTAAAATAACCATATAGTTGTTTATTTTGTGAATATGCAGCATCTCATTTGGCTAAAATATCTTTTGAATAGGGACACAGACAGCAAAACAAACATCACAGTGGTGTTTATCCTTGTCTATGCTATCCAAAGCTCTGTGTGCGTGTGTGTTTGTGTGTGTGTATTTGGCTGGAGTTACTCTTAAAAATACACCTTTTCCGACTTACAAACAAATTCAACCTAAGAACAAACCTACATAGCATAACCAGTTCATAACTTGGAGACTGACTCTATCCAACTTCCAATCAGCAGGCCTTGACATAGGACGTCATCAGACGGGTGGTTTTTCCTGTCTTAGCGCGCTGTCAGCACACTTTATTTTTTCTTGGGATGCTGCAACTATTCACTCTTCAAATGCAACTGGCCACTTTTTAAATATTTTTTTAATTTAAAAATGAATGAATAAACAAACTAGTGTGTAGTCTGGACCTTAAAAATTATTAATTTTTTGGTGAAAGGACTGGATAAAAATCATACTTAGATGAAATTAAATTACTAATTGAAATTTTATTTCATCAACATGTAATTATTGAATGTTATATGTAGGTTACTGCCATTGAAATGTATATTACAAAAAATTAGTAATTGCTTTTCAAAAGTAACATGCATTTAACTTTGAATGTGATTTTCCTGCTTCTCGGCAGGGGGTTGGACTGGATGGCCCACAAAGTCTCTTCCAGTTCAATGATTCTATGATTCTATTATTCTAACTATATGCATTATAACATTGCAAATTATTGAGTTGTGTAAGTGAAAACATAAAAACAGTTTCAAGCCTTTAAAAAATCCACAATTTTGCTTAAACTTTGGCGTCTCTTCAAGTTCTGTGATTCTGTTATAATGATGCTGATTTGATAGGGTTGACAAAATGGGCTAAGATTCATGAACCCTTCCTAGTTTGAGGCTTTCTAATGTGTTGGCTACTAGCAATCCCTATCATCTGGAACTAGCACTGTTAATGCCCGTGCTGGCTGGCGATGGGCCTGTTGTAGTCCAACAGATCTGGAAGCCACAAGAATGAGGGAAACTGGCTTAGAGTTTGGGTAAATTTAATGCATTTGAATCAATGCTGTTGAAACATAGATGATGTAGTTTTATACAGTCTTTTCTGCTAATGCCTCACCAAATTACAGATGCCTGGATCCCATAACACTGAGCCAGCACAGTTAAAGTAGTGTCAAGCTGCAGTGTAGATTCACCCTTACACTTTTGTAGTAAATCAATAGAAAAAAATCCTGCATTTAGTGAAATAACTTTACATATACCATCTCATTTTTAGTGGGGGGCATATAGTCCCTTGAGCCAAAAATACAGAAGAGGAAACAACATTCTCCGAGCGAAGCATGTTGTCCATTTCCTTCTAGACAGGTCAGCAACACAAATGTTTTTGTTATCCCATAAACAGCCTCAATCCCTCTTTCAGCAATTCCTGGTGGTCTCCAACCATCAATAAGCATAAAAAACATTTTCCCCCAAATGTTTGCCTTAACCACTTTCTTTGCAGTGTGAAGAAATAAACCACCTTCCCCCTTCTATTGCCCTTTCCCTACCAAAAGAGTTTTTCCCTCCTTACAGACATACAATTGCAATTACAACTATTCTCATGTAACTTTCTTCCTCCTTCTCCCTCTTCGCCCCCCTCACCTTGTATAATCTTCATTTCCCTTCAACGTGTGCTATTTGGTTTGGGAATTATGTCTATTTACTCTGAGTGGAAGTTGTACAAAGGTTGTGTTTATGGGAGAAAATTATATCACTGACAAACGCTGATTGGCATGTGGACCTTGCGAGGCAAAAAAAACGGCAGAGGGTGTTTTCATCAACTTGGAATAACACGATGATTGTGTTTTGAGCAGAACTAAGTGTTCACATACCCTAGTGCTTTCGGATGGTTGTTTATATAAGGCACAGCTTCCCAGATCCAAAAAAGAATGAGACCGAACACTTAAAACAAGAAGCAGGAACAGCATTAACCATTATGCGTAGGCAGGATTTCCCCTTTGGAAGAAAAGCTAGCCTATAGGTTTTTTATATATAGAAACTATTACGGCCTTTGCATATCAGTGGGAGAGAAATGTGAAATGTGGCTTGAAAGAAATCTGCCATTGCCAAAGATGAGTCAGCAGATTTTATTAGAAATAGGAATTAGGTAGTCATCTTTAATGCGTCTCTAGAGATTATTTAAAAAATGGGGGGGGGGGGGAGCCTCATGAAAGTGGAATGGTCTTCCTAAAACAAAAGCTGGTGAGCATATAGAGTAATACGTATTTCTTTGATTTTAAGACCCACCCCCCCCCCCCCCCCTATAAACATCTCTAAAAAGAAGTGCATCTTAGAAGCATGGGTGCTTTTTAAGAGTTATTTTTTCTGTTCCCAATTCTGAAATTAGTGTGCATCTTGCAATCAGTGGATCAGTGGTTTATTAGACTCAATGAAATAAAATATTTTACTCCTGTCCAAAAGATTACCAGCACAATCTTGCAACTCTTAATTCTTAGACTTTGAGGCAGTTCTGAGAAAAAGAATTAAAAGTAAGCAATGTTATATTACAAACAAAACAGGTGCATCTAAATACAGAAGAATGACTGAATTTAAATCTTGAATACACACACACACACACACACACACACGCTTATACACACACACATCTATTTAAAAGGGAAATTTAATACAATGCTATTTTTAATTATTTTTATTAGGCAAAAAGAAAAAAATTAATAATAATATTTTTTTTCAAAAGATAAAAGGCTCTTGTGAGTTCAGAAAGGGAGAAAGAAAGAAAGAAAGAAAGAAAGAAAGAAAGAAAGAAAGAGAAAATATAAGGGGGATTAATTTTTTCATCAAGTTCTTTTCATCCAGGTATTTTGTCTGTTTTTGCTGTTTCCACTCTATTTCTTAGCGTATTTTACTTCATCTCTTTGTATTACTTCAAAGTTTTTTTTGTTCTTTTTAATATTATAGTATCATTTTCATTTTTTCTTGTTTTAAATAATCTTCAAATTAAATCCATTCAGTTGTTCTATTTGTCATGCCTTGGTATTTCTTCAAATATTATATTAAATTGTCCATGCTCATTATGTCAACCATTTGACATAATGAGCATGGACTATTTTTAATATGGGGATAACTAATTATCTTTAGAGACCTCTAGAATTGGCAGAACAACTTTGGGTGGTATTGGATATAAAGGGAACAGGAATTGTGAGGGATTTCTAGTTCTGTCAAATGTTTGATTTTTTAACATACGAACCAGAATCTATTCATTTCTTCCCACAGTGAAATAAACGGTTTCCATGTTTGGAATTTATTGTGCACTTCTTGCATTTAGTCTCTCCATTTTCATATTTGCCTCTTGTATCTTTCTGTTTACAAGAGATAAGTATGTTACTAGCAAACTTTGATTACACAATAAAAGCTGGTTTTCTTCTCTTGAATTTTATTTTATTTTAAACTGCTATTCTGGCAACCACCACCACGACTCTAACATGAAATGATCTTCTTTAAATTTACTCACTTTTTTGTATCTGTTACTAAGCTAGAAAAAGATTTTTTTAAAAAAAAAATATCATAAACTCAAGACTGCTTTTAAAAAATCAACAGTTTTATATTGTTTTAGATTTTGCTGTGCTGCTAATTCAGCCTGTGGTATATATGTGCTGTCTATATGTTATATTAAATTATATTTTAATAACGATCTGCCGTTTCCCCCTTTATCTTGTATAGTTTGAAAAATATTCCAACCTCCTCTAATAGAGGAGGATAGGAGGAATTTATTAATACACCACTTTCTGAATTGTTTTATAATTGGAAACATTTTTGCCAAGAAATGTCCATGCATAAAACTCTGCTCCAGTTCAAACTCCTGACTCCCTGTTATTTTTAACTCTCTAGTCAAATGCTTTTATTAGATTGAAAACTTTTGCTGTTCCTTTTTTTTTCTTCCCCTTTGCTTTTTTAAAATCTCAAGCAGTGTAATGTTCGACAATTATAAAACTGTCCCAGTGATTCCAAAGTCTGGCAAAATAATATACTTTTTGAGGGGAGGAGGTATGTCTGTGTATGTTGTCAATTAGTTTTGCTGTAAATACAGACCTCCATCCATCATCGGTCTCTGGGTGGCTATAACAGATCTAATTTGTTTCAGATGCCCTGTGCTTTTTGAGCTGTTCACCAACTCCACTGACCTGCTGAGAAGACCAAAAGCTACAGAAGAATGACTGACAAGGGAAACAAAGAAGGGGAGGAGAGAGAAAAGACCTATCTGCCTAGTCTGGACCTGCGGCACGTAAGTGAGAAATAAAGGCCATTGCCGAGAGCCTTCCTCTCCTACCTCTCTCCTTTTCAGAAGCTTTCTTCTTCAGAAAAGATTTGAAAGGTGTAAGGCTCCCATTAGGGGAGGCTGTGACATGGTAATGGAAAACTCTCCTTCTCCGACCCATTCTCCCACCTCCCTTCCCATGCTTTTACAAGCCTTACTTAAAACCTCCAGTTCCCTTGGAATTTTATGAATGCCTAAGAGCAGCCAAAATAAACTCATAAAGGAAAAATGTTGGGGGGGGGGGGGAGAGAGAAAAAGGGGTCACAGACCTGTACAGCAAGTGCTAAGCGGGTACTGTTTGAATGAAGAAAGGTGGCAGACAATGCAGAGAAACGTCCAGGGCCACAATGCAAGCAGCAACCAGAAGGAGAATTGGTATGCACTAAAGTGATCTCCCTGCACTGCCACATAAACATTGACCCACCCCCAGCTTTGCAACTTTGGTAATGAAGCTTTACCACAGACTTGAATGGAGGCCACACTTGCTTTCCAGTTTTTCCAGAACAAGAAGTAGATTAAAGATTACAGACACAGAAACAGAACTTGTATAGAGCTATGGATATCACAGTCCGACAAAAAAAAAGGTCTTTTCTTGGTGGCTTGGTTTTGAGGCCTGTTTTTGGGGTTATTTTCTAATTCAGAAAATTGCACTACATAGACTACATCTGCTCTAGTTTCTTAGATATGGTTATAATAGTTTCCTATGGATGATTGGATGACAAATCATATGTGACATATGTTGTTTATTCGTTCAGTCGCTTCCGACTCTTCGTGACCTCATGTGACATATGATGTATCTCAAAACCTAGAATGGATATGGAAACTGCTTGTCATTTTTGGAATGACAATTTTTGAAACGGAGCAAACATTTGAGGCAACAAAATGTGTGTTGCCATTTCTTTGAATTTGCTAGAAGTGGGATATGTCAAATCCACCTCTTTCAGATTTGGTCCATACTGGGTTTGATACATAGAAGAGTCTTAGCTGATTCTTGAATTTGAGAAAAATTTTTAAAAAATCTACTACATTACTAAAGTACATACAACCCTACCCCCACCCCACACTATTTTTAATCCAGAATCAGCAAAAGCAAATATGAGCAGGCTACAGTACTCTGCTGGTTTTTTAAAATGTCCGATGCAGTTGGAAGGCAATGTGGTTGCATCCTCCTGTCAGTCTAAACTAGGAAAGCCAGCAGTGAAAGATTATGAGAGTTTCAAACCACAAACTATAGGCAGCCTGTCCTCGCTATACATGTATGTGCACACTTTCAGGTTGCCTAACGACTTACTACAACCTTATTAATTTCAGTGTTTTATTAGGCAAGGAATATTCAGTTTCTTCTCCTGGAATGTATTCATTGCTGGTCTCCTATCCAGGTACTAACAAAGGTTGACACTGCTTGTCTCCCAAGATCAAATGTGATCTGATGCCTTTAATATATGCCATCAATCCCAGAATTACTTTTGTATGTTAAACAGGCCTACCACAGACTGGATCTACATGCCCAATATTCCAGAATCCCATCCCAGATTATCTGCTTGGAAATTGATTATATGACTCTACACTGCCAGATAATCTGGGAAAAGCAGATAATCTGGAATCAGATCTTGTGATAGAGTGCAGTGTAGATCCAGCCACAGATTAATGTGTAGCCTTGCTAATGATGTAAAGAAGTAACAAATTTTCTGGACTGAAGAGAGAAGAATCATACCCAGTTCCCTCCCAATGATAGGAAAAAGTGGGGAATATCAGCACTGGGGTGGGTGGAGCAATGGATCCCCCCCACCACCACCACCACCACCACCATTCTCATCTTGAGAATGGGAGCATCTTTAGATAATTTCCAAAACGCTCCACCTACGGATGACAGACAATGGATCTCTCGCCCACCCCACCATCTCCTGAGGATGACAATCTTTGGAGCAATCCAAAGACATCACAACCCATGATCTGGGCACTTTCAAATCCTTCATCAGGTTACTTATTCTTGGAAAACAGCATTATGGCTGAGGACTAGTCAAAGTTTTTTCACATTCACAACAGGAAGTACTGGGCCCCTTACCTCCATGAATGTAGAAGGCAGACAGTAAATATCCATGTTTATATTTAAGACCTTTAGTCAACCCCCCCCCCCCCACACACACACACACACACAATATATATATACACAGGTCAATGTAAGTGAAATATCATAGCTCCTATCAAAAGCAGGAACCATCTCTTAGTTGAGAGATAAAAGGCAAGAGCTTAGAGCATGCAGCAAGAACCTTAAAGAAGTACTGACCCCTCTATTTTCTCTTATGTGGTGCCACTTCTAGCCTTTTTGAATGCCTGGGCATTGAAAATGGGAGAAGCCGCCCCCCCCCCCCCCCCAGCAATGCTGCCACTGTCCGCACTCCGTGGAATGCCCTTCAACTTACCCATGAGTCAGCTTATCCATAGAGAAACTTATCCATAGGTCAAAATCTATATTTTTAGCTCCAAACCTGCCCTCAACTTATAAATGGGGCCAGACATACAAATAGACATGGTAATAACTTTGATGAAGCCTGGAGTAAATTAATGTTGATCTGAATGCATCGAATTGTGTGACTAGATGAGATTCTGTCGTTAAAAGTTTAGAGATCTTATTTATTGTGAATTGACTTCTGAGTATCATTTTACCTAATCCACCAACTAATCAATGGAATAATTAATTAGCTATCATACAGGCAAAGCCAGAAGCATTTTTAATGGTTTAAGAAGCTTTAAACATTAAAAAAGCAAAAAGTGAAATGAACATGTAACAAGCTCAAAGAATTTACCCAGGTTGAAGTTGTATGTTGTTCCCATCAAATCATTTTACACAATACCTTAGGATCTCATTCCACATTTTTGTCTACAGTGGAGTTAAAATGCATCAGTGGATTGATGAAATAGCATTTCGTACTACATATTTTTGCAGACAAGTAAAAACTTTTCTATTCCAAAAGGAATTTGATGAGTAACCATATAAGACCTGGCTTACACAATGCACCGGATATTGCTAATTGATGTGTATGTGTTTTTAATTATATATGTTTTAATCTTTAAAAAAAAATATTTAATCATGTTTCAATTTTTGTATCTCATGGGTTTTTTCACAATGTCTTTTTTTTTGTCAACCACTTTGAGTCACAATTTGGGGCAACAACAACAATAATAACAGCAGCAACAGCAGCAATTCTTCAAAAATTAAAAACCAGGGCAGTTTTTTTATTCTCTTCAAACTACCTTAGAAACCTATACCATGTTTCTGTTGATTTTAAAAACCCCTTTGAAAGAGCCCAAATGCAAATTCAGGATATTGCTATAAAAGAATGGAACAAGTAGACACAGAGTTGACAACAACCAGACACACCCAAGGAGACTTGTTGCAAGAACATACAACTCATTAGAAGAGTATTTCAGGAGCTGGACAAATCACCCATTTTCTGTGGCAGGGATAACACTCATATAACCGTCTAAGATGTCACTCCACTACAACTCCTGCTGTCTGAGCCAATAGGGTTGCGCGCAGATTTCATTTCCTCTGTTTCCTCCATTTTCTTCAATACGTTCAGTACTTTGGGAGCTAGTAATGGTAAGGGCCCTTCCGATATGAAAAACCACCTGGCACGAAAGCAATCAGGAGCTGATCTCGGCTCCTCCTCCTCTATTCGGCATCACAGTTGAATTTTTTTTAATTTTCCTTATTTTCTTCATTGTTTTTTATTTAGTGGAACTGACTAGGAGTTAGGGAGGCACCTGAGTGATAGTGGGTGGGGTGCCTGCACATGTTTTGGGGCTTAGAGATGGAGACTCACCTTTCCTTTCCTTCAGAAAATACTTCTAAAAGATTCAGAAAATACTTCTAAAAGATAATATTATTAATAATAGTAATTCCAACAAACAAAAAGAGAAGCATACCTCTCCTCTAGAGTAGAAAGTAGAAACAACTTTAAAGAAGTATTAAACCAAAGCCGAAAAGAGATGTTACAGCCTTGCAGGCAAGTGAGGGAATTTTTAAGGGAGTCTAGGAAGTATAGCTCGACTGAGCTCCAAGTCATCGTTCTTCCTTCCCTGGGTCTCCTTAAAATGCCTTAAAGCTACTGTTCCTGGGAGAGAAGAAAGTTTGGGCACCTGCCTCTCCTTTAGACTAGAACAGCTTTAAGAAGCAGTAAACCCAATCTCCTCTTCTGCAAACAGAAGGGAAAGGATCCAGAAACTTAAGAGTGGTGACTCTGACACTTTTTAAAATTCAGGTCTTAATGCAGAATATGGAACGGGAGCCTGTGGGAAGTCCCCACCACCACCACCAGCACCGCTATAATGGGCTGGAAGAGGGGGCTTTCTTAACCCTGTTGCTGACATCCAGGCTCCCTTGAAGGAAAAAAGGAAAAGGTTCCCAGGAAGGGCCCTTTCTCTGCCCTGTTGCTGACACCCAGGCTCCCTTGAAGGGCAGAAAGGGAAGGCTCCTAGGGGAAAGGAGAGCCTCATAAGTTCCCCATTGCCGCTAATGGGGAACTTACTTAAGATAGCTGTTTTTTTTCAAATGCTGGACATTTGACAGCATGCCCGTTTTTGGGAGGTGCTGGAAAATGGATATGAGGGGCTTCTGGTCACCGGCAAGCAGAAACGGTTAGCAATTAATCTGAAATCCACAAGCCTACTAATCAATGGTGAGGACTGCTGGGAGCCACAAGGAAAGCATGGGGTTCCTTCATGCGCACATCTTCTCCTCATCCGTTTGAACTGGTTCACATGACCTCTTTGTCATCACTGAGGATCAGTTGAACCTGTGGGAATTATAAAGCTACCCAGACCCATGGGAGTGTGTCTCTGGCTTGAACACATTCTCAAGGGCAGTCCAATTTCCATGCACAATCATTAGCAATATTGCATACCAATCCCATCATACAGTTTATTGGGGGGGGGGGGGGTCTGTTATTTTTACTTTGGTGGAGTGCTTTCATACATGTATTTCTTATCACCTTATCTATCTCACCCTTTCTCCAAATGTATTGGCAGCATACATGGCTCTTTTTCCACTTAGATAACAAACCTCAGGTTGTTCACATGTGAGAGGGAATTTGAACTCAAATCTTTCCCATTATATCCAGCACTCTGATCACTGTACACACCGACAGATATTATTTCTTTTAATGACATTAGATGTATACATAACATTTTAATGGGAGTGTATATACCAGGCATCTTTCTAAACCAATCTTTAAATGTGCTGTTTGTAAATGATTCCCTTGTGCCACTTTATAATAGTCTGGGTAATGGCTGAACCACTAATGCTTTCCTACTGGAAAAAACTGCTTACGACACAGTCCTAAACTCTTTTTCAAAATACCTCTAGCCGATTAGCATTTATCGTGGGAGGCAAAGTGAAAAATATGATCCTCTACTCCGATGCCACATGTTTAGTTTTCATCATGTTCGGGAGGGAATGACATTTACCCGAAGCCATATGGAGAGCTTCGGCAAACACACATCCTGTAGTGTGGGGCATTCTTCAAGGAGGGGAATACAATCCAAGCAATTTATTGCAGTCACATAAGTAGCCCCTTTTCTTCAACACATTATTCTGTCAACGTTGTATTTTTGTTGGAAAAACATCTACAGCAGTTATCATTTCTTTTACTGAAAAGAAATCTACTGCAGGTGCTTTAGAGTTCATCCACGGGATATGAGAAGGTTGAACGTCCCCAAGAAAGGGAAATTTATGTCAGTAATGACTAATTGATTTGCTTGCTTTTTAATTCCCAAACTTTGGGTTGCTGGCTTAAAAATCCTACCCACTGCTCCTGAAACTAAAAATAATCTAGAAAAGAATTGTTTTTACATTTACATTTTTATTTGGTCATGTTACACATCCTTACATGTATTGTGCAATAATTTTCTTTCCCTTCCCTTTTTATGTTTATTATTTTTATTAGCAGCAGTAGTAGTTGACAGTCAATGGGTTATAAATGACATGTGGGTGGGGGGGAAATTAAAGTAAAAGCTGTATTTAAAAGTGCTGCCTCAAACTATATTTTTTTGGATACCAATAAACAATCTCCTAATTCAGGTGGAGCAAACGTAACATATATGTGACTGGTGCATTATATATATATATATTGAAGGCATACAGTATTGTATGGGTTTCCCTGCAGAACTATCAAATCACCCTTTTAAAAACTTTTAATATCAGACATACTTATACTAGAGACTTACTATATGTTGCATTAAATCTGTGAAAATATTTAATTGTTATTATTGCTTTTTGTTCTTTCTAATAAAACTGATAGCTCTACTTTATTTTCTAAATAAAGAGCAGGCTGGGAGTGATGTGATTTTGATCAGCGCCACAGAGTTAAGTGGAAATCGAGGCTAAATCTTCCTTTTGTGCTGTGATTCCAATCTTGATAGCTCACCACCACCATTTGTTTTAATCAAACAACACACATTAAATGTGGTTGTAGAACAATCTAATTCATAGAAGTACAGGTGTGATCATAATGGTTGTGAGGTCAGCAGGCCAAGATCTAAATCCCACTTTCATAAATTTATAGTGATGTCAGATTTATTATTATTTTGCTCAGGGTTCCTCACTTTTTTGCATTATATTATCATTACTCAGATTCACAGTCGGCCAGATGTTCCTAAGTGGAATCTTGAACCATCAGTGATCTATCTATCCAAACACAGGAATCTGTTAGGAATTGTCAGATAATCTGGCAAATTCCAAATAGTGTCACTGTTCACTTTTCGTAATTGGACTGTTACCCTATAACAATTCTATGCAGATGTTTTGCCTGTTTGTTGGGAATTACTGTCAGACTAGCCAACATTCCAGAAGCCTAATTGTTTGGTTCTCCTATTGGCAAAGAATCTCCATTTATTTACATTATTTATATGTTCCATAAGCACGTATACCTTGACCCTCTTCAAACTTATATTTTTGACTTAAATAAATCTCTGTCCTACATGGAAGACACTGAACAATAAAAAAATAAAAAGATCGCAAAATACAAGTTCATAGCTACAAACTGACACTCGTCTGTAATTTAAAAGTAGCTTTAAACATGTTATGGAGTAAACACTCCACAATAAATTTATTATGACTCAAGACAGTTGGTCACTTTTGTTCCAAGATGCTAACCTGGTTAGTCAGCTGGAATTAGTTCTTGCTTAGTAGTGGAAGTGGTGATGCTCCCAAACTCTAAAGCACCCTACAACTTCTCTAATGTCTCTTCACACAGGGCTAAAATCAGTGGCATTTGCCAGTTTAGTCCAGGTCACCCATGAAGCCCACCAGCTCCCATCAGATGATGCCAGCATGGCCCCATGGGTGAAGGAGGGTGGAACCGGTGCATGCCACCACCACAGCAACATGGGAGGGCTCCATGTTGCTATTGGAATCCATGGGGGGAAGCCCCATGCTCCACACGGTCCACTTCCACCCATCTAATTGGCCTAAGCTTGAGCCAGGCCCGTAGCCAGGATTTTGATTGGGGGGGGTGAGTTTGATTGGGGGGGGCTGAGTCTGAGTGAAAGAGTGTCTACCCTAGCAAACCTTTTGTATCGTTACCCCAATACCCCCATGCATAAGGGATATATTGAGCATGGTGATCAAATCATGATGTGAATAAACATAACAGTTTAAATAATGTACCAGTAAGGCCTTCGCATGGATCACCATGAGAATTTCAGGGGGGGGGCTGAAGCCCCTCAAATCCCCCCCCCCCCCACCCGGTTACATGCCTGGCTTAAGCTAAGTGATGCAAGGCATGGGGCACTGAGTTCCCCATGCCCCTCGATGGTGGAGCACCTTTGGCAGCCATGTGACAAGGTTGAAATTTCCCTGTTAATAACCAAGAAGTAAGCTCTAAATAAATGCTTTTCAAAGTAACAGCCCTTGGACCTGTTCTGGTACACAACCAACCTGTTGCTGATCTGCAACAGGTTTCCAGGAAAGAAAGGAAGGAAAAGAAAGTAAAAGAAAGAAAATAATTGTAGTTAATGAGCACAAATATAGTTCCAGTCCTTAGCACATAAGGAGGGGAAAAGCCCATTCAGTCCCCCATGTAGTTTAAGAAGCATTGCTCTAAATCATGAAACCAAGATTTAACCACATCTTGTGAAATAGACACACTACCATTTCACAAGATGTTTTGAACAATATTTAAAAGATAATGGAATTTAAACGTTGAATAACCAGGCATAGGATTGTCCTGTTAGAATGTCATACTCTTTATAGGAGCCTTTCACTAACCTGTTACCCTTCAAATATATCGAACTGCAACTGCCATCATCCCTAGCCATTATGACTATTTATCACAAGCCAATGCTATGAGGTTTTCTCATCATTCCAACATTTATGTTTCTAACAGAGCTGATACATTTGAGAAAGCTTGCATTCCCTCTATTGGGACAAAGGTGTTGTGATAGAATCATGCTAAGCTCCTTAAAAACAACCTTTTGTTCTCAAGTGAACATCACCTTTTTTTACCAATATGCTTATATGTAAGTTTCATAACGAATAAATCAAGAGAATCCTCCTCCTGGTAATTTAATGGCCAGACAAGACAGCAACAAGGGAATCACTGTAAATTACAAAAAGGAGGAGGAAAAGAGTGATTTGGTAACACAAGGTCTCCATATGTCTCCATACACGTCCACACAGACTCCTGTGTGTAATTTATAGATGCCCCCATGGAACAAGGGACTTGTCTTTAAAAGATGAACACATGCTGCAAAGGTTACAGAATGGGTGGCTCCCAGTTTCCTCATGGAGTCCTTTTCTCATGTCTTCTGGGAAATGACTTGTTTCCCAAAAAGAATCAATTATCGTTTACAAGGCCCACTGCCACTGAACCTTGCAATATTAATCCTCATTCACCGTCTACAAAGTGATTTTGTTCCAGCCTCAAGAGCTTTGAGGAGTTACAATTTTATACATATTAAGATACTGTTCTGGAAGCAATTTTCTCAAGAGATTCAACAGGGTTAGACCTGGGAATATGAGCATCACGTTTTAGTGATGGTGGAAGTTGAAATGTGTTGTTTGCCAATTATTCGCAAACACTTTTACTGGAAAGACAGTTGTGGTGACTTTCTAGTAAAAGTGTTTCAAGTGTCCCTCCTCCCTCCACATGTGCTTAAAACTTTATGTCAGAAACAAAACCTCATTTGACTCCCCACCTTTTAAAGGAATTTGCCCCTTGCCCTTGCCTGTATTTTCCCATGGCTTTCATGCATATTACAGCTCAATCAATACTTCATGAGTATACATGGATTTAAACAGATTCCTTGATTCTAAGTATATAATTTTGGAAATATATTTAACTGAGACCAATGGGATTCATTTCCAGTTAGTACTGGAAGAAAATGTTTAAAGATATCAAAATCATCTAGAGTTTTTTGAGCATAACTTCGGGATAATCGGTGACCACAGTCCAGGGATGACCATATACCTCTCTCAATCCTTTCTTCTCTGATGAAAATTTCTGCTAGATGGATCCTCAAGTCATGAAAACAAGATGTGATTACATCTTACAAAATGAACATATTGCTATCCCCCCCCCCCAAATTGATGAAAAGGTCATCCAATATATTCCTGTTTATGTAATGATGTAATGGAAAGGGAAAGTGGGGTTATTGATCAATATATCATGGAAAACAAGTATGCAACAGCTAGGAAGAGGAAGCAAATTTCATGTTTGAGATCATTGAGAAATAAATAAAATCAAGACAGCTAATATCATGACAACTTTATGTAAATCAATGGTACAACATTTGGAATATGGTGTACAGTTTGGATCATTGGATCTCAGAAATGATATTGTAGGGTTGGAAAAGAGGCAGAGGTGGAAATAAGCAACTGCCTGAGAGTAGTTTCTAATGTTTTAAAATTTTATTATAAAAGGTGAGTGGAGTGAACATGATAAGAAATTTATATAATTGTGTGTTATGAACTGATTTTCTGGCTAGCATCCTTTTGGTGTTTGCTTTGCTGTCTGTCCCCTGTTTAGAAGATTTCACATCACTTTCTGGCCTGTGATAATTGGATTTTGAAAAAAATGATTTCTTGTGGAAGCAAGAATTGGTGATTAAGCTCCAGTCGAGACACCTTTTCCCCATGATAACATCATTCAAGAATGAACTTCCTTTCCAAGGTCTAGATTTCTCTCACTTCTTGTTGTCTCGCCCCCATTCGCCTATGGGCTGAGAAACTGCAGTATACAAGCAAAGTAAATAAATAAAAATAAGTAAATAAACTATGAATTGTTCCTAAATTGTATGTTTGTAACTCAGGGACTGTCTGTACTATCTATTAAATGTAGGCACACATATTCTCTTTCACATACATGAACACCATTTTAAATGTGCATTTTAGGATGAATGTGTAATTGCTGTTGTTAGATATGGATGAGAGATTGCCAGCCCACCTTGCCATAAACAGCACTTCTCAGTCTTACTCAGGATTAAATTACAGGTCGATAGAACAATCCAAGGAAGCCACAACCCTGAATCTGCAAGACCTGATCAGAGCAGTTAATATAGGGTGATTTGGAGGTCTCTCTTTTATAGGGTTGCTGTACGTCCAAGTTGACTTGACGACAGTTTAAAAACAACAATGCCTCTGTGTGCCTGCTGTGTTTCCATTTAATATACAATTACCCCTATTTGGGATGTTTCTGGTGCTCTGGGATAAAAGCCAGGAATAGATCAATCCATTTCATATGAGCCTGTTTCTGTAAATGTACTTTTTATATTGAGTCAGTGGGAATCTAATTTCACTATTTCAGGAACCTCTCAGAAAGCAAAGGCCAAGGTGATTACAAAGAGCCAAAGCTGTAGAAACAAAATGAAGGCAGAAACATCTTTTTATGCATAAAGGAAAGATATTGTGTCCAATGTTTCTTTATGTATTTCTATGCGGTTTGAGAATTGAGCCACTCCATCTCTTTCTTGAACAAAATTGTGAGTCAAAGAGAAATACCTAGATAAAATATTATTTTGATTTCACTTATACAGAAATTTTCTTTGGTCCTCTTTCAGATGCTAATGTGCCTATTGAATTCCCACCTGAACTTCAGATGTAACTGAACTTCTAGTTAAACATATTTTTTCCTTAACATTTTGATTTTCCCCTCCTACCACTTCATCACATTCATTAAATACTATTGAACCACTCAAGAAATGGCAACCTACTGTGTTCATCACATGACGTAGGCTTCAAGCGTAGGGTAGAGATATCTCAGGGTTTAAAAAGTGTTATCTTTTCAGAGACTTTCTAAGTTGGTTGGCAAGGGACTTTTTTGCAAATTATCCAGATAGAAATGGACAAAATGGTCAATTCTGTCATGTGATAGTATTTGTCATTCTCGGCTTTAAAATTATATGTTTAGGAATTTTTTTGCGGAGGAGCCAAAATGCCCCTTTGAGAAAAAGCTCCACCATTGCCTTTTGCTCATGGAAGAAGGATGATCGACAGCATGTTGTGCCTTTTTGTCTCATGCACTTTCTGGGAGCCTTCCTTCCTTCCTTCTCTGTGTTGTGTGTGCCACGTGTTATCTCCTCCACCTCTCCTTCTTTCCCTCTCTCCTTCCTTCTTCCAACATGGGGAATAAATGGAGAGCCCCCAGACACCTCCTTTCCTCCTCTTCTCATTTCCCTCCTTCCTTCTTCCAACACAGGAAAGGAGAGAGAGAGAGAGAGAAGAAGGAGGAGGAGGAGGATTATTGCTGGAATGGTGACAAAGAGAGAGCCTCCAGATGCCTCCTTCCCTCCTCCTCCTCCTCCCTTGGTTGATCGCAAGGGCCATCTAGTCCAATCCCCTTCTTTCTGCCATGTAGTAAAGCACAATCAAAGCACCCCTGACAAATGTCCATCCTGCATCTGAATAATAATAATAATAATAATAATAATAATAATAATAATAATGAAAATATGTTCCTAGTTTGCAAGTGTTATTTCCTGTTTAATTGTGTAGTCTTTACTTTGAAAGTTGTTGTTGTACCTCAGAAGCTTATGTTTAACAAACTATGTTAAATTGGTGGAGACTCTTCAAGATAGTCAATGATTGAGAAACCTGAGAGAAATGTACTATAGCAGGATGTTCCTCCTGCAAAAGACTAAGTTTTTGCAGTTTAATAAACTTTTCTCATGTGTTTATGATAGAACCAATTACAAAATGACATTTATAACCCAGGAACAAAAATCATAGTCCAGGAAAGGAGGTGTTTCTTTTCACAAAGAAAATGAGAGGAACAGTGAGCAGGAACAACTCTCTATAATGTGGTGGCAAATCAACTGAGAACTCCTGAACAAAACTGATAGTTTGCCAGTGTGTTATGGAGGCAGGAAAACCGTCCATTTAATTTAAAAACTGAATATACCTGAGCTGTATGGTACACTACTCTTCAAAACACCTGACATGTTCAGTAGGATGAAGTGTCTAGTCTCAGTTCAGTTATGTCAGGTTGGAAGAATTACTGTGGTCTTAGAAAGGAGCTTCAGAAAGAAAATTTATACTGATCATGTGGAAGAACTGCAAGAATCCCCGTGAAAATGCAAATAGACTGTAGCAAGTAAGCAGAAAGGGAATGCAGGCAGTCATTTCTACGGTATAGATCAGACATAGAAAAGTATCTCTGTAAGAAAAGTGATAAATAGGGATGAGAAATCTCTCAATTTCAATGAAAGAACTAGAAACATACAATATATCTGAAGTGAAAGAGAGAATCAGGACTTTATCGTATGAAGCAGGCAAACTTTCATTGTAGTTGATCCCTATTGCAAAATGTCATGTGCATTTCACTGCTTGTCTGCCCCTTCCCCACCACCCACTACCTGTTATTCTCCCATCCCTTCCTAAAACCCATCAATAGCTCCCAATCCCACAACATTCCTGTCACCTACCTTGATGAGATGGATCCCTTCCGCTTCTGTGATGGTATGCCAGTAGTAAAGTGAGATCAGGAGATGAGATTCTCTCCCCTGTTTCTCCTTCCCTGAATGAAGAGAAATATGATATCAAGAGTGCTCAGCACAGTATGTATTCTCTATCAATGTTAACATGACTTATCTTATGGTGTATTGTCCTATTGATTTTATGCTAGTTATATGTTGTTGATTAAGTTTTGGTTTATGTATATAAGCCATTAAATTTTGCCATTATTTTTGTGTAAACCACTTTGACTCCCCCTAAGGTGAGAAAAGCGGTATATAAATAATAATGGAATGGTGAGTTTGTGTGGTAAGGTCCCGAGTCTCAAGGTGTATTGAATAAGGTTTTATTCCACAAGTTAGTCTAGTGCAGAATATTGGCTTGTCCTTCTTGCAACCTCACATAGGTAATATTATACACCTGAATTAAGATGCAAATCATAGATTTAAGAGGTATAAAATTATATGTGCACACATCGCTGTGATGTATATCAGGATACAGGAAGTTCAGCCCAGTGACCTTGATCCAACCTGGGACTCCTCTCCCCAGAAGACCCCCATCCATCTTTCAAAATCGTTCAATTTGGATTTCTATGGTTGAGCAAGATTTTGAACCTTGGTCTTTAGAGCCATACTTCAATGCTGAAACCACTATATCATGCTCTAAACTTAAAGAGATAAAACTGTTGTGACTTTCAGTCCCAGTACTAATTTGAAAAAGATTCAACAAAGGTGTCAGAGGTCAATCCAGATTGAAAATAACCTATACTAGAGTGAGGATAAAACTTAGTGTAAATGGAACCTCATCTATTACTTACATCAAGTCTTATCACTTTCACCAATAGCCACCACCACTATATCCCCCCCCCCACGTGCGCACACTGTCCCTTTTTCATAAACTTTCATTGCAGAGTGAAAAAAGAAAAACAAGGTTTACAATCAACCCCAAGGAGAGAATATGTTTCATTTTACTTTCAAGTATTGATATATTAGTGCCCATTATATGTGCATGTTCACTCCTAAGGTATTAACTCAGCTGCAATTGGAGATACGTTACAAAAACCACAACAGGAAATGTTCATTTTTCCAACCCTTATAAACCTTTCAGTACCAATTAACTTTGAATTGAAAGAAACTTAGGTTAATCTCCAATTAATTTTCACTGAGTGATATTACTTATCATTCCCCAGTCACTGTGTCAAAATGTTACTTTTTATATATTGGTCAAACCAGCCATCACTTTGAAGAACATTCAACATTTATATGAATTCCTTGTTCTTCAAAGAATATGATATTAACATTTTTGAATTTGTCTCACCCAAGACAACGAGTGTTACTATATAGAAAAGAAGATAACAAGAGGTCATTGCGTGCTCTGAATGCAAGAGTGTCAATCATGAGCAAATTTAGCTGGTATTGCATCATCTAACATCTACCGAGAAGTAGCAACCAATAGTGGAAGGACCAAGGCAGTGACATCCCCAGGCCACCCCCTGTTCAGATATCAGCCAGCACACCAACGACTTCAACCAAGAAACATCTCAGCAAGCGAAAGTCCAAACGTAGCAGGCCAAAACCCAGAACCTCAATCAATGGCTGATATCAAATGAGAGACTCCCCCTTGGGCACACAGAAAACTGTGACTTGGAAGGTGCTGAACAAACTGTGCTCTGGTACCATGAGATGCAGAGCTAACCTTAAGAAATGGGTCTACAAAGTGGAATCCATGACATGCAAGTGTGGAGTACAGCAAACCGCAGACCACCTATTACAATGCAGCCTGAACTCTGCCTCATGCACAACGGAGGACCTTCTTATAGCAACACCAGAGGCACTCCAAGTGGCCAACTACTGGTCAAAGAACATTTAATGGAATGTCAAGTTTGCAAACTTCGTGGGTTTTTTAAATACAATACAACTCTTTCGTTAGCTCCTGATACAATAAATAAATATGAGCAAATTTTCTTAAAAGATGATGTCTCTTCCTTTAGAACACAAATGAATTCAAGTTACAAGAAAAGAGATTTCACCTAAACATTAGTAAGGATTTCCTGATGGTGAGCAAAAGGGATTCTAAGCCTTATTGCATATACCCATGTATTAGTCAACCTTATATATAAGTTGAGGGAAGGTTAGGGGGCCATATCATGTATTTTGACATGAGCATGGATAAACTGACAGTCAGTCAGCCGCCCCGAGTCCCCTCTGGGGAGATGGTGGTAGGGTATAAATAAAGTTGGTTATTATTGTTATTGTTGTTGTTGTTATTATTATTATTATTATTATTATTATTATTTCTCAAAAAGGAGAAACCACCAATGCCACTTCATGGGGCCAACCACCACTGGCCTTTGCCAATGTCATTTCCAGATCCAGGCATTCAGAAACGCCAAAGGTGGTGCCATGAAGGAGAAAGTAGAGGAGAGTCATTGCTTCTTTTAGATTCTTCTAGATGAACTAAGGTATTCTCTTTCACTGCTCTACTGAAAAAAAGGAATAATTCCTTTTTTTGTTAAGCATTAAGGTATGGTACTCACATTGCGTCATGGATAAAGTCAAATTCAGTTTTTTGGGTTGATCTTTTCACTGAAATGTCTATATTCAGGTTCTTTAGAGGAGGGAAAGTCCATCCCAGCACATAAAATAGCTTTAGAAGCATTTGCCTATAAGATTAAGACAAATACAGACTAAAACAATTGTGGGGAGAAATCACATACATCTAGTGAACGCCCTCCCAAGGAATCCTTCTGATACCAAACAGGGTTGTTTTTGCTCCTACTTGACCCTAGTGCTTGTCTAAGGGTAGGGTGAAAAACAACAGAGCCATCAGCCCACTTCTGGTCTTTCACCTCAAAGCCAACACAATGTTTTATGTTAAGGTTTATGGAATTATTTAATTAAATACCATATGTATTGCCTAGATCAGTGGTTCTCAACCTGTGGGTCCCCAAGTGTTTTGGCCAACTCCCAGAAATCCCAGCCAGTTTACCATCTGTTAGGATTTCTGGGAGTTGAAGGCCAAAACACCTAGCCCTAGATTATAAAAATATGGAGGCAAATTCATATTATTGAATAGGATGGCCATTTGATTTACATTAGAAATGAACCAGTTAAGGATTTTGAGCTTGCAATAATGTTCATATTTTTGAACTGTTGGTTTGAGAACATTGTTTCTGATTTGGGAATATTGACTCATGTGGCTTGCATTGATTTCTGATATACCAAGGCTCCATACCTCATAGACCAGAAACTGGATTCCAGGGCTTACTATGTTGTGGTGTAAGGGCTCAACTGTACTGGGGGCTTGTTTTTTAAAATCATTTTATGTCATAAAATTGTCTGAGACAATTTGCAGAAACAATGTGCCCTGAGCAGTAGGATGGATTGTTTTGTTTCTGTTTTGGTTTTTTGGAGTGAAGAGGTGACTAGATTGCAGCAGCAAGAAAGATGAACTAGTAAGCTTCTACAGTTGGCAGAAGACACAGATTGATACCTGATACTGGGAGTGTTTATTCTGGCTCTATATCCCACAGTGGACCAGAAGTTACTCCTACATGTCACAATAATATCCAGGGAGTTCTAGTCCTTTCCACAGGGCAAATCAATTTAACCCCACATTAACCAAAGCTGAGGTATTGTATTTCATCTCACACTAGTCGTCATTGCATAGTAATCATACCTTTGGGTCACAATTTTGGTATATTTAATGCTCTTTGCACAATATTCACACCTTTTATTCGCTCACCTATGTGCCAGCACCAATTGGAGCTACGGGGCTTCCCTTGACTGGCAGCCAATGGAAGCCCCATAGCTTCAAAGGGCAGGCACACTTCATTCACTTGCATGGACAGTACACAGGCAAGTGAATAAAGGGTTTGACTATTATGCAAAGAACAGCAAATATACAGGGCTTGGGATCCAGAAAATAGGGGTGTGATTGTTATGCAATGGCAACTATTATGCAATGAAATATGGAGAGACAGTTGAGGGAACAGCAATGGCTCCAAGGGGCACGGGTGCACTCGCAACTGAAGTCTCACTCGCCCATGCACCTGCACCTTTTGGAGCTATGGCTGTTCCTTTGGCTGACAGCTAAGAGAACCATGGTTAATCAAAGGGGTGCAGGCATGTGGGCAAGTAAAGCTCCACTTTCTCATGCACCTACATTTTTCACCGCATAATAGTCACCACTAATACTTACATCCCCTTTTATTGAAGAACAAACATGGAGAAAATGTGAAAATTATGTGATGAAATATGGTATGGTCCAAAGTTTTTGTCAAAACTGCAGAGCAGCCCCATACTTGAAGCAGAATGTGAATAACATGATCAGCTCCCAAGGTGAACCAGTGCACTGTCCATACGGGCCTGTGCAGCCATCACAATTTCCCTGCACTTGTAGCATCCAAAAAAAGGGACAGATTGGGCCTGTGTCCCCCCTTTCCCATTGCTGTGGCAGATGACCACAAAGCTCAGGAGAATTCCTGGCCATTGCAGGGCACATTTGCTGACATCAGGGAAAGTGCATGTGTAAGCAGGTAGAAGAAAGAAGAAGAAGCGAAATGATGGTGACAGCCACAAGCGATCTGTGGTGATCTGGCAATGGTGATTGAGACAGAAAAGATAAAGAGATGGCCCACTGCAACTGAATTGGTTTCAGCATGGCTGGACTTTCTGGACTTTGCCCTTCCACTACTATAAGATGGACTACTGCAGATTGGACCCAGATTTTGTGGTACATTTAGATTAGCCTGGAAACAGACTTTTCAACTGTCTCAATTCATCAGGACTAGTTTCAATTAATCCTTAGTAATCCCACCTGCTTCTAAGGGTGCAACCAGAAACTACATTTATCTGGCATCTACCAGTGCCCATGGGTAGTAGTTAACTGAATGTCCACTGTACTATCTTAATCTGGCAATGCATGAATTCTGCAAGGTTGAAATGGGGCAGGCAGAACCCTATTTAGCCTCTCCTGAGTATCATAGAAGAGGGATGAATGGCTGGTAGATGTGGCAAGAGGGGCCAATGGATCTATTGCTAGTGGGGGAAAGGTCTCATTCAACTTTATGGCAGATTTATGACAATCTCCTCAGTTATACAAAATTCTGCCAGTGTCAAATCTCTGCTCAGATTCCCACACGACTTGAAGTAGCGTCATAAAACTAAAAGTCATTTCACCAATCCACTCATGCCCTCAGGAAATGGAGCTGACGTATATGGACAATGATTCAGAAGTTCACTTGTTTAACCACTGTCACGTCACCAGTGCCATCATTTTACTGATGAAACAAAATGGCTCCCTCACCGTTACTTAAAGTTTTGCTGCTGAAATAAGGAAATCTTGCTACAGCTAGGCCCAGAATTGTTCTAAATATTTTGCAAATGGCTCCAGCTAGTAAATCTCTAAGCTCCAATGAGAAACAAGGGAGGTTGCACAATTTTGAGGTTTGTTTACATCGCCCATATAAGGCAGATAGTATCAAATGTTGAGAAGTTTTTTGGGGATACTAGAAGTCCCAATTTCCCCCAATTAGCAAGGCCAGGCAGGCTAATGAGCTTAGTGTGCTGCAGTCAAAACAAGGGCAAACTTCGTGAGCTTTAATGTGCAAGTGTAATAGATAAGCGAACAAACAATATCAGGTCAAATGTGTGTCCAAAGGAAATCCATTTGTGTCAGACAAGCTGATGAATCTGCATTCTAGTTTTGTATATTTTTTTAGAATTGTTTGACGTTCCTGAGAACATCTTGATAGCAGAAATCTTTGAACCAGTTCATCCAATTCCTAATAGGCAGAGCTCCTGAATGGCTTATATCCCTAGCCTCTGTGGTAAGCAGGACGTTCCTGCCCACCCACCAACGTACCTCTGCAACATGTGTTCTCTTTAAAAGTTTTACTGCAAAGCCTTAAATATCTTTAAAATAACTCAGTAAAAAGAAACCTCTTTAAATGTATAACAGATGCATAAACAGACCGTGGGCAGAGAACTGTCATCACGCCTCCATAGCTACATTTTCACCTGCTCATGTGGTGTACACCTGCAACATGTTAGTCAGTAAGGCACTGGTTTTGCTGTGTCTCCTTAATTCAAGGGTGGGCTCACATGAAGGATTTTTCATCTGTGAGTTAGAAAAGAAACAGCCCTTCTTTCTTCTCAATCAGATGAGCGATTCAAGGCTAAAACAAACACGATATCTTAATTTACTGTGTGGTTGCTTTTTTGAAACAAAGACCTCCCTGCTAAAAGTCTGTCTTTATCCTGAGGAAAAAGGTTTCATTGCTGAATTTTGATACACATACAAGGGATCAATAATCACACACTGGATATGCAAATCTCTGCTTAAATAAACAATATATATTAGCATAATAATAGCATGTTTATACTAAAATGATTTTCAACCATCAGAATTTCAAACAGTTCAATATAAACTGTTTTGAAATATCTCTATTTTGGTTGGTAAAATTTAGAAAATAAAGGCAAAATTAAGATCAGTGTATCTAGGGGTGCATCTACACCACGTGTCTAATTCAAAGCCCACGGACTGAATCCATTCCTTATTGTTTTATGTGATGCTCTAGATGCTGGACTACAATTCCTATATTCGTCATCATTAGAGCTGATGACTGTTGTGATACAATAACATCTGGAAGGCTGCAGTTTGTTATTTTTCGTGACGTTTGAATTTAGATACAAGATTTTTGGATCTCATGTCTGATGTTAAAATGTCCTTTGACTTTCCTCCAAAGCCAGAGCCACAAGTGCTATTGGGTTACATTTCCCATTATCTCCGGTCTGCATGGCAGATAAGAAAAACTGACGTCAATAACATCCAGGGTCCCAAACTGGATAAAAATGGAAGAATATTGGCACATAATTGGATCAGATCAGGGCTCCTCAAACATTTTTAAGCAGAGGGTTCACCATCCCTCAGACTGTTGAGGACACAGACTATTGTTCGAAAAACCCAATTCCTATGCATACATAGTGTCTAGATCCAGGGAAGTCATGCTACCCCTCTATTCCGCCTTGGTCAGACCACATCTGGAATATATTGTCCAATTCTGAGCACCGCAATTGAAGGGGGATGTTGACAAGCTGGAATGTATCCAGAGAAAGGTTAACTTAAATGATCAAGAGTCTGGAGAACAAGTCCTATGAGGAGCAGCTTAAAGACCTGGGCATGTTTAGCCTGCAGAAGAGAAAACTGAGAGGAGACATGATGGCCATGTATGAATATGTGAGGGGAAGTCATAAGGAGAAGGGAGCAAGCTTGTTTTCTGCTGCCCTGGAGACTAGAATGCAGAACAATGGCTTCAAAGTACAGGAAAGGAGATTTCACCCGAACATCAGGAAAAACTTTCTAACTATGAGAGCTGTTCAGCAGTGGAACTCTCTGTCCCAGAGTGTGGTGGAGGCTCCCTCTTTGGAGGCTTTTAAACAGAGGCTGGATGGCCATCTGTTGGAATGATTTTTCTTCTTCTTGGCAGGGGATTGGACAGGATGGCTCACAAGGTCTCTTCCAACTCTAGGATTCTATGATTCTATGACACACTATAACATAATGTATTTGTTGTGCAAAAGAACCACACGAATGTACAATACAATTTTTAAAATGAAGATCAATTTTAACCAACATAAAGTTACCAGTATTTCAGTGGAAAGTGTGAGCCTGCTTTTGACTGATGAGGTAGTCAAATTTATTAGAGATGTTGTTGTGTGCCATCAAGTTGTTTTACACTTAGGGCAACCCAAAGGGCCTTTCCAGAATGGCCCAAAAATGTGGGATCTGTCCGGCTTTTACCTGAGGCTGTTGCACTAGGGCCCGGAGCCTCTTTTTACCACAAACCACACACTGTCCAGATAATCCAGTGTAAGAGTTTATTAAAATCAGAGTCTAATAAAAGCTAGCTATATGAAAAGCAAGCAAATATAAAAAAGGAAACAATGTTCACCAGGTTAAGTCCATAAAAGCAAAAGTCCCCAAAATCCCTTCAGAGAAAGTTTCCAAAATAATTCCAGTGATATATGCAAGAACAAGGTACATAAATCCAAGCCAGGCAAAACTATGCCATTCAATAACAAGGTACATAAATCCCCGGCAGGTGAAACTATGCCTGGAAAGGTCAGAACCCAGGAACAGATTGACACTTGGTTACATGAATTTCATAGCCCTCGACACCGAGAGGTCTGTACCTGAATGCAGCATTGCTCTCACAACAATTGTATCAATATGAACCACTTTAAAATCCAAATTCCCTCCCATGAGATCACTTCTTTTGCACCTGTTCAGCTTATCCCTGAGCCACTTGGAGAAGTGAGTTCTTAATTGTCAACCCTGTTGTCCTAGCTCTACTCTCTCTGACCTCAACTAACATTCATTTTCTCCAGTTTCCCTGGGCTGCACTTCTAGCACATTCCCATGGGAATCATCAGGAAATTCCAACATCTGTTTCTGGGCCTTCTGAATCTCTTCCAGCATGCCCAGCCTCATCTTCTGAACACTCCGAATCTGAACAGGCCATAACAGTGGTGTCCAAACAACACCTCAGGTAATAGCAAATTAATTTGGGACAAAGCAGGTAAATGATACTTTGTCCCAAATTAATTACATACCCCAATAGAACCGGGTCTACATGAATGGCCCAGGTCTAATGGTGTATTGGGTCTGTGGGGACTAACTACTGGGTAGTCCTGGGACTACCCTGGGCCAGTCCCCATGGTCATCTTGCTTCTTCAGGCTTCCAAAAGTCCAGAGGAGCGAGTTGGAGCTCACCCTTCCTTCCAAAGCCCTCCAAAACAGCAAAAAAAAAACATATAAAAACTTGCTGGGATGCCATTATGCTGGTCCTGGAGTCTTCCTGGTGTGTAGAAATGATGCACCAGGAGACTAGCTCCCCCCCCCCTCCCCCAATCTCCTGACATGCCATTTCTATGCACCAGGAGACCTCCACTGCCACTGTAATGGGTAAATCTTGGATGGCCATATCCAGCCCATTGGCTTTAGTTTAGGGACCCCTGGATTACATGATCTTTGATGTCTAGATCTAGATGTCTACATTCTTTCAAGTGTAGACATCAAGATTTCTGATAGATTAAGTAGTAGGGGAAGGTGCATCAATTAAGCCAATTCAATTCTAGCTTGCCTTTAAGACAAACTTAAGATCTCATCCACAAACTGTAGAAGCCATAAAATGAATTATATTCTTGATCTAAAACCTGAATGCAAATCAAAAATACATTAAATGTCCTTTATGCTCTGTAGTGTTTTAGACTGCAATTTTTAGACCCTGGTATCACCACATAGTAGTATTGGAGATCTTTATGAGGATTTGATGGCATCAGGCTACCATAAGTCTTTAGTTCCCTTGACAGTTTTCTTAGCATAAGATAAAAGAGTACAAAAGATGTGATACCCTGCCAGCTTTTGGGGAAAAAACATAAAAATTGCAAGTAATTGGTTTTTTGGAAACATTGCAAACCCTACATTCAAGCGTTGTCAGCATGCCCGGCAAGCTATGCTTTTTACTATTAGGCCCAAAAATAACATTTTCTTAATAATTTTCCTGTTTCAAAGTACTAGATATTTTTTTGACCCAAGACAACTGAATAGTGCAGAACCCTATAACAATCAGCTTGTGCCAAACATATGCTATACATATATATTTTAACACCTTTGATAATAATAAAAAATGCATGTTCCTAGCCACTTTCATTCAATAACAACATCCTTCGGCTGATGTGTTTTGTTTTCTTTTCATATTATTACGAACCTGTGTTTAATTCTCAGTGCCAGGTTGGCTTTTTAACCTCTCTTTCTACATTCCACTACTAATGTCTGATTAAGAAATTTAGCCTTTCAAGTGCTATTTAAAAAATCCAAGAAATACAGTAACAAGATACCATGGAAAACTGATATAATCTTTTCAAAACTATAAAATTGGTCACCCAGAGGAACATCTGCATGGTAAAAATTTTAAACAAACTGCAGCGGAATCAGATAGCCTATAAAGAACCATACTGTGAGGGAACCCATTGGTCAGCAGGCCTTTTTTTTTTTTTTGCTGTCATCCCAATATAGAAAGGACTATCTTTCTAAAGCCTATTGCTTCAGTGTTAGTTACTAGCATCTGGAACAAATTCTGGGATGGAACTCTGACGTTTTTAAAAGGAAATTCAACCTTACAATAATCATTCCTTAAATCATTAATATGGCAAAAGAGCCAGATGTAAAAGCATGAAAATAAAATAAAAACAAATAAAACAAAACACACTCCCAGATCTCAGTCAAATCCCTAATGGGCATCTGCCTGTGTTCTCAGATCATTGGTTTGGGTTGCTGTCAAAGATATTTTCCTTTCAATATAAAACTCCCCCCAACCCTTTAAATCTAGGTTTGTTGGGTTCATTATTCCCCTTCACAATGTGGTATTCACAAAATAAGTCTAACTTAGCAGATTTGTTGCATTTTCAATCTATTGAAAAGTAGGCATCCCTATAGTAGTAGTAGTAATAGTAGTAGATTGCATATTACTAAAGAAAAATGGACCCAATTGAATAAGAAATGTTTTTATCTAATCTGTTAATTCAGAAAGTCCAACATTTTGTCACTGTCAAAACATAAGGGCCCTAGGAATTCCCAACCCTGCACAGAAAGAGTAATTTATTTCATTTCAAAATCAACTCATTTTGAGATCTAATGTTTGAACATCATAACTTGTTAGTGGGACGAACAGAAACAAATTCATGGGTCCCCAGTTCTGACATTAACAGAGGTGCCTTTGCTGGCAATATGAATGCCTCTGCTAATGTCAGAATAGGATGCCCATGACAGCAGGAGCTCTGTGTTGATGATGATACTGAAGGTTGTGGTGGTCTCACAAAGTTGATGTGATCTTAGCCCAATGTGGACACCAATGTGGTACCACAGCAGGTTTGACTGGGTGTGTCTGGTCGTCTCTAGAGCCAGTCCGAAGCCATGGATCTAGCGTTCAGTGAAGACTCTCTCTATATGAATTATAACAGTTGTATATGTGAAGAAGCATTCAACATGAATCACTTTCATGGAAGGATAGTAGTAAAGGGTCAAAATAGACGAAGAAAATATCAAAGGAATTAATCTATGGGGACTGTGCACTGACATGTTGTACAATATAGAATGGGAGTGTGAGCAGAGAAAGTATTTGATAGCTTGCCAAGAAATTCAAAGAAGCCTCAAGTAGGCTTGCAGGAAAGCTTATGTACAAAGGTGAGAGGTATGAAAAGCAGATGAGGTTAACAATATGCAAGCATAAATGTGGGATGCCGGCTGACTGGGATGTCTTTCATATAATAGAAAGACAGCCAAGGGAGACCAAAAGAATGGAAGCAGGACGCAGAAGGAACATGCTTTCTTGGAGTCTATTAAAAAGGGAGGAAACGAAAGATGCCAGAACTTTATGTCATCTTAGATTTGTGTTCGTAAAAATTCAGGTGTAACTTTTAGGTGAACTGTTAGGTGATAATCATAGATTTTACTAAAAGCATAAGCACAAGGACTTTCAAAAATCCAGTCTAGTAATTCCAGTATGAGTTGTTTTCTCACTAGCAAGATGGTGTGAAATCGCTATCTTTTGTTCAGCTCACTTCATATAATTGTGAGACATGGTTCTTTCCATGTTTTCTATGTATTTTTCCTCACTCAGAGCAGATTTGTGATAGTGTTTGTATTCTCTGAAACATAATTTCAGCATAAGCTTATTAAGCACATATAAACAGAGTTCTATTTTTAATTCCTTTATGAATTAAAGGAATTAAAGATTCTGCATGTGGGAAAAGGGGGATCACCCTGAAATGGTGGGACACTCCCATAACCATAGACTGTGAATCACTGTGGGTTCTGCCTCTTTTGTTGCTTCTGTTGAGCATGGCAACAGAAGTATTGATAAACAATTCCTTTCATATAGCCTGAATAGCATATATTAGAACATGCTTAATTTGATTTTATGCAAAGAAAGAGAACTATTTCAATTAAAATCAAAATGATAATGATGAAGAAGATGATGATTTACACTTGGCTTTATCTCTCCTGAAGAAAACTCAAAGCAACTCAACGTAAAAACATTAGTAGATAATATAAAATATACAAATATGCAAACATTAAAACAGAATTAAATCTAAACAGTATTAAAAATTCATAGTTAAAATTCATTGAAGCATTAAAATATGGGAGATTTTTTTTCATCTCAGAAGTGACTTGAGAAACTGCAAGTCATTTCTGGTGTGAGAGAATTGGCTGTCTGCAACGACATTGCCCAGGGGATGTCTGGATGTTTTGATGTTTTACAATCCTTGTGAAAGGCTTCTCTCATGTCCCCACATGGGGAGCTGGAGCTAACAGCGGGAAATTATCCGCGCTCTCCCCAGATTTGAACCTCCGACCTGTCAGTCTTCAGTTCTGCCGGCACAAGGGTTTAATTTGGCCCCCGAAAATGATAAAATAAAATATAGAATGTTTCTTCCCAATACTAACAGCACACTGAAAGCACTCTTCTTTCCAGATTCAATTGGCTGGAAGTCGTTTAGTAAACTGGTGCCAAGAAAAAGGATGGACAATATCTCAGCAAGCCTCTCTCTATGTCTCTCTACCTCGCTCTCTCTAAACAGTGGTCTGGCTGCTGCTGCTACAGACAGTCTCTATCTCTCTCTCTATCTCTCAGTCTATAGCCTCCCTTGCTCTCCCAGCTCATCCTAGCACAACGTCGACAGGTAATGTGGCTGTCCTGAATTTAAAGTGGAATGTCCAGGGCTCCACTTCTGTGTCCTCTCCCCCGCCCTGATAGGCTGAAGTACATAGCACAATTTGGCTTTGTCTCCAGGTACAGCTCACTTGTGCTGAAAAAGAAAGCTAACTCAGAGAGAGTTAAGATGCTTATGTAACTTTTACGAAAAAACGTAAGTGAGTGTTTAGAATCTTAAGTTTTTTAGCGTGGGTGCCGCTTGCACTTCAAAAATTGTGTTGTGTCTTACGAAATAGATCCAACATATGGCACACATACAACTTTCTGCACACCCCTAGAAGCCACCATTTTAATTCTACTTATTGTAGAAGCTCTAAAGCATTCTACTGGAAGCAACCATGGTAACTCTGAAAACAGAATAATCATATTTCTCCATTTGTCGCACCTCAGAGTAGAACCACCTTGCTTACGACACCAATGAACACACCAGCAGTAGTCTTTATAGTTTTATTAAAAGAAAAGATAAAAGGTTCAAAAAGCAAAAGTATATTTCAAAAGATCGATCCAAGGTAACATAGGCAAACAAGATCCATGAAGACATAGGCAAGGCAAAGTCCCATGAGAACATGACAAAGTTCTCAAAACATGAGCATGAAAAGCTGCAAGATAAATCCAAAGTCTCTTGATTGAAGCGAGAAGTTGCTTTGACACTGAGGCACATTCAAACAGCCTGTTTAATACTCTTTGGACAACATGAAGGCATTTCTATAGCTCCGGGCCTCTATCTCTCGCCTCCCGGCGATCCTGACACTCCTTCGCACTTTCAATTCCAATCGATCAGCTCTATCTAAACCACCAGCCCAGTCAAGCTCAAATCCCTCATTAACTGGCTGAGAACTATCCTCCCTTCCTGCATCTTGCCTTTCCTCACTTCCTTCACCAGGCACCTGGTTCTCACTCTCAGTAGTTTCACTTTCCCCAGCATCAACCCTTGCTGTGGGAAACAACTGAACTTCTGCCTCCTGGTCCTGGTCTTCCTCATCCAAGACAGGAACATCCTTGCTTTGCATCTGACTCTGACTCTGAATGTGAATCTCATCATCCCCATCAGAATAATTGACACCATCACTCTGTGATTCCAGCTGAGTCACCACACCATTTCTGCTTGTGTTTGGTAGTGCTCCAAACATTTAGGAGGACTGTATTTTAAAAAGGATTACTTGCCTATGAAATGAAAAATAAATTTCCTATTGAAGTCAGCCTCATGAAACTTTATAGCATAACATACATATTTTGGGTTGATGGGATAGCAGTATCAATGTACTGTGCATCAATGTGTAACAATTCCTACTGTTAAACCATATGTATCAATTTTAAATATAGTGAGGTAGATTTAGCAGAAGTTGAAACACAATTAACCAGAACAAGAAGTATATGTAATGGTTTAATAGTTGTGTTTACTTTTTGTGTTTTTATTCTGTATTGGTCGGGATGGGAAGGAGTTATGGTATGGGATACTATGGGATTTTGGTTTTAGAGTTCATATTTTTTTTTTGTTTTAGGACCTTATAAAACACACTGGAGGAAATGCCTTTTAAGTAGGCAACCAATGGTTTAAAAAGAAGGCTCAATGAGGACTCAATACATACTGGGTATGTATCCACCCCATCACACCCATATCTAATAAAATAATGTACCTTTGACTTATCACACAGGAGAGGAATGGCTCCTCACATCTGTCAGATGTTTCCCCATATCACTATTTTGTCTTTTTGGAGGCAGATCTTGCACAACCATGTAAGTTCATAAACTCTGTCTAAATAGGGAAATGCAGTTCTATTTTTAAGGGGGGAAACAATCACAGAGAAGCAGGGGTTTTTTAAAAAAAAATCTGGTATTTAAAATTTCAAAGTTGTAACAACAACAAAAGGAAAACACAGTAAATGTAGAGAAAAGAAACACATATGTCTTTAACCCACTTCTTTCAATAGGAAACCCGTGATCTGTTAATCCATTTCATATCATGCAAATACAACAATCTGTTAATCCACTTCTTTCAATGGGAAATCTAAGATATGTTAAACCACCTCTTTTAATGAGAAACCCTGATTTAATAAACCATTTAGGCCATGCAAACACCACAATCTGTTAATCCGCTTCTTTTAAGGGGAAAACCATGATCTATTTACTAGGCACAATTGCAAGCAGTGCCAGCAAGAAGGAGAAAAAATAAGAGAAGTGTAAAGCAACCAAAATGGATGTCCAAAGAACTTTTAACTGAAAGAGACATGCACAAGGAATGGAAAAGGGGGGAAATTATCAAAGAGGAATTCAAACAACCAGCATATGTAGGGAAAAGGTTCATAACATATATAACATATTTTCCTTACATATGCTGGTTGTTTGAATTCGTCTTTGGTAATTTTCCCCCTTTTCCATTTCTTATAGAATGCCCTTCCCGGGGATATAAGATCGGGCCCCCCTCCCTTCTGACATTCTGTAAAAAAGGTTAAAACCTGGCTCTTAGAGCAAGCTTTCGCTAATGCAGCATAATCAGGTAAATATGAAATTACTGAACGACCTGACGATCCAATTGGATAATGATTTTAGTAAGGAGATGCCGATAATTATGTTTTTATGGCTTTGTACGATTTTTATATTATATGCTAAATGTTTTAATTCATTTTATAATTGTTTTAATTGTATTTTATCATTGTTGAGGCATCAAATTGTTGCCAACTGTGAACCGCCTTGAGTCTCCTCCGGGCTGAGAAAGGCAGGATACAAATGTGGTAAATAAATAAATAAGGTTAAGATGCAGAATGAGCTCAGCCTTGCCAGAGAGATTAAAAACAATAAAAAGAGGTTCTATTGTTATGTCAGTTGAAAAAGAAAGAAAAGGAAATGGCAGGACTTCTGCATGGAGAAGGTGGTGAAATCCAAACAGGATAGGGAAAAGGCAGAGCAACAAGGTCAAATGTAAGATACTACACTTAGACAGATAAAAATGAAATGCAAAGATACAGAATGGGTGATGCCTGGCTCGACAACAGATTCTACCTGATTAGGAAGAATATCCGGACTGTAAAAACTGTTCAGCAGCGGAACTCTGCCTTGGAGTGTTGTGAAAGCTCCTTCCTTGGAGGCTTTTAAACAGAGGCTGGATGGCCATATGTCAGGGGTACTTTAATTGTGCTTTTCTGGCATGGCAAGAGGTTGTAATGACTTCCACGTGATGACTTCCAACTCTATTATTCTAGGGGTAAACTGCGATTTTAATGCTTGATTTCATATTGTTGTGTCGTATATTATTTTGATTTTGCATTTTATGTATTTTACTTGGTTCTACTATGTTCTTGTGTTATTTTGTTGCATTGTATTGATGGGCGTGGCCTCATGTAAGCTGCACCAAGTCCCCCTGGGGGAGATGGAGCAGGCTATAAATATAAAGTTTTATATTATTATTATTATTATTATTATTATTATTATTATTATTATTATGCTGCCAATAACCTGCAGATGGGTGTACCATCATACATAAAATATTGTACCTCTGACATACACAAAACTTACAAACAGAACGGTCTGCAGATCCTTTGCCTATGGATTAACTATTAAATGAATCGTGTCTCAGGTGATGCAACCCATAGGAAAAAGTATGCAAAAGTGTCAGAGGAGGGGTATTTTAGTGTATAAGGTCCTTCAATGAATGTGAAAAATATCAATAAAATAAACCTATGAAGAATCCCAGATAATGTCAGACTCTAGATGGGATCACAGTTTCAAGGATATGGAATAAGAGCAATTTACCCAGGATTCAGTAGGAAGAAATAATAAAACTTAAAACAGCATCATACTTCTGTAGATGTGCATTAAGACAGATAAAATCTATGACAGAAATAAAATATTTTAACAACCTACATTTTTTGGCTTTTTGTTAGATATGTGCCACCTTTGTCCAAGAATGGGGAACCAACACAACTCATAACACTATGTAAAACAGGTCTAAATGAAAGTAGAATTGTAGCATGGAGTTTATGTTAGGACACATATGTGTGGCACATAGCCTTGTCTCCATAGTTGCTTCTCCCAGCCCTTGAACACAACAGGAAAACAGTTGGCTGTGTCCCCTCTGATACACCTCCAGTGACACAAAAAAGGGCTTTATTTATTTATTTATTTATTTGCCTTTGCATTATTTCTCATACAGAAATATTAGCTGAGAGTGCAATTAACATTTCCTGTGCTTATATATGCAACAAATAGAACATGAGGCTGAAGCAGACAAAATGTATTCCAGGGCCCTCTGCATGTTTAAATGAACCAGTGTAGTTTTCACCCTCTCCTCCACCTAGATAATAACGTGCTGACTGAAAACGTCAAACTCAAGGTTTAAGGAAAACATAAGATTGCAATGTAGAGGGTAGAGATGTGAAACTGAAATTAATGATGGCTCATAACATCCAAACATTTGGGAGATTTTAATAAATGGTTGGCTATTTCCCTCCATAGTTTGGTGACATGATATCAATTTAAGATAATGAATTTAAACAACTCATGGGAGATGGGTGCCAAAAGTAAACATGACCTAGTCATACTATTCCCATAATCAACAAGCCATGTCTCACTTTGCACTGCCTTGGAATTGCAAAATTCCAGACAAGGTCATTGTAATTGATTAGTCTATTTGAAATTAAATAATTCCAAATTATTGTCATGAAAATACTTACAAGAATTGTGGTAGAGAAATAAACCGTACTTTGTAATTCAAGCTGATAGTTTCAGACTTGGGGAAAGAAGTTTCTATTTTTACTCTCATTCAAAGATCTCTGAAATGAAACACATAGGGTTAGCACAGGCATGGGCAAACCTTTTCACCCTGGGGCTGCATTGCGGGCCCAGTTGGGAGGGCTGGGCCGAGAGGGAGTGGGGCTATTTGCATGCTGGGTGGGCACAGACCCACAAAGCCAGCAGACCTAATGGGATCCCTGCTGAAATCTTTAAAGAGGGAGGACCTGAGCTGATACATCAACGTCACCAGCTCATTGAAAAAGTGTGGGTAACCAAGAAAATCCTAGTAGACTTCAAGGATGCCACCATTATCACACTTTTTTTAAAAAGTGGGGGAAAGAACAGATTGCGGAAACTATTGAGGTATCTCCCTTATAACCTCCACTGGGAAGATCCTCGCAAGAATCATTGCAAACCGCCTTCTACCAGTATCAAAAGACACCCTCTCAGAATCCCAGAATGGCTTCTGCCCCTCCAGAGGAACAGTGGACATGATATTCAATGCACAATAGTTCAAAGAAAAATGCAGGGAACAAAATCAATCTCTGAACATTGTCTTCATTGATCTTGCAAAGGCATTTGACATAATGAATCGCAGTGCTCTCTGGACAATCTTCCAAAAAATCATATGCCCTGTGAACATCCTGTGGCTCCTCCATGATGACATGATGACAACCATCTTGTTTATTTATTTGCATTATTTGTATACCACCCTTCTCAATCACAAAGGGGACTCAGTGCAGTTCACAGGGTGGTCCACAGTGTCTTGGACAGCAATGGCTCCCACAGTGACCCATTTAAGGTGGAATCAGGTTTCAAACAGGGATATGTTATTGCCCCAACCTTATTTTCCATCTTCATTGCTATAATACTTCATCTTGTTGATGGGAAGCTTCCCACTGTAGTGGAAATCATCTATCGGACAGATGGCAAACTATTTAACCTCAGCAGGTTGAATGCCAAAACCAAGGTCACAACATCTGTTATAGAACTCAAATATGCCAATGATAACATGCATTCAGAAGAAGACCTACAAGCCACTCTAAACACCTTTGCAGAAGCATACGAGAACTCAGCTTCTCACTGAACATCAAGAAAACCAAAGTGCTCTTCCAGCAGTCACCAGCCAACCCCTCTGCAATGCCAGAAATACAGCTTAATGGTGTAATGTTAGAAAATGTTGACCAAAGTAGACTTTGATAAAAAAAATAACATATGTGGTTTACTCACAACCTTCATGTGTTCAGCATACACAGGTACAAATCAGTACAGTTTCAGATATGTTTGAGATAATTCTCTGTGCTGTCCGGCTAGGACATCTCTTACAGCAAAAACAGTAAGCAAGTGTGTGATCTGAAGTCTGCCTGTGGTATGCTGTAGTAATCATGTGGTCTGCAGCCTCTTTTGTAACTTCTCGGGAACCATAGAGTAAAGGAAGCTACATACTAGAACTTAAATACAAACAGTAAGCAACAAGATCATAGATAAAATTTACTAGAGAAAGCTTGAAGAAAGTTGTTATTTCCAACAAATCCAGACTCACTAGAAATGACTGCTAAGATGACATGGGAATCCCCAAAATATCTGGAAAGCAACCAATCCAATAGTCTAGCAGCTATTGGCCTTCTAGACCAGGCCAACTCAGTTGGTCCTCCACCCTGGCAGAATCTCAAAGTTCCTGGAAGTCTAAACTCTACTCATTGGTGATCTCTCTGAATGTGAAAGAAAAAGAAAAAAAGATTCATCCAGTTCCTAGCAACATGGCACAATGTGATTGATTTTAAGGAGTAAGCGCCACTTATTATGTTATTTTCATCACAGGTGACCTATGATTACAGACCTAGAAGTATGCAAGTACAATAATTACCAGTAAAATATATTATAAGTGCAGAGCTTTTAGCAGAACTGCAGCTCAGTTATTAAAACAGTTGAGTCATTGGAACTTTATAAAAAAACAAAGAAACATGAGAAATTCCTCAATAGTCAAACTTCCTGTCATTACTATAATCTTAAGAAGGGTTTCCTTTTGCTGCCTTTGTAAAAGTTCCCTTCATACCATGGCTATGTGTGAGAGAAATGGAAAAATAGACATACACACAAAGAAATCTTCCCTCTTTCATTTTAATTAAACTTTAATATGGGAAGGCCACCAAGGAAGTGTATTCTGAGCTTAGAACATGTGAGTACAGGGCAAATTCAAGTAAAAATAAAAGGCTAACCCTTGCAAAGTAATGTCTCCTGAAACATTCCTCTGGTTTCCATTCTGCTCTGTGAACATACATTTGTTCTTAATCATCAGCTTGCACATTAAATGCAGTGAGTTTTAGCAGTTAAGCAAGATAGTCCATCGTAGCAACTTATATTAATATTTGTTTGAATAATCTATTTAAGATGATGTCTGGCCAGCATTGTGGGTTCTCTGGCAGGAATTCCTTACTTACAGCTGATGGTTTTAATATGGCTTGTCTCTGTTTCTTTTCACTGTGCTCCACATTTTCTTATTCAGAATTTGCCCAATTTTTTTCTTTCTTTTTTTTAAGTATTGTTCCACATTCAGTTTCATCTATGGAACTTACATTTATTTTAGACAGGATTAAATAGTTTCCATTTTTTTCTATATGTACTTCATACATTTATTCATTGCAACCTGTTCATATTCTGCTACCAAATATAATCATTACATACAAATGTTTATACTTTCCTCCTACTGCTGACACCTAACATGAAGACTTTGTAGACAACTGCTTCTCGGGTTCAGATATCATGCAGATTGTTTGTTCTGCATGGTGTAATGCTTCCCCTGACAAAGCAGATACTTTTTTGCCATTGGAAGGCCAGTCAGCTTCAGTGGTGATTAATGCTTATGACTAGAGATGGTTGATTCACCTGGAACAGAATGATCTGGTCACAGCTTTGCCCCCCAACCCTGGAACAATGAGACCATACAACAATATGGGATTAAAATGGGAAACTTTTATTGATGTTACCTATTTAGCTTTCCGTGAACTATAAACATTTCTAAAAGGTATTAGCTTGGTGTGGAATAAGCTGAGGCAGTGGCCATCCAAGACCTACTCCTCAGCTAACTTGGGTGAGACACCTTGGTCCCTGGATGAAATAAACTGTATAGTTACCAGAGTGATTGATCAGGGGAATGGAAGGAGAAATCTGTTCCAACTCAGTAGGATTTATTAATGCCAGAGCTCTTCCTGCTCCCAGATCATTTCTGTCCACCCTCACCTTGGCTATTTAGACCACACGTGAGGGTTTCTGTTTCTAGTCTACACCACAAAGGGGTGCCTTAGGTGACACCAGATATGTATCCATTCCTGTTTACTGCCATAGATTAGGGTCAAGCATCCGCTTTGCCCCTATCCCCCGCCAAGCCCACCAAAATGGCACATATGCCCCTTTGCAAGTCACAGAGAAATTGGCGATTGACTGCTTCCGGGAGATGGATACCATCCACTCTGAAGAAATCTTTATTGAGGTGAATTATGTTATGGTGGTGTAAGTATGGTCCCATACTGCTGCTCAATGCCTTGTGAATTGCTCTATTCAGCCTTTTTCTGGCCCCATCGAGTTTCTTAACATCACCACCCCCAGGCATTTTTGCCTTGGGATGATTGCTGACTACACAATGTGGGTATGAGACCATGCCTCCTTAATTTTGCAACAGTCAGCCAGACCTTTGGGGTGATTTCTGACCACATAATGTGGGTATAAGACCATGTCTCCATACTTTTGCAAAAATTGGGTCAGTATTGACTCACTTGAAATATAAGACCAGCAGAGTTACTACACACAGTGGAATTTTCTTGGTAGCAGCACCTTACCCATAGAAGCCCTTCCATTGGAAAGTTATCACTTCATTACACTGTTATCTTTCATGCACTTCTTTCTACTTGCTTTGAAAAAATATTGCAACTGATTACTCTGTCCATATTGTTTGTATGATATTTTGTTTGTATGATATTTGTAAGTGTGGATATGTAATTTTGTGATTTCCTAAGTATTTCATAAGTAAGAAGTTGTGTTTGACAAATCAGTTATGGATGACAGACCAGAGGCCAATCTTTGTAGGGCAGACAATGCATATCCAAGACCATAAATGGGTGGCGGGGGGTGGGGTTGCTTTGATGGAAGACTGCCAACAAATACCAGGTTCATAGGCAAACCATCTCTGACTATTCCTTGCCTATGAAAATCTGCATAGTCAAAGCAATGGCATTCCCCATAGTCACCTACGGATGTGAGAGCTGGACCATAGGGAAAGCCGAGCGAAGGAAGATAGATGCTTTTGAACTGTGGTGTTCGAGGAAAGGCCTGAAAGTGCCTTGGACCACGAGAAGATCCAACCAATCCATACTTCAGGAAATAAAGCCCGACTGCTCACTGGAGGGCAAGATAGTAGAGGCAAAGATGAAGTAATTTGGCCATATCATGAGAAGACAGGAAAGCTTAGAGAAGACAATTATGCTGGGGAAAATGGAAAAAGGAAGAGGGGCCGACCAAGGGCAAGATGGATGGATGGTATCCTTGAAGTGACTGGCTTGACTCTGAAGGAGCTGGGGGAGGTGACAGCTGACAGGGCGCTATGGCATGGGCTGGTCCATGAGGTCATGAAGAATCGGAAGCGACTGAATGAATGAACAACAACACATGAAAATCCTATGAAATTCATGGGATTGCTATAGGTCAACAGGCATCTTGAAACCACATGGAAAAACATTCATGGAAGCCGCAGTAGAACAATGCGTTAAACCACTAGCTGCAGGAAAGCTGCCAACCAGAAGGTCGGGAGTTTGTAGCCGTGACAGTTGGGGTGAGCTCCTGACTGTCAGCTCTAGCTTCTGCCAACCTACAAGTTTGAAAGCATGCTATGCAAGTAGCTCAATAGTTACCGCCTTGGCAGGAAGGCAAATGAGTGCACCATGCAGATAGGCAGACATGCCGGCAACACAATTGGAGATGTCTATGGACAACAGGCTCCTCAGCATGGAAAAATGGAACACGAGCACATCCCCATGGCCGGAGTTGAACATCGCCTCCAGATGCCGGAAATGGAAAATGGGGAGGTCCTTTACCTTTGTCTGTGTTATATGTCTGCTGTAAAAAGGCATTGAATGTTTGCCTTATATGTGTATTATAATCCACTCTGAGTCCTTCCGCGGAGATAAAGCAGAATATAAATAAAGTGTGTTATCATCATCATCATCATCATCATCATCATCAGTTCCTAATATGCTCTAACACTTGTTAGTGAGGCAGTTACAAATTTATAGCCCTGAGTAATGGATTCATGACTGGCTTGTATCCATAATTCTTATAGCTTTTGGACTATGTAAGGGCTGTGAAAGTCCACAAACCTCATTTATCAGGCAGCAGCCACTGTGAGTGCCAAGGGGTTGTTTGCCTGTCATTTAGGAAACAGCTGCCTGACATTTCCACCAGCAGAAAAAAAGGAGAATGGTCTCCACATGTTTATATGGACTGAGCATGTAGAGACCATCTTCTTTATTTCTGCAGATTTATGGTACATGCTTTCCAGTCTCTAATCTTGCTGACATTTCTATCATTTTTCCATGAGAAATCTCTTTGTGAGATGGAATTGCAACAACGTACCTGCTTTTAACTGTCACACTTGAAACTGATCATTGGAGGAATGTCAATCATTTGCTTCCTGATCAACAGGGAACCAGACCTCTGCTGTTTGCAGCTGCTGCAAACCAATAAGTAGAAACTGAAAGTGTTGGGCCAGGAGACACTACATAGTTATGTACATAGCACATAGATAGGTGGTATAGAACTGTGTCCACCTGTATTACCATAATATTTGCTGTTCTTGTTGTTAACCGCTGTGAGTCGCCTAAGGGCTGAGAACAGCAGTATACAAATAAAGTAAATAAATAAATAAATAAATAAATAAATAAATAATATTTATGTCAGGAATGTGGTAGATGTGGCATTCAAAGCTCATTGAAAGCCACAATTAAAACTCAAAGCTCACTAACAAGTGTCAGAGCATATTGCTAGAGCATACTATGAAAAATGATCATGCATTGTATTGACACTTGCCATTAAAGAACATCTTTAAAGCTGTAGCAAATGTCTTTTGTGCAATCCTAGTTTTATTAGAATATAGAAACAATGTATCCTTTTTCTACAAGTGGAATGGATGTTTCTTCCACTTACCTCACTTTTATAGCCGGGATAGCAGAAACATTAACGAAAACTTTCTTGCTATTGCAAACCACTGACACACATAGCTTCCCTCAGGACACTTGTAAAGTACTTCTTGCAGTCTGGAACCCCCATTTTTCATATTGCATCTTAGTGGAGATTATTTTTGTCTATAGCAGCTAAAAAAGGCAGCTTTCTGAAAAATGTGCAGGAAGACTACTTCTGCTTAAATAGCTGAGGAACTCAAAATGTTTCTCTGGTGAGACTGCAACACTTTAGGTCTGGTGTGAACCATAGAACTTTCCATGTTAGAAAGAAAGAAAAAGAAAGCACTGAAGCATTGATCTTTCCCCATTATAGTTTTTTTTCTATTAGGATAATTACTCCCTAAGAATAAAATCCTGTGCTCTCTGTACAAGGAAGTAATCTTCAAGTCCCCTATGACCTTTCCTGGCCTCTTGAAGAATAGGTTGGACAAAGAATGTCCATGTCTTCTGTTTTTCATTGTCTGGTCACTGAAATAGTTCTAAAGGAATCTGCCTACATCTACTGTAGGCCATAGTCTGTTCAGGAAACTCTTTGAATGTAACAGAAGTGAACAAGAACTGAAAATATGCTCAGTTGCAGATAAGACAACTATTATGAAAAGCATCTTGCCATGGGGACACTTGATTTTGGCTCTTAAACTTTTGGTGTTCCCACAACAAAATCCACTGAGAACACAACCATGCTTTGTACATCTAGCTCCATTTAGCTGGTTTATAACACAGCTGCTATATATTATCTTATACATTGGGTCACAAAGATGCATTCTATAGGTACGCTTGATCAATTACGAGCATCCACGCCACCCTCATTCACTGCTTTTCAGCCTAATGTTCAGGAACCCCTGTTCTCAGCCACTTGTACATTTCAGCACTTGAAACATACCAAGAAGGACAATCAGCTAACTATTAACTATACCCCCTTCTCTGTGTTTCTCTAGCTTTCTCCCTAATCCATTGTGCTAGCCAATTGTGTGATCATAAAGACGAGAGTTTGGGGCCTGTTTTGTGGCAGAGAAGGACTGTGCATGCAATCACAAGCTTATTGCATCCCATCCCATCCAATGACCCCTCCCTTCCTCTCTGCGCTTATCACGAGAGCCCTTTCAAAGGAAAATTACACCAGACTTCAATGAGAAGGGGGAGGGAGCATCCATCTCTTTCTGAGAGTATTCAGTGCCACAGCCACAAAAGGTGAGAACTACAGAACAAACCTCTTCTGCTTTAATTGGGAAATGTTTCCAGAAAGTAGCAAAAAACCCTATTGAGATCGGGTGGTCCCATTTCCCAGAGACATGCAGGTTCAATAATATACTGGTCAACAGAGTAACCCTATCCTGAACAAGCTTTTGTTTTTTCAGAAAGGACTAAAATAACCACTTGGAAATGTTAAACTAAGGCATGGCATTTTAATACGAAAATGGAAGTCTAGTATATTTTGGTTTTCCATCACAATGACCGCCCTCAATTAGATCACTTAGGCTTTGCAAATTGGTTTCTGCAGGGTCTACTAATCATAAAAAATAATCCATCCATATTTATAGCAGGATGCTTTTATTCCAGAGCTGTTTTTGCTCATTCCCATAGTAACAACAAGTGCCTGTTTTGGCCTTGTGCCACAATGCAATATTCAAGAATGTTCTTTTCATCTGTTTTTGAAAGAGAGGCAGGTATGAATATTTATATTACACTTTACATTTTGATAAATTGAAGTATTTGCTGGCAACCTCTCTATTTTCTCTTGATTGAAAATGTGAATTTTTATTACACCAAGGACATCCAACGCAGCACTTTTTAGTGCTGTTTATAATGATCTCTCATTCTGAGATAATTTTTAATGGTCCAGGTCTCTCGGGGGGATTCATTGATAGGTTCAACCAAGCAACCATTTTGGTTTCAGATATGGAAATAGAGTGGCTGGAAAGGACTCAGTCCTTCCATCGTCCCTATTAAAATTGTGGAGTGGATGGGATTTTATACTAGTGAATGACTAGTTGTGAATCATAACATGCTTTAAAAGATAATAATGCTTTTCCTTCAGTGAATGTGTTGAACAAACTGAATCCCAAACATTTAGAGAAATAGAGAGACATGGACTGATAAGTTACAGTCCTGTGAATATTTATCTGATACTAGAATTGAAAAGAAATTCACATTGACCAGAGAGGTTTTTTAACAAACTTATCCAATTTGCTGTCTGCAAAACTATGAAAAAAGTACATGCATGTCTATTTATCTTCTGCCATTGGAAGAAAACAATGAACATCACATTTTTTTTCTTTTTCCATTTTGAATTATATGAAAAAAATGTCCTAACAGCTGAGAGTGTGTATTGCACCAGATACTGTTGGATCCTGGCAGCTAAGCAGTGTCGATCCTATTTAGTACTTGGATGGGAGACTATATTTCAGAGAAAGGAACTGGAAAAACGATGTCTGTGTACTCCTTGCCTAAGAAAACCATTTAACCCAGGTCTTATTAAAGGCTATAAGGAGAAAGCATCCCAGAAAGGATGAGAGGGTTGTGTTGAGCTAGCTTAAAGAGGCTTCCAACCATGTGATGAGGGGGAAGCGGGGATGGTGCGGGATTTCTCTGCAAATGTGAAACCCAAGCTGAGGAAAGCAGGAAGAGTGGAGGGAGAAGTAGCCAGGTCACCCTTAAAACCTGGACCCAGTCAGCTTGAGGCTTGAAGCACCTCAGGAAAGAATAAGGAAGAAAGTTACTTTGTGAAATCAAACAGTTAAAAACATAGAAAGATGGTAACAAATTCTCATACAGTGGACCCTTGGTATGAGGTTTGCTGGGGTTTGGTCACAGAACCCTCATGAATACAAAAAGTCAATTGATTCTTAAGTCCCATTATATACAGTGGTGTAGTAAAATGGTCCATAATAGACATCTAATATGGCAACATCGAAGCTTGCTTTTTAGATTTGCATTTTTAATACTTGCAATCTGGTTGAGTATGTGGGAAAAGAATATGTGGGTAGAGATGGCTGAACAACAGATACAGGTGACACAATCAGTTTCCTTTAGATCAGTCTCCATTCATTCTCTCTATTTTTATTCCATTCCTGATTTTTTTTTCCAAATGGTTTACAGTCCCTCCCTGTTTCTGTCCATTTTGCAGCCTGAAACACTTAAAGATTGACCCGGAAGTAGTTTCGTGCTGCAATCCTACACTCATCCTACTCAACAGAAAATACTTCTGAGTAGACATGCATTGGATTACACAATTAAGAGTTATTTCAATAGTTTCTAAGCAACCATATAAGCCACATCCTCTTCCCTTGTTCTGGGCTCTGCAAAAGAACTGGTTAATGGATGCATACGAATGAGGTGGCAACCACGTGGCTTGTCAATAATAGCCAGCTGTAAGCTCCTTCTGCTAAAGGATGAGGTAAGGCAGCTCTATCACTCTGAATCAGATTATTAATAATATGAATAATAAAGCCTGCTGGTTTGAAAACTCAGGTATGGGCGATTGTAACAGGAAAATGGGTTTGTGTGTATTTCAAATATAATAGCTCCACACAACAGGGACAGAAATATACCATATGTGCTCACTTCTCATTATTATGCCTTATTATTATTATTATTATTATTATTATTATTATGTATATCCCACTTTTTCCCCAACAAAGGTACTTAAAGATGATTCCAACTTATTAAATACAGTACAAAACAACAGCAATTAAAACACATATATAAACATAGAGAACAATCAATAAACACAAATATTCATTTTAAAAACAATACATGTTAATGTGGAGTCTTGTCAGATCATATTGCACTTCACTCCTAATAATTTGTCAAGGAAGGCATTGCATCATCATAATGCTCTGAAACTAAAAACAAGTAGAAATATGTAGTTATATTTTCATGTAGCCTTAATGGTTCTGTCGTACATCTCATGTGATTTAACCAAATCCTCAGTTCTTTCTCCCATAATTGACTTACCTTTCATTTTCTTTGGGAGCAATGCTCTATCCATATTTTACTCACTCCTTTATAAATTTTCCATCCCAAGCTACTAATGAAACGATGAGATGTGAGAAGTGTCAAATAAAGAAGGTGGCCAGCAATGAGAAAAAATGTGAGCACTGTCAAGCAGTAGCTATGGAAAGTGTAGCTATATTGAAGCAAAATTTGTAGGGATTCTTTGGAAAACCTGTTCTACAACAGCAAGTGTGTGTGTGTGGGCGGGGGGGGGGGGGGAGGATGGACAATACTCTGCATCTGAATGACATAATCAAAACTTAATCAAGGCTGACACAGATCGAAATTTCAATATCCCTAAAGAACCATTATTCTAAAATGGTTTCGTTTGATTTTGTCAATATTTTAGTTAAATTTATTAAACATTTTGAAATGTTTGCAAAATATTTGTATAATTAGCCCAAATTTTAAAAAGATCATTTAGGGAAGCAGCCAAAATAGGGACATACACTTCCAGGGGATATACAAAGCTTTTAAGATTTTAATCAGAACTGCTAGAAATGGACTGATAGCCAATAAAGCTATTTCAATCATGGGGTTAGATGATCCCAGCAATCAGCCCCAGTTAGAACCTAGCATCAGTGTATTGAACCACAGTTTCAAAGAGCCCCAGAACTGGAACACCACCACAGTTTTCCATATGCCATGTTCAGGACACATATTTTTGCTGCAACAGCCCCCTTGAATGTCCAGTCTATGGTTGGTGGAGACTATGAAGGGCATTGTAAACACTTCTTATTATACTGCACAACAAGGTACAGAGGATCTGTACCTTGTTGTGCAGATCCTCTGTACTGACCAAAGATTTGCTGAGATTTGCTGAGGTCTTGGTGATTGAGGTCATCAGTCAATACCTGGCAATGGGGTCAAATGGTTTTCAGATCCTCTGTTCTCTCCATCAGCCATGAAACAGATGTTCATGGATCCTATTGCAGCAGAATTGAATGGAAAAAATGGTGAAAAATAACATCAACAGCAACCAAAAAGGCTTCAAGATATACACAGGCATAAGGTATCTTTGCAGTTATGAATGATATTCACAAGATACTAACCTATGCAAGTGATCTCTTATATCACATGAATGTTGCCTCCATATTGTTAGACATTAACATCTAATCTTAACAGATTCAGTATTCACCCCTAATTTTATTCTTTTTTTTTTGTCTGACTGCATTATCATCATTTCTATTAAAAAAACTATTACATATGCCCTCATTTTTATGTAGGTTGGTTTTTATTATATATAGGCTGTGTGATAACAGGCTATTTCTTTCATACTCTGCTAAGCTCAAAAAATGAGTTTGTTCGTTTTGCAAAGAAAGACAAAACAAACCAAACATATATGTCTAGCCCATAGATCTGTCATTCTTGGCTCTGGGCCACTTCAATGATATTGTTACAAAATCCTTTATACAACTAATACATCTTTAGTGACAGACTTCTGTATTTAATTCCAGTTACATATCTCATATGCCTCCTTTCCTTCTGATCATATAATGGAAAAATCTAAACATATGATTAAGTAGACACATCTAAAGATAGAAAACAATGCTATGTTTCTATGAGAAGATAATTACTTTTGTTGCTTGATTTCTCTAATAACATAGAGCTATCTTACTATGCTAGACTTCATGAAGCATGGTATAAAAGAAAGATGCATTAAAATTGTCCATAACTATTTTAGTGATAAATTTATTGAACTGTACCTTCATCTTAATCAAAATCAGGCCTAGGCCTTGGAAACTCCCAATGTCCCTTAGTTCAGCCAAACATGCCACAAGCTCAGGTGTGCAAAATTCTAGATTTATTTATTTAAAACATTTATATTCTGCCTTTCTCACCCTGAAGGGGACTCAGGGCGGAGCACAACATATATAGGGTAAACATTCAATGCCAGAACATAAAACTATAAATATACCCAAACATTAAAATCACTTATATCTACTTTAAAATCACCTGTTTAAAACCATCTCTAGACACTATGCTAGCTCCGGTCAGTGGAGTAGGTTTCCTATTATTGCCTCATTGCACTGCCCCAAAGGCTTGGTTCCAAAACCAGGTCTTTACCATCTTTCTGAAGGACAGGGGGGAGGGGGCTGATCTAGTCTCACCAGGAAAAGAGCTTCATAGCCAGGGTGCAATCACTGAAAAGGCCCTCTCTCTCAGGTAAACTGGGCCAGGGTCATTTAGGGTTTTATAGACCAAAGCCAACACTTTGAATTGTGCCCAGTAGATTCTGGGTATGTTGATTTTAAAAGAAGCTGAATAAATGGGATAACATGGGATTAATTTGTACTGCTCCTACCAAATGATGGCCACATTTTTTAAAAGAACTCGGGACCCCTGTACCTTTCACAGTTGTGTGAAAGAGAAAGTTGCAGTAGGTGTACCCTACAGGAGAAACTACACCTGCTGAAATCCTTTCTTTCACATTGTTGTGAAACTTACATGACCATCCTAGCAGACAGAAAGGATTTTTCTCATGCTTTCATCAAGACAACAGTTTCAAAAATGTGCAGAGCTGCTTCTGGATCCAAGGTACAGCTTGTGTACATATTTGTGTTAAGTGCTCCCCTTCCACATACATACATACATGAGTGATATGTTTTTCTCTACTAAGGGAAATCAAACTTTGGAACTTCTCATGGCTTAAATAAATAGAATATTTAATAAATATAAATTTGCACATTAAATAAATATAAACGTGCAAGGCTTTGTTTTAGGATGGAGGCAAATGCATGGCTGGATGAGTTGTATCACTTGCTGTATCATGTGGAATGACAAATGTGGAATGGGACAGTATGTGTTCTCCTACCACAAGATATGAATAACTCCCTCTTAATTTCAACAAGAGTTACTCATATCCTGTGGGAAGAGAAAAAAGAGCCCCAACTTTAAAGAGAAGTTGCATCTTCCACCTCCGTGGTAGGTCCTTGAGGGTTTAGTGCTATTTGGGGACAAATTCAAAACATATTTTGCTATAATCTACATTAGAAGGAGAAACCATATTATAACAACATGTTGTGAGGGGTTGTAAAGCAGGAAAGCTCTCTTGAGGACACAGGGCTCAGTTTTGTAAAAATTGCAAGTTGTACAACAGAACTCCATCTTATAGTTTAGATAGATTTGTAAAAGCATCTCCTCCCATCCAGTTATTTTAAAGCTGTTTGGAGTTTTAAAATGGGGTCATATCCCATTGTTTAAAAGACAAAAACATGTCATTGAATCAGCTATAAAAGATGGTCAGACATAATAACTTATTCATAGGGAGTGCTGATGCATTGACTCCAACATGTGGTATGGAAACAAACTAACATTCCTCCCAAGGCATATCAAAATGGTTCCATTATGTAGCTGATCAGTTGTGAAATGCCACCCAAGTGTGGAAATGGCAAACTTGCTTGCCGTGGGAAGGACAACCTATTCATTCTTCAATGCTGGTGCCTCACCAAACTACAGGTCCCAGGATTCCATAGCATTGAGCCGTGGCAGTTAAAGTGATGTCAAGCTACACTCATACTACAGTATAGCTGTAATCTTCAGCAAGATGCCATGATCCCCAGCTGATGGAGTAATGTGCAGATCTCTCACTCATAAGGTTACTATAGATTCAATCAGTAGTTCTCAGCCTGTGAATTTTCTGACTTGATATTCTGGATTATATGGCAGTGTAGAAGGGCCCCAAGATAAGCAAAATTGTAGGATATTTTAAATTAAGGTATTTAATGCACTTCAGCACACATCGGTGTAGACCACATTGCGGAAACCGATTGGCAAACTGTTTCTGCTGGTATTGATGTCAGGCCGACTGGGCAGTAATTGTTGGGGTCCTCTTTTTTATTTTTGAAGACAGGACATTTGCCCTCCTCTGGTCTGCTGGAGCTTCTCCTGTTTTCCATTTCCTGAATAAAACATCTGACTGAAAATATTTAATTTCTGCTCTTTTTAGCTCATTCACCCCAAGAGTTGTAATGTTTATCCATTCCATTTCTTGTTTTCCATTTCTTGTTTTGCATGGTTTATTCCATGTTGCTGGGATAGATTGTGCAGCTTCAGACTTCCCTTTCACCTCAGGACATGTCAACATATGAAGATCCTTTTGACTTGAATCCAGGTGCATCATTCATCATTTGCCTTTTACTTTTCTTCAGTAGCTTGTTGTATGCATTTTGACCTAGAGATCCTATTTTCTGTTACTACTACTAGTACCATGTTAGATTGTCTTATCAGAAGGTTTTCATGGTAAAAAGCATGCAGAAGTAGTTTAGCAGTGCCTCCTTTTGTGCAATCCTGATAACTATGTGCTACTAACATTGTTTCTGGGAGATACTTTTCCACTGTCAGTACTCCTACTGCCTGTGTTGCTTACAAATACATATATACTTACAAATTAAAAAAAACCAATCACCCTCCCTCTCAAAAAAGGGGGATTTTCTCTAGCTGAGACTAACTATCGTGCTTAGGCCATTAACAACATCTTAGCTTGACAGTTATAATGATAATGTTATAAGCCAAAGATAGATAATTGCACGGGAGCCCAACATTCATTTATGGTGGACCACATTACCCTGTTTTCAGCCAAAAGTGGCTAAATGTATTTTCTGGAAGTGATTCAAAACTCTAGGTTTCAATTCTACTTGTGGGGATTCTAGTCATTTCAGCCATTTTCCCATTGATTTCTCATGTTGTGGGGTACAGCAAAAAGTCATGGGCTTTAAAATGCAAATAGCTACTCTAGACCACATATGTTGTTCTATGCATAAATATTTGTCTAAGCAGAACTTTTCTCTCATACAAAATCATTGAGAGAGATTTTATTGTTTGATCTATACTTCTGTAAGTATTGGAAGCACTTTAACACATTTTTACAACCATCATGTTTCCCTTCATAGAGGCTTATATTAGAAGACAGAAAATTAATAGGTCTAGCCCAGTATTGTCAATATCAACTCACAAAAAAAGTGCAGAATTTTAGTTAGGTGCTTTCTGTGCTCCATTTGGGGTGATCATAGATGAAACTGTGAACCCTGAATCCAAAGTATGTCTTCTGCAACAGAGCGACAGGTTTTCCACCTTAAAGTGGTGAAATGATATAACTGACTGCAGGCCAAGATGGGACAATTGTGTATATTTCAAAGAGATGCATAAATGGCTACCAACTCAGGAACATTACGGTCCCTGACATCTTGGGGCCAAAACAAGTAACTTGGGGAGAGACACTGATGATGTCACAGACCAGTGGATGTCACTGAAGAATCTCCTGGTGATGCCATTTGGCATGAGAGCAACAATGGCCTTTCACTTTCCCCACTCCTGTTAATATTTCACACATACAGTGGAAATGAAGGATTTTTAAATCTCATTTAATTCCACTCACTGCACACTTGGCAATCTGCAAATATAGCAGAGCCACCAGATTGTGACACAACCACAATGGCCACCTGTCCAAGAATATGAGAGGTAAATCCAGTTGGAGAACTGTGTTACATTTGGGCACAGCATCTTGCACCTTAGTACTAAATAAATATTAATCCTAAGAGGGGGGGAAATGAGATCACCAAATACAGGCAGTCCCTAAGTTAAAATCATCTGACTTACAAATGACACATAGTTAAGAAGAAGGGTGAGACAACAGGAAGTGAAAGAAATATACCCCTAGGAAGGGTAATTCACTCCTGGAAGAGCTATCATGGGGAAAGGTGTTTCCATTGAAGCTTTGTCACCAATCCTTGTTTCCACAAGAAGCTAAATTTTTCAATTATCACAGGGACAGAAAATGAGGTGAATTTTTTTTAACAATGGCACAGACAGTAAAAGAAACACCACAGGGGTGCTAACCCTTCTCTAGGCTAGCCAGAGCATGCATGCATGCGTGTGTGTGTGTGTGTGTGTGTGTGTGTAGCTGGAGTCACACTTACAAATGTACCTGTTCCAACTTACATACAAATTCAACTTAAGAACAAACCTGCATAACTGAACTTGTTTGTAGTTTGGAGACTGCCTTACTGAGTCTGGGATTGCGGTTGTACTAACTAGCTTTCCAGATATCTGGGTTGTTGTAGGTTTTTTGGGCTATATGGCCATGTTCTAGAGGCATTCTCTCCTACCATATAGCCCGAAAAAACCTACAACAACCCAGTGATTCCGGCCATGAAAGCCTTCGACAATACATTTTCCAGATATCCTCTTGCACATTTTGAACTAATCATTGCTGTGATAGAGTGAAGAGCTAAGTACTGTGTGCCCTTGCATTGACCTTTTAATTCTGTTTTTATAGCTGTAGAGACAACACTTCATATGTCTTCCTCATCTCTTTTCCTTCCTTGTTGTATGTGTTTTAATAGCGTTTATCTCTTCTTTTAATGATGTTGCATCCCCGCTTCGAGCCTCAGGGAGAGGCAGGTAATAAAATGATGATGATGATGATGATGATGATGATGATGATGATGATATGAAAATGCATTCTCAGAATTAATCCTTGGTGTTTAGTAATGCAAATTTATTATCCAGAAGCTGGGCATGTGTTACTTTTAGAGATTAAGATACCCCCAGAAAAAGAAGTACCAGAAGTGGTCCCTGATAAGTTCCAGTGTTAATTATTGGAATGTTGAAGTATAAGTACATATTGAGATGTATATACTGTTATTTCAACAGGAAACAAAATATCCTACCACAGTGGGAAACTGTGACTGGAGTATTTTCAGATTACTGAGTCATAGCCCTGTGATTCCTCTTCAGTCTCCATGACAGTGTTCTATGAAGTCTTGGGATTTGCAGTTTTATGGGAGTTTGGAAGGTTTTTAGAATTCTCAGTTACAAAGCTTCAGTGCTTCATCAAAACAATTCAGGATTACATAGGGTGCAGCCATGGCAATTAAAATGGAATCGTAGCACCATAATTGTATAGTGTGAAAGTGCCCCAGCTGATAACTATGCTGCTTTCTCAGGATGCAGAATTAGTGCGGTTTGACAGCACTTTAACTACCATGACTAACTAAGGTCTTGCAATAAAAGGCTGTATATATCTCTCTATATATAGAACTGGCATACTTTGCTATTCACGCATACAGATTGAACATCCCTTATCTGGAAATCCAAAATCAAAATATTCCAAAATCCAAAATCGTTCATATAGGTGGCTAAGATTGTGACACTTTCCCTTTCTGATGGTTCAGTGTACATACACTTTGTTGTATATACAAAAAAATACCTTCAGGTTATGCATATAAAGTTTATATGAAACATACCATAAATGAATTTTGCTTTTAGACTTGGATCCCATCTCCAAGATAAGTCATCATATATGTATATGCAGATAAAAATATTCCAAAATCCTCAGAACTCTAACATTCAGAATACATCTGGTCCCAAGCATTTTGAATAAGGAGTATTCAAGCTGTACATAGAAAAGCATATGTGTCTTATATAAAATATAATATACATGTATAAAATAGCAAAACTTTTCTATTGTACTTGCTGTTAAGAAATGTTCACTAACTTTTACTACGTCTTGACAGCCCTTGACTCAAAACACCAAATTGTACTACTGGATCACACTGTGCAAAGATTAGACACATCAAAGGTGAGATAATTTGAAGAAACACAAACGAACCCTCTTTCATGCACAGAGGAATTTGCAGAGGTCTGCTTGCTGTGTCTAGGAGTTTAATCAACAGGCGAGACCCGCTGCTGTGCAATAAAACTCCCTATCAGGATTCCACATCTGGGCTGCACATCTTAATTTAAGGACGATATGGCAACACAACCTCTCCACTGTACAGCACAAATTAACACATTGACTTCTAAGGGCATAAATCTAACGGGTAGCATGTTTTCCCTACAGAGTTGTCCTAAGAAAGTTTTTTGGCTCAGAGGAAGAAAAGGGAACATAAGGAACTTATTGAGAGTAAGCCTTAAAGAAACCACTACAGTCTGTTCTCAATTCCCAGTTTCACATTCCTGATGTGACCCATGGACTGCAGGTACTTTGTTTTCTATGCACTACACTAGAATTGTGGATTCAGCAAGCAAATCTAGTGTCTTTTAAATTGGCAAGAGCCAAATTCCTCTTCTACCTGGTGAGAACTGATATAAAAATCTATGCAGCAATCAACACAGTATATATTGTGCAGTGATATTGTGCAAACTAGTAATTGCATTCTTGCAAGAATCTGGAAAATGAATCTGGATAAAGGTTTGAGCATGTGCATGTACATACAGATATGAATCATACATATACATATACATGTTACATCCAGAATAGACTGCTGCAACATGCTCTACATGGGGTTGCCTTTTAAGACTGTTTGGAAGCTTCAGGTAGCAGCAGACAGATTTCTCACCGGAACAGGGTACAGGGAGTATACAACTCCTTTGTTACACCAGCTCCACTGGCTGCCAGTTTGCTAGCAAGCACAATTCAAAGTGCTGGTTTAGCCTATAAAGACCTAAACTGTTCCAACTCAGTTTACCTGTCCAAATGTATTTCCCTCCATGAGCCAGGTAGGAGGTTAAGATCTTCTGGGGAGGCTCTGCTCTTGGTCCTGCCTCCTTTGCAGGTACGGTTGGTTGGTGGGGACGAGAGACAGGGCCTTCTCAGTGGTGGCCCCTCAGCTATGGAACTCTCTCCCAAGTGAAACTACATCAGCCCACTCCCACTTGACCTTTAGGAAAAGGTTAAAGACATTGATGTGTGACCAAATATTCAGTGAGTAATCTATCAGTTCAATAAGAAAATTTGGAATAGTGCAATGCCAAATTGGAACGGCTGCGGACTATTCTATTGGATTGTGTGATTTTAAATGAGTGGTTTTAAGGTTTTATATGGATTTTTTTTTTAAAAAAAAGGTCTTTATTGAAATTTTACCATAAATATATAAAAAAGTAAAGTGAGAAATATAGAGAGAGATAGAAAAGATAGAGCGAGAAAGAGCAAAAGAAAGGAAAGGAAAGGAAAGGAAAAAAGAAAACGATGTATGATAAAATCCAGTTTCTGTGACTTCTAGGCATCTTCTTTGGAGTTTCTGCCTTTTCCTTCTTTCCTTCAGCTTTATTTACTGTTCTCCTTTTCTATAATTATGTCCTAAATGGTTTTAAGATTTTACATGTTTTGATGATTGTTTTAATGTATGTGTTTATTTTATTATGTTTGTTTCTATGGCATCGAATTACTGCTATATATGTAAGCCACCTTGAGTCTCCTTCGGGGTTGAGAAACGTGGAGTATAAATATGGTAAGTAAATAAGTAAGCAAGTAAGTAAATAAATAAATAAATACAGATATACTCCCCTTCCCTTCCCAGAAAAAAAACTCTTGGGGAAAAATTTCTAATATTTTTGTGCAACATCTTCAGTTAGATGCAACACTAAAGAAACACATCATTATCAAGATACAAGATCCTGCCTAGGTTGTGGTGGTATTTCTATTATAATTCATATTCATCTCTTTTTTTTTCATTTAGGAGTATTTTCTAAAGATTAGATTTTTGCACCTGAGCAATACAGAACATTGCTGAATTGTTATAATTAAAACTGGTCCTTAGAAGAATTTTGTAATTTTCAGAACTGCTATTTATTTATTTATTTATTTATTTGGGGTGCTTCTACCCCGCCCTTCTCAACCCCCTAGGGGGGACTCAGGGTGGCTTACAAAAGGCACAATTCGATGCCTGACTATTCATAAAAATACAACATAGAAATTACAATATATCATCAACAATTATAACTAATTTAAACAATCAAACAATACAGTCACAGCAATAAAATCATATTGTGGCCAATGTTCATCAATTCATAAATCCATGATCCGTCTAGCATCGTCATAGTCCTTTTCTACTCTGGTCGTCATTGTCTTTTGTCCAACTGCCAGCTTACCCGAAGGCCTGGTCCCACATCCAGGTTTTTAACTTCCTTCTGAAGGAGAGGAGGGATGTTGATGACCCAATCTCCCCGGGGAGTGCATTCCACAGGCGAGGGGCCACCACCGAGAAGGCCCTGTCCCTCGTCCTCACCAGTCTCACTTGTGATAAAGGTGGGGCCGAGAGCAGGGCCTCCCCAGAAGATCTTAAATTTTGAGGTGGGACGTAGAAGGAGATATGTTCGGACAGGTACGCTGGGCGGGAGCCGTAAAGGGTTTTGTAGGTCATGTTTGTTTGTCTCGTCCCATTTGATAACTTTTTCCTTTTGTGGTAGGCCTTTCAGAGCATATGTTTCAGTGCAGCAACTCTCTTGTTTGTTACAAATGTTGCATAAATTGATATGTGAAACATAGTGTCACGGCTAAAGCAATGGATGGATAAATGGAGGTATTATTGAACTGCTTGAGGACTATCATGTGCTACATTTCACACGGGGCCATCTTTTTTAAAAACTTGAAGTGTTTTTGCTAAGATAGCATTGAATCCAATTGGCCGATTGAAATTGTACATCAGGCTTTGTATCTTGGGCCCCTTCCACACAGCTGAATATTACCCCACATTATCTGAAATATGTGACAGTGTGGACTCAGATAACCCAGTTCAAAGCAGATAAATGTGAGATTTTCTGCATTGATATCCTGGGTTATATGACTGTGTGGATCAGCTCTTGGAGGTTTGCATCAGACCTTTTTTCGTTTAAGGCATGTTACAAGGGATATCTAAAAAGGAAGGTTACAAGATTTTTAAAAAATACAAAGAATGATATCTTTTAATAAAACTGACATGGATTATAGCATAGGTATTACATTATTTTTCCACATAATCACAATTCAGTTCAATACATTTTATCCGTGCAACGAGTTTTTTGATGCCTGTGTCATAAAAGTCTCCCACCACCTGTTCCAGCCAGTTTGTCAGTTCGATTTTCACCTCTTCCTCATCGGAAAAGTGTTTTCTACACAGGTGTTCCTTCAATCAGATGATAGTTACTGGGTGTGAGATCGGGGCTGTGAGAGGGGTGCCTTAAAACATTCCATCCAAATGAAGTCAACAACTCTTGTGTTACATGAGCACTGTGCGGATGCGCATTTTCATGAAGGAGACAGACAGAAGGGAAACCTTCACCACTTGGGTCACCCTGTCAGAAACCAAGAAAGATTTAAAAGAGGATGTTAGCAATGTGTGTATGGATATAAGAAAAAAATGAAAGTGAATAGGTGAAACTATAGCAATGGTGAAAGGAGATTCTTCCTTAAAGGACCTGAATAATATGGAGTTCTCCAATTTTTTGTTGAACTTGAGTTGTCAACAGCCCTAGCCAACATAGCCAAGGGTAAGGTATGCTGAGAGCTGGGCTCTAGAAATATCTAGGACAGTGATTCTCAACCTGTGGGTCCCAAGATGTTTTGGCCTTCAACTCCCAGAAATCCTAAAAGCTAGTTAATTAGGATTTCTAGGAGTTGTAGGCCTAAATGCCTGGGGACCCACAGATTGAGAACCACAGACCTAGGAGAGCACACTTAGCCCACCCCTGCACTTCACCATGACAACTTTAATAGCCATTTGCAAACTCATCACACCCACACATTTACCTTTTTTTCTTTATAGAAAAGAGACTACATGTATCATTCTATGGTATGCTTCCACTGGAAATTATTCATTTCAATACAGTGTGGTGGAAGCTCCTTCCTTGGAGGTTTTTTAAACAGAAGCTGGATGCCTATCTGTCAGAGATATTTTGATTGTACTTTTCCTGCATAGCAGGGGGCTGGACTAGATAGCCCATGTGATCTTTTCCAACACTCTAATCCTATTTGTGGTTTTGCATTGCCAAAGTACATCCTGGATATATCCAACATAGATGTCGGGATAATATTTTATACACATTGCCAAGAAGCAAAAACTTTGGCTTCCACTCATACTGGAGAATATACATCACATGGTGTCTTCAGTCACCTTCCTTCAGCTCAATAGCATGGCACTCTGGGAAGGCATTAGAATTGGCAGCTATATGTAGTGAACAGGGGCCTAAGCATGCTAGTTGGGCTCTGCAGTTCAGTAAGAAATAGCAGCTCAAGTCCCACTCATGGAAACAATCCATATAACATCATAATATATTTTCTCAAGCTTAGGTTGTGCCATCTTGATTTGACATCTGAGATGAATTCACAGGAAAACCATTTGTCTGACTACATCAGCTAAGTCAATAAGGGGAAACATTTTTAGTACAAGAACATGGCTAGTTATGTCTCTGACTCCCCGTCACTCTGTCCCCTTTGAAATGTAATGATGGGAGGGAACGGTAAGGATATTTCAGCATTTTGGTTAGAAATCTCAACCTTCAGAGGTTTCTAAACCCCAGCCGAATATATAATAATACCACATGAAAAACAAAATATGTGACTTGTCAGTGAGGGTGATTATGTTTGCTTTAGAAAAGTTTAAAGACATATAAGCTGATTATTAGGGTCAGTAAGGTTGGGAATAATTTAAGACTGGTTTTTGTGTATAACTTTTGGATGTTTTTTTAAAAAGGTTCAGTCTTTATATCTGAAATAGCATGTTTCTAAACAAAATACAAAAATAATAATAATTTTATTTCTTACCCACCTTTCCTTGTGGCTCAAGGCAGGTTACAGAATAATTAAAACGCATAAACATTTGGTTGTTGTAGGTTTTTCCGGGCTAGTTATGTCTTGGACTCCCCGTACCCCGTCAATGTTTTGCATAAACATTGCAAAAAAATACCACAAATACACGTATTAAAATGTATTTCTATAAAAGATACATATTAAAATGTATTTCTTTAAAATACATATTAAAATACAGAAAACAGAGATTAAACAAAGGACGCACGTTTAAAATTCATGTAATAATAATTTTAAAGGATTTAAACATAAATAAACTTATTTCATATACGAAATAAAAACAAATCTTTTTTTAAAAAAGAACAGCAGCTCTCACTTCCTGAATGCAATCATGCCCGTTGTTCACTTAAGTTTCTTCTTATTGTTCCATCTAAAGCCCTTTGTACACTGCTCCATTTCTCAGGATCTGAACCCAGGGTGGATCTAGATAGCCCCTTTATTGTGGTAACTCCTACAATAAAGAAGGGGCTGTCCAGATCACGTCCTGGACAATCTCGAATTAATTCTCTACAAACCAAGAAAACCCTGGTTTGTAGCAAATTAATTAGATAGTGGGTTTATTCTGCACCTTCTTGGTGAAGAATGAAGCGCATCAATCTGAGTGCGCTCAGATCCATGACTGTCAGTAGAAGTTAGGTTGCCTGGATAGATTGGATGATTTTTAACAACTGATGTTGATCTGCAATCTATATAAATATGAACTTGTGATAATTGTTCACATGGTGGTGGTTACCATTTAGAGCACTGCAATGCCTTATGCATGGGACATTATTGGAAAACAGTTCATTGGTTTCAGCTAGATTAAAACATGATGTGTAGTTTGTTAATAGAGACTTGCTGAAATATTTACTAATGCTAGTGCTTTGTCTGCCTCTCTAGCCCTCAGCCCTTTTCCAGGCTCAGCTAAAACTAGCTGAGACTAGCATCTCCTCCCATATCCATTGTATATTGTACACTTTTAAAATGTAACTGTAAATTACCTAAACTGTAACTGTAAACTGCCTAAAGGACATTGGTTCTGGGGCAGTCCAAAAGTAAAATAAATACATTGTCTGCATTTTCTATGTGCCAAATTAACATTTTCCTTCCATAATGAATGGGCTCCAAATCTGCCTAAGATCCCACGTTTTTTCAAAAACAATGTGATCCCAGATTTGTAGTAGCTAGCGATCTAATGCTGGGATTATTTTTTATTATTTGGATTGTATTTAAAATATTGTTATGAGTTGTTGAACCTTGGTATTTAAATGTGCTAATAAATCTGTTTATCAGTATGATTATATTAGAAATATGTTATGAAATTGGAAATCACATGAAAAATAGAACTTGATTTTCATTCAATAAGTCTCAGGTTATGGTAGCACTCAGTGAAAATATAAAATTAACTGCACAACGGAGCACTGATGAAAGTATATCGGATTATTTTCCCCATTAGCTTAGGTTTCATTTAAAGAGATCCTACAGGACAGATCCTCATTATTTTCCATGTTAGTTTGAAGTCATTCAAAATTGGACAAGGGTCAAACTTTATTAAGGAATTCCAAACCAAGAGAAGCTGGGATATGAATAAAATTTCAATGTTAGAGCAGAAGGACTGAAAGGAAACATGGACTTGAAGACTAACAGTCAACTCAGGAATTAATTCCATTTTTTCAAACATACCTTTGTCTTTGACATAAAAACTGTAAGGCACCTCTATCAGAGGCCTTTAAAAGCAGCTAGTTTTTTATTTTATGTTTTGTTTCAGGATTTTATTTGAAAGTCAAGAGGTCCTGATAAGAATACTTCTAATAATAATAATAATAATTATTATTATTATTATTATTATTATATAATAAAACTTTATTTTTATACCGGCCTATATCCCCAAAGGAACTCAGGGCAGTTTCTAACATCTAAGGCAAACATTCAATTGCCTGAAATAAAACCATACAGATAATTACAACAAAATAAGCACGTTCAACAATATAACACAAACTAATTTAACTTAACGAACAAAATAACAATGACCAAAGGCATCATAAAATACCAAAATACCATTAAAACACACTAAAAATAAAAAATGAAAATATTAAAACATTTCATTGTAGCTCCATCAGTAGAGGTTCAACAAACCAATGGCCAGGATTTCAAAATGAACGTGGCCAACTATAGAAGGGCCAGACAAGGGATAGTGCAATCAGCATATCATAGGGCCAGGGAAGAGGATGAAGTGCAGGACAGGGAGTTATCTGGCTACCTAGGGTCCGACCTAGGGACTAATCATTCTTGAAAATTTGCAATAACATCCAGATTTTCAGATCCCTACAGAAGGACAGTGTGGGGATTTGTCTAATCTCCCTGAGAAGGGTGTTCCAAAGATGGAAGGCCACCACTGAGAAGACCCTCCCTTTGTTGCCACCAATCATGCTTGTGATGGTAGTGGAAGCGAGAGGAGAGCCTCCTCGGCAGATCTTAGAATTCATGCTGGTTCATAGGGGGAGATGTGAAACAGGACAAATGGAAACAGTTGAAGTTTGGGACTTATTCTGCACAAAATTTGCACTCTGGTGTTTTGTGCAGAAAATGCTGTTCAAAACAATCATGCAAGAATTTTGTATGGAAAAAGTCCTGAATCACAAATAGGCTTTGAGAACTGTGAGGTTTATGTGTTCTCAAATTTCTGTGTTCTTCCATGCAGCTGTGGACAAGTCTACATAGGGACCACCAAACGCAGTGCCCAAACACGAATCAAGGAACATGAAAGGCACTGCAAATTACTTCAACCAGAGAAGTCGGCCATAGCAGAGCACCTGATGAACCAACCTGGACACAGCATATTATTTGAGAACACAGAAATGCTGAACCATTCCAACAACCACCATGTCAGACTATACAGAGAAGCCATTGAAATCCACAAGCATGTGGACAATTTCAACAGAAAGGAAGAAACCGTGAAAATGAACAAAATCTGGCTACCAGTATTTAAAAAACTCAAAAATTACAACAGCAAAACAACAGAGAGTAAACAATCAGGCACATCAAATCACCTCTCAAAAAAAGATTCCCCCAGGCACTTCCAAGCCATTAAATGCTAATCAAGGTGGTCAGTTGAAACTTTCACACCTTGCTCCAGCAGACAAAAGTCCTTTGTCCCACCCTAGCCATTCCACAGATATATAAACCCATTTTCCTATTTCCAGCAGACCTCACTACCTCTGAGGATGCTTGTGAAACGTCAGGAGAAAATGCCTCTAGACCATATAGCCCGAAAAAACCTACAACAACCCCATTCCATCCTTGGATCAACCTTTCTGATACTCAAGTTGGCTACAGGAGGATAAATATTTGCTCACATCACAGTAACAAGTCAATCCCAAACTTGTTACAGGAGATGGTGGAGTCTAAACAAAAATGAAGAAATGGATGTAGATTGAGAGTGGCAAAAGATGTAAGATGAAGTCCTGCCCAGATTAGAAATGTTGTATAATCAACAGTTAGCCGATAGAGTTAAGCATCTTGTCTGCATCTTTATTTCTAAGTTTATACGCTTCTGAAATTAGAATACATTATACTTGGTTTGGCTTCACTTAATTTTTGTAACTTCTTTAGTATTAATAAGGCGTCTAGCTTAGTTAATGATGCGAGGGCAATTTTGTGGTTGTCAGAGCAGAATACAATGTAGGGAAAGCTATAGATTGAATATTACTCTCCAAAATAATTGGAATTCATATAAATTGCCTTCAGATCCCTACAATCCTGTACACAATTGGGCATCTCACATTCCAACGAAGTAAATATGATATAAGTAGCATGTGCAGGATTGCAGCCTTAATATTCTGGTCAATACTGTCTCTACAGAAAGACCTTTAAATCTGATCTTTCAATTCCAGCTCCTATGCAATCCTCTTACAAACCAAACTCATTGTTTTTAGAAATATGTAAATTACAAACATTATATTTGTTACCATCTAATTGCAGTTGAAATTGAAGAGCAATTATGTTTATTATCCCCATTCTCTGAGTTGAAACAGCATCTCCACTCTGCAGCATAACTTGCCCTAAGTAAATAGACTGCTTGACAAATTCTCATTATTCCTCTAGATCACCTCTTGATCTCTTTTTGTGACCATTGCCACAGAGTATTTCCCAAAACATGATAGCAGAAGTATGTTCTTGCAATTCATTATCTGGAGAGCATGGGCTTCTCACTTGGCACCTTTCACAAGCAGGAGATAAAAACTTCTAGCCGCTTTCATTTTGAAACAATGACAACAACCAAGTTCCATTAAGGCCCAATCCCCAAAACCCAATAAAGTGAATTCATTACTCAGTTTATGTAGCATTAAAATGGCAGGAGCATTTTCTGTGTGGTTGCTAGATAAAAAGCACACCATCAAAATGTTGTGTAATTCTTGAATTGTTAAGTTTAGGATTTTAAAAAAAAGAACAAGAACTATGCTGCTAAACATTGTATATTTTATTTATATGATTCATGTTTATCTCTCCTTTCCACTAAAAACAAAATAGCACTCAAAGCAGCTAACACACACCTCTAAGAATAAATTAAATTATTAAACTATTGAAAGAGTATCTCAGAAGTCTGAAAAACCAGTCTGAACAGCTCTATCACCATGCCGTTCCTATAATCATCAATCGTGGGAAGTTATTTGGGATCTCTTTCCCATTATGACATTAAAGCCATTTGATATCACTTTAACTGGCATGGCAGTATCCTATGGAATCCTGTGGTTAGCTCAATGAGCAATAGAGTACAATTGTTTTTGCTCTGAACATGAATATTTGTACCTCAACAGTTTACATACTGTGTTTGTAGTCCACCCATGCTAAAGATCAAAAATAACTGTGTACCTGAAATATAGTAAAGGTAAACGTTTCCCAACATTAAGTCTAGTCATGTCTGACTCTGCAGAGTGGTGCTTATCTCCATTTCTAAGCCGAACAGCCGGGGTTGTCCATAGACACCTCCAAGGTCATGTGGCTAACATGACTGCATGGAGCGCCGTTACCTTCCCTCCAGAGCAGTACCTATTCATCTACTCATATTTGCATGTGTTTGAACTGCTACGTTGACAGAAGCTGGGCCTAACAGCAGGAGATCACCCTGCTCCCAGCATTTGAACCACCAACCTTTCGGTCAAGAAGTTCAGCACCTCAGCAGTTTAAGCTGCTGTGCCACCAGAAGGGTTTATTTGAAATATGCCATTGGGTTTTTTATGTACTATCAAACTGGCTTTAACTTTGGTTGACACAATGATGACAGGCCAACAAGGGATCCTGTTACTAACATCCCTGCTCAGGTGTTGCAGACTCAGGCCTGTGGTTTCCTTGGCTTTCAATCCACCTGTAATGCAGTCTTCCTCATTTCAACATTATTGAGCTTAATCTTCTTTTCTAATAACTCTGACTGTCTTATAATAGCCTAAATTGTCTTTTATTCCTCACTAGAATAGACACATTGAATCCATAAGATTTATTGACAAGTTAACTCAACGTTTGTTCTAACGAATATGATGTCAGCCAATATCTCCAAAGCACAACAGCCTCAAGTTAGTTGTTCTACATCTCATACAATTTTATTAAATTCAAATTTGATGAAAAGGGTAGTACTTCCACCTATCCAAAGATTGAATAGATGGCATTAAGAGAGGACGTAAAAGCCAGTCTCTTAAAGCATTTCCCCAAACTGGAAGAGCTTACATTTGATTCCAAAACAAATGTTAAAATATATCTTTCCAATTTGTCATCCACTGCTTATAAAGTAGGTTCAACCCCTTCTTCCAGGTTGAGATGCATGCAGTGTCTGATTGTTCAGAAGTATGTCCTATTGTGTTCTGAGAGGCTTAGTCTTGAAAAATTTTGTTTAGTCTTGCAGCCAGGATTAATAATTTTTCTTCTGATGTTATATAACAAAACAACCTCTTTTGCTTTCTTTTCTTATTGTCCCTGGGGTGCTTGCATTCTGGACTTCAGCTCCTCTGATAAAACACAACACCCTGATTTATTTGTGGTTTATAAGTCCCAATTCTCCAGCAGGTCAATGAGCAGCAACACAATACTGAAAATATATTATTTACTGATTTTTAGCTTGAACTGTTTTATTTAGGATTACAACCTAGGGTTTGTGGCTTGCTTCTAATTTTATATTATCAGAAAAAAATTCAAATGACTTGTTCCTTTTGGTTAATATTTTTTTTAAAAAAACAAAATGTAGCAACACCCATTTTGTTTGTTTTCAAAGCAATGTTTGTTTTCAAACCATGTCAGTCTCTTGCAACATAAAAAGGAGGAAGAAAAAAAGAAGAGAAGCAATGTGGTGCACCATTAACAGAAACCTGTTTTTATTTTAGCATAAGCTTTCATGGATATAAATGCTCTTCTTTGGACGTAGTACAGAGTGATATCAAAATCTTAGGTATTTTATACATGTTTTCTTTGGTGCAACAAAGCTGTCCCATAACTGATGACCTTAGTTTCACAAGCATAGCTGTGGTAAGGAGGGTTTTTTTATAAGTAGGTTACCACAGCAAAAGAAATACACTTTTACTGCTATGTTCCACAAACATGATGTCATAGATTGAACCGGCTACATTGACTTCTACTCTATCCAGACCGCAGTTACCACGGGAGACCTCCTAGGTAGCAATATCGACAAATTATTAAACAAAATTAACATCTCATTCTGAATGACGTAATTTTCATATGAATCTTTAGTGTAGACATAGACCTGTGTCCAAGAAACATATGAAACTGTTTTCATTCATTCTAAAAATATCTCTTAAAGGGAATATTATAATACTAAGAAATCAGTATAGAAGGCAGAAATCTTATTAAGGAAAAAGTTGACTATTGAAACATTCTATAGCCCAGTTTGATGTTTTAAAAAGCCATTACAGTAGAGAAGATGCCTTTGGTGGAAATACTCCAGAACAGATAAATCAGGATGGCTGCCAATTCTATCTTTCTGGTGGGCATCTGTTAGCCAAGGTTTAGTCTACTGCTGGGGCATTTCCATCAAAATCAGTGCTGATAATTTAGCTTTGTGTACCCACCATAGAACTTTGCTGTCTGTTAAATGATGTTGGCTAAATCCTTGAGAAGCATACATGTATGAGTCCATGGAATGGAGAATACTTTATGAATGTCCATATAATGGAGAATATTTCTTAAAGACCTACAAATCTGACCAGGGTTGTTCAATGAAAAAGTGTTCATGAGTTTCCATTGAGAAGTTCAGTGATTAAGAAAGGGGTTTCTAAAATCAGTGGATTCTCGTTTATAAAATTTTATAATTATCAATCTTTGTTTAAGCAACTTCAACTCTATTATTCATTGCTGCTGCTGCTATTGCTACTGTTGTTATCTAGTAACAAATTTGGAAGTCCTGACATTATCAGTAGTACATCCAAACAGTAACCCATAGATGAAGATGATGATGGTGGTGATTATTATTATTATTATTATTATTATTATTATTATTATTAGTGGTATTATTTCTTACTCACCTCTCCTCTTGGCTCTAGGTGGGTTACAGAATAATTAAAACACAAATAATTGCAAAAACACTACAAATACACATTTTAAAATGTATTTCTACAAAACACATATTTAAATACACCAAATAGAGGTTAAACAAAGGAATGCATTTAAAATTCATGCTTAAAGTCTTTCTTGGTAGGACTGCCAAAAGAAATAAGTCTTTACATGGTTTTAAAAATCCGACAGTTCATTCAGCTGTTGGAGTTCTTCTGGGAGGTTGCTCCACAGTCTTGGGCAGCCAATGAAAAGGTCCTCTGGGTGATGGTTGTCAGTCAGGTTCTGGCAGGCTGGAGCAGATGCTCCTCAAAGGACCTAAGTGTGCAGGGCAGATTGTATGGGAGAAGGCGATCCTTTGGGTAACCTGGACCCCAACCTTTAAAAGTCAAAACCAACACTTTGTACTTTTCCCAAAACTAATTGGCAGCCAGTGGAGTGTAGGATGAGTGTAATATGCTTACTTCTAGATGTTCCTGTCACCAATCTGGCCACCATATTTTGAACCTACTGGAGTTTCTGAACCTGGTACTCATTGCAGAAGCATACTACCATCTTCACTCCTCTAAATCTAAGAAGGGGTGCAGCTGACATATCAGCCGAAGCTGATAGTAAGCACTCCAGATCATCTTAGTTAGGCACCAATTCCCTTTTTGGCAAAGTAGGCTAAAGATTTTGTAAAAGTGCAACTCCCAGGTTGCACTTTTATCTTTTTTACTATAAGGTAAGGAGCTAGAAATAATAGAAGGTTACATAGCAAAAAGAGATTTAACACCACCTGATATTGCCCTTAAAGAGAAAATGGTCTACAACTGCATTTTTGCTACTTTGGGAAAAGGCAGCATAGGGAGGGGGCTGGAACTGAGGAAGAGATTTCTTCTCTGAATTACACACCACTTTCATAATTCTCCCTGAAGTGCCACACAGGGGCTGTGTTGAAGGGAGGAAAATGAAAACAGCTGTGGAGGTTTAGAGTTACATTCAGTTCAGCTCAGCCTTTGGCCCTTGCTCTCCTCTGCAGTTTGTTGTTAATCCTGGTCATGAATGTTCATATTTGTTACCTTTGCTTAGATGAAGCTCGAGGAGGATAAGACTAATCTCAACAGCAGTATTAATGGAATCATCGTCTTCATCAACATTGCCATCTCAACAGCAGCAGCCACCATGAGATGGTTTAATATGGTGGTGATGACAATGGATTTTCTATATTCATTCCATGTTGGTTTTTAAAATGGATTTAATCTCTTTTTACAAAAGTGTTTTCATATGCTGAACTTTTCCTTTTGAACATTGGTGTGTTGGAATGCTTATAATAAATGGATTTATTAAATTGATTTGTTAAGTAAGCACACAAATGTTTCATACTGTGGTTTCCCCTCTCCTCCCTCCTTAAAGCAATCGGGTCAATGGAAACTGCATCAAATCTTCTTCTGGCCATGAATGGTAGACAGATGTTAGCTTGCATGTTTCACAGGTTCTAGCATTTTGGCCTTTCCATACCCACTTTCTGCATTATACTCATTTGCTGTCATTTTTTTCACTTCTCTATAAGACCCTCAGGTTGAGTATGCGCAAATAATTCATTGTAAAGCTATTTTTGTATGCTCACACAAAGAAGATTGTATACAACTCTCTCTCTCTCTCTCTCTCTCTCTCTATGTACAAAACCTTGTATATAAAGCTGAGTGTAGGGATGTGAAATAAAAAAATGGTACAAAGTAATTACAAAACTGGGGGGGGGGGGTGATGGCATTTCATTTCAAAAGTGTTTCTAAAGTATGTTGTTGTTCATTCGTTCAGTCGTCTCCGACTCTTCGTGACCTCATGGACCAGCCTACGCCAGAGCTCCCTGTCGGCCGTTACCACCCCCAGCTCCCTCAAGGTCAGTCCAGTCACTTCAAGGATGCCATCCATCCATCTTGCCCTTGGTCGGCCCCTCTTCCTTTTGCCTTCCACTTTCCCCAGCATTATTGTCTTCTCTAGGCTTTCCTGTCTCCTCATGATGTGGCCAAAGTACTTCAACTTTGTCTCTAGTATCTTTCCCTCCAGTGAGCAGTCGGGCTTTATTTCCTGGAGGATGGACTGGTTGGATCTTCTCGCAGTCCAAGGCACTCTCAGCACTTTCCTCCAACACCACAGCTCAAAAGCATCGATCTTCCTTCGCTCAGCCTTCCCGAAGGTCCAGCTCTCACATCCGTAGGTGACTACAGGGAATACCATGGCTTTGACTAGGCGGATCTTTGTTGCCAGTCTGATGTCTCTACTCTTCACTATTTTATCGAGACTGGACATTGCTCTCCTCCCAAGAAGGAAGCGTCTTCTGATTTCCTGGCTACAGTCTGCATCTGCAGTAATCTTTGCACTTAGAAATACAAAGTCTGTCACGGCCTCCACGGTTTCTCCCTCTATTTCCCAGTTGTCAATCATTCTTGTTGCCATAATCTTGGTTTTTTTGACGTTTAGCTGCAACCCGCTTTTGCGCTTTCTTCTTTCACCTTGATTAAAAGGCTCCTCAGCTCCTCCTCGCTTTCGGCCATCAGAGTGGTGTCATCTGCATATCTGAGGTTGTTAATGTTTCTTCCAGCAATTTTCACCCCAGCTTTGCATTCATCCAGGCCCGCACATCGCATGATGTGTTCTGCATACAAGTTGAATAGGTTGGGTGAGAGGATGCAGCCTTGCCGGACGCCTTTCCCAATCTTGAACCAGTCTGTTGTTCCGTGGTCAGTCCTTACTGTTGCTACTTGGTCCTTGTACAGATTCCTCAGGAGAGAGACAAGGTGACTTGGGATGCCCATCCCGCCAAGAACTTGCCACAATTTATTATGATCCACACAGTCAAAGGCTTTAGAATAGTCAATGAAGCAGAAGTAGATGTTTTTCTGAAATTCCCTGCCTTTCTCCATTATCCAGCGGATATTGGCAATCTGGTCTCTCGTTCCTCTGCCTTTTCTAAACCCAGCTTGAACATCTGGCAACTCTCGCTCCATGTATTGCTGGAGTCTTCCTTGCAGGATCTTGAGCATTACCTTACTGGCATGAGAAATAAGGGCCACTGTACGGAAGTTTGAGCAGTCTTTCGCATTTCCCTTTTTTGGTATGGGGATATAAGTTGATTTTTTCCAGTCTGATGGCCATTCTTGTGTTTTCCATATTTGCTGGCAAATGGCATGCATCACCTTGACAGCATCATCTTTTAAGATTTTAAACAGTTCAGCTGGGATCCCATCATCTCCTGCTGCCTTGTTGTTAGCAATGCTTCTTAAGGCCCATTCAACCTCACTCCTCAGGATGTCTGGTTCTAATTCATTCACCACACCGTCAAAACTATCCTCAATATTATTATCCTTCCTATACAGATCTTCTGTATAGTCTCGCCACCTTCTCTTGATCTCTTCAGCTTCTGTTAGGTCCCTGCCATCTTTGTTTCTTATCATACCAATTTTTGCCTGAAATTTACCTCCAATGTTTCTAATTTTCTGGAAGAGGTCTCTTGTCCTTCCTATTCTGTTGTCTTCTTCCACTTCCATGCATTGCTTATTTAAAAATAGTTCCTTATCTCTTCTGGCTAACCTCTGGAATTGCGCATTTAACTGGGCATATCTCCCCTTATTATCCCTGTTTCCTTTTGCTTTCCTCCTTTCTTGGGCTACTTCCAGTGTCTCAGCAGACAACCATTTTGCCTTCTTGGTTTTCTTTTTCTTTGGAACGTACTTTGTTGCCGCCTCCTGAACAATGTCTCGGACTTCTGTCCATAGTTCTTCTGGGACTCTGTTTACTAAATCTAGTCCTTCAAATCTGTTCTTCACTTCCACTGTATATTCGCTAGGAATGTTAGTGAGATCATATCTAACTGGTCTGTGTATTTTCCCTGATCTCTTTAGTTTTATTCTAAATTGGGCAATAAGAAGTTCATGATCTGAGCTACAGTCAGCCCCGGGTCTTCTAAAGTATAGTTAATGAAAAATTGTTATTATAATGAGAATTTATTTTTAAAAAATTGTTACTATTTCCTTACAGTAATTGTACATAAATTACTATAATTGGGGAAACTTCAGAATGTTTCACTTATCCCCTGATTTTGGGGGGATTTTCAAAGGTTTTATAAACAACTTTTTTAAAACTACAAGAGCTATCTCCTTGAGTTTTCTATACAATGACAGGAGATAACGGGGGATCATTCCCCCTCCCCAACTTTCAGAAATATTCATACATCTACTGATATTAGGGATTTTTAAAATAAGTTTTGACAAAAACATTTTAAAGCCACAACAGCTATTTCACTGAATGTCACTCGTATTAACCAATAGAAACTAGTATTAACCAAGTCTACATAGTATCCTAGAGTTGGAGGGGACCCACAAGAGCCATCTAGTTCAACCCCCTTCTTCCAGGCAGAAGGGCACCATCCAAAGTCTACTGACAGATGTCTAACCAGGATCTAAACTAATTAATATACTTTCACTATAGTATGGGGAACCATCCATTTAGGGATTTCTTCCCAGCCCAGTACAGAGATTTACTTACTAGATAGTATCAGACAGTCCTCCTCTTTGCAGATTCAAAGAGGAACTCTCACTGGCTGCTGTTAGGGAGGGACAAATCTCTCTCTCCACTACCCGAATTGGTACTTTCTGATGTTGATGCATTCTGGGAAATTTAGTTTAACGCAGGGCCTTTTGAATTCTCTGGAATAGAGCCCCTCCTGTCCCAAACTACATTTCCCAGAGTTCTGTACTGTCCCCAGCAAACACTGCTCCCTCTTTCCTGCTCCTAATGGTGAGACTCCATTAATTTAGAGAAAAGGGAAAGCACCAGGGCAGCCTTTTTGGCTTTGCTTTGCTTTCTTGCACTGAAAAGAAAACTGACTTTGAGAGCCTGCCGAGATTTACAAAACAAAAACAAAAAGTATGGGGAAAGTTACTATTCTTAAATTTTTGGTGTGGACTATGCCCATACATCAGATATCACCTTGTAAGTACAAAATGTAATGCATTTGAACAATTTTTCTACCAGATACCAACATATTTTCTCCTTCCCCAACAATGTCCCACCCTTCATTTCTACATCAGATGGCAGAGAGGAAGGCTAAAATCTCAAGACGTAATCACTAGATCAGTGAACAGCTAGTCAGGCAAATGGCTGGGACTACCCTAGAAGCTTTTTATGTCCAGCTAGCTTACTTTTGTCCAGTTAGAAGTTTTATGGACAAACTCTCTTTTTTTCAATCTCTCACCTGTAGTTAGTTTCTCGTCACCACTAATTTCCTACTTTACTATCTTCTTGAATATATTCCCCCTCTTTTGCTGTATTCAATAAAAATTCAATAAAGATTTATTTAAAAAAAGAAGTTTTATGGACAAACTAACTAGTCTGGCTAATTTGGGAGAAGCCAAGCTTTCTTTTGGTGAAGACCAGCATAATCAAAATCAGTTTTACTAAAAGATAGTGTGAGGTTCCTTTGCTCTGGAATCTAAACTGAAAAATGGCCTGAATATATCACCAATCTCAATTGGAGAAGATACATTAAGTCAATGTGAGCTTGATAAGTTAGGAGTGGGACTCACTTGTCCCTCCAGCTGTGCTTGGATTACAGTAACCAGCATTCCCCATCATAGGCAATGATGGTTAGAACTGCTGGGATTTTAAAATGAAGAACATCTCCATCAGGGGCTCTCAACCAGTGGGTCCCCAAGTGTTTTGGCCTACAATTCCCAGAAATCCCAGCCAGCTTACCAGCTATTAGGATTTCTGGGCATTGAAACATCTAGGGACCCACTGGTTGAGAGCCCCTGGTCTACAGGATCACACAATTGCCACAACCAATCTTTATTCTTTTACTCCCATCTCTTCGGAGCTTTCCAGAATCACACAGGTGCTATTTTGTTCTCTCAATAAAAGACAGATGTTTCCATCCTAACCCTTTATTTCCTTCTTCCATATATTTCACATAGTTTCCCTGAGGCACCAATGTTCCAGTCTAACTTGATGGTTCATATCACTAAAGCTCTTTCTGCTGATCTCAGCTTCCTGTTCCATGTTCCGCATCACAGTAAAGCATTCTTCCTCAACTTGACATTCTCCAGAAGGATTGGACTAAAACTCCCATCACTCCCTGTTGAGGCCTCACACATCTGGAAAGCACCATGCTGGAGAAGACTGAACAGTAGCATGCTGGAGAAACATATGGACAGTTGCATGCCTATCTGAAAATTAAAGTGCAATGGAAGTTGCAGGCAACCTGCATCAGGATATCCTATCTGTTTTTCATTTGAGTAGTTCAAAACTGCAGACTGTGGCATGTAAAAACCCTTCTTTTTTGTCTTGTGGAAAAGTCACAGTGGCTTATTTATTATGTGTTCATTGGTATCTGTGCTCTACTATATCCTCAAAGGGTAGATAAAAGCTGACCTTTTATTGCTAAGGGGCAAAAATATAGACACACAATCTGAAGAACACCCTCAAAGAAAACATCTCTGACCAGAAGAGCAGATGTTAAGTACTAAATGTCCAGATCTCTGAAGCAAAGACTGTGGAAGCTCTGGGTTCATCATTCCACCATTTTTTTCATACAATCCATAGAAGCCTAGTGACTTGAAGAAGACATTGGGAGGAACACAAGTAGATGGAAATGGATTTTTAAACAAGTTGGCTCAACAGGACCAAATATATGAACTTGCCAGGAAAACCAGAACTTGGGAATACTTCTAACAAATTGATATATCCATGGCTTAATAATGACCAATCCATAGGGTGAGCTTAAAACTTAACTTAAAATACTGCCTCAAATTAAAAGCATTTGGGCTTTTGACAAATTGCAATTTAGCTCACCATTCAATTTAATATACCATAAACAGGGAATAAAATTTCATACTAGTATATACATTATATTGCAGAAGGCCTATCCAGATGGTTTTTACATTATGAGTTTTGAAATCATGAATTGATTGTTAATAATATATATGTTTTTAACAGATGTTGTACTCTTTTAACTGATTATGTGTTTTTTAAATTTTGTTTTCAGTTTTTCAATTATATTCTATGCCATCATCATCACCACCATATACACATAGTATAATATAGAGGTTGTAGAAGAAATGTAAGAAGTTGTAACACCCCCCCACCCCCGAATTGAATGAGTTTCTAAACATCCTTATTAGTATTCTAAGGACTGCATCCCACAAAGTGGGGGAAGTGGAAGAAATCTTCTTCCCGTGGTGTTCTGTGGTGCTCCATCATGAAAGAAGATGGATAATTGACTCACTCCTATCACACAGGATCACCTCCTCACATTTCTATGCCCCAAAATTGTCCACATGAGTGGCAGTTAAACGACACCTTTGTTTTCTGTACTTAACTTTGTTTTAAGCATAAATATTATTAAAATATAGTGTATAAGATCTATTTTGTGTTTTGACTTTGGCCTCACCTTATAGATATCTCTTTATAAATATGCAAATACATACAATCCATTTTTTTTAAAAAAAATCTGAAACCTGAAATCCAAAATACTTGTCATCTGAATAATTTCTGATAAGGGATACTCAACCTGTATATCAAATCAATCACTATCCATAGTTAAATGTGACCTTAATCTGCCAGATTCTCCCACTTCACTGTTCTTGATTCTACAGATCTGACTGAAGCAAAAAAGTAAATCAAATAAATCTGGCAGAACACTCTTGAGTTCAGGCAGAGAACCCAGTTAAAGGCAAGGTTGAGAAAACAGGCTAATTAGTCTCATGAAAATAGGCTAATTAGTGATGTGAGCATCATTTCCCAGTTCTGCAAGTAAGTGGCAACTAGGAGTCTCAGAACATATTATAAATAGTGACACATGCAGTTGGGATTCTGTTGTCAGAGTTGTTAATGGACGGGGGAAAAGAAGTATTAAACATCTTAAAAGCTCTAGAGAATCTAGACCCAAAGGTAGTAAAGTGACTTCAGGGGGCACGATTCCTTCCCTCTCCTTCACTATTTCTGAGCTGTTTAATATTTTACTGTAATATTTGTTATCTATTACCAAAATTGCTGCTTTAAAATAATTAAAAAAATTAGGGAGTAGCAGAAAAATGAGATTATGAAGCTATGTGGAAGTAATATATTTGTAGGATCAAGGTATGGTGATTTAGTGCTAATACGTTAATGAATAGTGTTGTGAAAATGAAGGTGTTCATCACAATCTGTATCTGCTATGGATGATCAGTGGAATAGGAGCTTCATGCAATAATGTTCTGCTTGTAGTGTACGAACTAAACCAGTTAATTATAGAGACTTGTCTTGGATGTAGAGTTAGATTAATTTCCCGTAATCTCACAATTGCTGCAAAAACTACCTCAACAACGGAGAAGAGACAAAATACAAATGCTTTAAATGCAGTAAATAAACATATTACAAAACCAAGTCACCCCACTGATCTAGAACTTCCTCAATTGGGTCATTTGGTCCACTAGAATGAACCCTGACTGTTTAGTAATCCAGCAGATGGCGGCAGAACTATTGGTTTAGAATATTTAATTCCAGGGGTAGAGTTGGCATAGCTATACCCATTCCCATCAAAAAGTCTTGGGAAATTTCAGCAATTTGTACATTCCTAAATGAAATGGCATGGAGCTATGCATATCAGGCTAATATATGCTGATTAGAAGTTAGGTATGAGTGTATTCCAGATTTCATTCTTCTCCAAAGGTTGCAGCACACTTTCGATAGTTTTAGCGCGTCAAATTATGTGGTATTTGCATATTTTAGAATGATAAACATTTAAATGAGATCTTGAGGTGTTCTTTTTAAATGAAGATTAATGAAGAAAAAGAACCAAATTGTTGGTACAAATATTTTCAAGTGAAACAAAATTATCAGTTTCTCCAAAAGCTGCTTAATTTTCGTCTAGTTTATCAATCAATCATTAAATTGCCAGGGTGAGGGTGGAGTAAATATTCAACAAAGTGCCATATGGATGTTCCCATACTCCAACTTCCTGTGTTCTCTGTGGATAATTAATTATACTATCAAATTGTACTCTATAGATTATTCTAAAAGCAGCAGTGAAAAACCAAACAACCAAATGCTGTAAAAGCGCAAATAGTGGAAAATGAGGAGTACATTTTTGCAGTCGTGCAAACCAAATAAGCATTAAATTGTTGCTCTGGTTGTTTTCTTGTAACATATAAGGGGGAATAGATTCTGTTCATTTTGTATCACAAACATATTTTATCAATAATTTGCTTTAGCTTGTGCTCAAATCTGCAGTTTTTCAAGGCTATATCCAACCTATAGTAAACTTAAAATAACATTCAATGTGTAGTCAAAATATTCAGTCTTGGTCTCAGCCTCTTTGGATAATCCGCTCTTTTCGGCAACACTTTTCTATTATATTCTCAGACTCAGTCCTTTTCTCCTTGAAATGGGGAATGTTACACTAGATCTTATTTTATGAGTTATTTCATTTGAACAGTTTGCTTCCTAGTTCTCTTTTGTTCTTGCTCATTAGGCCCCCTGTTTGTTTGTTTTTTTAAAAAAAGGTAGACTTCTTTGGTTCATTACATTTGCACAAGTGAGGGATCCAGAACAAACCCTATGCAAACAATTGCAGTTAGCCCCTAAGGCAACTGTAGTTTGAACTTGCTATTTACTTAGGCTTTTATGTGATTATTTACTGCAGAAATCAGTGTAAAAACAGTACTTACACCTATGCCACATAGTGGCTATACATCACCTTTGGGACGCTGGGCAGTTATATTAAAAAAAATCAGCTATGTTCAATGTGTGTTTTACAGTGTTTTTAAAAACGTTTTACAGCATGTAGAAAGTCTTCTATAAAAGCAGACTTATTATTCCCAATTTTAAAGTTTGCTACACAAATATTTTGCTTGTCTCTCATTCCTACCTCTACATTAAAAAAGAAACCTCTTTACTTGTTGACATAATTGTTTGGATCTTCCTAACTAAAGTTTGCCAGACTTGTTCCACTGAAATCCATGGGACTAGTTAGTCATAAATTAACTTACCTTCCAGTGAATTAGCTCCCAGTGAAATAACTGGGTAAAGTTAAGTCATGAATAAACACCCAGTGAAAAACTAAGTTCGGCTAAGTCTAGATTCTTCCATACCAATGTCACTGCTTCTTTCATGTGCATTTTCAATATCTCAAATTGGGCTTTTCTCGTTTAGAACTTTTCTTTAATAGAAATTTGGCTGCATTTGTTATTTGGGTTTTACTAGGCAACTCACAATTAACCCCATCAGTGCTGCAAGGGTCACAAATGTCAGCAGGAAGGTATGGCAAGATCCCAAAGTACCATATTTATTTGAGTATGATACACCATCAAATGTAATGTGTACCTCAGTTTTGAAGGTTCGTATTTCAAAAAAAGGATTTGCTGTCAATGTAATGTGAGGCGGTGGTGTCATCATCATCGTCATCATCATCTTTATTTATATCCCACCCCATCTTCCCAAAAGGCCCCGGAGCAGCTTACAACATCAATAAATATGAGAAATACACACAAAATAAGTAACAAATCAGTGTAAAATAAAAAACAAAATAAAACAAAACAGACAATTTAAACAGTAAAGAGTATAAAGACATTAGATTAAAACACAGTAGTTCCAATAAATTAAATAAAAGCCAAAATGTCTGAAACAGCATATATCCATAGAACTCTAAAACAAAGAGCTCGTCTACATTAAAAGATATTAACCTAATCATTTTCAAATCAAAATACAAATTGTTGTAAATTCCAAATTGTGAACTATTGGCTTATTTATTTTATTTATATTCACCTTTTTCCAAGTATAAGGCCAAAGGTGGTTTACAGTATAGGAAAAATCAAATTATAACTTATAAAATTATTTTTAAAACCATTAAATAGAAAATCCTATTGAAGTATTCTATTAAGCCAATTTAAATGGTTTTATTTATACATTGCTTTTCTCCAAAACTGACATTCAAAGTGGCTTACAAATTAAAATCAATACACTATAGTTAAGAACATACAAAAAAATCAATGTGATAATAGGTCTAAACTTAACAATATGAAGGCAATATAAAAACACAACTACAAAGGATAACCAGCAATTTAAAATAGTACAACAGTATTATTAAAACATGTTTTATAATCATCATCATCATAATTCCAGAAGTCCAGTATGTGCCATTAAAACTAATTAAAAATGGAAGGCCAGTCTAATTGAAACAAGTCTTCATCTGTTAGTAAAAGGTGAGCAAGGAATGGGCAACTGAGCTTCTCATAGAACTCCATAAATTTGGCGCAACCACTGAGAAGACCCTCTCCTGTGTCTTCACCAATTCCATCTATGAAGATGTTGGGATCAAGAGAAAGCCAACCCATGAAAATCTTAATACAGGGACAGGCTCATACAGGGAGATACGATCTTTCTGGATCCAAGCTGTTAGGACTTTATTACTCATAATTAGGACTTTTGATTGATTCCCCGAAACGAATTGGTAGCCAATGAAACAAATTGTTTCAACAAAGGAGCTGTGTTCCTTGTAACCTTTTTTTAAAATAAAAAATAGAATTCAGTAGTTATCTCTTTTGCCATTTCTTTTGGCATCTTGGAACTTGTGCTTAGAAAGAAAAATGAACATGTAATACCACTTTATTTACAGTATGTAATGGCATAAATCTAGTTGTAACACATTCTGGCAGCGTGACAAAGGAACAACAAGGTTGCATTGAAAAACTACCACAATGAGTGGAATGCATCACTATTTTTGGTGTAATGAATAGAATTTTCAGAATACTTTAAAAGTTCAAGGACATTTTAGAGGTATTTTGAGTGGTATGCCCAAGCTTTACACCTCTCTGTTAATACTCTTAATGTTTCCACACCCCAAAAAGGCTGTGGATATGTAACATGAAATATAGTGGATCATGATCCATTATATTAATTGTATAACTATAAAAGAGAACACAAAATAAATTAGTCAGATAGAGCTTTTTTAACCAGTTACAAAACAAATTTCTTTTCAGTAGTAACTATTCAGTGTCTGACATCAGTATTTAATTTTCATGGTAAGCCAGAAATCATAGGAATGGGATTTATTCTTTTTTTCCACTGGTGATCCATTTATTTTTTGTGGGACATTAATGGGATTAAGTGCAAGCTCCAGTTGTTATTTTTCCAGTGGAAATATTAGTCTCTTGATGGACTAGAAAGACATTTTTGTTACAGGCTTAGGAATTTCAGTGGTGTCTATTCATGAGTTTAGGGCAAGTTATGCTCTATACCTTGATGCCCAGTCCTCGACCCCTGTCTAATTCAGAGGAATGTGTGAAATCTTTTATTTTGGTTTTCAATAACATTCAGCTCATGTTCACAAATGGCAAGTACTGAAATAAGGCTATTCTTGCTTCATCCAAAGTTGCAGTAATGTCTCTTCTGTAAGAGTAGATTAAAAGGACTATAATTTTTATGTGCTGAAATATCTTCAAAAAAGATTTGATGGTTAACCACCCCCCAGCCTTGTCCCCTGTCAAATACACTTATACTCTTGTGAAATATCTGCAGCCATTGACAATGGGAATAATTACAAATGGACAATGTTGGTTTGTTTTGCCTGAACATCTACACAACAAACAGATTTATGCTGTTATGGTATTTATTAATGCCTAAAAGTAATCCTCCACCATTTTCTGTCCTTTAAAAAAATCAATAATTTGAAGTGGGTTACAAATCACAATATCTCTAGAAGCTGTAGTCTGAAACACATTCCTCCTTCAAGTTATGTCTGTCTGTCTGTGTGTCTCTGTGTGTAGCACACACATATGAATAAATACATACATAGAATGGGTTCCCTAGATCTGCAGCTCTGGAGCTGCAAATTCAATCAATCATCACTTCTCATATTAAATGTCAGTGATGTTATTTAAAAATATGATGCATTATCATCTGCATTTTTCAGATCTGTGTAGACTCCCAAAATTTAACCATCACAGATATTGTGGGCCCACAGTGTGTTTGTGAACCCCCATATGAACACCAAACATACATTCTGTGTGTGTGTGTGTGTGTGTATGTGTGTATGTGTGTGTGTGTGTGTGGTATTTATTAATTCCTAAAAGTAATCCTCCATCATTTTCTGTCCTTTAAAAAAATCAATAATTTGAAGTGGGTTACAAATCACAATATCTGAAACACATTCCTCCTTCAAGTTATGTATGTCTGTCTGTATGTCCTCTTATGTATGTCAAGTTATGCATATCCTCTTCTGACAGCACTGATTACAAAATAAATATGGTTATCCACAACTCTGCATGGATTTAGTCTGCTTCTTCAAAGCCAACAAAGTTAAAGGCATCCATGAAACCTGACTCTTAATGTTTCCACAACCCAAAAGGTTGTGGATATGTAACAAGCAATAATGGATCATGATCCAATCCCCAATATTATCACAAGCAAGCCAAAGCAAACTTCCATTTCCTTCCAATGGAGATGCTATAAGAGTCCTTAACTCACAAAAATACTGACCTGCTTAGATGAAATCAGGGCACAAATGTTCAAGAAGAAGTGAAATGGACTCAAAGTCTAACTCAGTAAAAGGCAGTTTTTATGGAGCATTGGTATTTTGCTATTTCAAATGTTTCTTTTTTCCATATATGGAGTCAAAAGGACTTTCAGTTGAATATGATTTCACTTTTAAGCTAGTTTCAGGAATGGACACAGGGAAAGTTCCATGACACATGTCCTTCAACAAAAGAGAACAGTTAAGTAAGTTAGGAAGAAAGGCAGGTGGAGCAATGAACATTATAGAATCACCGAATCATAGATTTGGGGCATCCAGTCCAACCCCCTACCATGCAGGAAAAGCACATTGTCCAGGGGCAAGCTGATGTTGACATTTTCCCATCAAGCATCCCTACTCTTGAATTTTGTTTTAGGTTTTTTAAAAGAAATTGATCAAGCATAGATTGTTTCTTTATATGATTCTATGGATGTACATTTCAACTTTTAGATGTGGAAAACATAATTCTATACATATCTTCTTGTTCTCTGGTTACAACAGTATATGTCTCCAATGGAATTCTAGCCTCTAAAACTGTGCACCACATGTTGGAGCTGCTTGAGTCAACAGATCCTTGTGCCAACCACATGATTTCAGACCTAAAATGTAAGGCAGTTACCTAAACAACTTCATTATTGGTGTTTTCTTGGTTTTGCAGAGTTTGGTTTCACAACCTAATATGTCCTCCTCCAAGGCTACCATTACCTCAACATTACACATTTTATACACATGTATCTGTTTCTACACTTTGTACATGCAGAAAATGTATAAATAAAAGTAGTAGTATAGCTGTAGAATAGACAAACCTATTTAAAATGTAAACAGTGATTTGTATACCGTTGCTAGGTTTTCACTGGAGGGGTGTTTATGAATGTGCTATAAAGCACAGGTGGGAAAAGAGACTTACAATGGAAATCATGACAAATCTGTAACATAAATCCATTGTTATATATTCTGTGCATTGTCAGTTAATCCAACCTAGTAAATAGATGGCATAACACAGAAATTCTGTTATTGCCTTTGCTTTAACTCAGTTAAAATGAAATGCACAGAGTTCAACATATGAAAGGGATAGGCCATCTACTGGCAACTCAATAGGTACCAATGCATATTATATTGTAACACTTCTCCTGAAAAATACTATGATATTAATGCCAAAGATAAACAAAAAAATATAAAACATTGGAAAGTAGCAAGATATTGTAATAGCAGATAATGCAATATAATGGGTTTTTTAAACCTTAAGAAAGCCATAAATTTCTCTAATGTGAAAGTACTTTTAATTTTATTATATTGTATTTTAAGATTTATTTTTTAAAGCCTTTTTTCTTCACAGTTGTATTTAAAATGTTTCATCTTTTGTTCTGGGTAAAATACAATACAATGGCATTATTGCTCCCCACCACCCCGTTTTGCACTTAGCTTTCCCTACTGACTTACCTGCTGATAGGAGACACATCTTCTCTAGACATATGTAATGTGTATCTTCCTAGATTATAACTCTAACCCAGAGAATTCAACCTTGCAAGAGATCTTGGAGGCAATCTAATCCTACCTTTTATTCCATCCAAGGATATAGAAACAAAATAAAGTGTTTGACAGCGTTGAATGGTTCCTTTACTGGCACTAGAATCTTTAGATTTTTAAAAGAAACTTAAAATATGCTGAAACATTTACAAGGATTGCTGAAATTGTAGTAGTTTTAAAACTTACATCAGAATTCATTGTAGGGTGAAACAATAACATCCATTAACAGATATGCCTTTTAATTTAAGTATTGAAATCTTGCTTATTAGGATCAGATTAGAAAGATATGCAGTACTAAGGATGTACAGTAGGAAAGAGGAAGACCATGATATAGCTGATTGTTTCACTATGGGAAACCACCACACTGCATTTGAAATATCTGTTGATAACCAGGGCTCTTGCAGGTCCCTTAAACACAGGGTCACTATAAGTCAAATATGATGTAATGGGAACAACAACAAAATTCACTGTGGAAAGATCAGCGAAAAAGATGAAGAATTAATATGTGAATGGAGAAAAATTGTCCTTCAACATGTTTTGTCTACATTTCTCATCATCCCCACCCAGTGTCCCTAATGTGAGGGGTTCTAGATGAAAGTGTCTGAAGGACCAACAGCTTCCTACCCCTGGTCTACACATACTTCAGTTTATGGAAAAAAAGATGATTTTGCTAATCCACTAAGGCAACAGTGTAACAAATCAAGTTACTTGCCAACTTGAGTTAGATCATCTGAGAACCATATAAAAATGGTTTGCAATGCTGTTATTATTGTAATTATTATGATCTCCTCTTTAATTACAGACACTTAAATTAGGAGACATTAATCAAATACTAAGGAACTGGCAATGTTTAGTGAATAAACTTTTAACTGTATAATAGCTGTATCATGGAAAACCAAAGCAAAACTTCCAACATAAGAAGAATGGACTTGGGGAACTTTGATACTATACTGTTTTTCTCTAGGATATGGGGACCTCTGCCTTTTTTCTGGAAGAGACTGATCTTCTCGAAAGGACCCAAGAGTCAAACTTACCTTGCAGAAGTTCTAGAGAGGTGGCACATCATGTCTTCCAGATGGGTACTGTTCTCCTGGCTCCATCCTTCAATGAGGACTCCCTCAGGAAATTTTTATGAGTTGTTGTTGTTTTTGTGATCTTTATAAATATCATCATCATCATCCTTTCAAAAGTGGCAGGCTCAAACCCAGAACCTCAATCAATGGCTGATACCAAATGAGAGACTCCCTCCTGGGCACACAGAAAACTGGGCGACTTGGAAGGCGCTGAACAGACTGCGCTCCAGCACCACAAGATGCAGAGCCAACCTGAAGAAATGGGGCTACGAAGTGGAATCCATGACATGTGAGTGAGTGTGGAGAAGAGCAAACCACTGACCACCTGCTGCAATGCAACCTGAGCCCTGCCACATGCACAATGGAGGACCTCCTTGCAGCAACACCAGAGGCACTCCAAGTGGCCAGCTACTGGTCAAAGGACATTTAATCAACTACCAAGCTTGCAAACTTTGTGTTATGTTTGTTTGTTAAAAAATGCAATGCAACTGTTTGGTCTGCTCCTGAAACGATAAATAATTATAATCTTTTCAAAGTTATTTTGTAGATAATAAATTGATCGGCTTTCTTAGAATTGTTGCAGGTAATGTACAATTCATGGCTCATTGGCCAAATGTGACCCCACCCAATTTGTTTTGTATGTCTCCCAGAATATCATATTTCAACACATAATGTATTGTCGAAGGCTTTCATGGCTGGAATCACTAGGTTCTTGTGGGTTTTTTCGGGCTATATGGCCATGTTCTAGAGGCATTTCTCCTGATGTTTCGCCTGCATCTATGGCAATTTTTCGGGCTATATGGCCATGTTCTAGAGGCATTTCTCCTGACGTTTCACCTGCATCTATACCTCTGAGGATGCTTGCCATAGATGCAGGTGAAACGTCAGGAGAAATGCCTCTAGAACATGGCCATATAGCCCGAAAAAACCTACAAGAACCTAGTCAACACATAATTGTCACATGTAATTGGATTTAGAAAAGTTTGACTTGTGGAAAAAAGGGTTGGTGATAAAAAGGAGACATAGTTTCCCATGATAACTTCTTCAGGAGTGAATTTCCTTTTCTAGGGGTAGATTTCTTTCACTTCCTGTTGTCTCACCTCCATTTGTAACTATGAGTCATTTGTAAGTTGGAAGTTTGTAACTAGGGGACTGCCTGTATTGTTGAGATTACATAACATGTGTAAATACATCCTCTGTCTACTCAAATGACTAGAAATGCTCTCCCAGAATAAGGACTCTGAGTGAATTCACAGCCAGGGCTGTGCATGCTGTACAGTGGTCAGTGGATCATTGTACAATTATCAATCAAAAATGTCCTGAAGTCGCATTCATTGGTTAAACACAGTGGCACACATACTATAATTGAGCAGTATACCAACTGAAAGTGTTGCCTTGGTTTCCAAAATGCCTGGAAAATCGCTTTAAAAAAATGAAACCAGGGCCAGCTAATACATATGCACTTGGTGTCCTATCCAGAATTAACATGATAATATGGTGTCACCCAGTCAGACCCCCACAATGGTTCAGAAGAAAGCTTTCCATGTGTCTCATCATTTCTGTTTCTACAGGTTTGCATCAAAAGTGTTACAACTGCCATTTGAATATGAAAAGTAAGCAAATAGTTATTAGTTTTTTGGCAGAAAACAGTTTTGCCATTCTAACATTTTTAGTTTGGTATAAGGCCAACTGCCTTTTTTTTTTTTTGCCAAAATACAGAGGTCACTTTATGTTCTGACTTCTAGAGGAAAAGCTATGTTCCATCTTAAATACATTCCTTTCAACGTTCAGAGAAAATGATGCTGTTTTAGCATGAACATACTTTTTTTCCAGTGAACATGTTGCTTTAGGACGGCTCCATTTGGCACTAGGATTCCATATGCGCCGTAATGTTTGTGTTTCTAAGCAATGCTTTGGTGACCACATTAGGGGTGCCGAAATACAAAGAGAGAGAGAGAGAGAGAGAGGAAGAGAGAATGAGAGAGCGAAGGCTGCTTTTTAATTTTCTGTTTCTGGCTATCTCCATTGGAAAATAGAAAGAAAAGAAGGTGGTCTGTATTCCTAGCACAGTATGTGCTGAAAGAAATATCCCTCATAGGCCAAATTGTATACAGATCCTACCAATAAAATTTTGTGGTATGTGTGTCTATTTTTAAAAGTGAATGGATTTCTTTGGGATTAATACAGAAGAAGGAAAAACATGACTTCTCAGACACAGGAGATCTGGAACAAAATATCTTGTCATTATGAAATCAGCAGGTGTTGGACAGGCATGCTTTGCAACTGCCAAAGTATTTCCAACTGCTTGGTCTTGGGGGACATTTCGTTTAACATTCAAGCAAGTAGTTCCATAAACTTTACTCAGCCAAAGACATTCATGAACAAGCAAATAGATTGTTCAGGCATGCTGACCAAAAAAATTTCTTTACATGTTCAAACCTCCTTCAGGCTTACAGAATGCCTCCCTTTCACTTAGCAGGCTTCAGCTCAAGCATGAATAATATAAAGCAATAGGAAGTACTTTTCCCCCCACTGCATAATTAAGATATGCCATTCATGCCACAGGAAAGTTGCAAAGGTTCCTTCCATGGCAACTTTTTTAAAAGACACATTGGGAAGCTTAGTCCATCAGTGGCCAAGATATCTGGGATATACTTTAAAGATGTACATGATTTTAGGTGAATCCCAATTCATTGCTTTGTGAAATGATCATTCCAACCAGTCATTCAGAGCCAGTCCACTTTTGCCTGAGTCATGACAACTCAGTGATTCATGCTCCACTTAACTATAATTACAAATGCAAAAACTGGCTAAAACTTAGAACTGGGTGACATTTCTCAGAATTGGGTGGCATTTTTAGGCATATTTAGAATGGGATTCTTCCTGTCAAAGAATATATATGTCCAGAGGCACTGTTCTTGCTTTTGTGTGCCTTAAAGTCATTTCTCACCTATGGTAACCTATTACAGCGTTTTGTTGGCAAGATTTGCTAAGAAGAGGTTTACCATTGCTTTCCCCTGAGTTTGAGAGAGAGTGACTAGTCCCTGATCATCAAGTGGGTTTCATGACCAACTGGGAATTTGAACCCTGGATTTGTGAGTCGTAATCTAAAATTATACCACACTGGCTTTTAGATCTAGATTTAAAATGGAATCACCAACATCCTTTTTAAAAAAAAATACTCAGTGAAATTGGATGGAACTTGCAGCTATAGATGCTCATTACAAGATAATCTTACCAACATTGGAGACAAGACTTTGAATTCTTTTTCAGTCTAGTTGGTTGTTGTTCAGTCTAGTTGGTTGAGCCATAGGGGCGGCTCAACCCATTACACAAAGTAAGCATTTGCAGTATAGTTGATTTTGCCCAGGGGCGCTCTTGGGGGGAAATAGACCTTGACATATGCGAGTTGTAGTTACTGAGATGTATAGTTCCCCTACAGTCACAGAGTATTCTGACCTCCACCCCTGGCCATCTGTCAGGGGTGCTTTGAATGCAATATTCCTGCTTCTTGGCAGGGGGTTGGACTGGATGGCCCATGGGGTCTCTTCCAACCCTATGATTCTATTGATGGAATTGAACCAAATATGGCACACAGAACTCCCACGATGAACAGAAAATATATATCAATGATTGGTTGGGGGAGGGGGTGCCAAAATACTTTTTGTTTACTGTTGAAAATTACCTAGGGCCACCTCTGGATCCACATGCAGTCCATCCCTGCTCTAAATGTCCCTCATATTGATTGAAGGGGGTGTGTGAATATGCCATGTAACTAACAGATAGACGTCTTTCCTTTCCTCAGTTCTGGGAGTTCTGACCATATAGAGGAGGGGTGAGCAACACTGGCCACTTTTCTGTCCCTTGAGTCTTTGGGGTCCACATGGATTGCCCCTCCAAGTGGCAGGTCCACTTCTGCCAGATAGGTGTGCGTGTCTTAAATCGTGCGGTGGGCCACTTTAATTTATTTTCAATGTGAATCTCTACTTCTTGAGGCTTTGGCGAAAAGGGGTAACAAATGAATTGTCAGAGGATGGCATCGGGAACTAAAACAGTCTTAGAGTCCTCATACATTCCCAAGGTTACACTTTACCCATCCTTCCTGTACGAAGTATAATACAGAAAAAGATCATGCTGGCTAGAAGGGGACCAGGTGAGCAAATTGTAAATATTCACCTTCAAGATCAGGGGAAAGTTCTTAGGTAGGATCCACACTACCATATAATTTAGTTCAAAGCAGACAATCCAGATTGTATATGGCAGTGTAGATAGGATCTAAATCATTGGAAGGATGAGGTCCTTAGAATCATAGGATTGCTGCTTAAGCCTGAATCCAACCCACTAATTTCTTTACGTGTTTTGCAGCAAAGGGAAGGGATGCTGTGTCACCCTCCCCAATGCAAATATAGCAGGCATAATTTAGTTTTTAGTATGTGGGAAAGCATTATAGGAGAGCAAGGAGGTGTAATTAATAGCTTGCACAAACATGGCTTGAAGACTCTTTTAATGTAAAATACATGACTAAAATTGTAATTTTAGCCATTAGCTAAGTTACATAAACCTGCATAAGCACACACGTATCTATATAAAGTCATCAGCATCAGCATCCCCAATACTTCTTTTCCTTTCCTTTTTTCCTTTTTAAGGGGCTTTAGGGGTGATTAATTTTCTGCCCTTATTAACTGCAACATGTGTTAACATTCGATCAGTTGCATTAGCTAATATTATAAGTACAAAATGAAATAGTTTCATCTGTTTGTACAAAAAAGACAGAGAGCATCATGGGAGCAGGCACGGTGGTCACGAATAAAAGAGAAACATTCATTTATGATAATTGGTTGCAGCTCACCATTTGGCTGGTTCTTGTGACCTAAATGTATCCAGTTGTTTCCTTTCTTTCCCTTTGGTTTTTGGGTCACCCCTAATGGTTTAATTCAACAAAAAATGTCTACCATTTCCTGTAACCTCTGTCTTTTTTCATTCCACCTTCCAAACTAAGAGGCCTTTTTTTTACACATTGAGCAAAATCTTTTTCCCTCCCTCCTCTTTTTTGCTTCCTTCCAAGTGAACAAAGTCAATATTGTTGACAGAGACAAGGTCCGCCTCCCTCCCCCCTTGTAATAGCTATTTATTTGTTTCTCCTTTAAGTTCATAAGATTGTTTTTTTGTTTTGTTTGATCCCAGCGGTCAAAACTTTGACGCAGAACATGCCCCCTCTGACCAAGAGCAATTTATGGTGCGGGGAGAAACAAACATCTTCATTCATGTTTAAGAAAGCAAAGGAAATGGCTGTAGATTAATATTTGTGCATTTGTAGCAAATTTTCTGATAAGTCTGTAACACATTCAGCCACCCTGCTTGAGAAACACAAGGGGCAAGACTACCACGGAGAGCTGAGCTTTGTTACTCTTGGACGCCTTTCAAAACATCAGCACGCCTCCAGCTTTCCTTATGCCGGCTGTTTTCCAGCACAAAGTAAAAGTACCGTATGTTGTTTTCAGGAATGAGGCACACAGCCTGCCAACAGACTCCTTCAAATGCAAGGTTGCGTTTTTCATTTTTGTTCAAATGTTCCACTCTAAGAAAACACCACAAAACTGGGTGAGTGTGGGTTTTTCTAAAAAAAAAAAAAAATCATTTAACAAGTGTCCTGCTGAGAAAAGGGCAAACTTTAAATCTGATGCATAAAAGCCTCAGGTAGTTGCTGAAGCTAAGATGTTCTGAAACAATGTCAATCGAGTTTGTTTTTTGTTTGATGTTTAATCTGATTCCTAATATGGAATACAAAGTGGCTTAAAATATGAGTTCAAGCCACATTTAGCTAAACCAATATATGCTACAAAAGTTAAAAACCATAAAGGAAACAATCAAATTGAAACATTACTTTAAACCAGGGGAAAAAAAATTGAAATATGGTGAAAAGATAAGTAAAGGTAAAGGTTTTCCCTGGCATTATGTCTATTTGTGTCCAACTCTGGGGTATGCGGCTCATCTCCATTTCTAAGGCAAAGAGCTGGCGTTGCCCGTAGACTCCTCCAAGGTCATATGGCCAGCATGACTGCCTGGAGTGCTGTTACCTTCTCACAGAAGCAGTACCTATTGGTCTACTCATATTTGCATGTTTTCAAACTGCTAGGTTGGCAGAAGCTGGGTCTAGCAGCGGAAGCTCACCCCACTCCTCTGATTCGAACCACCAACCTTTCAGCCAGCAACGTCAGCAGCTCAGCTTTTTAACCTACTGCACCACCAGGGTTCATAAAGTGAAAAGTTAATATCACAGCATATCCCACTAAAAGACACTTCTGCTCTAAAAGTCAAGGCTTTTTACCTGCTGATGGAATGAAAGCAGAAAGAGGTCCAGTTGAGCCTCCAGTGAGATTTCTAAAGTCTAGGGGTATCCACCAAGAAGAATGAATATTCAAGTATTGTGGGACCAAAGGAATTTCCCCCACCAAGAAAAGAATAAGATTTGAGCAAGACCATATGGGAAGATTCGAGATACTATCTTTCAAGTAATCTGGATCTAAGCCATATAGGGCTTTGTAAGGGTGTAGGATTATTGTAATTCAACATCACTTTAAGTGACATTGTTCAATACTATGGAATCACAGGAGTTGTAGTCTTACATGGTCTTTAGCCTTCTTTGCCAAAGAGACTTACCAAACTCCAAATCTCATAATTCTACGGCATTGAGCCATGGTAGTTAAAGCGGTGTCAAACTGCATTAATTCTGCTGTGTAAACACATCTTGTTCCCTGGCAAGGGAAACTGATTCAAGAAAGTAGTCATATTCTTCCTGTAACCAACACATGGATCTCTTTTCCTCAGATATCAATATAGCATTTTCCAAACAGCTAATACAGACAGAATTGAAGTATTTTGACTGAGACATGCAAACTATTAGCAGCATCAAGGTCTTTATTACTGCATGCCAGAGATGACTATCTGGTACTAAAAATATCAAGTGAATGTGAGAGAACATGTTAGAATGGAAACCAAAGGGATTACTTGGAGGGTTTATTATTATTATTATTATTATTATTATTCCACCATTCTCTCAGGACTGCCTCTTAGCCTAGTAGTTTTAGAACAATATGACATGCTTTCCAGGGGCTGTTTTTTCTGTTAAAAAGCTCAAAGCATGAAACTGGAACTGTGCTACATGGTTCAATTTGGGTAAGTGGCTTTAGTGACCTTTCCCATATGCTTCTTCCTTCAGTGCATGGATTTGCTGACATTTTCATTTTTGTATACCTTCAGCAGAGTTTCTTTTTTCAAATGTAGAGGGTATGTGTACAAAAGGAAGTGGCCAGATGAAAAGCTGCCAGGTGGAAATACATTGAATGTTTTTCTCAACGTAAAATTAGAACATCCACTCTGCAGATGGCTCACAGGACTGGTGCATCTGCATGTGTGGATCTGCTGCTATTCCTGTATGTTTCCACTGAGTGGCAGTGGAAAAAAGAGCAGAGCCCATATACTTACTTGTTATTAGCTACCTGTATTGAGAGCTGAATGAAGGATGTGCAGATGTGTCAGAATGGGAGAGTCCATCCAAGGTAATATGTGTCTGTCTTCCTGTGTCAAAGAGTCTATTATTATTTCCCACCTTTTTCCCAGCTTGGAACTGAAAGTAGCTTGCAGCTATTAAAACAAAGACAGCTAAAAATGCACAATTTACACAGATTAAAAATGTAATTGCGCTATCAAAGAACTAAAATCTGTTAAAAACATAAATAAGGAAAAAAGCCGTCTTCAATGTTCCCACCATTTCCTTTTGCACCCTGAGCTTGGTGGGACAGGGACTCCCCAGAAGATTGCCAAATACAGGAAAGTTCATAAAGTAGACTATCTTCCTTCAAATAACCTTGACCCATTCTGTAGTACAGTAGATCTCAACCTGTAGGTCCCCAGGTTTTGGCCTACAATTCCCAGAAATCCCAGCCAGTTTACCAGCTGTTAGGATTTCTGGGAGTTGAAGGCCGAAATATCTGAAGATCCACAGGTTGAGAATCACTGCTGTAATTGGGTTAAACTAATGGTGTCATTATCTGTAGAGATGGTTATATAGAGAGAGCAAGACAAATACTTTCTGTATGGGTCTGGAGATATAAACTGTTGGGGTATTCATTTGTTAATGTAAAAATAAGCAGAAGTAAATAACTTGCTGGATATAAGATAGAACAAAAATCTTAAACTATAGAAATCAACTAAAAGGAAATCAGGAAACTCACTTTTAAAACTATGTATACATATCTTTATATTAGAGTTACATGTAACTAGAATTGAGATATATGTTGGTAAGAGAAACCTCACAACCTCTGAGGATGCCTGCCATAGATGCAGGCAAAACATCAGGAGAGAATGCTTCTAGAACATGGCCATACAGCCCCCAAAACCTACAAGAACCCAGTAATACCAGCCAGGAAAGCCATCGACAATAGTTATGTAATTGTTGTTCAAGTATGTTTATGAATATGTATGAATTATTTTATTATACATTTATTTTTCAGTTTAAAATTTATATATAAAAATGGCAGAAAGAGTCAAGAAGGTCCAAATGAGAAAATATGGATTTCAGATTGTCTAGAGCTAAACCTTTGAGGGGTTTGTAATCAGCAGTCTGAATTGTGCCTCGAAACAGGATTATGGGTGTACTGCTGCTCTACTTTCCCTTTTATCAAATGGATGCCTTTCATATATTATCAACTCAAGTGGAAGAAATCATATTTCTAAGGATAGTCACTTGATTGTTGACAGATTCCACCTTTCTTATTTGTGTGTATGGAAACAGAAGTGTGATGTTAACAAGAATCTAAGCTGCCTTTGCTTTTTTTCTTCTTTTTATATATGTATCAAAAAGCTGAGGAGGCATATTGTTTTCATTTTCAGAGAGAAGAGCTCATCTTTCAGAAGTTTAGGAAGAACTGAGTTGACAGATTAGTCACATCGTTTATTTTAAGATTGTTTCTTCAAACAAAATTGCAGTTGCTGAAATAGTTCAGCTATGTTGCCTTATTTGTTTTCTTCACTTTGCATATCTAATTGAATTTTAATCACTGCCACTCTGAAATAAGGAAAACAACCCCTTCAAGTTCTGTTTTGAGATATATGATGATGCAAATAAACATAAAGCAGCCAGTAATTCAGGCAATCTACAGTTTACAAAAATATTGTTTTCCTTGGAAATGATAGAAGTCCACTGTTTGTGTTCTAAGTGTATAAGACTGTTAGTACAGATGTGAAGAGGGAGCAGAATTACCCACAATGTTAACATTTTCCCATGTAGGAATTAATGTGTGGGCTTATTCTATTTTTCACCATGTTTGTGAAAACACTCCACCTCCGTTTTCTAATAAGTTATTGATATTCCTTTCAAAAAAATACTTTCCCCATTAAAGCACATTCACTTTCATTTGGCCTCACTTGTCCACCCTAAATGCCATCACATAGCCAACTCTTATTGGCTGTGCATAATGCCAGGGCATCATTACAGCATGATCTTGATTAAAGAAAAAATTATGAAGCAGCAGAAGTGGAGAGGTTACGAAGGTATCTGGAACTATAATGGCAGGACCACATATTGTGAATTAGTGCATTTGCATGAATGAAGAGATAATCCCATCCCCAATGTCACTTCAGTGCCAGCATGCCAGCACAGAAATGGAATGAACCCGCACGTTCAAATCTGGGGAGAGGCGGATGAGCTCCTTCTATCAGCTCCAGCTCCTCATGTGGGAAATGAGAGAAGCCTCCCATAAGGATGATTTAAAAAAAACCATCAAATCATCCAGGCGTCCTCTGGGCAACGTCCTTGCAGATGGCCAATTCTCTCACACCAGGAGTGACTTGTAGTTTCTCAAGTCTCTCCTGACATGACAAAAAAAAGCCACATACATTTGGATGATTACTAATCAAGGTGGCAACCCCTGAACTAGTGCTGGTCCATGACCCATTGGGTATCAATTTGTATAGTTTCCAGAAAAGAAAAAAAGAGTTGTAGTAAATAGATACAAATAAGGCTTCCTAGTATATTTCAGGGGGGGAAAAAACCTTGGCAGACTCTCATATGAGATAGCCTAAGAAGTTGTGATACAGATCTCGTAAGTTCATAGTTCATTCTCATTTGCATTCTTTCCTTTTGGCAGGAACACATTTCACAGAGAGATAGCATATTGACTGATGCAATTACAATATGTTAAGATTTATGCATAGTTTCCCATATATTGATAGATAATCTACCCTTCAACTTTTATAATGAATATGCTTCTAATTACTGAAGAATTGCGTTATATCTAGAGTTTGGAGAAACTATCTTTTGAATTACAACTCTGATGTTCCTTCACCAATACAGCCATGTTAAATAGGAATTCTGTGTGTTATAAGCCTAAAAGTGACTTTTCTACACCCAGGATCTGTTGAATGCCCCATTTTATATTGACACAAAAACTGAGGAGGCTACACTCTATTTTAGTCTATAAAACTTTGTTGAGCCTCCCAACACATGGAGGTTGATTAGAATCACAGTGGAGAACCTAGAGCTTCTTAAGAGGTACCTACTGCATTGTGCTATTTAAAAAGAAAAAAAGGAAAGAGAATCTTGCTTCCATGCTCTGTTCAGGAAAATCTTAACATTAAATAAACACATGAAACACATAGACAAGTTTAATGATAGATTGACTTTGGTCCCTTGCCTCAGATAGATGGTAGAGACTAACACAATCTCCCCCACTCCCTTGAAAATGTCATTAATTTCTTGGCAACGACAAGCCATTTTTATGGCTGCTAAGTACTGATGCATTTTACATGGGGAGGCCCCAACTTCTCACATCTCACTCAGAAGATTAAGAAACAGGTGAAAACAATATAAGATGTCTGAACTTCACACATAATATAATAACCCAGAAAACAATATAACAGAGAAAGGATTCCCACTCCCACTTTTCAAGGGCAAGTATTTTAAAACACACCAGCACACAACCTAATTAATCTTCCCCATGTTCGTGGTCTTTGTATCTGCTTTGGGAGAGATGTGATATTGGCAAAAGGACCTACATGTGGGCAAAGCTCTGTAGTAAAGACCTTTTCCTACCTTAATCTGCCCCCAGCCTCTTTCCTGGAATGAGCTAAACCTGGATTTCCAATGATACCTCATTATTCTAAAAACATATCCAGTTTAAAAGCACAGCAGAACAACCCTGAGGGTTCCAGTGGAAAGCTTCCTATGGACTTCAGTGGGGTCTGGACCAGCCCCACAGACCACCCTCTCTAGGAACAGAACGTATTTAAATTCCTGGTGGACCAACTAAGAAGCAACATTAAAAATGGAAACTCAACACTGAGAGATTAACAGTCCTTCCCTTGGACTCACCTTCCCTCTTGAGGGCTAGCCAGGCTTTCCATTGCTGTTGAAATGCTCAACTTTTATGTTCCAGCAAGGAAATAAACCAAAGGCACTCATTCTTTTCCTGGAGTGCGCTAAGACAGCCTGCCTGAAAAGGCTGTTTAACGCATTGTTACAAACTCTCACAGCCTCTTTCACAGAAGCTCCTTTGAGATCTCATAGTGTAGGCAGAATGAGAGCTGTCTGCCCTCTGCTTTCTACAGTGAGGTTTTGAGAATAAATAATGAAAACACACATACACCCACATAAGCCCGCACAAACCAAAACCAATCACCAGTACCCATAAGTAAGAAGAAAGTGGAAAAAAACTTCTTGTGTTTTACATTCAAGAAAGGAAAGTGCTCGTTGCACCTGAAATGTCTCAATGGGGTTTTCTTCCATCCATTCACAACAACTTTAGATTCAAAAAGCTGGGAATCAACAGGACAAAACTGCTCATGCAGTTTGAGCTGAAACCTGTTAAAACACACAAAAACATCACAATGGAAAGAGCCCCATTGTTTTCTGCTGTCTAAGAGCCATTATTCAGTGAATCAAAGGTTTTCAATCTAATCCAAACAAATAATACCAATAGCAATGTGATTAAGTTGAGAAAATTTCATTGGTGAAATGAGGCTGTTTTACAAGTACCTGCAACTACCTGGTATATTATGAAAACCCCACTTTAAAGTGGGAAGCCCTGTGATTTGGCAAATAGCTGTGATACCATACCCTCCAACTGGCCTGATTTGGCAAAGACAGTCCCAATAAATCTTCTGTTACTCTTTTTAAAAATTGATTTTAAAATGTTCCAATTTTGCATTATGGTATGAGACTGGGCACGCTTACCAGGGAGTAAGTCCCATTGATTTGAATGAACATGTGCAGGAGTTATGGACTATTTGTGTAAACAGGTTCAGTGATATGGTCACTTTCTAGAAAAGATAGACAATTCTTAAAATGTAGCCTGATCTCTATTGGATGTAATTTTTCAATGTGTAAGGTTGATTTTAAATGGCATATTTTAGAATTGGCACCAGCAAAAACAATCTCTTCAAAGGTTTCTGAACCTTCAGAGAGTCCATGAAAAATATTTATTGACAAGCAGTCAATGAAAGAGTTGAACGGCTTTATCTTTTTTTCATACTTTATCTGTCATTTTCTGCAAAACTTTCATTGTTTCACTTTTGCTTCTAAGCATTAAATTTTAGGACATTCACTCTGTCAACCTATCTCTTTAAGCAGCTAAATACACAAACACTAAAGACTGTATAACAATGGCAAGACTCCCATAGCTATATTATTAATGCTATATTTATATACATGTGACAATTATTTTATATTTATTTGTCACATACACAATACCTGTGGAAATTTCTTCTTCTGCATACATTATTTCAAGATACATTATTCCTCGCCCTTATTTCATATGACAACGCCTCCTGTCACTGAATTAAATGGGATTCTTAATATTAGTTCATGCATGGAATGTGGTGTTTCGAAACATCAATAAAATGAAGGGAGATGCATTTTTAGCAGAGAATGAAGGTGAGGTGAGTTCTTTTACAGACGGTTTAATGTTTCAGGACACACTCCTAACTGGCAAAAGGGCCAATGACCCTTGTGCCAACACTAGGCTGGCTAAAGCTTTGCTGAATCCAAATCCCTTTTAGTTATGGAGTGTTGGAGACTACTTAGGAGTACCATAACTTTGGAATAACTTAACCTTAATTAGTATTTAAATAATACAGTCAGTCCCCAAGTTACGAACAAGATGGGTTCTGTAGGTTTATGCAAGTTGCAACAGGTACATTTTTTTCAGTGTAGCTCCAGCTACACAAACACACACACACATATCTATTTATAAAAGCTTTGGATACCATAGGGAAGGGTTAAAACCCCTGTGGCATTTGTTTTGCTGCTTGTGACCCTGTTCAGAAGATTTTACAGCACTTCCTGTCTCTGTGATAATTGTATTTTGACAAATTTGGCCTGTTGTGGAAAAAAGGATTGGTGAGAAAGCTTCAGTGGAGACCCCTTTTCCCATTCTAACTCTTTCAAGAGTGAGATTTCTCTCACTTCCTATTGTCTCACCCCCGTTTGTAACTATGAGTCATTTGTAAGTTGGATTTTTGTAACTTGTGGACTGCCTGTAGTTTTCTTGAGTTCATTTGAACCCACTTGGGAAGGAGGAGGTGTTAATGAACTGCTAGGTTTTTCTGTTTCTGTAAAATATAAGAGATTAAAATGTAGGCAAGCTGTTTGTGTTTAGAGTCAACCCAGTGAGTATTCTTTTCCAGTGCAGAAGGTGCTTTTTCAACCTTTATGAGTTTTAATTGAGGACAAGCAGAGATCTGTTGTGTTTTGTTAAGGCAACAAAATAAGATCCCAAAACTGTTGAATCAAAGCTTGTCTGTTGTATATAATTAAAGACAGACTAAAAACCTTGGGATCTTTCAATGGCCTGGTTACAAACATAGCTCAAGGAGGTGTTTGGAATGTAAGAAATAGTGGTGCTTCTTCAATTTCCCATGAATATCATATACACAGCTCAAGACACATGTTGAGTTGAATTGCCACATTCTTCGGCAGTGGGCACAGATGTGGGCTTGATCTGACACATCAGGGTCCTGGGGTCAACCAGGAGTAAATTGGGGGCAGATGATTTCAAAGATTCAGCTTGTTTTTAGAAACAGGAAAAGATGCTAAGTAACATTTCTCTAATGTGCCTAAGAGTGGAAAAGAAAGCATGAATAGATTTCAATTTCCCCAGGACAACTCAAGGATCGGCTTTTTCCCCTTTTAACTGATTTAGGAAAACATCATTTTGCTTCATTCTCTGGATCACAGATGTTTAAAGTAGGAGATATTCTTTTCTAAAGCCATTGTGTATATTTGTGCAGTACTTTATTCCGAAGTGTTGTATTCCAGTGACATAAGAAAGAAGAGCAAAGAACCCTGAAGTTGCTCATCAACAATTAAAACTAATGAAGCATGCAGAGCAATCATTTGATTATATTAGATTTCTGTGCTATAGTGAGTTGAATTGTGCTTCTATTGAAACTATAGTGATTGTTTCTACATTTGCATCCCTTTACAACATAATATAAAATCTCTGCCTACTTTTGTCATTTTTTTCACAATGCATTTCATATATTTTGGTGATGTGTTATTTGGTGGCCATACAGTGACTGCCCACTAGCATAGTAAGGCACAGAATCTTGCTCAACGTTTAAGAAATTTATCACACAAGGCAGTCAAACTGGCATTGCAGCACACAACACCATGTGCAATCTGCTACTGTGTCCGTCCGTCCCCCAAATGATTTGTCCCCCTAGCTATAGATGGATAAAATCCATCAATGCCTCCCCCATGTCATTACATTCCCACTATCTGTCATAGTGCAATGGATCCCTTCTGCTTTTGTGCAATCATGCCAGCAATAACATAACATCAGTTGGAAGGGTGCTCCTCCACTCCCCACTCTCATTTAGTATTGTCAAATGATGTATTTTCCTTTTATTTTATGTATCTTTGCCTCTGTTTTGTGTTTAATGTTAACATCACACAATTATACTAAAATAAGCATATTTCTAAAAATAAATGAACCACAGTTGTGCAGGGGGAAAATGAAAGATAAATGAATGAAGGCATGGGGGAGTCTAATCCCAGGACCATGGATTAGCAAACCAGTACAATTACAGTACAATTGATGAAATATCAAAGGTGCTCAATGGGATATGTATCCATTGTGACTTTTGCGGAATAGCTGCTTGGTGTGATAGAGTTCTGAGTAATTTCTTGGGGGGAAAGTAATTATATATATATATATATATATATATATATATATATATATATGACTTGAGTGGTGACTCCAGCAGATGTTTATTCTTGTTGGTGTTTGGAACTTCATCTGCTTCGACATGATATGCCGTGATTCCTCCTTATGCTTGTTCACAGATTTGGCATACTATGATCTGAATAATGCAGGGTATTCAGTAAGGTTGGTCCTGTCTCTTTTCTGGAGGTGGCCTTCGATCTCAATTATTCTGTGACCTTCTAATGCTACATTTGTATGATTTCAGAAACGTGCTACCCTACCTCCCTTGCAGAAGGTATAGGTGGCAGACATTAAACTGCTTATAAATCCACATGCCTCTCAGCATGCTAGAAGTGAAGACCAGACTGTTCCAGATTAGCAAATGTTAATGCAAAATTCAAAGCAAGATTGGAAGGAGAAAAGGGAGTGAATTTTCCCAAGCTGGGAAGCTATACAGTTACATAACCGATACTTTTATAGAGAAGGCAGGAAGGGAATTTCCTTGGCTTTCTACTACCTCCAACACCACCCACTAGCAAATAAATCACCGGATCTCTAGAAGAAATAGTGGGGTAACAACCTGAGACTTCAATTTAACATCTTACAGATGCGGAAAAAAAGAGAGCACAGCAAAGATTCTGACAGCTCTAGAGAGGCTGAATTTCCTCACTTGTGGTGAAAGTGGGTTTTGGTAAATGAGCACTTATCACAATATTGACCGACTTGCAATAAGCAGGGATATTTTACTGCTCCTCAAGTGTAATATTGTGGTGTGCGGCTATCAACACAATAAGCTAAATACTTCCTTTCAAAACACTAGGCTACTCTGGTTCAGAGCTGGATTATGCTTTATAGACCAAAGTAGTTCTTCTCTTTCTTCAGTATCTTGATGGGTCACTACATTTCATTATAGCTCCTGCAGGCTAAGAAGCAAAGGTGTTGCTGCTCTGCACCTTCATCTTCTGGCTTAAACTTTCATGACTTGGAAAATTACTTTCAAGAGGAATGATGATAATAACAAGTCAAAGGCATCCATAAATGAGCAATAGTATGATGATTTTCTGGCCTCGGCCTCTGTTTTTTCTCTCCACTCATTCCTTTATAGTCTCTATTACTCATATTAATAGCCCCCACAGGCTTTATGGGATAAAAAAATTGAAAAAAGGAAATTTGGCTGCATATATTTATGCACATGGGAACTGCAGTTTTCTTTGAGAGAAGGAGGAAGTAACTTTATTTCATACAAAAGTTCATATATCCTAGAGGGAAGTTCCCATAAGCTGCTCCATGAAGCTGTCTCATGGAAAGACAACAGAAAAGTAGAGAATGTGCATACACACCAATCTTCTTAAATTATATTTTCCTATTGACAGAGATTGACAGAGACCAACAAAGCCTAAGACACATGATTTTCATAGTATCATAATGGTGTTGGAGTGGAAACAGCATTGAGGTCTGCTCTATCTTGAAATTGTCATGAAATCAACCAACTTTCTGGATTTTATCACACAATGGAGGCAAACCAGTATTGAATCTGGAACCTCACCTGTCACATGACGCCATGCACATGCCTCTGCCAGTCTGTCTCCTCCCCTTGATTGAAGTGGGAACGTCACCTATCACATGACACCATGTGCATGCCTCTGCCAGTCTACCTCCTCCACTTGATTTAAGTGGGAACATCACCTATCGCATGCCACCGTGCACATGCCTCTGCCAGTCTACCTCCTCCATTTGACTAACAGGCAAAATCCGTCATTGGCTTCCAATAGCACAGTGTTCCCACCACCTACCTTGTATGATGGGTTCATTCCATTTCTGTGCTGGCATGCTGGCACTGAAGTGACATTGGGGATGAGATTATCCTAATCTCTCACTCTCCCCCCTTCTTCAGTATCTCCAACCTGTTTACTTTGTAATTTACAGTAATAGTTGATTTTTTAAAATTAACCATCGATGAAACTGTTTTCTGGAATATTTGTTCAGTTGAATTATTTTTAATGGGATAATTTGGAATCAGTGGGGAAACAAAAAAGGTCAGAAACTATTTTTTTTCCTCTTATCCATAGGGCACACTCTAACCATTTATATTAGTGCAGTTATTCTGGTAAAAAAAAAAACCCTACTGTTACAGAAAGCCCAATCTAAAGTTGATGCTGAGAAACATTGCACCAAACCAGCCAAATTATCTCTTTAGTAAAGTAAGACTATAATTATCAGACTAATAGGTGGTTATTAAAACAGGATTAAAATGTGTTCCTTGATCCAAGCCAAAACAAATGACATGAAGTAGTTTTTGATGACATGTGTGTTCTTTATGGTGTGCATATGATTTTAAATGTTTAGATCAGCACACTTTTGCTTTAAATAATATACTATTTCAGAGTACTACTAAAAATTGCATCTCTTTTGTATAACCAAATCTTCTTTTATGGCAGAGTTTGCATTTTTAGTTTTATTGCGTTTATTATACAGTATACAAAAAGACTGTATTATTAATGCTGTAATGCTTCCTTATGGTATATCAGGTATAGCTTTCTGATTAAATGCAAGAAACCAAACTATAAATCTTTCACAGCTATGGAGGATTACTCTTTCATTGGCAATCCAACTAACCTACCTCACATGACTGTTCTTGGGAAAGAATTTTTAAAAAATGAAAAAAATAAGCTGAGTTTGATTTATAAACTTATAGATCAGGTGGAAATTATGGAGTTCTAATCCTTTCCTCCTGCAGGGATTTACATATGCAGAATGTTTTCCATAGAAATATAGTCCTTTTCATTCTTCAAATGTGTTTCTAGTTCCAAAATGTGCAAGAAAGTCTTGTGTTAAATACACATTTGAAACTTGGCTAAGAAAGCATCTCAAAAGGAACACCACTTTGTGAATTATTGGCCAGCTTCCTCACTTAGTGTTCAATATGAATGCTAACTGGTGATTTATGACACCAAGAAGTGCAGTCCTTTCACTTATTCTAATGAGGAGTGAGGTCATAGACCACAGAATAAAGCTATTTTCAGACATCTCCCAAAGTCTCCAAAGGATTATCATGGTGCATGGAGAGACTGGAAGCCAGATTGATTCTTGACGAGTTTGCCAGCACTTCACATTGGAGAAAACACTAAATATGCATACACACATTGTTTATGCTGGTGTTTCTAGCATCACAAGGTTCTAGAAACAAAAAAATTAACATGACAACTAAATACATTAATACATGAGTATGAGATAGAAAATTGTGTGCGCAGTATGCAGTGTGGTTTTGCTGAATGTACAATCGAACTGCAAAACAGGGGTTACTTAACCTTATGGATTTCAGTGGTAAGAACTCCCAACACCTCAAATCTTTTTATCAGACAAGATATAATTTTGTATGGAAAATTACTTCTGAGGGGCATGGTTCTTACCATAAATACTGTTCTCTCACACACCCACAGCTAACGTTGCCAAGTTGAATACATGGTGGATCTCATTTAGTTTTAACATTTGCCTGATCCTGGATTAGAGAGGGGTAACTGAAAGAATAGTCAATGCTACAATTATAATTATTGGACAGATTAGAAGTTAACAGAACTTTCCAATACTGCTTCCTGATCCAGAATCTGTTAATGATAAAGCTACAGGAATCTCATTCTTGCATTCAACCTTGGAATCTTACATTTTTAAAGGTATGGGGGGTTTAAATGCAGGTGAACTTGGCTGCCATATACTCCAGTGTTTCACAGATGAAAAATAAGACACATATGGTTAAGCAACAACAAAGTGGGACTAAAATGGCAAACAGCATTAGTGAGAAACAACACACAAACAAGGGGAAGCTACAGGAGTTTACTATTGCCTGGTTTTTCTGGAAAGGGCAACTGCTTGTCCTCTTCTCTTCACCCCTGCAGAGTTATTGGGTAAAACTACTTTTTTTATTTTGAATTCAGTTTGCAATTGAAGGAAGCTAAGGAAGAAATTGGGAAAAGGAGAGGGAAACTGGCACATTTGTAAAGCAGTTGAAAAATGGGGTGAGATTGTACCATGTCGCTTCCAGATCAGGAAACTTGTGGAGTATGGACTTTTAGTCATGGAAAATGTACCAACATAATCCTCAGAAGGTATTAAAATGGTCCTCTAACACCTAGTATATGACCACCCCATTGTAGTCCATGTACTGACTAATTTGAAAGTATATACTGCATATATTCATAAAAATAAACCTGAAAAACCTGGGTTGACATATTTATGTGCCAGTGTTAATACTTTACCTTAATTCTTATTAAAAATGGAACCATCTCCATCTCTGACAGAAGACAAGAGCTTGGTCTGTCCTGGGAGAACCTAAAAGAATCACTACCCTTTCCATTGTGGTGCCACTTGTGGCTTTTTTGAATGCATGGGCAAGGAAATAGAATTGGTGGCAGTCAGGGTGGCTGCCCCCCTGAGGGACATTAATGTTGTCCCCTCTCCATGGGATGACACTTGACTTATCCTCAGATCATATCAAAATCCATCATTTTGGCCCCCAAAACCTGCTCTTGATATTGACCTGTATGTGTTTATATGGTATATATGGCCCATGCTATTTGCTTTACCATGTGGATTCCTTTCCCACTCAAAATCAGGAAGATACTTTAAAAAATCGGGTGTTTCTTGGAGTCTCACTCGTGCTTATCAATAGCACATGTAACTGTGTGCAAATAATATCAACTGTGGAGCAGGAAGAGCAATATCAGGAAATAATGGGTATCTATTCCTAAGGAATGTATATTTCCATTCAATATAGGCAAATTGTTCCATCTGCACTTCATAACAGAAGTCAAATCCATCCTGTGATAATTAAATTCTGTTGATGGTGAAGCCTTTGCTCTGTGCTCTTGGGCTTTTTTGAACTAGAGAACTGCTTTTATTTATTCATGGAAATGGATTTTAAAGAATAGATACAGGCACTTTTTCCTAACAAAAATGTGTATCTTTTCATTGTTTGGGAGGGGGTGGATGCATGTGGACTTACTTGCAGAGTGAATTATCTCATAGACATGCAACATACTGACGTGTGTGTGTGTTCATGTATTCTTCTCTGTTTTTAAAATTCCCCATCAGTTTTCCAAAGCTGTATCCCTCTGGGTACTTTGCTGCCTATGCGACATTAACAACAATAGTTCCCAGATGGGGAGAAAAACAAGGGGAAGTGGAGTATCTGTGTAACACCACTTCAGCTACAACTCTGTGGAACAGGATCATGTCAATGTTGTTTAACACAATGAAAAGTTTAATTGGTTACAGATGACACACAGGGATTCTGTTTGACAGCACACGGGACACCCGGTCAATGGTTTACATCAACCTGTCAATCTCAATATGGAACTTCCCTAAAAAACCATTTTGGTCCTCTGCGGCTCCCTGTAAACCCTCAGGAAACACTGCAAATTATGGCAACATGTTTATAGTCCTCAAATGCCACACAAATAACCCAATCCATATCTTTTAAAGAAGGGGTGTGTGGAAGGGTGTTTCACAATGGGACGAGAGTATGCTTCATTTTTATTTATATGTATATTGAATGATTTTATATTGCTTTTAATTACAGTGTTCTTACATAACAGGCTTTATATCATCAGGTTTGTATCTGTATCTTGTTTTAACATTGTAAGTCAGCTCTCTTTTTGAGAGAATAGATTATCTAAATATAGCATTCAGTCTTATTAAATCACTCTTGCTTTTTTGCATTGTTGAAACTGACAGATCAATTCCCATTAAGTCTGACATTAAGTGTCCTGTATCATTTGAGATATATATACACATACACACACAAATAGATACATAGAGACTTATAGAAATGAGGAACGGTAAGAAATATTCTAGAGTTTCATGGGCCCAAACAACCCTAAACTGAAAACCTCATGAACTCACTTGTGCATGGGCTCACTGTTGCTGTTGCTGATGTCCAACACACACAGGTCTAAAACGAGTGCAGTTCTTGGCCCTGAGCCAGGAACCTTAAGCCTCACTAGGGACACTTTGATGCATGTAGCTTAAATCAGCTTTTTCCTTAAATCAATCTGTAAAAAAATGTAAAATTTACTCAAGCAAGAATGTACCTTTGATTTTAGCCATGTTCTTTGCCTTGTACCAACAAGATTTGCAGATGACAGACAAAAGAGCAAGGAGAGCTGAATGGCACATTTTGGTCCCTTATATAGAAACAGTCTTTAACCATCCATTTGGTAGGCTGGCTTTTGAACTCTACAGAGTTGTGTTCCTTTTTTGTGTGTTTTTATTAGTCCTACTTAGATAACCTACCTCATAATACACTGTTTTCTCTTGTTTAAAAGAGGAAATCCAAAAGGTCTTTATTATCTATTGCTAAAACAGATGGGAAATGTCTATAACAACAGAGTCTTCTTTGCTTTCTACTGTATTTGTTGTATGCAAATGTGAGATTCATTAGATGAGTCCATTGTCCCTGATTTTCACCCACAAATCACATGATGACATGTTACAGAGAATAAAAAGTGTTTCAATTTAGAAGAGTTCTATGGATACCAGTGACTGCAAAAAAGAAAAATCAATGGATTCTAGATAAATTCTAGCCTGAGCTCACCCTTGAAGTCATGATAACTAAGTTGAGATGGTCATACTTTGGGTATTTAGGAGATGTCATGACTCACTAGAAAAGACAACAATGCTTGGTAGAAAGCAGCAGGAAAAGAGAAAGACACATTACAGATTGATAACCTGAATTAGGGAAGCCACAGCCCTGAGTCTGCAAGACCTGAACAAGGCTGTTGCAAATAGGGTGACTTGAAGGTCTCTCATTCATAGGGTCATCACAAGTCAAAGTCAACTTGACAAAGAAGTTTAATGGAAAAATGAGAAAGTTCTCTTTCTGAAATAAATCTTATGCTTGAGCAATGTCTATCCCATTTGCTTCAACAGGATGAAATCTGCTTACATTGCAGCAATCCAACTTGTGATTGAGTGTCCATCTGCCATGGTGCAATCTAAAATACTCCAGATTTGCTCCAGTGATTTTAGTGTGTCAAGATTATGTTGCTTTCCATATTCATAGAACGCATGGATTACAACTAAATATGCCATCAGCTGGTGATATGATAAACCATTGAGATCCACCTCCATTATAAGGGGTTTACTCAGAAGTTTTCTGATTAATAACTTCATATGCCCTTCTGCATCAGCAGGGCTTTAGAAGTCTGTCTGTTTGGATGAAACAGTCTTGCTCAGCTGGGGTCTTCAATATTTATACAGGGAACTTGGAACTGTGTTTTTAAATTCAATTCAATACTGAATTTTAAAAATAAGTGAATTTAAAGGGGATATCTTACCAACTGAACTGCAAACTCATGAATATTACAAAGTGGTAGAAAAATCTGGGAGCGTATTTTTTTCAAAGCTTGGATCCCATTACTCTTTACCTCAACCCTCAACTTTATAGCCATTGCCACAATTTGCATCTTTCCATATCTAATTACACCCTGATCCTACCACCAAAACTATGTAATGTGGTTAAATACCTGTGGCTTTATGATTATATTTCATCAAAGCATCTGAAAAAACTAGAGTGAAATCCAAAAATGTGTGTATTAAAATAAATCAGTTTGTTTTAAAGATACCACTAGATTCCACTCTTTCTCACAAATTTATACTTTCCCTTTTAAACATCAACCTGAATTCCTTTATAGCTACCAGCTTCACATACTTTGGGTCCTTCCACACAACCATACAACCAAGAATATTAAGGCAGATAGTCCAAATATCTGCTTTGAACTGGAATATCAGTGAGCCCTTCTACACAGCCCTATATCCCAGAATACCAAGGCAGATAATCCCACACATTATCTGAGTGTGGACTCAGCTAACCCAGTTCAAAGTAGATATTGTGGGATTTTCTGCCTTGATAATTCTGGGATTTAAGGCTGTGTGGCAGGGCCCAGAATCCACACTGCCTTATAATCTAGTTCAATGTGGATTTTATACAGCTGTGTGGAAGGACCCTAGTTCTCAAATAAGTGCAGCTTCTAAGGCAAAGGAAAGAAAACAATTTGTTGTGGCCACACTATAGAAAGGCTTTTTCTCAGTCCTTTTCACCTAATCATAGGGAAGAGGTGTTAGCAGCCAATGGTAGAAGGGTTTATTCCCATCTTCCATTGTATATGCATAACAATAAAACTTTTCAAAACAGATATATAAGCACAGTGTTCTCATCCTGTCTTAATCATGCATCATTTCATCAATTGGATGGTATGGTTGTTGCTAAAAATCATTATAGTTTCATAAAGAAATGAATAAAATAATCCACTTTTTTAGTTCTCCTTTGCTTAACTTGTTGATCATTATATATGTTACATTTGCTTGTTCATGCTTAAACTTTATACATCAGAATTATAATTTTCCTATTACTTGAAAAACTAATATCAAAACATTTCATAGGTCAAAAACTAAATGGCATTCCATAATAGGACGGTCATTTTTTTTGCACCTTGAGTTTAATTTCAAGGAAAACTTTACTTTCCTCAGAGCAGAAGGTAAGCATGGAACATATTATTTAATCCTAATGCAAATCACACCGACAGGAAATGTCGTAAAGAGAAAAGTAATCTTCTGAAGGAAAAATAAATTATCAACCATGTTACGAAGGAAAAGAAACATTCTCAAATAATTTCTTTCTTTGTTGGTACTGGCTGGCAGCATAATCCTTCCAAGTAAATTGTAATTTCCAAATTAGATTATACATTATGTCATATTAGTTTTATATTAGAAAAACAAACTGACTTAAGGGAAAAGTGCCAGAGCTGGCTTGCCTGGCAATGTAAAATTTTTCAGCTTCTGCTGTGAAATGTTTAATGTTTTTTACAAGTTTAGCAGTAAATATAAAACCTAAATTAAAGCAAGATTTTTCATGTGGCTGAGCACTGATTCAACCTTAATGGAGGAAAAAGAAAAGCAAAAAAAAAATAGCACACCCACAGTCATCCCAGTAACATGAACTTTGAATTAAAGACTGGGTTCAAATAACAAAACATACATTGACAAGCAAAAGGCAGGATTTCACCCAAGTTCTGTGATTGTATATAATCTGTCAACACTGATCCATATATGTATGGAATATATTTATCCTATATACACCAATTTATACAAGGTACCACCAGTAACTGATATCCACAACAGTCACACAAACTTTTTACCAAATCTGTGAGTTATGAATGTCTGAAGCTTTAGTTTGAATGAAAAGTAAGGGATTGTCTAATGGATTCTTGACATATTAAGTGGGATTCTTTGCTTTTCAGAGTTACGTATATAATTTGTAATAGTAAACTGTGCCATTACTCACCTGTATTCCAAGCTGAATTTTCAAATGCACTAGTTAGCATTCTGGGCACTAAAAGTAATTTTGTTTTTCATTATTCAGTGATAGCATTTCATGAAAGCTGAATTGTAAATGCCACTATTTTAATCAAGCATTTTTTAAGATGTACAGTAGTGGTTTGTGGGTTTTGTGTGATTAGGTTATGGGTCCATTTGGCAGTATTTGCCAAATTTTGAAGAAGCTAGCCAAGATCCTCAGCCTATTTTAGGGAGACAAAATCAGTTATCTTTGGCAGGTTTTATGTTCAGGGTGGAATAGTTTCACTACTCTATTAATATGGAAGCCAGCAGACCACACTAGTGGTGTGGCAAGTAGATGTCATCTGCTCTGAGCAATAAGCAAGAAGATAATGTACTGTTGTTGGGATCAGAGGAGCTACTGGAAACAGATCTCTCTAAACATGGAGGACAGCAGTACCGAGGATCCCTCAAACCAATAAACAGCCAGGTGCAGTGCAATGCTCCAGAGTCCAGACTACAGAAAAGTTACTTTTTTTGAACTACAGTTCCCAGAAGACACTAGCCAACATGACCAATAAGAGCATTCTGAGTATTTCAATGTAAAAAAGATTTTTTTTCCACACTCTACAGCATTCTAATGGTCCCAGATTAGTCCTCACATTGCCTGACACAAATAGGGCACTGCTGTTTGGATGATCCTACTTCTGGTCTGTTCTACTACAATAGGTCCCCTCTTCTAAACACTGTTTAGGACAGTGAATTACTTAGCTGTAAGTGTTCTCAAGAATCTCATGATCCAGGAGTCCACAAGCTTGTGAACTGAATGCATACATGTATCTTCCAATCATCATCCAATCACTTTATTGGCATTTTTTAGTAAATTTCATCACTCTCATATAATGCTCATTCTCAGGTAAACAATAGAATGGAGTCCAGGCTTCCTGCTTCTTGCTCTTTAAAGTATGTAGCTGTGGAGTCAATACAGTAAGATGACCAGAATCCATAACTGCAGTTTCACTTACCCATGCCTGGGTAAGTGAAAAAATGCACAGAGCATTTTTTGTCTTCCATTTTGTGCATTTTAAAGTCTTCCTGATGATTCTATGGTATGCTTCCCTTGGAACCATAGCGTTGTATTGGAGGACCTAGCAAAATTCTAAACGGGAATGCAATTCTATGATATGCTGGGACCAGAAATGAGTCCCAATATTTGTCATATCCATGGTTTCATGTAACCACATAGCAGCTGGAAATATATGCCCTATAGATACAGTAGTCTTACTATATCATAAAGTTTTGCAATACCAAATTAATGGTAGCATGCAATTGCATATATCATTACTCTGATTGTAATTTTAAAAGAGGTAGGCAGAGGAGGAAGGAGGAGTGTGGCATACATGCAGATTGGAACAAAAGGATAGCTGGGAAAGGGAGCATCTTAACCATTTTCTTTCCCCCATCCCCTGCTTACAACACACATTAATGCCAGCACCTAGTTTCTGAGTAGTAGAAATCTGAAGCTAGTGAGGAAAAAAGAAGAGAAAACCTCTCAAGAGAGACTAGAGAAATCTTTACCCGTGTTGCCTGTTGCAATGAAAGTCCTACAGGATGTCCAGGATTTTACTTGAAACAGTTTTTAACCTCTCCAGGAGCTTGGATGGATTATGTTTTCTGCCTAAAAGATTAGGCTTCAAGAAGAACTAAGGATGCCAGAACTGGTCTGTGTATGCACATTTGGAAAAGATAGTTATTGCCAGTAAATGAATAATGCTATTTTAAGGTTCCCTCCATTTCTATACAGAGCCTCATAAACATGATTTGTAGTGCTGACAACCAGATTCATAGAGAAAAATTTATCACTCATCAGGAATATATTTCTATGCTGCATACATCTGCTTATAAACTCACTTTAAATTAGATTATCTGGAGGACATGTTGGAAGTCCTTTTGGGGTTACGTGTCATGCAACCCCCTGACCTTATCATGCAGGCTTTCCATCTCAGTTGGCAACTGCATCTCTTCAGGTTTTGAGATCCCATGCACATTCTGAAACTTTCCAAAGTTTGCTTCATAGTATTCAACTCATTCAAATGCTGAGCTATAGATACAGTGCTGAACTTTCTTTTAATACAGAACTGTGGAGAAATATTGTGGTGTTCCTAGTTTATTCTTCTATTGTGCATTCACTTTGCCCACAATATGGAATTTGAGGTTCTATGATATGCCTTCCCAGTGATAGTTCATGAAATCATTTCACATATTCAGCAGCATGTTTGCTTGGGAGCAAATTCTATAGGAGTTAATCCAGTAAATTTATTTTTGATTAAACATATTTAGGATTGAAGTTCTGATCTACCCCCCCCCCAACCCTCCCACCCACCCACCCATTAAGAAATTTACAATTAAACCTTCTACAATGACTTCTTTGGAGGATTGTTTAAGTATCAGCCTGTTAAATAAAATGGAGGACTGATTTGCCAACTCTGTAAGAATACATGTAACAACAACTGTATCATTGCAATGCTTTGATACCACTTTACATGCCATGGTTCCAATCTTATGAAACTCTGGGATTTGTAGTTTTTGTGGTGTTTAGAATTCTCTGCTAGAGAACTATGCTTTGTTAATTTAGTTACAAAACTACAAATTCCTGAATTCCATGGGATGCAATTATATTATTTAAAGTATTTTAAAAGTACTATCATAATTGCATGATCTGAAAGAATATTATCTGAAAGCAGTGTACAACAGTTTTTAAAAAGCATGAAGCCTATTGACCCCCACTTTCAAACAACCATTCATTGACTAATCAATTAATTTAACCATTATTGAAAACATCACTAGGGCAACAATATACCTTTAAAAAACAACTGTTCTGCTGTTTATGTCAAACATTTTGAGTCTCTGTCATGGCACAGTGAACAATGACAATGTATGAACCATACAATCAGAGTTTCTCAAAGTTTTGAACTTCCGCTCCCACAATTCCTAAAAGCTGGTAAACTAGTTGGGAATTCTGAGAATTGAAGTCCAAAACATCTGGAGAAGCACAGTTTGAGAAACACTGCAATAGAGGATTCTTCACTCTGAAATGGTGGAGAGAGTTGTCTGGGTTCAGACCATGAGCTGCCTGTGCTGCTGATCTTACCTCTTTTATTTCTTTCATTTTAATTTTTCTTGTTGCAAAAATGTTCTTGAACAGATCTACTGATGTTGCTTTACAAAACTGCTTGTTAGGGAAGGGGAGAGTAACTCCGATAAACTTTCTCATCTTGGAATCCTATTGAGGATTCTTACTTTTAATGATAGGCTATGTTAACATTTTGAAGCCATTTTAACTACAACCTCCCACCCCAAAGCAAAGTCATTTCTCCCATTTCCTTTGTTCCTCAGATAAAACCTGTAGGAGGGAATCCAAGAAAACAGATGAGGCCATCCAATCATCTAGCAAGGGATAAATTAAAATGTTGGACTTCCATTCACAGGATTAAGTCTGAACATGAGCTTACAAAGAGGTGCTGTAAAGATATTGCTCTGAGTCATGCTCAACTAAGAACACTAGGTCAAATCCATTGCAGCCAAATGTTGCACAGCTGAATGGAAGTGGAGGTGAAACAGTTCAAAACCAATGCAGAAATAGATTTCAGCTGTTCAGACAGTGTTGTACCTCTATAGGACACCACATTTTTCTATGTAGAGTACATAAGTTCCCAAAGTTTCCATATTGTTCTTACGATATTTTATTAAAGAACAAGTCTTGATGATACTAAGCAGGTTCGTTTTTTGTTAGGGTCTGCAAGGGATCTAAGATGTATATTGCCTTGACTTCTGTGAGACAATGATGGGGCATAAATAAACAAGACAGGACTAAGTTCAGTGATAAACATTTTAAAAGAAATCAAATGTTTGTTCTTCCATTTGAAAGGTTTTGAGTGGAACTATATATTATCTTGACATTCAGGGTGTGTTTAAAGTTATTTTTTTAAACTTGGAAATGAGTTGCTGGAGTGCTGGAAATACATATACATGCATGAGTATCCTAGCAATTTTTATTAATCTGCTCGCCACCAGACAATACTTATTTTTAAAAAAAGAAAAGAAAAATTGCTTTAAAAATACAACTGACCTGGATAGCAAAAAATAGATATTTGCAATTTATTTTTGATTTGCAATAACTTGGAAAATGTATTAAAAGGGGGTGAAGATTATCTAGCCTACTGGTTAACTTGTATGTGTTTACTTATTTCTGTTCGATACCCCAAAACAAGGACCAGTTGTTCTTTTTGACACCTAATTATTACTTTTAAAATATCTTGATAATTAAATGAGGTTTCACTATACTCTGTTGTATGCTTTCACTCTGCTTCCTACTATTTATTCCTTAACTGACAACATAAAAAGGTGGGGGAAATGAAATTCCATCTTTGTTGGAGTGGAATATAATTTATTGAGAAAATATACAGCACAAAATTGTACATTGTAGATGTTGCCTCTGGTTGCTCATGAACAAATTTCACCTTATCATTTTGGGATGAGGCACACTCAGTGCTCAGATCATGGGCCATCTCTGGATCATGTTCAAAGACAAGGATAGAGAAGGGATGAGCAACATGTAACCTGTGGAAATTATCATTCCCTCATTTCCCCTAGTGTAGCTCATCAAACTGGAAAGACCTTCTCACTTTCCCCACAATGCTCTTTTTTGTAGCAATTTGCTGCATTCATATATATCAGTGGTTCTAAACTTGTGGGCCCCCAGATGTTTTGGCCTTCAACTCCCAGAAATCCTAACAGCTGGTAAACCGGCTGGGATTTCTGGGAGTTGTAGGCCAAAACACCTGAGGACCTACAGGTTGAGAACCACTGGTATATATATAGAGAGAGAGTTGGGTGCTTTGTGCTAAATTGTAGCTTTCTGAAAAGATCAAAGCAACATCTACCAGAACTTCCTGTGAATACCATAATTCATGGGTGTTCAAATCCCATTATATACAATGGCATCATAAAATGGTATCCAGAAAATAGCAAAAGCAAAGCAAAAGCAAAAAATATCAGCTGTGATATTTTGAGTCTCAATAAACTGACACCTACATTATTTTTACGTGGTTTCCAAAATGCCCTGTATTAGAGGGAAGGATGCACTGCACCAGAAAGACTACATGCTCAAACCATGGGAGAAGCTGACATTCACAGAAATTAAAGTAAAAGCACTCGTTGAGTTAATTCTTAATTTGGAAACAAATTGATGTTAATTTCGGTCTTTGTATTTCATGTCTTCTGCTTTTAATATTTAAACCTCTGTTCCAGGCAGATCACAGTATCAAGTGATGCCTTAGTGCTTGTCTGAAGATTAAATTAAACCATTATTGGGGACAATTTTAGCTTAAGAAATACTTCTGTTAATGCCTTGGAAACTTTTAGCCTGATGCTCCCATTAACAGCAGAGTGGAAGGAAGTGTTGTTCAGAGTATCCTTAAAATAACAGCTTTACTTACACACACAATCTCACACATCGGCATATGTCAGTCAATTTGGCAAAGTTACTGTGTGCAAAAAAAAGGGGGGGGGATCCCCATCAAATGTTCCTAGACAGGTAACATTGCCTCATGTTGATTACAATTACAAAGCATTTGAAAACAAGGTTAACTCTCCAAAACGAGCATGCTGGTCCCTGAAAATAGCCTAGGAAGGATATGCTGTCATACCTAACACTACATTAAATGCAAACTGAGAACCTGATATATTTTAGGAAAATTCAGCACTTTCTAGACTAATAAACATTTTACAATATTATTGCACATGTTCATTTCACTTTGTACAAATAATCATTCCCTTCACATCTAATAAGTCTGCCTGACACATTTGTAGCCTTATAAAGGTAACTTCAAGGGGCCTATTTTGGGGTGCATTGATCATTTATTTATACAAACCCCAATGGCAAGTTATTTCAAAGGCATGGCTGTCTTTGTGTTGCTGTTTGTCATTACAAAGATAGAAATGTTTCAGCTGGGGTAGTTAAATGCTGTATTTTATTCTTTGGGGGGCATATCTATGTTTTTTGAGAGAAAGAGAGAGGTGTCAGGCCAAGACTGGTCAGAAGAGGGAGACAGGCTGAGTTTGCAGAATAGTCAGAATTATAATCACAATGTAATAAGAAAAGCAAAGTGCCTTCAGTCTGCATAGCCATATATTCCCTCTCCACTCTTCATGCTTATTTGACCCCTTTCTCTTTGAAAAACAGAGGGTTTGTTCTCATGCAGGACTCTAATCACACTACTGTTATTAGAGGGCAAATAAACAAATTTGGGGGATGATTTGAAATAAAGACTTTTATCCAAATATTCTTTTTCAAGATCCCTCTGCCATCATTCATTCCCACTGCCAAAACCATATTGCTGAAACCAGTAGCATTGCCATGACTGATAACAAAATGATATCCTTCCCACCCCCAGAAAAAGTGTAGCACCTCCATAAAACAATAATCAATCCTCCACCTTTTTTGTTTCTGGGAAAGAAAGGAGAAAATCCAGCCATTAGACTGGCCAAGCTCTATAGTGTTAGAGGGAACTCTAACACTTTCTTGTCAATACATTTCAGTTGTAATTTTAATAATGTCAGGAAATTCAGCTCTGGTTATTACATCATTTAAAACAGATTTGGAAAGAAACTTATCTTTCCTACAATCGTATAACCTTTGATTGTCAATTATCAGAGGTATAAGAATTATAAAAAGCATAAATGGGGTTGGAGTGACAAGTGAGGAACATTGAGAGAGTCTTGAACTAAATCCTACCACACAGAGTTGGAAGTATAAGCAGACTGGGCTGAATCAGCTAAGGACAGAATGTTTATACCTGTCACTGACTGGCCTGATGAATGTTCTGAGAAGGGGGAAAAATCCTTCTGCACAGATTGAAAGAAATAGCTGGTGTGTGAGGCATTCCCTTGTAGGTTGTTTTAGAAAGCCACTAAAATCACAACATTTTCATTAAATGTATGTTGGTTGATCCATGAGCAAGAGTTAACCAAAAACAGAACTTTCATTCCACTTATGACCTCAGATCCTTATAAGCTCAAATGAAGTGCCAGGGAAATATGATATAAATAGGAAAATTATAATCACTTACGTAACAATGCAAGCATTTTGAAGCTTGGTTTACCATAAAAATGGATATAACACCACCATATTTTACTGAGTCCAGATTATTTTCAAAGCAAACTGAACAAGATTAGCAGCTTTATGGAAACACATGTTAACTAGTTGTACAGGATTTTGTTTTCACCCAAAACTATGTCTCCATCACTAGGGCTATTAATGTTATATGATACTTTGTAGGACAGTGGGTAAACTAAATCCCAGAAAATAGACTAAAAAGGGACTGTAAATCTTCAGAGAACCATTGAAACTTGAAGCCTCTGCTTAATGTTCAATTACTCGCCCATTTTACTGTTCCTTCAATTTGTGTCCCCATCCACGTTGTCACAATTTGGGCTTCAAACCACTCTACCCTATATCATCAGTGTTGTCGGAAGAAATTAACATCTATGTGAAGCAAAATACAGAATTGAAAGAAATGCACGGGAATGAATATATATATATATATATATATATATATATATATATATATATGCGCTCTGTGCATAATGAGTACCTTAAAAACCAAAGAACCAATGAACAAAATCACACCAAATTTGCCAACAAAACGTCTCACTACACAAGGACTTACTATCACTCAAAAATTATGATTTTGTCATTTGGGAGTTGTAGTTGCTGGGATTTATAGTTCACCTATAATCAAAGAGCATTGTGAACTCCACCAACGATGGAATTGAACCAAACTTGGCACACAGGACTCCCCTGACCAACAGAAAACACTAGAAGGGTTTAGTGGGCATTGACCTTGAGTTTGGGAGTTGTAGTTCACCTATATCTAGAGAGCACTGTGGACTCAAACAATGATGGATCTGGACCAAACTTGGCACAAATACTCCATATGCCCAAATATAAACACAGATGAAGTTTGGTGGAAATAGACCTTGACATTTGGGAGTTGTAGTTACTGGGATTTATAGTTCACCTACAATCAAGGAGCACTCTGAATCCCACCAACGACAGAATTGGGGCAAACTTCTCATACAGAACCCTCATGACCAACAGAAAATTCTGTGTTTTCTGGTGGTCTTTGGTGACCCTTCTGACACCCCCCTTGTGATCCCTCCTCCCAGGGTCTTGACTTCCCAGGTTGAGAAATACTGCCTTAAGGCCATCCAGTTCAACTCCCTTCACCAGGGCAAGAAAACATAATCAAAGCCCTCCTGACAAAGGGCCATCCAGCCATTCACACATATATGTATATGACAGATTTGCAGCATCAAATATTTGAAAGGGACCCCTAAAGAAGGACAATGATATGTTGCATGTTCCAGAGTAGGCAAACCATACAATCTCCACATCAACACTGGCAAAGAAACAGCAAGAAATACTGTTTACCCACAAGCATAAAGGCATTACATATATTAGAAACCAACACTTTCTCATTACTTTATTCTCCAGATCACCAGAGTGGGCCACAGCAACGCATGGCAGGGGACTGCTAATACACACACACACACACACACACACACACACACACACACACACACATATATATATATATATATATATATATATATATATATGACTTTCAACTTTTAACAAAACATTGTATAATAATTCTGGTTTAATCCACTTAGTAAATTATCCCTTCCTTTGGGAGATATGTAACAGGCTAATGATGAAATCATCTACAATAAAGTCTCATTTGTTTTTGCCACCAAATGAATGAAATGCCAGCCTCCTCAGAATTTAGAAAAGTTGTTTTGGAATTAAAATTTCCAGAATCCCCAGTCAAGTATGACTATACTGGCTGGGGGATTCTGGGAAGTGTAGTATAAATAAGTAACTTTTCCAATCACTTTGAATGTTTTTCACAGAAAGGAGAAGAAACAGCTTCTAGCAATGCTGAAAAACAGATGTGGATGTTTCTGGAGCTTGACTAAGGAACACCCAGTGACCACAGATCTTTCCTTATGGGACAAGAAAGCCACACTTTTAGTCAATGCCAAGTTTGCCAGTCCTTGGAATAGCAAAGTGAGTTTTGTGTCCAGGTTCTGGTTTACTATATCGTGAGGGAAAATGGAATAACAAACCTCTAAAAGCATGTACATTAATAAAAGCAGAAAACTAAGGATAGCTGCTGCAGAACTCAGACTTTTTATATATATCTGGGGAATAAGAAACAAAAATATAAGAAACAGCTATGCCAGCTCCTCACCACCCACCTTCAAATATGTGTGAATTTATACTAGTAAATATTTCTAGGAGCTGCTCCAAGGCTACTTTTTCTCAAAGTAAGAAACAGTGTTTCTCGTTTGGCCAGATTTATGTTGCTCCTCTCTTTTTCTTAGAAGACATGCTATACACCAATTGAATATTTTAAAAAATTAACTAATGATAATTATGAAAACCATGACAATGTCAGTATTAAATAACGGCCCATTTACTTTCTATCAAGTTAAATTCATAACAGGCTTGAATTTTCTATCTTATTTATCCCCCTACTATCATTCACTACTCTAGTTGCCTTTTCCTTTACTTCTCCACCCTCTCTCCCTTCAAATTATTTGATGAGATATTCTGGTTACTGAAATCTATTTGCCACTATGTGTCACATTTATGTTGGATCTCAACTTTCTTCCTAATAGCTCAGGATTGTTGACACGACCCCCCCCCCCCCCCCCACATTTAATCCTCACAACAACCCTAAGGAGTAGGTGAGGCAGAGGAATAATGTAGTGCAAACTCACATCAGGAGCTTCAAGGCTGATTGGTAATTTGATCTTGGCTCTCCCTAGTCTTGGTCCAGAAAGACACCACATTTCCTTCTCATAGATTTCTGTAATAATGTTTTACCTTTTCATGTAAACTGTTGTTGGACTCTTTAGCCATCTGGGATAATGATGAGATAAAATTATACATAACCAAAACAAGAATTTCTATAACTATTTTCAACTGTAGACAGACCTGAATGGGAAGTTTCTCTAAATCCAAGAAGTATCATCAGACCCAATTTTGCTGCTATAAAGCAAACATGATAAAGATAAGTGACCCTCACCATTATTCTCAGCCTCCTCTGACTCCATTTACCAGCTTCCTCATAATCTCACAGCAGTGGCAACTGCTAAGTAACTCAATGGGATAATAATCCTCTGTAAATGTTAGTGTGAATTTTAAAGACATTGTCCATGGTGTGGAACCTAGCTGAGGGACAGACTTCAGCACTGTGGATAGATCCTTTAAAGCTCACACTAAAAGTCAGAGCAGATTCACCACCACACTAATACTCCATGTTGTTCTTGTAATTGTTGTTGCTACTTTTGTGTGCCTGTAAGTTGTTTCTGACCTAAGATGAACTTGTCATGGGGTTTTCTTCACAAGATTTGTTCAGAAGGCATTTGCCATTATGCTATTTTGAGCATGTGAGTATATGACTTGTCCAAGGTTATCCAATGATTTTTCATAGCTCAGTAGGTATTTGAACCTTGGTCTCACTGGGCAAAAAAGTGGCCATGCTGGGGTACAAAACTCTGCCTGTCTGGCTGGGGGTGACCACACACACCCAATCTGATCTGTGATCAGCACAGGTGAGCACTGCCAGCCTCCCTTTCCTTTAGCCCTGTACTTACAAGACCAGCCTCTGTCTGTAGGCTTGGATGCTTTCCTTCTCTTCCTGCCACCTGAAACAGACATGAGAGGACATTGGAGAGGGGAGGTGGGAATTCCCCCTCAGAGTCCTCTGATATCATTTCTAGGCACCTGGAAGGGAAGGGAAGCATTCAGTCCTCTGTCCGGAAGCTTGTCCTTATAAGTACAGCACAAAATGTAAGGCAAGAAAGACAGACTAGCACTGCCATCCCTCTGTGGGCTGCTTGAATACATGGAGGTGGGATTGCAGTGGAGACTGCTCCTGAAATCACATCTAGCAATCCCAGGAGTGGGTCTCCACAGGCCTGACACCTCCAAAGATGTGTACCTTGGTGAAAAGTCCAAATCTTTGGAGGTGTTATTTTAACCTGGAACAAACCTGGACTTCCAAATTTATTCTGTGTTGAGGTGCATTATCATGAGGCATCTTTTGGATGCCTCATGATAATGCATCCCCTACAGTGCATTTCAGTGCAGTGTAAATTGAGCTTTAGAATCCTGGTCCAAAATTCAATTACGACACCATATTCCACAAAATGTTATACTTCCACAAAAGGGCACCTTTTTCTTTTCCAAAGGGAAGGAGAAGTTCTTTCCTTGCTTTCTGTAGGAATCTATGACAGAGGAGTATGCCCTGGAACTCCTGCTCTGTAGATAACCACCATAGTGGCCCAATCAAGCATGGGTGGCACCTATGGTGTAGTGGAAATTTGGGGCAAATTCTGAAAGAAAAAGCAAAGAGATCTCTAATACCTTCAGAGAGTCAGAAATGCTTGCCAGAGTTTGGCCATTTTCCACCCCAATGTAAAAATTCTGCCATGCTGGTAAAACAGTGGCAGAGGAACATGAAGATTGAATCCTTTTCTGGCATCTTGGCAGTTGTAGGTCTCATTGTGGGGTTGAATTTTAACAGCCCAAAAGACAACAAAAAGAGATCTGGCAAAAGCATGTGAGATGGAATCAATGCAAGATAAATCCCTATATTTCCAAAAGTAGAACACTTACTTAAGGAAAAGTAAGACAGTTGGCTGAAAACAGAAAACTAAGCCACTTGAAAATGTAGCCCCAAACTCATAGGTTCACACTCTGCACATTTGGGGAGATTTATGAGTACCTTAGAGAAAAGCTGGTGGCTCCGCAGCTCCTTAAGAGCTGCATTTCGTCTGTTTATTCAGCCCAACATTTTGTGCTCTGGCCCCACTTTCATTTCTATTGGAAACCTACCAGGAAATGTACCAAACCCTTTAAATCAAATCAAGCTACATTAAACTAGAGATTAATTTCATCTTAAAGGTTAGTTCCATTTTCATTCCACTCCTTCTGCCTGCAATTTGTCTTCCTAACAGGCACTAATTAATACGGCTGCACAGCCTTGGAAAACTGCCTTTAATCTTCAAAAAGTGTAAATACTCACAGTCACTAATGTAAAATTCTCACTCTACAATTTATCATCAGATTAGAAGACATAATTTTCTTGTATTGCAGTTTACCAGCCAAAAAAGCTAAGAGCACAGGTGAAGCTCAGAGAAATTGTGCTTCTGATGTTGAATGTGTTGTATTTTATTATTATTATTCTTGCATAGTGCCAATATGCTTACAATTTCACATGACATTGTGGCATTTTTAAAGGTTCAGAGACTCAATGCTTCTCTGATGTACAGGGGTGCAAACCAAAATAGGAAAAACAACAGCCAGTAATTGGGTCTCCAAACAGTGACCTTGAAATGTAAAATATTACTTTGCAGATTACATTTGTAATGATCACTTCCTTTCATAATGATGCAAGATTATTTATTAACTGTGAGAGGGCTATTATGTGCCATGACTTAAGATGCATATTCATCAAACATTTATTTTTCATGTCTAGAGCTAATTTGTATTTGATTAAAGGCTTTACAAGCACTTCCAGGAAAAGACTATTCACATTGAATCAGTTTGCACATTTTTTTAAAAAAAAGGAAAAAAGCTTGATGAGCTTTGCTAGAAAAAGTGGTTTTAAATGCACATCCTTTTATTTTATGCATTGCAATGAGGACATTTCTATCCCTGAAATTTTAATCTATACCATGAAAACAATTACATGAATTCACATGATAGAAGTATAGTCAAATGTTCCAAATTCTTCAAAAGTCATGTCATGGGTTACATGCTTTTAGCAAAAGAAATAATATTCTTTGGGCCACAAAACCCTTGAATATTTAACTTTTTAAAATGTCAGCTTTCATCTGTGTGGCTTTTTTGAAGGCGCAGAAGTCCTCACTTTTAAATAAAGAAATAATAAAGAGGAAACATTACTACAATGAACAAGAAAAATAACTATGTTACAACATTAAAGGTGGGGGCCTTGATGGTGCAATGGGTTAAACCCTTATGCTGGCAGGACTGCTGACTTGAAGGTTGGGTTGCTGACCTGAAGATTGCCAGTTCGAATCTGAGGAGAGCACGGATGAGCTCCCTCTGTCAGCTCCAGGTCCATGGAGAGACATGAGAGAAGCCTCCCACAAGAATGGTAAGGCATCAAAACATCTGGGCGTCACCTGGACAACGTCCTTGCAGACGGCCAATTCTCTCACACCAAAGCGGTTTGCAGTTTCTCAAGTTGCTCCTAACACACAAAAGAAATCATTAAAGATGGCTCTTGGGACTCAGATGACAATTATGCCCACTCCATTCTATGAAGGTGCAATTTGGGACCCTCTCTAGGATGCATGTGGTTAGATTTAGTGGGGCAACTCTTATCTATACTCCGATAGCATTCTATTTGGATTGCTGAGGTGCTTTGTAAATATATGAGTTTGACCAAACTATTTCAAAGTTCTATATGGTTCAAAATGGCACTAGAATGTTGCCTACAACTGGCATTTAGGAGACATTTCACCATTTCTGAAGGGCCAGTGCTAACATCCAATCCATTTTTAAGCACAATATAAATGCTGCATTTAAAATGTTACATTATTACCACAAGAAGAGCTTGCTCTCCTATTGGCCCACCTTGATCTCTAGCACCATTTGTGGATCTGTTTGGGGTTCACACAATCCGAGAGAATCAAAATGGAACCCTTTGCAGTTTCTCCCAACAGGAGAAAACGTTGGATTTCCATAATGAAGCAAAAAAATGGTTTAAAGCCAAAACATCTGGAAGGCACTGTTCATCGTGAAGACTGTCAGTGGTGCATGTGTAGACAACCCCTGTGATCCACTGTCACTATTCTGATCCAAATCAATCCTGCTAGCACCATTGGCTGTTGTCTGCTAAAGTTTTAAAAGACTGGAAATATTATCGTAGATGTCCACTGTCTCATTTAGCTTAGCCCCAATGTAACAGCCGATCTCTAGCCTTTTTTTCCTTCTTGATTTGTAGAATTTCCTTGCTTTGTTGCTCTTTCCCTCCATCAAAGCACAAAAGAAGACCAATATATGTCCTACACACAGGAAGTATTTTCCCCGGCAGACATAAAGGCTGTCCCCACATGACACCCTTTTAAAATTATTAGACATCCAGATATTCTGGATAAATAAATTTATTCCTGAGAGCACTTAAGACAAACTCTAAGCTTAACAAATACTTCACTATGCAACTATCCAGCTGTGACAAATATTTAAGAAACCTGATACCATATGCCTTAAAATTTATTCATTTGCAGGCCTCGTTGCCTTTGAGGATCAACTGTTTTATTTGTAATTTTTGACATTTCCCTTCTTTTCCTGTTTGGCCTGTGAATTTGAAGGGGTTGTAAACACGTATTCCAGCTCACCGCCTTAAGGCACCACATTGTTTGTCAAGATGCCAAGGCGAGGAGGGGGTGCAGAGGGGAGGGGGGAAAGGACCCGAAAGGTCCTTTGGAGCATTCCGGTCTGAAGGGCTTGTAAAGATAGTATTTGTTTGTTTTCTTGATCTGACTTTGAATCTGGCTCTAGCACTCGCCCTTCAGGGAAAAGCAACTTTTAAATAAATACTTCAAGATTGTGCAAACATTTCAGTAGTCTCAGAGTCCTGGTGTTCTGGGTCATGGAAGGAAGAAAATACATGTCACTCAACAAAGAGATGTAAATGATAAAAGATGGATGAGGCTGTAGTCATAATTTTGCATGGGCTATGTGATACAGCCTCATTTTAAATTGTATTGAAATGCTTTCAATATAAGCCACTTTGAGTCACCTCTGTGGAGAAAAAAAGTAAGGGAATAATAATAATAATAATAATAATAATAATAATAATAATTCGATCTTGCATGTAATTTAACCAGTGTATAAAACATCCTCATCTGTAGTCTTGCCTTTTTAAAAAAGAATAATGATATCATTAGCTTTTTTTTTTTAACAATATCTGTCAACTTAATAAATCTTTCTGGTTTTTTCAATTTTGAATATCTGGATCATTGTATCTGTCTTTAATGCTCTTATGAAGCCCTTATCTGTCATCTTAAAAATTTGCAGTGTTACCACTATTCCCAAGGTCTTTCTATGACAATAAAGATATGATTGCTCAGGTTTTGGAAATGTTGGTGGGATAAATCTTAAGAATTTATTTGGTAGTGTAGCAGTGCTATTCACAAAATCCCAGTTGAGATGAGAAAGTCAAGTAATCATTGTTTCATTGGCAGGAAGGAGGAAGCATAGATGTAGTAATAGTTGTTCATGTCTTAATTTCCTTTGTTCATCTGTTGTGCAATGGAAATATTTAATTTGGTCCCTGCTAAGTACAATGAATCTGGTGGCGGGTATGTGTACCAAAAAGTAGTGGTCAAAAGAAAACTGATGCTGGTTCTTTATCCTTTTATATCCAGGAACATTATCTTTTCCTTAGGCATATTGAGTGAAAAAACTATCAGACATCTCATGCGCTACTGAGGCAGACATCTCATGTGCCACTAGGGTCATTTCTTCTCTGAGATCTAGTAACTTAGGACCTTATCCCACTCTTATTTTCCCTGTTTGCTTACTGTCTTCGTATGCTGGCAAAGCAGGAAGCCATTTCTTGTGGCTGTGCATGGAAATCCATCTTGCCAGCATGCGAAGATGGAGCGAGGAGTCCATTTTCAGGAGTTGTGTGTTCCCCGACTCCTGATTGAAGAAAGCAGTGGGAAGTGGATGACAGCCAGAAGTAGACTGGAAAATGTTGTGGGGTGGCTGGCCATCCCTGAAGACAGATCTTGCTGGGGTATAGGACACTCCCCCCTTCCTTCCTGCCTGTGGGATAGAGTCCTTAGTATAACAATCTTTCTGGGATTTCCCTTATCAAATAGAAATTGGTCTGTATATCTCATTTTGCAATATATATTCATAAACTTTACATTACTTCTCATTAGAACTCACTGAATTTCCATACCATTATGAGTGATATACAGCACATGTCATCCGATGAGTCCTTAGTAGACCAATTCAAGACTTGAAGGAAATGTTCTTGAAGGAAAAAGATTAGCTCACACGTTTCAGTCTGGTTTCAGGCCGGTATCCAATATAGGCTGAGTAGACTGAGTATCCCTTAGCTGAAATGTTTCATACACTTTTTATACCAATAGCCTGATTCAAAGTTGTGTACATTGAATATGAGAAGACAAAGCTGTCACTATCTCAGCCACCCATATGGACAAATTTTAGATTTTGGAATTTCAGATAAGGGATGCTGAACATGTACCAAGATAGCCTTGGCTGCTCTGTTGTCAGAGGAGTGCTATTCTGTTGATCTTTCTAGTTCTCTCAATGACTTTAATACAATTTAGCATGGACTAGTTCTACTATATAGGAGTGGGAAACATTGTGCTTCAGTCCTATCTGCAACAACAACTCCAGATAGTGATATTAGGCAACATCATTTCACCCACCCCCACCCCCACCGACCCCACCCCCACCCCCACCCCCGGCTATTGTGTTATTGAGTGCCACATGGTTCTATATAATCTTTCATGCTATCCGATATAATCATGAAGTTGCTGTGGAGGTGATTAGGATTTTGGGGATTAGATACCATCAGTCACCTAGGGCCCTTCCACACAGCCCTATATCCCAGAATATCAAGGCAGAAAATCCCACATTATCTGAGTGTGGACTCAGATAACCCAGTTCAAACCTATCCCTATCTTTGTCATCAGTGTCAACTGGTGCTGAAGCTGTACCTAGATGCTATAAGGTTGTTTGATGAAGCACCAGCATTGTTTGGCAGAGGAAACTAAAGACCTTACAGAGCTACAAATCCCATAGCATTAAGCCATGCAGTTAAAGTGGTGTCAAACTGCATTAATTCTGCAGTGTACATTCATCCTAAATTTCCTCTCAACTAAATTATTTAGACATATTTAAACTCAATCTGTGGAAACCTCTGGAGCTTTGATGTGCCTATAGAATGGACACAGCTACACAAGTTTTTCACTTGCAGATGTGGAGTGAAGGACTCTAATACATGGGGGCATCCTCTTCCAACAATGTCATTATGTAAACTAAATCATACAAGAGTTCCCACCATGCATGGATCGTAGAACACACGAGACATTGGGTTAAGTTATGCAAACAAAGGTTGTCATTTGAACTCGTTGTGTGAACTTGCTTTTAGAGAACTGAGAATTAATGTTTAGTTTAGTGGTTTTCCTACAACCACATAAAGAACAGACATCCAACTTCATTTAAAATTTAGGCTGTGCCAGATTTCAGGTTTGTGGTCAGATCATATATTTGAACTGTCTTTTTAACAGATGAGAAGGAGGAATGCAATTTCTATGCAAGTGATCATGATTCTCTGGCCTGTTTTCCCCCACCCACCCCAACTCAAAAGATAAATGTTTAGTCTGTGCATTTCAAAAACAACCCTAGTTTTCATCACATTATTGATTGCAAATGGTGGAATAGATCACAAGAGGCTTGCGAGTGATTCATTTAATGATCAGCAACAAGTGCTAGGTAAGAAAACTAACAGCCACAGGTACAGGTTGAATAAATGCTAAACCTTAAAATGACTTTTAAACAAAATCCAGCTGATTTTTAAAAGGAGAAATTTACTCTGTATTATTATTTGAGACCCTTGTTAACTGCCTCCCCCACTGTTTTTCATTTCTAGCAAAACCACACCAAGACTCTTTAATGGATGCCTTCTTCCTGAGCAAGCTCAAAATATTACTCAAGTGTAATTTCTGGTGGTATTTGATAGTCAGTGGCTAAATGTAAGAACATTATTTTATTTTAGGAATTACAGTTTGCTCACCCTGACTGCTTTGAGTTGTAGTCCGAATGTTTTGGAGTTTCAGTCCAAAAGGTAACTCTCCCAAGTTACTCGTGATGGTTTGCAAGATCTGTGTATTGCAGTTATCCCTCCACGTTTGCCATTTTGACTTTTACAGATTTGATTATTCACATATTTCATTATGAATCTCTAGGTCCTTCAGCGTGACTCTTTGGTCAACTTCTTCTAGTAATATTGAGTGTGCCGGGAGCTGAGAACACAATAACTCACTTGTGTTCTGAGTTCTCTCCTTTCAGCATGTTTCGTATCCATTTCAAGGATGATGGGCAACAGATGACAGCCAGAAGTAAGCAAATGCCATGTGATGGGCTTCGTGCCTCTTCGCCCTTGAAATGGAGATTAAGTGTCCTACAACAGGGGAAAAGCTCCATGTAATGAGGTCTTTAGTCACCTCAGACAGACAGTATGAGTGCTTCTGTTAATGTTTGCTACAACAGGAAGCAGGAGCACAGGAGGCTTGAAAGAAAATCTACTCAGATCCACTGAAAGAAATAGTAAGAAAAACTTAGATAACGTGTTTGCTGTACATTCAGTACATTCACCAGGATTACACCCAGATAAATAGGTATAAGAATGCAGTCCAAGCTTGAGGTGGCTTATTTGCAGTGATATACAATATGAACCCCCATATCTATGGGCTATATGTTTTATATGACATCAGCAACATAATCATATGATGTATGTTTTATATGACATCAGCAACATATTCATATGATGTATGTTTTATATGACATCAGCAACATATTCATATGATGTATGTTATTAATCTCCAGCAAAGGATCACCGCCTTGTCGTGGCGCTGGAGCTTGAGCACCTCAATGATGTCATGAGCGAAACCGTGAAGGGCCACCCAAGACGGGATGGTCGTGACAGAGAGGTCAGACCAAGCGTGATCCCTGGGGAAGGCAATGGCAAACCACCCCAGTATCCTTGCCAAGAAAACTAAATGGACCAGTACAACCAGAGATATGTCGGTATGCCATTGGAAGATGGGACTCCCAGGTCGGAAGATGGCCAAAATGCTACTGGGGAGGAGCAGAGGATAAGTTCAACTAGCCCCAGATGTGATGACGCAGCTAGCTCAAAGCCGAAAGGAAGGCTAGCGGCTGACGGTACTGGAGGTGAACGACAAATCCGATGCTCTAAAGATCAACACACCATAGGAACCTGGAATGTAAGATCTATGAGCCAGGGCAAATTGGATGTTGTTATTGGTGAGATGTCAAGACTAAAGATAGACATTCTGGGGGTCAGCGAACTGAAATGGACTGGAATGGGCCACTTCACATCAGATGACCACCAGATCTACTACTGCAGACAAGAGGAACATCGAAGAAATTGAGTAGCCTTCATAATTAATAAGAAATTTGCTAAAGCAGTGCTTGGATACAACCCAAAAAATGACAGAATGATCTCAATTCGAGTGCAAGGAAAGCCTTTCAACACCACAGTGATCCAAATATACGCCCCAACCACAGCTGCTGAAGAAGCAGAAGTAGATCAGTTCTATCTGCAGGACCTGCTGGATAATACACCAAAAAGAGACATTATTTTCATTACAGGAGACTGGAATGCCAAGGTGGGAAGTCAAATGACAACTGGGATCACAGGCAAGCATGGTCTGGGAGAACAAAATGAAGCGGGACGCAGACTGATAGAATTTTGCCAGGAAAACTCGCTGTGTATAACGAATACTCTCTTCCAACAACCTAAAAGATGGCTTTACACATGGACCTCACCAGACGGTCAACACCGAAATCAGATTGACTACATCCTTTGCAGCCAAAGGTGGCGGACATCCATCCAGTCAGTGAAAACAAGACCTGGGGCTGACTGTAGCTCAGATCACGAACTTCTTATTGCTCAATTTAGAATAAAGCTAAAGAGATCAGGGAAAATACACAGGCCCATTAGATATGATCTCACTAACATTCCTAGCGAATATACAGTGGAAGTGAAGAACAGATTTGAAGGACTAGATTTAGTAAACAGAGTCCCAGAAGAACTATGGACAGAAGTCCACGACATTGCTCAGGAGGCAGCAACAAAGTACGTTCCAAAGAAAAAGAAAACCAAGAAGGCAAAAGGGTTGTCTGCTGAGACACTGGAAGTAGCCCAAGAAAGGAGGAGAGCAAAAGGAAACAGTGATAAGGGGAGATATGCCCAGTTAAATGCGCAATTCCAGAGGTTAGTCAGAAGAGATAAGGAACTATTTTTAAATAAGCAATGCATGGAAGTGGAAGAAGACAACAGAATAGGAAGGACACGAGACCTCTTCCAGAAAATTAGAAACATTGGAAGTAAATTTCAGGCAAAAATTGGTGTGATAAGAAACAAAGATGGCAGGGACCTAACAGAAGATGAAGAGATCAAGAGAAGGTGGCGAGACTATACAGAAGATCTGTATAGGAAGGATAATAATATCGAGGAGAGTTTTGACGGTGTGGTGAATGAATTAGAACCAGACATCCTGAGGAGTGAGGTTGAATGGGCCTTAAGAAGTATTGCTAACAACAAGGCAGCAGGAGACGACGGGATTCCAGCTGAACTGTTTAAAATCTTAAAAGATGATGCTGTCAAGGTGATGCATGCCATATGCCAGCGAATATGGAAAACACAAGAATGGCCATCAGACTGGAAAAAATCAACTTATATCCCCATACCAAAAAAGGGAAATGCGAAAGACTGCTCAAACTTCTGTACAGTGGCCCTTATTTCTCATGCCAGTAAGGTAAAGCTCAAGATCCTGCAAGGAAGACGCCAGCAATACATGGAGCGAGGTTTAGAAGCTGGGTGTTCAAGCTGGGTTTAGAAAAGGCAGAGGAACGAGAGACCAGATTGCCAATATCCGCTGGATAATGGAGAAAGGCAGGGAGTTTCAGAAAAACATCTATTTCTGCTTCATTGACTACTCTAAAGCCTTTGACTGTGTGGATCATAATAAATTGTGGCAAGTTCTTGGTGGGATTGGCATACCAAGCCACCTTGTCTCTCTCCTGAGGAATCTGTACAAGGACCAAGTAGCAACAGTCAGAACTGACCACGGAACAACAGACTGGTTCAAGATTGGGAAAGGCGTACAGCAAGGCTGCATACTCTCACCCAACCTTTTTAACTTGTATGCAGAACACATCATGCAATGTGCGGGGCTTGATGAATGCAAAGCTGGGGTGAAAATTGCTGGAAGAAACATTAACAACCTCAGATATGCAGATGACACCACTCTGATGGCTGAAAGCGAGGAGGAGCTGAGGAGCCTTCTAATCAAGGTGAAAGAAGAAAGCGCAAAAGCTGGGTTGCAGCTAAACATAAAAAAAAACAAGATTATGGCAACAAGAATGATTGACAACTGGAAAATAGAGGGAGAAAATGTGGAGGCCGTGACAGACTTTGTATTTCTAGGCGCAAAGATTACTGCAGATGCAGACTGTGGCCAGGAAATCAGAAGACACTTACTTCTTGGGAGGAGAGCAATGTCCAGTCTCGATAAAATAGTAAAGGGTAGAGACATCAGACTGGCAACAAAGATCTACCTAGTCAAAGCCATGGTATTTCCTGTAGTAACCTACGGATGTGAGAGCTGGACCTTAGGGAAGGCTGAACGAAGGAAGATAGATGCTTTTGAACTGTGGTGTTGGAGGAAAGTTCTGAGAGTGCCTTGGACTGCGAGAAGATCCAACCAGTCCATCCTCCAGGAAATAAAGCCCGACTGCTCATTGGAGGGAAGGATACTAGAGACAAAGTTGAAGTACTTTGGCCACATCATGAGGAGACAGCAAAGCCTAGAGAAGACAATGATGCTGGGGAAAGTGGAAGGCAAAAGGAAGAGGGGCCGACCTAGGGCAAGATGGATGGATGGCATCCTTGAAGTGACTGGACTGACCTTGAAGGAGCTGGGGGTGGTGACGGCCGACAGGGAGCTCTGGCGTAGACTGGTCCATGAGGTCACGAAGAGTCAGAGACGACTGAACGAATGAACAACAACAACAACATGTTATTAATATACAACTTTATAATGAAATAAAATATTGCAACCACAAATGTTTGTTTCAGATCCAATGTGCACATGTGTATGTGTTTTGGGGGGATCCCAATACTTTCTGAAAGAATAATGGAACCTGATAGCCAAAGGTAGGGAATGAGTCATTATGTCACCACTGACCACAAGGCATAACATTCTGTCCACAACACTTCCAGTTAGTACTGCTTGTGATACCCAAATGGCACGTGTGACTTTGCTCGGACTAGACCACCTAGCCAGTCAAATACGTGATGCTTTCCACTGTAAATTTCCTAGCAATAAAAATCTGGGCCTGTGTTCTTTGGATGCCTTTTGAATGTGTGTTGTTCCTTAATCATAGCAATTAACAGTTTAGTGGGAAGTTTGTGATTCTAAACAGAAACAGTCTTGAGAAGATGTTTTGTCAATCAGGTAAATGAAAGGAAGAGTTTTAGTTGGGGTGGAGAAATTTCAAAAAGTATTGATTCAGATCTGCCCTCTAAAAGACACTCCTTTTCCTTGGTAACATGTGAACATTTTGTGGGTTCTATTTAGGTGGCCAGGATTTGGGAATTTGTCTAGAAATAGAAAACAGATTAGCCGGAATAAGATAAAGGATTAAACACAACCAGCAGGCAGCCACATTTCTAAAAAGACACAGATGAAGACGATTAAGTTTGCAGCATGTGGTAGAGTCTGGATATTAAAAGTCGGAAACAGGACCCCAAATCCCAGAGGGCTTTTATGAGCACACTGCAGAGCAATGGGTGGGATGTTAATTGCTCCTCTGTGTGGCAATGACACCTAAAATGTCTTCTTCAGCATTAGTTCTTCATACCCTGCTGGGCCCCTTTATTCTTCAAGGAGGAAGTAGAACTTTCTTATTAGTTTATTCCAGCAGAGACTCACCACCCGAATAATTTCTTAACTCTGAGGGTGCATCCAGATGGGTATAATTGAAGGGAGTTGAAGAATCCAGTTTCCCACAGTGCACACAGGAAGATTAATTCAGTTCTCACAGGTCTTTCTTTGCCAGTTAACACACATATGACAGAGGGAGAACCTTAGCATCTCCACAGAGTGTACAATGTAAAAAAATCCTGCTGAGAAATTGGGGGGGGGGGGGTGTCTGTTGTTCAAGGTCTTTGCTATAAAAGATTTACAAATTGTTTTTAGATGACATCTATCAGTTAGAATGAAAGGTGGGTGAAGACAAGAAGGAAGTCTTGGGACTTGTTTTCAGTGAACTTTCTGCTTAGGTGTGGGCCTTCTGTGTGCCTGACCATGCTGACTCTTGATTTTTTACCCTTCAGAAAAAATCATGGGGCACAGGTTGCCCTAAGAAGTTGCCTTTTTTCATGAATCCATAAAAAGGACCATTACACATCTTCCTCAGTATCAAGGCTCACCAATTCTATGGAATGAAGCTGAAGCATGCAATTGAACATCCAGTTTCCGAGTAAGGAAGATTATGAACTGCTACTGAGGACTTTATTACACTTGACTGTTGTCTCTCAGTAACCATATTGTTGAAGCAAATAAAACCTACCAGTATGGAAAGAATCACTATCATACTTTTCTACAATTGTGATGTGGTGCTGCTTTGGCAATGCCACAATCAGTCTTCCACACCACCTCGCTAACCCCTACTTTCCTACCTGTGAATATCCTACCAGCACGTGCACACCTTTCTGTGTTATTATTTACTTTTGCCACTGATGAATAATTAAGGTAAAATAATAAAAGAAAGTATAAAAGAAAAGAAAATGAAGTAAAAACCTCTACCAGTTTGGGAATAGCAAGGCGGGGATGTGGAGGATGACACCCTCACCATATGACTTCTGAAATATTTCAACTGCTGCACAAGAGAATGATCGCTCCAGAGGCAGTACTGGAACAGTAACAAGACTGGGAGGCATTTCTGTGCTTTTCAATCAGTGAAAAGATATGCTCAACCACTAATTTAAATGCAAAGCCCAACAGGCTGTGTAATAAGTGTGTAATAAGTACCAGCCAAAAATTGTATTATCCTACTGTAATGACAATTTTCAGCCTCATATGATAAATCTCCAAGCCACAGAAACATTGAAGTGTGAATTCTTGGGAAATTACTCCTCTAGCATGGAGACCTTTCTTGGCAAATTAAGGACAAAATTGCAGGAAGGCCAATGAAATAAATAAATAAATAAATAAATAAGTCAGTCAGTCCTGAATGGAGCCATTTGATCAACTCTATCCCATCCACCCCATCATGCTTAATCAGAAAGTGAGAGTGTATCCTAACGTCTCTGTGCTTAGGGGCTGATGCCCACATAGTAGCCCCACCTGAAACCTCAAAAGCAAAGCCTGAGTTGCGGAGGGGTTTGGTTGGAGCCCCACAGGAGAAAGAGAGTTTTGGCCCATGAACAGAGGCTGCATTGAAGCCTCTTTCCTACCATGTGACGAGAGGCAGCAGCACTCTAAATAAGGATGGCTGCCCTCATGTTTGCTTCTTTCTTTTGGTGTGACTGACACACACACCCTAAGGTCAGTGTGAGTTGCATCAGGGCTGGGTAGAAATTATTTCCCCTGAAGGACTGTACTCCTGGCTGGCTGGGGCGTGTTGCTTACCACATACTGTCTCTGTTGGATTGTGGTAACTGATATTCCGTGGTGTCACTTGAATAATTTGTCACTGGCATGTTAAACTTTTTAAAAGTAGATTTGGTCATTTCTATGGCACCCTCTTTGCAGGCTTCTGGAATGTTCTCTCTGTGCTCTGTGGCTTGAGTTACTGGGAAAGGAGCTGTCCTTGGGGCTAGAATGGGAGTTTCTCACTCTTGAAAAATTTTGTAGTTTGGGAATAAGTGCCCTCAGAATGGCCTTCCATTAAATGGCCAAGGCTAGCAACTCTGATAATTTGGTTTGCCCTCAGGGTTAAGGTGCTGGCCCAAAGGTGGTCTGTGATGGTAGTCTCATAATTGACACGTAGCCCTTGACTATACCCAAAGAAAACCTATGAGAGTGTTGGTATAACTCAGAGTCAACTTGAAGACACATAACAACGAGATCTCAGGTTACAGGAAGCTGGGTATGCTTCTACATGGTCTCATGCCTATTTTTTATTGCCTTTCTTAGAATCTATGTAATGAGAAGACAGCTTTGACATAAAGGTTTTTGGTAATATCGTGGCTCTTCGCCTCCTGTATTGCTACTGTATCAAGGGAGGACTGTGGCAGATGGTTCGATTGATTGACCAACCTATTTCTATTGTAGGAATGATTCATTTTTGTGGTTTTTGTATCAGATAATTGCATTGTTGCCCTATTTTTCTAGGTTGAACTGAGGTTTTATTCTTGGGATAACTGCAATATTTTTATTGTGATAATTCTTCATACTGATGTTTGTTTTGATATTGTTGCATTTCTTTTGACATGCTCTTGATAACCTCCTTTTGGGACAATTTTAGAATTGGAAAGCATGCCAAAAGCGAATCAATATTCTGTTGACATACATCTTTAGACCAGGCTTCTGTTTCCAAGTCCAGCAGATGTGTATTCCATGATTAGAGTATTATTTTGAAAATAATTTATTTTACATTTTCATCCAGAGTTCACAAAACATTGGCCTCAAGGACACATCATGCTGCCAAGATTCTGGTCTCACAAAACAGCTGGCTCTTGAAAAAATCAATTTATGTTACCTGAAAAGTTATTTCATACAACTCAAGATAAGTAGTAGTGCAAAAGAACTAACCTGGATGATCTAAAGCAGGGGTCCTCAAACTAAGGCCCGGGGGCCGGGTGCGGCCCTCAAAGGTCATTTACCTGGCCCTCGCTCAGGGTCAACCAAAGTCTGAAACGACTTGAAAGCACACAACAACCATGACAACAATCCTATCTCATGAGCCAAAAGCAGGCCCACACTTCCCATTGAGATACGAATACATTTATATTTGTTAAATTGTTCTTCATTTTAATTATTGTGTTGTTTTTAAGTGATTTTGGCACTACCAATAAGATATGTGGTATGCACAGGAATTCATTCATGTTTTTTTCAAATTATAATCCGGCCCTCCAACAGTTTGAGGAACCGTGACCTGGCCCTCTGTTTAAAAAGTTTGTGGACTCCTGATCTAAAGCAAAAGAAAGTAGATTAAATGTACTATGACAAAACGTTTTTGGTCGTGTCAGGAGCAACTTGAGAAACTGCAAGTCGCTTCTGGTGTGAGAGTATTGGCCGTCTGCAAGGACATTGCCCAGGGGACGCCTGGATGATTTGATGTTTTTATCATCCTTGTGGGAGGCTTCTCTCATATCCCCGTATGAGGAGCTGGAGCTGATAGAGGGAGCTCATCCGCCTCTCCCCGGATTCGGACCTGCGACCTGTCAGTCTTCAGTCCTGCCAGCACAGGGGTTTAACCCACTGCACCACTGGGGGCTCCATTATGACAAAACTGACAACCTATGAGATAGTCCATTCTGGTTCTCTCATCAAAGTTCTGTCTATAATCATGAGGTTAGCTCTCCACATAGAAGTCCCAGCAATCTGGCAAGCATGGCCAATGATGAATTCTGGAAGGTGTTGTATAGCAACATCTAGAGAGATGCACAACTCTTACCATTGTTCTCTAAGCACCAGTCTCCCCTGAAATCCATTTGGTCTTATTTTCAGAGGTCTTCTTGGAGCTTTAATTGAATTTCTTGCAGTGCTTTTCTTTCATAAAGACTTTTTCATAATTCTTGAATATATAGACTTAATAATCTGTTACAGGTAAGTCAATGAATAAATCAGCTAATTCAACCTAACCTAATTTAGTGGAAGAGATTCAGTAGCCATTAAATGGAAAGCAAACCAACATTTCTGAAGTGCGTCTGCGGGGTTCTTTTTCCCCCCATTGTTGTCGTTGTTCCATGTGCTGAGAAGAAATATTATTTCTTCTTCTTAATATACTCTATAGTAAAACCACCAATAATATGAAAATAAACTACACCTGGGGCAACCCAATATTGTACTAACAGTCTGTCTCTGATTAACCCCCTTTATCGTTGCATGCATCGTATTAGTTCATTTCAAAGAATTCACAGAGAAATTCATACTTCAACCTTAAAACAGAAAGTAAAAACACAGCTGATTCAAATTACTCACTGACCACATGCACTGGGTTAGGTAATAAAATATGGAAGCAGTAAGATATGTAATGCTTTATTAAGCTATCTTAGATACAACAGCATGCATACCAATTACGCCTGCAGGCTACTGAAAGCCTAAGCGAGAGCTATCCTGGACCACCCAGCAAGACAGCTAAACAGAACCTGCTCTTCACTCCACAAAATAGACATCTATAAATAAAAAAAGCTATATGCTACAGAAGTGGCTGCTTAGTCCGGTGCGCCTGTAAATCCACATGTTTATCAAATGTACATCGTCTCAACATGGGCCTATTCTTCTCAGCATTGTTTGAGACATGGCTCTCTCTCTCGCGCTCTCTTTTTTTAATTTGTTCCTCATGTGGCTTTAAGCCTGGCTTAGGGCTCAAAGTTTATGAATGTTCAAATAAAACAGCTGAAAATTAAATAAAGACCAGAAGGATGATTGGGTCTGGAAAGAAAAGGGGGAGGAAAAGGGAAGGCTGCCTTTTCTCCATATCAGAGTTCTCTGTGCGTGTGTTTCTAAAAGAAAGAATAGACATAATGTGTTGGTGCCTGTCTGTGTGTGTCATATAGAAATTGACATGAAAAATCATTTGCCAGTTTGCTGCACAAATAAACAAATGTTTCTGCTCTTGGACTTGTGTACATATACAAAGGCATCTAGTGAGGGTGGTAAGATCAAAGGCCAGGTCTGATCATAATACTGAAATTAACAATTTATGGGGCCCTTGTCATAAATGAGAGCTGCAAATGTGGGTTTAACCAGATCAGTGTGCTCAGGCAGTAATTTTTGAATTACTTTAAACTAACATGAACCCGTTTTATATGGACCCTCCAACCTTATGTTGCCCTGAACATGTAAACTTACCCTAGTAAAACAGAACCCTATAGAGTGAGTAATGAAGAGAGATTGTGATAAACAAAACAAAATGACATGTGTGTTTTTCTGTTATAAAAGCTGTGCTGAAAGACACAAGGTCGGTGAATTGTTCAGCAGATGAAATCCTTTACAACTCCAAACTCCATTTATAAAAAAATTCAGATTTCAGACATTAAGTTCCTTAACCTTAGAAATGAAGTTTGGGTCAGATCAACAGACTCTATTCTATCAGATATCAGGAGCCCCCGGTGGCGCAGTGGGTTAAAGCCCTATGCCAGTAGGACTGAAGACCGACAGGTCGCAGGTTCGAATCCGGGGGGAGGAAGATGAGCTCCCTCTATCAGCTCCAGCTCCTCATGCGGGGACATGAGAGAAGCCTCCCACAAGGATGATAAAACATCAAAATCATCCAGGCGTCCCCTGGGCAATGTCCTTGCAGATGGCCAATTCTCTCACAACAGGATGCTCCTGACACGACAAAAAAAATAATCTATCAGATCAGCTTAGCAAATGCAGAAAGTGAATGGCAACTGCAAAAACCAGTGAGGTATTATATACATTTTTTATTTTTAGTTCTATTGCAAGTTATGAATCAAATATATGACAAATAAAGGTATCAATGGCTGTTTGTCATGATGACTTCCAGAACAAGTCCAAATCCAGTTGAAAGTTAAGAACACTAAGAAGAAATCCTTTAAAAATACTGAACTTTTGAACAGCAAACTCAACAGGAACATGGGTAACAGGAACATGGGTCCTTGATTATACTTTTAGTGAGGTGTATCATCTGTGCCTATCTGAACATTAGTAATTATTTCCAAATTTACATCCATACATATTAAAAAAATCATAGAGTTGGAGGAGACAGCAAGGGCAATCCAATCCATTCCACTACCATGCAAATACACATAATCCAAGCACTCCTGATATATGGCCAATCACTTTCTGTAACAAAAACAAGGACAAACAGTCCGAGAAAAGCTTTTATCCTAGAGCTGCAGCTATATTGAACTCCGTGGTTTTGCACTGATGTAACATTGGAGGCTGTGCAGTGGTGGTTGGAGTGGGGAGGGATAGGTATGTTGTTTCTGTGATGTGTGCTGGGGAAAGCATTTAATTTTATTGTACAGTGTACAATGACAATAAAGTTATTCTATTCTATTTTTTTAAAAAAACTCCAAAGAAGAGACTTCACACTCCAAGGCAGTGTGTTCCACTTTCAAACAGCTCGTACCTTCAGGAAATTTGTCATAATATTCTAGTAGAATCTCTTTTCCTGCAGTTCAAATCCATTGCTTCATGTTAGTCTCTAGACCAGAAGAAAACAAGCTTGCCTCCTCCTCAGGATGACATCTCTTCAATTCTTTCAACCTGTGATGCATTTTCTTTTAAACAGGCCTTCAAAGAGAAGGCAATCCTCTGTAAATTAGGTTGCATCACCCATTAGGTGATGAGATTTAGTCTGTCTTTTAAAGGAGCTATTCGAAGTGCTGAAATCTACAACTAAAATAATTTCAGCACCTTAGATAGCTCCTTTAAATTTTGGTTTAATGGCCACAACTGATTCATTGTCCCACTGTCATCAGAGCCACCAGCCTGCCTATAATAGGCTTAGTTAAACATCTAGGCTGCACTCCCTGCTTGTAGTTGCATATCCGGTACTTCTTTTAGTTGACTAGCAGACTCCTGAATATGCTTGTTGGGCTGTAATGAATTGGATGTGCCATGTATTACACAGTTTTGGCCTTTATCATCGATTCATTGGATTCAAATGTGCAGACTTTTTGCAACATAGCACATTGTTGCCCCAAATATGTTTGCTACAGGAACTGCCTGTGCTTCCTTGAGATAGTTTCACTCACCTCTTTCCTGAAAGCAGCCAGGGAACAGTTAAGTGCCTTTTCCAAGGCCACACAGGGAGTCACTGGCATAGCTAGAGTTAGAAGAATTCAGGAGTATTGGCTCTCAGCCCTATCTGCTAAACAGAACTCCCTCATCACTGAGGAGATTTGGGGGTGGAGTAGGGTACATATGGTTTCCGACAACTGTCCCAGAGGATCACACTGGGTGGGTTTTCCAAATAAAGAGCAGCAGCCTGCAAGGAGGAAAGCAGGAATTCCCACTGACAGACAACCACCAGGCTTAAAAGAGAGAGCTCAGCAAGCCCTTGCTCTTTTGCAATCTATTTATAAACAGTTGTTTGTTTTATCATTTTTTATTTGAAACAGATTAAGCCTAAGAAGAACTTCTGGAAAGAGGTTTTTAATCAGGATTTTCATTAGCAATGCCTTGCAATCCACAACAGTGTCATGCTGCGGCTGAAGATATATTTTACACTAGATGACATGCTTTTAATGCTGTTGTCATTCAAACATATGTCTGCCTATGGCAGCAATAATCCTAAACATACTTAGTAGGAAGTAAACTTCACAAGAAAACTACTTGGATCTGTTGCCAAATAAATGTGTGTAGGAGTGTTCAGTGAATAAGCATGCATTTATCTTTCTGTGTGTGCACACATATTTTAAGTAAGGCTTCAAATTGTAATTTATTGCTTTGCATCAGATTTGAGATGACTACATATTCATTGCTACGGAATAAGAGGGTATAAGTTGGGATAAAATCTGTGTAAATCCTGAATACTTTAGATATTATTCATAGGGAAAATGTTACTAGATCGCATTCCAGCAGCCCCTTGATCCTCCTAGTTTTCTCTCAGCCCCCTGACAATGTTGGTATTCTTTTTCTGCATCTTTTTTTTCTCATTCTATGATGTTGGCATTTTTAATGGAAGAGGCAGAGTTGTATTCAGTATTCTAAATGGGTCCACACCCTTTTTGTATAACAGCTTAGCCACCCCAGTGATTGGTTTCTTCTGTTGTATTTTGTAAACATTTGGTTGTCTTGATGTTTTAAGCAATATGGTACTGAAATTCCCCTATTGTCTATCCCCCCCCCCCCCCCCCCGCCCTTGATTGTTAGTCTCAATTTACTCTGGGAAGGATCTCCATTTTGTTTGTTTGCTTTTCATTGGGACAAGATTTTTTTAAAAAATGATTTATTTTCCTTTACAGTTTCATTATTCTGTTCCTTAGACTCTTTGATGTGTTTCTACCCTTTTTAATATTCAATATTATAGATTTTAGAAACATACTCCATCCTATTGTCATCAGTGGCACAGCAGTTCAAACCATTGAGCTGCTGAACTTGTTGACCAAAAGGTCAGCAGTTCAAATCTAGGTAGCCCGGTGAGCTCCCGCTGTTAGCCCCAGCTTCTGCCAACCTAGCAGTTCGAAAACATAAATATGTGAGTAGATCAATAGGTACCACTTTGGCAGGAAGGTGACAGCACTTCATGCAGTCATGCTGGCCACATGACCTAGAAGGCATCTATGTACAACACCAGCTCTTCGGCTTAGAAATAGAGATGAGCACCACCCCACTGGACTTAATGCCAAGGAAAAACCTTTACCTTTTACTGCATCCTAAAGAAATTTTTGTTGCTGTATGCCTTCAAGTCTGACTTATAACAATTCTATGGTAAACTTATCTTGGGGTTGTCTTGGTGAGAATTGTTCAGAAGAAGGTTGCCATTGCCTTCTCTTTACACCAATCTAGAGCAGCCTTTCTCTGGATCAGCTACATGACTAAGAGAGCAAAGAGAACAAAATGAAGAAAACAGAAGATATTCCAAAGTCTTGCAATTATATATAATTGAATTCATAACAATGCCCTATTATGTTGATGTATATATTTATTATACACCTCCTAAAATATTTCTATGCTTAATGAATTATTTTTAAAACAATATAAATCTGTATAATAAAATTTTTGACTGCATGTACATGGAAAAAAGTATCCGATATAATGAAAGATAATGCTTGAATTGTCCTATTCAGGATTGGAGTTTGAAATGCAGTCATATGGCCACATCAATGGATTCTGTATCCATGGGCCCAAGCACTAACTGGTTTACTTTCTTCAGGGTTCACAGCACCCGTTTGCTGTCTATGATCATATACTGCAAATGATTGCCCCCAACCCTGCTATATGCCTGCGAAATGTGGACTGTCTACAGACATCACACTCAACTCCTGGAGTGATTCTATCAGTGATTCTATCCTGCAAATCTCTTGGGAAGACAGGCAGACATATGTCAGTGCACTGGAAGAAGCAAAGACCACCAGCATTGAAGCAATGCTCTTATGTCATCAACTCCATTGGACTGGCCACATTGTCCAAATGCCCAATCACTGTCTCCCAAAGCAATTACTATAGTCCCAACTCAAGTATGGAAAATGTAATGTTGGTGGACAAGAAAAGACATTTAAAGATGGTCTGAAAGCTAATCTTAAAAACTGTGGTATAGACACCGAGAACTGGGAAGCCCTGGTGCTCGAGCGCTCTAACTGGAGGTCAGCTGTGACCAGCAGTGCTGTGGAATTTGAAAAAGCTCAAATGGAGGGCAAAAGGGAGAAACATGCAAAAAGGAAGGCGCATTAAGTCAACCCTGACCAGGACCATCTTCCACCTGGAAACTAATGTCCTCACTGTGGAAAAACATGCGGTTCAAGAATAGACCTCCACAGCCATCTACTTATCCACTGCCAAGACACTACACTTGGAGGGCCATCATCCTTGGGCTATGAAGGATAGTCTAAGGAAAGTCTGCTAAATTTCTCTGGATTTATGACAATTTCAGTAGTCCATGGTGGATTGTATCCAAAGCTTTAACAGCAGGTTTCTTTCTTTATTTTGCTTTGCAATCCAAGTAGTTCCTCCTACACACTCATTCTTACCACAACTACTACCCAATTAGCACCCAATCACTTGAGTTTTGTAATTTAGAAGATTCTGTAATGATCACCAAAGGTTACTGAACAATTATGCCAATGAGCCACAAACCTTTATCTCAAGACTTCATGCATCTCTTCATAGTAGTTTAAATCGCACTGCAACCATTGACAAAGCACATGGTTTTGCCTTCCACAATTACATTTTTGTGTTTGAGTGGAAGTTACCTTTGGACTGACTCAGGCATATCAAATATAGTCATCAAGTAATGTCAAATGTCAAGTGATAAAAAAGAAGGAATAATTACAATCCATGAAGGAATTTCATGTGTTAACCTTGTACAGATTTATCCTAGTGTCTTCTAGAATCATTGTGTCAGGAGTTTAGGTAGCAGTAAACACTAAATAAAGAATCAGAGACCATTAAATGACTAATCTCAGCAGCCCAGAGATTAAGAGCCAATTCAAGTCCATTTATTTTTTTTACACAATGAGCAATTAAATATATATATTCTTTAGGAAATAACAGTCAGTCATGGGAGTGGATTAGACCACATGGAAGGGCAAACTGATATTATTTATTTTTCTTTTTTAAATCATACACATTGTAATCAAGTGAATAACATTACATCTGTTTGAGTTGTAGGGAAAGGGGCAATGATCCTACTTATTAATGTAATGCCTAGCTACTTGAAACTAGAACACAAAAGCATAGTCCTAGAGCAAATGTATCTCTTGCATTCCTTGCCAGGTAAACATCCACTGAATGCTAGAAATATTTTATCCATCAACTTCTTATATAAAGGTGGATTGGAGTCAGAGAAAGACAACAGGAATGATAAGAGGTATGGAGAACAAAACATATGAAAAAAGACTGAAGAAGATGGGCCTGTTCAGTTTGGCAAATAGAAGAATGGGGAGTGACATGATTGCACTGTTTCAATATCTCAAAGGCTGTCATGGATAGGAGGGTGCAGGACTGTTTTCTGATGCCCAGGAAAGTAGGACCAGGTCTCATTTTACAATAATAATAATAATAATAATAATAATAATTCTTACCCGCCTCTCCTCATGGCTCAAGGTGGTTTGCAACATTTTTAAAACACACAATCAAAACACACAATCATTTAAAAATATTACATAAAATACACATATTAAAACATATTTCTATACAATACATATTTAAAACCACACAAAACAAAAATTAAACATACAATTGAAGTTAAAAATTGTTATTAAAACTGTCTGGGTAGGCCTGCCAGAAGAGACAGGTTTTCACTTGTGTGATAAATTCTGGCAGCTGATCTAGCTATCGGAGCTCTGCTCTATTGGCAGGTCATTCCACAGTTGTGGGGTGGCTGATGAAAAAGTCCTCTGGGTGGTGGTTGCCAATCAGTCAGGTTCTGGCTGGTTGGAGGAGACGCCCCCACAGAGGACCTCAGTGTTTGGGGTGGATTGTATGGGAGAAGTACCAGTCCAAGAGACCATTGGCTATCTTGGCCCACTGTTATTTAGAAAAATTGTGGTAGAGCCTTCACTGTGAGAAAAACATATATTTATCTTCCACACATTCATGAGATAAGTAGTGTGCTCTAGAGATATAAAATCCACACACAATTATACATCAATATGGTCTGGATTTTAGGCCAGATTTTAAAGAAGCTATTCAAGGTAATGAACTCATATCACCAAAATCGGTTCAGCATATTGGATAGTTCTTTAAAGTTCAGAGTGAAACCAGATTGGCATGCAGCAGTGTATTAATTTAAATTCATCACATATATTATTATCAGATTATATTTATCTGGGCAATTTCTCATTGTTTTTCCAGTGGAAGAGTCATAAAAGACATTGTGAATGCATTGGGCAAGGGGGGAGACAGGTTATGCCAAAACCAAACTTCCTCCAGCCTAGGGACACTACCGCAATGTAAGTACAATGAGTTTTTCCAAACTATATTTTGAGTTCTCACAATATCACTCATTGGGTTTGCCCATGCCATTAAATGAATAACTCTGTGTTCAGAATGCAAAATTAGTCTTATATTTAAGAATTCATTGCCTGACTTCTAATGAGAAAAGGAACTGCCGTGTTTCATGCTATATGAGAAAATGTTAGTATGTTGTTGTTGTGAGTACAGTTAGCAGTTCTTAAAATCTCAGTACAACACTGCTTCCATTTATTAAAACTGTAGAAGTTGTTGTGGATGTATCGGAAGTGTTACCCCACACACTCTCTCACACACACGCATAACAAACATTGCCATATGCATGTTGCTGTCTGTGAATAAGAGAAACCAGTTGTGTGATCTGATCCTGAGGCAACATAAGCCCTGCAGATTTCATGAGGCTTTTCACTGAGCCATCTGTCTTTTCTTAAATTGGCATGGTTTTCCCAAACTCATGAGAAGGAGAAATGCTAATGAGAAAATGTTGAATGTGTATAAATGTAATTAAATTTATTTATTTATTTATTTATTTGGTGCATTTGTTAACCGCCATTCTCAGCCCTTTAGGGTGACTCATGGCGGTGTACAGCATACATAAAAAGGCAATTTACAAAAAGGCAATTACAGAACAACATATTAACAATACAACAATTATAAAGTTACACTAAATAATCCGCTTCGTCTCATAGTGGAATCATAACCAATCTCATATTCCTTGTTCCATTCCAGTCATCTTTACCACATTATTATAGCACTTAATTAAATGCCTTCTCGAACAGCCATGTCTTAAGGCTTTTTCGGAAGGACATGAGGGAGGGCGCCTGTCTGATGTTTGCAGGGAGAGTGTTCCACAGCCGGGGGGCCACCACCGAGAAGGCCCTCTCTCTCGTCCCCGCCAGACGTGCCTGTGAGGCAGGCGGGATCGAGAGAAGGGCCTCCCCAGACGATCTCAAGGTCCTCGTGGGCTCATAGGCCAAGATGCGGTCCGAAAGGTATTTTGGGCCGGAGCCGTTTAGGGCTTTGTAGGCCAAAACCAGCACCTTAAATTGGGCCCGGTAGCAGATCGGCAGCCAGTGGAGCTGGGACAACAAGGGCGTTGTGTGCTCCTTGCATCCCGCTCCAGTTAGTAGCATGGCTGCCGCACGCTGAACCAGCTGAAGCTTCCGGGCCGTCTTCAAGGGCAGCCCCACGTAGAGAGCGTTGCAGTAGTCAAGGCGGGATGTGACCAGAGCGTGTACCACCGTGGCCAAGTCAGACTTCCCGAGATAATGTTAATGTAGATGAACGGTCCGAATTAAGCCGAATTTGAGGTCTCCTTTTTCCACATCTCCTCCTTCCCACCACGACCTCTATGGGGGCCCCTTGGCTAGTGGAACACCTCCCCCCCTCCATGCCGCAGTCCAAAACCAAGGTCTTAGTTTCCGTTTTGCTAATTGTTTGGTTTGTTGGCCCTTGCCAGCTCCCTTGCTTCCCCTTCTCCCCCCTCCCCGCCTCATTGTTGTTCACAGGCTCCAGCCCACTTCCACCCTTGCCCCTTCCACTAGTCAGTAATAACAGGGACAGTACAAATAGGGGGATGGGGAACCACATGGATAATAATAGAATCAGATGGTGATAGGTGTTCCAGCCACAACAGTTAGATGGTTCAAAGTGCAAGAGTCTTAAAGTGCAACACAACTCAGTCAACAACACAACTGCGTGCCGTTGTAGTAGATTTAAAGTGCAACGATCTTAAAGTGCAATAATATCCGAGTCTTGCTCTCAACGCTAACTAAAGTGCGGCATGGGGGGATAGGGAAGGGGGATATAAGTGCTAGTACAGTTAGCAGCAGTTAGGCAGGCGCCTAAAGTGCTATTGCGTTCTTAAACCAGATTAGCAGCAGAAGGTAACCAAGGAATGTACTGTGTTGGTAATATGTAAACACACTATTAAGAGGATATCAGTGATAACAATCGGGTAAGGTTATTATGATTCAACGTGTAGTCTCTGGACGGTTGATGTAGAAAGCGGATGAGTCTTCAGTCTTCCGGAGATGGTCAACACGGCGGTGGTCAGCACAATTGGTCTACACAATATTGGTCAACACAAAGAAGGTCAGCACAAAAGGTCTACACAGTATCGGTCAACACAAAGAAGTCAGCGCAGAGAGGCCTACACACTGCTTGTCCTGAGGTCTGCCCACTGCAAGGAGGTCTACACGCTACTTGCCCAGATGGTGGGGGCCCAAATGATGGAAGGTGATAATAGGCCAGGTGTCTCGGCCCAGTAAGTAGCCCAGGGCCCAGTTCCACTGGCTTCTGCAGGCTCCTGCGATGTAGTGGCCCGCGCAGCAGGGCCTGGAGGGCAGAAGCCCAGCCCTCTCATCCAGGATGCCGCTGGTGGCGGCAGCGGGCCCGGCGGCTGCGGCGGCCCTGGTGATGACTCGGCCTCTGCGGCGGCGGCGGCGGCGGTCTCGCTTAGGGCGGCAGCGGCCCCGGCGGCGGCGGCGGCCCTAGAGGTAGCTCAGGCCTCCGCGGCAGCGATGGCCCCGGCGGTGGTTCGGCTTCCTTGGCGGCGGCGGCGGCGGCCCTGGCAGCGGCGGTGACCCTGGCGTGGCTCAGCCTCCGCTTTGGCGGCGGCGGCCTCGTAGCGGTGGCGGCAGCGGCCTAGCAGCGGCGGCCTGGCAGCGGCAGCTCTGGCGGTGGCCCCGGCGATGGTCCGGCCGGCCAAAGTCCCAGCAGCAATGCCCAGCAATGCCCAGCCAGCAGCCGTGGGCAGAAACAGCCGGTGTCAAGGCTGGCGGCCCGACCGGCCCGACTGGAGAGCTGGCGGCCTGGTTGTAAGGTAGGCCGGCCGCGATGCAATGGCGGCAATCGCTTCGCTTCCCCTTCTCTGCCTTTCCTCTGTCTTCTTTGTGCCTTCCTGGCTCTTTCTCCCAGCTCTGCGACCCTCTATGGGAGCCTGAGGCTCGGGGTCTCTCTCCCCTCAGTTTGAAGGTGGTTGGTGAGGGGGAGGCTCAGGATTCCTTCAGATTTTAAATTGTGGTTGAGCAGTTCAGCGTTTCAGCTGCTAACCACCATGCCGGAACTGGAAGTCACACCTATAAATAAGAAAACATTATTTTCAAACAAAATGTGCACACTCCTAGTACATAATATAATGTCAATTGCTGTATAGCAGCATATATACGGTATGTTGTCATAGATAATTATTTCTCAGTGTCATCTCCCAGAATGTACAATTCCCTACCAAGGAAGGCTGGGGCAGACCCTTCCCTGTTTTATTCAGCTGGACCTTTGATAACTGAATGGTTGCTGGGAAAACTTTTTGATACCATCTGGGAGCTGGATTTCCTTTATATTGTATTTTAACTTTTCAGTTGTATTGAACTGTGCCTTTTATTTAAATTTCTGCTAATCTCTGTTGAGTTGTACTTTTAATTCAATATTAATTTTAACTGTTTTAAGTTCTAGAGTTGAAACACTGGTATATAGAGGGGCGGCTCAACCATTACGCAAAGTAAGCATTCGCAGTATAGTTGATTTTGCCCAGGGGTGCTCTTGAGGTGCTCTTGGGGGAAAATAGACCTTGACATATGTAAGTTGTGGTTACTTGGATGTATAGTTCACCTAAAATCAAAGAGCATTCTGAACTCCTCCAATAATGACAGACAGAACTCCCACGACGAGCAGAAAATATATATCAGTGATTGTTGGGGGGGGGGGGGGGGGCGACAAAATACTGTTTGCTTACCGTCGAAAATTACCTACAGCCGCCTCTGGGTATATACCCAATAAATGAATACATATGTGTGTGTGTGTGTTTCATGAGGATGCTCGTTTCAATGTCTAAACGAGTGGTTCTTAACCTGTAGGCTGTGAACCACTAGTGGGCCATGAGGACAAAAATCTGATCTGTGAGCCTCCTTCCTCTTTATTTATTTTATTTCTGCTCCTTTTGTGCCACCTGTCACTTTTCCCCTGTTGCTGTGGGATTTTCTAGCTTGGTATTCTGGGTTATATGGCTGTGTGGAAGGGCCCTGAGTGATCTGAAACTATACTGCCATATATTCTCGTTAAAAGCAGATAATGTGGGATTTTATTCAGCTATATGAAAGGGGCCCCAGAATATCAAGCCAGAAAAGCCCATGATATCTGATTTGAACTGGAATATACGGCAGTGTGAACTTGGATAACCCAGTTTAAGGCAGATATTGTGGGATTTTCTGCCTTGATATTCTGGGCTATAAGCCTGTGTGGAAGGGTTCTCGGGGCCCTTCTACACAGCCATATAACCCAGAATATCAAAACAGAATAATCTACAATATCTGCTTTGAACTGATATATTGAAGAAAGGAACAGCCCTGCTTCAACTTAATGTTCTGCCATGAATCATTTATTGCCTATTTTACATAGTGTTGAAGCTTGTTTACTTTGATTTCTAATTTGATTCATGGCAGGGATATCCAAACTGGTTTGTATACTACAGTTTAAAACTTTTAACTTTTAATCCTTTGCTATGTTTTTTGCTTATTGTATTTTGATTTGAGGTGTTTTATCTTAAATTTTAATTGTTATGTTTTTACTTTTATTTTCTTTCAGTGTGTATTTGTATTGTCCTGGTTTTTCTTGTCTATCTCTTATGCTGCTCTTGAATGTATTGTTTCTGTCTTGTAAGCCCCCCTGCACCCCACCAGGGAGATAGGGTGGGATACAAATAAAGTTGTTGTTGTTGTTGTTGTTGTTGTTGTTGCTGCTGTTGTTAAAGCCATTAGAAATAGTTTCTTGGGTCTCGTGCACTGCTTTTTGTATTTTTTTTCAACCTCAGCCCCCTCCCCTTTATATGAGTATTAACAAAATCCATGGATAATAACAGAACCCAACTGCTCAGTTCTATGGAATCTGGGGAGAAAAAAAAACTTGATGTCTTTGTTTTTAGGCCTGTTTCTGGGGTTCTTTGGGGTGCTGATTCAGAAAATTGCATTGCATAAACCGCATCAGCTCTAAATTATTAAATATGGTTTTCTGTGGGTGAGCGAATGGCATCTACTTGATGGCATATGTTCTGTATCGGAAACTAGAGCTGATGTGTTCTATCCAATGCAATTTTCTGAATCAGCATCCCAAATAATCAAATTGAATCTAAAGTTGACCAAAAACTGATTTGTAATCTTTTTGGTACTAATGTTGGAGAGTGGTCCCTAGTCAGTTGGTCCCTGGTCAAGGTGGTCCCTGGTCAAAAAAAAGGTTGGGAACCACTGATCTAAAGTAATGGATGGAGAAATACAACAGACCTCCTAGTGGAAATTTCTTCATCTGCATAGTTTGACTGCATACTTTTATCCTTTACTGCATTTCATCTGTACATTTGTGACTCTCATCTAGAAGTCAGATGGATAGAGACAAAATAAAATTAAAAAGGGAAAGACAATTAATATTTTAATAATTGGTTTAATGCTTATATGTTTTAATTCTTTGGTTTTGATGTATGCTTATTTTAATTGTATGTCTGTTTTATGTGGCATTCAATTGTTGCCTACTTGTAAGGCTGCTCTGAGTCCCCCTTGGGGTTAGAAGGGTGAGGTATAAATATGATAAATAAATAAATACAAAACCAGGGATATCTCCTAGTTTTTCAACCTCTTTGTTGTTTGAAAGCAAACCAGCCATTGGATCTGCAACTGTTAAGTTTCCCATTTTTTTAGCCTAACAGGTTGGATGGAAAACTATCGTTCTTTTTTAAAAAATGCAGTGTAAATACCATCCATTTAGCAGTAGAAAGGGAACTTTGGTACCCATTTGCCCATGAGTGCTTCAGGATCTCTGAAATGATTACAAGAATCAGTTGGATCTCATACAAAATATAAACTGACAATAATTGTTTATAAATATTAATTGGAATGTAGAAAATTTGAGTTTGAGAGTTTAATCAATCAAGAGTTTAAACTTGTTTGAAGCAAGGAATACAAAAGCCTAGACATCACTTTCAAATAGAATGCAGCTTTAACTATATGGACAGTTTCTGTAGATTGACTGTGAGATTGGTTCAAAAAAAAAAGATGACTGCAGGATATTGAGCATGACAACATCCTTTTAAGAAGAAGCTAGCAGGTTTAGACAGATGTTAGAGATCTAATATGAATAATGGTGCTCTGAGGCACATTGTGTGGTTGTTCCTTTTAGTGGGTTGCTTTTGGTCAGAAACAATTATTCATTTTCATTCCATCTTAGAAAAATCTTTGACATTTGCAGATGATCATACACTACCAAATTACATTCCTGTAGGATCTTGGTCTAATAGAGAGAGGATAAAAAAGCTCAAAATTCATATTGAATCATTTCAGCATTTTGAGGTGGAGTAGGAAGAGCAACTATTTAAAATTCTAGCAAAGAGGATAATTGTGTGAGAGAATTGTATATGCAGCCAATAGAGCATTGGTTCTACAATTATTTCAGATAATATTTTATTGGGTTGTTGTAGGTTTTTTCGGGCTATATGGCCATGGTCTAGAAGCATTTTTATTGCTTAAATGCACTAAAGGTAAAGGTTTTTCCCTGACATTAAGTCTAGTCATGTCCAACTCTGGGGGTGGTGCTCATTTCCATTTCTAAGTTGAAGAGCTGGGTTGTCCATAGACACCTCCAAGGTCATGTGGCCAGTATGACTGCATGGAGCACTGTTACCTTTACATCAAAGTGGTACCTATTGATTAACTCACATTTGCATGTTTTGAATTGTCAGGTGGGCAGACGCTGGGGCTAACAGCAGGAGCTCACCCAGCTCCCCAGGATTTGTACTACCAACCTTTCTGTCAGCAAGTTCAGCAGTTTAATCTGCTGCACCACCAGGGGCCCCTTCAAATACAAATATCTGCAAAATGTGTGTGTGTGTGTATAGATATAGATATAGATATATACACATATCACCTTCCAGGCCTGAAGGAGATGACTATCAGATTCACAAATTCACAGTAATGAAATTCAAGTTACAATTAAAACTAGAGAACATTTTAAAGTCAAAATAAAACAAATAAAAACAATTTTCAACAAACAAAATTAAAATATAGTAAGATACTTTGAGACATTTATGTCATTCCCATTGGATTTTTTAAAAATGACTTTCATATATCATGAAAAACCTAAGGTAACATTGAAAATACCTAAATATTTTCAGAAGATTTTATCATACTTCTTTATATTGAGATTGCATTTTGAAATTTCTACTGTTATTTGTTATGGAAACAAGATTTAAGTTTGTCAAAAAATACAAGACAGAAGAAGAAATGCTTAATTGGGTTGTTGGCATTCATATTATAGTGAGTTGATATTTTATTAAAAAGGAAAATCATAAGAGGCATTGTTTTGCTGTGCATTCTGGTATGTGCTCTATGTGTTGAGTTGCTCAGAGGTCACAAAAGTGAGACTGCCAAACTACTGTTGCGCAGATGTAGATGAGTCTTTCTAACCAAATTTAGCAAATGTGTTTTTAAGCCGAGTGGGTTTTCTCCTGTTTTCCTTCACTGTCTGGGAAGTTTTCCAGTTCTGTATCCCATATTCAGTAACACCTTGGCAATAGCTTAAATTATGGGGCTACCCATGAGTGTGTGTATATAGAGTGACGGCAAAATGCAGTTTAAATGTATCTGAACTTCCCTTGAGTTACCAAATCTGCTTTTGAAATAGTCATTTTTCCCAATCCAACTCTACTTTTTTGTAAGGGATGAATAAGGCTTCTATGGTTTGCTATAGAAACAGTATCTAATAAAAGGAATGAAAATCCCCTCCCTGACTTCCATTAGTTCAGTATTTCCACTTTTAAGCCACATTGGGCACAATCTACTTACTGGAAAGTTCCCTTACATAAGCTCCCTTTGAAAAGAATGGGAACCAGCAGAACACAGAATTAGTGTGCTCACTTTAGATCACCCAGCAGGGAGGTAGCTTCTTATACTCTGAGGTATACATAGACCTTGTTATTCTTGATTCAAGATTGATATCTGCCAAAAAATTAAAGTATTCAGTTCATCAGAAAGGATCCCCTGAACTTGATCCAGATTGTCTTAAAGTAGTGTTTCTCAACCTGGAAGTTGGGACTCTGGGGGGGGGGGGTCGTGAGGAGGTGTCAGAGGGGTCACCAAAGACCATCAGAAAACACAGCCTTTTCTGTTGGTCATGGGGGTTCTGTGTGGGAAGGTTGGCCCAATTCTATAATTGGTAGGGTTCGGAATGCTCTTTGATTGTAGGTGAACTACAAATCCCAGCAACTACAACTCCCACATGTCAGGGTCTATTTTCCCCAAACTCCATCAGTGTTCGCATTTGGGCATATTGGGTATTCATGCCAAGTTTGACATCCATCATTGTTTGAGTCCACAGTGCTGTCTGGATGCAGGTGAACTACAACTCCAAAACTCAAGGTCAATGTTCACCAAACCCTTCCAGTATTTTCTGTTGGCCATGGGAGTTCTGTGTGCCAAGGTTGGTTCAATTCCATCATTGGTGGAGTTCAGAATGCTCTTTGATTGTAAGTGAACTATAAGTCTCAGTAACAACAACTCCCAAATGACAAAATCAACACCCCCAACCCCACCAGTATTCAAATTTGGTGTATCAAGTATTTGTGCCAAATTTCATCCAGTGAGTGAAAATACTTCCTGCATATCAGATATTTACATTACAATTCATAACAGTAGCAAAATTACATTTGTGAAGTAACAACAAAACTAATTTGATGGTTGAGGGTCACCACAACATGAGGAACTATCTTAAGGGGTCGCGGCATTCAGAAGGTTGAGAAATACTGTCTTAAGGTGTAATTAATTCAACATTGTAGAATTAATGCAGTTTGACACCACTTTGCACTGCCTTAGCTCAATTCTACGGAATCTGGGGAGATGCACTTTTATAAGATCTTCTACCTATGCCAAAGAATTCCACCAAGCTCCCATTCCACCTATGAAAATTATTGTGTCATCTAGTTCTTTCCAATTGGTTGAAATTATCGATCCATTCACATGGCTTTTTTCTCAGGCAACAGTCTTCATTATGTCATTAAGGACCAGGAAAATATCCTACCTCTAAAACCACTCTTCACTTGCAAGGTAATAGCCATGTTGGCAGCTTTAGCTGAAAGTTGGGGCCTGAAAAGTAAATGAGGACAGATATCCTACATGATGAGCTTTTTGGTATCTTCTCAATCTTTTAAGGATTGAAGTAGCAGGAGCTCTGTCCAATATCCAATCAGGCAAAATGACTTTAAGTACAACATTATCTATGTGAGAAGAGCAAGAATTGGGCAGGGAAGAGCTAGGTATTCCTCTGTGCTTTCACATCCCAGAAAGCATGCTGAATGACACCTGAGCAGAGATTGTATTTTCTAGCAGGTACAGGTTAGGTTATCTGTGCAGTGGAGGGGAGCAATGCACGCCCACTTCTGTGCCTGTTATTCTCTGCCCATTTTTATGGTCCAGACCCATGATTCTAGACTGACAGCCAACGTCTTAAATCTGAAATGGCACATCCTGTAACAATGTGAAATGAAAATAGCATTTTAGCTTTGGCTGAGAGGGTTGCCAGAAACACTTTTTTTTTTTGCTTCAGCTTATTATCTTGGCTGCCATTTGAAATGGCTCCATTTATAGCAGTGAATAGGCTAAAAGTGCTGTGTTAAAGTAGGTTTAGTGGTTCTTTTCATTTGACAGGACAGTCAAATGAATGGAAGGTTAAAATTAAAGATTAACTGGTGTCCTTAGATTACATATTTTACTACCTTGAACCAGGGCTATAAATTCCTTAACTTTACACTGAGTCACATGGATGCTGAATAATTTCCTGCCTATAAAAATCATTGCCTTGTATGATTTATTAGAAAGAATCACAAACATTTTCACCATTTCTGTTTAGGCTGGAAATGAACCATTAACGCCTTTAAAAGATTAAAGGACAATGTTTCTGTTTCCACTGACATAACACACATAACAAAAGATCAAGTCCATGAGCTTGCAGAGTTCTTTTAAACCACATTGCACATGCTTCCTGTTGGATTGCAATTTCTATCAGTCCTACCAGTACAGTCAGTGGCAAGAATTACAAGGAGCTGCTGTTTACCCACGTTATGAGAGCCTCAGAACGTAAATAGTCTTAACTTATCAAGATCCACAGGTTCAGTGTGCCTCCTTTGAATAGAACTAGCAATGTGAAGCCATTGTCCACATGCTTTATATGGGTGGGCTTCCTCTGCAATAATTTTTTCTTTCTTAATTAATTACACCATTATTATAAAATGTTTGCCTTTTTGTTGTTCAGTTTTGATTTTGGCAGCCATTGTGATGTAGTGATTTGAGTGTTTGGACTGTGATTCTGGAGAGCAGAGTTTGAATCTCCACTAAGCCATAGAAACCTGCTGGGTGACCGTAAGTAAGCCACACTCATTCAGAGCAAAGCAAAGGAAAACCCATTCTGAACCATCTCACATCAAGAAACCACCATGAAATGGTCACCTTAGAAATTAGTTGAAAGCAAACAACAACAACAACAACATTTTTTACTATTTTATAAATGTTTCTTGGAATACAATTTACCAATCCCAACTAGAGCAGATTAAATAAATGATTTAATGGTGAGTCAACACATAGATAAATCCCATTGATTCAGTGGGTATGGTCTGGGCTAATGATATAATTTATTTGAATGTGGTTTTCCGGCATCTTGGCAGGAGATTGGACTGGATGACCACGAGGTCTCGTCCAACTCCATGATTTTATTATACTATAAATCAGGCATGGGCTTAAACAGCTGAGGGAGAAAAGGAAAGGGACTGAGGATGTTAGAAATTGTGGGAGTTGAAGTCCAAAACACTTAGAGGGACCATGTTTTAGAGGGACCAATCCTAGTTTTAGATTCATTTACCTAGGAAAATGTCCTACTGAACACAATGAGATTTGCTTCTGAGAATGTGAGTATGGAATTGCAGTATTTTCCCCCCTAGTAAACTATGTATCCTGAAAAGCAATAGACATTTCCTGGTATAACACCATTAATATCATAGTAGCAGATCCAGAAAGTTTGACCTCTGAAGTATCAGTATAAGCCAAGCCCAACAGCTGCATGTTTCTCCATGAAAAGCAATGTGGTGCACAGCATCAGGCCATTCTCTTACACCCACACTCACACAAAACCACACCACACAAAATAATCCTAGATTCCAGATTCTTTTGGCCAGGGACCACAGGCTTCGTGCAACCCACAGCTCAACCCCACCCGCTCCCTTTCTCTCTGGTTCCAGTCCTGACACAAACCTTCCTGGGAGAGCTTTTCATTCTCATTTTCTGCTGCTCAAACTCTTCAGCCTGGTCTAGTAGTTCTGGCATGCTCCGTGCCTTTAGCAACAGGGTGGGATGTGGCAAAAGCACTGATTTCTTAAAGAATAAATCTGAAATGAACCTAATGAATTAGCTGAAATCCCTTCCGGGGGCTAAAGGGGCTTCCTGTACACTCATGAACATGAAGAAGGAAACCAGATAACCTTATTTCCATTGCCACCCTTTACTTCCTGTCATGGTCCACTTTGGTGAAGTAATAGAATAGGGCAGAGACCCAGGTTTAAATGCTTGCTCATCCATGAAGATGTCCTTGGGCCAAACACTTTCACACATGGTTGTTGTTGGGGGGTTTTTTTTGGGGGGGGAGGGATAAATGAGTTTGGGAGAGAATGATCCTGAGGTGCTTGAGGAAGTCAGATCTCAGGACACCATGAAGAGCCCCTTAGCTTAAGCCATCTTTGGGTAACAGGTAGAAGTTCAAATTCTCCACTTTTCATGGAGTCAGTTATCGCATGATGTTACTCCTTTTCTACAGTTTTCCTGGTGGAAAAGAAAGCATTTCCTTTACAAGCACAAATAACCTATTAGTGACCTATTTTGGAAAAAGAAAGGCCTTCTAATTATCTCCCCCTGGGGAAGCTGCAAGAAAGGATGCCACGTGATAAGTCCAAGGCAAAAATGTTGGCCTGTTGTAATTATATTTGTCTGCCTCATTGGATAAACTCCTAAATCAAGTGTTACAGGCATATGCTCACCTATGTTTTAATGACAAGACATGAGTAATTCATGCTACTGCCTAATGCTTTATAGTATCACCAGCCTTATCCCATGACATCACTAGGCGTCATCCAGGGGTGTCTGGGTTTGGCTTGGCATCATCTTGACTAGGCAATCCTAGGAGGACAGAAGAGATAAAATAAATAATGGCAGTTTCCTTTGTTCTGAAAGAAAATACTCTCCCCAGTAGACTCACATCTGGAATATCTGCCTAAACCACTTCTCCTACTTCTGTTGATTTAGGTTTCTTCAGTACAAATAGACATGCAGGGGTAGAGTCCTTCCAATATCCCTACATTTATCACAGTTTTAGTCTCTTTCACAGATCATTACATCTGTAACAAGGACCATTACATTCAATCAGTCTCCATAAAAGAGGCTGTTGTGTGTCCAATTATAATGTTTAAGCATACAAAGACTATGATACTGAATGGACAAAGTGCTCATATCATGCCATGCCATCCAGATGGGATGGCCAAGGAATGGCTCTGTCTGCTGCCTTTAATGTGGAGGGGGAAAACTACAAATGTTGAGCAAATCAAGATTGCAAATGTTGAGGATTTCTGACATTTAAATGTTTTCATAACAGGAGCGCATGACAGCTCTTCAAACAAGCATGTTTTCTTATTTTCACAAGGCCCTCCATTAGCTCATGTTGTTTAGATAGTTAATACATGCAATGGATAAACGTACTGCATGGATGGCATGTAAAAACAAATAACTTTCCATTTGATGTGCATTTTCTTCATCAAAATTAGAAATGATATGGCATTACTTTTAAAAATGAAATTTGATCAACCAGCCTCTAATCTAGATGCTGAATTATATGATGGCAGTACCGATAGAGGTGGTCAAAATGTTGGCAGTGAAGGGTTTGGCTGTTTAGGAACCACAATGGGCCTGGAAAATCAAGAAGGATTCTGAGTTCTTATGTGTGTTTGAACAAGTTAACTTTTGGAGTATAACTCACAAAATTCCCCAAGCAGAATTTCCACATAAGGAAACTTCTAAAATAAGGGAATAGGTATGTGGATACAGAGGCTAACATAGACTGCTGGTCATTATGGTTGCTGCTGAAGAACTACTGCCCCTCACTCTTAACTGCAAGATAAGCCTTGCACTATTTATTTATTTATCGTGTCATCCGCAACCAGAACATCGTATTACATTTCTAACAGAACAAAACAAACAAACAGATAAAAAAACCACAAATTTTGCAAACTTGGTAGCTGATTAAATGTCCTTTGACCAATATCTGGCCACTTGGAGTGCCTCTGGTGTTGCCGCAAGAAGGTCCTCCATCATGCATGTGGCAGGGCTCAGGTTGCATTGCAGCAGGTGGTCAGTGGTGTGCTCTTCCCCACACTCGCATGTTGTGGATTCAACTTTGTAGCCCCATTTCTTAAGATTGGCTCTGCATCTCGTGGTGCCAGAATGCAGTCTGTTCAGCGCCTTCCAAGTCACCCAGTCTTCTGTGTGCCCAGGGGGGAGTCTCTCATCTGGTATCACCCACGGATTGAGGTGCTGGGTTTGAGTCTGCCACTTTTGGACTCTCGCTTGCTGAGGTGTTCCAGCGAGTGTCTCTGTAGATCTAAGAAAACTATTTCTTGATTTAAGTCGTTGACGTGCTGGCTGATACCCAAACAAGGGATGAGCTGGAGATGTCTCTGCCTTGGTCCGTTCACTATTGGCTGCAACTTCCCAGTGGATGTCAGGTGGTGCAATACCGGCTAAGCAGTGTAATTTCTCCAGTAGTGTAGGGCGCAGACACCCTGTGATAATGCGGCATGTCTCATTAAGAGCCACATCCACTGTTTTAGTGTGGTGAGATGTGTTCCACACTGGGCATGCGTACTCAGCAACAGAGTAGCATAGCGCAAGGGCAGATGTCTTCACTGTATCTGGTTGTGATCCCCAAGTTGTGCCAGTCAGCTTTCATATGATATTGTTTCTAGCACCCACTTTTTGTTTGATGTTCAGGCAGTGCTTCTTATAGGTCAGAGAACGGTCCAGAGTGACTCCCAGGTATTTGGGTGTGCTGCAATGCTCCAGTGGGATTCCTTCCCAGGTAATCCTCAGAGCTCGGCATGCTTGTCTGTTGTTAAGGTGAAAGGCACATGTCTGTTCTTAAGGTGAAAGGCACATGTTCATCCACAAACACATCCATGTTTTAGATGGATTAGGGATCAATTGGTTTTCCCTGTAATAGGCAGTTAGAGCACCTAGAGCTTCGGAGAGCTTCTGTTCAACCATCTCAAAGCTCCCTGCTTGAGCGGCATTGGCACGATCATCAGCATAGATGAAACTCTCTGTCCCTTCTGGCAGTGGCTGGTCATTTGTGTAGATGTTGAACATGGATAGAGCGAGCATGCTCCCCTGAGGCAGGCCGTTCTTCTGTTTCCGCCATCTGCTTCTCTGGCCCTGGAACTCAACAAAAAAGCTCCTGTTTTGTAGCAGGTTTCCTATGAGACGGGTGAGATGGTAGTCCTTTGTGATATTATACATTTTTCTCAGGAGGAGGCAGTGGTTCACAGTATCATAAGCCGCTGACAGATCTATGAAGACAGCTCCTGTGATTTGCTGCTTTTCAAAGCCATCTTCTATGTGCTGAGTCAGGTTCAGCACTTGCGATGTGCAGCTTTTGCCTTTCGTGAGGCCAGCTTGCTGTGGAATCAGACATGGGTCTATTTTTTCCATAATTCTATGCAGAATGAGTCTCTCCAGAACTTTGTAGAGGTGGCACAGCAGGGAGATTGGTCTGTAGCTTTTTGGATCATTACGGTCTTTGCCTGGCTTCAAGATGGCAATGACTCTTGCTTTCCTCCAGATTTTGGGGATCTGACAGGATGTTGTGCAATTGTTCATCAGCTCCAGTAGCCAGCACTTTGCTTTTGGGCCAAAGTTCTTGATTTGTTCCATCCGTAGATCATCCAAGCCAGCTACTTTGCCATTCTTACATTTGTTGAGAGCCATGTCCAATTCAGTAGATGTAAAGGGTTCATGGAGGTTGTTGTTCTCATTCTCTGGTTGCCTGGCTATTGGTTTCTTTCCTACTTTGGTGGCAAGGTTGGGTTTTCCATTCTTTAAGAGTTGGTGTGCTATCTGGTCTGCCTTTATGTTGGCATGGGTATTAGTTTATGAGGGGTCGTTGCTCAACCATCTCAGCAGCCTCCACGCCTTCTGGTTGCTCCTGCTCACGTCGACCTCTGTGATCAGCTTGATCCACTGTTCTTTCTTGGCTTCAGAGATGGCGGACACAATGTTCTGCGCTGCCTGAAGAATCTGCTCACTAAATGCACAGCCTTGCACTGCACCCATATGATATAAAATATTTGACTCCTATAGATAGATAGAAAACTAAGATGTAGGGGAAATGTAGGATTTTTCACCCACCCCAACGCAGCCCTCACTTGTACATGTTTCTGACATTTAAGGTTATTTTAAAAAGCTTTTTCCAGCACTGATTGTTAAGCAGTGTTTTTACCTGCTAATTGTTGCAAGTTGAATAGAAACCAATGGCAACTCAAACATTAATTAGTTAAAATTAAACCAGTTAAGCATTCTCCAGTTATTTCATGGGTCAGGGACCAGAGCACTGTCAAAAAAGATGAAATGGCTAAAATGAAATTATTATTTTATACGTATTATTATATATTTCACAGCCAACAAATTTATTTATTTATTTATTTATTTATTTATTTATTTTGTGCATTTGTACCCTGTCCTTCTCACCCCCAAGGGGGGACTCAGAATAGCTTCACAACAGGCACTCATTCAGTGACATCCACACTCATAAAATACATTTAAAACAATTCATTAAAGCATTACAAGTTATTTGTTTCAAATCACACCTGTTTCAAATCCAAGTCTGAGTCAGTCAATTGTCATTCATATCACTTGAGTCTTATTCTCGAATGCTGCCTCTATCATTCAAACGCTTGGTCCCATAACCAGGTTTTGTGTTTCTTTCTAAAGGACAGGAGGGAGATAGCTAACCTAATATCATGGGGAGAGAGTTCCACAGGCAAGGGGCCAACACTGAGAAGGCCCTGTCTCTCATCCCCACCAGTCGTGTTTGCGATGGTGGTGGGATCAAGAGCAGTTTTTATGAACAACATTTTTTTAAAAACTACAAGCGCAATTTGCTTGTCTTTCCATTTTTAGTTATACAACACAACAATCTCCTTTATCTCAAAACTCTTTAGAGAATGAACATGCCCCCCCCCCCCCCAAACCTTCAGGGAGGAAGAGGAGAGATGGCACAAGGTGGTAAGCAAAATTCGGGGAAATGTAGCTCGGGAAGATGAGGGCTCCTGTGGCAGAGAATTCAAAAGATCTTGGCCTAAATCACATTTCCCAGAATTCTGCTGACTTCCCACATTAAAGCCGCAATGTGAGTGTAGTCTCTCCCTGTCTCTCTCTGGCCTGGCTTCTTCCTTGCCTGGTCATCCTGCCAGGCATCCCTCCCTCCTGTCTGTCCTGGAGCCCCCTTGCCATCTCCTTTGGGGAAAGAGAAGTGTTTTTCCCTCCACTCCACCCTCACCATCCTCCTCAGGACCCTTTGAAAGAAGCAAACTTTTGAGGGGAGAAGCCCTTTTGGGGGAGAATTGGCGCCTGCGACTGAGACTTGAAGCCATTTAAGAGACTTCCATAACTCTTCTGAATGTCATAGGTTAGAGTTTTGAATCTTTTTTGCATGGATGCTGCCTGAGTTTTTTTATATTGAGTCGTATGTATGAATCTTACAAAACAGATATGACAAACTAGGCACAAATTAAATTTTGCACAGTCCTAGTGAGTAGTTTATTATAAGTACATATACTGTGAAATACTGTATAAGAGATACACTGCTCACACTCTAAGATGAGTCACAAAAAATGAATGAAGAAAGATGGCATTGAGTTGACGAAGAAGAAAAAAGTAGTATGTGGCCACAAAATTGTTATGCATACATTGACAAAAATGTGGTTTATGCATCAAATATATAGGTATAATGTGTACCTGCCAAAAGAATGAGTAGTCAAAAAAGTGAGGGACATCTGTAATAATACTAAGCTACTGTAATAATACTAAGCATTTTGATGTAGCATGCACTTTAACAATACCTATATGTCATTTTTATATAAAATGGTAACATGTATATTAGTATGTTTTCTCATAACATTCTTTTAAGGATGCACACAGACACATTCACAACACAGCAATTATTAATCTTTCCAGGCCTGTAAGAAAAACAAACAGTTGAAAACTGTAACCTACAATGTGAAACTCTCCAGTTGAAGACTCTGGCCAAACAAAATATTATCCTAACTAGTTTGTTACAAAAATGTTTGCATAAAAGAAACAGCTTCAATAAATTATTTTAAAAAGTCAAAATCTTTAATCGGCCAGGCCTTAAAAAGTTTGAAGATAACAACATGAAGATTTTGCCAGGAGCATAAAATAATCATAAACTATTATAATGGATGGCCTACTCTATTTTATTGCACCATACAAATGTGATTAAAAAAGAAAGTGAGGACTTCCATCTAAACATAGATACAATATCAAAGTTTTGAGGATTCGTTTTCTCTTTTGTCCACTAAAAAAAGGAATTGATTCACAGAGTCTACATGTTTACATTTTGCAAACTATTTTTTTCTCCGTCAAAGAAACTCTAGATGTTCTAGAATAATGAACTTGACAGTGAATCAAATGAAGAACCTTAAATATATGGCAGCCCAGATCTCGTATAACCATCATCAGCTATTCAAGCTTCCAATTGGCTACAAATAATTGCTAATAAAAGGTTCTAAAGGTGCTAAATCTTTATTTGGTGACAGTTGAGGAAGGATTTTCTTGTTGCCTTGACAGTTTAATGGCATGACAACAGCCTTTCCTTAAAGTCTCCGGCTCCATTAATTTCATCTCCTGCTGCAGAGATTGCTAAAACTGTTGACATGTTCCAGTTAGCATGGATCATCTGCTATACTGGGCTACTATTTTTCCCCATGACATTTGGAGTAGCAGGTCTCTCTCAAAAGGGCAAGGGCATGCCAAACAAGTTTTAGAAAAGTTAAATCAGTTACTCAAAAATTACTCAACAATTACCTTCATCCCTTCATTATCTTATGTAGAAGCCGGGGAAATCTTCCAGTGCAAATTTCCAAATGGCAAAAGGGACTATAGTAAAAAAAAAAAAAAAAGGAAAAAAAAGCCCTGCTAAAATTTTGGGAACTGAAGTCCTAAGCAACTGGAGAACCAAAGGTTAGGAACCACTGGCTCAGTAAACAGTGAGCTTTTCTTCATTTTCATGCAGAAACGGTACTGTAATCTGTCAGATTTGCCTAGAGTAGAGAACCGTTCAAAATCCTCTTATGTATGTATGTAAAGCCTTGTCCCCCCAAAAGTTTCACATTTCTTTGTGCTTCATGAAATGTCTTGATGTGTTGCAACATTGCTGTCAAAGTAAAATGCCACATTGATCCAGAATCAATGGAGTTTACGTAAGTGTTGATTCAGTAACCAATTCAGTAATTTGGCTAGTAACTGGATGCAGGCTAATAAGCATACAAATGCCACATATCTACTGAAGTCATCTTGGGAAATAATAGGGTCCATACCTAGATACACATATTGCTTCTTTGCAGAAGACAGTAACTATCCTAGCCCTTACAGTGTCGTCTAAATAACCCAAAAGTTAAAATCAGAGTATTTGTGCAGTACAACGAGGTGACTAAGAGGGCATAGATTTTCAGCTCAGTAATGAAGTGTCATTTCCTTGAGACTAAACTGTAAGAGTTCACACTTCAGCTGAAATTGAGTGGCAGACCTGTCACTTGGACTGAACCACAAAGGTGAAGAAATCCTAGGATAAAAATTGGGGTTTGATATCTTACACAAGCAAAGGATTTTTGTGAAATAGTTTAGACCTAGTTCATGACTGCAGACTCATCACTGGCATTAGTAAATAAGCCATTAAAAGCAAAATACCACCAGTATGAGCCACAGTTCAGGTCACAGCATATGTTTTGCACTGAGTGAAACCTTCTGAGATAGCTACATTTATGTCATATCTTAGCAGTAGTGCTACAACACTGCTTTGGCCCTCTATGGTCCAACAGTCTCTCTTCTTCACTGCCTCAGTAACTGCGCCTTCCTGCTCTATACCCTATCCAGAATGCCTTGTGGGTTTTTTTCACTGCAATTTCACTGTTAAACTAATACAGGATGAAATGAAAGAGAACAGAAAAGAAATAACAGGGGAAAGGAAAACAACTAGTTTGTGAATAGAGAAAATCACACCCACTAACAATACTTGACTGCTAGCATATTGGCACTGGAGTGGAAAGGAACTATCAAACTATGATAAGTAATGGGAAAGCAATGCTCTCAGGAGGCATTGATGAGTTCATGGGGGGAAGCCAAATCAATAGCAGCATGCACACATCATGTAATGGCTACTGGCAACATTCAAGGTTATCCTACTGCAATTCCAGTTCACAGACCTCCTGTGATAATGTCCTTAATCTCCTAATTGAAGATTGGATATGGGCCAATTAGTATACAAATGCCATGATATCTACTGAAGTCATCTTGGCAGCCACTACACTCTGCCTAATGGTAAGGCCAGCCCTGAGTTCCATTGCAACTTATCACACAAAACAGTTGGACCAGAGCATGTTCTTTACTGAAATAGGCCAATAACAAGTAATGGCTTTTTTTTAACATGTCACCATAGCACAAAAAGGCAAAATATCGACACATATTATACATGTCCTTCCTCCCCCTTTCCTACCCATACTGGACAGTAACTATTCAGACAATTTAATCCATGGCACCCAACAACAAAAATCCTAAGGGTTCCAATGACAGATTAAAAGGGGACAATCCAAAGCACTGCTATAAAATGGGTTTACAAGCTTCTTTCCTTCCTTTCAGTAGTCAGTATCTGCATGCGAAAGGTCAATGTCACCAAACATACAGCTTGGGTACGAAGCAGTGATCCTTGACTACCATACAAAATACTTAACAGCTGAAAAGCGATTGTTGTAAAACCTGACAGGATTGTGTTTAGCAATCTGAGTTTATTGTCATTTGTGCAATGAAGATTCAACACATCCCAGATATTTTACCTTGGGAGGGAGAGAGGGGGATATTTGATAAAGAAATTAGAGCTTCTGGGTTCATGGTCATGTTTACTGTTTCTGCCAGAGTGTACTTATTTTACACAAATTACAAACTAGGTCTCTGAAAAGAAAGGAAGAAAGAAGATGCATTATTCAGAAATGAATATATCTCAAGGTCATGTAAAATAATATAGAGGAAGTTTGCACAGTGGCTCAATGCATTAAAGGCCTAAGGAAGCAGACTACCAAGGACTTTTTAAACCCTGTAGTTAACCTACTATGTAGAATATGGAACTATAGATAGGAATTTTAGAAATATTCTATTGAATCCAGTTTTGATAGTTCTACTATTTTAAGGCTTTTCTACTTTTATGTCTTATTTATATATGGTTGACGTACTTTTATGTCATATATATATGGTTGATGTCAGGATGTGGTTTAATGATCTTGTAAGCTGCCTTGGGTCCATTAGAGAAAGGCGGGGTAGAAATGTCCAAAATTAAATTAAAATTAAAATGGCATCATTGCCATTCCTTGTTTATAAGACAGGGGAGAGCCAGATGTCCCTGATGCCTTCCACTTGTAATCACCCTGTATTTTCCCAATGCTGCTGCTTCTTTCTTTCTTTCTTTCTTTCTTTCTTTCTTTCTTTCTTTTGTGCTACCAAAACACAGGGAAAGAAGGGAGAACTACAAAATGCCTTTTTATTGATATCACCAGGAATCATGCATCCCTAAGTGCATGAACCTTTCTGAAAGTCATTGGGGTAGGGGTATAGTGCCAGAGAGGGAAATAGGTACTAAACCTGCCCAAATGATAATTTTGTCTCAACATCTGAATTTTTCTTTCATTTCTCAAATTCAATCCATTGTGGACATCTAATAGATTTTTGAAACACAACATAGGCATCCAAGAAATGGGGGGGGGGGGCACACTGCTCATACTAAGCAACTATAAACACAGATACCAAATCAGTAAGATAAAAACTCTATACAATCTTTATTGACTCACTTCACAACTCACAGAAAAGCAGATATAGGTTGAGTATCCATCATCCAAAAAGCTTGGAACCAGAAGTATTTCACATTTTGAATTTTTTTTCAGATTTTAGAATATTTGCATATACATCATGAGTTATCTTAGAAATGAGACCAAAGTCTAAACAAAACAAAATCATGTATACTTCATATACACCTATACACATATCCATATAATTTTCTAGACAACATTTCAAATAATTGTATGCATCAATAATAAATAATAAATACTTTATTTATAGATTAGCCTCTCTCCCTGAGGGGGGACAGGGTGATTATGAGATATTTTGTGGACATTGAACCTTCAGAAAGTAAAAAAAATCACTATCTCAGTCACCCACATGGACACTTTTACATTTTAGAATTCTGGATTCTCAACCTGTATATTCACAGGGCTCTGAAAAAACAAGGAATAGTGGTCAAAACCTGTAAACTGCAACATTCAAATAGCACTAACTCTGTATCATTGTTGTTGTAATATGTGGGGAATTGTGGTAGCTAAACACTACCTGTACTCCTTTTTGTACACCAACCAATAGGGCTAACTAAGCTGTAATTCACCAGTAAACACATAGTAGTAATGATTCACTGGACAAAAGGAGTTGATGTCTGTATTGATTGATTAAAGAACTAGAAGCTGAAAGTAGACATTTATACCTATTAACTATGATTTCCATGATTCCAAAAATTTTTACTTTATCCTGTGTCTATGCAATCTGTCAAATTCAAAAGCAAGATAAATATGATACAAGACTTTCAAGACTTTTCACTATGGTTCTGCTATAGCAGAATATAAAAGGACTTGGCCATACCCCATACAGTCAGTCCCTCCTTCTTTGATTCTGCCCATAGTAGTCCTAATTTATTTGGAGTGGGGAGAGGTGGACATTGTGTGTGGCTGGGCGTGGAAAACCCTCCCTTTAATCAAAATATAAATGGGGAAAGCTGTGATTTCAGAAAAGCAAAGCATGAATGGTCTGCTTTGTATCCACAGCTTTGATAGATCAGTTCTTTCAGTGATAGACTTGTTAATCTTTCCAATGCTGCTTTTTTCTCAACAAAAAAAAAAAAAGACAAACAGTGTGGCCGAAGGCCGACCACATCCCCTCCCATAGGAAGTCTCGCCACATGGGTAATTCTTCCAGTTAAAGAAAACAGCAAACTTTATTTACAGGGTAAATCATTTTGACTTATCTTGCAAAGCTTACTCATAGCAGAGTGACAGCTTTCCCCTGTTGCACAGTAAATGGCTGACTGGGAAAATGTTTTCTTTCCCACCATGCAGAAACTACCAACCAAAAGGGAAGGGAAGATGACAGGAAGGAGATAGACTGCTCTTTTGTAATACACTACTAATGCTGTCCAAACTGACAGTTATAAAACTTGCATTTGCCACACTGGGGATGCAAGAAATCTGAAATTCTGCTGTGATTTCTAGATCAATGCATTAACTGGAATATAGTCCTGTTTTAAAAACTAAAGGCCCTGTCATGCCTCCACAAGAGCTCTCATTGTTTACCTTTATTTCAGCCCCTTTTTTTAGTTAGAAGGGGTTAGCACTGCATGTATTGTTCTGTGGAGGGTCAGTCTAGATAGCCTCTTTCCCTTCCCATTTAAGAATCTTCCCAATGGTGGATGCCTTAGGCAAAACCCTTCTTGTTCCTTTGAGAATCAGCCATTTTACAATTGGAAGGTGAGCAGGGAGGGAGCTAGGAAGGTGTACAATTTATTATTTATTTAGGTTCTTGTGGGTTTTTTCGGGCTATAGAGCCATGTTCTAGAGGCATTTCTCCTGACGTTTCGTCTGCATCTATGGCAAGCATCCTCAGAGGTAGAGGTCTGTTGGAATTAGGACAATGGGTTTATATATATCTGTGGAATGGCTGGGGTGGGGCAAGGAGCTCTTCCCTGCTGCAGTTAGGTGTGAATGTTCAGCTGATCACCTTCATTAGCATTTGAAGGCCTGCCTGCGCCTGGGAAAATCTGCTGCTGGGAGGTGTTAATCTGTGCCTGGTTTTTTCCATAGCAGAGCCATAGCAGAGCACCTGATGAACCAGCCTGGACACAGCATATTATTTGAGAACACAGAAATGCTGGACCACACCATCAACCACCATGTCAGACTACACAGAGAAGCCATTGAAATCCACAAGCATGTGGACAATTTCAACAGAAAGGAAGAGACCATGAAAATGAACAAAATCTGGCTACCAGTATTAAAAAACTCTAAAATTATAACAGCTAAACAACAGAGAGGAAAAAACCAGGCACAGATTAACACCTCCCAGCAGCAGATTTTCCCAGGCGCAGGCAGGCCTTCAAATGCTAATGAAGGTGATCAGCTGAACATTCACACCTAACTGCAGCAGGGAAGAACTCCTTGCCCCACCCCAGCCATTCCACAGATATATATAAACCCATTGTCCTAATCCCAACAGACCTCTACCTCTGAGGATGCTTGCCATAGATGCAGGCGAAACGTCAGGAGAAATGCCTCTAGAACATGGCTCTATAGCCCGAAAAAACCCACAAGAACCTAGTGATTCCAGCCATGAAAGCCTTCGACAATATTATTTATTTATTTGCAGCTTTTATATTCCGCCCTTCTCACCCCGCAGGGGACTCAGGGCGGATTACAATGTACACATATATGGCAAACATTCAATGCCAATTTTAACATACAACATATACAGACATACACAGAGGCTATTTAACTTTTTAAAACAGCATGTCACAGACGGAGTTACGTTAGAGTCATTACGAAGTCAAGTCAATATCAGAATCACTCCAGAGAGAGACAGACACTAACAAGGGGAAGAACATCAGAGAAGTTAAGTAATTCAGAGCCTCTCTCTCAAGGACTTTATCTACGTATATTCTGAGAACTGTTCAGTTAGACTTGGGAGGAAAAAGGAATTGAAGACTTTATCCAACATAGGAGGTACAAATGACTTTTTGCACAGCCCTAATGCATGTGTGTGTGTGTGTGTGGAATTACACTTTTAAACTGAACCTGTTCTGACTTAAATTAAATTTAAGAACAAACATACAGAACCTATCTTGTTCGTAACTTGGGACTGACTGTAGTTTCTTCTATCTTCTTCAGAGTTAAAATGTATGTCCAGGCTAAGTGCTGAAGTTATTAAATATCACTAAATGCTTGATTAAAATTGTTGTTACTTAAATACAACTAAAAAGAGGGATGTGATCCTTCGTCATCCTGCCTCCCCCCCCCCCCCCATACACACACAATAAACCCCGCCAATACAGCCCACACATCCTGTCGCAGGTGAGAAACAAGATCATCCCTGGATGCATTGTGGAAGAAGGTCTGAAGTGTTTTCTTGAAGGTTCAAGATATTGGTGTTTACTTATACAAACATACTTGACCTGGTGTTTCATTTCACATATGAATATTGTGTTTTTATTGAATACATTTTCTGAAACACGTTTTTCTCTGCTGTGGTGTAGGAAACAATCCCTGTTCTTTCAATGTTATTTCTGCTTTTGGTACCAAATGTGAATAAGTCATTCCTAACAACACATCTATTTCATTAACTGAGGCATACATATATATGAAAATATACAGTTTATTCAGAATGTAATTACGCATTTACCTTACCTTTTAAAACAATTTGTTAAAAACGGGTCTCTGAGGCCTTCAATAAAGAACACCTGTTCCAAAAGGATCCCTTTTGCCACTTTAAGAAGCCAGTAAAATTATCTCAATAAAAACAGAATAAAACATCAACATTAGTTAAAAACAAAGAATTGCCTTTTCTCTCCGCTAGTTCTCCACAGTTAAATAGTGAAATAGACAGATTCCTGAAATAAGAACTGATAAAAGAAAGGCATGAGATTATAATACTCTTACACTGAAAGATAGTCTTCTACCCTCATTTATAAAGGCTCTCAGTGCAGTAAATATATGAACACTTTGTATTACACAATTTATTCCTCGTTCTAAAAGGAAATAATCCATAATCCATTTTTCCAGGGGGGGAAAGGCTTGGGTTTTTTGAGTTTTTTCCCTGGACCTTCACATATCTAGTACTGGAAGTATAAACTGGCATAAAATGAGAGACCATTAATTCAGACCAATCCAATATCATCAGATCTGTATCATAGAAACTCATGTGATGCATAGATTGAGTACTGGATTAGGCCTCTGGGCTACTAGTTTGTATCCCTGATCAGCCATGGAAATCCACTGAGTGTCCCATTTTATCTTCACACACACACCAAAAAAATGTAGCAAGAGAGAAAAAACAACTTATTTTTAAGAACAGACAAGAAACAGTAACATTTCCCTTGCTATTCAGCAAGTTTAAGATCTCTGTGTGCTTGTGTTTTTATGGTGATTAAAGGCCAATCTTTCTTTTCATAGTTTCCTCATTCCTAACAAGTCTCCAAAAGGGTTGGGGGGGGGTGTCAATTTACCAGATTAAATGTAACTAACACCCCCAGAGAAGTCAAAGAATCAAAGATAAACTAATAACCATTGGGTGGAGAATCCATAATAAGTATGTTTCTGAATTTAATTTCCCATTCAGTAAATGATTTCAAAATGTTTTAATATCTGAAACTATATATTATGATTTACAAACTGTAGGTAAAACATACAGGTGTTAATGAGATGAGGGCTGGTGCTGTGATTTCACCTCCAGTCTGGTATGTGTATGAGCAATTAAAAAAATTAAAAGGCTAATGGAGTTCCCATAATCTCATAGTAACAAAATAACCGGATGAAATTAGAAACACAGATCTTTCCTAAAGGACTCAACATAAACCGAGATTCTGTTTGATTTTTTTAAAAGAAATTATTACTCTCTGACCTATAATGGCATGATTTACACTAACATTCAGCAGTTTTAAGGACCTTACCCATTGAAGCTATTAGAAGTTGTAAGATTTTGCTGTCAGATTCAGTTAGACTGTGAAGAGTTGCAGATGCATGGCTTGTTTCTGAAATCTGTTCAGCAGAAAGGTATTTTTAAGTACATGGCAACTTTCTTTTTCTTCTCATTTTTAGCCTGTATTTCTTGTTTGCAGTAGCTTTTCAACATAAAGGTCAATGTCTGGCAATAGCCATGATTCAATGAAAAGAAATGTAAGTTTAGAAGTGAACTGTGCATCCAACTGGAAAGAGATTTCATTTATTTGTAGCAGCAGAAATATCACATCATGTTCTTCCTGTAAGAATGATTCTCTAGTAAGTGCACCTCATTTTCCCTCCTATGTGAACCTGATCCAGCAAGAGCTCTAGTGGTAGGGACAACCCAAAAGGTTTATCAGAATTGATTTACCTGCCTTTGTGAGGTCTTTTCTGGAACTATCCAGAATCAAGTTCAGAATAGAGCTATTAAACGTTTGTACTATGGTCTACTGATTAGCCTTCTTGTGGAGAAGAGATGAAGGAGAGTGATCTGGAGAAACTTCTACAATACACTTGAGAAATTGCTATCTGATTGGCAAAGATATATTTGCCTCTGAAGGGACTTTAGCTCTAGTTCTTCAGCAAATATCAATGTGTGTGTGTGTATGCCTTCAACTCTCCCTTTAACTTATGATGACCCCGTGAATCTCATAGGGTTTTCTTTGCCAAAGAATATTCAGATGTGATTTGCCAGTTTCTTCTGCTGAAATAAAGCCTATTATCCTGCTGATATGTCCTATTCACCAGCAGAAAGAAACACCAAGGCATCACAAGGAGAGTCTAAATAGCACTGATGCATTATTTATCAGATGTGGGGAATCTTAAGACTTCTGGCCTTATCACATTGGCCACTGGAATTGCCACGGATCATAGCGAATCCAGCTGTGCCCAGCACAAGGTGGAGAGAAGGTGTTGCCCCACACCTTGCATTGTCCAACTTACTCCAAACCCCATCCTACAGGGGAAAGTGTCAGCCATCTGGCTTCCCCCCATTGTTGCTAATGCAACAGAGGAAGCTGCCAATGTTGCCACCGAAGCGACATGTGCCAGTTTAGTTTTAGGTTAACTATGGAGCCATGCTGAAAGTAGTTGTGCATCATGGAATGGGAGCCAGCAGGCTCCATGGCTAAACTAGAGAGGATGTGCTTTATCCTGCCCAAATCAACCCTGTCTGATAAGGTCACTAAAGACAAAGACAGTCCTTCTACAGTCCCAATCCAGTATTCTAGGCTTCCTGAGATAGTGTATCACATTCCTATAACACAATTGTCTGGTGCTTTTCCAACTTTAAAGGAATTTTAAGCAGTGATTCATTTTTAATTGTTATTATGATTATTGTTATTATTAATAATAATGTTAAGGAATTATTAATAGTGTTAAGGAGTTAACTTTTTAAAAATTAAATGGAGCTGAAAATAATCTAAAGGATACTAATCTATATTATGTGTGTATAGGGAAGAGATGACTATAAGAAAGAAAGTAAAATGTGTATATCTTGTATTCAAATAATATTTTAGATCATACCGTGTGTATGTGCATTCAGACTACCTGAGATTTTACGGTGATCTCATGAATTTCATAGGGTTTTGTCAGACAAGGTATACTAAGATGTGGTTTGGGTTTGAATTCATTGGCAGATAGTATTTTTAGATAGTTGGATGACCTTAAGGTTGTCTCTAGATTTAAGATTTTAAACATAAAATACAATTTTACAATATCAAGTTGTAGGGAGCAACTGATTGCCTGTGGGGATTAAAATCCTAATCGAACTTTTGATCCTGGTGACTTCAAAAGAAACAGGAGCCCAGGAATTTACACCAGGCTCAGGGACTTAGCTGTGACCCCGGACATGCACCACTAGGTACCAGGAGAGCTTTAGGTTGAACTGCTGTTTCAATTGCTGCTGTCGGGGAGTACAAGTACTCACCACAGCAAAACATGCTTTGTGGGCTCCATCAGAGTGCTTGGCAAGAGTTTGAACGGAAACCACTCAGCCTTAGCAAAGACAAATATACACCATGGCTGACTGTGTGATGGCTACCCTGTGTAAACTTCATGGAAAAACAGTCCTTGTGAGAATGTGAATTCCCTTGTTAACCTCTTCCCTTTGTTGAAATATTAAACAAAAATATCTCTCTCTTTATGTTTGAGCCAGTGGGAGTGGAGTCATTGCTGATGAAATTCTATAGGCATGATGCAGGCGATGGAAAAATCAGCTTAGCCTAAAGTTATATCTACATTAGCCCAGCTCTATTCCAAGCTTTTGTGTTTTCTTCATAAGTCTTGGATCTTTGTTTCCCATGATGTACAGCATGTTTTGTGTGTCTTCTGCAACACCCCTTGAAGGAAGTATACGTAGTCTTCCTTTGGGAACATCTGAACAATTCTTTCCATTTATGGGTAATGTACTTATAGTATGTGGAGGGACAGGACTATACAGATATATATATACACACACATACATACATACACACACACACACACACACACAGAGGTGAACATATGCAAATATGCATTCTTCTGTTTTGCTAAATGTGCAGATGTTATTAGAAATCTGGAGGAATAAAGTGCAATGTCATATGGGTGGCATTATGTTGGCTTATATTACCAAAACCTGGATGAATGAACTGTGTAGGATTGATTCCTCTCAACTTTGTCCATCTGGATATTGAACATCAATCTGGATATATGGAGTGGGAGAAAGGGAGGTAGCCCTATTGCAATCTGTAAAAATCTCATCTGCCTCTTAGTTTCCAGGTTTTCTTTCAGTCAAGCTAGATTTCATTGTTCAGTGTTCTCCTTGTCTGACATGACAATGATTTTCTCAAATGTGCTGTTAACGTCTCTTAGGATATTAGTCTTGAGGAGGATCTCAACCTTCAGGTACTGATTGCCTTGATGGGGCCTGCCAAACACCCCATGACAATTTTAGGACTTATTTAATCAATGTATCAGGACACACTCAAGGTCTGTTTGTTTCTTTGTTTGTTTTTTTTTTCCTTATTGAATGGAAATACAGTGATCTAGGATTGGGAGATTTCACTTTAAATCTTTTGTCATGACCGGTTGACTTTCTGTTCAGCTTGCAATTCATGATAACTGTTTCACTCTGATGGTCAAGGGTCCAAACAGACTACCCCAGAATCCAAAGGACTTGGCCTTAGCTCACGATATTAACCACCACATTCTTAAGTGGTGTGATTGAAGACCACTTTGAGGACAAAGCTGGTTATATCCAACCCCCCCCCCCCCTTGACATTTTTCAGGTTCAAAAAAGTCTGATTTACTCATGAATTTTAACTGGTTAACCAAATCCCCATACTAAGTTTATGAGAAGCAAACATTAGAGTTCCTCCAGAACTGCAAACACTATCACAACCAAATGTTGATAATTTATTCATGCTATCATTACATACCTTTCTGCCAATTTACATTGCAATAGCAGGAATAGTAGACATAGCAGAAGCGACCAGATTTTGACGTTGCATATTTTTAATTAACATTTTTGACATGAAGACAATGTAATCCACTGAAACTGATATCAGAATCGGACTCCCCAGGTTAAACTTCATAAGAAAAACTTAAGTTTAAATACAATTTATGATGTTTCCAAGTATATAACAATTATAATTTGTACTTGCTTTAAAGTTTTATACTTTAATTTCTCCTTAACTATCAATGATTTTTTGAATAACTAGGTGCCAGATTAAAGTTATTTTATGTAGTTTCTAAAAAATGTAATAATATGTGTGGGTCATAGGTCTTTATTTCTACATAGTCCAATTAAAGTAAATATATAGTGTAAAAGATATTTCAAAATGCTGTATCTTTGATTCTTATCAACATATTTTCATGAAATTTGAACACAATTCTAGATTTTATTATGTAGTTTTGTTTGTTTTTACCCCATGTTGTTATCTTTAATAGTTTTTGAAATATTATTTTATAAAACATATGATAATAGTCACATTACTGCTCTCTTGCTCTTCCTCCTTTCAGAGCTCTTTCTTAGACCCGTCGCAAACTAGCCTCCTGCGGGAGCAAACTGTGCCAGCACGTCCATGACATCATGAGACTGCACCTCTCTCCCCGCCCCTTTCTCCGCCTCTTCTCCGTGCCAGCGTGGTTTTTCCTTTGCTAGGGCAGCATTGCCAGCGTACTCTCATTGTTGACAGAATTCAACAACGAGAGTACGCTGGCAATGCTGCCCTAGCAAAGGAAAAACCACTCTGGCACGGAGAAGAGGCGGAGAAAGGGGCAGGGAGAGAGGCGGAGTCTCATGACGTCATGGACGTGCTGGCACAGTTTGCTCCGGCAGGAGGCTAGTTTGCGGCGGCTCATATATCCACCGTCTTATTCCTCCCACCGGGGTATAAAGGGAAGGCATGCAAGCAGCTGTGGGTCATTCCAAACACAGCTGTCTTACTCTGCAATTGAGTTGCTGTTCTGAGACTTAAAGCCCTGTTAGTTTCTGATGTTTCCTTCATCCACCTGACTCCTAAACATCTATTAAAGCAACTGAAAGTTTTGGAGTTTGTGGCAAAAAAAGAAAAATAAACAAATATTGAAGTCCAAGAAGGCAGCAGGTTGAGGACCATTGTAGCAGCTGGTACTGATGAAGACCCCAGAATATGCACACCTAGATTGCAGATGAATAGAATAGAATAACTTTGTTGTCAATGTACATTGTACAACACACCCATCCCAGCACCCATCTCAATGCCACATTGATGTGAAACCATGGAGTTCAGTATAGTTACAGCTCTAGGATAAAAGCTATCTCTCAGTCTGTTTGTCCTTTTCTTTGTCATCCTGTACCATCTGCCAGGTGGTAACAATTCAAAAAAAAAGAAAATGTTGGGTGAAATGGGTCCTTAAGAATGTTCTGAGATTTCTTAAGGCTGTGGGACTTATAACATTTCTTCCAAGGAGCGGAGAGGGCAACCAGTGATTCTCTGGGCAATAGTGGTGACCCTTTAGAGTGCATTCCTATCTGCCACCCAACCATACACAGATGCAGTAGGTTAGGACATTCTCTATAGCACAGCAGTAGAAAGTCACCAGCAGTTTTTCATTCAATTGTTGGTTCCTCTGAAGTCTCAGATAGTACAGTCTCTGCTGGGCTCTCTTAACCAACATTGTCGTATGAACACCCCAGGTCAGATCCTCTTTAGCAGTGACACCCAGGAACTTAAAACTAACCACCAGCTCCATTTATTAACAAGGGCTAAATTTCTGATCTGTTCTTTCGCTAGTCCACTATAATCTCCTTGGTCTTAGTGATGTTAAGAACCAGATTATTGTCCCTGCACCACAAGAGCAGCCGATCCACTCCATCCCGATAGATAGACTCATCCCCTTCAGAAATAAGCCCCACCACTGTTGTATAATCGGTGAATTTGGCAATGATATTGCTATGGTGGACAGTCATATGTGTACAAAGTATAAAGGAGAGGACTCAACACACAGCCCTGTGGTGTCCCAGTGTTGAGAGCTGAAGAGGTATGATTACCTAATCTAACTCTGTGGGAATGTCCAGACAAGAAGTTCGTAATCCAAGAACAGAATGAATGTGACAATCCAAGATCCATAAGTTTAGACACCAGTCTATGTGGAAGGATTGTGTTAAACGCAGAACTAAAGTCTCCAAAAAGCATCCTCACATAGTTCCCCTGTCACTTCAGAGGATTCAGAGCAGTGTGGAGTGTGATGGCTATAAGGTCCTCTGTACATTTGTTAGCTCTATATGCGAACTGATGTTTATCCCATGAATGTGGAAAGCAAGAAATATATGCCTGCAGACCAGTTTTTCACATCACTTCATGATGATGGAAGTGAGTGCTGAAAGTCCTGAAAATTATAAATAGAAACTTGTTTGATATCAGAACAATGATGGAGGCCTTCGAACAAGATGGAATATTAGACTGAAATAAAGGCCAATTGAAAACTTTGTAGCTAAAATTGAAATCTGATTTAATGACGTCTATATAAAAATATAGAATGAGTCACAGAATTTAAATTAGTTTGTGTTATGATTTTACTCTTCATGATTCATTTTTTAAAAAAATTAAAATTGTTTCACACACACACACCATTTTTTTCTGGCTATGGGCCTGGTCATATCTACTGGACTTGAATCATACTAGTAAAGCATCTGGATCCTACAGAGATTTCTTAGGTTTTAGCAATATGTATATATTCAGGATTGATCTAAAAATATCATTTTTCAGAATGCATTTGCTCTTTAAGAAAGTATTTGAAATAGACTTTTAGTATGCTTTAGGTTTTGACTCTTTTCCAGAAAGTTACTGTTTTTAGTTAACTTACAAATGTTTAAAATATTGCTAGAGTTTTGAAGGGAGGTAGCTGTATTAGTTTGTGGCATGTAAACACTAAACCAAGCTTAGCATTTAAGGTAGTCTTTGTTGTAAAATGCTATTAAATGCTCTTGAAACTCTTTCTTATCAAAGCCTGGTGGTTCTGCCACCTTGAGTTCTCTCCAGCTTTGTGAATTAATAAAAAATAGAATATAAAGAAGCATAGATTAATAAGAAAACATGAATAATACAAAACTGAAATTAGAATTAAGAGGCAAGCATAAAAGTAAAGCCAGCTAAAAAAAGATAGAATAATAAATTAAACCAAATTCCATTAAGCCAGAATCGCCTCCCTTTTCCCTGTTCCATGCATCAACCTTTTCTTTTTAAACCAGGAGGGTTTTTTAACGAGAGGAAGACGAATTCCCTTTCGTCTTTTGCCTGCCATTCTCTTCTATGACCAACAATATTGATATATTTTTCTATTAGAAAGATAAGCCTGTGTTTCTTAATTAATAAGATGACATCTATGTATGCACAAGAATAAATGCACCCTTATGGCTCTTTGAAGAGATTGTAAAGAAGACTGGACACCAGTTGGCAATAGAGTCCATAGCCATACAGCCACCATTGAGAAAGTATTTTGTTTTGCATCCACCAAAACTGTAGTTCTCAAGGACAACCATGGAAATATGGCTTCAACTAAGGATCAAGTGTGAGGAAATAGATAGCAATGAAACGAATTTATTTTAATATCAATTTCTTTAAATCAGTCTGAGAATAATTATTGGAGAGCAGTATAAAATGTACATAGTAAAATAAATAATACAATCCTCATATTAGCAGCTATATTTATCTGTGGACTGTTCCTTGAAAAGGGAAGCTCTGTGGTTTGGAGGGCTCTTCGCCCGCAATTCTGCAATTTATCTTTGATAGTTTTGAATGTCCCATACATCTTGGCTTTTAAAATTGTGGGCTACAGTATGCTCCTCTGCGCAACAACTTAACAAACTTGTCCCAGAAGATAGCTTGGCTCAGCGGGCAGTATTTTGAACACATGCTCTTGGATTCAGAGAGAAGAGGAAAAGGAGAGAAAAAACTTTGAAAGATGCAGCACACTGACAGCAGATGACTGGGAAGCTTCCCATAATGAAGTATGTAGGCTACTGAAATATGTGAGTTTCATGGAAGATGCATTTTATGTGTCATATTAGACTGCATGCCAATCAATTACAACATGGCCTATATAAACACATCATGTGAATTCTGACAAGGAGCTGGGGTGAAGCAGGGTTTCAGGGTAAAACAGAGGATAATAAAACTGCTTTAGATTTATTTCCTTAAATTGGAAACTTCATGCTTACACCTGACTAAATCATCAGCCTGAAACTTTAGCTTGACTCCCACCGAAAAAGCCTGAAACCTTATCCCATCTTTGTTTAACAGAGGCCAATCAAGGCAGCCTAATGAATTCTGCAGATGGCAACCCAGGCGTCCTTTGGCTGTTCAAATTCTATTGGGCTTTATCAGACTTGTCTTAGAAACTACCCATCATATCCTTTTAAGTCTTGAAGAAACTCAAATGTCTGACTCATAGAGCCATATTTTTTTTCTTCCTTTAGCTTGGCAGCAAGCATATAACTGCAGCTCCTTGCTTGTTGAAGCTTCATGCGGAACTGCAGACACAGTGTTTGTTATTCTACATTAGCCGCGGCCTTCATAAATTCTGACAAATATTAAACAAACATGGCAGGTGGTCAACAAATGGCCCAAGCGGACAGCAGAGAACTTTTCTGGGAGCTGTGGCTCAGCCTCTTGAAACTCCATCACCGAGCTTCGTCTTTTTTGTCAGGATAATCCCTATTGTCTTTTTTTAAACTAAGAGTCAGCAATTCTTTTCTGAAGTGCAAGTTCCCCCACAATTTCTCTCTCACACTCTCTCTCTCTTTCTCTTTCTCCCTCTGCTCTTTAAAGTGTACCATAAGGAGCTGGTTAAAACACAATAAATCAACAGTGAAATGTGGGTAACAACCTTCTCTGTAAAATCAACATGAATTGCGTTCCTGCCGGGAGTCTTCTGACAGCACTGTTGAAGTCTTTGGTGCTTGCAGCCAGATTTTACAGGCAGGGGTGGGGAAGATCTTCCTCACCGCTCCTGCTTTTTCCTATTCTCTTTTTGTGCCTTTTTGGTAGGCTTGAAAATTAGCAAGTAAGGCCTTGACCATGGTGTGAGTTTTTGGTATCATTCACAACCCTTTTGTCTTCCCTTCACTCTTTTTGTCTCCTTCAAAACATATGTATATACCTCCGCAGGGGAGGAAACAAAACAATCTTGATTCAAGATGTGGTAAAAGTTGTTTGCAACAATATTTCCTGACAGACAGAATCAAATTAAAAGATGAATGGGCCACGGTCTGTAGAGCGCTGGAGTCTGCCGAGAATGGCATGGAGCTGGGGTTAGTTGAGGTAGAAACGAAGCAGGAAATACCTAAAAAAAGAAAACATCTGGCGTGGGGAGAGTACTAGAGATTATTAATCTGTGAAAATGTCTCTCAGGAAAATAATAACAATGGAAAAGCCCACAGCTGCCCTTCAGTTCTATCTTTTCTAAGTTTGTGTTTGTGTTAGATTTTGTGTTAATTTTCCCCTGCCCAACTCTTGTGTCCAAGCACAGTGTGTGTGTGTATGTATGTGTGTGTGCGTCACAGGTTTTCCCTTCAACCAACTCCTCAGGCTGTCTAAATTGGGTGATTAAAATTTCGGACGGCCTCCAGTTTCCCCTCAGGACTGTATTTAATATCTGTAAAACTGCCACTTTGTCTTGCCAAGGTAAACATCATCGCATTCAGTTCAAAGGTGAGCAGGCCTAAATGTTTCCCTTTGCCTGAAAGGAATCTGTCTTGGGACTCAGAACACCAGGCCTGAGGGAGGCAAGGGAGCGGCCCAGCTCCACAGCATGGTGGCCGGTGCTGCATCTGTGTACACAATGCTCACTTCTCCCACACAAATACTAAAAAAATCTCATTAAAAATTATTGCTATGTCAACATGTGGGGCCACCAGCCCCTGATCTGGAAAAGACGTTCTGGGGCTGGGTGAGTGGGTGGGTGTTTTTCCCTTCCACTTTTTAACTTTTCTTTCTTTCTCTGGGAAAGGAGCTCAGTAGGAGGGAGGAGAAAGGCTCTGCTAAGAGACTGAAATTGTCAGCTGCTGACTTTGGGTCCCCTTTTTCTTCATTGTCATATATTTCCAAATACCCTACTCAACCAACTATCCTTATCTATTACTTCATCACACTAGTCAGTCAAAAGCACCTGTAAATATAATCCTTTTGATTGCACTACACATCAGGGTTCTCCATCAGCTTTAACCGTAAGGTAGGGTAGCAAAAATATATAGGTTTAATGTTTATACTATTCTGGCATATATTCTATTCCTTGATGTTTGGAAGACAAATAGATTGAATTGCCCTTTTCAGAAATTTCCAGATAGTTCAAAATCCAGAATTGCTTTCTGATGGTTCAATTGCACATATTCTGTTTCATACACAAAACTTTTACAAATATTGTATGTAATTGCCTTCAGAAACCAAAAAAATCAATATTTGCTAGAATAAGAGGAGGAGGAGTTCAATTTCATTATGAAGATGAAGCCTCATGATTTAAATACAGGCTAAAATGTGCTGACCCATTTTACCAAAGGCCTTGGCTCCTGGTAATTTCCTGGTGTAAATTAGTATATGTTTTGACCACTCCGCAGCAGCAGCAACAGACACAATTGCTTTGAGAAAGAGCCATTTGTAATACTGAACATGTATGACCATCTCCAGTTGCATGAACAGTGGAACCTCAACTTGGGATGTTCTTAACTAAAGAGTTACGTGCCATTGCTCGGCTCAGGTTTTGCATGACATACGAACAGCATTTTGAGTTAAAAACTAGCGCCAGAGGGGAGCATTTTGGCCTTGTCTGCTTTGGGGAACTTTGGGTTAGTTGATTTTGTTTATTTGGCTTCATGAAGACAGAGAGGAGGGAGGATGAAATTAGTTCAGTATGAAGAAAATGATGCTTCTGCCTCTTCACTTTGTGCTTTGTACGGATACCGTTGTGCCACAACTTTGAAAGTTGATATTTCTTTTTATTGTTCCATATTAATGTGCATTTATACATTATTTGTTATTTATAAAGTACATTTGCTTATTTAAAATCGCATAACAAAAATGAGGATGGCAGAATGGCTTAATAGATTTCAATGGGAAAATTCACTTTGAGATAAGAGGGCTGCATTCCTTACATTTCTGACTTTTTACCTTATCATATTGATGTCAAGATTCATCCGGAAGCCCATACTAGGGGGGGGATGTGACTGCTACCTGGCTTCCCCAGATTATTTCGAAAGCAACATGGGAAGTCTCCCGTGTAGCTGCGGCAGGGGTATATGCTGCTTTCTCTCCCCTTTTGCAAGCCAGAAATAAATACACGTCATGTAATGGGCTCTGTGGCGAAAGGGGAGAGCATCATATAATGAGCAAATTGCCCTGTCTGATAATTGCCCACCATAATCTCTCAGCAAACCTACTTTTCAAAGTAGATGAGGTGATTAATAAGGAGAGGGATACCATGTAATGTGGACAAATAATTCCTAGTTTAGTAGAAATAATAACAATATTCCTATTTTGTTATATACAGGCATTTCAAGTGATGATTGTTTATTTTATTTACTGTATTTCTACCCCACTCTCTCTCCAGAGGGGACTCAGAGGGGACTCAGAGTGGCTTACAGTATGGCAAATTTCTATGCCACATTCCAATACAAAAAAATATAAAAACAACACATTAAGCAATCAAAACAAATAAAAACATATAAATACAATTAAACTATTGAAACATAGCCTGGCCCCATAGTAATCAATTTATGCTGCTACATTTATGTCAGTTCCGTATTGCACTATTCCCCAAATGCCTGTTCTCATCAAATGACTTTTATTTTATTCATCAAAGTTTCATAGAGCTTTAAAAATACTAATGCCATCTGATTCACAGAGCACAATGCAAAAGAAGGTGAAGACAAACAGCAATATTGAAAGGGGAAGTAGTCTGATTTACTTCACAGAAATTAATTTTTAACTATTTGACTTTGCATTACATTTTGTTTTACAAGGTGTTTCAAAAAGAATGACTCTGATTTGGAGCATACACTGCTTTGAAATTGGGTCCATCTTTTGAAACACCCTGCTATTTTATATTCCATCTTTCTTCCAGAACAGCACTCAAAGCATGGCGATGTTCATGCTAAGTATCTCATCTGTGCTGGGATGTCTGTGCTCCTGCTCACTTGTTTGCAATCCTGCCAGTTAAGGTCATGATAAATGTTTGCACTTTTTACATTTCCATTCCTTCTCACCTTACTAATTACATCCTCCCACACCAACCATGTGTTTAAATATCTGCCAACTGAAGCAACACTCCATGCATCTGATGAAATTGGCTGCAGTCCTCAAAAGCTTATGCCAAACAAAACTTGTTAGTCTTGAAGGATAGATGCTCTTGAACGAATACGGATAGAAACTAGATCCATTTTTTAAATGAAAGCTTTAAATCCAGGTCAAGCAGGCCCTGGGTGGCATGTCTAGGATCTGGATAATACTCACCCAAACAAGGGGCATGGTAATACTATGTAGATCCTTAGTACATCTGCTACGTAAGCTCAGTTGTCCTAAAATTACAGATAGCAAACTCATTGGTTTGCTTAACTCTCCTTTCATACCCATTGGCTATCCTAGTTCAGCTGGGATTGTGTGATTGATCCTTTTTCTTCCTACTTTTTCAGGTGCTTTAAACATTTCTAGTTTCTCTCTTTTCCCCCTTTGTTCTCAGTTTACTTTAATTGCTGCAAACTGAGATAAAATGCAAAGTAGTTTGCACCCCATTAACTCAGCGTGAGGGGGGGGGAGGTGGGTTCTTCCCTTTCCCAGTAGGTTCAAGCAAAAGCAAACTGATGAAAGCTATCTATAGTGTGTGTTTTTTTCTCATTAATAGCTTCTACCATCTTAACCATGCTCTGATGTTGCTTGGCCTAACATTTCCTAGTTTTCATCTGTAAAATGTTGGTGGATAGGCGCTTTAGTTGGCATACTAAATAAGCATGTCTGAATGTGACATCTAGTAACTACCTGTGCAGAAACCAGATGACAAAATTAGGAATAAAGGACAATATGAAATAGAGTACAATATCTATGGGTAGGGGACCAGTAGTAAAGTGCAAGGACTAGATCTTGGGTCATAGCTGGAGGCTAAACTTACCTGGGGACCTGTCTAATCAAAAGCACAGTGGAACATCCACATTTTTAGATCTTTATGAAAGATGGGTGCCAGCCTAATCTCCCTGGGAAAAGAGTTCCAGAGCCACGGGGCCACCACCGAGAAGGCCCTCTCTTTTGTCCCCACCAACCATGCTTGTGATGGTGGTGGGAGCAAGAGGAGAGCTTCCCCAGAAGATCATAAAGATTGTGTTGGTTCGTAGGAGAAGATGCGGTTGTGAAGATAGGCGGGTCCCAAACCATTTAGGGCTTTATAGGTGAGAACCTGCACCTTGAATTGAGTCCGGAAACTTATTGGCAGCCAGTGGAACTGTTTGAACAGAGGTGTTGACTGCTCCCTATAATTCGCTCCGGTAACAGTTTGGCCACCGATCTTTGCACTGTCTTCAAAGGCAACCCCATGTAGAGTGCATTACAGTAGTCCAACTTGGAGGTAACTAAGGCATGGACTACCATGGTCAAGTCATACTTCTTGAGGTGAAAGTGGTCACTCTCAATGAATTAGTCTTATTCTTAACAGGCTGTTGCAAATACCCTCTTGAGCAAACATGAGAAATCATGTGGTGCTTCAAACATTGATATAATACAGCTCTCTGCATAGCCAATGATAAAGAACACTGAAAGTCGAGGCCCAACAAAATCAGGAGGGACATATAATTCCTGGCCCTATTCTAGAAAAAGAAATATTTATCTGGAAGCTTTTTAGAATACAGACTTTTTTTTCAAATTAGAATCTATTTAACTTTTATTGATGAAACAATGCTGAAGGTTTTATCTAGTTTTTAAACTCCATTTTTCAAAGGTATGTTCTTAAGTTATGGCTGAGGAATAGGAAGATTCATTGGAGCATGAGAAAAGCGGAACAGATTCTGAGCAATAATAGAAGCACATACTTAGCATTATTCTCAGGGGGCAGAGGACTTGATTGTGGGTGGTCAGCTAAAAATACAAAACATTTGAATAGCTAAATGTTTTTGACCCATCAAGCTGGGTTTCATGAGGCTCACAGTGGGGTGACATCTAAAGTAGCTAAATCTAATGAATTTGATGTAATATAATATATCAATAAGAATAGGTTTTGTTAAGGTTTTTTTTTTCCTTAAGAAAAGCTTCCCTTAAGGTCAGGAACTTAAGCACATTAAAAGAGTCCAACAGTGGATATCTAATCCAAATTATTGGCCTTCAAAACAGCTGGGTTTGTGCCTAAACAGCTGGGTTTACATTCTAATACCTTTTAAGTGCCTCTTTTAACAATGAATTAAATGTGACTTTAAGTTAGCAGAAGGTGAAATTATATTACATGCACAAAATGTTTAGTTTTCTTTCTGAACCAAATCCTGCCCGTAGTTTATATGCATTGTGTGTCTGTATACATATAGCAGAGTTTCCCAAACTTCGATCTTCCAGATGTTTTGAAATTCAGAAGAATTCCCAGAGTTTTGAATGTTGGCAAAACTGGCTGGGGCTTATGGGAAATGAAGTCCAAACAAGCTGGGGGATCAACATTGGTGAATCATTGGCAAATATTTTGAAGGTTTGTCAGATTAGGATCATCCGAGGATTTGACATTTCAGGATTTAAACCTGAGAGATGTCCTTCTGGTGATGTCACTATGGGTAGTTCCTGATTTGTCATTATGCATTCTGTGTTATTAGCATAAACCAGAGTTTCTCAAACATTGTCATTCAAATACAAAAAGCGCAAAGTCTAATAAATAAGAAAATAACCCTCTGGTTAGAAATTAATATTCAAAGCTCAGCACAGAAAAATCAAACGTGGAGTTTGTTTCCGAAAGGTACCAAATCCATCTGAACAAATGTTACAGGAATTGAAAGGGAGATGTGCTGATGTGTGCTCTTTTGCTCTCAATTGCAGTTTTCCAAACCCTCTACCAAAACAATTTGATACATTTTGATAGTTTTGATCTGTACATAATATTCTACCCATACCCAACAATGTGCTGCCACCTATAATTCATTTTTCATTTTTTTTAATTTAGTACATTTTGGAAACAAACTCCACAAACAGACCTTTCCCTGCTCTGAATGTAATCATTTTTTTCAAATGCTGTTTTTAATAACACATGAGAGTTGCAATCCAACTACAAAAAGTTTTTGATCCTCTGCTTTGAAAATAAAAATCCATTATTTGAAGGTCTGGGGTTTTATTTTATTTCATATTTTTCCAAACAATAGTGTTAACACACAGGATTTCTTGTCCAACCAAAGAAAATTGGAAAACATTTTCCAATCTTTGTTTTCATTGGGTTGCATTCATTAATCTGTGTCACTTGTTTGCCTCTTGTTTTTCTTTCTTTTCTTTTCTTATGGTTAGAGTGCAGAATAGTCCTATACTCACTCTCACAAGAATGTTATTAAAAATCATCAAATATTTTGCAGGCAATATTGATAATGATTATCCAAAGGATAATGATAACCCAAATGATCAATCATATGCATAAATAAGCATAAATAAGCCCTACCTCAATAATGGGACTTTTAGCTATAAAATGCTAATAATCTAGCATCTCCAAGTTATGGTTCCAGGAGATTCTCAAGGAAAATAAAAGAAAAAAGAATGGGAAGGATAAAGAGAAAAAGAAGAAAGGAAAGGAGGAATACGGTTGAGAGAACTGAGGCTAGGACAGAGAGTGAGAAACAAAGGAATAATTGTAGAGGGAGAGACAGAACAGTTGAGAAAAAAGAAGGCTAGGGAAGAAGGGAGAGCAACTAGGAAGATATGGTGGGAACAGGAGAATGATACAGAGAAGAGAAGAAGTTACAAGTGAAGGGGAGGATAGAAAAAAGAAAGGGTGATGGAAGAGGAGATATTTGGCCAGGAGTTGAGAAGAAAGAATGAGGAACTAAGGGAATAAAGAATGAAGAAATGAGGAGGAAGTATGCAGAGTAAGTAAGGTGCAGAATATGGGAAGAATGAGAAAAGTGCCAAGGCTGCTAAAAATAATCCCTTTCCATAGACATAGGATGAAGAAGAAAGTGGAGGTAAGTAGACTTTGGGTACTGTTCCATTGTCCGAGCTGAGTTCAAAATGGGGTGTTAGACAGAGGAGGATAGTTCATTTTATGGGGGGGGGGGGAGGTTTGAAGGAATAAAACAATTTCCCCCTGTTTTCCTGTTATCCCCCCCCCCCCCCCATCCATGTCACTGTCGAGGAGACAACCCTTGTTTATGAAATGGAAAGTGGGGAGAGGGAATAACTAGCAAAAATGGGGGAAATGGCTTCCCTCCTTCAGCCCCCCCCCTCCCCTTTTGGCACTAGACAGAGAACAGTACCAGACTTTGTATAAAGAAGCTTCACTGTTAGAGGATTTGTAAACTGAATCCAGTGACCTGACAAGAGTGAATATTGCAATCCTCACTTAGGCTGGGTAATGGGATATAAAGATGCCTGCTCAAGCACTTACTTTGCAGTCATCTTTAGGAGGCAACCCACCCTCCTGCCCTCTACTGCAGTAGCTTCATTCTTTGATTTGTATCTCATGCATTTATATTATCTATGTGCTGTTTGTCCCAACTAGGGGCAATTGGCATGGGTCCTGGATGCAGGATATGGATTCCCAACGTCTCTTAGACATTGATGAACAATATCACCTACACATTGCTACTTTACCTAGGACAAAGAGAGCCAGAAAACTTTCTGCTGTCCTGCAACAAGGACTGCAGTTTTATCCATTATTAAATGTTGGGATTTGTCCTATGTACAGTCCCAGTTTCCTTATCTGAGCTCTTTTTAAAACTGCAGGCCATAACTCTAAGGCATTATGCTCTCAGAAAATACAATATGAGTACTCCCCGGAGTATTGTTAGCAATATAACAAAGCTTTGTGTCCTTTGTGGTCTGAATTTACATATAAGGAACAAAAAAGGTCACATGGAGAGGTTTCCAAAGCAGACTGCAGACCCCTCTGATTGTAGGTGCCTCTCACAGGACTGGAAGCGACAGTAAGAGAAATGTGAAACATAGTGCAGAACATTGCATCTATATGTATGGTACTGAATGGAAATGCTCCTGAGAGTGAGAACACAACTCAATTCCATTTTTTCATCTTGCTTTTCAACAGTGTTTTTGAATAGTACTTGAATTAGTTCTTCCCCTCATATACTATTCCTCATGGAACCAAATAAACATGTAAGTGCCAACCTGGCTGCCACATCACTGCCCAGTCAACCTAATTGCTTTTTCATATGAGGGCAATTGGATTGGCCAGTCCATCTTTGCAAGAAAACAAGATAGGCCTTCTCTTGTCTGATACACCATCACTCTCTAAGATTCTTGTACTCGATCTAATCTCCCTGATGAAAAAACTTCAGCTTATCATCAGTCTGGTTCTGATCTGTAACTCAATGTACATGGATTTTGTTAGACCACCCATTTGCCTACATTTCCAAATAAAGTTAGGGATATACATCCCTGATCCTATACTTTTTACTCAGTTGAAATTCTTGATAATCCTATTAAAATAAAAGTGGAACAGTCACACATAGGCAGCTGTATCTGATTAGGACTCAGAAAATCACCTACATTAAATGTCCTAGCTTCTAAGGACTGTTGAAAATTTATTTTTATTGTAAATATGCAGAGGTACAGTTTTGATCTGAATTTTATGGGGAACCAGCTTTGAAATGTTGCATTTTCATGATCAGACTTAAACAGAAATTGAACACCATTAAGACTGAAGGTTGTTTTTTTAATGGCAATAGAAAGTGGGATTAATGTTTGTGTATAATGAAATGTAGCATCAGTGGAACATGGATAACATCCAGAAATGTACAAAAAAGATTGGAAAGTTAGCTCGAGATCAGGTTCGGTGTTGGGAATTTGATAGGAGAGCGAAGTCATACTTTCTAAAACAGAGGAAAGTCTACAAAATATTTTTATGACAAAGTTAGAAGTAGTCTCAAGATTTGGATTTATCTACATATTTAATCACTTCCTTGAGCATGAAAAATATCAAAACATCCTAGATAGGCTAGAGAAGGTGGCCTCTTGTCTGCTTTCAGTTACATTTTACAGGGATGAGGACATATAGACTGCCTGCCATCTGTAGAGAGGAATTTGTACTACATATGTTCTAAAACAGCCTATACTAGACTAGTTCCAATAATTATGTAAATACATTCATAATTCATTTCCATCATCATTTCAAAATCAAAACTTTCTTCTCCCACTCCACCCCATCCCTATCTCACAATATCATCTAGGATTATGAAAGCTTGGATTTGGAACTATCTTCCAACCATCACATTAAGAAATCCTTCATTTCAATCAGTATGCATCCCATATTTTTATGACTGATTTCAATCAGTTTGCATCCCATATTTTTTATGACTGATTCCCGGTTTCCTTATCTGAGCTCTTTTTAAAACTCAGACAGAATGCATACTGACCCCATCACACCTAATTACTATGATTCTTACATTTAGAAAATACTGTTTTTTGACACATCATACCGTGGAAGGCTAACTCCTCCCAATCTGTTTGAAAGACTCCCTATGTCACTTTGTGACCTTTTTATGTATTGTTTTCAAGCAATTACATCTATAAGGTTTTCTCTTGGTAGCCTTTTAATTTTAAGGTTTTGGCATTTTGTTTTTAAAAGAGAACACCCTATTCCCTTTTTTTCTGGGCAGAACTAGAAGAAATTGGTATGTGTAGATGTCCCTTCTAAGGTGAAAAATGTTGCCAGATTTCAAGCACAGAGGTATTGTGGGTGTGAGCAAGAGGAATCTTCCAATTGTTAGGGGAAAAATATTCTTTCTGGTGGGAAAAACTGTGAAAATGAATAAGAAAACTGCTAGCCTTTCAAAAAGGAATAGGTATAATGTTTTGATAATTATTATGCATGAAAATAGATTTAAGATGGTTGCTGGATTTGTTTGCTTGATTTATTATTATTATTATTATTATTATTATTATTATTATTATTGCTCAGTTGTTCTGGAAGTCACAGAAACCAAAGCTCGAACTACATGGTATCTTACATGAGCTGCATGCAACTCAGGCCCCTTCCACACAGCTGAATAAAATCCCACATTATCTGCCTTGAACTGGAATAGATGGCAGTGTGGACTCAGATAACCCAGTTCGAAGCAGATATTGTGGGATGTTCTGCCTTGATATTGTGGGTTATATGTCTGTATGGAAGGGCTCTAAAAGCACTTTTTGAAACCATCTAAATTAGAACACTCAGATTAAGAAGAGTTCCAGAGAGTGAGGGAAATTTAAACTCTCTTATGCCTAGTTTTTATCTAAAATGTTTGCCCATTTTGCTAAAAGGAGAAAAAACTTTGTTAGTTATAATGAAATTTGTTTCCTATTTTTAACTTTACATGATGTTAAATAATATTTTTAACTTTTAATGTGAGAGAAGGGTTAGGCCTCCTCCATTCATGTACTGAAGACCCAATAGAGATTGAGGTTGCATATGCTTGCTTTGGAGTTTAAAAAAGAGACAGGTGACTTTCCCCTGTATCCTACACTTTTAATATAGCCGATACTTTGGCTCTTGAGTGTTTTATATTTGAAAAAGTGGTTCTTATGAAAGATATTTTATGAGGGAGAAATACATGGATCTGTCACTATAGAAATTGTAAACTCACCAAACCGTGTAAGATCAAACTATAAGGCTTTAAACTGGGGTCTTCATTTTCCCCCTACTGTGGGGGATTTGCTCCTTTTTTTTCTTGTGTGGTGTTGTTGCTAATATGTTAAGCGCAGACTAGGCTTATTGTTTACTCTGCTAGTAAGGGTTATAATTTCCCACTCCAATGCCATGAGCTAAAAACTATCATGTTTGAAATCAAACTTCAGCAGCCATTGCATAAGTTTATTTTATCCAAAGGAGCTCTGTCTTGCAGCAGTTTTCAACAAGGTTTTGCCAAGTACGGCACCATTAATTAAATTCACGCCTGTATCCCTGTGATACAATCTTCTTTCTGACAGATCGTTTTTATCATGGTTCAAGCTAATTTCCAATTGACCATTCAGTTCAGCAGGCCTGAGTTATTAATGTTGACAAGTATTGTAATGAAATCTCCTTCCCCTGACAAGATATCATTTATATGATTTCCTTTTATTTCTGCCCCTCTGGCTACTTCTGTAGGTTGAGTTAAAAATGAAGTGAACTGTATGAACCTAATTTTCCTGGAATCGTTATGTGTCCATTGTGGAACTTTTCTTTGTTCTCCAAAGATTGTTATCCTTATGAGGTGTGATATTCATACTGGACAAAAGTACTCACACTGTTACTTATTAAAGGTTAAATACAATACAGCCCTGATGGGAAGCCAAGCCTTGATAAAATGATATAAAGCAAGTTTGTATTTTCACATAACTTAAGTGTGATGTAAGTCAATGATGCTAACTTACTAGCAGAGCTTGGAAAGAAAGTTAATAAAGCAAAAAGTTACTGTCGTGAGGTTGAGACAACAGCAAAATGATCCTGGAAAAAACAACGCTGAAGTCTTTTGTCTAGCTCCATAACAGTCTTATCCTGTAATTTTTGGCTGCCTTTTTCTCATCATTAAGGAAAAAATCCCAAGATGGATTATTTTCAGTCTCTCTCTTTCACTTATGCCAGTGTCTGAAAAAATTCCAAAGAATGGGAAGAAGCAGGAAATAAGCCAGCAACTCTTTACAAAGGCAATTACCATGAAAAGGTTTTCAAATGGAACATTGTACTTTGACTCTCTCTTGCTCAGCTCTCATTTTCTTCAGTTGTTCCTTTTCCATGTAACACAGTTTGCTTATTTATGTTATCTCAACAGTTCTTATTTCATCTCTTTTCCCACAAGCAGCAAGTGTCTTGTCTTGTGAGTTCTGCATCAACAAGTTCAGAGTTAATCAGCTCCTCACCCCTGCAGATGTTCTGAGTTCCAGCAAGTTTAAACCCCACCACATAGTGAGCTTTCCATGACAACTGATCTATAGCAAGTTCCTCCAGTCTCAGATCACTAGAGTGCCCTGGGTAGCTTAAGAAGGGAAACTGTTCACAAATGGTGTGGATGGTACACCAAAAGAATCTCTGTCTGTTCCTGTATTCAGCTTCAGTACATCACTCAAACCCAGAAAACTATGGGATAGGAGACCTGGTCAGGAAGATGAATTCCAACATAACACTGCAATTACACCCCCCCCCCCCCCAGCAACCACCTCTCTCCCTCAGATCTTGCTTGCTGCCACATAGAAAACCCTAATGGACAAAACAGAGATATTATTTCCACCCAGCCACATCCAGCTATATGTCTGTGATACCAACCAGGTCAGCATGTTCACCCATGATCACGAATTACAATCTTTTCCCATTCCCTACCACCATTTTCAACCCAGGAGGACTGTTGCCAAGGCTATCCAAGTTATCTGGGCTGGAAAACAGTTTAGGAACTCTGTTTATTCTTTTCAGAAATCTCACAGGTTGTGTCAACCTGGCAATAGCAACAGCTGCATAAGGATGGAATGAGACTTGCCTTTGTTAACTGTCATGGGCAGGTGTTCTTGAGCTTCATCTCCATACTTTCTGTGCAGAATTTGTTTTATTATTTTGTTTTGTTGATGTATTTTGCTGCAGTCTTGTGACTTCACAATCCACAATTCTGTAAATTGAATTCATCAGGTTAGTTCCTACTTCTCTATGTTATTTCAAATGGAATGTTATATGTTTTTGTTGAGTATCTTTTCATATTTTAGTCATTTAAAAATGGAAGTACAACATGTTCTTGCAGCAAGTTCAGCTTCTGTATTGTTGTTGTGCGCCTTCAAATTGTTTCCTTATGGAGATCCTAAGGTGAACCTGTCTTGGAATCTTTTGAGACTGAGTTGGTATGACTTGCCTAGACTGTCCAGCTGGTTTCCATGGCTGAGCAGGGAATTGAAGCCTGATCTCCAGAGTCATAGTCCTACATTCAAACCACAACACCACAATGCACAGGGGGCTGCAAACTCCTCTTAGTTTTGCAGTTCTGTAATGCTATGAATTGTTGATTAGTACCACTTGTTTTCTCTGGCCAAAAGAAAAATCATTTCCAATATTCTCCAGTGTTAATCAATACTTTTGTCACCACTGCTTCTATTGGAATGTCCATTGTTTATAGAGGCAAAATACTGCCATTCACACACAAAAGGAAGTTATCCAACAATGGGGGAGGTAAAATGTATAATATTTGTGGGAGACCCCACAATGACACCCATTGTAAGCTGGCCACATTCCTTGGTCATTGGACAACACTGGATGTTATCTAAACAGAAGCACTCTCCACTGCAACAGTTTGTTACAGGTCCCACTTGTCATATTTTTAACACTTTTGTCACTATCCGCTCTTTTCCCACAGTTTGTTTTACACAAGGCTTTCAGATATGAAGAAAGTTTATTTGTCTACGAAAATCATTAATAGAACAATTTCTTATTACACAGAATCCTCTGGGGATCGTGGTATAATTAAAGGATTTTTCATGAACTGGTCTGGTTCTAAGTAAAAGAACAGAGGGGCAGATGTGTGAATAAGTAACCCTATAATGCAACTATAGAGACCCACCGGGTATTGTATAACTTTATTGTCCAACACTGAAATAACAAGGCTGGCTAATGAAATGACACAATAGAGTTTGTTTTAATTAAAATCAAGAATATTTTTATCTATCTCGCTTTGGTTGTAAACTGGGGCAGCTCAGAAATTGCTGGCAAGTCATATAAACACAGCAGGGGATGCCATCTATAAACAGGATTACAAGGTATAGCTTGCTGAGCATGTCTGGTAATCAGAACGTGTTTCCAGTGGAACATGGAGTTCTGAGCAGACCTTTTTCTTGTGGGTATACATATTGAACTACAGGCCATGATGTCAAGCTATAAATCCCATAACTTTTGTGACTTAAGGGAGTAAAGTAGGGTGTTAATGGGAAACAATAAGCATTGCTTATAATCACTGATAAAGAGGAAGGCAGAATAAAACAGAAGCCAAAAACTCATCAAGAAGTTCCGTTATTGCCATGAATGAGGGATGATAAAAGCACTGAGTAGGAATGTGTTTACCATAGGCAGAAGGGGCCACTTTAGGATCTGGATCAACAGAAAAGATAGAAGAGGTTGGTATGATGCCCCAGGTACTTTCAAATTCCTTAAAGCTGCACCCATTGAAGAATTGAGCATACTTAAGAAAAAAGGGGGTAGTTTTCTATAACCAGTGTAGTATTTTAGGGTCCATCTAGACAGCACCTAAACACACGGAAGTTACCAGGTTAAAAGGGGAGATGGCTACATGACACTAGCAGTAAATCCAAGGTTATTCACTGCAGCAGACAAAAAACACGGTCCCCTTTTATCCCAATTCCGGATGGAAAATGCACATATTTGCATCACTGTATATCCCTGCAGTCATGGGGAAAAAACATGATTTCCTTCCCTCCCCCCATGAAGACTGTTCCAGCACATGTCAACTTTTTAAAAGCCCAAAACAGCTGATCTGCTGATTGGGCTGTGAAACAGACACACAGCTGATTTAAAGGAAGCACGAACTGAGAGCAACAAGAATGCTCTGAAACTATTTTAAACTTTATAATATGAAACAGCTTAAATAAACAATTGGGGGAAGGGAGAAATTCAGCGGAAGGTTTTTTAGTTCACTCCATTATGTGCTGAACCTCACATGTGCACATGTGAATCTGCTTATATTTATATTAAGATATTTGCATGTACACATATTCAGTCTAGCACATAAGAGAGTAATTTCTCCCTTCCCCAATGGTTTATTCAAGCTGTGTCCCCCATCCACCTTCTATCGTATCACGATTCAGAGGAAGCCTGTGAGGAAGGCAGGGAAAGAATTTCCAGGACACACAGGTCTGTGTGGGGACATGTCCTCAGGTGCTGGGATATTTTTTTGTCCTCCATTAAAAACCCAAATTTTCATGCTGTTTGGAAGCATCTATTGTCTGATCATTGGACTAAGACTTTAGAGACCTGGGTTTGAATCTCTGCTCAACCATAGAAGTCCACTGAGTCCCTTGGGTGAGTCACACTATCTCAGAGGAAGGCCTTCTAAATAAATCTTGCTCTTTTTATTCACATGGAATCTTGCCAGGAAAAGCCATCAGATGACCATAATGTAAAGATGACTTAAAGGCATACAATAACCACAACAACTTTCAGAACTGCATTGGACTCTCACAACTCTTCAAATCCATCTGCATCCCACTGTGGTAAGAGTAAAAGCATTTTTTTTTTTCTAGTAAAGAAGATGAGTAAGTCGCAGACAATTCTAAGATGTGTGATTCACTTTCAGTGCAAAATACCTACCTCCCCTACACACACATACACATTTTTACTACGACAAAGAAGAAATGATTTTGCCCATGTAGTACATGTGTCCCTGGGAGGAGGACAGGACATGTGAAGCATTATGTTTGGCTATTTACTTTTCACTTTGCCTTACTGTCTTTGGTTGTCTAATTTACTCAAGTATCCTGTAAACTCTTCAGAATGTGGGAAATCAATAAATTAGCATTGTTTCACTCCAACATTTTGTCTGATAGCAACATGTGGATTTCCTGGAAACTTTAAACACCAAATTCCAGATACCTTGCTTCTCATCCAACAATATTTGGATCTGCGCCTTATTGTTAAATTTAGTAGGAGTGTCTCCAAATACACAAAAGAAAGATAAAACAGTTAGGAACTGGGGATGAGTTGGAAGTTTCCAAGAGAAAGAAACAGAATTACATATTTAAAATATGTTTGCTTGATAGTTCAGTTCAATAATAATAAAATAGTTCTGTTTTTACAACTATCAACTTGTAAGACTGTGGGAGGTCTAATTATGGCCAATGATAACAATAATAATCATTATTAGATGCTTGCCAAGGCTACTTTTGTTCTTCCTTCCAAATTTGCTTCCCTTCTCACTAATCTCTGCCTCAAATAATACAAATAAATCTCCACAGTGTAATGTGACCATTTGGCAGGGTTAGATTTGGCTTTCCACTCCTAACATCCAGAAAAGTTGTGATTTCATATCAGGAATTCATCCAAGTCAACATGGTGGAAACATTAGGGAAAGAAGGGGGGGGGGGCTTTTCTGCATACAATCCAAAAGCAAGAAGGTTCACTAAAAACAAGTTCTAGCTCCTACTCCTTTCAGTGGATTAGAAAAAAAAATGAGAGAGTGTCTATTAGCTTCTTATTATATTGAATGAAAAAGATATAGGTTTATAATGAGGCAGGAGAACTGGATTATGGTTGGAATTCTAACGTGCTCTGTGTGGAATGTTGCAGAAGGAAGTATACAGTATCTCCTCGTGCAACACTCTGCCAGAAATCCAGGAGGGTGGTGCAAACTTTCTTGTAATTCAGGCATGGGCATACTTTGGCCCTCCAGGTGTTTTAGACTTCAACTCCCACAATTCCTAACAGCCTTCCAGCCATTAGGAATTATGGGAGTTGAAGTCCAAAACACCTGGAAGGCCAAAGTTTGCCCATGCCTGTTCTATTTGGTCACCTCCCACTGTCCCCAGTCACTGAATGAGCCTTCTCTTGATAAGGGGCAGAAGAGCCATAAGGTGGAGTGTTGGCTGGAGGATTTTGAGAGTTTTTGCAACAAAAAAATGTTTTCCAGCCTCTGCTCATAGGTTCCCTTATTAGTTGCAGCATGCCCTGTCACAATGGTATCATAGAAAGTTAATTGGAAAAATCTGTGAAATGTAAACTAGGTCCAGTTCATATTTGGCTCTAATAGGGTTGATTTTGGACAAAACACAAACCTCTCTAAATGTCCCCATTCACTACAGCTGTCTTCTAAATTTGAAAGGACCAGTCTTTTTCTTGAGATCATAGTTGGGAAAATAACTGTGTATTTTTCAATAGCATTTGAGCTCTTTGTAGATAGTCAATCCTGATTATAAAAACATTGTAGAATGGTGTGTAAAAGCAACATGGAAGTGCAGAGGGTCAGGTTTGATTGTGCCAATGGGACTTGGAGCAATGAGAGCTTCCTTTCCAATGCAAACGGCAGCTGAGACCACAGTAGAAGCAAACTGCTGAAGCTCCTTTCTTCCCCACAATATAATACTTATCTGAATCACATAATCTTCTCCAGAAACATTTGTTAAAACATGTACAGAACAGTGATATTAATGTCATCCCATTTGGTAGATCTTTAATCACACATGATTGGTGGTGGTACCCCACTTTTCTCTCTGGATCAAGAGGCAAAGCTGCTTGTTATGTTAATGTCTTCAAGCACCCAATTATTTGTACAAGATCAAATGCAGTGGTGGGTTTAATCGGGCGCGATCATATTACGTAGTTATAGCCCTGTGATCCCACCAGAGGCGGCCCTAGGTAATTTTCAATGGTAAGCAAACAGTATTTTGGCGCCCCCCCCCCCCCAAAACCAATCACTATCTATCTATCTATCTATCTATCTATCTATCTATCTATCTATCTATTAGGCCTGGGTAACAACGCAAAAATTTGTTTCTAAAATCGTTTTGTAATTGGGGGTTTTTTTTGTTTCGATATTTAAAATAATTACAAAATTTTCAAAAAAAAAGTTCGGTATTTACGAAATTTCGTAAATATTTACAAAACATTTTGTAAAGATGGCGCCCTTTTTTTCAATATTTTTTCAATATTTTTTCAATATTTTTTCAATATTTTTTCAATATTTTTTCAATATTTTTTCAATATTTTTTCAATTTAATTATTAATTTAGTAGAATAGGGAGGAGAAATTAAAATTATTATTAAGGAGGGAAGGCAGGCACTCACTCTGGCGGGCCCTCTAATCAAGGTGGTCAGTTGAAACATTCACACCTCGCTCCAGCAGACAAGAGTCCTTTGTCCCACCCTGGTCATTATTCCACATAAATATAAACCCTTATAAATATAGACTTCACTACCTCTGAGGATGCTGCTTGCCATAGATGCAGGCAAAACGTCAGGAGAGAATGCCTCACTCGCCCCTCTCGCTCGCCATAGATGCAGGCGAAAAGTCAGGAGAAAATGCCTCTAGGCCATGGCCATATGGCCTGAAAAAACCTACAACAACCCAATCAGGGACATCTGTAATCACCTCTCAACAAAAGATTGCTCCAGGCACTGCCAGGCCATCAAATGCTAATCAAGGTGGTCAGTTGAAACATTCACACCTCGCTCCAGCAGACAAGAGTCCTTTGTCCCACCCTGGTCATTATTCCACATAAATATAAACCCTTATAAATATAGACTTCACTACCTCTGAGGATGCTGCTTGCCATAGATGCAGGCAAAACGTCAAGAGAGAATGCCTCGCTCGCCCCTCGCTCGCCATAGATGCAGGCGAAAAGTCAGGAGAAAATGCCTCTAGGCCATGGCCATATGGCCTGAAAAAACCTACAACAACCCAATCAGGGACATCTGTAATCACCTCTCAACAAAAGATTGCTCCAGGCACTGCCAGGCCATCAAATGCTAATCAAGGTGGTCAGTTGAAACATTCACACCTCGCTCCAGCAGACAAGAGTCCTTTGTCCCACCCTGGTCATTATTCCACATAAATATAAACCCTTATAAATATAGACTTCACTACCTCTGAAGATGCTGCTTGCCATAGATGCAGGCGAAACGTCAGGAGAGAATGCCTCACTCGCCCCTCTCGCTCGCCATAGATGCAGGCGAAAAGTCAGGAGAAAATGCCTCTAGGCCATGGCCATATGGCCTGAAAAAACCTACAACAACCCAATCAGGGACATCTAATCACCTCTCAACAAAAGATTGCTCCAGGCACTGCCAGGCCATCAAATGCTAATCAAGGTGGTCAGTTGAAACATTCACACCTCGCTCCAGCAGACAAGAGTCCTTTGTCCCACCCTGGTCATTATTCCACATAAATATAAACCCTTATAAATATAGACTTCACTACCTCTGAGGATGCTGCTTGCCATAGATGCAGGCAAAACGTCAGGAGAGAATGCCTCACTCGCCCTTCTCGCTCGCCATAGATGCAGGCGAAAAGTCAGGAGAAAATGCCTCTAGGCCATGGCCATATGGCCTGAAAAAACCTACAACAACCCAATCAGGGACATCTGTAATCACCTCTCAACAAAAGATTGCTCCAGGCACTGCCAGGCCATCAAATGCTAATCAAGGTGGTCAGTTGAAACATTCACACCTCGCTCCAGCAGACAAGAGTCCTTTGTCCCACCCTGGTCATTATTCCACATAAATATAAACCCTTATAAATATAGACTTCACTACCTCTGAGGATGCTGCTTGCCATAGATGCAGGCAAAACGTCAGGAGAGAATGCCTCGCTCGCCCCTCTCGCTCGCCATAGATGCAGGCGAAAAGTCAGGAGAAAATGCCTCTAGGCCATGGCCATATGGCCTGAAAAAACCTACAACAACCCAATCAGGGACATCTAATCACCTCTCAACAAAAGATTGCTCCAGGCACTGCCAGGCCATCAAATGCTAATCAAGGTGGTCAGTTGAAACATTCACACCTCGCTCCAGCAGACAAGAGTCCTTTGTCCCACCCTGGTCATTATTCCACATAAATATAAACCCTTATAAATATAGACTTCACTACCTCTGAGGATGCTGCTTGCCATAGATGCAGGCAAAACGTCAGGAGAGAATGCCTCGCTCGCCCCTCGCCCAAAATCTGGCTACCAGTACCCTCTAAAATAACCCTCTAAAATCAGAACAATAAATAAAGAGCAACACTAAAAAAGGGGGGGGGGATTCCTGACATAAAGCAATCAGGGCCAGTTAACCGCTCCCAACAAAGGATTCCTGGGCAACAACTAGCTCGGCTTCGAAGCTGCAAGGCCATTAAATACTCATCAAGATGACCAATTGCATCATTCACACTTACCTCAAGCAGACATGAGTTCTTTTTCCCACCCTGGACATTCCACAGATATACAAACCCCACTTGCCTAGTTACAAACAGACCTCACAGCCTCTTGAGGATGCCTGCCATAGATGTGGGTGAAACATCAGGTGAGAATGCTTCACCAAGCACCAAAGAGCATTCTGAACTCCACCAATAATAGAACTGAACCAAACTTGGCATACAGGACTTTCATGACTAACAGAAAATACTGGAGAGGGGGTTGGGAAAAATAGACCCTGACATTTGGGAATTGCAGTTTACCAAGCACCAAAGAACATTCTGAGCTCCACCAACAATAGAATTGAACCAAGCTTGGCATATAGGACTTCCATTACCAAATACTAGAGGGGTTTGGGGGAGGCATGTACAGAAGATGACATTTGCAGTACCTTTTGACCAGGCCTCCTTGCTGCCCTGAGAGGGGTCCAGGCTCAGCTGCAGGGAAGGAAAGGGAAAGCGAAAGAGCCTGGCTGGCTGGCCGGCTGCCTCCCTCCTGGCAGCACGTGGAGGGAGGACTTCCCTCTCGCCTAGTGGGCGGGGCCTGCGCTTCTCCATTAGAAGAAGGCTGTGGAGGGCGCATGGGGCCTGCAGGAGGAGGCGTGGCCTAAGGACAGAACAGCGCCCCCTGGCAAAAAAAGTATTCCGCCACCGCTTACTTCGAGTAATGGACGGGCCGCCCCTGGATCCCACTTGAATGGCCATTGTTCTATCATATAGAATTGTGGGATTTGCAGTTTACAGAGGAGTGTTTAGAATTTTCAGCCACAAAGCTCAGTGCTTCATCAAAATACAAAACCCAGCATTCCACAGCTTGCAACCAATTGCAGAATTACAAAGTAGAATAATAATTTTATAATTATACAATGTGATAAAGTCATGAGTCTAGGATTCTGTGAGACTTTGGTTGGATCCCTGTTCTGCTATGGAAATACATTGGGCATTCCTGGAAAATCATACTCTTAGATCTTAGGAATCTCGCCAAGAAAGCTCCATGATGGAGTCCCCTTAAAGTTGCCATAAGTCAGAAACTACTTCAAGGAAAACAACAACAACAACAACAACAACAAATTATACATCTCATTTCTTGAATATGTGGTGATTCGTTCTTCTTGAATTAAAAATAATTCTACCATTGCTTCAGTGTTTATCTTTTAACTAGGATGCTCACCGCTAAAAATAAAACAACTGCAGACTGCTGTTGACAATTTCCAACCACACGTTGCAAACTAAGTTGATTGTTTCCATAACTGAAGATGGTTTAGCACGCATTTTGCTAACATAGCACTCTTCAATAACACTCTACTATTTGAGTGGGGAAGTGGTCATCCTTCCATGCTTATATGGTTACCTTAAAACATCGCAACTTGCATAAATGCTAAAAACCAAATACCAAATATGAATTGGGGTTCCCAAGAAACTTAAGTTGACAAAACTAATCTCCCTTCATGGCCATTTTTGCTTCCCCTGGTAATTTTTTAAAAAAAAAAAAAAACAATCTTTCCAGGATGCATCTCAGTGGATTTCTGTGAGGTCCACAACATATTTCAGCATAAAAATTTACTAATATATAGAGTGTGGACTACTAAGAATTTCTTCCTCAAATGCACGCATGTGTGTATATGCAACACTTTCTTCCACCCCCAGTTTGGTAAGAACAAAGCTAAAAGAGATTTTGTTTAAAACATGCTGAAAAGTAAATTACTTTGGGGACCAAGTTCAGGCATGGAAAAGTTGAGCCTGATGGTTAATGTTTTGAAAGGCTAGAATGGTGTAGAAACTCAAATGTATTTTGTCAAAAAAAAATCCAAAACCCTTTCTCCTGGGTTGTTTCTAAGTGCTGCTTCTAGGTTCCATTGCATTGAGACACAGCTAGAGTGTACCACTGAGCTGATTCTGTGTCCTGCTGACCTTATGATACTCCACAAGGGACCATTTGAGTCCTTCATGAAGCAGAACTGAGGCTCTCCACTGGCACCAAGCAATAAAATGTGCCTCTGGAACTTCGCCAGTCCCAAGCTGCCTTCAGAATCTGGGATCTCAGCCACCTTTGCCCTGTCCTGCCTTGCTTTCTTGTATTTTGCCAAGTTCAGTTTGGCCATGTACCAGAACTGGGGCCAGTGTTCTCATTGTAAATGTGGGGAACACAACCTAGAGGTGAAGCAGGGGATGATTTAGCCAAGCCCATGTGGTCATTCAGTGGCAAAGCTCAAGTTAGGTTTGTCGATGTCTCTGTTTCACTGCCCCACAGTTAATTTATCTTCCAGACCACCCAGCTGCTGATCAGACCACACTGCCTCTGTGAAATGTGTGGAAATTTGCAGGCATTTTCCCTGATTTTTACAGGGATTTCTTTTTTCGCCACACTTGACTCACAGCTGTTTGCCAAAATCAAACTGCAGAGGTGTTTCTGCCTCTTTAAAACTCTGTAAACAGACACTTGTTCCAAAGGAGGAGGAGGAGAGGAAGAAGAAGGAAAATAAGGAGAAGAGGAAGAAGAGGAAGAAAAAGGAGACAAGTCAGCCAAGTGCAGCAATACTGAGAGGGGTTCACTGTTACTATGGCAAGCTACAAGCAGCAAATCTGAGTCAGGGAAGGGAATGCACACTTGACTGGTATAAGTCACAGAGGGCAGATTCAGAACACAACCATTAACAAACCAAAATGCCATGTAAAAGTCATGAAGAGAGACAGTGTCTTTTCACATTACACAATTATAGTACTATAATTCTGCTTTAACTACTATGGCTTGATCCTAGGAAGTCCTGGGATATGGAATTTGGAGAAGAAATAAATTTGTTTGGCTCAGAATTCTAAATACCCTTCACAAGACAGGAATCTATAGATTGTTGGTGTGGAACTTAAAGCTGAATCACAATATTATAATTGTGTAGTGTGAAAGCGCTCCAATCCCGGGGCACTTGGTCATTGAATGCCACTGGAATCTAGGCAAACACAAGTCCCATGCAGATGACATAAATATGAGGATAATCAACATGTGTAAGGGGGGAGTGAGATTTCTCCCATTACCCTGGCTTCTGATCTTCAGCAAGCCTTTTATACACAACATACCTCTAGGAAGATCATGAGCAGGGAACTGTGGTCCACCAGATGTTTCAGGATGCCAACTTCTATCAGGCCTGGGTAGTATGGCCAATATTTGAGGGTAATGATAGTCAGCATGGAAATGATGGTATCTGCCAGGTGGTATCTGGGGGTGAAATCCTCCTCATCACTGATGTAGAGGCTTTTTTCCCCCAGCACAATACACTTGTCACAGGATGCTAAGAGAAAATCAATGTACTAAAGATATCAATTTCATCATTGTTCTTTCTTGCCAGCAAGAGTGACCAGCTTCTACCATTTTTTCTCACTATTCTGTTTTTTGAGGGGCATTTGCATATCAGGACTTGAAAGTTGGGTTCTTTTGCATGAAAATATGGGATGTTCTGCACAGAAAAGTTGCTTATGTACAAAAAATTTCAAACTTCCTGTGTAAAAAAAAAATCCTCTTTTTCCATCATAAAACAAGCTTCCAATGTAAAAGAATCTATTTTTGCACACAACATTTTGTGCTAAAATATCCCTGAAGGTCGAAAATCTTTTTATCCAATATTCTCATCATCAATTATTCCCAGTGTTCAGGAAATTCTTTCTGAACAGTGATTTGAATATTTGTGAATATTTTTTCTGTCCTCACTATGTGCACAGAATACTTTAGAAAGATCCAACACCTGGAAGCAGGACTAGGAAGTACAATCTTATTTCCGCAGACATCATCATCACCAAATATTAATTACTCTCAAATTTTATGTTTTTTGCACAAAGCCTTGGGGATTATGTCTTATCCAAGAAAGAACTCCTACTTACTTACCACACAACTCCTCCCTTGGCCCCAGCTGGTTTCACTGTAGCTGTGATTGCCGGTTATGCATGACTTTCTGCTCTTTTTTTAAAGATCCATTCAGAAATGCCTTTTTGCCCTTTGCAGTGTTTTTGTGCTTGTTCAGCAATCAGCACACATCTCCATCTGGGCAATATGCATGTTCCAAGTGAGATTTCCTTCCTGTTGCATACACCTGCTTCCAAGACCTCCCTGGACAGTGCAGAGTTTTTTCTTGTCCTCATCTAGATAGCTTCAGGGTAGATAAGGAGAAACAGAATCTAAACTCCGGGGCACTTGGTGGCTTAGCTAGAGATATTGTGATCGCTGGAAGCAATGTGCTATCCAGATTATTTGCTCCACAACATCCCATGACAGTTTCCCTGGTAAACAGAAGGTTAAACAAACAAAAATGTGAGTGACAAATCACACTATCCAGATGCTGCAAGATCTCAGCTAGTTATGCTTTTCTCTTTCCCAGCTGTGTCAGTTCATAGTTTTAATCATTTTCAGTTTCATACATAAATATGTTCCAGTGAATGCCCAATCTTTGTTGAATGTCAACAACTACACACATGTGAGAAACTACGAATTCCAGACAAAGTTCACAAATATCCCAGAACTCTAGATTAGGATGCTGTACACCCTTAGTTCAGAGTAAGCACTACTGAATCCAATCGATCTTGTTTCTACATACACATATGTAAGCTTGTACAGGCAGTCCTAGAGTTACAAGCATCTGACTCACATATGACTCAGTTAAGGACGAGGGTGAGACAACAGGAAGTGACAGGAAATCTGCCTCTAGAAAGGCAAATTGTAAGAGTTATCATGCAGAAAATGTACCTCTACTGAAACTTTATCATTAACACTTGCTCCCATAACAACCCAAAATTTTCAAAATCCAATGGTCAAATAGGCTGAAAGTGAGGCAAACAGGGGCACAGACAACAAAACAAATGTTAACCCTTCCTTATACTATCCAAAACAAAATAAATAATATTTGGCTGGAGTTACATTTTAAAATGTACCTGCTTCAACTTACATATAAATTCAACTCAAGAATAAACCTACTGTTTATAACCCAGTGCATTGCATCAAAAATTGTGTCATTTATATAACAACGTAAGGCGTAACCTGTTTTCTAAAGTCCAGAACCTTAATTTTGGCAGATAATGGGTCTAAATAGCATCTTATCTCTTTGGCTGCAGATCTCAGAAACCATAAAGCCAATGCAGGTTAACACAGATATTTAATATTCTCACCCAACTGGCCTCTTCAGCCAAGACAGTGATTACAAAGATCACACACATATTCTTTCATATCATTGCCCTAGAAGGAGAGGAGGAAGCTTTGAAGCATAGCATCCCTTTGGAGGCTTGGTTTAAGGATCAAGAAGCCAAGCAACGCTAATGTGGTACTCAGACATTTTCACAGTATCTCAGTAATGAAACAGATTAGTAGCAATTTCTGCTATTATCTGTGATCTACTTTAGGAGCTAATGATAGTCAAACCCTACTTAGTAGATGGCACCACTTACACTTTTATACAGTTTCCATTTGCATTCAGAGTTTCTTTTTCTTTAGGTTGTTCTTTTTTTAAAAAAATTAAGAAGATATATAGTTTTTTTGCAAAGATTTTGACTCAGCTTCATTAGAGAAAAGGAAAGGTTTAACACCAGCTTGACTATGACATGAACAGCACTGCTGAAGGCTGCGGTCAGCTGGTAGCACCGAGGGGGGCTGTATCTTGGTGGTCTCACTCAGTGGGAAGGAAAGCAAAGGCTGAGATGGTGGTGGGCATGGGCGGAAGTATAACTGCAAATATACGCAGAGTGCCTGCAGTTGCCAAAAGCAAATGCTGGTCAGCCAGAGACTGGAAAGTGAAGGGCCAGCTGACATTGAACAAAGCTGAACTGAAAAATCTGTGTAGTTATTCAATGTGGTTCACAACCTTGGAAATAGATGTAATGAGAGTGATTGGTCCAGATGCAACTGGAATAATCTTAAAGAATTTAAATCTCAAAGAAACTATCTAGTGAAGTCCCAATAAATATTTATGGATAAGAAATCTAATTTTTCTGTCACAGTTATATCCCATCTCAGACTGACATACGTGGCTCTCATCTTTCTCATTTTACTTCACAGTTCCTTCCATCTTCATAGGATGCCAGTGAAATTACTCAAAATGAGAAAGAGTAACTGACCCAAGGCTGCATGAATATATGAAGGGTTGAACCTGAATTTCACTCCAAAATTATAGCACACTGGCTTTCTTTTCCTTTGCTCTGCTCTTGAACTATGCATACATGTTTGTGTGTTTCCCCAATATGCAGCTTTCTCGAGATAATGAAGTGCTCATCATGACATTGGAAACCATTCATAATTCTCTCTTTTTCATACTCTATGCCAGCATACCCGTATTTACTTGAATCTAATGCATAATCCAAACTAATACACACCTCAATTTCTCAAAACCCTGAAACCAAAAAAAAAAAGTATTTATTGGAGATTATAATGTGCAGTGGCAAAAAGTGGACTTTTTGCAATTTGGCCAAAAAAGATGTGCATTACAGTTACTGCCTGCTTAGAATTCCTTATTTAAAAACAAAGGTGTTAAAATACCAAAGCTTCCAGCAATTGAAAGGAAAACCTTGGTGTGCATCTATGCTGTAGAATAAATTCACTTTAACTGCCCTGACTCAATGTTAAGAAATCATGTAGTTTTACAAGATCTTGATCTTTCTTTACCAAAGAATGCTAGTAGCTCTCCAAACTATAAAGCCCAGGATTGCATAGCATTGAGCCATGGCAATTAAATTTGTGGTGACATCCCTCAAATAGGAGCTCCAGGTGCCTCTGAAGCAGCTTCCACTTTTGCTTTGGCTCAGCACTAAGATTACTGTATTATGCAAATCTAATGTTCAATGTTGGCGAGGTAATTCAGCCCAAAAAGGTGAGCAGGATTATATTTGAGTAAATACAGTAAGTCTCTTCTACATTGGTATAAGTTCTTTTTCTCCCCAAGTGGGATATTGTGGCTATGGAGGGAAGGGCAGCAAAGACTCTGCCAAGAGATAAAATTGACCAGTCCCCAAATTGATGAGAAACTAACAGGACAACTTCATTCTCTGACAGATACATTTTTGGCTCTAATTCCCCTACCTAATCATAGCAGTACTTCCTCACCTCTTATTGATATTTCCTCCTATGCCAGTGTTTGAAGGCTGATCACGTAGATCTTGGCTGGAATCCTATTCTTATGTATCTAGTAGTAAGACACACACTGAATTGAATGCCATTGAAATGAATACTATTTTGCTGTAAGAGCTTCCTTGAAAGCAATTCATTTTCTTTATGGTTGCTTGGTTTCCACTTGAGTTTGGTTCCAGGATCCCCCATCAATATCCAAATCTATATACAATGATCACTGTAATCAAGCAAACTAAGCTTTATCCAGACTTGATTTCTGAACAGGGAAGGCAGAGGAAAATACTCCCATCTAATTCCCTACTACTTCTAGTCTTAACTGTACCTAACAAGCCCTGCCACCAGTACTGAATATTAAGAATACCGCACATGCAGTTATAATAAGAGTCAAAATAAAGAAATACAGGTGCTACAAAAGGAAAACAGAAATATGGCAAATGTTTTTTTAATATCCAGTTGTACTCCATAAGTGAGCTTTTCTGCAGATGAAGAATCCAGTGTTCAGAGACGGAGAGAGTGAAATGCCATCTTCGATTTCAGGGCACATTCCATCCTGCTTGCCATGTTTCTCCATGCATTTTTGTCCCCTGTAGTGTAGGCTGGGCTTCACTAATAGCAGCAGGAGAGAGAAGCAGGCTGACGGAGGAAAGGTAGCCAGAAGATGCTACAGCTCTTAAAAAATGAACGCTAGTCAAATGAGGGAAAGAGATGCATTCTCCTAGTCTTTAAATGAAGAGAACTTGCTAGGAATCTGAGAAATGGGAAAGCTACTTAGGCTTGAGAGAGTATGAATCAGAGACCTCCCCAAATTCAACCCTATGAAAAAACAGAAGTTTTGAAGAAGAAGAAGAAGACAATGTATCCAGAATTGAATATCAAAAAATTAAAGCAGCCAGCATGGAAATATAGAGCTTGATTCTGTCTGAATATTTGTGCTTGCTGTTAACTTTTCCATGCATATATAAAACACAGACCTCCCATATAGGTGTTGCAGAATGAACTGCCTCTTCTTCTGCCAACATTATTCCAATGAAATTAAAATCACCTTTAGTCTTAATGAACAATTATTGTTTGTCTACAGTGATTATTGGAACCAGCTGCAACATTTGAAGGTTTGTGTTGTTGGAGGCGAGATTTCTTTTCTCCATTGGGTTTTTTTTTTTTTGTTCTCCCCATCCCCATGCATATCGTAAAGGAGAAAAAAAGTGAACAGGATTATTTATATCAGATAATTTATCAGCAACAGGTTAACCAATACAAATATCTGACACTTGGAAAACTTCCTTTTTGAGATTACAATACTCAGGAAGGTTGTCCCCTGACATTAAGTCCAGTCATATCTGACTCTGGGGTGTGGTGCTCATCTCCATTTCTAAGCCGAAGACTCGGCATTGTCCATAAACACCTCCAAGGTCATGTGGCTGGCATGACTGCATGGAGTGCCGTTAGCTTCCCGCCGGAGCGGTACCTATTGATCTACTCGCATTTGCATGTTTTCGAACTGCTAGGTTGGCAGAAGCTAGGGCTGACAGCGGAAGCTCTCGCCACTCCCCGGAATCGAACCTGTGACCTTTCAGTCAACAAGCTCAGCAGCTCAGCACTTTAACCCACTGCGCCACCAGGGGCTCCTAAGTTAACACATAGGTAAATCTAATTGATTCAATGGCTCTACTCTAATTGTGGCTTTAGGCCAGTGGTTCCCAACCTGTGGTCCGTGGACCAGCAGTGATCCACAAGAACTAAAATATAGTCCACAGCCTCACCCTTACTACACCATTGCAACAGGAGCGACTAGTCTCACAAAACCCTCTTTTGGTACCCAAGCTTATGAAATATGCTGTTCTGTGGGCAAGCAGATATTACTACTGAATGGCATATATTCTGTATCAGAAACTAAAGCTGAAGTGGTTTATCCAATGCAATTTTCTGAATCAGCATCCCAAATGATCAAACTGAATCTAAAGTTGACCAAAAACAGATTTCTAACCCTTTTGGTACTAATGTTGTAGAGTGGTCCCTGGTCAAATGGTCCCTGGTCAAAAAAGGTTGGAAACCACTGCTTTAGGCCAAGGATTACAGATACTTTCTTTTCAAATAGTAAGGTTTCTTCTCAATGTTTGTGAAATCCCTTAGAATATTACTATACAATCATTACTACCTGTTCCTTACCCCCACTTTCATCTCATCACAGCATGGCTGTCTTCCATTTGGAGGGCACAATTCAAAGTGCTGGTTATGATCTATAAAGTCCTTCATGACTTGGGTTCAAATTCCATATTTTTCTATACAAGCTTCAGGAGAAATTCTTCTCTTTTTTCCTATTATAGTGAAGATAAAAGAGAGGGCTTTCTCAGAGGTGGCTGGTGGTTGCAATGCCAGTGGGGTTGTGAATGTGTTCTAGGTTTTAATCTGAATTGTCAAGGAGCTATCCAAAGTGCTGAACGTATTCTAAGGCTAGGCAATAAGCATACCTCTCATCCATAGCTCTAGCAGTCCCAAATATGGTTGCCAACTCAGAACTCTGCCAATATGGTGGTTTACATGCAAGTTCCTTCCACCTTTACTCAGATTTTCACAAAAGTTGTGCCATGTAGACATTGAATTTGTTCATCATCCCATACAAGGAAAATACCTCCTTCTGAAGTAATCAGATCCTGGAAGAATAATTCCAGGGATTTCAATGAGGATAAAATTTCAATAAAAATAAATGGCCTGTGACTCAGATGGCCTGAATATTTTGCACATGCATAAAAGATACCCAAGAGCTGAGGCGTCTTCATGAGTGCATTCAGTCACACATGCACACAATATACTATGAATCTTTTTCACTCCCAATAAAGCTCTTCTTTTACAGCACTGCTTTCAAGTTAGGCTGGATTAATGTGTCCCCCCGTATTCTGCAATGCCACTAATGTATCCAACATTACCCTTTATTACTTTCGCTGTTATCTCCCTCCGCTAGCTCAATAATTTCCCTCAAGGGCAGGACAGTGTAATGAGAGGATTCTTTTGTTAACCTTGCAGCTCACAGTGCTTTTCAGTTCAGTTTGCCCATTCAGCCCTCCAGCTCTGCAGCAGCCAGAGGATTATTTTCCATGCATTAATATCGCATTCAGTTAAGCTCGTAAAACCCAGGCCTTGCAAAGAAAAGTCTGCTTCTTTTTTTCCACAGGATTCCACGGTACCCTGTTTAAGTATCCCTGACATGTATAATTAACATGAGGTCAAACATACCAATCAAATGTTATAAAGTGTCTGGTTTCAAAATGACTGTACTGTAGTCTATAGATATGTGCCAGATACATGTAACAGAAACTGCAATAGGGAGTGGGGTCAAAGAGATCCTCTTTTACAAGGTGTTTTCATCTAGATTTCAAGGGAGAACGTGCAGCAACCCAGGAGAATTCTTAGATAGAAATCTTATTGATAACACACACTTGAGAACATATTCTACTAAAATACATGGTATTTTGTTCTGAGTAAACATGCACAAGAATTAGTGATTGTTTTACTCCATCAAGCAACACCATACTTGCTTAGATGAAAAGTGATGCAAAGATAACATTGAGTTTGATGGATGACTAGAGAAGGGTCCAGTTCACCCAAAGAATGTTTCCTGCACAGCCTACTTCTTAAAGAACCAAGAACTTCACCAGACTTACCTGGAGAACAGTCTTTCCTCAACTCAGGTACCACTTTAGTGGTTGCCATTTCATGCCTTCAACTCTCTTCCAACTTAAGGCAAACTTGTCATGGGATTTTCTTGGCAAGATTTGTTCAGAGGCAGTTTGCCTTTGCCATTCTCTGAGGCTGGGAGACTGGGAGAGGGTAACTTGTTAAGACAAGTTGCCTTCACACAGTGGGTTTCCATGGCTTAGTGGGGATTTTAACCCTGGTCTCTAGTCCTGATCCAACATGCATATCACTACACCATGCTGGCTCTTTGGAGAACAGATTGTGTTCCTGATACATTAGGTTACATGTCCCATAAATGCAGTCCAGCACAGTAAATGGTGAAATATCAGATCCAAATCCCACAATGTCAGGAAGACCACATATGTTGTGCTGCACAACCATAATACAAACTCTGAAATGAGAAACAGCCAGGGGAAAAATAGCTACATCCACAACTCCTTTAGCCACAAAATGATAGAATTAATGCAGTTTGACATCACTTTAATTGCCATGGTTCAATGATATGGAGTCATGGGAGTTGTAGTTTTACGAGGTCTTTAGCATTGTCTTCCAAAAGAGTGCCCCACAAAATTCCATATCATTGAGCCATGACAGCTAAAGTAGTGTCAAACTGCTTTAATTCTACAGATACACCCTAAGATAGTGTTTCTCGTGGCTCAGCAAGAGATCACAAGGTGACCCTGTGACCAACATGGGAACACAGAGCTATTGAGTTTGGCTTTGTCACTTGACCTACAAGGATAAGTAGAGGAGGATGTAGCTTTCTTTTCTTGCATTGCTGGGTCAGCCAAGGGTAAACAGGTATCTTGGAAATTATATCACTAAACTGGGGCAGCCTGTTCTTCATGATCTGATGGTTTCATTCCCAACAATATTTCTTCCCTAGTTGAGATATTAGAGCAGTAAACTGCCCAGGCCTAGGAGATATCACAGATATTAGTCCCACCAAGGCAGTTCACACTCAGCATAACTTTGAATGTCTTCACTGTGGGCTTTCAAACTATAGCCAAACATTCATTTCCAGTAGGCAGTGGAGTCCAAGTCAAACTCTTCTTATCTCAAGTACTTTACCAGATGGGGATTTTGAGTGCCAGTCAGAGTTGACATCTGGGATCGACTTCACAGCTGACATTTCCCTCTCACCTGGGACAGTTCATAACTTAAGCCCAAAATGGGTTTGCTGGCTCTGCTCACTTCTCACTGTCACACATCTCTTGCACCTAACCATGGTCCTGAGCAATAAAACCAGACAAGTGCCAAGAAAGCAAACAACTAGACAATCTCATGCAGAAGCCTATAAAGTTAGGTATAAAATTCAAGCCACTTGTTTGGAGACAAGACTGACTCTTAGCTTACAATAACCAAGCCACAAATATGCTTTCTTCTTACAGTCAGGAAATGGCTTGCAGACTCCTCCCCATTGTGACTCTTCTTAGCTTCCTCTATTAAAACCTTAACTCACATAGCTGCAGTTTTGTAGCAGACTATTTCACTGGGTATTTTACTTTGTGTCTATGGGACCAGAGCTGTGGTTGATAGCTTCAAGAGACAACCCAGAGGCACGAAAATAGTTCTACTAAAGCTGAATGAAACCAATTCAGAACAGAACTGCTATATGAACCATTTTTCATTTGCATGACTTGTTAAAATTGTCATCATCTCTGTCATCTTTAGCTCTTATTGATATTCTGTGTCATCAAGCCCTGTCTAAACTTCAATGGTTGATGACATACAACTTCCTACAGCTGTTCTTCATTGGCTTATATTAATTCCATTAGTTTAATATTGCCTGGTGTTTGCCTACTGTAGCCATCATGATACTGTGATATCGGTTATGGAATGTAACTGCCATGAGCAAGCTAACAAACCAGTTTTATCATGCTGTACATACTAAAAGGAAAAAAAAATAATGACACTCAGCATAAACTCATTAAATATGCCCAAAAATTAAAAAAAACAGATGCTCTTCTATTTTTATCATGTAAATTTATGGGAGGATACACTTGGTTTAAACCATTTATTGATTATGTGACTTAATCATAAACTAAGTATTATGATTTGAACCCAAACAAAGATGGAAAAGTTTGCAGGAGAAAAATGCATCCAGAAAAATATAAATAACCTCTAATCATTTAATAGTTGGAGCCCCAGTCAGTTAAACCCTTGTGCCGGCAGGACTGCTGACTGACTGCTCAGCGATTCAAATCTGGGGAGGGTGGGTTGAGCTCCCTCTGTCAGCTCCAGCTCCCCATGCAGGGACATGAGAGAAGCCTCCCACAAGGATGGCAAAACATCAAACATCTGGGTGTCCCCTGGGCAACGTCCTTGCAGACAGCCAATTCTCTCACACCAGAAGTGACTTGGAGTTTCTCAAGTTGTTTCTGACATGAAAAAAGCTTAATATTTTGTTTAGGTGCCCTGTCTAAAGACAGCTTTAAAGACAACTATGTTCTCTATTAATTTGACTCATGCCTTTGAAAGGCAAATGTGATCAATAGATCAATAGATTGATCATCATGCATAGAATCTGGAGGCACTTCATCTTTTCCCTGACTAGACTATAATTTTGTTCAAGTTCACTCGGTTCTAGGTATTTGCTTCCCATCTATAGAACATAACTCTCTTCCTCTGGAGAATCCCCAGAATCCAGAACATGGAAAGTATATCTATAGCAGAAAGCATTATAAGACTGGAGTTGAATTAAATAGCATTTAAAGGATTTGGTCTCACATCCTCGAAGATGATTTCCCCCTGTCCTGAGACACTGAAAAAAGATTGGAAATCAACTCAAATAAATGGTAAACATATGCCAAGACATCAATGATCATATCATAAACAGGAAGAAAAATAACTTCATATTAAAAAGGGGGTTGCAGATTCAGATAGATATACCAGTTTGTCCCTTTCTCTTGCACTTTTTACTGTCTTTTAAAGATTTCCCTTCAGTTTGATACTAATGGGGAATAGGGGAAAGATGGATTCATTTTTATAGCAAACTGAGAAGTTTAGTTGTTATTCACCACCAGGTAGTCAAACAATTCAATTTCCCCAAATGCCAAGCATGGCCTGGTCTCATTTTGTTATGTGTGTGTAGTGTACATATATGTGTATTTCTTCCTATCATGTATATATTTGTGTTGGTCATTACTTCAAAGAACCTTTGCCTGTAGGGTTTCCTCTTCCATAGAGACTTGGAATGAACTTATCCAATTGCACTACCCAGGGCTCCTTGTGTGGTCTCTTTTTCCAGAGATCCCAGTGTGCAATGTGCAGGCTGAACAGACAAGCAGGTGTCAGGTGCAGAAAACACCCCCATCATCTTTCCTGCAGCCTTGAAATGCCATTAACGACATTGTCTGATGAGAGCCATTCTAAGGCAAATCTCCCCGATCATCTGGGTAGATCCAGAGGGGGGCCTTTTGAACAGAAATGTCTTGAAAAGAAAAGGTGTCAGACTCCCATAAGCAAAATTGAATAGTGCAATAGCAATACTTTACATAGCAGCCATGTTCTTAGCTGCCTCTTCACATAAGATCACAATTTTGAGGCTGACAGTTTAGGTCTATGGAAACCAGTATTCACAGTAGCACACCATTCAGAGATTTATTACAGTCAGTTTCATCACCGTAACTTCCAGATCTTGATAAATTGTTTAGATGGGACACTTTACCAGATTTTTATTTCATTTCAGAAAGTATCCACTGTTGTCAGTTTTGCTTTTTACAGAATTGTGGTTATTTTGGCTGAAACTTACCCCCTTAGGGGATGTACAGGCCATTCAAAGGCAGAACATGGAGTCAAGAGCAGAGAAGTTTATATGGAGAGAAAGGATTAGCCAAGTACAGCTGTCCTTTTCCATTGCCAAAGCAAACTCTGCACATTCATTCCTAACATCTTTTTCTTTCTTCAGACATTAATTCCCCAATTTCTTTCATTCTGACAGTTTGGAGTGCTGTAAATCACACTTCATATTTTTTAACTGCCCTGCATTTGTGTTGAATAGCTGATGGCATGAGTGAAACCGTTCTCTGGTTTCTCAGTTTCTAGACACACTTTCTAAAACTTGAGTACTATTTGTCGAAGGCTCTTTCTTCTACATTCCTTAAGCTGCTGTCACTGAAGATAGTTGCTTGTTCGTGGCTTTGTCAAAGGATAGACCTCCAAACAAATAGCCTCGGTATTCCCTTGCATTACGTGTAATCATCATTTTTCCCAGAGGAGAAGAGGTTGACTTGCGGGGTTTTTTTTTTGTTTGTTTGTTGTTGTTGTTTTTTGCAAGATGCAGGTCATACCAACAAGGTTATCTGGCTAAAAAGGAAAACATGGGATAATTCCCTTATCCATGGACTCAATATCCATGGTTTCACTTATCCACAGTCTAAAAATATTCAATACTAGATGTGTTTGTGGTCCTTTCTAGGTCCTCCAGTGCTATTCTATGGTATATTTAGCCTATAAAGCCCTAAACGGTTCCAGTCCAGCTTATCTATCCGAACGCATCTCTCCCTATGAACCCTCCAGGAACTTGAGATCATCTGAGGAGGCCCCCTGCTCTCAATCCTACCTGCTTCACAAGCATGTTTGGTGGGGATGAGAGACAGGGCCTTCTCTGTGCTAGCCCCTTGGCTGTGGAACTCCCTGCCTAGGGATATTAGATCGGCCCCCTCCTTCCTGACTTTTCAAAAAAGAGTGAAAACCTGACTCTTTGAGCAAACGTTTGGAATCACAGCATGACCAGAAAATGGACTAGGAATGGCTAAGACGATGGAATAGTTGAGAATTTGAACAAGAAGGCATAGTTTTTAAAAAAATATTATTCATTGCTTTTATGGTTTTTAAATGAATTGTGATGTTTTTGCCTCCATACATTAGAGCAATGTCAGAGTTGTGACCTTTTGTAAAGGCACTCAAGACTTGGATGTTTGGTTGTGCATTTAAGTAATCAGATCTAATTTGCCAAAGAGCCACTGTTGAAGGTTTTTGTGTTGAATGTTTTTATATTGTGTAAATGCTATTTTAGATTGTAAGTCGCTTAGAGCACCTTGGTGGAGAGCGACTAATTAAGAAATGAAGTGAAGTGAAGTGAAGTGAAGTATTGATGTATATATTTTTATATATAGCATCTAATTGTTGCTGACTTGTACACCACCCTGAGTTGCCTTCGTGCTATATGGGCAGAAATGTTGTAAATAAATCAATTAATAAATATTGCCAGCCCAAGCATATCATAAAATATGGAAGAATGAGAGAGACCTATTTCTGTTGGTGGGCCTCTCCCAGTCCTGTGATATTCTATGGTATACCTCCTGTCCACGTATAGCCACTATTATACATGGTCTTGGGGTCTTGGAATGTATCTCCATGGGTACAGGAGTCATACTGTACATTTTGAAGACAAGATGAGGTCCGTGCCAAAATAATAATCAAGGCACATGCAGAGTGACAGAGAGAGAAGACAGATTGTACTTCTGGAAGTGATTAAAAATGGGAAGGTCCACACCCAAAATGGGTGTTAGGCTGGCTGTTGTTGTGCTTCTCTCTTTCCAGTGTGATTTCTCTGCTTGAGAAATCTTGATTAATGTCTGCTTAAGTATTATCCCTCACATTTCCCAACAGGTTACTGAGATCCAGGAATGAGAAGCTGACTGATTATTTTGGGTCCATTTCCTTTTGTCATTTTTAATAGCACCTTTCTACTTTAAAACATGCACATTTGCTAGAGATTTATTCATTTGTTTCCATTTTTTAGTGCTAATTAGGTTTCCAGGAATTGCCAACAAGCAAAATGTTACTATCAAGCAATGGAATTATTGTTAGGAAACATATGAGGCTTCCTTGTCATAATTTCCTGCAATGTAGAGGTTGGATTCAAGTTGCATTTTTAAAAGTCCAAAGTATATGAATGCCTTGAAACAGACAAACCAGGAGGGGGAGATTTTCTTGATTGGGTGACAAAGAATTCTATAGTTCAGGATATAATTTATAACTCTACCAAGAATATTCAATTATTCTTTGTGATAAAGTGTAACACAGCCAAATAAATGTTGGGTAATTTTCAAAAAACATTTGGCTACATGTGTTTTAAATCCCAGACAATCTGAATAAGATAGCTGGTGAAGGTAAAACTTGATTCCCAAAGGAACAATCTTGGCAAGTTGAGATCTAACATATTTAAGTTTACTAATGAACAGAATGTTGAATTTCTTACTGGAATTTGGGGAGAGCAGTTTGATTCTTATATATCTGTGCTGGAAGGGATCAGTTCTCTGGAATGTACTGATACAATGTCACAGCTTAAAGAAGAATATATTGAACAAAGAGGCTAGGTCTCTCTTCTTTCCCATAATTCAAATAAATCAAATTATTTGTCCAGTGTGAATGATAAGCAAAAAGCTCAATACAAGAGCTATTCAGAACTCTATTACTATAACAAGAACAGAAGAAGTCATTTTGCCAGATACCATACCCTCCCGCAACAGACTTCGCTCTCTGCATACTCCTTTAAAAAAGGAACATGGCTCGTCTTGTTGTTGAGCCATGGCACTCCCCTCCTCAAAGGTTTATGGACAATAAGAAGATTTCAAGTAAGAAATACGATTTCTTCTTTATTTTTTAACATTTTCTGCTCCGTCAAAGTTTTGCAATATCGAAGTACCTAGCAGCAACTCTACCCCAAATTCAAAGCTAAACCCTTTAATAAATGTATGTTTGTTATTCATTTTTTCAGTCATTTCCGACTCTTTGTGACCTCATGGACCAGCCCATGCCAGACCTCCCTATCAGCCATCACCACCCCCAGCTCCTTCAAGGTCAATCCAGCCACTTCAAGGATGCCATCCATCCATCTTGCCCTTGGTCGGCCCCTCTTCCCTTTTCCTTCCATTTTCCCCAGCATCATTGTATTCTCTAAGCTTTCCTGTCTTCTCATTATGTGGCCAAAGTATTAAATGTATAAAATTGATATTTTCTGTGTAACTTTTATTGCTTGTGTAATATATCAATTTCTAAATCTATAAACTTTAAAATTTCAAATGTATCCTGAAAGCAGCTGCTTCTCCATGCCCCCTGTTTGCATAAACACCTGTGAATAGAGATTGTTGTACAATTAAAGATCCCGCAAGCAATTTCCCAAGCCAGATAATATCAAATCCTTTGTGTATGTATGTGAGACAAATGATCCTTTGTGTCACCAAGGTGAGCTTAAGATGTTTTCCTGTTGAATTAAGGCTTGGAGGCCTTAGTTCAGTGCTGGTAGAGAACAGTGCTGGAAGAGAACAACTGTATCAGATTTCCTAGAGGAACAAGACACTGTAGAAGTAGAAAAAACTACTGTATATACTCATTCATCGGTTGACATCGTGTATAACTTGAGAGCAGGTTTTGAAGCCAAAATTATGATTTTTGATGTAACCTATGGATAAGTTGATGGCCTTTCCACAGAAAGGGAAAAGCACTAATGTTGAATCAGTGGGCCAGCCATCCCTGACACCACTGTCATTTTCTCATCAAAGTATTCAAAAGGCCTGAAGTAGTGCAATGATGGAGAAAATAAAGGGAGGTAGTGCTTCTTTTTAGGTTCTTGCTTTTTGTCACTGTACTCAGAGAAGGGGATTGTTTCTTTTTAATGGGAGTTTAGGTAGAGTACTCACAATGACCTGTGGATAAGTCAGCCAGGTTTTGGGGATTTATTTTCTACTAAAATTTCCAGATTCATACATGAATATCTTAGGTATGTTAGAGTCCATGGAAGAACTCATAAAAGTGGTTACCAGAACTTGGGGAAAGTTGATTTTGGAGTGACAACTCCCAAAGGACTAAGTGGGAGGTTACTAAAAGCTGCTATCAAAAAAGGTAACTTTTCCTAGCTCTGAGTATAAGTACATTTCATATACTCAAGGTGCCTTTTAAAACATTTTTATCCAGTGACAAAGAATTGTTCTCCATGGGCTCATTTTCCTGGAGAAGGGGGGAAATGTTTAGCTCACGCAAAATCATCAGGATTTGCATTAGATAAAAGTATATTTAGGATGGGAACATTAATCTAAAAAGCAAGAAAGCCAGTATTTCTTTTTCAGAAATCTGATACGTTAGGCCAAACTCACCACCCAAAAAATACACTTTGCTACACTATATTTTTTCAACCTGTTTCCATCACCAGTAATTCAATACAAAGTTACTCTCATTTATATGATATGATACTAAATAGTTTTGTTGCTAAGTCTTTTGGAAATAGTTTAAGGTGGCTTTTTTGACTTTTTAACATTTTGAACATCTTTGCCTGATAAAGAAGCTTTGAAAGCTTGCTTGATGCATTTCCTATATTTTGAACAACCAGTTAAAGTATCAGCTAAAGTCCATGCCTTTAAAATGCCTGGAGTTCCAGTGTTTTTATTCTGTTTCTAATTTTAAGGTTGTTCTGTGTTTCATTTTTTCCAATCATGTTGTTTTTGATTTTATGATACTAGATTCTATTTTTATCTGACTTGCTTTCATGTTTATTTACAGTTATGACCATCATCATGATGTCATGAGCTATTATATTTTGGGTTTTTATTATGTTTATTATAAGCTGCCCAGAGAACATTATATTTTAAAACAGCATATAATATTTAGCACAAATGTAATAAATAATTCAGCTGGTCTTTATTAACTCTTATTGCATGCTATTTAACAATGTTTTTGCTTTTTCTGTAGATCACATTTGGCAATGTCTTCTCATCTTTCCTGAATCTCCCATGATTCAGTTTCCTTGGATAACCCTGGTGCTGGTAATTTTAGAGAAGAAAATAACCTAATTTCTCTTATGAGTAATTTTAAAAATGTTTTCAGAATGTTTTTGTTTCATGAACATCATTACAGTAACTATGAAACACCAAACATTTTTAAAAATATATAATTTGGCAATGTTTAAACCCTGATGTGAGGTCTTGATATTCACACGTGGAGTGTGTTTTGTTATGTTTTTTCTGGCATTGAATGTTTGCCAACTTTTGTTGTAAACCATCCTGAGTCCCTTCTTGGAGATAGGGCAGGATAGAAATAAAGTTGTTGTTGTTGTTGTTGTTGTTGTTGTTGTTGTTGTTATTCTCATCATCATTATTACATTTAATTGCCTTAATTGGCATATTGAGCTGGCAAGAACAATAAAGACTTCCTCGCACAAGGCAGGCATACCAGCATTGTAGCTCAACTGTTCCTATCACACAATGGTGTGTGCATCTCATTGCTATTATGTCACTCCACCTCCCTTGTGATTCTCTCATTACTCATGAGAAAAATCAATAAATAGTTTGCAGTTCTGAAAAATTCCCATCACCTACTTTAGTGTGATTGATCTCTTTTCCTTCCATGCTGGCATTGTCAGCAATAATGTAATGTCAGGCAACAGGATATTCCTTCTTTACCCCTCATTCCACTGTCACTCACTATCCACTGCAATTACACTAAAATTAAAAATTAAGGAACAGCAGTAATGTAGAAAGGTGGGATTACAAGGGTGTGGAGAAGGATTATTGTGAGACCATGAATTGGCAAATCAGCATAACTGCACTAATGAAGAAGGGTACACTATCAAAGGTGCTCAACATGGTGTGCATTCACTATCAACAATAACACGGCTATAGTGGAATAATGAATTGGTGTGATAAGGTCCAAAGTAAACTATAGAAATAAAAACATTTTTTTAAACACACCATCGGGGATTAACAATTTCTACTCTATGCCAGAAATGGGTTTTTTCTCTCCTCTCTCCTTCTTCCCACAGTACAGTACAAGGTGCAACTGATGTCATAACAGCTACCAGTCATACAAAAAAGCCATTATTAACCAAAATTTGTTGAGAACTTTGGAAGAATCCTGCATGAGTAGACCAAAGGTGTATCTAGTCCTACATTCTACTCACACATTGACCAAATGGCTGCCTATGGGAGGCCTGCAAGATAAGCATGCAGCTGCCTCTACCATCTTCTTCTTTTTAACTGAGGTAATCCATAATCATCATTGCTAGTAACAGTTGGTGATCCTCATCCCATTAATTTATCTAATCTTTTTGAAATCATCCAAGTTTATAGGTATTACTGAATACTGTAACAGTGAATTCCACAATTTAACTATGTACTGTATGAAAAAGTACATGTGTGTGTGTAAAACTATCTAAGACTTAAATGCTATGGCTCCTTTATGGGCTTTATACACTGGCCCATAAAATAATGGTAGTTTCCAGACAATACTATACGGTTAAACTCTACAGGGAAATCATTCATTTTAAAAAGGAGTGCATTTCTTGCATGCTCGTATTTCTAGAGGAGTGAATGGGCAGAGACTGAAGGACACGGCTCCTTTTACAATTTGAACAGGAAATCAGATTTGGAATTTGAAAGCTTTCCAAGCCCCTTTTGTCCCACACTCTATGGATGGCTGCTGAACAGAACATAACTTGGCCCATTGGTTTCACTTTGGCCACTGCAGCAATATTCTGAAAGCTACACTGGAACAGGAGCTGAAAAATCCTATAAAAATATTTGTTTTTCATTCCATTTCCCAAAGGCTTTCTGGTTTTCTGCTATTCTTTCATTCTCACTCTTTTTTTTTCTTTTTCTTTTTTTTGTCTAGATGCACCAAGCCATTCCTTCCCATACCCACCCACAAATAAGATTGTTTGGGAGATATTCTTAGAATGAAAAGCTAACCAGGGTGCAAATCAGTTAAGTTGCCTCAACAGATGGGACATGCCAGATTGTCAGCACCAGCCCCGCTTCTGTCCAGAGTTGCAGTGCTGTGTGGGAGTGCTGTCCTCAATTCAAGACTCAGCGAGCCAGGAGATAAATTACTAGGGACAGCTGAAGACGAGAGGCAAATAGCATTGCAGTCAAATGAACAAGACTCTTGGTACATGCTGTGTGATCCCAAATATTTGGAGAGCAAAGGTTAGGCGAACAAGACACTGTTCTCAGGGAACCTTCCTTGGCCTCCCCCTCCCCAATGCAACACAAATGTGTTGGCCTTCCATCATGACTGAAGATCCTCTGTGGCATTTTGGGCATTCTGAAAAGCTGTTAAAATGATTTTCACGTAACAGTTTGTCCAACAGTCTACTCTCCAGATACATGGTTATTGCTTGTGTTCATGCCATAATCATTGATTAAAATAAACCTTAATGAACTTAAATGGCTCGAGGCTAAGCTTTTGAAAGTACCATGAACTTCTATGTTTCATGCTCTCCTCTGATCCTTCTCATGACACCATCATGATTATACCAAATTTTCAAAACAAATAGGAAAAGAATCCTTTCTCCTTTAACTACTAGGTGGAGGTTCTCCATTAGATGGCAAATGTGTGGCACCCCAGAAGGAACTTTACTACATATCCAAACGTCCCTATCTGTTGGCTATCTCGGCTGAGCCTAATTGTTTTGACATGCATGAAGAAAGCACAGGTCCATCACCACACAGTAGGTCCTCCCTTTGTGATGCATTCTTTCCAAAACCAAGGGGAACATTTTTAATAATGATTTCCAAATTCTTCATTTTTTCAGACACTTATTGCTTAAAATGAAGTTAAATTGCTAGAGATATTTAATTCAATTATTTGTTTAGGAGTAATAGAAATATTTTCATTAAAGTATGCATGAAGAAATGAATCGGCTTACACTTGTTTCCTAAGGAGGAACATTGCTGACTCAAGTTCCAGGAATTTTTCTAAAGTAAAATTCAAATAAACAGAAGTGTTATGCTTATGCAAAACCAATTACAGACACCACAGCCCTGAAAGTTGCCCCATTTCACCATCCACTGAACCATCTCACTGTTTTCATTGCTGTTTTTTCTAATCAGGGTCAGTGCTCCTACTTTCCTCAAAAAATTCTAACTACAGAAAAGGAGCCATATATAAACACTTAGAGCCTGGAAAAATGACCCCTTTCTTTTTTGGACTACTACTCTCATTCATCACCATTGGCTACCTGGGAATGGTAATCCAAAAAGTAATCATCATCATTAAGGAAAGCAATATGGTAATGACATTGGCTTAAATCAATCAACACACTGTGGCCTGTGAATGTCAGTAATATGACCAAGCAGGGATAAATGAATCAGTATGTAGATGATCTTTCTCAGGGCACATCCAAATAAAACCTAAAGTGTGTGCCCTCTCATGTTTTCCCCTGGGGCATCCAGACGACGTCTCAGGTACATGCAACTGCATTTGGCACAAAGCTGGAAAGCCCTGCTTTGTGCCAAGGTAATTTGATAGTGGATCAGATCTGCATCTTCTTAAAGAGCATGGGTCAAACCCACTTCTTGACTACCACGTCAGAAGTTCTGGATTCAGCCTGGAAAACCACGAGGGCACCAATCACCTCCCCCAAACCCTCAAAAATAAAAAGTAAACTCACTGGAAGCCATTTGGCTTCTCCTTCTGTCTGAAGAAAGATACCAATGACACCCAAAAAGAAGGGGGGCCCAAATTGCTCTTGGCTCCCCCTAGTTTTTTGCATGTTGTTGGTATGTTCCTTCAGGCAGGAGGTGAAGCCAAATGGCTCCCAGTGAGTTTCCTTTTTTTATTTTTAAGGGGTTTTGGGGGGGGGGGGTTGAATGGCCGCATGTCATCCTGGAAATATTTGGGATGGCATATGGATTTGGGATGGCATATGGGCAAAACCCATTTTTCCTCTGCCTGTGTGGATTTAAATCCCCTTTGGAGTGGGTTTCTTAAACCCGTTCCAAAGTGGGTTTAATGTATGTGTGGAACCGCCCTCTGAATAGGGGCAATTCACTTTGGCATTGTGGCCTGCTGAATAACAGGCAAAAAAGAGAGGACAGCAATGCATAGTATTGCTTATAAAGATTGCTTTTGGAGGCTGCCTCTTCCAGAATTCCCCAGTCTATAGGCAGGTTTCCTGCGTGGAAGAAGTGGCTGTTTTTGATGAACAGGTGTATGCAGATGACTGAATTACACAAAAAAACCTTCTTCCACTACATGGTCCATAGAGGTGAATAACCTGCCTGCGGGAGGGGGAATATTTTCCTGAGCATGATAGTGAAAATGGTTTCATATTTACAAGTGATATATTGCATACAGAGCTAGATTCAGAAACCCATTTCTCTCTGAGAATCATGCCTCCATTTCAGTTTCTCCACCCAATTTGTCCTTTAGCAGTAACTGAATAGGATCAGACAAAAGCCTCATTTCCCACTGAACTGTACACAATGGAGAGGGATTTGGCAAGTGTGTGTTTGTTTGTTTTTTGCCACAATATCTATACCTAAAAAGATTTTGCTTTTCCATATTGTTTGAAAATAATTAACATTAAATAACAAAAGGGTTAAATGACAAGCAAGCACTGGATTTTTTAAAAGAGAGAAAGAGAATCATAAGGTGGATTATGTCAATATTTGTGCATGAAAATGAAGGATGGGGGGGATAGAAAGGAAAGACATTTGGACAAAGGAATGTGAGGGAGGAAGACATACTGCTAAATTGATCATTGTTTCTTCTGGCAGATATCTGAGACCTTCACATTACTCCATTCTTTCACCCACAGGTCATGCTGCAGGAGGATGGGGATGTGGAGATGAAGGTAGGAGAATAAATGTGTTTTTGTGTGCAGAGGCATGTCGATTAGTGTTAAGGGAACTGGCCCTAGGCAAAGATGAAACTGCTGGCTTTATTGAGATATGGCCAGGACTGTGACATGGGATGGTTCAGCACTTTTTCAGATGCAAGTTTAAAGCCAAATATTTACGTGTGTAAGGGGTCAGTGCCTGGAATGTGCCAACCATAGTGTTTTTAAGTGTTGGAGGCATTAGTCAAGAAAGTGAATGAGAAGAAGGTCAGCAATGGCATTAGGTCTGCTATATGAAAGGCAAGAAAGAGCAAGAAGGATTCTTTAATTGTTTTCCATTATTAAGCAAATCGGATTTACTGGACTTTCTAATTAAGTTAGTTTTTTGAGATAGCCTTTTTAAGCATCCCATAAGCTTTATAATCAGTCCTTCAGATTAGATCAGAGAATGCCAAAGTAAAATAGAATTTGAAGGCAAAGGGCATAAATGAAGAAAGCAGTGGCTTATGCTGGACAATATGGGTTGGAGACGTCCCAGAACCTAGTGCAAGCTAGACCAGAAAAAAAAATGGTGATCTCTATCAGCTATTTCAAGAAACTGGTGCCAAAAGGCCTTTGAATGCAGGTTCTGAGAGTGACAGGATTGGCCACTGAAAAATTAGTATTTTCAGTCTGTATGCATCCTACGGAGGCTCCATGGTTGTTCCTGTGAACCATCTTCATGTTGCTCAACCTGATCACTAAGAATTATATAACTTTTAGGTTTTATAATATGTATCCATAGATCAACCAATCCTAATAAATATAACTCATGGTTATGGAAAGGCTAATGAATTTTGCTGGCTAATTTAAAGTAAAAAAAAAAAACGCCTTCCTACACTCATTCAAAAATTCATTACTCATTCCCTTCCTTAGCCTCTAGACTTGAAAAGTTTGTAATCGTGTCATGAGGCATTAATAAGATGTCATCTCCCGACTTGACAAATGTAAGAGCTCAGTAAATAATACCTTTGATGCACAAACACATTCCAGTGCCAGCCTCCCATCTGTTGGACTACTCACTGCTACTGTGGCACCTGCCACTCGCACTCGACTGTCCCACACTGTTTATAGACATGTGTGCTGCCCCATCAACTCCCTGGGCCAGTGGCAAAACAGGTTGCTTTTGCCAGTCACTTAGCAATCTTTGCAACAGCTCCATTATTATCTAAAACAGTGTTTCTCAACTTGTGAGTTCCCAGATGTTTTGGGCTACAACTTCCATAAATACCAATCGATTTATTGGCTGTTAAGATTTCTGGGAGTTGAAGGCCAAAACATCTGGGGACCCACAGGTTGAGAACCACTGATCTAAAGCATAACCATGTAGGGCAGTGGTTCTCAGCCTGGGGTCCCCAGATGTTTTTGGCCTACAACTCCCAGAAATCCCAGCCAGTTTACCAGCTGTTAGGATTTCTGGGAGTTGAAAGCCAAAAACATCTGGGGACCCCAGGTTGAGAACCACTGGTGTAGGGTGACCATGTATCCTACTCTAGAGGAGACAGGACGCTAATTGAAGAGTTTTCAGGGCATAGGACTTCAGTTTCAAGGTATCTTATATTCCAGAATTAGGACACTTCAGGCTTCTCTGTTCTGGTTCTCCCACTTCCACTTATACTTTCCCCTCAATTCTAGGACCCTGCGTTCTACTGGTTTCTACTAACTTGAGTCAGATCCCCTTCGTGTGATGAGGGAAGGAAGTAGGGCTTGCAGGGTGGTTTGAGCTGCCTCACGCACCTTCCTTTTTGCCAGCGATTGCCAGTGCAACAGCATGGTCTGAAAAAGAAGTTTCGAGAGTCTCCTTGTGGAGAGAAAATGCAGGGTATAAATAAACAAAAGTAGTAGTTGTTGTAGTAGTAATCTGATTGAGGTTTGAGAAGCGATCAACCTGAGGAATGTGGCTAGGTGGGATTAAAAAGAGGACATTGTCCCCCAATAAATATTCTTCTCCTTATGACATTTTCCTTCATTCTCCAAATTCTTAGCATTACAGTAATTTAAAGTTTCAATTTATTATAACTCAAAATATCAGCTGAACATTTTGAAATAGCTGTTCACATCCTATTGGTTAGTCCCAGCTAAAGAAAACCCATTCAAACAGTTATTAAGGGTGAGTCAATTAAATAAATTTATTGATTTAATACATTTATTCTAGTCAGGACAAATAGCTGGATTTAGGCCTGCTTTTGGGCATCCAGTAAAATGGCACTGTCAAGGTGACCAGGAAATGAAAACCCAGAAGATGTAAATGCTCTAAATGTTAATTATTTCCAGTGTCTTAAGCCCTTTCCACACAGCTGGATAAAATCCACATTGAACTAGATTATATGGCAGTGTGGACTCAGATAACCCAGTAAGTAGATATTGTGGATTGTCTGCCTTGATATTCTGTGTTATATGGTTGTGTAGGTCCTTACTCTCTACAATGCTAGACACTTGTGGACCGAAGACAAATTTCACTTGGGAGAAAGAAGTTTTTTTGGAGAGGGTAATGCACTCAGTGGCCAACATACTTTACAGGGGAAAACTGAAAGGTAGGAAGAAGGTGCAGTGATGTTTATTCTAGTTGGATAATTCTCCAGCACACTGCTGATACTGGATAAATTGAGGATGAGCAATGCATGGCCCACTAGATCACTGATCACCAGCCAAACTGTCAGGGGCTGATGGAAATTGACTAAGGCACAGCTGGCTCACCCCTCTATTGTACACCAGTTTCAACCAAGCCCATCAGTTTATCCCAGGAAATGGAACTTAAAATGTCTTATAAATACCCTTCCATATTTTTCCAAATCCCTGGAACCATATCCTTCTAATCTGTATTTTATCTAGAAGGCAAAACTATTTCTCAGTTCTGTCAAGTGAAGCAACTACTCCACACATTAGTGAAACTCCATAATATTCCTGGTCTGCTGGGGGTGAAGGGTAGAAATGTTGAAATCCATATTTGGAAACCATTTCATTTTTAAAAAAGAATAAGACCTTTTGAAAAAATGTAGACTTTGCATGGGGTGGGGGGAAGCTAGCTAGTTTTTTGGCAAGGTTTCCTAGACAGAGATGCCCTTGCTATGTGCACACAAAAGAACTCCTCATTAGGTTCTAATTTCCTTTTTATTTTTATGTGGCCATTAATAAGATTCATAGCTTTAATGTACCATATTGATCTTAGTAAAAATTCAGGAAACTAAACCTAATTTGGCTTAACTCTTTGACGGCTGCTGGTTTTTACACTCAATGGGGGCATGTTTACAGACTTGTAGGAACAATCTACCCAAGAATAGATTTGGAAATGTTATTTTTTGACTACAGCTTCTAGGATCACCAGCCAGCATGGCCCTTCAACAAAGTATAGCAGATTGTAGTCAAAAAGTAATCATTTCCAAGCTCTTCTTACTTCCCACAGCACACCAGAAGGTGAGACTTATTTCTCTTCCTCTTCTGAAAAGTGTTCCTCATATACAGGGAACTGGGTTATCACATTCGGATACCTGCCCTGAAACAAAAGCTAAAAAACAATGAAAATATGTGCATTTCCCTTTGGTCAGAGACAACCTTGCTCTTGTTTAAACATAAAAGAAATGAAAAGTGAGATGATTTTATGCACCCTTGATGTTGCCAAGGGGTTATTGATGGTCTTGCTGCTCACTCCAACCACTATTGACTCCTGAAATGTTAGACAAATCAGAGACTGATAAGAGTTCAGGGCTTGTTACCTTCCAGTGAGTTATTGTTACCATAAAAACCAAATATATCAATGAAATTCATAATTTATCAGTGCAAACCAACGTGAAATACCAAGGTTATGTGACATATCCCCTTGGATTTTTGAGTACATTTCACCAAAATGTATAAAATATGAAATACAAAAGTGCTTTTCTAGTAGAAAGTCTGGTCCTTCCTGCCCCCTTCTCCAATCACCCCCCTTTTTTAGTTTCTTTTCTTTTCTTTTTGTCTTTTTTTTTTTGTTAAGGCTATTCACCCACTCTCTCTGGGCAGGACATCAAGAAAGATCTCCTCCTTCATTCCAACTTGAAGGGTGTTTTGAGAGTTTGATTTATGCTGAACAGCTCTGAAGGAAAATGTTGGCTGCTGAGTCAGAACCGCATGGCCGAACTCTCTGTCTAAGAACGCCTTGCGGAGGGTTGACAATCTCTAACTGTGCAAGCTGGCTTGAGAGCCAAACAAAGCTTTGATGTGGTGTGTTCTTGCCTCCCTAGAATTGTGCTACCTCCATGTTAACCCACCCTGAACATCACTTTCTAAAACACACAAAACAAGAGGGCAACAATAATTTGATTTCACTCTTCTTTCCAAAGTACAACTTGTTATGTGGGGGGTCAACAGCCTGGGAACAGCTGGGATAGTGAACAACGGACTTTCTTGCTCAGCATGTCAGATCAGTGGGAGAGGTGGACTTGTCTCACAGTTATTCCTCTTAGCTGAGCATGGAACATTTCCTTTTTAAAATCCAGAGTTCCCAGAACCCTACATTGTGAAAATCGTAGTCCAAAATAGATGTTTTCCAAACTTGTCCTCTTAGAAATGCATGATCATTTTCCTAAAGCAAACACACTTTCTCAGCCATACCCCCTACCTAAAAGGTGATAATATTTGCATGTAATATGGTATGAATATCAAGTTCTTTTTGATGCCTATGAGAATGTCAGCAGTTGAACTCTAACACCTGTAAAATAGAATCAATCAAGTGCTATAAAACCTGTCCTAATGTTTATTTTTTAAAAAAACTCATTAAAAATTCATTCCGCCAAGTTCTGTCAAGGAATTTGGAGATGTCACAAATGTGAATGGGAACTGAATAGTGCCTGCTGTACCCTAAAGGCTCTTTGAAGACAGTTTTCATGAGGAAATCTCTTGCTGTGAAGAAATGAACTCTGCTCTGTAATGAATAAATACCCTTCCCCAGCAGGAAGTACACATTTGAAAACCTAGACACCTACTTGAAACAAGGGAATCCTGTGCCAAGCCAGACAGGGCAAGGATCCACCAAACCAATTTACTTATGTGTCCTCTTGTGATACCAAAAAAAGAAAAAAGAATCGTAATGCAGAGACAAATGGAATTTTTTTGTCTTTTCCTCAAGATGTATTTTCATTTGTGAATCACATCACAGCTCACCTTGTTCTATAACTCTGCCTAAGATACTCTTGCTTTGTGGCCATTGGGGACTTGAACTTTCTGTGATCTCTTGCATTTCAGCTAAACAGGAGCTCACAATGAAGAGGAAAGAAAACAAACAGCCACATGAGGTCAATGTATTTATTTATATACTTTTACTTTAAAGCAATCATATATGCCTCCTTCCTATCATTTTCAAACATGATCTGCTATACCAAATAAAGCAACAAAACATCAGCAATGACATGCTCTTAGGATTAAAACTGTGGAGTCATTTGCCAACATGCTTAAGTTCCAATGTGACAGTGAGAGATGAAAGAAACCATCAGGATGTAGGAGGGCTCCCCATTGGAAGCTCTGTTCTTGATCTTCTGTAAACTTTCATGGAAGTAGTATTATTCTACTGTAAATAATTTTCACAACACAGTTTTTTAAAATAAACAACAGCAGCCCTTAGGAGTAATTGATAGTATTAGGATTGGATAAGTGACTGCCCATACATGTGAAGACTGTTCTGAATGCTTCCCCATCCACCATATATCTCTGACTTGGGTCTGAGTGATTTCTTTCCCAAAGCTCAAAACCCAAGTCAAAGGACATCATTTTGGGACAGTTGAAAACATCCAGGCAGCTGCAATGAGGGCACTGAACAACATCTCAAGTGAAGACTTCCTCCACTGCTATGAAGAGTGGCAGTAATGCTAGACTCTCTGTATTCAATCACAAGGAGCCCGTTTTGAAGGAGATAAACTGAAATTGTACATATGTTCAATAACTTTAAAAAAAATCATTCTCATTACTTTTGGGACACATAAATGCTGCCGTATTGTTATGCTTTGCTGCTAATTCTATCATTTTATTATTTATTTATTTATTCTCACCCCCAAAGGGAACTCAGAGCAGATCACAATGCACTTATACATGGCAAACATTTGATGCCGTTTTTGACATACAAGACATACAGAGAGACAGAGGCCATTCAGCAGTTCTTCCACCAGGTCCTGGAGGTTGCTCGATTTGACCACAGGGGGAGCTGTCGCTTCATCCACTATGACACCAGGCCTTTTTGATCATAGTGTTTCCTTCTTGCTCTCCTGCATTTTTATGGTGTCATAAATTAGCCCTCCCCCCCTCCCCCACTATAAGCGGTCCCAAATTTTTCTACTCACAGCTCACAGCTGTTTTCGAACTGCTTAAGTCAGTGAGGTGGGCATTTTTTTAAACAGCTATTAACAGTTGGGCACTCAAACCTGACTCAGGTTTTGAACTTGCCACCTTTCGGTTGGCAGTGATTTATTGCAGATGATTAACCAGTTGTGCTACCAGCCCGGCATCAACCAGTTGTGCTTTCTGTTTGGTGTACTGGTTGAAGTGTCAGACTACAGCTCTGAAAACCAAGGTTCAATATCCAATGTGATTTTGGATATCTTGGTCAACATGCCCGTTTAATAAAGATCCAGAAAAATACTTAAATTACTTCTGAGTGTTCTCCTGGGTATGACAATCTGCTAGCATGGGCTGAGATCTAGGATACATCATAAGGAAAGGAGATGCCATTCTAGCTAGCAAGAGAAGACTTGAGAGTTTAGCTAGGGAAAACTTTTTTAAAATATATATATACTATGGCCTTGAGAAATTCTGCACAACAGCTTCTGAAAAAGCATGTAGGATTGGCAGGTTTGTTGCCTATTTTAGGAGTTTGCTAGTTTCCAGAAGATACCACTTATATATTTTAGGGTTTTGCAAGAATACATCCACCCACACACACAGTTCTCCTGAATCATGTGCTTGCCTTTAAAGGAGCTATTTCAACTCTTTGGTGGATGGGATAGATTTTGAGTGTAGGTAGATAAACATATCAGTTTCCTTCTTGCTACTTCTCATGATGGGAAGCTCTGAAGACACCGTGTCTTCATAATTTTGGTTATTTGCAAATATGCCATCCCAGTCTTCACTGGGGCAATGATTCAAAAAAAGAGGGTGCAAACTGCCTCCTCTTTTTGCTTGGGGAGAGAAAATCTCAAAGGAAGGTGGATCAAATTCATAATCTCCTTTCACTTGCTAACCACTATTTAGTTATACCATATGACCCAGAATAATACTAAGTCACATTTTTTTAAATGGGCCTAAATCCAATGGAGGTTCTTTGAAGTAATGGAATTTATGTAAGTGTCCATAAACGTTTCCGCAATTGGTTCATTAAGTCGGCTCTCTTTGGGACTTGTAATTGATTTAGGCAAGAATCATGATATTATATCGCAACTCCTAGTATCTCTTACTGTTGACTATGCTATTCAAGAGTGATGGGATCTGCAGTCTAATAACATTGAGAGGGTCAGCTGGTTCCCATGCACCCATTTTAGACCTTATACCCATCCACTCCTGATTTAGACCTCCAGGTGGCTCATACTAGAAACATATTCCATCGTTGCCTGAATATAGCTGTGTTTTCATAAAACTTAATCAGATGGGTGGGCATTCTTTCGATGTCTTAATCCATACTGATGTATTTAGATTACTCCTTCATTTGGCAATCTAGTCCATCAGTGAATTGAACAATATGCTAACCCTACCCTTAGCATTCCAGGCATAGTAAAAAAATCAAATAGAAGTTTTAAGGCAAGATTTCATTCCGCCAGCCTCTATATGCCCTAAGTCCTAAAATATGGGAATAATTTAGCACATGCTTATACTAGCTTCTTAAAAATAGGGAGAAAAATGTATTTCCCCAATAGGATGAAAACCTCAATAACGGCAATGTTTTTCCTCAGCTGGATGTAGCTGTGGAATCCAGTGAACTTTTGCTAGAGGCCAGCCAATTCAAGATCAGAATGTGCAAGTCGGATCCAAGTGTAACAGTGGAAGGTGGGGGGAAAGGCTATCAAAGTCTTCATTTTCCTTTCAGGTTCATTCTGTGCTAAAGTTGACACCCTGTCTTTTTTTTAAGGCATAATGACTATGAACACATCTCATACACAGAGAAAGATTATTTTTATCCTTTACACAGAGAAAGTAATAGAAGCCAGAGTTCTACAGACCCATAATGGACTAAGGTAATTAAAGAGCAAAGTCTGATGTCAGAAGCAAAAATTCACATTTAACTCCTGCTATTAGAAACACTTGCAAATATGTCAGCAGAATTTGCACACATACATATGTCAAATTTATATTTTAGCCAACATCCAAGGTAATAGCTTGGACACATTTTATTGCATACTCAAAACAAATCCATCTGTTTAATTGTGGAATGTGCCGAGGGCCATAGCTAGGGATGGAGCTGAAAGAATTAGGAGTGCACAATAATCCTGCAAAGTAAATTGACCACTCTTCTTCCAACTACTGCAGCCTTTTCCTGGAGATACCCAAATTCTACAGGACAATTCTCAGCTTTAAGGTAACAAGTGGCAAAACAAGGAATCCTCTCTTCTTCGTGTCACGGGTCAAAATCAATAAGCGGGTCAAAATCACGGGTCAAAATCAATAAACCAAGCAGCTGGATCTAGAACCACACAAGTCTCATAATAATATGCATGAACTCATAAGCATATGTATATGCATATGTTTATATATGCATGCACATGCAAGGGTTTATGGGTAGATAGGTTCATTTACATTAAGCAAAAATAATGAAATTCTAGTCTAACTCATTTTCATGGTGAAGACTATACAAACCATTGGATGTTGTTAGACTCCAACTCCAAGCACTCCTCATCATTATCTAGTGGGTAGGACTGATGGGAGCTGCAGTTTGCCAACTTTTGAGAGAATCACATGTTTCATTGTTATTATTGTTATGCACCGTCAGATCAAGTTCTTAAGCCTCGGATGTCTTCAGATGTAGCTGTAGCGCAGCTAAAATTCACAGGGCAACCAAGCCCTGCTGAGAGGTGAAGGCAAACCTGTTGGCATGCCTCTCAGCCAATTGTGGCGCATGGAAAAGGGAGGGGGAACCAAAGGCAGAGATCACTCTTGTAGCTTTTTTAAAAAAAATGTTTTTTAAAACTTTGAAAATTACCAAAAAAAATCTGTGAATGAGTGAAATGTTATGAAACATGATAGACAAAGAGTGGTAAATGTATTCTACCCCAACAGCTTTAAAAATGAGGGAGATAGGAGCCCCTGAAGTTTCTCCATTTATAGTAATTTAATGGGAAGTGAGGAGAAGCCATATTCCTGAGCTAAACTACATTTCCCAGAATGCATTGGACTGCATCATCCAGTCATAGTGTTTAGCGTCTGCTTAATTGTTGTAATATATAAAATCATGGAATCTGCAAAGAGGGCTTAAGTAACTAAGCATTACTATTAATCTGTGCTAAGTTGTAGTTATGTAGTTGTGTGTCAATAGGGGAAGCATATTAATTGGATGTCAGGAGAGTTTGGATGGTGCCTTTCTGCCCAGAAGAAGGGGGTCAGTCTAGATGTCTCTTAATTGTGCCTGTACTATGATTTCTATTCCTGGGTTATAAATGGCAGTTCCTAATTGCTTCTGTCATGGCAAAGGTTTATTGCACTGTATCATCCTATATATATATAGAGAGAGAGAGAGAGAGAGAGAGAGCAAATTTTGCTTTGTTGAGTCTCCACCAATTTAACACAGTTTCTGCCCCAAAAATAAAGTTTCTGGAGTAAAACAAACTTTCAAAGTAAAGACACAATGAAATAATACTTTCAAACCAGGAACAGGTTTTCTTTGTTATTTTTTAAAAAGCTTTTTATAAAAACTTTGACAATTTGCCAAAAATCTGTTGATAAGTCAAATGTTCTGAAATGTGGTGAGCTAACATTGTAAATGAGTTCTACCAGTGTTTCACCTCAATAGCTTTAAAAATGAGGGAGATGGGGCAGTGATGTCTCCTTTATTGAGCATGTGTGCCATTAATGTACTTATGAAAATCCATAAGTTTTGCTAATTTCTGAAATTTTCACCACCCAAAATTTGGAAACACTTTATTTTTGGAAGGTGTTTCGAACCATTTTTTATTGATCGTACATGCCTAAATTGGAAACCCATTGAGTAGCCATGGACAAGTCTTTCTTCCTTAAAGAAAGGTATTGGCAACCATTCTCTGAATAAATCATGCCCCCCCCCCCAAAAAAAAATAATTTCACCTTACAGTTGCCATAAGTTAGAAATGTCTTAAAAGCACACAACAATAACAAAAGAACATAATGATTTAGTTTGTTGGGATCGAGTGCTTCTAGAACTCAAATGAATGCGACATTATCTACTGTTCAGGCCTTTGATGAACCTTGAGAGACACAAAACCAGAGAGCACAGGTGCTTAAAGCATATGAACTTTTAGAAAATAGAACCTATAAGGAAAAAATTGATTTCTTTATAATATTCATTCTCATCACTGCTCCAGAAAGTGTTTGTCTCCTTCTTTCTTCTATAGCTGTCTTGTTTCTGGCCAAAAATAAATAAAGTATCAAGAGATTCCAGAAAGACATACAAGGGAGCTCAAAATCCTCCTTCATTTTGTCACAAAAGACCTCTGTGGAGTCTGAATTTTGTTGCTTCCAACTAAAGTAGACTCGTTGAATCAAAGTGAATCACCATCATTTTTTGATTTAATTGGTCTATTCTGTTTTGGACTAACCAATAGAATTCAAGCCTTGATTAGCAATCTGCCATGTTAAGAGAAACAAAACATGGAGTGAATTGCATGGTCCCATGATCTGGAAAGAGCATGTGTTCACATAAAGTAAAAACATTGAACCAAAACAAGAAGTTTCTTAGAGGTGTTTTGTGATTTTGTTTTTTAATTAAAACTGCACTCTTAATATTTATAACAGTTTAAGCAAAATTGGCAATAGGCAATGTTTATACAATCCTAGGCATGTTCCACAGTACATTTATTGCTTTGTCAGGTAGCAGAATTTTATTTATTTATTTATTTACAATAGTCATTCGGCCTGCAAGAACAGGAGAGGGTCGGCGTCCTGGCTGCCTCGCCTCCACACTGGTGAGATAAGCAAGCCAGGAAAGGAGGCTTTAAAACCTCTGCCTCCCAGCTGCACCTTACTATCATCCTGCCTGCTTCTTGAGAACTTGAGAACTCAGTGCTTGGAGCTACTCCTGCGAAGTTGCTCCTTCGATATCTATTGGTGTAGCTGCTTCTGGAGAACTCAGTGCTTGGAGCTACTCCTACGAAGTTGCTCCTTTGACATCTATTTGTGTAGCTACTTCTTGAGAACTCAGTGCTGGAGACCGAGAGGAGATAGACAGACAGACCGCTGTTGTTGCCGCTGCTGCGGTCGCCCTTGCCGCAGCGAAATTGCTGCCAGAGTCCATCCCCTCCTCAGAGTGCTGAGGAGGGATGTGTCAGGGCCTGTGCTGTTGCCAAAGCCGCCTCTGAGGCCGCCGCCGCGAGCGCCGCGTGTTCCAGCTGGGCCTTTACCGCCACTCTGCCATCCGATTGGGCCGCGGCAGAGCTGCCCCCGGGAGGGGACAAGCAACCGGGTGAGAGCTGCTGCCGCCATTGCTGCTGACACTGCCACCACCATCATCGTAGCTAAGGCCACGGTGGGAGCCTTCCCCTTCTCAGGGAGCTGTGAAGGGTGAGTAGCCCCCTGCCCGGCCGGTGCTGCTACCGCGGCAATTGACGCGACCCTTCAATAACCCCAGCCGGCGTTTGGCCTCGATTCCATCGGCCGCTAGTGCCTCTGGCCTGGTGTCCTGCAGGGCCTCCGTTGTGGAACTGTTGCTGTGGTCCTTGGTGCGCCTGCCCCGCCAACCCTTCGCGGCCCCAGTTGCTGCCGTTCGACTTGGCGCTTGGTTGGGCCTCCGGCGCATCGATCTCTGGCGCGCCGGTCTCCCGTGTGCTTGCTGCCTGCCGTGGCCCGACGCGTTGGCCCCGGCTCTGCCGGACACTTGGTCGTCCCTTCCTGTCACCCACCCGGTGCTCGGTCATCAGCCCGGCGTTCCGGCTCCGGCTCCGGCCCAACAATTAAGGACGTCCGGCCTGGCGTTCGAGGGAGTTCTTCATTGCGCCGGTTCGCTGATCTGCCGTTTTCCAGCACCCCAGCTCCTCCATCCCTCTGGGAGTAATCCGCCGCCATTGCTCGAGTTTTTATCATCTCGCCGGGCAACCCACCAAATCCGGAAAACCGTGTGGGCCATCCTTGTTTTGGTTTAATTATTGCCATCTTCCGGCATCTCATTGTCTCCAATTTTGTGGGTTACTAGCATTTATACTATCAGCACCTTAACCTATTACATCAGTGGACTATTATTTTATATGAGCTTTAGCACCTTAATCTTTCTTAACCTTGCTATCTATTTTTGAGTGTGCTAATCATTCTTGACGGTGCCAATTACCTCTGCTTTTATTGACTATTATTGTAGTCTATGTTGACCATCTTAATTTGTGCTGACCGTTCCTGATGGTTGCTAACTAATCTTGATTCCATGACCAGTTGGTTACATCGTGTATTTTATTAATTGTTGTGATCTTGCACTTTATGCCATTAGCACTTTAAACTACTTCTTTGTGCACTTAACCAACTATAGCACTTTAATTCGATTGATACAGCTAGTGTTGAATCAGGCCTCCATGACGCACTTTAGTTAACACCTTGGGTTAATTTAAGCCATCGCATTTATTTGTTGTTCTACTGTGTTGTGCTGAAATAAGTTTCCATCTGTATTTTAGCAGCTTAACCCTGCCCTGACTGTGCTTAAAAATTACTACTCATGCCACCATCTACTTCTTGGCATCTGTTAATTTGGTTGCTAATTGCATATGTGGGTAAGAAGAAATGGAATAGCACGAGGGAACTCGAATACAGCCTAACAGGACCGAAGACCACTTGGAAGGCAAAGCTATGGCAAACTGAAACTGTAACATGGCATGCAAACCGCAATGATCCTTGGTTTATTATTATAAGCATCAAATGCGTCATGGAGGAGGGAGAGGCTTCCGTTAACCGAGGAGCCCCCATAGAAGTCGTGGTAGGGAAGGGGAGATACGGGAAAAGGAGACCTTTAATTCGGCCTAGGGAACGTGGAACAACATTAGTAATCCCAAATCGGTCTCCTGATACGGTAAGTAGGTGTAACCAGGATGGCGGTCCCTCAGGATTGAAAGTGGTGCTGTTGAACGCCAGATCTGTCAATGGTAAAACAACTTTCATCCAGGATTTAATCCTGGATGAACGGGCAGATCTGGCGTGCATCACAGAGACCTGGCTGGACGAAGCTGGAGGTGTAAACTTGACCCAGCTTTGTCCACCCGGGTTCTCTGTGCAGCATCAACCGAGATCCGGAGGGCGGGGAGGCGGGGTTGCAGTAGTCTATAGAGATTCCATTTCTCTGACCAGGACCCCCATCCCGCAGTCAACAAATTTTGAATGCGTCCACCTGAGGGTGGGTGACCGGGACAGATTAGGGATTCTGTTAGTGTACCGTCCACCTCGCTGCACTACAGTCTCCCTACCTGAGCTAGCGGGGGTAATCTCGGACCTGGCATTGGAGTCCCAACGGCTGCTTGTGCTGCGGGACTTCAACGTCCACGCCGAGGCTGCCCTAACGGGAGCGGCTCAGGACTTCATGTCTACCATGGCGACCATGGGTCTGTCCCAACAAGTATCTGGCCCCACCCACAGTGCTGGACATACATTGGACTTGGTTTTCTGCCAGGGATGGGAGGAAGGTGGCGGTGTTGAGGAGTTATCCATCTCTCCGTTGCCATGGACCGACCACCACCTGGTCAGCTTTAGACTTACTGCGCCCCCTAACCTCCACAGAGGTGGAGGACCTATTAAATTGGTCCGCCCCAGGAGGCTTATGGATCCGGAAGGATTCCTGATGGCTCTTGGGGATTTCCCCGCCACCTCGGTTGGTGATCCTGTTGATGCCCTGGTCGCTCTCTGGAATGGGGAGATGACCAGGGTAATAGACACGATCGCTCCAGAACGTCCCCTCTCAAGTAGCCGAACTAAACCAGCTCCTTGGTTTACTGAGGAGCTGGCGGTGTTGAAGCAAAAGAAGAGGGAACTAGAGAGCGTGTGGCGTTCGGATCCGAGCGAGCCAAACCGAACACGGTTTGTGTCCTTTTTAAGGTCATATGCCGCGGCGATAAGAGCCGCAAAGAAAACTTTCTTTGCGGCCACTATTGCGTCTGCAAAGAACCGTCCGGCTGAACTGTTCCGAGTTGTCAGAGGCCTTTTAAAACCCACCATTCAGGATGGGTGCCCTGATGACGCGGCAGCTCGCTGTGAAGCTTTTGCTCGGTTCTTTACAGACAAAGTCGCTTTGATCCACTCTGGACTGGACACCATATTAACGGCAGTCTCTGAGGATGTAACACGAGCATCTGCTTGTCCGATTTTGATGGATTCATTTCAATTGGTTCAAACCGAGGATGTGGACAAGGTGCTTGGAGGAATGAGAGCTACCACATGCATCCTAGACCCCTGCCCATCCTGGCTTCTAAAGGAGGCCAGAGGGGGATTGGCCGAGTGGGTTAAGGTGGTGGTTAATGCCTCCCTTCGGGAAGGCATTTTTCCAGCCAGCTTAAAGCAAGCTGTGATAAAACCGCTGTTGAAGAAACCATCACTGGACCCCACTCAATTGGTAAACTATCGGCCTGTTTCCAATCTTCCCTTTTTGGGCAAAGTCATGGAACGTGTGGTGGCCTCACAACTCCAGGCATTCTTGGTAGACACGGATTATCTAGACCCGGCACAGTCTGGCTTTAGGCCGGGACATGGTACCGAGACAGCCTTGGTCGCCTTAGTGGATGATCTCCGTTGGGAGCTCGACAGGGGGAGTGTGTCCCTGTTGGTGCTACTCGACCTCTCAGCGGCCTTCGATACCGTCGACCACGGTATCCTTCTGGGACGCCTCGCGGGAATGGGTCTCGGAGGTACTGCTCTGCAGTGGCTCCGGTCATTCCTCGAGGGTCGGTCTCAGAAGGTGTCACTGGGGGACTCCTGTTCTACCCCACAACCTTTGTTTTGTGGGGTTCCTCAGGGTTCAATACTGTCCCCCATGTTGTTTAACATCTACATGAAGCCGCTGGGCGAGATCATCCGGAGTTTCGGGGTGCGGTGTCATCTGTACGCAGATGATGTCCAGCTCTGTCACTCCTTCCCACCCGCTACTAAGGAGGCTGTCGAGGTCCTGAACCGGTGCTTGGCCGCTGTGACGGTCTGGATGGGGGCGAACAAATTGAAATTGAATCCAGACAAGACAGAGGTACTCCTGGTCAGTCGCAGGGCCGAACAGGGTATAGGGTTACAGCCTGTGTTAGACGGGGTCGCACTCCCCCTGAAGACACAGGTTCGCAGTTTGGGTGTGATCCTGGACTCATCGCTGAGCCTGGATCCCCAGGTTTCGGCGGTGACCAGGGGAGCATTCGCACAGTTAAGACTCGTGCGCCAACTGCGACCGTACCTTGGGAAGTCTGACTTGGCCATGGTAGTCCACGCTCTGGTTACATCCCGCCTTGACTACTGCAACGCTCTCTACGTGGGGTTGCCTTTGAAGACGGCCCGGAAGCTCCAATTAGTCCAACGGGCGGCAGCCATGGTATTAACAGGAGCAGGGCGCAGGGAGCATACAACTCCTCTGCTGTACCAGCTCCACTGGCTACTGATTAGCTACCGAGCCCAATTCAAAGTGCTGGCTTTGACCTTTAAAGCCCTAAACGGTTCTGGCCCTACATACCTATCCGAACGTATCTCGGCCTATCAGCCCACCAGGACCCTAAGATCTTCAGGAGAAGCCCTTCTCTCCATCCCGCCTGCTTCACAAGTGCGGCTTGCGGGAACGAGAGATAGGGCCTTTTCTGTGGTGGCCCCCCGGCTTTGGAATGCCCTCCCTACTGAAATAAGATCAGCCACCTCGCTAATGGCATTTCGGAAAAAACTGAAAACTTGGATGTTTGAGCAAGTTTTCAACTAATTCCGATGTGATGATGTTTTGATCATGGACTAGCAATCAAGGATAACGAATTGGATTACGACTTTAACTATGAGATGTTCCGGTCTGTATTGGTGGCCCAATACTATGTATGTATATGTATGTATTTTTATATTATATTTTATATTTTTAAAGTGAATATTGTATTTTTAAATATGTTGTAAACCGCAATGAGTCGCCGCACAGGCTGAGATATTAGCGGTATACAAGTGTACTAAATAAATAAATAAATCTTTAGTTTGTTTTTGGCTAATCTCAGAATACTTTCTTTTGTTTGTAAATCAAGAAGTCAAAATCCAGTAGCAATATAAGTATTACAGTATTTTAGTACATGCTTTTCCAGGTGAAGTAATGGCCTTTGAGGAGCAAAACATGCAGAACACTAGGCACCATTATGTGTAAATAACTCTGTTTTGACTTTTTTGTTTGTTTGTTTGTTTGTCTGTACAGTTGCTTTTTTTCCCCAGAACACTGTAATGATGTTTTTTCTTTAGGGAATGTGCAACTATCTATTTAAAAAGCCCTCCTGGTTTAACTCATATTGATGCAAGTGTCATGAGGCCAGAAAAATCAGAAGCTACAGCTAATCCCATAGATAACATGCCCCAGTTTCAAGACTGATACTGTGCAATGTCATTCACAGCATCACATATGGCCACTTACAGTTTACCCTCCATTGCATTCAAACTTTACCAGGCCAAAATCCAAATGTGGGCAGTGTAGTCACTCTGCTGTTGTTCAGGGGTTGGAATCATGTAGAACTCCAGATGTTGGAGCACAGCTCACAGCATTCCTCCTTATTAACTACATTGGCTAAGACTGATGGGAGCTGCAATCTATCAATAGCCCTAGAGCCACATAGAGTCATAGAGTTGGAAGACACCACAAGAGTCATCCAGCCAACCCCTTGCCATACATGAACACAGAATAAAAGTACCCCCAACAGATGGCTATTCAGCTTCTGGTTAAAAATCTCAAAAGAAGGGGACTCCAGCAAACTTTTAGGCACATAATTCCCACCTATGCTGTAGCAAAGATCGTATTGCCTTCTAAAACATCAACACCTAACTGCATAGCATCCTCCAATCAGCTAATCAAGTCCTGGAAGTGCAGCCCTGGGGGTGGTTTCACAATATAAAATTATGGTATTAAGATCCTGTTTCAATTGTCATGGCAACATCCCATAGAATCCCAACATATACAATTTTGGAATTTAGAAATCTCAGAGTGAAACCTCTAATGCCTCACCAAACTTCAAATCCCAGGATTTCATAAGATGCAGCTATGTCAGTTAAACTAGAGCCATCACACTCTAATTGTGTGGTGTAAAAGAACACCTGACTTGGTAATGGGGACAGGGCCATTCAGGTTTTTTAAAAGTGACTCAGAGAATCATGACTGGTGGAACTTAAGCACTGTTTCTACCAGAGTGGAATGATGTTAGCATTTCCCTTATTTCAAATAGGCTTTACAAGCACATAAGACTAGCAATTGAAACTGGCACCAATTCTGCTGGCAAAATGAACTCCTCCACTACACTAGAGGGCAGTAGGCTCACTTAAGGGGCACAGGGCAAGCCATGTAATACCCTGTCGGCTCCAGAAAATCTCTTCTTTACCTACCCCCCCCCCCCCCCCCCCGCCCATCCCAGTCAAGGTCCACAGAAACCAAGGTCAGTTGTGTTTATTTTGGAACCTGAGGCAGATAATCCTACAAGGGCTTCCTCCACCCCTCGCAATAAAGGAATAAAATAATAATAAAAGAAATAACCTGCTTACTCTTTCACAACACCACAAATCAAGATGCCTATTCTACTTTGTTTGATTCAGTATTGAATGTATAAAGTCATGCTTTGCCTCTCAATGAAATTACTGTAATGCACTCTCTGTGGGATTATCCTTGTGATGCAAGTGTTTGGAGCTACTGTGAGTGCAAAATGCAGTAGCCAGAATCATGTCAATATGTGGTCTTGTTTCCAGTTTGTTACTGTAGCTCAACTCAAAGAACTAGTTTTGATTGTTGTTGTTATTATCTGTAGTCATGTTAATTTTAATATATGGCAACCTATGAATGAAAGACCACCCAGGATCCCAATCATCACCTGCCCTGCTCAGGTCTTGCCAACTCAGGGCTGTGGCTTCTTTGTTTAAACCTATGATATGGGCTCCATCTTTTCTTACTGCTTTCACTTAACATTATCTTACTTTCCAGTGGAGCAGATAATCTCATGATAGGTCCACAATACAATAGCTTCATTTTAATTGTTTTTGCTTCTAATGAAAGTTCTGGTTTGATTTTCTCTTGTGTTTATAGCAGTCCATGTCACCTGTAAAAAATTTCCTCCAGCATGACGTTTAAATGAGGTTTCTTTCTGTCAGCATTCTTCATTGTCCAGCTTTCACACCCATGCAAAAAAATCAGAAATACTAGAGTGTGATTATTCTAACTTTGATATCTTTATGTTTGATTATCTTATCTAGTTCCTTCAACTATTTAACTTGGATTTTGGAAATATAGACCTAGAAAGCTTTATATGGCTCAGGGCCAGAAAAACTGAACGGGCCCCCCCCCTCCCCAAATATAACAACATATGTGATATTTGCTAGACTCTGTGGATTCTGGAACAGGTGAATAGTGACTACTTGAATCTTTTGAATGCAATTTTCCTGCTTCTTTGCAGGGAGTTGGACTGGATGGACCATGAGATCTCTTCCAATTCTATGATTCCTCCTAAGACTGAATGTGGAGCAGGGAGAAACACACAAAATTGGGCAATCAAGATAACTAACAAACTATGCAGTTGAGTTTTCTCAGAAGTATAACTTATCAAGCATGAATGAATATGACAATCGCCTTTGTCTGAGTGACAACTGAAGGGAAAGGAAATCTGCCTGTAAGTAAACAAAATTGCCAGTGTTGAAGGGCCCAATATTAAGAAGAGATCCTCTTGCATGCCCCATCACATTGAAAGTCACCATTGGTAGATACTCGCGGCAGACCTTTTCTTCATAGTGACACCCGGATTACGTAAATCCCTCCCAAGGGAGGCCAGGCACCTCTTTTGAGTACTCCATCATGCTCAAAACTCTGAATCGTTTCATGTGAACATTAGTCCTGAAAACCAAAGGTATAACCTCTGGCTTTTTTTTAATTGAGTGTACTTTAAAAAAGCTATTGGAATTTAAAAAAAACTATAGGAGGTCTATAGAGGCACATATCTCTGACCCACAATCTTCTCAAGCTTGTTTGGTAACACCGAGGGAGAGGGGCATCTCCCAGATTTTGGAACTCCCTCCTTAGAAAAGCTTGAATGGCACCACCAGCAAGTTAAAATATTTTATGCTATTAGGCTTTTAGAAAATGAGTGGGATAGGATTTTTCTGTTGTGTGATACTGTTGTCATGTTTTTTATGTAGCTTTTTAAATAAATTTCAGTGTTTTTGCCTCTATACATTAATTGTTTGAAATAGCTTTTATAGTTATACAGGCAGTCCCTGAGTGACAAACATCTGACTTACAAACAACTCATAGTTACAAACAAGGTTGAGATAACAGGAAGTAAGAGAAATCTACCCATAGGAAGGGAAATTCACTTCTGGAAGAGTTATCATAGAGAAAAGGTATCCCCACTGAAGCTTTTTTACCAATCCTTGTTTTCACAACAAGCCCATTTTTTTCAAAATCCAATTATCACAGGGACAGAAAGTAAGGTGAAATTTTCTGGAAAAGGGAGACAGAAGGCAAAACAAACACCCAGGCATGTAGCCGGGGGGGGGGGGGGCTTGAGGGGCTTCAGCCCCCCCCCCCCCCAAATTCTCATGGTGGTTCACGAAAAGGCCTTACTGATGCATTATTTAAACTGTTATGTTTATTCATATCATGATCTGATCACCATACTCAATATATCCCATATGCATGGGGGTATTGGGGTAATGATACAAAAGGTTTGCTAGGCTAGACCCTCTTTCACTCAGACTCAGCCCCCCCCAAAACTCAGACCCCCCAGACCCCCCCCCCAAATTCACCCCCCCCCCCCCCCGAAACGAAATCCTGGCTACGGGCCTGCAAACACCACAGGGGTGTACTCTTCCCTCTGCTATGAAAGTGTGTGTGTGTGTGTGTGTGAGTTACACTTAAAAATGTACCTGTTCTGACTTACATACAAATTCAACTTAAGAACAAACCTACAGAACATATCTTGTTTGTAACTTGGGGACTGTCTGTATTTTTGTTTGAAATTCTTGAATAGCTTTTAATCTGTACTGTTTTAAATATGTTGTTAGCTCTCATGAGAGTCACTACTGGAATATAAATGAACAAAATCATTTTTATAGTTGTTGTTGCTGCTGCTTTGTAAAAATTATTATTACTATCATTTTTATCATCCTTATTTATACCCATCTTTAAAAAAAACACTCAAAGCAGCTTACAAGTTAATGCAAGGGAAACAGAGCCAACATAAAGAAATACACAAAATAATGTTTTTATTTTGTAGAAGTTTATATAATTTTGGTTTAAATTACTGGGGAATCTTGAAAGCTAAGAGACAATAAATACCTTAAATAAATAGAAAAGTAACAGCAGCCAAGACTGGGTTGCTGTGAGTTTTCTGGGCTGTATGGCCATGTTGCAGAAGCCTTCTTTCCTGATGTTTTGCCCGTAATCGATGGCAGGCATCCTCAGAGGTTGTGAGGTTTGTTGGAAACTGGGCAAGTGAGATTTATATATCTGTGGAATGTCCAGGGTGGGAGAAACAACTCTTTTCTGCTTGAGGCAAGTGTGAATGTTGCAATTGGCCACCGTGGTTAGCATTGAATGGCCTTGCAACCATTGCAACCACAGCATTACTCCACACAATGAATTTATTTATTTTTTTAAGATATGGCATTGGGAAATAAAACAAATATGGTTCGAAATTCATCAAAAGCACAGATATAGGGAGAAGGGTTCTGCTTACTATCAAGAAAAAAATGGAAACAAGTTCCCTTTCTGTTGCACAAGTTGCCAGTGCAGAGCAGAGTGTTATCAGTCTCAATTTTCGACCTTTATTACAGGTATTACAAGTCTCCTGTAGGGCTATTTTACTTATTAATTTGACACAGGAACATCTTATATAATTCACTCTCCATACATGGATTCTTCATGGATTCAACTATCCATGTCTTGAAATCACCTTTTTTTAAAAAAAATCCAAAAGACAAACCTTGATTTGCCATTACATGAAGGACATCATTTTACTCTGTCATTGTATATAAACATCCATGCATTTTGATACACAGGAGATCGTGGAATCAAACCATGGGTCCACTGAATATATTACTGCAATTATTATCATTTTACTTTACTTCACAGCATTGATTCTTGAGGTAACCCTCATTTGAACCCATTCCAGCGGATCTTTCCATAAGAAACTGTTAGAACAAATGCAGAAATACAATAGGAGAAGCTATTCTGGCAAAAGATGTGAACTGCATGAGTTAAACAGGACCACAGAGTGGGAGGGAGGTGTTTTCTTTTCTTTTTTAAAGGAAAAGTTTGTTAAGGAGATGGTCTCCCTCTGTCTAGTGCTGACATCCTTCCCCTTAAACGTTGCTGCCCTTCTTCAAATCGTGATTATGATTTCTGAAACAGTAAGTGTTTGATAATATACAAATACTCACACATTTTACTGTGGGAGGGAGTTAATTATTTTATCCGTCGCAACTGATTTTCGCCTTCGTTTTTGAAGCATTTGCGTTTCAGTAACCTCCTTAACCCCGCATTTCACCTCCATAATTCCGTGTAGTTGGGAAAGCTCCCTCCACTTCAGGCTCGGCATTGAAGATTGTGTGGATTAATGGGCTGCATCGAGCTAATTGCGGGCGCTAATTGCCGCTTCCAGCCCGAGACTGAGAAAGCTGATGGCAAACGTTTTGGAAAGGAAAGGACTGGGGAAGGGGAAAGGGAGAGGAGGGGGAGGGGGAGAGAAAGGGGAAAGAAAGGAGGGGAGAGGGAAGGGGAGGAAAGGAAAGGAAGGGGAAATGGAAGGGGAGGGAAAGGAAAGGGAAAGAAAGGAAAAGGAAAGGAGCGGAGAGGGAAGGAAAAGGAAGGGGGAAAGGAAGGGGAAAGGGAAAGGAAGGGGAAAGGGAAAGGAAGGGAAAATGTAAGGGGAGGGAAAGGAAAGGGAAATGGAAGGGAAGGGGAAGCAGAGGGAAAGGGAAGGGAAAGGGAGGGAGAGGGAAAGGGAAAGGAAAGTTAAAATAAAGAAAAGTTAAAGGAAAGGGAGGGGAAAAGGAAAAGGGAAGACAAGGGAAAGGAAAGAAGGGAAAGGGAGGGAGAGGGAAAGGGAAGGGAAGGGAGGGAGACTGAGGGAGAAGGAGAGGAAAGGGAAGGAAGGGGGAGAGGGAGAGGGAAATGAAAAGAAAGTTAAAGGAAAAAGAACTGAAAGTTAAAAGAAAAGAAACAAATGTTAAAGGAAATTAAAGGAAAATCTGCTCCTGCATGCAGTAGTCGCCTCCGGGAGAGGGAATTCATCCAGGTCTGCAAGGAAATATACCGCGGCAAATATTACACAGCAGGTGCCCCTCCTTAATTCTACACACTGTAGAATTAATGCAGTTCGACAACACTTTGGCTACCAATGCGAGGGAATCTTGAGAGCTGTACTTTGGTGAGGCACCAGCACACTTTGGCAGAGAAGCCAAAGACCTCGCAAAACTACAACTGCCGCATATGATTCCATAGCGTTGAGCCATGCCAGTTGAAGTGGTGTCAAATTCTACAGTGTATATCAGGGGTCCTCAAACTAAGGCCCGGGGGCTGGATGCAGCCCTCCAAGGTCATTTACCCGGCCCTCGCTCAGGGTCAACCTAAGTCTGAAACTGCTTGAAAGCACACAACAACAACAACAACAACAATCCTATCTCATCAACCAAAAGCAGGCCCACACTTCCCATTGAAAGACTAATAAATTTATATTTGTTAAAATTGTTCTTCATTTTAATTATTGTATTGTTTTAAAGTGTCTTTTGCACTACAAATAACATATGTGCAGTGTGCATAGGAATTCATTCATATTTTTTTCAAATTATAATCCGGCCCTCCAACAGTTTGAGGGATTGTGACCTGGCCCTCTGTATAAAAGGTTTGAGGACCCCTGGTGTATATAGTCTACCTATGTTATGCACACACACATATCCATGTCCTAGTTCAGCTCTGGCCTTGCCCAGGAAACTCAAAGAAGGCCAAAGTGGTGGCTTCTTCCAGCTTTCTTCTTAGAGGGGACCAGAGGTTGAAAACGTTACTTTGGGGGGATTTTTCACTCACCAGCTCCCTCAGATAGTAGGAAGTGTGGTGTGTTGGATCCCAAGCAAGGATGTTGTTGTTCATTCCTTCATTCGTGACCTCATGGACCAGCCCACGTCAGAGCTCCCTGACGGCCGTCACCACCCCCAGCCCCTTCAATGTCAATCCAGTCACTTCAAGGGTCCCATCCACCCATCTTGCCCTTGGTCGGCCCCTCTTCCTTTTTCCTTCCATTTTCCCCAGCATAATTGTCTTCTCTAAGCTTTCCTTTCTTCTCATGATGTGGCCGAAGTACTTAATCTTGGCCTCTACCAGGCATGTAGCCAGGGGGGGGGGGGGGGGGGGGGCTCGGGGGGCTTCAGCCCCCCCCCCCCCCGAAATTTTCATGGTGGTTCGCGAAAAGGCCTTATTGGTGCATTATTTAAACTGTTATGTTTATTAATAACATGATCTGATCACCATACTCAATATATCCCATATGCATGGGGTATTGGGGTAATGATACAAAAGGTTTGCTAGGCTAGACCCTCTTTCACTCAGACTCAGCCCCCCCCCCAAAACTCAGCCCCCCCCCAAAACTCAGCCCCCCCCCCGAACCCCCCCCCCTGAAAAAAAATCAGCCCCCCCCCGAAATGAAATCCTGGCTACGGGCCTGGCCTCTACTCAGGCATGTAGCGTGGGGGGGGGGGACCTTGAGGGGCTTCAGCCCTCCCCCCCCCCCGAAATTCTCATGGTGGTTCGCGAAAAGGCCTTACTGGTGCATTATTTAAACTGTTATGTTTATTCATATCATGATCTGATCATCATACTCAATATATCCCATATGCATGGGGGTATTGGGGTAATGATACAAAAGGTTTGCTAGGGTAGACCCTCTTTCACTCAGACTCAGCCCCCCCCCCCAATCGAAATCCTGGCTACGGGCCTGCCTCTACTATTCTTCTACTATAAGCAATGATAGCCATGTTTAAATATTTGAGAGGATATCACAATGAAGAGGGAGCAAGCTTGTTTTCTGCAGGATCTCATCACACTAGAGAATGAATGAATCTACTTTAAATCCGGTTACTGCCTCCTGGGGAGGTCTGGGGTTTGTAGTTTAGGGAGTAGCCTTTAGCAGCCTCACTGAACAACAAACCCCAGAATTCTGCAGGAGACAGAAACCGGATTTAAAGTTGATCCATTCTCCAGTGTGATTAAGTACCTATAGGACACAGCTGAGCAATGGGTTCGAACTTCCGGATGATAAGAGCTGTTCAACAGCCTAGGAGTGGAATGGAGCCTCCTTCTCTGAGGGGCTGGATTGTCATCTGTTGGTGTGCTTTGGTTGTGTGTTCCTGCATGGCAGACGGCGGTTGGACTGGATGGCCCTTTTCGAACAGGATATGTGCATTATCTGGGGTTGCGATGGATGAAGCCCGGGTCTGGCCCTAACTACAGGGAACAACCCCCGTAACGGCCATTAAAAGGGTGATTACACGGGGCCGATTGCGTTACACAGCAATAGCAACTAGCTCGCCGCCCTGAAGGGTGGGAGTCTTGTAAAAATGACAGGTGTGTGTTTATAGCTGGCGCAAACATCCAGCCCATAATCCTCGGGGTTGTTGGTGAGCAGATGCCCCTCATAAACCAAATCTACCCACCACAGACCGCTCCAAAGCTGTAGGCAGAGCGCCTTCTGAATCTAGAACGCCTCCCCAAAGGCCTGAAGGCCTCGTTTTGCAGGATCTCCCGTTCCAGGGACCCTGAAAAGAAGACGAGGGCTACTTTTACACCAGGCATGGGCAAACTTGGGCTCTCCAGGTGTTTTGGACTTCAACTCCCACCATTCATAACAGCCTCAGGCCTCTCCCTTTTCCCCCCTCAGCCGCTTAAGCTTAGTAGAAATACATAACAAGATTAGTACACAGCAAACAAGATCAGCATGCTGGCTTTTTTATTTGATCACAAGTAGGACACTTCCCAAGTGGATGTAGCAGCGAATAATGCATGCAGATCTCTCGATCTCTCTCTTTCTCTCTCTCCCTCCCTCTCTCTCTCTCACCCTCCCTCTCTCTCTCTCTCTCTCACCCTCCCTCTCTCTCTCTCTCACCCTCCCTCCCTCCCTCTCTCTCTCTCTCTCTCTCTCTGGTGGTCCTTTTGCTGCACGCTGGCGTTTCTGCTGGTCCAAGCCTGCAAAAGCCATTAGGAGACTCTGGCAGAGGGGCACCGCCGAAGCAGACACCACTCACTTTTCTAAACAAACATTAGTCTTAAAAAGGTTGCACTATTGACCCCCTGCGGATCTGATTACTTGTAATGCGCTGAACCATATTGGGAAGAGGGAGAGGCCTCTCTCTCTCAGGCTGGGGGCTTCTCATAAACCGAGGAAATTGAAGCACCCACCCCCCAACACACACACACACACCGCCCACAGCGTGCACACCCTGCGTGGGTCCTTCCTTGGGGTTCTGTCCTCACTATAGCACAGGCCTGAGCAAACTTGGTGTTTTGGACTTCAACTCCCACCATTCTTAACAGCCTCAGGCCCCTTCCTTTTCCCCCTTCAGCCGCTGTTAGGAATGGTGGGAGTTGAAGTCCAAAACACCTGGAGGGCCCAAGTTTGCCCAGGCCTGATCTACACTGTAGAATGTGCGACTTGCTCAAGGCCGTCCAGTGATTTTGCCTAGTCGTGAAGGGATGGTGGAGGATACTGGGATTTGCAGTCTGCTCCTTAAAAAAATAAACTTTCCTTCCCAGTGGGTTAAACGCTTCTGCTGTTATGACTGAAGTCTGACAGGTCGGAGGTTCGAAACCGGGGACAGCGCGGATGAGCTCCCTCTGTCAGCTCCAGCTCCCCATGGGGGGACACGAGAGAACCTTCCCACAAGCGTGATAAAACATCAAAACATCCCCTGGCTAACGTCCTTGCAGACGGCCAATTCTCTCACACCAGAAACAACTTGCAGTTTCTGACAGGTCAAAAAAAACCCGATTTCAGTGCGAGCGTCACCTGCAACCCAAATTGTCACGTGATCGGCCTCTGCTTGTTGCTAAACCAGGCTTCCCTTCGCTGCACACTGATTGGTTCCTTCTTGGCGGGCACCAAGAGGAATGGTCCAATGGGTTGCTAGGCGACTTTAATGACTTGTCAAGAGAGCCAATCTGGTTGCACTTTCTCCTGGCTGGGCCCGCCCCTTTTCATTCTCAAAGGGAGGAGGGACAGCAAGGGAAATGGACTGTCCTTTCTCTCTAAGGCTGGATCTATTAATGCACTATATCCCAGGATCTGATCCCAGATTATCTGTCAGTGGAGTTTAAAGCAAATAAAGGAGTTTAAAGCCTCAATCAGTTTGGCCCCTTCTAGACTGCCATATAATCCAGATTATCAATGCAGATAATACATGTTATTTTCTCTGAACTGGATTATATGAGTCTACACTGCCATTTCATCAAGTTCAAATCAGATAATCTGGATTTTATAAGGCAATGTAGAAGAGGCTTCAATGTATCTCAAATGCTAGTCTTAGTTTGGACTTCTGCTCCCAGAATCCCTGATCAGTAGCCAAGGCAGCCGGAGCTCCTGGGAACTGGAGGTCTTTGTTGCTGTGGACCTTCAAATCCTTCCCAGTTTATGGTGACTCTAAGGGCCCTTCCACACAGCCCTATATCCCAAAATATCAAGGCAGGAAATCCCACATTATCTGAGTGTGGACTCAGATAGCCCAGTTCAGAGCACATATTGTGGGATTTTCTGCCTTGATATTCTGGGTTATAGGGTTGTGTGGAAGGGCCCTAAAGAGACCCTATGGGTGGCTTTTCTTGGCAAGATTTGAAATTGCATTTTATGGCAGAGTAGAAGGTCAAAGAAAGTCTGCTGAAGTTTCTTCCTCCACACAACCACAAGAAGAGAGGAATCCTGTCTTTTATTTCACCTTTCAACTCTTCAGAGGCCTGAATTTTTCCTTGTCTTTTCACATTCAGAACTTCTGAAAGTATTGTCGAAGGCTTTCATGGCTGGAATCACTAGGTTCTTGTGGGTTTTTTCGGGCTATAGAACCATGTTCTAGAGGCATTTCTCCTGACGTTTCGCCTGCATCTATGGCAAGCATCCTCAGAGGTAGTGAGGTCTGTTGGAATTAGGACAATGGGTTTATATATCTGTGGAATGGCTGGGGTGGGGCAAGGAGCTCTTCCCTGCTGCAGTTAGGTGTGAATGTTTCATCTGATCACCTTCATTAGCATTTGAAGGCCTGCCTGAGCCTGGGAAAATCTCTTGCTGGGAGGTGTTAATCTGTGCCTGGTTGTTTCCTCTCTGTTGTTTTGCTGTTGTAATTTTAGAGTTTTTTAATACTGGTAGCCAGATTTTGTTCATTTTCATGGTCTCTTCCTTTCTGTTGAAATTGTCCACATGCTTGTGGATTTCAATGGCTTCTCTGTGTAACCAGGCACAGATTAACACCTCCCAGCAAGAGATTTTCCCAGGCTCAGGCAGGCCTTTTGATTCGGGGGCGGGGGTGCTTAGTTTGATGGGGGGGGCTGAGTTTGATTGGGGAGGGCTGAGGATCTACCCTAGCAAACCTTTTGTATCATTATCCCAGTACTCCCATGCACATGGATATATTGAGCATGGTGATCAGATCATGATATGAATAAACATAACAGTTTAAATAATGTACCAGTAAGGCCTTCTCGCGGACCACCCTGAGAATTTCGGGGTGGGGGGAGCTGAAGCCCCTCAAACCCCCCTCTCCCCCCCCCCCCCCCACATGCCTGGCTGGCCCTGATTGAGTCAAAGCAGAATTGGAAGGAAAAGTAGAGAAAGTGGAATTGGCGAGGTTCTTTTCCTAGTTTCCTGATAAGAGATTTGTCTCCCGAATTAGGAATAAGTGTGTGTGCGTTGTTGTTGCTGTTGTTTTTCAGGTTACAGACACTTTCGGTGCAAGTGATAAACTGGAAACCCTGAAGACAATCCAGATTCTTATGAAGTTATTGAAACATATATACAATCTCTTCGGCAGTCAAAATCACGAGTGAAACCTCCCACGTACAAAGACATTGAGAAGAAACTTTCAGAAGGACATCTGCTTCTTGAAGATCAGAGGGGAAACATGTTCAGGTCGCCTTCCTCGAATGTTTTTAACAGAGCAATCTTGTTTCACAGCATTTGTGCAATCTTTGCCCAGAAGTGAGTCCCGTGGAGTCCATTTACACACATATATAAGACACAAGAAGAGAAGAAAGGGCTACTGGTTTCAGTGGAAGTGATTTAAGGTATAGTGTGCATAACATGTGCCTTCCAATGGCCTAAAGGCAGTGGGGTCTCTCTGATCTTGGAAGCTAAGCAGGGCCGGCTTTGATTAGTACCTGGATGGGAAACCAACAGATAATATATATTTCAGAGGAAGGAACTGGAAAAAATCTTCTGGGCCCCCTTCTACACTGCCATATAATCCAGATTATCAAATCAGATCATCCACATTATCTGCTTTGAATTGGATTATATGAGTCTACACTGCCATATAATCCAGTTCAAAGAAGATAATCTGGATTTTATTTGGCAATGTAGAAAGGGCCCAAGTGTCACATATTTCCCGGGGAGTAAGTATCCTTGCAGTCCATGCACTTTATTTCTAAACAATCTCTTGTCACACCTACTTTTTGCATCCCAGATCTCTTCCTGGGAAGCCCTGGGGAGCAGTTTCCTTCTCCAAAAGCCTGCCATTTCTAAAAAGTGAAACCAAACCAGAAAGGACCCTGCCGCTGTTCTGGTCCTTCATTCCGGTGTCTCGCTCAACCAGACTCAACTCCACACCTTTCCCCACCTAAAAAAAGAGAACGACATGCATTTTCATTGAAAGCGACCTTGAAAGACAGGAAAATGTAATTCATTCAGATTAAAGGAATCCCAATGTTGTCTCCAAGTGATTGAGATCTTGTAATATTTTTCTTAAACAAAAATCTTTTGACTTCGCTCTTGACAGTTCTCCCTTTTTGGTCAATATCCCCTTCCCTCTCCCGCAAAAAAAGGTTAGGGATGAAGTTAGGAAGGCTCTTGAAGGCAGTATAAGAAAAACAGAGCCTGCACGATGGAGTGGCTTCTTAAGGATTGGATTGGAATTCTGTTCAGCCATGGTCGGTCACACTCTCTCAGCCTCCGAGAAAGACAAAAGCAAACTTATTCTGAACACATCTTGCCAAGGAACCCCCTCTCCATAGATTCGCCTAACGGTAGCCATTGATCAGAAATGACATGAAAGCTTACATGCATTAGGCTCCTTGTCCAAGTATGATGGCCTTCCAAATGTAGACTCTTGGCATAGTGTAGGTGACTGTGGAGCCCTATTCTTGATCTGCATGTTCTTCCACAGTGTTTCCAGATGGAAGGTGGTCTAGCTCAGGGTTCGTTTACACCTTCCTCCATTCCTTCCTCTTCCAATTCCACAGCACTGTTGGTCACAGCTGACCTCCAGTTAGTGTGCTCAAGGACCAGGGCTTCCCAATTCCCCGTGTCTGTGCCACAGTTTTTAAGGTTAGCTTTAACCCCATCTTTAAATCTCTTTTTCTGTCCACCAACATTCTGTTTTTTCTTCTTGCTATAGGTTAAAGGTAAAGGACATTAAGTCCAGTCCTGACCAACTCTGGGGTGTGGTTCTCATCTCCATTTCTAAGCCGAAGAGCCGGCATTGTCCGTAGACACCTCCATGGTCATGTGGCCACCATGACTGCATGGAACGCCATTACCTTTCCGCTGGAGCGGTACCTATTGATCTACTCACATTTGCATGTTTTTGAAGTGCTAGGTTGGCAGAAGCTGGGGCTGACAGCGGAAGCTCACGCCGGATTCGAACCTGTGACCTTTTGGTCAACAAGCACAGCAGCTCAGTGGTTTAACCCACTGTGCCACCGGGGGCTCCCTTGCTATAGATGTGGGCAAAAATGTCAGGAGAAAATGCCCGGAAAACTCACAGCAACCCATTAACAAACAGTTTGTAATAAAGAGACCTATATATGCCATAATACTAGCAGGTTAACAAAGGAGAATGACATAAAAGGTATTGAATCTGACTATAGAATGAATGGAAGGCCGGGCGTTAATTTGTGGCTGTCTCCTTCGACTAAATTGATTTTAGAATATTTACCCTGCCTTAGAAAGGTCGCAGTCCTCAGCCCCATTTAATTCAGAGTGCTCCTCTGCATATCAATGCTATATATATATATATGTATGTATATAATTTTTTGCAAGGTGGCTCATGTATACAGCCAGTGTTGGGAGTTAATACACGTAACAACATCCCATGATATTAAACTGCCCTTCAAAGTGCCTTGTCACAGCTGGGAAAGAAAAAGAAACCGTAAAGATCTTCATCAGGAGATAATGCTTCTGGAACTTGGCCATACAGCCCTGAAGACTCACAGCAACTTCGGGGGGCCCTTCCACACAGCCCTCTATCCCAGAATATCAAGGCAGAAAATCCCACAATGTCTGCTTTGAACTGGGTTATCTGAGTCCACGCTCACATAATATGGGATTTTCAGCCTTGATATTCTGGGATATAGGGCTATGTGGAAGGGCCCCCAGTGATGCCTGCTCTGAAAGCCTTCGACAAGACATCTTCATTTACTGATCTTGTTGCTAGTGATTTCTTTGTTGGCAGGAGCAAAGTAGCCTGAAGAGAGAATCTGAACAATAGAGATGGAGGAAGGGTCTTTTTCTCCTTTGGGCTGTGTTAGACTTTAGCAAAAGTGTGGGAACACCCTGTAAGAAAATCCTCTGATCTTGGTCCCCATCTCTGGAAATCTCGCTGTTATGCTTTGGCGGGGGGTTGAGGAAAGGAAAAGTCTGCGTATGCTCAGAAGTATGCTGTATTTCATTACCTAGGAACTGAACTGGGGCGGGGGGGGGGGGGAGTCCTAATCGATTCTCATATATATTCTGTTTGTGCCTCCTTTGTCTCAGAGGAAGGAAGTGGCAAAACCATCTCTTAAGTATTCCTTGCCTGAGAATGCGCTATGATTGCCAGAAGTCCACGGGTGACTTGAAGGCGCCTTCACACATATTGTCCCTGTGTGTGTGTGTGTGTCGGGACCCTTCCAGATAGGCTCTATATCCCAGGATTTGATTCCAGGTTTTCTGCTTTAAACTGGATTTTATGAGTCTGCACTACCAGATAATCTGGAATAAACAAAAAACCTGGAATCAGATCCTGGGATATAGGGCCTGTCTGGAAGGGCCGTCAGTTGATTTTTAGTGGCATTTAATTGGAAGTAAATTATATTGAATTGTAATGTTTTCCCCTTTTTATGAATTCTTGGCTGATGTTCAAGTAGGGTTGCCAACTGAGGTAAGAAACAGGTCTCCTGTGATATTACTAAGTATGTAGAAGACAGAAGATAAGCAGGTGTTTCTTGCACAACAATAAGCAATTGCTGAATTTATTTATTTATATCTTTATTTGCTTGCTTGTTGGTTTGCTATGAATTTTCCAGGTTGTATGGTCATGTTCCAGAAGCATTCTCTCCTGACGTTTTGCCCACATCTATGGCAGGCATCCTCAGAGGAAACGTTTTCAGCCATGAAAGCCTTAACAACTTATTTGTTTACTTTATTTGTACCCCTCCTTCTCTCAAGATAAGGACTCAAGGTGGCTATTCCTTGCGCACAGCTATTAAAGGTATACTTGGTCACTTTATTTCCAAGGATGGTGTTCACTATGTAAATGTCAGCCCTCTAAAACACTGAGTTTCCTTCCTCTTAAACAAAATCTGTGACTTAGGTGGAGCAGGCAAACAATGCCACTGAAACCAACACTGAAAAGGCACAGCTTCAGACATTTCACGCTGACTTCAGTTATATTCAGTTTGATTTTTTTTTGTTCCTTCTCTTCAAAGTAGACTTGATCAGGGCTATTTTGGATGAAATATCTGGAACCTAAATGTTCTTATACTTTCTGGTTGTGTAGCTCTGTCAGATGTGTAGGTACGATCTTTACTGTCTGATATGTATTAAATCGAGACTTGAACACGATATATTTTATTCCCTTTTACCATTGCAGCCTGTTTGAGTCAAGGAAGATGCCTGCTCCTTGATTTCTGAATCTGGGGACCTTTGCTACTTACTTTGAAATATCCACGTTTGAATCATTGGGACTGAAGAAATCCAAAACTAGCATTTGCTATTTTAAGAGGATATTAACTGGTTCTTTCCTCCGTCAAGCCATCCTGTGTTCTTTGGGGAATGGAGAAGGAATCTGCAAAGCAAGTCAAGTAGCTGGGTATTACCCTTTAAAATTTAAGAACCTGAAAAGAAAAACATTATACTGTTCAAGTCAGAGAGAACAATTGGCACAAGAAATCAAGTCACTGGGCCCTTATTGGAAAATTTATTTGTTTGCCCCCCACCCCCACCCCGCTTGTTTGCCAAGTATGTTTTCACCTTTCCAACCAACAGTGTTAACAATAGCACAAAAACCAAAAATAAAATGAAAGCTAGCTGAGGATCTGATGGTCCCTTGTCCTATAATCATGTCCCTGGACTGGTGGTTCTGCTTAGGGTTTATGCCCAAACATCAAAGAAGCTATCCTAAAAGCTAAATAATAAACATGGAATTAATGTGCTGCCTCATTATTCTGGGTTAGATGGCTGTGTGGAAGGGCCTGGCAGGGAATTGCAAAGCTTTGCAAAGTCCAGGGTCACATTGTTGCTATGTGGTAGATTGTGTTGGGAGTCAGAACTGTTAGGCTCAAAAAATAACCATCACTTGGAGTGATTCCACCATAAATATAGCAGAGTTCTAGAAACAGACTTCATAACCAGCAGAAACCTATGTGTGGTGAGTCAGGATTAGCATCCACTCAACAGAATGGTACAGGATTGCAGAGACAGAACTTTAGATTCAAAATATGTATTGAAGTAAAAAGAAATACATTCTAGATAGAAAAGGTCTTGGAGCTAACTAACTTACTAAGCTCATCTTCTAAGGAAGGTAAAAGGATAAAATATCAAAAGTATCCATGCAGCTACATTTTACCTGGAGAAAGGCAAAATGTGTCCTCGCTGGAAGGGAGACAAAGGCAGAGAGATGGCAATGGAGAATGACCACATGGCCAAAACCAAGAGCAATGAAAATACCTTTGAAGAGGAAGTTACCTCATCCCTCACAGAGATTCCATTGCTAAGTCTTCAAGAGGGTGGGGAGGGGGAGATAGTGGCAAGCAAGAAAAGTAAAGACAAAGTCCCTTCTGGGAAAAGCATCCATAAGAATGTGGGTAAATCCTATACTCTCATCCTATATCTAAGTCTACTCATTGTGGACTGGAGACTTGTGCAGTCCATGGATGAAACCCAACAGATTGGGATGTCTTCTCTTTTATTATAGGCTTCTCATCAGAGGCATCTTCTGTATCTCTAGAATTTGAACCACCTCAATTGTCCTTGATGAACTACAACTTTCTCATGCTCACAGCATGTAGAACTTATTGCTCAACAAGGCTGGAGGAATAGCTTCATACTACCTGCATCTTTCTGTCACTCATTCTGTGGCCATTCTTAGCAATTTTTCAGACAGTTCTTTAAAAGATATTTTCCCAAATTATCCAAATCAAGAAATATATATTTTGTATACTTCTACTGTGGCAGATGGCATGGTGCCTCACACATGCCACAAAACTAGTAAGCATCCTGAGCAGTTACTAGGTTTAGTCACATGACTACTATAGCTGTATGGTAATTTTCAAAGTTAAATTAAAAATAGCAAGTGAAGAAGAATGAAAAAACTGCAGCTTGGGAGACTGTGGTATTGGTGGTGGTGTTGCTTCAAGACTATTCCTACTTACTGTTAAGTTAGAGGTCAAGGGAGAGAAAATGCATTAGAAGTCATTATGTGTGTGTGTTAAACATAATGAAAAATATAGTTCAGCAACCTTATGAAAATCATCTTTTGAGAGTCAAACATACCACATAACAGAGACTTCATCGTGATCCTAGAACTGTAACAAGAGTACAGTAAAAACAGACAAGGAAACAACAGCTCACTCAGGGCTTTTTTCATAAACATTGGTGGAGAAAAACCTGGGGGGATCAAGGCCAGGCAGACTGCTATGCTTTGCAGTCCTGCCCAATGTCTATATCTTAACAGCACTGCAAAGCTAGAGTCACATGTAACCATAAAGGGATTGGCATCAGGGTATTTCCATACTGCTTACCCAAATCCTTGGTATTTTGTTCATAAACAAGCAGTCTTGCGGTGTAAGATGACACTGACTCTCATCATGTTTCTTTGACATAATGGGACTGCTCCTCAGCGACAATGAAGTAAATATTTTACATAGCTGTGTATCAAATGGAATAGATGCTCATTTGAGGCTTGAGTTATTGTTTATATCATTGGTATACACTCCATTTGGTAAAGAACCGATTTAAATTAGTGATTTTTGTTCCTTTGGCATAAGATAGCATAAAAGATGTTCTTGAGAGGCTAGCCAACTATCATCCAACTTTTTAAAAAAAGCCTACAGTAAACTCTTTCTTTATTTTTGAGCAAGTCACATTTTTTCATCCTCTAAGGAAGACAAAGGCAAAACTCCTCTGGACAAATCTAGCCAAGAAAGCTCCATTGGGTCGACATAACTCATAAATGGCTTGAAAACACAAAACAACAACCCAGGTAGTATGATAAGACAGAGTGACCTCAGGTTTTCAAGCAAGTTCCAATTTTCTATGAAACAGTTGCCACAAGAAAAAGCTATAAAATGAAGTAACCTCAGATTCTTTCAGGAGGCTGGTAATTGAGAAGGCCAACAAGAAGCCTCAATAAGAAAAGTTTTGAGCCTGTGTCCCAGGAAAGGGAAAGGAAGGCTGCTAGAGGGAAGCAGGAGTTTCAAGAGGGACCTCAAGAGAATTGCACCACAGTCTCTATTCCTGCTTCTCTTTGTGAGGGCCCCTCCACACAGCCCTATATCCCAGAATATCAAGGCAGAAAATCCCACTTTATCTGAGTGTGGACTCAGATAACCCAGTTCAAATCAGATATTGAGGGATTTTCTACCTTGATATTCTGGGATATAGGGCTGTGTGGAAGGGCCCTGAGCGTGAAAAAAACGAAGCATCTCTTTATTCTACTCTCATGGAATGAAGGAAGGAGGAACTGAGTCCTAAAATTCATGCACACTAGAATTCTTGCATGTGGACCTCAAACTGGCCATTGGGTTGGAGGTGAGACATGCCTTAGACATGACTCTGTTTATCCTAGGCCAGGTTCCATGGAGAAGCCAACTCAAGGGTGTTCTTCTTACTTTTGCAATATATTAGGTGAACACATAAAGGTTACTTAATGGAGTTATGCCATTGGTGCAGATTGCCCAGGATTGCTTAAGGGCCCTTCCAGACAGGCCCTATATCCCAGGATCTGATCCCAGGTTTTCTACTTTAACCTGGATTATATGAGTCCCCACCGATAGATAATCTGGAATAAACAGAAAACCTGGGATCAGATCCTGAGATATAGGGCCTGTCTGGAAGGGCCCTAAGAGAGGACTGGTAATAGTTTTCCAAGATCATTCTGGTACAGGAGTGCTTAGAGGTGTCAAGGATTAAACTGCAGTGTACCATTTGCTCTGCACTGACTAATAGTCTCTTCCAAGGGAACCCAAGGGAAGAGTTAGATGGGAAGGAAAGTCAGATTAACCACAGATTGGGTGGTACATTTTGACAAAGGTCACCTGAAGATAGGTCTAAATCAGGCATGGGCAAACTTCAGCCTTCCTGGCCTCCCTGGTGTTTTGGACTTCAACTCCTTCAATTCCTAACAGCCTACCAGCTGTTAGGAATTGTGAGAGTTGAAGTCCAAAGCACTAGGAGGGCCAAAGTTGCCCATGACTGGTCTAAATGTGCTCTCCGCTGTTGTTGGGATGTGCCTTCAAGTCATCTCACCTATGGCGACTTTCTATCATGGAGTACTCTTGACATACATTGTCCAGAGTCGGGGTGCCCCTGCTTTCCTCTGAGACTGTCACTTGCGTTGGGTTTCATCCCTGGACTGCACAAGTTTCTTATGTCATCGAGCTAGACTAGAGATAGGATTGGGCTGAGGGATTCCTCCCCCCACATGCCTATGCATGTTTTTTTCCCCAAAAGGGCTTTACTCTTCCTCCTGCCATTGTCACCTCCCCTTTTGATGATGTAGTAATGGAATTCGGTGAGGGAACTTTCTCTTTGAGTTGTATTGCCCTTGGGTCTCCACCATAGTCCCTTCTGCCTTTCCTTTCTTCCAGTAAGGACGAATTTTGCTTCTCTCAAGGCAAAATCTTTTTACCTTTTACCTTCTTTAGAAGATGAGATTTAGTAAGCTAGTTAATTCCAAGACCTTTTCTATCAAGAATTTATTTCTCTTACTCCAATAAATACTTTTTAACCTACAGTTCTGACTCTGCAATCCTGTGCCATCCTATGGAGTAAAAGCTTATCCTAGCTGTTGGTTATGAAGTTTACTTCTAGTACTCTACTATATTTATGGTGGAATCGCCCCAACTGAAGGTTAATTTTTGAGCCTAACATCTCAGATTCCCCAACAACTTGCCCAATGTGTTTCCATGGCTGAGCACAGATTTGAACCAAACGTGGACGTTAACCCCATCAAAAACGAGAGAAGATCATTACTTCCTGAGTAAACATTTTCAGACCTATGCTGAATGGCTTCTCCGTTGACATATTCCCACTCCCTTCCTTCCCGTTTGGTTTACCAGGATTTATTGTGCGACAGTTCATATTTTGATAATTGTATGAGAATACAGAGAAGTCCCCTTCCACCAAGAGTCGGGTGATGGAAGCCTCCAGCTTTAATTGCATAGACTAGCATTTGGGGGGGGGGGGTCTCCCCTTGAGTCCCAAGCCTTTCTCATCCAGCATTGCCGGGCCTGAAAACTTCCTAAATTACTGTATCAGTAGCCTAGAACTTTCTAAGTCCCTGGTTATTTTCTCAAAGGGGGGGGGGGGGGGGGATCAAAACTTTTGCAACGGGAAAAAAGTTCCAGGGGAACGTTAATAAAAACGAGTTCTCATCTCAGGAGTCTGGAAAACAAAGGGAGGCACTGATCAGCGCCAAATATGCATTATTTGTTTTCCCCGAAGACATTGAAGATTCAACCAAGTAGAAACCCTAAAATGTGAATGTCAAAGACCTAAAAACAGGGAGAGATTTAATTTAAGATGAATTTGGACTTTTCTGCCCTCTCTTTCGGGTCTCTTAATACCGACGTTTCTTCACATGTTGTTTTTTCCAAGCTTGGGATTTCCAGCCTAGTTCGCCATTCTGCCTAGAGCTTGTCCCTGCAATTGAGAACAAATAGTGCCCAAGTGTGCCAAACTACGGGGGTGGGGGAGCTAAAATGAGGGCATTGCCTCTATCCACACAATTTTCTTTGGATCCCCATATTTCAGTAGGACATTCAAACTCGTTCACAATACGAACTATATGCTGTGTTGTCTTTCCTTACTTAGATCACTTTGCCTGCCCCTTTTCTTTTGATGCCTTGCTTGTGTGCCTACATCAGGCCTGGGCAAACTTGGGCCCTCCAGGTGTTTTGGACTTCAACTCCCACCATTTCTAACAGCCTCAACCCCCAACCTTCTCCCCCACAACCGCTTAAGTCTGGTCTAAATTTACCCTTTACGAACCACTGCGGAAACTAAGATCTTCTGGGGAGGCCCTACTCTAGGTCCCGCCACCATCACAGGCTCGTTTGGCGGGAAGAGAGACAGGACCTTCTCAGTGATTGCCCCCCTCGGTTATGGAACTCCCTCCCTGGCAATATTAGATAAGCCCCCTCCCTTCTGTCCTTCAGAAGGATGGTGAAGACCTGGCTGTGGGACCAAGCCTTTGGGGCAGTGCAATGAGGCAAAATGGTGTCCTAAAATGGTTTTTAAGCAACTTTTAATGTGGATATAAATGATTTTAATGTTTGGATATATTTATGGTTTTATGTCCTGGCATTGAATGTTTGCTTTATATATGTTATGCTCCGTCCTGAGTCCTCTGCGGGGTGAGAAGGGCGGAATATAAATGTTTTAAATAAATAAATAAATGCTCAAAAGGGGTTTTCCGTCTCTGCAATGCTCGTAATCTGGAGACGGAAAGGTAATTTCATTGGAGGACAGATTTTTATTGGGAAGGGCAACGTCTTCATTGGAGTCTGGGAAGATTGTAGCTGCACCCTTGCCAGAGCTCAGATGTAAAGAAAGGTGGTGGTGGAGTGGGGATCGAGAAAGAATCTCACTACAAAAGGTGTTTTGTTTTGTTTTGTTTTGACCCCTCATAAAGAGTGTAAAAGCATGGTATCCTTGTCGCTTGTTTCGGTGTGCCTTCAACTCGTTTTCGCTCGATGGCACCCTATTTGGCAAGACTTGCCTTCCTCTGAGGCTGAGAGAGTGTAACTTGCAGGAGGTGGGTTTCCATACTTGAATGTTTGCCATATATGTTGGAAGTCGTGCTGAGTCCCTTGGGGAGATAGGGTGGTCTACAAATAAAGTGTTGTTGTTGTTGTTGTTTCCAGGGCCGAACTGGGAGTTGAATCCTGGTCCAATACTCAAGGCACTATGCCCTGACTCACCGAACTACAAATCCCAGCATTCCATAGACTGCAATCAATGTGATTAAAGTGGCATACGGTGTGAATGGGAGTTGAATCCTGGTCCAATACTCAAGGCACTATGCCCTGACTCACCGAACTACAAATCCCAGCATTCCATAGACTGCAATCAATGTGATTAAAGTGGTATACGGTGTGAAAGCAGTCTGGGAATTGGCTGGAAGACTCATAATAAAACAATACCATAAGGTGGGTTGTGGACTTGTAGGATTTTGTGTGTAAGAGTCCCAGATAGCATCTCATTGGATTTTCCTTGCACTTACCACGGGATTTATTGCGACGCGTGAATCTTCCATATCAGCCTATTGGGAAATTTCCCACCTTGTATACCAGAAATCAAATGCCCAGGGCTTTGCACGATGACTCGCCTGAGGGATTTCAACAGGGGAGGCGGGGCCTGTTGCTTCCCCTCTCTTTGGTCCATCTTCTTCTGGAAAGAGGTTTTCCTTCCACCCGGATGGTTCCCTCTGCCTTGGGTCCCCCATCATATGATGCCGCCAAGGGAGGGAGGGAGAGGGGAGGGTCACGCGACGGAGATTTCCTTCCCTCTTCGCAGAGGGGAGGGCTGCTCCTTAAGCCCTCCGATGGCCTGATCTGAGAGCGAAATCCCTTGAAGTCTGCAAAGAGGTCGCCCGAAAAGTCAGTGGTGGTTAAAGGATCAAGATGATATCACCCACAAGTCTATGGCCTATGCCAGAGCAATTAACTGGGGCACAGCTCGCTTGGAGGAAACCTTTGCAATGACCCTTCAACGCTACACCTTGAAGGCAGGATGATTCCACTTCAATTGCCACAGCAACATCTCCCTACAGAATTCTTGGCTTTGTAGTTTGGTGCTAGAGCATTCTGACTGGGAATGCTACACATGGCTTCCTAAACTGCAAATTCTGACTATCCTAAAGGCACCAGATCCCATCTGATCTTGGAGGTTAAGCGGGGCCAGCTTTAGTAAGTACTTAGATGGGAGACTACCAATAACTACCAGGTGTTGTAGACAGAGGAAGGAATGGACAAACCCACTTCTGATTATTCCTTTCCTAAGAAAACCATGTGAAATTCATGGGGTCATCATAAGACCATAAGTGGACAGGCAACACACAGAGCCCATGATTCCATGGGATATTGCCATGGCCTTTAACATAGAATCATGACACTATGACTGTATATAGGAATCCTTCTGCTCTTACATATTCACCTCAAATCATGTGTATTCCCTACACAATGCAAATATTTCTTTGCTTAATATCACTGGGTCTTTTAAAAAGATAAGTGTGAGGAAACCTGTTGGTTAGTCCCAAGTGGAATAGATCCAACTGACTCAGTTGTTGAATGGGAAGACATCACATAGGCAAATCCAATTGATTAATGGTATCGTCTAATCCAGTGGTTCTCAAGAGGTGGGTCCCCAGATGTTTTGGCCTTCAGCTTCCAGAAATCCTAACAGCTGGTAAACTGGCTGGGAATTCTGGGAGTTGTAGGCCAAAACACCTGGGGACTCATACGTTGAGAACCACTGCTCTAGTCAAAGCTAACATCAGGATTTGGGTCACAAAGGGTTCATGTGCACCTATCAACCAACTTATGGTGACCTCATGAATTTCATAGAATATTCTTACACTATAAATTTTCAAAGCTGGTTTTACTACGTTCTCCCTCTGACATATAGGTTAGAGCGCCTGGTATGTGTTAGTGATGTCCCACCCAAGTACTAACCTGATTAGTATCCAAGATCAGAGGAAATCGTGTGCTTTTATGATATTTAGGACTTTAAGAGTACTTCTAATGGAGACGATTGACCAAGCAGAGCTGCCTAGAATTCATCCAAAGTCTCACTGGAAGGTTGTGATCCAGCTGATGGCATAGTGAAATGGTCTAAAATCCAATCAATGCATCAACTTTTCAGAAGAATAAGCTGGCTATCAAATGTAAGGTCAATCACAGAACAGTGCTCCAAAAATGGCCAAATCTGGGACCAAGATGAGATGTGGATTTGAAACCCACATCAGTTCAATGATGGAAGAAGTTGCTTCTGTTTCAGTCAGTTAACCAGGAATAACCATGGCCTCTCTGAATAAAGTCATTGCAAAAATGGAAGACATCAGTGTGGTGGAGTGGCTTTAGTGTGGGATTAGCTTTCTGGAAAACCAAGGCTTGGCTCTGTGTTAAGCCATGGAAACTCAGGGCCCTTCCACACAGCCCTATATCCCAGAATATCAAGGCAGAAAATCCCACAATAACTGCTTTGAACTGGGTTATCTGAGTCCACACTCAGATAATGTGGTATTTTTGCCTTGATATTCTGTGTGGAAGAATAGGGCTGTGTGGAAGGGCTCTCACACTCTTTCAGCCTTGGAGGGAGCCAAAGGCAAGCCTCTTCTGAAGAAGTGTCCCCCTAAATATTCTAGAATAGGATCACCATAAAGCAGAGTCACACTACACAGCTATAGTACTTTAATTCCACTTTACCTACCATAGTTCCATCCAATGGAATCTTGGGATTTGCAGTCGATGGTAATTTGGGTAACTGGCTGTAGAATTAGCTATAGTTTGTAAGCAAGACTGAACGCCCTATTAGACATCCTTTAGGTGAAAGGCATTTTTCTCTTCCTTTCCCCCTTTTTGGGGGTATGGGACTCAGACATGAGGAGGAAAACGATCTTTGGAGTTGACCTGAACTAGGCTTCCCCAATAGGCTCTGGTTGTATTGGGTGGATGAGGTGTAAAATCACAATTTTACCTTACGATTGTGGAAAGTTTCCCTTCAGTAAGTCAACACTGACATGCAATGCAGTTTGAACTGCATTATATGTTCAGGGTAGACCCATATAATATAATTTAAACTGCATTGAATTGCATTAAACTGAGCTGGATCTACACTGCCTTATAATACAGATCAACTGCATTGACCTGGATTATATGGCAGTGTAGGTTCATATGATCCACTTTATTGCAGTTAATCTGCGTTCTGAACCTCTGTTTTGTCCTGTCCTGCTTTGCCCTCGAAAAGGATGAAACAGTTAACAAAAGTGTGTGCCCGCCCATTAACGCCGCCTTCTTTCTTAAGGTTGGGTGAGCAAGGACAGCCTCATTAGACCATTGAGATGTTTTAAAGGATCTCTAAGGAATTTGACAGGCGATTAACTGGGGAATAAAAAAGTCGTGTATTGCAAGATACATCAGTTCCCACCTGGTACAGTTAGTGCTGAATCTTGGTCTTCCAGTCTTCCCATTACGAAGCTCCAATTGAAATACACTTGTATCAATATCAGGACAGAAAGTGGTAATTGTTGGCTTGGGGACTGGGTTTGTTTGTGTATTGTTGTAGCTTTTCAACATGACGTTATTTTGACCTGAATTTGCTAGCTGGCACATTTCTTTTAAAAATGGATGAAGAAAATCGACGCAGAACAGACCTGTATCAATCAATACCTATTAAACAGCTGAGTGGATCCTCCGTATTTAGGAGAAATGGACTTTTCAATACTGGGATATAAAAATAGAAGAAAGGGTGTTATCGATTTCAAACTCTACTGATGGCTGGTACTCTGTGTTTTTTGATGGAGGGGGGGTTGATTAGTATCCTTTACTTTTGTTTCTCTAAAGTACAAAACAGAATACTTTGGGGCAGGCATGGGGGGGGGCTGAGGGGCTTCATCCTCCCCCCCCCCCCAAATTCTCAGGGTGGTCCGTGAGAATGACTTACTGGTACATTATTTAAACTGTTATGTTTATTCATATCATGATCTGATCACCATGCTCAATATATCCCATATGCATGGCGGTATTGGGATAATGATACAAAAGGTTTGCTAGGGTAGATCCTCAGCACACATCCCACCTCCCAAATCAAAATCCTGGCTACGGCCCTGCTTTGCGGGCTGTACAGCCATGTTCCAGAAGCATTCTCTCCTGACGTTTCGCCTACATCCATGGCAGGCATCCTCAGAGGTTGCCTTTCCGGTTGCCTTCCTCTAATGTTTTTAACAGAGCAGTCTTGTGACGCAGCATTCGTGCAACAGACCTCACAACCCCTGGGGGTGCCTGCCATAGATGCAGGCGAAACGTCAGGAGAGAATACTTCCCGAACAGGGCCATACAGCCCGGGAAACTCACAGCAACCCAGTGATTCCGGCCATGAGAGCCTTCGACGAGACACAGAATACTTTTGCCTAGTCTTAATGTAAAATGTCTCAAATGGGACATTTTAAGGAGGGAGGAGGAGGAATTAGAGCGAGGAAAAAGTTATAAAGGCTTACAATTAAAAAAAAACGGTTAAAGGAGAGCGGCAAAGAGAAAGGCCCCTTTTTTATAGTGACCCTTTCGCTACTCGTTACTTTAATTAAAGGATGTCGGGTTTGTCCGGAAACTCCTTTCTTTCCTACGACCTTTAACCAACACATAAACAAGGCGGCTTGAACCGAGACAACTGTGATAGATGGGAACGAGCTGATTATTTCCCTCCGTACACACAGCATCTCGCTTTAGTATCCTTGGCGTGGAGAGGCGAGCGAAGGCTTTGCCAAAACAAACCCGGCACAATCAGAAAGTGGAACCAAGGCGTGGTAAACGGGGATATTTATTGGAGAGAGAGAAAACGATTGTAAGAGGGAGAAGCCAACGTCAACCAACTCCTTCTAACCTCATTCTGTTCGGAAGGCGATTCCGCTTGAGGCAGGAGTGGGGAGAGGAGAGCCTCCCTCCCAGGCTCAAGCATTTTTGATCAATATTTTGGTCCCTCGAGGTCACCCAAGGCGATCACGAGCCATTAGATCCTGCATTTGAATTAAGCTGGGAGATCAAAGGCCCCGTTACATACCAGGCTTTTTTCTTGGCACCTGTTGCTACAGCTACACAAAGGCCTTTTTGAAAAAATGAACAGTCGCAATGTCCAACGAGCCTGAGCCGCGGGTGAGGGTGGCCTAAATCCAGCCCCCTTTCCCAAGTAGAGTAGACCCATAGGATCTGTGGGATTCACACAATCTGGGATTGACCATTCGGCATTGGACTCGAGCTTGCCAGTATCCGCCAGGCCCAGGTGATAGAGGAGGCAGACAAATATCTAAGCTGCAGTGTACTCTGAAGGTTTCTCTTCGGCCAACTCGTCCATTTCTTACCTGCTTTTTTTTGTCGCGTCAGGAGTGACTTGAGAAACTGCAAGCCGCTTCTGGTGTGAGAGAATTGGCTGTCTGCAAGGACGTTGCCCAGGGGACACCCGGATGTTTGGATGTTTTATCATCCTTGTGGAAGGCTTCTCTTATGTCCCCGCATGGAAAGCCAGAGCTGACAGAGGGAGCTCATCCACGCTCTCCCCGGATTCGAACCTGCGACCTGTCGATCTTCAGACGTGCCGGCACAGGGTTTTAACCCACCGCGCCACCAGGGGTTCCACTCTTACCTGCTGCCTGCACAGAATTACCCAGGCTCCATATGCCTCGATTTTTTTAAATTATTATTTTTCCAAGTTGCTTCTGGTGTTAGAGGATTGGCCGTCTGCAAGGACGTTGCCCAGCCTTGTGGGAGGCTTCTCTCGCCTCCCCTCATAGGAAGCTGGAGCTGACAAAGGGAGCTCAACCCGCTCTTCCCATTCCAACAGCTGACCTCTCTTGTGCAGTCCGGCACAAGGGTTTAACCCGTTTCGCCAGGGGACTCCCCATAACTCGATGTAGGACCCCATTATTTCGTCACACTAGAAAATGAATCCACTTTAAATCCGGTTGCTGCCTCCTGCAGAATTCTGGAGTTTGTAGTTTAGGGAGGAGCTTTTAACAACCTCACTAAACTACAAACCTCAGAATTCTGCAGGAGACCGAAACCGGATTTAAAGTAGATTCATTCTCTAGTGTGATGAGATCCCTAGTCAAAGCCCAGCAAATACCTTGTTGTCAGGCATGTGGGGGGGGGGGGGGGCTTTGGGGGCTTCAGCCCCCCCCCCCCCCCCAATTCTCATGGAGGTCCGCGAGAAGGCCTTACTGGTATATTATTTCAACTGTTATGTTTATTCATATCATGATCTGATCACCATGCTCAATATATCCCATATGCATGGGGGTATTGGGGTAAAGATATAAAAGGTTTGCTAGGGTAGACCCTCTTTCACTCAGACTCAGCCCCTCCCCCCCCCATCAAACTCAGCCCCCCCCCCCCCCCCCAAACAAAATCCTGGCTACGGGCCTGCTTGTTGTATGGTTTAGCATCGATTACACGTAATATACCAAGCAGGGCAGTTAAGGTGGCGAATATCATGCCTTTTTCTATCTCGGGAAGTCTGGAGCGTTCAGACCCTTCTGAGATCTGACTCTGAACACCCACCCAGCTCAAGAGATTTGAAGGGAGGCTTGGGGAGAGGCCTTTTTTCTTCTTCTGTGGGTGGTCCAGGGAACCCCCCTGCCAAGGACCACCCTCGCCCCATCCTTCTCCTTCGCCGACCCGCGGGCCTTCCATCGGGGCCTTCTTCCTTGTCACAGGCTTTCAGAAAAGTCCCATTCAAGGGCCAGTGGTGGAGAAGTGCCCAAAAGAATATGCCGCGGGGCGAACAGACCCTGCGGTCCAGTCGAGCCTCATTCATCGGTGTATTGGTGTATTCGGTCGACATTTGCCTATTCGACTTTGAACTGGGATGGATGATGGTGATAATAATAATAATAATGAGTTGCTGTGAGTTTTCCGGACTGTATGGCCATGTACCAGGAACATTCTCTCCTGACGTTTCGCCTGCATCTATGGCAGGCAACCTCGGAGGTTGTGAGAATTCCTGCCATAGATGCAGGCAAAACGTCAGAAGAGAATGCTTCTAGAACATGGCCATACAGCCCGGAAAACTCACAGCAACCCAGTGACTCAGGCCGTGAAAGCCTTCGATGATGATGATGATGATGATGATGATGATAAACTTTTTGTATATCCTGCCCCATCTCCCCGTGGGGATTTAGGACTGCTCTACACTGTCAAATAGTGTAGTTCGAACCGCATTGAACTGCCTCGCTGATTATATAATGCAGTTCGAACTGCATTATTTGGCAGTGTAGATTCAACCTCGGATGCGACTTCTTTCCCAGAGAAACCCCCCTCCAAGAGTTCACATTCTGCACTGTAAAATGAATGCAGCTCGACATCCCTTTTACTGCCATGCCTCAATGCTGTGGAGTCCTGGGAGCTGTAGTTTGATAAGGCACCAACATTTTTGGCAGAGAAGGCAAAAAAAATCATCCTACACCTCCATAAATCCCATATCATTCAGACATGGTGTTAAACTGCATTAAATCTACAGATTAGATGCATCTAAAGAATCGGGGAAACTGAGTGGGGAGGGGTTTCTCTCCCCACCCCTTCTAATAATACCACCTCATATTTCTTTCTTTAAAAAAAACTGCCTTAAAATTAAATATTTCGTGTACAATAGAACATTCAATATGTAATAGAATATTCAAACTAATATTTAATATAGCCCAGTGTCCAAAGATGGTGTAGGAAACTGTGCAGCAATTCTCTAAATCAACAGCAAAATTGCATCCTGGTCATATAGAATAGGTCAATTCACTCAATAAAATAATAATAATAATAATAATAATAATAATAATAATAATAATGTAATAATTAGACTATTGTTGTTGTTGTTGTTATTATTATTATTATTATTATGATAATGATGAATGGACCTACTCCAACAATAAGATCAACTGCTAAACACTCCTTTCTAACCCCTTTATTCAACAAGTCCCTTTTTCTATGAGGAATGAACAACTAGATTTGACTCTTACTTTAATATAAGACTCTTTTACACCTTGACCTGAACGAGGTGCTTATTGGAGAAGCTTAGCCCTGTCCCTAGCTTAGCTAATCATTGAGAACTAGAAACTTGATGACACAAGAAACTTGGGTAGTCAGGGATGAAATCCAACAATACCTGGTCGATTTCAAGTGTTTTTACTTCCAAGGATCAGGAGATAGATAGATATGTGTGTGTGTGTACACACACACACACACACACACATACATACACATATACACACACATACACACATATATACACATATGCATATGCACACACATACACATATGCATACAAGCGGAACAAACAGATCCACTAAGATTTCCTTTCAGAGACACTCGTGGAGATATGCCTGAATTCCCCATTTGTATCGCAATCTAGCTCTTACTTTGTGTGGGAAGACCTATAAATAGTATTTTGTAATGCTCCATACCTACTTGTTTTATTTTGATGCAATATCAAACACAGAACTAACTGTATAAAAGTCTTGTAAAGGGAATTTGTGAATTTTCCACGAAGAGGGCCACATAGCCTACCTATTTTCTGTTTGTGGTGAGGAACTGCCTGGGAGGGGGATCAGGGATGGAAAGGTCGTGGGATGACTCGACTTCAGCACATCCCTCCAGATCCAGCCAGGTTTCACTTGCAATCGGGTTTTCAATTGGAACGCTGCTTGACTTCAACTCTCTAAGCTTTGGCCCCTCCTGGGGTCTTACTGAGCTTATAAGCAGCTTGTAGATTAGTCCCAAAGAAGGAGGAATGACATCTTTTGGCCTAAACAGAGTTCTAAGACGCTTGGAAGAAGTCAGATTAGAAAAGGATCTACAACGATCCAACATATGACACTGTCTACATAACTTCATGGCCTTTTGCTACTATTTCCTTAGCCAGGTTGTTCTTTCCTCCGAAGAGCAGCCAAACACAGGTCACTGTTTTTGGCGGAACAAAACAAAAACTAAAAACAGACTCCAATAGAGAAAACGGAGACACTTTGCACATGCTCAGAGTTATCGGACACTCGAAGAGTTGGGTCCTAGCACTGAAAACATGTACACGACAAAACCTGATACAAATTAAAAGTTAACTATACTGAAGTCTCATTGCAGTGTCTGCAAGTTGACCCAGACCTATGAGCGACTTTAATATTATGGGAAAGAATTATTTAGAGGTTTGCTATCGCCCTTCTTTGAGGCTCAGTGTGAAGTCAAAACCAATTAGGTTTGAGGACTGAGCGGGGATTCGAACCCAGGTCTCCAGAGACTAAGGGTGAATCATAATAATAATAATAATAATAATAATAATAATGATAAATGTATTTCCCTCTTCTCCCTACGGTTTGACACCACCTGAACAGCAATGCTAGGGAACCGCCGGAGATGTAATTCGGTGAGGCATGGGCACTCTTTGGTAGTGAAAGTTGGTTGTGAAACTACAACTCCCATTTTTTGTGTGTGTCAAGAGCTACTTGAGAAACTGCAAGTCGCTTCTGACGTGAGAGAAATGACCGTTTGCAGGGACTTTGCCCAGGGGACGTTTTACCATCCCGTGGGAGGCTTCCCTCATGTCCCCGCATGAGAAGCTGGAGTTAACAGATGGGAGCTCACCCGCTTCCCGGATTCCAACGGCCCAGTTTTCTGTCAGCAGTCTTACCAGCACAAGGGTTTAACCCATTGTGCTACCCATGATTCCATCGCATTGAGCCACGGCACACTAGAAAATGAACTACAAACCCCAGAATTCTGCAGGAGGAAGCCACCGGATTTAAAGAGGATTCATTCTCTAATGTGAGGAGGTAGCAAGTAATGCGAAAATGCATTAATTCTATAAGTGCAGATGCACCTCTCCAACGCTGAAAGCACTACACAGGCTGACATATCTGAGCACAAAAACCCGCTGCGAAACCACCCCAGCAGACAAACTTTGAAGCCATCTTACTCAGGGTCAGCATCATAAAACAGCGTGTTTACCATTTCGTCCACTAACACAAGATGTATTGCTCTCACAACATGGAGACCCTCACCTTGGGGGACTATTTCTCCTCTCTTGGCCCTCTTGGAAAAAATCCCATAAGCAAAACAGCAGAGTCAACCCCTTTTCAAAGAAGCTCTCCACTCCAGCCTTAGAGGACCGAAAAGGCTCGGATTCTCCTTCGGGAGGGCGGGGGAGGGAAGGGGGAGGGTGGACGAGCGAAGCGGTGATTTCCAGGCTTCGTTGTATTTTATCTTCCCTTTCCTTTAAAAAGTGATCTCTTCATCACACTAGAGAACGAATTCACTTTAGATCCGGTCTCTGCCTTCTGCAGAATTCTGGGGTTTGTAGTTTAGTGAGGCTGTTCAAGGCTCCTCCCTAAACGACAAACCTCGGAATTCTGCAGGAGGCAGAAACCGAATTTTAAGTGGATTTATTCTCTAGTGTGATGAGGTGCTGAGACCCAGAATAGCGGTGCCGACGCCTCGAGATCTCACCCTTCGGCCTCTCCGTTCTTCTGACCAAGGGCTTCCTCCGGCTTCACTCACGAAAAACCCTGGAGCCAGGATTTGGCTCTTGAAAACTTCCCAGCAGCCCTGCCTTCTTTGTATCCTTTTGATTCCACCCGTTCGCCCTCCCTTCCCTCTCCTGCCTCCCAGGCCGAGGCCAACCTGGCCGCCTGTTCTTCTCCCCCAAGAGTGACCTGCTCCTCCTGCCCGCCCTTCCATTCGCCAAGGGTGGCAAACTTGCCTTTGCACGCTTTCTCTTTTTAAGCTGTTGTCTAAGGGCCTCATCACACTAGAGAAAAAATCCACTCAAAATCCAGTTTCTGACTCCTGCAGAATTCTAGGGTTTGTAGTTTAGAAAGGATCCTTTAACAGCCTCACTAAACTACAAATCCCAGACTTCTGCAGAAGCAGAAACCGAATTTAAAGTGGATTCATTCTCTAGTGTGCCATGGCTCAATGCTATGGAATCATGGGTGGCACAGTGGGTTGAACCCTTGTGCAGGTAGGCGGTTGGAATTCGGGAAGTGGGTGAACTCCCGTCTGTCAGCTCCAGCTTCTCATGCAGAGACATGAGAGAAGCCTCCCACAGGATAGTAAAACGTCCCCTGGGCAACGTCCCTGCAGACCGTCAATTCTCTCTCAAAAAAGTGGATTTTTCTCTCTCTAGTGTGATGTATCATTAAGTGGGCCATAATCTCTCTCTCTCTCTCTCTTAAACACACGTCTCTCTACTCCAGAGAGAAAAAGGGCGATATTAGCTTTTATATATTTCCATTTTCTAAAATAAGAAACCAGTTTCGACTCTAAACGCTATTTTACTACCTTCAAGTTGCTTGAATTGTGACGCTACCACGGGCGGGGCTGGTCCAGAGAAGGGGTTGCCTTGGCCTTCCACTGAAGCTGAGATAGTGTGACTGATCGATTGGGTTTCCAGGACTGAGTGAAAACTTTGGACAGAGTCCTGGTCCATAGTTTTGTTTTGTCGTGTGAGAAACTGCAAGTCGCTACTGGTGTGAGAGAATTGGCCCAGGGGGATGTTTGACCATCCTGCGTGAGGTCTCTCTCATGTCTGCATGCAGTCCTGTCAGCACAAGGGATCCTCAAACTGTGGCCCTCCAGCTGTTTGGGCCTCCAACTCCCAGAAGCCTTAACGAACTTGTTCAATTGTCAGGAATTCTGGGAGTTGAAGGCCCAAACAGCTGGAGGGCCGCAATTTGAGGATGCCTGGTTTAACCCATAGAGCCACCGGGAACTCCAAAGCTTAAACCATCGGTTCATGGATTGTACTGTAAGGATGGGGAAAGTGGGTGGTCGCTCCCTCCCTCCCTCAAGGCAGACCCCCTTCTGAACCAGCCTCCTTCCTCATCCATCCATCCAAACTACAATGAAACAAATACTTTTAAATTGGATTCATTCCTCCTTGCACTCAACAGAACTCCTTGGGGATGAAATGGCGACTTCGAGAGAAAAAATTCACTCAGTTCCACTGTCTCAACCTCAAACCCCAATCACTTTATTTCTCCTCTTGCTATACAGGAAATCCGTGTCTGATTTTAAAAAAATAAAATAAAATAAGACACCCCCTTTCCAAAGGCTCTCGTTTAACTGGACCGAACTGAAAGACACTCTGATAATGTTAAAAGACCTCACAACCTCTGAGGATGCCATCCATAGATGCAGGCGAAACGTCAGGAGAGAATGCTTCTACAACATGGCCATACAGCCCGGAAAACCTACAACAACCCAGTTAAAAGAATGACTAGAAACGTGTGGCAGAACACATATCTAGTTCTACACTACGCTATATATATTTGGAGCCTCCCTGGCAAAGCGGGTTAAACAACTGTGCTGCTAAACTTGCTGACACAAAGGTTGCCGGTTCGAATCTGGGGAGCCCCAACTTCTGCCAACTTAGCAGTTCGAAAACATGCAAATGTGAGTAGATAAATAGGTACCCCTTTGGCCCATTTATCGATATAGATATAGATATATAGATATAGATATATTTGGAGGCTCCCTGACACAGGCTGAGCTGAATTTGCTGACAGAAAAGTTCGAATCTGGGGAGCGGGGTGAGCTCCTGCTGTTAGCCCCAGCTTCTGCCAACTTAGCAGTTAGAAAACATGCAAATGGGAGTAAATAAATAGGTACCCCTTTGGCCCATTTACCGATATAGATATAGATATACTTGTGTGCATATATGTTTAATAAGTAGTACCTAATCACTTTGGCCCATTAACTATATATATCATACACATGCTGTGTGCATATATGTTCATTAAGTAGTACCTAATTAAATAAGAATACAACTTTCACATTACGGATTTTTATCTCGGAAATGTGTTCTAAAACACATTTGCCCAGATAAAAAAAGGAATGTATGCATGCATAAATAATATGCACGCGCACCTGCTATATACATGCACACACACACACGCGCGCAAAAGTATCCTATTGTAGATAATATAAAAAACACAACAATCGTGTGTTCCGGACAAGGCAAAAAGTAATCGTCTCCTCCTTGCAAAGTTTTCAGTTGTGTTGAATACAAATGCGGGTCATTTGTTCCTTAATAAAGAGGTTTCCTACCCAAATACATAGTTTTTTCAATTATCCACTGTATTCAAGCATGTCTTCAAGGGAAGGGGTTTATTGAGGCGTAGAAACAAACTCTCTCCGGCCCCGATGGTGAAGGAGTCCCAAGGCAGGCGAAGTGAAATCGCTCCTATCATTAAGGCCTTCAATTTGCCGTGAAGACGTCGGCGCAGGGCGGCGGAACAAGAGACCCCCCCCCCCCCACACACGTTTCACACCCCTGGACACACGGACACGCACACACACACTCCACCCCCCCCCCCCTCTCGGTTCTAGTTGGAGAACAACAAGGCTCCAGTCAAAGGCAGGAGGCAGCGGCGATCCTGACCCTTCCTAATTCCCAAATCACTTTCAAACGCGCCCTCCAGGCTTCTGGCGGCGGAGAGAAATGGGAACCAGAAGCGGGCCGAAGATGAGCCATTTCGGGAGGAGAAGGGCTCGATTGTGGGAAAAGAAAAGCAAACACCATGTGCGCCCTCCCTCCTCGTTTCTTTTTCTCCCTCCAGGCCGGGATGAAACGAAAAGACCCCGCTTTCTTTCGCCTTTTTCTGATTTTTTTTCTCCAGAGAAGGACAATCCCTAGTGATTCAGCAGTCCCTGAGACCCAGGAAGGAGACACACGTCCATCTAAATCCGGATCCCAATTCGGACTGGGCCGGAACCCCTTGCCACCCACGACGCCTCGCGGGGCTTGGATCTCTCCAGCCAAAGGGGCCGGATTTGGTGTTCCTGCCTGTCAACCGGCAACCCTTGAAATCCTTAGGTAGGAGACCAGAGGGAATAAATAAATACATCAGGAACTCAAGGCTGAACTGCTGATCTGAAGGTCTGTGGTTCGAATGTGAGCAAGACAGAGAGAGCTCCCGTCTGTCAGCTCCAGCTTCCCAGGCGGGAACAATAGAGAAGCCTCCCATAGGATGGTAAAACATCCGGATGTCCACTGGGCAACGTCCTTGCAGACGGCCAATTCTCACACCAGTTTTCTTAAGTCAGTTTTCCTCCCACTTGAACACACAACCATTGTCACATCCTGGCCTAGGAAATAGATCCATTGAATTCAATGTAAGAGAGGGTCGAAGAAGGAGCTCAGGATCTAGATTGATCCTTAGTTGGCTTCCCTAAAGCTCGGGAAGCCGAAATCGGGCTGGATTTTTAGGGTGGTTGTCTATTCACACTTTCCAATGGAAAGCGCAACCACGTTGACTTGGTCAGGGCTCTAATGCTGCCTTCGCCAACCCTCGGGGTCTTGCTTTCCGGCCCCCAGCACCGGTCACCCAAACTACAGCCTAGATCTGGTGGGATTTGTAATACAAAACTCATGCTTTAGGAAAGGGAATGCCGCTTTGGTGGATGGAGAAACTGTGGATCAGAGGGAAGCAAAGGTTGTTTTTAAAATTCTACCATTTTCTCCTACGTGGAAAAAAGGCCGCGTGTCAATGCCATCCTGAAACCACTAAAGACCCTCTCTCTGCGCAGCACCGCATCTGCATACTTGTCCGTAATGCCCTGCCTCATGTACAGAGGAAGAATTGGTTGAAGCTACAGACAATGAGGTCGTTGTTGCCGGTTTTGGTCAAAAGATATTCAGCCGCTTGTGCTCCTTCTATTTTCATCAATTTTATACTAATTTATGCAACGCTTTTGATACAAAATAAATAAAAAACACTTTTTAGACACTATTTTCAAGGGAAGAAAACACCCCACTTTCCGAGAAATTGCACACCTTCTTCTGTATGTACTCCAGTGGATGGAAAAGGAAGAAATGTTTTGCCAAGGGGTAATGTACAAATAGTACAACCTTCTAAACCTGTGCAGGCCTATTTTATTTTTGTTTCTTTTGTGGGTGGTGAAGAGGAGGGGGTGTCAAGTGAGAGGGCGTTCCCTCCCTAATGAATCTTTCCCTAAATTTCTATACCTGCGGAACAGGAGACACTAGAACTTGGGGGAGTAAAGGCAAGTCTCCTGAGGAAGAGGGGGGCTTTCTCTTTGGGGGCAAGAGAAATCCCCCCACCCCGGCGAAGGAAGGGCTGCAGGGCCTCGCTCACCTCCTGGGTGACATCTAAATAGCGGCAATTAAAGGGGAGGGAAAGGAAATCAAACCCATCGCGGGAGGACCGAGGGGGAGACTCTTTCGCCCCTTAGAAAGGCCGCCCTGCCTCCAGCCCCAATGCCTAACGCTCCCCGCGGGAAAAGGGCAAGTTCCAGATGTCCTTCCGCTTTGCGTCAGAAATCCCAGAGAGAGAAAAACACCCCTGAAGCTTTTCCCACAGGAACTCTTTCTCTGGAGATTAGGACAGTATTGTCTCCCAAAGTAGTCTTCCTTCCCAGCTATTGGCGGGTGCGCTAGGAACCCGCTGAAGCCTCTCCACGGACGGAGGACCCTGCGTGGAAACCAATCTCTCTGGAGTTTTGGTTTAAAAAGACGAATATTATGGTACACACACGGCCCACACAGCATTGCCTCGCCAAACCAAGGGAGAAAAACAATTCAGTTCTAAACAGATACCAACTCAGACCTGTTGAATGAATGAAAGAGAGAGGGAAACCCGAAGAAGTCCGCGCTTTGGGAAGGTCACCAGGAAAAGTGAGAGAATCGGGTGCCAAGTCCTTTCCGGACTTTTCCGGGCTCTTTTTCCTTGTCTTTTCCTGGTAAGCTTCGCTCTCCTCGCCGTGTAGGTCATCATCCTGGCAGGGCATCTGCACTTCAATGCTATAGATCAGGCATGGGCAAACTCAGGCCCTCCTGGTGTTTTGGACTTCAACTCCCATAAATTTCTAACAGCTGTTAGAAATTGTGGGAGTTGAAGTCCAAAACACCAAGAAGAGCCAAGTTTGCCCATGCCTGATCTATATATCCCGAGAGTTGTGAAATTCCCAGATCTTTCGCCTTCTCTGCCGAAGGGGGCTGGTCCCTCACCGAGCTACAACTCCCAGGATTCTCTCTCTAGCATTGATCTACTGCAGGCAAAGGGCGTTAAACTACATTCATTCTACAAGGTAGGTGTACCTTTTATTTGGATGAGGCTCCGGCTCTGAAATAAGTCCTTTTTCACACCGAAGCTTTCCCCTTTCAACTCCCCTTTTGAGATCCGAAATGCCTCGTGAAGTTCTCCAACAGAAACATAGCTGGAATTGGGTTGTTGTAGGTTTTTTCGGGCTATTTGGCCATGTTCTAGAGGCATTGCCTCCTGACGTTTCGCCTGCATATATGGCAAGCATCCTCAGAGGTTGTGAGGCTGGAATTGCTCTGGATTCCTGGGCAATCCCTTTCCCACTGCGGCCATAAGCGATTCAATTCATTTAAGTGGAATTTCCCTTCCCATTTAATCTTCAGATTCTCGTGTTAACCGCAACGTTCAGCCAAAAGTTTCAAGTTGGGGGGTAGGGGCTTGAAATGGGTTATCCAGGGCCCTTCCACACAGCCCTATATCCCAGAATATCAAGGCAGAAAATCCCACAATAAGCAGATATTGTGGGCTTTTCTGCCCTGATATTCTGGGATATAGGGCTATGTGGATGCGTCCCAGTTCAAAGCAGATATTGTGGGATTTTTCTGCCTTGATATTCTGGGATATAGGGCTGTGTGGAAGGGTCAGGGGTGACCTTTCCTACTCGTTTCCGCTCGTTTCCATTCCTGACCTAATTGGGGAGGCGGGGGCTCTCTGTTAGTCACTGCACTGAACGTAGGAAGGAATCCACCTTCCTCCTAAGCAAAGTCCCGTGACCTCCTCCCACGCGGCCTCCTCGGGGATCCCGGCCTTCCCAAGGGCGGCCTTGCAAAAGGGCTCCAACACCTTTGTGGCTTCGGACGGGAGTCTTGGCTGAAAAGCTAGAAGGGATTTCTGGGCCGGGCGGAATGGAAGGAGCGCCACAAAAGCGTTTTCCATTTGGAAGCATGTGCTCAGCAACCTGGAAAATAGATTCCTTGGGCCCCTTCTGTCTCTCGTTGCCTCCCCACCACTCCCCAGCTTCCCCCTGTTTTGCCTTGTAGCCTCTTTTGTGGGGATTGGACTTGAAAGGGGAGCAGCGAGGGTCCCGACAGCGAACCGGCTTTTCAAAAGCAAATGTGGACCCGAGGAGACGCGAGAGACGGAGGGACAGAGGCACACACGGCCTTTGAATTCAGGGAACCACATCCCCAAACTCAAGTGTGGGAAGGGGAGAGGAGAAAGGGAGTTGTGGGGGGGGGGGGGGGAGAGAGAGAGAGAGAGAGAGAGAGAGCCTGGGTTGAAAGACAGATGGAAAAGGCTAGGAGAAGCCCTTTATCTCCCCTCCCTTCTTTTTCCATAGGCCGCGCTCTATGGGGGAGGGAGTCCATTAAGAGACGTGCGAAAAGTAAATGAATGATTTTAGAACAGGGCTGGAGGTCGATCCGTTTCCTTGATTCCTCTTTTCAGGATTGCTTTTTTGAAAAAGCTGACAAGACAGCCGCGGGGCTGGGAGATTAGGGGAGAGTTTGGTTCAAGGAAAGCAAAGCAACATTTGGCTACAAACGCCAAGACATTTCTTTCGAGGGCAAAGCCCCGACGAAGAGGAGACTCTGTTTACTTCGTGTGGCCTTTCCCCCCCTCCCTTCACCCTCCAAGCGCTCACAAATTTAGGCAGAAGGACTCGGGTTTCAGACAGTCAACCCAACCCTCTGGGCTCTGGAGGAGAAACCTGACATTTCCCCCCATCTCCTAACAGCCCCCCCCCCCCCCGCCATATACTTCTCTCCTTCTTCCATGTGTCAACATTTCCAACCCAAACAAAAGAAGAGTGGGAGTATGGTTTGCCTCCTTGAGGAAATGCCTGGCAACTTCCAAGTATTTTTCCGAAAACAAAAACTTTTGGGGTTGTCAAAGTTAACATTGGGATTTTTTAAAGGATGGTGAAAAATATGACTATATTTATAATAAACAAATGATTTTATGCTTGACATTACCGGTTGTAAACAGAAGATGGGAAGACTCATCACACTAGAAAATAAATCCACTTTAAATCCGGTTGCTGCCTCCTGCAGAACAGACTCACTAAACTACAAACCCCAGAATTCTGCAGGAGGCAGAAAACGGATTTAAAGTGGATTCATTCTCTAGTGTGATGAAGTATATCAAACATGATGGATGTCATGATAGATAAATAAGGGAAACTTGGTTCGACTTATATGCGAAGGTATTTGCCCAGCCTACCTTTGCATCAGAGAGATCAGTAACACAGGCTTGAACTACATTATATTATATCATCAGTGTAGAACAGACATGAGCAAACTTCAGCCCTCCGGGTGTTTTGGACTTCAACTCCCACAATTCCTGGCCTCAGGCCCCTTCCTTTCCCCTCTCACTATATGTAAAACTACAATCCTATTCGTCTTATACAGTATTCGTAAAGAATTAAAAGTCTCCTGCTTTAGGATGCACCCTAAGATATTGTACACAATGGATTGCCCCTCGAACATTGTTTACATTGTATGCTGCTGATGGATGGACCCAAAACATTGTATACAGTATTTTGTAGAGAACGAAAAGCATCCTAGTCTTGACCTGGCTATGCAAAGGTAGGCTGGGCCCTAACGCTGCATCCCCAAACAATTCTAATTTTTTGTGTCTTGAGCGACTTGAGAAACTGCAAATCACTTCTGGTGTGAGAGAATTGGCTGTCTGCAAGGACGTTGCCAAGCGGACTCCCGGATATTTTACCATCCTACGGGAGGCTTCTCTCATGTCCTCGCATGAGAAACTGGAGCTGACAGACGGAAGCTCACCTCGCTCCTTAGATTCGAACCTCGACCTTCAGTTAGCAGTCCTGCCAGCACAAACGTTAAACCCATTGCGCCACAACGGCAGTTATATGGACAGTGTAGCGTTATACAATTCAATGCAGTTCAAACTCCATTATATAGGCCTACACTGGCCATATCATGTAATTCAAACTGTATTGGGTTGTTGTAGGTTTTTCGGGCTACATGGCCATGTTCTAGAAGCATTCTCTCCTGATGTTTCGCCTGCATTTATGGCAAGCATCCTCAAAGGGATGCTTGCCATAGGTGCAGGCTAAACGTCAGGAGATAATGCTTCTAGAACATGGCCATATAGTCCGAAAAACCTACAACAACCTAGTGATTCCATGAAAGGCCATGAAAGCCTTCGACAATACACCAAACTGCATTATTTGGCGCTGTAGATCCAACCTGAAACATTACTCATAAATATATTTTATTGTCGATCCGAATTGGACCGATACACTCAACTTCTCAAAGTATATTTTAAAAGTGGTTTCAACTCTCTATTCCAAACACAGTTTCATTTGCATTGATTTTTCCTCTTTTTTTTTTTTTGTAGAGGAAAACCATCTTTTCTCCCGTTTTCCCCCAACCTTTAAGGTTAGTTATTACTTCGGTATCGTTTTTTAAGAAAGCGAGTCGCCAAACCGACTGGGTCTCTTTTAAAAGAATTCATAAACATTTATTAATTTACACCAAAGGCGGACAAAAGGAAATTACGTTGCCTTTTCCACATCAAAAAAGTATTCACAATTCTTTCAATAAAATAGGAAAGGGTGCACAATTAGTGGAAAGAGTCAAGTAGGCTCCGGTGGGCAAGATATACAGACAAATCGATCCAGAGACACAAGAAAACACGCACGCAGAAGGGGCGGGAGGGGGGGGGGAGGACGAGACCCCCTGGCCTTTGGAGAAGCAGTCTCACTCCGGTTGCAAAAACCAATCATCTTGAATTTGGGAAGCGGTGGCTCTTCATAGGAAGAGAAAGGCCCCTTCCACACAGCTGAATAAAACCCCACAGTTGCTGCTTTGAACTGGATTATAGGGCAGTGTGGCTTGAGATAACCCAGTTCGAAGCAGATATTTGTGGGATTGTCTGCCTTGATATCCTGTGTGGAAGGGCCCAAAGTCTAATCAAGGATCCCCCCCCCCCCCCCGAGGAATGGGAAACGCAGATGAGAAGGATCTCTCTAGGGAGACAAGAGGGAAGCGTCCCTAGTGCAATATTTCTGATCCGCCACCCACATAAATAAAGCACGGGGCTTAAGGCTGTAATGCGAGGCACAACTGAAGGCCCTTCCACACAGGATATTCTATATCCCAGAATATCAATGCAAATAATCCCACAATATCTGCTTTACACTGGGTTATTTGAGGGCCCTTCCACACAGCCCCATATCCCAGAATATCAAGGCAAGAAATCCCACAATATCTGCTTTGAACTGGGTTATTCAAGGCTCTTCCACACAGTCCTATATCCCAGAATATCAAGGCAGGAAATCCCACTTTATCTGAGTGTGGACTCAGACAATCCAGTTCAAAGCGGTTATTGTGGGATTTTTTATGTTGATATTCTAGGATTTAGGGCTGTTTGGAAGGGCCCTGAGTTATCTGAGGGCCCTTCCACACAGCCCCATATCCCAGAATATCAAAGCAGAAAATCCCACATTATCTGAGTGTAGACTCAGATAACCCAGTTCAAAGCAGCTATTGTGGGATTTTCTGCCTTGATATTCTGGGATATAGGACTGTGTGGAAGGGCCCTGGGTTATTTGAGTCCGCACTGCTATATATTCCAGTTCAAAGCAGATATTGTGGGATTTTCTACCTTGATATTCTGGATTAGAGGGCTGTGTGGAAGGGCCCTAGTTCCACGCTCAGATAATATGAGATTCCCTGCCTTGATATTCTGGGATACAGAGCTGTGTGAAAGGGCCCTGATGTGCAGAATGGATGCACTTTGACACCAATTCAACCGCCATGGATCAATAGTATAGAATCACGGGAGTTTTAAAAGGTCCATAGCTTTGTTTACCAAAGAATGTTGCTGCCTCAGCAAACTGCAGCTCCCAGGATCCCTTAGTATTGAGCCGTAGTTGTTGAAATGGTGGCAAATTGCATTAATTTTGGCTCTGAGGTGTGACTCTGAGCTCTCTAAATGCAGCTGGCCAACAAGGACGGGGATCCCTTGAATAATACCTCCTCGGATCCGCTTTAAAGGGATCTTTCGGAAACTTCCAACGTGGGAGGGCCGGGCTGATAAAGTCTTAATCCCTGCCGTTTTGTAGGAGGGTGATCCCGAGACCTCTCGAGAATATGGCGACTGGGGCAATGACACTCCTGAGCTCATAGAAATGCTTGGGTGAACTAAAAGGTTGCCATTTTGGGACCTTTTACTGGGAAGCAGACGAAACTGAGACTTCTGAGATCTGGACCATGAAACTTCATGCAGACTTAATGCAGTTTGACGTCACTTGAACTGTAATGGTTCAATGTATGAGCAGGCATGGACAAACTTGGGACCTCCATGTGTTTTAGACTCCAACTCCCACCATTCCTAACAGCCTCAGACCCCTTCCTTTTCCCCCTCAGTGGCTGAAGCCTGAGGCTGGTAGGAATGGTAGGAGTTGGAGTCCAAAACACATGGAGGTCCCAAGTTTACCCATGCCTGCTATAGAGTCTTGGGATTTGTAGCTTTGTGAGGCAATAGCACTATTTAGTAAAGAAGGCGAAAGAGTTCATAAAACTACAACTCCCAATATTCCATAGCATTGAGGTGTGGTGTCAAACTGCATTAATTCTACAGTGCAGTTGCACCCCAAGAAAGGACTGGGAGAGCCACAGGGTGTCCTTCCTAAGTGCCTTGGGACTGCAACAGCCTTAATAAAACTATGCCCCGTACCCACAGCAAAATGACTCGTGCTGGAGCCACACCGCCAAATAATGCATTATATGGTAAGAGTAGACCCCCCACAAGGCAGTTCAAAGTCCACTATAGGGGTCTACACTCACCATTTAATGCAGCTGCATTATATACTTCATTACATTAGAGAAAAACAATCAACTTTAAACCCAGTTTCTGCCTCCTGTAGAATTCTGGGGTTTGTAGTTTAGTGAGGCTGTTAAAGGCTCCTCCCTAAACTACAAACCCCAGAATTCTGCAGGAGGCAGAAAACGGATTTTAGTGGATTTTTTTTTCTCTAGTGTGATGTTTCCTTATGTCACAGTGTAGGTCCAGTCCTTGTCATGTGCCACTTGATGCATTACAATTATTAATGATGGCACAATGCAATTCGTACTGCATTATATAGATCTACACTGACCATAGAATGCAGATCAAATGCATTCTATGGCAGTGTCCATCCAGCCTTAATACCTTGGGATTTACATATTGAAACCACCGCGAGAAAGAGTGATTGGCAATAGATTGGGGAGCTTAGCTTTCTTCCCGGGGCCCCTCCCCTTCCTAAACAAAAAGAAACAACGATCCGGAAAAGACAGACACAGACACGTGCACGCACACACGAGCCCAAATCAACCCAGGCTGGATCTATACCGCCAAACAATGCAGTATGAACTAAGTTTGAAGTGGATGATGTGGGTCTACTCCACAGTGACCTCAAAACGCAGTTCAAATTGCATTATATTTGGCCGCGTAGACCCAGCGGACAGAGGTCCAAACAACTTGGTTTCTGGGTTACTGTGAGTTTTCCGGGATGTCTGGCCATGTTCCAGAAGCATTCTCTCCTGACGTTTCACCCACATCTATGGCAGGCATCCTCAGAGGTTGTGAGACAAGTGAGGATTATATATCTGTGCAATAATGTCCAGGGTGGGAGAAAAAACTAATTTCTGCTGGAGGCAAGTTTGAATGTTGCAATTGGCCATGGGTGATTAGCAGATAATCAAGGCTAAATTAGCATTTAGGAAACGATGAAAATGAACAAAATCTGGCTATCAGTATTAAAAAAAACCACACAAAAATCAAGACAGTACATAAAGAACAAAACTCAGAAAACGGGAATTCCAGACAGGAAATAATAACGGCCAGCTAACACTTCCCAACAAAGGATTCCCCCAGGAAGGCAGCAGCCAGGCTTTGAAGCTCCAAGGCCATTCTGTCATTGGATAGAGAGAAATTCTAGTGAGTACCAAAGGTTTGTGTTCTGTTCCTATAGATCCCAAGTCAACAAAAGCAGCAATCAGGCAGCAATCAGCCAGGCTTTGAAGCTACAAGGCCATTAAATGCTAATCAAGGTGACCATTTGCAACATTTACACTTGCCTCAAGCGGACAAGAGTTCTTTCTCCCACCCTGGACATTCCACAGTTATATAAACCCACTTGCCTAGTTTCCAACAGACCTCACAACCTCTGAGGATGGCTATCATAGAGCGAATGCTTCTGGAACATGGCCATACAGCCCGGAAAACTCACAGCTACCCAGTGATTCTGGCCATGAAAACTTTCGACAACAGCTTGGTTTCTCTTTTGAAAAAACAAGGAAAGGAAGAGTTCCTACCTTTTAAAAACACATTAGGAAGGCAATTGTGAGAGTGGAGACTGAGGGAGGGCTAAAGACAGATGGGGTGAGGGGGGGGGGAGTTGGATGTGGATTGGGGAGAAGGGGGAGCTCGTGTTTCTAAAAAGGGCAGCTGTTGAGGTTGGTGAGTTTGTTGGCGAAGTTCTGTCCAGAGGGGAGGAGGGGGCCGTCGTGTGGGAGGCTCAGCGGGCCGGGCAGCGGGGCCAGGGCCGGGGAGAGCAGGGCCAGGACTTGGGCTTGGCCTCCTGCGTGGCTCGGAGCGAAGGGCGAGGCGGGGGCGCCGGGGGCTGAGCTGCTGGGGGGAGGCGGGGCCGCCCCTCCGCCGCCGCCGCCTCCTCCTCCTCCTCCGATGAGATTGTCTATGGAAAAGGAGGAAGGCCTGTTGCCGGCGCCTTGCGGGTCCGCCTTGAGGCTCTGCAGGAGGGAGGCGGTGGGGCTGAGCGGCCCGGCGGGAAAGAAGGCTTTCCGCCCACTCAGCTCGGCCCCTAAGAAAGAGGAGAGGCCCGGAGGGGCCGGCAAGGCGCAAGGAGAAGCCTGGAAAGGGAAGCTCCCCGTCACCGCCGCTGCCCCGCCGTTGTTGCCCCCGGGGTGGTGGTGGTGGTGGTGATGGTGATGGAAGCTCTGGAGCTGCAGCCCGTAGTTGTAGCCGTAGGGTCCGTAAGGGAAGCCCGGCAGGAAGGAGGCCGGGTCGGCGCGGAGGAGCAACTCAGGAGGCGGCGGCGGGTGCGGGTGGAGCGGCGGCTGGGGCTGCCGCTTGAAGCGCTTCCGGCGGCGGAGGAAGGAGCCGTTGTCGAACATGTCGGCCGACTCCGGGTCCAAGGTCCAGTAGTTGCCTTTGCCCGGGTTGCCCGGCTCGCGGGGGATCTTGACGAAGCAGTCGTTGAGCGAGAGGTTGTGCCGGATGGAGTTCTGCCAGGCCGGGAACTTCTCCCGGTAGTAAGGGAAGCGCCCGCTGATGAACTCGCAGATCTCGCTCAGCGTCAGGCGCTTCTTGGGGCTCTGCAGGATGGCCATGGTGATCAGCGCGATGTAGGAGTAGGGCGGCTTCACCAAGGGGTTCTTGCCCGGTGCCGACGACCCCGCAGGGACGCTGCTTCCTCCCGAGGACGAAGAGGGCGCCGGAGGGCCCCCCGAGAAGGCAGGCGTGGGGGCCTCGGGGCTGGCCTCGGGTCCTGCTTGGGCGGGCGGCGGCGGGCCGAGGAGGCGCAGCTCTTCCTCCTCCTCTTCCTCCTCCTCCTCGCTGAACTTGGCCTGGCCATGCTCCGCGGGCGGGGGGCCCACCACGTCGATGTCCTCCACGTCTTCTTCCTCTTCCTCCTCCTCCTCTTCCTCCTCCTCCGCCGAGGTCGCGGAGACCACCGTGGGAGAGCCGCCCGCCAGCAAGCCGCAGGCCCGGCCGCTCCCGTTGCTGCAGCCTAGGGTCATGGTGCTGCTGGCTCTGCGCTCCGCTCCGGCTTGCGCTCCTCCGCTCAGCTCGAGGGAGGAGGAGGAGGAGGAGGAGTCCCAGGAAGAGCCGCCTCCGCCTCCTTCCCCCCCCCCCCCTTCTCCTCTTTCCTCCCCCTCCTCCTGAAGCAGAGAAGAGCCGCTCCCTCAGCAACGCCCGCCCTTCAAACCGAGGAGACCGCCAGTAGGTGCTTAGGAGTTGAGCGGGGTTGGGGACGGCTCTTTGGAAAGAGGGAGGAGAAAGGAAGGGGGAGGGTTGGGGAGGAACAGCGCCTCTCTTCCCGCGCTCCTCGCCTCCTCCTGATCGCACTGAGCCACCTCCGAAAGCCGCAGGAGCTTTTATAGGGCGGCCCCGCGCGCGCGTCACGTGCCCTTCGGATTGGGTTGGGGGGTGAGGAGGGAGGGAGGGGGCGCGCGCCAAATTAATATAGATATGCACATTCACACAAACATACATGCATACAGGGTGGGGCAAGAGTCACAAGAGGTCTCCCTGTGGACTCACTCTTTTGTTGTTGTTTATTTACAATGCCATAACACCTATGGAGCCCCTGTGGCACAATGGATTAAAGCAGGTATCCTCAAACGGTGGCCCTCCATCTGTTTGGGACTTCAACTCCCAGAATCTCTCACAATTCAACAAGCTGGTTGAGGCTTCCGGGAGTTGGATGCTCAAACAACTGGATGGCCGCAGTTTGAGGATTCCTGGGTTAAACCCTTATGCCCTCAGAACTGTTGACTGAAAGGGAAAGGTTGGTAGTTCGAATCCGGGGAGCGGGGTGAGCTCCCTTCTGTCAGCTCCAGCTTCCCCTGCGGACACATGAGAGAAGCCTTCCGCAGGATGGTAACACATCCTGGCTTCCCCTGGGCAACCTCCTTGCAGACGGCCAATTCTTTCACACCAGAAGCAACCTGCAGTTCCTCAAGTTGCTCTTGACACAAAAAAAGCATCCTATATACATATAGGACACAAATTGACGATTTATTATGTGCAACAGAAAGGAAAAGTTAATCCTCAGGCGCTTTTGTGACCTGGAAGCCTCCCTGCATCGCTTATCCCTGCGTTTGTCTCCTGAGGCCCCTCCGTTCTGCCTTAGAGTCTGCGCCAGGTTCCATGAAGGCCACACTCTTTCTCCGCTCAAGGCCACTTCCATCCCGCCTTGCGAGGTCTGCCCATCCATCCCTCATTTCTCCAAGCGGGGAGGCTGCTGTTGTTGGTGCTTCTTTCCCTTTGCCGGGGCTTCTCTCTCGCCAGGCCCGAGAGCGCCGCTTTGCTTGTTTCCCCGGTTGAAGGTGATCGTTAATGTTTGGAAAGGGAAAGGGCGCTTATTAAATGCATGAGGGTGAAACCTCCCGGGTCAACCCAACCCGTATTTTGTTAAAAACAAGACATTTTGCCGCTCTGAAAGTCTCATTTGAACTACTCCCCGGGCCTTCCCGGTCAAGACGCGCGAGTCTGGCTGAGGTGACGAGTGCATCTACACAGTTGCTGTCCTAGCATCAAGATTAAAACAATCCATAAAGATCAAGATGTCTCATTTTAATGGAGGGGCGGTGGACTCGTTTGTGATGCAGATGGGCCTTTTGCCAAGACTGCAATCCAAAATGACAATACAGGCACTATATTGCTGCCTTGACTTCAAGTCGCCTATCGAGCAGGCATGGGCAAACTTGAGCCTTCCTGGTGTTTTGGACTTCAACTCCCACCATTCCTAACAGCCTTAGGCCCCTTCCTTTAAGCGGCTGAGGGGGAAAAGGAAGGGGCCTGAGGCTGTTAGGAATGGTGGGAGTTGAAGTCCAAAACACCTGGAAGGCCCAAGTCTGCCCATGCCTGGCCTAGATGATAGCGAAATTGACTTTAACAGTGTGTATATTGATAGTGTGTTGACCACAGACTGGACCCACGCAACAGATTACCATGCAGTAGCCCCACGGGAAACACCTGGAAATTGAAATGAAGGAGGCCGCTAGTGGCCATTAGCCCCCCCCCCCCCCCCGTGCCTCCAACCAGAACGGTGGCAAAGAAACAAGAGGGCTCCAGCCTTTCACTGCCATGGCTCAATGCTATAGATTCGTGGGAGTTGTAGCTTCACAAGGTCTTTAGTCTTCTCTGCCAGAAAGTCCTACCTCAGCAAGCTACAGGATTCCATAGCACTGAGACATAGCCATGAAACTGGTGTCAAACTCCATTATTTATCCAGTGCGGATGAACCCTAGGTAGATACTAGATAGCCGCACCTCAAAGCACATTTCCACAGAAAGAACCAGGGCAGCTTTCCACCAAGGAGTAAGAAAGTCCTTTAGGCCCCTTCCACACAACTGCATAAAATCCCATATTATCTGCTTTGAAATAGAATATATGGCAGTGTGGACTCAGATAATCCAGTTCAGAGCAGATATTGTGGGATTCTCTGCCTTGATATTCTGGGTTTTATGGCTGTGTGGAAGAGCCCACAGTTGTCAAAGGGCTTTTGCCGAGAAGCTAACCCAACCTCTTGGGGAATGTAGTTTGCAAATATGTATTTTCAAAGGCATTCCTGGCTAAAGTCACTGGGTTGTGAGTTTTCTGGTCTGTATGGCCATGTTCCAGAAGCATTCTCTCCTGACCTTTCACTTGCATCTATGGCAGGCATTCTCAGTGGTTGTGAGGCCATGGATGCAGACTAAACATCAGAAGAGAATGCTTTTGAAACATGGCCATACAGCTCAGAAAACTCACAACAACCCAGCTTGCAATTAGTTATGAAGAGAGATGCTTGTGGTATTACAAATATCCACACACAAACACACCCAAGTTAAGTCCTTGTAGACAATCTCCTCAAAATGTTCCTTCTTTAACAGCTCAGGCAGGCCTCTATGAGACTGTCTCAAAACCTTGCTGGAGGAAGGCTTTTCCAAGAGGATGGAGTAGACCTCCTTTCCCCTCCAGTCCAACAGTTGAAATCCTATGAAAAAGTTGTGAACCAATTGTTGTCTGCCTCACCACACATTGGGCCCTGGGCTGGTGGGCATTGGGGAGATCTCTTGAAAAGTCTTACCTACACATGCTGCACAGAGATATTTCTAGGAGGGCCTTCCATTATCATTATTAGGAGGTGACAGTTCTCCACATAATGAGCAGGCATACCTCTCCCTCTCAATTATATGCTATCAGTAAGTGTCAGTCTTTAAACTTTGCTGTTGCTGAGGTCTTGTTTTGACCTTTTCTTGTGGTTTTCTTGTCCAGATTTTTTCCCAAAAGGGTTGCCATTGTCTTCTAGTATATTTAGGGCAAGTTAATCAAGTCATGACTTTGGGCTCATGTAAACAGTTGGGCTGATTAGGAGAGGGAGCCTCCGCTTTGCCTCCCCAGCAGCCAGAATGGAGAAGGTCTTAAAGCACCTTTTCCCATACTTTGGTCCTCTGGATATCTGAATTTCAGCTCCCAGAATCCCCGATCATTGGCCAAGGCAGCTTCAAATGTTCAAGAAAGAAAGAAATAAAGCAACCCTAAAAGAACTAGAGTTTGGGAACTACTGGAAACCATCCTGAATCTAATCTAGTATTAGCCACTCGGGACCCACCCTGGGATATGTGTTTTGTGTAGATTTGCCCCTATTTTAGGGCTGAAAGTGTGTGGCTTGCATGAATTCCATGGTCCAGAAACTATTCAAATCCAAGCGTCCAATTCATCATCCCACTGAAGCCATTGAAATCCACAAGCATGTGGACAATTTCAACAGAAAGGAGGAAATCAAGAAAATGGCCAAAATCTGGCTACCAGTATTTTAAAAAACCTCTAAATTCGGGGCAGTAAAGAACAACACTAAAAAAAGCAGGGGAATTCCAGACAATAAACAATTAGGGCCAGCGAATTACCTCCCAACAAAGGATTCCCCCAGGAAGTAAGCAGTCAGCCATCGAAGCTGCAAGGCCATTCAGTACTAATCAAGGTGGCCAGTTGCAACATTCACAAACAAACGAGAGGTCTTTCTCTCACCCGGGACATTCCACAGATATATAAACCTTCACTTGCCTAGTTTCCAACAGACCTCACAACCTCTGAGGATGCCTGCCATAGATGCAGGCGAAACGTCAGGAGAGAATGCTTCTGGAAAATGGCCAGACAGCCCGGAAAACTTACAGCAAACCAGTGAAAGCCTTCGACAATACATCACGCCACACTCGCACTTTCTATAACCTTACTTCGGGTTTTTTTGTATTTATTTTCCTGTTAAACCTTTACAGTTCCTTTGGGAGATTTTCAGTATTATTCGACATGCAATTTGCTGTCTCTGGTGTTCAAGGGAAAGAAGGAGCCGGAACGATGTCAACCCGCTCCAGAAATGGTCCAGACGCGGGGGGAAAGGGAGGTGCAGACGGCGGCGTCTCGGGCTGTGCGGCTCCGCGCCGGTGGCAGCGAAGAAACGCCGACCACCCACCGCGCCACGTGTCTGCTTTGTTTCCCGGGACGTCTTTTCCAAAAAAGCAGGGAAAGCGAAGAGAAGCCGGCGCTTAGGCTTAAATAAATCCAGGCGAATTTTCTGCCAAGGGGGAAAAGAGCACAGCCGGCGAAAGGCAAGCCCTGTGGCGGACGGGCTGACTCGGCGGCAGAAACAAAGGACTTCAGGGCCGGGGTCGGCTTCTCCAGGAGTGGATGGCCCAGTATCCGCAGTCACTCTGCCGCTCCACGGTTGTAGTCCTTCCCAGCGGATAGATAGAGGGATTTAGACCAGGACAGACGCCTCTTTTGTCCAGCTGGAAAGAAAGGAAGGAAGGAAGGAAGGAAGGAAGGGGAGGGGATGGAGGGAAGGGATGGATGGATGGAAGGAAGGAAGGAAGGAAGGAAGGAAGGAAGGAAGGAAGAAAGAAAAGGATGGAGGGAAGGAGGGAAGGAAAGGAGGGAAGGGATGGATGGATGGATGGATGGATGGAAGGAAGGAAGGAAGGAAGGAAGGAAGGAAGGAAGGAAGGAAAGAAGGGGAAGGGAAGGAAGGGAAGGGAGGAAGGGGAAGGGAAGGGAAGGAAGGAAAGGGAGGAAGGGAAGGGAAGGAAGGAAAGGGAGGAAGGGAAGAGAGTGAGGAAGGAAGAAAGGAAGGAAGAAAGAAAGAGAAAGAAAGGCCAAGATCGATGTATGCAGGCAGCTCCCCGTCCCAAAGGAAACTGGCGTCGTGCATCCGATTCCGCTTCAGTGTGGCCACAAAGCGTGATCTAAACTCATTTCGACCTTCCCATGCCTCCCGACAACGCTTCCTCGGCCTCTTGAGGAGTCAGCTTCATTCAGGCTGGATCTACACTGCCATGTCATCACTTTGAACCGTCCTGATCTACATTATATGGGACCACACTGACCATATAATGCAATTCAAGCTGCCTTATGAGGCAGTGTACATCCAGCCCCAGCCTTAAGGAAGCACTCCCAAGACAAAACAAGAAAACTGGCTGCTGAGGCGGTAAAATGCGATTTGACAACCCGGGGCTGCTTTCTAGTTGTAACCTCCAGAATCCCTGACCTCTAGTGAGGCTGGTTTAGAATAATGGGATATGTAGTCCAAAGCAAGACAGAGGAACAGAGAGACAGACAGAGGAAGCCGGATAGTGTATTGGTTGCGTGTTGGATGCATCTACAGTGCAGTTTCACACTACTTTAACTGCCAGCTGTAGTTTGGGGAGCCACTAGCTCTCTTTGGCAGAGAAAGCTAAAGACCTTGTAAAACTACAATCCCCATTATTCCATAGCATTGAACCATGGCAGTTAAAGCGGTATCAAACTGCATTCATTCTACACTGTAGATGCAACCTACTGTAGATGCAACCCTGGGATAACTAGCTTTGAATCCTCTCGCAGCCGGGTGACCTTGGGACAGTCACACTCTCAAATCTCACAACCTCTCAGGATGCCTGCCATAGATGTGGGCGAAACGTCAGGAGAGAATGCTTCTAGAGCATATAGCCCGAAAAATCTACAACCCAATGATTCCGGTCATGAAAGCCTTCGACGATACATATTCACACACTCTCTCAGCCTCACGGGAAGGCAAACCCTTCTCTGGGCAAATTCAGCCCGGAAAACTCTGTGGCAGAAGAAATGATTTTGAAAGGAGACAACATCCAAGCATCTGGAGGGCGCCAGAACGGACAGCAGTCCCTGTAATGTTTACGGTGTCCTTAAACACATCAACATTCACAAACCACTCTATGTGAGTCGATTTCCTCCTTTTTGTTGCAGCCTTTCTAGCAGAATTTCAAAACGTGTAAACTAAACGTGATCAGCTGAAGGCCTGACTGGGTCCCTTGGGTGGGATCCCTCCTCTGGCTTCCATAAAGGAGAACCCAACTACAGACAGTCGGATTCCAGCCAAAAAGCTTAGGAGAAATAAAAGAAGGGGATTCCAATGGAACATATTCCCGAGCAAATGTGCTCAGGACTGAAGCGATTCTATCCACACTTACTTCGCACTAAAAGCAGACAACTGTCAATGCACCCAGTGGAGGGGAGAGGGATGATCACTCCCTGGATTTTTGTGCAGATCTTTAGCCAGGATACTTTGCAGTGGAAACTGGTATGGAAGTAAAGAGGAAACGAGAAAGATTTTCCAGGGAGAAGCTTTTAAGGGAAGGCAATCTCTCAACTACCCACAATAACTCCCCAGAAATATCAAATGCAAGTTTTCATAATCTGATGCCGTCCAAATTGATCACGAGGACTGGGAATGCTGGGAGTTGCAGTCCAACACATCAAGTTGCGGAAGAATCATGAAATCAGAGAGTTGGAAGAGATGTCGTGGGCCAACGAGTCCAACCCCCTGCCAATAAACAGCAAAAATTGCATTCAAAGCACCCCGACAGATGGCCAGCCAGCCTTCCAAAGAAGGAGCCCCCACCACACTCCAGGACAGAGAGTTCCACTGCTGAACAGCTCTCACACTCAGGAAGTTCTTCCTCGTGTTCATATGGATTCTCCTTTCTTACAGTTTGAAGTCATTGTTCCGAGTCCTAGTCTCCAGGGCAGCAGAAAACAAGCTTGCTCCCTCCTCCCTATGACTTCCCCTCACATATTTATACATGGCCATCATGTCTCTTCCCAGTCTTCTCTTTTTCAGACGAAACATGCCTAGCTCTTTAAGCCGCTCCTCATAGGGCTTGTTCTCCAGACCCTTGATCATTTTAGTCGCTCTGTTTCAGAGCATCCAAAGAAGGAGCCTCCACCACACTTTGGGGCAAAGAGTTCCACTGCTGAACAGCTCTCACAGTCAGGAAGTTCTCCCTAATGTTCAGATGGAATCAGAAGTTGGAATATGACTGGAAAAGGGAAATAGCTGTTCTAATGTGCGATTTATACAGTCATTAGTAATCATAGCGGCAAATGACAATGCTTTTGTCTACACTGCCATGTACAACGTAGTTTAAATCTATATTATATGTAGTTTAAATCTATATTATATGGTAGCCTCCTATAATGCAGTTCAACTGCCTTGAATTTCATTATCTCTATCTACACTGGCCATATAATGCAGATTCAAATTGCATTCTATGGCAGTGTAGATCCAGCCGAAGATCTGGCCAAACCATCTGAGAATTAGTACAGTTTGGGTCGACTTTAACTGCCATGGTTCAGTGCTATAGAATCCTATAGAACAGGCATGGGCAAATTTGGGCCCTCCGGGTGTTTTGGACTTCAACTCCCACAATTCCGGAGTTGAAGTCCAAAACACCCGGAGGGCCCAAGTTTGCCCATGCCTGTTCTATAGAATGCTATAAAGTTGTGGTTCGGTGAAGCACCCTTTGGCAGAGGTGGTTCAAGACCTTGCAAAACGACAACTCCTAGGACCCTGGGACACCCAGACCCAAATCCCTGCTGGTTGAGGATAGGCAATTCACACGCTCTCAGCCTCAGAGGGAGGCCAAGGCAAGCCCTCTGTGAGCACATCCAGCCAAGAATAAACTGGAGTCCCATGGAAGAAACACATCAACATTCACACTCACAAACCTCACAACCTCTGAGGATTCTTGCCATAGATGCAGGCGAAACGTCAGGAGAGAATGCCACTAGAACATGGCCATACATCACGACAAAACCTACAACACAGTGATTCCGGCCATGAAAGCCTTCGACGATACACTCTTTGTGAGTCGATTTGCTTCTCTTGGTTGCAGCCTTTCTAGGAGTCATAGCCAGTCAACTGAATAAAACGGTTTGTAATGGATGTTTAAATTATTGTGTTGTCGAAGGCTTTCATGGCCGGAATCACAGGGCTGCTGTGAGTTTTCTGGGCTGTATGGTCATGTTCCAGAAGTATTCTCTCCTGACATTTCACCCACATCTATGGCAGGCATCTTGGAAGTTGTGAGGTCTGTTGGAAACTAGGCAAATGAAGTTTATATATCTGTGGAATGTCCTGAGTGGGAAAAAGAACTCTTGTCTGCTTGAGGCAAGTGTAAATGTTGCAATTGGCCACCTTGATTAGCATTTAATGGCCTTGCAGCTTCAAGATCTGTCTGCTTACTTCTTGGGGGAATCCTTTGTTGGGAGGTGATTAGTTGGCCCTGATAGTTCCTTGTCTGGAATTCCCCTATTTTTGTGTGTTGTTCTTTATTTACTGTCACGATTTTAGAGGTATTTTTAATACCTCTAAAATCGTTCATTTTCATGGTTTTCTCCTTTCTGTTGAAATTCGGTTGTGAGGTCTGTTGGAAACTAGGCAAGTGAGGTTTATATATCTGTGGATTGTCCAGGGCGAGAGAGAAAAACTCTAATTGTTTATATTTTTTCAGAAATTTAGGGAGAAGTGTTATCGTTAGGGAAAGCAACATGTTCGACAAGGCACGATCTTTCTTGGAAAATAGTTTCCCCCGTGGGCATCTGCCTTCCATCCAGATGATGCAAAACAAATGGGAGTTACATGAAAAACAGAGGACATGGCTGAATTGTGGAAGCGCCTTGTTGTGTTCATCTGACGACTTAAAATCAAATCAAGGGTCAGCAAGGAGGCAAGAATAATAGTGGAACTCAAATACACCGGTGGGGTTTTTTTTACACCCAGATTTAACTGTGAGTGGAATGAATGCAGTTTGACACCACTTTGCCCTGGCTCAATGCTATGGGATCGTGAGAGTTCCCTTAATTTAGCCACCCAATTTTCTCAAGGCAAGGCGTGAAGCTTCCTTTGCCAACAATAATTCAGTTTTGGGTTTTCCTCCGAGTTTCTCAATCGAAACCGTCCTGCATTCGAGAATTAATTCGTGACTGCTACATTTTTTCTCACTGAAAACAAAATCCTTTCGAGATATATTTAGTGGTGAAATTCCCAGATTGCTCGTGTATCTGCTTTGAGCTTTGAACTGGAATATAAGGAAGGATTCTGGACTCGGGGCCCTTCCACACAGCCCAATATCGGAGAATATCAAGGCAGAAACTACCACATTATCTGAGTATGGACTCAGATAATCCAGTTCAAAGCAGATATTGTGGGATTTTCTGCCTTGATATACTTCGATATAGGACTGTGTGGAAGTGCCCTGGATGTGTCAGGAAGTGGGTTAGAGCCCTGTAAGTTTTTAAGCGTTCTTTCATAGACCCAGGCTGCATCCAAACTGGATAATGAATGCAGCTTGACACCACTTTAGCCGCTAATGGCTCAAAGCTATGGAATCCTGGGAGTTCTAATTTGGTGAGGCACCACCAGTCTTTGTCAGAGCAAGCTAAAGACCCTCTAAAAGAGGCATGGGCAAACTTGGGCCCTTCAGGTGTTTTGGAGTTCAATTCTCACCATTCCTAACAGACTCAGAAACCTTCCTTTCTTTCCTTTCCGCTTAAGCGGCTGAGGGGGAAAAGGAAAGGACCTGAGGCTGCTAGGAATGGTGGGAGTTGAAGTCCGACATACCTAGAGGACCCAAGTTTGCCCATGCCTGCTCTAAAACTACAATTCCCAGTTAAACCAGTGTCTGCGTATATTAATCCTACAGTATAGACGCATCCTTAGGCGTACCTTGAAATAAATGTCCCTCAAATGGATTATTAAAATTAACTATTGAAGGGAATACAGCTTCACCATCTGCCTTCCAGCAAAACAAAACAAAGGCCCGACGACTGTCCTCCTCGCCGCAGCTACAGAGCAGGTGCTTCTACCACCTTCTTTACTGACACTCTGGGCCAAGGCAGCTGCAAAAGGTGCCACCCAAAAGCAGTTCTCCCAATGCCTCCCGGTGCCTTTCCCCAATTTTGTGTTGTTCATATGTGCTGGACTACAAATCCCATTACCCCTTCCCAGCGTGGCGAGGAGAGGAGGAGGGTAAGGACGACCAAGGGCCCTTCCACACAGTTCTTTATCCCAGAATATCAAGGCAGGAAATCCTGCAATATCTGCTTTGAAGTGGGTTATCCAGACTCAGATCATGTGGGATTTTCTGTCTTGATATTCTGGGATAAAGGGCTGTGTGGAAGGGCCGCAAATTTAAAATCCTAGGCTGGATCTACACACTGCCATATAATCCAGATTATTAAATCAGATAATCCAGATTATCTACTTTAAATCATAGAATCATGGAGTTGGAAGAGACCTCATGAGCCATCCAGTCCAACCCCCTGCCAAGAAACAGGAAAATCGCATTCAAAGCACCCCGGACAGATGGCCATCCAGCCTCTGTTTAAAAACTTCCAAAGAATGAGCCTCCACGGCACTCTGAGGCAGAGAGTTCCACTGCTGAACAGCTCTCACAGTCAGGAAGTTTTTCCTCGTGTTTAGGTGCAATCTACTTTCTTGTAGTTTGAAGCCATTTTCCACCTCATAGTGTCCAGGGGAGCAGAGAACAAGCTTGCTCCCTCCTCCCTATGACTTCCTCTCACATGGCCCTCATCATGTCTCCTCTCAGCCGTCTCTTCTTCAGGCTAAACATGCCCAGCTCTTTAAGCCACTCCTCATAGGGCTTGTTCTCCAGACCCTTGATCATTTTAGTCGCCCTCCTCTGGACACATTCCAGCTTGTCAACATTTTCCTGAACTGGATACATGAGTCTGCTTTGAACTAGATTAGATGTGTTTACACTGCCACATAATCCAGTTCAAAGCAAATAGTCCGGATTATACACACACACACACACATATACATACATACAAACAAACACATATATACATATACACATACAGCAGTGTGGACGGTGCCCTTTTGGGACAGCACCTTTGACTGGCTGTTTTGAAAGGTGCGGGGCAGAGAGAGAAAGTAAAGCGAAATACCTCGGATCCTTTATCCTTTCCATCGGTACAACCCACCGCTGAAAACAAGCCCGGTCCCTGGAAAACTGATAGAGAAAAGGGCAGTATTTTAGAGACAGGAGAAGTGGGTGGCGCAAAGAGACCCCCTCTTGCTTTCTGTAGTTTTATGAAGGAAAATAATAGGTCGGCTTCTCGGCATCAACACAAGTGTCATAACTAAAAATGCCCCAAACAGCTGCTGGAGTTCGTGATTCTCCGACCACACTCAGAAAGGGTGAGGTCGAATGCCACAGTGTAGAACAGGCAAGGGTAAACTTGGGCCCCCCAGGTGTTTTGGACTACAACTCCCATAATTCCTAACAGCCTCAGGCCCCTTCCTTTCCCCCCGTTTAAGCGGGGAAAAGGAAGAGGTCTGAGGCTGTTAGGAATTATGGGAGTTGAAGTCCAAAACACCTGGCGGGGCCAAGTTTACCCTTGCCTGATGTAGAAGCACCCTTAGGAGTGTTCCCTTTGTATGTTTTGGGGAGGAGGAGAGTAAGGGAGCAGGGCCAGGTTGAGAAAAATCCTCATTATTTGGACAAATACTGCCATGCTGCCCCTGCTTGGTTTCCCGGCCTGGAGACAGAAGCTGGTCGAAAAAAAAGTCGAAGGAAATGAGATCGATCGCCAGCGCCTTTAAAATATGCCTCCCCAGGACTTGGAGATAAATCACAGCCCGAGAACTCCCAATGGGCTCCAGGCCACGAGGTGCAAGAGACATGCGACACCCCCTCTCCTCATGCTCCTTGCATTTACACAGGGAATCTACACTTTCATCAAAACCATAGCAGTTTAATTGCCATGGCTCCTTCCTACCTGATTCTGGGACTTATAGTTTAGTGAGCTCCTTGGAATTCTCTGCTACAGCCTGGATCTACACTGCCCTTTATTCCAGAATCTGATCCCAGATTATCTATTTATCCCAGGCTCCTTTTACACTGCCATATAATCCAAATTATGGAATCAGATAATCCGAATTGTCTGCTTTGAACTGGATTATGTGAGTCTACACTGCCATATAATCCATATTGGTTTGTGTACTAAAACCGAAAGCAAAATACAGATTAAAATGAGAAATAAAATAAATCCCTTTTTCCATCTCGTGAAAAGCAACTGAAGCAGAAGTAATTTTTCTGGGATAGAAAGGTCCCCTGGTGTCACAGCAGGTTAAACACTGAGCTGCTGAATTTGCTGACTGAAAGGTTGATGGTTCGAATCCAGGGAGCAGGGTGAGCTTCCGCTGTTAGGCCCATCTTCTGCCAACCTAGCAGTTCAAAACATGAAAATGTGAGTAGATCAATTCTGCGGGAAGGTAACAGCACTCCATGCAGTCATGCTGGCCACAGGTCTAGGAGGTGTCTTCAGGCAAGGACAGCTCTTTGGCTTAGAAATGGAGATGAGCACCACCCCTCAGAGTCGGACACAACTAGACTTAATGTCAGGGGAAACCTTTACCTTCACCTTTACTATAAAGGTTCCAAAGTCTACACAGAAAACTGCCTACCTGTTGCAATCACAAACTTATTTTACAAGAATGACTGCAATGCAGTAGCACAGGTGGCTACTGTTTCTTGTTTACATTTTTGAAGGTGAGGAGGAGCTTGGGTGTTGGCTTTCCAAATAAGAATAACCCATGGCCAAAGAAGGACAGAAGTGTGCTGTAGGTGTCAGGGGAGAGGGCTTGTTTAAACTGTCAGCATTCTAAAATCAAGTTTTGATCAAATATTCTTAACCAAGGATGAATAGATTCCATTTTCCTTTTAAAGAAAAAAAATGTTCAATCATTCTTTTCGGGTTACATATTTTGCAAATTTCATAACCTATTGGAAATAAGTGCACCATAACTTTATTGAAAAGGTAAAAATGATGCTACATCCATTTGGCAAATGTGAATCTCCGCAAACATGTGGAGACCACCTTTTGAAAACCACTAGTAAAGAAAAACATGACCTTGTTAGAAGTCAACTCTAGTACTGCTACCCCTCTATTCTGCCTTGGTTAGACCACATCTGGAATATTGTGTCCAATTCTGGACACAACAATTGAAGGGAGATGTTGACAAGCTGGAATGTGTCCGGAGGAGGGCAACTAAAATGATCAAGGGTCTGAAGAACTAGCCCTATGAGGAGCGGCTTAAAGAGCTGGGCACATTTAGCCTGAAGAAGAGACGGCTGAGAGGAGACATGATAGCCATGTATAAATATGTGAGAGGAAGTCATAGGGAGGAGGGAGCAAGCCATCTGTCAGGGGTGCTTTTAATGCAATTTTCCTGCTTCTTGGCAGGGGGTTGGACTGGATGGCCCACAAGGTCTCTTCCAACTCCAGGATTCTATGATTCTATGAACTCTTTGAACAAGTCAGATTCATAAGCATTCATGTAATTACACACAAGTAACTGAAGAACCATGTCTTTAAACTGCCAAGGATAAAGACATGCCATTACAAAAATATATTGGATTACCAGAGGATGGTTCCTTTTTTTGAAGTTGAAGTTGCAGTTGTAATTGCCCAAAAGATATACACTCCCTTGAAACCTCTTAGTTAAAACATGCATGCAAGAGACAAAACAAAGTAGTCTTCTTTGAAAATAACATCTCAGGTTTACTAACAAACTTCTTGTATATATTCAGCATACTAGTCCATAGTCCAATGTCTTTAAGCATACAGATATAGTCCAAACAGTATAACTGTACTCACTGAAGTCTGAAAGAAGACAAATTGCAATCCACCTCCACTGAAGTCTAAAAAATGGAGTCTTGTGTCTCCCACACCAAAGAGGTACTGTCAAACTGGTAAACCATACAATATAGGTTAACAATCATATACATTTATAAACAGCGGAGGCTTGGAAAGTTGCTATTTCCAATAACATATTTCAGAAGCAGTTTTGAGGATATGTACAAATTCTTATATGCTACATTTTCTTTCTCTGAAGGTGGCTACAGTATGATGAAAGCTTTAGATTTTGTATTAAGAGGTCTTCATAAAATACTTCTGCATCAGATTCTCAGAAATGTGATTTTGGGGGATGTCAACTCCTATTATCCCCCAGACAAGGTAGCTATTGGCCATGCTGGGTATGTGATTCTGTGAACTATAATCCAAAATAGAATCTGTCATTGTTTATTATAAAATTAAAATCTATTGGCAAGCCTCATTTGTTTCACAGAGATTATTAAGACTGAAATCCCATCAGATCAGTATACAGCTGAAATGCTTCCCCCACACTTTTGCAATATTTTAAAATAGTCCCATGGTTTGGTCAAAAGAAGTTGAAAATAGCAGCAAAATAATAATCAGCAACAAGTGCATTTAGACTTTTCGCAGTTGTCTTTCTAGACAAAAATGTACAGACTGAAGGTAGACAGCATTGGTTGCATTCCTGCTGGCCAGTAGTGGCCTCCATGTTAATGGAACAGTGAGCTTCCTGTAGGCTTTTACCCTAAGTTTAAAGGAGATGTTCAAAAAGCTCAACCAATTTTGTGATTAGCATTCAGCACTCTGGATAATTCCTTTAAAGTTCAAACTTAATGACACAGCAAAGTCACTGTCCTGGTGACAAGAAAGCTGCCACCTGGTAGAACAGTGGTTCCCAACCTTTTTTTGATCAGGGACCACATTGACCAGGGACCACTCTCCAACATTAGTACCAAAGGGGTTATGAATCAGATTTTGGTCAACTTAAATTCAGTTTGGGGTGCTGATTCAGAAAATTGCATCAGACAGACCACATCAGCTCCAGTTTCTGATACATAATATATGCCATGGCCAGTGACAGGGACAAAGTGACAGGCAGTGCAAAAGGAGCTGAAATTAAAAAAAAGGAAGGAGGCTTGCGATCAGACTTTTGTCCTCGCAGCCCACAGGTCCAGAACCACTGTGAGTGATTGGTTTTGCAATAGCACTGCATTGTTACAGTGAGTTCTCCATATCCACAGATTCTATATCCACAAACTCAATTACCCATGGCTTGAATTTAAAAAAAAATCCAAAGAAACAAAGCTTGATTTTGTTATTTTATACAAGGGATGTTATTTTGCTACATCACTGTATATAATGGGATTTGAGCACCTATAGGTTTTGGTAGCCATGCTGGGTCCTGGAACTAAATCTCAACAGATACTAAGGGCCCACTGTATAGATTTCTACAATGATGTTAATCAGATAGAGGACAATGTTGCACTCTGTCACCTTCTATAAAGAATCAGGGATACTAAGATTTCCAACTATCAATCCAATAAAGGGATAGGAAGTAGAGTTATGGCACATTGGTGAGTGCCATACCTATTCTGCTTAAGAATGAGGAAAAACAATAACCACAGCTGCTGCAATGGCAGTGATACAAACTCTCAAATATAAGGGTCATTAGACAAAATGAGGCGCTTACTTCAGGCAGCAGATCTGAGGTGCCAGAAAGGGCAGCAAATTATGGGTGCATCTCCCCAGTAGAATGAATGCATTTTGTTACCAGTTTAAGTACCATGACTCAATGCTCTGCAATCCTGAGAGTTGTCGTTTGGTGTGGCACCAGCACCCTATGGCAGAGAAGGTTAAAGAACTTATTAAACTACCAACCCCCATGGTCTCATTTCATTGAGGCATGGCAGTTAAAATAGTATCAAACTACATTCATTCAACAGGGTAGACATCCCTTAACTGGTTAAGACCGTATATTTATTACTAAGGGACAGTTGTAAGATTTTGTGCCTTGGGTGCCAAAATTAACTTCACTGGCCTTGGATACCATGCCTGGGTTCTATAAATTAGACCCAAGTGGAAAAGGTTCACTGACTCAATTATTGCTATACAAGTCAACAATTAGGAAGTCCAGTGGATTCAATGGGGCTACTGCTCTAGATAGGATTAACAATAGAATTTAGGCCTGTATATGTTTCACTGAGTAGTGGATACTCTTTGCTATTCCTTCAGTCAAAAAAGTGTCTTGTACAGGCAATATGCTAGTATCCTAGCACATAGACTCTGGATCACATTGGGAAAATATTTAATATCCTCCAATTCTGACTTTAATATTGTTTATACCCATTTCCTAGGAGCATCTGTTCTTGTTGGGTCAGTGAGTGACTCAGCTTGTTCAACAGTCTCTCTGACTTTGTAGCAACTGACTTTGGCTTTATTTCATTGCTTTGAAATCCAATAAAACAAATGTCATAATTATGTAATACCTGGCACATTGGTCTGTTCTCTCCATGCAACTCCAAGCAAACCATTCTGGCTTGCTTAGAAAATTGACGTGGTTCGTTTAGACGTAAAAAAATTATAGGTTACATCAAGGGATGTCAATTTGGTTGAACCAGGGTTAGCTTTTCTTGTGGGTAGCATAGAACGAAGGGCATTCTATCCTCCAATTTAAATCTTTGCAGTCAAGAACAGATAAACCCTACAAAACACTGGTTTCCCCTTTTTGCCATCTTGTTTTCTTTAGCAGTTGCAAGACTTTAAAAGTCTGGTGGCAACGATCTTGTTTAGGTAAAGGTAATCCCCCCCCCCCGATATTAAGTCCAGTTATGTCTGACTCATCTCCATTTCTAAATGGAAGAGCAGGTGTTGTCCGTAGACACCTCCAAGGTCATGTGACCGGCATGACTGCATGGAGCATCGTTAGCTTCCCACTGGAGTGGTACCTATTGATCTACTCATATTTGCATGGTTTTGAACTGCTAGGTTGGCAGAAGCTGGGGCTAACAGCGGAAGCTCACACTGCTCCCAAGATTCGAACCTGCAATCAGCAAGTTCAGTAGCTCAGTGGTTTAACCCACTGCACCACTGGGGGCTTGTTTGGTGGATGGTATTTATTCAAACAAATCAGTTGGGCTAAACTTCCTTTACTTGCATTTATAAAGAACTAGCTGTACCTGCCACGCATTGCTGTGGCCAACCTTCCCTCCCTCTTTCTCTCTCTCTCTCTCTCTCTCTCTCTTTCTTTCTTTCTTTCTTTCTTCCCTTCCTTCCCTTTCTTCTTTCTTTCTTTCCTTCTCCCCTTCCTTCCTTCTCTTCATTTTCCCTTCCTCACCCCCCTTTTCTTTCCCTTCCTCTTTCTCTCCTTTCTTCCTTCTCTACCTATTCTTGGACTGCAACTCTCAGCAGTCCTCCTGATTATCTACCTACCTACCCATCTTCTGCTGTGTTTTTCAGTGTTTTTATGAGTGGTGGTCACTCATTGGCCTGGTAGGTGTATTGTGACCAAATTTGGTGTCAATTCGTCCAGTGGTTTTTGAGTTAAGTTAATCCCACAAACTAACATTATATTTTTATTTATATAGACTAATCCAGCTTGACTCCAGTTTAACTGCCATGGATCAATGCTATGGAACCCTGGGCATTGTAGTTTGATGAAGCACCAGCAATTTTTGGCAGAGAAGGCCACAGACCTTTAAAATGACAGCTCCCAGGATTCCGTAGCACTGAGGCATGGCAGTTAAAGTGATATCAACCTACATTAACTCTACAGCACAATGCAAATTACTTAACTACAACTCCCATGATTTCATAGCATTGAACCATAACATAACATGGTCCCTTAGGAGTCTCAAGTAGTACAGTCTCTGCTGGCCCTCTCAACCAACACTGCCATATGAGTGCCCCAGGTCCGATCCCCCTTCACAGTGACACCTAGGTACTTAAAACTGGCCACTCATTCCACTTGGTCTCCATTTATGACCAAAGGCTGGATTTCTGCTCTGTTCTTCCTATAGTCCACTATGAGCTCGTTGGACTTCTTGATGTTAAGAACCAGATGATTGTCCCTACACTATGAGAGTAGCTGATCCAACTCATCTTGATAGGAAGACTCATAACTTAATTTTCAGGAAAAGATTGGGTGTATTGCAAAGGTGGACAGATCTTGCTGAACTATAGAAAGCATAATTTGAATTACTTTTAATTACCATGGCTCAAGGCTATGGGGATTTGGGGAGTTGTAGTTTTACAGGGCCTTTATAGCCTTCTTTGCCCAGTGATGCAGGTATCTCACCAACAACACCCAGGATTTAACCACCATGATGATTAAAAGTGATGTCAGCCTGTATCAGTTCCACAGGCAGATGTACCCAACCCCAGCCAGCACAGTCAAGGTTGAGGGATGATGGGAGACAGTGTGGGAGCCTAGAAAAGAAAACAAAGAGCACCACACGTGGGAAAGGAAAAACCAGAAGCAAAGGTCCCCTAGGCCCCTCAGCCTGGCAGTTGTAATGCTCATGTTAGAATTGAAGTTCCTCTCATCCATGCTACTTTACTTATGTATTTACTAATGTATTTACTTAAATGTATATAAAATGCATATATTTTACTTATGTAGTTACTTATATGTATATAAAATATATCTTGAAGATGGTACCCAAGTCTAAACATGACATTCATTTGTGTTTCATATACACCTTATACATAGGTAATTTATGCACAATATTTTAAATAATGTTGTGCACAAAACAAAGTTTGTGTACAATGAAACAATAGGAAACAAAGATACCCATGTGGCCACCCATGTGGATGATTTTGGATTTCAGATTTCTGCATAAGAGATACACAACCTGTATGAACCATTTCTTTTTATTAAAATAAAAAAAATGAATGCTTAAATATTGTTTGAAAATAGACACGACAATTTCATAGGCACATATTGATCATAGTAGCTTGACAGAAGCAGCAATAGAAACAGTTTCTTTCTAAAATCCCATGACTCAACAAGCAAGAACTTTGCAGAGAATGAACATCTTCAAAAGATACACTTCATAGGAAAAGAAGGCAAGAGTTTTGAAGACAGCTATCAAGAGAGCACACAGAGGAGGCTCCTTTGTGAAAAGAAGACGGAAAAGGGGGGGGGGAGTAAATAAATATAGCAACAACAATGTTACCCTGGGCTTTTTCACACTTCTCTGTTAGAGCAGTATGATTGCACTTCAAGTGCCATGGCAACATCCTATGGAATCCTGTGGCTTGAAAATCAAAATCAGTTAAATGTAACCCTTATAATTCCATGGAATGCAGTCATGACACTTGAAGTGGACTCAGAGTGCTATAATGTGAAGGGACCCCAGATCACAGCCTTGATATTTCTCTTTGAAATTACAGTAATCCTGTCCACATTTGAATCTATGCATATATATCTCCACACACAATTATTATGTAACTATGTTCCCTCTTTTTACCTATTTTTGGTGTGTGTGTGTGTTTAATTGCTTGTTGACTTATGGCCATTCCATGAATGTGATTGGCCCATAGGGTTTTCTTATGCAAGGTGACTAGCCTATATACAGTATGTGCAAGTGGTGAGGAGGGGAGATATTATCTTGTCCTTTGCACAGGCAGCAACATTTCTTGGGCTCGTCCTCCTGAGATCTAGGCAATTCAAACCCTTCATGATCCTGTTTTTGCTCTTGTTCTTGCAACTGAATAGCAATGCAATTTTTTTTTTAAATCCTCTGTGCCTTTCTCTGTTCCCAAAAAAGGTGTTATTAAATCTGATTCTAAATTTACTGGCAAAATTTCTAGATTTCTTTTGGCTGCAATCCACCAGCCAATTAAAATAGAGTTTGCAATTCACACAGCACTTAAATGGATATACTTGTACTTAAATTGGCTTTGGTCCATTGACTTCATTGCTTTAAATTAAAAGTACTCCAGCTTAAATAACCTGTTAACCCCTAGTGTCAAATTTTGCAGGTGGACAAACTAGAAGTTATCTTTTTAAATTTTTTTGCATGTTGTAAAGCCCTTTGTACAATCTCTTTGCACAGCCCCTCAAATGTCTGAGAAGAGTTGTTTGTTCACCTAGGTGGTACAGTGGAACTTGGTGATCTCAACTCATAAATGACCATACACACACATACATATATATATTTGAATGAGACCAAGCTGGCTTGCTCTTTGCCACTAAAAACATGTTCACCAAATTGCAGAAGGCCAATTATGACTTAGAACTACATCTCCACAGTGAAGCCTGTAGTGTGGGAACTTCACCTACCACAAAAGAAAAACAGTCTTGTGAACATAAATTAGTTAACGTTATTATTCTATATCCCAAAATAAAATTAGAAAAATCAGGCAATATTTTCCAAAAGTAGGCAATTAAATTGGGGCAGTTAAGTCAATGGCCTGGATGTATTTTGATTTTTGCCCCAAATTTATGGCAGCTTATAATTCACTCAAAATTTTGGCAAACATATTTAACAACTTATGATTAGATTTATATAGCCCTATTATTTGCAGATATTACAGATATTTATTCATGTTTTTAGCAAAGCAGTCAACTGCATGATCACAATCTCTTTACCCTATTCAATAGCAAAATACTGATTTTAATAGCTTTTCATTTTATCCCATATATGCATATATAATTTATTATAATTTTCCATGCCTCTTTGATTGTTTTTATATTGTTTTAATCTGTTTTATACTGTTTTATTGTTATACTGCTGTTAAATTGTATATTTTTGTTTCTGGTATGGGCACCATGGGGTGCCAATTTATTAGCCGTCCTGAGTCCCTCTGTGGAGGTTGAGATAGGACAGGAAATAAAAACCCAAAATAAATAAATAAATAAAGTTCATATTGCCTACAGGAACAAAGCAATTACCAACATTAAGATATTCAAAATGATTCTTTAAAAAATTAAACTCTGTATTAGATCTTGATTATTCAAGTTGCACATAAATAGTAGGAATTTCATAGCTGAGGAAAACAGCCCTTGGTAAAAGTAGACATTACTAGGCTTGTGCATTTGGGGAAAACCTTGACCCATTTTTTTGGCTTTCATTTTCTGTTTGGCGCCCCAAAAATGGACCATTATGGGGGGGGGGGCTTCCCACCCACTGGCTCTCCTTCCTGGTGTGCATGTCCGTTCTTCTTACCTGGCACCTGCTGTTTTTACTCTATATCAAGAGGCACTCACCTACAGGTGCACTCCAGGCCTGCCTACACGCCTTACCACACATGCATTCTTGGAGAGTGCATGTGTGGTGGGGCATGAAGGAAGGCCTGGAAAGCATGCACATCTGCCAGTGCCTGCAGCTGAGCGTCTCTTCCTCTAGAGTAAGAGGCACTCTAGAGGAAAGCCTGCATGATCCACCACACATGCACTCTCTTTCCAAGGCAAGGAGGCAATTTTGGCTGCAGATGAAAGCAGGCTTTCATGTTCAGTAGATTTTTATGTGAGGAGCGGGCTTCCTATTTCATGCTCCCAAAAAAATGGAAGACACCAAAGAAATGGCAGGAATGGTAGGAATGAATTACTATATGAGATTACTATATGAGATAGAGTTTTTTTAATTAAAAAAATGTAGAATTCTGTGATCCAGTTCCCAATTTTGCAATTTAAATTCTTTTGTGCAAAGTGGTGTTTAAACACACAGTTCATCTGCATATCTATTGAAGCATTTCAAATGAAATGTCTAAAGAGATATGGGAAACAGTACATAAGGAAAGAACTTCTGGCATCTGAGAATAAATATCTAGTCATGTCCTACTCTGACTTGACAAAAAAATATACACATACATATTGAATAGATTTCCCCCCAAGTAATGGAAGACAAAAAAATCTGCATTAAATGTAGGAGAGGGTGGCAATTATTGGTACAGAAAAGGAATTACACACCATCACATTAATTGGTTCACTGACATTAAACACAACATTTAATTGTTCAATTAATTTATTTTAAACATTACTCATATTTTAGTAATTTCCAGAAGGCTACCAGGGCAATCCTGTGCATATATATTTATTCAGAAGGAAGTCCTGCTGAATATAGTATTATTTATTACTAGGTAAATGTTTTGTGGATTTAATAACACAGAATTCTCAGAATACACGTGAAGCTTTCAATTCTCAGAGCAGAATGAAATGCATCCCTGCTGAATATTCTGAAATGGTCAGAAAGCTCTGAAATCACTTTAGTTTTTATTAAGTTTTCTCTAATATGTCAAATTGGATTAATTGTGCTGCTTTTCAAGTTTCTGTAAAATGCAACACTGAAAATTAGCAATTTTCCTTATATTTAATGCTACTTCTAACTCACCACTTCCTTCAGAATTATTATCAAGAAGAAGCTTCTTCTAAGCCAATGCCTTTCCATGGGGTTTTGTACTACAACTCCCATTATCACCAGCAAGCATGATAGAGGTTGTACTACAAGACTGTGCACCTCTCAAGAATAAATGAATGCATGCCCAATTTCGACATATCTAATCTGGAAATGTGAATAAGATTACATGACAGAATACGTTTTTCTCTCTGGCCAAAAAAGTTTTTGGACTAGTCTTCAGAATACTTCTAGTCTTCTGGAATGCTTCTGTCCTTTTGCTATCCAGCTCTGTGCACAAAAATAGATTTCAGCATAATTGGATGTACAGATATTTGGATGTTCTGCCTTCTACATTCTGTTGTCAGCTCAGTGGTAAGGATGCCATCTAGAGGATATTATGTTTATTGCTAATGAAAATCTTCAAAAATAGAGGCTGAAATATTAGCATTTGCATTTGATAAAAAAGAAATGAATTGGAATAAATAATTTGCATCAATGCTGTAGAATTAATGCAGTTTGATACCACTTTAGGTGCCATACCTCAGTGCTATGAATTCTGGAGCTATCATCTTAAAACATCTGTAGTTTTATAACAGTGGCTCTCATCCTTCATAATGCCTGGCCCCTTAATACAATTCCTCATGTTGTGGTGACCCCCAATCATATAATTATTTTCATTGCTACTTCAGAACTGTAATTTTGCTACTGTAAATATCTGATATGCAGGATGTATTTTCATTAACTGGATTAAATTTGGCACAAATACCCAATACGACCAGATCTGAATACTGGTGGGATTGTTGTTGTTGTTCATTTGTTCAGTCGCTTCTGACACTTCATGACCTCATGGACCAGCCCATGCCAGAGCTCCCTGTCGGTCATCACTGGTGGGGTTGGGGGTAGTGATTTTGTCATTTGGGAGTTGTGGTTACTGGGATTTAGAGTTAACCTACAATCAAAGAGCATTCTGAACTTCACCAATGATGGAATTGAACCACACTTGGCACACAGAACTCCCAGGACCAATAGAAAATACTGGAAGGGTATTTGGAGACCCCTCTGACACCCCTTGTGACCTCCCCAGGGGTCTTGAACCCCAAGTTGAGAAACCCTGCTTTATAGGTCTTTAGCCTTCTCTGACAAAGAGGACTAGTGCCTCACCAAACTAGAACTCCCAGGATTACAAAGCATTGAGCCGTGGTAGTTAAAATACTGTCAAACTGCATTAACTCTATGGTGTAGATGTGCTTTGAAGTGCAATATTTAAAAAATTTGAAGAAGGTATTCACTTTCAACATGTTGGATGTCCATGGCAGGAGTGAAAAAGGAATACTTACATTCTAGGTCATTGAGGCTACCTTCCTTATTCCACCAAATACTTAAACCTTGGTTCAGTCTACTACCTCTTTTGGCACTGAAGATGCTCAGAACCATTTTGAACAAAGATGTTTCTTCCACAATTGTGTTTGGGAAAGAGTATATGTGTTCTTCTATACCTTAAGCACACTGATATCCATTTGGCAAATGCGTATGGCTGTATGACGAGTGGCCAGCCCAGCCCATCTGTCTAGTACACATGGAAAAGCAGACATGCATATGCTCAGTACCCTAAAGATATTGAATGTTGTCTGATTTTGGAAGTTAAACAGTGTCGGTCCTGTATGGGAGAGTGCTTTAAGCTACATTTCAGAAGAAGACATTGGGGAAAAAAACTCTTGAGTCTTCTTCCCTAAGAAAACAAATGAAATATATAGTGTCACCATAAGTTGTCAGGTGACTTATACTCATAATGTACTGTGAATAGTAGGTATGGACAATCCATGGTTCTAAATGGTTCTGAAGTACTTACAAAACTACGGGGTGCTGGTGCTTTCGTTCTAAAGTGTTGCTAAAGTTCTGATGATGAAAATTTCAGAACTCTAGCAAAACTTTCAAAATTTTGTTATAAATGGCAGTTCCTAATTGGTTTTGTCATAAAAATTGCCAATAATGAAATAATAATGAATTTTAAAAAGTTTTGTTAGAGTTCTGAAATTTTCACCACCAGAACTTTAGCAACACTTTAGAAGCAAAGCGCCAATGCTCTCTAGTTTTGTAAGTACTTTAGAACCATTTAGAACCATGGATTCCCCATGCCTAGTGGGTAACATTTTTGATTTGGAAGTCATACAGCCTAATAAAAGAAATCCTGTGGAATTTTCAAGGATAAATTGGTCCTTCAGGGAGGACGACTTTGACCTATTGCTGAAGACATCCTCCCACAATCCCAGAATAGCTTCCACCCCTCTAAAGGAACAGTGGCTATGATTTTCACTGCAGAATAGCTCCAAAAGATGCAAGGAACAAAATCAACCTAGTGGCATTCATTGTACATGGCATTCATTGACCTTGCAAAGGCATTCAACACAGTGGATCGCAATGCTCTCTGGCCCATCCTCCAAAAAATCAAATGTCTCAGCAAATTTGTGAACATCCTGTGGCTCCTCCATGATGACATAGTAACAGTTTTGGACAGCAATGGCTGTCAAAGTGATCCATTTCAGGTGGGTTAAGGTGTCAAATAGGGAAGCATTATTGCCCCAACCTTATTTTTCATCTTCATAGCTATGATTACATGCCTTGTTGACAGGAAGCTTCCTGCCAGTGTGGAAATCACACATCAAACAGATGGCAACCTCTTTAACCTCTGCAGACTGAAAGCCATATGTAAGATCACAACGTCTGTTATAGAACTCCAATACACTGATGATAATGTAGTCTGTGATCATTCAGAAGAAGACTTACAAGCAACTTTAAACACATTCACAGAAGAATTCAAAAAGCTTGTTCACTTACTGTACATTGAGAAAACCAAAATGCGTTGGCTTAGAAAAATCCTGCAAATTTCTTGGGAAGACAGGCAGACAAATGTCAGCATTCTTGAAGAAGCAAAGACCATCAGCACTGAAGTGATAAATTTCCACGATCAACTTCGCTGGACTGGCCACATTGTCCAAGTACCTGATCACCACCTCCCAAAGCAGTTACTTCACTCTAAGCTTGAGAACGGAAAATAGAATGTCAGTGAACAGCAAAATGTTCTAACTGGAGGTCAGCTGATAGCAACAGTGCCATGGATTTTGAGGAGACATGAAAAGAAGACAAAGGGGAGAAATGTGCAGAAAGGAATGCACCTCCCACCTGGAAAGCTCCATCCTCATTTTGTCAGACCATATGGTTCCAGAATAGGTCTTGGTGGACTCACCATCAAGACTCTACTCTTGGAAGGCTATCCTACTCAGCCATGAGTGATTGCTTATAATAGTATAGGTTTTTATGAGGCACATTTAACACTACTGCTTAGATATTCTCCTTGGAAATTTTATGCATCCTCAAACCCATCTTCCAGTTTAATGTCTGAAATGATTCCTCATGTTATTCTATAGTAGTGTGCAAGTTTGGTGGTGGCAGGAGCCGATTGCCTTTCTGTGGAATCTTCCAGAGCAAAATGGGAAAAAATCTGGGGAAATTGAGGGAAGGACACAGTGCTAATAAGACATTAATTTCTGGATAAATAAGATCTTTCATATTAAATAGTGCAAGTGGGAGGGTTTCTAGTTGTACTAACGAGAATGGATGTGTGTGTGTGCATGTGTTACTGAAAGGGCATATGAGAAAGCGTATTTAATATACAAATATACATAAAACAAGATAGTGCAACTAATAAAATTAAAAGAAAATAATGTACCTGTAAATCTAACTAAAAGCAGATGCCCCTTTTCAAGTTGGAATATAGCGAATTTAATAACAGATCTGTAAACCTAACTAAAAGCATCTTTAATTATCATCTCCAGTGCAGGAGAAAAGGGTGCAGTCTGTGTTGACCTCACATGCCTCTTTTCAGTATGAGAATAAAAGGGAATGCAAGAAAGGGGATGAGAAAAAGGGAAAGAACACATTTCTTGCCTGTAGATGTGGTTCTCTGAGTGGTCATCTGAATTCATGTGAATGGCTCATGGCCCATTTGTGTGAGTCACAATGATCGTGGAGAGTAACACTACTTTTTAAAAAACTGATATTTGTTCTTCCAGGATACTAGTTTACATATAATGGTATCATATTCCTAACCAATCAAAAGCATTCCAATTGAATTTAACTTAACATATTTTTAGCCAAATGTGTACAGAATGCAAAAATAAACACAGAAATGTGCAAGGGTAAATAAGACATGGAAGCCATTACTTGCCATTGAAGTTGACAGAATTGTGCAATAATCCAAAGCGTTTCTGTTATTTATGTAACCAAGAAACCCTCTTCTTACCTTGGTGTCATTAAGTCTTGTATCTTCGTTTCTGTCTTCAAATTTATGGTATATTTAAAATATTTCAAAGAGGATGTAAAGCTGTTTGAAGATGGGTGGGCTCAATGCCTTATTTTTAGAGACTAAAAATGATTAGCGCTTCTGACTTTTCCACTCAAAACAGAAAAATTATGGATCAATGCTCTGTCTCTAGACGGAAGTGTACTCAAGACATGCATCAACTCACTACAAAGGTGCCACAAAGCTGCCTCCAAGTGTTCCACTGACATCATCCATTTGTCCAAGACATACTTTAATCTGATGGTGATCAAATTGCTTTGCCATCAAAAAAATTTCCAGCCACACAAGAAGACCTGGATAATAGCCCAGAAAAGGCTCCTCGCACCTTTAGACTCAGTGAGAAGAGAGTAGAAATTGCTCTTGCAGTTATTGGCAGACTTCTCTGTGTTGCCACCATTTTGCTTATAGGATGTCTGGTTCAAATGTTCTTGCTGTATTTGCAGAGAATCCCTCGCCAGTGATTATAACATACTATAGAAAGATGTGTAGCCTATTTTTTTTAAATCTTAGAGTACATACAAAAGAGTGACAAAGGGTAGTTATGTACATAAAGCATTAGATTTCTTCTGTCATGTCTCTCAGCAGCAGCACTGTGGATTAAATGTGATGACGTGTAATTCTATCAAGTTCTAAACAATTAGGCTTTTTCTGTGTGAGACACTCAGTCATTCTCACAAGGCAAATAGCATAGGCTAAGATCCCATCTACACTGCTATATAATCCAGTTTCTGAATCCAGTTTATCTACTTTGAACTGGATTATATGGCAGTGTAGACTCACATAATCCAGTTCATAATCTGGATTCAGAAACTGGATTATATAGCAGTGTAGATCCAGCCTGAGTCCTCCTCATCTGTCTGCTACTAAATTCTGTTTTATACCCTATATTCTCAAAACTAGTCAATATGGTATAGTGAATAGTTGCATGGTGGTTCAAAGCTCATGTTCTCTATACCTGGAATGGCCAGTGTCATGAAACAGTAGGCCATTGATCAAGATATACTGCTAATAGTTTGCAGTAGGTTGGAAAGCATACGTGGTGTAATGGTTAGATTGTTGGACTGGAAATGGGAGATTGAAGTTCTACTCGCCACTGAGCCACTTGGGCCACTCTGGGCGTTTCCAGATAGCAAAGAAATGTGTGCCAAAGTGGGTTTTTAAAACCCACTTTGACACGCATTTTTGTCCCCACTCCCACCAAAAAAACCAGGCTTTCTTTGGGGGGTGGGGTGGCTGCATGCCAACTTGAAACCAATTGGGGTGGCATGCAGCCATCCTGAAGCCCCCCAAAACAACCTTTAAAACTGTAAAAAAAAACTTACCCAGCCTCCATTTAGGTCCTCCTTGGAGCCTCCTGGTGTGAGGAAATTACATGCCAGGAGATGGGGGGGGGGGGGGAGTGAGGAACCTTGCCCTCCTCTCCTGGTGCATCATTTTCTCACACCAGGAGACTCCGAGGAGGACTATAATGGCAGCCAGCCAGGTAAGTTTATAAATGGTTTTAAGGGTTGTTTTGGGGTTTATGGGGAGGGAGTGGGTGCCCCCTCAGTTTTTCAGGCTCATCGTGGCTTTGTGGATTGGGCCTGGGGATCACGTGACTCAATCCACAGAGGGCCCACACCTGGTAAAGCCTGGATCTTACCTAAAATCAGGGTCTTACCAGTTATCTAATTAATTCAGAACAAACCCTGCTTTGTTCTGAATTAATTTGGTTTTACCAGAGGTGTCATTTGGATGACTCTGGTAAAACCAAGATAGGTCTTGGTTTAAAAGCATGTCTAGGTGGGCCATCACTCAGCATGACCTTCTCATAGACTTCTTGTGAGGATAACAAAGGAAGCAGGAAAATGAAGTATATCATATGTATCTTGGAAAAGAGACACTATATATATAATTATTAAATGAATACTAAAATAATAATTCAACTATGACACCAACAAAAATGTTCCCCATTCCTGATTATAGTTTTAATTCCCATGCTTTTAGCTCAGAGCTTGGAAAATACCTAAATTAGACTTGGATGACAGCTAATAAAATACTTTAGCCAGCAGGGCCAGTGGTTGAGCAATTCTGGGAGTTCAAGTATTAAAAATTTCTGTTCCTAGTTCTAATTTCAGAAGCACCAGGCAGTTGGATTTGTCCTTCAGCCTTCATATTGCATGTGGTCCCACACCTACTCAATTGGCTTTGGTTGGTGATTTTTGGACAACTAGAGGAAATCAAAGTAAACCCATAAGAGGCAGAGGAAAATGAAGTAAACCCACAAGTCTGACATGTATTGATACCTGCTCTAGAGTTCTACTTTGAATGAAACAAATCAAGATACCACAACTATGAAGACAAGATGGCATGGGGCCAGAAAGTAAATCTCTGCTGGATACTTTCCATAAGCAATAAATATGGCCAAGACAAAGGTTAATACCATCTGATTGTCATTAAGGGCATTAAGGGCAGAGCATTGATTTAAAAAAAAGCAGTTGGTATCAGAACAGAAGCCAATGTATAATGCGTTCAAAAATCCAGGAAGAGAATTAGGCAGAAATGGTGCTTCGCCATGGAAATATGCATTGTTAGGCTGCCATCTTGTGGTAATGTTGACTAAAGGTGACTGACCCACTTGGTTCCATAACTGCTAATGAAAGAAACAAATGTCCTTTGTTCTACATATGTTTTAATAATCTCTTGAAAACATACATTTTATGTGGGAAAGTTCGAATCTCAAATACTTGACTCAATTCTCCAACGTTTTTCTAGGACAGATGAACACCTTCTTAAATATAAGGACTGACAACCTTCCCATTTGGGGGCAAAAGGTTAGGTAACTGTTTTGCCAGTTGTGCTCCTGTAACAAAAGGCTGACATGCTGAAACAAAACAGACAAGCCTTTCATGGTACAGGAACCAGGTAATGGGAAAAGCTTTTCCCGGGAGCTGTTGAAGACACAAGTATGGGGCTGATAAAGATTTGGCATAATTTTTCCAAATTTTGCATCCAGACAGTAAGATCTAATTCCCAGTCCATAGATAACCAGCAGATCATATGTTTGGGGTGGGGTAGGGGGCTCAAACACCATGAACAAGTGAAGAGAGAGACTTTCTTCCCATCAGTCGGCCCACTGGCTACTGGTCTACCTGTTTGTAACCCTCTCTCAACTTCTGCCTGACATCTGCTCTCAACAAGATGAGGCTCCTAGGTACCATGCATCTAGCCAGTCCCTATTGTCCCCTTCCTGCAGGAATATAAAATCTTGCTACCTGAGGTGACTCTGTCACTGGTGGATTCACCATTGAGTGGACTTGCCACTTTGGGTGTAGTGCAAGGATGAGGGCTAGCCTTTGGTTAGAAAAGTGTTTTATCCCCCACTCTCTAAATGCTTTTATTATAACCTTTTTAAAGTATCTTGCCTTCTGGTGAAAAACAGTAAAGATGAGTTGTAGGAGGAGACTTCAGCCAAGAAGCATCCATTGCCACAGTAAAAAGCAGAGGGAGACATGGAGTAGGAAGATAGTGTTTCAATCACTGAGGGCGCATCCAGGCAGCACCTAAAGTGTGCACCCTCTTGTGTTTTCCCCTGGGGTATCAAAACAACATCTCAGGTAAAAATGAATTCCTTTGGAACAAAGCAGGAAAACCCTGCTTTGAAAGACAGGAGTCTTTCAGAAGACTCGGGTCTTTCCAGCTGTGGGTGCTGTGTAGATGGGGACCAGGGATCACACCACACAACTTCTGGTGCCCATCCATTCAGCTGTCTTGGGTTTCTTAGGCTACTGGAGCCCAAGAAACCCAGGACAACCCTCACCCTCTCCCAAAATCCCCAGAAAAGCCTTTCAAAATAAAATAACTTACCCATTCACCATTCCCCCTTCTCTGGGGCTCTCCTGGTGTGTAGAAATGACATGCCAGGTGAAAGGAGGGAGGAGGAAAATCATTCCTCCCCGCTTCTCCTGATGTGTCATTTCTGCGTACCAGGAGAGCTCTGGAGAAGGGGGAATGGAGGCCAGGTAAGTTATTTTCTTTTTTTAAAAGCTTTTCTGGGGGGGGGGGGGTGTTTTGACTTTCTGCCAGGGCATCTGGACCCACCCCCCAGGAAAGCATGGATGTTGGGGGAAGGTGTTTGAACTTAAATGCAGGTGCAATCATGTTTAAGAAACCCAATTGAACTTGGGTTAAAGCCTTCTGTGGAACCACCCTGAGAGGCAGGCATGTAGCCGGGGGGGGGGGGGGGGGGCTTGAGGAGCTTCAGCCCCCCACCCCCCAATTCTCATGGTGGTTCACGAAAAGGCCTTACTGGTGCATTATTTAAACTGTTATGTTTATTCATATCATGATCTGACCACCATACTCAATATATCCCATATGCATGGGGGTATTGGGGTAATGATACAAAAGGTTTGCTAGGCTAGACCCTCTTTCACTCAGACTCAGCCCCCCCCCGAAACTCAGCCCCCCCGAACCCCCCCCCCCCAAATTTAGCCCCCCCCCCAAAAAAAACAAAATCCTGGCTACGGGCCTGCTGAGAGGGCAAAAGCGAGATGGTTCTATTGCCCCCAAACTACTCTCAATTTCAAATAGTATGGATGATCTTCACAACAGCCCGTTAAACTTAGGATTATACTGTTCAGTGCTAGATTGGATATTGGAAAACAGTAGTCCTAGATGAGAATGTTGGCCTGGCTTGCATTTCAGAGACCTGGATGGATGAGGCTGTTGCTGGTGGTGAATCTCTTCCAGCTTTGTCCACTTGGGTTATCTGTTCAGCAACAGGTGAGGCCTGAGCAGCTGCAAGGTGGAGCTGGAGTGGTTTATTGGGATTCCACCCCTCTCCAGCTGCCATGTCCCATTGTCTGCTGTGTCTGAGTGTGCTTTTTTGAAGGTGGGTTGCAGGAACAGAATGCTGTTGGCTTATTGTCTACTTTGCCTCTCAAGAGTCTCCTAGCATGAGCTCACTGAGCTGGTCTCAACAGTGATGTTGAAGTCCCCCCCTCCCCAATTTGTTGTCCTTGAAGACTGCAACAACCATACTGAGACTACCCTTTCAGGAATGACTCCATGACAACTATGTATCAGTCCCAAGAAGTATCTGGTTTCATTTCAAAGGATACATTCTGGACCTGGATTTCTGTGCAAAGCAGGATGATGGTGATCTGAGTGCCAAGGAACTTTCCACAGTTTTGTTGTCATGGAGATATCACGATCTCATGGTTTTAGGTTCACTAGGGCTCAAAGCTTCTACATGTGTGTGTGATAAAGATGGTCAGCCCCAGGTGGCTTATGTTTCTGGATGGACTCCTGATGGCACTTGAGATCTTTCTAGTTGCCTTGACAGGTGATCCTGTTGAAATCTTAGCTGATCTCTGGAACGGGGAAATGATCAGGGTGACAGATTCAATTGCTCTCATGTATCCCCTGTGGGGTTCCTTGAGGTTTAATTTTGTTCCCTATTATATGCACCATCTATGTAAAATCACTGAGAGAAGCCATCCAGAATTTTGGAGTTAAGTGATAATGATACCTCACTCTCCATCTAACTCCAAGGAAGCTGTTTAGTAGCTTAAACAGTGTTTCTTCTTTTTCTTCAACGTTTGTCCCGCTTGATGGCAGGGTCTGCTTTACCAGTTTGTTGGTGCCATTTAAGAGCAAGCAAAGGAAAGCTGAATCCACACAAGATAGTAATGATCCTGGTTAGTCCGAAGACTGGTCAGGGAAGAAGGATTCAGCCTGTGCTGAAGGGGGTTACTCTATCCCTGAAATCTCAGGCTTGTAGCTTGGAGGTGCTCTTGGGCTCTGATGTGAGCCTGGATGCACAGGTTTCAGCAGTAACCAGAAGTGTGTTTGCACAGTTAAACTGGTGCAGCTGTGCCCATTCTTTGAGATGTCAGATCTGACTACAGTAATATGTTTATTACCTCCTGGTTAGATTACTGTAATGTACTATATGCAAAATTGGTTTTGGAAACTTCCTGGAAACTTCAATTGCAACCAAGCAGTTGACTTGGGCTGGTTACAAGGAACATATATTCCTCATGTTGAGACAGATTTGCTGCCTACCAGTCAATTTCCAGTAAGAAATAAGAGTGGTGGTTCTGACCTTTACAACCTTATCCAACATGGGACCACACTACCTGTATCCTCCTATATGACTGTATCCTCCTATATGAGCCTGACTGACTTTTAAGATCTTCTGGAGAAGGCCTCCTCTGGGTCTCACCATCACTACAGGAATGTGATTATGATGGAACCCGGAGGTAATCAATGTATGTGTTACCATGGCCAGATCTGGCTGCTACCAGGCTGTGAGATGCCCACCTCTCTCCCTTCACTAACAAACATGTCTTTTCCTGAAAATCTGTGTAACACAAAAGGTTTGTGGTATGTGTATTTTTTATTATCAGTATTTTCATATTGTTTTCATCTTGTTCAAATTACACTTTTATTAATTATTTTAAAACCTTTGCATAGACAATTTTTCAACTGAGGGTGGGGCTTTTTGTTTGCTTGCTTGCTTATTTGTTTTTTGTACTGCTGCACTGCCTTGGGTCATGCATAAGTGTGGTGAAGGCTCCTTCTTTGGAAGCTTTTAAACAGAGGCTGGATGGCCATCTGTCAGGGGTGATTTGAATGCAATATTCCTGCTTCTTGGGAGGGGGTTGGACTGGATGGCCCATGAGGTCTCTTCCAACTCTATGATTCTATGATAAGGCCACCTTGAGTTCCTATATCAGGAGAAAGGCAGGATAAAAGTAAAGAAAAAGTAAAAAAATAAAATAAACATGAAAAACTTGTCAGCTCAGGTTATGCATGTAGTGAAGTCATATTTTCAAAGTCTTGGATCACCCACCACTTTTACACTTTAGGACTCCCCTAATTAATAGCAAGTGTAATATATATTAAGCATATATCTCTGGACGATCCATGCCGTGAGATGTGAGTGCCATCTACTGGATATCAGAAGTAGGCTGGTCTGTCTCCTTTGGAAGTGAGCAGGTTAACTGCAGAGGGGAAAGTTCCTCGCTTTGAAACTGGAAAACTGGAGCACTTTTTGTGGGGAACAAAAATATTCAAATGATTGTTTGTTGCAACCAAAGATCCTAGTCATTTGTTCATGGAAAAGCATTAATATAAATTAATCATCTCAATTATCTTTTTATATCTAAAAATAGAGAGTAGTAGATTTGTTCCTAGGCATTCAGATAGGGTTACACTCCCTTTGAAAGTTCAAGTCTATAGCTTGGAGGTGCTCTAAACCACTGCAATATGCTCTATGTGGGACTACCATTGTAAAGTGTTCACAAGCAACATGCAACATGCAGCAATCAGACTAGTGTCAGGGATGCAAGAACACTATTGGCTTCCAATTGTCTTCCAAGCCCAATTCAGGCTCTAAATCACTTGGGGTCAGGAGAGCTGAAAGATTCCCTCCTTGCATACTAACCTTCAGAGGAGGCCCTGTTGTGTGTCCAATACTTCATGAAAATAGATTGGTGAGTAGGTGCAACAGGGCTTTCTCTGAAGCATGCTCCAAATGTGAAACTTTTTGGCTTCTCTGGAAGTTTAGAAGTCACACCCTTCTAAACTTCCAGAGAAGCCAAAACAATGTGGTTCCACGTGGCATGTAATATTTGGAAATGCTCTGATTTTATGGTTCTAAAATTAGATTTTAGGATTACTTTAAAAAAATATTAAAGAGGAATTGAACTAAAAAAAACACATTTGGGCTTTTTTGTTTTGTTTTTTTTTTTTTTGTTCACCTTGGGAACTTTTGTTGGTTTGGAAGTGATACTGAAATACCTTAAATACATTTAAATAAATAAATTATTTTTTAAATGGAAATTTGGTATCATTTGCAAAAATAACAAGGGAAAATAGAGATATGTTTCTACATCACAAAGTGGAAGAGTAGTACAACACATTTCAGTAAACCTTTTAGTGAAAACTAAAAACAAGCAAGTGTAAACAAAGCAATAACTCCTGGTAAATCTTGTGTTAATAAATAACTTTCTAGAGGCTGTATTAAGCCTTCCTTGAAAAGATATCCAGGAATTACTTTTTCATTCATCAGTTTAATTTTTCTTATTTTAGTTTTGGTGTCCAAACTTGCAGTTCTACAATTTTAAAACATGTTGGAAGGTAGCCGTTGAAGCAAATTTATCTGTTCTCCCTTTTCTAATTTTGCTTTTCCCACATGCTCAGAAAGGAATTTTGGAGGCAGCTGCTGTTCACCTTACCTTTTCTAGAAAGGCACACACAGTTACAGTAGTGTTGGCTAGAGCAGAATCTTCCTTTTTCCCAGCTCAAGTTTTGTTTACTGCAGACACATTGCTGTACCAAACACTAAAAGTCTGTTTCTTCAGCAAAAGGTAGGTGGATTGAAGAGAAGTGGCAGGGGGTATAAGGACAGAGATGATGCCAAACCCAGCTCACCATACCTCAACAGCAAGGTTCGATTGTCCCTGACATGTTTTCATTCTAGGCTCTTTTCATATTATACAATCACTAGTGTATATATCTATCATCGCCAAGGTATGCATTTTCATTGTGGATCTTTTCTTCCTTCATCCGTTTTTCTCATATACCTTCTCCCTCTCTCTTTTCCTTCCTTCCTTCCTTCCTTCCTTCCTTCCTTCCTTCCTTCCTTCCTTCCATCTTCATTTCCCTTGCATCTTCCCATCTCTTTTTTGATTTCTTTCTCTGCCTACCTTTCTCTTGCCTTTTTCTTTCTTCCCTCCTATCCTTCATTCATTCTGTCTTCCCTTCCTTCCTCTTTCTTCTTTCTCTTTCTTTCTTTCCTTCCCTCCTCTCCCCTTTTATCTTTCCACCTTTCCTTTTTGTTTCTTCCTTTCTTTTATTTCTTCTCCCCCTTCCTTCTTTTTTTCTTTCCCCTCTCCTTCTTTTTCCTCATATACATGTCACCTAGCAGTAGACAATCTGCTTTACTTACTTTATTTCCTGGTGACATGGCAGAGGGCCACTTCACCAAGCATCAGCCAAACTGCTTTGTTCCTGTTGCTCCTCAACTTTGGGACGGAAAGTATGTGTGTGTGTGGGGGGGGTGGGGGGGTGGGGGGTGGTGTTCATCCATTATTTTAGGTTGGAAAATGAAGAATGTGCCATGTTTGGTCTTTTGTGGTACAAGCAAATAAACAAATATGTATACATAGTATACATACCTACTTTGACCTTTATATAGATATATAGCACCATTATTCCATTTTAACAATTATGACAACATCCCATGGGATACTGGCATTTGCAGAAAGAAATTCTGGAACTCTAGCATTTCACTGGACTACAAATTCCAGAATTTAATGCTACCAAGGCAGTTAAAATGGAATCATAGCATAATTGTGTAGTATAAAAGGCTCTCTGTCATTTATCCTTGTAGTCAGCAAAAAGAGCTCCTCTGGCATTTATTCAGGTGGTCAGCAAACATGGGTGGATGAAAAAAACAGATTAGCAGAATGGAACAGTTTGATTATTGGTGTTTATCATTTTGGCTGATCCCACCTTGTATTATTATTTGCTTATAGATGCTGGTATTTTTTCTCATGAACCGGAATGGTTTCTTATGAATTTTATTTACTTCCACACTAGCATATGGGCCTTAGATTGGAATTAGGGCTGGTCAATTCGTTTCGTTAATTCGTAATTCGTAAAAAAATTCGTTAATTTTTGAATTACGAAACGATTACAAAACATTTTTTTTAACCTGGAAGTGTTTTTAAATATCGAAACAGCAGGCGCCAAAAATTTTTGTATTTCCGTCCATTTTGGAAATACGTAAGATGGCCGCCTGCCGATGCTTGCTGAGAGGGGCGAGCGAGCGGCGAGCGAGAGGGGCGGAAGCACTCTCTCCTGACATTTCACCCACATCTATGGCAGGCATCCTCAGAGGTTGTGAGGTCTGTTGAAAACTAGGCAAGTGGGGTTGATATCTGTGGAATAATGTTCAGGGTGGGAGGAAGAACTCTTGTCTGCTGGAGCGAGAGGGGCGAGCGAGCGGCGAGCGAGAGGGCCTGCCAGAGTGAGTGCCTGCCTTCCCTCTCCTGACATTTCACTCTCTCCTGACATTTCACCCACATCTATGGCAGGCATCCTCAGAGGTTGAGGTCTGTTGGAAACTAGGCAAGTGGGGTTGATATATCTGTGGAATAATGTTCAGGGTGGGAGGAAGAACTCTTGTCTGCTGGAGCAAGAGGGGCGAGTGAGCGGCGAGCGAGATGGCCCGCCAGAGTGAGTGCCTGCCTTCCCTCCTTAATAATAATTAATAATAATTAACCCCTATTCTACTAAATTAATAATTAAATTTAAAAAATATTTAAAAAATATTGGAAAAAAAAGGGCGCCATCTTTACAAAATGTTTTGTAAATATTTACGAAATTTCGTAAATACGAAACTTTTTTTTGGGAAAGTTTTGTAATTATTTTAAATATCGAAACAAAAAAAACCCCCAATTACAAATCGATTTTAGAAACAAATTTTTGCGTTGTTACCCAGGCCTAATTGGAATTACTTAAACAATCTTCACTTTCCCCTTTTGCAAGTCCACGTAACCGTTTGAAGTGTAAATCTGTCTATTTTTAGAGATTTTGTAAAAGTGTTTTCCTTTAGTACCGTCTTCTATAATTCGTTTGCAATGGGACAAACATAACTTACTATGAATGAACTTCCCTGTCTCAATGTGAACTCCAACACACTGAACATCAGCATTTGGATCAGGATTAGAGATATGGTCAGGCTATAACAGACATGGGCAAACTTTGGCCCTCCAGGTGTTTTCAACTTCAACTCCCACAATTTGTAACAGCCAGTAGCCTTTTAGGAATTGAAGGAGTTTAAGTCCAAAACACCTGGAGGACCAAAGTTTGCCCATGCCTGGGCTATAATGTCCCACCAAATGGATCACTTCTGGCAAGAGAACACAGCATTGATGTTTTTCTTCATCATGGCTCACCAAAAATTAAATGGGACACTTGTCCCAATACAATACAATTCTGGGGTCAAAAAAACTACCCAATATGAGAAAGGACATAATTATTTGGACATTTTTGGTCCTGGTTCTGGCTGTGTTTTTATTGAGTTTTAATGTTTTTAATCCCATTTATGGCAAGTGGCTGAAATGTGGTTGCTTACCACTTTTTAGGTGACAATGCCAAAGAATGCTTTTCTGTGTGGATTCTGGAGGGAAAAAAACCAACTCTGAGGCAGTAAAGTATCCCATCTTGATGTGAAAGAATTAAAAATAACTCTGTATCTTCTGGATGGGCTGATAATTACTGAGATGGATGGTTGAGGAAAGGACATTTTCTATCCAGCTGTAGTTTTAATATAATTTTTTTTTCTTCACACTGGGAGGTGATTATTCATTTCTAGCATATAAATGGAGTTATAAAATTCATGAGAGAGTTATTATTGTTCTTCTACCCTTGCTTCTCTCCTTCCTAGTTCCTCAAGATTCAGAATATGTTCTGCTCAAAAGATGTTTATGCAGCAGATTTCCTTCTGCTTGTACTGGCTTAAGCATCTGCCTCACTGCAGCTCTTGGGATCAGAAGAAATTAGCTTGTGTCTTCCTCCCATTTTATACTGAAGTTGATTCCATGCACAAAATGCAGGGCAGACAAAGGTGTAATTTTCCATGTCTCTGGTATAGTTTTGTCGCAAACAATGGATCAGTATGTGAAACGAAGGGAATAATGGGGGTAATGGTGTGGAACATGTAGCTGGCTCCAGGGCTACACACTTCATTGAGTGCAGAGTCAAAGCCAACTTCTGTGTAACCCTTTGTGACATGTCCACTGTGGGAGGAAGTGGCCTGCCCCTTTTTCAAAATTGTACCTACATTTGTAAGCAGGACATGGAAATACACTCACATCTTATTTTAATTTTCCAAAATCAACCAACTTGCACAGCAACTTTGAGGATGTTGACCAGAAGAGGTATTTTTCACATGCCTGCTGTGTATATAAAGCATATCTGTTCAAAAAAAACCAAACTCATTTGCACATATGGCATGTTTTTTTCATTTTTATGAAAAAGTTCTTAGTAATCAATGTGTTTCTTGGTTGTTGTAGGTTTTTCAGGCTGTATGGCCATTTCTAGAAGCATTCTCTCCTGACTTTTCACCTGCATCTGTGGCAGGCATCCTTAGAGGTTGTGAGGTCCTCTGAGGATGAGCTCACAACCTCCGAAAAAGCCTTCCACAGATGCAGGTGAAACATCAGGAGAGAATGCTTCTAGAACATGGCCATACATGTTCTAGCCTTAAATCACTATAAATCAGAAGACACACAACCATAATATAATTCCTACGGTCATGTCATATATCTGTCTCTATCTCTATATATCTGAACCACAACTCCAGATAAACTTTCTAAGATGTACAAGAGTGTTGCAAATAAAGGCTAGAACTGTGATGAATGATTGACATGCTCTAAGGCAGAGTTTCTCAAAATGTGCTCCTCCAGATGTTTTGAACTCCATCTCCCACAATCCTAGCCAGCTGGTAAGGATTGTGGGATTTCTGGGAGTTGGTGTTTAAAACACAGTTTGAGAATCACTGCTCTAGCAGTGGGTCTCAACCTGTGGGTCTTCAGATGTTTTGGCCTGCAACTCCCAGAAATCCCATCCAGTTTACTACTTGTTAGGATTTCTGGGAGTTGAAGGCCAAACATCTGGGGACCCACAGGATGAGAAACACTGTAAGGCAAAGAAATATAGTACTCAACTACGCATGATTTTGGAAGACATTTTAGAGTTAAAGCTTCCAATGGGATTTGACTTTATCTGACAGAGGAAAAACTGGAAAATTAAAGTGGAATAATTATTCAGTATATGATTACAACAGAGTTTTATATGCTATTGCTTATAGATGGGAGGACACTAATAAGCCAAGACAAACCTATTGCTTGATGAAATTATGTGATTTGATTGTAATGGATAGATGAACAATTTGGACTAAACTTAAATCTGTATTAAATTTTTACTAAAGATTAATATTTAGTTATTGAATTTTTGAAAAGTCATAGGAGATTATACCAGTATTATTAGGCTATGAGAATTAGAGAGATACTTACTTATTGTAGATGCTAAGTTAAGAAACCTTTTAATATATGAAGTTCTTGGTCTGTGACAAATATAACTACTAGTTCAGTAGCTGGAGGCCATCTGCATTTTCCTATAGTCATAGTTTTGTTATAGTTTTATGCAGTAGTTATCTTATGTATTATGTGTATTGTATTTGTGTCTGGTTAGTCCTCCTTGAATGTTGTTTTATATATCAAAACCTTTTGTGTTAACAGAAAAAGTACAATTAAACCACAAATACAAATACTATAATGAATGTGTTGAGGGCTAAAATTCAGGTCTCATAGAAGTACACTATATGAGAGTCAAGAAATTTTATACAAAACATCAGCCAAACAAACCTAGATTGACTTATTCACGAGTCAACGTAAGTCATTACCATAAGCTGTCCCCTCGTTGATTGCTCACAACGGACTACAATTTTTCTTGTTATCTTCAATTGGGTTCTATTATCAATTTTATTTTTTTCTCATTTCATATAATCTTTTAGAGGAGTCGAAGCTGTTGTTGTTGTTTCTTACATCCCTCTATATGTTTATTCAGTAGTTGGGTAAAGTTGTCCATATTCATTATGTCTAAACTCTTAACTCTTATCAGAAAGAAAACACCCCGTCTCTGACAAAAACAGCAAAAGTCAGTCCTGGAAGAACCTAAAAGATGTATTAACCCTCTGCTTGCTCCACCATGGCACCTCTTCTGGCCTGTTTGAATGCCTGGATGGGAAAATGGCAATGACAGCCAGAGTCAGATGACCTTCTGAGGTGATGCTGGGGCTTTTCCTTCTATTTAAACAGTGGTTCCCAACTTTTTTTTGACCAGGAACCACTTGACCAGGGACCACTCTCCAACATTAGTACCAAAGGGGTTAGAAATCAGTTTTTGGTCAACTTTAGATTTGGTATGGAGTGCTGATTCAGAAAATTGCATTGGATAGACCACATAAGCTCTAGTTTCTGATAGAGAACATATGCCATCCAGTAGTCGCTGTCTCCTTGCCAAAACCATATTTAATAATCTGGAACTGATGTGGTATATCCCAGGGGGCGGGACTGGTCAGCGACAGGGAAGGAGTGGCAGGTGACTCAAAAGGAGTGGAAATCTAATTAATTAATTAATTAATTAAGAGGAAGGAGGCTCACGGACCAGATTTTGGTCCTTGCGACCCATTGGTGGTCCACCGACCACAGGTTAAGAACCACTGCTGTAGAATAACCCTCAACTTCTTGTAAATCATATCAAAATCCATGATTTTGGCCCTCAAACCTTCCCTCAACTTATACATGAGGCCAGTTTATATGCAGTAGTAGTATATATGGTGATGTCATTAATTAGCTCTTGATCCTCATCCTCGATGCATCTAAGATCCTCATCCTTGAGATATGTAAGAAACCAGCCTCTCTTCTTGTTTTTCAGCTAGAGGCTTAATAAAAGATATGTGAGCAAGTGTCTTACTTTCCTGTTTGTACACAACATTTCTCAATTAGTTGCATTTGGTTGCATTTGGTTGTATTTCCCAAGTAATATCATTATTACTGCAAAGTAAATAGTTAACATATTTGGAAAAGTCAAAAGAAATCACTTCAGAATCAACATTGTCCTGCTACTTCTAGCCAGCCTACAGAGCTGCAGAACCAGCAGAACATCAATATCTGATAAGGGGATATCTGCCCACAAAGAACACTAATTTCCTGCTGACCTGACTGGCACTGGTGTTGATGCTCTGGTTGATCCCTGGAAATTAGAGGTTATGAATAGGGTGATTGATATGATCACTTCCAAGCAAGGATCATAGAGCTGCATGGGTTGCTACTACAGAATTCCACCATCGTTGCATCCTGTGGCATGGTTCCGAGCATAGATAGTCCTTTTATAACAAGACTTCCACAAAGGGAGAATATTGTAATCTGTAACCAATTTGTGAAATAATTTATAAGCAAAAATCACACTCTTCTCTTCCAATTTGTTTTTCAGCTCAGAGAATTCCACTTATTCATCTAGATCAGTGTTTCTCACCCTTTCCAACGCGACCCCTTAATACAGTTCCTCATGTTGTGGTGACCCTCAACCCCCAACCATAACATTATTTTTGTTGCTACTTTGTAACTGTCATTTTGCTACTGTTATAAATCGTAATGGAAATATTTGATATGCAGGATGTATTTTCATTCACTGGACCACATCTGGCACAACTACAACTCCCAATGACAACTCACCAGTATTCAAATTTGGGCATGCCTCCCAAAATTTTATGAAATTGTTATTTCTCTTCCAAAATACCCACACACTGACAAAATTAAAACAAAGCGGCCTCCTACATTGCCATTCTACTATACAACAGCAGGGGTTACACTTGAGCTGAGCTCTTCTAAAGACCTTTTAAAGCAGTTGAAGTACATTGCTCTTCCTATTTTCACATTAAGGATAGGAAAGGTGGACAAACCAAGTAAATGTACAAGTTAGATATGTCTTGTAATATATTTGCTACTTTGTGCTTCAGAAGAAGACTTCTCCCTCACCTGCAAGACGTGAATCTCCATTGCTATACTCTAAGCAAGATCCATATACATGTCCCTTTACTGGCAGAATGCCACAATAATAACTAGGCATTACAGAAGAGGTGTGTTTTGACCATAACATTCAAGTTCATTCAATGGATATATTCCACTTGGGACTAATAACGGGTTTTAGCCTTCAACATGCCTTCTATAAGATCTAAATACCTGCAGTGGTTCCCAACCTTTGGTCCTCCAGATGTTTTGGACTTCAACTCCCACGATTCCTAACAGCTGATACGCTGGCTGAGATTTATGAGACTTGAAATACAAAACAACCGGAGGACCAGAGGTTGGGAATCACTGCAAGTACCACATTCCACCTGATCTTGGAAGCTAAGTAGGTTTAGCCCTGGGTTTTTTGTTTTGTTTTTGTTTTTGGTTGTGTCAGGAGCGACTTGAAGAACTGCAAATCACTTCTGGTGAGAAAATTGGCCATGTGCAAGGACGTTGCCCAGGGGATGCCCAAATGTTTTGGTTAGAACTTGAATAGGAAAACACCTATGTATTTCAGGTGCCATAGACTATATTTCAGAGGGAAAAAATAGCAAAACCAAACTTGAGTATTCCTTGACTAAGAAACCCCTATGAAATCCATGAAGTTGTGATAAGTTGATAGGTGACTTGAAAGCACACACACATACATACATACACTCTTCTTCTATTAAAATATTCTTCTCTCTGTGTTCTTCTGCCAGAAGCAAATGGCCATCCACTGTCACTTACTGATATGATGATTTTGACTACCAGAAGAACAAGACCTAAATCCAGCTATGAATTATTGCAGGAGAAGGGATCATGTGACCTCCAGATGCACCACTTCTAGTTTGCAAAATTAATAATGTAGGGTGATGGGAAATGCAATCCAACAGCTTCTGGAAGGCTGTAATATTCTCAACCCATGCTAGTGTTTTTCCACTTGTGAACAGAAATTTCTCCTTCTCCTGAAGAGGGACCCAAGGCAGCTTATAAAAAGTAAAATATATGCAATTAAAAACAGTTACAATAAAGAAGTAAAATAATATAAAAGGTTATTTTAAAAACACAATTAAACAAGACATCTTACAGAAAGTAGAGCAAATACAATTAAAACAAGTTACAAAAAAGAGAGACAAGCACTTACAGAAAATGTATAATTAAAATACAGTTAAAATACTTAAATCCCTTGAAAACAAATAGATTAAAATTACAAAAGGTAAAAAGTCAACAGAAGACACAATTCAATGTCCTTATACTATGTGTATATTGGCTGGACCTCCTGAGCATAGGAACCTGGTGTTTTTTTTAATTAAGGCAATACAGATTTCTGTTTCTTTAAAAATTAACTAGAAGTATAGTGCTAAGTTGGTACATATAGGTTGATTATCCTTATGTGAAATGCTTGGGACCAGAAGTGTTTGGGAGTTTTTCAGATTTTTGAATATTTGCATATGCATAATGAGATATCTTGGATATGTGACCTAAATCTAAACATGATAATCATTTATGCATCATATATGTCTTACACAATAGCCTGAAGGTAATTTTGTAACACAATATTTCAAATATTTTTGTGCATGAAACAACATTAAAATATATTGAGCTATCAGAATGCAAAAATGTCACTGTCTCAGCCACCAAAGTGGACTTTCAGATTTTAGAGTATTTCGGATAATCAATTTGTAGTGTCCTTTTTATGTTTTTTCCCTTACATCAAGGTCACATGTCCATCGTATTCATGTACTCATTCCCTGAAGCATGGAGGAAATGTGTGAATCTGTATGTGTAGTTTTCTCACTTCAAGGAAAGACAAACAAAAATAATGCAATTACAGATGACCACTATACATCTAGATATTATTTGAAAAATAGGTAAAAGACTAGTTGAGGAACATGACATCACATGAGCACTGAAACACATCTTGGCAAAGTAAGCAGGCTGCATACACATCTAATGTCACAACCAATGTCATAAGCAAGTCACCCACAAATGAACTCACCTCTGTTGAAGTTTTTCCCCTTAAAATTGGGACTGTGTTTGGATGAGACAATGACAAAAAGCATCAAGAAGCCAAATGAAATGGTACAATATAAATTGGCACAAATCTCTAATCTAGAGGAGAACCCAGAACTCTTCTTCATACCTAGATAATTGCTAGCTAAGCCTGATGAAGAGTTCTGGTCAACTCAAACATTCTTCTTTTTGAAGACCTTAAACAGTCCTTGCATACAGTGCTGGATTTACCATTGTGCTTAAGCACAGGGCCCCATTGGCCAGAGGGGCCCATCTTCCTGCCCAAAAATGTTTTACGGTGGATTTTGCTTGTGTGGTGCAATTCTAAATTTGAAGACATTCTGTTTCCAGGCATAATGATATAGCACATTCCATATAGTCTATGGGAGTGTGCCACAAAGGGGGCAGTGTAGGCCTACTTGGCCTATCTCCTTCAGGGTCCAAGTAAGGGGCCTCAAAACCCAACTATCACAGAGCCTCATTGCTCCTAAATACAAAACTGCTTGCACTGGCAAAAATAGATCACAAAAATAGCAGTTTATGGCACATTCTTGAACTAGAGCACCATATGCTAATTCTCACTAAATCAGAAACTTTGTGTTGGCTTTCGTTCTTATTCTTAAAATTAAGAGAGACAAAGTTCTAATATAATCCAAAGGGAGTAGGTATCGAAAAGCTAGGATATGCATAGTAATGATGCAGTAAGCATATTTTATGTTCATTTGATTCTGAGGATCACTTCCTTCCATGATGAGGATCTTCTATTGATCCTCTGTGGGTAGGGAAAAATGTCTAAATGTGATATTAAAGCTGAATAACAAATTTTGCTCTCACCCCTGGTCCATGCCACACACACACACACACACACACACACACACACACACACACATATATTACTTGGGTTTTTTTTTTTTTTTGGCAGTTGAATGTTTTTAAGGAATTTATTATTGACCTCAATTTGCCAAAATAAGCTGCCTTGCCTATATGTGACTATGCAAGGGTGGGGTAAGTATTTCTGATTTGCTTTCCCTTTGTAAATAATTACTTCTGTTGATGTTTTACCTACCCAAAGCAGCTGAGCCTTGTGTTGCTAGCAAGGAGCACAGAAACTCTCTCGTAGTCTAAATCCACCCTGGCCTCCTAGGCTTTGCCACACATGACACTTTAATCCAACTCATTTGCTTGATTCATCCCAGTTATAAACAAGCTTTAGAAATGAAAGCTTAAGGGTTAGTTGCGAAACATTAAGATAATCAAGAAGGCACTCCTACGTTAGCTTAAAAGCCACCCCAAACATGTATTTCTATGTTGCTCATCTTCTGGGTAAGAAAAAACATTTTTTATGCACTATGGCTTTCTTCTTGGACCTTTTCCAACTGAAAAAGTTAACACGGCACCTCTCTATTCATTTCAATGAATCCGCATCATTTCAGGTGGATATGCTAGAAGCTTTTTCTGAATGTTCTCAAGGAGTGAACAGAACCATATAGGAGGCACCCAATATTCTGATTGGCTTAAATATATCCTCTGAAGATGCCAGCCACAAATGCAGGTGAAACATCAGGAGAAAATGCTGCTAGAACACAGTCATACACAGCCCGGAAACCACACAACACTCTGTTTTAAATATAATTGCTATTCCCAATCTGAGTAAACCCACTGTATCAACACAATTTACACAAGTGTTGATTTATCACATCCCCGCTGATTCAGTAGCTTTATCTGGTGGACTAATACTTAAGCTGTTGTTGAACTATCCAGGCTTCAGATCTCAGGCCCTGATGTTTATCAGACCGAATGTCAAAACTGACAATCTCCAAATTGAAACAAGAAGATTTACTCTTAAATCAGATAAAACTATTAAGTACAAATACAATAGTTTTAAGTGTTTACAAAAGTTGGTCATAACCAGTTTATCTCATGTCAAAAAATCCCAAGAGAAACAATTAAGGTTGCTGATTGATAATTTAAAAATCCATCATACCATGGAAAAAATCCACCATAACAGATGGGCTACATGATATGTTTGTTGGAAAAGAAAGGCTGCAACATTCCACAAAGCACAAAGCCAGAAAAGTTAAGAGCTGACAAAGACAACTTCAAGTGCACAAAGGAGAAGCCTGCAAAAGAAACCCGAGAGCCATAATGCAGCTCTTCAGACAATCCGAGCCCTTCTGGCTCCAGCCCTACTTCAGGAGAAACTAAAGACAGCAAAAACCTTCAACAGTTTCCTGAGAAGAGTCAACTTTCTAGATTATTTCTGGCTTACAGAGAATTGGAAAGAGCTTCAATACTCCAACGTCCATTTTCCAAAGAGAAAAATATCCAGGTAAATCAGTCAGGGAAAGGTCAGAGGCAGGGAGAGGTGGTGTTGCTACATCTCTCAAGTATCCTGCCCTGCAATATGGTAGAAGATGCTGTCCCTTTTCTGTTGTAGAAATGAGATGCAACTGTGAATCTCCTCTGCTTCTGTATCGTATCTACAAGCATTGTCTGTCCATCTGTGTGTGTGTGTGTGTGTGTGTGTGTGTGTGTGTGTCAACAGAATGCCTTGGTCTGAATGGAATTCCCCAGCAAGAACCAAGTCAATAACCCCTCTGTCTTCAGCAAAGTGACCCAGCTAAAAGCTTTGAATTTTTCTTTGCTGCCAGTGCAATAACCTTCTGCACATTTCCCACAGGTGTGAAGCTTATCCTGCCTAACAACATTAAAGAAAAATAAAATATAGATACTACCTAACTTTGCTTCCAACCTGCATTCACCATAAAAGTCAATTTTGTTAGTGTTCACAAGTTTAAAAGAGACCTGGGTAACTGCTTCCTTTGTAGACTTTCTCATTGACTTGAAGAGTAACTGCAGCCTAATTTTTAATGCTAATCCTGACTAAAGTAGAGCCATTAAATCAACTGTATATATCTGTGTGTTGATTTACCATTTCATAACTGATTGAATGGGTCTACTTTAGTAGGAACTAACCAACAGAATTCTAGGAAACAGAGTGTGGGCTTAAGCCTTACATCTTGGCATGAATGAAGAGGCACAATCACACAAGGATTGATGCTTCTTTTAAAATCAACCCATACTAGATCACCAAAAGTTCAAAAACATTTTGAACTGTTGCTAAAGGTCAAAAATTGTGCTCTGTTCTTGGAAGAGGGGGGTGGGTTGAACAGGAGGAACATTGGTTTATTTCTTTTAATGTCTTTCCGAGTAGTGGAAAGAAACAAACCTATGTTCCAATTATATCATACTCTGATGTCAGGTCACCCAAACCAGTCTAGAGAAAGTAATAATCTATTATATTGTCTTTGTTACACTGATACTGAAAGAAGGATCGGCTTCTATACTAAGGCTACAATCCTACATATCAATTTACTTCACAATAAGCTCTATTGAACTCAATGGAGTTTTAAGCCTGAGTAAATATACACATATTGCAAGCTTTGCCAAATATAGATGTGTGTGTGTGTGTGTGTGTGTGTGTGTGTGTGTGTTAATGAATAAAGCCAAATGAAATGCAATCAGGCAATATGTTTCCTCGTTCGGACAAATAGAGTAAGAACTATGCTTTGCATGCAACTTCAGAAGTACATTTTCATCAATCTGGGCTTATTCCCAGTTTGCTCCTCCACACCTATTGGGAGTCTCATTGACTCAGCAAGACTTATTTTCCAAGAAACAGGAAATCAACCTCAGAACCTTTTTCAAATCACAACAGTGCTCCTGTTGTGTCGTGCTCCTGACACGACAAAAAAAAGTGACAAAAATAAAATCCAAGAATGGATGCAAACAGGACGTATTGTTTTGAATATGCTAATACATTATTGTTATTATTATTCCCTGCTTTATCTCTCCTGAAAGAGACTCAGAGTATGAAACACAGTTTGAGTATCCCTTATCCAAAATGCTTGGCCCCAGGAGGTTTTTGAATGTCAGAATTTTTTACATTTTGGAATAACTAAGTTGGCACACAATGAGATATATTGGAGATGAGATCCATCTAAACACAAAATCCATTTATGTTTCATAGACACCACAAACCCATAGCCTGAAGGTAATTTTATGCAATATTTTAAAATACATTTGCACATGAAATAAAGTTTGTGCACATTGAACCATCAGAAAGTAATTGTGTCACTATCTCAGTCACTATTACGGACAATTTTAGATTTTGGAGTATTTTGGATATCAGAGTTTTGGATAAGGGACATTCAATTTGTATATGGTAAATATGGCTGGATCTGTCAAGTACAATCACATAGAACTGCCTTTTAAAACATCTTTATCATCATGATCATACTTTTTAATATGCTGCCATGGTAAAATAATATGCTAAGCAAAATGGAGCAAAAGATTCATCACACCTCGCTTGCACCACTGCTATTCAATGTATTTTCTGACTTTTGACCAGCCAAAAGGCCCCTTCCACACAGCTGAATAAATCCCATATTATCTGCTTTGAACTGGAATATATGACAGTGTGGACTCAGATAATCCAGTTCAAAGCAGATATTGTAGGATTTTCTGCTTTGATATTCTGGGTTATATGGCTATATGGAAGGGCCCTGGGAAAGTCAAGATCCAAATCACTAGATAATCCTTACCTGCCTCAATCTATTCCCCTCTTCCTACAATGACATAAAATATTTTTCTCAATTCATCTGAAAATAAACTAACACAAGTGCAGTTGATTTAAAACCAAAACAGGTACTGATCACCCTAATAACATATGGGATTGTTTATACTTGGAAATGAAACACAAATGAAATGCTAATTTATTTTGAAAACTTCCCCAGTTACTAAAAATTCACACTTTTTTGAAATTGGAAGTTACTAAACAGTGCATTGAGAGTATATTACGTTTAAGTTCCAAATAATTTCAGTGGGAAAAAGCAAACACACGTTGAACTTTTCATGAAAATGGACGAGATTCATGTTTCTCGCTCATACAAATAATATCCCAAAGAATTTTTCTTCCTTTGCTTAGCATTATTTTTAATAATAAAGCACATATTTATACAATATAACAATTATTCACAAGAAAAACATACATTTCAGTAAAATGTGACATTAGGTTCTTCTAAGTTAAAAATTAAGAATAACTCATACTAGCAAAAAAAAAGTATTGCTTACTTTAATAAGCACAACTAGTTCTCACTGATGCAGAAAACCTGTGTCTGGATTGTACTACTTAAGATAGCCAGTAGGCACTCATAGGGCTGAATGATCCTTCATATATAAAAATGCAGGTGTTAGGAGAGAAAAGGTCTAACCTACCCTTTGTCACTCATCTGCTATCTTCATCCCTGTAGGGCAGTAGTTCCCAACCTTTTTGACCAGAGACCACTGTCCAATATTAGTACCAAAAGGGTTATGTATCCATTTTTGGTCAACTTTAGATTTGGTTTGGTTATTTGAGGTGCTGATTCAGAAAATTGCATTGGATAGACCACATCAGCTCTAGTTTCTGATCCAGAACATATGCCAACTAGTAGTCACCATCTGCTCGCCCACAGAAAACCATATTTAACAAACCACAGCACTATAAGAGGGTTTAGCGAGACCAGTCCCTCTCGTTTCAATTGTGAGTCTGTGGACCATATTTTAGTTCTTGCGGACCACTGGTTGTCCACGGACCACAGGTTGGGAACAACTTTTGTAGGGATTTATTTATCATTATTTTATTATGGAACCATAGTCATTTGCTTGAAGTCCAGATGGTATCCTTCAGGCAACAGGTTTAAAAATTCAGTAGCAACTAGACTTTAAGAGTATTAAATATTAATACTGAAAATCTTGACACTAATTTTGTAACCATCACAGACTATTCCATAATCCCATTAAAACAAAGTACTTAGATTTAAGACGATATGTCCTCTGAGCCCAATACTTTTTCTGACTTGCTTTAAATCAGTTGAATCCTATTGATGTAAATGAAATCAACTTTCAAGCACATGTTTTGAACTGAGACCAAGAATGTTTAAATCAAACTACCTTGGTTATACTAAACTATGGACTGAAACACTTGGTTACAGATTATCAGCCCAACAAGGAATCCCACAACCTGGGATATTTACATGTATTATACATGCAAAATACTGTGGTGCACTATTGAGAAGGCACTACTATTCAATATGCAATATGCACTATAAACTATACTAATACTATATATATGCAATATGCACTATATACACTGTACATTTCATATGCAACATGATAATGTGTTGTTATATTTTACAGTAAGCGATACTGCATAGTACAGGCATTACTTACACATTGTTAAACCTTGCCATGTGTGATACAGATCATTTTTATACAAAAATATGCTGAAAATTGATATGCCACGCTTGCAATGCTACCAAATGTTTTCAATGCATTGTAACACGGGACTTGAACAAAATAAGACCCTTTCTAGATCCATTAATGTTTTATCTGTTCCAGCATTGTACTTCCTCAACAGCTTGGTGAGATTAAGTTTTGGGAAGCCCACAAGCAAGGCACAAATGCTTTCTGTCATTCTCTAACTTTGAACTTACACTGCAGAAACCATGATAAACATTCAAAGCCAGTCTGTCTTAAATTATTGTGAATCTTTTACACTTCAGTTATGCCATTTTTCAACCATTTAAACTGCCATGACCCTGCCCAACAGAATCCTAACATGTGCATTTTTGCAAGGTATTTATAATTTTCTATTAGTGAACTCCAGTGCCTCAACAAATTATAAAGCTCAACTTTCAGAAGATGAAGCCATGGCAGTAGAAAGTGTACCAAACTCCTACCATTGTGCAGTGTGGATGGGACCTTAAGGGCAAACTGATCTTATCCAAGATACCTTCCTACTTCTCCATCTCCATCTTCAATTTCTCCAAAGATTGTCAACCCTAAACCACGTCTTAAATTTTGTATGTGTGACACCAAACAATTTTGCTGGCTTTCTTTACAGTAGATCCTTAGTCAGATGGATTGTAAGAGGACAACCTCTCCTGTTTGAATATCTGTCCAGTCCAATTCCAGTTGAGGATAAAGATCCAGAAGAAGGGAGGGCAGAAAGCTGGAGAGCAGATTGAGCAAACAGGACCACTTCTTCACTGCCTTCCTCCCAGTGCCAAGATGTACTTCACCACTAATTTAAATTACAGCACATCATTCTAATTTTGCATCTCTACCTATACACTTGTATCTACAAGTTTTTACACAACCATATCTCCTCTTTTGTGGGCACAAATGGCTACCATATTCCTGATTGGGCTGACATTATAAAATCGAGTTTTATTATATATTCTGAAATAATAACAACTCAGCCCTTAATTATTATTATTATTTGTGTCAGGAGCAACCCAAGAAGCTGCAAGTCACTTCTGGTGTGAGAGAATTGGCCATCTGCAAGAATGTTGCTCAGGAGATTCCCCAGATGTTTTACCATCCTGTGGGAGGCTTTTCTTATAACCCCACATGAGAAGCTGGAGCTGACAGACAGGAGCTCACCCAGCTGCCCAGATTTGAACCACCAACCTTTCGAGTTTACATTTTTTAAAAAAACTAATCAGACCAATTCAACACCATTTTCCAAAATGGCTAGAAGTTTGAGCATAGTACTATGACTCTGGAGACCAAGGCTTGAATCCTCTCTCAGCCATGAAAAGGTGACCTCACCTGAGTAACTCTCTCTCAGCCTCAGAGGCAGGCAAACTCTCCCTGAACAAACATCCCCAAGAAAACCCTATGATTAGTTAAATGTAGGGTTGCCATAAGTCTGAAATGCCTTGAAGACACACAACTACACCAACAATCCCTATCTATCCTTACAAACTGATGGCCACTCTCTCCTCTTCATAAACTTTTCAGCTGTGGCATTTTTCCACCAGCAAGGTGCCAGAGATAGACTTCCCCTCGTGTTTACTTCTTGTAGGGCATGTGTAAGTGGCACCATAGTTAAAGCAGCAGAGCATTCAGAATGTGGAGGAGTCTCTTTCTCTGGAGACTTTAAAGCAGAGGCTGGATGGAGTGCTCTGATTGGCTATTCCTCCATATGGCACAACTCTCTTGAGTCTGTGAACATTTGCCTACAGAACCCGACATCACACATGCCTGTTCCTATGGGGGGGGCGGGGGAGTGACTTATGTACAATGTTTTCAAAGGACCTCCATGACAGGACTCCTGCTTGACTCCTGCTTGAAGGATTGCGCTCCTTTAGTCCTTTGGGTTCCAAGCAAGGCGCCCTCCTTCCTTCACAAGTACCTTTCCAAGCCGGAGGGGAAGCTGGGCTGCCTCATGTAGGAGTTGTTGGGAGCCCCGAACTGGCCCAGTCCGTTGAGCTGGGAGGCGGCGAGGCCCAGCAGTTGCTCGGCGTGCTCGACGGAGGCCGGACCAGGCGCCCGGCTTTGGGGCAGCGCCAACCGGTTAGGGGCTCCGTACATCTGGGCTCCGGGGGGCGAGTAGGCGCCTTGGAGGTGCCCCGTCGGGGAAGCCGAGTAGGGGTAGCTCATACCCGGGGGTTGCCTGCTCAACAAGCCGGGGCTGACTTGCTGCGCTTGAAAGCAGACCTCAGCGTTGCCCATCATGCCCAGCTCTCCGTTTAAGGGGTGCCCAAGAGCCTCGGCGATTCCTCCCGTCGGGGAAGCTTGGAGGCCGCTTGCTATCTGTTGCTGGGAGCTGATGAGGCTGTCGATGCTGAACATGCGGGGAGGCATGGCAGGCGGGGCGCCCGGGTAGTGAGGCAAGGAAGGCAAGGGGGCGTTGTAAGTGGCGCCCCCTCCTCCCCCTCCCCCTGCTCCGGGGGAATAGAGGGGTCCTGGGTATCCCCCTCCTCCCCCTCCCCCTCCGCCCCCATTGCAAGGCCCAGGCCGGCCCCCCGGGTTGGGGGTGAAGGCGCTGGCGCTGTGGACATACCCCGGGTAGGTGGTGAGGTCGGTGCGCTTGAAGCGCTTCCGCCGTCGGAGGAAGGAGCCGTTGTCGAACATGTCCTCGGCCGCCGGGTCCAGGGTCCAGTAGTTGCCCTTGCCCGGGTGTCCCGGCTCGCGGGGGATCTTGACGAAGCAGTCGTTGAGCGTCAGGTTGTGCCGGATGGAGTTCTGCCACTTCTTGGGGTTCTCCCGGTAGAAGGGGAAGCGCTCCGTGATGAACTTGTAGATGCCGCCCAGCGTCAGGCGCCGCTCGGGGGCGTTGGCGATGGCCATGGCGATCAGGGCGATGTAGGAGTAGGGCGGCTTGCCCCGCTGCACCGGGCGCTTCCTCCGCCGCCCTCCCGAGGCACCCCCGACGGGGCAAGCAGGCGGAGGAGGAGGAGGGGGCGGAGGCGGAGGAGGGGGCTCCTCTTCGGCGGGCCTCTCCGCGGGGCTGCCCCGGGGCTCGGCTTTGATGGGCAGCGGCTCGGCTTTGGGGGGCGAGGCGGGGCTGGCCCCCTGGCTGGGCGAGTGGTGGAGGGAGTCGGCCGTCATGGTGCACATCCCCGGGAAGAAGGAGAAGCCGGCCAGATTCATAGGCGGGTCAACGGAGGCGCCCCCGGAGAAGGAGGCCGCGGGGAAGGAAGCTCCCGGGGTGGGCGCGGAGGAGCAGAATCCGGAGCGGGAGGGAGAGGGCAACGCTTTATACTGGGGCCCCGCCTGGCGCCACCCGCGGGCGGGCGACCCCCCGAGGCCCAAAGCCTGCCCTCTCGCCCGCCCACCGGGGTGGGGATGTGCCTCTCTTGTGTGTCCCTCCAACCACACGATGACGCTTCCTCGTGCTGCTCACCCCAAACAGAATCCCCTTCCCTTTCTGCGACAGGGAAAGTCCAGGCCATGCAGGAATCGGTTTAGCACCCCAAGGGGCTCAGGCTGCCCCATGCTGCACCCGGCCCCCAACCCTGAGGAGAGGTGGGCAAGGAATAGGTAAAGGTAAAGGTTTTCCCCTGACATTAAGTCCAACTCTGGGGGTTGGTACTCATCCATGTCTAAACCGAAGAGCCAGTTGTCCGTAGACACCTCCAAGGCCATGTGGCCGGCATTACTGCATGGAGCGCCCTTACGTTGCCTTCCCGCCCGAGTGGTACCTATTGATCTACTCACATTTGCATGTTTTTGAACTGCTAGGTTAGCAGAAGCTGAGGCTGACAGCGGAAGGGAGCAGCACCTATTGATCTACTTACATTTGCATGTTTTCGAACTGCTGGGTTGGCAGAAGCTGGGGCTGACAGCAGAAGCTCACGCCCACTCCCCAGTTTTGAACCTGCGACCTTTCGGTCAACAAGCTCAGCAGCTCAGTGGTTTAGCCCACTGCGCCATGAATAACATGAATTAATTATACAATTTGTGTATTTATTTACCCTATTTATACCCCGCCTTTCTCCACCCCAAGAGGGACTCGAGGCGGCTTATATATGGCAGTTATTCAAAGCCTTAAATGCATACCACGTTTATCTTAAAATCCACTGAATTAATATTAATACATATTAAAAATTTAAACATTACATTCAATATAAAAATCACGCCATTCAAAAATTGTAGTCTAAGGCCGTTAGGTAGTCATTGCAGAGTCGCCTGAGGGCTACTTCAGAACTGAATCCCATAAAACGATTTGTGGGTTTTGTAAATTTTAGTATATATATATTACTCCCAATTAGACATTAAAATGCTGGTCGCTGCTTAATCTTTGGTGGAGTTCCGGGTTCAAAGCCCGCCTCCAGCCACGGAAACGCACTGGGTGGCCTCGAGTCAGTCACACACTCTCAGCCTCAGAAGAAAACAAGGCTAAACCTCCTCTGGACAAACGTTGGCAAGATAACCCGATGTCAGAGTCCTCCTAAATCGGAAAAAGCCTCGGAAGGCACACAACAACAAAGGATTACCTTAGGATGGGATTCGACAAAATGCACTGAACAGTTGCTTAATAATGTGAGTACAATTAAGATCTAATTAATACCAGCCTAATCGTGTAAAACGGGCTGTTATAAACCGTTTCAGAATACTCGGAAGCAAGTCCTTTGACGTGGGGTTTTCTCGAAGGATTGGGCTCGCAGTCCTGACATTATTATAGAAGAAAGAACAGAGCGACCATCAGACACGTGTTCCTCAAAGAATAAACCCTACAGAAATCAATAGGATTCTTCATCTACACAAATTAGCTTACGACTCCTTATGATACCACTTTAAGCGCTCGGGTGACCTCATCACACTAGAGAATGACTCCACTTTAAATCCCTTTCCTTCCTCCTGCAGAATTCTGGGGTTTGTAGTTTAGTGAGGCTGCGAAAGGCTCCTCCCTAAACTACAAACCCCAGAATTTAGATCTATCCTAACGCAGTTTCAAACCGGTCTTGAGTGCCGATGGTTGTTTAGGAAATCCTGAAACCAGTTTGAGGGCTGGATGGTCATTACGCCACATTATGCACGGATGCGCATCAAGGCAGCCTCGAACTACGTTAAAATGGTCAGTGTAGATGAGGCGTTTGTCACACCGACTTGAACTTTTGGGTCTAGAATCATAGAGTTGGAAGAGATCTCATGGGTCGGCCATCCAATCCAACCCTTTGCCAAGAAGCAGGAAAATTGCATTCAAAGCACCCCTGACAGATGGCCATCCAGCCTCTGTTTAAAAGTTTCCAAAGAAGAAGCCTCCACTACACTCCGGGACAGAGAGTTCCACTGCTGAATGGCTCTCACAGTCAGGAAGTTCTTCCTAATGTTCAGGTGGAATCTCCTTTCCCTGTAGTTTGAAGTCATTGTTCTGCCTCCTAGTCTCCAGAGAAGCAGAAAACAACTTCGCTCCCTCCTCCCTATGACTTCCTCTCACGTATTTATACATGGTCCTCGTCATGTCTCCTCTCAGCCTTCTCTTCTTCAGGCTAAACATGCCCAGCTCTTTAAGCCGCTCCTCATAGGGCTTGTTCTCCGGACCCTTGACCATTTTAGTCACCCTTCTCTGGACACATTCCAGCTTGTTAATGTCTCTCTTCAATTGTGGTGCCCAGAATTGGATGCAATATTCCAGGTGTGGTCTATGTATCTCCGATGTGGTCCTTTCCAATCGCAATCCAGTGCGCTAAATCCCACTGACAGCCCAGCATTCCCACTTGCAGGGCGAACGCCATTCAACTTGTCTTTCTTCTACTTACATCTCGATGGTGTGAAGTCTCCTTACGTGTTCCCCGAACCACAACGTGTATTTCAGAGGCAGGAACTGGAGAAACCACCTCTAGGGTTTCCTTGCTTAAGAAAACCCTCTGAAATTAATGGGGTCTCCTTAAACCGACAGGAGACTCGGAGGCACACGCAAACCAACCCATAAACCTATTCATGTTCCTATTTCTGGGCAGCAATGTTTTGCTCACCAGCTGAGGACGAGAATAGAGATGCCACCCCAGTGAGCACTGTTAGGAGGGCTAAATGAAAAGTAATGCCTCCACCTTCGTAACTTTTCAACACAAGGCAGTACTGGTATGCGGCAGGTACTGGCTTGTTCATTAGACTCTCCTCTACAGTTCCATTTTGGCGGGAAGCCTTAGCATTGAACAGCTGTGTTGTTAAAGTGTGAAGTATGGAACCCTGCGAAGGTCGGTCAATGCGGCTTAAGCGACTTAAGCATGCAGTCATTGAATTCTTGGCAGCAGAAGATGTCACCCGAAAGCGATTCATCAGAGAATGCAAGCTGTTTGGTGATTGTGTTGATGTTAGTACTGTGTCTCACAGGTATGTAAGGGGGGGGAGGGGGGTTCATACAGCCCAGAAAACTCACAGCAACCTAGTGGCCATGAAAGCCTTCAACAACTCAATTAGGGTGCTGTTTTATCAGACTGTCCACAAGGAGGAGGAGGAGGAGGAGGAGGAGGAGGAGGCCCAAATGAAAATCATGGAGGTTTACCAAACAGAAATGTGAGTGGTTGGTGTATACTAAAATTTAGGGAAGAAGGTTAGAGTCTTATTCAACCTTTAAGATTTATCCTCTTCTTTCGAAGTGCGAAACATCTTGCAACCTCCAGAAGTAAATGCCAGGTGTTTCAACTGAAATGAATAATCTTGAGTGCCAGTTCTGGATGAAAGGCAGGGTATAAATGAAGGTGTCTCTACATGTGGTTCATGGTGACCTCATGAATGGGAGATCTCCAAAACTCGCCCTTTTATCAACAGCATTGCTCTGGTCTTGCAGACCATGGGCTTCCTTGATTGAAGCTATCCATCCAGAAGGTGGTCCTTATTGGGGATAATGGATCATGAACTGTTAGGATCACAATCGAATGGGGCAGCAGAGTTTATTTGGTGATAGATGATTGCTGGACATGTAGATATTTTGTTTCTGTTTGATGTTTTCAGCACAATGAGGCAAGCAGACTTCTTTTAAAGATAACAAGTTTTGTTTACTAAAAACTGCAAGTATTTAAAGATACAAACACATTTCTTGTCAAGGTTAAAAACTTCAGTAAGGTTTCAGAGAGTTTGTATCTTGAACTCATAATATTTAACAGTTTCTTCATAAAGTATGTTGCTTTATATAGCTCTCTTCGCAGTGGGTTACAGCATTGAGCTGCTGACCTTGCTGACCGAAAGGTCACAAGTTTGAATCCGAGAAGTGGAGTTACCTCCCACTGTTAGCCCCAGCTTCTGCCAAACCAGCAGTTTGAAAACATGCAAATGTAAGTAGATGAACAGGCACCACTCCAGCTCCATGCTGGCCACATGACCTTGAAGGTATCTATGGACAACACTGGCTCTTTGGCTTAAAATGGAGATGAGCACCAACCCCCAGAGTTGGAAACAACTGGACTTAATGTCAGGGGAAAACCTTTACCTTACCTTTCAAATAAAACACTAGCCTCAACAGTTTCTAACTTCCTAACATTTATTTAATTATTTAGTATATTTGTATACCGCCCCTCTCAGCCTTCCGGCAACTCAAGGTGGTTTACAAGGCAAAATTCAATGCCACCAAGAACACAATTACAATATAAAAGTCAACATCAATAAAACCATAACATTAATAAAACATAATTCAATAAATACTCATTAAAACAATGTCCAGTCTCATCATGTAGTTATTCCGTTCTTATGTCCGTTACTCAGTATTCGCAAATGCCTACTCAAATTGCCTTGTCTTAAGATTCTTCCGAAATGCTAGGAGCGAAGAAGCTGATGTGATCTCCCTAGGAAGGGCGTTCCATAGCCGAGGGGCCACCATTAAGAAGGCCCTGTCTCTCGTCCCCGCCAGCCGTGCTTGTGATGATGGTGGGACCAAAAGCAGGGCCTCTCCAGATGATTTTAAAGTCCTCGAAGGTTCATAAGGGGAGATTCTGCAATCTGACAGACTTCTATACTCAAGCGTATTCCTCAGCCAACATTCCCTGTCAACCTGTTTAAACCTGAACATTCTAAAGTGTCACTGAGTCAGTCACATGACCAGCATCCCCTCCCACTGCCTTAGGTATATAGAGGCAAGGAAACTGAAAATCAAATAAAACATGTACTTCAGGTTATAAAATGACACATTACAAAACAGACAATCATCATATAGAGGAGGCTTGAGAAGGTTGCTGCCTCCAACAGTTCTCCTCTTTTCCTACTGACTTCTACTTACCAAGCACCATGGACTTTTTAAATGAGTCAATAGAAATGGCTTCTTATGAAAGTATGACATTTTTTTTTTGTCGTGTCAGGAGCGACTTGAGAAACTGCAAGTTGCTTCTGGTGTGAGAGAATTGGCCGTCTGCAAGGACGTTGCCCAGGGGACGCCCAGATGATTTGATGTTTTTATCACCCTTGTGGGAGGCTTCTCTCATGTCCCCGTATGAGGAGCTGGAGCTGATAGAGCGAGCTCATCCGCCTCTCCCTGGATTCGAACCTGCGACCTGTCAGTCTTCAGTCCTGCCGGCACAGGGGTTTAACCCACTGCGCCACCGGGGGCTCCTAATGCATGACAATGTTAATTTAGTAATCTTGGCTTTTGGAGAGAGTCCTGGCTTTATTTTATTCTTTGATCCATCCATATGTCATTTTGTCAGTCATGGGTGTCAGCACAAGTCTTTTCCACTGCAGTTCAAATGAGCTGATCCTTTTCCTATCACTTTTCTTCATTGTCCAGCTTTCACAATCATACATAGACTATTTGAGGATATATCTTAACACTTGAGGATCATGTCTAGTTCTTTTATAACTGCCCTTCATAGTTCAAGGGTGCATCTATACTGTAGAATTTGTGCAGTTTGATACTACTGGAACTACCATGGCTGAGTGCTATAAAATCCCGAAATCTGGTTGAGAATCTATATAAATAAAAATGTAATGTTCATTTGTGGGATTAAAATAACTCAAAAACCACTGGACGAATTGCCCCCAAATTTTGCCACAAGACACCTACTAACCCAAGGAGTGATCATCACTAAAAAATTGATTTTGTCATTTGGAAATCCTGGGATTTATAGTTCACCTACAATCAAAGACCATTTCGAACTCCTCCACTGATGGAATTGGACCAAACTTCCAACACAGAACTCCCATGACCAAAAGAAAATACTGGAAGGGTTTGGTGGGCATTAACCTTGAGTTTGAGAGTTGTAGTTCACCTACATTTAGAGAGCACTCAACAATGAAGGTTCTAGACCAAACTTGCCACAAATACTCCATATTCCCAAATATGAACACAGATAGAGTTTGGGGGAAATAGACTTTGAGATTTGGGAGTTGTGGTTGCTGGAATTTATAGTTCACCTACAATCAAAGAGCATTCTGAACCCCATGAATGACAGAATTGGGGCAAACTTCTCACACAGAACCCCCATTGCCAACAGAAAATACTTGTCACCCAGTCCACCTCCCTTCACCAGGGCAAGAAAACGTAATCAAAGCCCTCCTGACAAAGAGCCATCCAGCCATGGATATAGATAGATATATATGATTGACACACACACATAGTATCATAGATTTGAAAGCGACCCCTAAAGAAGGACAATGATATGTTGCATGTTCCAGAGTAGGCAAACCAGACTATCTCTACATCAACACTGACAAAAACACAAGAAATACTGTTTACCCACAAGCATAAAGAAATAACATATATTAGAAACCAGTACTTTCTCATTACTTTATTTTCCAGATCACCAGACTGGGCCACAGCAATGCTTGGCAGGGGGACGGCTAGTTCTTAATACCCGCCCCCCCCCCCCCAACTGCATAATCCTGCCTAAATTCCATAAACCATTTACGTGGCCCTCCAACTGCTTGAGTCTCCAACTCTCAGAATCCCTGACCATTAGACATGCTGGCTAGAGCTTCTGGGACTGGGGGATGCAAACAGCAGGAGGGAAGATGCCTGCTGTAAATGTATCAGATCCCATCTGATCTTGGAATCTAAGTAGGGTCAGCCCTTGTTAGTAATTGGCTGGGAGATCTCCAATAAATATCAGGTTTTGTAGTAGATTATATTTCAGAGAAAGGCACTGGCAAAGCCACCTCTCAATATCCCTTGACTAATAAAATCCTATGAAATGTGTAGGTTGATAATGCCATAAGTATTTTTTTTATTTATTTATTTGGGGTGCTTCTACCCCGCCCTTCTCAACCCCCTAGGGGGGACTCAGGGCGGCTTACAAAAGGCACAATTCGGTGCCTAACAATTACAACATACAATGCAATATACAATACACAAATTTACCACATAATATCACAGTTATAACTAATTAAAACAATCAGACAATATACTAGCAGCAATAAAAACCAAATCCAAGTCCGTAAACTATTTAGCATTGTCATTATCCTTTCCTACTCTGGTCATTATTGGTTGTCTTTGTCCCGCTGCCAGCTTACCTGAAGGCCTGGTCCCACATCCAGGTTTTTAGCTTCTTCTTGAAGGAGAGGAGGGATGTTGATGTCCTAATTTCCCCGGGGAGTGCATTCCACAGGCGAGGGGCCACCACCGAGAAGGCCCTGTCCCTCATCCCCACCAGTCTCGCTTGCGATAAAGGTGGGGTCGAGAGCAGGGCCCCCTCAGCAGATCTCAAACTCCGAGGTGGGACGTAGAAGGAGATACGTTCGGACAGGTATGCTGGGCCGGAGCCGTAAAGGGTTTTGTAGGTCAAAACCAGCACTTTGAATTGTAGTAGACCAGCACTTGAAAGAACCTATACACACACACAAACCGCAGATCTCAGTGTTTGTGTATGATGTTGTCAAGGCTGTTAAAATGAGATAAATGGGCCCCTGGTGAGGGTTTCCCCACTCTTTTTTCCACTTTCTCTCAAAAAACGCCCATTCTTGCTAGATGTCTGAATGTATTGCTTCCAAAGGATTTCACTCCTTCTTTTCTTTTTTTTCTTTGCTGACCAAAATTCGTAGGTTTGAATCCGGGGAGCAGTGTGAGCTCCTACTATTAGTCCCAGCTTCTGCCAACCTAGCAGTTCAAAAACATGCAAATGTGAGTAGATCAATAGGTACCACTCTGGTAGGAAGGTAACGGCGCTCCATGCAGCTTAGAAATGGAGATGAGCACCAATCCTCAGAGTCAGACATGACTGGACTTAATGTCAGGGGAAAACCTTTACCTTTACCTTTTTTTTTTTCCTGTGCTACCCAAGGACTGACCTCCCTCCCCCCATTTCTGGAGTCTTGTATATTAACTTCCACGTGCCTACATTGCTACTTCAGAGCTGATGGTTTTTCTCTACAAATTGAAAGTAAAAAAAATTGAGAGAAGTTTGAGTTGTCTTTCTCCTAGAACAGGCCACCCTTTAGAGCAGGGCTGTCAAACTCATTTTCACCAAGGGCCACATTAGCCTTTTGGGTGCCTTCAAAGGGACAACTGTAATTGTAAGACTGTATACATGTAACTATGTTGCTCTGGTATTGAAAGCCCCATGGGCCACACAAAATTATGTGGTAGGCTAGATTCGGCCCATGGGCATCGCATTTGATACATGTGCTTTAGAGCAAAGGAGGCTGTTTCCTGTCGTATAAACTGTAATGCATCCAGAAAACCAATACTAGATGGTGCTATGGATTCATAAATATGCTGAAGTCAGTGCAGATCCAATGGTACTCTATTCAGAATATATACTGTACCAGTAAATTTGTTCTTGAAATGCTCAGAGATTATTTGAAAAGATGTATAGTGGCATGTGTCCAACACATTTTTTCAAAATAGGTGGAAATATTTTTTAAAAAAAACTATTCCCCTTGATACAGTAAGTGTGTGAGAGCAAAAAGTTGGCACAGTCTCCATAAATAAGATTTCTTTCCCCAAATTAAAATTTCTTCTGAAATTTCAAGCATTGTACTTAGAAAGAATTTTCAGGGGAATGTGAACTCAGACAACAGAAGAGTTCAGAGTGTGAACAATTTCCAACGGCTCACTTGTTGCAGTGCTAGAAATTTAGGGAATGAAGAAAAAATTAATCAGGAATTCAGAATTCGTATTATGACAGGCAACCTCCTTAGACACATTCCTGCTTTCTCTGTATACAATATTTCCTCTTTCTACTGCAGATTATGATTCTTTTCACAAAAACATTTTCAGTTCAAGAAAACTGGAAAGTTAACAAAATACAGCAACGTTGTGGACTATAACCAATAATATTTTGGGTAAGATAAGTGTGACAAGGCTACATTTTAAAAGAATATAATCGGTGAAAGTCATATTCTGACCATTTTCAAAAGTTACTTTCAAGAGCAGTTCGAAAACATTTTGAGAAGAGGTTTCCAAATGCTATGCCATTCACTGATCAGTCCTAAGGATCTGCAACTCAAGCCCCATCTATACTGCCATATAATGCAGTTTCAGGATGCAGTTTAACCACATTGAACTGCATGATATAGAAGTGTAGACTCATATAACCCAGTTCAATGCAATTAAACTGCATTCTGAAACTACATAAAATAGCAGTGTAGATGAGGCCCCACATTCCAAAAAGCAACAGAAAGTAATAGAAAACTAAAGCCTAATAGTGTAACAAGTAATCCAAAAAGATAACTTCTCCATCATTTTCAGGAGTAATAGTACCAAGTTACTTTTAAACATTTTGTGTGTGTGTGTCAGGAGTGACATGAGAAACTGCAAGTTGCTTCTGGTGTGAGAGAATTGGCAATCTGCAAGAACATTGCCAGGGTACGCCCAGATGTTTTTGATGTTTTACCATCCTTATGGAAGGCTTCTCTCATGCCCCACATGGGGAGCTGGAGCTGACAGAGGGAGCTCATCTGCACTCTCCCCAGATTCAAACCTCCGACCAGTGTGGGGGGAAAAAGTATTTTTCTAACAAATATGAGGCAATGCAAAGAGGATACATCCATGTGAAAAAATCTAGTATTTTGCACATCTGAACAGTGGCCTTGAGAAATAGATTACTTGCCATTGTTTCCGAGGTGAAGAACTGAAGCTGAAAAGTTAGTATCGTTATCAGGAAGGAGCCACAACTACAGAGCCGAGGCCATCCTTGGCATCCCAGATATTCCTAGGTTTGACCCCAATGTCTTTAAGAAGCATTCTGAATTATTGGTTTGAAAGAGGTCAGTGAAGCCTGATAGACCAAAATGTTCTTCTAAGACAGCTTCCTTTCCATACCAAGAAACAGAATTCAATACCTTCAACCAGGACAATCTCTACTTGTACTTGATATGCTAGTATTGTACCCTTATCTGTTAGCTTAGCCTATGGTAAAGCTTCCAGGTACTTAAGCTATTAAGTAAGATATCTTGTCTAATTTCTCCACCTAATTTTCTTGACAGTAGCAATATAGTTCATTTGTAACAAGAGGGACTTTTCCTGCCCCTCAGGGCTTGGAAAATCTGGATGTCAGGGTACATTTCCTTCCCTGTCTCAGATTTTAAATGTCCTCAGGCCTGCAGCTAGTAGTTTGAAGGTCCTGTTGAAATTGTTCACTGATTTAGAAAGCCCACCTATCCGGCTAGGTGTCCCCATTGCTCTGTTTCCAATTATGAAGCAGCAAGAATTGCATGGGGAAATTCATTGGCATCAAACAAATTTCCTGAGATAAGATTTGGATTTGCTTGACTCCTTGAAAGACTGATGGATCTGTTCAAATGAGATTGGAAATAAGTTGAAATGTCTCCAACTTCCATTATTGATCCATACCACAATGATTGGCTACAGAAGGTTGTATGTTTCCAAAAGAGAAGTTTTGTCTCTTTTGATCCAAAAGGGGTATAATGACAGTGGTCATTTCTTGGAAGAAAAACCAAAATATACAAATTTGCTTATTTATTACAAGGAAAGTTATCAATCTCTTTATATCAATGATAGTAAATACTTTTGTGCAGATGGGTTAGGATGCCCTCTGGAAATGAGATGGCTTTACAAAATTCAAAATGTTAGCATTCAGATCTGAACAGCAAAAGCTGTTTCTGAATTTTGACATTCCAATTATTGAATTAAAGTTTGATGACAAAGTCTGCACATTTGTGCATTGTTTTCATCTTGCCTTTCTGACTGGCCAGGTGAAGCTAATACAAAGTGTACTTAATTATATTGCAGGTTGTTTATTGACAATAATTACTAATGTCAGCTCCTTGGTAAGTTTAAGATATTAGTAGCCATTGCTATCAAATCTGATTGAATAGGTTACGCATTTCAACTGCTGTTTGTCTATTTTTAGATGCTGCCAAATATTAGATGCCACAATAGTGCAGCTTTGAAAAGTCATTTTGGGCATTACAATACCCAGAATTTGCAAGTCCATGCAGATTGTAGTTCAAAAGACTATGCAGTACTTAACAAGCATTAACAAAGGGCCTTTTCACACAGCCATATAACCCAGAATATCAAGGTAGAAAACCCCACAATATCTGCTTTGAACTGGGTTATCTGAGTCCACAATGTCATATATTCCAGTTCAAAGCAAATAATGTGGGATTTTATTCAGCTGTGTGGAAGAGACCAAAGACTCTCTGACAAAAATGTTTCTTTTTATCAAGCCTTTACATCCGCCAATCCCATCATCCCTTCTTCTCCTTTCTTTAGCTGAAAGATTGTGTTTTTTAGCAGCATCAGCACTGGAAAATGATGAAAGAGGACTGAAAGAAATGGACCTTTAGTATCAGTGTACTAGCATGTCTGCAGCAAACAAAGCAACAAGCCAGAGATTCTTAAAGTGTAATCCGCAGAATCCTTGGGGCTCCATAAAGCATACTGAGGGGGGGGGGGGGTCCGTGCAGTAAAAGTATGATAGCTGGGACCCAGTGTTGCTAGCACTACACTGTTTCTGCAACGGTGGTTGGGGTACACTGGTTGTGCAACGTGGGTCACAAACTGGAGGGCATTGCCCAACACATGTCTGCAAAGAACTCATTGGCAGCTCGGTTGTGCGAAACCGCTCAATAAACTGGATTTGATTAATTTCTCATCACTCCTCATATGTCTCCCCTCCTTTTTATCCTTCCTTCCAATGCAACTACGAACTATCTTCCCAACTCTGTCACACCTGCGTCTCTCACTCCACCCACTCTCTCACCCATGTGGTCACCCACGTGTTCCCTTCCCTCACTCACAACCACCGTTGCGCTATCAGAGTAGCACTAGCAGCACTGGGTCCCAGCTATCATACTTTTACCTTCCATGCTTCCCTGCTTTCCTTCTCCTCCTCTTTCCCTCCCTCTCCTGCTCCCCCCTCCCCCTCCAAGTTTTCCCTCCTCTTTCCTGCTTCTCCCATTCCCCTCACCTTCCTTGCTGCCAAAGGCCTTTTTTCTCTGCTTTCCTCACTGCTCGGGTCCTTTCCTCCTCCACCCGCCTTGCTTGCTTCCAAAACCCCATTTTCTTCTATTGCTCAAGAGCTGCTTTGATTGTGCTTTTCTGGCATGGCAGAAGAGAATTGAACTGAATAACCCCTGGGGTTTCTGCTATTATTATTATTATTATTATTATTATTATTATTATTATTATTAAGATTGGGTGGCCATCTGTTGGGAGTGCTTTGATTGTGCTTTTCTTGCATGGCAGAAGGAGGTTGTACCGGATGGCCCCTGAGGTCTTCTACTGAAATGCTGTTTAAGATTATGTTGGTTAAAATTGTTCTTCATTTTAAATGTTATATTGTTCCTTCTTACTTACTCCCTTTCTTTTTCCCCACTACAAACAAGATATGTGCAATGTACATAGGAATTTGTTCATTTTAAAAAAAATCACACAAAGACTCTCCATCTATCTGCTACTGCCTGGCCTGTCTGTCAATTTTTAAAGTACATGCCTGATATAATATACATATAATATAAACCATATAAAAACAATAAAAATACAGCCCTCAGAGTCTCATTACTAAAATCATTTTCCAGTCACATCGTCCAGTTGTTCCATGGATCTAAATTAGCCTGTTACACTGCATTTGCAAATGCTTGCTGATCTAGTTTCCCTAGGGAGGCCGTTCCATAGCCAAGGGGCCACTGCTGAGAAGGCCCTGTATCTTGTTCCTGTCAATCGCATCTGCGAGGGAGGCGGAACCAAGAGCAGGGCCTCCACAGATGATCATCACCAGTTACACTCAACGTATTTTTAAAAGCACAGATCAACAGGTCTACCCACCAAAACAAAAATTTTATTTATTTATTTATTTATTTATTTATTGTGTCATCCGCAACCAGAACATTGTATTACATTTCTAACAGAACAAAACAAACAGATTAAAAAAACAACACAAATTTTGCAAACTTGGTAGTTGATTAAATGTCCTTTGACCAGTATCTGGCCACTTGGAGTGCCTCTGGTGTTGCCGCAAGAAGGTCCTCCATCGTGCATGTGGCAGGGCTCAGGTTGCATTGCAGCAGGTGGTCAGTGGTTTGCTCTTCTCCACACATGTCGTGGATTCAACTTTGTGGCCCCATTTCAAAACAAAAATCATAATGAGAAAATCCTGTAAGCAGTTTAGAAGAAGCTTTCTAGCTGGTTCAAGTTTTTATTTATGCAAGGTGCATCTGTTTTGCATATGCGTATTTTAGTTTTGAAGAAAATGATTGCTGAAATATGTCAAACTCCAACCCCCCCCCCCCCCCCAATGTCTACTTCTTTCATTAGGAAGGTTGAGTACCACTGCTTTAGACTTCTAAATGGACCGGATCTCCCACAATAACTGGTTGAGACTTTGGGGAATTGAATTCCCAAATGTCTGGACAGCCAATGTCTTCCCTGCTTTGGGCTAGACAGTGGAGTTCTCTAAACTGTTGAATCAGACTGTGGTTTGAAGAAATTGGGGATATGCAGAGCTGAGTCATGGTCTGATGGGGCCTGAGTGAAGTTGATTTGGTGTCGTCAGGCTTACCTTGCAGCAGTAGTCCAGGAATTTGAATACCACACAGTGTTCCCGACGCAGTGTCACTCCTGACAGTGAATAATGAAAAATGCAGAAGGACATAAAGCCCACTAATAAAGATAACAGAAATAAAAACCAAGGTGGGATATATAACATCAAATAAACAAATAAATGGATTCTATAAACGCTTTGCAGGTGAGGAAGTAACAAGTTTTACATCTCGAAAAATAAAAATCAAGAGATTACAACTGTTGAGTTACGGAAATGTTGAGCTTTATTTAAATATCATGAAATCTGAACTGCATATTTGTTTTAAACTGATTATAGCTATTATAGAACAATTTGCTATATGTTGACCGTTCTTGTTCTTTTCTCTTTTACTAATTTATTTTAATAAAGTAACTTTAAATAACCAAATTTAATGTAACACTTTTAGTAAATCATGCCAAAAAACTACATAATAATTATATGGGTCAGTGTCTATGTAAAATAAAACTACATGAATGCTATACAAAATCTATTTTATAATTTATAAATAATTTCAAAAAATATACTATTAATTGCATAGAATCTAGTTTTCTTATCTTTTAAGCCAGCCTCACAGTGCGCATAGCTTGTTCAAAAGTTATAAAGCTATTGAAAATCATTATTACAAGATTTTAAAACTTAAATTTTGAAGACCCAGTTTCAAATTCTTGCTCAGCATTGTAAGCAATGGGACTACTCGCTGCCTCTCTGTTAAATCAACCTCACAGTATAGTTAATAATAATAATAATAATAATAATAATTATTATTATTATTATTATTATTTGTGTCAGGAGCAACTTGAGAAACTGCAAGTTGCTACTGGTGTGAGAGAATTGGCCGTCTGCAAGGGCATTGCCCAGGGGATGCCCGGATGTTTTGATGTTTTACCATCTTTGTTGGAGGCTTCTCTCATGTCCCCACATGGTGAGCTGCAACTGACAGAGGGAGCTCAACCCACTCTCCCTGGATTCAAACCTGCGACCTGTTGGTCTTCAGTCCTGCTGGCACAAGGGTTGAACCCATTGCACCATCGGGGCAATAATAATAATAGTGTAACAATAGTAACACACTAGGTTTATATTCCACCCTTCTCCTCTAGGCGACTCAGAGTGGATTATAGCATTTACATACATAGACAAACATTCAGTGCCTTTACAATAATACACAATGATGCACAAACAAAGGCAGAGGCTTATCCTTTCATTTCTGGCTTCTGGAAATGAAAGGAAAAGGCTCTGGGTAGGTGCTTTCTCCATTTTCAAACTTGCACCACAACCACTGCACCACCGTGGCTCCATGTTAGGAGCATAAAGTTTGTGGGGGGTGTATATTCATGGCGTCATGGAGAAATAGTAGCAGATAAGAATCTATATACATAATAAAAGTGAAAATGTATATGTGTGTATGTGGCGGAGGTGGAGTCCACTTACACAGACAGTCTCCCACCTCTATAAACACCTTTAACCCACAGTGCTGAGGAGCCACCAAAAGCCCCCCCTCCAAGAACATTTCAGGTTATAGCGAGTGCCATGAACATGTCTCCCAACACCTGCCAATCTCCTCCCCAAACATCCCAGGATTCCTTTCTCTCTCCATGAGTGTGGAATTTGCATGACCCCACCCACTATCTCTCCCACATTTCAGGTTATAGGGGACACCATGAATATGTAGCCCAACCCTTGCCAATGTGCTCCTCAAACACCATATTGCTCCCACCCAAGTGAAGGCTTTCATTCCAGGACAATTTCATCCTAGAGGTTCTGTTTTTTTCTCCAGAATGGGCATCCCAGGGTTCCTTATGCTTAACAGCGGTAGAGTGAATACACAATTGAAATCTGAAGTAGAGGGCCATACAATATGACTCCCATATTTGTGGAACCAGAATATATGTTTTAATTTATCAATGGTTTCAGTTATTTCCCCAGGGCCTCCTGTTGTAGGTGTGCCCTCTATCATTTGTCCCATTGAAAATAGTAGAATTATCTATTTTCCATGTGAATTCTGTGTATGTATCCCCAATGGATACAAAGCATGAACAAGAACTTCACAAAAGAAGAGAGGAAGAGTCATGCTTTTGAGGAAACTTATCAAAGAAGAAAGAGGTCTTTGTAGCAATAGGAATCAAAACTGGGGAAAGCTATTTGTTGGACTACAAGCCCCAGAATCCACCAATCAACCATGGCTACTGGGAGTTATAGGATAAACACCAAGGTTCCAAGCTTTGCTTAAAAGTGACAAGTCTGGTGATATGAAATGGAGCTGATAGAGTCAGCATTGATTCGGAGCCTTTGACTATTTTACCTAAGATGATAAAATCATCATACATGACCTTTGGTTTTCTCTTCTGAAAAAAAAACTCAGAAAGATTACAAGCATAATCAAGTGTTTTTATTATTCTATGTAAATCATTAGAATATTTTTTGCTGGTTGTGCCTTATTTCATATGCTAATAGGGACAATTCTTTTTACAGAGTCTTTCATGATCATTTCAATTCTGATTTGAAAATAGATAGAAGAGATCAGAGTTTGGAAAAAGTTTCTCTTTATACTTCAGAGTTTACTTTTTATTATCCTTGGATCCCCCATAAACCATCAACAGAGGCTGAAGGGTGGCTGAGAACTTCATTTGTAGGAATTTGACAAAACCAAAAGAAGTCCTTCTACTGTCAGGTCTTGGGGGAAAAAATCTGGACTATAATCCCCAGAAACCCCCAGCCAAAACCAGGCAATAATTTCAAGTTTTGGGATAGTTAGACCAGGCATCACACATGGGAGCATAGCAACAGAATAAAAACAACAACAACAACAAAAACAACAACATCAACTTTATTTTTATACCCTGCCTCCATCTCCCCGGAATGGACTCAGGGCGGCTTACAAAGGGAATTCAGATTAAAACACAGCACAATAAAATAAAATCAAAAACAACACATCAGTTATCCATATCACAATCACAAAGCAAACATCATAAAAACAATATTATGGCTGAGTTTGGAGGGCTCAGAGTTTGTGCAGTAGTTCCTAAATAGAGCCAAGGGAAAGTACAAAATTCAATAAGGCCGGGCTGGGAAGATTACATGAAAGAGGGCCAAACTAAAGTGCAGGAGCTATGGTAAGATCAGGCCAATTCTCTGGTGAACTGCCTAGTCAAAGGCACAGTGGAACATCCAGGTTTTTAAGTCCTTGAGGAAAATGGACAAAGTGCCAGTCTGATCTCCCTAGGTAGAGAGTTCCAGAGCCAGGGGGGGCACCACCGAGAAGGCCCTCTCCCTCGTCCCCACCAACCGCACTTGAGACGGTGGTGGAAGCGAGAGAAGAGCCTCCCAGATGATCTTAGGGTATGTGCTAGTTCGTAGGTGAAGATGCGATTGCAAAGATAGGCAGGCCCTGAACCCAAAGTCAAGAAGAATGCAGTCTACTCAAAGAGAGCACCAGCTTTACCATCTTTGCTTTGGATTTCATATGTCATTGACTGGATCAGCCATTTACACTAGACACAGACATCTCCATGTGCCCTGCAAAACAATGCATTTGCTTAGGCTGCCTCTGCCAGTTGGAAAATTATAAAGAAAGGGCAGTGAATAAGACTGGCTGACCTTCAAGTCAGATGTTAACAGCTTTGGACAACTGTGGGATTGTTACACCCCTATCTGCAGGAAAATCTGATGTTTAGTGCCCTAACTGAACAGGTCATCCTTAAAGCTCTGAACATCCTAGGCAAAAAAAGAAAGAAAGAAAATGGGGAAAAAAGAAAGGGCCCTGGGGGGAATTGTACCAGTCCTAATCCCTTCTGCCATTCTGCATATTCATGGAACATTGTCATAACACATCAGGCAGTTCAGTCGGACAAAAGATCTGTCGGCACTCCCCCCTTCCCCATTCCTCTGATGAGCCACGAGACAAATGCTGAGTAAACACTTGGAAACCATTCATTGGGCCATTCTCATACTGATGAGAAAGGCCCGGGTCTTTCTTGCAGACCCAGAGCTGCTCAACCTAATAAAGTACGGCCCATGGCCTGTGAAAAGAGTGGCCTACGAATGATGAAAACATGGATTATCTCGTTGCACTCTCCTTGTAGCCAACAGTGCTTACATTTGGAGTGCACTTGGTCTGACACGCAATTACAGAAAGGAGGGGTGGGTGGCAATAGTGATGGAGGTGGCAGCCAGAGCTTGGGAATGTTACTTTGGGGGACTACAGCCCCCACAATCTCCCAGGCAGCATGACTGGCTGAGTTAGCATTGAGGACTCTGGGGAATGCAGTCCCAAGAAGGAACATTTCCAAGCAGGAGTCGGGGAGACATTTGGAAAATGCCATAATTGTGCCTACAGTTTCATAGCTGACCCTTACTTAGCAGGCAATATCCTCCTCTTGGTATGATGAAGCTAGTGTCCACAATTTGCCCAAGTCAGAATTTTGGAACTCATTGTCCAAACTTTTTTAAACAATTCTATATCGTTTCTATTGTTTTGTTTTGTTGAATTGGGTCAGTATTGATATTGATATCTCCACTTTGGGAGAGAGAGACGCACAATGGTGAGTAAAATGGCAGCAGCATGCTTTGTATTGTCGAAGGCTTTCATGGCCGGAATCACTGGGTCGTTGTAGGTTTTTCGGGCTATATGTCCATGTTCTAAAAGCATTCTCTCCTGACGTTTTGCCTGCATCTATGGCAGGCATGCCTGCTATAGCTGCAGGAAAAATGTCATATAGCCCGAAAAACCTACAACAACCCAGAAACATAATAATATCAATAATAATGATAGCTTTATTCTTATACCCCACCACGATCTCCCCGAAGGGACTCGGGGCAGCTTACAAGGGTGAAGCACGAAATACAGATTAAAACCCACACAATAAAAGAAAACAACAACAACATGAAATAACATCAGTCACAATACACAAATTAATAACAGTATTATGGCTGAAAGAGTAAGTGCTGAGTGTGGGGATCAGGGAATTTGCAATCATTTCTGGATAGAGCCAGGGGAAGTGCAAGATTTGTTTCTAATTCCTTTAAAGGTCACAGCTGGGAGGGTAACATCCTGAGGCATTTACGTTAACAGGATTACAGGTGGGAGGGCCAACGAAAGTGCAAACAGCTATGGCAAGATCGATCCAATTTCTTTACTTCTTCCCCCTGAGGACACGCCTAAAACAGAGTGTCCTGATCCTGATTCATTTTCTATGCCTCAGCTTGCAGAACACACAGAACTACAGGACCTGACTGGCTCGGAGCTGACTTTGTACACTGCATAGCCACGCTTGTCACTATGTCTTATTTTTGGGATATGGCTTATATTGCACAGATGCTTAGAAATCCTGCTACAGCTTATCTTATTGGTATGTCTTATTTTCGGGAAAACAGGGTAGAAATAAAATAGGCAGATAAAGATAATCAGACTGGCTTCCTAACCACATACTTTGTAGGGTGCCTTATAAAAGTTTACAGTTTTAATTGCATTTTGTGTTCACAAGTATTTTTTAAGGTTTTCTCACTTCATAAGGGGGGTAGGGACTGAGAAATCAAGTTGTGAAGGTCATGAAAGGTAACTGCTGAAAAAAAAGGAGAATTTAAATTCAGGTCACTCTAATCCCAGCCAAATTCTCCTAATATTTTTATTCATATATGAACCCTTCCAAAGCTCATGGCATAGATTAGAATTGTATTGAATTCTGAAATTTAGACAAAATATTGCTTTGGACCTCTTGGCTGCACTGGCTGAGGATTTTTTTGTATTGTTATCACAATTATTTGATTTGACCCGTCCTATAATAACTTTTTCTTTTACTAATAAAATCTTGGAGCAGGTAGTTGGCTAGATATTTATACCAAGTTTTTATATCCCATTTCGTGTGGTCCTTCCAGCCTAGGGCAACTGAGGCTTTAATTGCATCCATTATGTGTTTTATTATTTCCTCCCATTATTTAAATCCCCCTTTACCTTCCATTTTCTGAGTGAAAAATTGAGTCTTGTTCCATTCTATGTCTATCCCTAATAGCGCCTCCATTCCCTTCTTAATTATTTTATGGAACTTTTGTATTTTTTCACATTCCCACCACATATTCTGGTTTTTCCACAATTATGCCAACATAGTTTTGGGCAGGTTCTTGTGATATGCGCCAGTTGCATGGAAGTTCTATACCATTTTTCAGTATTTTCTGTTGCATTTCCTTAATCTTTAGATGTTTTATTTTATTGATTGATTTTATCCAATTGTCCATTTCTCTCTCACTGCAACTTAATTCCTCCTTCCAGACTTCTATCAGGGTATATTTTGTGTTGTATTGTATTTCCGTGATTATTTTGTATATGAATCCCATTATTCCTTTCTCCTTCTCAACTTTCCATTTTGTTATTTTGTCAAGATTTGTTTCGGAGGTTCCTTACGCTTCCATTTTGGGAGGCAAAATGGAAGGGCCTCATTTCCAGAATAAAGGGAAAGATAGAGGTAAGGGGTTAATTAAGACTATCCTCATGATTAAACAATTGTAATAAGTATAGTAAGAGTAGTAAACTGTTCCTGGGTGGGGGCAGGGGGGGATGGGGATGTTGTGGGATTGGGGCAAAATACTTGTATTTTGACTGCTGAATTTTGGAGATTGTATGTTTCTTTGTATGCATATATGTGTGTCTGTGTGTGTGTCTGTGTATGTATATGTATATATAAAATTTTAAAAATTAAAAAAGTTATCACAATTATTTTAAATACTCCCTGCTAGTCAAATCTCCAAAATTCCACTTTATTCAAAAAGTTATCCTATTTTATAATACTTTTGCTCCCAATCTTAAATGTGCATATGTGGCCCATCTGTTGTTGCTGGACTTTAGTTCCAATCAGCCTTCAACATCCTGAGAATTGGTGAGGAATATTGGCAATGGTGAGAGTTATTCTTAGCCTTAGGTGTTAACGACTTAATATGTATGCCTGAAACTATATCTCTCTCTGTGTATGTATGTGTTAAAGTAAAAATAGTTGCAGGAGGGAGAAACTTCTTGTAAGGAAATGATTGGCATACTAAATACTCCCCCCCCCCCAATTGCTTTGCCCACCTTAAAAATGGATAGAATGGCATCTGTATATTCATGCTCTAAAGGTATTTAGTCCAATGTATGCTCACTTTATATCATACAGCCAGGCCTAGAAGAGCTAATGACCTCAAGTTCCATTGCTTGGGTCTTTGCGGTGAGATTTTGCTCTCTTTCACAGCACATCTGTTTTGAAAGTAGCTTATTTGAAGCATTCAGCAAAACCGTGTTAGAAACACAAGCCCAAATCCCCACTTGGCATGGATTTATGGGGCTGTTCTTAGGAGGAACATACTGCAGACAGCAACATAGACTGGGCAAAACTGATAAAATATCAAATACAAAGAAGAGATATGTTTGAAAGGAAGGTGAATCCAAATTCAGAACCATTAGCAGGGCTTTTAGGATAGATAGAAAGTGGGATCCAACATTTGGAGAGTCAGAAGTTCCTCATCTCATTTGAATAAAGCATTTTTACAAACAGGACTTTCAACACGATCCTATATAGGCTTTCTCAAAAGTAGGTGCCATTGCATTCAAGGGGACTTATTGCCCCATATGTAGAAACAGTGCTGTAGTCTTAAATTGCTTTGTGATAGGCATGCAAAATAATAAGATCAACATTGGTCTGCAGTCTAACTCTGATTAATATTTAAGAGTCCATTTGCATGCAGAGCTATTATTTAAATATGCCTTGGGTGGTATCCACACTGCGGAATTATAGTCATATTAAGAACTAAGACAGCTAAATAAGCTGTCAGATTTAAAACACATCTGAAGAACTATCTCTTCCAGCTGCCTACCCAGCCAGTTATAATCATTAATTTAAAACTCACTATATTTTACTCTTTGTTCTATGAATACATGTATTCTGCAGAAATATGTTTTAATATGTGTATATATATAATGATTATGTGTTTTTAGCTATGTTGTAACCCACCTCAAGAGAGGTGGGTGAGCAATATTTTGTGTGTGTGTATGTGTGTCAGGAGCGACTTGAGAAACTCCAAGTCACTTCTGGTATGAGAGAATTGGCTGTCTGCAAGGACGTTACCCAGGGGACACCCGGATGTTTTACCATCCTGTGGGAGACTTCTCTCATGTCCCCACATGAGAAGCTGGAGCTGACAGATGGGAGCTTACCCTACTTGGGGGATTCAAACTGCCGACCTTTTGGTCAGCAGTCCTGCTAGCACAAGGGTTTAACCCATTGCACCACTGGAGGCTCGTAGAAATAAAGTCCTTCTTCTTCTTCTTTGTAATAATAATAATAATAATAATAATAATAATAATACGACTACTACGACTACTATGGCTCTTGCTCAAAATTCTGCCTTCCAATACTAAGACTGAAAGGAACATGGGACGCCTCAACACAGACTCCTGACTCTCTCAATTTTGAGATGGATAGATGGATAGGGTAGAGAGGCTTGTGAGGATAAGCAAACCATCCAGTTAGCCTCTGCAGTTGACTAAATTTGCAGCTCTCCCTGCAGGGCCATTAGTAGCATTAGCAACCATTGTTGTTTGCTCAAGGGAAGTGGAGTTTTCTTAAATTCAATTGTCTGGCTGTGAAGGAAAATAACATCCAAGTGGAGAGAGTTGCATTAAACACACACATTTTACACAATGGTGTATCCCACCTCCTCTCCCTTAGGCTACCAACGCTTGAAATGATAATATTTATTTTCTTGAATAAATATCCAAATGGTGGGCTTCTATCTTCCACAAAGGTAAACTAGAGCTGGAAGCGGAAGGCTGACTTCCTAGCTTGGAATGTGAAACACTTGTGGCTGCAAAAGGCACTTGGCCTTACAGCCAGAACTGCTATGTTGGCTGGGGGATTCTGGGATTCGTAGTTTGAAAAGTAACCTCTCTAAGCTCTATGGAAGGAGCACTCAGAGAAGGATCAACCTGGCATGTGAATAATTCTAAATAAAATAAAAATCAAATCAAATCAGTTATATGGGAAAGAGTGAAAAAAATTCTGAAGTCATTTTTTAAAAGGAAATGAATGCAGGAACCCCATTTACATCTCGGGCTGTTAACAAGAATATAGTTGCTGAAGCTCCTTTGAATTAAAAAGGTAAAAAAAAAATGTTAAGGTCAGACCAAGCAAAATAGTTAGTACTCAGGGTCCATTTGGTGATTGGAGTATACTCAGAGCTGGGGGGAAATTGCTTTTTGGAACTCCTACAGAGTTTGAAAACATTACTTTTTATACTGCTAGTTGGCTGAGAGATTCTGAGAGCTGTAATGAAATCAAGTTCTGATACAACTTGGCTGCATTCTGAATGTGTTCATGATTTCTTGGTCTTTATGGCTCGGGCTGGCTTATAGACAGACTAGCTGAGAAGGACAGGAAGTTGAGATTTATTTATTTATTTAAAACATTTATATTCCGCCCTTCTCATCCCGCAGGGGACTCAGGGCAGAGCACAACACAGGCCCGTAGCCAGGATTTGGTTTCGGGGGGGGGGGGGTGAGTTTTTTTCAGGGGGGCTTTCGAGGGGGCTGAGTTTCGGGGGGGCTGAGTCTGAGTGAAAGAGGGTCTACCCTAGCAAACCTTTTGTATCATTACCCCAATACCCCCATGCATATGGGATATATTGAGTATGGTGATCAGATCATGATATGAATAAACATAACAGTTTAAATAATGCACCAGTAAGGCCTTTTCGCGAACCACCATGAGAATTTCGGGGGGGGGGGGGCTGAAGCCCCTCAAGCCCCCCCCCTCCCCCTTGGCTACATGCCTGGCACAACATATATACAGCAAACATTCAATGCCGAGATATAAAACAATAAATATATACAAACATTAAAATCACTTATATCCACATTAAAAGTTGCTTAAAAACCATCCCAGGACACCATTTTGCCTCATTGCACCGCCCCAAAGGCTTGTTCCCATAGCCAGGTCTTCACCATCCTTCTGAAGGACAGGAGGGAGGATGCTGATCTAATATTGCCAGGAAAGGAATTCCATAACTGGGGGGGGGGGGGGGGAATCACTGAGAAGGTCTTGTCTGTCGTCCCCTCCAAACGCGCCTGTGATGGTGGTGGGACCGAGAGCAGGGCCTCCCCAAAAGATCTTTGTTTCCGCAGTGGTACGTAAAGGGAGATGCATTTGGACAGGTAAACTGGTCCGGGGCCGTTTAGTATAAGTATCTTTGTGCATAAATGTTTAAAGACTGGACAAAATATTGGACAAAGGTTAGCAAACTAATGCTTCAGCCTCTGCAAAATCAAATTATCCTTTGATAAGAAGCAAATTGGTTTGTTTCTTGGAGTTGCCAGTTGAAATACAGAACAACAAATAGAAAAATAGATGTAATAGTTTTGTGTTTCTTTCTATTACCACTACCAACAAACTCTAATCCAGCAACTTATTAAAGTTAACAATGTCCTGTTACCCTCCCCACATGAAGAATAATTAGTTGTCAGTTAGCAAACTGATATTATTACCATGGCCTGAAAAAGAAAACATTAGTTCTTCCTACCTCCAATGAGGTATTGCTTGTTGAAAACACTTGCTACTTCTGTGGCAATGGCCATACAATTTGTTTTGTTGCTTTTTGGGATGGGGTGTCAAGAGAAAAAGGGTTATAGACCTTGTGGAGTTAAAAACTGGAAATAGCAGGGATTGAACTTGCGGGCCCTTACTCTTCCATACAAAACATGTAGTTCAGTACTGAATGTTAGCAACCACACTTCTTGTTCCTAAAGAGGGGAGTTAAAGGATGCAGTTATAAGAGTGCAAACCCAATATCCGATTACAGTCAAAGTAATATCAAGCTACTAAAATTGTGCAGCTAAATAGGCTGGTGGTTATTATATTTTTTATTTCTAGAGATAAGGAATGATACTTCTGGGATTTTCTGCCTCATATACATGGTTCATTTGGAATACTATATGTAGGAGGGAATTTGTGTATTGTGTCGAGCAGCAAGTGTGTTGGTTTGGGAACATCGAGAGAGTGGAATATCTCCTTCTTCAGCCGTTGTGATTTTTAAATTCAGCAGGAGGTGTTTTGACCATGACAAGAGAGTAAGAAACTACTTTCCTTTTCAATTAAGAAAAGCAAGTCAAAAGTGTTTGCTGCTACATAGGAGGAAGCAATGACATACTGGAACATCACAATAACTATCATGGTAGGCAATGCCGTGAAGTCTTGAATCATTACCATACAGGCACTTTTGAAATATATTTTAAAGGTGAAAGTCTAACATCTTATGGAGGGGAGGGGGCAGGCTCCTAGCAAAATATCAGAGGCAGAGGCATTTTTTTTGCTGATAGTTTGAGTGGAAGCTTGGTTGGAGTCATCTTTGTTGTTTCAGTACATCACTCTACCATGAATTGTTCCATTAGTCTATGACTGATGTGAGCCCATTCAGTCATTGTTCTTGAGGACCTATAACTGAAACCAAATGGATATTATTATCCTTCAACTCAACTTGATCTTTGATACCTGAGCAAACATTTACTGCATGAGACTTAATAGACATGGGCATGTCTGCTGATTCTCAGGTGGATCTTGGATAAACAAGGTCAGCTAATCTCACATGCTGAAGTTAAAAGCTGTCAGTCAACCCAGGAGGTCTTGTTCCAGGGTCATCTGCATTCTAAAGGCTTTCCAGGCTGAGTTTGACATGTCAGTCTCCTAACATGCAACAAAGGGTTGTTTTCTCACATCAGTGTCACATATCTAACATTAGGGATTAGTTGTCAGGCTCCGTAATATGTTATTTTTTAAATGTACAATAAAGCAAACAAATAAGCTGAGATCATGTCATTCACTGCTTACATAGTCTGTTCTAATAATGTGTTAAGTAAGTACTGTGCTGAGTGAAAGATGGGATGCAAAAAAATGAAATACATATCCAGAATTCCAAAATTGTCCACATGGTGATGGTTCGATGTAAACCAACTTTATTTCATAAACAAAATTCTTTTAAAATGTTGTATAAAATTGCATTCAGGTTATGTATCTAAAGTATACTGTATATGAAATATAATTTTGTGTTTAAACTTGGATCCTGCTTCTTGGAAGGGAGTTGGACTGGATGGCCCATGAGGTCTCTTCCAACTCTATGATTCTATCCCAGGCAGGAGGAAACTAAGGCCCGAGGGCCAGATGCAGCCCCCTGGGCACATACCTCAGCCCCTCCTCATTTTCCCTGGCCTGACGCATCCTTATGCAGAAAGGATGAGGGAGGAAGGCACTCAGCAGCTGAGAGCCCTCTGGAGTGCTCTCTCCCTCCTCCTGGCATAAGAACGCTGTGAGTGGCCCCATCCTTATGCCAAGAAGATGGCTTGAGGATGACCCATGCCCTGCCCCCCCCCCCACCTTCTTGCCCCACTCTCACATAGTTCCTATCCCACTCCATGTGTGCCCAGTCGCCTTCCCTCCTGGCCCAGCCCTCTCGGTCAGGCCCACAATGGTCCTCAAGGCAAAAAAGTTTGCACATACCTGTTCTATCCCATCTCTGAGATATTTTATTACATATATGTGAGTGCAAATGGAGCACTTCAATATCTGGAAATATACAATTCTGGAGGAGTAGGTGAAGGGGCAAAATCATGTCATTCCCTGTAAACCCAGGCAAAAGTAAACTGCTGTGGCCTCTCCTAGCTTGTTTGTTTGTTTGTTTTTTCATTCATATTCTTTGCCAATTTAACCTATTTTGATGTTATCTGGCCACATGTGTACTAGTTTCCATCTGTAAAGCGATCAGGAACATGCTATACAAGATTTAGTGTAATCACCATGGTATGTTTTCACTGTCAGAATTCAATTCTTGATATTTTTAACTGATAATGATAGTGTATGACTATTTGGTTCTGTGAAACGCAGTCATTCATAGTTGTTTGCAGACTATGTGTGCATGCATTCTCATGGTAACTGGTTTTATATTTTTCTCTCTGGAATTTACATCAATCAACAGTCCTTTCAGGATTCAATAAGAAGAGTGAAAGGAGTAATGTATATGTAAACTATTATTTATGTAAAGCCCCCCCCCCACAGAATATATTAGATGAAAATATTAGATTAATAGATTAAAGGAAAGCTCAAAGGCTCAGCAAACCATTTGTGCCTATGCAAAAGATTGTTCCCTTCCTTCAGTTTCATAGCAGAACCATTAGTATGTAAATGTCTTTTTCATATGGAAAGGCATACATGAAATGCCATATTATATCCAGGGCACAGCTAATTTCATGTGCTCAAATTTTATTATGAGTTAAAATGCATGTGTTCAGTTTTGAGCATTGGATATAAAATTGGTGCCTATTTTCCCTAGTAATCTTTGTATCCTTCCCCCACCCCAATATTAAGATTTAACTAATTGTGCTGTCGCACGCTGGGCCTGTACATTAGACCGTACACAGGACATAAATTCTCTGTGCCCAACGGGACGCCGGGGCTGCCTCAGAATAAAGGCCCTTAGATTCCCCCAAACAGAGTCTTTAGAATGCTTAAAGTAAGTCCAACAAAGTTCTTTTATTAAGGAACAAACAGGTACTTTAACGGTTTTCTTTACAGTCTATAGGCTCTTTCAATCTTGTCCACTAGGAACAGGCACTGTCTTCTTAACTGTAGCTAACCGATGGGGAAATCCTAGCTTCTAATCTGGGCAGTCTGTACTTGCCTCTGTTGACGTGGAGCCCCTGCACCCGGTACCAACTGCGTCTGGCTTCCGCGAGTGACTTGCCTCAACAGAGCTTTGTAGACCTCCAGGGAAAAAGAAGGAGTTCAGGTTGCTGTGATGGCCGGCTGGAGTCCCTCAGCCAAGCTGTGGCTGTATGTCTCCTGGCCAAGCCGTAGGGCTGTATAACCCCGGCCAAGCTGTAAAAGACGAAGCTTTTCTACAGGAGCCACTTCGTTCTATGTCCTGTGTGAAAGGCTTCTCTGTGAGAACTAACTCAAAATGGCTTTTTTCCCTCCAAAACTCAACAAGGGGCGGGATCAGGGAACCTAACTATAACTGGCAGGTGGCTTACCCTATAAATGCAAATTATAACAGGAAACCCCCTGCTGCAAAATCCCAAGCATGGGATTGCACACAAACATTTAAACACAGCAAATACATCTGGAGCTCCTGGAACAGCTGTTCCAGAACACTAATGTTGAAATAGATTCAACGTTTTTGTGATACTTTTTGGTGAAAAGCTTTTGAGTGAAGATCTGCCTCCACTCCATTTTCATTTTTTCTGGTGATTCAGGTGTTTGGGTTAGTACAAAACCAAACTAAGCATTCCAAATGCATTTCCTCCTCCATTTCAGAGTACTGAATAATGCAACCTGGGGGTGTCATGTTGAACTACACTAAACATTTACATGTTAACACAAGGGACTGAGAGCCATTTCCATATTATATAAATAACCTCATCCAATCTCCTTATATTCTCAGGATGGCTGAGTTTTCTCTTTCACAGAAAGGAAGAGAGTTATAGCCCAAGACTGATTAAAATGGTAATAAGAAGAAAAAAGACTTGAGTCTTCAAGTCTATCACTAATATAGCTGGGTAGCATATACGTAAATTATGTAGTCATATGGTAAGATACATTGGCCAAGATCATATAGAGGTGTAGGAATCTGACCAAAGTCCAGACACCAGTTTTCTACTTTGGGACCTTGCAGGGGCCATGCAGTTCATCAAAAATGCCAAAATCTAAAAAAAAGAAAAAAAGAAAAAGAAAAAGCATTCAGAAGTCCACTTCTGGTTTTACAAAACAGGGTAAGTGTAAATGTGGAAATAACATATATTATAAAACTTGTTCAAGGGGCAGCTGCCATTTCTTTATAAGGGAAATTGCTACTTCTAGAAGCTTTCAGGTTCAAGGACTCTTCTCCTCCTCTTCTTCTTCCTCTTCTTCTTCCTCCGCCACCAGAATGCAAAATACAGCAATTACAAGAAGAAAGACTGAAACAACCAGCCCAGCCACAGCAGAAAGACCCACCTCCATGGCAGAGCTTCACTCAAATACTGTCTGCCAGCTATTGAACTGCCCATCAAATGTCACATGTAAGGAGCGTTTGGATGCCTCCCAATACAATGTTGTAAAAGGTAAATCTAATTTGTCTAATGCCAGTGTGAAGAAGATTCTAGCTAATTTTTCAATTATAATAATTCTAAATTGGCACATGTAAATTAATTTAGGCAGATTTTCTTCAAATCTACATGATCTTTTGCTCCTGTTTTTGGGAACATGGTTCTTCTTTTTGAGGACCTGTAAGTTGCCACCCAGCATAACATACCTAAGCTCCTCCATTTCCTTTCTCTCACCTCTGCTCCCCTAACAAGCAGCCACAGTTAACCTGACATTGTTCAGGGCATAGCTTACTCTCAGAAGACGAAAGATATCTATCTATCTATCTATCTGTCTATCCGTCTATCCGTCTATCCGTCTATCCGTCTATCCGTCTATCCGTCTATCCGTCTATCCGTCTATCCGTCTATCCATCTATCCATCTATCCATCTATCCATCTATCCATCTATCCATCTATCCATCTATCCATCTATCCATCTATCCATCTATCCATCTATCCATCTATCTATCTATCTATCTATCTATCTCCCCCCATCTCCTGAGAGGACTCAGGGCGGTTATAACAAAGAGGAGTAGGTAGCATTACAATATAGTGTTACTTCTACCTTCTTTTGTAAACAGCATATATATATAGAGAGAGAGAGAGAGAGATGCATGGTATTTGGTGTCATAATGTAAATGTGAATGCAAAGCTGGGATGCTAAGAGACCAGGGGTCAAATCCCCACTCAACCATGGAAACCCAGTGGGTGGTCTTGGGCAAGTCACACTCTCTCAGCCTCAAAGAAGGGCAATGCCAAACTCTTCTTTGAAGAAATCCTGCAAATAAAATCATTCATTGGTGTCATCATAATTGACTTAAATTGATATAATACAACAAATGGTATTTGGGCACCACTTCTATATACTTATTTTTTTTAACGATTCAGCTTAAATTAACACAGTAACATCAAATCCATTTTAAAAATAAAAAAAACAAAAAACAAATCATAGGAAAGTAAAAGAAACAAGCAAACAAAACAGCATGGCAGCAAAAATTATCTAAAGGCAGTGTCCCTTTTAAGGATAGAGAGAAAAGGATACTTCAGTGCCTTATCCAGCAACCGTATATTGCCACATGTTGGGATTAACTTTTCTGTTTTATTCTGTTCCTGTCCAAATAAGCTTCTCATCAGAAACGTTGTTTGACAGAATCACTATAAGTAGAAGTTCAGGGGAGAGAGTAAAACTGCCTGCCATAAAAGAGAAGGATGACCTAATACACAACATCTCTCCCTCCCACCTCCCTCTTTATTAAGCAAGAGAGACGACAAGTATTGAGGCAGACTTAAAAGATTCTAGGATGTGATGACAGGTCTTATTCTGGAAAAGAAAAGACTGAGGTGATGGGATTTGGTCCCAGACTAAATCTTTATGGCAGGTAAGTCTTCAATATGTAAAGGTCAGAAGTATAGAGCAGTTCATTTTAGAATAATAAAAAGCTTTCAACTTTATTAGGCTTTTACGGCCTCTTTCTTCTTCCCAGAGACACAACTAGAGGGCTTTGATTTCTTTCTTTTCAATTTTAATGGAATTTGGCTTGCAGAAACTTGCGGTCCCATAGTTGAGATGAACCCGTTTTGCACTAGGGCCAGGCTTTCAGTTCTGGGGCAGATATTTGGCCTCATCTGAAATGTACACACGTGCTTTAAAAGACGGAGATCCACACAATGCAGTAGTCTCAGAGGTGCTGTTGGGGCTTTTATACCAAAGCAACTTTCATATAAGTATTTTATACAGTATTTATTTCCATCAAAAAGAAAACTAGGGGTCAAACCACATGCCAAATACAAAGTTCTTTAGTTTTAAAATCAATTGGCACTGCAGAAGTCACATTTTGGATCAGGGTCATTACTGTTACACACACACACACACACACATACATACACACACACCCAATTTGAACTCTCCTTCCAGAAGTTGTGATTTGTTCAACATAAGAACCTAAATATGGGTATGTGCTTTCATTATTAATTCTTTTTTTAAAAATAAATAAAGTAGGACATAACCAAGGAATTTTATCCACTATGATACTAATACTAATGTTACAGCTGAAATACAAGAAACAGAAGCCCAAACAAAACTTGGCATGTATCACCATTAAATCCTCTAGCCACTGAAGCTTCAGTTTCTATGCTTTTCATAAAGCACTTTATATGTAATGCTTTACAGTAATCTGGATGTTACTAATATAGCAATGGACAATTTATGGCTGTTCCAGAATTGCTACAATAGATGCCAATAACAATATTTATCATCATCATCATTGTCTTTATTTGTACCCCACCACCATCTTCCCAAATGGACTCAGGGTGGCTCACAGAAGCACTCCAAGTGCCACAAGCTGACAACAATACATAAGTATAAATACAATGACATAAGTATAATCAACAGCATATAAAAATCTCATTAATAAAATTATAAAAAATTGAAAATTATAAAATTTCTAAAATGCAGAGGAACCTGCCAGCCGGCTATCTGTCATAAATCAATAAGTGCTGGCCAGTACTATCAATGATCCATCACATTGGCCATGGATTACTTAGGATTAAAGACCTGTCTGAAGAGCCATGTTTTTAGACTCAGACAGAAGGTCTGAAGAGAGAGGGCTAATCTAATTTCTTTAGGGAAGGTATATCCAGAGCCTGAGAGCCACCACTGAGAAGGCCCTCTCTCTCATTCCTCTCATCCCGGTAGTGGAACCGAAAGGGCCTCCCCAGCAGATCTTAATGCCCATACCGGTTTGTAGGAGTTGCAGTCTCAAAGATAGGTTGGACCCGAAGCATATAGGGCTTTATAGGTAATCACCTGCACTTTGAATTGGGCCTGGAAACTTCTTGGGAGCCAGTGGAGCTGCTTTTAAAAGGGGGGGGGGGTTGGTATGTTCCCTAAAGCTCGTCCCAGTTGATAATCTGACTGCCGCTCTTTGCACTAGCTGCAGTTTTTTATTTACAGCCCCACGTAGAATGCATTACAATTTTGGATGTAACTAAGGCATGATAACTAATATTATCTACAAGCAAGGATAATTACATTTTTAATAAACAGATTTAATATATAAGAAGGTACAACCCATCCAGAATATAGTATGATCCCTTTATATTTGGGGGATACATTTCCAGACTTTACATGGATGTTTGAAACTGCAGGTAATAGGGAACCCCGTTGTAATAAAGCTCTTCCAGTCCAAGAATATAGTAAGTCGCTCTGAAGGACTTAGATAATGCCTAGGGAGTGCACCATTTGTCAGCCATGAATAAATGAAATGAGAGATATCAGTTCTATGAATATGGTGGCCATACTGTAGTAGGCTAAACTGTATTTCCATGGTTAACTATATTACCTACTACCACTACCCTAGGTGTGCTGAAATTAGGGTTTATTTTCTTAGTCCCCATTCAGTCTATTCCTAGATCCAGCTATTTTTTTCATTCAACCCAGATAACATTATATCTGGGTTACATGAAAAAGAGAAATGGGTGTTATTAATATCTGAATACCTTCCTCCCCAGACAACAACATCCTTGAGTTTCATGTAAAACAGTACTCTTTTTCAAATTATCTATTACGGGACATGTAGCCTTATTACATATGACAACAGCAGACTTATCAGTTTTTTCTAAAAGTTAAGATATACTGTTAAGCAGGCCCGTAGCCAGGATTTTGATTCAGGGGGAGCAGAGTTTGATTAAGGGGGGAGGGAGGGGACTGAGTCTGTGTAAAAGAGGGTCTACCCTGGCAAACCTTTTGTATCGTTACCCCAATACCCCCATGCATATGGGATATATTGAGCATGATGATCAGATCATGATATGAATAAACATAACAGTTTAAATAATGTACCAGTAAGGCCTTCTCGCGGACCACCATGCCTGCTGTTAAGTTATTCCAGTAAGATTAACTGGGGGTGAAATTCTAAAATGTCTCCACTCCGTATGTAAAGTTATCCATTTGATGTTGAAAGCTGGTCACTGTCTCCAACTGAATATTGTGTTACTGTACTTGGAATTTAGGTGTAGTTTTATGCATTCAAGTGCTATAATATACCTAAAGAATGGCTAGATTTCCTACATAAATGATTTTTCATATAGGCTCAATAACTTGTATATAAAACCATAAGATGCAGCTTCCAGAAAATGCAATCTTACAGTTGCAGTGAGTGTGTCTTAAAAGTATAAGTTTTGTCATTACATAAGTTATAAAACCAATCTTGTGATAATTTTGAGTTCCCTATTATTACAGAAAAGGTACCAGCCAAGATTTATTAAACACACAAATGGTATGATAACTGCTCCTGTTAATAGTCTCTTTGGCACCTGTGGTTAAAGACATAATTATTACCAGAGAAGAAAATTTAACCTAGCATGAAAACTAAAGGTCTGAAATTTACACATACTAAATATTGTGTTTAAAGATCTCTGAAAGAAGGTCAAATACTCCCCTGCAGTGAGTCATTTCAATCACATATTGAAGACACAGCACAAGTGACCTTAATAAAATGTGCGAGGTCACCTGGGTTGTGCCACTTTAATTAAGGATGCCCTTTCACTACCTTTTAACAAGCATGCCATCCAAACTGCAAATCATCAGACCATTTATTTCCATGCAAAACTGAGTAAAGTTCTGTGCTAGCAAATGTCTTTTCCACCAGCACCCCCAGTGCAAGGCCTTTCTCCAGAAAGAAATAGAGATGTGCCACCAGTAACAAAGGTGTTATTGTCTTTACAGTGACACTGACAGTTCAAGTACAGAAAAAGAGAAATCTATTCTCAAAAAGGAATACTTGCTATTATTATGCTATGGTGGTATGAGTATAGTTGTACAAGTGGTTGAGCGTAAATTGTTTTTTCCACAAACACAAAGACAAACCCCTCTCACTTTTGACAGAGTGAGTTGTGGGTTCGTAACAGACTATTGCTCAACAGAGGAATAGAAGGCCATTGCATGGTTTGGGAACATAGCTGTAAGATTCACTGTAACCATAATGGTTTACATTTATGCTATGCTACAACTTTATTGGATAATTGTTGGAGAAACAAAACAAGTCTTGGGTTATTGTAGGTTTTTCGGGCTGTCAAAATAAGTCTTCCTGCAAATTTGTAACAGTTAATATGGCTAGTGTCTGTCTTCTTTTGTTATGCTGCTTGCTAATGACCTTAAATGAGAGTTGCTGTTTCATGAAGTGGCAGCTACTTCAAAGTTCTGCTACTCTATCAGATTTCTAATAAGGGGGTGGCTGATTATCTGATATTCTTGTTCTATTTTTCCTTCTAACTTCTACGCAGTTAGGAATTGGCACAACTCTTCTAAAACATATTAATTTTAAAATATTAATGTACATTAGATTTGGATAAAGCCAAACTGGGTCTCTTTGAATGCGTTCAGTATATAAACTGCTTTCTCCCACTCCAAAACAAAACTAAACAAAACACAAGGTGAAGGGAGGGGATGTGAATTGCCACACTACAACTGAGGATCCTAGTTCCCTCCTGCATAAAGTAACGCAGTACAAGAAGTAAATATGGAATATGTGCAATCGACATTTGGAATGGCCATGTCTACATGTTTGGATCATGTAATTTTAATGTTTTTATTAGGGGTTTTCATTCTTATATTCATGTTTCAAATGTCATTTTATCTTATCTTATGGTGTATTGTCCTGTTGATTTTATGCTTAGTTATATGGTGTTGATTTGTGATTTTGTTTACGTGTGTACGGCATTGAATTTTGCCATTATTTCTGTGTCAATCGCTTTGAGTCCTCCCAGGAGTGAGAAAAGCGGTATATGAATACTGTAAATAATTAATCAATAATAGTTCTATTCATCCTCCTTACACTTGCAGGTTTCTTCATTTGAGCCCTCTCTATGCTATATATTATATTTAGAACAAGGATCCAAAAGGAACATAAAGAGATAGGCATGTCCTGTTTTGGATAGCCTAACACTCATAACCCTAACACATATATAAACACATACAATCCTTCTGCTACTGAAATACTTTAACCTTGACTTGATCATAACTGACAAGTATAGCCTTACTCATTTCTTCCAATCTTGCACAGAAAATTTAAGTTACTGTTTCACTTTTGCATATTTAAACTTCCATATAAAACTCAAGTAGTACAAAGTTGCCTACATGTTTAGAATCTGATGACTGTGATATCCTTGCAGTGGGGATTTGAACCCTGGACTGCTAGTATCCTAGGGCCCTTCCACACAACCAGAATATCATGGCAGAAAATCCCACAATATCAGCTTTGAACTGGGTCCACCCTGCCATGATATTCCAGTTCAAAGCACAAAATGTGAGATTTTATTCAGCTATGTGGAATGGTCCCTAGTTCAACCCTCAAAGCAGTACACCAAACCAGCTCTCTTTCATATAATTACCAAATCTTATTTAATGTACTCCATATAATTATTCCATGAACAATAACCTGGAAATGGGTTCTGTAATGTCAAAGAAAGAAACAAGGGGAGGGGTGTATTGATATCACCTTCCATAGTCATTGAAGAATAAATAAATCATTACTTTCATTTTCTAAGCAAGTGCAAATACATTACTCTTACTTAAAATTATGTGTATCTACCATTGCAACAGTTTATATTTGATTATGTTGCCAAAGTTTGTATTTTACTAAGCATTTTAAAGATGAGGATATCCTCATATTCTAAGGGTGATATATTCCTTCCACCTTCCAACCTGCAAGCACAGGATTCCACTCTGGGTTAACTTTTCCTTTTGAATATTAATTAAATTAATTCGTGGCCAGTCTCTAGACACATCTCATATCGATTATTAGCCTATCAAGACAACCCAAGGACTAGTTAACCCAAGCCACACTCCTTAAGATTCTTCCAGTTTGGAAATGTAGGTCAGCGGTTCAAATCTGGGGAGCGGGGTGAGCTCCAGTTTCCCTTGCGGGGACATGGGAGAAGCCTCCCACAGGATGGTAAAATGTCCAGGCATCCCCTGGGCAACATCATTGAAGATGGCCAATTCTCCTGCACCAGAAATGACTTGCAGTTTCTCAAGTACCTCCTGACAAGAAAAAAAACCTTCAAAATAATCACATAATTTGGAAATGCAATCCTGGCTCTGGGAAGGCACTAATTTTAAATATATTAGTTCAGAAAGGCTAAACTCCAGTAATTCTATACAAAGCAAGCACTCCTCCTTGTGGCAAGGTGAAGAAGCACCGAAAGAGAGTGCAACCACTTTTAGAGCATCACACTTCAGAAGAACCATCTTTGAAAATGCAAAGATCAAGCACTCTTCTTATATCTATAGTCAATTGCAAAGATTCTCTAGTTCTTTAAAAAAAAAAGAACACAATTTTTTTCATGATGAAAAGGCTAAAAGAAATGCTCAATGACAGTGTCATTACAGTATAAAGAAAATGCTAAAGAAAAAGGAACGGGAACCAGACTGCTTGCTAACACTCTAGCTTTAGCATTTCATTAGTCCTGGGGGAAGAATGGTGAATTGTCAGCACTGAAAATCTTCTTCAAATTCTTTTTACGGAGAAAAGGAAGGGAGATACAGCACTCTTTCACACTACATAACTATAGTACTATAATGTTACTTTAATTGCCACTATTAGAGCAAAGGGAAAATTGTAATTTTTAGTTTGTTGAGATGCCAGAGGTCTCTAGCTGAGAATATTAACAACTGTGCTCTAAAAGACAAATCCCAGGATTCCTCTTCAGAATGTGCTTTATACCGACATGAAAACCATGGCAGTTTAATGGAATTATACTAGTATATAGTATAGCTGTATAGTGTGAAAAAGCCCTTTCCTTCTACAGCCTTTTTATCTAACTTTATTCTATTGGCGTCCTATAGATCCTAAACATGTTCCTATCCAGTTTAATAGTTCCTTATGCTTATTTGAATGAGTTTGTATGACTGTTTCAGTGCTTTTGTTCAGCAGAATTTTTTGTTAACAGTGCACTTCCTTTTTCTTTCATTCTTTTTTTAAACTTTTGGTTTATGTCTTTGTTTCTTTGCACATGAGTAATAGAAAATATACGAAATGCAAATTTAAACTGTGGATCCTTACCCTTTAGCTCAATGTTGGGGTTGTGAAAAATTTGGCAACAGTAAAAGGTTTCTGATGGCCAAGTAGTGATTGTTTTAGATATTTATGTGAACCTGTTAGCAACAAATTCCACTGCTTACAGTGTACTCTGCAGAAAATGCTTTAGTTATACTCCACAAAAAGAAAAATCAGTCTGTTTAACAAGCCTTGCAAATGAATTCATCTATGCCAAAAGGAAGCTTTGAAACTTTAAACTCTGGTACTAGGGGTCTGCAATATGGCAGGATTTATCTGATTGTCAAACTCTCACATTTATGTATAGGATATGGCTAGTCAATGTCTCAACAGAAGACATTGGGATTTTGATTAGGTCTTGATGATTTCCAAAACATTCCAAACTGGGAATGGGGGTTGCACAACCATATTGTATACTGAATATTAAAAATGAATTATGTTGTCCTTCACTTCATACTAAAGACTTCAGGGTGAAATGCAACTAATACATATTCATCAGTGGAAAGCTTCTGTCGGAAGAATGAAGATGAGCAGCTTTCAGCTCTATCATACACTTCTGTGGAAACCTCATGAGGAAATGCTATAATTGATGATGGACACACTAGATGGATTCCATCCAAATTTTGATTGGCGAGTCTTTGATGCTAGATGGTTAATATTCCATTGTCTTAACTGTGGACCCCTTGTACCTCTCCAGCTCCTTCAGGCTTCAGATGAACACCCCCCCCCCCACACACACACACAATTTGGTTTTAGGTGGGCAAAACCAAGATCCCTATCTATGTCTAGTACTCTATGATTCACATCAAAATTGTGATTCCAAACTAAGTGTGGTAACACATGAACCCTTGCAGCTATAAAAAAGAAATGAATCCAAGACAGTAAAATTAAGTAAGTTTATTAAAGCAGAGATAAAACTGGGTAAGCAAAGAAAGCAAGTATACACAACAAAACATGACAAATCCTGTACTAGCAACACCAATCTGCTTAAACTCTACACCAAGTAATCTAGGAGAACATTTAAGCCCCTTGCTAGCATTCCGCAGACCATCTCATCTAGACCAAAAGGAACAAACCCAAAAAGGCATTTACAAGGTTTTATACTTGATATGAGCAGCACCAAAACTGATGACAGGCTACGTTGCAGAAAATGCCTCAAAGAAAAGCAAGCAGCTCCAGCCATTACCCTGATTCACATATGCAATGGGCAGATAGATTGGAAAATACAGCATGGTTTACATCAAATTGAGGCCATATTACCAGTCTCTTCATGTTATGGTCCACTTTTTAGAGGACCATAACACCCACCCATTGGCACTTAACTGCATGCTGGCAAAAATAATATACCAGTTAGGACTACTAGACTTGTATGTTCATAGCCATGATCCTCCTAACTTCATTATATCTGGTGGAAACTGCATGGCAGTGATTCACGAGGAAGTTAGTTTGGAACTAAACATATTCGCAAATATGTCAGAAGGCTTTATTTAAAAATAGTTTTCTGCTCTGTGGAATACATTAGTGTATCCATTATCAAAAATGAAGAAATAAGAGACTGACAGAATTAATCCACTCCAATCAGACAGTATTGCTAACCTAAAATTCAATATTAATAACATTTTAAATTGAATGGTTCCTTCCATTTCTAAAACAGAGAGGCAACTAAATGGCAAGAGAAGGTGTACATATATTTCTGTTAATATTCTTAAAACCTAAACACTGCTATACTAATACATCAATACAAAAAAAAACTTTTTTGCTAATGTCTATCATTATGAAAGATTACATTGGTGATGCTTTCAGTCAGTACTATACTGACACATTGAGCAATAGCGAGATAGGCTGAGTAATGCTCACAGCATGTTTTAATTGAGGTTTCATGCATAGAGAAGTAGCCTGATGTGCAGTAAAAGCCAGAATACAAGAAAGGGATCATGTGTGGTGTTCATTGCATAAACGGGAGAATTGTCAGGCTTTGTCACCATGCATTTGCAGAAATACTTGTTTGTACATGTCTTCAAGTCCTTCTGATTTAGGCCTGAATTTTGTTTCCGTTAAATTAATTTTCTTTTTCTTGCTGTAATAGACATCTGCTTCAACTGGATTACACCTCCTTCTTGGAAGACACAGGCTCAAATCAGATTTCATGAAATTTTGGCCCCACATTTCTTTTGGCCCCACTAGGCTAAAATAAATGTTATACACAAAGGTATGCAATTAAAGCCTAATAGATGGTCTGTAAAATATAAGAAAAAATATACTCTGTAGTGGGAAATCCAAAGTAGAAGAGGCAAAGGCCTATATCAAGCATTGCACTGGTGCTTGATTGCTAGTTAGCATGACAGGGCCTTCTTCCATTCTCCCATATAACCCTCTGCACCATGAAAACCCTGCTCTGATAGGTTTCACAGACCACTCAAAGTTCTACTGACTGATGAAATTGTCACAGAATCAGCCAACTGGATACACAGAGAGAAAAGGGGGTGTTTGGTGCTTTCTAGTTCCTACCCTTTTCAGTCACATCCATGAAATTTGTTCTTGGTATGGCATCATAGATATTTGCCCTTGAAAAGGCAAATACATTTTGGAAGATCACCAAAGGGAAAAATCACACAACACAAAGACCCAGTTTTTCAAAGTCAATTGAAGTGCCTTAGTTACGTTTTATTAGAAGACAAAATAATATAACTAAATGGTATTTCTGTGTGTGAGATATACATAAAACAGGAAGAATTATTCATAATTGTTAATACAGTCAGTTCAAATGGCCGTTTGATATGCACAAAGAAAAATGTTACTGAACAATCTTAAGATGTTAAGTGAAAAAGAATGATGTTTTGGGTCTAAATCATATTGCTAGTCCCAGGCATAGAAGAATCACTTAATATGGGATGAATTCGTTAAGTAATACTTCTATAACTTCAATTGATTCTATATGCCTACTTTCGATAAGGCTAACAATTTGATTTAGGCTTTAGATTTTGAAGATCTGAACAAATTAAGAGCAAAAAAAGTTATAATTATGAATAGATCCTAAGTGACCAACCCTTCTGGTTTTTCCTTGTATAGTTTTAAAACTTAAACATGCCATCAGAACAGCTGTGCAAACATTCTAGCAGGGTTTTGCTAATTATTAATTTCACTAAACTAAGTCTTCCACCAGCACTGCACTAAATCCAAACCATAAAGATCTAATATTTTTACTTTAAAAATTAAAAAAATGATTTCTTTTACATTCGTCAAAGTATACAAAAAGTATGACTGCATGAAAATGTTGCTCAAATTACACAATTTTTCCTGGGGGGAAATAATCATAAAAATATTATCTTCCACCATATCTCAAACAAATACACTTCAAGTCAATGAATAAATAAGCAATTTTGTTACAAAGCTTTTCATAAAAGAATTGTATCACGCAGCTAGAGATATGTGACAAAGGAAAGTCGATGTAATAGCTGCTCTCAAACATGTGATTTCTCAAACTATCTGAACCATTTGAGCATCACACATATCCAATGCCCTGGTTACTTGTAAATATACAAAAAAGTAAGAACAAATGATGCCCACATAACCTGAAAATAAATCCTAAATACACTGATTTGAGTCCAACCTATAGCATTTAGATCCTAATAAAATGAATGGGAGTTTAGTAATAATTAACTTTTTACATTGATTTCAATGAGATGCATGTCCACTGGGCCTTACATTGGACCTAATTCCCAGTCATAAATCATAATCCCTGTAATCCTCAGATACTGCAGTATTTTCTTTAAAAAATGAACCACCCACTCCCCTAATGGGGTTTTCCCATTTTGTATGCTGAATCTTTTCCTTCTCTGAGACTTCAAGTGTACACAAAATAGGGATGGTTGCAAAATGTGGAAAAATGGGTTACTTTCAGGCAGCTTCACTAATACCAGCATGCCTCATAAGTGACCGCTTTAACAGCAACCAGATAAGTAATAAATCCAGGATCAAAAAGGTATATATTGTATTCAGCTGCAAATGCTTGTCATTCAATACAGAAAATGCCACAAGATTTTTTAAAGTAAAAAAATCCACACAATTTGTTATTTTTGGTCCAAAATGGGGGAAGAAAGAAAAACCAATGGGCCCTTTCACATATACTTACAATCTCAATGTGTAGGGTCCCAAAAGTCAAAAAAGAAAAAGAAAACTACTGGTTATGATAATAAGGGGGAAGGGCGGAAGAGAGTAGAGCCAGAGCTCTCTGGAAAAAGCTATGTTAAGCACTTGATTACTAGCTTTGCTTTGCAGTTCTCACTAACTTCAAGTCAGTTGCAATGTCATACCGTATTTCCAAATAATTAACAATTTAACAATTTAAAAACTGTTTTTAACACATAAGTATTTAAAAAGGCATTTATGTCACCATTATAAAATGGTCTACAGTAGCAGCTCTTAAAGCAAGATTCAAGCATGTTTGGAAACAGCATCCACGTAGCAAACTAGCCTTCTTTATCAAAGATGTTCACAACTTTGTCAAAAACCTGAAAGAGAAGAGACATTATAGAAAAGCTTTTTTACATGGATTCAATAATATAAAAAGCCCTGAGAGAATGAGAAGAAAATTAGAGGCACGACTGCTTCTTTCCTCTACTTGCTATGTCCACGAGGCCCAGTCTGGGAACAGATTTTCTTAAGAATCTGACTGTGATTTGCAATACCAAATCAGAATCTATAAAAGGGTGGGTAATTTTGCTAGAACAGAATCTCTTGAAACTCTTAGGCTGAAACACTGCTGCCAAATTTGCTGCTGTTGATGCAGCAACTCTGGTGGCTTTCTATGAGTTGCTAGAAAGTTCTCCTGAACTATGGAGCTCTACAAAGCTAGAATATTTCTCACCTTGCCCTCTCCTAATTTTTAATAAGGATTTAAAACAGATCCCAGTCTTAGAAGTCACGTTTGTACATGGGCTTTATCCTGTACTACGGGATAAATTGCAAGTAGACGTTTCTGCCACATCAACTCCTACATCATTTCTATACACACCTGCATGGCACACTCTACATCTCCATTTTACTCTGGCAGAGTAGACACAATTATCTCTCACAGGGGAGATAATGGGTCATTTGGGATTGGTATTAGAAGCTTCAATTATCAACTTTTATGTTGAGCAGAACAGCCGAATTGAATTGCTTCATATCAATGGCTTGATAACAATATTAACTGCACCATTGTCAAATTATTTCTGTTTAATCATGGAGAAAGAATAAAGTGTACCCCTCTTTATACTCAGTTTCAATCCCAAAAGCCTTCAGAGTTCTTGAAGCTCATTTGTGTTTAATGGATCTTGACAAAAAATGTAAAACCAAACTTGCCTCCTTTTCAACTTACTTCATCAACAGATTTGGAAGCATCCACTTTCCTAACTTTGCCCATTTTCTCATAGAGGTCTATTATGGGCTTCGTAGATTCAAGATATGTGTGAATTCTAGAGGAAGGAGAAAATAAAAGAATGAATTACACACATTTGAAAAGCACCAGAAAGCCAAATAGTGAAAGCCTGTATATGCAGAGTACCTCTTCTCCAAGCTCTCTCTGTTGTCATCAGTTCTGCCACTGCTCTTCCCTCTTTCAAGGCAGCGGTTAATACAGATCTTCAAACAAAGATGGAAAAGGTTAGCAAAACATAAAATCACAAGCAGTAACAGAGGGAGGGAGACAGAGGAGAAATTATGTAAACACGTGTTACTAAGGTAAATGTTTTGAATGTTTGTATAATTTTGTGTAGCACCATTCACAATAATTTAGAAAATAAAAAGTCAAAAAAGGATAAATAAACAGCAAGCAACTGAAAGCAAAAAAAGCATTAACAGATCTTGTTGTTTTACCATACATCAGAAACCATTGTAGCCTGCATTGTATTTGTAGACTGGTTATTTTAGCCCCTCATAATATAATCCCCCGAAAGTAACAAATTTTGGCAACCAAGTGCTAACTGCAAACTTCTATTGATTTTTTTGTGGAAATATTTTATTAGCACATATTACCATAGCTAGGATTTTTATTGCAAACTTTCCCAGGGATTTTCTTCTAGGATTTTCTTCCTACAACGTCATTTGCTTCCTCGGCAACTGCCTTACTAGTGGCCTCCAGATCTCTGTGGTCTTGGAACACAGACTCTTCCAAAGACCACAGATTTGTGTTATTGCTGGCATTGGATATATTTCTGCTGTGACTGCCCCTGTTTCTACCACAGTAATACTAGCTTTTTATCCATTTCATTCACTTTCAATTATTATTCTAATTTGTTTCCAATCTACTGTAAGCACCCCAGAATTCCTAGGATTCTAATTCAGTATAGTGTGATATAAGAAATTATCACTGTACCAGCCAGACATAACTCATACACAGAACAATATCAAAACTGTATCAAATAGGAGAATGTGAACATGAACTTACAAGGTATACTTTACAATTTCTTTCTAATTAAAAAGACAAAATGCTTTCTTAAATGATAGAAGTAGAGTGCAGAATAAAATACTGTAGGAGATTGCTAAGATCATTAATGTCACTTACACATCACCAAATGAGAAATTTTGCATGGACTTCTTGGCTACAGCTCAATGCAACAACAAAATAATATACAGATTACCTCCTAGCTTTTACAACTCTTTGTTTTCTGGTAACCAGCACTTAATGGGAAAAATTAAGAGGGGTATTTTTGTTCTTATTTGTAAGATAGCTGTAAATAGCAAATGTATCAGATACAAAACAGACCAGCTCCCTATGTAAGAGAAATATTTGATGAACTTGATTATCATTTAAATGATATCCAATATGCAGTAAAGAAGAGAGAAAGTCAGCAATGAAACATTGTTCATTGTCACTTTTCACAATACTCAGAAAGTTGTAAATATTCTAATTACCTCATTCTCACAATCAAAAAACAGAACAAAAGACACATCTGCTTTTCCATCCATTGTTTTGTTCCAACCTTGAAGATTGTCTTCATTTCTGGGAAATCCATCTATTAAGAATTTATTTTTCCGTGCATTGGCAGCCATAGTTTCATCCATAGCCTGGTGGGAAATGGACAACACAGATTAAAACTCAATTGTTTGTAATTACAAGTACACACTCCGTGTAAAGAGATGAAAACAACCAATCCACCAATAAATACAGTCTAGAGCAGTAGTTCTCAACCTGTGGGTCCCCAGGTGTTTTGCCCCACAACTCCCAGAAATCCCAGCCAGTTTACCAGCTTTTAGGATTTCTGGGAGTTGAAGGTCAAAACATCTGGGGACCTACAGGTTGAGAACCACTGGTCTAGAGGGTCCTCATGTAAGACATTTTATGACAGATACAGATGTTAGATAAGCTATAATGAATGATTAATCTGTGTTGAAAGGTTGTTTGTTTTTTGTGGTCTTCTCCTAAATTCTGCTGTGCCCAAAGTCACAGAAACTGTCAAGATGACTGCACAGCTTCCAAATATTGTTGCGATGTTCCTCCCAAAGCACTGTTAACTGAACAATTTTCCTCAGGCAGGAAATTGAACTGTTTCTATTTAACTCACTGTTTTCTTTTGGTGGCATTTTCCTTAAACAGAGAGCATATGGGAGGTACTAAAATTTACCAACTGGGAAAATAGGTTACTGGGCCTAAGGTTTGCTTGCTTTCATTTGAATCAGAATTGCCTTGGTTCAGGAGATATGAATATCTCTGTAGTTGGTCTTATAAGCCTTGTTTAGAATGCATACACACATACCCCTTTGAAAAAAATGATCCTCACATTGGGGTTGACTCTCCTGGATTGGGACAATCATAAAGAAAAGGTAATATTTCATAAAAAAATGAAACCCTTTCATTGTGTAGTAACTAATAAACGGGAAATGAAATTTAATCAAGCTATTGCAGTCTTTTGCTTTAGCTTTACAAGGAAAATTGAACATCTCACCCTCTTTAACAAGCTGATTGTTATCTCAACAGGAACAATCTTGCCATCTTTAATATAATTTTCAATAAGCTCTCCATATTGTGACCCTGGTCTCTTTCTCTCATCTCGAAGAAGGTCTCCTGCAGAGAGGTGGGTGTAACCATATTTCTGGAGAAAAATAGACACATTTGGCATATTTAATTACATTTGGTCAACACTGTTTATGAAATTGATATGTATTAACACATGCCAAAAACATATTGTAAAGCACACAAAACATCCACCATAGTAAAAACACTTGAAATAAAAAAAGTTTTGTCTGGGTGTCAAGGCAGATTTGAAGGTGTATAATTTTGTTTCTGGCACATTACTTCTGTCAAAATCTTTTGTTGGGACAAGAAAAACTGGCATGAGTTACATAAGTATGAAAAAACATTCACAAACAGCACAAAAACCATAAAGAGCAAGTACGATAGATTCAAGCTGTTATGTAAATGATACACTATAGAACACCACATAATATCCCTAAACTTTAGAAGAAATAAACTTTGTTTTTTTTAAACTAACCTTTCCAGGATGCAGCAATATCGACAAAACAAAATAGCATTTTGATGCACATATATAAATTCCACTAAGTTCAATAAAATGGCATAGGATTAAAACAGTATTATTCTAGTTATTGCATAATTATCCTCCTCTGCTATCTCTCCCCCCCCCCCCTCTAAATTTAGTGCTTTAGTATTTTAAGGGCATAAGTAGCTATTACATTAACAGAGACAAAAATGTGAACTATAGTAATTTCTATTTCTGTCCCATCCTATTATATTTATTAATGTGAGAGCAATCTTTCATGTTATTTTAATTCCTTGTCTTATTCTTTGAGGGGGGAAATGTACAGTATGTGGAATAATGTTTCCAAACTATACTTTCTTTTTGATGTAGAAGGAAATGACACAAATATTTATATATTTTGGCATTTTGTATCTGTAAAGCCACACAAACAGAACCTGTAGTACACCAGAATTGGTGGGATAAACACACCTCCAGATTTTGGGTCACAGTTCCTATCCGTTCTAACCAGCATAGTCAATGAAAAGATATTGTGGAAATTGCAGACCAACAAAATCTCTAAAGCCACATACTCCCTATCATTATTATACATTACATGTTTTTATTATTAGCACGATAGTTGTACGAGTTTCTAAAGATTGTGGGGAAAAGTATCTGGTAAATCCTGACTGAGCAAATGTACAAAATATTTGCAACCATAGAGCATTATGTAACTCATCAAATAGATTTGTTTGGTGCTGATAGAGATATTTGTTGTTGTTTATTTGTTCAGTCACTTCCAAATCTTCATGACCTCATGGACCAGCCCACACCAGAGCTCCCTGTCGGCCATGGCCACCCCCCCACCCCCCTTCAAAGCTCCTTCAAAGTCAAGCCAGTCACCTCAAGGATACCATCGATCCATCTTGCCCTTGGTCCACCCTCTTCCTTTTTCCTTCCATTTTCCCCAGCATATTTGTTTTCTCCAAGCTTTCCTGACTTCTCATTATGTGGCAAAGTACTTCATCTTTGCCTCTAATATCCTTCCCTCCAGTGAGCAGTTGGGCTTCATTTCCTGGAGGATGGACTGGTTTGATCTTCTTGCGGTCCAAGGCACTCTCAGAATTTTCCTCCAGCACCATAGTTCAAAAGCGTCTATCTTCCTTCGCTCAGCCTTCCTTATGGTCCAGCTCTCGCATCCATAGGTTACTACGGGGAATACCATTGCTTTAACTATGCGAATCTTCATTGCCAGTATGATATCTCTACTCTTCACTATTCTATCGAGATTGACCATTGCTCTCCTCCCAAGAAGTAAACGTCTTCTGATTTCTTGGCTGCAGTCTGCGTCTGCAGTAATCTTTGTGCCTAAAATTACAAACTCTATCACAGCCTCCACATTTTTCCCTCTATTTGCCAGTTATCAATCGGTCTGGTTGCCATAATCTTGGGGTTTTTTAATGTTTAATTGCAATCCAGCTTTTGCATTTTCTTCTTTCACCTTGGTTATAAGGCTCCTCAGATCCTCCACCCTTTCAGCCATCAAAGTGGTATCATCTGTAAATCTCAGATTGTTAATGTTTCTTCCAGCAATTTTAACTCCAGCTTTGGATTTGTCAAGTCCTGCATGTTGCATGATGTGTTCTGCATACAAGTTAAATAGGTCGGGTGAGAGTATACAGCCTTGCCGTACACCTTTCCCGATCTTGAACCAGTCTGTTATTTCATGGTCTGTTCTTACTGTTGCTACTTGGTCATTATACAGATTCCTCAGGAGATGGACAAGGTGGCTTGGTATGCTAGAGATATAGTTTACAGAAATGTTGAGACCATGACTCCTCCATAACAATTTTCTGGAAAAATGCAAAAGGTTACTTCACTAGTTTAGGAACATAAAACACATTGGTTGAGATTCTGAATCATCAGATATAATTATAATAACTACACCAGTAGAGTTATATCAATTTGATTTTGTAGTTTGGGGGCGGGGGGGGGGACCTCAACTTGTTAACAAAGCGAAAACAAAATCTTAGAACTAAGATTAGTCAGAAAAAATCCTTGCAATGTGCACAAAAGCTTAAAATGTTTTGAATGAATGTTGCTTTTAGATAAATGTATCGTTCTAAAAAAAATCCTACCAAGTTACAATTTAAATCAGTGCTTTTCATAAGAAGCTTTACCCATGCAATATTTCTGTCTGCAACGGGAAGATTATGTTGGTATGTAGAACAAACCAAGGGAAAAAGCAACAACAAATCTCTCTAAGACTTAGGCTGGATATACATTGTCATATAAAATCCAGATTATCTGTTTTGAATTGGATTATCCGACAGTATAGACACATATAATCCAGTTCAAATAAAATAATGTGGATTATTTGCTTTGATAATCTGGATTATATAACAGTGCAGATCCAGCCATATCTGGCACTCTTTTACAGAACATAATGACTACAAATGGAGTGCCTGACCCACAGCAGGATATTATACCTTTAAATGCATTTAAGGTGCAAATTTGTGCACATTTGCTTGAACCAGTTGTTCTATAAGTGATGAGCTTTCACCACCTTTATAACTGATTTTATTCAGAGAAGGAAAGACAGAGATATTGATAACAAAGATTGGCAAATGTATGGCTATTTCCACAGGGAAACTGACTTCCACGCCTGCTAAAAGCTTCTAGCACGATCTTCCTTGCACATTATTTGTTATCAGTTGGATATGGCACTCCAAGTGGCCAGCTTCTGGTCAAAGAACATTTAGCATAATGCCAAGTTTTTTAAAAACTTTGTCTGTGTTTTTACATGCATGTTATCTGTACCCCCAACTTGCTTCTGACACGATATATAAATAAATAGTTGGATGACAGGAGCAAATACACAAGTTCAAGGTCCATTACTATTACAAAAGCTATTAAGACTGCTAAATTTCATTCCAGATATAAATGTTTGAGTGCCATGTGAAAAAGAAAGAGGGAATTTAATGTAAAGCAAGACTCCCATTATATGTTATCATCAAACAGAGTGGCTCTTGATGAGATTAAATGAGACAAACTTCTGGATAACGATCAAGAGAGAGCTATATGTGTAGCTAGAACTATGATATGAAACATGACAAAGTGACACAAACAGTACCTTGATATCCTTGCCTCATTTATTTCAAAATATATGAAAATCAATTAATTTTCCTGCCAAAGCAGGGAACAAATTTGGCATTAATATTCCTGAGTTGAGGCTCCTTCCACACAGCTTGTCAAAATCCCTATTAAACTGGATTATATGGCAGTGTGGAGTCAGATAACCCAGTTCAAAGCAGATATTGTGGATTATCTGGCTTGATATTCTCGGTTAAATGGCTGTGTGGAAGGGCCCCGAGTATAAATGAATGCTCCACCATTTGTACTGGATGGCTAATCTTTCCTCCACATGCAGACATGAACACCTTGCTCCTCATAGCATTTGGTCAGTACAAACAATGCATTCTAGTGAATATGTATTATAAAGCTTAAAGTCACGCCAATACTGTACAGTGAATAACAAAGGCCATCTGAGTCATCCTTTATTCTCTACCTAGAGATTCTAAGTAAATACAGGTTTTTTAAAAAGACATTTTAAAAGTTATCTTATGTTAATACCTATTTTTAAAAAGGTAATCTTGCAAAATGATCCCTTCCTGTCTGAAACAACAGGCTTGACTAGATTGCTCTCCAGTAAGGTTTCTATGATAAAAGCAATAGCTATCCTTCCTCCAATACCTTTCAACATGCATTTGTACTTTGACAGTTGGCAATGCTAATGCTGCTTATATAAAAGCCTGGAGCAGGAGTGGCACCAGACTACAATCCCTAGCATTGCTCACTACTGACTGCCTGGCTAATTTGCTTGGTGTATGTAACCCAAAAATATCTGAAAGACCACAATATTCTATCCCTAATGTAGAGAAAAAAGTATTACAACATATTGAAACAAGTTCAAAACTAACAGCTATAGGAGCTACTGAAGTACGGAAGCATGTAACTAGTTTTACACAAATGCTAAAAATTATTTTTCAATTGTTTTCACAACTTTCATAGCATTACAGATCATGACGTTTGTAGCTGGGGAGTTGTAACATTGAACAGACATAAAACCATCCAGATGTAGCATAATCATAACTCTAATTAATTCATTACAATGTAGTGATTTGAACTGCCCCTTGAAGGCAAGCCTAAGGCTGGTGGGACCCTTGGTGAAAAGGAGTTGGACTCATGGCCCTTCTACACTGCCAGATAATCCCGTTCAAAGCAGATAATCTGGATTTTATACAGCTGTGTAGAAGGGGTATTAGAGGATTTCACTCCTATAACCTGATGCATTTTGTGGAACATCTCAGCAAGTGAGAGTCCAAAAGTGGCAGGCTAAACCCCGTAACCTCAATCAATGGCTGATAACAGATGAGAGACTCCCCCCTGAGCAAACAGAAGACTTGGAAGGCGCTGAACAGACTGTGCTCTGGCACCATGAGATGCAAAGCTAACTTTAAGAAATGGGGCTACAAAGTGGAGTCCATGACATGTGAGTGTGGAGAAGAGCAAACCACAGACTATTTACTGCAATGCAGCCTGAGCCCTGCCACATGCACAATGGAGGACCTTAACACCAGAGGCACTCCAAGTGGCCAGCTTCTGGTCAAAGGATTTTTAGTATAATGCCAAACTTTTAACTTTGTTTGTGGTTTTTTATACATTATAACTGTATTCTCAATTTCCTTTTGATACGATAAATATGCATTTTGTAATTTTCCCAACTTATGGTCCTCTAGATGCTTTGGACTTCAACTCCCTGAATTTCTGATGGTTGGCTAATCTGGCTGGGGCTTCTAGGAGCTGAAGTACAAAAGCTCCAGAGTTGGGAACCATTTTCCTAGACCCAAAAGCCTTGCTTCTCATAAAACTCATTCAGTTATAAACATATCAATCAAAGGTTTTATTGTAAAGGACACCGCTCATCAAGCCTTCTCTAGCAATCCGTTTGTCTATGATCTTGTTGCTTACTGTTTCCTATATGTATGTTCAGGTGTGCAGCTTCCTTTACTCTGTGGTTTCTGAGAAGTTATAAAAGGGGCTGCAGACCTCTCTCTCTCTCCTTTTGACTATGTGACCTGTTGATAGCTGTTTTGTTACAAGAGAGATGTCCATGCTGGCTGGCACAGGGTCATTCCACACAGCCCTATATCCCAGAATATCAAGGCAGAAAATCCCACAATATCTGCTTTGAACTGGGTTACCTGTGTCAACACTGCCATATATTCCAGTTCAAAGCGGAAAATGTGAGATTTTATTCAGCTGTGTGGAAGGGGCCACTGAGAACCACCTCAAAGATATTTGAAACTGGACTAATAAGATTTTGCACCTGTGTATGCTGAACAAGTGAAAGTTGTGAGTAAACGAAATAAATATTTCCATCAAAGTCTACTCCATCTTTGTCTCTTGAGTGCATGATATGAAACAAGTTGTTTTAGGGGAGATACTCCAGGAGATAATGCCAGATTTTTACAATGCCAACACTGGCAACAAAGATCCACATAGTTAAAGCAATGGTATTCCTTGTAGTAACCTATGTATGTGAGAGCTGGGCCATAAGGAAGGCTGAGCAAAGGAAGATGGATGCTTTTGAATTGTGGTGTTGGAGGAAAGTTCTGAGAGTGCCTTGGACCGCAAGAAGATCCCACCAGTCCATACTTCAGGAAACAAAGCCTGACTGCTCATTGGAGGGAAGGATAGTAGAGGCCAAGATGAAGTACTTTGGCCACATCATGAGAAGAAAGGAAAGCTTAGAGAAGACAATGATGCTGGGGGAAATGGAAGAAAGAGGGGCTGACCAAGGACAAGATGGATGGATGATATCCTTGAAGTGACTGGCCTGACCTTGAAGGTGCTGGGGTTGGCAAAGGCCAACAGGGAGCTCTGGCTGGGCTGGTCCATGAGGTCACAGAGTCACAACAATTTTTTGGGCAAAAAAAAAAAAACACTTCTAAAGCTCTGCTGTTTTATGCACTAGCAAATATGTTTTCTGACAGATCGGCGATTGCAGGTTATTCAGTCTAACAACGGAACCCATTGCCTAGCATAATTATATGTGGTTGTCTACTACAAGAGGAGATTCCGCTCTAAAGAGTTTTTTTGGCTCTCTAATAGCCTTTGCTACAGGGACCCTGATCTCTAAGGTGAAGCCTCAGTTCATGCGGGGCGATGCCGATGGGATGCATACTTTTCCCTGAGACATCGGCATTCCCCTTAAGAGCATGCTGTGCGACGATTCGCTACCACTTTTGGTATATAGACCTCCTCCTAGTGTTTGAAAGCGAAAGCCTCTTCGACCCCAGCACCACCAATCTCAAGTTGACGTCCCCTCCCCCCCGCTCCCCTCGGGTCACGCCAAGTTGAACTGATCAAGCGCGACAGATCCCGCCGCCGGCCGAGCAGGTTCTCTGCGCGGCGGCGCCCGTTGGGAATGAATGGGAGGCCATGATCCGGAGGGGCTTCGCAGGAAGGCTCCTTGGGCGCCTTACCTCCACGACGCGGGCGCACTGCGTCCCCTTCCCGGCCCCAGGTCCGCCGAGCACGAAGACGACCACGGGCTTCATGAGGAGGAGCCGCAGGCGAGAAGGGGAAGAAGACGCGGAGAGCGGAGCGCCGAACCGAAGAGCCGAGAGGAAGCAGCGACAGAACATGCGCCGGAGGCCGAGGAGGAAGGGCCCGCCCTCGCCGCCGCCGCCACGGAGGCCACCTCACTGCTTGGGCCGGCTGAGCTGGCGGCTGGAACGTCACCAGGAAGGGAAAGCGCTTCCGGGTGCCCTGCCCCCCCTTCTCTTCCTTCTCCTCCCCCCGGATTGGAGGAAGAAAGAGCGAGATGGCGCGCGAGGCCCGGTGCCGAAGGGGCGTGGCCAGAAGGAAAAGGGCGGGGCACGTACACAAAAGATATGGATGTTCATGTGGGCCGTCCAACCACTTCTGACTTCTGGCAACCCTATGGAAAACCCATCACAGGTAAAATCTCTTTGCCTTCCTCTGATGCTGAGAGAGTATAACTTGACCAAGTTCATTACATGGCCAAGAAGAAATTCAAACTGTAATTCCTGTTGTGAACTACAGACAAACATCTTGACAGTCTCTGTAGACATATTCCCAAAGAAAATCCCAAAATGGACAGATTTTGAAGTGACTGGACTGACCTTGAAGGAGCTGGGGGTGGTGACGGCCGACAGGGAGCTCTGGCGTGGGCTGGTCCATGAGGTCACGAAGAGTCGGAGACGACTGAACAAATGAACAACAACAACAAATTGTCTGTGGTTATTTTGTTTTCATAACAGTCAACTGCAGATCTCCTCTCCCACTTTCCTACTTGACATTTTTCAGCAATTGTTCCTCACCATTGCTATTTTCTGCTAGTGTCATTTGTGTATCTTAAATGGTTGACGTCCCTTCAAGTGCCATACTGACCTCTGAATCTAATCCTGCTTTCTGCTTGATATTTTTTGACATACAAGTTAAACAGATCCACTTCAGGTGTTTCTTATTATTCAGGTGGCTGAGACAATTGGAAATCATTTTGTTTATTCTATCCTAACAATAGCTTCTTCTCTTAAGTATCAGAACAATCAAATGTTGTGGCATACCTGTTTCTGTTAAAATAATCCATAGTGATTTCCTATGAATGAGATACTGATTTTCTTGTGATATTTTTGGATGCGTACTTACCTGAGAGTGGAGCTTTTAACTGAGTAGAGTTGTGTCACAGATGCCAGGCCCATCTCCTGGCCTTTAGTGGCATTTGTGAGCAAATATGCGTAGGCTTGGCCTGTGATTTACAGTCCTGTCTCAAACGTACTATTTACTGTACAGTAGGACGCGTTTCTGACATGTCACCATAGCAACGAAACAAAACAAACCACGCCTCTTCGGTTCTTTCCTTCAGCTTGCCGGCCTCTGCGCATGCGCAATAGCACCGCAACCGTTTGAAACGAGGCCGCGTTTTTAAATATCCCTCCCACGAGCTGGCCGCGCGCAGGTTTTCTCCAGGAGGCCACACGATTGGATATAGAGACACACGTCACTCTTGAGTCACCAGAGGCGACGTGATTGGTTACAAGGACATAGATTGACGCGACGCGAACGAATTAAAGAGGGCGGCGGGCGGAGAGCAATGTTTAGGCCGAGCTTTGATTGGCTAGTTAGGCTTGAGGACTTAGAAGCGGCTGATTGGCTGGCCGTGCCGCCATTGAAGGCGCCACAAGAGGGCGGGGTGGAAAGGCAGTTACAATAGTTGGAAACAGCCGAACGCGAGAGCGTCCCTGAGGTGGATGGCAAAGGAGAGAGTCGGGAGGTGAGCCAGGCTCCACTATTTTCGTCCCGTTTATTTTAGATTTGTGTCATTACAAGAGGTGTTCTGTTCCCTTGGGGGGAAGGGGCGATGGCGGGGCTTCATTTTCTCTCTGTGCCATTGACGCTCTCTTGTGTCGCTTGTGTGGAGTGACTGTAAAGCGGAGTTTGAGTGTGAAGTTACACTATAGAATTAAGACACCTTGACACCGCTTTAACTGCCATTGCTCAGTGGTAGGGAATTCCTGGAGTTGTAGTTCTACAATTTATTTATTTACGACATTTATATGTCGCCCTTCTCACCCCGAAGGGGACTCAGAGCGGCTTACAAGATATATATACATACAATATATTATATTATTAGCATAGTACAATATCAGCATTATATATTACTACTAGCTGTCCCCTGCTACGCCTTGCTGTGGCCCAGTCTGTTGATCTGCAAAATAAAGTAATGAGAAAGTGTTGGTTTCTAATATATGTAATTTTGTTCTGCTTGTGGATAAACAGTATTTCTTGCTGTTTCTTTGTCTGTGTTGATGTGGAGAGTGTCTGGTTTGCCCACCCTGGAACATGCAACATGTCATTGTCCTTCTTTAGGGGTCCCTTTCAAATCTATGATACTATATCTCTGTTTGTGTGAATCATATCTGTCTGTATCTATCTATCTATCTTTCCCACGTTTGTGAATGCCTATGTTGATGTCAAGTGGAAAGTGAACCACAGAAAGTGACATGACTTCATATTTCATGTTTGAAGCTGTTATATTAAAGATGTTAAAAGTGCGGTTGATCATGAATGCTGAGTTTCCCCTCCTTTGCAAAGACCTCAGAGAAAAGACATACATTTGTGTATGTTTCTTATGTGGTCAGAGGTTGTCTTTTTTGCAGTGTCTTGAAGCACTTGGGGCACTCCTTCCCACACTCTGTCATGATGGAGTGCTTGAAAGGAAGCCTGAACAAAATAGTAGTAAGGAGCACTGGCAGAAAGACCAAAAGTAGCAAATGCAGGACTACTTTGGCTGCCTGGCCCCATTGTATGTGGCTCTACAGCAGTGGTTCTCAACCTGTGGGTCCCCATATGTATTGGCCTAGAACTCCCAGAAATCCCGGCCAATTATCAGCTGTTAGGATTTCTAGGAGTTGAAGGCCAAAACATCTGGGGACCCACAGGTTGAGAATCATTGCTCTACAGTCAGTTCTCCACATTTGCTGCACTTAGGGGCATGGGACCCACACAAACTTGGAAAAATTGTGAATTGGGGAAAAATAACCCAAGAGCATGTCTCTTAAGTCCTTCATTGCATTTCTACAGTTAGCTTCTAATGGAGGACCTTGAGAGACCATAGTAATCAAATCCACAAATTATCCCACCCACAAAAGTTAACTCACAAATGGGGGGCTGGGGTTCTGTATTTGGCTGTATATGATGAATGAAGCAAGCTCATCCCGTCCAAAGCATACTAGGGAGCAGAGAAATAGGAAACAATGGCACCAGGTATTTGACCAGGGATGATTTTGCCAGAATGTAGATACTGGTCAGTTCTAAAAGTTTTTGGCAGTTGCTTTATTAAGTTGTCTTTCCACCTTTTAAAGCATAGCTATAGGCCAGGATATCACTCTCATATGAACCTATTTCACCACTGATGCAAAAATGAAATGCTATTTTGTGCATCTGTGAAAGGGTAGGACACATTAGCATTAATTTAATGTGGGATTGGAAATGTTCTCTTTCTTCCATTAATGCTTTATGGTGAACAGAATGCCCCTGCCAAAAAGTATTACTATTCCTTACTCAAGGATAGATGGGTTTTAATGATTTCTAGGGATTTATATTTGTTAAACTAATATTTTTGAGTCCAGGTGCAGGTCTTAGCTTGGGTGTGACAGACTTGGCAAATTCAAACCTCAGGTGTTTACAAAGTGAATGTAATCAGCCTTCCACATTGACTGCAGTAAGGGATCTCTATAAAAGTGAAAAACCACAAATAAAGAAATAGTTGGCTTCTTTACTTGAGAAAACATCACTGTAAGAGGTTCTAGTCTTCCAGCACTGTATGATCATCTTCTGGATGCTGAACATAGAACCACACTGGGGGACCTACAGATGCCTAGAGAGGTGTTTCCACTATAATTATCATGGTCCCCCAGTGTGACCAGAGGAAGATCACCATAGAGTCACATTGGTTTGTTTTAAAGAATCCTTGAGGGATCATTTTTAATTAAATCTGCAGAAGTCAAAACTTCAAATGTTGTGGACAACTGTAATTAGCAGTTTCTTTACTGTATTACTATGCTAAAATTTTAATAGTTGGCATATGTTAATCATATTTATCTGATTCTATTCTTTTCCTTTTTTTAGGGTGAAGTGTTCAAATTTGATACCTTCAGCATTATGGATTTAATTTCTCCTGTACCTCAGAATCAAAGGTGGTATTGTGATAGGCTTGTTCACTATAAATACTAAAATTAACAGTCAATTATATTAGACCTGGTATTTATATTCTACTGAAATTAATAAGTTTAGGCATTCATGCATATGCTTTACATGTCATACTTTACCAAGTTTAACATTTTGTTACAGCGTATTAAACTTATTATTCAGTTAGTCATGAACTTAGCAGGATGTTTGTACTGAGGGTCTTTAACACTTGATGTTCCTTTTAAAATGTTGATGTAGTGATAGGGAAGATCTGTAGCCATAAGGTGTTTAAATTTGGAAGACATTTTGTTTCTAATCAATGCAGTCCTAAATAAATTACTGAAACAATGTTCTATTGATTACTGAAAATTTCAAGTATGTGTAACTATGGGAGTGATAGTAAAACATATGAATGAGAGGTTGGTGTGTTCAGGACAGAATAGTAGATTTTACATAATGGTAGACTCCACACACATTTAAGAGGCAGAAAAGTTTACTTTAATGGAGTCTTTGAACATGATCATAATGGAACTTGAAGTTCAAAAACAAATATTAAGAAAATCGTTTGCTCTGTCCACTATGTTTTTGAGGTAATAAGGAAGAGAGATGCATTGCCAGGCTTCTATAAACTGGCATACCAGTGCCCTTAGATTTTTAAAAACGTCCCCTATTTATCGCATCAGGAGAAATACACGTTCTCCTTCCCCAATTCTAGAGAGAGGAGAAATTGGTTCTTATATCACTTTGATATGCATAAACAAATTTTGGTGAATGAAAAATCTGTGATGACAACAAATTTGCAACTACTTTGTAAGCCAAGCCATGATTTGTGGCATCATTTATATGGAGCCTCTCCTTTCAGATTGAAGTACTGAATTAAACTCCTGCTCTAGGACCTGTTGCTAGTGCCTGAAACATAGTAATTGATGCCTGAATCAAGGGCTTTCAAACAATATTTAGTAATTGTGTAGAATAAAGATCTGCATTCAAACATCATAGGCATAGTTTTTTTAAAACAAGAGAGTATGTTTCATATATGGTATATTTTGTTATACAGTATGTGCATATGTGTGTATATATATTCTGTGTGTGTGTGTTTATATACACACAGAGAAGGAATATATAGTGCTGTCTATTCTGTTCATTTGTTACTGTCTAGAAATTGAATGGAAATAGTTCCAAAATGTCAAAACAACTAATTCTTTAGCAGTCATACATTCAAAGGTGATGAGAAGAGACTGCCAGTTTCAGGTAAAATCGGAGAGTAAGCATGACTCATTCCTTTTTCACGTTAATAGAACATTTCTCTGTTGCTATTTTAAAATATATTGTCTTCTAGACTCCAACTAACTTCTCTTACTTTTTTCAGAGGAGTTCTTGCAAAAATGGTGCCCTTTAGTTTTCCTCCATCAAAATATGCACTTTGGGATCCATCTCCAACTGGAGAAAGTTCAGTCTCTCACCTGACTTACTATAGGTATGACTTCAGGTTTAAAAGCACTACATTTTTTCTGTCCTCTCCTCCCCACTTATTTGCAAATACATTTTTCTGCTGGTCTTCCAGTCATTGATTTAACAATGAAATCATACATTGTCTTAAAAGGATATTATGGAATAAAATGTATTCATGAGGACTGGAATGAAGAAAATATGTTATTAAAATTGTTGTGTCCAAGATGGTAACTTTTTCTTTCTGCAGTGTAGTATAGTTACAAGTACCAGATTTACTGTCTGACATTGGGCAAGGTGCATTCATGGAAGTATTGTGGGTCTTTCCTCACTTAATGATTTGAAGAACTAGCTCACCTTTTTCTGTTACGGCTTTAAAAAGATGGCTAGAAATGATTTCAAGTCATTATGATTAATGTTGTATAAAATACATATAAATGAATAATTTCAAATCCAAAAAACATTTCCTAAGTTCATCGCTCATTTTTTCCATTTCTATGTGGAACTTTTTCAATTCACATGTTGTTTTCTGTTGTGTGTTTTGTTCAATAATGGGGGGGGGGGGGGGGTTTCTAGAAGACACTTGAAGGTCCTAAGATAATTCATTTAAGACATAGCTAATTCTGCTATTGAAATTGTCTCTTCAGAAACCTTAAGTTAAACATGACTGAGAAAACACTGCGACTTGCCCATCGCCATGCAAAACAAAGTCGAAGAAACCCCTTCACCTGTTTTCTAGTTGGAACTCTTGAGGTAGATGAAGGTAATTCAATTGCTAAAGGCCACTTGAAAGCCATTGTATTTCTGATTGAATCAGTAAACATTACATCTTTATTATAAGATATTCTTTATTTTTATCTTTCAGCTTCTACCAAAAATGAAACTGCCTTATTGTTTCTAATCCCAGAGTAGTCAGCTGTAACCCTTTGTTCTTTGACTACAGCTCCTATGATCTTTATAATAGACTGTGCTACGTAGCTAGTGTTTATAGAAGTTGCAGTCAAATAGCATCTGGAGAATCATGCTGCCAACTCCTGATTTGTCCAGTTTTCTGCTGGATTCTGTGTTTGAATCGGGAAACTGGTGTGTTCAAATAATGTTTTATACTGCTAAATGGACTGCTGTATCATGACTGTGCACATATATAACTTCTATAGAAATCTAGAGTTTGTAGGTGAGGCTTGTGAATAAGGTTTCTATACAACGTAAAGCTATGCTTTATTTTGGACCTCCAAGATTCTTCAGTTGTTTTGATGAAAAGACTGATTGAAGATTTCTCACAGTTACAAATATCACGATATCAGCCTTTTCTAAGGTCTCTCAGCCTTATTGCTGAAATGGTATAAAAAAACAGCTTCTGGGAGCAGATATTGGAGGATAGCTTATGCATGGTTGCATAAAAGGAAGGGTATAGCACTGATTGAAATTACTTTAACCTCTTAAAGAAAGCATTGCTCAAGTAAATAATTATGCATTCAAATGCACAGCTGTACAAAGTATGTTCAGAACGAACTGAGTATTTAATATGAGTTGTCTGCATTTATGAGTGAGCAGGTAGAACTTTGCTCCCTACTTGCAGCACTAGTATAAACATCTAAATTGCTGGCCAGGTCTCAAATCCAGTAATGGTTGGTTAATTTGCTGCACTGCACGTAATAGTTTTGTATTATTTTGAGCACGTTTGAACCTGGCTTACAATATCACACCATTGATCCATGTAGTCAACTAGCAGTACTACTCATATTTTCAGATGGAATTTTTTTTCTATCCTGCTAACTAATATCCCTTTTAAATAGAGAAGTCAGCAACATGCTGCATAGAATGCACATGACTGTGTCAGTGAGCTGTGGCACTTCCCCAAATTACAGCCTTTTACTTTGGGTAATACTTGTCTGGATCTCAAAGCTGACACATGAAAAAATGGGGAACCATGGCCCTGGATGAAGAAAAGTGAATCTTTGAATTTTATGAACATAAAATTGGCATATTGTGTGTTTTGATTTAAATTCTTTTGACACAGATGGTGAAGGCGTATTGTTAACAGTAGACCGTTTTGATCCGGGTCGTCCAGTTAATGGTGGCTTGGAGAAAATACCGACAGCCCTTCTTCCTGGAGATTTTTTGATTCCATGTACAATTTATTTAGGATCATCTTTGGGTGATGTCCCAGTGCACAACTCTCAAGATTTCAACTTGACTTTTAAGGTACGAAACTTCAAAGCATGCTTCTCGGTTCTGTGCCTCTTCTGTACTGTAGTTCTGTTATCTTCCCTTGTTAACATCTAGCTGCTGTTTCAAAGTCTTTCCCAGAATAATAGTGCCTGAACAGCATCATAACCTCTTCCTCCAATGTCACACCCTGCTAATGACACATTTTTTTTTCTGCTGTAGGTAATTCATCAAAATCTAAGCAGTCAAGATGGTTTGGATCCTTCCAAATTGGTGACATTGAAAGTTCATATGTCGTCAATAGAGAATATGGACAACCTAAATTTTGAGTTTCATTGGGCAGCTGTAACAGTGGCTAATGCCTTGAAATGTACTCCGGTGAAGTCTGTTCCAATAATTCCAACAGCTCTTGCTAGAAATTTAAGCAGCCACATGAATATTGCACAAGTTCAGGGAACTTGCAAGTGTGGGTGAGTGATTCAATGAGGAAATTTAAATTATTCATGTGTAACTTTGGTTAATTTGGTTTAGGAATCACATAATTACTGTGCAGTCAGTTAAACTTTTACATACTGGAAGTCATCTCTCCTGCATGTTCCATGGCAATCTACTCACAACCAATTGAAATATTGTTATGGCTCTTCTCATCAATTTCAACTCAGTTGTTTTGGTACATTATATGCCTGTCCCCTTGGGTTGCTTTATTGATCATTTACAACTGCTAGCTTTTGCTTATGTAACTTTTATGTTCATGTTGCAACTGCAGGAAATAGTTCAATGCAATAGCCTGGAGTAAGATCTATAGCATGCAAAAGCTGCTCATTTCCCCTATGCTTGGAAGAATTTGCATATAAATATTACATACATACCATTCTGAAGAACTGTCACATCAGAATTGACTTATAAATAAATATTAACAGAAATTAATTTTTGACCCTGCATCACAGAGTACAGTACCTAATTTGATGATGATGTTATATTACTGACATTATCATGTTGCAACACTTGTTCTAAACTGCATGGTTTTATGTTGGTTTACAATTTGCCCTGAAAGATGCTAGCTTGCATTTGGGTTCCCAGTCTGTTATTGAAAATTGGTGTCTTCATTCCATGTCTGCAAAGTGTTTTACAGTGTTGTGTGCAATAAGGAATTTATTAAAATACTTCACATATTTCCTGTTCTGGATGTGGGTAGTTGAAATGTTATTCTCATTAAACATTTAAGATATTTAGTTTAGCTTACAGTTGATTTATATAAGTACTAATAGGTTTAAAATATCCTGAGAAAATTACTTTCTCTCTTCTAGGTATCTTACAATGGACCAGACAAGGAAATTACTTCTAGTTCTAGAATCTGACCCCAAAGCCTATACTTTGCCATTAGTAGGCATGTAAGTATTGAAATGTGATTTCTTTTTCCAGTATCATTTTTGGGAATGGTTTGGCATTACAAGTGAAAATGAGATATCGTGGCTAATGTATTTTCAAAACAAACTCAAATGAATGAAACATATTTCAATAAAATACCAGAGCTACAGGAGTGTGTAATTGCTGTGACATCATTGTCTAGTTGAGCACTCACTCATTTTATTTTTCTTTCCTTTTTAGTTGGTTGAGTGGAATATCTCATATCTATAGTCCACATGTCTGGGCCTTCTGTCTGCGCTATTTATTTAGCTCTTCAATTCAAGAGAGGTGACTATAGTTAAATATATTTTCTTAATAGACAATTTTGCCTGTTAGAGGAAAGCCTTCTATTTGTAAACATTCCGTTGTCAGCATTTTTGATTTATCAGAATGTATTCCATCTTTATGTTTTGGAATTAAAGCAACCACCAAAAACACAACAATTGCTGTTTTAATGTTTTATTGTAATATGAATTATGATGTTTTATTGACTGTATGTGATTTTATGGTTGGAAACCGGTCTGACTCCCTCAAGAGAGGTGAGAAGGTCGGTATACAAAACTTTTAAATAAATAAAATAAATAAACAAAACTGTAAAGCATGGGAGGTAACTGTCTTGAGACATAGCAGAAGGGATACAATATTATTAATCATCCAGGGCAAGAGGTTGATCTTCCAACTGTTTGGGACTTCAGTTCCAAGACCATTGATCATATTTTACGGTTTCAAAACTATGAAAAAATATCAAATCACTTTGGTACAGGGCTTTGAAAATTGTGTTTTATACCAAAAGAATGCATATCCTTGGCATGTTATTTTTAATTCCTGTAGAATTTGTTCAGATGGACCAGTACCTTTTGGAAACAAGCTCCACAGTTATTTGGTTTCTATTCTGTTAATGGGGGGTAGATAGTCTTTGGGCCCTTACACACAGTTATATAACCCAGAATATCAAGGCTGAAAACTTTTATATATGGCATGATTTGTGGATTTGATTACTTTGGTCTCTCAAGGTTCTCCATTGGAAGTTGACTGCAGAAATGCAACAAATGACTTAGAGACATACTCTCTCAGGACACTTCCACACAGCTGAATAAAATCCCACATTTTCTTCTTTGAACTGGAATATATGGCAGCGTATACTCAGATAACCCAGTTCAGAACGATGTTGTGGGATTTTCTGTCTTGATATTCTGGGATATAGGGCTGTGTAGAAGAGACTTTAGTCATGCTCACTAGATAACTGGTCTAGCAATGTGATGCCCTGATTATGGCCCATCTTTTGTTTCTATTATCTAATGAGTGTTCTCTTTAGGGTACCTTCAGAATCGGGCAGCTTTCTTGTTGTGCTTTATTCCCTGAAGTGTAATGGTCCAGAATTCTATGAATGCTTTCTTTGTGGTGGAAATACTGAACTAGATTTCCAGCTACTTACAAGTAAAGAAGCACTGCATTTGTTCAAAGTAAGTTATTTGAATGTTGGAAATACAAATGACCACAGCAGCAATCAATTCCTAGAAATGTTTAAGGGACAAGCATGCCTAAAAATAGGATTTTCTGAAATAATCCCTTTTGTGGTTCTGCATATGGAATAGTCTTGTAGTTGTGCTGTTGGTGGACTCTATTTACTTTTCTTCCAAAGCTAGTAGTTACTTTTAAAAATCTATATTCAAACATTCTATTTATTAGTAAATTTCACTGGACGACTTTTGGCTGATAATACTTTTGCATAAGGTTAAAGCAGGTATGGGCAGGAACTTACAGAACTGATTTTGATTTAAGTGGCTTTTCTGAAAGACTGTTTAAGTCACAGGTTAAATCACAAGTAAAAAAGAGCGTTTCTAAACCACTTTTTAAAATAAGGACATTATTTTTATAAAGCTATAGTGTATGTCAGTGATGCAGGTTTCATTAGAAGTTACATACACCAATAAATTCTGAACTGTTTTCAGATGAATTTCCAATACATCAAAAGTGGGTTCCCATACATTTATACTTAATTTTTTAATCCTAATTTACATTTTCAAGTCTATTTTTTGTTATTTTAAACCATAGTACTCTCCATCTTTTGATTATTATTGTTCCTGGAGAAAAAAGATTTGCTTTGTGTCATACTTGCTGTCAGCAAAAGGAATACAAACCCTTTGCATTTATACTGCTTGGAGAGCGACTAATCTGTGCCCCGCTTTGTAGGATAAAAATGGATCAAAAGAGATTTTCAGTTTCTCTGTAATTATGCCTCATTGAGCAGCATGCTCCTGTTACTCCTCTCCATATATGCCTTCATATTAGAGATTTGCAGTGCCTTTTGATTCCCCAGCCTTTATCTTGGCTAGTATGTGATCTTACCCATCATTACTCTTCCCGCGAAAGCATTCCTAGGAAGTAGAAGGTAGTCCTAATATTTTTGTTTGTTGAGAATTCTTAGATCTCAGGACGAATGTGGAGGCAATTTTATGATTGGTATTGAATGAACGTAGTTATTGCATTTGTTTCATTTCAGAATGTAGAACCTTCAGGGAAATGTCCTATCCAGTTTGAACTGAGCTCAAAGAATGAAAATGCAGAAATGGAATTCTTCAGCAAAATTTTGAAAACTGTTTCCATTAATGGGTGAGTTATTTTTCAGGTGTTTAGGCATACTGTACAAATACATTTTTCTACTAATATTCAGTTATGTACTTGAAGATTTTCTTCCCATGCAGTAAATATATTCTGAACAGAATAGTTAATAGTAGTTATGATACATTCAATCTGTTATGAATAGCATGTCTAATATGTTTCATATAGTCATACAAAATAGCCATAGGCAATCAAATAGAACCTACCAAGTTTTTTAGCTACAAAGTGAGTTGTTCCTGATGTGTGTGTGAGAGAGTTAATGTTATAGAACAGGGGTCCTCAAACTTTTTAAACAGAGGGCCAGGTCACAGTCCCTCAAACTGTTGGAGGGCCGGATTATAATTTGAAAAAAAAACATGAATGAATTCCTTTGCACACTGCACATATCTTATTTGTCATGTAAAAACACTTAAAAACAATACAATAATTAAAATGAAGAAAAAAATTAACAAATATAAACTTATTAGTATTTTAGTGGAAAGTGTGGGCCTGCTTTTGGCTGATGAGATAGGATTTTTGTAGTTGTTGTGTGCTTTTCAGACTTAGGTTGACCCTGAGCGAGGGCCAGGTAAATGACCTTGGAGGGCCGAGTCTGGCCCCCGGGCCTTAGTTTGAGGACCCCTGTTCTAGAAGCTTTTCTCAGATCATTTGTCTTCATAATTGCAAAACTTAGTTAATTGTTACTGATTTGCTAGATGAAAGACTGCAGACCCTTTCCCCTTTTGACTAGTGGAACTGCAACAATAGCCCAAAGGAATCCACAAATAAAATGGCTACTTAAAAGTTAATTCTGTTAGAAAGGTGATAAAGGATTTTATGTGGCATGTGTAGCTTCTCTGCCAGCAGCTTAGATTAGAATAGGGTTTATTAAACTTTTCCACTTGGGATCCCTCTTGGTTGAGAAATTTTTACATTATATGTAGCAAGCCTGGCAAATACTAATTTGTTATAAACATTTGATTTCTATATATATATATATAGAGAGAGAGAGAGAAATCAAATGTTTATTTATAACAAATTAGTATTTGCCAGGCTTGCTAAACAGGCTTGTTTTCCTTTTATGAAGTACAACTGAAGCAACTCCTGCAGAGTCCACTGTAAACATTGCATAACCAATTAATGTAAATGTCTGAAACAGCCACTTGGTGATACGTTTTTCAGGACCTCAACTTTTAGAAACCCTGCTTTAGAATACTGTCCTATGTCCTGTGTAGGCCACATTTCATTGGTCGGAGTATCAAACTGATATTTCAATCTTTGTAGTAAATTATGTTTTTACAACATAACCTTAACTCTTTTTAGCCTGTCTCAAAGTATGCCTTCCAACAAACTATCTGTTAGTGATCATGACTCTGGTGTGGAAGATGATACATCCCCAAGACTATTTCCTAGTCCTCATCCAGTGAGTCAACAGGTAATTTTTGGCTTTATTTGAAGTGTTCTACCAGCTTCCACTGGTATCCAATATCAGAATGGTGCAATGCCATCATTTTGCCACTAGGTTGTACTATAGTGCTATTAACCCTTTATTACTACAATATATCACCCAGATTAATTTAAGGAAAGATTTTACAAGAGGAGACATATTCTGCTGTATAAACATGCCAAGCATTAAACCAGCTCAACCATAGCCTAATTATTTGATTTAATTTAGTAGGGATGTTCTAGCAGCATATCAACACAAAAGAGAAGGAGCAGAAACAGTGGTTAAGCTATACAGATATGCTTATTAAGAACTTAAATGGCTGCTAATTGAGATGGTATTGATTATCCTATATTAAAAAACTGAATACAAAACTAAAGAGTCAGTGCTTGTTCCTTATGTAACGAAGTTGCTTGTATTTTGTATGCTGGTACACACTGGATACAGGTTTATTTTAAAGTAGAATATTCTGCCATACATGTGATAGTATTATAAGAATTTATGCTGAATCTCTTATTGTAGGACTTAAAACGATGTCATACTCAAGTCCTCCTGTTTCATTATGAATGTATTGTGATTTGCATGCTTTTTATTTGTATTGATTTTATATCTGTAATGTAGGATATATCCTGAAAAGAAAAGAAAAATACTCAGATTAAATTTGTAATATAAGTGCACAGATCAGTCACAATGGTCAAAATGTTTTTAAATATAAGTTACCTGGTTTCCAGATAACAGAGATCCAGCCTTCAGTACCAGAACTTTCACTTGTATTTGATGGCACTTCTGCAGAAACAGTTTCAACACCAAAACATGTCATGTTTGTGGATAAAAAAAACAAACCTCCATGTGAATATCAACCTGATAAGATGGCATGCCCAGAAAAGCACTCATCCTGCCATTATCAGAATTCTGATACTGGCAAACCAATACTTGGTGGTTTTACCAGAGAATCTCTTCCAAGACCAATAAAACAAAGAATTCCAATTTTAAAGCCTTGTAAAGGAATGCAACCTTCAGTACAAAAGCAGCTGGATACAGTTGGGTCTCAAGCAAAGAAGAGTTTTCAGTCTTCTTCACCCCCTTCTTCTTCAGAACTTTGTGGTGAACCGTCTCCCAACACATCTTCTCATCGACTTGGAAAACCTACTGAAACATACTTAGGAGATCAGGATATTACACAAAGAAATGGAGAACTTTCTGTTAATGGACCCTTTGAATCTAAATCTAAGCAGTCTCCTGTACATTCACAGCCTGTGTGTCATAGCTGTGGGCTGTCACCTCCACATTTGAAAAGCCCATTGGAGCTTCAGATTCCACTTCAGCATCCGCATTGCTGCCCTCCTTTTGTCTGCAGTTGTCAGTTACACAGCCATATGCAATACACTCCGACAAATGCATGGCAAGGGGTGTATAGAGTGACTTCTGATCACACACCTGAAATCCGGACAAGTAGCACCCAAGAGGCTACACAGTCAATCCTCCATCAAAACATGGAATGTACAGATCCTGGCTGCAATCTAGTATGTGCCACCAGTAGTCCTAGGAGCCTAGGCCATTATGGAGTAACAGGGCATTGTTCTCAGAATGATCATTTGGTAGCAACACTGAGTACTTCTTCTCCCAAAGATCCTTGCCATGCACAGCCTCATGCAGTATGTTCACTTTGTATGCACCCTCCTGCACCAAAAATGAGATCAGATAATGAAATGATGGGATTATCTTCAGATGTTTACAGAATTCTTACTGAACAAGACAAGCAGATCAAGCTGCTACAAGCTCAGGTTTGTTGGATTCCTTTTGTGATTTCTTAATATAATTAGAATGTATTTAATTACTGAAGCATAAGATTCCCACAATAGGTGCAATTTCAGACAAATATGCTTATATATTCTCCTTCTTTTATTCTATCTTCTAAGGTGAATATAAACTTTAGTATAATGGATTAGTGATACATTTAAACTATTTTATGTGTCATATGGTGACAAGGGTTATTCACGTTGGTAATTTTAAAGGCTAATTTTAAATCAACTTGCTTAGATTTAGGAATGATGCAGAGCAAAAGCCAGCTAGATTGTAATAATGAGACTTCCAATTTTGATGGTATTAATAATTGATCTACAAAATTCTGTATGCTAGATATACTTTCATTTGCTACCTTGCATACTTTGAGGAAACAGCAGTATTTTCTCCATAAAAGTCAAGTCATTGAAAGTGATATTTGTTACACTAATTGCTTTCCCCATTTTTATTATTATCTTGGCAGTTCAAATAACACTGATCTTACATGGTTACAGATCCAGCGGCTTTTAGAAGCACAGACTCTTCACTCTTGTTCCACTAAGACTATATCAAGCAGTAGTTTACAGTCGGAGAAGCAGCTAGAATTTGTTGCCATGGAAACCCAATCCTCCCCAGTGTTACACATGAAAAAAAGTGTCAGCATTGCAGTGAGCACAGGTAATGAATGGCTTGTACACTTTCATAGCATTGACATTAACAAGTCAGCAATGGGAAACAGGAGCCATTTTGATTTCGCTCTTTAGAACCTGTTATGCTATCTTCTAATTGTCCCAGTGGAACACTGCAACCAAATGTGGGTCCTCTAACCAAACTTGAACACTGTGTTGATTTCCCTTCAGTGCTACTATCTTACTGTTTACTGAGGGCTGAATTATCATCTTCATTGTGTATGAATTGGTTTGCTCAGGTGAATATGAAATACACTTTCAATATTAAGCAACGTTTTAGAGCTATATGACATCTCACCTTAGTGCGGTAACTCTCATCTTGCTAAGAAATGTCTAATAAGATCAGAGGTATCTCAAATCACATTTCAATAAGAGATTACTGGGGTTTTTTTTTGGGGGGGGGGGGTGGCTCCTTCAAGAACCTGAAATCACAAGATGCACTAACCATGATAGGAAACTGCCCCTGAATGGCATATTGTTTGCAATTTCTTCTTGATAAACTTTGTATGTACAACACTGACTAACTGGTAGTTGCATCATCTGGTACCAAGATTATCTGTTGAGCTTGAAAATGATGTACATATATTACTGAAGGGGCCCATGAATATAGGATGTTGTGCCCCTAATTTTGCTAAAGTCAACCAAATGTCCTTGTTTGGTTCTGTTTAGGTGCTAGTTTGTACTTGAATGCCCCTTTGGAGAGAAACAAAGATTCTGTGGCACAGGATGATGTTGAAATTTCCAATGAAGATCTCAACATTTCTATGAACTCTGAAAAAGACAGAAGTCAGACAAGCATTGCCTCTTCATTAAAAGTTGTTGATATACCCAGCTTTGTAGATAGTGTACATGTAGTCGAAGAAGGACCTGGTCAACATTCTGCTGGACTTGGGTAAAGTTTCTGTTTTAAGTGTCTTTCCGACTTGTTTTAATAGATTTTGCATACTTCTCTCACACAGGGGTGTTGGGTTTGTTTTTTTTTTTACATTCTTATTCAATTTAACTTTGTTGCAAAGGCAAATGCATTTTTTAAAAAATCTACAGCTATTTTTCTGCACTCAACTTCAGAATAAAATATTGTTAGAGACAGAAGGCATGTCAATATTTTTCATCTGTTGAAAAACTACTCTTTTAATTCTAGAAAAAAAAAGTACTTCATCTATTTTTTTTTCTTGAAAAGATATAAAAGCTGTGAATCCAGTTTACATTTTCATTTTAGGAACTCTAAAATAAAGGAGGAAGCAATATGCACAACAGTTTTTAGATCCCCAGGGGTCTTCCAACTCCTTTCCAAAACAGATATTTTAAAGCCTTTGTTTTTGCTCCTTCACCAGGCTATCTTAAGCGACCAGAGGCCATTTTCAACCATGAAGCAAACTATACATTGAATGAGAAAAAATGAAATTGAACAGGACTTTGATTAGGGAACAGAAAGTAAAGCAAGCATTGTTTTTCAACTAGAGAGTAAATTCATAGATCAGGTTGTGTGTGTTGATGGTAAGAGTACAGAAAATTTTAAAAAAATTAGAAGGTTAGGGGTGCATTGGAAGATCCTATGGACCTCATGTTTCACCATCCCAAACCCTGATAGTTACCTGCTCCTATTTATATTTAAAGGCAATTAAAGCTACATGGAAAGATGTAGCATCCAACAAAGTTAGAAGGCATAGCTTACCCTTAAAAAGTACAACAGAAGTCAGTTTTCTCTCATCGGTTGGCTAGTTGGTACAGACAGCTGATTATGGAAGTAGTTGAAGTCACTTGCCAATAGATTTTATGTACAAACATAACACAGATTCAACCCCAAATTTGTTTTGCATAACTATTTTCCCTTCTTGCAGCTGTAAGAAGCCTCGTGAATTGTGATTTGTGTCTCATTTCATTAATTTACATGCATGTTCACTACTGTTTGGAGCTCATATTCTAGAAACAGTTTGTGGGCTTGCATATCTTTAACTATTCAGGCAAGCATTTACATTATACTACCAAAGTTAGCAGTTGTCAAGGTGACTTTTTGAAATATTTAGCTTGCATAATCTTACTGAGGAGGATAAAAATATCACCTCTAGCAGCAATTGATAACCTGTATTGACTAACTGGCACAGTAGGTGATCTATATCTTATCTCTTTCAATGTATACAATTGATTGCTTTGAGCTCTGGCACTTTCTTTAGTACCTACATTGTTCTAGGGGTCAGTGTATGATCTAGGTGGCATTTATTATCCCAGTTTCAGTCCTGCTATTTAACAGTATGTTGTTGTTTTTTTTGGGGGGGGGGGTTGTCTGAAAATGTGTTACACATTTTATTTGATTAGGGAATTGTTTGCCCTAGGACTGGCCAAATACTGTACAATCCTCAAGGTGCAGAGATGGCAGTTCTCTGTGTTCTAGCAGGATGCAGGTTCCTCAACTCTCTAAAACTGAAAAGTGAATACGAAAGTCAGCTGGCAATGTAATATATCCTGCTTAAATTTTGTCAGCCTCTGCTGTAGAAACATATTTTGATTTTAAGTGAGAATGCCTGTCTTTCCTGTCAGTATTAACACAATACATGTGACACTTGTATTAAATGAGGCAAGAAGATGGAGCAAAAATATTTTTGATCTTTAAAATCTTCAGACTTGGAAGTGGCTGATCTATCTTACAAAACTAAGAGTTGCACAATATCTAACTTAAGATAGTTCTGTCTTTTCTGTTCCAAAGCTGGCCAGATACTGACCATTTCATTTACTCATTTGAATTAGCTCTTGAATTGTTTATGTCTGCTTCTTTCAGTGGGCCAGCTCCTTCAGGGATAGCCCAAACCTCTCTACTGAATGAAAGTGTTAGTATGTGCATGCAGCCCAGATCATCAGAGGGAACTGTCAATCATTTGGTAACAATTAATGAACAAAACACTGAAAAAGTTGTCACTCACCTGCCAACTGTCCCACCAGATGATCAAAAATTTTACCAGGATATCTTAGTAAGTTTTCATATCATATCCATTCATAGCCTTTCAGTTTAATGTTCTTACCTAACTGAAGTTTGCTAACAGCATTGTCACAGAAATTAGTTTTTAAAATGACAGTGGCTTTCTCAGCATCAAAAATGTACATTATTATTTGTGTCTTCACATTTCCTCTAAAATCTTGAATATTCCATGATAGATATTCTTTCCATGCATTCTTCTGATTATAGTATGTGACATAATAAGTAAAGGATTTGTATTTGTTCTAAAAAATGAAATTTGATTATTCTGATACGAAGAAATTATTGTATTTGATGGAAACATATAAAAATATAGATACAAAACGTTCTAGAGGGTTGGCTAATTTGATCACTTTTTGTAAAAGTTCAGGGAAAGCTGTGTTTGTTTATAGATGTTTCTCTTGAAAGTAAATAGTTGAAGGGACATTTGAAAGTAGTGCAGATGAAACTCCAGGGTAGGAAATCTTCATCTACAAACTAGTTAATTTATTTGTTAAACTGTAGTTGCTGTAATGAAGAGATGCTTATGTTCCTCAAACATTGTGTCATAATCACTTCATTATCAACTTTCTGTCATTTTCAGCTATATGAAAATAGCTGTAACCTTGACGATATTGACAGTAAACTATGAGCTATTCTGTTATGTGCTGTTTCTCTAATTATGGTAGCTTTTTAAAAAACTGTTATGTTTTTCTTTAGGGCCAAGTTAACCATTTCTTGAAGGCATCTTCTGAAGCAAACAGTTCCTCTGGAAAAGAAGATGTAATAAGCAATGAATGTAGCACTTCTTCAAAATCGAGTAAAGCGAAAAGAGATTCAGCACCTGAACCTGTCCCAAAAGATCAAGATAATGTTTTGAATGCAACCTTGAAGCAGTTAAAAAAACTTGGAGTGAATTTTGACTCTCCTCATAAGATGAACAGTGCTCACAAAGTTGAGAATGCCAGGTAACTAAGGGAAATGTGTTGCTCCAGTAGTTTTGGATGGTGGGTTTGCTGCTCTCCTGATATTGTCAGAGTACAAGTCCCAGGAGTCCTGGTTTTCATAGCCAATTGTGTGGGATAATATAAGTTTCAGTTCAATCCAAAATTGTTGTGCTGAAGGATTCCAATTATTTCAATCAATATTTATCACTAGTGAGAAAGATTTAATTATCTAATGACAGTATTAAGACTCATTTTTTGTTTCGTCGTGACATTTTGTAGATTTCAATCTATTTCCCCATAATAACCATAATACATACTGTGATGTCTCGGCCTAGTATTATTTCTTTGTTGCCTGTTGGATTGTTCCATTTTACCAAGTTTAGGGGAGAGCTTAGGTTCCCCCTAGAGGCCGAGTTCGGTTGGTGCAGCCCATTCTGACTCAGAGCCAGAATGGGCTGGTTATAGAACTTCGTTTCCCATTCTTTGTTGGTCATAGCTAATAGACAGTTGCCAGATAGTGTCTGGTCTGGCCTAGCAATTTGAACAGGCCATCCTAATCACGTACTTGCCCTATAGACAGAGAGTTCATAGATTGTTTGTATTTGCCTCATAGATAGTTTATAGATTTTATATATTTCATAGATAATACACATATGCCAAAGTTTAGATTACAGATAGATAGTTTATAGTTATACAAACCCAGAGTTCATAGTTGTACATGCTATAGTCTATAGTTATACATTCCCCTATAGTTAATAGTTTTATTTGCTTTATAGATTATAGATCAGAATATACTCGCCATAGTTATATTTACCTCACAGAAATAGTAATTTGTTACCTCAGAGTTATATTATTATAATCAATCTTCACCTTTGTACATTGTTGTAATTTACCTTGATTATTTAGTAAACTATTGGTTAACTTAATCTTGTCTATAGAGTTTTATTTTGGGGGAATTATAGTAATTAGGGCATACCGTTGGTCACTGGGGAAATAGCCAGACACATTTAGGTTTCTCATTAGATCTTCCTGGTGTGCCATCACACATACTTAGATATACTGTTTTCATTAGAAAAAGATACAGGCTTGGGAAATTTTGTGAATTGTGTTCAAATTATTTTTCAGTACATAAAAAATTGATTCTTTGCTTTTATATCCAAATATTCTCTCCTTGTTCAGACCTATTCTCTTTCTCAGGTTCTCTTTTCATTGACTTTGCCGTGAAAGAGTTTGTGTGTGCACAATATCCCATGGGATGTAATTAGAAGTTTCATAATTAGTTTTTTAAAATCTTTTTAAAAATCTTTGACCTGGTTTCTTTTAAATTAATTGTTTTAATAACATTTGCAAATCTTAATGGGACGCATGTCTTGCACCCTTCATCTAAAGAGAGAAAATCTGGACAAAGGGTCATAGAAAACTTGATTCTTCCAAAGGGGTAGGTTGTCACTTGTGAGCACTGTATGCTTCTGATTCTCCTCATTCTCATCCTGGAGCTGAAGATTTAAAGAGGTGTAACTAAATGAAACAGTTGGTTATGGTCTGTGGAGAGATGAGCGGGGAGGGATAAACAAAAGGAAAGTGTTAATAAAACAAAATAGCATGTGGTGTAGAGCTAATAGGGGTGGCTGGAGGGAAAGATCACTATTCCCCAACCAGTCTTTCAAATTCTGAAATTTTGTTTGAATTGCTAACTTAAGTATCTTAAATCCAAGATGCTTAGGTTAGCAATTCAAACAAAATTTCAGAATGCTTCCAGTTAACCCAGTTTTCAAAGTGCTGTCAGACTACATCAGTGTTGTCTGAATAGTGGAGCATACATAGTGGTAGCTGCTGTATCTGAATGACAGAACCTGAAGTTGAAGCCTTAACCAGATGTATACATCCTAAATATTATCCTGAGCCTCTTGGACAGTAAGAACACAAATGTTGCAAATATATTACCTATTGCTGCCTTCGATGTTTCCTTTCATGTAACACTAGCCATTATATTCAAATGGACTTTTTTTTAATCCAGATATAAATTCTCTTCTCCATCGAACCCTATTAAAAGGTTTGCTGTTGCAGAAAGCACTTAAGGTCAAGCCTCCAATTCCTTTTGCAAAATCTCATTCTTTACATAGCCCAATCAGATGTTGTTGCTTGTAATACTAGAGAATGCTAGTTGTCAAGCTTTGCTAAAGATAAATATCTACCCAATAGTTCATCCTTGCGAGACCAGTATCTTTAGAACTTAATATGTTGTAGAAGAATAGTAAAATGTCAATGATACATATGTTTTGTGTCCTCATCAGGAAAACCCTGTCTAATAATAAATGCCAGGCATCGAGAACCTGTAGCCTTCCATTTTTGGATTATAGCTATAGTCTATAACTATAGTCTAGCCCAGCATGCTCAGCAGCTCTTTAGATGTTGTGCTGCATATTCCTCATTTGTGATCTAATCGTTTTAGAAAATATGAACGACTATGTTTTTCTTCCCAAGTTTCAAAAATAATTCTTACTCTGCCTTGCAAGTTTCTCCAAGCACCATTTCTGGAATGCATCCTTTTAACTGCTTTGTAAACCTAGACATGAATTCGCATTTAGTGTTAAGAGGATGAGCATCATGCTATCACATTATCCTTCTTTCCATAGTTATAAAGACTTTAGAAGCTTTTTATTTACATTTTCTAATTGATGAATATTTTCATGTCACATTTCTGGTCTCACTGTCCATTTTGGGGAAAAGAGATGCCTTTAAAAAGCAGTAAGTGGTTAAGAAGTAATATCTGGTCACTTCCTATTGTTACAAAGCTCTCTCCCGAGCCAATGATGGCCTGGGAAACAAAAAGTTAGGAAAAATGCCCCTCAAACCCCCAGAGGGTATTTGGATGACATGTACAGCTCTTTTTGAAGTTGGAAGATGTGACCTCACAAAGTCTCCTTGGAGGGTGTGACATGGTCCCATGGCCTCGCCTGCGCTTTTCTGAAAGAAATGTGTTGAGTTAGAACAAAAATCACTGTAGTCTACAGTTTACAGAAGTCAGTTGGTGCATATATGTCACAATGTGTAAATGGATTATATTTTCTGTGAGATGCTATCCACAGGAAAGGTTGGATGGCACTGCAGGGGCACCAAAGCAGCTGGCAGCAACATGTCTCTTGCAGTATTTTAACAATTCATTGTAATTGGCTTAGCCTTCCTGATTATTGTGTTTTTGCGAGCTGGTATCTATAGAAAGGTGGAATAAGTTTTATATTTGTTTATATTTTAATTGATTTAGATTATCTTGTTTTCTTTCTCTTTTAGTATAATGGCCTGTATTCATCCTGAAGCTGTAATCCCAGGGCTAAATTACATCTCGTTTGCTAATGTTGGCATGAGTGGCTTAACTCCCAATGGTGTGGATCTGAGTATGGAGGCAAATGCTATTGCTCTCAAATACTTAAGTGAAAATCAACTGTCTCAACTTTCTCTGAGTCGCTCAAGTCAAAGAGATTCTATGGCTTCATCTTTACAGACTCTCCTGCACACCAATGCAGACAAGACCTTGGTGGGTTTTGGCCTAATTTCCCCAAGCAATATGTCTTTTGCAACCAGAAAGTACATGAGGAAGTATGGGCTCTTGCAAAGCTGTGATAGTAGTGATGATGATGATGGTGAACAAGTGACTAATGACTACAGAAGAGAAGAACATTCAAAACCTGTCCTACAGCTAGATTTCAACCCTGCTATAGACGGTTTAGCCAGCTCAAAGGACCCTTTTGAAAGAACTGGCAGTAAAGAAGTTCCTTTTAACCGCACACACTGTGGCACTGAACAGTCGAGTGATCATATATTAAACTCGGAAGGCCCCGTGATCAGAAATGTTACCAATGCAGTCTTCCCAGTCAGAATCCTGCATCCGTCAAATGGAGGTTCAGACACTTCCGTTTTAAGAGACTTAAAGCCAAAAAGCAAACGTCTACCTGGAAAAGCAGAGTTTACACAGCACCCTGACAAAGAGCATCTGAGTGCTCAAATGGTATCCGAAACTCCACAAACTCCTGTTGTCAGTCACTTAAACCATGCGGGCAACATGAACTCAGTGGGTACTTTTCTTGATGTACAGCAGCTCAGACAGTTGCCGAAATTATTGTGACCTTTGGTGTATTGCTGCATCTTTGCCGGACTTTTCAATATTGGCTTTATCATGGTTCAGCAGAATCCAAAAAAATCTGTTGGTTACAGATCTCTTTGAGAGATGCTTCCATTTCATTTTGGTCAATCTGATTGCCTTATGTTATTTGCTTAGCTGTTACATGAGAGGCGTGTTTACACATTTGTGACACATTTCCAAGTGCCTTTACGTATTGTGAGAGTGGATTACTGTGTTGTGTGATGTATGGCTTTTTAACAGAATTTGACTTGTGAGTTTACTAGAAGGGGACAAGGTGCAACAATTGGTGTTGGAGCAGACAGTGTGTTGTTACTCACTTGGTCTTTTTGGGTTCATCTAAGCATTAGAATACTGCATTTCATTTTATAGCATTAATTCTTTGAAATTTGAAATAAATGTGAAAGTGACTATATCAAATGGGATCATGAAGAAAACCAACTCAGTAACTGTTTCTCATATCTTGTGTTTTGTTTTTGTATCATAAATATAAGGGACAAATGTTTCATGAATTCCTGATTGGTTCAACTGGACTGTCCAAATAAAATGTACCATTTCTTTTAATTTATAAACTTGTTAAAATCCATGTTTTTTCTTTGCCTAAACCGGCAGAGATCAGTTATCAGAATAATTTTGAATCATCTGCAAAGATAACTCATTTGGGAGCCTCCAGTGTGTACCAGAGGTCTGGCCCAAAGGTCCATAAACAGTGTCACAACACTTGTATCCCCATTGGGGCTCTTCAGCTGCACTGTTGGTATACTTGAGCTTGGCTAGAGGAAGAAAGAACTGTGTGTCAGATGACTGAAATCTCTGTGTCTCGGGTGACTGGATATGCAAATGCATTTCTGTACAATTGAAACTTGAGCTTCCAGTCTCAGGGTTGAATCCAGGAGTACACCCAATCTACAAGCCTGCATTTCTTGGAAAGTGCCCTTATTCCCTGATCGGCTTTTGCTTAACTATAATGTACCAGCTAACTCAACTTCAGAAAAAGCACCTCTCTTGCTTAGTTATTCTTTAGTTTCCCATGCCTCCCTCATGCTCATTGTCAATGACAAAACAGCTCATTTGGATTTAGGTGGAAAAGAAGAAAAATGAAATGGGTATCACCATATACTACATCCTATAGGAATATAACTGTTCGGGGATTCAACTGAAGCATAACTAAACAAGAGGTGCTCTTTCTGAACTTGAGTTGGCTGGTACATAATAAGCAATAAAGAGCTGATCAAGTAAGAAGAAATGCAGGTTTGTCGCTTGGGTGTACTCATGGATTTAGCCCCGAGTCTGGAAGCCCAATTTTCATTGGTAACCAGTGCACATTTGCACATTTAAGCCTTGTGCTCCAACTATATCTATTTCTTGAGACCAGATCCATTAATGATGGTGTGCATTCGATACAACATATTGGAGCATCTTTAATGCTCACTATGTGAGACTGCCTTTGAAAAGTGCTCAGAGATGTCATCTGGTTCCAAGAGCTACAGCCGTGCTGTTGGGTGGGCTTATTACAAGATACATACAGCTCAGTTAGAATAATTCTGCAAGGCTCTTGCCTGGCGCAATTCTACTTCTGGCCTATAACACCCTCTCTAGCATGTGTGCGGATCATCTGAAGAACAGGTTCTTTTTGGTTCATCTACACTAAAATGAATGCAGTTTGGCACCAACTTAACTATCATGGCTCAATGCAATGAAAGCCTGGAAGTTGTAGTTTTACAAGATCTTTAGCCTTCTCTGAATGATTGCTGGTGCCTCATCAAATTCTAAATCTCAGTATTCCAAAGTATTGAATCACGGCAGTTAAGCTTTATTAATTCTGGAGTGCAATTGCAGCCCATGCATCAGTTTGCACAGGGAGGTCTTTCTCTCAGTCCTGCCACTCTGGTAGGAAAATCAGAGGGCCTTCTGAGTGGTTGTTCCTAGCACTGGAAGTCCAGACTGGGTCCCTCCTTCCTATCTTGTTAGCAAGTGAGGACTTCATTATTCTGACAGCCTTTGGGTAACTTCTTAAGAAAAATGTGGGGTTTTTTTCCTGGTATTATACTGTTTGTATTTGCCTTTTTGGTTATATATTTTAATTCTATAAATTAATTACATTTTAATAAAGCTTTTCTATATTTTTACCTGTGTGTTTGATCTGTATCTGTTTCAAATTTTTGAAAAGGCAGTTCTGAGGAAAAGACAGGAAAGATTGAGTAATGAGTAATGTCAATATCAAATATCAGGGTTTCTGAGATGTGTTTAGATAAGACTATGTTGCTAAAGTGCTTGATTGTGGTAGACAGTTCTAATTTGAGTATTAATTTGAAGGATTACTTCATTGCAATCCTATACTTATCAGCAAATAAACCATTGAAAGCAAAAGGATGTATTGTTGTGTATGTAGGTATGTGCAAGATCCCTCCATTTAGGTAATAGGGAGTAAGGCTTTATGAGAACAGATGCTGAACTCACATTTAATTCTTTTCTTTAAAGAAGCAGATGCACATAATGTGCAATGAAAGGTAGATAAGATAATCAGTAGTCCAATGTAAGATTCAGCTATTGATGTTGATGATACTAAGCTTGCATAGCTTTAGATCAGGGTGCATAAATACTACCACATCATTTGGAAGAGGGTGCAGTGGGTTAAATCCTTGTACCAGCAGGACTGAAGACCAACAGGTCAGGGGTTCGAATCCGGGAAGAGTGGGTTGAGCTCCCTCTGTCAGCTCCAGCTCCCCGTGTGGAGACTTGAGAGAAGCCTCCCACAAGGATGGTAAAACATCAAAACATCCGGGCGCCCCCTGGGCAATGTCCTTGCAGGCAGCCAATTCTCTCACACCAGAAGTGGCTTGCAGTTTCTCAAGTTGCTCCTGACATGAAAAAAATTTCATCAGTTTATCTTTTCCTGCTTCAGTCTGGTCTGTTCTGACACAATACAGTTATCCGTATACATTTGCTGGGGTTAGGCACAAGAATCCTAGGAAAGTGGGGGAGGGGAGGAACCCATAACACACTTTATTTGAGAAAACACCTCTAGGAATCTAGCCCCCCCCCCCCCCCCAGTACAATTCTTTGGACAAGTTCTGCCAGTTCTTAACCAGAAAATTGCACTGGAAAACCAACTAACACTTAGGTTCTGTAGGAATCTAGGTCCTCCAGTGCAACCCTTTGGTCAAGCTCCGGCAGAATTTGATCACAATTGAGAATCTAAAGATTCTTAGAACATACTAATCAAATCCATGACTAACCAACCCACAAAAGTGACATCTGCAAATGTGGACAGCTGACTTGCAATCTCAGCTTTTGTTGATTTCCAGACTTAATTGAATCACTTAATGCAAGGTTGAGAATCATAAATGTCCAAATGTCAGACTGGAGCTCATAGTAAATATCGCCACTGACTCTGCTGGCAAGGACTGCTGGAACTTGCAGTCCAGTACATGGAAAACCAAGCCAGTGGTGATCGGCACACTGGGAGCAGTGCCTAAAGACCTTGGCCTGCTGCACTTAAACAGAATCTACACTGAAAAAATTAGCTGCCAAAGGCCACCCTACTGGGATCTGCACGCATTATTCGCTAATACATCACACAGTTCTAGACACTGTGATGTATTGGGTTGTTGTAGGTTTTTTCGGACTGTATGGCCATGTTCTAGAGGCATTCTCTCCTGACGTTTCGCCTGCATCTATGGCAAGCATCCTCAGAGGTAGTGAGGTCTTGGAACTAGGAAAAAGGGTTTAATATCTGTGGAATGACCAGGGTGAGACAAAGGACTCTTGTCTGCTGGAGCTAGGTGTGACTGTTTCAACTAACCACCTTGATTAGCAATGTCCGACCTGTGATCCAATACAACAGCCTTGTTTGCTGTGTAATAACAACAATAACAACAATAATAATAATTCCAGTGTTAAACAAGAGTTGAGCCCCTAACTAGCCTGAACACAGTTCTGTTTAAATGAGCGTCCAGTTAAGGAGCAGGAAAGACCCCCTTCCTCCCCCTCCCCTCTGGCTCTGACTTTCCGGTTTGGCTTCTCTTCTGGCCAAGGGAAGTGGAGCTCGTGTTTCCTGAATACATAGGATATCATTGGAGGCCCGGCGGACAGTCGTGACTGACTTAGAGAAGCGACATTTCCAGCTTCGTGAGATGCTTCTTTGGGGGCAAAGCGCACCCACGCCTCCTTCCCCAGATCGTGATGCTACCAGCAGAAAGCAAGGAGACCAAGAAGCCACGTCTGTTTAAAACGGAAATGACCCAGAGAAGCTCTCAGTTTCATCAAAAGAGAAAAAGATTGTCTATCATCTGCTTATCTGGCCATAATTACCAACCCTCAGTTTTGGAACGAATCAGGAAACCACGAATATCTGTCTGGTGGTTCCTTTTCCCTTTTGGGGTGCTTTGAATGTGATTTTCCTGCTTCTTGGCAGAGGGTTGGACTGGATAGCTCATGAGGTCTTTCTCTTCTGAGTCTATGATTCTATGGTTCTATGTCGAATATTGCAGATTGATACACCTTGAACTGTTATGTCTCAAGGCAATGGAATAATGGGAGTTGTAATTTAGCCTTTTCTTCCATAGGACTGGTGCCTCACCAAACTACAAATCCCATGATTTCATAGGATTGAGCTAGGGCAGTTAAAGCTAATAGTAAATATAATGTAATGTAATGTAATATATTGTATATACATATAATGTAATATAATATAATACTACTAATAATATGACATTATAATTATATATTTTATATTACATGTAATATTACTAATAATATTACAATATAATGGTATAGTACAATTTAGTAATATATAATACTGATATTGTACTATGCCAAATATATAATATATTGTATGTATATATATCTTGTAAGCAGCTCTGAGTACCCTTCAGGGTGAGAAGGGCGGCATATAAATGTAGTAAAAAATATATATAAAAAATAAAGCTGTGTCAAGCTGCATTAATTCTACCATGGCCTGAATAACTATAATAATAGTCGTAGTACTAATAATAGGTTTCTTACCCGTCTCTCCTCAAGGCTCGAAGCATGGCCCAGCATAATTAAGATACACAGAGAACAAAGGATGCAGCCAAGCCTTGAAGCTGCAAGGCTATTCAATGCTAATCAAGGTGACCAGTTGCGACATTCACACTGGCCTCAAGCAGAGAAGAGTTCTTTCTCCCACCCTGGACATTCAACAGATATATAAACCTCATTTGCCTAGTTTCCAACAGACCTCACAACCTCCTCTGAGGATGCCTGCCATAAATGCAGGCGAAACGTCAGGAGAGAATGCTTCTGGAACATGGCCGTATAGGCCAGAAAACACACAACAACCCAGTGATTCCGGTCATGAAAGCCTTCGACAATACAATTAAATAATTCAAACCAGGAAATGCCTCTATCTTCATCAGCCCATGCTGAGACCTAAAGGTAGAGAGTTTCAAAATGAATTATTTAACAACGTAGATCCATCCCAAATTTCATAATGTGACCCCATGTTACGATTTGGAGTTTGATTCTTATTCTAATCCAAGAATCCAGGGGAAATGAAGCATGGTAGTTGGTAGGACAATATATATCATTATATATATTATATATCACATTATTGGGTTGTATGTTCCAGAAGCATGCTCTCCTGACGTTTCGCCCACATCTATGGCAGGCAGCCTCAGAGGTTTCCAACAGACCTCACGACCTCAGAGGATGCCTGCCATAGATGTGGGCGAAACGTCAGGAGAGAATGCTTCTGAACATGACCATACAGCCTGTTAGGAGTTGTTAGGAGTTGTTGATGGACGGATGGCATCCTTGAAGTGACTGGATTGACCTTGAAGGAGCTGGGGGTGGTGACGGCCGACAGGGAGCTCTGGCGTGGGCTGGTCCTTGAGGTCACGAAGAGTCGGAAACGACTGAACGAATGAACAACAAGGAGGAGTTGTTGCTATTATTATTATTATTATTATTATTATTATTATTAGATACACAACAAGATTAGTATACAGCAAACAAGATCACTATGCTGGCTTTCGTATTTGATCACATGTTGGACAGATCCGAGTAGGGTGGCCTTTTGCAGCTGACAGATGGTAATTTTGTCAGCGCAGATTGTTTTTAAGTGCAGGTCAAGGTCTTTAAGCACTGCACCCAGTGTGCCGATCACCACTGAGACCACCCTTACTGGCTAGTGCCAGAGTCTTTGCAGTTCGATCTTTAAATTCTCATGTCTGTCAGTTTTTCCAGCTGCTTCTCGTCAATTCTGCTGTCGCGGTTGTGAGGTCTGGAGTATTGAGCTCCAAATTATTGTTGTTATTGTTGTTATTATTATTATTATTATTATTATTATTATTATTACCTAATGAGTTTTCCCCTTCCTCCCCAAAACAGCCCTCTCTCCGCCCTCTTTTTCTTTCCATCAGAGACCAAAGGCAACCAACCCATCTCACTGGCTTTTGCCTAAGCACCCTTCCACAAAGCCCTTTATCCCAGAATATCAAGGCAGAAAATCCCACATTATCTAGATATTGTGGGATTTTATGCCTTGATATTCTGGGATATAGGGCTGTGTGGAAGGGCCCTGAATGTGGATTCAGTTAATGCAGATATTGTGGAATTGTATACTTGGATATTCTGGGATATAGGGCTGTGTGGAAGGGCTCTGAGTGTGGACACAGTTAATCCAGTTCAATGCAGATATTTTGGGATTTTACACTTCGATATTCTGGTTTATATGGCTGTGTGGAAGGGCTCTGAGTGTGGACACAGTTAATCCAGTTCAATGCAGATATTTTGGGATTTTATACTTGGATATTCTGGGATATAGGGCTGTGTGGAAGGGCTCTGAGTGTGGACACAGTTAATCCAGTTCAATGCAGATATTTTGGGATTTTATACTTGGATATTCTGGGATATAGGGCTGTGTGGAAGGGCTCTGAGTGTGGACACAGTTAATCCAGTTCAATGCAGATATTTTGGGATTTTACACTTCGATATTCTGGTTTATATGGCTGTGTGGAAGGGCTCTGAGTGTGGACACAGTTAATCCAGTTCAATGCAGATATTTTGGGATTTTATACTTGGATATTCTGGGATATAGGGCTGTGTGGAAGGGCTCTGAGTGTGGACACAGTTAATCCAGTTCAATGCAGATATTTTGGGATTTTACACTTCGATATTCTGGTTTATATGGCTGTGTGGAAGGGCTCTGAGTGTGGACACAGTTAATCCAGTTCAATGCAGATATTTTGGGATTTTATACTTGGATATTCTGGGATATAGGGCTGTGTGGAAGGGCTCTGAGTGTGGACACAGTTAATCCAGTTCAATGCAGATATTTTGGGATTTTATACTTGGATATTCTGGGATATAGGGCTGTGTGGAAGGGCTCTGAGTGTGGACACAGTTAATCCAGTTCAATGCAGATATTTTGGGATTTTACACTTCGATATTCTGGTTTATATGGCTGTGTGGAAGGGCTCTGAGTGTGGACACAGTTAATCCAGTTCAATGCAGATATTTTGGGATTTTATACTTGGATATTCTGGGATATAGGGCTGTGTGGAAGGGCTCTGAGTGTGGACACAGTTAATCCAGTTCAATGCAGATATTTTGGGATTTTACACTTCGATATTCTGGTTTATATGGCTGTGTGGAAGGGCTCTGAGTGTGGACACAGTTAATCCAGTTCAATGCAGATATTTTGGGATTTTATACTTGGATATTCTGGGATATAGGGCTGTGTGGAAGGGCTCTGAGTGTGGACACAGTTAATCTAGTTCAATGCAGATATTTTGGGATTTTATACTTGGATATTCTGGGATATAGGGCTGTGTGGAAGGGCTCTGAGTGTGGACACAGTTAATCCAGTTCAATGCAGATATTTTGGGATTTTACACTTCGATATTCTGGTTTATATGGCTGTGTGGAAGGGCTCTGAGTGTGGACACAGTTAATCCAGTTCAATGCAGATATTTTGGGATTTTATACTTGGATATTCTGGGATATAGGGCTGTGTGGAAGGGCTCTGAGTGTGGACACAGTTAATCCAGTTCAATGCAGATATTTTGGGATTTTATACTTGGATATTCTGGGATATAGGGCTGTGTGGAAGGGCTCTGAGTGTGGACACAGTTAATCCAGTTCAATGCAGATATTTTGGGATTTTACACTTCGATATTCTGGTTTATATGGCTGTGTGGAAGGGCTCTGAGTGTGGACACAGTTAATCCAGTTCAATGCAGATATTTTGGGATTTTATACTTGGATATTCTGGGATATAGGGCTGTGTGGAAGGGCTCTGAGTGTGGACACAGTTAATCCAGTTCAATGCAGATATTTTGGGATTTTATACTTGGATATTCTGGGATATAGGGCTGTGTGGAAGGGCTCTGAGTGTGGACACAGTTAATCCAGTTCAATGCAGATATTTTGGGATTTTACACTTCGATATTCTGGTTTATATGGCTGTGTGGAAGGGCTCTGAGTGTGGACACAGTTAATCCAGTTCAATGCAGATATTTTGGGATTTTATACTTGGATATTCTGGGATATAGGGCTGTGTGGAAGGGCTCTGAGTGCGGACTCGGATATCCAAGTTCAAAGCAGATATTGTGGGATTTTACGCCTTGATATTGTGGGTTATATGACTGTGTGGAAGGGTCCTGAGTGTGGACTCATATATCCCAGTTCAAAGCAGATATTGTGCGATTTCCTGCCTTGATATTCTGGGATATAGGGCTGTGTGGAAGAGCCCTAAGAGGAACAATGTTGTTTGGCTGGAGGAGCTTCTCCATATCCATTTCCTTTGTCTCCTAAACCGTACCAAACAGGCACCCCCCCCCCTTCTTGTCCCTGCTTCTCCACACATTTCCTTCTCCTCCTCCCCTTATCTGGTCCCATTTTATTTCGGCTCATTAAATTAAATTAAGAGCCAGGGCGGTATTCCAGATTTAATGGCGGGGGGAAGAGGGGTGGGGTTGGGATTGAGAGAGAGCCACGCGTCGGGGACGGATAATGACCTCCAAAGCAAGCCTCGGCGAGCCCAGTGTGGGCAGTCCTGGTGCCTCTCTTGGCTTCCTCCCTTTCTCTCTCCCTTTCTGACAAATGCGCCTCGGAGAGCGCAAACACACACTTGTCTTTAAAGCCCCCCCCCCTTCTGCCCGCCCACCCCCCGAGAAGGCGTGCATTCCGGAGCCCCCTTCTCTGCATATCCCTGCAATAATTTTCCGCTTCCCTTCGATAAAATTGCCCAATAATAATGAATCATTTCATAAATAATGGGTTTAGGGGCTTATCAGGGCAGGCGGGCCACGGCGAGCGCCTTATCTCGCTTGGCCACATTGCTCCAGCTTCCTCCTCTCCATACTAAATAGGAAACTGGACGTGACCGGGAAGGGAGCCTGCCTGGCACCGCCAAGAAAACCACCCAGCTCTCCCTCCCTCCCTCTCTTTATTTCTCTCTCTCCTCTTTACAGTAAGGAATGGGTGTTTTTTTAAAGCCAAACACACACCGATCCGCCACGAATAGGCCCCCAAATGGCTCCCGTCATTTCCACCCATGAAAAGCAAATGGTGAGTAAAAGAGAGAGGAGATTTTTTTCCCCTTTTCCCATATTCTTTTTTTCACACGATTCTCCCTCCCTCCTTCGCTTCCTCTGGGTTTTGCTTTGGATGGGAGAAATAACAACAATAAAGGAGAGCTTCCTCATACAATCTGCGTCTTCTCTTCCTCTTCAAATCAAATCTCCTTCTCCCTTCACCCCAATATAAGCGACTTCAGATCGAAATATTAAAGAGACGGGGAGACGTGCCCCCCAAATATCCGTATTTTAAAGATAATTGGCTTATTTGGTGCCAAGACACCCTGAACGATTTCCAACCGAAGGAGCGGAACAATAGCTCAAGAGGGAAGGAGGCTTTGAATCCACATTGGTGATTTTCTGAGGCCCTTTCCACACACAGCTGAAGAAAATCCCACATTATCTGCTTTGAACTGGGATATATGGCAGTGTGGACTCAGATAACCTAGGGCCCTTTCATACAGCCCTATATCCTAGAATATCAAGGCAGAAAATTCCACATTATCTGAATGTGGACTCAGATAACCCAGTTCAAAGCAGATATTGTGGGATTTTTTTTTGCCTTGATATTCTGGGATATAGGATTGTGTGGAAGGGCCCTAGGAAGAGGGAAGCTTTGTTTTTTCAGGCCTTTTAAATTCAGTCGAGCAGGAGCAACCGCAGAATCAAGTCTGGGGCTGGATCTACACTGCCATAGAATGTAGTTCATACTATAAGGTGGGGATCTTATAATACAGTTCAATGTAGTGTAGGCCCCGCTTTGGAAATGCGAATGGGGTGGGTTTCTAATACAGGTAGCCTCCAAGTTATGAACAAGATAGGTTCTGGGTTGCAGTGAGTTTTTCGGGCTGTATGGCCATGTTCCAGAAGCATTATCTCCTGACCTTTCGTCCACATCTATGGCAGGCATATCCTATCTCCCCAAATGAGCCTGTCCTTGTTTTGAGACCTTCCAGGGGAGGTCCTTCTCTCCTCCGCACATGGGTTTATCTGATGGGAACTGAAACAGGGCAGTTTCAGTTGCAATTGATCAACTTGATTAGTATCCAATAGCCTTGCAGCTTCAAAACTTAGTTGCTTCCTGCCTGGGGGAGTCCTTTGTTGTGAGGTCTGGTTCTGTAGGTTGGCTTTTGGGGTCCCTTCAATGCAGCCTTATATCCCAGAATATCATGGCAGAAAACCCCATAATATCTGCTTTGATCTGGGTTATCTGAGTCCACACTGCCATATCTTCCAGGTTAAAGCAGATAATGTGGGATTTTATTCAGCTGTGTGGAAAGGGTCTGAATTTGTTTGAAAGTCGCAACAGGTATATTTTAACAATTTTACACCAGCCATATATCTATTTATAATCTATATCTATATCTAGGAGTAGATTTCTCTCACTTCCTGTTGTCTCAGCCCCATTATTAACTAGGGTTCCTTCCAGGGCCCTTCCACACAGCCCTATATCCCAGAATATCAAGGCAGAAAACCCCACCATATCTGCTTTGAACTTGGGTTATCTGAGTCCACACTCTGATAATGTGGGATTTTCTGCCTTGATATTCTGGGATATAAGGCTGTGTGGAAGGGTCCTCTGATAACCCAGTTCAAAGCAGATATTTTGGGATGTTCTTCCTTGATATCCTGGGTTATAGGGCTGTGTGGAAGGGCCCTGGGAGTCGCTTGTGGATTACCTGTGAGGATATGCTTCCAGGATTCCCGAAGAGAGGTGTGAGGATATGTGAAAACAAAACATATCTCTTTGTAAAGGGAAAATACACAAAAGCCGAGCATCCTGTGGCGTGAATTGAAGACCTCCAGATTGCAAATCTCTCCAAGATCAGGCAATTTGCAGGGAAGGGGAATTAATGAGGGTTTCGAGGGGGAAATGCGAGCGGGAAGTGGAAACCCAAAGGGCAGGAATCGATGGACAAAAACAATAAGCGGGATTGGAAAACCTAACAGGCCCGCCTTCGGTTGAAACATAAATGGCCTGCATTTCCGAAGAATGTGAGTCGTGATATGCCTATATACACCCAGGAAGATGCAGATACCCACCGTCTGTGTCTGCGTGAATAGAGTTAGATAGCGAAAGAAAGCTATTTTTGTTCAAACTGAAGCAAAACAACTCTGATGCAGTGCAGCACACGCTTGCAGTTGAAGCTGCATTGATCTGCATTATATTATATTAATTAGATTACATTAATTATATTGATTATATTAATTATATTATAGTATATGATTACAATATGCAGAAGTTGGAGCTGCATTGATCTGCATTATATTATATTAATTATACATTATATTATATTATATTAATCTGTATTATATTATACTAGCCGTCCCCTGCCACGCGTTGCTGTGTATATGTGTTGTGTGTGTGTGTATGTGTGTATATATGTGTGTTTGTGTATATATGTGTGTATTTCTGTGTTTATATGTGTATATGCATATTGTGTATATGTGTGTGCTTGTGTATATGCATATATGTGTGTTTGTATGTGTAAATGTATATGTGTGTTGGCGTATAAGTATGTGTGTATACGTGTATATTTGTGTGTGCTTGCGTGTAGATATGTGTGTGTCTGTATGTATGTATGTATGTGTGCATGTGTATATGTATATGAATGTATGTGTATATATGATTTATTTGGGGGGGGGTTTAAAAGTTCGTTCTTCTGTTTGTGTGTGTGTGTGTTTTAGGGGTGATGGACACTCGTTGAACTATTACGTGTATTGTGTCAAAATTTCATGTCAATTCATCCAGTGGTTTCTGAGTTATGTTTCTCCCACAAACGAACATTACATTTTTATAGATATAGATATTATTATATTATTTATATTATATTATATTGATCTGCATTATATTATCTTGATCTGCATTATATTATATTATATGCATTATACTGACCGTTTTGGCAGTATAGATCAGGCAAGGGCAAACTTGGGCCCTCCAAGTATTTTGGACCTCAACTCCCACCATTCCTGGCCTCAGGCTCCTTCCTTTTCCTCCTCAGCCATTTAAGCATGGGCAAACTTGGGCCCTCCAGATGTTTTGGACTTCAACTCCCACCATTTCTGGCCTCAGGCTCCTTCCTTTCCGCTTAAGCGGCTAAGGGGGGAAAGGAAGGGGCTTGAGGCTGTTCGAAATGGTGTAAGTTGGAGTCCAAAACACCTGGAGGGAGGGCCAAAGTTTGCCCATGCCTGGTGTAGCTCCATCTTGGGCAAGTTGCTTTCAGAGCAGTACCAATCACCCATTTAAATCTGGTCTTTTCCTCCTAAATATAGCTTACCCACAATACAAGGCTGGGCTGGAGAAACGGGCCTCCTTGATGCCAAAATATTGGATATAATGTTTGGAGTGGAAATGCCTTCTCTTCCCCTTTTGTTCCACCCTTTGTCTTTTCAAGACTCCGATTCTGGATCCAATGGCTTTCCCTTTTCCCCTTTCTTTTCATGCTCATGCCTCCTTCTCCCTCCTCCACTCCTTCCTCCTCATTTCCGCAGAGGGATCGAGGAGCCCAGAATAGTCGAGGAAGCTTCTATTTACTCTTTACTTCCTGGTGGGATGAACTTACTTTCTAAAGACAGTTTCCTCTAGTCGGCATGTTGGATTTTTAATTTTGTGGGGAAAATGAAACGGATCAATCCCGTCTTCTGAGATAGATACAATCAGGAAGAGCTGAGCAATTGGTCCCGAATAAAGCGAATCTATTAAAGCACTGTAAACTCTATGAATATAGGGAAATCCACCGAATCAATTGTGATTAGGATTCAAACCTGCCAGTTATGTTCCTAAAGAGTAAGGATTCCGGTCTTTAAATATTGTGTATATAGGTGCATTCAAGTCTCAAATCCATGAATGTTATGGGGTTACCTTGGCCTGCGTAAATAGAAGTCTAGTGTCTAGATCAGTGTTTCTCAATCTTCCTAATACCCCTTAATACAATTCCTATTGTTGTGGTGATCCTCAACCATAACATTATTTTCGTTGCTACTTCATAATTTTGCTACTGTTATTAATCATAATTTAAATATCTCATATGCAGGAGCAGGATGTATTGTCATTCACGGGTCGAAATTTGGCGTGACTGGATACGCCCACATTTGAATATTGGTGGGATTGATTTTGTCATTTGGGAGTTGTAGTTGCTGGGATTTATAGTTTACCTACAATCAAAGAGCATTGTGAACTACACCAGCGATGGGATTGAACTACCATGACCAACAGAAAATACTGGAAGTTTGGTGGAAATCGACCTTGAGTTTTGGAGTTGTAGTTCACCTACACCCAGAGAGCACTGAGGACTTAAACAATGATGGATCTGGACCAAACTTGGCACGAATACTCAATATACCCAAATGTGAACACCCGTCGAGTTTGAGGAAAATAGACCTTGACATTTGGGAGCTGCAGTTGCTGGGATCTGTAGTTCACCTACAACCAAGGAGCATTCTGAACCCTACCAATGATAGAATTGGGCCAAACTTTCCGCACAGAACCCCCATATGACCAACATAAAATACTGTAGGTTCTTGTGGGTTTTTTCGGGCTATAGGGCCATGTTCTAGAGGCATTTCTCCTGACGTTTCGCCTGCATCTATGGCAAGCATCCTCAGAGGTAGTGAGGATACTGTGTTGTCTGATGGACTTCGGTGACCCCTCTGACATCCCTTCGTGACCCCCCAGGGATCCCGGCTCCCAGGTTGAGAAACACTGATCTAGATCCAGGGAAGTCATACTACCCGTCTATTCTGCCTTGGTCAGATCTCACCTGGAATTCTGTGTCCAATTCTGGGCACCGCAGTTTGAGGGAGATGTTAACAAGCTGGAATGTGTCCAGAGGAGGGCGGCTAAAATGATCAAGGGTCTGGAGAACAAGCCCCTTGAAGAGTGGCTTAAAGAGCTGGGCAAGTTTAGCCTGCAGAAGAGAAGGCTGAGAGGAGACATGATAACCATGTATAAAATATGGGAGGGGAAGTCATAGGGAGGAGGGAGCAAGCTTGTTCTCTGCTGCCCTGGAGACTAGGATGTAGAACAATGGCTTCAAACTGTAAGAAAGGAGATTCCACCTGAACATTAGGAAGAACTTTCTATCTGCGAGAGGTGTTCAGCAGTGGAACTCTCTGTCCCAGAGTGTGGCGGAGACTCTTTCTTTGGAGGCTTTTAAGCAGAGGCTGGATAGTCATCTCTCAGGGGTGTTTTGAATTCCTTTTTGGCAGGGGGTTGGACTGGATGGCCCATGAGGACTTTTCCAACTCTATGATTCTATCCACTTCATCACACTAGAGAAGAAATCTACTTAAAATCCGGTTTCTGCCTCCTGCAGAATTCTGGGGTTTGTAGTTTAATGAGGCTGTTAAAGGCTCCTCCCTAAACTACAAACCCCAGAATTCTGCAGGAGGAAAAAACTGGATTTTAAGTTGATTTTTTTCTGTAGCGTGATGAGGCTAATAATACCCAGAGGTGGTTTTGCTAGCACTATGTATCTGGAATAGACGATTCCAGGGATGAATAATACCCCCCTCTTTGCGATTGATGGCAAATCCTGTTGAAAAACTGGAGAGTCACCCCAAGCCCAACCTGTCGTTTCTGATTGGGTCCAAGAAGGTGTGTGATTGCGCGCGCATTAAAAATTAATCCTCTAATTGATGAATGTGCTGGAATTAATTTTCTAATTGATGAATGTGCTGACATTTCCAATTTAAATGGCGCTTTAGGAGAGAATGGTTGGATTCTATCTTCAGGAGAGCGATTCTAAGACGAGAAATAAAGCCAGACAGAGACATCAGGCGAGAGAGCGATGCTTATCTTGGCAGGCCGGGTAGGATTCCTACATCCCTTGTTAATACTGGGTTTGAATGTGGCTGCCTACCCCAGTGAACGTATTTACCTCGATTTTAGCCACCTTTTATCAGACTAGAGAAAAAAAATCCACTTATAATCCGGTTTCTGCCTCCTGCAGAATTCTGGGGTTTGTAGTTTAGGGAGGAGACTTTACCAGCCTCACTAAAGTACAAACCCCAGAATTCTGCAGGAGGCAGAAACCGGATTTTAAGTGGATTTTTTTCTCTAGTCACTCGGCTTCCGGAAGCCCCCAAACGCAGCCACGTTCCTCCAAAGCTTCCACTCAGGGTTTTGTTTGATGTGTGAATCGCCAACACACTTTGCAATACTCGCGCCCTAATCTCCAAAGATTGGAGATTTCTTGCTAAATTTAGGACCCTACACATCCCAGACTCCACCCATAAACCACAAAAAGGGAGCAACAGCAGAGGGGAAGGACAAAGAGACAAGGAGAAAGGCCGCAAAAATGGGTGTTTAGACAAAGAGGGGAATAGTGAAAAACTACTCTAACACCATTGGAAAAGACACATAACGATCCCCTCTTCTGCAGGACTTTTTCAGCTCCGACACCGAGATGCGAAGTTGGGATATTTGAGCGATACTGGACTCATTTGCCTTGTGGCCCCTTTGTAAATGGCCTCAGAGATCATATTTTCCCCATAAGGCCCTTGGGGACAAGGGGGCATCATCCAAACGACCTGCTTTACTTACAATTGACTGTTGGAAATGCTTTCCAGGATTGCAATGTTCAGGAACGGTAAACAAACAAGGCATTGGGTTGCTGTGAGCTTTCTGTGCTGTATGGCCATGTTCCAGAAGCATTCCCTCCTGACGTTTCACCCACATCTATGGCAGGCATCCTCAGAGGTTGTGAGGTCTGTTGGAAACTAGGCAAGTGGGGTTTATATATCTGGGGAATGTCCAGGGTGGGAGAAAGAACTCTTGTCTGCTTGAGACAAGTGTGAATGTTGCAATTGATCACCTTGATTTGTATTGAATAGCCTTGCAGTTTCAAAGCTTGGCTGCTTCCTATGATGTCAGACTATACAGAGAAGCCATTGAAATCCACAAGCACGTGGACAATTTCAACAGAAAGGAGGAAACCATGAAAATGAACAAGATCTGGCTACTAGTATTATAAAAACTCTGAAATCAGGACAGTAAATAAAAGAACAACACTGAGAAAACGGGGGAATTCCAGACAAGAAACAATCAGGGCCAGCTAATCACCTCCCAACAAAGGATTTCCCCCAGGCAGCAACCAGCCAAACTTTGAAGCTGCAAGGCTAATCAAGATGATCAATTGTAATTGAAAAGACCCTGTTCATTTCCCATTGAGATGTACCCATATGGGGAGGAGAGGCAGGGAATGACCTCCCCTAGAAAGTCTCAAAACAAGGACAGGCTCATTTGGAGAGATAGGATCTGTCAGATTATCATCACCTAAACCACATTGGGGTTTTTTTTTAAATAGGTGATAACAGCACTTTGAAATGTGGCCAAAAGCCTAGCCAACAAGTGGGATTGTTGCAACATGGTAAGGTTTAGGCAGGGCTTGCTGTAGCTGGGAAACCCCTGACTTTGAAGTGTGTTCTGGGTTTCGAATCAAGTATTTCAGGGATCAAAATCACATCCACATCTAGATTGTGGTAGACCAACCCACTGTTTTTATATTATCTCTAAGAGATAGAAATTTCCCCTTAAAAACAAAGAGCCTAAGCATGCTTTAAAACCTTTTAAATGGACACATTTTAACATTTTTTTTTATTGAAAATGAATGATAAGTGTGCATAAGATGGCAATCTTTGCACAATCCTTGAAGCTTGAGGGACTTCCACACAGCCCTATATCCTATAATATCAAGGCAAAAAAATCCCACTTTATCTGGGTGTGGACTCAGATAACCCAGTTCAGAGCACACGTTGTGGGATTTTCTGCTTTGATATTTTGGGATATAGGGCTGTGTAGAGGGGCCCTGAGATAGTCATTTTAACCTTTGAAGACTTGGCCACTCCTGGTTAGAGCAGACCTACTGGCTGAAGTGAGCCAGCATATGAATAAATCCCATTGATTCAGTAAGAGTAATTAGTTGAGCCAACCACAGAGAAAGGGTTTTTTTTTTTTTAACTTGAGTTGTCTGTCTCTGAGGGCCCTTTCTCGGAGAATGACCACGTGGCCAAGAAGCCAGGGCAATAAAATACCTTTAAAGAGGAAGTTACCTACTGATATAGATAGATAGATAGATAGATAGATAGTTGGTCCTCTGTATCCATGGATTCTCCCTACATGGATTTAATGGTACTTTGGAGGGAATTATAAGGCTGATATGGCCCTTGATGAAGATGAGTCTGACGCCCCTGTAGTAGAGGATTCTGTAGCTAAGAGTTGCAAATAGCCTTTCCCTAAATTGCAGTTTCCAGAACCATGGCAGCTCAAATGGAATCACAGTGCTCTGTCAGTGTCATGTGACTTGTGTGGTTCTCCCTGCTCCCAAGGTGTTCACTCTTGATGGGCATCTTTTTATGGAGCTTCCAAAGGTATCTGTCTTCTCTCAAATTCGTGCTTCTTTGCTGTAACATTATGAAACCCATTGGGTGACTTTGGGCAAGTCACACTCTCTGGTTCTCAGGGAAAAGCAATGGCAAGCCAATGTCTTCTGAACTAATCTTGCTAAGAAAACCCTGTGATATGTTTGCCTTCGGTCAGAAACGATTGCAAGGCGCACAAAAAACAACATTGTGTGATAGATGGGGCACCTTAGGCACTGACCTCTGTCTTTTTGAAGTCTCAAGTTTGCAGATGAATAGAAAAGACAGCAATGTTGTAGGAAGCCCAAAGTCAGGCCCATTCAGTTCAACAGAGCTTAGGCCCCTTCTACACTGCTATATAAAATCCAGATCATCTGCTTTGAACTGAATTATATGGAAGCGTAGACTCATATAATCCAGTTCAAAGCAGATAATGTGGATTTCTGCTTTGATAAGTAAATCTCATCTACATTGTAGAATGAATGCACTTGACCTGCCCTGGCTCAATGCTTTGGAACCCTGGGATTTATAGTTTGGGGATTTTGTGTGTGTGTCTGGAGCGACTTGAGAAACTGAAAGTCGCTTCTGGTGTGAGAGAATTGACCGTCTGCAAGGGCGCCTGGATGTTTTTGATGTTTTACCATCCTTGTGGGAGGGTTCTCTCATGTCCCCCCATGGGGAGCTGGAGCTGACAGAGAGAGCTCATCTGCACTCTCCCCAGATTCGAACCTGCGACCTGTCAGTCTTCAGTCCTGCCCGCACAAGGGTTTAACCCACTGCGCCACCGGGGACTCCAGAGCTCTCTGGCAGAGGTGAAAAGGCTAATGCCCTTGCAAAAGGACCATTCAAGTGATATCAAACTGCGTTTTTCTACAGTGTAGATGCAGATTGACTCTCAAGGAGTCGCCCCGGGTCATTTCGCTTCTTCCGGAAAGGCCCCAAGGCGATGGTCCCGGGATTTCTGAGTTCAGTCCTCCAGTATCTTTCTCCCTTTCTGTATTTTCTCTCTCTCTTCCCTTTTTCTCCACGGCGGAGCGAAGCGCTGTCTGGATTTAGAAGCGAGGCGTGAAATTAACAACCCGCAGCTCAGCGGAGAAAAACCCCACGGAAATAATTACGTTGCACTGAAGCGATTTGCAGTGAGGGTTTCTTTCGGCCTCTTCGCCAATCCGGCTCAGTGTAAATTGCTTCCAAAGGCGCCTCTTTCTGGAGGGTTTATATGGCAGGGTTTTAAAATGGGAACGTTTCTCCACAGGGCCGCCGAAAGCTGCAATCCGAAACACACTTGGAAGGGGAGACTCCATCTCTCATTGACCTGCCATGGGATGGGAGCAAACCAATTTCCTCCCGACGGGGTGGCGCATCCCAGGAGCAAAACCCTGAGCTAAACTGGCGAATTCCCATCGATTCCCTTCTTCCTCGAACACAATTCCTTGGAAGAAAAAAGGGAAAAGAGGGTGGGGGTGGATGGGGTAATCTTGGATCAAAAGGGAGCCACTGATTTCCGATTCGTCTGCGCGATTGATTCTCCTGTCATCTAGACCTCGAAACTCCAGATCGAGCCTAGAAAATGATGTCTTAACATTTCGAGATACTCTATGTGTGACGGCAGGAGTTGTGTACATTTAGAAAACGAATAGCTTAAGAATGGCGAGCTGGAGTGTTTGCGCTTCAACGCTTTTGGTTGTTCTGACTGCTATATTATTTCTCGCTCGAGAAAGCATTATCATTCTAGCTCAAGCCTGGGCCAACTTGGGCCCTCCCTCCAGGTGTTTTGGACTCCAACTCCCACTATTCCTAACAGCCTCAGGCCCCTTTAAGCGGCTGAGGGGGGAAAGGAAAGGGCCTGAGGCTGTTAATGGTGGGAGTTGGAATCCAAAACACCTGGGGGGAGGGCCCGAGTTGGCCCAGGCCTGCTATGGAGCCTGGAAGAAGGGGCTCCAATCCCTCCCTCGGAGTAAAAGCAGGCCAAGTTCGACTACCGAGACTCCTATGCATCTGCCCCTCTGATGATTGTGTGGTCATTCATTTGGTATTATATTCATAGCACCCCCATTGTTACCAACTTCGGTCAGATGAGAACACGATGATAGTTTTATACAATGTATTTGGAATTTTTTAAATTTTGTAATATATACATACACAAGAGGCTGCTAATGTCAAGAACTGGGAAGCTCTGGCCCTTAAGCGCTCCAGCTGGAGGTCAGGTGTGACCAGCAGTGCTGTAGAATTTGAAGAGGCACGAATGGAAGGCGAAAGAGAGACACTTGCCAAGACGGCCTTCCACCTGGAAGCCAATGCCCTCACTGTGGGAGAACATGCAGATCAAGAATAGGGCTCCACAGTCACCTACGGACCCACCACCAGTACACTGATCTTAGAAGACAATCCTACTCGGACAACGAGGGATCGCCTAAGTAAGTAATGTCAAGGCCTCTCCCACATCTTAAGGATAATTCCGAGCGTCCCTGGTGATCTCTAACACCGACGTTGGTTGGAAAGACTGTAGGAGTGGCAGCTGTCAATCTTCCTCCTCGTCCTCCTCTTTCCCCCCAAAGATGGACTCTGGGGATGCTTTATTTTCTTCTGCCGCCACAAAACACCCAGAGCCACATCAGCATCGCCCACCCGCTTCTGGCCCAGGAAAGATACAGAAATATTAGAAATGAATGAATGCCCCAATTAAATCAATAGGTTCATCCAATTTGGAAGGCTTGGGATGTACTCCAAAGAAAACCCAACCAGGCGGTGTGATGGCTGTCCATTCTTCCAGGCTGTAGTGGAGGATGTCTGAGGGCCCTTCTGCAGAGACCTATATCCCAAAATATCAAGGCAGGAAATCCCACAATATCTGCTTTGAAGTGGGTTATCTGAGGGCCCTTCCACACTGCTCTATATCCCAGAATATCAAGGCAGGAAAACCCACTTTATCGGATAGCCCAGTTCAAAGCAGTTATTGTGGGATTTTTAGCCTTGATATTCTGGGCTTTAGGGCTGTGTGGAAGGGCCCCGAGTGAAAGGAGTGCTAGGGGGGAGACGGAGGGGAAGAAGCCAAGGGCTCGTCCCTCCACGCAAACCCCAGGCCTCTTCTTTCACGCACAAGGCTTTCTTTCCGGGCCAGGCCGGGATGGCTTCCTCCCACTCGGCTCTCAGTCCGGCTGCCCTTCCTGCGCTCTCCGCCTCGAGGGCCTTCTCCTCCCCTCCCCGCCTTAAGCCCCCGGCCCAAAGAAGTGCATCCCTTTGGCTTTAACTTTGTCCCCGTCCCCTCTACACTGACCATTGACTGCAGTTTCAAACCGGCGTGGAAGAACGTGGTTTCGGTGTGCGGAAATCCTGAACCAGTTTGAGACCCGGATGACGATGGCACCAACCACGGAGCACGGAGGCGTCCTTTGTGGGAGATTCCCGTCCCTCCCAGTTTGAAGCGCTGACTGGTCTTGTGTTCCTCCTCCTCCTCCCCTGCTTCTTCTGCGCGTCTCCCCTTTGGCTTTAACTTTCCCTCTCCTCCTCTTGCGGCTGCTTCCTTCTCCCCCCTCCCTCCCTCCCGGCCCCCCTTCCTTCCTTCCTTCCTTCCTTCCGTGAGGTTTCCTCCTCCTGGCTCCTCTCCCTCTCCCTCCGCCTCTTTTCCATCCTCCCTTCTTCCTCCCTCCGTCTCCCTGCGCCTTCTTCCTCCTCTGCCGGCCTCCCGCTCTACTCTGCGCCTCTGTCTGTCTCCCCAGGATGCTGATGGAGAGGCCCCCCAGTGACCCGCCGCGGGATGCAGCGCCCCACGGAGCCGGCGCTGGAGCCGAGGGCCTGGGCGAGCCGGACGTGGGCTTGGGCTCCGGCAGCAGCAGCAGCGGCGGCGGCGGCGGCGGCGGCGGGGGCGGCGTGGGGGGCGTCAAGGGCGGGGGCGGGGGGATGTCCTCCCTCCTCCTCCTCCTCCCCCCCTCGGGGGAGCCGGCGCCGCTGAATGGGGTTGCCAAGGAGACGGGCCGGCCGCCCCCCTCCCCCGCCGCCGGCCCCCCCGCCGCCCCGGTGCCCGTGATCGAGCTGGTGCGCGGAGGGCGAGCCATAAAAGCCGCCCGGGGCCCGGCCGGAGGCGCCATTCTCGCCCGGACCGCAGCAGACCCGGACCGCCCCCACACCGCGCCCGCCTTGGCCCTCGCCCTCGGCAACGGGAACGGGACGCCCCCCGACGCAGCAGCAGCAGCAGCAGCAGCAGCAGGAGGAGGAGGAGGAGGGAACCTCGGCAGCAGCAGCAGCAGCGACGCCCGCATGGTGCAGCTCAGCCCCGCGCCCGCCCTCCCGCTCCAGCCGCCCCCGCGGACCATGCTTTACGGGCTCGGAGCCCCCCTCGGCCCCGCCGCCCCCGCCGCCAACGCCGCCAACGACAACGCCAACGCCAGCAGGTCCGTCCCCAAAGCCCTCCCAGCCGGGCAGCCCGATCCCCCGGCGGGCCCTCTTTGGGGAGGGAGGAGGAGGAGGAGGAGGAGGGGGAGCGGCCCAGCCTTTGCCCCTGCGCTTGGCCGTATGCTCGCTCGCTCTCCGACTGAGCCGCTGGGCTTTCCTTATGAGACCAGGACACCTTTTCCGTCGAGTCCTACCCCTTTTCTTTTCTCCAGTTTCGTTTTGTCTCTCTCATGTCTTCTGCCCCCTTTTCTCTTTCCTTTCCTCCCTTCTTTTTCCCATTTCGCAGTAGGAAAGGCTTCTTCCTTTCCTTTATTTTTCTTTCCAGTTTTGCTTAGTTACCCTACCTTTTGTCTTCCTTTCCTTTTTTCCCTTTTCAATTTAGCGCAGTTGTCCCACCTGTATTCTTCCTTTCCTTTCCTTTCCCTTCCTTTCTTTTGTATCCTTCCCTTTCCAATTTCATAGTCGTCCCACTTTCTGTCTTTTTCCTTTTCTGTATTTTTCTTTTCAGTTTGGCTTAGTTTTCCTACCTTTTGTCTTCCTTTCCTTTCCCCCTCCTCAATTTAGCGCATTTCTACCTGTATTCTTCCTTTCCTTTTCCTTTTCCTTTTCCATTTCCATTTCCTTTCCTTTCCCTGCTCTCAATTTCTTTCCCATTTTTGTTTAGTGGTCCCGTCTTATGTCATATCCATTTCTTTCCTCTATTTTTCTTTCCAATTTTCTTTAGTTCTTCCACCTCCCATCTTCTTCATTTCTCTTCTTGTCTTTTCCTCTCTTTGCCTTTCCAGTTTGGCTTAGTTGTCTTGCCTTCTCTCTTACCCGTTTCTTCCTTCTTCTTGACCTTTCTTCCTCTTCCTTTCCTTTTATTTTCCTTTCCATTGCTCTCGTATTTTTCTTGACAATTTTGCTTAGTTGTCTCATCTTTTATCCCCATTCCTTTCCCTTCCCAGTTTGCTTAGCCGGCCTCTCCTGTCTTAGGCATTTCCTTTTCTCTCTTGTCTTTTCCTTCTCAATTTTGCATAGTTGTCTTGTCTTTTGTCCGAACGATTTCTTCCTCTCCTTGCCTTTTTTTCCAATTTTGTCCTCTACCTTTCCTTTCCTTTCCTTTCTGTTCCCCTCCCCCTCCCCTTCCCCTTTTCCTTCTTCTTTCCTTTCCTTTATGATCCCTTTCCCTTTCCCTTTCCCTTTCCCTTTCCCTTTCCCTTTCCCTTTCCCTTTCCCTTTCCCTTTCCCTTCCCTTCCCTTCCCTTCCCTTCCCTTTCCAATGTTGTTTAGTTCTTCCATCTTTAGTCCTTTCCCTTTCCTTTGTAGCTTAATTCTCCTGCTTCTGTTCTCTCTCTCTTTTCCATTCTGATTCCTTTGGCCCTTTCTTTTTGTATCCTTTTTTCAGTACTACAAGTCTAAACCCAGTGCCTTCTTGTCTTGTCATTGCATGGTCTCAGTTACAACTTTTATTGTTGTGGTTGTGGTTGTGGTTGTTCTCCTTATGATGGCTGATATACAAGCACCGTTGGAATGAGCCCCAGGAACACTGTTGCATGAAAGGAAGAGCAGGCCTTCCCAGAAAAAAAAAAAACCCTTCTCCTCTTGGTAGCGAACTGCCAAAAGGGAATAGTTTTTTTTTTTTTTTGCAGAAAATAGGGCAAAGCCAGGTGAAGTGACAAAAGCTAAAAGCAGGCAGCTATCTATGTTGTCATCCTTTATAGCATAAAAAGAAAGAAAAGAAACCAAGCCACCTTCCCAGGCAGATCTTTAAAAACATAATAATAATAATAATAATAATAATAATAATAACGATTACAATAACAATATATGCATTAATTTTAATTCAATTGATTTTAAATTTACTGTTTGTATATGTTAAGACATTGAATAATTGCCATATGTAAGCTGCCTTGAGTCCCCCTTGGGGTAGAGAAAGGCAGGGTATAAATAAGGCAAATAATAAATAAATAAATAAATAAATAAATAAATAAATAAATAGTAACTTTATTTATAGACCACCCTCTCTCCGCAAGGGGACTCCTTTGTTGCTCATTTTGGAAATGTGTATCTTAGAAAAATGGTAAAGCATTTTTGTACCTTCAGATAATATGAATGATTTGTCCTGGTGTAGTAATAACAAATTGCTTGTAGTAACACAGATATTGCTTGTTCTCTCCCTCCCTCCCTCCCTCCCTTCGCACACAGAGATACACACATACACATTTACATACATACATATATACATACATACATTACTGGTGGAGTAGATCAGAATTAGGGAGAAAATAAATATTTCCAGAAACTACAGTGAGTGTTCACTCTGTTTTTTATGTGGGGTTTATAAATCTGTTCATATTCCACAGATGTATAAACCCCATTTGCCTAGTTTCCAACAGACCACACAACCTCTGAGAATGCCTGCCATAGATGTGTGTGAAACATCAGGAGATAATGCTTCTGGAACATGAGCAAAGAGCCCGGAAAACTCACAGCAACCCAAAGTTGTCATCATTGGTTAAATTATTGTTTAGGGTCTTCTTTTTTTTTTAAAAAAGTTTTCATTTATTTTGGATGGTAGCAGAAATGCCATGCCATTTTTTGGTACCAACAGGAATGTCATGTAGTTTTTATGGCTATTAACATTGACGTTGTGCCTGAAAGCTTTGCAAAGCCACGGCCTTGCCAACTTTGGCACGATTAGCCAATGCTTTGACACCAATGTCTTGGAATAAATGCTTTTAGCCAGGTAAACAACCCTGTGGTATTTTTTAAATTAAAAATGCTGCAATTTATGCCTTCATTCTTCCTTTAGGAATTCCTTAACAGCACTAAAGATATCTAAATCATAAAATCTTTGGGTTACAAGATGAATGGATTTCAATGAAATTGCACCTTCACAATTTAGTTTAGAATTGCAGTTCGGGTTCTTTGTGCCTCTCTGTGTGAGCATTTACATTGTGCGTGCACATATTGCAAATGCCTGCCTCATGCAGTCCACTCAGGCATGCCTTTTCCATATATGCGTTGTTTCTTGGAGGGACTAAATGAAGAACATCCCATAGACTTTTGTGTTGGTCTGTTGAGTTAGATCACCTGGGTTTCCTCACTCATTTTGTTGTTTTTATGCTTTTTCTTTGACAGTGTTTTTTTTGGAGAGCCAGACAACTACCTAATGTACAACAATCGAGTGAAAAGAAGACCTTCTCCCTATGAAGTGGAGATCTCTGATGGTGAGAAATTCTCCCCCCCCCCCTCCTATTGGGTTAGGATGGTTTTTGGATCATAACTGTACCTGCCAGTTCATTGCCCATTATTGCTAAATTATTGAAATAATTTAGGCAGTAGCCTACAAGTGGGACCTGCAGAAATTGTTGTAGCATGGAGCTTCTTGTTGTAGTCAGCCAGAATGTCCGCTTTTACCCTTCCTCCAGTTCTAAGCCTCTCCTCAGGTGATTCAAACTACTTGCATTTTGAGAATTCTCATTAAAATATCCATTTATTATTTAAAAATATAACTGACCAATTTTTGGAGTTACTCCAAACCCTCCTTGTTGTGTGGATGACTGTTGCCATTTTTCTTCAATATGCGGAGAATGATTGGCCATTTGTATGTACTAATTAGCTATTAGTGTGTCTTAAGATGGAAAGCAGAAGTGGAGACAAGGACGATTATGTATCGTATATACTCAAGATAAGCCAACCCAAATATAAGCAGAGGCACCTAAATTTACCACAAAAAAGGGAAAATACATTGACTTGAGTATAAGCTGAGGGTGGGAAATGCTGGTAAATTTCAAAATAAAAATAGATACCAATAAAATTACATTAATTGAGGCATCAATAGGTTAATTTTTTTGAATATTTACATAAAACTGCAATTTAAGATAAGGCTGCCCAACTCTGATTAAACCATAATTCTAACCTTTTTCAATGTAAATGAGCTTGATAGAGTCATATAATAAATGCAATAACAACAACAATAATAGAGTAAAATAATGGAAATGTAATAATTATAGTAATAAATAGAGTAAAATAATAAATGTAACAAACTATATAAATAAAAATGTAATGTTCGTTTGTGGGATTAACATAACTCAAAAACCACTGGACGAATTGACATCAAATATGGACACAATACAGCTATCAGGCCAAGCAGTGACTATCACTCATAAAAACACTGAAAATCACAGTGGAAGAGACTTAAAAAGCCAAAAAAAATACATTACAATGCATGCGCAAAGCCACATATAAACACATATTTACACACACAGAACACATATTCACAGACTGGGCCACAGCAACGTGTGGCAGGGGATGCCTAGTAACAATAATAAATAGAGTAAAATAATAAATGTAATAGCAACAACAATAAATTAAAAGAATAAATGTAATAATGTGGTGTTGGAGGAAAGTTCTGAGAGTGCCTTGGACTGCGAGAAGACCCAACCAGTCCATCCTCCAGGAAATAAAGCCTGACTGCTCATTGGAGGGAAGGATACTAGAGACAAAGTTGAAGTACTTTGGCCACATCATGAGGAGACAGCAAAGCCTAGAGAAGACAATTATGCTGGGGAAAGTGGAAGGCAAAAGGAAGAGGGGCCGACCAAGGGCAAGATGGATGGATGGCATCCTTGAAGTGATTGGACTGACCTTGAAGGAGCTGGGGGTGGTGACGGCCAACAGGGAGCTCTGGCGTGGGCTGGTCCATGAGGTCACGAAGAGTCGGAGACGACTGAATGAATGAACAACAACAACAACAACAACAACAATAATAGAGTGAAATAATAAATAACCTTGAGTCGAGTATAAGCCGAGGGGGACTTTTTCAGACTAAAAAAGTGCTGAAATTCTAGGCTTATACTCAAGTATATACAGTTCATGCTCAGGATTAAGTATGAAGATTGTGAAAACAGAGAGAAGACAATAGTCATCTAGTGCTTTGTGACTTTTGTAATGTTAGTCATGAAATTTCCTTTAATGGAGCTTTAAGTGAAGCACATATTGTAAGCAGATCAGAACATAACTGCGTTGCCTGTGGGTTGTTGGGGGCAGGGTTGGAGGTGCAAGAGGGTTTGCCAGATTGTGATGTAAAGATTTCAACCTTGCCATACTATTTTGTGCCAAACTGGGAGGAGGTGGCTTTGGTTTCTCCTGTAATTCATCTCTTTCATTTCCTTGTTGCAATGGGAGATCTCTACACGCTACACAATTGTATTGTTGAGATTTCACTGTAATGATCCTGGCAACATCCCGTAAAATCCTGGGATTTATAGTTTAAGGAAAATATTTACTATTCTCAGCCAGAGAGCTCTAGTGACTCAACCAAATTATACAGATCCAGGATTCCATTGGATGGGGCCATGCCCGTTAAAAAGAAATCATGCCAATATAATCATCTAGTGTGAAAAGACTCACAAATGGAGTAGAGGGGTGATTGCAAGAAAGAACAGTGGATGCTATTAGTACATAATTTCTGCAACTGAGGAGCTGCCCAGCAGTATTAAACTCTAGATAAGAAAATGACTAATGAGTCGCAGAGGAGAGGAAAATAGGACAAAGAAGCTGTGTCCAGCTCATCCCTTAACGATCTAGCAGATTGAGGTGAGAGCAACTTCCAGGTTATAGCCATCCAAGTGAAACAGCGACTGATAAACAATCCTTCTTTGAGAAAGATCCTCATTATGACATTCATTGGATATATATATTCTTTTTATTGTTTTTATCATAGTATTATTCCAATGGTGTAAGTTGCCAGGAGGTGTCATAAGGAACCATACTTAATCAATGGCTTTTCCACAGAGATAGAAATAGAAATAGAAGTGACACAAGATCTTTCTATAGAGGTTGCTATTTATAGATTAGGGTTGAATTAGGCCAAATTGGTAGAGGTTCTAATTAAGTTTTGATTTCAAGACTTTCAGTTTTAGGATTCGTCTGCTTTTTCTGCCCTCACCCAACTCTCTAAATTATTAGGATGGAAAGGATGAAATAATTGAAAATGAGTCATTTTCAATTAAGTAAGGTGGTGGGGCAACTTATAGGAGGATTGTGCAGGAGACTAGGACGTGGAATAGTTGCTTCAAACTACAAGAAAGGAGAGTCCATGTGAACATTAGGAAGAACTTCCTGACTGTGAGAGCCATTCAGCAGTGTGGTGGAAGCTCCTTCTTTAGAAGCTTTTAAACAGAGGCTGGATGGTCATCTGTCAGGGGTACTTTGAATGCAATTTTCCTGGTTCTTGGCAGGGGGTTGGACTGGATGCCCATGAGGTCTCTTCCAATTCTATGATTCTATGATTCTAGGAATAATAGAGGGTGTATTTCTGTGGAAGTTTAGACATTTTCCAGTAGATTCTGGCCAATTTTGGCAGATATAGATGAGGGCACATTGGCTAGAGGCATGGGGATCTACCTTGAAGTTTAGGTTTCTTTGGACATCCGATGGTCTGTGTTCAGCTTGGTTTTCATCTAAATGGGGATGTTAACATCCACCTCAAAATAGCAGCTTTCTGGACTTTATATAATACACTCCCGTGCTCCATCAAACTGAACACAGACTTTTTACAGCCCTTTCTGTTGTAGTCTCAACTAGGTAGCAAAACTGGGCTTTATGGAGGACAACTGGAAAACATTTGGCAAGCCACATACTATTTAGATCTGGACTCAAGAAAGTATAAGTGAGGATGATGATAAGGTTTCACTGATGTAGAACAATAACTTGAAATGGGACCCTCAATTGAAAACTTTGGGGCCCAATAGATCAGTGGTACCAAACCTGTGGCCCTCCAGGTGTTTTGGACTTCAGCTTCCAGAATTCTTGGCCATTGGACAAGCTGGTTAGGGCTTCTGGGAGTTGGGGGCCCAAACATCTGGAGGGCCACAAGTTTGACACCTCTGCAATAGATGACAGTGACACATATAACTACTTACACTTTATTTAAGACTTGATTGAAAATTGTTGTAGAAAAACTGTATTGTGATCATGATAACTTAATTATATTAGGATAATTAACTTGCTAAATGCCTTATAAAGATCCAGACCAATTCTCAGCGTGAGAACCTCAATTTAAGGAGATGGTTAGTATTTTTCAATAGCATGTTTTAAAGCTATAGATATTTGCTCATGCTTTTCCTTCTTTTTTTTGCATGTACTCATTTCTTTCTTTTTTTTTTGTTTTCCAACATCATTAAACTGAAAATCAAAGCCATCTCTGCTAGTCAAAAGTCCAAAATATCTGGCTTTTTCATGTTTTGAATTTTTAAAAGGAGGTTTTACATGTTCTGTCATCTTGTTCACATGTTTTGGCAAGGTTCTCTATCCCTAACCCCTATTTCTCTGTTGTTATTATGCTTTATATTATTTTGTTTACAAATGATATATGTGTTGACTATGTTGTTACACCATAGGCTGTATTAAAATGAATATTTTATCAAGTATGGCTTTTGGGAGAAACTGCTTTATTCAAAAATTGAAATCTCTGCAGTTTATATACAAATTAAATATCATTTGGGCTGTTTATTTAAAAAGCAAAGGCTCATAGCTAATCTGTATGATAAGACAAAGCAGCAGGACTGGATGTCAATGGAGGATATCTTCAATTGAAGATGACACTTGTATCTACATCTGTAATAGTTTACCTCTGAGCCTATGACTGTTCAATTGGTGTTACATCTTTGGTGGTGGGAGACATACTACATGGAAGGCAAATTCAAAGATTTCACAGTATTGCAGTAATTTGCTGAGTTTAACAAGCCATGTAGCTTAGAGAGACATACCTCTGCAAGCTCCTGGGGCTGTGGCCAAATTTATCTTTGCTTTCCCTCCTCATATGCTGCATGTTACAGCAGTAAAAACAAATAAGTGTGAGATTATCTATGGGATTGAGTCATGCTGTGAAATGGATTTAAAGAGCCAAATTAAGATCATGTTCATAAAGGCATTGCCTTCCAAATCAAAACCCCATGCAGTCTCTAGCAAGTGTACCTTCCTGTGGAAGTGGGTTTTTCCATTTATTTTAGTGATGAAGGAAACCTATATATCAATCCTTTTGCATTCTCCATCATTAAATTTAATAAGGAACAGTTACCCTAGAAGATGGACAAGACAGAATTTTTTTCCATTCCATAGGAGCTTTATTTTCCTCAGAATCTCAGTTTGCCTGAGGTACCTTTTCAACTCTGTAGAATGCTAGCTAGGGCTAGTAGACAGCAAAATTGAACAAAATGCAGTGGTTCCCAACCTGTGGTCTGTGGACCACCAGTGGTTCCCAAGAACTAAAATATGGTCCATGGCCAGACCGTAACTACTACGGATAATCACATAGTCAAACCCCAATTTTTAATTGATGCTTCATTTTTAGGCCTGTTCCTGGGGTTATTTGATGGTGCTGATTCAAAAAATTGCATTGGATAAACCATATCAGCTCTAGATTATTAAATATGGTTTTCTGTGGGTGAGCAGATGGCGACTACTGGATGGCATATGTTTTCTACTAGAGCTGATGTGGTCTATCCAATGCAGGTTTCTGAATCAGCACCTCAAATAACCAAACTGAATCTAAAGTTGACAAAAAACTGATTTGTAACCCTTTTGGTTAGTGGTCCCTGGTCAAAGTGGTCCCTGGTCAAGTGGTGCCTGGTCAGAGTGGTCCCTGGTCAAAAAAGATTGGGAACTACTGGATTAGAGCAAGAATATGAAAATAGCAGGAAGGGCCATTCACTTGCAAATCATAGAGGTTAGAGTGGCTAACTGGCTATTGTGAATGCTGGCTGGGGGATTCTGGGAGTTTCCAAGTTCTTATTCAGAGTGATATATAGTTGCATATATATTCATACTTGCTGTGTTTTTTATTTGGAGCGGAAGTGATGAATAGTTTTCACAGTCCTCCCAAACAAAAGTGTACTCCTAATTTCTCCCTTTCCCCTTGATTCTGTAACATAATGTTGCAGCTCTGTTGGAAGTACTTAAGAAAATGGCCAATTAAGTGTCTTAAGTGCCATCTGACAGCCTGGCTGAGCATTGCCAGGGCAGATAGTGACATTGAAGTATTGGGACTCCCACAAAACCTTTCTTGGTGAACATTGTTTTAGGCATTGCTTGAACTTAAATTTTTACTATGGCTTCAATTAAGCTCTGTGGCCTTGAGACAGTACAGAACGAGATAGTACAATTCTAAATATCAGAGCTACCTTGCCAAAATGACAGGCAGGTGCAGTTTCTACTTACATAACGGACAAAGATGAGATTCTGGGATTTATCTGTTGATATAAGGAGCCCCTGGTGGTGCAGTGGGTTAAATCACTCAGCTGCTGTACTTGCTGACTGAAAGGTTGGTGGTTCAAATCCAGAGAGCAGGGTGAGCTCCAGCTGTTAGCCCCAGCTTCTGCCAACCTAGCAGTTTGTAAACATGCAAATGTAAGTAGATCAGTAGGTACCACTTCAGTGAAAAGGTAACTGCTCCATGCAGTCATGCTGGCCACATGACCTTGGAGGTGTCTATGGACAACGCTGGCTCTTTGGCTTAAAAATTGAGATGAGCACAATTTTTAAGAACAATTATTTTTCAATTAAAACTTTATTTTCAGTTATTTTATTGCTAATGTAGAATTATATTGCTTGAGAAGCAAAACACTCCATTCACAATGCAGTCACATTCACATATCTCTCTCTTCTCCCAGTTCCCAATTCAGTCTCTGTTTAAGATTACAAATCAGTAAAATAATCTACTAACTTTATGATAGATTTTTTTGGGGCAAATGTTTTGCATAAGCAGGATGATTTTTATTTTGAATCACCTCTGTTTGAGATTTCTGTGCTTAGGGTATTTCAGTATCAAGCAAGTGAAGTAACTAGAACAACTAAAAGTGTGAAAAATAAAGAACAATTCAGTCGCTCAATCTAAACCCAAAACAATTCTAGCTTTGTGTGCTTTAATCTGTTCTGCCAAAGTTTTCCTTCATAGCTTCAAGGGCAAGGCATGGGAAATGTTACTTAAAGAAGCTACTAACTAACAACTGAAAGATGTTAGGTTAGCAAAGCATTCCTGTCACCCAACCTGCCCCCCTCCAGATGCCCTAACACCATGTTGGTAGAGAAAGAGGGGAGTTGAAGCTGAATGCATCTAACTGTATAGCCACCCACATTTTGTGGTCTTTGTCATGCAGTACTGATGATAATAATAAGGGTTCTTAACCAGAAGTCCAAAGAAAGGTTTGAAGGGGTTCTATGAGTTCAAACTTAAAAAAAAATCTTTATTTTCTCTGATGTCTAACTGAAATCTAGCATTTCCTTCACTTGTTGTATATCTTGAATAATTGCTTTCACTCATCCATACATTAAAGTCATATGTGATGCTAGATCACACATGATTACATTCCTGCTGTGTACAAACTATTATGTGACATGCTGATGTTGAGTGTCATAAAACTATCTGTCGCTACATTTTGAGAAGGGGTCCATGCTTTTTCACCTGGTTGTAAAAGGGGTTTGTGGAACAAAAAAGGTTAAGAATGCCTGATCTAGTACAACACATATGTTTGTGAAGCTGATTCAGAGGGTCTTTTGAACTCCACAACTGTAGCATTGTTTCAGGTTGTCTGTCAAGATATATTCTATGGAATCCTATTATCCACATTTTAGGGAGAAGACTTTACATCTTAGCCTGAGAGTTTTAGGGTCTTACCAAACTGCAAACTGTTAGTTTATAGAATGCAAACATGGCAGTGAAAATGGAATATAATTATGTATAGTCAATTTTCCCACCTCTATGGGTTGTGAATTTGATTATTCCTGAATTTGATTAATGTGATCTCTTCTGCCAGAGCTTAATCATAGAGTTGTGCTTGAGGATTTATAGAATCCTAGAGATAATACCTTTCTTAAAATCTCTAGGTTTTCCAGCATAGCTCTATGGTCAACATCTGTTAGAAATTGACCATAGTAAGATTCTTAAAGTGATATTTTCTCAAAAATTTTAAGTTTATAATTTTTCCATTTTCATGATAGTCCTATGAAAACCTAGCAACCAACCCCAGCAAATGTGGAGGGCTGTCACTACTGTGAAAAGGCTCTTGAATTTCAGTGAAATATTCCTCCAGCATTGGCAGTGGAACAGAAGCTTCAAGGATGAAGGTCAGGCTACGTGGACCACAAAGCTTTGCCATCAAAAACCTTGCAACTTTGCCTTGCATCTCCTTTCCCATACTTACAGGCACAGGCAGCCTTGGGAATAAATGGTCTTGCCATTTTACTAGGTTGAACAAAATCCTGTTTTGAAACTACTAACCCCATCACTTGCTTCTGTCTATGACCTCTTGAGACATACACACACACACACACACACACACATACATACATACACACCCACACACCCATATATGCACACACAGTTAAAGGGCTTTATAGTTTTAGGGTAAGATTAAGTATCAGATGTCATAGTAAGAGATGTAAATTGATGAATCAGTTTGGATTTGATTTTCTTTTTGTAGATGATTTGCTCTTATATTAATAATGTGCCTTCAAGGGTAATTTGTACGGTTAGATGATTTCAGTTTAATTTCCATATGTATGGGGAGTGAGACTATCCTTACAACTCTAGCATTTGAACAGAGAGAGGGAGAGAGATGTAATATAAATTTTCTTAGCTGTGCAGAAGATAAATCTTAATTTTCTGAGTTGCACACAAATGGCTCCAGAAGAAAGATACTAGCTTCAAGTGTTAATGCCTTTGTCATCAGCAGGCATTAAAAGGGCCAGACAGACAGAACTACTTGTGTTGGATATCCAGCAGTAAGGCACCTCTAATTCCTATGTACACAATTTCATAGAAATATCTGAAATTTCTTGTCCTAACCAATGTTGTAGTGGAGTCAAGGATCATATGGTCTAAGCATCAGGGCTATTAGTTTAGCAGGGATGAAAACATAAAAAACATCTCACTCAGGCTTCCCTGTTCTCTTTGAGATTTGTTGTACTGCTCACAATAGCTGGAAGATTATAATGTGGGAAGAAGGTTAAGAAAGGTGAGAAAAGAAGTATCCAGGTAGAGAAGAAGGATGGATTTTCTCAGTAGTAATATTTTGTGGTCAGTTAGCCCTGCTATAATGCAAAATTATCTGATGGTTTCATTTTGAACAGACGTTTAAATTCATTTGTTTTATGTAAGATGTATATCTAGCTGAGTTGTAAGGAAAATGTGTATGCTTCATGCCATAATCGATGCATGCACTCAGTGGGGGTTGATGGCTTCCATGTAGCAAATCAGTGAAAGTGAAGGAAACCTTAAGTCAGTGTTTCTCAACCTTGGAGCCAGGACCCCGGGGGGGGGGGGGAGTCACAAGGTGGTGTCAGAGGGGTTGCCAAAGACCATCTGAAAACACAGTATTTTCTGTTGGTCATGGGGGTTCTGTGTGGGAAGTTTGCCCCAATTCTATTGGTGGGGTTCAAAATGCTCTTTGATTGTAAGTGAACTATAAATTCTAGCAACTACAACTCCCAAAAGTCAAGGTCTATTTCCCCCAAACTCCACCAGTGTGCACATTTGGGCATATTGAGTGTTTATGCCAAGTTGGGTCCAGATCTATCATTTTTTTCAGTCCACAGTACTCTCTGGATGTAGGTGAACTACAACTCCAAAAAAACAAAGCCAATGCCCACCAAACCCTTCCAATATATTCTGTTTGTCATGGGAATTCTGTGTGCCAAGTTTAGTTCAGTTCCATCGTTGGTGGAGTTCAGAATGCTCTTTGATTGTAGTTTAAGTATAATTCCCACTAACTACAACTCCCAAATGACAAAATCAATCCCTTCACAACGCCAACAGTATTCAAATTTGGACCTATTGGGTATTTGTGCCAAATGTGGTCCAGTGAATGAAAATACATCCTACATATCAGATATTTACATGAAGATTCATAACAGTAGCAAAATTACAGTTATGAAGTAACAACATGTTATGGTTGGGGGTCATCACAACATGACAACTGTATTAAGGGGTCGTGGCGTCAGGAAAGTTGAGAAGCACTGCCTTAAGTGAAATTAAGTGATTGTGGTCTGACCTTCAAGAAACTATCCAAAGTGCTAGAACCATTTTGGTGAGAGGGTCCAGGATTTTGGATAGTTCTTTCAACATTTCAACTAAAATCCAGAGGGCATTTACCACTCCACATGGTGCATCACCTGCCACAGCTTGCAGTACAAAATGTATGCTATACCACAGTCCTCCAAAAAAAAAAAATATCATAAGATTTTCTAATGTGGGGTTTTGGGGGTATTTTTATTATGCTACTATTTTGTTTTAGTTTATTCTATTTTAAAGAAAAAATGAAATAAATAAATACATGCCTCACATTGTTTTAAAAATATATATAAAAAAGGAATTTCTATGTGCTCCAAAATTAAGGTTTCCTACACTTACCAATCAAAAAGTCTTCTGCATTATTACCATTGTTTCTTTTTAGGGCAGTGGTTCTCAACCTGTGAGTCCCCAGGTGTTTTGACCCACAACTCCCAGAAATCCCAGTCAGTTTACCAGCTGTTAGGATTTCTGGGAGTTGAAGGACAAAACATCTGGGGACCCACAGGCTGAGAACCTCTATTCTAGGGCAACAAAAAGGTAGGGAACAGGTTGGAAAAGAGAAGCTTTCAAGTGGTAAAAGACCAGCTTGATGGAAAGAGATTTAAGGATAAAAGCCATATCTGAAGAATGTGACAGTTCTTCAGATGCACACTCCCGTAAGCCAGTCTTGGCATAAGCTTCCTAGCATATGGTGATTTTATTAATTTTCTTATTAATGTTAATAGGTGCAGAAGTTAAGAAAGTCATTTCTTTGGAAGACATAACTCAGAATCCTCCAGATAGTCTGGAGAATTTAGGGAATTGCTGTTCAAAACTGAACTTCTACAGATGCATAAGAGGATCTGTTCTCTAACTGGAGAACAAAGGGTTCATGGGCACATTGGGAAGCTCAACATCAGCACCCAAAGCTTTTAGGCGGCTGGTCCAAAGAATTCCTCAAAGCATGCTCCATCCACTCATCTTAGTATGTCTTCACTATTGATGCAGATAAAGCATGCTGGTTTCATGCCCAGACAAATGATGGCAGTTAAGCTTCTCAATTTGCATAAAACATCATCCACACTGAATAGTGGTAAATGTTGTTTGCATAAAAGAAAGGGGGATGACATTTGCTGCTGCCTTTAACATATAGTGATTCTTGCTCTTATGCACAGGATTGAACTGGTCACCTGGGTTGGCATCGGGATGGAAATTTCCCTCACAGCACATTGGCAGACACCTTCCTCTGGAGCATTGGGCAGGATCATCTGTTAGGATCAGGTGGGCGTATCCCACACAATCAACATCCTGCTTTGATTTTAGGGGGGTCGAGAAGGTGGAACAGAGCAGAGCATCCTGGGTCTTAGTTCCCAAGTTTCATTAGCCTCATCTACCTGGTGACAGAACAGAATATAATGTAGAAGTATGTGATGTGTGTGCGAGAAGGGGAACTGGCAAAAATCAGATGCCCCACATTATGTGTGAAAGCATTTTCTAGTCGTATAGAAGCATCCATTGGATCCATTCCACAGGTTATGAATTTTCCAGCCCTGGGCCACATGTTCATTGATTATGTACATAATCAATGAACATGTACATATATTGCATCATAGTTCTTTTAAGGTTTCATTTCATATTGAGTAACACTAACTTAAACAAATAACCAATGAAATAATAGGTTTCAGGATACAGGATACTGTAAACATATTTATAACTTTTCTTCTATGACAACTAATTAACTGATTAAATTTAACTTTGAGAGAAGGGGATCTGTCTAGCTGGAATAGAATCTAATGTTTTAGATTGAGGGTGCGGATTGTGAAGTCATTTCAGATGTTCTTGGACTAAATCTCACATCAGCCCCACCTTTGCAAAACCGATGATGATGGATATTGTGGGCTGCGGTTTGCAATATGTTGAAGATTTCTCCCATAGTTTGAGCCCAGAAGACATAGAAGAAACAATTGTACAGTTGTTTCAATCTGGAGATGCATGAGCAGAAACTATTTCACATAGTAGAGGGTTGTTTTGGTACCTTCTCTCCACAGTCATCTTCTGTATCTTCTGTACAACTTGTACTTGGGGTTTAGGCCTAGAATGGCATAGAACAGGGTGCACTTAGAGGAGATTTGAGAGAAGCCATTTTGCATGAGTGAAAGTGCCTTTTTGACTGAAAGAAGCAATTATTCTGTGCAGAAAAGTTATCTTCTGCTCAGAAAACAAGTCTCCTTGCTTATTTTCTATGCTGAAAAAAACATTCCTGCACAATCTATGTAATTTGCCACATTAAGAAAAGCACGCACACACATAGATTTTTCACAGGGCCCTTCCACACAGCCCTATATTCCAGAATATCAAGGCAGAAAATCACACAATAACTGCTTTGAACTGGGTTATCTGAGTCCACACTCAGATAATGTGGGATTTTATGCCTTGATATTCTGGAATATAGGGCTGTGTGGAAGGGCCCTGTGAAAAATCTATGTGTGTGCGTGCTTTTCTTAATGTGGCAAATTACATAGATTGTGCAGGAATGTTTTTTTTCAGCATAGAAAATAAGCAAGGAGACTTGTTTTCTGAGCAGAAGATAACTTTTCTGCACAGAATAATTGCATCTTTCATAAAGAATGAATTCCGAACTACAAATTCTTATCCATCCAAGATTTTTTGGTAGAGTAGCCCCCATTTAATCTGGGGTTGAAATATTCATGACTCCTTATTCATAGTTTAAAATCGTGTGTAGATAAAGCTTTTTTTAAAAAAGGTATTTCCTTTTGTAATCTGATTAGAAATGAATCTGTATGTTTTAGCTAGGGTCAATAATCATATAAAATAAAGTAGACATTTATTTTCTTGCAGATGCTTTGATTATGGGCCATCCAAATATATTGTAGAAAGTTCTGATGTTTCATCATAAGTGATGCAATAGGATATAACAAGTCCTTAAGGCAGTACTTGGAAAAGTCACAATTTGGACTAAATTATGCAGAAAACTACTAACAGCTCTCAAATTCTTGGAGCAGCATTAAAAAAAAAACACTTCCCAATTTCTGCCCATAAAGCAGATTGTAGTTTGATCTGTGTTTTATGGGAGGAATGAAATGGACATATAATGTTTATCTTCTATTTCAATGGTGGAATAGCAATATCATCTTTGAATGCCACATCTTCTAGATCTTCTGAATCTTTATTTATTACTTATGGAAGACACAATTTTTTCACATGGAGCACTTAATACAATGTTTTTTATAGATTCAAGTGCTAACTTTATATTCCTTGTCATTTTAGGTCCTCATACGAAGGTGGTCCGTCGAATATTTACAAATAGCCGTGAGAGGTGGAGGCAGCAGAATGTCAATGGGGCTTTTGCTGAGCTCCGCAAGCTGATTCCGACTCATCCACCTGACAAAAAGCTCAGCAAAAATGAAATATTACGTCTGGCTATGAAGTACATTAATTTCTTAGCCAAGCTGCTGAATGACCAGGAGGAAGAAGGGAACCAAAGAGGCAAAATGAACAAAGACACTGGCATAGTGCAAGAGGATCTCCTTCAGGACATGTTGTCCCCAAACTCAAGCTGTGGAAGTTCATTAGATGGAGGTGGAAGCCCAGATAGTTTCACTGAAGAGCATGAGACAATAGAGCCTAAGCACACAAGAGCTCTTCACCATTCCCTTCTTCCCATTGAAAGCAACACACAGCGATGATGAACCTACAAAGAGGCACAGGCAAGCCCCTGAATACCCGATATTTGGAATTTATGCATGCCCTTTCCCCTTCCTCCTCCTCCTCCTCATCTAAAGATTGAAATGGGTACTTCTCAAGATTTCCATTCAGCCTCAACAATCCGAGAAAGGAAAGAGCAACATGATGAGAGAGTAACTTGTTAAATCCAGTCCCTTCTTTTTTGCTTCATATCCAGATGCAGCTTCAACCTTCAAAAGTTGTTTTCATACTGGCGTGCTTTTTGAAAGATTTAACATTGTGGGGGTTGAAACAGGCAGGTGGCTCGTCGTGTTTTTGTGCCAGGTTTACAACAGATTTGACTGCTGTTTGGTCCTTGTTCATATTACCTCTGCTTCTGCATTGCGTTGCCCCACCTGTCTTTCAGCTGGCCAGACCATGCATCTTCCTTCCTGTGAATACATCCTTGGACATGGAAACCTTCAAAAATAATTCACTGTGTGTGGTGGTATTTTTCCCCAGCTCACTTGGTGGAAATTTATGCAATCTGTCTTTGTCCTTCAGACAAGAGCTTTGCCTTTTCAAAGGAAGAAAGGAAATACTCGCTGTGAAGGAACAGTTGACTTTGTATTGTGGCTTTGCTTTTTGTTGGTTTTGTTTTCATTTTGTTTAATACAGCCCAGGTTTGGATTGTTTGAGGTCTTGTATTTATCATGTGAAAGTCTTTTGTTTAATGCCAACATGCAGTATCTGCTGAAGGTTTTTGTTTTTTTAAAAAATGAAGGTACACCAGTGTGGGATCTTGTTTTCCAGCTTCTAACAATTCATCACAGTGCATTCTTCTGACATGGATGAGGAATAGTATCTCTTTAAACATGTTGTTTTGAGGGTCCCCTTGTTTTTTTTTTTCCTGTAGCAAGAGTGATGAGAAATGTATGTGTGTGTGAATGTGTGCATATACATATATATCGAGAGAGAGAGAGAGAGAGAGAGAAACCAAGATTTCAGAAATGCATTTTTGACTTGTTTGGGTTTACTTAGATCACAATCATCAAGCACAATCCGCCAGAAAAGAACGGGAGGTGCAAAATGAGAGATCCATATTGCTGATGCAATCATTGGTTAGCAAAGTTGAGCAGATGTCCAACTGTGTTGTACCATGGACTCACTAGGAAATCTGCAAGAGAAGCCTTGAACTACTTCTCATTAGAAACTCTTTTCTAATGTGGACTGAGAGCTCCTTTACATTCTATTGTGCAATTTAGATTTGGGGTTGTATGTTTTCTACATACAGTAGAGTCTCTCTTATCCAACCTTTGCTCATCCAACATTCTGTATTATCCAATGCAGTCTGCCTCCTGCATGGATCCACAGCTGTCTTAATACATTGCAATATTTTGGTGCTAAATTCGGAAATACTGTAATTAATACAGAACATCATCGTGTATTGAACAGCATTTCTGTCGATTTGTTGTAAAATAGGATGTTTTGGTGCTTAATTTGTAAAATCATAAAGTAATTTGATGTTTAATTGGCTTTCCTTAATCCTTCCTTATTCTCCAACATTTTTGCTTATCTAATGTTATCGGCCCGTTTATGTTGGATAAGCAAGACTCTACTGTATTTTACAAATGCCAGTATGGCTGTTTCAGCTCAATCACTTGACCCAACTGATTGACCATTTTTTGTTTACTGTTGATTAGTCATTTTATTTTAAGAAAGAATAATTACTAGGACATCTGAACAACTCCGTAGAAGAATGATTTACAATATGCTGAATGATTTCTGGCTTTGAGGAAAAGTTGGATTTTGTAAAATAGTTTCACTTTGGGCAAAAAAAATCGGGGGGGGGGGGAGAGAAAGAACTGTGTTTATTTGTGAGGAGAAAAAGCAATGTAGAGAAAGAAAATGGAAGAAAAAAAAAGGGAGAGATTGTTTATCCTATTGGACCATAGACCCATAAATACCTAATAATAATAGAAGAGTTTGCTGTGGAATAATAGCATTATTGCTGCCATTTTAAAATGTCTCCTTCAAATACATTTTATTAACTGGAAGTAACCAGAAAACAGAATCTATAGACTGGAAGAGAAATGTGGAAGTCAGATTAAATGACTTGTAAAGCACTAAATTCTAATTCTTAGGCTGCAGGTATAAAGATAAAATACCAATTAGGGAATAGGCTTTACAGAACAGAAAAGTTCACATTTGAGTAAATGTCCGAGGAGTGTGCTGTCTGTGTGTTTCACTCAATCCTTGACTTGTACGTCCATCGTCATTAGGCCATGTTTGGGGTATTTTTCTTCCAGACTTAGTTGTTCTTTTTCACTGTTTACAAAGACGCTTTTCCTAGATAAGTATCTAAATGGGAAATTGGATACAGCTTCATCTGGCTATTTAGCCAAAGAAAGCTCTGGCAGAAAGGCTTCCCATCCCATCGTAAAAAGAGATTTGGAATTTATCAAACTGCTAGGCTAACACTATGTAAGGTAGCAGGAGAAATACATTATGGTACTTTAAAAGGTCTACTGTGGCTTGAGAATGACAGTATTTATGTGTATGTCTTCCTCACGCCATGGGAATACAATGACAAATGCAGACCTCTCAGCCTGTAGAGGAATGCTCTTCTCCATAGTTTAACTTAAGCAGCCCTACTGATAATAATACTTATGAATTGGTCTAGCAGGATTTTCTGTTTCCCAATGATTTCACAGCACCTGTCACAAAATGCCATCTTCCCTAAGTCAAGCTGCTAAGATTCCAGTTTATACTCAATGTAAATCTGTGTTTTTATGACAGGGAAGAAAATATGCGCCCCCCCTCCCCAAATGTTGTTAGACTAATTCCATCGGGCCTTCAAACTTGGCTATGCTTACCAGGGATGACAAATATTGAATCCAAAAGTATACAGAGAACTACTTGGTCTCAATCTTGAATGTTTATGCGGACCATCTGACTTTATAGTTCATGGACATCATAATAGGCTACTGGTACTCCACGAGGTACCATTTCTACCCAACTGCGGTTGATAAACTTATGGGGAAAAACAAACTAGCTCCCATAAGTTTGAAGCTTGCTTAAGATATTATCATTTTTTTTTTGCTTTTTAATGGTATGTTCCCGATTTTTTTTCTAACTCTTCCACAAGAAAGCCATAAAAACTATCTTCTTCACTGATATGGTAATTAATGCAATAGTTTCTGGCAATGTCTCTGTCTCTCTTGAAAATGTTCTACTTTTGTAAAAACCATTTTATCTGCACAAATGTAGAAACTTGAATTCTCTCATCTGATTTGGCAGTTTCACACTTCTTACACAGCCCAACCAATCAATCTATCTATCTATCTATCTATCTATCTATCTATCCATCCATCCATCTATCTATTTGGTACTGTGGTTTTTAAGACTGATCCTGGGGTTATTTGGGGTGCTGATTCAGAAAATTGCATTGGACGGACTGCAATCGGACACACTGGAGCCCCCCGTGGCGCAATGGGTTAAACCCGTGTGCCGGTAGGACTGAAGACCGATAGGTTGGAGGTTCAAATCAAGGGAAAGCGTGGATGAGCTCCCTCTGTCAGCTCCAGCTCCCCATGCTGGGACATGAGAGAAGCCTCCCACAAGGATGGTAAAACATCTGAACATCCAGGTGTCCCCTGGGCAACGTCCTTGCACATGGCCAATTCTCTCACACCAGAAGCAACTTGCAGTTTCTCAAGTCGCTCCTGACACAGAAAAAAAAATTGAACAGACTGCATCAGCTCTACTTTCTTATATATGGTTATCATGATTTTCTATGGGTGAGCAGATGAAAACTGGTATATGGCACATGTCCTATATCTCAAAAACTAGAGGGAAAACTGGTGCAATTTTTGGAATCAGCAGGTCAAATGTACCTAGAAACAGAGCTAACATTTGAGGCATCAAAATGTATGTTCACCAGTGTTATCAATTTAGTTGTACAACAAAGTGTGGATATCTTATTTATAGTTTTACTTTATATCCCAGCTGAACTTTAACTTGGTACCCTTCAGAAATGTTGAAATACACACTCCATCACTCACAGGCAGCATGGGCAATAGGGAGATGGGAGTTACATTCTAAAATATGACAGGAACTAAATTAGAGAACATGCACATTAACCATGTTAGTTAACATAATCACTCTATAATTTTTTTCTTAAAAGTAAAAGAGCCACAATATAGGACAAGATGGAATGTGCCCAGAGAAGGATGACTAAAAAAATCAAAGATCTGGAAACCATGACCTGTGAGGAGTGGCTAAAAGAGCTGGGTATGTTTAGCCTGCAGAAGAGAAGGTTGAGAGGAAACATGATAGTCATGTTTAAATATTTGAAAGGATGTCACAAGGAAGAGGGAGCAGGCTTGGTTTTTTTTTTTTTTTTTTGCTGCTCTAGAGACTAGGACTTTGAGTGATGGGTTCGAGGAATGTAAATTCCACTTGAATATTAGGAAGAACTTCCTACCAATAAGAGCTGTTCAACAGTGGAACTCACTGCCTTGGAGTGGGATGAAGGCTTTTAAACAGAGTTTGGATGGTATCTGTTGGGGTGCTTTGGTTGCGCTTTTCCTGCATGACAGGGAGTTGGACTGGATTGTCCATGTGATCTCTTCCAACTCGATGGTACTCTGATTCTATTTTTAAAACATAAAGGGAAAATGTATAGGTCAAATGGCTGCCCTAATTGAAAAAACTTTACTAAGTTTTCTGAAAAATGCCATTTTACAGCACAGCCCAAGCCACATTGACTCACAAGGAAGTTCCAGTGTGTTTCAAAATAAGCATGTTTACAATAACAACTATAGAAACAATCCTATACTTGTTTATTTAGAAGCAAGTCAATTGAATTTCATGGGGTTCACTTCACTTCTGGGAAAATATGTACAGGATTGCTGCCATATTTAATTAACATCTCAAAATATCAGCAGTATTATAGTGAGGAAGGAAGACATTTTGTCACCAATATCTTTAGAGTGGTAAAACAAAAGAAACAACCAAAAGGTAATGGTAAGGACTGATGTGTTAACCAGTGTTTTCCTTGGTCCACATTCCACTGCATCAAGCTAGGTAACAACCTCCTCCAAAGTAAAAACCCAAAGTACAACACAGAGTTTTCCATGTGTGTGTGTGTTTTTGGTACTTGTTCAAGGTAGTTTTTCTGGAAAAATGTGAAACTATTCTGCAAATCTGTGCAAGGAGTTTGTATTAAAGCGTTTCAGCTGTGCAAATAGGTAATTTTTAGGTTTTAAACTTAATCATCTTATGATAGTAGTGATGGGTGACTTTTCCTTCTGGTCATAAGTGTTATTTAACTTAAATCAGAGGTTGGAACACTCTCTCTATCTCTCACTCACACTCACTCACACTCTCACACTCTTAATCCATGTGAGAGAATGGTACAACCCATGTTGTTTTTTCAGAAATGCAGTCTCTTTGTAGTCTCCCAGCATCCGTGTGCCTGGGATCTGTTGATGTGTACTTTAAATTGTGGTTTGGATGGTACACCTCTGCTTTCCCCCACCTCCTTTCTTGCCTGCTCTGTGTCTTGTTGTATATAACACCTTCCAACTGTTCAGTTCTGAGGAAGCAGCACTTTTGGTCAGTGTTGTCCTGTGGGATGGATTTCTTTCTTTGCCTCTGTTTTTCTGCCCTTTATAGCAGAAGTTAAGTAACCAGAACTGGTACCTTTTTATTCTTATTAACTTTGTAAAGCCCGCAAGGTGATGTGCTATTTAGAAAACACATTTGTTGTAATGTGTATGTATATATAAATAAATAAATATATAATGACTATATTGAGGATATTTCTAAATAAAGGTTTACAAATCAACTCAGTCTCTATTACGTATTCTTTTGCCAATGAAGAGTTGAGATAATACATCTGCCTAGGAGGGATTAGACCTTGCCACCCATCTCCCATTCATTAAACCTCTTTTTCATGCATTTTTCATTCATTAGCTGGCCAGTAGAGATGGCACAGGAACATAAGCTATGTCCTTATAACTGGAAGATCCAAATCATTCCCCAGGACATCTGGGGCATCCCTGGGAGATCCTCGAAAATGGCCTCATCATTGTGCGACTAGCTGTAGCAGGAGGGGCCGCTCTGGGGACACATTTATCATTCTGGGCTCTCAAAATACTGCATGGATAATTGAACACAACTATTTATTTATTTATTTATTATATTTCTATACTGCGTTTCTCAGCCCGAAGGTGACTCAAGGCGGCTTACAAATTGGCAGCGATTCAATGCCATAGCAGTAATAAAATACAATTAAAAATATTTAGAACAATATTATAAAAATTCATTTAAAACCATTTAAAACATATAATCACCAATGTCTTCCTGTTACTCTCATTTTCCAGCAGCAACAACAACAAAAACCAAAGAGTCCAGAAGGTCACTTTTGGTTTTTAAAAACTGTTTTTTTAAAATGTCACAGGGAGCCCTTGAAAACTATTTTAAACATAGAAAGTTCCAGGATCATTTATTTACCTTTTGTGGATTGTGGAGATGTTGAGGACCACAAAAATATCCCAGGGAGCTACATAAACATTGGGGATATTTTTTTCTCCACAGCCTGGTGGTGCAGCAGGTTAAACTGCTAAGCTGCTGAACTTGCTGACCGAAAGGTCGGCAGTTTGAATCCGGGGAGCAGGGTGAGCTCCTCTTATTAGCCCCAGCTTCTGCCAACCTAGCAGTTCAAAAACATGCAAATGTGAGTAGATCAATAGGTACCGCTCCAGCGGGAAGGTAACAGTGCTCCATGCAGTTATGCTGACCACATGACCTAGGAGGTGTCTATGGACAATGCTGGTTCTTTAGCTTAGAAATGGAGATGAGCGCCACTCATCCAGAGTCAGAGTTGATTAGACTTAATGCTAAGGGGAAATCTTTACCTTTTAAAATAGGCATTGAATGACATGTACCTTCTCCACTTTCAACTTCTTTACAGATAAATAAATGATGGAGTCCCAGTATGAAAAATGAAATATATGGATTTAAAGAAGTATTGAGCTACTGCTCCTGTAAACTGCACAATGTGGCTCTGGTTTCCAGGAGTGCAGCAAGGCATAGCATTTTACTGAACAGCTTCCTTCCATAAGTGGTGGGCAATGCATTATGAGATTGAAGTGGAGATACAATGACCTTCAGCATCATACCTAGCAGATGGCTGTAGATGGCATGCCCTGTAGGACTTCTGATTAGGGAATGTCATGCACCCTGTTGAATGGTTTTTTTTTGGTCATGTCAGGAGCGACTTGAGAAACTGCAAGTCGCTTCTGGTGTGAGAGAATTGGCCGTCTGCAAGGACGTTGCCCAGGGGACGCCCGGATGATTTGATGTTTTTATCATCCTTGTGGGAGGCTTCTCTTATGTCCCCGGATGAGGAGCTGGAGTTGACAGAGGGAGCTCATCCGCCTCTCCCCAGATTCGAACCTGCGACCTGTCGGTCTTCAGTCCTGCCGTCACAGGGGTTTAACCCACTGCGCCACCGGGAGCTCCTGCTGAATGGTCAACCACAGGTAGTCCTCAGTTTGAAGGTGCACTGGAGGACAATGAATGTAATTAAATCCTGTTCAGTGCCAGCAGAGTATAAAATTCCATTAGTATACTTATGTTCATGGGGGTAGAAGAGGAGGGCAATGTGGCTTACAGATTCCTAACTGCTCTGATAGAAATGATAGAAATTTCCTGGATGTTCAGGAAGGTGGAACTTGGCCTGCGAAATGGAAGAATTGTGAGCATTGGATATCTCTGTATACAAGCATTGGAATAGTACAGCCATCCACAGGCAGGATTGGGATGCCATAGTGCCCCAGAAGGATTCTTACTGGTATCTGATTTAAAAACAAAGAATTGTAAGAATGGAGAGTATGAATCCTGGAATGATCCATGATGTTATCACCTAGGCTGCAGATCAAGCAGATACATAGGTCACCTGGTCACCAGCTTCCCCATGTTTATGAGACATGCATGTTTTGTTTTGTGCATATTTGTGTTATCTTTTATTCCATATTTCTGCTTCACATTGAAAGGGTACTATTTCTTTTTTTAAAAATATATATTTTATTAAAGTTTTTCTTACATACATTAAAAAGGGGGAGAAAGAGGGGAAAAGAGGAAAGTAGAGGAAGAGAGAGAAAGGAAAGAAAAAACTGCGGGGTTGGGTGGGGTGGGGTGGGGTGGCAAAGTGAAGGGAAGTGGTCAAAGGAGAGGTAGGTGGGGAACGGGGATAGGAGAAGAAAGAGGGAAAGAGAAGGAGGCCGAAAAGAGGGGGAGAGTACGAGAGAAACAAAAAGGAAAAAGAGGATTATTATATACAGGAAAAATATGTTGACTCCCACCATCGTCTTCGAGAGGGTACTATTTGGTGAAGGGTGGACAGGCACACATTATGCAATCCATATGTAGTTCCTATTAATTATTATTTATTTACAGTATTTATATTCCGCCCTTCTCACCCCAAAGGGGACTCAGGGCGGATTACAATGCACACGTACATGGCAAACATTCAGTGCTGTTTTTGACATACAAGACATACAGACAGAGGTCATTCAGCAGTTTTTCCACTTCCACTTTGGAGCCTGGAGGTTGCTCGATTCCAGCCACAGGGGGAGCTGTCGCTTCATCCACTATGATGCTGAGCCTTTTGATTGTAGTATTTCCTCCTTGCTCTCCGGCATTTTTTATGGTGTCATAAATTAACCTCCCCGCTTTAAGCAGTACCTAATTTCTGTACTCACAGCACAACTGTTTTTGAACTACTTAGGTGAACAGTAAGCTGGGCTATTTAACAACCGGGAGCTCAACCCTAACTCGAGCTTCGAACTTGCCACCTTTTGGTCAGCAGTGATTTATTGCTGCTAGTGATGAACCAGCTGTGCTACCAGCCCGGCCGTAATGAAGGCCTGCCCTCTCCCCCCCACTTCAAAAAAACACTGCTGAGCCTTCTGTGGAAATTCTGATAAAAGTTTCCAACAGGAGTTTTGAAGTGAGACGTCATCACTAACCAGGCCTTCTTTTAAAGTCTATGCACTGCTTTTTTTGACCAGAATAAAAAAGGCTGCAGTTTTATTATTTGCTTTTTAGAAATCTATATAAATAAAAATGTAATTTTCATTTGTGGGATTAACATAACTCAAAAATCACAGGACAGACTGACACCAAATTTGAACACAAGACACCTATCAGGCCAATGAGTGATCATCGCTCATTGAAATACTGAAAAACACAGTGGAAGAGACTTAAAAAGCCATATATATATATATATATATATATATATATATATATATATAACAACACATGTGCATAACAACACACACACACACATATACACACAAACATACATATATACACATATACACAAATATATATACACACACAAAACACATATACACAAACTGGGCCACAGCAACACGTGGCAGGGGACAGCTAGTGCTTTATGAGATTGAGATAGAGCTATAATATTGTGTGTCCAAAAAGAGAAATTCAAATAAGTTTTTTTTTTTGAGGATTACAAATCCTGGAATCAACTAGCTATCACAGCCTATAGGTCTGCCAACTGGGGGTTTCTTTTAACTGTGTTTTTTAAAGTAACTTTTTGAAATAAAGCTTTGGACACAGAAGTGAGGAATACAAATAATTCTTAAAATACAAAAAAGTGCATTTTCCTTTCTCCCCCCTCCCACACTTCTTTTTCTCTTTTCCCTCCCTTCCTCCCTTTTCCCCCTAGAAATAACAAATAGGTTAAGGATAGTCTTAGTAGTATCGGCTTTCCTTATCTATTTCATTAATGGACTCTCTCTAGTCAACCATTCAATTAGGAACCTCAGTTCCAGTCATTCCCCACCATCATGATGGAAAGCCCTTCATGTCCTCATTAGTATACAGGAACTGCAATGGGAACTTGCAGCTTACTGCTTTACAAATCTGCTGAGTACATCCCTCTTGCCATATGCTAGTCAGAAACCTGCCAGTTGTCTCTTTCTGCTTTGCTTTTTTCTCATGACAGGACAATAGCTGCAGTGAACTGTTGGGCTCTGGGGAGAAAAGGCAATGCTGAGCCTAAAATATGAAAGAATCAGCATCTAAGGTGCTGCATCTGGGTTCTGCCTGCTGTTAGTAGAAGGGCTGAACTCCCAGGAGATCCCTCAGCTCATTTCGAAGGGATTCTCCTTGTACACTACAGTATTAGTAACCTTGCAAGTCCACTCAGCATCTATGTTGTATTTTTTAGAGAGCTGGAGAGACTGTCAGCTGTCTACACCTAAATTTGTCTGTCTAATAAAGAGAGGACAATGTTTCATGGCATTCTGTTTTGTTTTTGTGATTGTTTTATTCTCGAAAATTATTTTGCAGAATATATGAAGCAATAAAATTTTAGCAACGTGAGAGGATTGACATGTGTTCGAATTTTTCAGAATTTATGAAATTAAGTTGGGTAAAGGATGATACCCACAGATAGGCCAAGCTCTTGCCGAGAGTCCAAATAGATATCCAGGTTGTGGTGGAATTTCCATACAGCCCAGGAATCTGAAAGAGAAACTACAGGTGTCACTGTAGATACTAGATATTTCTTGGAGCACATCCTCTGAACTTCCCCAGATAAGCAATCAGGTGTATGCAGCTAATTCAGATATCTATATGGAGTCTCAGCAAGAGCTTGGCTGGTTTGTGAGTATCATCCTTTACCCAACTTAAATTGGAGTCCCTGATGGTGCAGCAGGTTAAACTTCTGAGTTGCTGAACTTGCTGACCAAAAGGTCAGCAGTTTGAATCTGGAGAGTAGGGTGAACGCATGCTGTTAGCCCCAACTTCTGCCAACCTAACAGTTTGAAAACATGCAAAAGTGAGTAGATCAATAGGTACCACTCCTGTGGGAAGGTAACGGCACTCTATGCAGTCATGCTGGCCACATGACCTTGGAGGCGTTTACGAACAACACTGGATCTTCGGCTTAGAAATGGAAATGAACACCACCCTCCAGAGTTGGACATGACTAGACTTAAGGTCAAGGGTAAACCTTTACCTTTTACAGTTAATTATCAGCTTCCAATCAATTCATCTTATTGAACTTTCAATGGCACAATCTGACATATTTGTTGTGAGCCAAAGGTTCCTCTGTACCTCTAACTCCATGTGATAGTGCCAGCTGCAAGAATGCTTTCCTTGTATTCTGGGGGGTAACATCATCATCCCTCTTTCTAACTTATATAGGAATACATATGGATATCTGCTCATTAAAGTCCAGTTCAGCATGTTTGCTGAGATGTCCAGTGCAAGAGAGAGAAAGAAAACAACTTTCTGACAAGACAAAAGAACCACAGAAAGTCTAATTCCCAGTTTAGTATATTAAAGAACCAAGTAGAAAGAACTTGAGAAATAGCAGTTCATTTAAAAATTAGGTGAATGATCTGAATGAACAAGGACAATTCACTAACAGCATGACTGAGTGGAGGTTTATCTCCTGTACTCTAGAGAAAGCAATCCATACGTAGGCCAGCCCTATTGTGAGAAATTATTTAAGAACAGGTGACACACTGACTTGCCCCAGTTAAGCTACTTAGAAAATGCATGGTTGTTTTTACAATTGAAGTTAGCAAATGTATTCATAAGAAGCAAATTACAGTAGTTCAGCTTCCCCCAATTTGGCACCTTCCAGTCATGTTGAACTACAGCTCCCACCCTGCTCAATTAGTAAGGCCCTCTAGATATCCTGAAGCAGTGTCCTCCAACCTACCCAACACCTTTACCTGTGGCAATCTAATATCTAAATCCTTACCCATGGGCATGTGCTTTCTAGAACATAATTATAGCACAACAAACTACACATTCCAGGATTTTAAAGACTGGGATCATAGCAGTTAGTGGCATTAAACTGTCAAAACTGTGTAGTGTCCATAACATATCTGTAATGGCAATGCAACATAGGAGCCTCTCTTTTTCAAATGACAGAGAGGATCTGTATACACATTGAACAGAATCCTGTTTCTCTTTTACGTGGCACAACCTCTTCAGTAATGGCAGAATGGCACACAAGTGGGATTTGCATACCTGGATCTGCACTCTTTACTGATGCATAACCACTTGGCCCTGCTGAAATGCAGTCCTGTTTCTTCAGGTGGACATCTAATCGTGTGTTGTAGTTGTATATTCTGCTGCCCAAGATTACCATTCAGCACAAGAAGTGTGTAGATCAGCCAATGTACTAACTGTGTGCAAAGTTATGTTTTGCTGCTCTAGTAAAGGATCTTGGCCAAGATTTTGTTTGTTTAACACGATCACACATACCACCTGGTTGCTCTACAAGTATTCCAGTGTTAGACCCTTAAAAAGCTATTATAAAATGAACAGTCTTATGGAGATGTTTGAGGAAGTGGATCTGGTACAAGATCCATGGTATCTGCTATGTATTACAGACACATCTTATGGGTAAATTCAAATTGCTATCACTGTGCAGTGTAAAAACATCCACAGAAACTCCGTTTTTCAAAATGTCATATCCCAGTTGTGTGAAAAATAAAATATGCTGCATGGTGATTTGTGAAGATTCCAGTTGATCATCTCCTGAACCAAACCCAGAATTCCTTGAGAAGCTGGAGACAACTTTTTTCATGCTCTCTGAGAAAATACAGTTATTTTCCTGCAACAACCAATATCACAAATCCAAAGCCTTGCAAAATAGTCGTACACTTTGCTATTATATACATTCACAACATGTATGTTACCGAAAATTAAACCCATTTTTCATTCAGTCTGTGTATAGAAGGCATTGGTGGTGTGTCCCTTGTCTTATATTTGTGCTTATGATAAGTATATACATGCTCATAATGCAAAATTTTAAAAGTACATACAGTATATTAAAAGGCTAGTTTCCACAATTCAACAACTTCCACTTTTTGACAGTACTTTGATCCTTAATCCATTGAATAAGCAGGGGATATAACATACAACCAACCACAGAACATCAGTGGTAATTTCGTGAGTTTATGTATAGATTCCTGTTAATTCTCTGGAAAAACACAACCAAATACAAGTCGCAGTATCTTTATTTGGTTGTTGTTAATGGCTTTTACTGTCTATATCTTCAGTCCCTTATGGGCAGGAAGAAATGTTAACCTTGCCTGCATCAATTCTTCCTTGAGACTACTTTCAACATCTGGAAGAAGATGCAGACCAGTTTTGGCCACAACACAGTGACTTTCTTTCATTTGCCTGATTTTCAACATCCGTTCCTGTTCAAAAAGCTTGTGAGCTTTGAAAGCTAACGTAATGTATTTTGCACCTTTAGGTGGGCATAGAAAAGGCACCACCATGATATGTATTTTGACTTTTGTTGTATTTTGCTGCATGGTCACCATGGCAACCCCAGGACACATTTCTTGGGAAAATGCTTTTCTTTATTTCCTTCGTGTTTGAAGTCATGTTTTTTTAAAAAAGGGTTTAATTATATGAAAAATGAGTTTTCTTTATTTCTTTCTGTTACATCTCAGCCCAAATCATTAACGTGCACTTACACCATAGTTACCATTGAAAAATTGTCTATCCAGGCTTAAAGCAGTTTACTGCATTCCCCTGAAAGCCTAAGCTGTGAACTCCCCTGGAATGGAAGACAAAACCGAGATCCCTTTCACACAGCTGAATGAAATCCCAGATTATCTGCTTTGAACTGGAATATAAGACAGTGTGGACTCAGATATCCCAGTTCAAAGCAGATATAGTGGAATTTTCTGCCTTGATATTTTGGGTTTTATGGCAGTGTGGAAGGGCCCTGATTTTTATAACTTGTATGTGTGTGTGAAGGGGGAAGAGATATTTATCTATTTATCACATTTTTACTCTGCCCTTCTCACCCTGAAGGGGACCTAGACCGCCTCACATATATAGGTACAATTCAATGCCACACAAACATACATCCAACAAAATGAACATATACATCAAAACATTTTATTTGTTTCCATGCTATATGACACCCATGAATTTATCTTCTATTGGATTGAATCATGGGAAGGGGTGCCCCTATACCAAAGTGTCCCATATAGTTAGTGATAGGAAATTTAATTGTTTGGGCAGAATTACTTTTAGGGCTTAGTTTGACCAGTGACATCCACAGGATTGTAGACCCTGCAGAGAAAGAACTGTAATGCTTCTGCTGTGTATCATCTGCTGCGGCATTTGCCACTAATAAAGGTTATGCTATAGCAATAACATGTGTCTTTGTTCTTCACCTTGGAGAAGTCTGAAATTACAACCTGTTCCAAAAGAGGACACCGAATCTAATAAATTCCATATGACTTTGAGCCAAATAGGTGTCTGGGTTGCATTGTGCTGCTCTTTTATTTTGGCATATAGTCAGTAGCTGGCGGGATCGTGGAAGAATTGACATTTCCACAGCTCCCCAGGGGCATCTCTACCATTTGTCACATGAGCTTCAATTATCAGCTTGTTAAATATGCCCTGAGAATGTTTATATGGGGACAGACACACTATCCCTCAAAGGAAAAGGGAACTGGTGGCTAGCTTATTATTTTCTAATTAGCAGGTCTCTTTGGTCCTGGAGGCTTGCCCTTCTCCACACTCCCAGGCAACACCAACATACCTGTTCCCATGCCCTATCTATCTAGCCATTTTCCCCCAACTACTATTGTCCTTTGTTGCCTCCCTTGCTCTTGAGATGGACCATACATCTGCTTCCAGATCAACACACAATGAATCAACCTTTTTGTTTCACACATAAGTAAAAGCAGAACATGAGAAAGTTGTTTTTTTCAAAATCCCAGAATCCTCTATTCAGCAAGACTCGGATGGGGGATTCAGTGAGCTGCAGACCCCACCACTCCCAAACTATGCCAAGCTATTTCCTTTTATAGTGTTGTGAAATTAAAAATGATCTTAATACTCAACACTGATTCAACACCGAGCTCAGCGACACTTCCTTCTTTCTCCAACACATCTCCTTCTGTGCAATTTTTCTCCTTATCTATAGCTGCTCACTTGGGCATTAGCCAGCAGCAGAGGAGCTAAAGCCTTTCTCTAATTTGTGTCTGATTTCTTCTTCCCTTCCTACTTTGCCCTTCTTCTCAAAATCACACAGAGCCAATCAGTTCAGTTATGTGGTGCTTTCGCCTGAGTTGGCAGGCCAAATCCCACCCCAGTGTTATTATGGTAATGCAAAGGGGCCGGTTGCCATTGCTAAACAGATGCAGGTTGGTAAATAAAGAGCTTGTTTAACAGTCACCAAAGAGGCGAGTAAACCCTTTTGTTAGGCACTTGTTGGGGTTTTGAGTGCACTTGTAAGGAAACAAAAGTGTGTAACTGGAGCTTGTTGAATGGGAAGTGGAGGTGATTAGATGCATTTCACTTGCTTCTGATGGGGTTCACCCTCCCCCTTCTTTCCTCCCTCAGATTAATTATAGAAGTCATTTGGATGTAATACTTCAACAATCAGTTCTCTAGTCTTAAAAGAAGAAGAAGAAGAAGAAGAAGAAGAAGAAGAAGAAGAAGAAGAAGAAGAAGAAAGGAAAGGAAAACAACAATATGGCTTCTTTTCAGACATCAAGTTGAATTGCTGCTGGGAAAATAAATAACTGTAGATCCATAAATGCTGTCAGCTTTGCTGGGATTGGTAGAGTGAATAAATCTTGAAATCTTCACGGCAGTAATCCAAAAGGATCTTTTCAAAAACAAGGGACTAATTCACATGATTGTGTGAACAAAAAGGGTTGAAATCATACAAAACCTTTTCTGCTTCATGATCACAACCAGATACAGTGAAGACAACTACCCTTACGCTTTGCGACTCTGCTGCTGAGTACGCATGTCCAGTGTGGAACACATGTCACCGTGTCAAAACAGTGAATGTGGCTCTTAATGAGACATTCCACATTATCACAGGATGTCTGCACCCTACACCACTGGAGAAATTGCACTGTTTAGCCAGTATTGCACCACCTGACGTCTGCCGGAAAGTAGCAGCCAGCAATGAAAGGACCAAGGTAGTGACATCTCTGTCCCACCCCCTGTTCAGATATCAGCCAGCATGCCAACGCCTCAAATCAAGAAATAGTTTTCTGAGATACTCGCAGGAACACCTCAGCAAGTGAGAGTCCAAAAGTGGCAGGCTAAAACCCGGAATCTCAACCCATGGCTGATACCAAATAAGAGACTCCGTCCTGGGCACACAGAAGACTAGGCAACTTGGAAGGTGCTGAACATACTGCACTCTGGCACCATGAGATGCAGAGCCAACCTTAAGAAATGGGGCCACAAAGTGGAGTCCACAACATGCGAGTGTGGAGAAAAATAAACCACACACCACCTGCTACAATGCAGTCTGAGCTCTGCCACATGCACAATGGAGGACCTTCTTCTAGCAACACCAGAGGCACTCCAAGTGACCAGCTACTGGTCAAAGGACACTTAATATAATGCAAAGTTTTTAAACTTTGTTTTTAAAAGGTTTTGAAAAATATATTACAGCTGTACCCTTGGTTCACTCCTGATATGATAAATAAATAAAACCTTCCACATTTTGCAGTGGGATGGAAGACCTCTGGCATTCCAGGTGAGGGGCCATTCCAATCCTTGGCTTAAGAACTTAACTTTGTTCCCATGAACCAGTCTTTGATTGCATCTTCCCATTGGCAAAAAATATACGTATATTAAAAAATAATAAAATAAACATGAACTAAGGAAAGAGGATCAACAGAGAATAGAATGGACCTGATGTGGTTTTGCTAGCAGTATGCATAGGAGATCCAGTTAATGTTTAATTTCTTTTTGTTTTTGCCTCTTCTCTTCTCCACCACAGGGTGGTACCATTGAACACCATAATTAAACATTTGGCTTTTGTTCTGAGACAGATAATTCAACAAGCATGTATATGTGTGTGTTTAGAGTAGGAATAGAATATGAATTATAACAGATAAGTATTTAATACTGATGAACAGTTATGGGATGAGATAACACTTATGTTTAAAACAGTAGGAAAGACAACCCAAGTACATGATTCTTTTTTTAAAATATAATTTTTATTGAAATTTTAACATAATTGGTTAAAAGAAGGAGGGGAGAGAAGGGGTAGGGGTAAAAGGTATGGGCAAGGGCTCAGGGTCTGGGGCCTAAGTACATGATTCAAACAGATTTATGCAGAGTCATAGTTTGTTAGTCCAATGCTTTCACACTGCAGTAGGCCCTTAACTTTTGTGGGGATTAGAGGTGCAAGAGTAGAAAAATCGTGAATTTCTGCTAAAAGTTGATCATGGAACTATGCTAGATAACCTACAGATGCCCAGAGAAGTGTTTTGACAATGGTCAACTTTTTCTGCTTGAGTCATAGTGGAAGACCTAGAGATTCCTAGAGGGAAGAACATACAGTAGAGTCTCACTTATCCAACATAAACAGGCTGGCAGAACGTTTGAGAAGCATGTCCAAATGTTGGATAATAAGGAAGGATTAAGGAAAATATGATTATACAAATTAAGCACCAGAACACCATGTTTTACAACAAATTGACAGAAAAAGCAGTTCAATTAATGGTAATATTATGTTGTAATTTCTATATTTATGAATTGAGCACCAAAACATTGCAATGTATTGAAACAGCTATGGATCTGGGTGGGAGGCAGATTGCATTGGATAATACAGAGCGTTGGATGAGTGAAGGTTGGATAAGCAAGACACTACTGTATTAACCAAATCCATGAATGTTAAACTTGCACATATAGAGAGCCAACTGAACACCACACCTACATCCTGTGGAATACTGTGATCTCTCAAATCTCTGGCAGAGAATGTTAAATATCTCATGCAAATTGCAATCCCAGGATTTCATAAAATTGAGTAATGGCTGTTAAAGTATTATCAAATGGCATTGACTATACATGTGCAATTTGTAAGTGATCCAAGAAGCTGAGAGTCCGCATATGCAAAGAGTGATGTTGACTCTGGCAACTTTATGCTACACCTTCTGATTGATCCCACTAAATAAATATTAAAGTAGAAGCAGAAAAAGACTTGCAGTTTAACAACTGATGATGAGATCTGGGTTGTCATCTGCACTGGATGCAGCTGAGTGATTAGAATCAAGGGGCAAGTGACCATGTGCTCCTGCAATTTGAGGTACAAAGGAAGGCCGAAACTAAGACAAGTCAAACCCGCATTTTGGACTTTAGGAGAGCTGATTTCCAAAAAATGAAGGAAACGCTGAGCAGCATTCCGTGGACACAGATACTAAAAGACAAGGGAGTTACGGATGGATGGGAATTTCTCAAGAGTGAAATACTCAAGGCGCAATTGCAAACCGTGCCAACAAAGAGAAAAAATAGGACAAGTGCAAAGAAGCCAGAATGGATGTCCAAAGAACTTCTAACTGTGCTAAGACACAAAAGAGACATGCACAAGAAGTGGAAAAAGGGAGAAATCACCAAAGAAGAATTCAAACAAATAGCCAACACCTGTAGGGAAAAGGTCCGCAAGGCTAAAGCAAAAAACGAGCTCAGACTTGCCAGGGACATTAAAAACAATAAAAAGGGCTTCTATTCTTATGTCAGTAGAAAAAGGAAAAACAAGGAGGCGATAGGACCTCTTCGAGGAGAAGATGGGGCAATGCTGACAGGGGATAGGGAAAAGGCAGAACTACTTAATGCCTTCTTTGCCTCGGTCTTCTCACAAAAAGAGAGTCTTCAACCTCAGCAAGATGGAGTGGATGAGGGATTGGAGGACATCCAACCCCAAATTGGGAAAGAAGTCATCCAGGAATACCTGGCCGCTCTTAATGAGTTCAAGTCCCCAGGGCCAGATCAACTACACCCCAGAGTATTGAAGGAACTAGCGGAAGTCATTTCGGAACCATTGGCAACCATCTTTGAGAGTTCTTGGAGAACGGGAGAAGTTCCAGCAGATTGGAGGAGGGCCAATGTGGTCCCAATCTTTAAGAAGGGAAAAAAGGATGACCCAAACAACTACCGTCCGGTCAGCCTCACGTCGATACCGGGCAAGATTCTGGAAAAGATTGTTAAGGAAGCGGTCTGCAAACACTTAGAAACAAATGCAGTCATCGCTAATAGTCAACATGGAATTATCAAAAACAAGTCATGCCAGACTAATCTGATCTCTTTCTTCGATAGAGCTACAAGCTGGGTAGATGCGGGGAATGCCGTGGATGTAGCGTACCTGGATTTCAGTAAGGCCTTCGACAAGGTCCCCCATGACCTTCTGGCAAGGAAACTAGTCCAATGTGGGCTAGGCAAAACTACGGTGAGGTGGATCTGTAATTGGTTAAGTGGACGAACACAGAGAGTGCTCACTAATGCTTCCTCTTCATCTTGGAAAGAAGTGACAAGTGGAGTGCCGCAGGGTTCTGTCCTGGGCCCGGTCCTGTTCAACATCTTTATTAATGACTTAGATGAAGGGTTAGAAGGCATGATCATCAAGTTTGCAGACGACACCAAATTGGGAGGGATAGCAAATAGTCCAGAGGACAGGAGCAGAATTCAAAACGATCTTGACAGATTAGAGAGATGGGCCAAAACTAACAAAATGAAGTTCAACAGTGACAAATGCAAGATACTCCACTTTGGCAGAAAAAATGAAATGCAAAGATACAGAATGGGTGATGCCTGGCTCGAGAGCAGTACGTGTGAAAAAGATCTTGGAGTCCTCGTGGACAACAAGTTAAACATGAGCCAACAATGTGATGTGGCGGCAAAAAAAGCCAATGGGATTTTGGCCTGCATCAATAGGAGCATAGTGTCTAGATCTAAGGAAGTAATGCTACCCCTCTATTCTGCTTTGGTTAGACCACATCTGGAATATTGTGTCCAATTCTGGGCACCACAATTCAAGAGAGATATTGACAAGCTGGAATGTGTCCAGAGGAGGGCGACTAAAATGATCAAGGGTCTGGAGAACAAGCCCTATGAGGAGCGGCTTAGGGAACTGGGCATGTTTAGCCTGAAGAAGAGAAGGCTGAGAGGAGATATGATAGCCATGTATAAATATGTGAGAGGAAGCCACAGGGAGGAGGGAGCAAGCTTGTTTTCTGCTTCCTTGGAGACTAGGAAGCGGAACAATGGCTTCAAACTACAAGAGTGGAGATTCCATCTGAACATTAGAAAGAACTTCCTGACTGTGAGAGCCGTTCAGCAGTGGAACTCTCTGCCCCGGAGTGTGGTGGAGGCTCCTTTTTTGGAAGCTTTTAAGCAGAGGCTGGATGGCCATTTGTCAGGGGTGATTTGAATGCAATATTCCTGCTTCTTGGCAGGGGGTTGGACTGGATGGCCCATGAGGTCTCTTCCAACTCTTTGATTCTATGATTCTATGATTCTATGATGGCCAAGGCCATCCTCATGCAGACAAAATATCTCTAGATATGACCTTCAGTATCAGGCAGTATGTCTCTGCAGATTTTATCCTTTTTTGAAGAATGAAGAGGGAGGGTGAACCCAAGCCTGAACTGTTGTTTTCTCATAGATAATCTAGTTGGCCACTGTGTGAACAGAATGCTGGCCTAGAAGGGTCTTAGATCATATGGCTGTGTGACTTAAAGATCAATCAAGTTAATGGTGGATCGATCTCGAAGGGATGCAGAGGAATGGTATAGAAGCTCCAGGCTATGTCACTTTGACTGATTGCTTGATCTTATACCCGGCTCTCTCTCTCTGTCCCTGCAATCTGCATATTATCCCTGGTGGGCACCAGCAACCTCTGTTAATTCTCCCAAATTGCTAATAATTATAACTGGTCAGTCAGCACTGATCACCTCCAAAGGAAGCATCAACAAAGCCATAATTTCCTGCTGTTTCGCATGGCTGTGTTAAATCTCCTTAATTATTTTCTATCCTCAATTCAAATAAATAAAAAGCAAGTCTTATTTGTTTGAAACAGAAAGAGAATAAATCATAATGGGATTTCACACAGGCATATCGGCAAAGAATACAGTTTCACCCAAGAGATGTGAGTAGTGTTTTAATGGCGGTAATATGGGTTCTAAATGTAATATAGGAAAAAAAGTCAGCAGCCATTAATTTTGTCACTTTCTGAGAAGGGAATAAGAGATGAGGTAAAAGTGCAAGTCAACTGAACATTCAGATGGCATCTGCTGGCAAACTGTCTGTGTTGGCTATGCCACTAGTCCATCTGCAACCCTTTTCTATTTTAGAGTAAATAGCTCTTCAGGTGGCCAAATTCAACCTAAGGTCTGTCATCGGTGGAGAATAACTTTATTACATTTTAAACTGTGGCTTTTAACCTGCATTTTATTGACATTGGAATTGGTATTTGTTGTCTGTATTTTGATATCTGCATTTTAATGCTAGTGTATTTCTCTGCCCTCTGGTGGCACAGTGGGTTAAACCTCTGAGTTGCTGAACTTGCTGACCGAAAGATTGGTGGTTTGAACCCGGGAGCAGTGTGAGCTCACGCTGTTAGGCCCAGCTTCTGCCAAGCTAGCAGTTCAAAAACATGCAAGTGTGAGTAGATCAATAGGTACTGCTTCAAAGAATTAACCTACATAGTCTCCAGACTAAATGTACATAAAATGAATATATGCTCATAAAGCTATAAAAGTGGGTTCTGGTACCTTAAACCCATGAGAAAATATAGCTGGGGGAGCTCAGTGCAGACTAGAAGAGCTGTCATGCTCTTCCATGAGAATGAACATCTCTAAGCCATCATTGGCTTAGGGATGTTCATTGTTGTTGTTCTAGGGTTCCAACTGAAAAATGATTCTATGAGTTGCTCTAAGGGACTTGCTTTAGATATAAAATATGCCTATCAGCTATACATTCTGCCTGCCAGTTAATAAATCTGCCAGTTAATAAATCTGTCAGACCTTTCATCCACTGGCTTTCTCCTTGTTTCCAAATTCAAAGGAACTTGGGAAAACAGGAACTGGATATGTTCAGCTTGCAGAAAAGAAGATTCCAAGGGGATCCGATCACATCTGGAGGTTTTAGTGTGGAAGAGGGCAAAGACTTTTCTATTTTCATGTCAAAGGAGCTCTCCAAGGTTCTGAATCAATTTTCAAGATCGGGTTTCACACCTTTATCTAGCTAAGATTGACTTGGGAATCATAAGCCAACAAAGAGGCAGTGGGAGGGGGGTGTTACTTTCTCTGGTGGTCATCAAACAGAGCCCATTGGAGGACATTCTAGCTCTGAATTTCCAGCATCAACCAGAAGGTGAAACTAGAGACTGAGACTACAATGCCCATACTTGTCCCCACCCCCTTTCTATTATTCTATGAAAATGAAAAAGACTGAACAAAGATTTCCTAGATTAATGACATCATGAAGACAATGGCAAGACAGAAAAGGTTGAAAGGACTCCCTTTGGATTTAAAAGCTTTTTTATTGTCTTGGAAGGAACCTGCTTGGTTTTGGTCAGAGCCAAAAGTAAGTGAGTCCACCCCATTTCTATTTTTCTGCAACCCCTTTCTCTTTCCATTTCCAAATTCTCCTCCTGTCATTCAAACTTTTGGAGAAAAGGAAGACAATTCTGGAAAAGGCCTGAAGTGGTCACTTGCAAAGAGATTTAGTACTTCAATTAAAAGCTAATTTGGTTCTTGGCTTCTTCCATATTTCCCTTTCATGTCTTCACATAGCTCCTTCTTTTTAGGTAGAGACCTTGAAGTCTTTGCACAGGCAAGACTCTGTTTAGATACTAAATAAAATATCTCAAAGAAGTCTCTTCTACAAGGCATTAACTGAGCTAAGCCTTTGCTTATCTCTTAGTATTTATTTACAACATTTCTACCTTGCCTTTCTCACCCCAGAGGGGACTCAAGGTGGCTTTACATACAGGCAAGGATTTGATGCCGTAAAACACAATGTACACTTAAATAAATATTAAAATAGAACTAAAAAGTACATTTAAAACAATTAAAACATTTTAAAACAATACATTCAAAGTTAAACATGTAATCCACGAGCGTAATCTGAGCCGTTCCAATGATCATTGCACATTGTTCCAAGTCTATCTATTGCACAAGTTCTCTAAAGGCTTAGTTACAAAGTCACATTTTCACTCTCTTGTGGAAAGTCTAATACCCCTGGGGAGGGAGTTCCACAGCCTGGAACTGAGTAGACACCTCACCCACCAGGCCAACCCTACCATATGCAGATATTACAGGACAATACTGAGGCCCCCACTTTCTGATATTTCTTATCATGTATTTCCTTTTGTTGTGGGACAGAACTAGATGTGCTACATCATCTTTTCTGGTCTTCAACTAGCCTGTTCCCTCTTGCATTGTGAAGGGCATCATCCCATCACAAATGAAAGAGAGGGAAAGCATCTTGTTCTTTGTCTCAGACAGCAAAATAGCTCAGGCTGGCCAGCTTTCCTTCCCCTTTGGCCACTGCTCTGTAACAGCAGCTAGACACCTTGATTAGAGAGAAAAATCCAGAAGAGGTGTTTAGCAAATCAACCTCTTTTCCACCCAACTCATGTCCAAGTAAGTTTTCTAAGGGGGCAATGATCCTACTAGTTTTCAGTCTTGTTGCTGTGGACCACTACAGGATTAAATACAGCAACCTAATCTACAAGCACATTAGAATGTGCAAAAACAATAATCCTGCAAAGGAAACACATTATCTGGCCTTGTTACTTCACAAAGTAATTTGAATTAATTTTCCCTAGAGTGGTTAAGGACCATTGCTGCCTGCCCTTGCCTTTTCTCTTTGGCTAATGAAGCTTTACCAGTGACTGTTAGTGAATTTCTATTAAGACCTCATTTTAGAGGTTATTACGGGGCAAAACAATTCCTGCTCCTGGGAAAGACGCCTATGAATTTGTAATTGTAAGTCCATGTCTGGGAGGGATTAGCATTTGAAAGGAAAGAAATGTGTGTGTGAACCCAGCTAGGGTAAAAGAAGATCATTTCTGTTAGCAGAAGAAAAGCAATGTAATATTTGATTGTAGTTTACACATTTAAATTTCCCCTGCTCATACCTCTTCTGGATAATTATTTTCACAAAATACTGTTTTCTCTTCTCCAATAACTCCAATGACATGTGCATTAAAGGGTGCAATGAAATAGCAGGCTTTTGACCTCTATTTTATCCTTCCAAATTACATTCACATTCAAAATATTCAGTGTGTTTTGGGGATGGGGAGAGAAGGAGATGGATGGAGAGAAAGAGAAAAGGGAGAACATGGACTAGCTCAAGATAACTTGTTGTGTAAGGGAAAGGACAAAGAGAAATCTCCTTTTTCCATTCTGCATATAGAAATAAATTGGACTGGCAGTATAATAGTAATTCAATATTGGTATTCAATACTGGTATTACCAATGAAGATTTAAGGAAAGCAGACAAGTTTAAATCACACACACACCTGTCCTCCACCTATCCTTGAAAGCCTAGTTTTGCCATCTTGTGCATGTTGCACCTGTGACTAGACATTAGCACACACATGGTGGATAACTCGCCCTTTAAGATTCCAATTTAAGAACTTGTATTTTTGGAAAAGGTGATTTTAAAAAGTCTTTCCTTCATTGCATTTTCTCAAAGACATCCCAATGTGTAGGTTTGGAAATGGATAATGGCAGGTGGCCACCTCTGCTACCCATTCTGACCTCAACCAAAATGAAGAATTGACTGTTTCATTGTTCCTAATCTTCACCCAGCATCAAATCGGCGGTGAGATGGGAGCATATTTCTGACTGCAAGCTGCACTTGCTGATAAGTCATGGAGGCCGATAGCACCGAAAGTCACATGAAAGTGATAATCTGTCATGGGAGCCTAGCCACAGGAACATTTTCTGCCCTTCTTTCGCTATCTAGGGTGACCCCAGATGGGATGGGTGATCTCCCTTTAATTGTAATGAGATGCTTCATAAGGCCTCCCTCTCCCCATCGCTCCTGTGGCATTTCAGCCCACAAAAAAAAAAAAAACTGTTTGTGGATTTTCTGAGAAATAGCTAAACCCAATTTCATAGAGAAAAGGGTTGAACCACAGGTCATCCTGTGGTGTGACTTCAATTTGATTCCTACTAAGCTGTCTGAATGATTTTGAAGGCAAAAGTATAATCTGAACCTTCAAACCAATTCCTAGGAAGCAGGTGATGAGAATGCAGCATGAATGCCCACTGGCAACATACCACATTAATATCTTGAGTGGTGATATGCTTGTATATATCTATGTTTCTGGAGAATTACATTTAAATGCACAATCACTATTTTATATATTAACAGAAACCTAGAGTTGTAGAGGTACTTTGGAGGTCGTCTAAATCAACCCATTGCTCAGGGGAGAATCTATGTTGTAAGAGTTAGGTATTTCAAGCAAGAGTGAGCACACCATCTCTGGAACCAATTTGTCTTGATGATTAATTCAAAGCCCTAGGAAGTTTTTCTAAATGTTTACCAAAATTCTGGTTCCTTGCTTTGCTATCATAGAATCAAAGAGTTGGAAGAGACCTCGTGGGCCATCCAGTCCAACCCTGCCAAGAAGCAGGCATATTGCATTCAAATCACCCCTGACAGGTGGCCATCTGGCCTCTGTTTAAAAGCTTCCAAAGAAGGAGCCTCCACCACACTCCGGGGCAGAGAGTTCCACTGCTGAACGGCTCTCACAGTCAGGAAGTTCTTCCTCATGTTCAGGTGGAATCTCCTCTCTTGTAGTTTGAAGCCATTGTTCCGCGTCAATATCCCTGATTGACATTGTCCTTTTAAAGAGCTCTGCTGTGCGGAATACAGGAAATTCTTTACTTTCTGTGTTTCTTTCCTCAGTAGTGCTAATGACAGATTCATAGGGATGGGGAATGTTTGGGAATACAAAATGATAAAGGAATGAAATAATTTATCAGTCTCAGAACCACTCTTCAGGTCAAAATAGAGTCACCTGCAAAATTCTTTTGGAGAGCAAATCTGTTTATGAATTTGTGATGACACTTCTTTTTTTAGGTATCAAAGGAGGAAAAACTGGTAAATGCTGCATTGATGCTTGACCTCATCACAGAGGGCTACTTTTAGCAGCATACACCGCTTAAGTCCTAGGTCATCCACGGAGCCTGCCGGATCCCATCAAATGATGCCAGCGGGGCTCCATGGGTGATGTAGGGTGGAGCTAGTGCACGATGCTGCGGCAACACAGAAGGCTTCCAATGTTGCCATAAGAAGCAATGGTGGGGAAACCACACAGTCGATGCTTCCCCCTGTGGGATCACTTAAATCAGGAGCTGGGCTATGCAGGGCATGGGGCATCAGGTTCCCCACACTCTCTGACACATGGCTGTGTGACAAGGTCATTAGATATTCCAAGGTTGAAGTTGCCAGGGAAAACAAGGTTCTATGGCCTTGACAGCCCTTTCATCCTACATAACTACAGCATTGTGATTCAGTTTTTACAGTCATGGCAACAGTTTATGGGATTTGGAATTTAGAGACTTTTTCGCAGGAGAGTTCTAGGATTTTCCCATGTGCCCATATGCTAACTCAGTAACTGTTATTGATGCTAGAATTGGAAGGCTACCAACGGTGACAGTTGCCAATCAACTGATCTAATGGCCAACTCCAAGACACCTAATCTCCCTTTTCAAAAATTGTTCTTTCTCTTTAAACCAGATTGGGACTAGATTACCCTTCAAACAGATGATCATACCAGTAAAGTAGGACATACAGGCTCTCTATATAGTGCCATATAATTGCATTCAACTTGCATTATATGGCAGTGTAGATGAGGTCATGACCAACCCACATTAAAAAGAACACCAACATTCATTCATGTCTATCCCATACCTTTAAAAACCAGAATAGTAAGATGAGTAAGAAGCTGTTTTATATTTCAAAACAGACATTATTGTGGAAAGAATTGTGAAATCATAAATCAGACAAAAAAGTGAAATTTAATCTTAGAAGAGAACATTTCCTGCTATTATAGCCACTTACCACTTCCTTTCCTAATAGCTTGAGCAATTATACATTTTACTGGGTTTATACATTTATACATAATCTATACATTGAAAAGTAGCATTAGATCCTTACATTTATATCCCACTGTTATTCTAATGAGCTCATGCCAGTATTATTATTATTATTATTATTATTATTATTATTATTATTTACAGTATCTATATGCCACTTTTCCCACCCCTGGGGACGGGGGGACGGGGACTCAAAGCAGTTACAAAAAATAATGGCAAAATTCAATGCCTTACATACATAAATCAAATCATAAATCAAACAGCATATGACTAAGTATAAAATACAACAGGTCAAATTAATGATAAGTTAATAGGGCATTTAAACATGAAGTGTAACAATTAAAAACACCTAATAAAACATTTAAATCACATGGTTTACATGGTCACCCCACTCCTCTCTCCATTTTATGTTTTCCACAACCATGTAGGTAGGTGAGAGCACGAATTGGGCCCTGATTCACAATCATTCTATGAGTCTCAGAGTTAAATTGAAATGTGAAACTCCATGTCCCAGTCCAAAAGTCAAAGCTCCATGACATTACTGTAAATGTCACAATTACAGAATTCTTACTTTAGTTTAGTTTTCTGTGATTCTGTAATAAAATGATTTTTATAAGCAAAAATGTTCTGCCCAGAGGAATGTGGGTCAATAATTGCATCTCATCTACTTTTCATTTAACAATTTTGCCATTCTCCTCAATATGCCCCAAATTTCTGACATTTGACTTTTAATTGTGGTCAGTTGAAAAGAAAAGATGAAACAGTATGGTTTCCAGCTGTTGCAGAAAAAAATAGTATTCACTTTGAGATGTATTAAAATATAATAACATTCACAGAGAAGTGATACTTGTTATCCAAATTAGTGTTTGCATTTGAATTAGAGGCAACCACCAAGAACCAAAGTTCAACGTGTCTTGCTTGATAGATAATTTCTGTATGGAATAGAAGGAAACAAGACAATAAATCACCATCTGTTGCCAAACAAGGAAGCAATTACATGCCATTAGTATAGCGAGCCTGTGAAAAAGAAGAAAATGCTATCAATGAGATAAAAGTGAGGATTCATTTGTTAGCCACAAGCTCTAATAAAGCAAGACGCAGAGCCATCCTTAAGAAATGGGGCCACAAAGTGGAATCCACGACATGCGAGTGTGGAGAAGAGCAAACCACGGACCACCTACTGCAATGCAACCTGAGCCCTGCCACATGCACAATGGAGGACCTTCTTATAGCAACACCAGAGGCACTCCAAGTGGCCAGCTACTGGTCAAAGGACATGTAATAGAATACCAAGCCTGCAAACTTTGTGTTTTGTTTGTTTGTTTTCTTGCTTTTCATGCAATACAACTGTTTTGGTACTCTCCTGACACAATAAATAAATATAAATGGCAAAAATTCAATGCCATCATATAGTAACACAAAGAAATCATAATAATTAATTACTAAATATAACTTTGACTTAAGTTAAATGGTTTAAAATAATTTAAACTATTAAACATAAGACATAAACAAAATTTAAACATTCAGACAAAGTATTAAAATCATCCTAGTATAAATATTAAAATCACATAATCCAAAAAAAAAAGTACACCATAGCTATTCCAATTGTTATTGCACATGTTCCTTAATTATTCTTTGTACTGGCTATTTTATTAGTGATTCCACAACCACATGTTTTTCTAAAGGTCAGGAAGGAGGGTGCTGATCTAATCTAGCTGGGGTGGGACTTCCAGAGCCAAGGAGCCACCACTGAGAAGGCCCTGTCTCTTGTTCCTGCCAACTGCACTTGCGACGGAGACGGGATCAAGAGCAGAGCCTTCTTAGAAGATCTTAACCTCCATGATGGTTTATAGAGGGAGATACATTCGAACAAGTAAGCTGGACTGGAACTATTTGGGACTTTATAGGCTAAAGCCAACACTTTGAAGTCAGCAATACCACATTAGAGGTGATTGGTAAATAACAGATTGGTGTGTTCTTCCTTATTTTACAATATTCTGTGATTTTCTGGCTCATAGCAGACATTGAAATTACTGCAAATCTTTGCTGGCACTTTGGGAAACTGGGAATGTCAATCACAATTGCTCCCCAACCACCGAAATAACAAGACCACACAACAATATGGGATAAATATGGGAAACGTTTATTAATGTTCCCTATTTAACTTCTTAAGGGGTATTAACTTGGTGTGGAATAAGCTGAAGTAGTGGCCATCCAAGAACTACTCCTCAGCTATTTGGGTGAAACACCCAGATTCCTGGATGTAATCAACTGTTCTGTTGCCAGGGTGACTGCTCAGGGAAACGGAGTGGAGAATTCTGACCCAAGTCCAGAGGATTTACTGGGGTCAGAACTCCAGCCACTCCAAGGCCATTTCAGTTCGCTCTCACCTTGGTTGTTTAAATCACAGGTGAGAGTTTCTCTTCCTGGTCTACACCTCAAAAGGGGTACCTAAGGTGTACACCGAGATGTGAACCCATCCCTGATTTCTGCTTCAGATTAGGGACAAGTGTCAACTTTGTCCCTATACCACAACAAGCTTGTGAAAAACCGCCCCGATACCCTCTTGCAGGTCAGAAAGAAACTGCTGGTTCCCTACATCTGTGGGATGGATACAATCAACCCAGAAGTCCTTTCTGTGATACATTATCTCTTAGGTGATGTTGCAATGTGTGTGCAAGGTCATGCCTTCTTAATTTTGAACAATGTGTGTGAGAGCCCATGCCTCCATAGTTTTGAAACAATGTGTTTGTGAGGCCATGCCTTCTTAACTTTATACATATCCGCCCATGTTTGCAGGAATAATACCTGCCTTTACAAGCAATTGCCAATAAGGTGGATTACCAATATGGTGGGAGGGGGCCCCTCTCCCTGCACTAAGCCATAGAGGGCATAGCCCATATCAGCAGAGGCCTCTTTACCACCTCCAATCAAACCTGGAGCTCTGCAAAATAGTATAGCAGGCCCAAGTCATCACTACTGAGGTGGATTGGCAAAACATCAAATCAAACCACAGAGGGCATAACCAGCAGAGGCCTCTTCACTCATTCCAATGGCCAGAACTCATACAGGCTTGCCGCTCTGTCCATGGATGCAGCTGTGACCACAAAGCAGCACTGATCATCTGAACACTAGCCACCCAGTATCTGAAACAACAAGAATATTAATGAGAAGAAACTGGTCAGACATCAGAATGATATGTCCCATATGTTCATCTGCCCAGTAACTGAATACTGGTGGAATCATAGCCCAAGGCTGCCCGTAGAGACAGGCCCCAATGTGGAAGGAGTGTGTTGTAAATCTCAGGCCATATATGTCCAAGGCCTTCAATGTCCTGGGCGTAACAGCCAAAATTGCCATTCAGTGAACTGAGAATTGTCATGGTCCTTAAGTTAAATAACAGAGGGTCTCACCCATCCCAGCAGAGGCCCCTTCTCCCCTTCACATTAACTCTGATGCTCTGCCCATTAGCAGGCCAAGTCACCACCACTGATGTGGATCATCAGCATGTCAACAGGGGATCCTTCCTCTGAATCAAACAACAGTGAGCATAACCTGTCACAGTGGAGGCTTCTTTGCTCTCTCCAATTAATAGTGGTCATTGAGGCTAAGCCCAAGTGTTGGCCAAATGACTCCTATGGGATGTGCTGCTCTGCCCAATGATATAACTGTGACCCACATCGGCCCCATCCTCTGAATGCCAACCACCCAACATTTGAAATTACATGGCAATAATTATTGTGAGGAAACTAATCAAATACATGAACAATATTCTCCAGACCTCCATCTTCCAGATGATTGAATCTTGGTGGACTCATAGACTAAGGCTGCCACTATAGAGGCAGCCCCAATATGGAAGCAATGGGTCCCAAATATCTGACCCTGCATGCCCAAGGCCATCAGTGCCTTGGAAATGAAAGACAAAATTAATATTTAAAGAGAACTGTTGTGGCAGCAGCACCTGGGGTCATCTGAGGCACCCCAATTAATTAAAGCAACATTGTTTGAACCAGACATATGTCCACATCACTACAATTTGTGACCTTATGGAAAACTCTTTGTCCTTTTGATCCATCTTGGATCTTTTAATGAACACTTGTGACCTTTGTGGGGCTAACTGTAAGTTCACAAAATCAAGGCCTTCTGTGATTGATCAGTTTGGAGTTGACCATGACCCTCAGTGTGCCAAAAAAGGCATAAAGGCTGTTACATGGAAAAAGCTCTTCATAGTGGGAAGAACAAACATGGGACTAGGCTTGCTAAGGCCTTTCAGATTCTCGGTAAAAGGTGGGCTGTCAGCTGTCAGGGGGCTTTCTCTAATCACTTGTCCGGGCTTCCAACCGTTTACGGACATGGAAGTCTGTAGTACATTTAGAAAGCCCTGGGCCTTAAACCAAAAGGTAAGTGTGGATACTTTAGCTCAGAGGACTGTGAGGCTAAACCTTTCCTCTGGGAATATTAGCAAACTGTAAGACATGTTCAACAGAGACTGGAAAAATGTCACCTTCTTGTAAATTTGTCTGAATTCTGTGAAGTCCTGAACAGCTTGATGTAAGATTTCCTGGAACTCGGCACCCCAATCCCTTTGAATTCCTGGGTCCAATTTCATATAGATGGTCAGGCCTGATCTCCAAACAAGCTTGATTTTGCCATTTTATATAAGGGTCCCAATTTTATTACACAAATTTACTAGCTACCAGTTCTGATACGCATGGGTTAGATAAGATTGAGGGAACCAAACTCTAGTAGAAAGCAAGGTACTAGATGGGAAAAATCCTTTTTCCTTTTGGATTGATTTACCATGTGATTCCCAACTCTAATTATCAATATTGCATACGTATGTTCCTGACTGGAAGGATGTTTATATATAGGATATCGAGACCATCCAAGGTACACATAACTCAAGATTAGTTATGTGTTTGCAATTTTCAAACCCACGTAGGAAAGTCTTTGGGTTTTTGATTACTTATATTGCAATTCATAGAAGTCCTAACCAGCATGCAATGGTAATGGTCTGAAAAATTTGAAGCTTGAAGTATCAATTTTTTTGCAGGATTTAAATATTACTTATTATCCCTTGATGAGTGGCAAAGAATATGTATAAAATATAAATTTTGGGTTATCCTTCGGATCTTATAATGATTTAGTATGCCAGATCAACCAAAATTACTCAATGCTGATCCAATACCTCATACCCTAAGGTAAAGTTTTTCCCTTGACATTAAGTCTAGTCATGTCCAACTGGGAGGTGTTGCTCATCTCCATTTCTAAGCTGAAGTTGTCCGTAGATGCCTCCAAGGTCATGTGGCCAGCATGACTGCATGGAGCACCATTACCTTCCTGCCTAAGCATTACCTATTGATCTATTCACATTTGCATCTTTTTGAATTGCTAGGGTGGCAGAAGCTGGGGCTAACAGCAGGAGCTCACCCCGCTCCCTGTATTTGAACCACTGGCCTTTCAGTCAGCAAGTTCAGCAGTTCAGTGATTTAACCTGCTGCACCACCGGGGGGCTCCCGTCCCTAAGGTAGTTGTTCTTGTATAGTACATATTTCAAGATATAGCAAAAATACTTGTGCATACTCAGTGCTGGAATGGAAGGTTAGTATCAATTAGCTAGATGTCATCAATCACTGCTAGATGTTTACATTCCTGTTGGCATTCATTTAACATTTACTACTTTTAAAATTTTAGATAAAAAAAGCTGAATTATACGTGCACATATACAGTATAAATAGTAGAGAAAGCTCAGATGTGCTATTTGCCTGAAGGGCCTGCAATCCGGGTTTGGATGCACTCCAAATTACTCCTAGCATGTGTCTTCCTTTACAAAATTGGCTAAGCAAGAGCAGCTCTGGGTTAGCCACTTGGATGGGAGACCACCAATGAATACCAGCAGGTACTACAAGCTATATTTCAAAGAGCAGAACTGGCAGGATCATTGCTGAGCATTCTTTGCCTAGGAAAACCTTATGAAATCCATGAGGTTGTCATAAGGTAATAAGCTTGAAGGTACATATACACACTGCAAATTTAACTTGAATTCATCCAATAAGCCGATATGACCAAACTGAAGCCATCATATTCTGGTCATATCATGAGATAGTGAAACTCATTAGAAAAGGTAATACAATTTGCTAAAGTTAGAAACATCAGAAAAATTGGAAGGCTGTCATTTTAGGTCGGCAGACTTAGCTGAGAAATCCACAGCCTTGGGTTTACAGAACTTAGGCAGAGCTGTTGATGACAGGGTGTTTTGGAAGTCTTTCATTCATAAATGGAAGCTGATTTGGAAGCAGTTAATAGCAATGTATTTCTTTGATAGATAAGTGAAGTCAACAATCCAAATTGGTGTGCTTGTGTTCTTCCTTATTTTACACCAGTCTGTGATTTTCTGGCCCATAGCAGACACTGAGATGCAAATCTTTGCTGGCATTTTGGGAAACCGGGAATGTCAATCACAATTAGTTTTCAGATGAGAGAATGAAGATGAGAGACGTTACCCAGCTAAACAGGGCTTTGAAGCCAGGTCTCTCATCTCCAGGACCAGGCAAGATATTTTAGTCTATTAACTGCATTTCAAAGTCACTGCCTAATCCCTTTATCTTGCTAAACAAATATTTAAAAGTCTGATGGAAGCTTAAGGTTATACTAGATCCCACAGCTCTGACGAAGTAGAGTGCCATCCATGAAAACTTCGGTGGTGAAAAATGCATTAGTCTGAAGTCCAAAGAAGTCATTTCCCAAGCTCTGACATTATTACGAAGGACTAAACCTTACCTAGAGAGCCCATAAGGCAATGTGTTGCACTTATTTATTTATTTACAGTATTTATATACTGCCTTTCTCACATCTGGGGGGACATAAATAATGGCAAGATTCAATGCCTTACGTTGGGCACCGATACTTCTTTTTCTCCTTGCCATTAGAACCACAAATCTGCACTAATAAGGACTGGGAATCTTATAGGCCCAGGATCTGGTTGGACAGTAAGCACCACCATACACCCAGACACTGAAGAGACTATTCTGACGGTGACCTCCTTACAGAAGGAGCCCCCAGTGGCACAATGGGTTAAACCTCTACTTCATCACACTACAGAATGAATCCACTTTAAATCCAGTTTCTGACTCCTGCAGAAGTCCGTGGCTTGTAGTTTAGGGAGGAGCCTTTAACAGCCTCACTAAACTACAAAACCCAGAATTCTGCAGGAGGCAGAAACCAGATTTAAAGTGGATTCATTCTCTACTGTGATTTATCAGTGTTTCTCAAACTCTGCTCCCCCGGGTGTTTTGGACTTCAGCTCCCAGAAATCCCAGCCAGTTTAACAGCTGTTAGGAATTGTGGGAGTTGAAGTCCAAAACATCTGGAGGAGCACCGTTTGAGAAATTCTGCTTTAGATGTTTTTGGCCAAGAAGTATAGCTCACTGTTGACTATGCTGGCTAGAGCTAATAAGAAGAGTTGTAGTTCAACAACAATTAGAGGGCCTGTTCTTGTTTTAAATGGTGCATGTAAAAATAACCTGAGAAAAATTTCAGAGTTACTTGTCTGACTTTGCCACGGTAGTCCACGCTCTTGTCACATCCTGCCTAGACTACTGCAACGCTCTCTACGTGGGGCTGCCCCTGAAGACGGCCCAGAAGCTGCAATTAGTCCAACGCGCGGCAGCCATGATCCTAACAGGAGCGGAGCGCAGGGAGCACACAACCCCCCTGTTGCACCAGCTCCACTGGCTGCTGATTTGCTACCGGGCCCAATTCAAGGTGTTGGTATTGGCCTATAAAGCCCTAAACGGTTCCGGCCCAAGATACCTATCTGACCACATCTCAGCCTATGAACCCACCCGGACTTTGAGATCTTCCGGGGAGGCCCTGCTCTCGACCCCGCCGGCCTCCCAAGCACGGCTGGCGGGGATGAGAGATAGGGTCTTCCCGGTGGTGGCTCCTCGGCTGTGGAACGCCCTTCCTATAGACATTAGGCTGGCACCATCTCTCATGGCATTCCGTAGAAAGTTGAAGACCTGGATATTTGTGCAGGCGTTTGAGTAATTCAGTGCAATCTGGTAATTGAACATAGGAACGGAACAATGGACGACGAATTTGGATCATGCATGGATGATGAGTCGATCGGGGATGGGGTTTGAAATAATTGTGTATTGGTACTGCTTATTAGTTATTAATGGAAATGTGTAAATTAATTGTCATTGTCTATTGAACTATTGCTGTTTTTATTGTCTTTGCTGTTTGTAAACTGCTGTGAGTCGCCCTCGGGCTTGAGATACAGCGGTATATAAGCATAGTAAATAAATAAATAAATAAATAAATAAATAAATAAATAAATTATTCATGTGTATATCCTCTCACAGTTCAGGTAGTTTTCTTAATATTTTACAGAACTTAAACCTACCTTCCTTTGACTTAAGCCTTTTAAGCTGATCATCTCCCCTTCCATCTTGCAGAGAGAGTAGTGATGTTTGTCATCATTAGGCAGTCTCTTAAATATTTGAAGAATCTTATCAAATCTCTCTTTTTATCTTTCTCTTTTTGCCACCCTTCACAAACCACAACCAGTCCAGTTGTGCTTTAACTTTTTCTTTATTGATTTATGAAGGGTTATATCTTCACATTGGCCCCCCACAAAGAAATTCAAAAGTTCAAAAACCACAAAAGGGCAGTGTGTTCATCAGGACTAAGCAAAATGGCACAAAATAGGGGACACAATGTTACATCCACCGGAATATTTATTCAGATTGTGGTGGAAGAGAGAACAAATATTTCTGACCACAGCAAAAGTAAAACTTCAGCTTGTCATTTTGATTAATGACATGGATGAGATTTAAAGTGCAATTAAAGTGCTACTCTATGGCTTGAATCATTATTATTATTATTATTATTATTAGATGCACTTATTGACCGCCATTCTCAGCCCTTACGGGCGACTCATGGCGGTGTACAGTACACATAAAAAGACATAAAAAGACAGTTACAGAGGCCAGTATCAACAACATATGACTATACAACAAATACAAACTACATAAAAATCCGCTTCGTCTCTTAGTAGAATCATAGCCAGTCTCATTTTCCTTATACCATTCCAGTTCTCATTACCGTAATGTTGTTGCTTAGCACTTAATTAAATGCCCTCTCGAACAGCCAGGTCTTAAGGCTTTTTCGAAAGGACATGAGGGAGGGCGCCTGTCTGATGTGTGCCGGGAGAGTGTTCCACAGCCGGGGGGCCACCACCGAGAAGGCCCTCTCCCTCGTCCCCGCCAGCCGTGCCTGTGATGCAGGCGGGATCGAGAGAAGGGCCTCCCCAGACGATCTCAAGGTCCTCGTGGGCTCGTAGGCCAAGATGCGGTCAGAAAGGTATTTTGGGCCGGAACCGTTTAGGGCTTTGTAGGCCAAGACCAGCACCTTGAATTGGGTCCGGTAGCAAATCGGCAGCCAGTGGAGCTGGGACAACAAGGGCGTTGTGTGCTCCCTGCTACCCGCTCCAGTTAGTAACATGGCTGCCGCACGCTGGACCAGCTGAAGCTTCCGGGCCGTCTTCAAGGGCAGCCCCACGTAGAGAGCATTGCAGTAATCCAGGCGGGATGTGACAAGAGCGTGTACCACCGTGGCCAAGTCAGACTTCCCGAGATACGGGTGCAGCTGGCGCACGAGCCTAAGCTGTGCAAATGCTCCCCTGGTCACCGCTGAAACCTGGGGATCCAGGCTCAACGATGAGTCCAGGGTCACACCCAGACTGCGAACCTGCGCCTTCAAGGGGAGTGCGACCCCGTCCAGCACAGGCTGTAACCCTATAACCCGTTCGGCCTTGCGACTGACCAGGAGTACCTCTGTCTTGTCTGGATTTAGTTTCAGTTTGTTCGCCCTCATCCAGACCGTTACAGCGGCCAGGCACCGGTTCAGGACCTCGACAGCCTCCTTAGTAGCAGGTGGGAAGGAGTGACAGAGTTGGACATCATCTGCGTACAGATGACACCGCACCCCGAAACTCCGGATGATCTCACCCAGCGGCTTCATGTAGATGTTAAACAGCATGGGGGACAGTATGGAACCCTGTGGCACCCCACAAGTCAAAGGTTGTGGTGCGGAACAGGAGTCCCCCAATGACACCTTCTGGGTGCGACCCTCCAGAAATGACCGGAGCCACCGCAAAGCAATGCCTCCAAGACCCATTTCTGCAAGGCGCCCCAGAAGGATACCGTGGTCGACGGTATCGAAGGCCGCTGAGAGGTCCAGGAGCACCAACAGGGACACACTCCCCCTGTCTAGCTCCCGGCGCAGATCATCCACTAAGGCGACCAAGACCGTCTCGGTACCATGCCCCGGTCTGAAGCCAGACTGTGCCGGATCCAGATAATCCGTGTCTCTCAAGAATACCTGGAGTTGTGAGGCCACCACGCTTTCCATGACTTTGCCCAAAAAGGGGAGATTGGAAACAGGCCGAAAGTTGTCCAATTTAGTGGGGTCCAGTGATGGCTTCTTCAACAGCGGCTTTATAATAGCCTGTTTTAGGCTCGCTGGAATCTTGCCTTCCCGAAGGGAGGCATTCACCACCACTGTTACCCACTCGGCCAATCCCCCTCTGGCCTCTCTCAGAAGCCAGGATGGGCAGGGGTCTAGGATGGACGTGGTGGGCCTCATTCCTCCAAGTATCTTGTCCACATCCTCGGGTTTCACAAACTGAAAAGAATCCAACAAAATAGGACAAGCAGGTGCTCTCGTTACATCCACAGAGTCTGCATCTAACGCGGCGTCCAGCCCAGAACGGATCAAGGCGACTTTGTCTGCGAAGAACCGAGCAAATGCTTCACAGCGCGCGACCGAATTGTCAGGGCTCCCACCTGCAGAGGCGGGAGTTAAAAGACCTCTGACAATCCGAAATAGCTCCGCCGGATGGTTCTTTGCAGACGCAATAGTGGCCGCAAAGAAAGTTTTCTTTGCGGTCTTTATTGCCGCGGCATATGCCCTAAGAAAGGACACAAACCGTGCTCGGTTTGACTCGCTCGGTTCCGAACGCCACACGCTCTCTAGTTCCCTCTTCCTTCGCTTCATAGCTGCCAGCTCCTCAGTAAACCAAGGGGCTGGTTTAGCTCGGCTACTTGAGAGGGGACGTTCCGGAGCAATCATGTCAATAGCCCTGGTCATCTCCCCATTCCAGAGAGCCACCAAGGCTTCGACATGGTCACCTACCGAGGTGGCGGGAAAATCCCCAAGAGCCGTCAGGAAGCCATTCGGATCCATCAGTCTCCTGGGGCGGACCATCTTAATGGGTCCTCCAACTTTGCAGAGGTTAGGGGGCGCAGTGAGCCTAAATCTGATCAGGAAGTGGTCGGTCCATGGCAACGGAGAGATGGACAACTCCTCCACACCGCCACCCTGTTCCCATCCCTGACAGAAAACCAAATCCAATGTGTGTCCAGCACAGTGGGTGGGGCCAGATATTTGTTGGGACAGCCCCATGGTTGCCATGGCAGACATGAAGTCCTGAGCCGCGCCTGTGAGGGTCGTCTCGGCATGGACGTTGAAGTCTCCCAGCACAAGCAGCCGTTGAGACTTCAATGCCAGGCTCGAGACCACCCCCGCTAGCTCAGGTAGGGAGACTGTAGTGCAGCGAGGTGGACGGTACACTACTAGAATCCCTATACTGTCCCGGTCACCCACCCTCAGGTAGACGCTTTCGAAATTTGCGGTCTGCGGGATGGGGCACCTGGTCAGATGGATGGAGTCCCTATAGACCACTGCGACCCCGCCTCCCCGCCCTCCGGATCTAGGTTGGTGCTGCATGGAGAAACCCGGAGGACAAAGCTGGGTCAGATTTACTCCTCCAGCTTCATCCAACCAGGTCTCCGTGATGCACGCCAGATCTGCCCGTTCGTCCAGGATTAAGTCCTGGATCCAGGTCGTTTTTCCGTTGACAGATCTGGCGTTCAACAGCACCACCTTCAGACCGGAGGGTCCGCTCACCTGGTTACACCAATTTACCTTAGGAGACCGATTTGGAATTTTGATTATAGATAAGTGGTCCAAATTTGGCCGAATTTGAGGTCTCCTTTTCCCGCATCTCCTCCTTCCCACCACGACCTCTATGGGGGCCCCTCGGCTAGTGGAACACCTCCCCTCCTCCATGCCGCTATTTCTGGCTAGGGTCTTAATCACACTTTCACCAGCTGTTTGGGATGTTGGCGTTTTATCTTGCCAATTGTGCTGGCCTTCTTCATTCCCCCTCCTCCCCTCATTGTTTCCCACAGGTTCCAGCCCACTACCTCCCCTGCCCCTTCCACCAGATAATAGTGACAGAGACAGTAAGCATAGGAGGGTGGGGGACCACATGGATGGAAATGGACACTTCGGTAGATGAAGGGTACCGGAGGCAAGCGTTAGCCGCGAAATAGGATGGTCCTTGAATACTAGAGTCTTAAAGTGCAAAGTGCAAGGTAAATTCCGCGGCTACTGAGTAATTCTTAAGGTGCAAGGTTTTTAAAGTGCAACAGGATATTAAAGTGCAACAGCCTCAACAGAAAATATTTGGCCCTCTATACTACTAAAGTGCGGCAGGAGGAGTTGGGGGGGGGGTAAAGTGCCACAGTTGGTAAAGTGCAAACAGTTGGCTACGGAACAGGCGCCACTAAGCGCTATATTATGGTCTTATTACCACATTAGCAGCAGAGGTAGGACGGATTATACCGTGCAATGTTCGCAAAATATACACAGTGGTCAGGAGACTGGCAGTTAGTAAAGTGCTATGATTCAGATGTAAATAGCTGACGTTTGATGTAAATTAGCGGATGGACCTCCGGAGGTGGTCGACACGGTGGCGGTCAGCTCAGATGGGGGGGGGCGCCGCTTGGCCGGTGGTGAGGGCCAGATGGAAGGCAGTAGGGCCCGGGCAGAATAGGCAAAGGTGGAAAGCCTAGTTGGCCCAGCAGCCGAGGGAGACAAACAAGTCCAGATGGTTAGGCCGCAGGCCGAAGCCACCCGGCAAGGGACCGTCTCTCTTCGGCTCGATTTGGCCAGTTGGCCCGCGGCCCAGCAGCTTGCTCCGGCCCCTGGAGGAATCCTCACCGGCAACTGGTGGTATCTTCGCCGGGGAAGGATGACAATAAAGATGATATCTCGAGGAGGTGGCTGATGGAAACTCTGTAACAGCAGCTATGTCCGAAAAGGATTCGAGCCGACCAGCGATGGACTTACAGTCTCAATATGGTGGTATCCTTTAGCTATGAATCGCTCAGCCAATGGAAAAGCTTCTCTTCCTCCCCCAGGGAGGCAGGAGGGAAGGGGCAGCACGGAGGAGCCTTGCAGCTTGGTGGACGCCGCTGCTGGGTCTCGTTCCCTTCTCTTCCTCCCCCAGAGAGGCAAGAGGGAGGGGCAGCACGGAGGAGCCCCGCAGCTCGGTGGACGCCGCTGCTGGGTCTCGTTCCCTTCTCTTCCTCCCCCAGAGAGGCAAGAGGGAGGGGCAGCACAGAGGAGCCCCGCAGCTCGGTGGAATCATATTTGGAGTTGCCAGATCTCAGGCTTGACCCTTGGAGGGAATTCCACAGACAGGGGGGCGTTGTTTAGAAGGCCCTGTCTCTTTTCTCCACCATTGTGTTTGTGACAGCAGTGGGATCGAGAGAAGGATCTCTCCAGATGATCTTAAACTTTGTGATGATTTGTAGCAGGAGATATGTTCAGACATATAGTCTGGGCCAAAACCATTTAAAGCTCTAAAGGTTAAAACCAGCACTATGAATTGTGCTGGTAGCAGATTGGCAGCCACTGAAGCTGGCAAAACAGAGGGGTTGTATGCTCCCTGTACATCGCTCCAGTGAGCAACCTGGCTGCTGACCATTGGACTAACTGAAGCTTCTGAGCAGTCTTCAAAGGCAGCCCCATGTAGCTAAAAGGTATAAGCTGAGTGTCCCTTATTTGGAATTCTGAAAACTAAAATCCACATGGGTGGTTGCAATGGTAACAACTTTGCTTTCTGATGGTACATAAACTTTGTTTAATGCACAAAATCATTTTAAAATATTGTGTAGAAAATTATCTTCAGACTATGTATACCAGGTATATATGAACCATAAATGAATTTCATGTTTAGACTAGGGTCCCTTCTCCAAAATATCTCATTATGTATATTCAGGTGTCCCAAAATCAAAAAACAAACAAACAAACAAAGATTTTTTAAAAAAATCTGAAATATGTAATACTTCTGATCCTTTACATTTTGGGCAAGGGATGATCAACTTTTTAAAATAATCAGGGCCCTTTTCCTGTGGTATAACATCATTCCTACGTCTCAGGACTTGGGATAGTCTTGATCAAACAACTCTCTCTAATTAGCCTCAACTAAAGAACCCCAACCCCCCCCCCCCAACTTGAATCAATTGTTAAATGATGATTCTACACAGAGGTAGAGAGTCTCTTAGAGCAACAGTAAGATTTACCTGGACATAAGCCCTCCTGTCTCCAGTGAGCTTTCTTCCTCACTAAAGCTAAATCTGTTGATAGAATCTTGATATTGGGTTTCTCTGACAGACTGCCATTGGCAAGATTGGAAACAAGGATTGTAATTCAACTATCCTGCCTCTCAGGGGTGTTGTGAAGATAAAATGGCAGAGTTTATGTCACCATGATTTTTTTTTGAGGAAAGGAATATAATTTGTAATTTCAATATAATATAAAGTAATAATGTAATATAAAAGTAGCACAGTTAGTAATGTATTTTTTTAAAAAGAAAAATAATCTTTTTTTTAGACATTTGTAATGCTTTGTATGTGGGCATGTGTAATGCTGGGTGGCACAGTGGGTTAAACTGCTGAGCTGCTGAATTTGCTGACTGAAGGGTCAGCGCTTCAAATCTGGGGAGTGGGGTGAGCTCCTGTTGTTAACCCCAGCTTCTGCCAACCCAGCAATTTGAAAAAAAAATGCAAATGTGAGTAGATCAATAGGTATTGTGGGAAGGTAACAGTGTTCCATGCAATCATGCTGGCCGCATGACTTTGGAGATATCTACGGACAACGGCGGCTCTTTGGCTTAGAAATTGAGATGGACACCAACCCCCAGAGTCAGATACGACTGGACTTAATGTCAGGGGAAAACCTCTACCTATTATTATTATTATTATTATTATTATTATTATTATTATTATTATTATTATTATTGGTTTATAGATCAAGTCTCAGGGTTGTTGTTTTTGTCCAGGAATAGTTATGCTGCTTGACAGATGTTGCAGTCCAATAGCACCTTTCACTGCATAATTATAGCACTGTGATTCCACTTTAACTGTCATGGCTCCATCCAATGGAGTCCCGGTACCTGCTGTTTCATGAAGCCTTACAGCTCCCAGGCTGATCAATTTTACACATGCCACCCTAAACTACAAATCTCTGTATCTGGATGTTGCCATGGTCGTAAAAAGCAAATCCTTTTGCTACCTTTCTGTAATGGGCCCTGTATTTTCCATACCTGTTTTAAGTGATGTCATGTTCAATTCCAAGTAATTACAATCCCGTCTAGAGTATTATGTCATCTCCAAATTCACTTCTACATTCGATAAAACCCACAACAAAAATCCATGTAGAACAGGACTTCTCCTTAGCACTGTCTGCCATTGAAGAGTATAAATGCTACACACTGGAGTCTCACTTATCCAACCTTTGCTCATCCAATGTTCTGTATTATCCAATGGAGTCTGCGTCCCACTTGGATCCACAGCTGTTTCAATACATTGCGATGTTTGGTGCTAAATGTGTAAATACAGTAATTACTACATAATGTTACCATGCATTGAACTGCTTTTTGTTGATTTTTTGTAAAACATGATGTTTTGGTGTTTAATTTATAAAATCATAATGTAATTTGACATTTAATAGGCTTTTCCTCAATCCCTCCTTATTATCCAACATTTTTGCTTATTCAACATTGGATCACCGAAACTCTACTGTAATGAATTCTTCTATTCACTACATTTCCCCCTTTTCCTTTATCCTTTGGAAAACCTATGGAGAATGTTTTCTGTGTTCTAAATTTAGTGGTGAGAATTGTAGTTGAACAATGTTAGTTGGACATCATCAAAGGATTTGTTTTTCTAATGTTTCCATTCTGAGAACTTTCATAGATTTATTTCAGTCTGTTCTTTCTTCTTCATTGTGTACTCAAGCCCTTGAGGCAGTACAAAAGGTTCAGTTCTTCATCTTTCCTTTGTCAAATCATTAAACTCCTCTCCTTTTTTCTCTATGAAGCCAAAACCACAGTACTGCAAAACACCATGCAAAAAGGTTAATGCCTGGGCAAAGAGGAAGCAGGTAAAATAATGCTATTTCTACTTGAGTTGCTAAAGTGGCTTGATTTGCATAGCCTCTTGCAAATGGCAGGCCTCCAATTAGTGGGTTTGATCATCTACCATGCTCACTCCCAAGCAGGGAGGAGTGCCGAAACACACCTTGCGTCTTCAGCTTCCACAATTTGCCTTCTTGCATTCCTCAGGGAGGACGAAATACACCCTTTTGTTTGCAGCAAACAGCTCAGGGTGCTGCAGATCAACAAATCCCACCAATATCCCACACTGCCAACATGAAATCGCTTTCGATCGTTACCTTTTGCTTCTTGGTTATTTTGGAACCGGCTAACTGTCAAATAGGTAATAGATTTCTTTTTACTTGCCTACTTAGCTTAATTCTTGATATATTTTGTAATCCATGTCTTTTCCGTGGTTTGCTTGAGCATTTCCTTTGATGCTGATTCTTAATCTAGAGAAAAGTTGGGATATAAATAAATGCAATAACAATAATGACAGCAACTATGTAGTAAATAATTATATTCTCTCCTGCTTTGTATCCTAGCTTGTTTAGTTTTCTGAAATCAAAAAAGTCAAATTTCATAAAAAAAAATAATCTTACCAAAATGTCTCTTGATGCTTTGTTGTGTGCCTTCAAGTCATTTCTGACTTATGATGACCCTAAGGGGAAACTTATCATGGTGTTTTCTTGGCAAGATTTGTCCAAAAGAGGTTGGTTGCCTTTGTCTTCCTCTGAAGCTGAGAGAATGTGACTTGGAAACGCTTTTGCCTGGCAAGCCATAATTTTCAGGCAGGCATGAGGGGTCTCTATCAGCAGACCCCCAAAGTGGTTCTGATCAGACCTCACAACATCTGAGGATGCCTGAAATAGATGCAGGAGAAACGTCAAGTGAGAATGCTTTGAGAACATGGCCATATAGCTCGAAAAACCTACAACTACCAAGTGGTTCTGATCTACTATGACCTTAGGAAGGGATCCTTAAACATTAGGGCATGGGTGAAAGTGCATGGTATGGCTGCTTCCTGAGGTTAAGCAATGTTGGGCCTCATTATTCCCGAACAGGAGATATCCAAGTACCAAGGATTTGATTCAGACTCTGATTTGGGGATTTTGAAGATCAGCTTAGTTTTCACTTGAAGGGTTGCTGTTTCAGTCAGGACCCTTAAAAAACATCATTGTATCTCTCACTAACATTAATTGGAGATCAAGAAATTGTCTTATAATAACCGTATTTCATTGCACAATAGTCGCCACTGCATAACAGCCGTATCCACTTTTGGGCAAGACAAAATGGGACTTTTTTTCACTGTGTAATAGTAGACAACACACAATAGTTGCACCCCTCTCCCTCCCCCCCAAATGGGGGGGGGGTGGATGGTGTTTTTGAGTATTATGCAATGAAATATGGTAATTTCAGTTCCCAAATTCTTAGTATTATAGAGAGTGAAATACTGAAAATTGTTCACACCAAGAACTCTTATATTTCCTGTGTTTACATTCCCTTGGTTACTTTGCCATCCACTTTTCTTTGATACTTCAATTGTATTTCAAAATCTTCAAGTGGAATTTCAAGCTACTGCAGTAATATTGGGCAATATCAGCTTTAATTAGGTTATTTCCTTTTTTTTTAAAAAAATGGTATTTGCAAGAAAGAAAATTAAAACAACTACCATCTTTGTACTAATAGTATGTTACTGAGTCCAGATATCTCTCTAATTGAAAACACTCATAACAACTAATATTAAAGTCTCTAAATCTAAACTTTATAGTTACATGGTATCAACACACAACAAAAGACATGACTGTGTTATGTGTCATATGGTACATTATGACCAATTTTCAAAATTCCTGAGCAATATTTTAAAAGCTGTTTCTTATAGTTCTGCATGATGGTTTTCTGAAAACATCATGTTTCACTTAGGTAATAGGGGCTGTTCCAGAGAAGGTAATATCTCTAAACATTAACTTCAGATGTCTAAAGAGGGACTAAACAGCTAGGAAGAAATCACGTAGCCAAAAGCAGTCTGTGGACATGGTCACAATCCCTGCAATAGGCGTTTCCAAAGAGGACATTCCCATGTTGTTAGATGTAAGATTTAGCACCGAACTGGAAATGCAGGAAGTTTTATCACTGCACAGAGTTACAAGATGGCACAGGTTTTCTTTCAATAATCTGTGGTTAGCCAGAGCTATGCCAACCACGCTGTCCTGGCAGGGTCCCAGTTTCCTCTTTGAGAAAGTTCAGAATAGATTCTGAAGTAACTATGTCTAGCACTGGAATGAATTCTACTATATGTGTCAGAGGATAATTGAAAAATGTGTACCAGTTATGGTTTAGTATCCTATTTAGGTCCTACTTATTAAGACAATCATGTTGCTACTTGTTTGATTTTTTAAAATTAAAATCATTAGGCCTTAACATGCTACACTGTTATAGTGCTGTTATTCCACATTAACTGCCATGGGAAACTACAAACACTAGAATTCCACAAAATGTTGTCACGGCAATTAAGCTGAAATGATAACGTTGTAAGAGTTTAGTGTGATAGGGTTGTCTGATGTGCTGTATTAAGCTACTAAATGTGATGCCCTATTTTATGTATCTTGCTAAAGACATGAAATATGATTGCATTAGATTAGTCTCCACTCTCCAAGAGTTTCAAACCAATTTGAAGACTTGGCTCTTCAAACAGGCCTTTGACCTTGTTTAGGAATCTTTACTGACTATATTTGAAGATTAGTGTTATTTCACCTCATACTTTATGGACTGATACTGATTGCAATTTGTTTAGATCTGCAGCTACAGTGCATTTTATTGATTTTTTAACTAGTGGGATTTCATTATTTTATGTGGTTGTTATTGTTATTGTGCATTTATTGTATTTTATGTGTTTGCACCTTGAGTGATTTTGGGAGTCACCACGAGTCCCTCCAGGGAGATGGTGGCCTGGTATAAATAAAGTATTATTATTATTATTATTATTATTGTTTTCTTTTCTTTCTTTTTTATTTTATTGTTTTACCCCACTCCCACCCTCCACCCTTTCCCCTTAAAACATACTCTTTTTACCATAAACAACAGAAATTACATTTGAAATATCAGTCTTAATCTCAGTTTTTCCTCTCCACATCTTAATACATGCTCTATGTAATTCCTAACTGGATTCCACATACTCCTAATTATTATAATATTTTCTATTTTCTATATTGTTCAATTTACAATTTGTTATTTCCACATTTAACATATTTAAAATTGGCATAATTATATAGTTAATATGTTAAATGTGGATTGTATTTTTTTTAAATCACTTTTTCCTCTGATTCCCTTTCCTCATTGTTATCAAGGAGTCAATCCCTGGAATATGTCATTATCTTAACTTTCTTTACTTATTGCAGCATTTACTCTTGTAGCTATGTTAATATATAACTCTTTCAGCATAGTTGAATGCAACATGTAACTTAGAACAGTAGAAAAATCTGAGTGGTCGCTCCCTATGAGTTTGTGACTGGAGAATAGTCTCATCCTTTCATGGAAATGTTTCCTAGAGATAGACACTAGATGTCTTACAAAATGCATGTCAACCCATCAGCATGCCTGATTTCCTTCATTCATTACGTCAGGGTAAAAGTGATGTATCCAGATGAGCTAATTTTCAAGTTAGACACTATTATCCTACAAGTGGCAACCCATAAATTTTATGTTGATGGGTTATTCACTTTTTGCACAATAGGTCTGTTGGCAGAAGATCAATGCCAGATTAAAGGTGATACATATGAACACTTTCAAAAAATTAGAAAAATAATGTAAATGCCAGCAAAAGGAGAAATCAACTTAATTTGGAGGGAGCATTGCTCCTTTTCCTCCTTTGTATTAGTTTCATTAAGCTTTTAATATCAAAGAACCAGTAGAAGTGGAAGTACATAATGAAACACTTCAAGTCCAATACAAGCTGATGATTCAATTTCCATGTTAGGTCATTCCCAGGTGGAATCAAAAGAATAGGTCATTTTGCACATTTTGGAAACAATTATCACCCTTCTGGTGGTGTAGATGGGTCACACTTATAGACATGTTGCTTAAATATGTTAATGCATTTGATGTGAGGTTTCTTCCTTTTAGTAATAGCAATGCTGGGAAAGCCCCATAAGGACTGGAGCTGTGTGGCAGGGCGTTTATTAAAACTCTTTGCATCATAAAAAAAAAACTTGACCATGTTTCTCCCTCTGAAGTTATTAAAGGGGGGCAGGTTCCAATACAAAAGGCAACTGGAAAAGAAGTTGGGGCTCCTCCTGTACTTTTAAGAGTTGTGTTCAAGGGAGAATTCCCTCTTGAGCGCAACTATTAAAGTGGCGGAAGTTCTGTTGTCTTTTATATTTGGCCAGCTTTGCTGGATCAAGAGTTTTCCTCTTCATCCCTTTCCATTATGCATGATAAGTTTGATTGTGCCAGAGGGCAAAGAATGTTCTGTAAACTGCTGAAGGAAGGCAAGATGGCAGGAGAGACCTTTGGACTGGTTTACACTTCGTCCAGCATTAACTAAAGCAGAAGAGTTGCAGTCACGTCCTCATTTTTAGAGCTTTGTACCTTTTTATAGCAAGAGTTTTCACGTATCACAAGATCTGGAAGAAACCTGGCAAGCAGGGGGCATAAGAATGCATTCAGTCACCAGCCTTTACCTACCTTTTCCTCAAAGACCATTCCCCTACAAAGAATGAAGGTTTACATTTATTTATTTATTTATAACCTGCTTTTCCCCATGTCTGGGGCTCAGATCACACCTGAATCATCATATAATATATCCCCCAATCTGTGGAGAATACATTCCTAGATTTTGCTTGGACATGTGAAATCACAGATAATAGTGGTTGACCCTATTAAAGTATAGGGCCCCTAGGCTGAGAATGCCATAGAATCATGCTGAGGACCTAGAAAATATGTAGAAATTACATGTTTCTTGATACTGATAAATTAAACCACGGATACTGGCAGTCATACTATATGTTCAACAAAAAATAAATAAATATAAAACTAAAGCAATGCAGGAAAGTTGCTTCCTTGGACTACAGCTCCCAGAAACCCACAGCTAGAATAGACTAGTAGAATTAGGACAGGAAACATCTGAGATCAAGACACATGGAGCTCTGAGGATTATTGTGTGAATTTGGGCCATTCGTTGTTTTTTGTCCAGTCTGGTTTCAGGTCTGTCTTCTATGTCAACCTCTTATGTTCTCCACCTCCCTGAACAATGTCCATTGGTGGTTGGGGTGGGATGGAACCACATACAAAGCGATTAGGTACTTCTGGACATTGGGGGATAAAATTATAATACACAATATGAATAAAACAGGAAGTGGAGAAAGGATATGCTTTTAATATGGATTTATGTGTATGTTAAATGAAAGCAATACTGCACGAAGTCTACTGCTACCCTGATTTTTGTTCCTGATGGAAAGGTTCCTGGCGTTTAACTTGAACACAAAGGTTGGGAAATTTTGGAGCATTTGCAGACAAATCCTTGTCTAAGCAATCAAAATTCAATAAGCTCAAACTTGTGTACTCAAGTTTTTTTTAAAAAAAATGCAGAGATTAGAATTTATTAGAGTCAATTTTTTCATGCATAGTATTTTGAACAACAGTTTTAAATACTGTATTTTAATAATTAAATATCAATGCTGTCCGAATAGCACAGTGTTTCTCAACATGGGAGGTCGGGACCCCTGGGGGGGGGGGGTTGCCGAAGACCATTAGAAAAAAACTGTATTTTCTGTTGGTCATGGTGGTTCTGTGTGGGAAGTTTGGCCCAATTCTATCATTGATGGAGTCCAGCATGTTCTTTGATTGTAGGTGAACTATAAATCCTAACAACTACAATTCCAAAATGTCAAAGTCTATTTTCCCCAAACTCCACCAGTGTTCACATTTGTGCATATTGAGTATTTGTGCCAAGTTTGGTTTATATCCATCATTGTTTGAGTCCACAGTGCTCTCTGGATGTAGGTGAACTATGACTCCCAAACTCAAGGTCAATGCCCACCAAACCCTTCCAATATTTTCTGTTGGTCATGGGAGTTCTGTGTACCAGGTTTCATAGAATCATAGAATCAAAGAGTTGGAAGAGACCTCATGGGCCATCCAGTCCAACCCCCTGCCAAGAAGCAGGAATATTGCTTGGTTCAATTCCATCATTGATGGACTTCAGAATGCTTTTTGATTGTATGTGAACTATAAATCCTAACAAACGACAACTCCCAAATGACAAGATCATCCCTCCCAACCCCACCAGTATTCAAATTTGGGCGTATCGGGTATTTGTGCCAAATTTGGTCCAGTGAATGAAAATATATCCTCCATATTGGATATTTACATTATGATTCATTAACAGTAGCAAAATGACAGTTATGAAGGAGCAACAAAAATTATGTTATGGTTGGGGGTCACCACAACATGAGGAACTGTATTAAGGGATTGTGGCTTTAGGAAGGTTGAGAAACACTGGAATAGCAGCTATTTTTCACATTTTTAAAAACCTTGTTACTATGGCAATTTAATTGTGAAGTGGGTTGGCCCCTTTTGACTATTTTTGAAGTGATTTTTGGCAAATTTTAATGCCAGTACTCATTTTAATTTATTTTTAATGTGGAAGTCACATATTCACAACATGTTACAGTATAAGTCATAACATGATTAATTTATGTAAAAATGTGTTTCACCTTTTGTATCAAGACAGAGTGTTGACTATAATGTATTTTTAAAACATTCTAATGTCATCTTGAATCCCACGCTGGCCGAAAGGTGGGATAGAAACTAATTTAACCATTTACAATGCGACAATTAGCAATAATGAGTGAATGTCAATACTAACTTTTTCAAGCTTTGGATACAAATTGGACATTTTTATTTCAGTAACAGACTGAAATAAAGCCTGAGGGAACAGTGTCTCTGCTTTTGACAGGCGTGTTGAGCTAATCCTCTTTGGAACATCCTAACAATTAGTGACAGTTTGCAGCATTGGGGAAACTCAGCTTTATTGTTTTTTCGGGTGAGGCAAATGCTGGGTGTTTTTGTTCCAGGAAAACAGCATCATAACCGAAGGGTTGCACCACAATGTAACTAGGCTGGTCAGAAACTCATGCAGGAATCAGCCAATCTCACAGAGAATAATACGTTTGTCAAAAAGGCTCCTCTTACCGTAATGTATAAGAGGAAGGAGTTGCATTTGTAGAGAGTGCATTATTTCCTCATTCTACCAGCTGATTTTGTTGTCTGGTAGCATTTCCACAGCTGGCACTGTATACCGAGACAGCCTAAATACATGCCATGCTTTAGACCAGTGCTTTCCAAAGTGGGTGGGATTGCACCTTGAGGGGCATTGGAATAATGTGTGTGTGTGTGTGGGTGGTGGTGGTGGTAGTAGCCTGGAATTTGGGGGTGTTGAATAAAAATAAGGGGGTGGTGGTAACATAAAGAAGAAAAAAATAAAAAATTGTCAGTACATGTTTCATCTATTGTGTAACAGAATTAAAGTTATAGTGATTGTTTTATTTTCCAAATGATCAAACAAAATGCAAGTTAATAACAAATGAATTATTAAATCCATGATCAGGTCTTCACAAGCAAGTGTTACCAGGGGAGCATGTTGTGCATTGTCAGGAAGCCCAGCATGCATTTGCAAGAATATATTGTTGACAATATGATATTATAAATAGGTGACATGTATGAAATCTAATTCTAATTCTGAAATGTATGACAAGCAGTTAATAATAACGCTATTGCAATACATATTAAAAAATTAATTCATGCTGCTGACAAAAATAGTTTTGGGAACCTCTGTTTCAGTTGACTTTCAACTGAGCTGTCTTTTTTTAAGATAATCAAACCAAACCTGTCTTTTTATTACAAAACTAGATTGATGGTCAAACTGGGTGTTAAGGGTAGTGTTTATTCCCTGTGATTAACATGCTCTTTCTCCATTTAGGGGATTTTTCTCAGAGATATGTGCCTCAGTAATCTGACTTGCAAATCGGGTCTGTGGTAACCAACCACAAAACATGTGCAGGTGAGGGAAAGGATGCACTATGACATGTGCAGCTGAGGAAAAGGATGCACTATGTATGACAAACAGTAGTAGTTCAAGCACTGCACTATGACTCCGGCAATCAGGGTTCAATAACCTCCTCAGCCATGGAAATCCTTGGGTGACGTTGGGTTAGTCACATACTCTCAGCCCCAGAAAACACCAAATATAGGGTCACCTTAGGATCACCATAGTGGAGACATTATTTGAAGGTACACAACAACAACATAATGAAGAGAATGTATATATGGTGATTGGAGTCAGATCTTACTCTTAAGACTACAAACTTTTCAGACACTGCTACTCCTATTTAGACATTCATTAAGCACCAAAACTAAAGTTAACAGTCAGAAATATATATCTCTCTAGAGGGATAATAATTGACTTGTTTTTGTGAATACTGTATTACAACCAGTAGAGAACCTGGCTATCCTATTTGTATTAGGATTCACAAAACTTTTGTTTTAACTTTTTTCTTGACAGCTACAGGACCGCTTCAGCCTTGGATGAGAGGGACCATAGCAGTTACTGTCTTCCTGATTTTGGCGTTCATTGCCTTTATCATGAATAGGATATGGTGCCAAAATAAACAGTAAGTGCTGACTTTCCTGACACTTCTCCATATAGATATAAAGGTATGATGGATGCGCTCATTTATAACATAGGCTGTTTCAGGTCCAAATTAGGTGTATGGTTAGAGTTTCTGCAGCTGAACTTTCATGGATTTTCAATATTGTTGTTGTTCATTCATTCAGTTGCTTCTGACTCTTCGTGACCTCATGGACCAGCCCACGCCAGAGCTCCCTGTCAGCTGTGGCCACCTCCAGCTCTTTCAAAATCAAGCCAGTCTCTTCAAGGATACCATCCATCCACCTTGCCCTTGATCGGCCCCTCTTCTTTTTTCTTCTTCCATTTTCCCCAGCATCATTGTCTTCTCCAAGCTTTCCTGTCTTCTCATTATGTGGCCAAAGTACTTCAACTTTGCCTCTAATATCCTTCTCTCCAGCGAGCAGTCAGGTTTTATTTCCTGGAGTATGGACTGGTTTGATCTGGATTTTCAGTGGATTTCATTATTTTAACATTTATAATCTATCTCATGTCTGAGGATCCTAGGGCATCACACTACACAATACATTTAGAACAGTTTGAACAAATAAGAATTGTTTTAAAAGGCTCAAAGCAAGACAATTTGCTGAAAGCAAGACAAAATGCTCAAAGGAAGACAACTTAAAATGAACTTAAAATTTAAAATAATGTAAACCATAGCAAACCACTACGATTTTCCACATGTAATTCACCTAAAACTCAATTTGCTGCAAGGGGGAGAAAATATTCTGCCCCACAACACAAAATAGCATACACACATCCATTTTATCTGTGTATGCTATGTATTTATTTATTTACTACATTTATATTCCACTTTTCTCTCAGTGAGGGAACTCATTGCGGTTTCCAACATAATAAAGGCAAAATTCAGTGCCATACATATTTGTGAAAATCAAAACATAATAGCTAGATAATAACATATACCTATAAATTAAAAACCTAACCATATTAAAACATAAAACATAAAATAAAATTTGGACATAAAACATAAAAATTAAAACATTGATAATACAATAACATTTATATTAAAACCCACTCATAAACAACATGATTTAAAAACAGTTATTAAAATCACACCATCCAAAATGTGTTTGGAATCAGCATTTTGACAAGATTTGATTTTCCATCCCCACAGTGGGATGGAAAACATAGAAAGTATGATCATACCTGGTTTGGCCTTCAGAATATAGCATTAGGGATTGAATCTATGCCATCTTCTCCTGTTGTATGTCAAGGTTGTGCTGAATTTGCTTTCTGTGTCAATTGATTTCTCTGTCAATATTACAGGCAACAGATTCATAAATGGGAAAAAATCCTAACTATTGTCATCAAATAGAAGAAACTGGGAACACATCTTTAGTCCACATGTCTCCAGCATTTTCTGTGAATTTCTTTGGACAGTCATGATGTTAACCTAGAAGATCATTGATTGACAAACTAGGCTATTTTGAATGCGGACTCCAGAGAACAAGAGACTATAAAGGATAGAGGAACAAGGTCTCACAGACTGTAGACAAATTATAAAAGATAGGGGATTATTTATTAGCAAATCCCACAAGCTGACACCACTTATAAAGTATTATTAACCAAAATCCCAACCGCTGTACACCAAATTACAATGGAATGTGGCTTAGGTAATTATAAAACCAAAGCTGAATAAGCTGGAATGATCTTCTGGCCAGATAACCTTTTAAAGTACACCAGCTACCACCACAATTAAAATAAATGTTTAGCCCTTGGCTTGACTTGAGATATCTTTAGGCTAGAATGTGCTGGATTCGCACTCAGGCTTTATACTCTGAGGTAACGATAAAGAGATTACTTTTAAAAATACACGCTGCCACCATTAGACTTTGATTTCTTCTATAAATTGCTTTATAACTTCTCACACAGAGGCACACGTGAGGCAGTTGTTGTGAACAAATAACAATGTTGTTTATTTGAGAAAACTTGAACAAAACAGGCATTAAGCTTAGCTGTTTCAATATTGAGTAAAGCGTATGGTTTCTTTAAACAGTTCAAAACTTAGTTGCAAATTACACTCCTCTCTCCCTCCAGAAACTACTGACAGGATTCCTCTCTGCCTAGTAACCCTAAACTCCACACAGACAGTCCTTACCTTCTGGGATCTGTCTCTCCACTCCCCCAGCTATCCTTCCCAATAGCTGTAATCTTCTCACTAACTAACTCTGCTGGCTAACTGACCAACTTCAGGCTTCACTAACTCTTCTCTTCTTCACACCAACCCCCTAACTCCTTCTTCTTTGACACACAGACCCTCACTGAGCTGTCATGTTTTTAAAAACACACCCTTAAAGTCATTTATTTTCTTTTCTCAAGTTAAGCTCCGCCCAATTTCTCATTCAATCACAAACTCCCCTCATTCCCCTCCAAGCTGTTCCTAAACACGCCCCCTCCAGGAAAAGAGATTCTAAGGTGGATGCCCGCAGGCACCCTTCTAAAATGGCTGCTGAACTTCCTGGGCCTACTTTTCTGAGCTTTTCCTGGCCTAACAGGTAGGAAATTCATCACAGAGACCTTATGAATAAATAGGTTGGATGTAAAAGTGCATTCTGCTGCTGGAATGGCTTTTGTTATTAGAACAAAATGAATTCACTCTTCTGGAACCTCTGACCCTTTAAATATCCAGAAGTGCTGGCCATGAAGTATGGAGTTGTAGTTACTAAAAAGTATATTTCCAAGTTTTCTCAAAATTTGCTCCAGATCTCTAGAAAGCTCAATAGTGGTGGACAAGCTTCTTTGCAAGGAGGAGTAACTGATGGACGTCTCATAAAAATTTCTTAGGAATTCTAGGGGTCCCTGGAACCCAGTTCAAAAATCTCTGATCTGTTTGTTCAGTCATTTCCTTCTGCCAATATTGGCCAGAATTGTTAATTACTATCTTTATGCTTAACTATGTAGCAAAGCTGCCAAAGAATTATTGAATTGTGAAGGTGCATAACCAGATCCTGGATTGAACTTTAGTGATGTGCATCAACACTACCCAGTGTTGAATTAGTTCCCTTGTACATTGGTTCTGATAGACAAAGATCACTTCGCTAGCTTCCCTAAATATTAACAGCTGCTTTTTGAGTACAGATATGAAACTGCTCAATTCTATTTCCCTCAAACTTAAGTCCTTAAGTGGATTCCAGCCATGGTATATCATAAGATGATTATTTTTCTTCTGAAGTTTACAACTACCAAAATTTATGAGAAATTGTGGGTATGTCTCATAATCATGCTATTGGATGAGCTCCCTCTATCAAATCCAGCTCCTCATGCGAGGATATGAGAGAAATCTCCCACAAGGATGATAAAAACATCAAAATCATCCGGGCATCCCCTGGGCAACGTCCTTGCAGACGGCCAATTCTCTCACACCAAAAGTGACTTGCAGTTTCTCAAGTCGCTCCTGACATGACAAAAAAATGTGTAAAATTACCTTCTTGAACATGTGAAACAAAGTCTTTCCTTTACCTATGCCCCACCAATTTGCCCTTATTTCAGACCTTTAACCAATTGCATCTGTTCTTGGGAGTCACATTGGAAATGACCTGGAACTTGGAAGGCAGACATTTTGATGGCTGTGGCTCCCTATATGTATAACGCTTTTTTCCAGGAAGGTGTGCCTAATACCATATTAATTGGCATTTCGCTGTCAAATACTTTTTTATGTTCCAGACTTTTAAATCTTACAAGCTGGAATATTGAGTTTTTGTATTGATTATCTTATACTCTACTTCCATTGCTTTCCCAAAAATTGTAGGCCCATTATTCTTTTTCCATTGTTCTTTAGTGTTCAGGAGAACGTAATCCCTGATTCAGTTCATAAACTGTCACTGCTGTTCATTTACAATATGTGATTTTGTTTATTACTGTTTTCTGTGAATATTTGTGGCTCTTGACATTGTAGTGTCCAAAAACTCAACAACACTCAGATCCTGCTGATACGTTTCAGATGTGTGCATTTCAGCTGTATGTGTGTATGTATACACACACATATACATACACACATATCCTGTTTGTCTCTTAATGCTTCTTCTGTTTTTTCAGTGATTCCTCAGAGAGGATAAACATGGGAGTCAACAAAGAAGAGGCAGTTATTTCCAATGGAACCGAAGGAAGGTATTCAGCAACTGCATCAAATTTTAGGTTTGTATTATTGAGTAAATGATAATAAAATACATGTCTTCCTATTGGTGGCTTCCACTGTGTTCAGTGAGGCTCACACCCAAGATTGCAGTCCAAGCCTATCCCTCACAGAAACCGCAAATAGAATCATAGAATCATAGAATCAAAGAGTTGGAAAAGACCTCATGGGCCATCCAGTCCAACCCCCTGCCAAGAAGCAGGAATATTGCATTCAAATCACCCCTGACAGATGGCCATCCAGCCTCTGTTTAAAAGCTTCCAAAGAAGGAGCCTCCACCACACTCCGGGGCAGAGAGTTCCACTGCTGAACGGCTCTCACAGTCAGGAAGTTCTTCCTAATGTTCAGATGGAATCTCCTCTCTTGTAGTTTGAAGCCATTGTTCCGCAAAGAGATAATGCAAAGAGATCTTGTAACAGCTATCAAACTATAAAGAAGTTGGTAGCTCAAGCTTCAGTAGCCTTAAGTCTACTTTGCGAAATGCATCTGATGAAGTGGAGCCCCCAATGGCACCATGGGTTAAACCCATGTGCTGACAGGAATGCTGACTGATAGGTCAGCAGTTCAAATCTGGGGAGAGTGGGTTGAGCTCTCTCTGTCAGCTCCAGCTCCCCCTGTGGGGACATGTGAGAAGTTTCCCACAGGATGATAAAAACATCAAACATCTGGGCATCTCTTGGGCAACAAACCAGATGGCCAATTCTCTCATACCAGAAGCAACTTGCAGTTTTTCAAGTCACTCCTGACATGAAAAAAAATCAGATGAAGTAGACCTAAGCCTACAAAGCTTATGCTCCCAAAATCTTTCTCCCAGTTCCTTTAGCCTCCCATTGCATATTGTATCAGATTAATATTGTTATGACTTTTTAAGTCCTGCAAATAATAATGTGTTTGATGGGAAGATTTGTAACTTGGGGACTTCCTGCATTTGTGCATTAGAGTGAAATACAATGTAATAAAACATTTGCTATTCTCTACTCCAATTTTTCAGGTGTGAAGAAGGCCCACATGTCTATGAAAATGAAGTTGAGCTTGAGTGTGAGAGCCCAGCTGCACATCATGGTGAAAAAAACCTTGAAGTTCTTACCACTTGCATGTAATTTCACCATCCCTGGGTATCACTCATCCCTCAATCTTTTTTTTTAAAAAATCATCATAGTATAGACTCCATGATGAGATTGACTTTGCATATAGATCGGATCATTCTCTTTGGCTGCTGAATAACTTCATTTAAAATCCATCCCTTACTATGATAAAAATGTTCACTGTGGAATTCCTTTTTGTTTTGAGCTGATTTCCAAGCACAGCTGCACAAAAATGTTGTTTTTTAAAAAATCACAAAAATTACTGACAGGCTGTTTACAGAACCTATTTCTTGGCTTGATACTGAGAACTCCTCATTAGATGGGGTACTTTTCAGTAGCATGTGCTAGTTCTTCCATAGTTTTATGACGGAGCCTACAGGCTCCCATCCCACAATGTAAAACTCCTTCTCCTTCTGGTAGGGTTCTGTCATGAAACTATAGAGGAACCGACACATGTTACCACAGAAGCAACACAGGAGACTTACTGTGTTCAGTTGGAGTCAACAGGGCACTTCCTCCATTGGATGAGGTAAGGAGGAAGTGGGGTAAGGCGGGGAATGGGGCAATTAGTTCCCCATACCTCATGCCAGACACCACCAGATTTGCCACGCTGCATGGTGATTCCGGTGGCCCATAGCCACCTGACATACTCCAGGTCAATATTTCGAATTTCTCAGTTAGGGACAACTCTTCACGATAAGAGTTTTCTCTCTGATCAAGGAAACAGATACACAGGAACTGTTAATAGGCATCATTAGCCGGGGCTATGGGCAATGATGAAAGCATGGTCAACTTCCATCTATTTCAAATTATATTTAATGGAACCTTGAGGTTCATCAACTGGAACTAAGTAGAAAACCATGGCATGAGAGGAGGGCCTATGAACATATGCTCAGTTGAGGAATTTGTTTGAGTTCTAGAACTAAGCTCTCATACAAATCCATTCTGTCGCAGCAAACTTCTCTGCAAATACAACCTAATTTAGAAGGGGGCAAGACTTTCTGTTGCTAAACAATTGAGAATCAGAAGATTGCAGTTTTTTTAAATCACCCAGAGATCTACCAGTAAACCAAAATAGCAGATCCACAACCAGTGCGGTTGGATCACGGCAATGACAGATCTGCTGCAAGGATTTGTAAGCCACTGTGAATCAGATATGCAGTCCTTAGAAATGGGTTTTATGCATTTCTTGTCATATCTACATTTTATCAGCAGAAGGATTTGTTATCTGGAAATGTGCTTTGTTGACTATTACTTGTGGAATAGGTATTTCTTGTTTCTTAATGAACATAGGAACAAAATCCCAGATATCATTTACTCATGTAAGAATAGATTACTGTTTTTTAATATGTTGTAATCAGCATGCCTGGTAATCAGTAAAGATATTTTTTCTTAATTGTAATACAGATATTTCAATTATGCTCACTGAGGTGTGTTTGCTGACTTCCCAAACATCAGCAATTTTTTGACATTAAGGGAAACATACCATAAGGGACAATTCTCTTTTCTTTGCAACTTTTTCCCCCAGTCAGAGTAATTTTGCATCCTGTAGGACAAGCCTGTTCTCTCTGAAAATTTCACTGAACTAATAAATTAGATGGCTTTTCCCGCTCATCATAGGGTTACTTACTTCTGAAAAAAATCAGTTGTACATAATATTAATAATTTTGTGCATTGAAAAAAGTGTCTGTGTACATTGAATTATCAGAAAGCAAAGGGGGTCACAATCCCAATCACTCATCTGGACAATTTTGGTGGATTTTGGAATTCAACTTGGATACAAATATTAAAGAGATCAAAATGGAATATGGCATTCTGAACCCGAATATGAACAGTCCTTTTCTAAAATAGAGGACACAAAAGAACAGCTGACACAGATTACATTGGCGTCAGCTGCTGTCTCCCTTTCCTCATTAGGTCAAAGGAGTCCCTTTATATATTTGGAGATAATAATAAAACCTTTCACAATTACATTCACATATAATGTTGGATCTTAAAATGGTGCTGAGCATCACCTCCTTCAAAATCCTAGGAGAAATGGTTTGGGGCAACTATGTGGGCTAGGAAATATTACCCAGCCAACTACATCATGCCCACTGTGTGGATGGAAGATGATGAGACCAACATGCCAAAAGCACTTGAGGTGTAAATCTTTTGGATTACAGTGAGAATGCAATGAATCAAAAATTAAAAACCTATCCAGTGGAAAGACCCATTGTACCATGGCTGCAAATGTCAACTTTGTCAAATCCCTCAAATCATTCTGTAAGTTAACTCAGTTAGAGGTGGATGAGGTCAAAATTATATGAACAAAACCACTTGAAACAGTGAACAACTCAGGGCCCTTCCACACATTCCTATATCCCAGAATATCAAGGCAGGAAATTCCACAATATCTGCTTTGAACTGGGTTATCTGAGTCCACACTGCCATATATGCCAGTTCAAAGAAGATATGGTGGTATTTTCTGTCTTGATATTCTGGGATATAGGGATGTGTGGAAGGATCCTCAGTAGGACATCACACAAGATCTTTTGAAAGAGCAGCAGTGCTGTCCTCTGGAGGTAAGAAATGAAATTTAACTCTCTTTTTTTGTTGTGTCAGGAGTGACTTGAGAAACTGCAGAAAATTTAACTAACAATAGCTTTAAACAAGCAACTACAGTTGCAAGTTGCAAGAGCAGATGCCAAAAACAGAATCTAGGCTTAGAACCTCACCCAAAGGCAAGGGTTCTGCTTCAGAAAACAAGGGCTAGCTCTATTGCTCAATGACATTTTGGAGACTTCCTGCTAGAGCCCACAGTGGGTTAAACCCCTGTGCTGGCAGGACTGAAGACCGACAGGTCACAGGTTTGAATCTGGGGAGAGCGCAGATGAGTTCCCCCTATCAGCTCCAGCTCCCCATGCAGGCACATGAGATAAGCCTCCCACAAGGATAATAAAACATCAAAACATCTGGGCGTCCCTTGGGCAATGTCCTTGCAGACGGCCAATTCTCTCACACTGGAAGCATCTTGAAGTACTAACTACAACTGCAGTAACCAGAAAAATTATAGCACTGAAACAAACCTGGGTAAATTTAACTTATTGATCACATACAGAAATGGAAATTAGATGACAGGGGAGGCAGAATAAGGTGACAAGCCAAGGGGGCAGTGAAATCCAATATTTTTAGGAGACAAAGAATTTAACTATCATAGAGCTATAATTCTATTATTTGATAACATCCACACATATCTATCTAAACTACCTAGTTTTATGCTGCTTTTTTGTTAATTTTCTTCTTCAATATACTATTCTTGAAAAATCAGAGTTTGGAAATTAACCCTCTTGATAACAATACCTATCATCCCCTAATCAGATTGGCTCCTGCATTTTCCTTCTTGCAAATTGCAGTCTGAGCAGGTTACTGTACAGAATTTCCCCTTCTACAGTGAAATAACTTTGTTTCTCTTTGAACAATTGCAATTTACAATTCTTTCTAAACATTAACTTATTACATTTGCAAACTTGTGAATTTTATACATCTCACAGTTCATTCGTTTTCCCTCTCCCCATTTTCCCTCTTCTTCTTTATTTCTCTTTTTGCTGATGTAAAATTCCAGCTTTGGTAAAAGGCTGCTGCTGCTGACTTGAGAAACCCTTGTTATTATCTGGTGTGAATGCTTCTTCCTCATAGGTAATGACAGAGGGATTTGCTTTTGCCTCCAGCTTTATCTCTCCCATTGTAAACACAGGTTTTTCCTAGTGCAGCCAGCAAGCAGCATCACAAATGGGGAAGAAGTGCTAAGGAAATAAATTTACATGCAATGAGCTATGCAATAGTTGAGAGGAAATGCATGGTTGTGAATCTCATTCAAGGATTTAAAATATTTAATTATAAGATAATAAATTTATTGTAGAAACCCAATGGTATAGATAACAATTCCAGGTGTATAGTTAATGTGACTGTCTCAAACATAATCAGTTACTGGCATGCATCATCACAATACCTTATCCTCTTTTGTCTGCAATCCCTGGTGTGGTTCCATTTCTGGTTATTAACAGTTTTATTTCTTCTAGGTAGGCGTCATAGCAAATTTCAAGTTTTGGTTTCTAATTTTTCTTCATGCGTAATGAGGAAAGGGCTCCCATTTTATATAGTCAGTAAGAGTGCATTATAGCATGTGGCATGAAAGGTCTGGGAAATTATACTGATCCCTAAAATAGACTTGCAACTATGGCAAATTTAGTGATCAGTTCTTCCCTGCCATCTTCCTCAGATCCACTGAAAATGCCCCCACCCCTTTTAAGAGACATAATTCACAGCTGATTAAAAACACAAACATCCTAAACTCACACTTTGCTAAAACAAGGCAGCATGTGACTGCACTGATTCATAGGTTGACTTCCTTTCTATATTTGTTTCAATCATCAAAGCTAATAATACATTTATTTCTGATACCAGCAGTGATAATACACTCTCAGGTTGTTGTTAACTTCTGGCAAGTCAACTTCAACTATGGCAACACTAGATATGAGAGATCACCAGCTTTCACAGCTAAATATACTAATGTAATATCGAAGGCTTTCATGGCTGGAATGACTGGCTTGTTGTGTGTTTCCCGGGCTGTGTGGCCATGTTCCTGAAGCATTCTCTCCTGACGTTTCACCCGCATCTATGGCAGGCATCCCCAGAAGTTGTGAGGACAATCTCTGAGGATGCCTGCCATAGATGCATGCAAAATGTCAGGAGAAAATGCTTCTGGAACATGGCCATACAGCCTGGGAAACACAACAACCTAAATATCCTAATTAAAATATGATGGTTTAGGCAATCCCAACTTTAATATTCAATGACCTCTCTCTATAACCCCTTTCATAGCTGCCCCCCAAAATCCCAGATCTCTTCTGATTTCTTGTCTGCTGTATCCTTTTTGATTAATGATAGGGACAAGGTACAGAAAGCCTTGAACTACTTATATGACCCCACCTACACTGCAATTATAATGCAGATTGAACTGGATTAAATGGCAGTGTAGTCTCCTATAATCCAGTTCAATGCATTCTACTACATTCTACAACAGTGTAGATGGGGCCTATGTCTTCACTGTCTGCTTTCAATTTATGTAATTGATATGTGGTTATTGTTTTTTTTAAATAAACATGCATTTGCACTTTCTACCTTGGTTTCTTCCATTATTGTTCCAAGTCTATTATTTTCTGGTAATAATGTGGTGATAAAATGTAGCCTTGCTTGATCCCATTGCCAATTGGAAAGAATTATTTTGTATTCTGTCCTGACGATAGCCCATTGCCCTGGGTACAGGTTATACATCAGAACAATTAAATATGTGCTGTTCAGGTTTGGGCTTTCTTTTCATCTGAACATTCTTTTGACTTGAGCCCAGTTATGCCATTAGTCAGAGCACTACTTGCAACAGTCCTCTGCTGTAGCTCAATAACTTCCAACTTTGGAGGACCATCTTTTGGTACTATTTCTTGCTTCATTTTGATTGTATCATAGAGATTTCATGGTAAAGTTATTCAAAGGAGGTTTAGCACGACTCCTTCAGTGCAGTACTAACAAATGTTAGCTATGATGCCATTGCCATTGTCTCTGAGAGTGTCATCTCCCACTACTGCTAGTAGTTGCTTTGCATATTTAGTCTGGCTCCTCAGCAGAAGCCTGCCTGACATGGGAGACCCTACCAGCATCAGTGGTTCTGTCACCATAATCTCTTTCCTCACAGAAGCACCATAATCTCTTTCCTCACAGAAGCATGGTGCTACTTTATGGAAAAGTAGCACCATGGTGGAGGACTCTAGGATACTGCTGGACCATGAAAATTCTCTGGGTGACTTTGGGTATATGGCATTCTGTCAACTTCAGAAGAAGGCAAAAGCAAACCCATTTGTCTCTGTCAACTGATCCCAGAAAGAAAACCCCTGGATACATTTTGCAGGAAACTTGCAAGTAGTCTTTAGAAAGTTCAGAATGTTTTTGGCATGCAGAGCTTGCCTGACCTGCCTGTTTAATTTCACAGGCACAGAAACATATTGTTAGATTTGGATAAAATAGCTGCTGAAACATGTTGAACTATTACTTTTCCGATGGCTTTGTTTTTGTCTTTGTTGTCCTCTGCAACCGAGCATGTGTGACTTGTCCAAGGTGAGTTTCAATGGATGAGGAGGGATTCGAATCCTGGTTTCCAGAGTTGTAGTCCAGCACTCAAACCACTACACCACACTCATCTAGCAAGAATGAACATAGTGACATTAATTCAAATGTTTTTACTTAAAACAAACAAAAGCCAATTAGCTTTGTTGTAATGGCTGTTACTTTGTCAAATAGCCTCTGTGCTGTCAAAACACGTTTTTTAAATGGCTGTTGTCAGAAAGGTAGGCAGATTTCTCAATGCCCGAGTAGTATTTGGGCAAGAATTTGGACAGTGGTAATGGCAGCAGAGTGTGAGTTGTATTTGTGGACAAGACAAAAATGGCATGAAAGTTTTCCCAGTCTCCGTGCAGGCAAAGGAAGGAAATGAAAAATGCCATCCTTTGTGGTTTGTACACCCAAAAGCACTCAAACAAACATCCCCTGAGCTTCTCCTTATCACTTTATTACACCTGCTAGAATGAATAGATTAAAATGCAGTGGAGGGAGCGAAGGCATAAGAATCCTGCAGAAAGACTGGGTTTTGGGATTGTTAATTATTCTCTGGGGTCTCTAATCTTTAACAGGCAAACAGCACCACTAACTGTCTAAAACCTCCTCCTGGAAGACACTGATAATAAACCATCTGCATGAAGACACCCAATTATCTAGCCCTCTGCAGCCGCCCCTGACATGGCTGTAGCAGGAGATAATAAATGCACAGTGTGTAATAATGACACGTCATTTACGATTATCTCCCCGATACATGACCTTTTAGTTCTATTGTTTGCACTTTGAGGCGGGAGGGAAAGAGAGGGAAAGGGAGAATATTTGGTGCTAAGCGTTTGGGCACACACATCCATCTTCCTCAGTCCTGTGATGTAACTTTGTCATGAATGCTCTGGGAACCTATGGGGCAATTTTGCAGGATTTATACCTCAGACCTCTTTAATAAATGGCTGCTTGGGTTGCAGCCATCGTTACCATGGTGATGCAAGGGAAAGGTACAGAAATAGCATTGCACTGGAGGAAGCCATTTAGGCCTGCACTCGCTTACAGGACTTGAGGTCTGTCTCAGATGCCGATTGCTAGAGTCTCTTCACAATAAATCATTTTCCAATGAGGCATTTTGCTAACATTTACTGAGAGAGAAAACAAAGGAGGTGGATTTCTCCACAACCTGAGTAAACAAGGGCTTCTAAACAGATGATGCTGAGATAAAGAAATGAATATCAATTTCAAATTTGAGTGATGCTCAATTGAATATAACATAGGGGTGGCAACCATTGCTGCCTGAAATGGTATTCCTAAGATGACTGTACTTCTACAAGCCTTTTGCAAAAGCAGAAGGGCGTGAAGGTTACTTTTATTTTTTCCAACAGGAAGTGAATTGGAAGTTCATGTTTGGGCCACTTCCTGTTGGGAAAAAGTCTTCTGCATCTAAAGTTAGTGAGAGAGATATACACCAAAATTGCTTCCCTCAGTCACTGGAGCCTCAGTATATCTCACTCCCTTGGAGGAAGGCCTTCTTTAGTACTCTTTCTGGGACCAAATGATCACTATGACTGTTGTCTTGTATTCAAATACCCTAGAAACAATTTTGCCATTAATGTTTATCAGCAAGTATGTCTGCTGTACCTATCAGCAAGTATGTCCGCTGTACCATTTGTTTGCTCTAGGAACCAAAATACAACCGTCTTCCCAAAGTATGGTGTTAGATTTTATGTTTCTTTCAAATAGGTGAAACATATAATCCACAAAAACTGATTAGGAACATACTATAATCCAGACATCATATGAAATCTGATGGGCACTGAATGTTCATTTTTATCACTGGGATTGGACAATATATTGCTGGAATATGGTAAAATTCATATCAAGGAAGAGTCTCCAGAATGTATGTTTTATAAGAGCTAACTCATCTCATGCTCAACCATGAATCACACTGATTTCTAGAGCTTGAATTTTATGCAAAAGTACATTCCATTGACACTGATAGGGTCTAGCAATTGTGATTGATAGCATATTGTAATGATTTGAGCATTACGCTATTTCTCAGGAGATCAAGGTTCAATTCCTTGCTCGTCTATGGAAACCAGCTAGGTGACCTTGAGCAAGTTACACACTCACAGCCCTAGAAAACCTATTGATAGGTGTGCCTTAAGGTCACCATAACTTGGAATATGAGCGCACAAAGTAACAACAAAGTAGTTGTGATTAGGATCTGAGCCTTAGTGCATTTTTCTCTAAGCTCTAAGCTTTCTTGTCTTAGAGAAGACAATTATACTGGGGAAAACAGAAGGAAAAAGGAAAAGGGGCTGACCAAGGGCAAGATGGATGGATGGTATCCTTGAAGTGACTGGCTGGACTCTGAAGGAGCTGAGGGTGGTGATGGCCTACAGGGAGCTCTGGCGTGGGCTGGTCCATGAGGTCATGAAGAGTCAGAAGTGACTGAACAAATAAACAACAAAGTTGGGCTTTACTGATCTCCTGGATCAATTCTGCTCACCAACTGGTCTTCCTTGCAGACGTGGAAAAGGAGTGAATCTTGCCATTTCTCCTTTTAGTCTCCTTTGACCCCTGACAGCCTGTTCTGCTGGAAGCCTGTAAAACAGTGGGAAGAGAGGTAAAATATTCTCCCTTGCTACCTGTCAGCTGTATTCCCCCATGAACAGTCTTCACTGAATAAAAGGCTTTTCTGTTGAGTAACTCAGGATCCTGCCCAGTAGATTTAGGGGATGGACCGGTACTACTTCACTTGGCGTGAGGTGGAAAGGATGACAAATCCTTCATTTACATAGGTTTTCTTGGATTTGTCACTCAACTAGGGATCCAAGCCAAACACTGTCAGATTATAATATTAATTTCACAAAGAAGCAGTTGAGCTGACTTCTTTAAGACTAGGTTTTGAATGCAAATGGCAGGTGAGTGCTTTTTATATTCATGAAGAGGGGAATCCCTTGTCTCTCTCATTTGATAAAAATGATGGCTAATTAGGATTTCACCAAGTGGGATGGTGGTGTAAGGTACATCTATATTTATTTATGTATTTATTTTTTATTTACTTTGTTTTATACCCTGCCCTCTCTCCTTCATTGAGAGACTCAGAGTGACTAACAACTGGCAGCAATTTGATGCTGTTCAAATCTAAGATAATACAAAAACTCAAAATAAATATAAATCACACAAAAAATTTAATTCATCATATAAAACTACAGCACATAATAAAACAATAATTATGTTTAGAAATAAGATGCTCTTTATTAATTTCCTCCTTCTTGCCATTATAGAGGTGAGATACATGCAAACAGCCCTTAGATGATTTTCTGTTCTGGTGCCATCCAGACTCAGACCCTGCTTGCCCTCAGTGCCACTACTTTCCACTTACTTCTGATCATGTACGTTCCCTACCATATAGAAAATCAGGAGACCAAGACAAGATTTTAATCAACATTAACAGTTTGTTTGCTTATAATTCTGAGTCATATCAACACAGGGATATTTTAAGGAATGGTTATGATTTTAAAAATACAGTAAATCTCATAATATCAGAAAGATCTGTAACAGCTATGATCTGTGCATATGAACTGGTGCTGTTGGTGGGCAGGTCCATTCTTATGATTTTTCATTTTTAGATTGGCCAACCCTTGCAGGAAAGGATTGGTGCTTTACAGCCCTTCAGATATAAAAATACCAGTAGTTGCAATAGCATCTCAATACATTAAAAACAACAACAACAACAAAACAAATATATAATATGTAATAATACATTACAAGTTCAGTCAAAACTGGGAAATATAATAGGCATTACTTTATAATAAATTTAGATTTTTTAAAGGTTTCATATCTTTCCAAAGATCAACATGAAAAACTGGGATGTGCAACTCAATTTCCTGTTTTCTGTATAAGGAATAAATAAATTGTATAATGATTTAAAATTAATGATATATTTGACTTGATTTCTTTAAAAAGTGAACCTTATAAGCATGGTTTCTCATAAGAACTATGGTCCAGACTTTGTCTTTCTATTCTGTAAGGAATAAATTCTTTGTTTTATTTTTCCTGTTTTGTCTAATGATCAATTATAATATTAGGCAGCTAAAGTTTATCAGAAGATAAGAGACTTACTGGCATCTACAGACAAAGAAGACCTAAAGTGGGAGACAATTCTATATTCCGAATAGTGATTATTTCGATTAACAACTCACACCACAATTGGAGTGTGAGGGAAAACATAAACATAAGCATACAGTTGTCTCAGCACCCTTCTGGAATTACCTGATTGATATAACTCAGCTTCAAAGATGTGAAGTGTAAGTGTTCTCATTTTTAAGATTGTATTTTCTCAGTTTAGTAGATGTTGAACCTATTAGCAAAATGTATAGATTTTATGTAGCACATTTCCCTTAAAAGGAAATGGGATTTCTCCTGCACCATTTTTATTTCTGGAGAATGTGAATTTGCATTTATAATCTAATTTCTTAAAAGAATGGCTTATTGTTGTTTTCAAAATGCTACATGTTTACCCCTTGACTGGGAGGAAGAGAAACATGCTTGGAAGGAATAAACTAAGAAAGAAAGAAAGAAAGAAAGAAAGAAAGAAAGAAAACAGAAAGAGGAAAAGATGGAGATGGGCTAAGGAAAGTGTTGTTCCCCATGCATGGTTCTCACTTTTAAAAGCTGCATAGACACCTTTCCTTTCTGGAAATCTGAGCTATAGTATGGGAAGTCAACCTAATAGAGAATTACTAGCTAGACTATGAAAACTTTCAACATTATTATTTCATGTGACTTCAGGCTCATCTTTTTCAAATATGCAATAAAATAAATGCTTAATGCTACTTGTCCTTTGTATAGGAAACCTGCTCTTTCACATTGCAGCTAAAGAGTGTATATGTGTGAGGAAGAAAAAGAGAGAAAGAAAGTGTGCATAAAATCAGTGTATTTAGAACTGGTATAGAAAAATCAGACCTCAAAGTATGAATTATGAGGTGCACCCACCTTGCCTTCCCAGTTTTGTCTGGAGATAACCTCTAATGAATTCCTTTGGTATGGTGCTTAAATTGGTATGGTGCCCAAATTATCACAATCCTTTTACAATGAACTGTAAGATTTGGGAGGAACACAGAATGGATTTGTATCGTAGCTTCCTGGGCCCTTTCCTGTTTCACCCAATACGATTTGGGCTTTCTGTGGAACTATTCATTTTCCATGCCCCAAGCCAAACTCAGCCTTGAGACATCCATTGAAATGACCATCACCCTAAAGAACTCACTCTTAATCTTGGACTAATCCTATTGTTTCCACTAGAGCCACACTCCAACTGTGTCTCCTTCGGCCTTCTGGGAAGCTACGCACACCGGGCCACAAAACTTCAGTTATTCCCATAGCTGAAATCACATCAGATGAGTGTACATGCAGATTAGCTGGACCGTATATATGATTTGCTATAACCCTATTCAATGATTATTTCAGGGAAAAGAAAGGGGGCATACATGTGCCCATTATATGTAAACATGTTATGTTATCCATAACAATAAAAAATGTTTGAAAGGGAATAGTATCACTCTAAAAGTGTCACCTTTTTCATATGTATGATTTTAAACATTTTTATCTCATGAAGAAACCAGTGAAACATCAGAAGCATGCACAATACATTTCTTTCTTTAGAGTTGGCCAAATAAAAATATTGCTCTTGTGGGTTATGGATTTTATTGTATTATCCATTTAAAAAATTGCAATTATATACAGTACAGCTCTTTAAACCTGATATATAAATTGATGGCCACGAGCTTTTATTTAAACTATTTATTTATTTACTACATTTATATACAGCTCTTCTCCCCCTAAGGGAACTCAAAGTGGTTACCAACATTATAAAGGCAAAATTCAATGCCTTACATACATGTGAGAACCAAAAGGCAATAAAACATAAACATAAAAGAACAATTAGACATAAAGCATAAACATTAAACATCAATAATATAATAACATTTATATTAAAACCTACCAATAAACAACACAATTTAAAAACAGTTATTAAAATCACACAATTCAAAATCAAGTTTGTTTATACACATTGTATCCTTTCTGTTTTTTGTGGGTTTTTTGGGAGGGAGAGGTTAAGAAAGGAGAGTCTAGGAACTTGACTTTCGTTTCTTGTGTACAAGCACTGCTGTTACAGGAGAAACATTTTACCTTGGAAAATGATATGAGATTGAACAATACTCATCCCTAAATGTATTTCAGGGTACTTCATTGAATACTTTACCATTCTTTCCATGCTTCTCATAAGCAATATAACTGTCCTTTCTAAATCCCTTTGCTGCCACCTAGTGCTTTGCACCTAGTTGTAATTTCTATTGGTTGATAAAATGAATGTTCAGGTCCCTTCTACACTGCCATATAAAATACAGATTATCTGCTTTAACAATCTGGATTATATGGTAGTGTAGAAGGGGCCTCAGTCAAATTTCAGGAAGTGAATATATATGTATGCAGAACCCAATTCAAGAAACCAAATGAACCATGTTAGTCTTTTGCATTCTGTAGAAAGGGTCCCATTTACTGTCTGTGGAAAGAACTTAAGGATGTATGATATTTTTAGTTTTTCACCAGATTGGGATGTTTATCATGTTTTAACAAAAAACTGAAACTGAAATCCATGTTATCAGATTATCAGCGATAAAGACAAATTAAACATAATGTTGGAGTGAGTTAAAAAATCTCCATTGGTTTTCCTAGATGACTGGAGCTTTTATTCCTTCTTTAATTGTATCTAACTATCCTTATGCACAGACCCTATTCAGCAGAAGTGTGAGAAGTAGTTATTAATCTGCTAATAGGCAATTATAGGATTTGTGAATAGGCACTTATAACAGTAGAATGATAGTTTTAGTGAACATTATCGAGTGTCACATATCTTGTGACTCTGTGCTTGGCTTTTGCATCTTACTGGTTGCACAAATGTTTTCTTAGGACTGGAATTAGGAGCAGTAGTTGGGAACATTCCTTAAGATCACATAACTTTTTAGCATTGTTGGGTTTGCCCATACAATGAGAAGTGATGGAAGCTTTTGTGATGTCTGTCTGGTTAGACAAGAAATAGTTTGACAATTCCCACATGCCTCAATCTAGCCTTTTTGCCATTATGGATGTACTTTGTCCAACCATACAGAAGAAGGATACAATTATGATACATCTCACTGCTTGAATGTTTGCAAAATATATATTTGCAAAATATTGCATCACTTTTTCTAAAGCTGAGTATTTTAGTACTAGATAATGTAGTGGGCCCTCTTCTTGGTCAGCCCATCAAAAGTGATGGCGGAGGATCATCGCTTCAATGCTGGTGGTCTTTGCTTCTTCCAGCATGCTGACATTTGACCGCATGTCTTCCCAAGAGATTTACAGGATTTTCAGAAGCAATGCTGATGGAATCATTCCAGGAGTTGAGTGTGACATCTGTAGATAGTCCATGTTTCACAGTCGTATAACAGGGTTATACAAGCATCTTGGTCTCCCTATGAATGTTCTGACCCTCAAACACTCTCTGCTTCATTCAGAAAAATGCTGCACTTGCAGAGCTCAGACAGTGTTATATTTCAGTGACCCACTGCCAAGACACTACTCTCAAAAGGCAATCATATTTGGATACAAGTGATCACCAATGATGAGCAGGCAATAATATCAATGTGAACTCAGTGCCATAGGTAGATGCCAGCTAAAGCCTAGTCAATGTAGAAATATACAGATGTCTATAAAAGGGAATGTTAAAAATGATTCCACATAGGAAATGAATGCATGATTTTAAACAGGCATTATTTTAATCAAATGTTTTTAATGTTATGTATTTTAATGATCTGTTTTAAATGTGTCTATGATTGTGGTTGTAAAGTTGCCCTGAGTCCCGCCCCTCCAGGGGTGAGAAGGACAGGATACAAATGTACGAAATAAATAAATAAATTTCATTCAATCTCATGGCAAGATGAAAATAGGGAATAGAGACAGTGAACAATCCTAACAACCTACATGGCAGCATTGCCTAATCTCTTCGCCAGCAGGACTTAAATCCCCCCCCCCCCCCCAAATCTATTGCCAAGTTTTCAAGGAACCATTTATACTCATGTATAAGTAGACTTCTTGTATGAATATATAGCAGATTTTAGGGCCAAAATTATGTTTTTTCCCCCCTATGACCAGTGGATAAGTCATAAATCATTCTGTTGAGAAGGAGCCTCTGGTGGCGCAATGGGTTAAACCCTTGTGCTGGCAGGACTGCTGATCAAAAGGTCAGTGGTTCAAATCCAGAGAGGTAAAACAGGATGGTAAAACCTCTGGGCAACGTTCTTGCAGACAGCCAGTTCTCTCACACCAGAAGCGACTTGCAGTTTCTCAAGTCGCTCCTGACATGAAAAAAAATTGCTGAGAAAGAAAGTGCCAGTGACTCTTCAAGGGAGCCTCTTGGACACACTGCCAGTTTTCCATCTGGCATTCAAAACAGCCAAAAGCGATGCCATGTCAGAAAATTTAGTGCTTCTTTCAAATTCCCTAAGGATGGCTTAAACTCTGGCCTTTCACCACTCTACTCAGAAATGGAGGTGATTCTTTTGGAGAAGAATTAAGGTACAGTACTTACATTGACACACACCATTTTGGGTCAAATTTTTTAACTAAAATTTAAAGACATATACATTAATATATACAGTAGTTCCTCCTGCAACTAGAGACATTTGGCTCATTGATGAAACATTCTCAAGGTTCACAATATTCTGCCTTATCAAAGATTTTAAAGGTGACAAAAGGTTGTGAACATATGTGTTGTTTATGTGTCATTCGCCCCAGCAAAATTGTGGTAGTTTGTTCTGTTTTGTTTTTTTCCCAGTGTTTTAAGGCTCTGAGTTTAGTCAGATGTTCAGGCACCTTTCTATTCCAAAGAGTTACCAATGTCAGTGACAAGTGCAATGAGAGTGACATTATTGGTAGTTCTTGACCATGGAAAGATGTGTAGTTCACATTTACAGGCCATTTACTAGGAAAGGTTTCTTAAATATCTCAGGCAAATGAGGTAGCACTCATAGATTAACCTTGCAAAAAGTTTAGATTTTATTTTCATGGACCCCCCCCCCAATGACACATGAAAAGACAAATTTTAAAACACTGCAATTCATTCTTAACAGCAATGCTCGGTGGGTGTAGATATAATATCTGTTTATAGAGGTAAATGTAGATAAATCATACATAAATATCCATGCATGGGGTTTACCTAGATTTTAAACATGTAATGTGATTCTCTTGGTTCAAATTTTCATCCTGTAAAAATGTATGCATCCACTAGTCCACGAAGAACCAAAGTCAAGAGGCAAAATATGCAGCTATTCATACTCACATATTCATATGTGGGTGAACCATCAGGAGAGAATGCTTCTGGAACATGGCCATACAATCCGGAAGACTCACAGCAACCCAGTATTCACCTCATTGTTTTTCTCTTACTTTTCAAAAGGTTTGGCAAATGACTACAGCCACAGCTGTGACTGGCATTTTCTGGGGCTTAAAATTGTAAAGTGACCCTTTGAATGCCTACAGAAGGGATGAACTGCAATTTGCTTTCAATTTCATTGTATTATTTAGGTGAATGAACATCTTTTTGAAGCTGGCTCCTCACATGAATCAGTTAAATCTGTCCTTGGCTCTGTCAACAAACTTCTTACTTAACAGTAATGAGCACTCCGTGAAGAGAAAAAGAATGAGGCACCATAAAGATCTGCAGTTGGCAAATTCGCTACTTTGCCTCAGACTCCAGCCATGAACTGAAGGCAAGGAGATCTCTAACACTACTTCCTGTCTCTATACTTGGGAAACATCCTTGGATTTTGTCCTCTTGGCGTTCTGTGTGAGTAGCTCGAACAAAACTTCAAGATTTGAGTCTGGAATTGCTGTACTATTTTCTTGCATTCTGATTAGTCTTTTAGCAAGTTAGATGCAAAAGAATCAGAAAATTCCCATTTCCCTCTCTAAAAGCCACTGTGGGAAAGATCCTTTGAAACAGAAGAAGAAACTCTATCTAATCCAGCAAATGATTTGCACAGTCAGTAAATTATTTTGATAGTGTATAAATAAAACCTCAGTCCCTATAAGTTGAGAGACTATTGACTTTCCAGATGTTTGCCTTCAACTCCCATCAGGTCCACCTATCATGGCCAAAGATAAGGATTTATGGGAGTTGCCATGCAAAGCACTTGAAAATTCAATATGTTCCCATAGTTGCTCTATCTCTCGTCCAAAATCCATGTTTATTTAGACATATACCCTTGAGTAGCAATAGGTTCAACTGTGAAGGAATCTGCTAACAATTTTTGAACATAAATTGACTTCTGAAAGCAATATTTCCCTTATACTTTCATGAAGAGGATTCTTAATTTTGTTCATCTAAAAGAAAAACTATCCCTCTTTTATTTACAGCCAATTAGTTTTATTAATGAGTCACACTTTGTTATTTAAGTGCAATAAATGTCCAAAGAAAAAATGCCATATTTGAAGAGTGACTGTAAACCATAAGCCTTTAATCTCTTATTGTTTACAGCTTCTCAGAATTCCTTATGGCTTTGCATCGTTGTGTTCTCTCCTTCCATTTCTCCTGCCACCTGGCACAAGAAGAGCCATTTTTTTCATTTAGAAATACCAGGCAGAAACTACCGATGAAGTAAACAAATGAGGTCTAGTCTAAAAGGAACAATTACTGTGCAATGCAATATTTACTCTGCATTTATTTAAAATATGTATGCTGTACCTTCCATTGGGAATGGCTGAGGCAGCTTCTAGTCATAAAATTGAATACAGTGGGTCTTGGATACCCACTAGGTTTTGGTTCTAAGACACCAAAACTATGGATGCTCAAATCTAATTATTATATCATGGCTTAGTAAAATGGTGCGGTAGTGCAGCAGATTAAATCACTAAGCTGCAGAACTCGCTGACCAGAAGGTCGGCGGTTCAAATCTGCAGGGTGGGGTGAGCTCCCATTGTTAGCTCCAGCTTCTGTCAACCTAGTAGTTCGAAAACATGCAAATGAAAGTTGATCAATAGGTAATGCTCTGGCGGGAAGGCAACCATGTTGGCCACATGACCTTGTAGGCATCTACAGACAACACCGGCTCTTAGAAATGGAGATGAGCACCACCACCCAGAGTTGGACACGACTAGGCTTAATGTCAGGGGGAAACCTTTACCTTTTATATAAAATACAACATTGAGATTTTTTTTTAATTGGGTGGAGTGCAATTTTTTTCAAGCTGTGAATTGTGGAACATGTGAGATTCCTTGAAGGTTGATAAAAGGCAAGATATGCTCCATATAGAATAGGGTTTTGGGGGGGGGGGGGGTCGGGGTGGCAGGGTTTAATAACTCCATTACTCCAATGACTGTACACCTGAGTGGCTTCTCTGTTACCATTTTTTGGCTGCCTCCTGCACTGGGACAGAGGTGATTTTAATCATTCAATGACTATGTTCATTGAAGTTTGGATCTAGGCCCCTGTGAGGACAATCTAAACTGTTGTAATGTTTAATAAAGTTGTAATGCTTTTGAAAGGAAGATCGATGCTTTTGAGCTGTGGTGTTGGAGGAAGTGCTGAGAGTGCCTTGGACTGCGAGAAGATCCAACCAGTCCATCCTCCAGGAAATAAAGCCCGACTGCTCACTGGAGGGAAAGATACTAGAGACAAAGTTGAAGTACTTTGGCCACATCATGAGGAGACAGGAAAGCCTAGAGAAGACAATTATGCTGGGGAAAGTGGAAGGCAAAAGGAAGAGGGGCCGACCAAGGGCAAGATGGATGGATGGCATCCTTGAAGTGACTGGACTGACCTTGAGGGAGCTGGAGGTGGTGACGGCCGACAGGGAGCTCTGGCGTGGGCTGGTCCATGAGGTCACGAAGAGTCGGAGACGACTGAACGAATGAACAACAACCTTTGTACTCCCAAATGAGCGGTTGGGCATGTATTTGTTGTCACTTTTGCCTCCCTTTTCATCACATGAAAGGTTGAAACTGAGTCTGCAAACAGAAATTAAAAACAGCATTTCAATAGTAATACAACAATGTAGATCCCTCCACCGAATTTTGAAAAAATATTGAAATAAAAATTAAAACAAAACCTTAACAACCTTTAAAGCTCAAAGACATAGGCCCATTCTACACTTCCCCGATTTCTCAGGATCCAATCCCAGATTATCTGTTTATTCCGGATTATCTGGCAGTGGAGACTCAAATAATTCAGTTTAAATTAGATAACCTGGGATCAGATTCTGGGATTTAGGGCAGAGTATAATGGGGCATAGCTGTCTTAATCTTGATAAGTATCCAAAGAATCTTGTAGGTCAAAGTTTCTCAAATTGTGCTCCTCCAGATGTTTTGGACTTCAGATCCCACAATTCCTAACAGCTGGTAAACTGGGAGCTGAATTTCTGGGAGCTGAAGTCCAAAATACCTGGATGAGCATAGTTTGAGAAACACTGTTGTAGGTGAACTGAGAAAAGGAAGTTGGTAGCATAAGCTTTCATAGTTTCAAGTCTATTTCATCAGGTACAGCACTGAATGAAATCATAGTACCTCTGTGGCTGCTTATAGTATAAAATGATCAAGAGGTTCAGCAGAACCGACAAAACATATTCCCCTTGTCTAGTTTGTGTCACAGGTCACCCACCAAGGTGACCAAATCTCTCTGTGCCCCATAACCAGGCCTAAAACCAGATTGAAAGTAATCTAAATAGTTCATCTCATCCAGAAAACAAAAACAAAAAACAAACAAAACAAAAAAACCAAAACAAACAAAAAAACAAACCACCCCTGCACTGGCTACTCCAACAGCATTTTGCCCAAAAATGTATTGATGACCCTAAGGCACAGGGGTTTTTTTGACAATTTGCCATGAGAAGGGATTTGTTTCTGTCCTTTTTTCAGGCTGAGAGAGTGTGAATTGCCTAAGATCACTTAAGGCAGTGGTCCTCAACCTGGGGTCCTCAATTTTTTTTTTGGTTTTCAACTCCCAGAAATCCTAATAGCTGGTAAACTGACTGGGATTTCTGGGAGCTGTAGGCCAAAAACACCTGGGGACCCCAGGTTGAGAACCACTGACTTAAAGGGGAGGGGGGGGGGGAGGTCCTGTGACTGACTAGGGATGCCAATCTTGGTTTTCTAGAGTTCTTGTCCAGCATTCAAACCATTACACTGTACTGGCTTGCTCTCATAATAGAATTACCATGTTTTATATTTTGAAAAGCAAAAAAGAATACTTATTAACTGACTGGCTACTTCAGGTTACTAAATACAATGATGAATTGCATTTTCACTAACCTATTAAGAATTGGAGGATGTCGGAACAAACACTGCACCTCAGTTAAGTCAGTTGAACAGGTAAAGCAGATATTTCTTGTGCCCAGAAACCATTGCAGAAATGCTAGCAGAATGCCTCCCTCCACTCCATTCTCCTCCTCCATGAAAGACTTTCCCTTTGGGATGGAGGAGGAGGATGGACCTTGATATGACAATGGTCACTGTTCCATGTCAGCTAGAAGCCAGTGAATCGCTCAGTAACTCACTGGGAGGGGGTTAGGAGTTATTGGGGTTTTTTTTGGGAGGGGGGGGGGTGTTATCTGGTATGTTTTGCTTCTTTCATTCTGCTTTAACCTGACATGTCTTGCTTCTATCAGTCCAGATCATGTAAGAAAACCTGAACATTTTAAAAATCTACCCGGACAGGAAGGTTAACTCTGCAAAAGAAGACAAAAAGAAAGGTGCCTGAAGCTGTATCTAATAATTTCTTCCATTTCTACTTACTCAGCCAATCCCTTCCCAGGATTGTGCAATGGTCTAAAACACATATCAGTGGGCAAATCTGGAAGATTAACCCCCCTCCCCAACACACACACACACACACACACACACACACACACACTACTCCTTCAGCATCATCTGGGCAGGTTTCAGTGTTACACTACCCAAACATGTGCTGATTTTCAGCAGAAGTTGTCCTACTATTCATTGTTCTGGTATTCACAAAATTAATAGCATAAGAAGAGGGTCAGCCAGACAACTATGGAACAACGTTAAGTCCCAGATATTGCACTAACTGTGTGTTTCCTTAGGAAAACCTCTCTCCCAGTCATCATAACACACTTTACATCAAATCCAGAGGCAGTGACATTAGGAGAACATCCTCAAATCAAGAAGACATGGGTGCATACACATCCATGACTAACCCCCCCCCCCATTGAATTAATTGGGATATCTGCATAATATGAACATCCCTCCATATCACCATATGAATATAGGCTGTAATGTTTATTTCTTTGAATTGCCAGAACTCTTAAAACTTTCCACTTTAGAAAACAGGTTAATGACCTTTGTCCCATACATCTCTCCAGGTGAAAGGGGAATCAGCTAAATATTTCAGCACAGTCATTGGTGTCCAGAGGTGTGAGAGGCATGTCTCTGGCTGTTGATTTCTGAAACTCAGCCAGAGAAATAAAAAGCAAGCAGCAACACTGCTCTCAGATAACTGACGGATCTGTGCCACCATGTCTTCCATTCTGGAAAGAATAGCAGCAGCCCCCTCACCATCACTTCTAAATCTGTTGATTGGATTCATCTTGATCTGTGGACTGTTGAAAACCCTTCAACTATACCGGAGGAAAAAGAAGCTGCTCAGAAACTTGAAAAGCTTTCCAGGCCCTCCAAGCCACTGGTTTTTTGGCAACAACAAGCAGGTGAGAAAAGTGACAAGAGAGGTAAAAAAAAAAGATGGTAAGGGTATAGGGCCTTGCTTGCCTTGTCTTCACAAACTAGGACAAGAAAAATGATTCTCCCTGTCAATGAAAAAGCAACATATTGTATGGTGCTCTCAACAAATTAAGCAAAATTGCACAATTACATACAGTAAAATTGATTTCTGCTTTCCTTAGACTATTAAGATCCATAAATAGAGCATGTCATTTCCTTTCTCTCTTCTTCCTCCTCCTCCTCCACCACCATCACTTCCACTGCCCTGGGCCTCTTGCTATCTGGGAAATGTAGAAGCACACAGGTAGGGCCATAGACAGAATTTTTTTAAGCGAATCATGAAGAGTAGTTCCATAACATAAAATAATTTAAATAGTATGGTTCATTTTATATTTTATATAAGCTTAATTAAATAATTTTGTCTCCTTCATGGAGGGCTTCAAATCCTTCCCATATCTTAGGCTTTGCTTGCCAGTAATGGGTGGGCCAACTTGGTTGCTTCCACTATATCGGCTATTGCTGCAAGTAATGACAGTGTGAATAAATTGTCAAAATTTGCTTCAGGTAGTGTTTGCAGTTCTGGAGGGACTCATTTAATTTTTGCTTCTCATAGACTTATTTGGGGATTTGGTTAACCAGTTAAAATTCATGAATAAATCAGGTTTTTAACCTGAAAAATTTCAGGATGGGGGGGGGGGGAAGGTGTGAACCCTTAACCCCCCTCCCCCCCCCACCTATGGATTAATAATGAGATTTCTTTGCAGTTCTTGAGGAATTGTTGACATGTGTATCAAAGACTGATGCTGATATAAGCAATGTTTTGGAAGAGCCAGGTGGTTAATCAGCCCAGTGAAGCTGTGCATATGTTCCAAGGTTCCCTGGCAGGACGCTGTGGACCAATGATACTCATGATGAATAGGGCTTAGAAGCATGGTCTAGGGAGGACCTTAGAGTTGAATTGGGGCTGCACAAAGAAAGATATAATTGCCAATTACCCACAGAACAACTGGCTGCAAATGTCTGTGGTTTGCTCAACAGATGTCCTTTAACTGTGGAGGAAAAGCTCAGCAATTAGAAAGAGGGAAACCTAGAAAAGAGTAGGATGGTCAGTAATGGACCAAAACCTGACTCCTATATATGCTTTTTATGCTGAGTCATTGTTAAGAGTGCAGAATTAAAGTGTAAAGTTGATATGCCTTATCACCAAGTTCACTGGCATTATTATCCAACTTAGTTCATTGATGGGGCAATAGATTCAAATTTCAGGAAAAGAGATTCCACCTCAATATTAGGAATAACTTCCTGTTGGTAAGAGGTGTTTGACAGAGGAAAATGCTGTCTAATGCCCCTTCCACTCAGCTGAATAAAATCCCACATTTTTTGCTTTGAACTGGAATATATGGCAGTGTGGACTCAGATAACCCAGTTCAAAGCAGATATTGTGGGATTTTCTGCCTTGATATTCTGGATTATATGGCTGTGTGGAAGGGCCGTCAGAGTGGTGTAGTTTCCTTTGGAGGTTTTAAAACAAAACATGGGTTCTATCTTTCATAGGAGCGCTGATTGGTGTGTTTCTGCATGGCCAGGGGTTGAATCCCTGCTATCTCTTCCACTCTATGAACACTTCTACACTGACACTATAATCCATTTTGGAATCAGTTTGGGAAGAACCAGTTTTACATTACATTTCCCATGGAACCTGGCCTCAAACTGCTGTGCAGCCCCCTCCCCCCCCCCCCCCGGCAAGGGATGTGCACAAGGGGATGTGACTGGTAGGAGGAGAGGCAATACATTACCCCTAGCAGGGAGGGAAGTTTACAATGCACTCTGCATTTTGTGGACACACACAGGTTGATGTGACAATACACCAAATAAAATGATGTAGAATCACCCTAAGTGGTTGGCTGGAGAGCAACCCAACCACTAGATTGCTCTTAGGGCTCATGTGTTTTGCCCAAGTCCAGGCTGAGGGTAGACATGTGTTACCTGGACCTGCATCAGGTTACTCCCCGCTGTTGCTACCTTCAGGTTCAACCAACTCAAATCAAAAGTAGGACAAATAAAGAGATCCTGTTTAACCCAACTGTCTGCTTCTGTGGTTGACCATCAAAGAAAAATCACACATATTTTTGATACATAAAACTTGAAAATATTCCTCCATGTTGTTATTCACAGAAACAGATCCTAATGGCCTACATAATAATCCCAGTTTGCATGCTAGTCTATATGAACACGCAAGCCACCGTTGTACAAAACAAAATTTACATAATTAGGAAGAATTTATGGTATGCTTTCCTCATCTACTTTCTGTCATTGCAGGTCAGTCGAGGAAATGAATTCAAAAAGAGCCTGGAATGGGCAGAAAAATATCCTTATGCCTTTACTAGATGGTTTGGTGGCTTTTCAGCTGCTTTAGTGGTCTCCCATCCAGACTACGCCAAAGCTATATTTGGTCGTGGAGGTAAGCCTATTGTATCTGTCAGATTCACCTTAATAATACTTTGAGAATGCAAGCTCCAAATTATCCACTTGCAGCATGAGCAGGGAAGGAGTTAAATTCATTATTTGCATAGAGAAGACTGGCTCCTCATTGATAGGATATAAGCTTATGTTTCTTTTAGATTTTTAATGTGATGCCTTCCCCACCCTAATCATTTATTTTGTGTTAGAAGTGCATTCTAGACTATCTGATACATTTTTCTCCAATGTTGACATTGGAGAAAATGTCAACATTGGTACTATATTTGCGCCCTTTGAGTACAATTGTTTCTTTCTTTGCTGAAAACTTGACTTGGGCAGGCAGCTAATTGCTTGCAGATGGCACCAGCCAAGGATCACCATTTTGAGCATTGGCATAAAATAAAAATTAAAGATTCAACTATATGCTGACCTTGCAGAAAACAGAAGACAGAGGACTCAACAGTTTCTTTCCATCAGGAAGGCTTTATCTTCAGTCGCAGCAATGCAGATTTTATTTACAGCAAATATACACAGCTCTCTCCTAGGATCCTCCAACATCCAGTCACCACCTATCCACCATCCATCAAATCTCCATGTAGTGGCAGGTTGCTTATACACCCACAAATGATGCAATCCTGCATTCATGGTTTAGCACCCACTTGCCTAGTCAGTGTGACTCAGCACTTTATATTTAGTCACTGTGACTCACCATTTTACTTTGCACTTTATTTATTTATTTATTTATTTGTATGCTGTCTTTCTCAGCCAATCTGCGACTCAAGGTGTTTTCCAACAAATCAGTACATATAAAAACATAATACAGATTAAAACATTAAACAGTATAAAACACCACAAAAGCAATAAAAACAACATCATTAGCGTCTCATTATTATCAAGCATTGTCCAGTTCCATTGTCAAATTGTTTAATTTCCTATATTAGCTATTTTGCATTTGTAAACGCTTGCTCGAACAGCCATGTTTTAACTTGCCTCTGAAACGTTAAGAGGGAGGGAGCAGATCTAAGCTCCCTAGGGAGAGTGTTCCGTGCCTCCTAACATATTTTAAAACTCCAACATAAACAAGAAGAGGAAGTGAAGCTAGCAGGAGAAATAATCAAGTAACCATTTACCCACCTCAGGAAGTAACTGGCCTCTTGTTGCCCAGCTCTATCTTGGGAATTTTTTGGTAGCCCCCATTCTCAATTCTACCATGTGCTTCAGTGTATATAATGCAGTTCACATTCTATGGAACTAATTTCACCATGCGATGCATTCACAAAGACCAGGAACATAGTAGGAAAAAGGAAACTAAGGTGCAAGCTTTCCACTAAAGCACAGTGATTGCAGAACCACTTGTAGACTATGTGACAGAATTAGGTAGAGATAATTTCATTCAACCTCCCTCATTTTCTCTCAGCATTTTTCCAAAGATGAAATTTAAAGAGAAGTTGTATGTGGAAACAAGTGCCTATATTTCTGACACACAAAAGAAATGGTGTGAGGAACAGTAATTGGTTCTGGTTGCTTTGGAAGAAAGTCTAGGAAGCATCAGAACCAATCTGATTTGCATTGTGCTTCATTCCCTAGATATTACCCCCAGACATATTTGACTATTGCAATGTTTCATATTGTACTTATCTTTGACTCTGTTCTTGTGTTTTTGTTATTTCTAGAATATTTTACATTATATTTTTCAGATCCCAAGTCTATGGTCACCTATAAGTTCTTACTCCCCTGGATTGGTAGGTAGAACTATAAACTGCAAAAAAAAAAGTTCTGTAAATGTTTTACACTAGGCATATGCACTATGATTCCACTAGCTGTATTTCTACAATCCCTCAGAAGTTAAGATCTCAGTTCATTCTGTCTTCTGAAGTTGCCCCACATCATCCCTAAAGTAATAAAGCAAACAGTATAAATGTGATCTGTATCAGTAAGAAAGGGGATTTTCAGAAATTGGTTTTATATGATGTGGAATATGAACATCAGTGATTTCTCATTTTGCTTCTAGGCTGGTTCATATTGGTCTGCAAATCATAAAGACATTAGTGCCTCTGTTTAAGTCTTTAAACCTCTTCAGATGGAGGGATAGAGGAATGGGGAAAGTGGAGGAAAAATATCAAAGTAAACCATGTAAACCTGCTAAAGCAGGTTTACACGCCAAGATATTTCAATTTTAAAAGCATGCACATACTTAGAAATAAATTAGGCCAATAAAGGTTTTAATAAAAATCCATGGCTGGAACTGGTGCTGGAAAGAAGCTAGCACTGGCATCTGTCAAGCTTCCAAGGGGAGAGAATTTAACAGGTGTGGGCACCACAACCAAGAAGGCTCTCTCCTATGCCCCCCCCCCACTTCTCCATGTCATATTGTTCCCACTGGGGACTCAGAAGATAACTATGCAGTTTATAGTTCTCAAGTAGGTATATTTAGGAACATAAGAATCTGCCCAAGTCCAAAATCATTAACTAACTGCTACCAGCTCTCCAAAATGTTAACAGGATTTTTCTCAGCCTTTTAGATGCCCAGAAATGAACTTTTTCCATATAAAATACATGGTGTACTCAACAACTGAGCCTTCATTATTTAACTAAATGCCACCTTTCTTCCAAAGAAGAAATGCAAGCCATCTCACAGATAAAACTACAGACAGTCCACAAGTTACAAACATCCACTTACAAATGACTCATAACTAAGAATGGAGCTGAGACAACAGGAAGAGTTATTATGGGGAAAGGGGGTCTCCAATGAAGCTTTCTCACCAATCCTTGGTTCCACAACAAGCCAAATTTTCAAAACTCAATTATCACAGAGAAAGAAAGTGAAGTGAAATCTTCTGAACAGGGGCACAGACAGCAAAACAAACACCACAGGGGTGGAAACCTTTCCTTATGCCACTCAAAGATTCCATCTATCTATCTATCTATCTATCTATCTATCTATCTATCTATCTATCTATTAAAAATGTACCTGGTCTGACTTACATCCTAAATCAACTTAAGAACAAATCTACAGAACCTATCTTATTTGTAACTCGGGGACTGCCTGTATATTCAATAACTTCCAACAGTTCTGATTTGACAGGGACAGTCCTAATTTTCAGTTCAATACATTTTTTTCATCAATGAGACAAGTTTTTCATGCCTGCGTCATAGAAATTTGACTGGCCCTCCTTGTTCACTTCTGCTGGCTTCCAGCTACAAGGCAGTGATACCAACTCCCCCTGAGAAAATTCCCTGTGAGAGCTACATGCTTTGTAACCTTACTTTCTGGATAACCCTCGTATATTAACCACACGCTGATGTTGCTTGGTCACACATCTCCTGGTATAATATTAGAAATGGTTTTCCCTCACCAAATCCCATACTTTTTTTTGGGTGAGATAAAAATCATTAAGCCCTAAAATGCTCTGAATAAAATTTTGCTCTTTGTTCCTATAGGAAAAGGACTTCTCATCCTACATGGTCCGAAGTGGTTTCAACACCGCCGCCTCTTAACTCCAGGATTCCATTATGATATTTTGAAACCATATATAGCCCTGATGGCAGATTCAACGAAAAACATGCTGGTAAGTAGTCCTGCAACTGTTCTTTCTTACACTTTAGAAAAACAAGATAGTTTGGAGTAAGTTTGAATAGATGACTGGTCTACTCTTGTAGTTCAGTACATTTGGAGAGTACTAAGTCAGGGATAATGGGTGAGAATTTAACTTGCCATTTGTATACAGACCAACTTTATTTATTTATTTATTTATTTACTTTGTTTTATTTCCCAACTTCTCTTCCTTGGGGAGGGAATCAGAGCAGCTAAATGGGAAATATTTAGCAAAAAACAATGTTATCCATCTGCACAGACATTTACACAGCATTTTCTCATGATCTTATCTTTTATTACTATTATCAATTGATAAACTTCCTTGTGTGACAGAAGTGTACATATGACAAACTAGCCCTGATATTGACCTGTGATACTGAATTATCTCATCTAATTTGTACTGCTAATATACTAATCTTTATTTTCTGTTTATTTTGGCATTAGGGACTTCATTGGCAGATAGCACACAAGCTGACAGAATCTCTGAAGTTTAAAAAAGAGTATATTTTAGGGTTTATTGTGATAATTACACAAAATATTTTGGACTCAAATTATGTAAAATAATGTTAAAATGAAATTATGTTAAATTATGTTAAAAAGCAGTGGAAAAAGTTAAAACATTTGAGACATGTTCTCTCATCATCATCTATCAGGTCCAACCCTAAGCCCACCAGTACATGCAGTTGGATCATGAAAGATTTGTGCACCAAGTTTGGTCTAGATCCATCATGGATGAGATTTACATGAGTCTCCAGAAGTTACTAGGCTCTAACTTCCATCATCCTCTATCAGCTCCCTCCACTTAACCTCTCAAATATTTTAAGTTGGATAATGAAGGATATTTATGCCAAGTTTTGTCCAGATCCATTACGCCTTTGTGGATCTGTTAATGGCCAGATGATTTTTTTTCTTTTTGTTTCTTTCTATTTTTCCCCCATTAATTTGGTTTCTGGGACCAAAGCCCTTTTTATTTTAGTGAGTTAGTGTTTAATATTTTAGTTAGTGTTTGTAGTGCAGAGTTTTAATATTGTATTTTACTTTTTGTTGTACTTTTAGTTCCAGTTTTACTTTCTTCTTTTCATTCTCTTCTCTCTGCTTCCCACCCCTTGTATATTTTCTTTGTTAGGATAAATGGGAGAAGCTCATTGTCAAGAATGACATGAAGTCTCTGGAGATGTTTGAACATGTCAGCTTGATGACTCTAGACAGCATCATGAAATGTGCCTTCAGTTCCCAGAGCAGCAGTCAGACTTCCAGGTTCATGTGCATTTTTTTTCTGGTAGCAATGTCCATTCTTATATAATTAATCCTGAAAATGCTGTGTACTTTGTCTTTTAGAGAACTGAATAATTACATCAAAGCTATTTATGACCTGACCTATCTGGTGTCTCAGAGAGTACGTAATGTCTTGTACCGAAGTGATCTCATTTATCCATTCACTTCAGCTGGTCGGCACTTCCAAAAAGCTTGCAAACTGGCTCACAAACATACAGGTAATATCAACTCACACTTGCCTTATTACTTATTTACAGGAGAAGTAAAAATATGAGCCTTTACTTATTTCACTCTCCCATGCAAGAAGAAAGGATTATGAAAGATTTTCCCCCACTTGGTATAATTTGAGAAGTTTTCTGCATTTTGTTATGTTTTCACGTTTTAGTAACTTGTAGCAAATTTTTTGCACAGAAAATATGGTATTTATTCCAAAGACACTAAAAAAAGTTGCCGAGTTTGAAAAGTATCTGAGTTTTTTCTCCCCTTCCCCTTCCTTCCCTTCCCTTCTCTTCCCTCCCCTCCTCTTCCCTTCCTCCCCCTTCCTCCTACTCTCCCTCCTCTTCTTTTTCTTTCTCTTTCTCTTTCTCCTGGATGAAATGTCTCAATATGTCAAAATCCCTTTCTCATTATGGTAATTTGCTAATATTCTTTATATCTCTGGTTAGGAGTATTTTTCCCCAAATTTGTGAAGAAATTCACCGAAGAGTTGCCATGTTGGTTTGTACTGAAAAAATATATCTTTCTCAAAGCTGTTATAAGATTCCTTCATATCTTTTTTTAGGCTGAAAGAATAGTGCAATTGTGTGGATAGTAAAATAGAAATTAATCCTTCCATTCTTGGAACACACTGAGTTCCACCAGACTTTCCTCTCTAGAGGAGCAGGGCAGGAGGTTTCCTTCTCCCAAATCTTCCTTTCCCCTCTGCAATCCCTTATTGTTGCCTTTTATTCTGTTCTGGAGATTTCCCCAGCTCTCTCAAGCAATTTTCAGAAAATTCAAGGGATTTCAAGGGGAAGTACCAAATAAATTAATGTAAAAGTTGACTTCATGCATATGTTGAGGGCAGATTTGGTTTTTTGTTATAATCCATGGATATGTTGAGGGCCATATGTGGAAAGGCGAAAGCCCCAACAGACTTCAGAGGACAAATTGCCCCTGGTCACTACTGCCATAATTTTCACATCCAAAAAGCCAGAAGTGCACCATGAGAGTAAAGGGGATTGGTTCTTCTTTTAGATTCTCCCAGGATGAAGTTAGTCTTTGCATTTTGCCATTCTTCTTGGGAAATAGGGTGCTTCCTTTTTTTATAAAACCTGTGAATAAGGTGACCCAGATTTTTGGGTCTAATTTTTAGACTTATTCATGAGTATCAGGGAAAATCTTCTCTGTACATCTTCTCTTTTCAGCTGTCCGTGTAGTTGTTACTTTTTAATTTTTCTGTTGACTCAGTGAGTATTTGTTCTGGGAAAGGAAGGGGGTGGCAGGAATAGATACTGTTCCTTTGCCTTGTTCTTCTCCCTAATGAGTTCCTCATTAAATGAAGTTGGTGAATAATATGAACAAGACCAGAGAGTGTCCAGGATTGGTAGCCTCCCGCTTTCGAGGTACAAATCTCAGCAGATGCCCAAAGAAGCCAACTATTGACACAGCCCTAGCCCTCTGACATACCTAAAGACCGATATTGTTGCTGAAGTGGCTACAGTTAAACAAAACAAAATCAATGAAACAGTGATGTGTCTTCAGTTCTTACTCAGCCTTTAGAACAGATCTAGCTCTCTTCAAAAATTCATTGGATTTTCATTTAATCATCAAAACACTATAGTTATACATTTGGAATCCCAATTTCTTAACATTTGTCACAGAAAAAGTCATAGAAGAAAGAAAAATATCATCCAAGGAGGAAGGAGAGCTCAAAAAAATCCAGAAGAAGCGACATTTAGATTTTTTGGATATTCTTCTTTCAGCCAAGGTATGTTAGCCATAAAAGAACAGACACCATTCACTGTGTGCTAGCTAATGAAAGGTTAACAACAATGACATCAATCTAACATCATCTTAATTCTTGCAATGTATGCATTGGCTTGATAAAAATAAAGGTTTTGCCAATTTCTGCCTAGATTTTGGGGATTTTAATTGCCTGATATTGTTTCTGCAGCAGAATTAGGTGTGGAAAAGATATTGAAAAATATTTCTTTTAATGGTTGAAAAACACATTTTTCAAAAGTTGAAAATCCTGGACTCGATGAGAATCATCACAGTTTGGGATTTATTGTACACAAAGTTCACACATGGTTGTTTTGTGCAGAGACTGTAACTACATTTCTAGCAGTCTACTAGTTAAAGTTTGTTGTTATATAGCTTCAGGTTATTTCCAATTTTTGGCAATCCTAAGGTCAACCTCTGAGGTAGTTTTCTTTACAAAATTTGTTCAGAGAGGGCTTGCCATTCTCTTCTCCTGAGAGTGAAAGTGTGACATGCCCAAGCTCACTAAGGGTGGTTCTACATTGACAAATAATACATGCTAGAAACAGTGTGCAAAACAACCCAGCTGTGCTGAAACTGGTTTAGTGCCACTGGGCAGGGGCCCAAATGCCAGCCCCTATCTGCCTATGTCTCTGTCACTGTCAGCTACACCATGGAGCAAATTTGGCTTAGTGTGGAGCAAAATTGCGTTAAGGGCAAAAATAAATAAATACATAAAGATACTTTCTGAATTCCCTGTGAATCATAAAGACTACCAGTGCTGGATTCAGGTTTTTAGTCAGTGTAGTCAAGCCCTAAGACAGTGTTGATTCATGACTTTTCTGTGCCTGAAACGACTGACAAGATGGTACCTCTCCACACTTCATGATAGAAGCCAAGCCAACTGGAAAATCCAAGCCAATGATTTCTTCCATTTCATTTATTGGCAACTTGAACTTTGGTTTGCCTTGACTAATAAATGACCAATGTTCTAAATTAAACACAACTTGAAAAAGATAGTTTACCAGTAAGGATGGGAACCTTTTTATCTTCAACCAACTTGAACTCTTTTCAGTAGCTAATATCCTTGTATCCTAAGGATGAAAATGGAGTCGGGTTATCTAAAGAAGATTTGCGTGCTGAGGTGGACACATTCATGTTTGAAGGGCATGATACCACGGCAAGTGGGATTGCCTGGATGTTATATGCAATGGCTCACAACCCAGAACACCAACACCGATGCAGGGAGGAGATAAAGGAAATTATGGGGGACCATGACACAGTTCAGTGGTGAGAGCGTTAACTTAATGTGTCTAAATCAGTTTGCTTTTTTAAAAAAGTAGACAACTTGAAGGTTAAGCATATTAATTCCAAGGTCTAGAATCAGGTTGCTTCAGTAGGTCCATCACAAAAGCCACATTGTCATTCCTTTCCCCCCTCTTATTTTCTCTGTCCAAATGCTAGCAATAATGGGCTATAGATTACAGATTGCCAATTGCTAATTATAGATTTGCTAGTAAATCGCACCTTAAAGTTTGCTAGTTGGAAAAATGAGTCATATGCATCATTATTATCACCAACACCATCATCAGTCCCTTGCCTTTCCCCCAAAATTGGAAGTCAAGGGCATTGCACATTGTAGGCGGCACTACACTGATTTCAATTACTGACCTCAAAATCCAAAGGGATCTATAAGAGAGAAGATGGCCTGTTACATAATCAGGTCCCAGAATTTTTTGTCACACAGTTTTATCATCAATAAAACTTGAAATGATAGTAGACTATATGCTAGGAAGCTGCTAATACTTTCTGTCAACACGTTTGTGAAAGGATCTGTTTAAACACAGTTTCATTTGATCTCTTCAGGGATGACCTTGGAAAGATGCCTTACACCACCATGTGTATAAAAGAGTGCCTCCGCCTTTACCCCCCAGTCCCTGCGGTGGCTCGACAACTTAGCAAACCCATAACCTTTTGTGATGGACGCAGTTTGCCTGAAGGTTAGTTCATTCTGATACTCTCTGTGGACATCTTCTGGATCTATCCTTGATATAGAGTGGGAAAAATCATTTAGCTAGCATTGTTCTCTTTCATAAATAGTATAATATTGTGCTCTTTTGCAAAAATTAGATAGTGATTTATTTATTCATTTATAATTAGTTAGTTAGTACTCTGCTTCTCTCCTGGAAAGGGTGTCAAATTGCCTTTAAAACATAATTAAGATAACAATGTATTGTATAAAATTGGATTGCTCTACAGAAGCGGTTCTCAAACTGTGCTCTGCAGAGCCCTTACGGTTCCACAAAGCATAGTCAGGGGCTCTGTGCTTCCCTTCTCCTCCTCCTTCCCCTCCAAGGGGCAGTTTCAGGGCCCTTTCCGGAGGGAGTGGGTCCTTTCCCACCAAGAAGTAGTGCTTGGATCCTGCTGCCACTGCCACCATCAAGCCTGGAACATGCTGAGGCTGGCAAACCCAGCTGCAAAAGGATCAACACAAAATGACCCATAATGCTACTGGGGCATCTTAGGGCACAAGTGGTCTTATATATTTCTTTTGCAATATGGAGTGGGAAGGGAGGGACAAGGCATGTGAACGTGGCCTGCTTTAGATCACTTTTAGTACCCGTAGAATCCATGGTTCTCAAATTCAGTCATCTGAATACTCAACTGATACTTAAGATGTGTAACAGTTCTGAATAATTATATTTCTTGGCTATTGAGATTAACCCTGTAATGTCATTTTTTTCAGAAACAGTCGTCTCAATTAGCATCTATAATATCCACCGAAACCCAAGCATATGGGAAGACCCAGAGGTAACTGCAATGAGTTAAAGGCAGGTGGCAGCCCTGAGAAATAATTTCTAAGTGTGAAAGCATCCCTTTGGCACAACTAATTTGAATGTTTTAATTCAAATCCAAGAAATGTCATTGTGGAGTAGTGTTATGCAATCCTCACAAACTGGGTGTGTTACAGTTAAGGTAAAAGTAAAGTATGCCAGGTACTGAAGAGCCATAATAGTCTTCCAGCCATGCCTGTGTGGTTCCCAGAATCATCTCTTTCTCTCTTGGAAAGCAGGATACTTTCCAAGACTGCGTAATAGGAAAAGGTAACGACCACTTATGGCAATCCTAAGATGAACCTATCATGGGATTTTATTGACAAGATTTGTTCAGAAAGATTTGCACTCCTCTTCCTCTGAGGCTGCCAGAATGAGATTTGCCCAAGATCACACAGGGTTTCCATGGCCAAGAGAGGATTCAAACTGGACCCCAGTCATAACTCAGTACTTAAGCACTGTGCTGGCTCTCCCTATAAATATTATCTGTCTATCTATCCTATTATTTCTGCCCATCTTTCACTTTGTTTTTTAGTGTCTTATGTAAATGCTTTAAAGCAGTGAGGCAAGCACGTGTCAAGGGAATAGTGAGACACTTAGAATCATAAAGTTGGAAGAGATCCCGTGGCCATCCAGTCCAACCCCCTGCCAAGAAGCAGGAAAATTGCATTCAAAGTACCCTGACGGATCCAGCCTCTGTTTAAAAGTCTCCAAAGAATGAGCCTCCACCACACTCCAGGCAGAGAGTTCCACTGCTGAACAGCTCTCGCAGTCAGGAAGTTCTTCCTAATGTTCAGGTGGAATCTCCTTTCCTGTAGTTTGAAGCTATTGTTCCATGTCCTAGTCTCCAGGGCAGCAGAAAACAAGCTTGCTCCCACCTCCTCATGACTTCCCCTCGCATATTTATACATGGCCTTCATCATGTCTCCTCTCAGCCTTCTCGTCTGCAGGCTAACATGCCCAGCTCTTTAAGCCACTCCTCATGGGGCTTGTTCTTGCATTTAGAAATGCTAATGAAAGATCTTTACATTTTCTACTAGGTATTTGACCCCACACGATTCTCACCAGAGAAATCATCACATAGACATTCCCATGCTTTTGTGCCTTTTGCTGCTGGACCAAGGTAGGTATGAAATTAATTTGTTAAACCATTAAAAATATTTTATGTGAAGAAAAGTAAATCCCATGGTTCTGTAAATGCTGAAAGTTGGCTAATCATTTGGTTGATTGTGTAAGGTACCTAAGTTAGTAAATTATAAAAAACAAGTCTTTAGGAAAAATACTGATTTCCATATTCTATATTTTTGTTTTAAAATGCATTTGTGAATGGGGTGCTGTCCACATGCAGTCTTTTAAATTGGGAGATAAAGCTGTGTAAGATCTTAAGTGCCCCTTGGTGGTGTAGCTGGTTAAACCACTGAGCTACTGAACTTGCTGATTGAAAGGCTGGCGATTCGAATCTGGGGAGCAGGGTGAGCTCCCGCTATTAGGCCCAGCTTCTGCCAACCTAGCAGTTGGAAAACATGCAAATGTGAGTAGATCAATAGGCACTGCTTCTGTGGAAAAGTAATGGCACTTCATTCAGTCATGCCAGCCACATGACCTAGAACGTGTCTACAGACAAGGCTGGCTCTTTAGCTTAGAAATTGAGATGAGCACCACCCTCAGAGTCAGACACGACTAGACCTAATACCAGGAAAAACTTTTACCTTAAGATCTTAAGTTGTCTTAGTCTTTTCTCTTCTTTCAGGAATTGCATTGGACAGCAGTTTGCCATGAATGAGATGAAAGTAGCTCTTGCTCAGATCCTGCTCCGCTTCGAAATCTTACCAGATCCAGCAAACATTCCTATTCCAATCCCTCAGGTTGTCTTGAAGTCTGCAAATGGGATTCACCTGTTTCTAAAAAAACTCGACTGACTTAGGACTGTATCACACGAGGCTTGTGAAGCTATATTACCATGGGATAATGGTGTCTTTGGTCATTACTACGCACTGCATAACACTGTTCTGATCCTTGTAGCTGTTTTCATATTCCACCCACTCCTCTCAGTCATTCTTCTTTTCCACAGTGGATTTACATGCAAAAGTTCCTCTCATTGCAGTTCTGTTCTCAGGCAGCAGTGGGTGTGATTTTAGAGTTCTAGCGCCCTCCTTCCCCTTCCCTCTTCTCCTCTCGCCTCTCTTCCCTTTCCTTTTGTGAGGAAGGACTCTCATTCTTTCAGGAATGGTGGCCTCATGAGGAAGGACTTCCACTGCTTCTGTGGTGGAGTTTAGCTGTTTCTTCCACCCCCACCAAAGAAGTGATGGGATCTTTCTTTGCAAGAAAGAACTCCCATTGTTTCTCTGGGTGGATGCAGCCACCATCTCCTCACTCCCCAAAGAAGGGCTCTTCCACACAGCCCTCTATCCCAGAATATCGAGGCAGAAAATCCCACAATATCTGCTTTGAACTGGGTTACCTGAGACCACAGATAATGTGGGATTTTCTGCCTTGATATTCTGGGATCTAGGGCTGTGTGGAAGGGTCCGGTGACAACATTCCTACCTCACAAAGAAGAATTCCCATTGCTTCTTTGGAGGGGCACAGCTGATTTCCCCACCTTACACTCACAAGAAATGACTATCTTTCCTGGGGGAAAATTTCTTCATACATCAGCCTTACAGTTTCCTTGCATGAAGTCCCTTCTCGCTCACCACACACACACACTCACCCACACCAACCCCCCCCCCCCCACATCATTTTATTGTTTTTTACTTCTCTGGCAAGCCTGAGCTCATTCTGGCTCTCTCCCTACATGTTCCCTTTGGTGATTTCTGCCTTTTCCCATTTTTTGTTCATGTTCATTTGAAATCTTCGCTCAGTTGGAAGTTCTTTGGTTATCCACTCTAGTTAGTTTAGGCTGGATCTACACTGCCCTGTATCCCAGGATCTAATCCCAGATTATCTGATTTAAACTGGATTATATTGGTCTGCAATGCCAGATAATCTGGGATAAGCAGATAATCTGGAACCAGATTCTGGGATATAGGGCAGTGTAGATCCAAGCCTTAGACACCTCCCATTTTTCCTTCTCATTGAAATTGCTTGAAATTATGTCTTCAATATGTCACTGCTAAGAAACTCCCATTTTTCATGAATTCTTTTAGTATTACTGACATCAGGAGCATATCCAATATTTTCATAAGTTTACTGAAACCTGCTTTCATAAGATATAGAATGTGTGTCTATGCTCATCTTATTATTTCTGTTGTATAACAAACTCCAGGAGAACATGGTCATTCACACCCAAGGATCCTAGCACTTTCACTCCATTAACAAGGTCATCACTGTTGCTTAGAATTAGATCTGAAACATCTGATCACTTTGTTTAATCTTTCATCTTTTTGACAATGAAATTTTCTGAAATGCCCTTATATTCATGTCAGACTTCAATTTGTAACAATATTAGAATAGTTAAAATCTTCCATTGCTACTACATCTCTCTGTACCGATGGGGTAATCTGTTCCAATAAGGCAGGACTGCACAACCTGCTAACTTCAGGTATTTTGAACTTTAGCTCCCAGAATTCCTGAGTATTGGAATAACTGATTAGGCCTTCCGGGAGTTGGAGGCCCAAACACCTAGAGAGTTGTGCAGGTGTGCAATAAGTCCTCAGTCTAGCTTGTGGATCTGTGGTATACCTCCACAATCACACCCCTGTCATTTTTCACCGTATTAATAGGTAGCCATATGCTCTCAACCTGGTTTCCAGGGTTTAAGTCATGCATTTTTTTCACAAATGAAAACATTCTTGACATATAATACTACTATTCTCTTTTTCAGATTGGTCTGTTTCTCAGAAATAGATTCTAGATTATTACATCATATTTGCTTTGTTGTATTAAGCATCCATCTTGTTTATATCCTATGCTCTGTGCATTAGTTAGGGACATATGACATCCCATGGTTGTGTTGTATTAATTGCTTATGAGACTTTTAAACTAAGTTATGTTGGGGAAGGGTTGATTAGGCGCTGGAAATTATAGCCAGATTATAGAGAGGTAAAACAAAAACATTCCCGCCAACTGCAAAAAGGTGTAACCCATTGCTTGCTTGAAGACCATCTTCATGAAAGTGGAGAACATGGTCCAAGAAATCAGATCATTCCTGGTGACATCATCTGCTTGCTGAGCCAATTGTTCAACTCCACTATTCTTCTCTCCCTTCCTTCAACAGGACAGTGGTTCTCAACCTGTGGGCCCCCAGATGTTTTGGCCTTCAACTCCCAGAAATTCTAACAGCTGGGATTTCTGGGAGTTGTAGGCCAAAACACTTGGGGACCCACAGGTTGGGAACCACTGAACTAGGACGAGAGATGAAATGGCAACCTGTGAATCAAGGCCCTCTAGCTTCAAATCCAAGACCTTGTAATCCCCTATGATAACTTGAAGGCTATGTCTTGCAATGTCATTTGTTTCCCACATGGTCCAAAAGGACCAAAATGCATAAGCATTTATGCTATTCTAGATGAACTTACATTGTGAAGGATTGGGAGTTCTGCTGGATCTTACTCTTCCGGAATATTGTTCAACTATTATCTGCGTAAAGGACAGGGGTCATATTCTGTGTCACCATAATGGGTTTTGCTAGTGTGAAATACAGCTTATAGTTTAAAACTCTTGTCTATGTCCGGTGCAGAATGGCATGCTATGCAAGGGTTAAAAGCATAGTGATTTATTTCCTAGAGTGTGAACTGTTCTGGGATACGTCACACATTCCAATGACATGAACTTGAGATAAGGACTGCTGGGCATCCACTTCTTTCAGCCATGCCAAGGAACAAGCAGGCTGAATGTAAATAGTTCTGTTTGTTATTTTCTGTAGCTGTTAGAAAGGACCTAAATAAACGTGCCACTTCAAGGCTTTGAAGCTGATGGATGACTGTGTACTCTGCTTTATTGCGTGCCTCAGTGCCGCTGCACTGAGGCCGAAGTTTTATTGACATTCTGGTGTAGCTGTGTAGGTCATATAGCAAAATAAATAACAATCCAAAATCCATACTACTTTTATTGGCCAACTAAAACACACACAAAATATGCAAGCTTTCAAAGCTCTACTGGCCTCTTCATTAAATGTTAACCCAGTGAGTTTAACTTAAAATAGTAAAATAATTTTTACTGGTAGAGGTTGAATGAAATTATTTTGCAAAATGATGCAATCATTAAGAAAGCTAAAATATACTGAAAGAATTTTTGGAAGATGGATAAAGGCACTGAGATCTGAATGGTATGGGATGCTAGAAAAGTATTCTTGTGAAGATATTTTATATAGCAAGATCAGAGCTAAAGAAAAAAGGTAAGTGAGAATGTAGATGATTATGGATGAACTACAAATGGAAAAAAAAAGAACTAAAGAAGTCCCCCTAGAAAACTGATGTAGTGAATCAAATTAAAATATTACAATCACAACTATCTCTGGTGACTATTAGCAAAATTGAAACCAAGATGTATTATGGGAAGCTTATGACATTTGATTTTGAATGTACCAAGTTAGGAAAATAGCTGGCATGTGAACTGAGAAAAAAAAGGAGAGGAAAAAAATCTCAAATTACAGGAGGAAAAAGAAACAATTACTTTTTTTTAATTTTTATTGTTTCGTGGTGTATATAAGAAATAGAACAGGCAATCAGAAAAGAAAAGAGACAAAAGAAAAAAGAGAGGAGAAAGAAAAAAGAAAATATATACAAAGGAATAAACAGACTTACAAAACAATATACAGCAAACACCCGTAAATCATGTGAAAAATCAGTATTAGCTGTACAGTTATCGTACCTTAACATATCCTTACTCCTCTAACCTCGCATCCATGAACCCAACCCCCAAGATCTCCAACACCCCTCAATGTGGATCACATAACTAACCAGCAACTTTGTGGCATCAAATCTGTCTTGGACTTCTTTTCAGAAACCCAAGTGTCAGCCTCCATTTGTTTGCAAATGCTTCATAATTTCCTCCTCTGCTACTATTTGTTAGCTTGGCCATGTGGATATAATCTAATAATTTATCTCTCCTATCTGTAATAGTTAACCCTTTTTCCTTTCCATATTTTAGTTAGTATTAGTCTTGCCGCAACAAGAACATTAATAATAATAACAACCCATCTCCCTGGAGGGACTCGGGGCGGCTTACCTAGGGACGAGCCTGAAAAAATGGTTAAAATATAACACACTAAAATATAGAAAAAACAACATAAAACAGAATAAAACAATAACATTATCAACAGAATATAAGAGCAACCATCAAACCAACAACCAATTAACCTGCAATAATAAACAATTTCTGGGTATGGGTGGGCAGACTGGTGCAACTCAATTGTAAGGACAGGGCTGGTGGGTAAAGTGCATAAGTCAAATGGCAACATTGGGGATAGTGGGCAATATGAGATGGAACATTATGACTTTGGGTACAGAGCAGTAGTAAAGTGCAAGGATGAGATTTTGGGTTCTGGTTGGGCCAGGTTATCTGGGGGATTGTCTAATTGAAGGCACATGTTTTTAGATATTTGGGTTGAAGATGGACAGGGTGGGTGCTAGCCTAATCTACCTGGGGAGGAAATTCCAGAGCTGGGGGGCCACCAATGAGAAGGCCCTCTCTCTCGTCTGCACCAGCCATGCTTGTGACTGGGGTGGGGGTGAGAGAAGAGCCTCTCCAGAAGATCTTAATGTCCGTGCAGGTTCATAAGGGAAGATGTGGTCACAAAGGGTTCCGAACTGTTTAGGGCTTTATAGGTAATAACCTCCATCTTGAATTTGGACCAGAAACTTATCGACAGCCAGTGGAGCTATTTGAATGGGGGGTTGACCGCTCCCTATAATTTGCACCAATTAGTAACCTGGCTGCCGACCTTTGCACTAACTGCAGTTTCTGGGCTATCTTCAAGGGCAGCCCCACATAGAATCCATTGCAATAATCCAATCTGGAGGTAACTAAGGCATGAACCACTATGGTCAAGTCAGACTTCTCAAGGTACGGTCACAGCCGATACACAAGCACTCTGAAACTTGGATTTGGGGGGGGGGGGGGTAACAGTGGTAAATGTGTTCTACCATAGTAGGAAGTTTCATCTGAATAGCTCTACAATGAGGGAGAAATGAGCCCTGGAAGCTCCCTTCAATAGCACAATGACATAATGAAAAAGTAATGAACATTTTATTATATTGTTACATTTACGATATGGAATCCTTATGATATTTTAGAAACACTTTAGAAACAACTCCCCCCTCCCCAATTTAGTAATTAGTATCAAGACTTTTTTTAAATTGATCACACAGGATTAATTAATTTGTGATGATGGGAAACTAATTTGTCTGTTTCATGGAGATTACAGTTAATTCCTCTTTGAAAAGTAATGTTAGATTTGAGTTTGTGAAGGAAACAGAGATAATTTTTAATGGGGTCTCAAACCACATTTTAGTCCTAGTTAGGGAAGTACCCAGATTCGTAGCTAGTCATTTCAGAGCACCAGGGTTATGCAAACTTGAAGTATCAAATGAGTTTCTTTAGTTTCAGGTGGATTCCATTCTCAGAGCGTGTGACGAGTTGAGCCACAGGAACTGGAGGGTTTGCTGGGTCTGGTTCCAGCTCAAATTGGAGCAAAGTCAGTGCAAGAACCACCTTCATCTCTATGAGAGCAAACTGTTGTCCAATGCAGTTTCTGAGCAAAGAGAAAGATGAGACAGTGTTACATTTTGAAAAATATGGCCCAGCAATGACTAGTGGTCCCCATGGCAGTGAGATGATAACTCTATTCTATATTTTAGTCCACATGTTGAAGGAACTCTCTAGGGTGCCAAATTGTCTCCCAAATGGATTTAGCAGCATGAATAACTACTGTAAAACTACTCACCTAGCATGCAAGCACTGCTCACAATAGAATATTTGGAAAAGTAAAACAAATCCATTTTATCAGTCTTGTGCTTTGCATTCAGTCTAGCAATCATAATTTTTAGTGAACTGCTTTAAAACTATCCAGACCATTCTGTGAATTCACTGCCCACCTAACATGGGAGCATCACTGATGAGACCATAGAATATTTGGGAAAACAAAACAATCCCATTTTGCAAGGTCCCATCCAGACAGGGCCCATAATGCAAGAACTCCTGCGGTTTTACAGGAGGCGTCCAAATGGCGTCTCTGGTCAAACCAAATTAATTTGAGACAAAGCGGGAAAATCCAATGGTAGGAAAATCCTGCTTTGTCCCAAATTAATCTGATACTTCATTAGACCTGGGTCTTCCTGAAAGACCTTGGTCTAAATGGAGTATGGTTGCTGTGGGGACTGACCCCTCGATAGTCCTGGGACTACTGGGGAATCAGTCCGCACAGCCCAATTTGCTTTTTTGGACCTTGTGGGCTCAGAGAAGTGAAGAGGGAACCCACCCCCTCCCCAACACCTCCCAAAAATACAATTAAAAGAAAAGCAAAACTTACCCAGCCACCATTACACCTTTCGGCATGCTTTTCAGAACATGCCAATGTAATGCTAAGAGACAGGGTGGGGGGAGAGGGGTGGGTGGGGAATTGCTCCTCCCTGCATCTCTCTTAGCACTAAATTGGTATATTCCAGGAAGCATGCTACAAGGCCTAATGGCGGCTGGGTAAATTCTTTTAATTTTTACAGGTTTATTGGGGGGTGGGGGGGTGGTGTTGGGTGTAATTAGTTGTGCGAATACGTCCTTAAATGTCACTACCTTGGACCAGCAGAAAAAGGCAGGTAAGCATAGGGATGACGCAAACGTGAATTCTCTGGGGAAAATCGCATGGGATCAAACACCTGAAAGTAAACATAAAACGTTTACTATATTTACTCAAGTTTAACATTCCCTTTTTCTTTTGCTGAATTACATCACTAAAACTGAGGTGTACATTAGATTTGATGGCACATTAGAATGGCACACCTAAACTTGTCTGTGGTTTTGGACAACAGATCCCAGCAAGGGACAAAGGAGGGAGAGGCAGAGGTGGCTGTGAAAAATCTGGTGGAAAAGCTAGACAGAGGGGTACGGCTTTTTCGTGGCCACCACCACCTCACATTACTTTTGACAGGAAATCCTTTTTTGTAATACACATGTTCAAAACTGAGGTGCACATTACATTCGATGGCATATTACACTCGAGTAGAGTGTTCCAATTGAGTCAGCCTAAGGTGCTGGACCTAGTTTACAATCCCCGAGATGCATGAAATTCCTTTGGAACCCTTCCATGAGCCACCTCTTAGCCTGAGGCCAGCTAAAGGTACCCACTACCATAAATATTTCAGCTTTTCATCATCTCTTCAAGAGCTCCATTCAGGCAATTCTTGACACAGTTTGTGGACTTGATCTCTTTAAATATGGGGTGCTCTCAATAGCGACACAAGTTTCAGTTCTAAATTGAATTTTTTATCCAAGGTGTTGAACATTAACACACACTAAAACTCAGACCCTCAAATAGTCCCTCAAAAATTGAGACTAAAATCCAGAATGGATTCATCTTCTAGTAATATGGAGGCCACTATCTAACACTGAATATGCCCAGGGTTACAGGTCAAATATATTAACTTGGAGGATGCATCTATGTGGACCTCCTAAGGCAATAGGAATCGGCAACACAGACATGGAGGCTTCAAGGGTGGGGTGTTCATCTACCTTCTCCCCATACACATGTGCAAATCAACACAGTATCCATCCCTTCATTAATTTTATCATGCTGTATGGTTTACACCTGTGTACAGATGTGCATTATAGCTTGCCTTGTTGTAAAAATTCGCATTGTTCACACCATGCATGGGCATTTGATGTATGATGTCTTCAATGCTGACAAACACAATGGATTCATTTAGGCTCTATGTAGTCCTGGTAGCATTTTTTAACCTCCTCTATTTAGGTGATCAAATATCCCACAAACTTCCCAATGATGTGTGACTCTTATTGTCATTGTTCCTCAGTCTTGCTCCTGTAGATCAAGAGGAGAACAGACAGCCTTATTGGGTAGCGGAATTGAGGCCTTTAAGAAGAGGTTGAATGGGCATCTTTTTGGAGTTCTATAATTGTGCCCATCTGCAAGGAAGGGGGTTGGTTTAGGTTACCCTTTTCGTCTGTTCCATCTCTAAGATTCTATGAGTCTAATCCCTTTCTTCACCTACCTCAGGATTGTCCCACACTTCACGGTTTCTGTGAAGTCCAAATATATTTAGTCCTATTAGGCAACCTGAACAGAAGAAAACAATTCATTGTAACAAATCCCAAAGATTCTATAAGTTTATATAGATTGACTGGTTGTTGTGCCCTTTCTGGGGAAGAAGAGTAAGAGCGCTACCACTTATGTCTTGGTGACGTTTACCATAATGGGTCTCTACAGCAGACTTTAAAGATTGTTAAGAGAACTACATTTATCATCATTCAAAATTATTGAAGGGGAAAGTATGTTTGGACTGGTACATATTAATAGACATTGCCTGTACTTCACTGGCTTTACTTAATTTCTGGATCCATATTAAATTCTTGTTTTGAGCATGAAATGTTTGGTCACGAAAGACATATATATCTCAAAAATGCTTTGTCTAATAAAAACCTATCAAGTAGAACATGGCACTGGAAATAACTTAGGATTGCTGTGAGTTTTCTGGGCTGTATGGTCATGTTCCGGAAGCATTCTATCCTGACATTTCTCCCACATCAATGGCAGGCATCCTCAGAGGTTGTGAGGTCTGTTGGAAACTAGGCAAGTGAGGTTTATATATCTGTGGAATGTCCAGGGTGGGAGAAAGAACTTTTGTCTGTTTGGGGAAAGTGTGAATGTTGCAATTGGCCAGCTTGATTAGCACTGAATAGCCTGGTAGCTTCCTGCCTGAGGGAATCCTTTGTTGGGAGGTATTAACTGGCCCTGATTGTTTCCTGTCTGAAATTCCCCTGTTTTCTGGGTGTTGTTCTTTATTTAATGTCCTGATTTTAGAGTTTTTTAAATATTGGTAGCCAGATTTACTTTCTTTCATCCTCATATCTTGGATCTACGTAGTGGCACAAACAAGTCCTCTCCATTATATAATCCCCAATAAGAGATATTTTTATTCCATGAGAGTCATAATCTACCTTTCTATAATGGAATGAGAATCAGGTAAATAGCACTGATAAAAGCAATTAAAATACAACATGGAATAACTGGAAGCACAATAAATAAGAAAGGACAGCGGGTATTATGTTAAAACCTTTTCTGCAGCAAACCAGCATTGTTACTGAAATCCTCTTGAGGTGAAAAACCCTTTCCTGAGAGTGGATGGACAATAAAGGGAAGTAAAACAGCCCTGTTGATCTTGGCATGGATCTCCATAGATGGTGGAAGCCATCAAAAGGATCCTCTCCTACAAGCCTATCAATGGTACTTCTGAGGGTGGCCTCCAATGTGAAGTACAAACTGTCAATTACATACTTGATTTCTTCCCTTCTGAAAAAATGGTAAGCTAAGCAGCATTATTGACACTGCAACTCTGCTCAATTTGATGTTTTTATTTTGGTTGGTGGTAATAAAGCATTATTAATTGTTGTTTTATTTGAAACAATAAGGCAGCTTTCCCTTAAATTGATTTTAACGGTGTAGCTTTTTGATATACAGAATTTTAAACTTTGCCTTAACAGCCTCTCTGTCTCCTCTATCTGTTTGCCTAAATATTTCATGTATCTCTCTTGTGTCTACCAAAATAAAAGCACTGACTAAGGTAAGTGGAAAACCGACCTTCTGGCAAGGTTTTTCCATCATCAAACGTCAGAGGTGACTCCAGTTCTCGAGAGATCAGAGGTACTACAGAGTAAAGGCGAAGACTCTCTTTTATGCACATAGTGACATAAGGCATCTTCCCCAAGTCATCCCTGTATAAGAGAGTGAGAAAAAATTCACAGAAAAAAAGATTAATAACTGTTGATTCCAAACTAGACTGAAGATTTCACCTAAAAAAGTAGATATCATATGTCAGACCTAATTAGTCTCTGACTAACTAAATCAGAGACTACTTAGATCTGACATGCAATACCTATAAACAGTGATGCCCTGAGCCCCCCCTCTCTATATATAAGTCAAAATATGTATGTATGTATGTATTTATTTATTTATTTTCCAGGATGACTCCGGCATACTGGCTGCCAATGATAGATCACAACAGAACTTAGAACACATACCCATCATGATCGGCTTAAAATAGTCATGGGTTTTGAGAGTGAGGGGTTGACAGAGGATGATGGAAGTTGTAGTCTACCCAAGAGCAGAGAGCTCTATGAATCCCACTGATGATGGATTTAGACCAAGCATGGACAAACATTTGCTCCCCCTGGTGTTTTGGACTTTAGTTCCTAACAGCCAGTAAGCTGGCTGGGATTTCTGGGAATTGAAGTCCAAAAAACCTAGAGGCTTTTAATTTTGATTGGAGGGGAAAAGAAAACTTCAAAAGTGTAAGATACATGGAGTCCACTATGACATCTCAGAAGTGCGTCAATGCTCAGCCACTAATATCTAAGCAGCAGTGTGCAGTCAGTGTGCACCAGCATGCTGTTTTCTCTGGCATCCTGAGATTCTTGAGGGTTCCTGGAATATAGTGTGATGTGTGCATAGGGCCCATGTACATTCTGATGTTACATACATTGCAATATAGTTTGTGTGTGTGTGTGAACAAAAGAGAGAGAGAGAGAGAGAGAGAGAGAGAATCGATATGAGGGAAGATTAAATTTATGTGGGGTTTTTTTTGTCGTGTCAGGAGCGACTTGAGAAACTGCAAGTCACTTCTGGTGTGAGAGAATTGGCTGTCTGCAAGGACGCTGCCCAGGGGACGCCTGGATGAATTGATGTTTTTATCATCCTGTGGGACGCTTCTCTCGTGTTCCTGCATGAGGAGCTGGAGCTGACAGAGGGAGCTCATCCGCCTCTCCCAGAATTCGAACCTGTGACCTGTCGGTCTTCAGTCCTGCCGGCACAGGGGTTTAACCCACTGTGCCACCAGGGGCTCCAATTTATGTGGCTAAAATTACAAATGTAGCATAATATTAGTAATAAAAGCAATTAGTAATCAAATGTTCATGTGCTAATGTCTTCCTGGACTTCCACTCCTAACAAATGTAGCTAATGGTAAGGAATACTGCAGGTTCTGATCCATCAATTCCTGGAGTATCTCATTTCCCCCATGATTTATAGCAATGAATGGTTGGTCCCTACCAAATGAGAAACAGGAAATGCCAACTTTATGTCCACACTAGAGGAGATTCAGTGAATTAACAATTTAGGGGAATTAAGATTTCTATTAATTAGATTTGTTTAAGGGGCCTGCTATAGTTGGGACTAATAATTTGAACTGGGTATCGCCCATATATGCCACAGCCTCTGCATTTGCACATGATGAAAGTCAGATCTTCTAAGGATCCTACTAGCAACAGTACCTTGTGACACACGTGTGAAAGCAAGTGTATCTCCCACTGTGCTACTTTGTGAATTACAGCTCCTAGAACTGTAATTTGCCTGGTGGTTGGAAGTTACAAAATAAGTTTTCAAGGTTTTGGTTTCAGATATGTTGTTGTATGTATAAAGTCCAGTCTAAAAGAAGGATGAAAAGAATGCGATCCCACCATCGAATAGTCTCCTGGTCTCCAAGAACTTCCTTTATCTCTTCCCTGCATCTCTCCTGATGTTCGGGATTTTGAGCCATGCAGTAAAACAACCAAGAAATCCCACTAGCGGTGGTATCGTGGCCTGTGAACATGAAGGTGTCCACCTCAGCACGCAGATCTTCATGAGGCAATGGATTTCCCTTTTCATCCTAATAATGTAAGACAATTGTCAGTTTGATGGTTTATTTTAAAAACACTAAATGCCATTTTCACCAATATATAATTATAAATGAAAGAAACAAATGGTCACGTCACTGACTCTTGCTTGAAGAAGAATATCAAGAAAGTCCAGGCGCCTCTTCTTCAGAAACTTCTCAGATTTTTGCTCATCCTGGAGGGCCTTTACTCTCTCCCTAATGACTTTATCTGCAGAGGAAAAGACATAATGGGAATGCAATGAAGTATCCTTTTTCGTTTGAATGATTAGAATGTAATTTCCTGAATCTATCTTTTTTATTTAGATTAGGTATAGCCATTCCACCTTTGCTGGTAGTGCAGTGTGTCCTTCTATCCCTGTAGCAATGCAGGATCACTGACAAGTAGTATGGGAAGATATGAAATCCCAGGCAGTTTACAAATGACATGAAGAGATGAAGTCATGGAAGTCCAATACCAACATGATTAAATGTGATTTAATACTGCTTGCAGGAAACTGTTATATCAGAATGCATAATATAATCTTTGATGTTGTTGTTTTTAAATTGTTTTTAAATTGTTTTAAATTGTTTTTAAATTGTGTTAGATTTTAGCCTGTTCTTGTAAGCCACTCCAAGCCCCAGGGGAGTGACGGCATATAAGTTTGAATAATAAATAAATAAATAAATAATGTAGAGTAGGAATGAGGAAAGTGTAATTCTCTGCATGTTGTGAGAGTTCAGTTTTCCATCATCCTTCAACATTACTTAGGGTTACAGTTCATGGGAATACCATTCCAATATCTGAAAAACCATCAGTTTCCAACCATTGATACAGAGAAATACGAAAGGAATATACCTGTGTGAAGGTGAGCTAATCTACAGGCTTTGCGGAATCGGCGCCCAGAAGAAGTGAACCAGTAAATGAGATCACTGTGGTAGAAAGGTGTCTTTGCTCTCTGATAAACCAAGAAGGTGAGCTCAAAGATTGCTTTAACATAAGGATTCTCCCTTTGAAAAGGAAACAAGACATAGATGAATCCTAGGAAGCTTAAGTCCCGAAGGATCTAACAACTTTTCTAAACTCCAGGCAAACCTCAATTTGTACATATCAGAAAACATATGATTATTTTTTAAACTGACCTATCAGTCTGGCAGTTGCTTTGGCAACTGAAGGCACATTTCATGATGCTGTCAAGAGTCATCAAGCTAACATGTTCATTAATCTCCAGTGATACTTCTGGGTCTTCTAATATCAACTTCTCCCAGTTTTCCTTTTAATGAAATATAGAGACAGGAACATGAGAAGAGGAGAAAAAAATCCTAGAGTATTTTTCATCAAAAGACACTAGAAGGATCTCACTATTTATTTCATGTTCCTCAGTTTATTGAAAGTCAAATCTCAAGGTAATGGCATGTAGAATGTGTATTGCTAACAATCTTATGCATATGTATTTATACTCAGGCCCCCTTCTATTGCTATTGACTTTGGATCCACCAGTCTGTCACTGATAGCTCCCTATGTCTAAGGCAGAAATGAAGGTAAAATTAACCATACCATATCCAAAGTGGCACCCTTTAAAGAAAAGACATGATTTTAAACAGTTGCTATTTAATGTTAATATTACATTGATATAAAATAAAATATATTTAAATAAAAATTTAAGATTTTTTTTGTTCACTCAATATTTTCTTGAAGGTTCAATAACAAGGATTAGGATTGCATCTGTACTGTAGTGTCAATGCAGTTTGATGCCACTTTAAATGCTGTGGAATTTTGGCGTTCATAGTGAAGGGACTAAAGCTAGGGAAAATATAATAATTACCAGCCTAAATAAAGTTCAGACAAAATCTTGCATGCACTGTGCAACAGAAAGGAGTGAGGAACCAAAAGGAGAGGCTAGGGGAAAGTTCAACCTAATAACACGCAGAAGAAGAAAAAAGTCTGCCGAGCCAACACCACCAATAAGAGAAGCACATGAAGGGACATGGCAGAAGAAAAAAGATGAAGTAAATTTCAGAGAAAAAGGCTTGTGAGTGCATGTTCAATGAAGTTGGCTGTAAAAACTAAACTGTACCTTAACTCAGTGTGGCACTCTCCACCCAGCAAGGTTTTTTTTTTTTTTGTCGTGTCAGAAGCGACTTGTGAAACTGCAAGTCGCTTCTGGTATGAGAGGATTGACCGTCTGCAAGGACTTTGCCCAGGTGATGCCCAGATGTTTTGATGTTTTTACCATCCTTGTGGGAGGCTTCTATATCACGGCTTCTTAAACTGTGGGTCCTGATCACAAATAAGGTCCCCTGAACTCAATATTGGAGTCCTGAAAAATTTGGTAGCAGTTAACATTTTCTGAATGTCATCTAGAAGCTGTTGTAAATGTTTACTCAAATCAAATCTGTTGTGGACTGTTTAAAGTGGACTCAGTTGTACTTCATAAAAAGGGAAGTCAGTCTATTTAGCAAGTTTTGCAAACACTAATTTGTTTTTGTTTTGTTCTCATGTCAGGAGAGACTTGAGAAACTGCAAATTGCTTCTGGTATGAGAGAATGGGTCATCTGCAAGGCATTGCCCAGGGGATGCCCGGATGTTTTTGATGTTTTACCATCCTCGTGGGAGGCTTCTTTCATGTCCCCACAGGGAGAGCTGGAGCTGACAGAGGGAGCTCATCCACGCTCTCCCCAGATTCGAACCTGCAACCTGTCGGTCTTCAGTCTTGCCGGCATAAGGGTTTAACCGACTACGCCACCGGGGGCTGACAACTGATTTGCTGACAGTAAATGTTGATTTTATACCTATACTAGCTTGGGGACCCGGCGCTGCCCGGGTTATTTGAGAAAGGAATTGTGTATCAAGGTTGGTCTTTATCAGTTATTTATATGACTCGCAGTTGTCTCAGGAAGTTAGTGAAGTTACTGTGAGTCCCATTATCTGTGGTCAATCCCCCTCCAAACTGCTCCAGGATGGAGAGTTGGTCATGGGGGTTTTATGTGCCAAGTTTGGACTTTATCGGTCATTAGATGAGTGTTGCAGAGGTCTTGGGAAGTGAGTGGAGGTACTTGAAGTCCCATCATCCATAGTCTGTACTCCCCAAACCTCACCAGAATGTTGAGTTGGCCATGGGGGCTCTATGTTCCAAGTTTGGTCTTTACTGGTTTTTGAATGAGTGTCGCTATGGTTTCAGGAAGTGAGTGAACGTATTGCAAGTCCCATCATCCATCGTCCATCCTTCAAACAGCACCGGGATGTAGGGTGGGTCATGGGGGCTGTGTGTGCCAAGTTTGGTCTTGATCGGTCATTAGATGAGGGTTGCAGCAATCTTGGGAAGGGAGTGGAGGTATTTGAAGTCCCATCATCCATGGTCTGTCCTCCAAACTGCACCAGGGTGTAGAGTGGGTCATTGGGGCTCTGTATGCCAAGTTTGGTCTTGATTAGTCATTGGCGAGGGTCTCAGTGGTCTCAGGAAGTGAGCAAAGGTACTGCAAGTCCTATCATCCATCTCCAAATTTTTCCAAACAACACCAGGACGTAAAGTGGGTCATGAGACCCAAGTTTGGTCTTGATCCGTCATTGGATGAGGTTTGCAGAGGTCTCAGAATGTGAGTGAAGGTACTGGAAGTTCCATCATCCATGGTCCACCCTTCTCCAAAACTGCAGCAGGATGTAGAGTGGGTCATGGGGGCTCTGTGTGCCAACGTTGGTCTTGATTGGTCATTAGATGAGTTTTGCAGCAGTCTTGGGTAGTGGAGGTACTTGAAGTCCCATCATCCATGGTCTGTCGTCCTCCAAACTGCTCCAGGATGTAGAGTGGGTCATTGAAGCTCCATGTGCCAAGTTTAGTCTTGATGAGTCATTGGCGAGGGTCTCAGTGGTCTCAGGAAGTGAGTGAAGTGACTGCAAGTCCCATCATCCATTGTCAAATTCTTCCAAACCGCACCAGGATGTAGAGTGAGTTATGCAGGCTCTCTGTGTAAATTGTGGTCCTGATCCATCATCGTTGGCAGTTGTAATGGTCTTAGGAAGGGAGTGCAGGTATTGGAAGTCCCATCGTCCATGGTGCATCCTCCTTCAAACTGCACCTGGATGTAGAGTGTGTCATGGAGACACAGTGTGCCAAGTTTGGTATGTATTGGTAAGCGGATGAGGGTTGCAGTGGTATGAAGAATTGAGCAATGGTACTGCAAGTCCCATAATCCACGGTCCATCCCCGGCCAAACCACACCAGGACGTAAAGTGGGTCATGAGAGGTCTATGTGCGAAGTTTGGTCCTGATCAGTCATTGGATAAGGTTAACAGCGGTCTCAGAATGTGAGTGGTGGTACTGCAAGTTCCATCATCCATGGTTCATACTCCTCCAAACTGCAGTAGGATGTAGAGTGGGTGATGGGGGCTCTGTGTGCCTATTTCGGTCTGTATTGGGAGTGTTCTGACCCAGCCCCCGGCCTTTCCTTTCCTCTCTTTGTCATCTCGGAATGTTGGATTTGAGGCTGGCCAATCAGAGACCATATGCAAATTTCCTTCTGTCATGCCCCGTTTCTGCCATGAACCCTCTTCTCCACCAGGGGCTCCTATTGAAGCTGGCCAATCAGAGACCATATGCAAATAGCACCACAGCGGCAGCCAATCAGAACGCTGGCACATACACCTTCCGCCCTCCGCACCTCTGTCCTTCCCATACAAACACTCTTCTTTATTATATATACTAGCTTGGGGACCTGGCGTTGCCCGGGTTATTAGAGAAAGTGGGTAATGGCGGTTCTGTATGCCAAGTTTGGTCTTTATTGGTCTTTGGATAATGGCAGCATTATTTTCAGGAAGTGAGTGAAGGTACTTGAAGTCCCATCATCCATGGGCCATCCTCCTACAAACAGCAGCAGGATATAGAGTGGGTCATGGGGGCTCTGTGTGCCACGTTTGGTCTTTATCAGTCATTAGATGAGGGTGTCAGTGGTGTCAGTAAGGGAGTGAAGGTACTGCAAGTCCCATCATCCAAAGTCCATCCCCTTTCAAACTGCAGCAGGATGTAGAGTGGATCATGGGGGCTCTGTGTACCAAGTGTGGTCTTGATTGGTCATTAGAAGAGGGTTGCAGCAATCTTTGGAAGGGAGTGGAGGTACTTGAAGTCCCATCATCCATGGTCTGTCCTCCTCCAAACTGCAGCAGGATGTAGAGTGGGTCATTGGAGCTCCATGTGGCAAGTTTAGTCTTGATTAGTCATTGGCGAGGGTCTCAGTGGTCTCAGGAAGTGAGCAAAGGTACTGTAAGTCCCATCATCCATCTCCAATTTTTTCCAAACAACACCAGGACGTAAAGTGGGTCATGAGAGGTCTATGTGCCATGTTTGGTCTTGATCCGTCATTGGATGAGGTTTGCAGAGGTCTCAGAATGTGAGTGAAGGTACTGGAAGTTCCATCATCCATGGTCCACCCTTCTCCAAAACTGCAGCAGGATGTAGAGTGGGTCATGGGGGCTCTGTGTGCCAACGTTAGTCTTGATTGGTCATTAGATGGGTTTTGCAGCAGTCTTGGGTAGTGGAGGTCTCAGGAAGTGAGTGAAGTGACTGCAAGTTCCATCATCCATTGTCAAATTCTTCCAAACCGCACCAGGATGTAGAGTGAGTTATGCAGGCTCTCTGTGTAAATTGTGGTCCTGATCCATCATCGTTGGCAGTTGTAATGGTCTTAGGAAGGGAGTGCAGGTATTGCAAGTCCCATCGTCCATGGTGCATCCTCCTTCAAACTGCACCTGGGTGTAGAGTGTGTCATGGAGACTCAGTGTGCCAACTTTGGTATTTATTGGTAATTGGATGAGGGTTGCAGTGGTCTGAGGAATTGAGCAATGGTACTGCAAGTCCCATAATCCATGGTCCATCCCCGGCCAAACCACACCAGGACGTAAAGTGGGTCATGAGAGGTCTATGTGCGAAGTTTGGTCCTGATCAGTCATTGGATAAGGTTAACAGCGGTCTCAGAATGTGAGTGGTGGTACTACAAGTCCCATCATCCATGGTTCATAGTCCTCCAAACTGCAGTAGGATGTAGAGTGGGTGATGGGGGCTCTGTGTGCCTATTTCAGTCTGTATTGGTAGTGTTCTGACCCAGGCCCCGGCCTTTCCTTTCCTCTCTTTCTCATCTCGGAATGTTGGATTTGAGGCTGGCCAATCAGAGACCATATGCAAATTTCCTTCTGTCATGCCCCGTTTCTGCCATGAACCCTCTTCTCCACCAGGGGCGAATATTGAAGCTGGCCAATCAGAGACCATATGCAAATAGCACCACAGCGGCAGCCAATCAGAACGCTGCCACATACACCTCCCGCCGCACTTCCTCTGTCCGATACAAACAAACACTCTTCTTTATTATATATACAGATAGATAGATAGATATAGATTATAAACTGATATACCTGGGAGTCAAATAAAAATTTCTCAGGCCAAAAGGGATCCTTCTTGGAAAGGTTCAAGAAGCCCTGGTCTATATAGCTGGCCAAATTAGCAATTCATTCTTTATGAACTTACTCAATTATTTCTAGTATACAGTATTGGGTTATCTTTAGTCAAATGGATCTGACCATTGTGAAAGATGTTTCCTACCAGCATCACTTTCACAGACTCCATAATAGGAGTCACGTAAGACTTCAGAATCTCATGATGGAATCCTGGTGTGAGCAGCTTCCGGTGTTGTTGCCACTTTGGTCCATTGAGGACCAGCAGTCCCCTTCCTAAAACAAGGAAAATATGGAAAACATAAGACATTAAAATACTGGAATTACCTGTCTTTGCAAAACTGTGGCCACTTGCAGATTTTTTTATTTATTTGTTTTGCTACATCCACTATCTTTCTGCATCAGACTATTTAAAGTCATTTCTATCTCCATTGTTCTATAAAACTGCATGTACTTGTATATGACTGAATGTACTTCTATATGCTATCCACAGAAACTGAGCTTATTTCTTTTCTCTTCTGGAATCTATGTGTGTAGCTGTAGGGCTGGTTCAGCTGCTACGCTCCTAATTTTATCACAATCAGCTTTCCCTGTCTATAGACTCTACATCCAATGATTGAACCATCCATCATTTGAATTTTTGATGTCCCCAAAATACCTTAATTTTTGCATTTTTGTATAAACCATTGTATAAAATGTAAAAAGAGCATTCCGAGATTTTGGAACCCATGGGGGTCTAGGAACCAAACATTAATAGATACCAAGGGCTTACTCTACTAAAAAAAAATCCTACTTATTAGCTATTGAGTTCAAAGGTTCAAGGTGAATGCAGCAGTGTTATTAAGGCAATATAGGAGGTATAGAACACTCCAGGTAGCACCATCTAAAGGGGTAACTGAATATAATTTTTGTTCCATCCTTCAGTAAAAAAAATAATAAATCAATAGTTTTTTTGTCAGTTAATACCCCAAAACCATTATTTAGAGCCCAACATACATATGGTATATTAATTTTATACCCAGAAAACTAAAACTCTATTCTAATATACTTTTGGAAATTTTTAATGTGCCTGCATTCTGGTCATGTGGTTTTGTTTGCATGCTCCACAATCACATGTTGTTTGTCTTACTGATGTTTCTTATAATTATCCATTCTGCCACGTTTTCTATGGTTAGCCTGGTATATAAGTCCATGCGCTACCTCACTGGGTGACACTGGAAAGGGATATGAGGAAAGGGATATATTATGAAATGCTCAATTCTGAAAGCAGAAAGAGAATGTGCTAGCTCTACAGAAATCTTTCTTAACATAAATCAAGTAAAAGTGGGAAATACATACCAATCCATGGAACAGCAAAGTTGTAAAGGATGAGACATTTAGGATCTGTGTAGAACAACAGAGAACACGTTGTATCAGAAGTGTATCTACATTGTACAATTAATACAGTTTGACATATTTTCAACTGCCGGGGCTCAGTGTTATGGAGTCATGGACTTTACAAATAGTTTAATGAGGTACTAGCAGTTTTTTGCTAAGAAGGCTAAAACCTTGTGAAACTAGAACTTATATGATTACATACTATTGAGCCATAGTAGTTAAAGTGGTGTCAAACTGATTTAGTTCAACAGTGAGATGCACTCAGGGTGACAAGTAAATGTACACACAATTCATAGTTAGTTGATACCAATTAAGGGCAACATGCATTGGCTTTCATCCTAAAATAACTTTAAAAAATAATGAAGGAAGCTATCTGATCATGGAAATTAAGCAGGCTCTTCCCTTGTTGATACTTGGATGAGAAAATTCCGTAATACCTGAGAAGGCATTAATAAATTTCCTCTGAGAATTCATCAGCTTAGAAAACCCTGTGAAATCCATCAGTCAACTCCCATTGCTTCCTGCCTTCTGCAATCACATATAGGCTGCTTCCTTCAGTAAATCATCTATGAGGTATGACCGAGGCTTAAAAACGAAAATCAAATCATTTGAATAATCCAAAATCACCTGGAATGAAGATATCCACCATATTTTCCAGTATCCCAAGAAGTGCATATTGAATATTGGTTGAATACATTGAATAGTGAATTAAAGAATTCAATTTTTTTCTACAAGTGTTTGATCACTGAATGTTTACATGAATTAGTCAAATGCTCCTTTAAAATACCTTATCACACAGGGCTAAATTCGGTAGCATGCTCTGCTTTAGCCTTGGTCACCCACTGAGCTGGCCAGCTCCCATCACTTGATGCTGCACCAGCTCTGTGGATGAAAGAAGGTGAAGCCGGCACATACTACTGACAGGGCAACATGGGAGGGCTCCCGTGTTGCAATTGCAATGTATAGTGAAGAATGCCCCACCAAACTGGGATATCCCACCAGGTGCCACCAATTAAAACAAACTGTCACCTATTACAACAAACAATGGAGAGACAGTAGGCAGAATTCGCCTCAGGCACACCACACACAAGATGGAGGACAAAAGGCAAAAAACAAGGCTTGGCTTAAGGTGAGGCCATCAGGTAAATCAGGGTACACGCACACCCTCACTCACACAAAGCCAGACAGTGGGAAACCACCACTGTATATTATATTTTGCCTTTGCTCCTTCCAATTATTTATTAAAGATTACTTTCACTGCCACCAATTTATTATTTTTATAGGACACTTCCTTTACTGAAATGTTTAAAAGGCACACAGAGACTTCAATTGGAACAAAACAGGAAGTTGTTGTTTATTTTGAACAGTCAATAAGTATAATAGTTGCAAATAACTTATCAGGCTTTTCTGGTTACAGAGGATAGTACTTCTATCTTGAGTTTCTTTAATACACAGTTCCACATATAGAAATTCAATCTTTAAACCTTTTGAAATCTCCCTCCTACACAGCACTCTAAACACTATGGAGGCCTATTAACTTTTATTCCTCAAAGAGGTATCTTTTCTATAACAAAACAGTTCCCAATTTTCTTCTTTTCTTCCCCTCTCCCCCCCCCCTTTCAAACCTCCTCGTCCTTCTTCATTTCCAAAACCCTAACTAAACTTAAAATGGCTATTTTTTTCTTCCCTTTTCTCTGGCTCTGCCTATCTCCAGCTACTGAGCTTTTCCCTCCAATTTCACCAGCCAATCAGGCTGCACTTCTGCCTTAGAGACTGCCTGATTGCTCCATCCCTCAGCTCTGCTTAGCTTTAGCAAGCTGGGCCTGGCTTCTACCTTTTATACCAAGCTTTTACACACCAACCCTTTAGGGTAGGCCAATCCATTACACAATGCATAGGGGAAGCCGCATGCACCATGAGTGGTCACACTCCCCCCCCCCCATCTTATCACCCTCGGCTGGAGCCAGGCAATCTGGGGCATGGGACACTTGGTTCTCCACACCCCTCTAGAAAGCACAGCTCCTCCAGTGGCCATCTGACGAGGTTGAAAAAGGGATAAATCTGGATCCTTGTAGATTTTAATGATTGGAAAGGCTATTAACAACCTTAAATTCAAAGTTCAGTTCTCCCTCTGTATCCAAAAATTCAGCATGCATGGATTGAATCAACCATAGTACATTTTTTTTTTCAGAAAACAAAAAAAAATTATGTACAATCAGGGTGTAGAGTTTCCTATGAACAGATGCACAGAAATACTTACCACCTCTGCTGGCTAACTTAGCAGATTCAGGGTGGTTGATTCCCAAAATGGCTAAGAAACCTCCAAACCACAGAGGGAAATTATATGGATATTCTTCAGTCCATTTTACAAGATATCTTAGTTCTTCCCCACCTTTCAACTGCATGGGAAGTTGAAAGATAAACACAGTCAAAACATTGCGCTTCTAAATGTAGTGCTGAAAACAGACAAGGACAATTATTTTATTAGTGGACAGAGGCTACAAACTCAGTGCGAACTTGCCACAAAAGAGAAGACCCAAGAGGTCATGAGATCTGGCCTTCAGGTTCTTCTATCAACCAAAGGCACCATGTAGCTAATAAAACATAATGAGTAGAAAGCAAAATATTAAATATTTTAATGCTTTTCTATATTCCTCTTCGGATTGGGCCAGTTACCTTATAATTTTGGTTTATGTTTTTCTCTATTTTGCAAATTTCACCTCACTTGTGTACCAAGTTGTTGTTGTGGATCCAGAGGACTCTCTGGAGTCCTCTGTGTAGATCTGCCACAATCGATGAACCCTGGTACCTTTTGCTTGAAAGCAAGAGCTCAGTTACATTACTATCCTATGAACACAAATCTGCAATAAATTGTTTCTTTCTGGTTGTGAGTAAACATACATTGGGTCCTTTCTTCTATACATTGGGTTGTGCTAGAGTCAAAGTGCTACTGAATTCCTCCTCCCAAGTGATTGCACTGAGAGATATAATGGGAACATGTGCCTTATTGCATATTGGTGCAGAAGACCATTTTAATAATTAAAATTTTCTTAAATAAAAGTTAACATACTTACAATTTTAAGAGTATATTATTAACACTTTTACTGTTTTTTATTGGGATACTTAAAAGGGCTAATTTTGTATAAGACAATATTAACATACAATTGGTTTACTGTACCCTCAACATTAGCCAAGACTAATAATAAACATGACATATTATAAAAATGTACAAACTGCAGCTTCATAGAGCATGTACAAAATGTTTTCCATATTTTTGGCCAAGATTTATTTTCCTCTATAATAAATAACCTGAAACCTAGAATTTGTCAAAATATTGTTAGAAAAGTAGCAGGTACAGAAACGAGGAGGCAGAAACAAGCAATGTGTGTGAATGCGAGAGATAAGAGAATGAGTATATACTAATGATCAGTTGCTGCTAAGACACCAACGCTGTCCCCCTCCAAATTGGAAAGGAGTTACGCAAGCCGGATCCAGGTCCCATGCCAAACGCGTGAAAGTTATGACAATGAACAAAACTCTAACACAACCACATAAATAATGTAACAGGTCTGAAGGGTGAGCAGGATGGAAAGAAGGAACCCCCAGAAGCAATGGTGAGTGGGAGGGCACTCACCGCCATAACATCCCTGCCTGGTAAGTCGGGCAGGGCATTTTGTATCAACTTCATTGACAGAAATGACTTTAAACCCCATCATTATAAAAAGAAAAATGTAATTTACCAAGAGAGAATCTGGGCATCCAGCCTTATCAAGAAAGACAAAAAAAAAATCTTACCATGTGGGAATTGCCATACAGCCAGTGACTGGGAGGTCCTGGGAAATTCCTAAAGTCCTTGAGTAGTTTCTGCCTTGTTTGAAACAGTTGGATAGCTTTCAGCACCACATATGTCAGAATCAAAGCAACAGTCAGTTGGAAAAGCTGAGAGAGGTTCCTGAGTAGCCAAAAGCACAAGATATCCATTAGACTCTTCATTGCCACTGTCCTATTTGCTTATTTGTTCCTAGAGTCCAGAAGAAAAACCAGAGACATTCCTATTTGTCTACTTGAGTCTTGATCAGACAGTTTGCAAAGATTCCACCTTGGCATGTGATGATACAAACAACAGTGGATTCCTGTTACACTTTTAATAGTTGCTGACAGGTTGCATAAGGTGAAATTCCTCCTTCTACACACCCCTTAAAAGATCAGTGGCCTATCCTTGCGTGCACAGGATTTCCGTACTTTATCTTCACTTTACCAATTTGGGGCATCAGTTTATTGGAATGTATTGCATAGGAAAGAGAATTATTCCATATTCAGGTATTAAGAGTGGAGTGCAGTACATTCCAGAAAACATTAGTCTTGCCAGAAAGCAGCTGAGAAGCAGCAACTCAGAATGTCTTGCTAACCATCTAAAGGACTGCTTGCCATGCCATCAGACATTCTTGACTTTTCTATACAATGATCTCAAAATAGATCATTGTATAGAACTATGGCAATCACATGGATTAATATCCTATCATACTTACCTAGGGAGCAGGCCTGTAGCCAGGATTTTGATTCGGGGGGAGGGGGGGGGGCTGAGTTTGAGTGAAAGAGGGTCTACCTTAGCAAACCTTTTGTATCATTACCCCAATACCCCCATGCATATGAGATATATTGAGCATGGTGATCAGATCATGATATGAATAAACATAACAGTTTAAATAATGTACCAGTAAGGCCTTTTCGCAGACCATCATGCCTGCTAGGGAGATTCAGGAAATTGGGAAGCAACAGGATATGATATGGTCTTAAGACCACACCCATGCAAGAAATCTATTATTGGCTTACCTCATATAGTGAAAGATTTATATGCCATTATTCGGTATAAAATCCTCAATGGAAGCAAAAATGGAAAGTTTAAGATGTTCATTTCTGCATAAATCACTAAAGTAATATGGTGAAACAAAACAAATAAAAATAAAACAAGAGACACTAAAAGGAGAGGGGAAAGCATTCCAATGCACATATACATACAGTAGTTATATAATGGAAGGCTAGATCAGGCATGAGCTCACAGAATCATAGCACTGAAAAGTACCCTAAGGGCCATTTTGATAAGCACCCTGACAGTGGAGGAATCTACAGCTAAAACCTCCCTGTGAGGTTAGCAGTTTGATCAGTTACATAAAGGCAAAGAAAGCAAAGGAGGCCTGTGGAGAACTTTGGTAAAGATTAGAGTTGGAAAAATCCTATGTTTTAGTAGGGGGTCCTTTCAGAGGCCTTATTTCAAAGCGTAAAGTGCTTTATAAGTCAAATAGTACTTGTGAATGTCTTTGGAAGCAGGTTGTATGTTTTCTGTGGTTTACTTAAAAAATATATTGTTTCTATCTAATAAGTAAATTGGTCACAATTTTCTGAGTCATTTGAGACTTTTGAACAATCTTCAAGGATGGCCCAGTGCTCAAAGGTGTGCCAATACTGAAAAAACCTTCCTCTTTGTTAACCACCTTCTGCAAACAGAACTTAGCTCAACAAATCCCCTAGACTTGTGGTTCTCAAAGTGTGCTCCTAGGATCCCTTGTGGCTCCATGAAGCATACTAAGGAGCTCTGAATCTTCTTCTTCTTCTTCTTCTTCTTCTTCTTCTTCTTCTTCTTCTTCTTCCTTCTCCTCCTTCCTGCTTCTCCCCCTCTCCTATGTCCCTCATCTCCAAAAGCCTTTCCTACTCCCTTGCTGCCAAAAGCCTTTTTCCCTCATCTCCCTCAAAAGCCTTTCCCCCTCTCCTTCCATACCACCTGGTTACTTTCCCCCTCATTTTCCTTGCTTCCAAAATCTCATTTCCTTCCCACCGCTCAGGGGGTGCTTTAATTGTGCTTTTCTTGCATGTCAGAAGGGGGTTGGACTGGATGGCTCCTGGGGTCTTCCACTGAAATACTGTTAAGTTTATGTTGGTCTAATAGTTTGCCCATGACTGATATATAATGTAATATCACCATCAAAATAGTTTATTGTACGGACCAAGGCCATGACAAAAAAGCACCACATGTGCACAATAGTACCCTAGGAGCAAAAGGCACCAAAGATACCAAACGGAAACTGTAATCATGTTCTCACAAAGAGCAAAAACAATGCAAATTAACAATAATTAAAATACATTTTGGAAGAGGGTCCAGTTAGCCCTTAGGGCCTCCTCTGCAGTTGATGGCAATTTTATCTAATTCTATCTTTCTGATCTTTTTGCAGACAGAGTGAAAAGGGCTATTTTGTAGCACATAATCATTTCCGTCGCTCAGCAGAAACTGCACTGTTTTTGCAATAGAGATCCCTTTACCTTGTGTATTTATCTCGGGTCACTATACAAAGGGCAGACCAACAAATCATGATCAGTGTCCTCTACCTGACATTGACTACAGATGCATAGTCTGTTTTCCCATGGCACATTATGGTAGCACCCATCTAGCACTGCAGTTGGCATTACTTGGAATCGCAGCTCAGTGAAGGCAATTCTTAAGGAAGGTGGCTTAAGCTTAATCAGATTCCGGCTCTGAAAAGTTCAGTTTTCAAAAAGGGGAAGCATGGGAAAATATTTGAGTTCCTGGTTGATTGCAGAGTCCTTCTTGAATCAATCCAAAATAGCCAGTCTCTTAGTTGCCTCTTATCCACGTCAAGGGCAGAATTCAATTCAGAAAGATTGTAGTTGAGTAGGAGATTTTCTAGGCCAGATTTTCAGTGTTGATGGTTACTAATTTCCTTGTAGCACAACACTGGAAGACAGTTATTTTGAATAGCCATTCATTTGAGGTATCTTAATTGGGCACAATCTATTTTGATTTTACTGACAGCCATCCAGATTCAGTGTACAAAAGTGCTGCAGGAGTTCCAGGTGGAAGAAAATAAAGTTGTTGTAGCAACTTGTTCTGCAAAATTTCCAAGAATTTACAGATGTTGGTATCTGAGCCTCAGATTTCTGCACCATAAAGAATTTTTGCCAGCATTTGACTACTGAAAACTTTTAGGGCAGGTTCTATCAGCTGGCCACCCTGTGTATAGAATTTAAGCAGGGCACCTATTGTTTTCTCAGCTTCTAGCTTCACTGTTTCCCTGTGATGATTCTAGGAAAGCAATTCACTGAAAACAATTCCCAAATATTTAAATAAGTGGGTTTGTTCTTTGGCATATTGGTCTAAAATCCATTTGTACCTTGGACAGTGTTTTCCAAAAACCATCACCTTGGTCTTGGAGTAGGTTATTGATACTTCTTGGCAGTACTTACTGAAAGCCTTCAAGAGATTTGTAAGACCCAACTGAAATATAATATATAATTCATAAACATTTATTGGGGCTCCATGAGAAATCTTTGCTTCAAAAAGAGTTCCACAGCTGAAAAAGTTTGAGAACCCCTGCCCAAAACCATATGATCCAGGAGTTGCATTCAACACAAAAGTATAAAAGAGTCTTTCCAACTTCAAAGGAGTTCACTGGGTGCAGCATGAAGAGCCCCCCAAATGAATACTTTACATTTATGTAAGAGATTGGCTAGTCCTTTAATTTTATATTGCATTCCTGTAGGGGGCAGTATTTCTCAGTGTTAGTAATTAAGAAATAGCGCTAGTTTCTGCCTGCAGGCAAGGCGTTTAGATACACACCTTTTGGATCAAAACATGCAGCCCAACCCATATGTAGTTTGGCCTCTCCCTCACTTCAATCACATATTCTTTTATCTAGAGGATTTGTGCAAGATACTTGTTAGAATTTGCTTTTGCTAAAGAGTGTTGTGACCAAGTCTGTAAACAATGACGAAAGTTACATAAGTAATTATATCTTTTGAGCAATGCCAATCAAGAAAGTCTCACCTCCTCCCATAATATAAAACATAGATATCTCATATCTAAAGAGTAATTAAAATTGATATATAAAAGGTAGGCGCCTTTTGAAATTGTGTTTCTTGGCCAGTATTGCCATCAGATGGAATAAGTTGGCCCACACAACTGGACATATAAGACATCCAAAATTCTTTGGTGGGCTATCCCTAGGTTGTAGGACTTTACAGATCCCCCCGTTGATAACTCATATTTATTGTAATAATTAATTTGTTCTGAAGGGATTTCAATGCATACAGGACAAATGGGAGATCAGGAACAAAGGGCAATAAAGAACAGGTAATAAATATTTCTACAGAAAATTAGAAACAGAAAAGCAGCATTCCTTTAGACCAGCGTTTTCTCAACCTGGGGGTTGGGACACCTGGGGAGGGGGGGGGGTGAGACAGTGTCAGAGGGGTCACCAAAGACCATCAGCAAACACAGTATTTTCTGTTAGTCATGGGGTTCTGTGTGGGAAGTTAGGCCCAATTCTACTGTGGTGGGGTTCAGAATGCTATTTGATTGTAGGTGAACTATAAGTTCCAGTAACTACAATTCCCAAATGTCAATGTCTATTTTATCCAAACTCCATCAATGTTCACATTTGGGCATATTGAATATTCATGCCAAGTTTGGTCCAGATCAATCATGATGTGAGTCCAGGTGTATCTTTAGTGGGATTCACATGGGTGTCCAGATGTAAATCGGCTACAACTCCCATCATCCCCCCTATCCCCAACAGTGTTTTAAGTTGGATCATGATACTTTTATGTGTCACGTTTGGTCCAGATCTATCATTGGTAGAATTCATGTGTCTCTCTGGATGTGGGTGGACTCCAACTCTCATAATCTCCTATTAGGCTCCCCACAAAACAAACAAACAAACAAAACCCTCAAGTGTTTTAAGTTTATGTGTGCCAGCTTTGGTCCCAATGTAGGAGCCATTGTGGATCAAAAGTACGTATAAATAACATGTTTTCACACACACACACTCGCCTAATATTATATGCCATTCGATATTATACCTAAAGTTGACTTGCCACCTTATCACACTTGGGGCTTTGGGGATGGGGATCTGGTGAGAGCCATCACATGACACTGTCTTGGCTCCACCCCAGTGGCAAGGAAGCATCACAAGACTCCTCCTCACCAAGTGCTCATGGTAAGTAGAGTCTTGGGTAGCACCAGTGGAACTACTTGCATTTTTCTCCCCCTTTCCCCATCTGATGAGGAAAAGGGCAACAAATGGGGACCGGGTCAGTTCTGCTCCCTCCTTGTGATGGGGGAAGGAGGTGTGTCCATTGAAATACAGTAATAAAAAGCAAATTAAGAAAAATAAAAATAATGTAAAACAGTTTTATTGTTTAACTGTATTATAAAAACACCTTTTATTTGCATTATTTCTTTGTCTTTTTGCCAGTTGCTTGAGAGTTGTAGTTGCTTGATTTCCAGTTAACTGAGAATCTATTGTATATGTTGTCATTAGGGTCTAAATGAAAGGCATAAAATAATACATTAAAATAATAAATACATAAAAATAATCAGACAAAGCATATAATTATATAATAACACATACATTAGAGAAAAAAAACTGTTAATTTTTGGACATTGCTGAGAAGCTTTACATCCTAATTAGACACCCAGCAGCAGCAATTTGTGAAGCAGAGAATGTCATTCCAGTTTCTGGACAAAATGAAATATGATGTAAGCTCAACTTGTTTTTGTTTTTTTTTGGTTAAGATTTATACAGCTCAATTTCAAATTGGTATGTACAGGCCCTAGGCAGTGTACAAAGGTTAATTTTATTTTTCTTATCTGATTTTGTGTAATTGTATGTAGCATATATTGTAATTATGTATTCCCTATCTTCAGAGATTCTGTTGGCAGTGAAACCATAGATACGCTCCATTTGCTTCACTGCCGACAGAACCTCTGAAGATGCCAGCCACAGATGCAGGTGAAATGTTAAGAGGTAATGCTTCTGGAACATGGCCATACAATCCGAAAAACTCACAGCAACCTAGCCATGAAAACCTTTGGCAATATGTTAACTATCCTGTCAGTCTGATTTTTAGGTGAGCCATAGATTAATTTTCCCTCTATAACTGTAAACAGAGAGACAGCTGAATGTTATGGTGGTCTGTAGCAGAAAGGAGTTGTGACTACTGATTGTAAACAGGATTCAGTTTAGTTGGGAAATTTGGGTTCAAAACTACTGCATGAGAGTAGAATATGATTTGTGTTTTTTATGTGTAATTTTTTGTGCATGAAAATTGATTTTCTTTCCAATAGTAAATTCATTCATATATAAATAAATTAAGTTTATTAAGTAATCCAGTGGTTTTTCATAATGTGCAGTGTGTTGTTTAGGGACATAGAAGATTCAGCATTTGCACATTACATTAAATGTTTCTAGTAAACCACAAGGAAAGAGTGGCTCTTTGCTTCTCAGGGTGGTGTATCATGCAATGTGTCATGGTATCATTAGCAAAAGTTGCTTATGCAATCTGTTATAAAAGCCACAATGATCTTATCAGTGTGAAAACGGTAATTTTCAATATCTGAAATAATCTCCACCATCTTCTTTGATCCTGTTCTACATAGCTAGTCTAATTTATTTACAACATTTTAGAAAGGCTTATCCAAAGAAAGATTGTAATTAGAGTATAGTACAGTGGTCCCCGACCTGTGGTCCGTGGACCATCAGTGGTTCACAAGAACTAAAATATGGTCCACAGCCTCACCTTTACTAATACACCATTGCAACAAGAGTGACTGGTCTCCCAAAACCCTCTTATAGTGCCGATTATGTTTCCTGTGGGCAAGCAGATGGCGACTACTGGATGATATATATGTTCTATATCAGAAACTAGAGCTGATGTGGTCTATCCAATGCAATTTTCTGAATCAGCACTCCAAATAACCAAATTTTAAAAAATACAAAAAAAGGGAATAACTTACTGCCTTTCTCCAAGGAACTGACTTCTGAAGGAGAGGAGTGGCACATGATTCAGAGGTACAGCAGTATGTGGGAGAATGTGGCCAGCATACTCTAAATTAGCCAACTTTTTTTTTCCAGATGCATCCTTTGTTTGGCTTTGGGATCTGGATAAGAATCTGGAGAGAGAGCAGTTTGGAGCCAAACAGTAGAACACAAAAGGAGAGTTAAGCATATAGGTCAACACTGTTTTCACTGTCCTATCCTGTGGAGAAATGCAGAACAAAGGTCTCCTTACATCTGACAGCATTTTGCCATCTCCAAATACATAATCACATTGTTTCTTAATAATCTCTTTACTGAAGTAAGCCCACTCAACTGCTTTGACTTTTCTTTAGAAGGCATAAACTCCATAGTCTGTTGATTAGCATGGGATTTTAAGTGGCAATTTTAAAAATCTGCCTGGTAAGATTTCCATTGCAGGAGGATGACAAGCTGCAAAACTAAGACAGCCAAGATGTATCCGAGATACTTCTGGAAGTCTACCATTCGGGATCCTCCCACCATACATCTCACCAGACAGCCAAGATGTATCCGAGATACTTCTGGAAGTCTACCATTCGGGATCCTCCCACCATACACCTCAACATACATCTTCTACCCTGAAAATGTAGTTCAATATTTTTGTCATATAATAATAATATCTTTATTTATATGCCACTTTTCTCTCGCAAATGGACCCAAAGCAGGCATCAACATGTTAAAATACAATACAAAATTAACAACATCAAAGGGACAAATATAAAACATTATAAGCAATCAATAAAACATAAATAAACATTTAAAACAATATACATTATTGCACTTTGCATTGCCCAATGAAGATTTTAGTGCATATTATTTTAGGACATATAGGATGCTTTAATCTATCATGGCTAATAGTTTGTGTATATGTAAAAAACTATATTAATTGTATGATAATCAAGCCTTTTAATGAAAGTTTCTACATATTTTTCACATTTCTGACCATGAAAGGAAAATATCATTTTTCCTTTGAAAAAAGTCTGCTTGTAATCCAATATATTTTTATTTTCTTCTATCCTGCCCTGATTGTGTTTGGATTGTTTTTGTTAGTTAGTCAGTTAGTTATAACGCTTCAGTGCTGTGCATTGTCTCTTTTTAGTTTGCACTTTATTGGGAACTATAGATTTCCCCTATATTTTATATTTATTACTAACAACCTTGCAAGCAATTGAAAACGAGAGTTAAAAACATAAACCTCATTGCTGTGAAATTTCTTTTCCTCCCCTGTGACAATCAGTCACCATGACAATCAGTGATAATATTTAAATCAGGAATAAAATGCTTTTGAATAAGGCTAGAAACAGCTAAACAATACAAAACCTCCAAATAGATAATGCTTGACAAATTGTTTATCCATGCAGAAACTGAGCATCTCTGTTTACTATTTCTAATGCTAGATACAAAAAAAATGATTATCTGACTCTTTTGAAATATCTGGTAATGATTTGGATTTTTTCAGAAAGGAGTATTCTTGGAGTTCAATTGGTAAGATAAGCCTGTGAAGAAATAGCAACACATTGAACAGTGTATATATGTGTATTGGCATCTTTTTATTTTCGAGTGGATTGAAACTTGACTGTAAGTATGCAAGCTGTCAATCCCAGAACTCCATAGGATGGATTCAAGACAGTTATAGTGATATTTATTTATTTATCATGTCAGAAGTGAATTAAGAATACAGTTATAATGTATAAAAAACCACAAAGAGAGTTAAACACTTGCTATTATACTAAATTTCCTTTGATCAGAAGCTGGCCACTTCGAGTCTCTGGTGTCGCTGTGAAAAGGTCCTCCACTGTGCATGGGGCAGGGCTCAGATTGCATTGTAGTAGGTGATCTGTGGTTTGCTCTTCTCCACACTCGCTTGTTATGGACTCCACTTTGTAGCCCCATTTCTTACAATTGGCTCTGCATCTCATGGTGCCAGAGCAGTCTGTTCAGTGTCTTCCAAATCGCCCAGTCTTCTGTGTGTCCAGGAGGGAGTTTCTCACGTGGTATCAGCCACTGTTTGAGGTTCCAAGTTTTAACCTGCCAGTTTTGGACTCTGGCTTGCTGAAGTGCTCCAGCCAGTATCTCTGTAGAACTTAGAAAGCTATTTCTTGATGAAAGGTGTTGGCATGTTGGCTGATATCCATACAAAGGGTAGGCTGGAGATGTCAATGCCTTGGTCCTTTCATTAGTAGCTGTTACTTCCCGATGGATATCATATGGTGCAATACCGGTTAAACGGTATAATACCTCCAGTGGTGTAGGTTGTAGACATCTTGTGATAATGTAGCATGTCTTATCTCCCAGTCCCTCCCAGAGGTCTGCTGAATCTACTTTTTGGAGACTGTTTTGGATATTTTTTTCTACATCTTTACTGAGTACTCTTCTAGATCATAGTTTTTGTCGGTTACTTTTTTGTTACAATTTCACTCATTATTCCTTTGTATCTAGTTTGATTATTTCATCCTTGTTATTCATATTTCGGTTAATACTCTCATTCTATATGGATTTATGTTACATTGTTTTGAAAAAAACCTGGATGTTTTTCAAGTATATTGATTACCCTTTTTCTTATTTGGTTTGCCCTAAAAACAGCAGTGTGGGTGGGGAATATTTTGATACATATTAACAATACCAGAATTGACTGGAGCAAACTGATTTTAGTCTATTTTACATTAGTTATATTAGTTAAAATTAATCAGTCTTTATTGTTTAATAATGTACGTGATTGTTCACGTATATTAATCCAGAATGCAAGAAGAAAATACAAGATTCTTCATATGGGGTTTAATTCTTTTAATTGCAGGGTGGAACATGACTCCAGTGGCTTAAAAAGTACACGGCATCATAATATGTCAGTGAAGCTTCTTCAGTTTCAGATGTACTCCATTCTTGGAGCGTATGACCAACTGAGCCACCGGAATTGAAGGATTTGCTGGGTCTGGCTTCAGCTCAAACTGGAGCAATGTCAATGCAAGAGCCACTTTCATCTCCATCATGGCAAACTGCTGTCCAATGCAGTTTCTAAGCAAATAGAGAGATGAGACAATATTATATTTTGTAGGGAATGGCCAAGTAATGGTTAACAAAACAATCAACACTATCTACTGTATATCTCCTGGTGGACATGGGGGAAAATTCACTACCTTGACTGGAGTTGGCCCAGAAGAAACTGTGTTGGAAACAAAGTTTGTAACAGTTCAGAAGGGGCTGCAAGCATTGTAGAATTGCTCCCCTCTGTATCCCTTACGATCCATTTGAGGACAAAAGCTCTTTATCAAATCTTTTTCAGAAGGCAGGAGAGCAGCAGATATAACCCTCCGTTCCAGATCATTCAGTGGCAAATGTTGCCCCCTAATTCATAGATTTGCCCCTACTGGGTTTGGAATGATTTAAACAATGGATAAACTTCCACACATAAGTATGATTCCCAGCATCTGAGTCACTGGATGACATTTGACTTCACCATTTCTCCCTTTTTATGCTTAAATGTTAAAAGTGTTGCTGCACAGGAGCCAGAATGAAATGGTTCAATAAAACTGTGAAGAATTTTATAGAAATGGCATTTATTTACTTATTTTACTGAGTTGCAGAAAAAAGTTTTAAAAAGCAAAAAAGAAACCCCCCAAAAAACAACCCCCCTCAAAAAACCCCTTACACCTATGTTAAAAAGGTATTTTTGTTTTCTTATATAATTGATTTTTTTTAAAAAAAAACAGCAACATATAGGTGGAGCTATATTGCTGCTGGAGTACATATACAATTCCATTAGTTATGTGTATCCATTGTGAATGCATCAAAGGAATACTATGTGCATTCATGGAGGTATAGCTCATAAAATAAATTTCAACTTATTATCCTTGGAGCCCCCAGTGGCACAGTGGGTTAAACTGCTGAGCTGCTGAACTTGCTGACTGAAAAGTCAGCGGTTCGAATCTGGGGAGTGAGGTGAGCTCCTGCTGTTAACTGCAGCTTCTGTCAACCTAGCAGTTTGAAAACATGAGTAGAGCAATAGGTACTGCGTCGGCGGGTGTTGCATGCAGTCATGGCAGCCACATGACCATGGAGACGTCTATAGACAATAGACAATCTATAGACATTCTATAGATTGTCTATAGACAATCCTGGTTATTCAGCTTAGAAATGGAGATGAGCACCACCCTCCAGAGTCGGACATGACTAGACTAAATGTCAAGGGAAACTTTTACCTTTCCTTATGGTCCTTATATTCAGTTACAGTTAGTTAGATAAACTAACAGTGGAACACTCTACTTGTCTATTCAAAAGTCTTACTACATTTAATGAGCTTTCTCCCAAGCAGCACAGGGACTGTTTTCCTGGTATGTTTAGCATGCCTTATTGATATCTTTTTCAATTTTCCTTAGGGCCTCTTTTCTTCCACTCACAGTAACATACCCTCATCTATTATGTGAGGTGTCAAATGATATGGATATCTGTCCCACACTCCTGGCATAAATTTCTGACCATGTAAGTAAATTCAGGAGCAAAAGAAGCATAAATGGATACATTAAAAACATTAAATATCATTACCTTGACCCAGCTGAAAAAGGGAGATATGCGTAAGGATGGCGCAAATGTGAATTCTCTGGGGAAAACCGCATTGGATCATATACCTGAAACAGAAAACAAAAAGTACAGGTTCTTGAACTGAGGCAGCAAGGGCTCTTAGGCCCAATTTTTGATGAACAGCTGCATTGCAATCATCCAACAGTCCTACATATGCCAGCTCCTAGTCATTGCTTTGCACACTGCACTACATGCAAATATCAGTTTTGGGGCACATTCAAAGTGCATTTTTCAAGCATTTGTTGGCACGCTGTAAAAGGAATTCTGCAGGTGGAGGATGTAAGGAGTCATGTTACTGGCACATGGAGAATATTTAGGCATTTTCTTATTGCCAGTCAATAGGTGAAGAAATCCCTGTATCAGAAACAGAAGTTCATTATTCTGGTACTCTTTAGATACTATGGACTAGACCTCCCTTATTCCCGATCACATGACATGTTGGGGGATGTTTACAGTTTAATGGGTTAAAATAATAAAAGTCACCAAACTGTCTAACCTTAACAGACATTGTCTATTCTTACATCCTCATCTTTCCAAGCCATTGATAATATACTGTCCTGTAAGGTTGGTTACACTGTGCAAATTAGGTTGTCAAATCTAGTTTACTTGGTTTTGGCCTCTTTGGATCACTGTAGATCTTTATATGTGGAAAATTCTTGCTAAAAAGGATCAGAGTGATCCTTTCCATACCTATAGCATATGAACTCACTATAAGAATTATGTGCCATTCTTTTAAACAATGACATTATTCCAGTTTCCTTGGTTTTTGACTTTCAGTTTTAAGTGTGCCTGGTTCTATCCATTTCCTCCATATACATGATCACTAATTGGTTTATTCACCTACCTTAGGGTTATCCCATACTTCAGAATTTCTGTGAAGAGCAAATATACACACTCCAACTAGGAAACCTAAAGGAAGAAGAACAAGGGGTAGTAAAATTAGAAATTTGCTGTAAGCTCAGTTCATGGTTTCAGTATGAATGTTAGGAAAGCACACATGCCATTTATACCCTTCCTGGACAAGAAGAATCAGTGCAATCAAAACCAGACTTCTCTAATGAGGCTTTATATGCCTCTGACTTGGAAAGATGTTGAGAACTACAAGTGTCTCAAAGTTCATTTTTTTTCGTGTCAGGAGTGACTTGAGAAACTGCAAGTTGCTTCTGGTGTAAGAGAATTGGCCGTCTGCAGAGACGTTGCCCAGGGGGAGTCTTCTCTCATGTCCCCGCATGGGAAGCTGGAGCTGACAGACAGGAGCTCACCCCACCGACCTTCAGGTCAGCAGTTCAGATGGAACAAGGATTTAACCCATTACGCCACCACGGCTCCTTCAGCTGCCATAATACTAAGAGAAGACAGCTGTTTGGGGCATATCGTCTGACATTGCATTCATTGTTGGTTCCTAATTAATGTCTAGGCCAACTATAAAACTCTTCATTTTTAATACCAAAATTCATCTGGGAAGACCACAATATGTCAAAGACCATCTTCTCTCTTAAATAAATTTTTACCCATTTATGAAAGATTATACAGGTATCACCTTTACAATAAATATGGCAGGAGAGATTTGTATCAGTGTCTTATTTATCATTTCCTTGTCTGAGTTGAGGTGTGCTGAACTAGAATGATAGAGCAATGACAAAAGTGTATCTACTCTTTTAGATTGACCTCACCATCCCCGTGCACTGGGTCTGCTACGAAGGACAAAGTGATGTTATTTCAACAGTCAGAAAAAGGGCAGCTAGCATTATGCAAACCAAGCTTCCAAACTGTTTTGTCTGTACTTCTGTTTTTGAATTATGGGTTTTTATTTAGAGTTGGGTTATTTTGCAATGATATTTCATGGAAACTATGTGTTTCTGTTAATCTGCCTTCAATTGCATAGCTGTTCTGCTTGTCTTTGAGAACAGAAGAGAAAAAACTGACCTTTTGGCAGGGTTCGTCCATCTTCAAATGTCAGAGGGGAATCCAGTGTTCGAGCTATTAAGGGTACTGGTGGGTAAAGCCGAAGGCTCTCTTTGATGCACATAGTGGTGTATGTTAACTTTCCTAGCTTATCCCTGTAAAGAACACAGAAAATACACTAGAGGAAAGTGCCAATAATTGAATTAATTTAAAAACTCCCCTAAACACTTTCTGGATTACTCTGAGCAGAAATATTTGATTTGGTGAAAAGAAATAAGCTTTTTAAATTGTCGGAATCAGTGAAAAAGCATAGAATATGCCACCCATGAGGATCTCTTATATGTCAAACAAAACTACTAAAGTTTTGAAATTGTGGGACAAATTAAATAGGCAATTGCCTGGCAAAGAGCACTTTTTCAAAATGTCCCAATTTATGACAACTCTCAGTGTCACCTATCATGGCATTTTCTGGGACCTGTCAAGGCCTCCCAGTGAGTTTACTTACCCAAGTGGGGATTTGAACTCTATTATCTAGTGTCATAGTCTAACACTAAAACGAATATGCCTTCTGACTCCATATAATATACATTACATACCAAAAACTTCCTGCTTATTGTCATTTCTGTTATCTTGACATTATTACCGTATATACTTGAGTATAAGCCAACCCGAATATAACCTGAGGCACCTAGTTTTATCACAAAAACCAAAAACAAAAATGGGAAAACCTACTGACTCGAGTATAAGCTGATGGTGGAAAATGCAGCAGCTACTGGTAAATTTCAAAATAAAAATAGATACCAATAAAATTACATTAACCGAGGCATCAGTAGACCTTTTATACTACATATTGCTGCACACATAAAGATTTAAAAGATCGTTCCTGTCTCGGTGCATAACTTGCCAACTTTTAAAAAGAAAACAACTGAACTATTAGAGTTGAAATCTGCACAAACCTACATGCTTTCACAGAACTTTGCAAGGGTACTTGGAGTATCCTGGTTCATCTAATGACAAAACTAGCACTAGATTTTCCAGACATCACAGTCAAACTGTTTTGACAAACCCTCCAATCTTCTTGCATCTGGGCACTTAGTGACAGGGTCATGCACATGAGGCGAGGAGGAGGGCCTCTTGCCCTGTGTGCACCTCTCTCTTCCTTTCGCTGCGCTACTTCCCTCCCTCCTCTTGCCATGCACACGCCTCCCTCCTCCTCCTCTCACTGTGCGAGGAGGAGGGAGGCAGGTGCAGTGAAAGGAGGGAGGGAGGCATGCAGAGAGGAGGAGGGAGGGAGGAGTGTGCGGGAAAATGAGGAGGGAAGGAGGCACACAGATCCAACCTTAAGAAATGGGGCTACAAAGTGGAGTTGACGACATGCAAGAGCAAACCACAAACCACCTTTTGGAATGCAGTCTGAGCCCTGCCACATACACAATGGAGAACCTTCTTATAGAAACACCAGAGGCACTCCAAGTGGCCAGCTATTGATCAAAGGACATTTAGCATAAAGCCAAGTGTTTAACTTTGTTTGTGTTTTTAAATACATGACAACTGTACCCTCAATTTGCTTCTGACACAATAAATAAATAACCTCAAAGATAATCTTATGCAACTGTTGACCTTATCACACTAGAGAATGAATCTACTTTAAATCCGGTTTCTGCTTCCCGCAGAATTCTGGGGTTTGTAGTTTAGGGAGGAGCCTTTAACAGCCTCATTAAACTACAAATCCCAGAACTCTGCAGGAGGCAGAAACTGGATTTAAAGTAGATTCATTCTCTAGTGTGATGAACCAGTGTGTTACTTTTTTTGTCTGAAACTCCATAAACAAGTTTTGTCTCCAGATGAAATCCACTGCATCTCACCCTAGTTTTAAAAGAAAAAACAATAAAAAGGTGAAGGTTAAAAACTAAGTCCCACCATTGAATGGTTTCTTGGTCGCCGAGGACTTCTTTTATCTCTTCCCTGCATTTCTCCTGATGTTCAGGATTTTGAGCCATGCAGTAAAACAGCCATGAAATCCCACTGGCTGTGGTATCATGACCTGCAAACATGAAAGTGGCCACTTCGGCACGTAGATCTTCTTGAGGTAACGGATTTCCCCTTTCATCCTAGTAATGTAGGAGTGCTGTCAGTGTGATGATTTAAACAAAAGCAGACTTCACAAAGCTAAATTATTCGTGGAAATAAAAGTAGAGGAAGACAGTTATTAAAGGAACACAATATATGCAGAAATGCCCTTCAAAGAGTAGGTTTCTGATATTACCAGTTGCTTCATCTGCCTCCCATTTCTCTGTTTCTTCTTCTTATCATCTACACTTATTTCTTATTATATCTAATAACAAAAAGTATTGTTTTAAAATACAGAAGATTTAGGAAATATGTTCATTTCCACAGTACAAAGCCTTTGGAATACTTGTCAATGTGCCTGCATCTACATCTATATATAATTTATTACGTCTATTTCACCCTTACCTGCTGGTTTTCTGCTTTTCTGAAATATTCACAGTACTGACCTTTGTCAAAAGAAGGATATCCAGAAAGTCAAAATGCTTCCCTTTGAACAATGTCTTGTCTCCAGCCTTGAGGGATTCTTGTCTTTTTTGAATAATTTTATCTGTAGTAAACATATGAAAGAGGCATAGTGTAAAATATTTATCATAAAAGCAGAATATTAAGTATTCTTGTTATGCAAAATAAGATGCAATTTTCCTGCATCGAGATTATCTTTTAGTTAGCATAGCAACTTTAAAAATGCAACAGATACTTCATTTTAATGGCCTAAATTCCATACTGTTTCCACATAAATAGCAGGATGAATCCCAATGGAATTTGCATGTGTTGGCTTACCTTTCAGCAACTGATTCACTGGATTTACTCTAACTGGAGCCAGCAATTGGATTAAGGCAAATTTAGTTGGAAATGTAATAATGCATAGCATCAAAGAGTGAAAAATGCCACATAGTGGTAAATAGTAATAGGGTCCGAAAGTCTGAGTGACCTTAAGTCATCTCTCTTTATATCTAACTATCCTGATTCCTCTGTGATGAGTCTTAGGGATTTCTCCATCTCTTCTTCCTTCCCTGAAAAGAAGAGACTAAACAGAGAAAAGAACCTAAAGACACTGCCTTGAAGGAAAACAAAAAACATAATGTAAGAACAAGAGAGAAACAGTAGAAGGGAAAGAACATAGGGAAAACAAGATAGGCTAAAGAGAAGGAATTTTCTAAACCATGCAAAACTGATATTTTTGTTAATTTCCTATATAGGCTTAAATGATCTGTATGGTGGCACACATAAGGAACTTTTCCTGCCTTATCCCCACCTCAATATTTGCTGGAAAGCTCCTCCTATCGATCCCTACACCATACATTGACAGGTAATCATGAGAACGTCTTTTTTTGTGTCCGGACTCCTTTGTCCTTCCTTGGAGGACGAGAGAGAGGGCCTTCTTGGTGGTAGCCCCCCATCTCTGGAATGCCCTTCCTAGGGAAATAAGACAGCCCCCATCCTTCCCCTCCTTTTGTAAGAGCCTGAAGACCTGGTAGTTTGAACAAGCCTTTGAGAATAGCTAGTTCTAGCTCAGCCTCAGACATTGTTGAATATAGCCTTATTTTTCCTACCAATTACCCAGGTCACTCCCTCTAATAGGCCCTGGAAATAAACAGCCATAGACTGTACCTGTTACTGTTGTTGCCTGCTATAGAACTGCACCTATTTTTCCAGGTCCTCTAGAAATTTTGAGCTTGCCCCAGTCTCGGCCCGGCCTTTTAAATTGCCTTGAACAGGCAGGATTACTTTTTAATATATATGTACTATTGTGCTTATATTGTTTTGTTAATTTTATGTCTATGTTGTCTACTCTGTAAGTATTGATGATGTTACTTAGAAACCGCTCTGGGTCCCCTCGGGGAGATAGAGCGGTATATAAATAAAGTTTTGTTATTGTTGTAGCTCTTCCTGTCTCTTTCCTTTTTAGGTCCCAAAATTTTATTAAAGTGTCGTTTATAAGAATAAGCATCATCAGAAATGTAGTTTGCCTTCCTTTGGTTTTTAATAATTTTGTTGTTCATTTGTTCAGTCATTTCCGACTCTTCATGACCTCATGGACCAGCCCACGCCAGAACTCCCTGTCGGCTGTCACCTCCCCCAGCTCCTTCAGAGTCAAGCCAGTCACTTCAAGGATGCCATCCATCCATCATGCTTTTGGTCGGCCCCTCTTCCTTTTCCTTCCATTTTCCCCAGCACCATTGTCTTCTTCAAGCTTTCCTGTCTTCTCATGATGTGGCCAAAGTACTTCATCTTGGCCTCTACTGCCCTTCCCTTCAATGAGCAGTGGGGCTTTATTCCCTGAAGTATGGACTGGTTGGATCTTCTCGCAATTCAAGGCACTCTCAGACCTTTCCTCCAGCACCACAGTTTAAAAGCATCTATCTTCTTTTGCTCAGCCTTCCCTATGGTCCAGCTCTCACATCCATAGGGTACTACGGGAAATACCATTGCTTTAACTATGCGGATCTTTGTTGCCAGTGTGATGTCTCTACTCTTCACTATTTTATCGAGATTGGACATTGCTCTCCTCCCAAGAAGTAAGTGTCTCCTGATTTCCTGGATGCAGTCTGTGTCTGCAGTAATCTTTGCACCTAGAAATACAAAGTCTGTCACTGCCTCCACGTTTTCTCCCTCTATTTCCCAGTTGTCAACCATTCTTGTTGCCATAATGTTGGCAACAATTTACAATTACATTTTTAATAATTTTGCTTGCCTTCATTATTTCACTGATTGCTATTTCAGTGAAGTGGGAAAATGAATGGTAAGTTGGTGCAATAAATTAATAAGATGCTTCAAAGCTATGGCCAAAAGGCTGCTGAGTCTATAAAGGGAAGGGAAGGGAAGAGCAATGGACAAGAGCTTGTAATCCACAACCTCTCAATTTATATAATTTATTCACAGCTAATGTTGTGCCAGAAAGCCTTTGAAAGAACATATATCATGTATCTTCTGCAGGAACAAGGAACACTGTTCTGTTTCTCAATTTCCTGATAAAGAGAAAGTGAACAAGAGGGAGAGATACCATTCCTTCACAATTCCTGTCAAAGCAAAGTAGGTTTTTGCGGCGCAATTATTTGATCGTAGTTGTTTGATGGAAACAGTGGAATCAGACAGTCCAAAACTGTTCTGGGAGCAGCCTTCAATCACAAATGGCCACTATTCAACCTGTGATATTGGAAAATATCCCATTGGATCAGTCACAGGTGGATGCAGGTGTAATGTTCAGTGTCATGGGTTCTGCCTAAAATGACCACAACAACAACAACAGCAGCTGCAATAACAACAATAGCACATAGGCTTGGGCGGTTTTGTTCGTTAATTTCGTAATTCGTTATTAATTTGTATTTAAATTAGCTTATGATCCAATATTGAGCCATGCAGGACTACTGTGAGGAGTAATTTAAAATCGAAACAATTTTTCCAATTTATTTTGTATTGTTTCGTAATTGTTTCGTAATTGGTTCAAAATTGTTTCGAAATTGTTTCGTAATTGTTTCGTAATTATTTCCGTATGTCTGGTGCAAGTTTTATAGTTGTTGTTTGTTTTATCAATGATAAAAAATAAATTATCACACCAACAGTCAACAACAGAGGGAGAGGGAAGCTTCAGAAGTTCCCCCTGTCCCATTTGGAGGGTTTTTTAGCATATTGCGCAATCGCGTCCGCCATTAACGAATCGATTCGTAATTTTACGAAATTTCGTATATTTCAACCTTTTTTAAAGGAAAATTTCGGAATTCTTTAAAAAAACGAAACGCAAGGGCCCCCCTAAAAACGAAACGAGTTTAGAACCAAATTTTCCATTGTTACCCAAGCCTAATAGCACAGTTTATGAAACAGTTTCTGGGCCAAGGTGATAGAGATCAAAGGGGCATACCTGTGTGAAGGTGAGCTAATCTGCAGGTTTTGTGGAACCAACGTCCTTGGGAGCTCAACGAGTAAATGAAATCATTTTGATACAGGGGTACAAGAGTTCTCTCGTTGATCAGGAAGGCGAGATCAGCGATAGTTTTAACATGGAAATTGTCCCTTTGAGGAAATTTAGAAGAGCAGGTAAATTCCAAGGAAGATGAAGTTTCATTTTTATTTTAGTAGCTGCCGCTTTAAAATATATTTAAAATAAATTTTGATATATTTTTGTTTTGTAACAAACTAAAAAAAGTAACAGAATAAAATGAAAGGCACAATGTGGTGTTTCCACTCCATGTTTCAATGTGCCAGTCCTCCTGGTGAAAGAAGAGTTGCTGCATTCCACAGCATTGAGCCATGGCAGTTAAGGTGGGGCTAAGTTGCATTAATCTACAGCACAGATGCACTCTTTGTTATAACATGTTTCCCAATTATATGGTCCTCACATACTCAATGAGCGTGTCTTCAGCTGGAAAACAGGCTTGAGCATAGATCAAGCTGCTGGTCCCAATTAGAGTTGATTGACTGAGCATTCAGCCTTGCATTCTTTTAGCAGTATATAACATCTCTTAATACAAGTAGTTGCCACCAACACAACTGAACAGAACTGAGCCTTAGACTGGAAAGATTATACACTATTGTGCTTACAGCTGTTCTTTCTTAAAGTGGTGCTTTCCCTTTATTTACATTACGGCTCTGCCCCCCCCCCCCCAATTTCTAAACACTTAGAATCCATCGAGGATCCGATTTATGATGGAGTTCTTCCCACATTGCAAGGGAACTTTCTATCAGCTTTCTGTCATGTTTCGTTAGGGAAACATCTGAAACAATCCCAAAAAAAGGGAGTTCCTGAGCAAGGATTCAGGAACCGGGTTATAACTAGAGGAAACGCCCAAAAACATGTGGGATAGAGCTTTCAATTTCTTGAACCGCTTCAGTGATTTTGAGTAAGGGGTGTTTCTATGGAGAGTCTGCTACCAAGCATTAACATTTCTCTCCCAAAATCCTGCTTCATGAGCCTGGCATGGTAATTTTCTAAAGTCTGGTTTCCCCTTGGAATATGTCTTGGATTGTGTGATTTCGGCGTTGGAATATGTCTTGGATTGAGTGATTTTAATTGTTGTTTAATGTCTGTTGTTTTGTTTTGGATTTTAATGCTTTGTTTATGTATTGATATCTATGGGGTATTGAATTGTTGCCTTTGTAAGGCTGCCCTGAGTCCCCTTCAAGGTGAGAAGGGTGGGGTATAAGTGCAGTAAATAAATAAATAACTAAACAATTAAGTGATGTCTGGTGTAAGATGAGCTGCTTTGGTCAACTGTAGAGTTGCTGGATCAGAGGGGATTTTTCCCTCTAGTGGTGACATATTTAAGATCATCTGCTTGGGTCTATTCTAGGGTAGCAAAATTGGAGGAAAAAGTCAAGTATCCCATAAGCTCCCCCCCCCCCCCAAAAAAAAGGTTTTGTCTTTTTAAAATGGAGTGGGTGGGGACTATGCTGTCTTGTGGAATAAATCTGAAAGTCAATAATTTTGGTAAAACCGGCAAGAAAAGACATCATGTGAAGAGGAATGAGAAAGGAGGGATGTCCTTATAATGCTATAGGACATAACACCATGGTAATATAATGTTCTCTGCCCCCATGGGAAAGAGTTCATAGTATAGTTCCCAGGGCCCTCAAACTATATTCCCCATTTAATTCAACCAATTTCTCTCTGTCATACAGCAGAGCACATTTAATAATCTCCCCAAAATAAAGAACCCTGAATTATCATCTGAACACATCTCTCTTCTTCTTTGCACCAAATCAGTGAAGGTTTCCTTCACTTTGGTTTGATTAAAATTAATTATTAGGATGGGAGGTAGAAATTCATTTAAATTCTATTTTTATTCTGAAATTAAAATTAAAATTCCAAAATTAAATGGTCCCATACTACACAGCATACCAACACAAGTAATGTGGATTGGGAATATAAGTTTAGTCAAATATTTCTTATGTGGGGATGAATTCCAATTGTTTCATGAACAATTTGTTAGTGCCTCAAATATTTGAATTCTAGTGAGTTTTGAAAATGTAAATCACAAAATGTGGAAAAATCTGAACTTAAAAACATTTGGATCGATATTTGGAAATGTTGGGTGCATTTTTTCCAAATATATTTTCTTATACCCAGCTCGGTTGTTGAGTTATACTCACACAGAACCTAAAAAAACTATGTCACAGCGACTGAACATAATGTTATGATGGCAAAAGGTAATGCTCTTTAATATAGTAAACATTCGGGCATGGGTACACAACAGGAGAGAGTGAACTCCAGTGTGAAAGCCCATTTAAAGATAGATCCTGCATTTCACAATGGGAGAATACTACACCTTTAAAGGAACTGAAGTGCATGAAAACACTGTAAAGTAGTCATTGGGACCACATTACTGACTCTAAACCACAAAGAAGAATAGCAAGTAATAGCCAAGATTCTAAGCATATCCTGTCTCCAATACAAAGCAGTGTCAGCATAGCAACATTTAGAAGCAGTAATCACACTGGAGTATGACAATATTCTTAACTGACCTATCCATCTGGCAGTTGCTCTGGAAACTGAATGCACATTTCAGGATGCTGTCAAGGGTCATCAAGTTGACATGGTTATATATTTCCACTGATACTTCACTGTCTTGTGAGGACAATGTGTCCCATTTAGCCTTATAACACAGTAGAAAGGAATGTGAAAGAGCAAATATATCCGTTGATAGATTTTAGATATCTGGCTTGGCTTGACAAATTGAAATACAACATCTGCTTCAAGAAAGTGTGGGGAAAATTTCCAATAAAAGCAGCACAATCCAATGCGTTTTTGCTAAACAATTCCCACTGGATTTCAATATGGATTCAGATAATTATTATCAATGGTAAGATCTGTACTCATATTTAATACATAGAAAACAGAAACCAGTGGTATGTCTGAGATTCACCACTGGTATGATCTATACTTGTCCCATCACAGAAGCAGCTTATAAAGGGACACCAGGAGTCTTGCTTTCAGGATAATGCTATGGAATCACAGGAGTTGTAGTTTTGTGAAGCACCGGAATTTGGCAGAGAAGGCTGAAGATCTTGTAAAATTACAACTCCCATTATTCCACAGCATTGAGCCATGGCAGTTAAAGTGGCATCAAACTGCTTTGATTCTATATAAGTAGCATCCCTAATCAGTCTAAACCAGTGATTCTCAACCTGTGGGTCCCCAAATGTTTTGGGCTTCAATTCCCAGAAATCCTAACAGCTGGCAAACTGGCTGAGAGTTGTAGGCCAAAACACTTGGAGACCCACAGATTAAGAACCACTGGTCTAAACAAAGTCACTACTCTATTCTTTCCAAACAGTCCCGTTTGTGTGTGTGTATGTTTTGTGTTGGGGGAGGTGTGTTACAAGCTTATTCAGGTAATTATTTTGAACCTCTTATAAACAGAAAACTATATCTATATTGACAGATGGGATACTTTGTCAAAGACAAAAAGTAAGGCACAATTTGATACCTTAAATACATATTAAAATAAAACAACATATAATTTAAAATCACATAGGTTCTTGTGGGTTTTTTCGGGCTATATGGCCATGTTCTAGATGCATTTCTCCTGACGTTTCGCCTGCATCTATGGCAAGCATCCTCAGAGGTGAGGTCACCTCTGAGGATGCTTGCCATAGATGCAGGCGAAACGTCAGGAGAAATGCCTCTAGAACATGGCCATATAGCCCGAAAAAACCCACAAGAACCGAGTGATTCCGGCCATGAAAGCCTTTGACAATACATTAAAATCACATAGTTAAAACATATCAATTAAACAATTCTTTAAAATCATGCAATTCAAAACATATACAAAGAGCCATTCTAATTGTCATTTGTATTGTTCATTATTGCACTGAAACTTCAATTGTTGCACTAGAAATCACTGTGTAAACGCTTGGTCCCACAACAAGGATTTGACTTTCTTCATGAAGGTAAGGAGGGAGGGGGCTGATCTAATTTCCCTGGGGAGGAAGTTCCACAGCCGAGGGACAAACACTGAGAAGGCTGTCTCTCGTCCCCACTAGTCGCACTTGTGAGGGAAGTGGGATTGAGAGAAGGGCCTCCCGGGACGATCTTAACCTCTGAGACGTTTCCTAGAGTGAGATATGTTTGGATAGGTAAGTTGGGCCGGAACCATTTAGGGCTTTATAGGCTAAAGCCAGCATTTTGAATGGTGCTTGGTAGCCAACTGGCAGCCAGTGGAGCTGGTGCAGCAAGGGATTTGTGTGCTCCCTGTATCCTGCTTCAGTTAGAAACCTGGCTGCCGCCTACTGGCCTCCTTTAAGCTTCCAAACAGTCTTCAAAGGCAACCCACATAGAGCATGTTGCAGTAGTCTATTTGAGATATATGTGGACTGCTGTGATCAAATCTGACTTCCCAAGGTACGGGTACAACTAGTACACAAGTTTTAATTGTGTGAAAGTCCTCTGGCCACCGCCAAACCTGGGGTTCCAGGCTCAGCGATGAATCCAGGAGAACTCTCAAGTTGTAAACTTGCATCTTCAGGGGGAGTGTAACTCTAACCAACATAGGCTGTATCACTATGCCCTGTTCAGCCTTACAAATGACCAGGAGTACCTGTCTTGTCTGGATTCAATTTCAATTTGTTCACCCTTATCCAGACCATCACAGTAGGCAAGCACTAGTTCAGGACCTGAACATCCTCCTTAGCAGCAGGTGGAAAGGAGTAATAGAGTTGGACATCACGTCATGACATGGATACATCCTAAATCATTAGCAGTATATGCCGATGACTTGCAGCTGACTCCAGTTTCCAGATTTTGTATGGGTGACTGAGAGAATCCTGGTAACTGAGACTAATAATCATGTACACAAAAATGCCACACTCTTTCAAATGCATCCTAGGAATGGGACAATGGTGTTTCCTACCAGCATCACTTTGACAGACTCAGCCACTGGAATCACATAAGACTTCAGAATCTCATAATGAAATCCTGGAGTGAGTAGCCTCCGATGTTGTTGCCACTTTGACCCTTCCAGAAGCAATAAACCTTTCCCTACAAAAAATGACAAGCAGATTTTAGAAAGCATAGAAATGTAATGTAGGTTTTTTTTGTTTGCATTTTGTATTTTATTTTGCTGTATTGTATTTTTGGGCTTGGCCTCATTTTAGCCACCCTGAGTCCCCCTCAGGGAGATGGTGGCGGGGTATAAATAAAGTTTATTATTATTTATTATGGCCGTGCTATAGCTGCATTTTCTCCTGATGTTTTGCCTGCATCTGTGGCTGGCATCTTCAGAGGATCGGATGGTAGTAAAGCAAGTGGACTTTATATATCTAAATATGCCAGCCACAGATGCAGGGAAAATATCAGGAGAAAATGTTGCTAGAACACGGCCATGCAGCCTGAAAACCACACAACACCCCAGTGATTCTGGTTGTGATTTTTTTTAACAAAACAGTGAAATGCTTCATTTTGCAAGCAGGGCTCTACTGACAAATGTTTGACCTACCATGATCACTAACACTTAACATTCTGTCACGCGCTGGGCCTGTAAAGACTTTCCTTTAGAACAGGACGTGCAATCTTTGCCCATCGGGAAGCCAAGGGGGACTAAAGAGAAGTTCTCAGAGGGTTTTCACCACAAATGACTTTTAGATGGCTTGTGAAGTACAACAAAGTCTTTTATTAAGGAACAATCAAACATAAATTTGTCTTGTCTTCAGTAAAGTTAAGCAAATGATTCCAAGCTTTTAGGCAACTGGTGAATTCCTAATCTTGCCCACGAAGGACAGGCAACTGTCTTCAATAACTTCTTCTTTAAAGGAAAATCCCCATTTTAACTTCTCCCAGGCTGACTGTAATCTAACCCATACTGATGTGGGCTCTGCTACTGGGTCGAACTGCTTCTCAAACGCCGAGTGGACCTACCAGTAAAAGCTTAGATGTTCTCCAGCTGGAGTTCTTTGGTCTTTAGGGCTGTTTTCCTGGAAATTCTTGGATGCTCTTAAAATTGTTTTCCCCTGGAAATCTTAAGGGTTGAAGCTTTTGTATACGGGAAGCTTCCACACGTCCTATACATTAGCTTTCCTTGCTGAGACTAACTAAAAATGGCCCCCTTCCCTTCCCAATTGTATTATTAAATATCTTGTATTATTAAATACATTTGTATTTTATTGGAAGACAGTAGAAGCAAGGATGGATGGATGGATACACACAGACACACACACACACATCTCTTAGGGCCTTCCAGCCTTCCAGACAGGCTCTATATCCCAGGAACAGATTCCAGATGTTCTGCTTTTAACTGGATTATATGAGTCCCCACTTCCAGATAATTGGGGATAAACAGGAAACTTGGTATCAGATCCTGGGATATAGGACCTGTCTGGAAGGCCCTCAGAGTCAGGCACTTAGGCTTAAATGTTTTGCTGAAGGGGACTAATAAAACAACCAAAACATATATTTAACTAACTATGTCAAGCATGAATTGACAGATTTATTTATTTATTATTTATTTATTTGCTGCATTTGTTGACCGCCGTTCTCAGCCCTAGGGCGACTCACGGCGGTGTACAACATATAAAAAGACAATTTACAATAAGCAATAACAAAAAAGAAAACATATCACTAAACACAATCATATAGTTACACTAAATTGAGAAGAATTGGCACTCATTCCAAAAAATACATCTTATTCACAACCTGGACACATTCTCTCTATGGGACTAAAGCATTTCTGAAAACATCAGAGACCTGTTTATCACTGTGGTTAATGTATATATGCCTTTGGATGTATGATACATTTATGGAAGCTTGTTCAATTAGATTTGTCTATGTTCTGTCCACACAATAACGTTCACAGTAGTTAGTAACCTACATAAAATGTAGCATACAAAATCTGTTAAAATAAAAATAACAAATATGAGAAATAATGAACCCATCAGCAAATAACATAATCAGATAAAAGCATTAAAGCCAGAACTAGATTTATTATTTAATTATGGTGTCTTTCCATAAAGATCTTGGTGGCACATGAAAATACCTACCAATCCATGGAACCAAGCCATGATAAAATATAGGACATTTTGGATCTGTAATAAAACATACAAAAATTAAGTCGGGATAAGAAAATGTGCGATAATTGCATTTCAGATTTCCTTTAATGTTATTAATCATTGTATTTAAATTATATTAAACAGATATGCATGAAAAAAGACAAAATGCAGTTTGAATAATACAGATTTAATACACAACCAGTTTAATTTAAGAACAAGAGTCACAAATAGAATGGGTGGAGGTTATCCTAGTACCATAGGTAGGATATGGAGGTAAGTGCTTGGGATCAATACAATAGTCATGCTTACCTCCTCTGTTGTATACTGCTTTGACATATTCAGGGTGGTTGATAGCTAAACCAGCTAAGAAACTTCCATACCATACAGGAAAACATCTTGGAAATTCTTCTGTCCACTTCTGTATACTTATTAGTTCTTTCTGGAGTCCCATCTGCATTGTGGGTTGGTACTTACAGTTAAAATCATGGACTACTACATGCAATTAAGAAACATAATTTGTTGTGGAAAGGCAATAGCATCTCTCAACTAAAAGGACTATGAATAGGCTATAATTTGTTGTGATGGTTGCTCATTCTGGGGAAGGAAGATGTAAAGTGCTGTCCTTGGGTACATCTATAAGCTAAACCAGGAAATCCCAATTAGATGGCCCCCTTCGAGGGTCTTCCTCCAATGGAAAACTTGGAAGTCCCTGAATAGACTCAGAAGCGGAGTGGGCAGATCAAAAGACAACCTTGCAAAATGGCACTTTGTGTGACTGTGGAGCAGAACAGACAACTCCGCATCTGTATGCTTGTCCACTGTGCCCTGCCTCATGTACAGAGGAGGAATTGTTGGAGGCTACAGACAATGCCGTTGCTGTTGCCTGTTTTTGGTCAAAAGATATTTAGCTGCCTGCGCGCCTTCTATTTTTATCAGTTTTATACTAATTTATGCAATGCTTTTGATATGAAATAATAATGCAGTTTGACACCACTTTAACTCAATATTGTGGAATCCTGGAAACTGTAGTTATAAAAGGTCTTTAGCCTTGTTTGGCAAATAGTGCTGGTGTCTCGCCAAACTACAACTCCCATGATTCTACAGCATTGAGATATCAACTGCATTAATTGTGGGGAGTGAACAGTAAGAAAGTGATTAGATTCTTCTAATAGATTTTCAAAATACTAATATCATCCGCTAATATAAATCCATTCAAAAGCTCAAAAATTGCACTGGAGCATTATCATCTGTACTTAATATTATTATTTATCGTATCAGCAGTAACCAGACATTTGTATTACATTTTTAACAAAAGCAAACAAACAAACAAACAAACAGACAAAACACAAAGTCTGCAAGCTTGGTAGTTGATTAAATGTTTTTTTGACCAGTATCTGGCCACTTGGAGTGCCTCTGGTGTTGCCGCAAGGAGGTCCTCCATTGTGCATGTGGCAGGGCTCAGGTTGCTTCGCAGCAGGTGGTCTGTGGTTTGCTCTTCTCCGCACTCGCATGTTGTGGATTCCACTTTGTAGCCCCATTTATTAAGATTGTCTCTGCATCTCGTGGTTCACTTAAAACTGAACAACTGATTTTATTTTTAAAGCACTCAAATTTGTGAAAGAACCGAGTGTGATATGGCATTTTCAGTGTGTTAATTGAGTTCAGCACCCAAATATATATTTTTGAAAGCTGCAACTAAAAAATTCCCAACTTTTGGTCCTTCAGGATTTTTTTTTTACTTCAGCTCCCAGAAGTCCTTGCCAACTTGGCTAACTGTCAGGAATGTTCGGGGCTGAAGTCCAAAACTCTTGCAGGCTCCAAGTCACATGCTGGATCCGTACTGTAAACAGTTCTGGTCACTGAACTTAAACAAACAAAAAGCTGTGCACAGTTCTTTTTAAGGCTGGATCTACACTGCCAGATAAAATCCAGATTATATGCTTTGAACTGGATTATATAACAGTGTAGACTCATATAATCCACTTCAAAGCAGATAATGTGGATTTTCTGCTTTGATAAATTGGATTATATGGCAGTATAGATGCAGCTTGAAGCAACAAAATGGAGAAGGCACAGGACAAGATCCCACAAATAACAATATTGCAATAGGAGAAAGAGAAAGGATCCCTTACCATATGGATGTGGCCATAGAGCCAGTGAGTGGGGGGCCCTGGGAAATCCCTCAGCCCCTTCAGCAGTTTCTGCCTTGTCTGAAACAGTTGGATGGCCTTCAGAGCCACACAGGTCAGGATCAGAGCAACAGTGAGTTGGAAAAGCTGAGCGAAGTTCCATGAGGCAGACATTAGACTCTCCATGGCTGTTTTGTTTTTGTGCACGAATATTTACAGAGAAGGATCCTGTTTGTCTACTCTGTATCTAAAGTCAAAGCACTAGAGTAAAGGATAGTTCTGCACAGTATTTGGGAAATTAAGTGGTTGATAAAAACTCCACCCACAATCTCTTGTTTCACTCCCCTTTTATAAAGCAGAACTGCAAAATCACAAGATTTTCGTGCCACTTTAGCTGCCAATGCTTTGGGACTTTGAAATTGCATGTAGCTTATGCTTTAATAAATGCTTGTATTGTTTGGTTCTGGGAAGGCTGCCAAAGTACCTTGGAATATGCTTGACGCTAATACAAGGCAAAGGGAACATCTATACTGTGGAAAGAATGCAGTTTGGTACCACTTTACCATAGTTCAATGCAATGGACTCATGGAAGTTGTAGTTTGGTGCATTCTTTGGCAGGGAAGGCTAAACACCATGTAAAGCCATAACTCCTAAGATTTTGTAGCACTGACCCCTCTTGGTTAGTGCTACAAAAGTTGTCTGGAACTGCATTAATTCCACTGTGTAGATGCACCCTACATCTGATTCAACCTAACAGATCTTGCTGTTCCTTGAAGCTGTCAATATTTGCATTGTTTTGTTCTGGGAATGCAGTCAGAGTTCCTTGGAATGTGCTTGATGCTGATTTTGGGTCAATGCCAGATTTCTGTCTGTAGAAATTTTGATACCAGTGAGGAAACTTTGGTGTGAGCATTATGTGACCAATCAACTAATAACTGAACAGGTTAGAAGGTTTTAAAAGACTTGCAAATGGATATGGCCAAGCACCCTTTTCTGCACAGACTGTGAATAAGGGCTTCATTTTCCTTTCTCCCTCTCTATATATTCATTGGCTACAATGCCCTAGGAACAAATTCAATGTCCTTTTGCAGGACAACACAAGCCTACCTCAGTTATCAAGGTCTTTCATATACAGTCCATTTTACAAAGGCTTTGTAGGATCACCCACCCACCCCCATTTTTGTTTTTTTGCAGTACTGCCATTAGGAGAATGAGGAAAGAGAAAACACATTCATTGTTAGTTTGCAACAGCATGTTCTGCAGGAATAGCAGGCAAAAAAGTTCAACCTTGGAAAGAATTCTGCTCTTAGCAGGCCCGTAGCCAGGATTTCGATTCGGGGAGGGGGGTGGGGGCTGAGTCTGAGTGAAAGAGGGTCTATCCTAGCAAACCTTTTGTATCGTTTCCCCAATACCCCCATGCATATGGGATATATTGAGCATGGTGATCAGATCGTGATATGAATAAACACGTTTAAATAATGCACCAGTAAGGCCTTTTTGCGAAAACACCATGAGAATTTGGGGGGGGGGGGGCTGAAGCCCCTCAAGCCCCCCCCCCCCCCCCGGCTACATGTCTGGCTCTTAGGGTGATCTAGGTTTGGCCTGTAGGCCTTGAGTTTGGTGCAAACTGGCTGAATAACTACTGTAACTTTGCACTTGACAACTGTTTTAAATGGCAGAGAGAAGTTAAAATAGAGTCATATACCGTATATACTAGTTTTTCAAGCTGTTTAGGCTGAAAAAGCCCCCCTCGGCTTATGCTCAAGGTTATTTATTATGTTAAGTTGTTGTTGTTGTTGTTGTTACATTTATTATTTTATTCTATTATTGTTGTTGTTACATTTCCATTATTTTACTCTATTATTTTTATTTGTATTATATTTATTATTTTATTCTCTGTATCATGATTGAAAGGATACATTAAGCACATTTACATTGAAGAAGGTCAGAATAATGGTTTAATCAGAGTTGGACAGTCTTATATTAAATTACAATTTTATGTAAACATTTAAAAACATTTAACATACTGATGCACCAATTAATGCAATTTTGGGGTATTTTTTTTAAAATAAAAAACATTACCAGTAGCTGCTGCATTTGCCACACTCGGCTTATACTCGTGTCAATACGTTTTCCCAGTTTTTTTGTGGTAAAATTGGGTGTCTCGGCTTATATTTGGGTGAGCTTATACTCAAGTATATGTGGTCTCTATTTCTGGATAAACATGCATAGGTGTTCCAAGTTTGAGGGGTGAAAGTTATTGCAGTCTGAAAAAGAACTCAGAATCGATAACCAGTACTTGCAACACTTATGAAGAAGGTTCCATTGCAGAAACCCAGTTCATGGATGTTGGAAGGGAGGGGATAGCATGGACACTTGGCATTGAGATGGATAGCAGTTGGACTTTTCCTTCACCATGGAACTAACCTGCAGTCAAGTAGTATGCAAATATATTTTGGTTTTGGATTAAAGGGAGAATTGTCAATATCCAAGCCAGATTCACGAAAGGAAGTAATATGAGGTAACATATTGCAAACATCCATTGGATAACGAACTCTACCAAAGAATTTCAGGAGAGAATAATCTAGTATCTTGCAGGTTTTAGCTAAGCCTTTGGTTGTGTAGTTCATGAGAAAATATGGTTTGCTCTCAAAGAAAAAGAAGTGTCATAATGCTGAAAGGCAAGAGATGAAATAATTCACCCAAGATCCTCAAATATAAAATTTTATTCTTACATATCGGTCAGAATCATATATGCCATACTATTTCTGATTTCTGGACATTGAAGAAAGCTGATAGAAGATAAACCCATCTGAATTGTTATGCAAAAAGAGAGAAATGTGGATACTATGAACTGCCAAAAAGACAAATAAATGGGCTCTAAAGTAAACCAAGCTTGGACTCTTAACCATAAGCTAAAGTGACTACACCATGTTTGGGACATATGAGACTCACTGGAATGATTTATCAGAGGAGACAATGCAATTCAGTAAAGTGGAAAGCAGCAGGAAAGAGGAAGACCATATTGATTCATTCAGAAATGCCATGACCCTGATTTTGCAAGATATGAGCAAGTCTAATGATACCCTGGACTTATGGAAGTACATGGGGCAGTATATAAATGTAATGAGCTTTCAATATTCATTTAAGAGTACCAAAAGTGCTTCAGCTGGGATTATAGTACTGTATATCAAAGATCAGTGGATAGATTTCAGCTTCAGGTGGATTCCATTCTTGGATCGGGTAACAGTCTGTGGGATGGGAATGGGGGGCTGGGAATGGTCAGGAAGAAGTTCAAACCGCTGAAGTGTCAAGGCAAGAGCAACTTTCATCTCATTCATGGCAAATTGTTGTCCAATGCAGTTCCTGGATAGAATTAAAAAGAAACTTTGCATTTTAAGCAAAAGAGGATTCCATAAATTGTCACAGCAACTTTTCTATTGGCTTTCTTTTTGCTACCATCTAAAAACTTTATTAATCTTCAATCCTTATTAGTTTTTGAGTCTCTATGGGGGTTTTTTTAAGAAGTGGTATGGTATAATGAGTCAGGACTACAGAGCTCCTAGGAAACCAGGGTTCACATTCCTGTTCAGCCATGGAAACCAGCTTGGTGAGTTGGGAAAGTTATATTCTCTCCGCCTAAAAGGAGGACAATGGCAAACCATGTTTGAAGAAATCTTGTTAAAACTCTAGGATATGATTGCCATAAGTTGGAGTGGACTTAAAGGCACATAATAACAACAATGCGCTGTTTTATCTGGGTATCTTCTTCCTATAATCCTGTTCTGCAATAGCTTATATTATCTGTTTATAGTATTATTTCACTATATTAATATGAAAGTCACTTTGAAGAGTGAAAAACAATTTAAAAACATACTAAGATAATATGTTAATCCACAGATATGGATTACAAATATCCAAGTGTTTACAAAGTACTAATAATATTTAAATATCTAATATTGATTGAAACCTATGTGTAATTTTATAACAGTGCAGAATCCGAATTCCTTACCTTGGCCCAGCAGCAAAAGGAAGAAAGGCATAGGGGTGACGACGACTTGCATTTTCTGGGGAAAATCTTAGAGGATCAAAGACCTGTAGCCAAAAATATGTATACATCTTTAGACAAAAAGAACCACGTCAAAAAATAGAATGCTTCAACTGTAATTCCACACACACTTAGCTGGTAATAAGTCCTATTGAATTCAAAGAAGCTTCAGATTTGGGCATATCGGGTATTTGTGCCAAATTTGGTCCAGTGAATGAAAGCACATCCTGCATATCAGATATTTACATTAAGATTTATAACAGTAGCAAAATTACAGTTATAAGTAGCAACATTTTTTTAATGGTTGGGGGTCACCACAACATGAGGAACTGTATTAAAGGGTCGCAGCATTAGGAAGGTTGAGAACCACTGGTTTAGATTAATATAAACTAATAGCCCCCAAAGCTATTATCCTAACCATTCCTCTCCCCGTCATGCATATTTTATCTCTCTTTTGGAGGGGGGGGGGGGATTGATCTCAGAACACATTGAAATTGACCATCCCTTTCCTGTCCCATCACTAAAAGCATCCAGTCTCACAAGGAAGATTTTACTTTTTTAGCTTTTTAGTTTATAATTACCTCAGGATTGTCCCAGACCTCAGGATTTCGGTGAAGGTTATAAATACTCAATATAGCAAAAGTTCCTGTGAAGCAAAGAGAGAAGCATTGCTTAATGAGGAACACAGAAAACTGAAAAATACATTCTTCAATACTGCCTGATCTATCAAAGCACTATCATTTGTATTGCTTTTCATTATATATTGCTTTTCACAGAGTTAATCTAAATGAGAGCTAATCTCTCATTAGGTAAGCATGAGAACTTGCTATGAAGGTGCTAAAATTTACTTTATTACTGAATGTTTATCACTGGATGGATGTGATGAGAAAATATTGGATGTAGATTAGAAGGGGATGGGAGTTAGAGAACCAAGAAAATACTTCTCTTTTTTCTAATGTCTGTACCTTCAACCCACGGAAATGGCAAAACTGAGATAGGAATGAGGTGGGATGAGAGAGCAGCAATGTGATTCTGATACAACCTGCAATCTTCTTCTTACATACAATGAAGTAGAAACATCAATGTAACTAGGCTCAAGGTTCATGTGGGGCTAATAATTGAGTAGGTGTTATCTACTTAACAATCCACATTAGTTTACATCAGTGGTTCCCAACCTTTTTTCGACCAGGGACCACTTTGACCATTCTCCAACATTAGTACCAAAAGAGTTACGAATCAGTTTTTGGTCAACTTTAGATTTGGTTTGGTTATTTGGGGTACTGATTCAGAAAATTATATTGGATAGACCACATCAGCTCTAGTTTCTGATACAGAACATATTCCATCCTGTAGTCGCTCACCCACAGAAAACCATATTTAATAATCTAGAGCTGCGGACCTTATTTTAAGTCTCATGGCTATAAGTTGAGAACCACCGGTTTACACTGTGCGATCAATGGCTTGACAAAATTTATGAAAAGATATTCAAATGCTACACTCACATATAAATACCCAGTGTTCCTACCAACTTTGTCGGTAGCAATCACACAAGAATGGGAGTTACCAAGAGACAGAAATAAAGTTTGATAATCTAAATTGAACTGGAGCATAAAAGGAAAAAAAGAGCAATACATGTATCCATTTAGAGATTGGGGACTGAGGACATCCTTTGCTGATGTGTCTATAGTACACTTAATTATTATGAGGTTGTTCAAACCACTTTTTTCCCTTCATGCTGTAGTTTTATGATATCCGGACACAATAAATCTTTCTGGTGCCTAGGATCTCAATAACAATGAAGCCTGAATGGGCCATGAATGCATAAGCATGCAATAAATGCCCATGTATAAATCAAAGGTAGAGCGTCCAATGAAATTTGGGGGTGGCTCTTCTGCTTTTAAATGCTACCTAGAAGAGGGAATTCTTAAAGATGCTGTATGCCAAACAATGGGAAAGCAAGCAACACAGAGACATTAAAGATATAGAAGCCACCTCAGTTTTCACTCTAGCAACACTAGACATATGTATATTACTATTATATTCTTTCCCTCCTTCATCATGTAATTATTAAAGGCACTCCTTCAAAGCACTGAAGATTTTTACAATTAAAAAGAAAACGAAAATATAAATAAATGCAATCTGCAAAAATAAATGTGAAAAAGAGACCTTTTGGTATTGTTCTTCCATCTGGAAATGTTACTGGCACATTTAGTTCTCGCCCTATTTGGTATACTGGTGGGTAAAGTCGAATGCTCTCTTTAATGCACATGGTGACATATGGCATTTTTCCTAGGTCATCCCTGAAAGACAGGAGAAAAAAATTAAGCTCATCTCACAAATGTTTATTTTTTCAAAAAGTAAAAACAAACAAACAAAATTGGATGTACTTGCTGAAGTTCAGACTTCAGGTCAGACATCATCCAAGTTTGAATAAGGTATTGTTAATGTGCCTATATGTTAGACACCATAGCAAATGAACAAAATGAACAGTACAAGTAGGGGAATATTTTCTGTGAGAGAGAAATCATGTTTCTCACTGTTGGAACAATAATCTATAAGCAAATTTCAAATGAAATTTGGAAGGACTCTTGTTTTACATGGGTGCATCTATATTGCAAAGTTAATGTAGTTTGACACCACTTTAATTGACATGGCTCAATGCTATGGAATCATGGGATTTGAAGTTTTATCCTTCTCTTCCTAATAGTGCTCATCAAATTATAACTGTCATGATTCATAGCATTGATCCATTACTGTTAAAGGGGTGTCAATCTGTAGATGCATCCTGTGACAGAACATAGACCCAACATATAGATTTCTTGACCACCCCCCAAAACATGTTGCTTATTATCCCATGCACATGCTTCTAATATTTGGTTTATATAAGGAAAGTAGATGTTGATATGAGAATAGACCTTATCATACCAATTTAGAAGTTCCTTTGAGACTTGCACGCAGATGATGATGTGTGTTCCTTTATTCAAATTCATATTTAGCTGACAATTTCTAAGTGATTTGCAAAATTTGAAACTAGGATTGTTTAATGTTTAAACTCAGTTCTTAAAAGGAAGTATCATCACCCATGCTGAATTCTGCAAAGATAACTTGCTACCATTGAAAGCAAAATGTTCTGTTCCTAGTTGAGGTTATCCCCATTCCATTTCACAGGTTAAAGTGAAATGGAAATTATCCATGAGATTTATTACCTTGTCACATGGCCGCCAGAGGTGTTCTGCTTCATCGAGGGGGAGTGGGGAACCTGGTGCCCCATGGCCTGAATTGCCCAGCTCCAGCTGAGGGCAATCAGATGGGGGAAGTGTGGAGCATGCGAAGAGTGCACAGCTTCCCCCTATGGATTTCAGTGGCAACACGAGAATCCTCCCATGTTGCCTTGGTGGTGGCAATTCTGCAGGCCATTACCTTTAAAGCCCTAAACAGTTCTGATCCAGACTATTTGCATGACTGCTTCTTCCTCTATGAACCAGTTCGGGCCTTAAGATCCTCCGGGGAGGCCCTTCTTTGCGGTCCCACCACCTTCACAAGTGCGGTTGGTGGGAATGCAGGAAATAGCCTTATCGGGGGTGCACCCTGGCTCTGGAAAGCCCTCCTGAAAGAAATTAGACAGACTCCTTCCCTAGCTTCCTTTGGGAAAGAGTTAAAATCTGGACATGGAAGCAGACGTTTAAAAATGGTTGATTACAATTTTACAGTGGTTGTGGTTTGCCTCTCTAATGGACAGCATGTTTTAATCCAGCAAAATTATGAATTTGTGTCATTTCCCTGGTGTTTGTTATGTCAGTCTTCTTTTTTATATATTGTTGTTAAATATTATGTTATTTTATTTGTCTTTTATATTGTGGGTTTTTTTGTTTAGGTTTTTTATATTACTGTTTATGTATCATATTGTAATTTTTTTAGATTTGTGCTCTGCACTGTGTTTTTACTTCTTTACCCCAAGTTCTGTTTGGAGATGGGACAGGATATAAATGAAGATGATGATGATGATGATGATGATGATGATGATGATGATGATTATGCACTGGCCCACCATCCTTCACCCATGGAGCCGCACTAGTATTTTCTGATGGGAGCTGGCTGACCTGTGCTAAACAGGTGCATGCTGCTGATTTTAGCCACATGTGAAGAGGTCCTTAAGCAGCCTAAGGTCTGTGATCAAATACATACTTAAGAAACCTCAAAATACGTCAATAATATAACCCAGAAAATGTATACAGATAAAGAGCAAAATGAGATCTTACCATTCCACATGCCCCTCTTTGCCAAGAAGTTCCACTATCTCCTCTCTGCATCTCTGCTGATGTTCAGGATTCTGGGCCATACAATAGAAGAGCCAAGAGATGCCACTAGCTGTGGTATCATGACCTTCAAACATAAATGTGTCCACCTCAGCACGTAAGTCTTCATCTGACAATGAGTTCCCATTTTCGTCCTAACCAAACAAGGACCACAGGGTTTATGTTATTGATAAGATCTGTTGTAACTCTATTAAAGAAAGCCTGCATGCTTTGCAGCTTCCCAAACTGAATATAACCTAATGTCTTTCATTTATAAGATCACCATAAGTTAAAGCCAATTTGAGGTCATTTAGCAACCCAATTTACATCTACACAAGCAGCAAGGACATGATGGGGAAAGGCCAAACTGCTGCTTTTTAAAGTGACTCTACTTTTTACAGAACAAATAGCAGCTGTTTTGAAATGTTTTGCCTATCTCATAACATTCGTATTGAAAACACCTGGCTGGAATAATATAAGTTTTATTAATTGTTAGATAATGAAATCTGTATTAATTGCCATTTTGAACTGTTACATCTGTTTGAATTCTGTTAGTTAAGAAGTCAGGAGAAGGGTGGAGGAAAGGTTAAGTGTGCATGGACAACTTTACAAACTAAGGGACATTCAGAACTCATTCAAGTCAAGGCTGAATTCAGCATGAAAAGTAATTTTAAAGTGGATTCATTTTCTAATGTGATGAGGTCCAAAGATAATGCAAACTGAATGAACAATAGGCTTCAGTCTGAGAATTGGGTTGAGAAGAGGCAGAGCTGCTAGGAGCAGGAGGTAGAGTTGAAGGAGGAGTATGGGTGGAGTGAAGAAATGTTAGCGTGCAATGTGTGTCTGTTTGAACATGTATGTAAAGCCATCCATTTTGTTAATAGGTGTGGTGGTATTATGACACTACAGAACCTCCCCCCCTTTTTGCGGGTTTTTGCTTCTGCAGAAATAAAGCTCGTATGTTTATAATAAATAAATAAATAAATAAATAGATAAATAAATAAATAAATAATAAACTTTATTTACATCCCACCACCATCTCCTGAAAGGGGCTCAGGGTGGCTTACAAGGCACTCCAAGTGCAGCATAACAAAATGGTACATGAGTATAAAACAATATCACACAAAATGATAAAAACATCTACTATCAACACATATAAAAATAAAATAACACAATTTTTAAAGCACAGACCATCTATAGTTAATACTAGCCACCATCAATTCACAACTAAATTCAATCAATTCACAACTAATCTCCTCATTCCTGATCTTAACTGGGAAACAAGATCTGAAATAAATGTATAGAAAGGCCTGTCATTTCATCATTGTTAGTCCAACCAGAACAACTCACTGAATCAATGGGATTTACATAAAAGTCAATTCACTGCTTGATCATTTTTTCTGCTGTAGCTGGGACTACCAATAAGGGTCTAGTCTACAACATATCATTACTCATACTGTTACAGGCAGTCCTCAAGTTACAAACATGACTTTAGGACTGATAGTTAAGAACAGGGCGAGACAACGGGAAATGAGAGAAATCTTTCCCCCAGGAAGGGAAACACTGGTGCAAGAATTTCATGGGAAGTTTTATCACCAATCCTTATTTCCACAAGAAGCCATCCCCACCCCCCACCCCAAATCCAATTCACAAAGGGACAAAAAGTAAGGTGACATGTGCTCAACAGTGGCACAGACAGCAAAATAAACATCACAGCAGTCGCAACTTCTCCTTATGCTATACAAGACACACACACACACACACATCTGGAGTCACATTTAAAATGTACCTGTTCTGTCTTACATACAAATTCAACTTAAGAACAAACCTATAGAAACTATGTTGTCTGTCGGACTTACTTAAAAGTGTTGAGCAATTTTTTTTAAGTGTTAGGAAATTTTTAAAAAGCGTTAGGAAACCTTGCTATGTTGAAGCTGTCTGCATTGCTGATTAATGTCTTAGCCTCATTCAAGAGGCTAGCATTGACCCTTAAAGTCCCAAAAAGCATTTTACTTGTTCTGGAAATATTCTTTACCTTTGCACAAATAAGAATATCCAGGAAGTCTAAACGCCTCTTCTTCAAGATCTTCTCGAGTTCTTTCTCATTCTTAAGGGACTCCTTTCTCTCCCTTATAACATTGTCTGTAATAGATGTAAGAAGAGAACAAGAACATAAGAGTTAAACAACATTTATTAATAATAACTAATTAATCTGTCGTGGAATTAAACGTATCCTTCCAAGCAAGAAGGCAGGCTGGAAGAATCAGAAACTGCCACCCACTTCCTCAGTCAGCATGTACATTTTATAGCATTCTATATTGCATATGTGATTGGCTATACAAGTGATGTGGCATCTATCTAGGCTTCTATTTCCTTGGAGACACCTGATTTATAAGAAATCACATGTTAGCTATGATACCCGCAAGCGTACTTATATTCTTTCTAGCACTGCCCTTTAGCAAACAGTTTGCCACTCCCACACTATTGAGCAAGGCAGTGCAAGAAGAAAAAATATTTTTATGCATCTCCATTAAATCTATTAATTTTATTCAAAGAAACAAACTTGCCATCACATGAACAAGCAAAGACATATGCAAGGAAACAAAATACACCAAACAAAAGGACAATATCATCCCCTCATCCCCACAAATACATATTTTCTTAATATATAAAACACTAACTTACAATGACTAACAAAACTACTAAACTTCCTAGGAGAAGAAGAAGGAAACATAACATCTGCAGGAGGGTAACACACAAAACAGTTTAAGTACATACACCAAAGAAGGAACAGAATGAAAGGAAAATAGTGCAGTCCTCCCCTTGCCCATTTGAAACTTCAACTTTTGCAAAAGTTATTAATACAGCACCACCTTTTAAAGAATTCCTAGACCTGCCATTTCAACTCTATATTCAAGTTTGTCAGATATTTCCCATGGAGCTGTGTTGGAGAACTTTGAAATTTTTAGAGATAATTCTTTAATTTTTCCAGCACAGTTCTTGGAAATTGTGATAAATCATCTTCCTTATCTCAGCTGCTTCGACTTTCCAAATTCTACTTGAAAGCACAAAGTGGTAAAGACACTGGATTTCTTCCATTCAGCTTTCACTTGAAAGTGTCACTTATCTTTATTTTACACAATATATACAAGACAATCATCAATCATGTCCACTCACATCACAGCACAGTGCAAGAAGCATATTCTTTTCTCATCAGAGCATCTTCATCTGGGCAGCACAGGAACCTCCAAAAGTTACACTCTACCAACACTCTGGTTTCTCTTCAGATCATATAAATCTTTCACCTTTTACCAACACTACACACCTCTGTGTTTTAACCCATGCATTTCTGAAACCATACAGTTTAAACTATAAGCAATTTTCATACTAGAAAACATTACATAACAGTTCAATGGCCAAGCTGATCATAGAATTGTACTGGAGAACCAGTGATTCCTAGAGAAATATTTTCTCAGATAAAAAAGAGTGTGTTTTATTTGTAGGTTTCCCAATTTTGTGGGAATTTTTTTAACCCCAGCAAATGTGGTGGGCTGGTAGAGTTGTGGGCAAACCACAGTGAATTAAACCAAAATTCTTGCCTTTATCCTTCCTCTGATATTTTTATGCCACTTGATACTTCACAATTCAGCAATGTTCATGTAAGTTCCAGTGGTGGAGGGCAAAGGACCATCCTTATAAATCTTACCTGTGTGATGATGGGCTACTTTACAAGCATTGTAAAATTGGCGCCCCTGGGAGCTAAACCAGTAGGTGAAGTCATTGTGGAGCAATGGCGACTTCAACCTCTGATCAAACAGGTTGGTGAGGTCATAGACGGCCTTAATGTAGACATTATCCCTGCAGACAACAACAAAGTACAAAACAGTAAGACACAGGAAGCAAGCACAATCATAACCAGGAAGACAAACCAAAAGTAAGCTCTATTTAAAAAACCTCAGAATACAAATGAATAGAATCAGATTTAAAGTACTCCATCCAGAGGCGGCCCTAGGTAATTTTCAATGGTAAGCAAACAGTATTTTGCACCCACCCCCGCCCCCAACTAATCACTGATATATATTTTCTGTTCGTCGTGGGAGTTCTGTGTGCCACATTTGGTTCAATTCCATCATTGGTGGAGTTCAAAATGCTCTTTGATTGTAGGTAAACTATACTTCCCAGTAACTGCAACTCGCATATGTCAAGGTCTATTTTCCCCCAAGAGTGCCTAAGAGCGCCCCTGGGCAAAATCAACTATACTGCAAATGCTTACTTTGTGTAATGGGTTGAGCCGCCCCTGGCTCCATCATAACAGCAAAACTGTGTTATATAGCAATTAAGGAAGCAAGCACATTTTATCAATTTTATCTTCAATTCTTCAGACCCAACAGGGAGAACTTCTGGCCCACAATCTGAATTTGGCCTATAAGGTTGCCCATCTAGATCACTCCAGCAAACAAGTAGTGATAAGAGCTTTTCCAGAGTGAACCCTGAAAAAATCCCGTCTCAAAAAAATGACGTTGAATTAATTGCTGATTAATTGTCCTCGGTAAATCATACCCTCCAGCATTTCACAGATGAAAACTGAGACACATGGTCAAGCAACATCTGAGTGTGATCAAGACAGCAAAAAGTATTGGAAGAAGAACACATGAGGTATGAAAGGCCACAATCATTTGCTTGCATCCAATTCTCCTCAGAAGGGCAAGACAATCTGTGTTCCAAAAATCAAATTATTTTACAAGTTTCATGTAGAATGGCAAAAAACAGGGGATGAGCATTATGTGTCTGCTGGGCTACATCGTGGCTCTCAAGAATTGTTAGCCTTGGAAGGTATTGCAGGGGAGCTTGCCAGATACTGGGAGAGTTTGTTTCTCCAACAAGACAGGTATATATTCAGTCACTTTGAGTTTTCTAAAGTAATAAGATTAGAAACCAGTGGTAGAAAATTGGAGGAGGGTGCAAAATTACCTCCAAGTCTTCCGAATTTATGTAGAAAGTAAGAGACCTTATTTTCAAGAGATTTCAACTGATACAGTATTGCTGAGGAGAACCAGAGTGTTATCTTGACCTGAATGCTGGACTAGGGCCCCATCTACACTGCCATAAAAAGTCCAGATTATCTCCTTCAAACTGGATTATATTGCAGTGTAGACTCATATGATCCAGTCCAAAGCAGATGATCTGGGATCAGATACTGGATTATATGGCAGTGTAGATCCAGTCTAAGACACAGTGAGACCAGGATTTAAAACCTTGTTCAGCCATTTGAAACTGGGCAAATCACATTCTTTCAGCCTTAGAGGATGTAAAGCTAACCCCTCTCAGAAGAATTTTAGCCCAGAAAACCCTGTTATAGGTTTAGGGTTACCATAAGTAAAAAATAATTTGCAGGTACACAACAACAGTATTACTGAGATAAAGAGATGTGTTCCCTGCTGTTGGGGTCCATATCATCCCTTCCATGATGCTTCCCCGCTGACTCTCGCTTCCTCTTTGGCTCCTTTGGACTCCTATGCCACAATGTTACCAGCACAGAGCTCCATGGTGTCACACTGGAAATAGGTCAGCATCTTGTGGTGGGCTCCATGCTGGCAGAGGAAAGCAGTAGGGAGCATACACTTCTCTCCCTGCATGTGATGAGGTCATCTGTGATAGATTTCCCTTAGAGTCAGGGGCAGCTCGTCCATTATGCGAAGTAAGCGGTCGCAGAACACTTTTTTTTTGCCGGGAGCGCAGAGGCACCTCTGTAAATGCCCCTCGACCGCCACTTGAGGAGCGCCCCCTCAGCTCACAACAGCCCTAGCAGTCCGGGGGGAGCCTCGGCTTTCTTGCCTCACTGCCGGGCGATCCTCTTCCCAAAGGGGCCGGGCCCTTGAGCCTCGCCTAGCCCCTCTCGTTCCTGCTCCACCCGGCCATCGGGTGCGTGAGCACAGCCGGCGCTCAATTGTTCTCCGCGTTTGATCCCTTTCCCATGACCGGCTCCCTTTCCTGATCCCCCGGCGCTCCACCCACCTCCTCTCCTCTCTGCAATCCGCGGGTGGGCCAAGGGGCGGAGCCGCCACTCCTGGCCTGCTTTGCATCCGGAGGCATGTCTGAAGACCCCAGCGTGCACACCAAAAGTCGCCTCTTCTCCTGACATTCTCTTCAGCCATTGGGACCAAGAGAGAGAGAGAGCCCCTCCGTCTGGAGGTATCTCCCACCCCCGCTCCCTCCTTTGTTTTTGCGCCTACCTTCAGGAAAGGTGGGCATCTCCACCTCTCTCTCTCTTGGTCCCAATGGTTGAGGAGAAAGTCAGGAGAAGAGGTGACTTTTGGTGCACACACCGGGGTCTTCAGGCACGCTTCTGGACCCAAAGCAGGCCAGGCAAGGGAGCAAGTGCGGCAAGTGTAGTTACTGGGATGTATAGTTCAGCTACAATCAGAGAGCATTCTGAACTCCACCAATGATGGAATTGAACCAAATATGGCACACAGAACTCCCACGACGAACAGAAAATGTACAGGGTTAGTCAAAATGCATAGGCCAATAAGCCATTCAATTGAATGGCTTATTGGCCTATGCATTTTGACTAACCCTGTATATCAATGATTGGTTGGGGGGGGGGGGAGCGCCAAAATACTGTTTGCTTACCATTGAAAATTACCTAGGGCCGCCTCTGCTTAGAGTTACCATAAATCCAATAAAACTTGAAGGCACACAACAACAGTATTACTGATATAAAGACATGTTCAGTGAAAAACGCCTTCCACACTACATAGGTTACAAAGGCTAGTGCAGGCAAACAGGCTATGTGTATATAGCATAGCCTCCTCCAACTGTTCTGATCTAACAGGAAAGATCTTTATTAATCCTCTACCATCCCACTTTTGCAGATGTTTTTAAAATTTCCTAGTTTCTCTTTCTTCCTCCCACTTTCCCCCTTTGTCCTCAGCTTACTTCCAATGCTGAAAACTGAATGAAAAGTGCAAGACGTAAAGGAGTCTTGTACAGTAGGCTCAGTCAACTATTGCAGCCTTTTCTAATATCTATGTTCTTCCTCATTAATTACTCTTGCTATGTTGACTGCCCTCTGATGTTGCTTGGCCAGTTTTAATCTGTGAAATATTGGAAGGTGTAATGTGGTCATGGTTCTCACTTTGTTTAAAGAAGACATTGTATACTGACCTTTCTGTTTGACAGTTATTCTTACTGCTGAAGGCACATTTCATGATGGTATCAAGAGTCATCAGACTGACATGTTTGAACATATCCACTGATATGGTAATATCTTTTGATACCTGCTTCTCCAGGATATCCTAATGTTTTAAGAAAAAGAATGGAATAATAAAAAGGAACTCTCCAAAATGATTGACTTATTATTGGACATTGATTCATATACTAGGGCAGTGCTATTCAAAGTGGCTGTTCATAGAGTGCTGCTGATCCCAGAGTCATTTGTGTCTGGTGCCTGCAAAACTTGCAGCTAATAAAGGAACAGTTCTAATCAGTGGGCAAAAATAAGAGACCAACCCCTGTACATCAGCAAAAAAATATTGCTGGTTATCTGTGTTAGATTAAAGAAGTTTGAATGTGAAGTACTGTATGAACATTTGAAAGTTATAAAACCTTTTTGGCCAGATCTCAGAGATACTGGTAAGATTGAAGGAACACTGGAAAATACAGCCAATGTTTCCAGTGCACCTCCTGATTGAGACAGATAATCTGTTTCTGATCTAAAAGTGTAATGAGTAGAAGTGCAGAGTTGAAGATGATGATAGAATATGCCACACAACAGCTCTCTCAAGATACTAATGCATGAGAACATTTGCAAGGGAGAATCATTGGGCAATAAGTGTTGCTTAACATTTTGTTCACTCAGTTTTTGTTGTAATTCTGCTTTACGCCCTCTTGCCACAGCTCTGTTGCACTAAATAAGCTTAGCTGGGATCACTAAAGCCTGTGTGGAGAAGCCGTGGAGATCAGGTAGCGCCATTAAGGATTAGCTACTCAGCCCACTGCTGTTTCCTTGACAAAACTAGCCTACCCAGCCATATGGCCACTAGCATGTATTCCACTCATGAGATGAACTGAATACTAGATGGAGCCCATGGTCTGCAAATCTACATAGTACAACCACATCAGTCCATGCATTAATATTCAAGCTTTACCTAACAAAAGCTTTACCCCAGTGGTGCAGTGGGTTAAGGTTTGAATCCAGGGAGAGTGCATATGAGCTTCCTCTATCAGCTCCAGCTTCTCATGTGGGGACATGAGAACCCTCCCATAAGGATAGTAAAAACATCAAAAACATCTGGGTGTCCCCTGGGCAACGTCTTTGCAGATGGCCAATTCTCTCACACCAGAAGCGACTTGCAGTTTCTCAAGTCGCTCCTGATATGACAAAAAAACCCCTAACAAGATGAAACACATAAACTAAAGTTACCATCTAATGAAAACTATAATTTAATTTTGATGCATAAACTGATGTTTACGTGGGCCTTTTAAAGTCAATTGATCTCCTTCCATGCCAAATATGGTGGTATAAATTATTTAGCCTCAATGGAGATGACTGCCCAGTTAATGTCACATATCAAGATGGGCCTCAGACTCCAAACAAACATCCTGAAGCTAAGTAGCAAAGGACACTTGCATTGCGACAAAAGAGATCTGGGGGTGAAAGGGGTTATTAACAGACATCAACAAAGCTTTCTTTGGGATACTGCTAAACCCAAGCACAACATTAAAGTGGTGCCAGTTTCCCATGAAGGAAGTGAATGAAACTAAAGTTGTAACTGTGGCAATAAGATTTCTTACCAGCATCTGCTTGACTGATTCAACCATAACATTGGTGTAAGGCTTGAGAACATCATAATGGAAGCCTGGAGTCAGCAGCTTCCGATGTTGCTGCCATTTAGGACCATTCAGAATCAACAAGCCCTTTCCTACCAGGGAAAAGGAGAAGGTCAAAAGGATGTAACAAAAGTGTTTATTTGTTTTTTATATACCACATTTTTTGTATAGTACATTTTTTCAAGTGACTTCTGCGTATGTATGCTTCTGCCAGAGGTTACCATGCAATCATGTTGGGGGACCTAGCAAAATTGTAGAGGGTAACCTTTCGAGGAATTTTCTACGCCCTCCAGAGTGACTATGGTAACCTACAGTAGAAGTCACTTATTTCACTAGAGTTCATTATCAGGTTGTTGTGAGTTTTTTTGGGCTGATAAGAATTCACGGTTTTCTGTTTCCATTCTAAATTCAGGAATGTATCTCACATGGATATTGGTGGTCATACTACAAATATTTTATGGTATCTTTAAGGGTCCAAACTTTTCTAAACAGTATACATATTGAAAACGAATATGCAGCTTGTGCAAATTGGATAAATATGTTGGGACTTCACAGTTTTCATTGTATAGTCATCACTTATATTTTTGAGTTCCAAATAGCAGTTTTCATATATATGTGTCTACTTCCTTATACAATGATTTCTGTTAATTACCACAATTTCTTATTCTTTAGCTGAATGCTGCATTTCTTCCTGTTTTAGGACATTTCAGCAGGCTTTGCATTCAAAATCTGTGTATGCACTTGTTGTCTGAGGGCAGTGCCTTATGCTGTGGGATGTGGATGTTCATTTTCTTTTGCCTTTTCATTATTTCCTTCTCAAATGCCTCTCCAGGGAAACTGTCACCAACCCATGGTAATAAGTATTGCATGCTTGTATGTTTACTTTTGTGTATTTCTTTTGTTTGCATTTCTCCCAGTATGAAAGCACAAACCAACCCTTAGACCTTTAGCACATTTATCTACTGTATATTGCTGTAGGTTTTTTTAAAAGGTGAGATTACATATCTGTGCTTCTTGTGCGAAATGAAGCATTGAGTAATGCTGATATTTCAATATTTGTTCTGTGTATATTTTAATATTGTGTGTATTTTAATATATATGTTTTGTAGAAATACATTTTAATATGTGAATTTTATATAATGTTTATGATGATCATATGTTTTAGATATTTTGGAACCTTCCTTGAGTCATGAGGATAGGCCGACTAGAAATAATAATAATAATAACAATAATAATAATAATTACTATTATGAGATCTCAAAACCTGGAGGAATGTGGCTTCAGAGACACAGATACAGATACACTCCATACAACTATCTTAGCTACAGCTTGGACTTTTTCACAATACACATTTATAGCATTATGAATCTATAAGGTTTGAATCCGGGGAGAGTGCGGATGAGCTCCTGTCAGTTCCAGCTCCCCATGCGAGGACATGAGACAAGCCTCCCACAAGGATGGTAAAACATCAAAACATCTGGGCATCCCCTCGGCAACATCCTTGCAGATGGCCAATTCTCTCACACCAGAAGCGACTTGCAGTTTCTCAAGTCGCTCCTGACACACGCACAAAAAGGAATCTGCTTTAACTTTCATGGTTCCATTTCTATAGAGCTCTAGAATTTACAATTTTTGGAGTGATTCTTAAAATTTTCTACCAGAAAGCTCTAGTACTCCATTAAATTACAAGTCCCAGTATTCCATAGGATAAAGCAGTGGACGCTTTCACATGACACAGTTTTAGTGCCATGATTTTATCTGCCCTGCCCCTGCTGCATCTTATGAAATCCTAAGCTCGGTAGTTGGGCTTACTGACATTTTTTTAAAATCGTGTCAGAAGCGACGTGAGAATATGCTGCAAGTTGCTTCTGGTGTGAGAAAATTGGCCGTCTGCAAGGACGTTGCCCAGGGGATGCCTGGATGTGTTACCATTATGGGAGACTTTTCTCATGTCCCTGCATGGGAAGCTAAGGCTGACAGATGGGAGCTCACCCCATCTCGCCTACCTTCAGGTCAACAGTTAAGCCGGCACTGAGGTTAAACTTAATACCCCACCATGGTTTACTGACTGAGAATTCTAAATCTTTGTTTCAAATTTAGTAATTTCAAATTTAATATTAATAATAATAATAATAATAATAATAATAAACTTTATTTATATTCCACCCTATCTCCCTGGAGGGGATTCCAAACATAAAAGGCAAACATTCAATGCCTGAATGCAACAACAATACATCCATATTTAGCAACCCAACATATAAACACAAACATTATGACTTAACAACTAAAATTAAATAAAAAACACAGCCTGTTATATAAGACATAAGGCAAAACATCAAACATTGAATAGAAGCATCAGTTTAATATAGTATATTTAAATACTGAGTTCCTAGGTAACCTACACAATAATCAACACAGTTTGACACCACTTTAACTGCCATGGCTCAATGCTTGGAATCATGGATGTGTAGTATTATTAGCTTTAGCTGTCACTACAAATCCCATGATTTCATAACATTGAATCATTACACTATGTAACAAAAATTGAAACATTTTCTGTTCCTAGATTGAAAATGTTATTTCCTGTTTAGTTCTGCAGTACTTAGTTTGAAAATAGTTGTTTTGCACCAGAAATTTTGTTTTTGTGGCTGCCACAAACTATATTGAATTGGTTGAGACTCTATGAGATAATTCATTGTAAAACTATAGCAAAATCTCTTGCAGGGTGTCCTGCAAAAACAAAGAGGTTTTTTTTGCAGTTTAATAAACAGATTTCATGTTTCTATGATGGAAACAATTAGAAAATGACATTTATAACCCAGGAAAAATATCTTGTTACATAGTGTTATGGTTAAAATGGTGTCAAACTGCATTAGATGCATTCTAAGTCAAACAAATGCATTTGTGGTGTAAACTCTCCAGCAAACTCTATTCTAGTAACCGCACACCTTCACAGAATACATTGATATATATATAATTAGAAAAGAATTATACATACCAATCCATGGAATTAAGAAGCCATATACTAGAAGAACCTTGGGATCTAAATAATGATATAAACACAAAAAAACAAGATTTTATTATAAATCATAATCTTTTGTGAGCAGAAATACAAATATTTCATTTTCTAAATTGTATTTTGATGCACAACTATGGAATTCCCCTGAGGCATATCTCCCCCATCTCTGTCGCTGGACAGATACAGAACATAATCACATTTCTTTGCCAATTTGAATGTGAGCCAATGTGTTGAAAGAGTAGACCATGAACAACGTAGGATAGCATGGATCAATGTGACTAATTTAGCCACTCCCTCTGTGTTTATGCGTGGAGTTTATTTTATTTCATATCAATAGCATTGCATACATAAGTATAAAACTGATAAAAATCGAAGGAGCACAAGCGGCTAAATAAGTTTTGACCAAAACTGGGCAACAGCGACCGCATTTCTGTAGCTTTAAACAATTATTCTTCTGTACATGAGGCTGGGCATTGTGGACAAGCATACAGGTGCAGAGCTGTTTGTCCTGTTCCACAGTTGCACAAGGTGGAGGATTCTTTTAGGAAGTTCCATTTTGCCAGGTTGTCTTTTGATCTGCCCACTCCACTTCTGAGTCTGTTCAGGGACTTCCAAGTTGACCATTCTTGGTTTCCCCCTGGAGGCAGACCATCGTGGGGGGCCATCCAGTTGGAATTTCCTCGTTTAGCTAATCAGAGGGATGCTCTTTCTGTTGCTGGCAAAACATTAAGGGGAATGGTGGTTCTCATGAAGATTTTCCTTGATTTGAGTCTACTGGGAGGAAGCTGATAACCATGCAGTGGATGGCTTTCACAGTGTTCAACCTTATTTCTCTCAAAGTTACCACCAACTTCCCATCACACATCGGAGGGGGGAGGGCAATGTTAGTTAGCTAATATCAACAGGTGTAGGTTTGAGACATCCTGTGATTATTCTGTATGTTTTCTTCAGTGCTATGTGTGGTGTGTGTGTGGGGGGGGGGGGGGAGTAACACACAACACATCAGTGATTCCCAAACACTATAATATTCAAAATGCTTTGAACTTCATCTTCCTTAAACCTCAGCTGCTTTGGCCAATTATCAGGGATCCTGGAAGCGGAAGTCCAAAAACACATGGAAGACCCAGAGTTTGAGAACCACAGGAGTAGATGAACAAACAAACAATGGATATGTTTGGAATCAATGTAGCATTAGGTTTTAAAATTAATTGTAATAATACCCAGGAAAATCCAGCCAAAACAGATTGGATAGTCCCATGATTCTGAGCATATGTTCATGCAGTTAGTCACATTTTTCTGTTGGCTAGAGGCAAGAGAGAGACTGGGTACAAAACATATGTATGCTACAAATAGAACGTTGCTTGTCTCTGCTTTTCCAGACTTACTTGTCCTTAAATCTTAAATGAAACTAAACTCAAACGGATTTCAAAATATCAGGAAAACAAATAGCCTCATAAACTACTTCTGTGGAATGTCATCATTTGATCAAAGAAAGGAGTAAGAGAATAAATTTCTTACCATTTTTACTAAACACCGCTTTCGCATATTCAGGATGGTTAATGTTCAAGGCAAATAAAAATTGTCCAAACCATAGCTGATGACATTGTGGGTATTTTTCTGTCCAGGCCGCTGTAGTCAGGAACTCTTCCTCTGCTGACATCTACATTATTTGTTTGAATATCAGTAATCAGTTTACAATACATTGTGGGCATTATGTTTGCATAGCTGATCAGCAATGCTAATATTTTAGATAATGTGGCATAAAGCTCAGATTAATGCAGGTGAAGCAGATACAAAGATGAAATGCATACTTAAACATGGAAACTCATTGGGTGGCATTCTGTCAACAGCAGAGGAAAGCAATTTTTCCCAACAGTAAAAGGATCACCACTATCACAATGTGCATCTCCTTTTATGTACAAAACAATGCACATCAAAACACACACACACACAGACAACGTTGTTCCAGAAGTCACATTACCTTGTGGACATGACCGTACAGCCAGTGTGTGGGAGGCAATGGAAAACATCGGAGAGCACTGATTTCTTGCTGTCTGCGCCAAAACATTTTGATGACTTTTAGGATGACGTAGGTGAGGCTCAGAAGAAGTACTAGATGGAAAATCTGACAGGAATCCCGAGGCAGCCAAGAATTATTGACAGACTCCATTAGTGTGTTCATTCTCTCTGCTGGTTTCACTCTGTTTTTTTCTCCAGACCCGACATCTAATTCAGCATAGTCTGAAATGATGCCTTGTCATCAATGATTCCCCTAGAAATACATGCCACAAGACGTACGCAGTAGGAAATTCACTATAAAACTATCATGTTACCAAAGCCTGTTACTGCCAAGGAAGGCTGGACCTAGGCTCAGCCAATAAAACCCACTCTCTTAAGCTATGTTTTTTTTCAATGTGTGTAGTTATTCTTTTGGCTCTTGAACAATATCAAGTTACAAAGCACTGTCAGCAGTCAATTGTTGACACAGCCTCTGTTTTCTTGACACATGTTAGCAGATTAAGGACACACAGCATTTGTAGAAATTACCTTTAGGGACTAAAAGGTGCCCCAAAAGGATGCTTTTCAAGCTCTCGAACAATTTTAGTACCACTTGAAATGTTGGAGGCTATATAGCTTGCGTAGGATTTTTGGCCCAAAAAAACAAAAACCTGCAGAAAAGTCTACACTTAATGCAGGTTTTCCCTAATCTATCGTTTTTGTTTCTCTCATGTCAACTTTTTTTTCCATAGTTCAGTTATTTTACTGTTTTACTAGTTTCCAAATCTAAGGAACTAAATGCATGTTCATTTTAGTATTATTTTCTGCCAATACACAAACTATATAGGCATTTTTTTATTTATTTACAATATTTATATGCCACTTTTCTCACCCCTGGGAGCACTCAAAGTGGTTTACAAAAAATAATGGCAAAATGCAATGCCTGACATACATAAGCCAAGTCATAAATCATACAGCATATGACTAAGCATAAAATACAATAGGACAAATTCACCATACGATAATAGGACATTTAAACATGAAGTATAAAAATTAAAAACACCTAATAAAAACATTAAAATCACATGATCCCATCTCCTAGACCGGGCCATTCCAAATGTTGATTGCATATATTCCATATTTGCTTCTTGTACTGCATTACTTTACTAGTACTAGTCAAAAGCTTGGTTCCATAACCATATCTTATGGTCTAAAGACCAGGAGGCAGGGCACTGATCTAATCTCACTGGAGAGAGAGTTCCAGAGTTTGGGAGCCACCACTGAGAAAGCCCTGTCTCTTATCCCTCCCAACTGCACTTGCGAAGCAGATGGGACCGAGAGCAAGGCCTCCCCAGACGATCATAACCTCCATGATGTTAGCATAGCATATGCTATTTTGTCTACATATACCGCTGATACTTGGCCACTATGTTCACAGATTTTGCATTCATGGGATTCAATCATCCATAATTTGAACCTCCCCTCCCAACAATAAAATAAAAAATAGATTATGGAGGCCAACTATGTGTGTATGTGCATATTTATGAACAAAGAGGGTCAAATTTCCATGAGATCTGATGAAGTGTCAAAATATGTCTGTCTTGGTCTTTGCTCCATAGTGGTTTGTTTACACAGTCTTTCTCCAGTGGAATGATTCATACTCAATGAACCTTCATATCTATTCTGCCTTCAGTGTTACAAAACTGTGTGGGCTAGATGAAGCATAATATCAGATCCACATCTATTCATTCAATGTAATTTATTCAAGGGGGAACAAGAGCAAAACTGTATGCAGAAATATTGGCAGTAATTATGTATGTTCTTAATATTGGTCATAAATGAAACAGTTGATGATAACACAGACGCCTGGCAATAACCTGAGATGTGATAAAACAACATGCTAATCATATGAATATCTGACCGAAAGTTCTATTACTTTGACTGACCTTAGAACTTGAAAAGCAATAAATCCTGTTTGAACCGGCTGTTAGTCTTTGCACTACTATGTTGGAATCACACAATTTTGTTGTATTTTCAAAATGTATTAGTCCTCCCCCCTGCCTAACTCTTTAATAAAACCACACTACTGACTGATTTATATGACTTATATCCCATCTTTTCGCTTAGGAGTGGTGCTTAAGAAAGGTTGAAGTGGTATGAATAGAACAAGAATAAAATGGTATACATAAACATACAAAATGATAATGCTATATAATCAAACTTATTTAAAAAACTGTTGAATTGGAAAACAATGTAAAATCACATTTAAATCACACTTTATGTAGTGATCTAAGGAATCATTATTCCAATTCAAAGTGCTATTCACAGACTATAATCTTAGAATCATAGAATCATAGAGGTGAAAGAGACCACATGGGCCATCTAGTCCAACCCCCTGCTATGCAGGGAAACTACTTATAAGAAGGGATTTCTTTCTTAACTTAATTTGAAATTAGTATCACCTAAATTATCACTACAACTCATAATAATCAAATCATCACTTCATGGATGAAGACATTTTTGATTTAGAAGAGCATGTACAATCTGCATGTATATATGTGCTAAGAATATCGAGATATCCACTACTATTATTTCTCACAAATAGGCTAGAGTCCTGTTGGGGCAGTATGGCAGCAGAAAAAATAGTTGTGGTAGCACTTCTCAATGATTGTGCAAGTGTGGTTAGTAATACTATCAGGAGCGGATAGTATTCCCAGTAGGCTCAGATAAAAGCAAACTGCCACAGCCTCTTTTAATTTGTCCATTCTCCCTCATTTAAATTGTTTGCTATTAAAATCACACTTTAATATTGCTTGGAAGCACACCTCCTGGTTCCCGTCCATGAAATGTCAGGTGTCTGCAGGCATTAGATAAGGTACTGTATAAAAATAATGCTTTCTGGGCTAATCCAGTACATCATCTCTTATTCTTAACCCACAGATCAAAAGAATGGTAACTACAGCAGGCCTGTGTGTTACATAAGGGATCAAGTTCCAGGACCCTTCATGTAACACTTATTTCCTGTAACCTAATTGTTCTTTCCTTAAATGAGCAATGTCTTGGTCTTCCAGGTGAAGCATACTGTAGCATTGTGATGGAGAACCTACAGGTGGCTGGATAAATGTTCTTTCTAGAAATGTCCGGTGGAAGTTGACCATAGAATTGTGCTGGAAGTCTACTTCTCAAGGTATCCCTAGGTCCCTTCAATGCAATTGTATGGTATTCAAAATCCTTCCCATGTAACTAAAACCACATTCAAGGAACTCATGTAATTAGCAGACCTACTGTACTCACAAAAGGTACGTCAGTCTTGTATAGTCTCCTTTTGGAATGTGAGATGTATGTTTCCCCACGGTTTCCCCCCCTACAATCATCCCTAGATCAATAATTGGAAATCCTGCCATCAGATATCCCAATAGTATATTGGGATTGGGTGGTGGTGGTTTACATTTGGTGTATTTTAATGAATTTATGTGTTTCTTACAAGACGTAGTACATAGGACAGTATATAAAAATTAATGTGCTGCCAATATTTATTTGAGAGTCCCAAAGCACCACTGCTAACATTGCAGTATATTAAAGATCAGTAGATAGGTTTCAGCTTCAGATGTATCCCATTCTTGGAGCGGGTGACGATCTGTGGGATGGGAATGGGGGGCTTGGAACGATCAGGCAAAAGTTCAAAGCGCAGAAGTGTCAAGGCAAGAGCAACTTTCATCTCATTCATGGCAAACTGTTGTCCAATACAGCTCCTGAGTATAATTACAAATACAAAAGAAACATTGCATTTTCAGCAAAATTCCAGAAGTTGTCACATAAACACCTTTTCTATTGTCCAGTTTTTGGGCTTTTTTTTTTGTTGCTACAAACTGAAAATGTTATTAGTCCTCAATCCTTTTGAGTTTTTGAGTTTCTGTATTTTTTAGGAAGTGCTATGGTACAGTGAGTCAGGACTACAGGAATAGGACTCCTAAGAAACCAGGGTTTGCATTCCTGTTCAGTAGGGATGTGTGATCAATTAAAAAAAGTTTCCAAAGTCATTACAAAACAGGGTGCTAGCTCTTCGTTTCTAAATTATTTTTTAAAATGTATTTCGCAAAAATTTCATTACTGTAAAGAGAGTAACGAAATTTCATTATTTTGTTATAGTAATTGCACAAGTGGGGAAACCTCAGGAAAAGAAGGACAATGGCAAACCATGTCTGAAAACATCTTGTCAAGAAAACCCTAAGATACAGTCACCATAAGTTGGAATGGACTTAAAGGAACACAATAACAATAATAACATTGTGTTGTTTTATCTTCTTTTAACAATTCCCATCAGTGATAGCTTATATTTTGTATCTGTCTATAGTATTATTTCAGCATTTTCACTGTATTAAGTGTGAAAACTACTCTGAAAAGCTATAAACAAATAATGCACTCAAAGAATATATGTGTTCAAAATGTTTACGAAGTAGTAAGAAGGTTTAATTTTTTAATACTGATTGAAATCTATCTATAGATCTATAGGATCACAGTTTGATTGAGTCTGAATTGATGTTTTTATATGTGCATGCGTTTTATTTTATTGTATTTTATATTGTGTTCACTTTTATGTTCATTTTTAGGCACTTTGTGTGGTCTGCAAGCTGCCCTGAGTCCTTTTGGTTAGATGGTGGCAGGATGTAAGAATAAAGTTGTTGTTATTATTCTATAAGTTTTCAATTCAGTTAAATCGCATGGAAAATACATATGTTTTGGAGAGGAAACTTACATAACAATGCAGAATTGAAACTCTTTACCTTGGCCCAGCAGCAAAAGGAAGAAAGGCAAAGGGGTGGCGACGACTTGAATTTTCAAAGGAAAATCTTAGTGGATCAAAGACCTGTTGAATAAAATAAATATCAGAGTTAGTGCGAGACTTAGTCACATTTTTGGACAAAAAGAACTGCACTAAAAATTGTTTGTTTTGATTGTAATTCCATACACACTTAATTTGTTATATGCTCCACTTAAGTCAATAGATCTTAATTATAAGTAAGTATGCATGGGACTGCACTGTTAACAATGCCCCCCCCCCCACCTCCCCAGGAAACAGGTTTAGACCAAGGATCTGTGCTGAAGTATATCCTGAAGAAATATTTTTCATATTCAGAAATGTTAAGGCTAATGCAGATTTGACGCTATTCAATTGAATGAAATTAATTGCACAAATACAATTAGTTGGATGAATGCAATAAACTGCATGGTGTTTAGCATATAAATAGCAAACACAAGTCAGTCAGTGGGCGATGGAGGCAGCGATAATTTAACCAACATATTTTTTTGCACTCACGTGAGTGTGCATGTATACACATTAAGCCACATAGGCAAGACATACCGGGATCTGAACTATAGTCCTGGCCAAGAATCAAGGGGGCTGCAACTCTCCTTTCTGCATGCCAATTTTCTAAAGCAGTGGTTTCCCAACATTTTTAGTAATAAAACACTTCAGAAGATTTCCCCCCCTACAGAACACACCATAATTTATTGCACAATTGTCACCACTACATAATACTTGCACCCCTCCCCCCTTTTGGGGTACCAAAATTGTATTTTTGTTTTTCTCACATAATATATGAGTCCCCATTTGGGGATGATTCTCTTTTACTTCCTTCTTTCTCTGAAAGCAAAGCAGTTTAACAACTATAAAATGAAGGTCTTTGGAACTCCAGGCTTCTTTCCTCACTACTGCTTCAGAGGCAAGACAGTTTACAAAACCTGGAATTGGGTTCTTTGGAGAAAGGATTAAGGAGAGAAGATCTGAGTTCTAGAGACCTACATTTCAGGTTTTTTAAACTCCTTGCCTCGAAGGAAAGAGGAAGGAGAGAAGAGTGTTATAGTTTTTAAACTGTTTTGCCTTTGGAGAAAAAAGAAAGAAAGAGAAGGAGAATCAGCCCCAAATGGCTCTGCAGTTTAAAAAACCCAAACAGAACAGAAACAGAGCTGTTTGTTTGAGACTGGATCATTTCTCCTCCTTCGCATTTTATTTTAAATAATGACAGAAAATGCAGAATTAAAGGCAGATGTTCTTTCCTCACATAATAGTTGCACCCCCTTTTTGGATAAAAAGGGGGAAGTGTGACTATTGTGTGATGAAATATGGTATGTCTATCCCTGATTTTTACTAAGGAGCAGCATATATACTCACTGTTGCATTTTGTAATGCTATTAATTACAAATAGTGTTAGCTTTTTGATTTTATGAATATTTCCATTAGAAAACGCATACCCAGGGAACACTACATGCATATTTTTCATTCTTTGCACCATAACCCCTCAAAGAGTAGTTTTAAAGTTGAAAGCCCATTGTAGAACAAACATACATATGTTGACTTTTAGATGTATAGATTGTGAACCCACAAAGTTCTTCCTTCTTTCATCTACTCCTTTCCCCTGAGTTTTGTGTTTACATTACTAGGTTTGGAAATAAAAGGAAAATATACCAAAAACATTTATTTTGGTAGAAGGGAATACTGTATTCACAACTGCTATAATAAATAAAATAGTTTGATTTTTGTACTTAAAATAGTTTTGAAATTGGACTTTATGTCAGATAGCCGAATATGTAAATCCCAGGGCAGCATCCAACTTACTCCTACATTTGTTTTTAGTTTATGCATAAGACGAAAAGCCTGATTCATATCAGCAGTTAGATACATAGGGGAGCAGCACTCAGATAGCCTTTCTGGTTGCTATCTGTCAGCCCTATCCAAAAGTGATTTGGTGGCAAAGATACATATTTCATTTTTTAAAAACACTGAATTTCAATAATATCTTCACATTCTAGCACACACTCAATCAACACAGCAGGAGGAAAGGGGAAGTTAGGTTCTCCACCCCCCCCCCCCAGACTTTCTTAAATTCAGTACACAAACTCCAAGATTCCTTTGAGTAAAACAGCAGCTTTCTATGTTCTTGTTGCCTGGCCATAACCTTTTGGTCGCAATCTGATGTTGCTTGGCCACACTGCATCCCAGTATTGATCTGTAAAATGTTGGCAAGTTTAACCCTTGAAGTCTTCCAACTCTGATTTTGTGATTCCAGAAGTGAATATGAGTAAGATATGCTACCCAGAACCATATCCAATCGATGGAAGTGCAATGTACATAATTCATAATCTAAGGACAGAAAAGAGATCATGAAAATTGAAAGGAACTTACAGCCTCATCAGAAAGGCCAGATGAAGCATCTTTCTTCACCTGGCTTCCACGAGAAAACAGAGGTGCTTCTGGGTGAATCTGCCCCCCCCCCCCCCCCTCGCAGCTCCTTCTTGCCGATGTTTTCCCCATCACATGTGGAAAGTGTTGCTCTCTCGGAGAGGTCCTGTGCTGGCTCAAATTGAGCCTGCACAACACAAGAAGCCTCCCATGTTAGGGAAAAGGGTCCAGCGACACTTTCGTGCTAGTTGGGTGTGGGGCCTCTGTTGGAAGTTGCACAACATTGTGGGGCTCTGTTCTGAAGATGGGACAGAAGTGTCCTAGGGATGGTGTTTAAGGTAAGTATTATGAGGTCCCTAGTGGTCAACAACTCAATGAAATGTAGCCAGATTTTCCTTAGATGTACACCAGAGGTGGCAAAGACAGTTACTAGACTATGTCTAATATCTTGCAATCTCAAAAATATAAGTAACGGAGTTGACTCATAGTCTATACTCTAGAACTCAAAGCATCCAATTTCCCCAGTCACACAATAAAGACTTTACGTTCTTAGCTTTTTATGTTTTAGTTTATAATCACCTCAGGGTTGTCCCAGACCTCAGGATTTCGGTGAAGGTTATAAATACTCAATAATGTTAAAAGCCCTGCGAAGCAAAGAAAGAAGCATTGTTTAATGAGCAGAACCAAATATTAATAAATACATGCCGCAGGGTTGCATGACCTATCAAGGCACTATTCATTCATTATACCTTGTTTCGTGCAAAGAAATTCAGTGTAGTTCACATAGCTGCAGAGTGATCTACAACATTAGAAAAGCATCAGAAACTGTCATGAAGATAATAAAATTTACTTTATGACTGAATGTTTATCTCTAGGATACCAAGAGATGTTTGCCCCACAGTTATGACATAACCACCTTGGATTTTTTTCAGGCCACTTTACATCGAGCCTATTAAATTGGGACAATGGATGCACTCATTTAGCCAGGACATATTAATCAAATAATTGAAATTTCCATTTTTATCTTTCCTTATTTGGATTTATGAAATGCTGCAAATTGCATGGATATCTGTTAAAATAGAATGGTGCCAAAGTTCAGCTGTGATGATAGACAGATTGCAATTAGAGTGAAAGGGGATGGGAGTTAGGGAATCAACAAAAACTACCCCTTTCCAAAACTCTTTACCTTCTGCCTATGAAAATCAAATCATATGACACATCTGAGATAGGAATAAGGTGGGTTGAGAGAGGTATTTTCAGCATCAAGGTGAGAGTAACAATTGTTAGCAGAGAGAAATGAGGTGAGTGACTGTGAGATGGGCATTTAAGAAGGAAAGGACATCAGTAGTCAAAGAATTAATCTTTACTAACAAAATTCTGTTACTGATAGGAAAGATACCTATACTTAGCCTATTCTACATTCTAAGCAGTTGGAGTGGATAGGTTCAGGAATAGAAATGAGAAGGAGGTGGGGAAGAGATTGAAATATCCATCTATGTCATACACAGCAGAGGCAGGATATATTACCATAAAAGAAAAAAGGTTCAGGTTACCCCAAGCTTTCTAAACCCCATCTACCCACCATGATTGTACACTGTTCTTATGCAGAGAATTATTGCAGTCCAACAACAAAGTGATTCTTATAACCTCCAATTATTTCCTTGTATGTAATGAAGCAAAAAGATCACACAACTAGACTCGTCCTGGTTCGTGTGTGCTAAGAATTGAATACGGCGTGTCACTGTTTACTTTACAATATGCATTAGTTTAAATACATTATACCCACACATGAATGTCCAGCATTCCTATCAACATTATTTGTAGCAATTGCAAAAGAATGGGAGGTATCAAGAGACAGAAATGAATTTGGATAATCCAAACTGAACTGGAGTATAAAAGAAGAAAAATTAGCACCTTCAATATGACTATTCATTTAGGGATTAGTCGCTGAGCAATGTTTTGCCTTCTTAGGCCAGGACATCCGGTGCTGACAAGTCTCTAGCACACCAGATTATTTTCAGGCAACAGCGTTTGTGAGACTTTAAAAAATGGCTGGGCAACATAAATCTTTCTGGTGCCTAGGATCTCCATAACAATGCAGCCTGCATGGCCCCAATTTCTAAGGCACAAGCATATAGTAAATTCAGAGTATGTCATTTTTAATGAAAACTCAGGGTGGCTCCTATTCTTTTAATGGCTGCGCAAAGGAGGGAATTCCAAATGATGTTACTTACCACATAACAGGATAAGCAATATCTGCTAAAATTCTGTCTTCTGCACATTAAAGATATATCAGATCTGGCAACTCACCACATATGTACATGGAGTTTTCAAAAAAAAAATCCACATTTTTATATTTTTGTTACAAATGGTGAAGGAAAGAGTAGTACTAATTGGTTGTGTCTGAAAGTATCATATGACTAGTCCGTCTGGAAAATTGTCTGACTTTGCAGTTTAGTAAAAAGTAGCACAGTGTGGTGAAAATGGCTGTGAAACTTGTAAATTCAATCAAAGAGGAGCAGCATTCCATCATATGTGTTTTGTGGACAGAAAATGTGCTGGAAACACAAATGAATCTCTGCATGTGTGCTCAGTATGGGGAGAAAGTTATCTGTCATAGAAGCATCAATGAGTGGATTAAAATGTTGAAAAATAGCCTACTAGGCTGACAAATCCAGAGTGTTCCAGACATCCAACAAAAACCATGCCCACGAGGAATGAAGATAGAATCCTGGAACTGAAAACAGAAGAATCATGGTCGAAGAGAAGCTGAATGTGACTGTTGGATCTGCCTATGACCTGATTCATGCCAGCCTTTGTTCAATAAAGCATGTGCCAAATGGGTGCTGAAGCAACTGACAGAGGATCATAAGTTCAAGCAGCAAACAGAGCAAGCAGCAAACAGAGAAAGCAGCAGTGAAACAATGGCTTTATTCAAACAAAAACATTTTTTGCTGATGACATTGAAAAGTTGAAGTACATCACAAAGAAAGTTGACTATGTAGAAAAGTGATGTGCTTCATGAAATTCTTAATAAATAACTGTTAAGAAAAGTGCAGAAACATTTTGAAGAGCCCCTGTAAATTATTACCAAATCTTTTTCATATAATTATTCGAGATAGTCCCTCAAAATATTAACGAGAAAAGGAAATACATAAATAAATCCAAATCTGCAAAAGATGTGTGGAAGACAGACCTTTTGGCAGTGTTCTTCCATCTGGAAATGTCACTGGCAAATTCAGGTCTCGTGCTACTTGAGGGACTGGTGGGTAAAGTCGAAGGCTCTCTTTAATGCACATGGTGGTGTATGTCATCTTTCCTAGGTCATCCCTGAAAGGCAGGAAGAAAATATTTTTTTTAAAAACCCCAAAAGCCAAATGTCATCTACTTGCTGAAGTTCAAATGAATCTCTCTCTCTCTCTTTCTCTCTCTCTCTCTCTCAGATATAACCGCGGAATGAATAAAGCGTGTTGCTGATATGTCTGCATGTTAGACACCATAATGGAAGGAAATATTTGAGATCTGTTCTGCACAAGTGAGGGAATTTTTTTCTATATATAGAAAATCACATTTCCCATTGTTTGAGCAGTCAATTTTAATTTCAAACCAATTTTAATGAAATGTTGGAAACTGAGTTATTTTCAGTGCTCATAAGTTAAGAAACAAAAGTACTGTATGAATGAGCATATATCTTCCATTTAGATTTCTTCACCCTCACTAACATCTGCTATTAATGGGTTGCTGTGAGTTTTCCAGGCTGTATGGCCATGTTCCAGAAGCATTCTCTCCTGAGGTTGGCTTCTGGAATGTGGCCATACAACCCGGAAAACTCACAGCAACCCAGTGATAAAAGCCTTTGATAATACATGCTATTAATGTTTTGTTTATATAAAGAAAGCAGCTGTTGATACAATATAGTTAACCATAGCAATTTAGAAGTACCTTTGAAAATTGCAAGTAGATGGTGGGACATGTTTCTTTATACAAACTCCTATTGAGATGGTAATTTCTCAGTGATTTCCAACATTTGAAATGAAGATTGTATAATTGTTAAACTCAGCTCTTAAGAGGAAGTCTCACAACCCATGCTGATTTCTGCAAATCAACCTGCTAGCAGTGAAAGGCAAAATGTTCAAGAAATCTTGTTCCACCGATAATATCAGCTATTTCGTTTCTTCTTAGAATAAATAACTCTGATTCGACATTCGATTTTTAAAAATGATATAGTGTTTTCAATATAGGTCAGACAATAACTGAAAGTATAGAAAGAAGAGCAGAAGGTAGAAGGCATATACTAATTCTTAGCTGAAATTCTCTCCTTTCTATTTCCCATATTAAAGAGACTATCTTTGAGATTTAAGGCCTGTGATCATATATATATCTTTTAGAAAAATCAACACTTTGAGAAAATGACTCAGAAAACGGATAAAGAGCAAAATGAGGTCTGACCATTGCACATGCCCCTCTTTGCCAAGAAGTTCCATTATCTCCTCTCTGCATCTCTGCTGATGTTCAGGATTCTGGGCCATACAATAGAAGAGCCAAGAGATGCCACTAGCCGTGGTATCATGACCTTCAAACATGAATGTGTCCACCTCAGCACGCAAGTCTTCATCTGACAATGAGTTCCCATTTTCATCCTAACCACACAGGGAACAGAGGATTTGTGTTACTGATAAGATCTGATGCACTGAGCTTGATTTAAGTCCAACATAAGGAAAAATCATTAGTAACTTCTTTAAAGCAGACTTTCATGCCTTGCAACCTACCAAGATGAACATAATTGACCTCATGTTTTTTTGTTCAAAGGGCCACTTGAGGGTATTTTGTAACAACAATAACTTGTAAATCTCAGTCACGGGAAACAGCAGTTCTTCCTGATAGGAAAAGGGATGCCTGAAGCTGAGCAAGTGTGCAGCCAAAGGTCTGCTCCTTAAAGGTACACTCTGCTTTTTACAAAATTAATGGCAGCTGTTTTGAGATGTATTATCTGTCTCAGAACAATCCTGTTGTTAGTCTAACTAGAACAGACTCACTGAAGCAATAGGATTTATATAAGAGACAGCTGATTCCTTGATAATTGACACAGTGAATGTACTGTAGAAGTTAGAAACATCAGTAAGTTATCAGCTACCATTAGTTCTAACATTACAAAATTTTTGTAATTCTTTGGAAGTTGATGCAAAATGTTGATCACCTTTTAATAAAATATTTGGAAACATGGATAGGTTTCACTACTTTTAGAGCTGTACTCATTGCTAATGAATGTTCTGGCATCATTCAAGAAACTGGTATTTACTTTTAATGTCTTACATGGCATTTTACCTAACATGATGTTATCAGATGAAGGATGGAATACTGCTTTCCTGTATGCACCCTGCAATCTTGGGGGGACCGGATACATCATGCATGCACACAATACTGATCACTCCTACATGCACAGTCTCTTGCTCGGGGCATCTCAGGACTGTTTCATGAAAGTTGCATAATGGACATGGAAAAGAGTCAATGCTTGAAGAAACTATTTCAGCTCAGTTTACAATGCTAGGTGAAAAAATAATTTTATTGGCTAGGAAACATTGCTGTAAATTTTTTACCTTTGCACAAATGAGAATGTCTAGGAGATCTAAACGTCTCTTCTTCGATATTTTCTCAAGTTCTTGTTCATTCTTAAGGGACTCCTTTCTTTCCCTTATCACATTGTCTGTATTAGATATAAATAGTAAAATATTAGTAAAACAGTTAAGCAACATTTCTATGATAACCATGTATTTTGCTCAGCTGAAATAATAGATTGAAATTTTCAGCAATTCAAGGAAGTGTATAGTCAAAGTCTATCTTCTGGGAGGGAAGAAAGCTTGTTACGTTGGTTGAAATTAACCAGGAAGGGATTGGGAAGAGGACACTCTGACTAAATGTGAATCAAAAGGAAAATACAGTTGAAAAGTCACTGAAGTGCTAACAGCAAATAGTCTAATCAGGAAGAATGTGAAACAAATATACAACATCAAGCAAAACACAACTGAGCCAGTGCAATATAAGCCTATGGCAGAAACTGGGGAATTGACTCAGGATTGTTACAAGAAATCCATTTGAGAACTGGAAAGGATAAAGACAAAATATGTTGATCTCAATGTTTTTAGAAGAGCCTCTAAAAGCTGGTTCTCATGTGTAGATGTTAGCTACCATCCATTATAAGGCTGGGACCTCAGAGTTGCCCTTTCCTAGACAAAGAATTGATAGACTTCTTAGGAGAAGGCAAAAATAACCTCTGCAGAAAGGAAGGAAGAATACAGATCGAGTGCAAAGAAAAGAGAAGGAAAGAGAAAAATTATACAATTGGACCTCCACCTTTGAGGGTTCAACATTTTCTGATTTGATTTTGGTAAATTTTATTAATATTGTCTCTCTAGGATCTCTAGGATCTCTAGATTCTCCAGCACATATTCCAGTAGAACAAACAGTGAAAGTTTTTCAGGCTATATGGCCATGTTCTTCTCTTCTGATGTTTCGCCTGCATCTATGGCAAGCATCCACAGAGGTTGTGAGGTCAGACTTCACAACCACTGAGGATGCTTGCCATAAATGCAGGTGAAACATCAGAAGAGAATGCTTCTAAAACATGGCCATATAGCCTGAAAAACCTACAACAACCCAGTGATTCCAGCCATGAAAGCCTTTGACAATATGTTAAAAAGTGGAAGTTGATGATAGAGGCACACTGGAGGACCTGGAGATTCCTAGAAAGGTGTTCTCTCTCTCTTTTACTTCTAGGCTTTCTACTTTTATGGATTCGCTATACTCCTAATCCCAGAAAATGTGGCGGATTAACTCTAATTGTTACTTAAAGGACTTAAAGACCTGGATGTTCAGCTGTGCTTTTGACTAGGCAATTCCCTGGACGACTGCCCCAGTTAAGACCCAAAAATCTTCTCCTCAAGCACTTTACAATGTTTATCCATATCCTTAATGGTAAATTGCTCTTATCCTCATCACTGCTATATGGTATTTGCACTTTACACATTAGCTCTATTCTCTAATGTTGTGGCACCAGTCCGCCCACCCATGACGAGACATTGAACTTTGCTTTTGGTTGTTTGGCTTTCATGTTTGTTTTATATATGGTTTAATGTTGTTTATTTCATTATATTGCTTATGATACCATTTTGTTGATATGCATTTTAATGTGTTATATTTTAACTGTTCTGTTGGGCTTGGCCCCATGTAAGCTGCCCCGAGTCCCTGGAAGTGGGGTATAAAAATAAAATCATCATCTTCATCATCATCATCATCATCATCATCAAAAACACAGTGGATTAAACCAAAAAAATGTTAACTTTGTCTTTTCTTTGGCTCTTTTGACCCATCTGACATTAATTCAGCAATTTTCATGTAAGCTCCAGAAACATTTAACCCACAATGGTGCAGGGGAAAGGACCATCCTTATAAAACATACCTGTGTGATGGTGGGCTAGTCTGCAAGCATTGTGAAACCGACGTCCCTGGGAGCTAAACCAGTACATGATGTCATTGTGGATCCACGGAGACTTCACCCTCTTATCAAACAGGCAGGTGAGCTCATAAACAGCCTTAATGTAGGCATTATCCCTGCAGACAACAAGAATGTTCAAGACAATAAGACACAGGAAGCAGGCATAATCATATCGAGGAAGACAAACCACAATTAAGTCCTATTGAATACGCATATGGTTAAGATCACACTAAGGGTCTCATCAGATGGAGGTCCAGAAGCTGGATGACATAAGGGGCAATCTTGGTGCAGTGGGGGGAACTGTGGGGCAGCTCCCAGCTTCGTTCCCTTACCAGGGTTAGTCATGGGCTACCATCCCATTATGTTTCTTGGCAGTTTCTGGCTTCCTTTAGTGATGATGCAGGTAGTCACCTGTATCCTCAGGGCTTCCTCTGAGCACACAGCCAGGATAGAGCCCCACAGGAAGTAACCCTGTGTCGTAGAATGAGCTCCATTTCAGCTCTGTCTTGCCGGCACACCAGTATAGGGGGAAAAAACAGTCTGATGAGGACCTTAAAGTATTCCAGAATTATAGTAGAACTGAACTGTGTCACATTGTAAGCAAGAAAACAAGCACATTCAACATTTTTATCTTTAATTCTTTTGACTTGCCAATAAACTGTAATTGGCCCATTTAACTTACTCCAGCAGACAATTAGCAATATGAAAAAAAAATTGAATCCATTCTGACATCTCCTCACAATGAAACATGCCCTCCAACATTCCACACGGCCAAGCTACATAAGAGTGTGGTCAAGATAGCAAAAGTTATTAATGAGGAGGAGCACATAAGGTAGAAAAGACCATATTTTTGTCTTTTGCCTAACCCTCTTGCAAACAGCCTGTGTTGTAAAAATCAAATCGTTTGCAGAAAGTATTAAAAAACTTTCTGCAAAAAGAATCTGTGAACCCCACCTCCTCCAAGATGAACTGAACCACCTCAACTGGGCTCTACAGGCCAATGGATACTCCACCTCAGACATCAGAAGAGCTGCAAGACCAAGAACAAGCCACAAGAATAAAGATGTAGATCCACCCAGAGGAAAAGTGTCCCTGCCATACATCAAGGGAACCACTGACCGCATAGGGAAGCTGATGAGGAAACACAACATACAAACAATCTACAAACCCACCAAGAAAATTCAACAAATGCTACGTTCAGCAAAGGACAAGAGGGATCCTCTCACCTCTGCAGGAGTCTACCGTGTACCATGCAGCTATGGACAAGTCTACATAGGGACCACCAAACGCAGCGCCCAGACACGCATCAAGGAACATGAAAGGCACTGCAGACTACTCCAACCAGAGAAATCAGCCATAGCAGAGCACCTGATGAACCAACCTGGACACAGCATTCTATTTGAGAACACAAAAATGCTGGACCACTCTCACAACCACCATGTCAGGCTACACAGAGAAGCCATTGAAATCCACAAACATGTGGACAATTTCAACAGAAAGGAAGAAACCATGAAAATGAACAAAATTTGGCTACCAGTTTTAAAAAATTCTAAAATTAAAACAACAGAGAGAAAAACAGGCAGGGACATCTAATCACCTTTCATTAAGAGTTTGCTCCAGGCACAGTCAGCCCATTGTATGCTAATCAAGGTGGTCAATTGAAAAGATTCACACCTAGCCCATCTTACAGTAGCCTTTTGTCTCACCCTGGTCTTTCCACAGATATATAAACCCCCTTTTTTCCCAGCTCCAGACCTCACCCTCTGAGGATGCCTGCCATAGATGCAGGCGAAACGTCAGGAGAAATGCCTCTAGAACATGGCCATATAGCCCGAAAAAACCCACAAGAACTGAGTATTAAAAAACTCTCCTGTAATATGAGCAGCATGTCTCTGCATGGCTACATCAAGGCCCTCACAAATATTCTGTTCACAAAAAGTTGAATTGTTGCTTCTGAAAGCTTTCTGTAAGATGTTGGGAAGTTTGTATAACCAACAAAATAAGAAGTATATTTCCAGTTTTGGAAAAAAAATGGAACTGGAGGTAGAAGATCGGAGAAGGGGGCAAAATTATCTTCAAGTCTTCCAAATGTATGTAGAAAGTAAGATAAGGTAGGTCTTATTCCAAGTGATTTTAACTTCAATGGTTTTGCCCACAATAGAACCTATGTGGTGGTTTGAATGCTGGACTAGGGCCCCTTCCACACAGCTGAATAAAATCCCACATTTTCTGCATTGAACTGGGATATATGGCAATGTAGACTCAGATAATCCAGTTCAAAGTCCATTTCTGCCTTGATATTCTGGGTTATATGGCTGTGTGGAAGGGCACTAGGATGTAATTAGTCCTTGAGTTTCAAACTTCTACTTACAAATGACTCCTAGTTACAAATGGGGGGTGAGACAACAGGAACCGAGAGGAAATCTGCCCCTGGGAACGGAAATTCATTCTTGTCAGAGTTATCATGGGAACATGCACTTCACTGAAGTGTTGTATTGCCTTTAGATACTAGTTTCCCCAGAAAATGCACTGCACTGAAGCTTTATCACCAAGCCTTATTTCCACAACAAGCCATTTTTTTCAAAATCCAATTCTCACAGGGACAGAAAGTGAGGTGAAATCTTTTGAACAGGGGCACAGACAGCAAAACAAGCATCACAGAGGTGATCCCTTCGATCTTCTGGAGAAGCCCTTCTCTCGCTCCCGCCCCCATCGCAAATGTGACTTATGGGGACGAGGGAGACGGCCTTCTCTGTGGTGGCCCTTCGGCTCTGGAATTCGCTCCCCAGAGAAATTAGGCAAGCCCCCACCCTGGCAGTCTTTAGGAAGAGTCTGAAAAATTGGCTATTCCAGTGTGCCTTCGATGAATGAACAATAATCCCTGACCTTTACCAAACCCTGCATAAAATGCCCTCGGAAGCACTTTATCCCATCTTCTAGTGCAATTAAACCTAATTTTCGTCCCTCTGATCCTCTGTTTAGATACATTACATGGCCTGCTCACCCAGTGTTTTTAAACTTTTAATCTTTGCAACTTGCCCTGCCCAATGCCCACTGTGATTTTTTTGGTGATTCAATTACTGTGATCTTATATTGTTTGGTGTGTTCATTTGTATTGTTTTCTGTATTTATTTTTTATTTTCATTATATATTGCCATTTGCATTTTATGTAGTATATTTGCTCTGTTGTACTGTTGCGGTTGGCCTCATGTAAGCCGCCCCGAATCCCCTTGGGGAGATGGTGGCGTTTTTAATCTATGAAATTGGGGAGTGTAATGTGGTCATTGTTATTATTAATTAACTTTTCCCTATGCTATCCAAAGTTTTAAAAAATGGCTGGAGTTACACTTTAAATGTATTTTACATACAAACTAATTTTAGAACAAGCCCCCAGAACTGTTTGTACTGTGAATCTGAATCTTTACTCAGCAGTTGAGACACATTGGGTGATCCTGGGCAAGTCACACTCTTTCAATCTCTAGCAGAACAAGTGTTGTCCAGAAAACCCATGATAAATTCATGTTAGGGTTACCAAAGGTCAACATTAATTTTAATGCACATAACAACAACAATATTGTTGAGCTAAGAAAATATTCAATGAAAAGTTCCTTCTACACTGCCCTAGGTTGCAGAAGTTGGTGGAATCTCATAGTTCCTTCTTATCCCAGTTTCTCTCTCTTTGGCCCCATCGACACTGCCAGATAATCCAGTTTCTGAATGCAAATTAACATCATTGGATTATAGGGCAGTGTAGACTCATATAACCCCAATTGCTGCAAACTGAATTCATGTACTCATGAAGGGGTGATTAAGGAGAAAGGACAATCTTCTTCCCTACCTACTCAGCTATATAAAACCCAGAGTATTTACTTGAAACTGGATTATATGGCAGTGTTGACAAACAATCAAAGCAGATAATCTGGATTTATACAGTATGGCAGTGTAGAAGGAGCCTTCTATGCCCCAGGAGGTACAGAGAAAAGTTTCAGCTTCTCCTAACATCATTAATAACTTTTGCCACCTTGACTGCCCTCCGATGTTGTTTTTAATCTATGAAATTGGAGAGTGTAATGTGGTCATCGTTCACACTTTGGCTGGATCTACACTGCCCTATATCCCAGGATCTGATTCCAGGTTGTCTGTTTATGCCAGATTATCTGGCAGTGTAGACCAATATAATTCAATTGAATGAAAATAATCTAGGATCAGATTCTGGGATATAGAACAGTGTAGATCCAGCCTTTGTTTAAAGAAAACATTGTATACTGACCTTTCTGTCTGGCAGTTACTCTTACTGCTGAAGGCACATTTCATGATGGTATCCAGAGACATCAGACTGACATGTTCAAATATCTCCACTGATGCTGTATTATCTGTAGATACCAGCTTCTCCAGAATAACCTAATGATTTAAGAAAAGAAATGGAATCATAAGAAGGAACTCTCCAAAATTACTTACTTATTATTGTACACCGGGTCATATTCCAGGGCTGTCCTGAAGTCTCCACTTCTGATGTGTGCAGAGGTTTCAGGAAATATAGGTACAGTTGGAGTCAAAGGACCCAAAATAAGATCCATACACATAATATTGCTGGCCCTATTCTATGGGCCTCATCACACTTACCTTTTATTGTGTTCTAGGAATCTAAAGCCAGTCCAATGGTGGGAGGACGTGCTGCAAACCACACAATGTCATTGGACTTCCTGTTGAAGCCTCCAACCGGAATGGAATCATTCTTAGATGCTTCCCTCCTAACACAGGAAGGCTCCTGTGTTGTACTGCCTCCAATGGAGCCAGCACACTTCAGCACCACTTTGATGACACTTCCCCTGTGTAATGGAGAAAGTGGCACTGCTTGGGAGCGGCACATGGGGTGATTGAGCTGCCCCATATCCCTGCTGCTTTGCCACAGAGTCTGGCAAAACAGCATGGGGAGTGGGGGTGTCTGTGTGATAACTTCATATTATAGAATGTAAGGTACTGTACAAACACTTGAAAGTTATAAAGAATTGTACCTCATCACTCTTACCTATTTAAGTGTCCTAGGATGCTTGACAGGCAGTTGAGAGAAGGATGGGCATGCAGCCCATCACAGGATGTCCCTCAACTTCCAGCTGAGGCTCTGCCCTCAACCAGCATGGAAGCATCCTAGGACACTTCCTTGTCAACATGGAAAGGCTCCCGTGTTGTGCTGGATTCAATAGAGCCAGCATACTTCCGCCCTGGTTGGACAATGCTTCCCACACGTGATGGGAGGATTGTTGCCACACCAAAGTGTTGCATGGTGCAATGCAGTTAGCCAGCTCACCAGGCATTCTGCCATGCTTGCTGGTGAAAAGGCATGAGGGGTGGCATGTGATAAACTCCTCTGTTGAAGTGACACTGGAAAGCACAGCTAGTGTTTCATTTGCAGCTCTTGCTTAAGACAGACAAGCTCTTTCCTATTGTCTTTCTTGCTTCTATACTAAACCCATAATTCTCATAATACTGAGCACAGAAGTAGAGTTATAGTAGCTGACAACATGGCTTCTTCTGAAGACATCAGTGCATTAAAACTTTTTGTTGTATCCCCTCTTAACACACATAAATTGCTTATTTTGGAACACTAAAACCTGTAGGAAGAGCTGTGGATATCAAGGAATGCCATTTCGGATTAACCACTCTGTCAACTGCCCACCACTCTTCCCTTGTGGATGATCTCCCCATGTGGGAAAGATATTTGTAAAGATAACAGTTAGGTAAGTGGGAGAGAACTAGCCCACCTGGCCATTTTCCCTATACACATATTTTAATTAATGGGCTGAGGTCATCTGAACTCTACTGCTATCACATATCTCTAGAATACATCTTTTTTTTTAAAAAAAAAATCTAAGTTGTCCCCACACTCGAGCTGAAAACAAGATGGAGCGAGTGGCCTGCAAATCTACATAGTATAGTTATGTCAGTCCATGAAGAGTGATATCCAAGCTTTACCTAACAAGATGAAACACACAAAAACTAGTAAAAGTCAGTATCAAAGATTCATGAATCTTATAATTTAATTTAGATGCACAAAGTAATGCTTATGTTGGCCTTTAAAAAATAATTGTCTTCTTTCAAGGCAGGTATGGTAGCATAAATTCTTTGATTCCAAACGAAATACCTGCCTGGATCATTTCACAAAGGAGATCTTGGGTTCAGTGGAAGAAGTAAAAGTCATCATTGAAGCTTTACTTGGGTTTCTGCTAAACCTAACCACTACATTAAAGTAGTGGTGGTTTCCCATGAAGAAGTGGACAGAACTTGTAATCACAGCAATGAGAATGCCTACCAGCATCTGCTTGACTGATTCAACCATGACGGTGGTGTAAGGCTTGAGAATGTCGTAATGGAAGCCTGGGGTCAGCAGTTTCCGATGTTGTTTCCATTTAGGTCCATCCAGAATCAACAAACCCTTTCCTACCAGGGGAAAGGAGAATGTCAAAAGCACAAATCAAAAGTATATGTTATTGATTTTTGTAGTACAATCCACATACCCATGGGATCAGCACTGGAGGTTTCATGTACTAACATCTGACAAACATGTCCTTTCTGGGAATTGTATAGGCTATCCAGTTGATTTTATGGTACAGTTCTGCCAGATGTTACCATAAAACCATGTTGTAGGACCTAACATGTTTTTATTTCTCCAACATTTCTAAGGTCCCAATAGCAACTGTATGGTAGTAAACCCCCAGTCTGGAGACTGCCAAAACTATTTGAAATCATAACCCATCATATTAAAATGTAACTTAAGTAAACATTGAACCAAGCAATTAGGGGCACATCTACACAGCACATAAAACATGGGATTTCCCGAGTTAAAAAGAGGAGGGGTGGCTACATGAAGTTAGCTGTAAATGCGTGCTGATTCACTGCAACAGATGAAAAACATGGGATAAAATGGTCCCCCTTTATTCCAATTCTGTTTGGGAAAATGCAAAAATTTGCACCACTATGTAACCACCCCCCCCCCCGCCCTGCCCCAATGGAAACTGGTCCAGCACATGTATGCTTTTTAAAAAGCCTGAAACAGCTCATCAACTGGTTGGGCTGTGAAATGGACATACAGCTGATTTAAAGGAAGCACAAACAGAGTGCAATTAAATCTCTCTGAAACTCTTTATTTTAAACTGTATAATATTAATCAGAGCTTTAATAAACAATTGGGGTAAGGAAAAAATCCGGCATTAAGTACTGAATCTCATATGCACACATGTGAATCTGCTTATATTTATATTGAGATATTTACATGTGTGCATGTACGGTCCACTGCATAATGGAGTGATTTAAAAAACCCAACATTCTGCTGCATGTCCCCAATCCTTCCCCCATCTTGTTCTGATACAGAGGAAACCTGTGAGGTTGGCGGGGGAAGGAATCCCGGGACCCACAGGTCAATGTAGGGACATGCTCTCAGGTCCCAGGTTTTTTAGTCCTCCCTTTAAAACCTGCATTTTCGTGCTATGTGGAAACACCCTAGGTCTTCTGATAATTTAAATCCTGGAACAATGTGGCTTCACAGACATCCTCCACCCCAATAGAAGGGACTTAACAGGTTTGATTACATGATATACTGCCCATTTCATCTATAACCTATAGGGACTTGTATGCAAAGCATATGCAGCCAGTAGCTTGTGTGAGAGAGATTCCAAATCATCTTCACCCATAGAGTTTTTCTTGGCATGTGGCAGAGAGACAGCTTTTTACATATGATCATACTTTCATATGCATCTTGTCAGCTGTGTCCCTCAGGTTGTGTTTTGGGGGTGGGAGTAGAGGTCCTATCGATTCTCCTTTGATGAATTGGATTGCAGTACTCATCCATCTGCCAAGTGACCAGCTAAAGTGTGTTATTTGAATAGATACAGAAACTACAAATGTGATCTAGTTCTTCTGTACCCGGTATGTATCCAGTCTTCAAAAGTCATGGATTGCCTACAGGAAAGGTATTTCCCACTTTCAGTATGATATGGGTCCTTGGACTCTTTCACATGAAAGTTAGAGCAGTATCAGTTAACTTTCTTTGTCATAGTTCCATTTCCTCTGGGGATCCATCTTGACATTTGCAGTTTAGGAATCAATATTTAAAACTCTCTACTCAGACTTCTAGTGCATTATCAAATTAGAAACCCCAGTATTCCATGAAATAAAGCACTACATAATTTTAATACCATGATTTTCAGTGCCTTGGCTACATTCTATGGGATCTTGAAGTTTATACTTTTTGGGTTACTGGCTGAGAATCCCCAAACGTGTATTTCAAATTTTAAAAAATCAAATTTAGTATGGTAAATTTAAGCATCTGATTCCCAAGCAACTTTAACTGAAATGCCCTAGTCAAACAAATGTTTGATTTGCAAACCCTCCAACAAACTCAATTTTAGAAAACACATACCATCAAATTTCTGTAGATAAGTCTGAAACACAAAAACATATGTCCATGTCTGATGTCACAAACATGACAGAGAATACAGTGATTTATGTAATTAGAAAAGAATTATACATACCAATCCATGGAATTAGGAAGCCATATATTAGAAAAGATTTAGGATCTAAATAATGGTATAAATGAGAAAGAAGATCATTACATGATACAGTCGTTTGTGAGCACAAATACAAAGGCTTGTTTCAGGCCCGTAGCCAGGATTTCGTTTTTTTTTTTTGGGGGGGGGGTGATTTTTTTTCAGGGGGGGTGTCGGGGGGGCTGAGTCTGAGTGAAAGAGGGTCTAGCCTAGCAAACTTTTTGTATCATTATCCCAATACCCCCATGCATATGGGATATATTGAGTATGGTGATCAGATCATGATATGAATAAACATAACAGTTTAAATAATGCACCAGTAAAGCCTTTTCGCAAACCACCATGAGAATTTGGGGGGGGGGGGGGGGCTGAAGCCCCTCAACCCCCCCCCCTCCCCCGGCTACATGCCTGGCTCGTATTCTGTTGCCACAAACTGTGGCATTCTCCAGAAACACATCTGCATCAGTTGACAGACATAGGGTATAACCACATTCTTTTGCAATTTGTATGTGAGCCAATGTGTTAAAGGAGAGGACCATGAACAGAATAGCATAGAATGGACCTGCACAACGTACAGCTGATAGGATGCTTGCGGCCCACCAAAGCATTTCAGGCAACCCATCAAAAGTGCAAAGGATAGAAAAGAAAGCAAGAATGTAACATGTGCTTGGAGAACAGGAAGTGCCCTTGGCAGGGGTCTCACTCTCAAAAGTGCATTCCACTGTTGCAAATGGAAACTCTGGGCCAACGGAATGAGTTCCTTTTCCATCTTCCCTCTTTTAAATCCCCAAACCAATCCATTATAGGCCCCACTAGCCAGCAATTTAATTGTCATCTGCTCAACAGAGAGGTGGTGTCTAACTTCTTCTCATCTACACAGAACTTGTAAAACTCCTGTGTTCACTGATCTTGCTGCATGGAGGATTCTAGAAGTTATAGTCCAGAAGTGATTTATCAGGGTCTGTTCATGTAGGAATCCCTACTATGCCCAGGTTCTCCCATTTTGGTGTAATAGGATGCATCTACACCATAGAATTAATGCAGCTTGGCACCAGTTTAACTACCATAACTCAATGTTTTGAAATCCACAGGGCTGTATTTTGGTGAGGCACTAAAAATTACAATGCAGTCTGAACCCTTCCACATGCACTATGGAGGGCCTTCTTATAGCAACACCAGAGGCACTCCAAGTGGCCAGCTACTGGTCAAAGGACATTTGGTATAAATAAATAAATAAATAAATAAATAAATAAATAAATATGCCCCAAAGATATTTAACTTATTTTAGTTTTGGCCCCTTTTACTGCCAGATTGTTCAGGACTGGTATAAAGCAATGTGACTTAGGACTTCATCAGATGTAGCTAAGGACAGGAGAGAAAATTGTCTTATTGTGTGTGGAATCATCTTCTTTGCATGGCATTCCATCTTTAAAGAAGATGGATAATTTATTTACCTCAACCACACAGGATCTCATCCACCCGGCTCAACCATTCATTTAGAGGAAATAGGAGATATCATTCTATACCATTTCTCTCCATCGGCTCCTATGCTTCCTCTCAGGAGGAGACAGGAGGCATTGTTCTTAAGGCAGACACCATTTCTTTCCATGGGCTACTCTGCTTTCCTTCCCAATCCACTAACTATCATGGAGGCAGGAGGTGTCGTTCTTAAGGCAGAGCCCCTCCCCTTTCTCTGGGCTCCTCTCCTTTCCCCCTAATCTCATTACTCTCATCTGCAGAAGTCAGAAAGAAAGTTTAAACGGTAGCAGTAGCATAATTTCGAAAGCCAAGATTACTATAAAGGAAAAATGGCAGGTGATATTTTCAAATTTCTGTATTTCGAATAATTAATTTTTTTTAAAAATGACCATGCCAGGCTCATAAAGAAGGATTTCGGGAGAGAAATGTCAATGCTTGGTAGGAAACTGCCCATATGAATGCCCATTATTCCATGTCACTGAAGACATTCAACACAGGCAAATCTGACAGGTCCCATTCTGCATGTTTTCTCCATGCTTTCTCCCATTTCCACATGAATCATGAGCTTAGAAGACAATTCCTCTTTGTCTCCCCCCCCCCCCTCCCACCCAATTTCTTAACACTTCTAAAACAGTTCCCTGATGAAGCATCATAAATGACAGGATCTTGTGATGGAGTCTGTGATACCTCATCAGGGAACTGTTTTAGTAGCATTTAAAAAATGGGGGAGGGGGGTTATTCAGCTGCTTCACTTGTTTTTGTGCGGGCAGGGGCAGGAAGGGAGATGAACAAACAAAGAAATGAATGTGTCTAGAATCAATGCAGATTGTCCGAGGGACTTAACTGTTGCCATGAACATTATGTTTTAAAATTAATTTTTAAAATGCCCAGGAAACCTCAGTCAAAACATATTTTGTTGGCTAGAGTCAAGAGGGAGACTAATCTACAATAGGCAACATGAAGTTATGTATGTCACAAACAGAACGTTGCTCATCTCTGCTTTTCCAGACATGAAACTAAATTCAAATGGATTTTAAAATATCAGGAAAACAAACAGCCCCCCTCCCCCCCCCCCCAAACTACTCCTGTGTGATAAAGGTGTAAAATGTCATCATTTGATCAGAGAGGGGAGTAAGATAATAAATTTCTTACCACTTCTAGTAAAGACCACTTTCGCATATTCAGGATGGTTGATGACCAAGGCAACTACAAATTGTCCATACCGTAGCTGATGACATTGTGGGTATTTTTCTGTCCAAGCTGCTGTAGTCAAGAACTCTTCCTCTGGTGTCAACTGCATTATTAGTTTGAATGTCAATAATCAGTTTAAATACATCCTGGGCATTAGGTTTGCTAGTAATTTTAATGAGGCATAAAGCTCATTTTAGTAGGGGTTGAGCAAAGATACATTTCTGTCTTTGGAGTTTATAGCATTTTTCATCTATATGTGTTGACATTTTAAACCACTTGTTTTTCTTACTTTCTCTCCTCTCTCTCAAAAAATAAAATTTTAGCTGCCTTCTTCCTCTTCTACCTGTGATTTCTTTTACTGTTCATTGAATCCCTTCACTGGAGCATAAGTGCAAATAGACCACACACACATATATAAAAATAATCATGGGACCTTTCACACTACACAGTTATAGTGCTATGAGGCCACTTGGTCAATTACGCATTCTATGGAAACCTAGGATTCGTAATTTGGTGGTACGCTAGAAAAAGACAGGATGTTTTAAAAGTTGGAATCGGCCTCAGGAAACCTGGGTTGCAATCCCCACTTAACCATGAAAACCCACTGTGTGGCATTTCTCTCAGCTTTAGACGAAGGTAATAGCAAACCCACTAACTCTAAGGGTGACAGAAAACCCTGCTTGTCTAGAAAACCCCATGGTAGATTTGCCTTTCTATAAATTAGAAACAAAACAGTAGAACTTCATGTCAAAGAATGCCAAATATTCCTCACTGAACTGCAAATTCCAGCCTTTCTTGTGATAGAACTATGGCCGTTAAAGTGGAATTATAGTGCTATGATCCTGTAGTTTGAAAGGTTCACAGGATGTTCCATACCAGCTGACAAGTTTCTCAAAGTTTTACTGCTATTTAAGAAGCTTGGCAACTTATCCAAGATCCTACCAGGAGAGGGACCACCACTACCATCACATGTATCCCATTTTATGTCCAAAAGATGTAAACCAAAACACACAAAACACATCTTCCAGATTCACTTTACCTTGTGGACATGACCATACAGCCAGTGTGTGGGGGGTAATGGAAAACACTGAAGGGCGTTGACCATATTCTGTCTGTACCAAAACACTTGGATGACTTTCATGATGACATAGGTAAGACTCCAAAGAAGTACAAGATGGAATATCGGATGGGAATCCTGAGGCAGCCAAGAATTATCCACAGGTTCTGGCACAGTATTCATACTTTTTCCTGGTGTCTCTTTGTTTTCTTCCATCATGCTCCTCTTGCTCCAAGCAAAAGTGTTGCTATAAACTCCAGACCTCAAGTTGCTCCTGACACGACCAAAAAAATGTATTGTCTTCAGCAATTTCACAATGCATGCCAAAAGAAAAGCTCACTATATAACTGTCATGTTACCTAAGACTGTTACTTTCAAAAAGGGCTGAACCAAGGCTCAGCCAATAAAGCCCACTCTCTTAAGACATGCCTTTACTTTAAAGAAAACCAGTGTGACTTATCTTTATTTTCGTGAACAGTATCAAGGAGGAGCCCCCGACGGCACAGTGGGTTAAACCCCTGTGCCAGCTGGACTGAAGACCAACAGGTTACAGGTTCAAATCCGGGGAGAGCACGGATGAGCTCCCTCTATCAGCTCCAGCTCCTCATGTGGGGACATGAGAGAAGCCTCCCACAATGATGGTAACACATCAAAAATATCCGGGCATCCCCTGGGCAATGTCCTGGCAGACAGCCAATTCTCTCACACCAGAAGCAACTTGCAGTTTCTCAAGTCACTCCTGACATGACAAAAAAGAAGAAGACAGTATCAAGTGACAAAGCATAATTCGCTATTATCTGTTAATATAGCTTCTGTTTCCTTGGCCAATGTTAACAGGATAGGTACACAAGCTCAGAGTTTGCAAATGTTACCTTGAATAGTTAAAACAGGTTCAGCTGCTTCAGTTTTTTAAAAAATCTTTTAAGTTAGGAAAACTCCACAATTACAGCAAAGTTTAGTTAAGCAAACAACAATGATATCTTTATCATCAAGGGGAAAGATTTTTCTCAAACTCTGGAAAGATTTCAGTGCCTTTCTCCATGGGAAATTTTGCCAATCCAAATAGTATCCTCAATTTGAAAGAAAAATTGTTATCTACACCGCTGTGGCATATGAAGCTTGGTAGCTTAACAGCTTTTTTAGCAATGCTGTGTTACCCTTTGTCAAGTCAGCTACAAGATCAAGGGCAGCCCAAATCGTTTTGCAGCCTGAGACAAATTCACCTTTGTATCACACAAAACCACACACTACCTGTTGCCAATCTGCCATCTCCTTTTGTCCTCTGCTATTGAGGGACAAAACTTGTCAATGCGCCACAGATGTTTCTGTGCTGGCATGCTAGCACAGAAGTGATGTCAGAGAGAAGAATTGTCCTTTTCACCCACTTTCCTTTGGTTGGTAAATGTGTATTGTTTGTTTGGTTTTTTACTATTACTATACTGCTGTAATTGTGAAGTTTCCTTAATTTAAAATATACATTTCTTAAAAATTGGAGCAGCAGAACTGTGGAAGGACAGAGTTACATTGCTTAACTAGAAGTGTGGCTGTACACCTCAGATCACTGAAGCGTTGCAGTTCTGCAATACTTTGGAGAGAGACAATATTGAGGGTCACCATACTGATAAGGTGCTGCTATCTTTAGCTTTAAGCCAGGCCTTGAAACTGCAGGCCATTAAATGCTAATCAAGGCGGCAAATTGCAACATTCACACATACCCCAAGCAGACAAGAGTTCATTCCCCCACCCTGGACATTTCACAGATATATAAATCTCACTTACCATATATTCTGGTGTATAAGACGACTGGGCATATAAAATGACCCCAACTTTTCCAGTTAAAATATGGAGTTTGGGATATACTCACCGTATAAGACCACCCCTATTCTGCCTCCTCCTCCCACCCCGTGAAGGGAGGGAGAGAAGGAGGGAGATCCTAACTAAAGAATTAAAAACATCTAAAAACAATTATATCAATTATTAAAATCACACAATCCATAACTATAATTTTGCTACTCTTATGAATCATAATGTAAATCTTTGATATACAGGATGTACTTTCATTGTTACAAATGGAACATAATTAAAGCATAGTGATTAATCAGAAAAGCAATGTTTGGGGGGTGATGAACAACAGATAATGGGATTTGCAGTACCTTAAACCAATTCAGTGATGGCTTCCACAGACCAATGACACCTTCACGAATTACAGACCTGGACCAAATTGGCACACAGAACCCCCATGACCAACAGAAAATACTGGAGGAGTTTGGGGAGAATTAATGGGAGATGTAGTTCACACATCCAGAGAGCACTGTGAACCCAAACAACTATTGATCTGGACCAAACTGGGCATGAACACTCAATATGCCCAAATTTGAACATTGGGGAAAACAAACCTTGGAAATTGGGAGCTGTTGGGATTTATAGTTCTCTGTAATCAAAGAACATTCTGCACCCCAACAGCAATGGAATTGGACTAAACTTTGCACAGAGAACTCCCATTAGCAACAGAGAATACTAGAGGGGCCTGGGGAAAACAAACCTTGGAAATTGGGAGCTGTTTGGAGAGGCGGTCCTGGGCCCACAGGAACAGCAGTGGCCTAACGAACCACTGGAGGTGTTCTGAGGTAGGACACCACTGCTTCCGCTGCTCCGGGAAGGCATTCTATTACTGCTGGAGTGAGAGAGGGCTGCCGCTAGGCCACTGCTGTTCCTATGGGCTTGGAGCGGAGTTCTCCACCCCTGCCAATCTGTCCCCTGCGTACAACATGGCCCCCAACTTTTCAAAAGTTTTTCCAGGGTTTTAAAGTCGCTTTAAATGCTGGAATACACTTAGTTTCCAACAGACCCCTAAACCTTTGATGATGCCTGCCATAGATGTAGGCGAAACATCAGGAGAGAATGCTTCTGGAACATGGCTGAAAACAGCCCAGAAAACTCACAGCAACTTATCTTGGGAATGTTATGTTGTTCTGGGCTGTATGGCTGCGCTCTAGCAGCATTTTCTCTCGATGTTTTGCCTACATCTGTGGCTGGCATCTTCAGAGGATGATGGTAAAGCAAGTGGAGTATATATACCCGTGGAATGTCTAGGGTGGGAGAAAGAACCAGTGTCTATTTACCAAGTGTGAGGGGTGCAATTAGCAAGCCTGATTAGCAAGTGTTTAAGTGGGATCCATCCATTAGTATGTGAGTAACTGAGAAGATTGCATAGTCAATAGTGAGGGCCAGACCTTTGTTCTCTTGGAATGTTTATGTCCTGTACTTTGTCTGGGTGGTGTTTACTTGCCCTTGATAGCTTGCTACCCAGGGGCTTCCTGTGTCTGGGTGATGTTCATTAGTTACTGTCTTGAATCTGGTGTTTCTCAATACTGGTAGCCAAATTTTGTTCATTTTGGTTTCTTCCTTTCTGTTGAAATTGTTGATGTGCTTGTGGATTTCAATGGTTTTTTTGTGTTGTCTGACAAAGTGGTTGTCAGAGAGGTCTTCTTCCAGTGAAAAGATTCATACCCAATGAACCTCCATATCTATTCTGCCATCAGCTTTACAAAACTGTATCCGCTGTGTAACTGTGGCCATATTTGTTTCTGCAGATCTTTTTGTTGTTTACAATTCATTCATCAAATGCATAATATCAGAAAATCATGTTTATACATTCATGTATTTCATTCCAGAGGGAATAAGAGTGAAATTGTATGCAGAAAAAAATGATAGTGATAATTTTATTCTTAATGTCAGCCATAATTGAAATGGATTATTATAACACAGATGCCTAGCAATAAGTAAGCCGGGATGTGATAAAATAACTTGCTATTTAAATGAATATAAGCCGAGAAGTTTTATTATTTTGATTTACCTTTGAACTTAAAGGCAATAAGTCCTGTTTGAACTGACTGTTCTTTTCCCAGCAGACACATGAAGATGTTAAATAGCATAGGGAACAAGAGTGAACCCTGAGGGACTCTACAGGCCAATGGCCCAAGTGTCGGTCAGAAATCCTCACCAACAACTTTTGAGATCACTTCTCCAAGAATGAATGGAACCTGTGAAGAATAGTACCTCCAAGCTCCATCCCAGAGATACCATGATCAATGGTATCAAAACCTGCTGAGAGGTCCAGCAGAACCAATAGAGTTACACTCCCCCAGCCAAGTTCATGACCAAAGCTCTCTCTATCCCACAGCCAAGTCTGAAACCATACTGAAATGGATTTAGATCACCCAGAAACAGGAAACAGTAATGTTCCTTGATAAAACCACTGGCCAGAGGCCAATGATGTATTTCTGCTGGTTCTGCCAAAAGGAGCACCTTTTCCTTCCTCCTGCAATCATTCTTGCATCCCCTGCAAAAAATAAAATAAAATAAACTTCTCTGTAGGCCAGAAAACCCTGCAGAACAGGTTTGAAGTGTCACAGAGGACAACAACAATGTATGAAATGGAAAGTTCAAATTCTTTTGCTGTTGGATGCAGACTCTTTAATTTTAACCAGAATTTCCACATTTTCTATGAGCCAGGAGATTATGGTATGCAATGCTGTCATGCCCCAAAACAGATTATATAAAGATGTTGAGAAGTTTCTAAAATAAAAACTGTTTGTTCAGAACAGTAAAAAAATAATTGTTATCATGAAACTTCTTGATACTAAGATTTTATGATTCTATGGTCATAGGCAGTTTAAAAGAATTGTTATCATGAAACTTCTTGATACTAGAAATAGAGCATAAATGGAGCATAAAAGGTAGGAAAGTATTTGAAGGCATAAATCTGGGTACCATGTAGCCTCTAGAATACCTTCTATGTGGAGTTTCAAGGCAGGAAGTTCACACAATTCTACGATGTCAGTGACTACTGTGAAGTAAAAGGTTGGAATCCACAGCTTCAGCATCCATGGTGTCAACTGTCCATGATTTGGAAATACCCCCCCCCCCCCCACACACACACACAAAGGAATCATTGTTGTGGGCTTTTATACATACTGACCATGCATAGCAGTGAACCCAAGGGCCTGACTGTCTCTTCCAGCTCTATGGCTGGATCTATACTGCCATAGAATGGAATTTGAACTGAATTATATGGTAGTGTAGTTCCATATAATGCATTCTGAATCACACTGAACTGCAGTTACATTATACACTGACAATATAATGTAAGTCAAACTGGATTATATGGCAGTGCAGATCCAGCCTAAGATTTTATGATTCTATGGTCATAGGCAATATAGACCTATGAAAATAATGGAGGTAGCAAAATATATTGGGCCAGTTCTGCAGATATGTCTAATGCAAACACCTTCAATTGAATCACATTTTACACTACAGGTATACAGTTAATGAAGTGGATATCTTCTGGAGATTAACCCAAAAACTGGTACCAGAAGCAGGAATAACAGAGAAAAATATGTAGAGCAGTTGGTGTGTTGGCTGCAGTCTGTTGGTGCACCACACAAATATAGTGAACCTACAGGCAGTTCCTAAGGTACGAACAAAATAGGTTAAGTTTGTTCTTAAGTTGAATTTTTAAGTTGGAACAGCTATATTTTAAAGGGTAATTCCAGCATACAAACATGTGTATATATGTATATGTACATATACATGCATGCATATACATGCATGCATGCTTTGGCTAGCATAGGGAAGGGTTAACACATCTGTGGTGTTTGTTTTGCTGTCTGTACCCCTGTTCAGAAGATTTCACTGCACTTTCTATCCCTCTGAGAATTGGATTTTTGAAAATTTGGCTTGTTGTGGAAGCAAGGATTGGAGATAAAGCTTCAGTGGAGACACCTTTTCCCCATGATAAGTCTTCCAGGAGTGAATTTCCCTTCTGATGGGTAGATTTCTCTCACTTCCTGTTCTTAACTGTGAGACATTTGTAAGTCAGATGTTTGTAACTCAAGGACTGCTTGTATATGAAATAAGAAATAAAAAAGTTTTCATGAGATATGTTGCAACCCCATACATTTCATTATTACAATTTATGTATGTGTCTGTATGTCTTATAAGTTTTACTAGCAAAACTTCCTGTTTGCTAATAAAATTGAATTACTGTGTCATGAAATGATGCATGTATAAAAATGATGTCACCAACATGAAATGTTTGAAAGTTCCTACTTTTTTAAAAAAAAAAACAACAACAACAACAACAACGATGAGCCATTAAATATGTTTCAGCAAATTTTGTATTTAAAATTAACCGACATGTACATGCAAAATAAAACAATCAGGTCTGAGAAGCCTTGCATAAGTAAACAAAAACATTTGGAAATGTCTAAAAATTACTAAATGTTTATAAGCCACCTTAGATCCTCCACAAGGGGAAAGGTAGTATATAAATTAACTAATTACTGATAAATAAATGGTCAATGGCAGGGCACTTCTCAGAATTAGAATATGAAGAGAGTCTAGGAGCTGAGAATCAACGTCAAACAATCCATATAGAAAGAAGAAAGGAATTCCTAAGTTTTTAAAATACCATTATAAAGAAGAATGGAAGTTTAATGTTTTCTTTTTCTTTTTCTCTCCTGCTTTTTTCTCCCCCCCCCCCCTCCAAGCTTTAACCCTAACCCCAACCCCAACCCTGAACCCAAACCCTAACCCCAACCCAAATCCCATCCCATTTTGGACTTCTATTCTTTTAATGTTTACCCTTGAAAACCTTCAATTAAAATTATACTAAAAAAGAAAGCCGATAGAAGATAAACTCATTTGAATTGTGCAACAGGGAGAGAGTAATATGGATACCATGAACTGCAAAAAAGAAAAATAAATTGGCCCTACATCAAATCAAGCTTGGATTCTCATAATAAGCCAATATGACTACATTGACATTTCTGTGTTTTGGCCATATCATAAAACTCACTGGAATAATTCATAGGAGGAGACAATACAATTTGGTAAAGCGGACAGCAGCAGGAAGGAGAACTTAGCCATTGTCTTGACTTTGCAAGATCTGATCAGATGTCTGTTGATGATGCCATGAGCTTATGGAAGTCTTTCATTCAAAGGATCATTATAAGTCAAATAGGACATGGGATAGTTATAAAAAATTGTTCTATCTATATAATTTTGAGAGTTCCAAAGTGCCACTCCTGGAGTTACAGTATGACAAAGATCAATGGATAGGTGTCATCTTCAGATGTATCCCATTCATGGGTCGGGTGACAATCTGTGACGTGGGAATGTGGGTTTTGGAATGATCAGGCAAAAGTTCGAACCGCAGAAGTGTCAAGGCAAGAGCAACTTTCAACTCATTCATGGCAAACTGTTGTCCAATGCAGTTCCTGAGTGGAATTAAAAGTAAGATTTTAAGCGAAAGAGAATTCCAGAAGTTGTCACATAAGCACCTATCCACTTTTTTGGCTTTCTTTTTGCTACCAACTGAAAACCTTATTAGTTCTCAATCCTTATGTTGTTGGGGTTTTTTTTTTAGTCCCTGTGTTTTTTTTAGAAGTGCCATGATATAGTGAGTCAAGACTAGAGGAATAGGTCTCCTAAGAAACCAGGGTTCATATTCCTTTTCAGACATGGAAATGTACTGGGTGGGTTGGGAAAGTCACATTCTCAGTTTAAAGGGAAGACTGAAAATGGCAAACCATAGCTGAAAAGATTTTGTTAAGAAAATTCTAGTATATAGTCGCCACAAAGTGGAATGGACTTAAAGGCACACAATAACAATAATATTGTGTTGTTTTATCTGGGTATATTCTTCCAACAATTCGCATATATGAAAGCTTATATTCTGTATCTGTTCATAGTATTATTTCAGCATTTTCACTATATTGAAAGCCACTATATTGAAAGCCACTCTGAAAAGTAATAAACAAATGAATAATGCACTCAAAGAATATATGAACCCACAGATATCAATCAAAGTGTTTATGAATTAGTAAGAATGTTTAATTATCTAATACACAGTGGGTTAAACCCCTGTGCTGGCAGGATTGAAGACTAATAGGTCAGAGGTTTGAATCCGGGGAGAGCGCAGATGAGCTCCCTCTATCAGCTCCAGCTTCCCATGTGGGGACATGAGAGAAACCTCCCACAATGATGGTAAAACACCAAAACATCTGGACACCCCCTGGGTAATGTCCTTGCAGACAGTCAATTCTCTCACACCAGAAGCGACTTGCAGTTTCTTAAGTCGCTTGTGACATGACAAAAAAAACCTTATTGAAATCTATCTATAGTTCTAGAAGTGTTCAACTTAGTTAAATCTCATAGAAAATAAATATATTGTGGAGAGGAAACATTTAAAAAGCAAGATTCAAACTCTTTACCTTGGCCCAGCAGCAAAAGGAAGAAAAGCATAGGGGTGGCGATGACTTGAATTTTCCAAGGAAAATCTTAGTGGATCAAATACCTGTTGCAGAAAATAAATATTTGAGTTAGCATGAGACTTGATCATGATTTTTGGACAAAAAGAACCATGCCAAAATATCATGCTTTGACTGTAATTCCATACACACTTGCCTGATTATATGCCTTATTGAATGGGTCTTTATTATAAGTAAGTGTGCATAGGACTGCAATGTTAGCAGTGTTCGTTTTTTTAAAAAATCCTAAGTGAGCCTTAGGATTGATTAAATATGGTAGTTTTGAAATTGGGCTTTATGTCAGACAGCTAAATCCAGAGCAGCACCTAACTTACTGTATTTGATTACTGCACTTTTTAAGTTAAAATGACCCTGTTACAATTGTTCTATCCCTATATGGCTATATGTTCTACATACCTCATTGACCAGCCTATCTTCTAAGCTGTTCGCAAACCAGCTCCCTCCCTCCCAAATAAATGTTGAAGTACTTCTGGTTGCTGCTTATGATGTTTGTTTTCCTTTTGTTATAATGTTGTTTTATGTTGTTTTACTATTTTATTTGTGATGTTTTTAACTGTATTTGTTTGGGCTTGGCCCCATGTAAGCCACCCTGAGTCCCTTTGGGAAGATGGAGGTGGGGTATAAAATTAAAGCTGCTGCTCCTCCTCCTCCTCCTCCTCCTCCTCCTCCTCTGCTTGTTTTTGGTTTAAGCATATGATGAAAAACCTGATTTGCATCAATGGACACAAGGAGAGCAGAGCTTGAATAGCCTTTCTGGCTATTGTCTTTCAATCCTCCTCAAAACCCATTCAGTGGCACAGATAGAAATTTCATTTTAAAACCTCTTAAAAGTTTCAGAAAGGTCTTCATTCTCTGGCATGGACATAGGTGACTATGGAGCCCCATTCTTGAGGTACATTAGTGCTCATAAATGGTTTTATGCGCATCAGCTATAATTTCCAACTCATTTTCACTAAGAAACTGGACCAGGAGAGGGAGACATTCTACATTTATTTTGTCTGTTAATGTCTGTTAATGTGAACAAGGCTGTATCTTTCTGCTGGAAAGATGTAGTAACTTCATTAAGTTTCCCAAATTTCATGAGCCACTTCTCGTTGCGCAAAAATCTAGCATGTTTGCTAGGTGCAGAAAGGTTCTCCCCTGTGAATTAAACCAGAAATGTGTTACACGGCCCAAAAAACCTGGCCAGGATTTTTCTTCTTGAAAGCCATTGAAAGCAACATACTGCAATTCAAAGGATGAGTGTGGATGCAAATGTGAGATTTCCCTGAGATGAATTTATTGAGGGGAGCAGTGGTACGCTAGTATTTATAAGACAAAGACCTTCTTAGGCCCCTTCCACACAGCTGAGTAAAATCCCACATTATCAGCTTTGAACTGGGATATATGGCAGTGTGGACTCAGATAACCCAGTTCAATGCAGATATTGTGGGACATTCTGCCTTGATATTCTGGGTTATATGGTTGTGGAAGAGCCCTAAGATGTGATAGAAAAGCCAAGAGCATGTATGAGAATCTTTTTCAGAACTGCCATGCACCTTCTTTGAAGAGGTCATATGGGTCTGAGACACAGGGCTGTGATAAAACGGTTCTGTTGGCGAGTAGGTGTTAGGAGATAACTTCTGTTTCCCCTTCCTTCACACTAAAGACAAAAGAATATTTGACCTGGTGCAGTTTTATTTTACAATCCATTTAAAATTTGATTTAAAGAACAGAATTTGGAAACCACTGCTCTGAAGCATTCCCTGAAGCTGGTAGGCATGGACAGAAGAGTAGTTACTCTTATGTATTTCTGTTGCAAGGTTAACTGTCTCTGGTGGTGCGTAGTTTCTCTCTCTTGCAGGCACTTTCTTTTTTTGTTTCCACGTACTCTGCTTTTTGTGAACAGAGTCCAAGATGCAAAATATATTTGCACTCAAATAAGTCAGCAGGAAAGAGAGGAGGAGGCTAGGGGGGGGGGGGGGGGCTCTTAAAGTCTCTATTTCAAAGTTGAGCCAAATCTGGCCATTGGGCTACTTGCAGTCCCCATAGCTATTATCCAGGCCACCCCTCTTTCCTTTCTGGGCACTCTTCTTTCTTTCTTTCTTTCTTTCTTTCTTTCTTTCTTTCTTTCTTTCTTTCTTTTTCTTTTTGGCTACAGATAGGGTTAATTGCATCTCTAAGGGCTTTTAAAATAGGCTTTTTTCACCCTGTACTAATATCAAAAACAGCAAAGAGAAAAAAAATTCAGAACCAGAAATAGACGATCATCTCCTTCTGATTTTAGCTATTTTGGCGGAGATAATTGGTTTCAGAAGATATTGAAGTTAACCATTCCTGCCCTATCTCATCATTAAAAGTATCCAGTTTTCCCATTCTTCCAAGAAAGCCTTTGACGCCTAAACTTTTATTGCCCTAGTTTATAATTACCTGAGGATTCTCCCAGACCTCGGGATTTTGGTGAAGGCTGTAAATACTCATTATGATTAAAAGTCCTATGAAGCAAATAGAAAAACATTGCTTAACAAGGAGTACAAATAAATAAATGCTGCAAAACTGTATGAGCTATCAAGGCACTATTCATTTGTATTGCATTTAATTATATCTTTCTTTCTGCAGAGTTCCTCTAACTGAGAGCTGATCTGTCATTAGGAAAACATCAGAAGCCGCCGTGAAGATCATAAAATTTACTGTATTGTTTAATATTTATCACTGGGATGGCAAAAGTTATCTGTGAGGTTGTATACTTTGGAATTGATAATAATAATAAACTTTATTTATACCCTGCCACCATCTCCCCAAAGGGACTCAAGGCGGCTAACATGAGGCCAAGCCCAAAGATACAATGCAGCAAAATAAAATACAAAATGCAGACAACAAAAATACATTAGAATAAAATACATACAGTAGCAAAATAAAATAAATAAAGCAAATTGACACAATGGGCAGGCCAAATGGACAAGGTAAAATGATAAAACCCTGGATGAGGTAGGAATAGAAAAAGTGTCATTGAGAGAAATTGAGCAGAATGCCATATTGTTTAAGACAATACACTGTTTTGAGACAACACATCCTTGGAGAACTATAACATTTCCATCCAAAAACTAGACTCAATATTTGCCCCCACAGCTGTGATACAACCACTTCAGACCACTTTAAACCCAGGCTGTTATATGGGGACAATAGCTGAACTTATTCAGGCAGCACGTATTTAAATAAGTGAATACACAATTCAATTTCCATCCTTGCTTATTTGGATCTATGAAACGATGGAGCTATCATAGATATCTGTAAAGGTAAAATAGCAAGGAAGGTATGAATCCCAAACTTGGAATTAGACTGAAAGGGGATCAGAGTTAGGAAACCAACTTTCCAGAAGTCTCTACCTTCTGCCAAGGAAAATCCTATCCAATAATAAATCTGAGACAGGGTTGAGAGAGACCATTAACTTCATTAATGATAGGAAAGGTACTGAACTTACACTAAGCCTATCCTACATTCTAAGGAGTTGGAGCAGAAAGTTTCAACAACAGAAATGGAATGAGAAGCAGGTGAGGAAGAGCTTGCGAATATTAGACCCCTTCCATACTGCCATAAAATCCAGATTATCAAAGCAGATAATCCACATTATCTGCTTTGAACTGGATTATCTAAACCTACACTGCCATATAATCCAGTTCAAAACAGATAATCTGGATTTTACATGGCAGTATAGAAGGGGGCTCAGTCTACACCATACATATCAGGAGCAGGATAGATTACCATAAGAAGAAAAAAAATGTTCAGGTTAGTTTAAAATTTCTAAAACCTGTATACTATTTTCCCACTGCAACTGTGAGGTGCTGTTCTTATGCATCCCAATAACAATATGATTCTGATTATAACCTCCAAACCTTTTCTGATATGTAATAAAGCAGAAAGATAATCAAAACTGGACTTGTCCTGAGCCTAAGAATTGTGTAAGATGCATCAACTTAACAATTCACATTACTTTCAACACTGTGATCAATTGCTTGACAAAATTTAGGAATAAATATTTAAACGCAGCACATATGAACATCCAGTGTTCCTATCAACATTGTTGGCAACAATTGCAAAAGAATGGGAGGTACCAAGAGATAGAAATGAAATCCAAGCTGGGCTGGAGCATAAAAGAAAAAAAAAGTGCACTTTCAAAAAAATATATGCCCATTCATTTAGAGATTAGTGTTTGAGCAATCCATAGCACATCTGATTGTTTTCAAGCTACACATTTTGTGTTGCAGATGGGATTTTTTTATGACTGTGCACCGTATACCTTTCTGGCACCTAGAATCTCCATAACAATGAAGCCTGCATGGGCTCTGATTTCTATGGCACATTCACATAGTAAATCCAGGATCTGCCATTCCTAGTGAAAACTTGGGATGGCTCCTATTCCTGTAATAGGTGTGCCAAATAGGGAATTCCAGGAGATATTACTTACACATAAGAGGATAAGCAACATCTGCTGAAAATCTCTCTTCTACACTGCATATGTTTGTGGGTTTTCAAAAAGTTTCTGCATTTGTGTAATTTTGAACAAAAACAATGAGAGCAGGAGAAATAATAAATGGTTGTGTCTGAAAGTACCATGCGACTAGTCCAGTGGGTTTTAAAAACCTTTTTTTGACCAGGGACCACTCTCCAACGTTTATACCAACATGTTTACAAATCAGTTTTTAGCCAACTTTAGATTTGGTTTGGTTATTTGGGGTGCTGATTCAGAAAATTGTATGGGATAGACCACATCAGCTCTAGTTTCTGATACAGAGCATATGCCATCCAGTAGTCGCCATCTGCTCACCCACAGAAAACCATATTTAATAATCTAGAGCCACGGACCTTATTTTAGGTCTCACAGTCCACCAGTGGGATGCTGCCCATAGGTTGAGAACCATGGATTAGTGTGGCAGGAAAGCCAGGTTTGCCACACCAAAGAGGAGCAGTATTTTGTCATATGCTTTCTGTAGGCAAAAGGTGTGTTGAGAGCACACATCATCATCTTCTTCTGTTTCTTCTTCTTCTACTACTACTACTACTACTACTACTACTAGGTAAAGGTAAAGGTTTTCCCCTGACATTAAGTCCAGTCGTGTCCAAATCTGGGGATTGGTGCTCATCTCCATTTCTAAGCCAAAGAGCCAGTGTTGTACATAGACACCTCCAAGATCATGTGGCCAGCATGACTGCATGGAGAGCCATTACCTTCTCACCAGAGCAGTATTCACATTTGTATGTTTTAGAACTGCTAGGTTGGCAGAAACTGGGGCTGACAGTGGAAGCTCACGCCACTACCCAGATTCAAACCTGTAACCTTTCGGTCAACAAGTTTAGCAGCTCAGCGGTTTAACCCACTGCACTACCAGGGGCTCCACTACTACCCCTATTATTACTACTATATTCATACCCCACCCTTCTCACCCTTAGGGGGACTCTGGGCAGCTTACAAACTATGAAAAATTCAAAGCCACATTGCATATACAACAATAAATACAACATAGCGATTTAAACAGTCAAAATATAAGTACAATAAAACATTACAGTTAAGATATAAGTACAATAGAATGCAACAGCTTAAAAACATTCATTCAATTCCAGCCAAAGTGGGCTGATGGAATAATCTCTTGTGCAGGTGATTATATAGATGTGAAAGTAGAAGAGTATCAATGGCTACATACTCAAGCAAAAACATATTTTGTCTATGGCATTAAGAAGTTGGCACAGTACTGGTAAAAATACACCACAAAGGAAGGTGACCATATAGAAAAGTGGTGTTGTTTATGATATTCTTAATAAGGGAGTTAAGAAAAGTGCATAAACCTTTTGAAGACCCCTTGTAAATTACTACTACATCTTCATGTAATTTTTAAAGGTAGCCCTTCAAAATATTGAAGAATTTTTTGGATAAAAGAAAAGTTAAAATACAAATAAATGCAAATCAGCAAAAGATGTGTGAAAGACAGACCTTCTGGTAGTGTTCTTCCATCTGGAAATGTCACTGGCGAATTCAGTTCTCGTCCTATTTGAGGGGCTGGTGGGTAAAGTCGAAGGCTCTCTTTAATGCACATGGTGGTGTATATCATCTTTCCTAGATCATCCCTGAAAGGCAAGAGGAAATTATTCAACAAATCTCACAAATGCTTATAATATCAACCATTTCAATTGGAATATTGAAATTTTCCCAATATTTCAATATTGGGGGGAGGGGGAGAGAGGATGTTGGCAAGAACCAAAAAATCTAACAACGAGCAAAGTAGAAAGTAATTTCTTGGCTCTGTATTGCGGCATGGAGGGGGGGAGGTGTTCCACTAGCCGAGGGGCCCCCATAGAGGTCGTGGTGGGAGGGAGGAGATGCGGCAAAAGGAGACCCCGAATTCGGCCTAATTCGGACCGCTTATCCATATTAACCACCCCCAATCGGTCTCCTAAGGTAAATTGGTGTAACCAGGTGAGCGGACCCTCCGGTTTGAAGGTGGTGTTGTTGAACGCCAGATCTGTCAACGGAAAAACGACCTGGATCCAGGATTTAATCCTGGAGGAGCGGACAGATCTGGCATGCATCACGGAGACCTGGTTGGATGAAGCTGGGGGCGTAAACCTCTCCCAGCTTTGCTCCCCAGGCTTCTCCGTGCAACACCAACCAAGAGCCGGAGGACGGGGAGGCGGGGTCGCAGTGGTCTATAGAGATTCCATCCATCTGACCAGGAGCCCCATCCCGCAGACCACAAATTTTGAATGCGTCCACCTGAGGGTGGGTGACCGGGACAGAATAGGGATTCTGTTAGTGTACCGTCCACCTCGCTGCACTACAGTCTCCCTACCTGAGCTAGCGGGGGTGGTCTCGAGCCTGGCTGTGGAGTCCCAACGGCTTCTTGTGCTGGGGGACTTCAACATCCATGCTGAGGCAACCCTCACAGGAGCGGCTCAGGACTTCATGTCCGCCATGGCAACCATGGGGCTGTCCCAACGAATAACTGGCCCCACCCACTGTGCTGGACACACATTGGACTTGGTTTTCTGCCAGGGATGGGAGCAGGGTGGCGGTGTGGAGGAGCTGTCTATCTCTCCGTTGCCATGGACCGACCACTTCCTGATCAGATTTAGGCTCACTGCGCCCCCTGACCTCCGCCAGGGTGGAGGACCCATTAAGATGGTCCGCCCCAGGAGGCTTATGGATCCGAATGGATTCCTGACGGCTCTTGGGGAATTTCCCGCCACCTCGGTAGGTGACCATGTCGAGGCCTTGGTCACTCTCTGGAATGGGGAGATGACCAGGGCAATTGACAGGATCGCTCCGGAACGTCCCCTCTCAAGTAACCGAGCTAAACCAGCTCCTTGGTTCACTGAGGAGCTGGCAGCGATGAAGCGAAGGAAGAGGGTACTAGAGAGCGTGTGGCGCTCGGACCCAAGCGAGCCAAACCGAACACGGTTTGTGTCCTTTCTAAGGGCATATGCCGCGGCAATAAAAGCCGCAAAGAAAACTTTCTTTGCGGCCACTATTGCGTCTGCAAAAAACCATCCAGCGGAGTTGTTTCGGATTGTCAGAGGTCTTTTAACTCCCCCGATCTCAGGTGGGAGCCCTGACAATCCGGCCACGCGCTGTGAAGCATTTGCTCGGTTCTTTGCAGACAAAGTCGCTTTGATCCGCTCTGGGCTGGACGCCACATTAAATGCAGTCTCCGTGGATGTGACACAAGCACCTGCTTGTCCTATTTTGTTGGATTCTTTTCAGTTTGTGAAGCCCGAGGATGTGGACAAGATACTTGGAGGAATGAGACCCACCACGTCCATCCTAGACCCCTGCCCATCCTGGCTTCTGAAGGAGGCCAGAGGGGGATTGGCCGAGTAGGTAACGGTGGTGGTTAATGCCTCCCTTCGGGAAGGCAAGATTCCAGCGAGCCTAAAACAGGCTGTTATAAAGCCGCTGTTGAAGAAACCATCACTGGACCCCACCAAATTTGACAACTTTCGGCCTGTTTCCAATCTTCCCTTCTTGGGCAAAGTCATGGAAAGCGTGGTGGCCTCACAACTCCAGGTATTCTTGAGAGACACGGATTATCTGGATCCGGCACAGTCTGGTTTCAGACCGGGACATGGTACCGAGACGGTCTTGGTCGCCTTAGTGGATGATCTGCGCCGGGAGCTAGACAGGGGGAGTGTGTCCCTGTTGGTGCTCCTGGACCTCTCAGCGGCCTTCGATACCGTCGACCACGGTATTCTTCTGGGGCGCCTTGCAGAGATGGGCCTTGGGGGCACTGCTCTGCAGTGGCTCCGGTCATTTCTGGAGGGTCGTACCCAGAAGGTGTTATTGGGGGACTCCTGTTCAACACCACAGCCATTGACCTGTGGGGTTCCTCAGGGTTCCATCTTGTCCCCCATGCTGTTTAACATCTACATGAAGCCGCTGGGTGAGATCATCCGGAGTTTCGGGGTGCGGTGTCACCTGTACGCAGATGACGTCCAACTCTGTCACTCCTTCCCACCTGCTACTAAGGAGGCCGTCGAAGTCCTGAACCGGTGCCTGGCCGCTGTAATGGTCTGGATGAGGGCGAACAAACTGAAACTAAATCCAGACAAGACAGAGGTACTCCTGGTCAGTCGCAAGGCCGAGCAGGGTATAGGGTTACAGCCTGTGCTGGACGGGGTCGCACTCCCCTTGAAGGCGCAGGTTCGCAGCTTGGGTGTGACCCTGGACTCGTCGCTGAGCCTGGATCCCCAGGTTTCAGCGGTGACCAGGGGAGCATTTGCACAGCTTAGGCTCGTGCGCCAGCTGCGCCCGTATCTTGCGAAGTCTGACTTGGCCACGGTGGTACACGCTTTGGTCACATCCCGCCTCGACTACTGCAACGCTCTCTACGTGGGGCTGCCCTTAAAGACGGCCCGGAAGCTTCAGCTAGTCCAGCGCGCGGCAGTCATGTTGTTAACAGGAGCGGGACGCAGGGAGCATACAACGCCCCTGCTGTCCCAGCTTCACTGGCTGCCGATTCGCTACCGGGCCCAATTTAAGGTGCTGGTGTTATCCTACAAAGCCCTAAACGGTTCCGGCCCAAAATACCTTGCTGACCGCATCTCGGCCTATGAGCCCACGAGGACCTTGAGATCATCCGGGGAGGCCCTTCTCTCGGTCCCGCCTGCCTCACAGGCACGCCTGGCGGGGACGAGGGAGCGGGCCTTCTCGGTGGTGGCCCCCCGGCTGTGGAACACCCTCCCTGCTGAAGTTAGACAGGCGCCCTCCCTTATGGCCTTTCGTAGGAGCCTGAAAACATGGCTCTTCGAGTTGGCCTTCAACTGAGTGCCATATCATTGGAATGATGACCGGAATGGACTACGACTATGAAATCGACTATGACCCCAGGATATGACGAAGCGGATTTTTAGTATAAGTATATGTTATTAGTAGTAGATTGTGGTGTATTGTCTTGATTTATTGTAAACTGTCTTTTCTATGTTGTTGTTCACCGCCACGAGTCGCCCTAGGGCTGAGAGTGGCAGTCAATAAGTGCAAGAAATAAATAAATAAATAAATAATAAATAAATAAATAATTCCTGTGATTTCACATTAGATTTTTTAAATAATATACTGTTATCATTGGGAGCCAAGCCATAATTAAAAGTATAGATAGAAAAAGAGAAGGCAAGAGGAAGAAGTCACATATATTTCTTAACTGAAAGTCTCTCCTTTCTATTTCATAGATTAATGTGATTTAGTCAGTATAAGGCCTTTGATCATATACAACCTTAAAAATACAGATAAAGAGCAAAATGTGGTCTGACCATTGCACATGCCCCTCTTTGCCAAGAAGTTCCACTATCTCCTCTCTGCATCTCTGCTGATGTTCAGGATTCTGGGCCATACAATAGAAGAGCCAAGAGATGCCACTAGCTGTGGTATCATGACCTTCAAACATAAATGTGTCCACCTCGGCACGCAAGTCTTCATCTGACAACGAGTTCCCATTTTCATCCTAAGAGCACAGGGAACACAGGGTTTGTGCTATTGGTAAGAGCTGGTGCACTGAAGGCAAAGTCCTTAGTAACACCCATAAAACAACCTAGCATGCATTGGAACTGATCTAGCTAAATATAACTAACCTCATGTCTTTCCTTCATATGGCTGCAGTAAGTTAAAATCAACATGAGCGCATTTAGCAACAATAGCAGCTTGGAAATCTCAGTGCCCTTCCACACATCCCTATATCTCAGAATATCAAGGCAGAAAATCCCACATTATCTGATTTGAACCAAGTTATCTGAGTCCACACTCAGATAATGTAGGATTTTCTACCTTGATATTCTGGGATATAGGGCTGTGTGGAAGGGCCCTCAGATAATGTGGGATTTCCTGCCTCGATATTCTGGGATATAGGGCTGTGTGGAATGTATTGTAATTGGAGCTACCAGGAAGATTCCAGCCTACAACTTCAGCTATAATCACTCATGCTTCCACACGATGACTGCAATTATTTGGCCGTTGATCACTTCTTAACAAAATATTTAGATATTTAGATAAGTAGTTGGTAATACTACCATTATACATCTGATTAATAGCTACCATCCATATCCGTGCCCTGTTCGCCCCACCAGCTCAATAGATATCTTGAGCAATGATCAATTTATTTGCCCCAAGGAACTGGGAAATTGTTTCTTCCTTTCAATGTTTGATGTTTTGTCTTATGTCTGTTATAACAGGCTAATTTTTTTAAATTTAATTTTAGTTGTTAAGTCATAATTCGGGTTGTTAAATTTTTTTAGTATGGATGTATTGTTGTTGTATTCGGGCATTGAATGTTTGCCTTTTATGTTTGTAATCCATTCTGAGTCCCTCCAGGGAGACAGAGCAGAATATAAATAATAATAATAATAATAATAATAATTATTATTATTATTATTATCATTATTATTTAAGCTTCACTATTTTTACAGCTGTGCTCATTGTTATCAATATCCTGGCATCATTGAAGAGGCTAGTATTTACCTTTAATGTCTCACATGGCATTTTGCCTGTCCTGGCATAACCTCTTTCACTAGTGCTTTTTTAAATGGAAGTCCTGTCTTTTCTGTGATGATAGATAATAATTTACACATGCTGAATGTTCAGTTAAGATCCCTGACAAAATTAATCAGAGTTTAACTCTTTTAAATTTAAGGGAAATGTGTAAAGTACAATGCTTTAGAAGCCTCAGATGGATTTTCAAAGCCTTCCTACCACCCTAGGACACAGGAGCCAATTTTAGCAGCAGCCACAACACTTGCTTCTTTGCCTTCTGGGGGGCACAACGAAGGCTTGGAGACCAGCTCAGGTTTTCTGATGGGACGATGGTAAAGTAAAAAATTCTGGCACTATAGATACGATGGATTGAGGAAAGAGCTAAAATTTGTCTGAGGCTTTATGGTAGAAAGGTGGGAGGAAAAGGGACGGGGGAAAGCTTTTGGTAGGAAAAAGGTTTGGGGAGACAGCCTACAACAGTGGTGGCAAATATTTTAGTGACCAAGTGCTCAAACTGCAAACCGAAACCAGTTGCAAGTGAGAAGGAATAAAATCCTTTAATTTCACTTTGATCTGAAGAACCAGTCTTTTAACTGAGATTTTTTTTTTAAAAAAAATCTCAATTTCAAAACAGAAAAATACATTCTCCCCTCCTACCTTTCTCTCTGAATGACTGTCTTTGGTACCCAATGATTAATGCTTGATGACATAATTGAGGACCGTCCCTCGGTCCCAAGTTTTGGCATAGAGACTTCCAGGCGAGGAACAATCCTGAACTTTGAACCTAGTGGTAGTATTGGATTATTAGATGCTTCTTCAGTATAGAATATAACTATTTATTAAAGCACATGGCCATGATCCACAGAACATGAGACTCTTGATGGCCATATCAGAGCTGATTAATGATGGTTACATTGTGCACATAGAAAAGTTGCAAAGCTTGGAGAAATTATTTCAGCTCAATCTACAATGCCAAGCAGCTATAGCAAATATAATAACTATTTGGTAGGCTAGGAGACAACTGCTGAATAAATACTTACCTTCGCACAAATAAGAATATCTAGGAAATCCAAATGCCTCTTTTTCAAGATCTTCTCAAGTTCTATTTCATTTCTAAGTGACTCCTTTCTCTCCTTTATTACACTGTCTGTAGTAGACACAAGAAGTAAACATGAGCATAAAAGTTAAACAACATTTCTGTCTATGATAATAAAGATTCTTGCTGAGGTGAAACAATAGCTTGATATTTTCAACAACTCAATGAAGTTAATAGTTTGAAGTCTAGCTTATGTGAGAGAAAAATGCAGTAGGGAAATGCAGCACAGAATGGGTAAAAATGTAGTACAGGGATATCTGGCTAATTAAAATGATAGCAAGTCTCCAAGACCAGATGAACTACATCCAAGAGTATTAAAAGAATTGGCAAAAGTAATTTCGGAACTACTGACCATAATATTTTAGAATTCCTGGAGAACAGGAGAACTTCCAACAGACTGAAAGAAGGCCAATGTTGCCCCCATCTTCAAAAAGAGGGCGAAAGAGGACCCGAACAATTACTGTCTAGTTAAGCTGACATCAAAACTCGGAAAGATTCTGGAGCAGATCATTAAAAATACAATCTCTAAGCACTTTAAAAAGGATGTTTAGAAAGAAATGGTTGCAAAAAATCAACATGGGTTTCTCAAAAACAAGCCATGCCAGAATAACTTCATCTCTTTTTTGATAAGGAGTGCAAGCTTGGTAGATGGAGGGAATGCTGTAGATGTAGCATATATCGATTTCAGTAAGGCCTTTGGCAAAGTTCCCCTTTACACTTCCTCAAATAAGCTAGTAAAAGACAGGCTAGACATTGCTACTGTTAGGTGAATTGGGAATTGGTTGACTGGCCAAACACAATGGGAGCTTATCAGTGGCTCCTACTTATCCTGGAGAGAAGTAACCAGTGGGGTGCCACAGAATTCTGTCCTGGCCCAATGTTATTCAATATCTATATCAATGACTTGGGTGATGGAATAGAAGGCACACTTATCAATTCTGCAGATGACACAAAATTGGGATGGATAGCTAATACTCAACAGGACAGTAGAATTATTTTTTTAGATGTGGATGATACCCTTCCTTCTTCGAGCAGTACCACATCAGCTGCTGATTACTCAAGCCAATAAAGTGGTCATACTCCTAAAGCTGACGAAATATTAGAACGTTCAAAAATGTGTTTTTATAACTGGCATACAGAGTCTTTTGACATAGGATAAATTCAACAGGAGAAGATAGATGAAAACACAAAGTAAAACATTCTTCAGTCAGTTCTCCTCCCAAAACAGCCTTACACTTTTCCTTCATCAAAAGTAAAAACAAAAAGAGAAAATTTCAAGAAAAATGGATTAAAGACCCCACCTCAGGATTTGCTGTTTTGCCTTATTCTAATAAAAAAGAAGCAGTTTATTGCAAACCATGTTTTTTGTTTTATCATGATGGTATAGGAAAAGGAAGTCATGAGGCTCCTGGAAAGTTGGTTATATGTGATTTTAGAGACTGGAAGAAAGCCAAAGAGACATTTATGAAGCACTCTGCTACAGAATATCACAAAGCTTGTGTTGTACATGCAGACAATTTCACTAAGATAATGTCAGGAAAACAAAAAGATATTTGCTCTCCAATAGACACACAACGTGCAAGGGAGAGGGTGGAAAACAGAGCTGCTCTAATCTCCATTATCAAAACAATTCTCTTTTGTTCAGAGGAAGAGTTGCCTCTTAGAGGAGATGTAGACAGTGGTCCTCTCTCCTTGGAGAAACCTTCCAAAAAAGATGGGAAATTTTGAGCCTTACTACAATTTAGAGCATGCTCTGGAGACAAAAATCTAAGGAGACATGTTATTAACTTATGTATGTAGCAAGAATGCTACATACATCAGTCCTGAAATACAGAATGAGATAATTTAAATTGGTTCCAGTTTAGTGACAGAAGAGATTGTTGCTAGAGTCAACAAGTCTGATTGCTTCTCCATTCTGGCAGATGAAACCAGCAACAGAGCAGCTTCATTATGTCTTCACTTTGTAGATTTAAAGGAAAACTTACCAGTCATCAGGGAAGATTTTGTAGGATTTATACCCATATACAACCAATCGGCAGAAAATGTCACTAAAGTTATCCTAGAAAAATGCTACATATTGAAATTGGACATGAAGAAGTGTGTAGGGCAGGTCTACAATGGAGTTGTCAGCATGGCTGGCCATCTAACTGGAGTTCAAACAAGAATTCGAGAAACATACCCCAAAGCAAGATATTTTCATTGTGCAAGTCATTGACTGAACCTTGCATTGAGTGATACATTTTCAAACTCTTCTGTCAGAAATTGTCTTGGAACAATAAAAGAAATAACAAATTTATTCAGAAACAGTTCAAGTGCTAACAATATTTTGAAGTATTGTCGAAGGCTTTCATGGCTGGAATCACTAGGTTCCTGTGGGTTTTTACAGGCTATAGGGCCATGTTCTAGAGGCATTTCTCCTGACGTTTTGCCTGCATCTATGGCAAGCATCCTCAGAGGTAGTGAGGTCTGTTGGAATTAGGACAACCCCAGCCATTCCACAGATATATAAACCCATTGTCCTAATTCCAACAGACCTCACTACCTCTGATGATGCTTGCCATAGATGCAGGAGAAACGTCAGGAGAAATGCCTCTAGAAAATGGCCCTATAGCCCGAAAAAACCCACAAGAACCTAATATTTTGAAGATTAATATTAGCGTTCATTTGCCAGAAACAAAGAAAAAAAGACTGACACGTTTATGTGAGACCCATTTCATTGAGAGGCATGACAGTGTATTGACATTTGTTGAACTATTTAAGCCGATTGTAGTTGCCTTAGAAGAAATCTCAGAGAAACCATGGAAAATCTCTTCTTCAGCTTCAAACTTTTTGACTGCAATTGAAAAAGTGATTTCATTGTTAGCCTGTTTGGTTGTGAACAACTCTTCAGCCTTACTTTGCCCCTATCAATTTTTCTTCAGGAAAAGTCTTGATATGGCATCTGGCATATACCATGCTAAGTCGCTGTTAAAGTCTTTAGAAATTTTGAGAGAAGATGCAAAAGATCATTTTGTAAAACTCTGACTTAGCAAGAACAACATCTGAAAAAATATTTCAAAGCAACTTGACTATTCCAAGGCAAAGTTCAAGACAGGGTCATCGGGTAAATCCAGGGACTAATTCTGTAGAAGATTATTTCAGAGTTGCGGTGTTCATACCATGTGTCGATTCACTCATACAGAACTGAAAGGTTTCCAGGTTCTCCTCCCTGGGTTTTCAGGTCTAGACAAAGTTCACCATACGAACAACTGTCATAATACTTTGAAAATGACACAGCACTTGCTTCCGTCAAGTCTGGGTACATAATGTGGTGTAATATTACACCATCAATTAAGAAAGTTACTGAGGTATTTAAAGTGTTGGAACTGTATGACAAAACCTACTATCGATCAATAAATTTCCTTTTGACTGTGTTAGCTACTCTACCAGTAATGACATGCAGTGTAGAAAGATTGTTTTCAACCATGAAGAGAGTGAAAAGTGTATCTAGAAATTTAATGACAGACCAGAGACTTAGTGGACTAGCAATAATTTCCATCCATTGGGGCATCACTAGCAAACCAGAAAAAGTAAAAATGAAAAAATGGCCAGGTAGAAGAAAAGAAGATTGTTGCTGTAAAGTAAAAGATAAGTCAAAAAGTATTCTAAACATTTTGTTAATGAAAGTAAATAAATAATATTTATTATTTAAACTGTTATGTTTATTCATATCATGATTTGATCACCATGCTCAATATATCCCATAAGCATGGGGGGATTGGGATAATGATACAAAAGGTTTGCTAGGGTAGATCCTCTCTCACTCAGACTCACCCCCCCCCCCCCCCCAAATCAAAATCCTGCCTACGGGCCTGAGTCTCAGGATTGTTTTAGGAAATTCATTTGGGGATTAGAAAGGAGAAAAATGAAAAATGTTACCCTAGTTTTTAAATTTTAATACTTTAAAAAAACTTTTATTAATGTCAATTTTTAAGTCTGGTTTTTAAATAGCTTATTGATTAAATGTATTTTTTAGTTGTGTGATGTCTAATTTGTTGCAGTGTTTTTTATTGCTCAGTGCTGATGTTTGATGTGTTATTATCTGTATTATGGGAATTTATCTGTTTGTTGTTTACATTTTATGGCATTGAATGTTGCTGCTACATGTTGTTAACCACCTGAGTCCCCATTGGGGAGATAGGGTGGGATAGAAATAAAGTTGTCGTTGTTGTTGTTATATAAAATGTTGATGTGTATGTGGTTTGAAGAGCTCTTAAAAGCTGACTCTCATGTGTGGATGTTAGCTGCCTTTCATTACATGGCTGGAGCCTCAGAGATGCCCCTTCCCAGACAAAGGATTGATCGACTTCTTAGGAGAAGGGAGAAATGATATTATCAGGAGCCAAGAACACAAAAGGCTTGAGTATCAATACTAAAGAAAGAAACATAAAGTAAGAGGAAAATAATACATTCAGCTTTCCACATTTGAGGCTTCAATTTTTGCAGATTTTATTATTGGAAGATTTCATTAATATTTCCTGCCTAGTTATCTCTAGATCCTCTAAAGCAAAATCCAGTGGATCAAGCAATGGAGGTTGATCATAGAGTCACCACCAAGGGCCTAGAGATTCCTAGAGAGATGTTCTCTCCGATAAAAAATGTTTTCTTATTTGTAAGTTTTCTACTTTTGTGGAGTTTCTGCACTCTTAGCCACAACAAATGAGATGGGCAGACTGTAGTTGTTATTTAAATTCTTATATTTGTCCTTCATCTGACTCTTTTGACCCACCTGACACTAATTCGGTAAAGTTCATGTAAGCTCCAGAAACATTTAACCCACAATGGTGTAGGGGAAAGTGCCATCCTTATAAAACATACCTGTGTGATGGTGGGTTAGTTTGTAAGCCTTGCGAAACCGGCGCCCCTGAGAGCTAAACCAGTACATGAGGTCATTGTGCAACCACGGAGACTTCATCCTCTGACTAAACAGGTAGGTGAGCTCATAGACAGCCTTAATGTAGGCATTATCCCTGCACGCAACAACAACGTTGAAAACAATAAGATACAGTAAGCAGGCATAATCATATTGAGAGAGACAAATTGCGAATTAGCCCTACTGAAAACACAAATTGATAGGATCACACTTAAAGTATTCCAGAATTATAGCAAAACTGTGTTACATTGTAAACAAGAAAACAAGCACATCCAACATTTTTCTCTTAAATTCTTTAGACTTGCCAAGAAGAACTTCTGGTCCATAAATGGAATTTGGCCCATAGGGTTACCCATATAGTTCACTCCAGCAGACTGTTAGCAATAGGAGCTGAAGGAGTACTGAAGTAATTCCCAAGGGAGAAAGAAACCTTGAATCAATTACCGATATCTCCACATAGTGAAGCATACCCTCCAATATTCCATAGATAAAAACTGAGACACATGGCCAAGCTACATAAGAGTGTGGTCAAGATAGCAAAAGTTATTGATTTGGAAAAGTATACAAGGTAGGAATGACCACACCTTTTTTTTGTTTTTTTTGGGTTTTTTTGCCTAAACCTTTTGGGAACAGTCTGTGTTGTAAAAATCAAATTGTTTGCAGCCAGTATTATAAAATTATCCTTTAATATAGTGGATGAGCAACATGTCTCTGCTGGACTACATCAAAACCCTCAGAAATATTATGTTCAAAACAGTTGCTCCTGAAAGCCCTCTACAAGATGTTGAGAAGGCTTGCCATAGGGAAAAGGGGGTGTTCTGATGGGCAGTCCTTAGCAGCAAGCTGTCGTAAGCAGGAGCTGGCATCCCTCTTTACAGATGTGCATAATAATTTATTTATTTATTTAGAACTTTTGTATCCTGTTCTTCTCTATCTCCATGGAGGGACTCAGAATGGCTAACAGCAAAAATTCAATGCCATACAATACCATAAATAACATCATAAAACAACATACATTAAATAAGTTCTAAAATGCAAATAAAAACAGTTCATCAAGTTAAAAACATCATCCAACTCATCATCAAACTCAGTCCAATTGCTGTTGTCCATTACCACTTAAACTGTACCGGGTTATCAATCAATCAGTGAATGCCTGATTCCACAGCCAGGATTTTAACCGCTTCCTGAAGGACAGGAGGGAGGGGGCAGGCCTAATCTCGCCAGGGAGAGAGTTCCATAGCTGGGGGGCCACCACAGAGAAGGCCCTGTCTCTCGTCCCCACCAAGCGCAGCTGCGAAGGTAGTGGGACCGAGAGCAGGGCCTCTCCGGAAGATCTTAACATCCTAGAAGGTTTATAGGAGGAGATGCATTCAGACAGGTAAACTGGGCCAGAACCGTGTAGGATTTTGTAGGTTAAAACCAGCACTTCGAATTGTGGTTGGAAGCCAATCGTTGGACTAATTGTAGCTTCTGCGCAGTCTTCAGAGGCAACCCCACGTAGAGTGTGTTGCAGTAATCTATTCGGGATGTACCCAGAGCATGGACCACCATGGCCAAGTCAGACTTCCCAAGGTACGGGCGCAGCTTGCGCACAAGTTTTAACTATGCAAAAGCTCCCCTGACCACTGCTGAAACCTGGGGTTCAAGGCTCAGTGATGAGTCCAGGATCACTCCCAAGCTGCGAACCTGCGTCTTCAGGGGGAGTGTAATTCCATCCAACACAGGCTGTAACTCTATGCCCTGTTTGGTTTTACGACTGACCAGGAGGACCTCTGTCTTGTCTGGATTAAGTTTCAGTTTGTTCACTCTCAACCAGTCCGTTATAGCTGCCAAGCACCAGTTCAGGACTTGAACAGCCTCCTTAGTAGCAGGTGGGAAGGAGTGACAGAGTTGGACATAATCTGCGTACAGATGACACCGCACCCCGAAACCCTGGATGATATCCCCCAACTGCTTCATATCGATGTTAAACAACATAGGGGACAGTACTGAGCCCTGGGGGACTCCACAAGACAATGGCCATGGGGCCGAGCAGGTGTCCCCAAATAAAACCTTCTGGGAGCAAACTTCCAAGAAGGACTGGAGCCACTGCAAAGCAATACCTCCAAGACCCATTCCCACACCGCATCCCAAAAGGATACTATGATCAATGATATTGAAGGCCGATGAGAGGTCCAGCAGAACTACCAGCGACACACTCCCTATCTAGCTCCCGGCATAGATCATCCACTAAAGCGACCAAGGCTGTCTCAGTACCATGACCCGGCCTAAAGCCAGACTACACTGGATCTAGATAATCCTTGTTTTCCAAGAATCCCTGGAGTTGCGAGGCCACTACATGTTCCAGGACTTTGCCCAAATAGGAGAGATTGGAAACTGGTCAATAGTTGACAAATTGAGTGGGGTCCAGTGTTGGTTTTTTCAACAGCAGTTTTATAACAGCTTGTTTTAAACTGGCCGGAATACTGCCTTCCTGAAGGGAGGCATTAACCACCACCTTCACACACTCTACCAAAGCCCCTCTGGCTTCCTTTACCAGCCAGGATAGGCAGGGGTCTAGGAAGCATGTAGTTGCTCTCGCCTCTCCAAGAATCTTGTCCACATCCTTGAATTGAACAAATTGAAACAAATCCATCAAAAGCGGACAAGCAGGTGCTCTTGTTATATCCTCAGAGACTGCCATTAACATAGTGTCAATGCCAGAGCAGATCAAAGCGACTTTGTCTGCAAAGAACTGAGCAAATGCTTCACAGCAGGATGTTGAGTCGACAGGGGACCTGTCCTGGGAGGCGGGGATCAACAACCCTCTGACTACTTGGAACAGCTCTGCCGGATGGTTCTTTGCGGATGCAATATTCTTTGCTGCTTCTATTGCCGTGGCATATGCCCTTAGATCAGGGGTCCTCAAACTTTTTAAACAGAGGGCCGGGTCACAGTCCCTCAAACTGTTGGAGGGCCGGATTATAATTTGAAAAATCTATATAAATAAAAATGTAATGATCGTTTGTGGGATTAACAGAACTCAAAAATCACTGGACGAATTGACACCAAATTTGGACATAAGACATCTATCAGGGGAGAAAGAAGGGTAGAGAAGGAGAGAAATAATGAGGGAAAGAAGAAGGGAAGAAGGGAGGGAAGGGAAAAAAGAAGGGTAGATAATGAAGGAAGGAGAGAAGGAGGGAGAGAAAGAAAGAAAGAGGGAAAGAAGAAGGGAAAGAAGGAGGGAAGGAGAGAAAGAAGGAAAGAAGGGTAGAGAAGGAGGGAGAGAAAGAAAGGGAAAGAAGAAGGAGGGAAAGGAAAGAAAGAAAGGTAGAGAAAGAAGGAGAGAAGGAAATAAAAAAGTGAAAGAGGGAAAGGAGAGAAGGAACGAAAAAGAGAAAGAGGGAGGGAAGGAAGGAAAGAGACAAGAAAGGATGGAACCAAAGAGAGAACATCAGGAGAGAATGCTTCTGGAACACAGCCATACAGCCCAAAATCTATAACCCAGATGATGTCTGTGTGTGTGTGTGTGAAGGGAGGGGGTTCTTGCCCAGCAGCGGAGGAGGAAGAGGAGGAGGAGGAGGGTCTTGGCGGGTGCTTCCCTGTTGGAAGGAGACCCCTCCCTCCCTCGCTCGCTCCCTCCGCACTGACCCCCTCCCTCTGCTCCTTGCCTTGCAGGGAAGCCCATGGAGTCCCCGCCCTGACAGGCAGAGGCTCGGGACGCGGCTGCTGCTCCGCCTGGCTCTGATCTGCGGAAGCACGCAGCTCGTGGCCCCTTCCCAGCAGAAGAGCCAGCTGGGCCTAGGGAGGCAGAGGACGAAGCAGCCCCGAAGGTGCTTCACCTGCCGCCTCCCCCCCTTCTCCTGCCGTTGGGATGAGGCCAGGCCCCTTCCTGAAGGCAGGAGAAGAGCCGGCTGGGCCCAGGGAGGAGGAGGAGGAGGAGGGAGCGGCCCCGAAGCTGCTTCGCCCGCTGCCTCCCCCCCCCTTCTCCACATCTCGCGGGCCGGATAAATGCCCTCGGGGGGCCGGATCCGGCCCCCGGGCCTTAGTTTGGGGACCCCTGCCTTAGATAAAGGCATAGCTGTGCTCGGTTTGACTCACTAGGTTTTTTCCACCATATGCCCTCTTGTCTACACCTGATCAAGTGATGGTCGGTCCATAGCAATGGAGTGATGGACAGCTCCTCCACACCGCCCCCTTCCTCCCATCTCTGGCAGAAAACAAAATCTAATGTGTATCCAGCATAGTGGGTAGGGCCAGATACTTATTGGGACAGCCCCATGGTTGCCATGGTGGCCATGAAGTCCTGAACTGGTTCAGTAAGGTTGGTCTCTGCATGGACGTTGAAGTCCCCCAGCACAAGATATAGCATAGTACATGCATTGTAGAACAGATAACAGGCAGTTTTCCTTTGCTGGTTTGTTCGAATTAGAATATTGTGCTTAGTAGAGAGTTGCCATCCCTGTTTATAGAAATGCATGATTATTCCTTCCTATGGAAAGAAGTGGTTTAAAACAGCATTCCTGTTTCTAGGGTTCAATGAGTTTTGATGCAGAACAATTGGATCCCATTCAAAGCAATGGTTTAAAACAACATCACAGTTTTCATCTGTGAAATTGGACAGTGTAATATAGTCATCGTTCACACTTTGGCTGGATCTACACTGTCCTATATCCCAGGATCTGATTCCAGATTTTCTGCTTATTCCAGATTATCTGGTAGTGTAGACTCATATAATCCAGTTCAAAGCAGATAATTTGGGATCACATTCTGGGATATAGGGCAGTGTAGATCTTTGTTTAAGGAAAATATTGTATACTGACCTTTCTGTCTGACAATTACTCTTACTGCTGAAGGCACATTTCATGATGGTATCAAGGGTCATCAGACTGACATGTTCAAATATCTCCACTGATGCTATATTGTCTTTAGATAACTGCTTCCCCAGAATATCCTAATGTTTTAAGAAAAGGAATGGAATCATAAGAAAGAACTCTCCAAAATAAATGACTTGTTCTTGGACACTGAGACATAGGACTTCATCACACAGGCAAATTTACCCAACCTATGACACTTTCACCACAGTTTAGGGATGGAGCCCACTGGATCCCATCAAATGATGTAGAGCTAGTTCTGGCAGGGATCCGTCCCCAAACTGTGATGAAAGTGTTGTATTGTAGGATGGAGCAATGAGAATACGGGAGGCTTCCTATGTTCTTGTTGCCAGCAATGGGGTGAACATGGGGAGGAAGCTGGGTAGTGACACTTTCTCCCCTGGTGGAGAAGGCAGTGCTATGGATGATGTGGGGCATGGGCTGCTGGATTTCCCTGCTGCACACCAGATTGACCACACTGCCTGGCAAATCCCCCCACTGTCGCCCGCGTTGGGTGACTTCAGGTTCACAATCTAGGGCAGTGCAATTCAAAGTAGTTAACTCTACTATGGGTTTGACTCCTTTTCTAAACTCACAGTATTGAGTGTTAATCATAGAGTAGCTGACAACATTGCTTTCTTTCAAGATGCTAATACATGAGAACTTTTTGCCATATTCCTGTTTAATCTATTCCCACAATCTTTATAAATTTAGTTGAGATCGCAAAAGCCTGTAGAGCAGAGCTTTTCAAATTGTGTGTCATGATGACACATTGGTGTGTCACATGAACATACCAAAAAATTAGAAAACTCTTGGGAATATATGTTATTATCTTACAAAACATATAATTTTAAAAAATATATAAGATTTTTACATGCAGTATGATGTGCTCCCATACATTTCATTATTACAATTTATTGTATGTGTCTGTATCTCTTATACGGAGTTGGTTTAATCTCTGGTTTGATAGTAAAACTGAATTACTGTGTAACAAAACGATGTATCTAAAAATGTGTTCTGAGATGAAATGTTTGGAATGCACTGCTAATAAGTGTAGGGATAAGATGTAGAAATTAGTTAGTGCCATTTAGAATTAACCACTTTGTCAACTGCTCCACACTGTTGCCTTGTGCATGCTCTCTCAATGCCAGAAAGATTTTTGCAAACGTAAAATCTAACTCAGCGGAAAGAAACCATCCATGGCATGAAGCCTTCTTCCACCGTCCCAGGACCATTAGCAAACCCCAACCTCGTGAAGCCAATTTCTCTTTCCACATACACATTTTGGCTCAGCTCTTTAATCTAAGCCAGTCTGGATCAACGCATATATAGAGGGGGCCACCGTTTCTCCAGTTGTGGCAGGGCTGAGTGCAGAGCTCATGGAGCTGAACCCACCCGAGGGTCCCCACTGGTGAACCCCAAGCTTCCCAGATGGTCGTTCATGTCCCAGTGATGCAGTGGCCAGAGGAAGCCCCCTGCTTCACAGCTGCTAATAGATCTGCACCAGCCATCATCCAAAGGAAGCCTGGCCCCTGTAAAGATTTCTCCAGGGAGATGCAACCTCAATTAAAACAAAATTGAAATATAATTCCTATGCTGGTACAATATTTTTGGGACTTTGCCAACACTTTTCTCTCCAACCCTATGTTATATATCTTTTCTTTGCTCCTTTGAATCTTCGCATCATTACTGAGCTTATAATAAGAACAAATAAAAAGGAATAACCAGTTTATTTTACTGCTTTATTTTTGATATTATGAAATACATTAAATAGAAGGCAAACCAAAGTGAACTCTTTTATCTCAAATTATTGCAAGAATTCTCCTCAGCCCTGGGCAGAAGGCACGGTCAGGACAATAATCTGTTGGACAAAAGTCTTTCCTGACACTCAGCAGGAGGCCATCCACTGGCCACCTGAAACTTCCCCTTTGGGGGACCCAGGCAGCCTGTTATCCATCTTCAATAGACATTTCTGGACCTTTCCTTTGTCTTCCCAGCATAGGAAAATGTCTGGGAATCCAGCATCTAGTCTCCTTGCATCCTGGACCTGATATCATCATAATCCAATCAATTCTGGACATTTATCGCTTCCTACATTCCATTGATACATTCCATTGATACAGCCCCCTGGAGGCCTCACCACCTCCATTAGCCGATTGGAAGCCCAAAAGCTTCCCTGCCCAGCTGGGAGAGGATCCACTGTCACGTCATCACTGCCTCCTCCAATCAGCATGTGTGCTAGCTAAGTAATACCTTTCAACCAATTACAGGCCTGGGAAATACCAGACGGCTTTCTGGTGCTAGCCAATCAGAGAACCAGGAGGGAATTTCAAACCATAGCAATGATAGTGCATGGAAACTCTTATATATAAAGATGCTTGCTTTTTCCTTACAGTTAATGCTCGTACACCTTGAGCATGCTGTACAAACATCCAATCGCAGATTGACTAAGCTTCTGTTGTTTGCCTTCACACTGGTAAGATCCTGATTTCTGTCTCGGAACACTCGCAGTTAGCAGAACCCACTAGGCTTCCCTCGGTATCTGCGGGTCCTTGGAAAACTTCAATCTTTTTAGCATCAAGATCTTGGTTTCACACAAGAGAAGTAAAAGTCATCATCAAAGTTTTCCTTAGATTTCTGACTGTTGAACCTAACTACTACATTAAAGTGATGGCAGCTCCTATGAAGAAAGTGGACAGAACTTGTAGTCATAGCAATGAGAATGCCTACCAGCATCTGCTTGACTGATTCAGCCATGACAGTGGTGTAAGACTTGAGAATATCATAATGGAAACCTGGGGTCAGCAGTTTCCGGTGTTGCTGCCATTTAGGTCCATTCAGAATCAACAAGCCCTTTCCTACCAGGGAAAAGGAGAATGTCAGAAGCAAAAATCAAAAATATCTGTCTGGTTTTTTATGGTACAATCCACATACCCATGGGATCAGCACTGGAGGTTTCATTTACCCACATCTGACAAAATATATCCTTTCTGGGAATTTTATAGGTTACCTAGTTGATTTTGTAGTACAATTCTGCCAGACATTTTTGCCAACATTTCTAGTCTCTCCAAAGTGGCTCTGTGGTAGCTTCTGGTAGAAGTCATTAATTTCAAAATCCATGGTTTCCTGTTTCCATTGTAAGTTTAGGAATGTATCAGCAAGTGTTTTTATGGTACTTTTAAGGGTGCAGCTGTCTCTACACAGTGCACATACAGAAAACCAATATGCAGCTCATCCTTATTGGACTTGGCATGTTTTAATTATTTTTGTCACCACTTATATTATTGAGTTCCAAATGGCAAATTTCATATATGATTTCCTTATACAGTGTTCCCTCGCTACTTTACGGTTCACTTTTAGTGGACTCACTTTGCGGGTTTTTGAAAATATTAATATAAAATATAAAATATTTATGTCCAGTGGAGGCCAGGGACCCCGGAAGTGCAGCAGCCTGAGGTGCAGCGGGGAAGACCTGCCTTGCTGGCCTCCACTTGTAGTCATAGCAATGAGAATGCCTACCAGCATCTGCTTGACTGAGTCAACCATGACATTGTCTACTATGAAGTTTGGTGGCCTGAGTTGTGGCCAGAGGCGGCCCTAGGTAATTTTCAACAGTAAGCAAACAGTATTTTGGCGCCCCGCCCCCAACCAATCAGTGATACATATTTTCTGTTCATCGTGGGAGTTCTGTGTACCATATTTGGTCCAATTTCATTGGTGGAGTTCAGAATGCTCTTTGATTGTAGGTGATCTATACATCCCAGTAACTACAACTCGCATATGTCAAGGTCTATTTTCCCCCAAGAGCACCTCAAGAGCGCCCCTGGGCAAAATCAACTATACTGCAAATGCTTACTTTGCGTAATGGGTTGAGCTGCCCCTGGTTGGGGCGGGAAAGGCTACCTCCCTGGCCTGCTGATGCCTGCGTGGCTCTGGAGGCTATGCTGGGGTCTGCAGAGACCAGGGAGGCAGGCAGGTGCACTTGGGATGGGCCGGAAGGTGGGTAAGGAAGCGTGGGTAAGAAAATAATATATAAAATATTTAAAATAATGTTTACATATTAAAATTAATATGGCATCCCTACTTCACAGATCTTCAGTTATCGCGGGAGGTCCTGGAACAGAACCCCCACGATAAGTGAGGGAACACTGTACAATGATTTCTGTTAAGTACCACAAACATCTTATTCCTTAGCTGAGTTCTGTATTTCTTCCTGTCCTACATTCCAAAAAATGTATGTGCACTTGTTGCTGTCTGAGAGCACTGCCTTACGCTGTAGGATGTGGATGTTAAGTCTCCATGCTTTTGCATCCCTGTGTCTTGCCTTTTCATTCTTTCTTTCTCTAATACTTCTCCAGGAAAACTGTCACCATCCCATAGTGAAAGGTACTGCAGGCTTCTCTGTTTGCTTGTTTGATATTTATTTTGTTTGCCTTTCTTTCTGTATGAAACACAAAATGGCTAAATCTCTCTAAACCAGATTACAGCCTTTGGATGGGGAAGCAACAAGATCCATCAGGGAATTATGTTTAATAGTGTGCCATCATGTGGTGTGAATAGCCCACATAAATATTCAAACAGAAGATTAATAAAAATTAAGAAATGATAAAACCCCAATTTGGAGAGTGCCAAAGCTACTGCAGATCAGAATCCGTCACATTGAAATTTAACTCAGCAAACACTGAACCAAGCAATGTGGCCTGGCAGACATCCTCCACCCCAACAGAACTGTCTTAACTATATCTTGGATTCTTTCACATTACATAGGTATAGCAATACGAGTTCATTTTATCTGACATGCGACCTCATCAAAAAGGCCAGTCAATGCATTGCACTTTGTCTGACATCACTGTGAAAAGAGAGGGGCAATAGGGCAAATCTCTTACCACATGCACAGCTTTTTCTCAGCAATGCTACCCGCACAATATGTGGGAGCGTTGCCCTCCCAGAGAGCTGCCTGACATCGCTGTGAAAAGAGAAGAGCAATGGGGCAAATCTCTCACCCTGCACACAGCTCCTTCTCAGCAATGCTACCCATAACATATGTGGGAAGTGCTGCCATCCCAGAGAGGACAGGCAGGGTGCTCTGTTGGGGGGGGGGGGGAGCCTCCAGTGACACTTTCACCCCAGTTGGAGGTGAGGCCTCTGTCGGAATTCATATGACATTGTGTGATATCCAGCATGGGGCAGCATCTCCAAGACAGGGTGGAAGCATCCTAGGACACTAAACTTACTCCCATCTGATGAGGCCTGTAGTGATGCTTACCTAGTAGGCCGAAAGAGAAGCCTGGGATATCAGTAGGCGGGACTCCATTTTGGGAGTGTAAGCAAAGGAAGCAGACATCTTGAGAGGATAAAGTGAGAAGAGGGGAGGAACTGGAGATCTCTTAGGATTTGTTAGGACAGATGGGAGGAGTTAAGTCCTGAGAGGGAAAAGTGTCAGCTTCACAGAGAGAGAAGGGAGATTGGTTTTGGGAACAGAAGAGAGGAGAGGTATTTTTGGGGAGCTTAGATTTTTCTGACAGAGAATGTTTGTGATAGGCAAGGCTGCATTATTGGCCAGAACGGTCAAGTAGTCTCCTGGGTGCTTGTGTGGGTTTTACACAAGTGGTTTGCTCTCTGGTTAGAGTAGATTAGTTTATAGAGGACTCTGTTTAGAGTGAGGCTAATTGCTCTAGGGACAACCTGAGTAGGTTAGTCTGGGGAACTCACTGCTACTGTGTTATTGTAGAGTGAGGAGTTTTACTCGTGATTAAGTCAAAGTACCTGTTTAAAGAAACCATCAAGAATATTGTACTTCAGTAACCATTCAAGCTTGTGTGCCTCATTAAAGAAGATAGTTGCTTATTCGATCTTATCAATAAATATTTTCTCTATTTCAACTTTTATAGAAGCCTCAGTAGTAATTTATTCCTGTGGGAATAATTATAGAATCATAGAATCATAGAATCAAAGAGTTGGAAGAGACCTCATGGGCCATCCAGTCCAACCCCCTGCCAAGAAGCAGGAATATTGCATTCAAATCACCCCTGACAAATGGCCATCCAGCCTTTGCTTAAAAGCTTCCAAAGAAGGAGCCTCCACCACACTCCGGGGCAGAGAGTTCCACTGCTGAACGGCTCTCACAGTCAGGAAGTTCTTCCTAATGTTCAGATGGAATCTCCTCTCTTGTAGTTTGAAGCCATTGTTCCGCGTCCTAGTCTCCAAGGAAGCAGAAAACAAGCTTGCTCCCTCCTCCCTGTGGCTTCCTCTCACATATTTATACATGGCTATCATATCTCCTCTCAGCCTTCTCTTCTTCAGGCTAAACATGCCCAGTTCCCTAAGCCGCTCCTCATAGGGCTTGTTCCTTGATCATTTTAGTCGCCCTCCTCTGGACACATTCCAGCTTGTCAATATCTCTCTTGAATTGTGGTGCCCAGAATTGGACACAATATTCCAGATGTGGTCTAACCAAAGCAGAATAGAGGGGTAATTATAGCTGTTTTAACATCTTAACATCACAGTCATCTCAGGGAGCTAAGGAAGAGCTGGGTGGCAGGAAGAAGTTTACCTCAGAGAATCATCTTTAATATCCTAAAGTATTTTAGGTGGTGGCAGCAAATCTACCAGAGTACACACGTTACCTCATATATATATATAAACACTATGTGCCAAGAGTCAAATTCCTTTAAATTGGTGTCCAGCTGTGGGATTAGTAACTATGATCCCTTAGATTGGTGACAGCAGCATGATTTATTCTGAGATATAGTCCATGATCCTTTAGAAGGCCCCATATGGTTCCATTCACTCTGTAATCTCCAGATTTGCTGTTTAGGGAGCCATATTTAAAACTTTCTAGTGAAGATCTCCAGTGCATCATCAGTTTACAAGCCTTAGTATTACATGGGATGGAGCAGTGCTCCCTTTCACACTACATAATTTTAGTTCTCTGATTTTAAGTGCTCTGGCGATATCCTATAAGATCCTAAAGTGTGTAGTTTTGGCTACTTGGTGAGAATTCTAAATCTGTGTTTCAAATTTTCAAATTTCAAATTTAGTACAGATGTAAACATCTGACTGCCAAGCAAGTTTAGTTGAAATGCCGTAGCAAAATGAACACATTTGCTGTGTAAGCCCTCCAGCAAATTTATGTGAATAAATTTGAAGCACATATGTGTATGTCTGATGTCACAAGCTTAACACAGAGTACAGTTATCTGTATAATTAGAAAAGAATTATACATACCAATCCATGGAATTAGGAAGCCATATACTAGAGAAGATTTAGGATCTAAATAATGATATAAACCAGAGAGGAGATCATTACATGATATGATATAGTTTTTTGTGAGCACAAATGATAAAGGTTTCATTTTCTAAACTTTACTCTGTAACCACAAACCATGGAATTCTCTTTACACATATCTCCCCCCCCCCCCCCCCCATCTCCTTAAGTGGACAGACACAGAGCATGATCACATTTCTTTGCAGGCTGGAATGTGAGCCAATGTTTCGAAAGAGTGGACTATGAACAGAATAGAGCAGTGTGACTAATTCAGCTACTCTCTCTGTGTTTGTGCATGGAGTGGGGTAGTAAGCAAGTAGCTGAACCAACAAATGCATTTGTCTGAAATCAATGTAGCTTGTTCATGTTAAGGACCTCATTACATAGATGAGGTTCAGCATTGTGATTTGCCTGTCTCCATGGCAAATTGGGGGAGCAGTGAGGAAATCCCAGCAGCTGACGCTTCCCCATCACATGCCTTAATTCCACAGTATCCCCATTGTTCCTAATGGCACGCGGGAAGGTACCATGTTGGCTGTGCAGTGTCCTACCATGCTGGAAGTCAGCCTATGTCATCTGATCATACCAGTTCCATGAGTGAACTGGGATAGAACTATTCTAGGATACTTATTTTTTCACATGAGATGAGGTCATAAGTCACTGTTACATGGTTTAACAAGTGTCTTATACATTAAGCTTTGAAAATAATTTTAAAATACCCAAGAAGTCTCATGTTCCAGAGCACATGCAGTTAGTCACATTTTGCTGGCTAGAGTCAAGAGAGAGACTGATCTACAACAGGCATCACAAAGATATATATGTCACAAACAGAATGTTGTTCATCTCTGCTTTTCTACTTGCTTGTCCTTAAATCTGAAATGAAATTAAACTCAAATGGATTTTTAAATATCAGGAAAACAAACAGCCTCATAAACTACTGCTGTGGAATAAAGGTGTGAAATGCCCTCATATGATCAGAGAAGGAAAAAAGAGAATAAATTTCTTACCACTTCTGTTAAGGACTACTTTTGCATATTCAGGATGGTTGATGACCATGGCAACTAAAAATTGTCCATACCATAGCTGATGACATCGTGGGTATTTTTCTGTCCAGGATGCCGCAGACAAAAACTCTTCCTCTGGTGTCATCTACATTATATGTTTGAATTTGAAAATATCAGTTTATGTGCATTCTGGGAATTAGGTTTGCATCTCTAGTCAGTGATTCTAGTAGTTTTAGAAAATGAGGCATAAAACTCAAGTTAATGCATATTAAGCAAAAACACATTTCTGACTATGAAGTTTGTAGCATTTGTCTTCTACATGTGTTGACACTTAAAATCACATTTATTTTTCTTACTTTCTCTCCCTCTCCCTTAAACAAACTGGCTGTCATCTTTCTCCTCTGCCTGGGATATCCTTTACCATTAAGGGGAAAACCTTTACCTTTACTTACACCTAGGAAGGCTAGGATGCCTCCTTCCTTACTCTCCTCCCCTTGGCAAATAAGAATATTCTTATTCCATCTAGCTTTTAGAAACTGCTTGTGATTCACTTTTAATGATGTATTGTGCTGTTTGGTTGAGATTTTTTTACATTATATTTTGATGATTCATGAAATTGCTTTAAACCTGTATGTTGTTTATTTTTTTAAATAATGCACATATTTTTTGTACAAAACAGCACACACCTAAACACACAATGCAGTTCCTGGAGTCAGCTTACCTTGTGGATATGACCATACAACCAGTGTGTGGGAGGTAGTGCAAAACACTGGAGAGCATTGATCAGGTGCTGCCTGTGCCGAAACAGCTGGATGACTTTCAAGATGGCATATGTAAGGGTTAAAAGAAGTACAAGATGAAAAATCTGACGGGAATCCTGAGGCAGCCAAGAATTACTGACAGACTCTGACAGGGTGTTCACACTTTTCTCTGTGTTTCGTGATGTCTCTCTGTTTTCTTCCATTCTGCTTCTCTTGCTCAAATTGCTAGGCTTGCTATAAACTCCAGACCTCCTGACAGCTGCTTTCTCGTCTATTGAAAGGCTATCTTGTCTTCAGTGATTAACCTAGAATCAGAATGCATGAGACATGAAGTACAAGCTAGGAAATTCACTATAAAACTATCAAGTTACAAAACCTGTTCTGTCAGAGAGGGCTGAACCAAGTTTCAGCCAATAAAACTCACTCTCGTCAACTGTGGTGTTTGTCTTTCTTTCTTTTTTGCTCTTGAACAATAAGTAACGAAACATATATCTAAAACAGGAGATCTGTGGCAATTCATGGTAAACTGCAGGGGACACAGCTCCCTGTTCATCTCCAGAACATTCCATTTAAATCTTTTTGATGGTTTTTGAAGCTGCTTTTCAGCTGTCCTGTGCTAAGCCTCTTGTGAGAAGGAGGGGATGGATCCACCAACTAAGTATAAATCAAGTCTTTCTTCTTTCCTTGAATACAATCAAAACCTCATTTGGACTGCAGTATAACATCCCTTTAATTGCCATGGCTTAATGCTTTCAAATCCTGGAACATATAGGCCCCTTCTGCACTGTCCTTATAGCCCAGGATCTGATCACAGGTGATCTGCTTTGAACTGGATTGAGTCTCAACTGCCATATTATCTGGTATAAACAAATAATCTGAGATCAGATCTTAGGATATAGGGCAGTGTTGAGAGGGACTCAGGTATCAAAATAGCCACAGAGGATTTGAAGCATGCCTCTTCTTAGAAATACTAAAGATCACTTTTACTATAAAAATGCCTTGTTTGTTGGCTCTAAGCACATGATTTGCAGAAGATGGGATGCAATTATTATAAGATAAACAAGTGCCAGAGATTTAGGGAAAAGGATGGAAATACTATTTGGGGACATGAGACATTTACTGTTGTATGTCATGCATACGATATGTTGGTGGCTGCAAATGTGAGGGGCATAGAGATAACAGGCTAATGAAATTTAGCAGTTGAAGCCATTTCTTGACTTTCATTTGTTCTCGACTGCCGTTCCATCTTGTCTTCTGCCTATATCATCACTTGAGAGGCCCCTCCCCCTTCTGGCACCAATGGCTGCTCTGGCCAGAGTGAAGACAGAAGGGAGCAGAAGACACTTCCATCTTGTATATTGTATATACATATAATATAATAGTAGTAATAATAATTCAATATTATAATTATAATTATATATTTACATTACATGTAATATTACTAATAATATTACAATATAATGGTATAGTTCAATATAGTAATATATACTGATATTGCACTATGCTAATAATATAATGTATTGTATGAAAATATATGCTGTAAGCCGCGCTGAGTCCCCTTCGGGGTGAGAAGAGCGGCATATAAATGCTGTAAATAAATAAATAAATAAATTTATATACCGTCCCTCTCAGCCCGCAAGTGACTCAGGACGATTTACAGTCGGTACCGAGACCATAAAATACAATTTCAATATAATAAAACAATCGAATAATAAAACCATAACAGAATCAATAAAATCAACAAAAACATGTATCATTAGGGTCTCCTCATTAAAAACATTGTCCAATCACATCATCAAACCATTCCATTTTCTTATGTCTGTTACACTGTATTTGCAAATGCCTGCTCAAAAAAGCCATTCACAATAAGGACAGAAATTTGTTGTATTTATTCATTCTTTATCCCTGAATAGAGAGGAAAATATAAATACTGAAATAAATAGACGGATACATAAAGGCTATATTGTGATAATATAACTTTATTAGGTGAACAAAAAAGGCATGGAAAGTCCTTATGCAAGCTTTCAGAACAACAGGTTTCTTTATCATTTTGACCTTCGATCATGATCGGCAAGGGCACCCTATATTTACATAACTAGAATACAGGTTTGGACCTGAAATAACCTGAAAGAAGGATAATAATCTAAGCAAGTTTTGACCTGTGAATTGCCTTACAAATATGAACTGTAAAGTATAGTCCCAACTCAATAAACTAACAAACAAGGGTTATTTTAAGCAATTGTTTCCAAAGATATTTAAAGGGGAAAGTCTGTAACAGATAACTGTGTGTTTAGGAATTCAACTCCATTTCAGAAAGCTACTCCTAGCCCGCAGATCCTAGGGCAGACACCCAGGCCAGGATCTTTGGTGGGGCCTCCTTCCTACCACTAAGGTTAAGAGCAGTCTGATGCTCTACGGGATTTAGGATAAAATAAGTCAGTTTAAATGATTACACAAAAGTAGTATTTATTTTTTAACTATATGGAAATACATATTCTAAACTTACAAGAATATTATACATTATCTTAAAAGTATATTTTCTAGTTTTTCTTGTAAATTTTTCAATAGCTTCATTAAAATAAATTTGCTTAGCTAAATCATTCTCTCTGAGAGCTGCTCCCCCCAGGATATCAAATGAGGAAAATAGAGGACACTGCACCCTATTTTTCAGCTTAACAGCTCTGTGGATGGCAAGGCCAAAGCTTCTCCCATCTGGACCGTCTTGGACAGCATGTTTCTCTTCTCCCTTCTCCACACAAAGGTGGCCAAGGCAATCCTTTCCTATCTCTCCCTCCCCTTCCCACCCCCTTTCTGAGCTTCCTTATTCTCAGTGTCTTCACTTTTTGAGATCATTTACACTGAGATAATAACTGGGCCAATTCCAAAGTCACAGTCAGTATGTCCAAAGATGAAGTATTAATGAATCATGGGACATACCTCCTCTTGTCCCCCTTCAGTCCATTAACATGGCAGCAAATCCAGAAGTGTGTGTGGGGGGGGGGGGGGGGGGGGGAGAGAAAGAGAGAGAGAACTCTCCAAAGAGGCCTCCAAAGAAAGAAAGAGAAGAATCATAGAATCATAGAATCAAAGAGTTGGAAGAGACCCCATGGGCCATCAAGTCCAACCACCTGCCAAGAAGCAGGAATATTGCATTCAAATCACTCCTGACAGATGGCCATCCAGCCTCTGTTTAAAAGCTTCCAAAGAAGGATTCTCCACCACACTCCGGGGCAGAGAGTCCCACTGCTGAACGGCTCTCACAGTCAGGAAGTTCTTCCTCATGTTCAGATGGAATCTCCTTTCTTGTAGTTTGAAGCCATTGTTCCGCGTCCTAGTCTCCAAGGAAGCAGAAAAGAAGCTTGCTCCCTCCTCCCTGTGGCTTCCTCTCGCATATTTATACATGGCTATCATATCTCCTCTCAGCCTTCTCTTCTTCAGGCTAAACATGCCCAGCTCCTTAAGCCGCTCCTCATAGGGCTTGTTCTCCAGACCCTTGATCATTTTAGTCGCCCTCCTCTGGACACATTCCAGCTTGTCAATATCTCTCTTGAATTGTGGTGCCCAGAATTGGACACAATATTCCAGGTGTGGTCTAACCTGGAATAGAGGGGTAGCATTACTTCCCTAGATCTAGACACTATGCTCCTATTGATGCAGGCCAAAATCCCATTGGCTTTTTTTGCCGCCACATCACATTGTTGGCTCATGTTTAACTTGTTGTCCACGAGGACTCCCAAGATCTTTTTCACACGTACTGCTCTTGAGGCAGGCATTGTCCCCCATTCTGTATCTTTGCATTTCGTTTTTCCCGCCAAAGTGGAGTATCTTGCATTTGTCACTGTTGAACTTCATTTTGTTAGTTTTGGCCCATCTCTCTAATCTGTCAAGATCGTTTTGAATCCTGCTCCTGTCCTCTGGAGTATTGGCTATTCCTCCAAATTTGGTGTCGTCTGCAAACTTGATGATCATGCCTTCTAGCCCTTCATCTAAGTCATTAATAAAGATGTTGAACAGGATTGGGCCCAGGACGGAACCCTGCGGCACTCCGCTCGTCACTTCTTTCCAGGATGAAGAGGAAGCATGGGTGAGCACCCTCTGGGTTCGTCCATTTAACCAATTACAGATCCACCTCACCGTAGTTTTGCCTAGCCCACACTGGACTAGTTTATTTGCCAGAAGGTCATGGGGGACCTTGTTGAAGGCCTTACTGAAATCCAGGTACTCTACATCCATGGCATTCCCCGCATCTATCCAGCTTGTAACTCTATCGAAAAAAGAGATCAGATTAGTCTGGCATGACTTCTTTTTGAAAAATCCATGTTGATTATTAGCGATGACCACATTTGTTTCTAAGTGTTTGCAGACCACTTCCTTAACAATCTTTTCCAGAATTTTGCCCGGTATCGACGTGAGGCTGACTGGACAGTAATTGTTTGGGTCATCCTTTTTTCCCTTGAAGATTGGGACCACATTGGCCCTCCTCCAGTCTGCTGGAATTTCTCCTGTTCTCCAAGAACTCTCAAAGATTATTGCCAATGGTTGCGAAATGACTTTTGCTAGTTCCTTCAGTACTCTTGGGTGTAGTTGATCTGGCCCTGGAGACTTGAACTCATTTAGAGTGGCCAGGTATTCCTGGGCGACTTGTTTCCCAATTTGGGGTTGGATGTCCTCTAATCTTTCATCCACTCCATCTTGCTGAGGTTGAAAATGACTTTCTTTTTGTGAGAAGACCGAGGCAAAGAAGGCATTAAGTAGTTCTGCCTTTTCCCTACCCCCTGTCAGCATTGCCCATCTTCTCCTCGAAGAGGCCCTATCGCCTCCTTGTTTTTCCTTTTTCTACTGACATAAGAAAAGAAGCCCTTTTTATTGTTTTTAATGTCCCTGGCAAGCCTGAGCTCGTTTTGTTCTTTAGCCTTGCGGACCTTTCCCCCACAGGTGTTGGCTATTTGTTTGAATTCTTCTTTGGTGATTTCTCCCTTTTTCCACTTCTTGTGCATGTCTCTTTTGTATTTTAGAACAGTTAGAAGTTCTTTGGATATCCATTCTGGCTTCTTGGCACTTGTCCTATTTTTTGTCCTTTCACTTGTTCTATGGCTCCAAATGGCTCCCAGACACTTGTCCTTTGCACTTGTTCTATGGCTCCAAATGGCTCCCAGACAGACAAGAAAAGAAGCCTCTAAAGGGACCTCAGAAAAAAAAGCGAGCCTAATCCCAGGGGTCCCAGGCTGCAACCTTTAATGGGAGTCATGAAGCTACTTCTTTCAAATTAGTCACTTGCTTTGTATGGCACTGCATTTGCTTTGATACTGTTACGGTGGGTTTTCAATAAAATTCACTTGTAGGGGGAAGATAGGCATGTCTTTGAATGGCTGTACTTTGTCTACACTTGCCACCGATCTATTGGATTTCCTCCAAAAAAGCAAATTCCCATCTCTGCTTACTTTTCAGACAGTAAATTGTATCAGACTGAAGATAATGGAGCAATTCCATGCTCCAGTTGCAGATCTCCCTCTTGTCAAAGTAAATGAGATAGGGAGGCTATTATTTCTGTTCTGAAATCACAGATTGCGGTGGGATTCCCATCATGCTTGTACTCCCCATTAAGAATGTGAGGAATCCAAACAAGCTGATGGCAGGGGATACATAACTTATATGGATCCTCAATGGATATGGATATGGTTGAGTCAGAGATCATAGTGCCAATACAGATCGCAAATGGTCATAGGATTCTTCTGATGGACCTGACCAATGGATTCATTATGGTGGGGGCTTTTACCATGATTCTTCCTGCAGCTGTTCTGAGCTGAATACCTCTCCTGGTATATAACTTCTGAAGGATTGAAATATAATGGTGGGAGAGTTCCCATTCAAGACAGCCGTGCCAGAAACAGCAGTAAAATAAAGAGTGAATTCGCCACCCACATGCTGGCAGATTCACTACCCTCCCCTGATGCAGCCCTCCAATTGTTTTCTCTAGTCCTCTTTCTTCAACAACGTATTTATCTTTTTTCACCAACATATAAATTGTCCACCTAGGTAATGTTTGTGTGTGTGTGCACGCATGTGCGCATTCCATACAAGCTCTAAAACAGCTTTTGTACAGCTGTCTCCTGCTTTGGGCAGCTTGATTTTCATCCTTTGTCCTTTTAAAATCAGAACTCAGTAATTACGCTTTTTCAACCACATAATGAATTAATGGGTTCCAGTTACATATAATTGTAAAGGTGTGGAGGTGAGGCCTGTCTCTCTGTTCTATGCAAACACCCTTCCTAGGAAATGGCCTGAGATATACTTGGAAGGCCTGACTAAGAGCCTTTTCTTTTGCCATAGCAAATACAGTCCCATTCATGGCCTTTTGCAATTCAGCAATTATCAATAAAGCACGGGATCCAGTATTCAAACCGAGTAAAACGATTTACACATTGTTTCTGATTTGGTGCCATCCTCAGCTTCTGTACTGCATTACTTGCTTATACAACAGGTTAAGGCTCAGAGCATTGTAGATTCCTTATTTCAGCTATTTCCATTCTGATCCCTAACCTGTCAAATACGCTGGTGATGTCTGCATTCTACACTGCCGCCTACTGGCTATTCATCTAAATGTATTGTCGAAGGCTTTCATGGCCAGTCACTGGGTTGCTGCGAGTTTTTCGGGCTGTATGGCCATGTTCCAGCAGCATTATCTACTAAAATTTCACCTGCATCTGTGGCTGGCATCTTCAGAGGTTCTGTTGGCAGTGAAGCACGTGGAATGTGTATATATCTGTGGAATGTCCAGGGTGGGAGAAAGAACCCTTGTATTGCAGCGGTTCCCAACCTCTTTTTTAACCAGGGACCACTTTGACCAGGGACCACTCTCCAACATTAGTACCAAAAGGGTTACAAATCAGTTTTTGATCAACTTTAGATTTGGTTTGGTTATTTTGGGTGCTAATTCAGAAAATTACATTAGATAGAACACAGCAGGTCTAGTTTCTGATACAGAACATATGCCATCCATTAGTTGGCATCTGCTCACCCACAGAAAACCATATTTAATAATCTAGAGCCGATGTGGCAGTAGTAATCTTTCGTGGGTAATCAGCCTCTCCCCACCTGACATTCCCATTGTCTTGGCATTATGAGAGTTTTGCAAAACCAATCACTCTGTTACCATATGGTTTCGAGGCAATGGTGTAGTAATGGTGAGGCCGCAAACCATATTTTCATTCTTGGGGACTAATGGTGGTCTGCAGACCATAGGTTGGGAACCACTGGTTTAAAGCAAGTGTGAGTGTTGCAATTAGCAAACCTGAATAGCATTGAGTAGCTATGAAGCTGCAAAGTCAATCAATAAGGGTTCTCAATGTGATTCATGCTTGCAAATGATATGCTAAAATACGAGAGCCTTAGGGCCCTTCCCCACAGCTATATAACCCAGAAAATCAAGGCAGAAAATCCCACAATATCTGCTTTGAATTGGGTTAACTGAGTTCACACTGCCATATATTCCAGTTCAAGACAGAATTTTTGTTTTGTTTTGGTTTTTTCATGTCAGGAGCAACTTGAGAAACTGCAAGTCACTTCTGGTGTGAGAGAATTAGCCGTCTGCAAAGACGTTGCCCAAGGGATGCCCAGATGTTTTTTTAAATGTGTTTTACCATCCTTGTGGGAGGCTTCTCTCATGTCCCTGCATGGGGAACTGGAGCTGTTAGGGGGAGCTCATCTGCACTCTCCCCAGATTCAAAACTGAAACCTGTCAGTCTTCAATCCTGCTGGCACAAGGGTTTAACCCACTGCGCCACCGGGGGCTCCACTTCAGAACAGATAATGTGGGATTTTATTCAGCTGTGTGGAAGGGGCCTCTGGGGCTTCTACACTGCCATATAAAATCCAGATTATCTGCTTTGAAGTAGATTATATGGCAGTGTATCATTACATTTTATTGGAATACACCCCTTCTCCAGAACATCTCATTAAATTACTGTAAAGCAGATCCAACAATATGGTTTAAAGTTGGCAAGTGCTTCAATACTCTAATGAGATTATTATTTGATTGTTTGGGAAGGACCCAAAAAAGATTTTATTTCAGAGATTTTTTCCTGAATGTTCTGAAAGGAGAGAAGGTGGCTTATCCTCTTCCTCAACTCTACAACATTTTAAGATATATGAAAAGAACAGGCCAAAGAAAGAGCCATAGAAGAAGGTAGGGACAGCTAGAACTGACAACTAGTGGCCAGCTGAAAGCACCCAGTGGGATCCAAGTACCCCTCTCTGGGGGACTAGCCTGGCATATTGGATGGACTACAATATTAAGGGACATGTATAGATGTTGTATTTAACAGTGATCTGTTCACATATCTTGTAGCTTTTACAAATGTATATACACTATACAGGCCCGTAGCCAGGATTTTGATTAGGGAGGGGCTGAGTTTGATTCGGGGGGGGGGGGATGAGTCTGAGTGAAAGAAGGTCTACTCTAGCAAACCTTTTGTATCGTTACCCCAATACCCCCATGCATGTGGGATATATTGAACATGGTGATCAGATCATGATATGAATAAACATAACAGTTTAAATAATGTACCCGTAAGGCCTTCTTGCGGACCACCAGGCTACATGCCTGACACTATAGCTTACACAGCTATGCAGTGACTCCCAGCCCAACCTTCTCAATCTCAGTTTTTAGGCACCAACCACTGTGATTGATAAGAGTCTATTCTTGTTAGTTAGGAAACTAAAGAATGATTTTTCCAACCCGTCTCATGAGTAATTTTTATTGCGACAGCCAGATATGATTTTTTTGTTGCAATTCCCCCTCGCATCAATGACCGCTTACATCCCAAGAGTGCATGAGGGAGAAGATTAGTCTTCTGCTTCCTGATTAAGAGGGACCCCCCCCCCCCCCCGGGCTGCTTGGCAAGTGAAGCTTGGGGGACTTTCAAAGTCCCTACGTATACCAGAGGAGTTAAGAGTAAAGGAGATAATAAGCATGTCTACAGGTTTGAACAGCAATTTTTAGATTATTGTTTTGCAAAATCCAAAGTACACATTTTGATATCTTTATTGAGCCAGTCAGAAGGTGTATAAATTGTGTCCCTTGTGATTGGGTGGTAAAAGTATCACCACAATGTGTACTTTGGAATTTGTTTTATGGTGAAGGTAAGTGTCCTTGCACTTGTTTTAATTACGAGATACCACGCTTTATTGCTTTGCTGTTTCATTTAACTGAGTTCCTATATCTTGGAGAATAATGAAACAAGTGCCTCATCTTGAATATCTAGTGCAATAATGCTAAAAAGACAAAACAGGATATTCAACACAAACATGATGATGCCCTCTAGCTTAACAGCACTAAGGGAAAGAAGCACCTAAAATAAGAAGCACCGAGAAAGAGGAAAGAACTGAGTGCCCTAAGGAAGGAGATAAGGGAATCCAAGAAGAATCTGTCCCTCTTACCTAGTAAAAGTATCTGCTGCTGCCTGGAAGGACAATGTGCTCCTGCAGAATAATGTTACATGTCAGAGAGTGGTAGAGGTAATCAAAATGTGTATGTTTTGTATGCATTACTAGATGAAATAATATTGGGGTATAAATCAAGTGAAAAACTGAGTAAGCAAGAAAGCAAACCATATAGTTGTGTGCTGCCTCATCTCCCGATAGAAAAACTATGACTCTTCTCACAATTCTTCCTCATGCCTGAGATTATTTGGGAAATCAGGAATGCGATCATCAGCTCCTTGCTTCCCAGATGACAAGGGAAGAGATCTCTAGCAATCCCGGGGGCTTCTCCCCATGAAATGTAGACTAGAGGGTTTTCATGGCTACTAAACTAGTGGCTATGTAGTTATTTTGAATATAATATAGTTAAACGGTCATTGCTTCTTAAACTGTGGGTCCCAGCCCCAAATGGCATCCCTTTAGCTTAATGCTGGAATCATGAAAAATCTGGCAATAATAAATGTTTTCTGAATATCACCTTGTGGCTGTTTTAGACATTTGCATGAATCTGTAAGCAGCAATGTGCAGTGTTTACAGTGGACTCTGCAGAATATGATTAGCTATAGTTCATAAAAAAATCAGCCTGTTTAGCAAGTCTTGAAAATGCTAATTTACTGTCAGTAAATGTCTGATTTTATACCTATTTCACATACCTATATACCCAGGGTCAAGTAAAAATTTCCGAGGCCAAAAGGGGCCATAAATGGAAAAGTTTGACTGCCCAATAGGAGTCCAGCCATTGAATAGTAGTTGTAGTAGTAACAGTCCTAGTAGTAAACAATTATCCTTGTTATTCAGAAGGAGATTGCCATTGGATATCTCAATATTAAAGATTTATTCTCAAATTATTTTAATAAAGAATCTGTTCAATCAATGCAGTCTTGCCCCGTTCTCCATTACACTCGCCCTTCTCCTGTCCTATACTATTTCTTCTGTAGTTCTTGTAGTTCACATGATTTTTTTCAAGCAAAGGTGTATCCCATTCTCAGAACGCGTGATAATTTGAGGGATGGGAACAGGTGGGGGCTTCAAAGCATCAGGTGAAATTTCAAACCGAAGTAAAGTCATGGCCAGAGCTATTTTCATTTCATTCATGGCAAACTGCTGTCCAATGCAGTTTCTAAAAAGAAAAGAAAAAAGAACTGGTTACAAAAACATCTACATCAAGACTTAATCTGAAGAAAGCATTTCTTCAGATGTATCTGTTATTATTAAAAATCCCATATCTTAGAACAGGGAGAAGAGGAATACTCAAATTCCACAAGAATAGAAGGGCTTAGCCTTCTCCAATGAGAAGGCCAAACTGAACCATCAAAATCTTTGCATAGTTGAGTGTCCTCAAGAATTATTGTTCTAAAGAATCAGAGCACTAGGAAATATCCTCAAACACACAAAACCATCTGAAAATGAAACCAGGAGGGATGATGATGATGATGATGATTGTTATTATTATTATGTGACATCCCTTTTGGTCATGACAAGTGTGGTGGCTGATCCACTAAAAGATGCAGAATTGCCCACTCCTGATCTAGACAAGAGATACTGAGCTGATAAATTATTCTAATGTACATCTACCATATATACTCCTATATAAATCTAAATAAAATTAGCTCCAAAACCTGTGTCAACCTACCCACAGACAATGTGACTACTGTACCATATCTGAGTAAAGTGCTGGAAGCCAAGAGCTTTAGGAGAACCAACCACTCTACTCTCTCCAGCGTGGTACTGCTTCTGGCCATTCTGAATGCCTGGGTGGGAATATGGAAACTGCCCCCCTGAGGTGTTTTCACTTCTTTGTGGAATCACCCCTGACTTATCCATGGGTCTTATCAAAAGTCATAACTATGTCCCCCAAAGCTGCCCTTCACTTATACAAGAGGTTGATTTGTACACAAGTACATACAGTATGTTGTAAGGCTTACCTTGGTCCAGCAGAGAATGGCAGGAAGGCATGGGGATTTCTGCTGGATACATTCTCAGGTGTAAACCTCTGGGGATCAAATACCTAAAACAAAAATATTCCATGGGTTATTTTTAAAGAAACCTGTTTGGCTATTTTAATCAATGTTAAATACACATAAGCATAGAAAAACACACATGTTTTCTTTTTCTTCTCTTACTTGAATGGCTCCAGTTATCACAGCAAAAGTGCACTCAACTTTTGGTCTACCAAGTATTTTGGACTTCAGCTCCCAGACCTCTGGGTTAGAGCAGAGCACAAAAGATTGAACTGCAGTCCAAAATGTTTGGTGAAACAGATGCTCCTTACTCCTCAAGCGAGAGTGAATTCTCTCATAGGTGTTATTAAAATAGCAAACACTTTCAATTAGTACTTACTTTTGTTAATCTATTAAACCCATGAAGAGTTCAACAGTTTAAGAGTTCTCATCCAAGTTTCCCTGTGATGATGGTGGGACTGAGAGACAACCTTACCCAAGAATCTTAATAATTATTTGAGAGAAGCAGGATAGCCTTGCAGAAGTATTCATTAAAAGCCTACTTTTTATACAAAGGAGATGCTGATAGTCAATAATTCAGTTGTAGCAAAACAACAAACATCATTGCCTTACAGCAATCAGAATGCCAATGTCACCTACCTCTGGATCTTTCCATACACTGGGATTCTTGTGGATGAGTTGAATACCTATTGTGATCACAATTCCTGAAAAGCAATCAGTGGTAAAGAGCACTTAAGATGTGTCAATAACAGCCACTATAAGCTCATATTTATGGCCAGTGGTTTAAATCTTTGTTAGTAAGCTACTCCAGGCATTGCAGAAATGAACCTTTAAAGAAATAGCAATGAGCCTACTCTAGACCATATCAACTTCTTTTTTATATAGGTGTGAATTTTAACAATGATAGCATGTGTTGGTCCTCTATATCTACAGGCAATCCCCAAGTTACGAACAAGATAGGCCCTGTAGGCATGTTCTTAAGTTGAATTTGTATGTAAGTCAGAACAGGTACATTTTTAAGTGTAACTCTCCAGCTATACTTTGGGAAGGGTTAACACCCCCTCCCCCATGGTGTTTGTTTTGCTGTCTGTGACTCATAGAATCATAGAATCAAAGAGTTGGAAGAGACCCCATGGGCCATCCAGTTCAAATCCCTGCCAAGAAGCAGGGATATTGCATTCAAATCACCCCTGACAGATGGCTATCCAGCCTCTGTTTAAAAGCTTCCAAAGAAGGAGTCTCCACCACACTCCGGGGCAGAGAGTTCCACTGCTGAACAGCTCTCACAGTCAGGAAGTTCTTCCTCGTGTTCAGATGGAATCTCCTCTCTTGTAGTTTGAAGCCATTGTTCCGCGTCCTAGTCTCCAAGGAAGCAGAAAACAAGCTTGCTCCCTCCTCCCTGTGGCTTCCTTTCACATATTTATACATGGCTATCATATCTCCTCTCAGCCTTCTCTTCTTCAGGCTAAACATGCCCAGTTCCCTAAGCCGCTCCTCATAGGGCTTGTTCTCCAGACCCTTGATCATTTTAGTCGCACTCCTCTGGACACATTCCAGCTTGTCAATATCTCTCTTGAATTGTGGTGCCCAGAATTGGACACAATATTCCAGGTGTGGTCTAACCAAAGCGGAATAGAGGGGTAGCATTACTTCCCTAGATCTAGACACTATGCTCCTATTGATGCAGGCCAAAATCCCATTGGCTTTTTTTGCCGCCACATCACATTGTTGGCTCATGTTTAACTTGTTGTCCACGAGGACTCCAAGATCTTTTTCACACGTACTGCTCTTGAGCCAGGCGTCCCCCATTCTGTATCTTTGCATTTCGTTTTTCCTGCCAAAGTGGAGTATCTGTTGGGGTTCAGCCTGAGTTTGAACTTGAACCTGATTCTTTGTTTGTTCCTCCTGATGCTAATGAAAGTATATTTACTGATGCTAGTGGAAATGTACCTTTTGATGCCAATGCTCCTGAAATTAGTGAGGAAGAAACTGCTGTAGGTTTGGAAAATGCCAATGTTCCTGAAATTAGTGAGGAAGGAACTTCTGTAGATTTGGAAAATGAAAGTACCAGTGTTCATAAGAATGTTTCAGAGGGAGACCTTGAACTTTCCCTCCCTTCTGCACCTGTTAACTGTAATGACAACAGAAGGGGCCAAATTTGGGAAGACAGAAGTAAATCACTCAGTTTGCGTTGATCCTCCTGAATTCAAGAATTAAAAACATTGGCTTCAAAACAGAAGGGCGGTTCACGGAACCAATTCTTGAGTTTTAATTGCAATACGCCGGGCTGATTGTCTCAGTTCAGGCATCGTTTCAGAATTGATGAAGACCTTGGCAGTTCTCCCGGTTCCCTGGCCTTAGTCTGGGAAGATTTCTAGGATATCAAGTACGGTTAGTGGATTGCTAACAGATTCCAGTATTTCCCAGTGAGGCTTTTGGTTTTGCTTTGTCCATTTAAATTCATGTTTGCTGATTTTGCTGTGGCTTTTGACTTGCATTTTTCCTTTATTTTGTAACCATTTTTCTTCAATAAAAAAGGATTGTTTTTCACAGCCAAGTGTGGTGGATAGTTATCTTAGGGCCTCGTTCCCTGCTCTGGATTGCAACAGTATCTTGCATTTGTCACTGTTGAACTTCATTTTGTTAGTTTTGGCCCATCTCTCTAATCTGTCAAGATCGTTTTGAATCCTGTTCCTGTCCTCTGGAGTATTGGCTATCCCTCCCAATTTGGTGTCGTCTGCAAACTTGATGATCATGCCTTCTAACCCTTCATCTAAGTCATTAATAAAGATGTTGAACAGGACCGGGCCCAGGATGGAACCCTGCGGCACTCCGCTCGTCACTTCTTTCAGTTTAAAAGACTTCACCTCACTTTCTGTCCCTTGACAACTGGATTTTGAAAAAAAAATCTTGTTATGGAAGCAAAAATGTTGAGAAAGCTTCAGTTGAGACACCTGTTTCCCTATTATAATGCTTTCAGGACTGAATGTTTATTCCTAGGGTTAGATTTCTCTGTTGTCTCCCATTTGTAACTATGAGTTGTTTATAAGTCTGATGTTTGTAACTCAGGGACTATGTGCACATCTGTATCTATTGTTATCAGAGAAAAATGAAAGCAAATATACCTTCAGGCAAAGTCCTTCCATCAAAAAATGTAATAGGTTTGGCAAGCTCTCGGGACACCCCTGGTACTGGGGAATAAATACGGAGGCTCTCTTTAATGCACATGGTGCAATAGGTCATCTTGCTAAGATCATCCCTGGACAAAAATGGAGACAGAATGATTTAAAAATTAAAAATGTCTATACAGTAAGCAAGGCTATATGTTGGTTGTATGTTCACCACCCAGGTTTTATGGTATTGTTGCACTTTTAAAAGTTATGCCAGTGCATCTTGGCATTGTGCTATGTGTTGAACCTCAGCAGGAGTTCACCTTGCTCACAGCACTCACCAAGAAACCAAACATGGTAATAAACTGTTTATTGATAAAAACACATATAAAAAGGGCCAAAGACACATTAAGCAAATAAAAGGGTAAAAATCTAAGAGTTAATAAGGAAGCAAGTCCCAAAGGCCATAGGTAAATCTAGAAAGCAAAGGTTAAAACATGAACATCAACCCAGGCAACAAGGAGCAAAACATGGGCATGAATCCAAAGGTAATTCCATAAAACAAGCAACCAAACTTGTTCATAAATCTTTGGTCTTGAACTAAGACATGAACTAGGAATCAGACAGGAGGTCCTCACTCCAGTAGCAACGTTGCTTGATCTAAAATCCTAACAGCTCTCTCACTAATTTAAGGACTGCAAAACATGAACACATTCCTTTGACCTTGAGAGGCCTGCTTCTGCCTCTCTTTGCCACAGATTTTCCTGCACCTGAATCTCTGCCCGCTCAGAAGCAGCCTAGTACCTCTGGTACCGATGCTTCCTCGGATGAGCTCATGTTATCCTCCCCTCCCTGTCTGTTGAATTCCAAAGCAGTTCCACTTTCACCCTTGGTATCAGCAACAGCATCCTGCTCCAAAACCCCCTCCATTCCCTTAGCAACAGAACCATCAGGCCCTGAACCCCCAAACCCCTCATCTTCATCTGGTTGAACCACAACACTATGCAGTTTCAAAACAAAAAGCACAATTGCTGCATCATACTGAAGAGCTGATGTAACACCATTAACAATCATGCCTACAGCAACTTTGTCATCACTGCGCCAATCATAACATTGCAGCAGAATAACCTGTTTATGGATCACTATGAATTATTGCAGAAAAAATATAAAATCCAGTGCATCACTTCTTGCATGTACAAGACATGAGCAAACCAGCCGGTAAGCAAAACCTGTCTCCCAAGAGGTCTAAAATTCTCTGACAATTATCAGTGACAAACACATTTCTGGGCCAATGCATTGTTTTGCTCACCTGTTGCAAGGTAAATTTATAGTGATTTTGTTCTGTCCAAAGGACATAATTCCTTTTGTGTCTTTCCACCTTTATTTTAGACTTTCATTTCAATGTAAGCCTCTAGTATGGAACAGAAAATCAGTTGAGAAATATCAAACCTCTTTAGTTTGTAAAATACAACTGTACTGCTAAAACGTTTTCATTTGGCCTGAGAGCAGAACCATATAATATCAAAAAGACAAGCTACCTACTTATATAATGGGAAAACAATAGCTACTCACTTCTGTAATTGGAACTTCCCCTCATACTATACTGAGTCCTTTTAATTACTATTAAAACAAAAACCAGGAAGCTTAGAGCCAGGAAAGCGAGATGTCTGTATGCATACTTGTGCTCATTAGCACAGTTATGATTACCTCAGCCATTAAAGATGAAAGCTCACCATTCAATGGTGCCACGGTCTCCCAGAATGGACTTTACCTCCTCCCTACATCTCTCCTGATGTTCTGGGTTCATTGCAAGGCAATAAAGCATCCAGGAAATCCCACTTGCTGTGGTATCATGACCTTCAAACATGAAAGTGTCCACTTCTGCACGTACATCTTCATCAGATAGTCCAATTCCATTTTCATCCTAAACACAATGACGCAAATATCGGCAATCTGAAATTAATTCCTTAAAAATTAATTCATTACTCCTAATTCACCAAAATTGCATTAAACAATGCATTAAAGTATCATTTTAATTGTTAAATATCAAGAATATCTTCTGATTAACTATTAACATTTCACATTACCTTGTTAGCTTTGGGGGTAATTTTGAGTGTTGGTATTTTTAGTAACTAAATTGTTTCATCTGCCAGAGGCGCTTCCTGCATGGCAGAAGGGGGTTGGACTGGATGGTCCCTGGGATCTTCCACTGAAATACTTTTAAGTTTATGTTGGTTAAAATTGTTCTTCATTTTAAATATTGCTTGGTCCTTTCTTTCCTCCTTTTTTTTTTTCATTACCAATGAGATATTTGCAGTGTGCATAGTAATTTGTTCATTTGTTTCATTTAGTTCACACAAACATTTTCCATCCATCTGCCACTAGCCTGGCTCATCTATCCAATTTTAAAACGCAATCCATCAAAAAGTTTTTCCATGCCTGATATATATATATACAGTATATATAATATAATATAATATAGCATATATGACATTTCATGGGGCTCCACGAGAAACCTTTGCTTCAAAAAGGTCTGCATCTGAAAATGTTTGAGAACCCCTGATCTAGCCTATCTGTCAAGCCTCTCTCTTTGAGCATGCCAGAGCCTGAGGATCCCAGGAGAAACATTTCTTTTAGTCCCACTACATTCACAGATACAGATGATAAAAACACAAGAGAGAGAGCCTTCTTGATGATTTCCCATAGACTTTGGAACTTCGTCCTTATGGCAGAAAGAGTGCTCTCCTCCTTGTTGTCTTTCTGTCATTTTTTTATTATTATTCAGATATGTTTTTAGAACCAAAGGCTCCTACAAAAAACATCTGTAAGTGCTGTATTGTTTAAATTGTACTGTTTTATTTATTTTCTATCTTTTTAAAATGTAGATTTCAAATTGTTATAGTATGGATAATTTCATTCTGTAACAATTTCACCTTTTGTTTTGTTATTAATTACATTGCAACCATTTAAGATGAAAACCACCTTGAGTCCCAATCTTGGAGAATGGGTAAGGTATAAATAAAGTTGAGAAGGGGGTGAAGAGGAAGAGAAGGATAAAGAAGAAGAAAAAGTACAGGAAAACAAGGAGGAGGGAGAGCAGTAGCAGCAGGAACAGGGAAACGTTTTTCTCTACCAGGGTTAAAGATGAAATGAACTGAAAAGGAGGAGTCTACAGAGGAGAAAACAGTGCAAGTAATAAAGTTACATATTGCCTGGATTATGTGCAAGAGATAATACCGTTTCACACTTCCTATGCCAAAAAGAATGCAAAATTAGCAGCTAGTCTGAATTGAACCATTACTACCAACAATTTGATATACGTATTTCAGAAAAGAAGACCATATCAGATATTTATTGTTCCTTGGAAACAAAAGAATTCCAGTATGGAAGTCAAAGCATGTATGTAATCTTTTCCTGCTATTATTATTTTGTTGGCTACTCTCCACAAAATCAAGAAGTGAACTCTTATTTCTTGCAGTGCCTGGAGTTTCCAAAACTTCAACGCAAACTACATGTGTTACAGTGAACTATGGTAGTCCAGGCTGAAGGCCACAAAAATATGGAATAATTCAGTACTTCGGGACTTACTTTGGCACAGAGAATGATATCCAAAAAATCCAAGTATCTCTTCTGCTGGATCTTTTGGAGTTCTTCTTCATCCCCCAGTAATTCTTTTCTCTCCTTAATGATTTTTTCTGTGTTTAAAAATGAACAATATAATAATTTACCAAAATTACCTGTTCACAGAGACACGGGCAAAGATTAATTTCAAAGCAGCAACATAGTATCAAGAAACTATCAACTGGTAAGTAGGGGTGTGCACGATTCCATTTGGCGATACCAGATTCGGGGAAACTCAGCAATCCGGCTGCTGAACTACCAAAAACGGACTGGGCAGGGGACAGACAAAGGCTTAACCAATATGGATCACATGCAGCCAGATCTTTTGGCTAATGGGGTTAGGCAGCACTCTACCTAAGGCAGAGGCCATGGAGTGTGGGCAGCCTTGAAAATCAGGCAAGAGTAGGTGCTTGGTGGTGATGGTTCCTACACTTTCTTCTCCAGCAGCCTCCTTCATCCCCTCCCAACCCCCCCCCTCCCACATCAGAGCGCAAATAAGGCTGGAAAGAGAGGGGGGAAGGCTCCAGAGAGGGCCCCACCGGGAACTCACTTTCCTAGCAGCACTTTGTATAGTGTGGGCATTATAAAAGCCTCTGCACTTCCTTTTGGGGCATGATAAAAGTTGAGTTTTTTCTATTTTTCTCATGTTTCTTTTTCAGCCAATCAGAGACCCGGTTGACTGTGTCCATTCTTCTCCCCTCTTGTAGTGCCTGCTAGTTGGGACTTCAATTCCCAGAACCCCCTCTTGTCTGTTTGTTTTTTTTAAAAAAAAAAATTATAGTAAGATTTTTTAAAAATTCCCAAAAATCAGTGGATAGGTGAAATGTTCTGATACTTGGTAGACATGCATTCATAAATGTGGCCTACAAGCCAGACACGTCTCATGTAAGCAAGCCTAAAAATGGCAGAAAAACAAGTATCTAGAATTTTCCCATTGGGACCAATTGATCAAATCTTACCAGAAAGAAAGCAGCCCCCCCCCCCCGCCCTCCCGATTTCAGGAATTTTCCAGTAAATGGAATGGGGGGCCGCTAAAAATGGGACTGAAAACAGTATTGGTAAAAGTCGCACACCCCTACTGGTAAGAGGCTATTTATTGCATGCTCATGAATATTAATATGCCTATAAACAGTGCCATGTATTAAATGATCACATTTCCATCTCAAACAGATGCATACAGTAAACTAAACTCTATATGCCCTTGAATTCATGCTGGGATGGATAATGACACTTAATAGATCTATACAGGGAATGCTTAGGTGTGAAAGCAAGATGCGATGAACCAATATAACCACTATATTCTGTAGTAGACATCTTCAAAATATATTTATAATTCTTGTCAGCTTCACTGTGTTCAGTCAACATGCTATTACATTCATGTTAGCATAGAAACCACCAACTGGAACTTATCAAACATTTTAAACACAACCAGTCAACAGTCTCAAGCATTCCTAACTTGGACTAACAGAGGTGTGCATGACTGTAAAAATCTGCTTCATTTTTATTTACAAAATTCATGTAACCCCCGTTTTGATACCCAGCGTGAGTGTTTTGAAAAATTTGTAAGCGGTCCGGGTCATATCTAATACGAAGTGGTGAGAATTTTTTTTTGTTTCACTATTAAAAGAAACCTACATGAGCTAAGCTATACCAGGTGAAGGAAGAGGCCCCACGGTACTTGGGGTGGCTCTTCTCTATCTGCTGCCTGGGTCTGTGGCAAGCCTCATGCCTGATAGGAGAGAAGGCCCCGCAGAAGGTGTCTGACACAAGACTACCTGACATCTTAAACAGAGCCTACAGTGTTCAGCAGGACCTCTACTGCCAGGCTAGGTTTTTCCATCCGTCGCCCAGCCTTCTACGAGCAAGCCCTGTCCTGTGCCAGAGATGGAGCAAGCTGTGCATCCAGTGGAAAAAGAAGCCCCGTCAAAGGCCCTAGGCCTTGCTTAAGATGGCGGATATTCTCGCACCAACGTTACCTCTTGCGAGACTTGAGGCCCTCTTGCAAAAGGTGGCTCTAACATGGTAAGCCTTCAGCAGGGCTTCCCCATCAAGCTCATAGCTCACCCCAAGCCTAGTGCTGGGCAGGGCCTGCTTACAGCCCTCTCTGGGACCTCCTCTTCTGCTAGGCATATGGCTCTTTGTGAGGAAGAGTCCGATGGGGAGTGGGAGGGAGAGAGGGAGGGAGAGCAGCCCTGCCACCACCGCAAGAGTACAAGAAGGTCTGAGGATGCTTGCCATAGATGCAGGCAAAACATCAGGAGAATGCTTCTAGAACATGGCCATATAGCCCGAAAAACCTAGAACAACCCAGTGATTCCAGCCATGAAAGCCTTTGACAACACAATAACTGGAGAAGCTGTGTAATTTGTCCACCACTGGTATGACACAAACTCTAAAGGGGGAAAAAAGAGTCAGGAAGAGAACCTGTATGAAGATGAGCAACCTTGCATGCTTTCCGAAACCGATATGCCTGTGGAGTGAACCAGTACGTCACATCATGGTGGCCCAAGATAGTGAATAATCTCCCAAATACCAAGGAGCAAAGTTCAAAGACCGCTTTGACATAGGAGTTCTCCCTAAGGGTCAAATAAGGAAATCATATGGTCTTAATCCTTGAACATTCTCAATGCCATAAAGTCTTAAAGTGACTGCAATCCTAAACCTCTTTATATCAGAATAAGTCTTATTCAACTCTGAATTGTACCATTAAATAAGTATTTGGGATTCTAATGTTGTATGCAAAATAGACAGTGAGTTTCCTTGAGGAGAGAAAAAGCAGGGTATCAATAAACATAATAATATTTCAAGTTTTTTTACAGGGAACTCTGAATGTTTAGCTGTTACTGCTATAAACAAACAATAACTTTCCTTTGAGATTTGTTGTCTTTCTGCCACAGCCTTTATGTATAAAATCTCACTTTTATTTTTATTTTATTTTGTAAGAAGAAAAATTACAACTTTGTGTGCATTTCCAGGTGGCAAAGCGATTTTAATGAGACATGTGGGAATTTGGAGGTTGCCTACACTAGTGCTATAGAAATACAGAATGTATTGGAACAGAGAAGCTTTCCTCAATCCTTCCAAACATTTATGTAAATATTGGTTAAATTAGGATGGGATGCCTCTACTGTGTATTTCACGCAGAATTTGGAAAAATTATTTTTGATATTCATTTTTGATCCCTCATCTGTGCTGGGATTTTGGGAATTATTTATTTATTTACAGTATTTATATTCTGCCCTTCTCACCGTGAAGGGGCCTCAGGATGGATCACAGAACATACATATGCAGCAAATATTCAATGCTGTTTCATACACAACTAGACAGACAATTAAACATCGATTAGAGGCATATATATATATTGGCTTTCCCCATCTTTCCAGCATCATGGAAGGCGTTTGCTTGATTCCGGCCATTTGGGGGGAGGGGGGTGTTGCTCTATCTCCCTACTGAAGAGCTAGTTCGTATCTTCCTCCTTTGGATTGAATCACCAGCATTGTCTCAGAATACCATCCAAATAAGTAATGTTGTCAAGCTCTGATTTCACATTAATGAACTATTGTGTGGGAAGTGGAATATAAATTTGAGATAGGTAGTTGGAGTATTTTAAATCCCTACTCAGTGCATTTCAAGCCAATAAAATGAGCTTTTGCAGGGAATTAATGCTTAACCATTACTAACCTGTCCAGTTGACAATTGGTGTTATAACTGAAGGCACATTTCATGATACTGTCAAGCGTCATCAAGCTCACATGTTCAAAGAGCTCTACTGATTTCTGCTGTGTGATCAACTGTTCCCATTTATCCTAAATCAAGAGATGGAAAATAATTTAAGTTTGTGTTGCTTTCAACCTTTAGGAAATGTAATCTCAATACCACCTGCTGGTAGTCCTGTTGTGGCCACCTCTCTCTGTAAGGCTACATAGGCTCCTTCCACATAGCTGTATAAAATCCACATTGAACTGGAATATATGGCAGTGTGAACACAGATAAAACAGGTCAAAGCAGATATTGTGGATTATCTGCCTTGATATTCTGGGTTATATGGATATGTGGAAAGGTCCATAGTTTAAGCCTGTAGACTACTTGTATGAGTCATCTTCTCGCTTTAAGATCTTTATGAGACATTTGCAGCAATTGTTTGAAGGCTTTGTAGACATTTCCCCTAGGATGCAAGTAATCTCCCTTCCTAGTGGTTTTGTATTGGAGGGAAAGAAATCATGCAGACCTCTAGATTTTGTTGGACTGTAAGTTCCAGCATTCCTCGCCACTGAACATGCTGGCCTGGATTGCTGGTAATAACAGTGCACCATCTTCTAGACATCTGAACGATTCTACCCCCGATGTAAAAAACTAAAATTCAAGAAGTAACTAGTGTCTTAAGCATTTGTTATGTGTATATCATAAGCCATGGTTTATGTTCACAGAATCACAGAAACCTAGAGTTGGAAGGCATCACGTGTCATGCAGTCCAACTCATTTCCATGCAAGAACACACAATGTTATCTATGTTTTGTTGCTGAAATCACAAATCATATAGCAGGTTACCAAATAAATCATGTTTAGTGTCTCTCTCTCTTGCCCCCCCCCCCCCCCCCCCCCGCTTTGCAGTTCCTCACTTTTGCCAGACAGAGTTTGTAAGCCCACAGTAAAGCATGAGTTAAGAATTTGATTTGTGTCTGGCTTCTTAGCAGAGGTTGATCTTCACATCTGCAGAATAAGCTAGATTTCCATGAACAATGCCTTAGCATTTTCATGGAGGCAGATGTAGTAATTGAGGTATTTTTCACAGCAACATCATCACCAATAGAACTATTACCAAGATAGTAAGGTAAAACATTTCCTATAAAATCACTTGCCAACATCACTTTGGTAGACTCTGCCATTAGTTTCACATAGGGCTTTAAAATGTTATAGTGGAAACCTGGAGTAAGCAGTTTTCGATGCTGTGCCCACTTTGGTCCGTGTAAGACCAGCAAACCTTCTCCTAGGGAAACACAAACATAGCTTATCAGTGTACAAATAGAATCATAAAATCACAAAATTGGAAGAGATCACATGGGTCATCCAGTCCAACCCTCACAGCAGGAGAAGCACAATCAAGGCAAATACAGTTTCACATATTCAAACAGAACACTCCACTAATCACCATAGTTTGCAGCGTCGATAGATTTTGTTTTGCTTACCTAACTCATCCCAAAAGTAACTGGCCCAAAGGATCCCTGATATAATTAGAGATCTTGAAATAGCAAATATCCACACAGGTACCCAGCATGAGAATTTGAGTACCATTTCTAAAGTAGGTAATTGTACAAATTTAGATGCTTTAAGTAACAGCTCATCTGATGTCAGTTACTAGAGCTTTTGTGTTTATATATCATTCAGTTTCTCTCAACCTTTTTATATATCATAGCTGGTGCCTATTATTTTTTTGCTGGCTGGGTCATTATTAAATTCTCATTTTGCAGTCTTCCATAGATGTATTTTCTGTTTTGCTTCTGTTTTCTATCCTTTAAAATAAATGAGAGGTTTGAAGTAAGCTCAAGTTGGAAACACACCACAGTGCCCTGAATATATATTTCCATTCAAGAGTCTTTGTGTTCAAAAAAGATCTAAACACTACACAGCGTTGCATTTCAAACTTTCTTCTCTTCTTTGAAGACTGACTGGAATTACAAAATGGAAATGCATACCTCTGTCCTGTCACTACATGTATCCATGTGCAAACATGTGCAGGTGTAGACAGATGTGTGTGTGTGTGTGTGTGTGTGTATAAGCCAAATTACATTCCAAACTTTTGGTGTTTTTAATTATGTCAACGTATGGCAAACATAATTTATGCAGTAATCAAAATATTTGAGTGGAGTCATCTATACAATCTACTCATAATGGATAGCATTAAAACTTGAAAGCTACATTTTTCTCTTTTATATAAATTAAAATATAATAAATTTGAGACCTTTCTGCAGAACTTTAATTTCTATTACAACATTAAGCTGCATATACCGTAGTACAAATTCCATACCCATAGAACTGATATTTCCTGGAAGTTACCATAGAATTACTTTGAAAGCCTAGAAAATCTTTAGTGAGACATCCTCTAGGAATTTTCTAGGTGTTCCAGGGCATGTTTATGGCAACTTGCGGCAAAGTTCATTCGTTTCATTAAAGTTTGCTATTAACCATAGTTTCCAGTTTCAGAAATATGTGAAGTCACACTATACTCGCAGAACCTGTCCATAATTTTATTCTTGTGTAACACCTAAAAGCTCTATTTATTTTCATTGATAAAAACTTGAAAAGTATCTGTTAGCATATAAATGTATTTAAATGTTTGTATTGTCTTTAAACAGTAATTCTTTGGGCTGTTTGCATAATGTAAAAACACCAATATTTCAGAGTTTTCTCCATGATAATGGTTTCCGATATATATATATATAGATAGATAGATAGATAGATAGATAGATAGATAGATAGATGGATGTGATTTTTCAATATAAATTGCAATGAAGTTTAAACAAAATGGAGGAGAAACCAGATGAAGAGTAGCTTCCCTTTTATCAGAGTGTTGAAATTCAGCCTGTGTTTGTGTTTCAGGATCATGGTGCTTCTGATGTGGGAAATGATGTGGGAAATGACTGCACCGAGGGTCAAGATGGAGATGGTCTGGTCAATGATATTCATGCTGAGAATGACAGAGAGACACCAGTGCAAAGGGCAGTTTCTCATGAGAATGTTCCTGCAGGGCATAGAGATGATAGTTTACTCCCTGACTCTGTGAGCTCTCAAGATTTGGGGTTTGAAAACAACTTGACGCCTGGAGGAATTAATGAGGAGCAAGCTAAGGAGCTCATGGATAGGTGGCTAGAGTTCAGCCAGAATAGGCAGCTAACTCAAGGTTTGCGTCACTCCTCCAGGCTCCGAGAGATAAGAGCCAAGAGCGATAGCTGGGGAAAGCAAAACCAGTTTCTGAGTATTGGGATATAAGGTCTGCCTCAAGGGAAAACTTGTTAGATCAAGCATCATCTCAGAAACTTAGTTCTTGTTCCATGGAAGTCTTGCTTGGAAGATTCATGTTAAGGGTACTTGTTCATGGTTGAATTTCTTGGTCTTTTTGGAGTCAACTACAAAAGTCTGGGTTTTGCTTTTAGATTTTGTTAAACCCTGCCTTGGATTGCCTGTGTATTTTGTTGAATCCTGCTTTGGATTACTTTGTTCCTGCTGATCTTTTTACCTTATTGGGACTTCTCTACTTTCTTAAAAGCATATATTTTCAATTGGCTATTTTACTAAGCTTCAATAAAAAAGGAATGTTTTCCTATTCATTGTGTGGTATTTTGAAATCAGAGGGTTATTCCTGTTCTTGAGTGCAACACAGAGCTCTCTAGCTATGGAATATCTGCACCAATAACCTAGAATGAAAACCTATATACTTCTAGCTATGTTATTTATTTAATTATTATTATTATTATTATTATTATTAAAAAAAACTTCCTTCAGTTACTACTTCATTACAAAGTCCGTACATACCAATCCATGGGATCATGTTTCGATAAGTTAAATTGTCCTTTGGATCTGTAAAAAAAAAAAAAGAGTTAATAAGAACAAAAAGAATGAAATTGCCCCTCGTTTTTTGTTCATTATTCTTAAAACCTTTAAACCACTTCATCAAAAATATTCCCAGGATAGTGTAAATAACATTATGTAATCACACAAATGCAAAATATCAAGCATATGAGCCATTCGACCAGAGAACAAATGACAAATTCAATTGAAACTAAAGACTAAATCCATTTGCTTGTCCCAAATAGAGTAAATCCAATGAATAAACTGGATTTGTGCATATTCCATCTTATTATTTATTTATATAAGTCATTAATTCATAATCGCTAGATCACCAGGATCCCTGAACACAATAGGTACAAATGCTTTTAAAGCATGTACTACGTAAAATAAAACTAAAGGTTTCATTTTTTAAAAAAAAATAGCTTTACTGTTTTTAGGTGGAGTTACTACTTAGCTGATAATTGAATGGGTTAGTAGCAAGGACTAGCAACTGTATTTAGACCAAAATCCCAGTGGGGGAAAGAGACATTTTGATCTAGCACTGATGTAAGTATAATCTCATCTGCCTTGGGAAGACATTCAATCAAAAGCAGTCCTTCCCTCTCAAGCTTTTAATCTTGAGATTAAAAAAAAAATCCCACCATATCTGCTTTGAACTGGAGCCCTTCCACACAGCCCTATAACCCAGAATATCAAGGCAAAAAATCCCACATTATCTGAGTGTGGACTCGGATAACCCAGTTCAAAGCAGACACTGTGGAATTTTCTGCCTTAATATTCTGGGATATAGGGCTCTGTGGAAGGGCCCTGAGCCCACACTTAGATAATGTGGGATTTTTTGCCTTGATACTCTGGAATATAGGGCTGAGTTAGTGGAAGGGCCCTATATCCCAGAAAGGAGCCTATATCCCAGAAAATGATGGGAAGGACCCTATATCCCAGAAAATCCCACAATATCTGCTTTGAACTGGGTTATCTGAGTTCACACTGCCATATAACCCATTTCAAAGCAGATATTGTGAGATTTTCCACCTTGAAATTCTGGGATATAGGGCTGTGTGGAAGGGCCATCAGTATAACACTGGTTTTCCAGATCCTGGAGTTAACTGTCCACAATGCCTTACCTTGTTGCAACCTTGCCTGATTCAGATTACCCTGGGCCCTTCCACACAGCCCTATATCCCAGAATATCAAGGCAGAAATCCAACAATATCTGTGTGTGGACTCAGAAAACCCAGTGGAAGGGCCCAGATACAGAGTTGGAAACTATCAACATTGTGATGCTTCCTCACTTCACATTTTTACAGAATAACAATTAAAATCAAACTTGTAGAATTCCACAATTTTCCCTATGCTTCTTTCTAAAACTATCCAGGCAAGTATGTGCAGAACCATCATATTAGTATAGACCCATCTCCCATGCACAGAGCTGGTTCAGTAAGATGCCACGGTTGATACTACAAAAAACATGGCTTAAGCAGCATTGATAGGGTTGTACTTTTCCTACCTGTTTGCTGACAGTGGTCATCCATCCATGTGACCGAAGGCACTTCCACACAGCCCTATATCCCAGAATATCAAAGCAGGAAATCCCACGATATCTGCTTTGAACTGGGATACTGGAGTCCATATTGCCATTTATCCCAGTACAAAGTAGAAAATGTGGTATTTTATTCAGCTGTGTGGACGGGGCCCAAGATTGTTTCCATGCCCAAACCTATCTAAATCCAGATAGAAATATATTTAGATAATACATTTCATCTTACCCTTTCTGTCTCACTATTGTGTTGTAATGCTTTCTTACCTCAATCACCAATGTGAACAATTTTTGATTTTGGAGTGTTTTGGATTTTCAGATAAAGGACCCGCAACTTGTATCTTGGATCATATTAAATCCTAGCTTCCTTTTTTTGCTCTAGTGGATATTTGGAAACAATCTTTTCTTTTCTTTTTGCTTGCTTGCTTGTTTTTTTGACAGCTGTATCAAAATCAATAGGATATTGTTTGTTCTTTGACTTAAATTCACATGCATACTCATAGTGATGGATAAAGACTGTGTTTTACCTGCTCTAGCAAGTAATGTTTTTGCGTAGTCAGGATGAGTGATTGTTAAATTGGCAAAGTACCTTCCAAACCACAATGGATAGGCATATGGATATAGAAGCATCCATTCTTTTGTCTTCTTGAACACTATAGAAAAGGGTAAAAGCTGAAAAAATACAAGATGGTAAAGAAAGAGGTAAAGGTGACATTTTTCTTGACTTTTTGAAAACAACCAGTGCTTAAATATAACATAATGGGTAATGCTATGAATCAAAATACAGTATTTTCAAATAGCTAATGATCTGGCCCAATGCAAACCCTGAAGCAAAGTTGATGTTTTAAAATATCTTGCACACTAAAACTGTCTCAAAGCTTATGTAATATGTGGTGACAAGTATTAACAGATAACAGATTTGAAAAACACTGTTCCTTACTACAAATAGTGGCAGAGTCCTAATACAATACTGTTATCGATAGACGATTGTGGAAAGAATGATGCTGCTCATTATTAGTGACGCCTAGTATCCGCTATCTTTGTATGACATCTATAGCATCAGATAATTTCTTTCTCTGAGTCACCATTTCTAAGTTTTATTTTATGCCTAAATCTCCCATATAACTCAGGGCCCTTCCAGAAAGTCCTGTATCCCAGAATACAAAGCAGAAAATCTCACATTATCTGAGTGTGGACTGAGATAACCCAGTTCAAAGTAGATATTGTGGGATTTTCTGCCTTGATATTCTGGAATATAGAGCTATGTGGAAGGGCCCCCAGAATATCAAGGCAGAAAATCCCACAATATCTGCTTTGAAGTGGGTTATCTGTGTCCAGACTGCTATGTATTCCAGTTCAAAGCAGATGATGTGGGATTTTATTTAGGTGTGTGGAAAGGGGGCCAGGATCCAATCCCAGATTATCTGCTTTAGGGCCCCTCCACACAGCCCTATATCCCAGAATATCGAGGCAGAAAATCCCACATTATCTGAGTGTGGACTCAGATAAGCCAATTCAAAGCTGATATTGTGGGATTTTCTGCCTTGATATTCTGGGATATAGGGCTGTGTGGATGGGCCCTTAAACTGAGGATCCTTCCACACAGCTGAATAAAATCCCACATTTTCTGCTTTGAACTGGAATATGTGGCACTGTGGTTTCAGATAACCCTGTTCAAAGAAAATATTGTGGGATTTTCTGCCTTGATAGTCTGTGTTATAGGGCTGTGAGAAAGAGCCCTGGAATGAGTCCCCACTACCAGATAACCTGGGATAAACAGATAATCTGGGATCAGATCCTGGCCTATAGGGGCAGCGTGGAAGGGCCCCAAAACACCATATCAAAAAAATTATGAACTCATTAAACCACTGAACTACAAATAAAGCCTTGTCAGGTTATTTTGAATGTTGTTGCCTTTAATAATAATAGTGGGACTGAGACTAAATTAACTGAACTGCTACCAAAGAAGTCTAGGGGTCCTTCCATACTGCCATATAACCCAGAATATCAAGGCAGAAAATCCCACAATATCTGCTTTGAACTGGAATATCTGAGTCTACACTGCCATATAAAAAACGTAAATTGTTTCCCCTGAAATTAAGTCCATTTGTGTGGGACTCTGGGTGGTGGTGCCCATCTCCATATCTAAGCCAGTGTTGTCTGTAGACACCTCTAAAGTCATGTGGCCAGCATGACTGCATGAAGTACCGTTACCTTCCCGCTGAAACGGTACCTATTGATCTATCTATTTATTTATTTCATATACTTGTACCCTGCCCTTCTTACCCCTGAGGGGGGACTCAGGGCAGCCTCACAGCAAACACCATTCGGTGCCATCACAATGATAAGAACAATCAACAAATTCATTAAAACAAAACATTAAATAAACAGTTGTTAAAACACGCCAATTAAAATCCGGGTCTGGGTCAATTCACTGTCACTTCAAAATTGCTTATGTCTTCTTCATACAAGCCGCTGTTCAATGGTCAAATGCAAGGTCCCACAGCCAAGTCTTGAGTTTCTTTCTAAAGGACAGGAGGGAGGTGGCTAGTCTGATGTCTTTGGGGAGGGAATTCCACAGATGGGGAGCCACTGTTGAGAAGGCCTTGTCTCTCATCTCCACCAATTGCGTTTGCAACAGTGGTGTGATCGAGAGCAGGGCCTTTCCAGATGATCTTAAACTTTGTGATGATTTGTAGTAGGAGATACGTTCGGATATGTAGTCACATTTGCATGTTTTCGAACTGCTAGTTAGGCAGAAGCTGGGGCCAACAGCAGGAGGTCAGCACACTCCCCAGATTTGAACTGGTGACTTTTTGGTCAGCAAGTTCAGCAGCTCAGCGGTTTATATATTGCAGTTCAAAGCAGATAATGTGGGATTTTATTCAGCTGTGTGGAAGGGGCCAAGCTGATGTGAAATCAGGGGCAGCAGTGCCTCTGGAGAGGTGCTAGCCAGGGCAGGAGGCTTCTCGTTGGAAAAACTGGCTCGGCCTGGACTCTGGATGCCCTCGCTTTTGTCCTGCAGAGCTACCGGCAGCCTAGGCACACAATGCCTCTTTTGAAGGCGTGGGGAGGAGGCAGGGACCGCCTGCTTGCCTGCCTGCCTGCCAGCCCCAGAAGGGATGCTTTGTGCAGGCAACGTGGGTTGGAAACCCTGTTGGAAACCCGACTTCTGGTTGGTTTGATCAGCTGGGCACCTACCTCAAAGATATGGCCATACAGCCAGTGGGCGGGGGGTCCGGGGAAGCTGCTCAGGCTTTTCAGGAGGTCCTGCCGTCGTCGGTGGAGCTGGAGAGCTTTGAGCAGCACCCAGGTCAGGCAAAAGACGGCCGCCAAGTACCAAAGCCGAGACAGGTCCATGCTGCGGCAAGGGCGGTTGGCACAGCAGAAAGGAGCGAAGGAGGGCTTCAGAGGCTCCTATACATAGTCTGGGCTTCTCCCCCTGGCAAGAGCACTTGCCCAAGAAGAAAGCTCCCTGCCTAACGAAACACCTCGCCCTAGGATTTCCCGATGGGGAGGGGGAGAGGGCGCCGCAGAGCTTTGCGAAAGCAGAGGGCGACTGCGGCAGAGAAAAGAGATCCACGAGGGAAAGGGTTAAAGAAAAGGGACAAACAGCCTTCCTTCTTGTTCCGAAGCAGAGTTCAGTGCCCGCGGGGGGAGGAAGGGGGAGAATCCTCTGGTGTCAAGCCCAGCAGCCTTGCTCTGCACTGCATTCTAGACGAGTCCTGCTGACTCATGGCGAACGAAGGGCGCATCCAATCTGTTGAATTCAAGCAGCCTGGCACCCCTTGAACTGCCCTGGCTCAATGCTATGGCATTCTGGGGATTGCAGTTCTACAAGTCTTGAGCCTTCTCTGCCAGTATGGTGCCTCACCAAACTACAATTGCTATGATTCCACAGCATTGAGCCAGAAAGATCCAAGTGGGGGGTCAAACTTCATTAGTTCCACAGGGTAGATGCACCCCTTCCACACAGCCCTGTTTGTTGTTCATTCGTTCAGTCGTCTCTGACTCTTCGTGACCTCATGGACCAGCCCGTGCCAGAGCTCCCTGTTGGCCATCACCACCCCCCAGCTCCTTCAAGGTCAATCCAGTCACTTCAAGGATGCCATCCATCCATCTTGCCCTTGGTCGGCCCCTCTTCCTTTTACCTTCCACTTTCCCCAGCATAATTGTCTTCTCTAGGCTTTGCTGTCTCCTCGTGATGTGGCCAAAGTACTTCAACTTTGTCTCTAGTATCCTTCCCTCCAGTGAGCAGTCGGGCTTTATTTCCTGGAGGATGGACTGGTTGGATCTTCTCACAGTCCAAGGCACTCTCAGAACTTTCCTCCAACACCACAGCTCAAAAGCATCTATCTTCCTTCGCTCAGCCTTCCCTAAGGTCCAGCTCTCACATCCGTAGGTTACTACAGGGAATACCATGGCTTTGACTATGCGGATCTTTGTTGCCAGTGTGATGTCTCTACTCTTTACTATTTTATCGAGACTGGACATTGCTCTCCTCCCAAGAAGTAAGCGCCTTCTGATTTCCTGGCCACAGTCTGCATCTGCAGTAATCTTTGCACCTAGAAATACAAAGTCTGTCATGGCCTCCACATTTTCTCCCTCTATTTTCCAGTTGTCAGTCATTCTTGTTGCCATAATCTTGGTTTTTTTATGTTTAGTTGCAACCCAGCTTTTGCGCTTTCTTCTTTCACCTTGATTAAAAGGCTCCTCAGCTCCTCAGTTTGCCCATGCCTGCTCTAGCTGCCCATTGCCTCTGAGGGTCCTTCCAGGCAGGCTCTATTTCCCAGAATCTGAATTACTGGTTCCTGTGTGACTTCAAGGACGATCTCTAAATGATAAACCTCACCCAAGGTTGTTTTTGAGTGCATGGACAAGGCAGCAAAGGGTTCTTTAAGAATGAATGGTGTAATTATCATAATTATTGGGGACAATGCTGACCCTCAAGCTTAGGGCAAGGGAAACACTTGTTTTTCAACCTTTTTTGTTGCAAATACCTGTTGTATTACCTCAGCCAGGAAGTGAACATCTCTTCCATTATTCAGTATTCTAGTTAGACTATCAGCCTAGGCAAATATACTTTATGGATGCATCTAAACTGTAGAAATAATGTAGTTTGACACCATCTGAACTTCCATGGCTCCATGCTATAAGATCCTGGGATTTGTAGTTTGGCAGGGCACCAGCACTCGTTAGCAGAGGAAGCTAAAGACTTTGTGAAACAAAACTCCCAGGATTCCATAGCACCCAGCCATATCAGTTAAAGTGATTTCAAATTGTATTATTTCTACAGGGTAGATGCACCCTTGCTCCTCCTTTCCTTCCTCTCTGTAGTATATTTGGAAGCAACAGGAGATAGCAAGATGGTACTTGAAGGTGCAAAGAGAAAACCAAATTCAATTCAACAGCCCAACATTAAAGGAAATAAGATAGCAAAAACAGATTAACAAAATCATATTAATGAGAATGCATCATCAACAAAAAATCCTAAAACTACCAATGTTCACCTAGAATAATGAGTAAATGTGGTTACTAATGAATTATTTATTTGTATAGGGGACCACATGATGTCAAAACAGATGGAAAGGGGCAATGCAAATAAGGTTCTGAGTCACCAGTTCATCCAAACTGTAGAACTCAGATAGAGAGGATATGCTGAAGAAAGAGAGCAAGCAGTGCTGGTATTTAATGTGAGAAGTGAACATGAAAGAGGCTAATTCGTTCATGCTTTGCGTACCTGAGGCTCCTTCTACACTGCCATAAAATCCAGGTTATCAGAACAGATAATCCACAATATCTGCTTTGAACTGGATTGTATGAGTCTACACTGACATATATTCCAGTTCAAAGCAGGTATTTTGGATTGTATATGGCAGTGTAGAAGGGGCCTTTGTGTACCTGAGTTCAATAACATCTATTGGCTCAGGAGATCTGCTCAAATGGTAAAAGGATCTATCCAAGGTGCTGAATCTTCCATTAAAATAGTCTTGGGCACCTTCTACACTGCCATATAATCCAGATAATCTAGATTTCATATGGCAATGTAGAAGGGTCCTTGGAGTAAAACTTTTATTCATTCCTCCACACAGGCTCCATCTACACTGCCATATAATGTAATTTCAAATTGCATTACATTGTCAGTGTAGACACATATAATGCAGTTCTATGCAGTTAAACTGCATTATATGAGTCTACACTGACCATAAGAATACTGTCACTGTATTCAGTAATCATAAGACTTACATAATTAAAATTAGACAAAATACATCCAAAGAACTGAAAAAGAATATTGAAAGAGTACTGGATATGAGAAAATATAATTACAAGTCTTGACACTGGATGACAGAAGAATGTTTCTACTTTGCTATAGAAGACATTTGGAACTTTAAAAAATTTAGATGATGTGTATAAAAGTACTTGTGTCGAAGATATAGATGTAATAGCTACAAACAAAAACTCTCCCCCTCCCCTCAATCCCCTTCCTCTGTTTTGGTGATGTAGCAGATATTTATATAATTTTAATCTACTAACCAGAGCTCCACAACCTCTACCCCCTTTTCACTTTTACTTTGTGTGTGTTCAATATTTTGTGTTTCTATGTTTAAATGTATAATAATAAAGCTATGAACTAAAAAAAGACATAACAAATGTTATTTGTGAGATACTTCAAAACTGGTTTTCTTAATTCATTACAAGTATGTTTTCAACTATAATGTCAGATCAAATACATACAAATAAATGAATTTGTGCTCAGTTAATATGGAGATACGGGTAGCTCTGAAAGAAGTCTTAATTGTAGATCTGTAATAGGAAAAATAAACTCACACTAGGAGGCGCTCTAGTTTTTAACCATAATTGTAATTGTGTTTTTACTGTTTTTTAATATTTACATGTCATGACTCAGAGATTTAATTTTGTTTTTGTTTTTTTTTATAATCATATTTACATGATTGGCTTTCAACTTACCTCATAGTGTGTCATGTTTACTGTTACCCACTTTGAGTTGGGAGAAAAGTGGGATAAAATTTAAAAAATAAAATTAGTACGCTTTATTGGCTAAGCGTAACATGATTGGAATGGCTCCTGGATTATGACTTCAGATTTTGTGTGGTTTGAATAGTTTATGTTAATGTATTAATACATTATGTTATGTTTTAAATTTTTATTGATTTTAATGTATGTGTATATTTTATTCATATGTTTTGTTTGTATGACATAGAATTTTGCCAATAGGAAGCCGCTCTGAGTCCCCAAGGAGAGGTACATGATGGCTGGGAAAGATACATTACAGCAAGGGAGGGGCAAGAGAAGCACAGAGTTCATGGTAACCAATTTATTATTATTATTATTATTATTACTACTACTAATAATAATCTTTATTTATACCCCGCCTCCATCTCCCCCAAGGGGACTTGGGGCGGCTTACATAAGGCCATGCCCATCAATACAATAAAACACAATATAAATACAAAAACACAACAAAAGATCAGAAAGTAAATTACATAAGATGCAAACCAATATAAGTAAACGACCAGGGGAGGCTCAACCCATTACGCAAAGTAAGCATTTGCAGTATAGTTGATTTTGCCCAGGGGCACTCTTGAGGTGCTCTTGGGGGGAAATAGACCTTGACATATGTGAGTTGTAGTTACTGGGATGTAAAGTTCACCTACAATCAAAGAGCATTCTGAACTCCACTAATGATGGAATTGAACCAAATATGGCACACAGAACTCCCAGAACGAACAGAAAATATATATCAGTGATTGGTTGGGGGGGGGGGGGGGAGCAAAATACTGCTTGCTTACAATTGAAAATTACCTAGGGCCGCCTCTGTAAACGACACAGCAGCATAAAATCAAACATTAAAACTCAGATGATTAAGGGATCATAAGCAGTCTGTAGCTAGTTTCCTGATTGTCTGAACATGTACAAAGCCGAAATGTAAGGGAGCACGGGTTTAGGGTGCGGGGTCCCTTTTCGAAGAAATCCACAGAGTCCAATTGGTTCATGTAAGACCCCATTAATTCAAGCTGATCAACATGAGATGGACAGACAGCACTTCTGTTTGTGCTTTCAAAGACTGTTGCCCCCCCCCCCCCCCGGGCTTTTGTACACTGTTATATACTCAAGTAATGTAAGGGTTTTTTGGTCATGGAAAGTACTCACTTTCCAGCCCCCCTCCCTTGACCTTTTGATGTAAAGTAACTTCTTGTACCCGCAGACTCTGCGCTTAACCGCAACCTTTGCACTTAACCACAACACAACTTCCTATGTAAGCTTGAACTTTGTATGACCTCTACATGATGTCTCTTGTTTTTAAAACATCTACTTCCGTGTTGCTCTTTTTCTACAGAGAAAGGGTATATTTCTCCTTGTTGTTAATTTCATTCAAAGCCCCTTGCTTAGCATTTGCAAATTTATTTATTTATTTATTTATTTAGAGTGCTTCTACCCTGCCCTTCTCAACCCCCGAGGGGGGACTCAGGGTGGCTTACAAAAAAGGCACAATTCGATGCCTATACAAAATACACAAACGTACAAAACAGCAGTTAAAACAATTATCACAGTTAAAAACAATCGGTACATAACACAATCAATAAAACTAATCTCATGCTCAGCGTTCATCTTTCAGACTTCCTTAATCCATTCCACTTAGTCAATTCCTGTCCATCATCAAAGTCCTTTCTTTATCTGCCAGATTGGCCGAACGCCTGGTCCCAAATCCATGTTTTCAATTTTTTCCTAAAGGAAAGGAGGTAAGTTTCTGATCTAATTTCCCCAGGGAGTGAATTCCACAGGTGAGGGGCCACCACTGAGAAGGCCCTGCTCCTCGTCCCCGCCAATCTCACTTGTGATAGAGGCGGGGTTGAGAGCAGGGTCTCCCCAGAAGATCTTAGACTCCGAGGTGTGATGTAGTGGGAGATCCGTTCGGACAGATACACTCAAAGACCCTTTCAAAACAAGTACACTTTAAGTGTCTGCAGCCTTTGGAACTCTCTGCTGCAGGCAAGAAGGGAACAAATAATAATTTTGCCCAGGGGGATTTCATGCGACACTAACAAAATTGGGAGGCTTCCGAAATATGAATTGGGACCCCGCTCGACATTGGCTGCAGTTTATCCAGAGTGCACAAACCTTGCATTCAGTGCAGTTTTCCTAACTTGAGCCCTCCAATTGTTTTGGACTTCAACTCCCAGAAGCCCCATCCACCTTGTCCAGCAGTGAGGAACTCTGGGAGATGAAGTCCATAACTTTGGAAGGCCTAAATTTGGGGAAGCACAGCTTGGATAACGCTGGGAATCAGTACAAGCGTCACTCAGGCGGACGTTTCGGATTTTGTCTCGCCTCGGGATGCAGCCTGCATTTTAAAGGTAACCTAGGCCTCTTTCACCCCTTTCAGTCTGTAGATTTAGTGGCAGAGCAGGCCCGGCGCCCTTCTTATCCAATAAGAGGGGTCGATACTGGCGGGCGGAGGCTGACGTCGACAAAGCAGCCCGGCCCACTTTGTAGGCCAATGAGAGGCGCCGATCTTGCGGGCCGGGTCCTGAGGCTTACAGGAAGCGAAGTTCCCTCAGCTGTCATGGCTCCGGCCGCCGAGGCGAGAGCGGCCGCCGAGGAGAAGCGGGAGCAGCGGCGCCTCCGCCGGCCTCTGAGAGCTCCGCGCCGGCGCCGTTGAGGCCCCAAAGCTGGCGAGCCGGGGCCCGGAGTCGGGAGCCCCCTCCGGCGGGGCCCGGAGCCCGGCCCAGCAGCAGCAGAAGAGGATGAAGAAGCGCAAGGAGCTCAACGCCCTCATCGGCCTCGGCGGCGAGCGGGGCAGCGGCGGCAGCGGAGGCGGCGGCGGCGGCGGCGGGAGGAAGAAGCGGCACTCGAGGAAGGGCTCCGCCTCGGGACACCGCCTCCTCCGCACCGAGTCGGCCGAGAGCAGCAGCAGCTCCTCCTCGGACCCGGATTACGGAGACGGCTTTGGGCTCCCGGGCTCCCGTTCCCGCTTCTCCAAGTGAGGCCTGCGGAAAAGAGGGCCTCGGCTTCGGGGCTGACAAACTGCAGAATTATCTGCCAGCGCTTTAACTGCCAGCGCTCTGTGCTATAGGAGCCTGGGATTTGTAGCTTTGTGAGCTGTTCAGCCTCTAATGTCAGAGAGCTCCAGCGCCACAGCAAACGACCAATCCCCAGAATACTGTAACATTGAGCCATGGCGGTTAAAGTGCTGTCAAACCGCATTTGAAATTGTGTAGAACCAGCTTAAGCGGCTGAGGGGGAAAAGGAAAGGGCCCGAGGCTTTCCTGTTAGGAATGGTGGGAGTTGAAGTCCAAAACACCTGGAGGGCCCAAGTTTGCCCATGCCTGGTGTATCATGCTGTCAAACTGTGATCTATCTACAGTATCTATCTTTCTATGTATGTATGTATGTTTATGAGTGGGATCTACTGCTCCTTACATCAAAAGTATTTATTTATTTATTTATTTCGAAGTTTTCTATACTGATCTTCTCACCTCCAAGAGGGACTCAGATCCGGTTCACAACATGTGTTCATATACAAAAATTACAAACCACACAATGCATCATCATTACACGTTAAAAACATAGTATAAAAACATCATCATCTTCACAATTATACAAGCCAAGTCGTCAAAACATTCATGGTCATAATTCACAGTTCATCATTCTCCTTCCATGTGGACCAGAATTATTAGTTAATAATTCAGTTATCAAAGGCCGCGTTCCATAGCCAAGTCTTTGTTAATTAGTATTGGGAACAGGGCTGTGGTGCGACACTGTATCACCGACATGGGCAAACTTGGACCCTCCAGGTGTTTTGGACTTCAGCTCCCATCATTCCTAACAGCCTACCAGGTGTTTACAACATGATACAACAGGCATGGCCAAACTTGAGCCCTCCAAGTGTTTTGGAATTCAACTCCCACAATTCCTAACAGCCTACCAGAGTTGAAGTCCAAAACACCTGGAGGACTCAAGCTTGCCCATGCCTGGTGTAGAAGCACCTTCATTGTTACAGATATCAGGGATTTGTGGTTTGAGAGGTCTTTAGTATTCTCTGATGCTACAACAAACTACAAGCCCCAGGATTCATAGCATTAAGCCATGGCTGCTGGTGTGTTGTCAAACTCATTGTTACAGAAATCAGGGATTTGTGGTTTGGGAGGTCTTTAGCCTTCTCTGATGCCACAACAAACTACAAGCCCCAGGATTCATAGCATTAAGCCATGGCTGCTGGTGTGTTGTCAAACTCTGGTCTTTCTTTCTTTCTTTCTTTCTCTGTCTGTCTGTCTGTCTGTCTGTATATGAATGGATCTACCTCTCCTTAAATCTAAAGTATATTGTGGCCAGGGCTGTGCGACAGTGTATCACAGCCATGGGCAAACTTGGGGCCTTCAGATGTTTTGGACTTCAATTCCCATCATTCCTTACAGCCAAGTTGCCCATGCTTGCTTTATCATGCCGTACGATTAGAATGAGATAGAGTGCTATCCCGAGGAACTGGGATAGATGGTAGGTAGACAGAAACAAATAGGTTTTGGTCCATATAGATTTATTTACAGTATTTGTATACCGCTTTTCTCACCCCGAGGGGGACAGATGTGGAAAGGTTCCTGTGAAATTAGAACAGTGCTGCTCAAAATGTCATATCGGTCCTTGAACTATTTTCTACTGGTCTGTGAAGCATTTCCAAGGAAGAAACAGTTGTATGAAAAGGGCATAAATATGGTACTATGGTTTCTGGGAGTTGAAGGCCAAAACACCTGGGGACCCAAAGGTTTAGAACTACTGGGCTAGTACTTTATACAAATTGGCAGTATAGATATGAGGTTTGTCCTAGAATGATTAGTCTGCTCTCCAAGGTGAATAAGCTGGGTGTGTGTTCTGGTCTAACTTGTCCTGATGTTGAATGTATATGAAGAATAATTATGCAGGGAGGATGTCAGTGCCATTCCTTCGAGCTGAGTGTGGTCACCTTGTAAGCATTGTATTGTGAAGCTTAAACATGAGAATGTAAAACATTTTGCATAGATAAGGATAACTAGGGACCAATACAAAATGTGTAGACACATAGCTGTATCTCTGGGTAGTTACTTTTCTGTGCCCTTTTATACTCTATTTAATGTCATATCCTATTGTAAAAGAAACTTGTTTTGAAACCTAACTTTATAAATATTGGGTTGTTGTAAGTTTTTTCGGGCTCTATGGCCATGGTCTAGAGGCCAATATTTATAAATATTGTTAGGCTAATCCAGGCATGGACAAACTTCGGCCCTCCTGGTGTTTTGGTCTTCTCCTTCCACAATTCCTAAAAGCCAGTAAGCTGGCTGGGATTTCTGGGAATTGAAGTCCAGACCATCTGGAGAGCTGAAGTTTGCCCATGTATGAGCTAATCTGTAAAAGAAGAAAGATAAGAATGGTTCTTAAGTTCATTGTAAACATTACTCATTACAAAATGAAGTGCATCCTTATTATTTATTATTATTATTTTATTTTTTGCATTTATTGACCGCCCCTCTCAGCCCGAGGGCGACTCGGGGCGGTGAACAGCAACAAAAAAGGACAGTGTACAATAAATCTAGACAATACAAACCAGACAATACAACATGACAAATACTTATACTAAAAAATCCGCTTCGTCAGGTCCTGGGGTCATAGCCAATTTCATAATCCTAGTCCATTCCAGTGTCGTTCCTTCTGCTTCCATTGTTGTTTCTTTAGAAGAGAAATTTCTCCAGCTTATTAAAACCAGTAGTTTTTCTGATATGTTAGACATTATTAGTTTCATGTCTATATCCCTTTTGTGGTAGGTTCTTATTAACTAGTAAAAAGTTCAAGGTATGATGTATTACAGTCTGAAAGTTTTCAAGGTTTTCAAGTTAAGATATTGATGCCTCATAGTACATTGTGCCATTGATGGGTACCTTTAGTGGTGTTCCTAAGCTCATTTCCAATAGACAGTGGAGCTAAACAATGATAATCCTTCACGCATTCTCCTTTGATATTGGAAATATTTGGGCTATAGAGCAGGGGTAGGCAGTTGGGGCTGTTCATTTCTTTTTTAACATTGCCTGGTATGTCCCACAACTGTGGTGATGGGAACAGATGGAAGCTACAGTCCAACAACATCTGGAAGTCCACATGTTATGGAGCCTTGCTGTGCTCCATACCAAGTTTCCCCATGGTGGCCAGTCAGCACTCATAGATCTATGCAGGAAACACACCTTGAAAATTATTATTAAGATAAAGAGCATTTGCGTAAGGCTTAATATTTACTAGTACCTTTATTCTTGCTCGTTCATCAACAAAGATGTCAAGATGCAATGTTAAATCTTTTCCAGATAAGAGTTTGTGTCTCTTAATAAAATATTGTCTCAAATTGCATTGGATTGTTACAGATATTGTTGTTAATAAGCCCATAAGTAGCTAAAAACTATTTATTTTACATGGGATAAAAATAAGCAAGGAACATTTTAAAAATAACATAGCGTAAACATAATTTGTAAAGGACCGTAAAGGACCTGAATATTTAGTATTTGTATCCATGAAATTCAGTAGGAAAGAGGCTTAATACAGTAAACAATTTTAGCAAGATTCATATTGACTACAGGCAGTCCTGGGTTACAGTTCCTAGGTTCTGTGGCTTTGTTCTTAAGTTGAATTTGTATATAAGTCAAAACAGGACATTTTAAAAGTGTAACTCGAGTTTGAAATATTTTTTTTCAGTTTTAGATAGCACAGGAAAGGTTAACATCCCTGTAATGTTTATTTAGCTATCTGTGCCCTTGTTGAGAAGACTTGACCTCGCATTCTGTCCCTGTGACAATTAGATTTTGAAAATGTTGGGTTGGCAAGGGAACAAGTCCTTGTGATAAGTCTTTTTTCCATGATAATTCTTACAGGAGTGAATTTCCCCCTTCAAGGGTAGATTCACTTCTTGTTGTCTCGCCCTTGTTTGTAACTAGGAGTCATATGTAAGTTGCATGTAAAAAGGCTTCAGAGGGGGTTGGTTGGACAATTTTTGCTTAAGAAATCGTGATGGGTGTGTAAAAAAGAGTTTGATGAGCTGCATGCAGCTCATGATTTGTCCTTTACCCACATCTTATCTGTTGTTATTCTAATAAATCTTCACTTACTTCAGCACATTTGTTGCTGTTGGTGGATCTCTTAACAGTGCTCTTCTGTGAAATAGAATTGTAAAAGTATTTCATAGAATTGTTTTTGCAAAAGCAGGTATTACAGTCACAATCTACTATAGTAGTTTATCCAGCTAGGCACTAGTTTCTTATAGATCATAGTTTTGCAAAGATACATAATTATTTGTATTATTTATAGGGGTGACTACTTGAGATGCTGCAAGCTCTGCTACCCTTTATGTGCATTTGTTATTCTGGCTGCTTGTGTGGTCGCTTGTGTTGGCTTAGTATGGATGCAGGTAGCTCTCAAGGAAGACCTCGATGGATTAAAAGAAAGATTTCGAACCAGTAAGTATATCTCAAATATTTTTCTTGTTTAAAATAACTTAAACTATCAGTAGCAATTGTGACTCTCAAATAATGTAAGAACTGGTGCATCCAACTATTGAAAAACATCTGGAGTGTTGCACAGTCTCCTTTCCCACTCAGTTTAAAAGAAAAACATTGGCATAAAGCCAAAGTAGGTGATAATTGCTCTTGAGTTATTTGTAGTTCTCCAGATAGTTTTGGATTGTAAATTCCATCATTCCATGTCTTTGACTATTTTGTCTATGGTGATAGAAAAGGCCCATCCCTAACTCTATTATAAGTTATAGTGTAAAATGATATGTTCATAGTTTAAGAATGTTTTGATTCTTGTATGTGTTTTGTAAACAAACACAAAAGAGGTTCTCTGTATTTATGTTTTTTTATTATTACCAAGCAACTATGTTGAGAAATAGTCAGCTGATTTGAAATGCAGTCAGATCACTGTATCCACTGATTCTGTATCCACAAATTCAGCCTTCTAGAGTTTGGAACTATTTAAAAAAAACCCAAAACAAAGCAAAAAAGCAAACCTTGATTTTGCCATTGTGTGTAAGTGACACTATTTTACTATGCTATTGTATACCAATGGACATGAATTTTGCAGAGCTTCACTCAACACAATTCTGAATCCATCCCCTTCTGTTATGATTTTCCATTTTAATATAATTAATTTTAAAATGCCCCCATGTATTTGTTCAAATAATTTGTTCTTAGATTGAAAATTATATACAGAAGTGCAATATACCATTTTCCCTGTTGCTTGATTCTACACAAGATAGAATCGCATAGTTGTTATCCAAGTGGTGTGATGGACTCACTTATTCTGTGTTCTGGGTGAATTACTATTTTATGTTTGATGTTGACACTTTTAGGTCACCTATGAGCTGTAACAGTAGAACATAACTTTCAAAGCACTGTAGTTTTTCATGTAATCTGAGCTACTGTTGCATTCCTGGGCTGTTTTTGCCTGCAGTGTTAAAAAAGAAGCTGGAGAACTGAAAACTAGACTTATTAAAATAAAAGAATTCCATACTTTTTTTATGAGCACTGTAACTTCTCTGAAAAATTAGGCTACCTTCCTATAAAATGTAGTAGGCATTTGAGATTTTATTTAATTGTATGATGTAATAGCATTTTTAAAATTCCTTTAACATAAATGATTGTTGGTTATTCTAAACTACCATAGGTTAAAAGGAATGTAGACTTAATGACACTGTTACACTCTAGTTCATCATGAAGGAGAGATGATACTGGCAAAAAATTGAAATGTTGAAGAAAACTGTTGCCATGCTGTTGTATACACCTTTCCCATAGTGATTTTCTCATTGTATTGAAAACATGTGGATTTATTCAGTTTTATAAAAATCTGTACAATGGGTTGATGAATAATCCCTTTAAATGTTCAATAATAAAAAATGTCTTCTCTTAGTGTGCCTCCACTGAAAGACCTTGTATTTATATTGTCCTCTTACATCTAATGAAACTACTCTATTTTCGTTTTGTTGTTGTTCATTCGTTCTGTCGTCTCCGACTCTATTTTCGTGTCATGTTATTATTCCATTAGTTTATATACACATTGAACATACATTTATATTGCATGCTTATAATTAACTTGAACATTATTTACTTTATTTAATTGAAGCATATGTTGCACCTGAAATAATCATGCAATAAAACTGCCTGAACAAAGGTTAAAGGTTCATATTAAAAGCAACCTTAGCATTATAGTCTCCACCACACAATTCTTATGATCATTACAGTACAAGTCTCATTTGCTTTCTGTGCGTCTGTTAAGTGACTTAACCTAGTGTGCCATTAGTTCCTACCTACCTACCTGTCTAATGGAATGTGTGTTTAATGGTCCAGGTTGCAGATGCAACTCATGTGTACATGTACATTTTAATAAGGAGCGACTTGATGCCTGTGCTTCCAGATGGTTAAGTGTTGCTTTTAATTTTGTCTTTCAGTGGAATCTAATCAAAAAACATCATTCCAAGAAATTCCCAGATTGACTGAAGATCTGCTTAATAAACAAAAAGAATTGGACCAGATTAAGAATGGAGATATAGGGTTAAATAAAATATGGGTAAACATCACAGAAATAAACAAACAGGTAAAGTTAATAAGGAAAGTGTACCTGGAAACTATTTGGAATACTTACCACAATGTTCATTAAGTCAGTTGCTATTAATATGTACTGTATATTGTGTATTAATTCTGCTAAAAGTCACACACTTTAAAGTGTTATATCACTGCAAGAAGCAGAATACTGCCCTTTATTCCTTGTGTGTATTTGCCCTTACAGAATTGCTAAAGCATGTTATGTTTTTTATGATTTTAATTGATTTCAATGTATAATGTATATTGCATTTGCATGTTTATGTTTATTGGGGCATTGAATTATTGCCAATTTGGAAGCCACTCTGAGTCCCATTCGGGGTTGAGATAGAGCGGGGTAAAAATACAGTAAATAAAAAGCATTGGTCAGGTTTCCTGAAAGAAAAGTACAAAGGGGGCACAACATTGTTCTTAGGATCATTTCTATATCTACACAAGCTAGGGTGTTGGTTCTTGACTTGGATTTCTGAAGTGTATCAACATGATTATGAGAAGGGAAGCATTTCCACATGTATCTGTTTCTTTTTCTGTATCTGTTCTATTCATATCCTGCCTTTGATCTGAAGCAGTACCTAATGTAGTTCACATCAAGTTAAGACAAAGACTAAAAATGTGGAAATAAATATGAGTAGTGGTTTGAGTGTTGGACTAAGAAGCGCCATCTACACTGCCATTATAATGCAAATTGAACTGGATTATAGAGCAGTTCTGCATTATATGAGTTTACACTGAGCATACAGTTCAAACTGCATTATATAGCTTTGTAGATGGGGTCTAAGAGTCCAAAGTTCCAATTCCTGCTTGGCTATAGTAGGCCTGCTGGGTGACTTTGGGCCAATCACACACTATCAGGGTCAGAGGAAGGCAATGGAAAAACTACCCAGAACAAATTTTGCCAAGAAAAACCCAATGTAACAAAAGCCATTTTTGTGTCATAACTAAGCTCAATTCAGGTTGAAATCAATTTGGATAATCCATCTCATCAAAGAACTCCTTGTGCTGGGAAGCCACCACACATTCTGCAATCTTGACTAATTTTACATAGTTATGTGGAAGTTGTAGTACAAATTGATTCCACACAAATGTGGCTTTCTATTAACAGAGAAGTTCTGAAGAACTGGCTGGTAAATCTTTTTAGAATTAAAGTAAACAGAATATTCCAGGGATTCTAGCCTGCCTTCAGCCTTCTCAAGCCAGTTCTTTCGAAGCAGCCAATTTCAAAATTCATCACCATATTAAACTAGAGAAAAACTCAATGCAGCAAATAGGCAGGTTTTTTAGTTAATAAAGGAATCTAATACTGCTTCTTAAGTAACAGCTATGTTGATTGTAATAAATATAATCTTGGTATGTGATTGTTAGCACTTTATATTAGCAAGTGGTAGCTATGTAACATTCAAACATTCATGGCGATGTAACATTGTCAACTGATTAAGGTGTTTGACTTCAATTAGTCTAATGTTTAATAGGGCAATTGATTTAGTGCAAATATTTATACATTGCAAAATGTCAGTCAATGTGACATTTCTAAATATTGCACAGAATCTTATAAGCATAATTTTCCAGTTTAAACAAACAAAATTAATATTCTTTTAGAATAAATATTTAAATATTTTGAATATTTTTCACAAAGTTTGGGAAATAGTAGAATAGATAGCAGATGGCTTAAAATGAGTAATTCATATTGCTTCTGCTGTGTAGACTGAAATCTGTACTCACTTATCTGGAAGCATATGCAATGAAACTTACATATCAGTTATTATATAGAATTGTGCTGTGAAACTGATTTTAATTGGATGCTACTAGCATGGTTGTATGTGCTTTCATTAAAGCAGAGCTGCAATAATTTTGCCTATCGGGATCAGGCTCAGAGAGACAAGGATTCTAACCCTCAGTTTCCTGCTGTGAAAAATTTGACAGGACTCTGAGAACATTGGTCACGCTCACTCAGAAATTGATACTGAACAATGTCTGGAGAGTTGCCCAGTGCTTCATCTCATCAGAGTACTTGGGGGATCCATTTCAGTTGTTCTGGCTGCATGATGTATGAATCTTTCCATTCTATCTTATATAAGCTTGGCATGGTAACTTTACTAAGGGCTTTATCCATTTGGTCATTTAAAATTTATAGTACTATGACAAAGGTTTTTAAGAGATTGTTTCTTCCCCCACCCCTAAAATAAGAAGATAGCTCCACACTTCTTATTGTTTATTTTGTAAAATAAAAGTTGAATGACAAAGAATACATTCACCTTTTGGTTTTTACATGTTTTCTGTATTTTCATAGATGTGCCCTGTTCTCTCTATCCCAGAAAAAAACATTTTAAAAAATTAAATAAATAAACAGTTTCCCCCTTTTTATTAATTCCTATATTGAGTTTCTGATATTGATACATATTACTGGCTATGGAGCCACCAGTGGATTCATAAGTCTTACCATGGGTGTAGCTATCTCAAGAGGGGAAAAATATTTGTAAAAGCAAAGCTTAACACATCAAGTTAAAACAACATTTTGTTGTTTTAACTACTATTAAGTTGCCTTTGATTTATGGTGACCCTATGAATGAGGGACCTTGAAGTCACTGTGTTATCAGCACCCCTGCTCAGATATTGCAAACTGGGGGCCATGGCTCCCTTGATTGAGTCTGCCTACTTGTAATTTGACCTTCCTCTTGCCAAATGTCCTTGTCTTTTCTAATGAATCATGTCTTCTCGTGATTTTCTAAAGTATGGCATTCTCAATTTAGTAATTTTGGCATCTAGGGAGAGTTCAGGCTTGATTTATTCTAGGACCCATTAATTTGCCTTTTTGGATACATAGAAGCTGGAAATATGTATGGTTGTATTCAGTGATATATCTTTATACTGAATACATTCAGTAATCAGTGATATATCTTTAGACTTAAGAATCTTGTCTAATTATTTCATGGCCACTGGTACAGGTTCTAGTATTCTGATTTCTTGGTGCAGTTTCCATTTTGATGAATAACTTAGTGTTGCTTTTTGAGGTGGCTTTGAGATGTGTTTATATTATTTATTTGTGTGTCTTGATTCCTAGAGAATAAAATAACATGTTCTTTAGTTCATTATTGCACTTGCATTCATTATTATTTCAGATATCCATGCTGATGTTGGCTGTAAATCACCTGAAAGCAAACATTAAATCTGCTTCTGATTTGATTAATCTTCCTGTTACAGTAGAAGACCTTCAAAAGGTATGTACTACACTTAACATCTAAAAGGGAGTTCTTGACTGTAGTCCATGGACTTTTAGAGGCCCAAAAAACTGGGTGCTAGAAGTAATTTTTCTACTACTTTGAAAATTATATTTGGGTGTATTTTTCTTAAGGAGGTTCCTAGCTCATTAGATAAGAAGGGCCCTAGAAGCAAAAAAGATGAGGAACCATTCTTAAGGTTAAAATTATGTATGTTGTATAGTCTGCATAGGTTTTCAGAAACATTGATCATGGGTTTTAATAAACTATTCTCATCAAAGTCCATATTAATCTATGTATGTAAAGTATTTTCCTGCATCCTTTAACCATTTTAAGTGTTTGGGAAGTGTATACACATGAAATGCCAGTTAGTCAGGCTAGCACTTGAAAAAGGTTGCTTTCCACCGGTGCCATATACTATTGTTTTAAAGTATGAAGTTCAGAGGGCTAGGGACCAGTTGCATTACATAGTGACAGAGCCTGGTGGCAAATGGCAGCCATATCCGAGGTGTTCAACATAGAACTCTTCCATGTGCAATGTAGTGAAGTTTCATGGCAACAGAAATGGAGCTGCAACCAAGATAGTGTTCTACTGGAAACAAGATTGTTGCTTCACATGCCAAGTTCCTTAGTATTGAGTATTTTTGTACTAGTTCTTTTTCTCCTTCCTAAAACATTTTCTGTGCTGTTTGTAAGAAAGTCATATATTTTAAAAAATCAAAGATGAGATCTTGTGATACATGGTCTAAAAGTTACTCTTTTCTAACTGAGCTAATAATGTGAGAAGATTTACTAAAGACTACTGTTTCTCATCTGCTCTTTAAATGTTATGTTTGTCTGTGAAAATGCAGTTAACTCTGGTAACCCCATATGTTCATATGGCAAAGCAACACAAATGTGTGTAGTTCTTATGTGTGATAGTGTGCGTGTAGTGTATGTGCTGTTTTCCAAAATGAAAGAGAAAGTATGCAATGTTATTTGTAGCAGTGTGAGTTCAAGTTCCTGGATCCAGTATTTGGAAATCTGAATACCTAGATTTTATTAAAGATAGATGTTGCCTACAAAATTCCTGCCAAAATAAGCTTATGGCCATTGTGTTTTTTTTCCATAATATACTATAAGAAATGATTCAGCTAATCTGTGGTGCTGGCTCATTCATTTCTCAAGTTTTTATCCTAGTAGTAAGTGTCGGATACCACAACATTAATACTGACTTTTTTCAGAGTGTTGCTACTATAGGTAGCACTGTAACCAGTGTTCATCATGATGTTGAAACTATGCAGGCAGCAATTGAAGCACAGAAGAAAACTCTAGAAACACTCCAAAATGAAATGGTAAGAACATGTACAGATTTGATGGTATCACTGTGTTATGGGATCTTTAGGAAGTGTGCATTACTTACGTAATTTGAGAATAAAGATAGGCTGGTTTTTAGGGGGTTTTTTTTAATGATGAGTGTGAGTTGTGAAAATTGTTTGTTATCTTCCAGTTTGTTGTTGTTTTGTCTAGAAACTACAGTATTTCAGAACTCCATAAAATTTCATGTAACTTCATCATGTTTGAGAAACTGTTTCAAAGTCCTAGACACTGTAATTAAATATCCACAGTCTGTGAAGATGGGAACATGGTAATGCTAACATCTAATTTTAAGTAATTAGATGCCAAGCATCCTACCTTTCCTTCATCTACTTCAGTGGTGTCAAACTTGTGGCGCTCCAGATGTTTGGGCCTCCAAGTCTCAGAAGCCCTACCCAGGAAACAAATTCTGGGAGCTGAAATCCAAAACATTTGGAGGGCCTCAAGTTTGACACCACCAACCACTTGCTATACTATGGACATGCAAGCATAAAGCAAGTCAAGGCAATAAGACATTCGTAGCAACAGAAATTCCTAATTATATGCTAAAGGAGCAGCATGTTCCCCCAGTATTTCAAGGTTTTTCTGAGCTAGCAAATCTCCATTGTGGTGTTTGATTTACTTATTTGAAGTATTTAAAATAAATTGGTATTTAGAACCAGTATGCTTGTGCATCTCAATTTTTTTTTAGTTTTAGTTGTTATCTTAGTTCAACTTTTTTGAATGCTTAATTCATATATTCTAAGTTAAAGCCTTATGTTTTAATTTTTAGAGTGAACACATGGAAGATGTCAAAAAGAAGCAACTATCTTTATTCACCACTTCTTCTGTTACCCAAACAAGTGAAAAGAATTTGACAGACACTTGTAAACAGGTGCTTGCTTATTTGCTTGCTAAAGGATTTGCAGATACATGCTTTCCCCACCAGCCCTATCCTTACAGTTGAGCTGCACCAGTCTGCCCACCCATGCCCATAAATTGTTTATTATTGCAGGTTCATTGGTTGTTGGTTTGATGATTGCTCTTATATTCTGCTATAATGTTGTTTTATTCTGTTTATGCTGTTCTTTTTATATTTTAGTGTGTTATATTTTAACTATGTTTGTTCGGGTTCGTCCCCATGTAAACTGCCCGAGCCCCTCTGGGGAGATGTGGGTGGAGTTATTATTATTATTCTTATTATTCTTATTCTTATTATTATGTGTTTCAAATTATGACAGCCTTTTGATGTTATGCTCCTTAGTTGATGCTTCCACTTATCCATAAATGTGAAGGTTTTGCACTGGACTAAAGAAAGCATTAAACCAAAAGTGAAATGCTTCTGCTTTTGATGTGTTCAGCAGGTAGTGTTAGAGAGTTGTTATAGAAGCAAGGGAGGCATTGCAGATAAAAAATTAAACAGGAAAAATATAAGATATATTTGAGATACGTATTGCATGATAAAACAATGGAATACACAGTGATTCTTGAAATAGTTTTATAGGTAGTCATAATTCATTTAAGCATAGTAAATTGCCACTCCAAATCATCAATTGCATTACAACAACTGCAGATTGTGCATTATTCAATATAAAATGTATAACCATGCTCTCCATAATATTTCCAGTCAGCATACAAATGTCCATAAAAGCTCATTGATGTGCAAATTACAGATAGTTTGAAAAATTACTTTGTATAATATGAAAAAGTAGATACTGAAGGTTGCTTACAGTAACTATCTATGAGAAGTGCCTAACAATTACTTAAATTGTTAATTCTTTGAATGTCAACAACTTTGCTGTAAATAGGGGATCAATAATCATGGGTAATTTTACTCAGATTACAATCCTATCATACTGAGGAAATTCAGGAAAGCTTTTTTTCTGAAAAAAAGAAGATAAGATCAGGATGGGGAACTGTAGCTGGCATAACAAAGGAAGTGCATTATGGGGGTGTGTGGTGTGTTTTTTATACTGTTGTTTTACCGCTTCTGCAATCGAGTAATTAAATTAATCTGTTTGTGTATTGAACAGGATAACCAGTATCTTCATGCCTCTATAGAGGAAGTAAACTCTACCCTATTGTTATACCAGAAACTGAATGATTTAAAACTATTCAATATTGATTCCACAATCAGCAATTTAACCTGGAGAGTGACATCATTAGAAAATCGTATGATGGTTGTCAATAAACTGGAAAAGAAAGAAAACTTCACCCTTGGTGCGGTAAGTGTTCAGGAGTTTGAAAAATTACTCTTTCAAAGTAGTTATATCTGCTGCACTCTGTATATTGGTTGTGCTACACAGTGGATGAACAAGGATGAACCACTATTTTAAACAAATGTTGCAAGTTGTGTTTGTCTCACTGCAAGTTGGGGATGGGGACAATGTTCCCATCCCCAACTTGATTAAAATCAACCCTATCTACAGGTTATGCTTTTTATATCAATTTCATTATGTAGCAAGATCTAAGATTCTTATGTGTAACCTGTATTGTGTTATATTTTATACTTCTTCAGTGGAATCTAAAGTTGTATATACAGGCAGTTCTCGGGTTAAAAAGAAGTTCAGTTCTATAGGTTTGTTCTTAAGTTGAATTTGTATGTAAGTCGAAATTGGTACTTTAAAAAGTGTAACTTGGTTTTGAATAGTATAGGGAAGAGTTAAAACCCCTGTGATGTTTCTTTTGCTGACTGTGCCCCTGTTCAGAAGGTTCCACCTTATTTTCTGTCCTTGTACCAATTGTATTTTTAAAATTTTGAGTTGCTGTAGAAACAAGGATTGATGATAGAACTTGGATGGATACACTTTTGTCCCCGTGATAACTCTTACAGGAGTTGATTTCCCTTTCTAGGGGTAGATTTCCTCTCACTTCCTTTTGTCTCATCCCTGTTTGTAACTAGGAGTCAGATGTAAGCTGAATGTTTGTAACTCTGGAACTTCCTGTATATGGCAGCTAGGTCTCTATATATGCTAGAGTTAGAACGACTTAACTTCAGTAGGATTCACCAACAGTTCACATTTCTGTTAGCCTCCCCCTCCCTGGATAATATGCCCTTTCAAGATGTAAAGGGCATTGTTTCACTTTGCAACCTTATTATTGCACCATTAAAATCTGCAGCCCACTTAAATGTCTCTGTTTAAGTATCTAATATGTGTTGCCTGCTGCAAGGTTAGACTAGTCTCCCATTGATTTCAAGAAATACAGGGAAGCCTCTTTGCTATTTAATTAGTTTTTTTTTTACAGTAAAGGGTTCTAAATATTATGTAGAATCAAGTCATAACCACATTTTAATGTCTGAGTGGCTAACTTCTCATCTTTATATGTATTCCATTTTATGTATACCATCTTTCAAAATGTAAGCTATACTTTTGAAGCTAAAAGCATGTAGTTTTATTGACTCTTGCAGGTGGGTGGCTTAACTACCTCGGCAAATGTAGAGCATGAAGGAAGAAATGAAACTACTACTGAAAAAGTACAAGATATAGAGGTAATTGTAGGGCAAAGCATACTGAAATACTTTTAATGCAAATCTTTTTGAAATAGGTTGTACTGTTTTGGCCAATATGCTGATTCCTCTGCCATTTTCTTTCATGCAATTTCTCACTTACTGTCAAATGTGGAGGGGGATAAGTTACATAGAATAGTAGGGGTTTCACGTTCTTAAAGTATTGGTGGGGGGAGTGTGGGCCACTTTTGTAGCCACTAGGGCCCCCAAAAGTCCAGAATAATCTGCAGAAAACATCTTTAAAAAGCATGTAATCTTGAAGAAATGTCTTGGAAGAAGAGTCAGATAGGCATATAGATTTGTGCTGCTTATGGACAGATAAATTCAGACTCTAGATGTTCAAACTGCATATACTGTAGGTTAATACTTTTATGTAGTTTATTGAGCATTTATAATTGTGCGTATACATTCCTGAAACAGTTTAGTACCTTTACATGAGGGATTGTGCTGGAGTTTGACACTTCCATCTTCGTCCTCCTGTATAGTTTGTGCTCTGTCCTTTACAATCAGCCAGTTATTTGGCAGTCCCATAAAACAAGAAACATCTGACTTCTGGGCTTTGAGAGAAGTTATCACCTCAACCTCCAGTGAAACCTGCAAAGTGTTGATTTTTTTGGTCGTTGTTATACAGAAAACAGAAAATGGAGAGTCTCAGGTATCCAAACTAAGAGAGAAGCTGCAACAGATCAGTTCTCTATCAAGGAAACCAGAAATTGACAGATCTGAAGCACTGAAAAAAGGTGAATATTCTCTCTAATGGTGGTGTCATGCTGTTTTCTATTCTGCAAAAGTGCTTTTTTAACTAATGTTTTTATACTTTATAACTGTACTCTCAATTGGCTTCTGACACGATAAATAAACTAATGACCTGGTTGAAGTATGGTTAGTCTTGGCCAAATGGATTGCCAGAAGGTATCAGAATATGCTGTTTTATCGAAAACTTCTAGATGCTGTCTTTCATTTGTATGCAATCTAGAATTAGCTGGTTAACAACATGTTTAATGGGAGTGACTGGGACACATAAATTTAGTCTCACATTATGTTATTATTCATTTAGCCTATATTCCCTTTTCTCCCCAAAATGAGATCCAAGCCAAGGGGCAGTTAAAAGAGTAGCCCATCCATTGATATGAATAATTTGGAAGAGTCAAATAAGTATTTATACCACTTTTATTATGTGATCTTATGAAAAGCCGGGGGGGGGGGGTAACGTGGTAACTTCAATCTTTTCAGGAAGCGGCAGCAAATAGTCACTGTAAATCAACTGTCATTTTCAGAGGTTCTGTGGCCTGTTTTTCATTCAATTTAATCCAATATGAGCCATACCACCACCTTCCAAGAAAACTGGGAGTTACCAGAAGATTACTTTTGATTTGATGTGTACCATCAACATTCAGTCCTCTTTGCGAGTTTAACCATTTTCTATCTTTTACTTATGATCAAAAGAAAAAGCTATAACTAGTGTAAAATTATTTGACAGTAGGAAAACTCCAGAGCACCACATCAAAACCTACAAAAATTCCAAGAATTTCTTCAAGATCAGCCGAGAAGAGTTTTGAAGGAAGTAGACACCCAAGAGACTTGCCCTTGCCTGGAATATCCAGCTCAGAAGGTAACTTACTTGGTTTTGTTGGAAAGCCATAAAGATATTCTCCCTCTCTCCCCACTTTAGTACATTAGAGGCCCCCTCCACACTGCCATGTAACATAGGTTATCAAAGCAGATAATATGGATTTTATATGACAGTATAGAAGGTGCCAGAGTTAGCTGGGATCAGCTATTGCTTTTGACCTAATTCAAATGTAATCATCTTGAATTTTATTAAATGGAATGTTACTCATCTTCTAATCCAGCCTTTCCTTGAGCTGTGGTAGCAGTGCTAGCGTCAGGCACATAAGAAGGGGTATGTGACATACAATAAAAATATTACGTTACAATGTCACATTAAGATGTATTTATTTAGAAATCTGGCTTACTGTTAATGAGCTAACATGCTGATTTATGCTGTTAGTTTGCACCCACTTGGTTCCTCTTGTATATGTGGGTGATAGTTTATCACACTGCTGGATGGGGAAGGGACTATCATATGGAATGTGACTCACTTGTTGCACTTAATAAGCCACAGCTGCTTGCTTGGCTACTCCCACTTGCATTGGAACCCTAACTTGTTGTGATATGCTAGCTAGATCTAATTCTTAACATTGATGATTCTGCTGCTCATCCATTTGAATACCATAGTTATTTGAGTATAATGCACCATCAAATGTAATGTGCTCATTACAAAAACAAATGGTTTTGCCATCAAATGCAATGCACCCAATGGTGCAGGCACAGTGTTTCAGGGTGGCAGGCAGCATGAATGAGGCCATTTAGGAAGCCACACCCCTCAGTCAGGACAAGGCTACTAAACACATCAGCCTCATTTACTAGGTTCTCAAAACTGAGAGGGCGGTTTTGAAGGCTTGTGAATGAGGCTGATTAGGAACAATGTAGGACTGACTTGGAGTGGGGGAGGTGGGGGTGTTTGACATCTTTAGGGCTGTCTGGGATGCAGAATGTGCAGCCAAGCTCTGGACCAAAGGGAGATGATGAGAATGGTGCTTTCAGCCAGGGAGGCCCATAGGTCCCATAGCTCCTCCTCGGTTAAGCAGCAGGAATGACTGAGTCACCAACTGGGCACTCTTCCTCATCTGAGTGCCATGCAGCCCAGAGGCTACCTCTGGGAACAGCCTCCTCCTCCACCTTCTTGTCTGCCCTCCAGGTCCTGCCCCCCTCTCACCAAGGCTTTTCATGCAGGTAGGTTTATGTGCGCAATTCTAATGCACCATCAATTCTAATGTGCACCTAAAATTTGTAATTTATTCAAAATAGCTGAGTATTGGAATCAAGTAAATATGGCAAATCCTTTCATCAACAGGAACTATGTTGCAGCATATAAAATACGTGTTCTCTCTCTCATGTAATAAATGGCTGTTGTAAATGGTTTGTTCTCATTCAATAGACAAGTATATTCCTTGGTTTTTAAACCTATTTATTCCTCTCAGCAGAACTTCAGGATTTATTCAGGACTGCCAATCAAGAGACAGATGGCAAGCTGCCATACGAAGACCAGCAAAAATTGGTTGGGTCTACAATTCAGGATTCACAGAGCTTTAAGAAATCCAGTGCAGATGGGGATGAGAAGTATTCTTAGCAGAACTGAGGTTGGACTTGGCTGTATAGAATTTCTGCTTATAAACACAGTATTTGAAGAACTACCGTAGCTACAACAACAAAATTCCAGATAATTAAAAGCTACATCTAGCACTTTTCTCAATGATGATACTAATCTTTGCAGCTTAATTTAGTTTCCTCGTTGTACTTGTTGACACCTTTTAAATTTTGTGTTCTTTGGAAAGTATTGAAAAGCTTTTATATTTTTATGAAAAATTTAAGGAAATACTGACTCTTGAAAGATTTTCAATTCTGAGGCTCTATTCCAGAGATATTCGTGATTATGTTCTTTGGACACAAGTATGACACATTTCTTGTTAATAATGTGTTGCCTTGATTCCTTGTTCCAAGGACATTGGAGCATTTGATTTCTCTTGGTCCGGGCCAAAGTTTGACATCCTGGCATTGTATTGAAAACCTATAGGGGGATAATTATTGCATTGAATAACTATATTCATTGCATTGAATTAGCTATACAGTAATTGCACCTTAAACTATGCTAAGAATTTTAGCTGAAAGTTTTATTTCCCTTATAAGGGAAGCTCTTGTCTTCAGATTAGAATATGTGTGTAAATATTGACAAACTTATTTTATATTTCAGATTTGCCTTAAATTAGCTGCACTTTAGAATAAAAACATAAAAGAATCTGATGGTGTGGGATAGGATTTGTCTGCTTGTAAATATTTAAAACAGCATAAATCACACACATCTGGGTTGACTTTGTATTGAGGGTAATAAAAATTCCAGTCTGTATTGTATGAATGTTGAAGACTGGGAGCACATACCTTTCCACTAGGAATTATATTTTAGGACACTTTCCCCACAGTTGCCTGGAAATGTATGGCTAGCTTTCAGATAAGTCAAAATCTGAACCTTTACACTAGGTTGTTAAAGAAGGCTACTTTTCTTAAGAGTTTGACACACACAAAAAAGAAATTTATTTACTACTCAGAACAATATAGTGGAATTATTTTTAATTTCCTTTTGCTTTGAAAATGAGTAGAAATTATGTTTGGTACTACCAACCCTAAAGTGACGGATAGTTACTTGAAATACTGGACAACTAAGTATTCAATCCCTTTATTTTGGCTGACTTTTAAAAAACTGTCTTCACCTTAATTTGCATCTCATGTAATTAAAAGTGTTGCTGATGGTCACTGTAATAACTGTAAGTCTTGGGCTTTTTGTTTGTGTCAGCAAGATGAGGTTATTTGAATTAGATCTTATAATAAGTGCATCTTTGTATTTGCATCGTGTGTGTGTCTGTGGTAGTTATGAGATAGCGAACCCTGATCCAGACTTGGACTGAAACACAGTTCTAATGAAAATGCCTTCCCCAGTTTCTCTCAGAACAAGTACTTTGGTGAGGGGACTTGCATTGGGTCCCCAGCACAGATAAGGAAACCATATTTAACCTCACAACTTGTGCATTGCTGCCTCAGGCCCTTTCTACACTGCCATATAATCCAGGTTATTAAAGCAGATAATCCACATTATCTGCTTTGAACGGGATTGTATGAGTCTACATTGCCATATAATCCAGTTCAAAGCAAATAATCTAGATTTTATATGGTGGTGTAGATGGGGCCTTAGTCTGGATTGCAGGCCCTTTAATTCCTGTTTTTAAAACACATGAAATTTTAAGAGGCATTGAATGTAATATGTAGTTTCACTTCCTAGATAGCCCCCTTTCTGTTGTAAACTTTGTGTTCTTGACACTTTTAAGATACTGTGTTTTTGTCAAAGGAAAAATAAATAGGTATAGATGAAGGATAAGACATTTTTAAAGTAAATGTCAACGTTTCTTGTTCTCTAGATACCGAGTAGAGAAGAAATCCAAGCAAATATTCTATTGTGAGACAGAATACCAAGTTACACCAATGCTTTCAAGAATATATTGCAAGGGCACACAAATTTTTCACAGCGATTAGGAGATTTAATTCTCAGCAAAGTGACAGTCTACAGCAAAAGTTGACTTTCGAGTAATTTGAATATGTTTGTTGTTGACAATTATGGTGGTCGCTGTCAGAATACTAATAAACCAGAAGACCTAGTATGATATACATTGCAAAATGTTACCTTGCTGTAGAAAGAACAAAAGTCTTGATATTCTAAAGAAGAGTCTTGAAGTATCATTCCCTTCATAGATTGTTTCATTATGGGTTGCTGTAAGTTTTTCAGGCTGTATGGCCATGTTCCAGAAGCATTTTTTTCCTGATGTTTCGCCTGCATTTATGGTAGGCATCCTCAGAGGTTGTGAGGTCTGAGCATTCAACAATACATTGTTTCATTGTTGTTGTTGATCTTCCCTTCCAACCCAAAGCTTTGCCCATTAGTTAAGAGAACAAGTATTCTCTCAGACAAACATCACTTTCATATACTTTGTCTAAAATTTGACCCAATAAAGCAATACAAATATTAGTATTTATTTGTACCACTGTAATGATTGTATGCCAAAAATTTGAAGATATTTGTAGAAGGTTCACTTGTAATCTAACTCCACTGTTAACTCAATGACTCTTTTTTATTTCCTTCGAGGTATACTTCTACTATAATATAAAAATCATATGCAAACAGTCTGACCCATCTGGCTAATTTAGTTGATCATAGAAACAAGAATGTATGTATGTGTATTTTATAAGACTCTCAAGAAAGTAATATAAATCAGGATTATATGCTCTCTAATGGAGTAAATTGTCTGAAACTTTATAGCATTTAACAGGAATGTTATCAGCACATTATAAGTAAATATAGATTATCTTGTCAACATAGAGAAATAAACAGTAGACTAAGGATAATAAAGTCCATCCTTTCCTGGAGTCGGATTTCAGTGAAGGAATTCAAAAGTCTCTGTCTTTATCCTCAAAAGAGACCGGGAGACCTTGTAGAAATTGTGTTACCTAAGGAAGACTCTGTTGCCTAAGAAGTACTCCTTAAGACTGTGTTGCCAAAAGAAGAATTCTTTTGAGGATAAAGAGAGAGACTTTTGAATTCCTTCACTGAAATCCGACTCCAGGAAAGGATGGACTTTATTATCCTTAGTCTACTGTTTATTTCTCTATGTTGACAAGATAATCTATATTTACTCATAATGTGCTGATAACATTCCTGTTAAATGCTATAAAGTTTCAGACAATTTACTCCATTAGAGAGCATATAATCCTGATTTATATTACTTTCTTGAGAGTCTTATAAAATACACATACATACATTCTTGTTTCTATGTTACTATAGATATTTGTGCATTGTTTGCTAATTTAGTTGATCACTCACTGAAGTGGTAGTCTTCAAAATGTACTGTTTCAAAGAGGACTCGTGAGTGACATGATTTCTTCTAATATTAGCTTTTCCCTGTTCTTTGGATGAGTTTTACATATGAGTAATATAATAAAATAATTTAGCAGATCCCTGAGAATCATGTTTGCAAAAGTCACTGTAATAGTGTGGGACCAAATCATAAGAGAACCCCTATACCACTCTAGCAATATGTCTTTTGTAACTCTAGCTTTCTGATAATCAGCCTTATAATAAATAATAATGACAAATTTGTGTTATTGACAAGGATGTGATTGTTTGGTTTTTGTTCTTATGGGATGTGCCTTGCTAGGTTGCTCTATGTGCCCCTTTCACGAGTTTCTGGCAGAGCGTGCATACCTTTCCAGGAACAGCTAAGGACCCGTGACAGCCTGAATCATGCATTCTGGGTGACAGCTTCCAGATTATCAATGAGCTTTTGTATTTTATAAAATAAATGAAATTTTGAAATATATTTTGTAACAAATCCACTATACCTTTCTCCCATAAATAATCAGAAATCAATCGGAAATCTTCCTCTTCTCAGTTAGTATGAGCATCTGCCAATAAGAAGTTGTTTTTTCTTAAACACTCTGTCATGGTAGGGTGATGGGAGAGTGTACCAGGAGGCTGTTGCTCTCATGATTCTGCCCCATTAGCTAGGATTTGCAATCCAATAACATCTTGGGAGGGGGGACAGCAACTTTTTCTTGGTTTCAACTTTCCCACCCAATATTCCCAATTGAGATCAAGTCCACATGCTAACTTTTAGTGTGTGCCCTACTCATGCTTTGGTTTACAAATCCCTCAAAAACACATGAAGAGAGGCAAAATCAGAATAAGTTGAGGTTAAGCTTTGCATTTCCAAACCTGAATGCTTTGTAACATGCTTACACTATAGTTAGGGGTTAATTGGCACCAAACTGTTCAACACAGTGTCCATTGGTACAGGATTGGGAAGGGCGTAATGAGAGAATAAGAGAGAATTCATCTCATGTCACCAACATTGTGATATGGTGTTCTGTGATAGGAGAAAACATGTGAAGCTGACATTCCCCAGCCTCATGCCCTGCTGATGTTTTGGCCAAGATGTCACATCCATCCTGACATCCCTATCTAAGGTTGTAGTTTGAAACATATGGAAGGTAACAGATTGTGGAAGGATGGTGTAAAATATAAAGGGAGTTATTTTTTAGCTATTTCTGTTCAGATATCAGTGAATTAAAGTATACCCTTCACCACTACTGTACTAGATGACTTTGTGTTGATTTTGAAGTTTTTCTGTTAATACTATTACAATGATTCCAATTAAAATGACAGTCTATGAAAACCAAAGTTGTTCTTATCATTCACAATTGAAGATTTCCCTGCAAGGTTGATAGTGTATTTGCCGAGAATTGGCAAGGAGACAACAGCGTAACAATGGAGTTTGCTTGTTATCTGTGGTGGTAACACAAATGAAAACAGAAAACAAAACAAGAGGCTTGAATACAGGTTTCTACAAGGTTATTGTATCAAAAGATTGAATAATTAGAAAACTAAGAGGTCAAAAATGTTGATTTTCCCTATTGTGAACAATGGCACTGCTAGAGAACAAAATCCTAAAGAAAGAGCTTTAAGATGTTGCTTGAAAATATTAGTTACATTTAAAAATATTGAGTAAACTGTACAGGGATCTTTCTCTGTAGGGAGACATGCACAGAAGTCAAGTTTGCATAACCTTGAGAACAAGAGCTGCAACTTCTTTAGTTGTCCAAAAAGAAGCTGCACTACAGTTATATCAAACTCCAGCTCCTTCACACAAGAATACACTGTCAGGATTTATGAACTTCAAAAAAAAATATTATTTGCAATGATTTTTAGTTTTGACCTGTGATAATTTGTCATAAGGAGCAAAAAACTCTTTAGTTGTACATTGTATATATCAATGCTTTGCACCTATCATGCATTGTGAATGTCAAATTTAAATAAAACACTGTTTGGGATGTAGATGTTACTTTTAAAATTCAGAATGGATTTTTATTGGTCGAATGTTGTTTGTACATAAATGAAAATATTGCTCTTTCTCTGTCTTGCAATAAGTTGACTTAACATTTTAATTTTTTTAAAATATATAACTCATATGGTGCACAGTTAAGCAGAGAAAAAACATTCCCAAATCTCATCTTCATCCATCCAATAAATTTGCTCTTAGACAGAGATGCTGCTACCAGTATTGTATGACTCATTTTTCAGTGCAGCTGATTTCAAGGGCGAACTAAATGCGGTGCTACTGACTGGAATACTGGAGCAGGGGAAAGATGCTGAATGTTCCAGGAGGGGTGGCAAGTAAGGAAGTGCACAAGCACAAGGTACTTCCTGAAACACTGGTTTGTAGGAGTCTGAATCTGGACGGGATGAGGTGGAAGGGCCACTGCTATCTGTAGTGGCCTCGCTGGACAAGTTGTTGCCATGTGGCTTTGGGATGGTATGAGATGAAGGATTGTGGGATTGCGCTTCAGGTCCAGGCAGGGCTTCCTTATCCATTTTGTGAGACAATGCGCGCTGGAAATATGTTTCCGCTTTCAGCTGCTTCACCCAGGCTTTTGCACGTCGTTTCTGATGGATTCGTTTTCTCCATTGAAAGAATAGCATGCAACCAAATACCAGGAAGTAACAAAATCCTAGACTTCCAAAATAGGCAGGTAGCAGTCCTACATATAAGGGCAGACAATTAAATGCTTTAAATATGTAATTTTTAGAAAGTTCTAATGCATTGTTCTAGTATCTAGTGTTTTGAGTAAATGGCTTGATAACATTTTAACTTGGAGGAGATGTTGTTTTTATATTTATGTGTATTTATCAAGCAAGTCAAGCCCCACTCCCACCCCGGCTTGGGCCTTCTCATGTTTGGGCACTATCTAAACCTAGGCAATAGGATTTGGTGAAAACAGGAGACAATTTATTTCCCATGCTACTGCAACCCTTTGAATTCCTGAAAAACAGGGACTAGAAGATTCCAAAGGTACATGTACCAGGCTTTTTCACACAGTCTATAACAGCTATAGTGTTCGTGTTTCTGCTTGTATTATCAAAGTACTGGTTATTAAACTTTGGACTATCACATCTTTTGAACTACAGATTCCCTAATGAACAGCATTCTGGGAAGCAAAACCCCAAATAGCTAGACTATAGTTAAGAGCACCAATATAAAATGGGGTTGCCAGTGCATTGCCATTTAGATTTTTGCAGAACCAATGTCAACTATAGCTTAGTGCTCATATTATGAATAACCTACTGAAAAGAAAGGAAAACTCACAGCCTGCTAGAATAATCCACATTTTCTGGTATTACTTTGTGGCTGCATAAGCATTACACAGTTTAGGGCAGGAGCTGGCAAAATACAGACTCCAGATATCAGACCACAACTAACAGCAACCCTGGTACATATAGCCAGTGATGGCAACTATAGTCTGTGTTCAGAAAGTTCATTTTGTGCATCTCACATTAAGATCTCTGCTAGTCTTTATATGACACTGACACTTTCGCCCAATATTTTGGTCACATTGGCTTGGGAAGAGAAACAACAATCTTGCAAACATCTGGAGGGTGATGCACTTATTCCTGACCTCTATAAACCCTTCTGATGACAAACTTGCTTGTAGGTTTGAGTGGGACTGTGACACTTACCACTGGATATAATCATCATCTGGTCTCACTCAAAGTCTTTGGAGTCAAATTAGTATGTTCATAGGTTAGGCCACCTTTCTCTCCTGTCCTAAGAGAAGGGAAACTAAACTGAAAGAGCAGGTGGTTCAGGTTAGCATCATCGGAACAGAATGACAAAGAGGTGATCATTCTAAAGCTTACAATGAGATAATGGCTGCTAGGCTACCTCTCTGAAGAGCTGGAGAAGACATTCTGCTTTTTTCAATCTAAGGCCATCATCATGGATTGCAATCTCTTGCATACAAGGATGGATCAGGGCAGAAGAAGCCTTTTCAGCCAGCACTTGCTTGTTCCTGTTAGTCTTTAAATTATCAGGTTTTTAAAACTTCATTGGACTCAGAGCATCCTCCTCCTGCCCGCCCCACATGGAATCTAACTGGAAGTGGCAAACAAACTCTCCAGACCATAGTCTATGAAATAGTCTTCTCTTTCAAAGCAGGCTTCAATGACTTACTGCCTATCAATACAGCTACAAACATACCTCAATTAACAAATAAAGAGGCTTCTTTTTTGAAAATCTTTTTACATCTCTGCAGCCACTTATCTTCTGTTCTGCTTGAAGTTAGGTGGATGAACGAGGTCTGAAAAAACACCAACTTGAAGCTTGAAGAAGCATTTGCAGAAAATAATACAGGGTGTCTCAAAAGTTAAATACATAGGAAAAATTAACAAATGCTTACATTACATATGTTATATTTTCAGATTTATAACACAACAGGGAATATTTTATCCATATTTTGTAATAAATATCTTGTAAATAAAGGTATATTTAACAACTTCCCATTTTCCCTATATATGATGACTTTTGGGGACACCCTGTATAATAAAACTTGAATGGGAATGAGCAGGGTTTCTACTCTAGCCAATCCAACTGGGGCCATGTACACGTTCTTATAATCTGCGGCCCCGTGTACACTGAGCATATCATCCAATTTCTGAATGCAGATTATCTGTTTCAAACTGGATTATATGAGTCTACCCTACAATCCAGTCTAAAGCAGAAAATCGGCATTCAGAAACTGGATTAAATGGCCATATAGATGGGGCCTGGTGGAGGCCTATTAGCCAAAGGCTACTACTTAGGAAAGGCCATGACAAGTACAGGATGTCCCAAAGTCTCCATATTAGCAATAAATAAAACCCCTCCCCCCCTCTCTCTATATATATCAAGGGTCTGGAGAACAAGCCCTATGAGGAGTGGCTTAAGGAGCTGGGCATGTTTAGCCTGAAGAAGAGAAGGCTGAGAGGAGATATGATAGCCATGTACAAATATGTGAGAGGAAGCCACAGGGAGGAGGGAGCAAGCTTGTTTTCTGCTTCCCTGGAGACTAGGACGCAATGGAACAATGGCTTCAAACTACAAGAGAGGAGATTCCACCTGAACATGAGGAAGAACTTCCTGACTGCGAGAGCCGTTCAGCAGTGGAACTCTCTTCCCCGGAGTGTGGTGGAGGCTCCTTCTTTGGAAGCTTTTAAACAGAGGCTGGATGGCCATCTGTCAGGGGTGATTTGAATGCAATATTCCTGCTTCTTGGCAAGGGGTTGGACTGGATGGCCCATGAGGTCTCTTCCAACTCTTTGATTCTATGATATATAGGGTTGCTGTGAGATTTCCAGGCTGTATGGCCATGTTCCAGAAGCATTCTCTCCTGACGTTTCACCCACATCTATGGCATTTTGTGATTTTAACTGATGTTTTAATGTTTATGTTTTTAATTGGGTTGATCTTAATGTAGTTGTTTATTTACCGATATGTATATATGTATACGGCATTGATTTTTGCCTTTGTGAGGCCACCCTGAGTCCCCTTCAGTGAGGTAAATAATAAATATAGCAGGCATCCTCTGGGGTTGTGCAACCTGCCATAGATGTGGCTGAAATGTCAAGAGAGAATGCTTCTGAAACATGGCCATACAGCCTGGTAAATTCATAGCCACTCAACCCAGTGATTCTGGCCATATTTATATATATTTTTACTTTCAGAATGCTGCTGTCAAAAGAAGAGTGTATGGAAATAATCCTCGTGACTGATTTGGGGTACATTTAGCTACAATTTCCCCATGTTTGGAGGCTTTGGGGACGCCCTATAAATACATTACAGCAAGTAACAGATGTTGTAGACAATAGAAAAGATCAGTGTGCGGGAATTACGGCGCTGAATCTCCAAAACAGTGAAATGTCAAAGGAGGAGTCAGCCTGGGGCGCTCCCCCTAATCCGTCCCCCTCCGGAACGTTGTTTCGGGCGGAACCTTGGTGGCGGCGGAGGGGGCGGGGTTACATGTTGCGCTCGAAGGGGAAAGCGAGGGGAAAGGGCGGCAGGGACGCGGAGAGATGGCAGCGGGGCACTTGCCGCAGTTGTGGGGCGCCCTGGGGCTGAGCCGAGGGGCGCTGGCGAGCCGCCTCACCCCGCTCCGCCCTCTGGGCCTGCTCCTGCCCCCGCAGCCTCGCTGGCTGCTGCTCTCCTCCAGCCGCGGGGCGGGCAGCGACGGAGGGCTGGAGGCGAACCCTTTCTTCGAGAAGTACCAAAGCAAGATCGAGGACCTGCGCAGGTGAGCCAAGGGAGGGAGGGAGGGAGGAAGGGAGGAGGAGGAAGAGGCCCGCCAGGCCCAGAAAGGCCCACCCTCCAAAACAGGGCCAAAACAAGGGAGAGGCTGGCAATCCCCATGCATTGCAGCCCATTCCCCGGCCAGATTTGTTTGCCATGGCCTCCTGTTGAGGCTGAGAAGGTGTGACTCCCCCAAGGGCACCCATTGCGTTTCCAGAGCTGAGCAGGGAGTTGAACCACGGAGTCCTTGGGGTGCATCTACAGCAGACAGGGGCAAGCTTCGGCCCTCCAGAGGTTTTCGACTTTGACTCCCTCTTTAATCTGGTTTGACACCACTTGGAACTGTTTTGGCTCAGTTATATGGAATCCTGAGGCTCCAGCACTTTGGTAGAGAGGACCTTGTGACACTACGACTCTCAGGGTCCCATAGTATGGTGCCGTGGCAGTTGAAAGTAGTGCCAAACTGCATTCATCCTACAGCAGGAATGGGCAAACTTCGGACCCCCACAGTTCCTAACAGCCTGTAAGATTAATCCAATTTGACACCACTTGGAACTGTCATGGATCAGTGCTATGGAATCCTGGGAGTTTGCTTAGGCTCTAACACTTGGCAGAGAAGACCTTGTGACACTACAACTCGCAGGGTCCCATAGCATGGCACCATGGCAGTTGAAAGTAGTGCCAAACTGCATTTATTCTACAGCAGGCGTCGGACCTCCAGGTGTTTTGGACTTCAACTCCCACAATTTCTAACAGCCTGTAACATTAATCTGGTTTGACACCACTTGGAACTATCATGGATCAGTGCTATGGAATCCTGGGAGTTTGCTTAGGCTCCAACACTTGGCAGAGAAGATCTTGTGACGCTACAACTTTCAGGGTCCCATAGCATGGCGCTATGGCAAAAGAAAGTAGTGCCAAACTGGATTCATTCTACAACAGGCATGGACAAACTTCAGCCCTCCAGGTGTTTTGGACTTCAACTTCCGCAATTCCTAACAGTCTGTAACATTAATCTGGTTTGACACCACTTGGAACTGTCATAGCTGAGTGCTATGGAATCCTGGTAGTTTGCCGAGGCTCCAGCACTTAGGCAGAGAAGACCTTGTGACACTACGACTCTCAGGGTCCCATAGCATGGTGCCGTGGCAGTTGAAACTAGTGCCAAACTGCATTCATCCTACAGCAGGCATGGGCAGGCATTGGCCCTCCAGGTGTTTTGGACTTCAGCTCCCACAATTCCTAACAGCCTGTAAGATTAATATAATTTGACACTACTTGGAACTGTCATGGCTCAGTGCTATGGAATCCTGGGAGTTTGCTGAGTTTCCAGCACTTTGGCAGAGAAGACCTTGTGACACTACAACTCACAGGGTCCCATAGCATGATGTCGTGGCAGTTAAAAGTGGTGCCAAACTGGATTCATTCTACAGCAGGAATGGGCAAGCCTTGGCTCTCCAGGTCTTTTGGACTTTAACTCCAGTAGGCTGTTAGGAATTGTGGGAGTTGAAGTCCAAAACACCTGGAAGGCCGAAGTTTGCCCATACCTGCTCTACAGTATAAATCAGGAATCCTGAAACTTTTTTAGCCAAAGGTTGGATTCAGACTGTTGGGGGGCCAGATTATGGTTTGAAAAACCATTAGCAAATTCCTATGCACGCTACACATATATTGTATTGCAAAAAATGTATGAAAGAATAATACAATATTTACAATGAAGAACAATTTTAACCAACATAAGCTTACCTGCATTTCAATGGGAAGGGAGGGCCTGCTTTTGGCTGAGGAGAGAGTCAGGTTCATTACAGTTGTTGTTGTTGTGTGCCTTCAAGTTGTTTCAGACTTAGGGCAATCCTAAATCTAAAATTTAGGGTGGAGGGCAGGCAATTACCTTGGAGCATACGGCCTATGAGCCTTAGTTTGTGGATCTTTGATGTAAATACATCCTTGGTCTTATTGGAAAAAGAAAAAAAAGGCCAAGGATTTGAACACTGATTCCTAGAGTCTCAGTTCAACCTTCAGACCACATCATACCATTGAAATAAGGTTCAACTTTTATTTTTGTTGTGTGCTTTCCAAGTTGATCCAGATTTTGGTGACCCTAAGGCAACCTTATTCTGTTTTTTTTAAAAAATCTTGTCAAGATTTGTTCAGAGGGGTGTTGCTGTTGCCTTTCTTTGAGGTCGAAAGAGTTTGACTTACCCTAGGTTACTGAGTTTCTTTCCACATCTGGGCAGGAATTCAGACTTAGTGAAAACATTATATCATACGGTCTTTGCAGCTTTCATTGTCATCTGATTAAGTTGGCTACAATCCACAAAAATATATGCCAAATAAAACTTCTTGTCTTCAAGGTATTACATACTTATTTTCCCCTTTTGCTTGTAAGTAACTAACAGGGTTTCATCCTCTGTCTCTACATATGACTGTTAATCCTGAGTTCAGAAGTTATTAGCATGTGGGCATGTTTTGCATCATTTGGAAGGCGCCATAAATAAGGAAGTGTTTCTGCAGTTGTTTTCCTCCCGTGTGTGCTACTCGGCCATGTGCCTTATCTTCCAGATTTCTCTCATAGCTGCCTAACCTGCTTACATTGTAAAAATAAACTGTGTTAAAGGCCCTTTCTAGCAAACCATACCCCATTTGGAGATTTGAGGAAAGGAAAAAAACTAAAGTAGTTTTTAATTAACTATGAACTGTTTAACTTTTTTTCAGATCCAACCCAGATATTTTTGAATCTCGAATGGAGAAAAAGGATGATGTGAAAAAACAGCCAGTTGGACATTCAAAGCAAGCAGAGTTTATCAAATACATGGAGGAAAAGGCAAGGCCAATTTTCAGTCCTGTTTTCTATTTAATTAACTTGAATAAATCTGGGTTAGAAAAGGCTGGCACATGTTCAGAAAATGTTCTGACTGTTTTCAATGGGCAGAAGGCACAGGTGCATATTCATATATATTTCAATAGTGTAAAGCCCAGATTGCAGCTCTTTTCATGCTCTTTTTTGTGGTTGCATGTATTTACTTGTGTATTCCAGTTTGCCTCATCAAACTCTGCCATGCTTCAGAAATATGATATGACATGTTTACATGGCACAAGTGTTCTCTCATGTTAAGTAGTTCAATTGATTAAATGTCCCAGCTTGATTATTTTTATACATGTCCACTTGTGTAGTGGAAAAATGTCAGCCTTGATTCTATATCTATGTTATGTAACTTTACACTTACTTAGGTACATAGTGGAGAGCTATGGAATCTTTCTAGCGAATTGAAAAGATGTGTATCAGGGTATCAACAGGAGTGTTGATACCCTGCTTTTCTGATGCTCATCGACAATCCCTAGCTGTTATCTGTGTGGGCTTTCAGAGCATTTCAGAGCATAGGCATCCATTGCTCATTGTTCCATATGCATATCAGTCCCAATGTGTATTTGTCACTTTGCTATCTGCCATACAAAATAATGTCAAGGCAGATCGTTTTTCAATGTGGATGTTGCTAAACTTCTCAGCTCTGTTTTTTCTGTAGACATATCTATTGAAGTAGACATGAATGCCATGCTGAATTCCAGCCATCATCTGTAGTATTAGTAATATTAATATTTAATTATTACCTACCAGATTAGTGGAAGAGACTGATCCTTAATGCTATTTTAAATTCAGACAGTGTGTCCTGCTGTTGAATCTCTTCTGTCAGGTCATCCTATAGTGTGGGGGTGGCTGAAGAAAAAGTCCTCAGGGTGACAATCCTGGCTGATTGAGGTAAATATCCCCAATGAGAGCTGAATGTTAGGGACGGGTTATACAAGAGAAGGTGATCCTGCCAGGCCCAAAACTAATCAGAAGTTCTTGGAGTGCTTTTTATATTTATTATAATGTGACCACTTCTAGATGTGCCCATAACCGGCTTGTCTGCAAGATCTTGAATTACTTGATGTTTCTGAACTTGGTATAGAGGTAGCCATATTGCAAATGTGGGGTTTCAACACAGACACATTTCAGATCCTCCACCTTTAGGAAGGGGTGCAGTTGGCATAACAGATTAAGCTGATAGTAGATGCTCCTGGCCATCACATCTGTTTGGGTTGTCCTCTGTAGCAATTGATTCAGAAATACCCTAAAGGTGTAAACAGAGTCTTTTGTGGTAGTGTAACCCCATTCAGGATTGATTTCCACAGAGCCAAACCCAGGTTTGGATCCTTGACAGTAAGTGAGCTCTGGTTTTTGGGATTCAGCTTAAGTCCTGCACTTCCACCCCATCCATCCATTTTTTCCCCCAAGCATTCATTCAGAGGAGGCACACTGTCCTTAGCTACAGCTACTTTTGAAGCCATTGTTGTATACATTCAGGTTGTTTCAGATTTATGATAACCCTAAAGTGACCCTTGTTTTTGTGGCAAGGTCATAAAGGGCTTGCCTTTGCTTTCCTCTGAGATTGAGAAAGTGTGGGTTGTTTGAAGTCACCCAGGGGATTTTTATTGCAGACTGGGGAATTAAATCCTGGTCTCTGGAGTCATATACCAATGCCCAGGGGCCTCAAACTACAGCACTCCAAGGCCATTTACCTGTCCGCAGCCCAAGACATTAGACTTGGGATCACCCTGTCTAAAATCACTTGAACACACACAACAATAACAGTGCTAATCAACATCGGCCAAAAGCAGTCCCATCCTTCCCACTAAAATACTGGTAGGTTTATGTTGGTTAAAATTGTTCTCTGTTTTAAATGTTGTATTGTTCTTTCCTCTCTTTTTTTGCACTACAAATAATATATATGCAGTGTGCATAGGAATTCATTCATGTTTCTTTCAAACTATAGTCTGGTCCCCAACAGTCTGAGGGACCAAGAACTGACCCTTGGCTTTAAAAGTTTCATGACCCTTGCACTACACCATGCTGGTCCTAAAGAATTTTTATTTGGATATGATCATCCTATTCACAGAAAGCTAGCTCATGCTTCTGGCTGATTTCTCCCAACAGTTTAATATAGAAAAAAAACTTTTTAAACAGCATTTGAGATATAATTAATTTACAAACACAACAACACAGTTGTCTTAGGTTCTGGATAGATTGTTTTTCATCTCCTGACTGATGTGGAATAATTAATAATGTTATCCATTGTCACACAAAAATTGAGGATAGAATTATTGGCTAGAAGACGAAACACAAAAAACAAAACCCCCAACAACAAAATCAGTATTAGGCAATACCTTTTAGAAGGCAGTTCAAAAGTCTACAAGTTTTCAGATTCTCCAGAACATTTTGTCAAGGGGGGAAAGGGGTGTGTATTTCAAATCATGAAGTTGGCATCTGTTTACAGTCTTAAGATAGAAGTGTGTAGAGCCTGGAGACTATAAACTGATACACTTTGCATGCCTTGGATATCTGCCAGCCCTCACCCCATAGTTTCCTACCTTGTTTATCATCTTGCCGACAGGAGATCTAGAGAATTCAAAAGCTTGCACAATGTTTTCTAACTTTTGGATTTGCCTACTACAAGGCTATTATCTCAATATGAATTTTGAAGCTGTTAATACAGATATCTATATTGCCCCTGGAATATCAAAATCTTACATTCAGAAGTTAAGTGCAAGGGATTATGTCATAACCACTGGTGTTTTCATATTCTATGTATAGGTTTGCATAACTAACTACAAAAAGGTCTATTTGTGTAGTATCAATAAAGCAATCACACCAGCCTGGAACAAAAACATTGTCTTAAATCCAACTGCATGTCAAAATTGGTTTAGACTGATTGAATCAATGGGATTTACATAAGGGATGAAGCACCATACCGCAATAAAGACCCCGCCTATACTGATATATAGTGTAGTTTGAAATTGCATTATATGGTCAGCGTAGAGTCATATAGTGCAGTGCATTTTATGAGACCATACTGTCCATACAATGCAGTTTAAGTTGCATTATATGTCAGTATAGTGGAGTCTTTATTGTGGTATGAAGCCCCTAGTGGTGCACTGGTTTAAACCCCTATGTCCGGCAGGACTGCTGATCATTAGGTCAGCAGTTCAAATCCAGGGAGAGCGGGTTGATCTCCCTTTGTCATCTCTGGCTCTCCAGGCGGGGACATGAGAGAAGCCTCCCACAAGGATGGTAAAACATCAAACATCCGGGCGTCCGCTGGACAATGTCCTTGCAGATGACCAATTCTCTCACACCAGAAGCGACTTGCAGTTTCTCAAGTTGCTCGTGACATAAAAAAAGTTTTAAACTGCACTATATGACAAATGTAGATTGGGCCTCCATCATGGGGTATAATGGAGTTGGGACTAGCCAGTGCAGAGTAGCTATGGGAGTTTTAGGCCAAAGCATCTGGAGGCCTATCATTCCCCATGTCTGATTTTAGCCAATAGGTTTAAAATGATCAGCTGTATTCAAAACTTCCAGACCTTATGTGGGTTTTTTTTTTACAGTGAGGAAGCAAAAAAGCAAGGAACTGTCTTAAAATAAATATTTAATTAGTAATGAATATAATTTTGGAGAAAAAATAAAAATAACTAGTACACCATAACAATTCTAGAGAGATTTCATATTTATTTTAAAAATCAGAATTCAAGTTTTACAGCTGATTCAATTATGTAAAATTGTGGGAAAGGGAAGATTGCATAGAAACATCGTTTCTAACAAGATATGTATGTGTGTGTCTCTGATCTGTTCACTTTCAGGCCGAGGATGAAGTAGCTTAACAATTTTGTTATCAAACACATCACAACAACATAGGAGATAGCAATTTTAAAACTCGCCTTTTACTGTCTAATTCTAGGCCAAAGAAGGAAAAGAAACAAAAAAGGGATTCACAAAAAACAAGGTAAGATGGTATTTTCATTGAATTGCTTTCTGTTGTTTGGTTTCAGTTGTATTTAGCCTGTTTGGTTTATTATTTGTTATGAGCCCTGATGTAGTCCATTAATGTGCAAGATGGAAGTGGATTTTAAGGGAACCTGAATTTACTTGCTGTTTATCCATAAATTTGTATGTATTTTTATACCTTATTTCATTGGTTGTAACTTTTTCCCTGATTGAGAAGCTTTGAAACTGGAGTACACCGTACATTCTGTAGTGCCTTATTTTCATTGGTTTTGTGATGTTCTGTGTGTGATATATATGTGTGTGTGTGTGTGTATGCGTATGTATGTATATGTATGTATCATACATGCAAAGAAAAATCTAAAAGATTTTTTAAAGAAAATTCTTTCTTTCCTAAAGCAGAAGTTTAAAAAATGAAGTGTTTTGGCAAAATACAGTAATTTATATAGTGCTTTTGTTCCAACATGAGTTATCTTTCTTCAATCTTTTCTATATTTATGGAGATACGGTTGAGTATTCCTTATACAAAATGCTTGTTAATTTGGATTTCAAAATTTGCATTATCTATCTTTGCATATACATACATACATAATAATATATCAAGGCACCTCATCTCACTAGAGAAGGAATTCACTTTAAATCCAGTTTCTGCCTCCTGCAGAATTCTGGGGTTTGTAGTTTAGGGAGGAGCCTTTAACAGCCTCACTAAACTACAAGACCCAGAATTCTGCAGAAGGCAGAATTTAAAGTGGATTCATTTTCTAGTGCAGTGGTTCTCAACCTGTAGGTCCCCAGGTGTTTTGGCCTACAACTCCCAGAAATCCAAGCCAGTTTACCAGCTGTTAGGATTTCTGGGAGTTGAAGGCCAAAACATCTGGGGACCCACAGGTTGAGAATCACTGCTCTAGTGTTATGAGGTTCTTGAAGGTGGAACCCCAGTCTTAGAAATTCATTTATGTTTCAAACACACCTTATACGTATAGCCTGAAAGTAATTTTATACACAATATTTCTAATAATGTTGTGCATAAAATAAGGTTTATGTACATTGAACCATCAACAGAAGTGTCACTATTTCAGACATCCGTGTGCTCAATTTAGGATTAATTCTGGATAAGGAATGCTCACCGATCAGTACATTTGTATTATTATTTTGAAGATAGTATATTTGTATTATTGTATCTCTATTTATTAACCTTTTTAAAAAAAAGCATCCCTCTCACACATATATGAAGGCAAACAAGTTCGATCCATTGTTTTGCTTCTTTTCCTCTATCAGGTGTGGAATATTATAACATTTTGTTGTCATGTGCCTTGAAGTCCTTGCCAGATTGTGATAACTCTTAAAGCAAACCTGTTACGGGTTGACCTTTTTTGTTGAAATCTCTTCAGAGGGGGTTTGCCATTGCTTTCCTCTGAGGCTGAGGAAGTGTGACTTGCCAAAGGTCACCCACTGATTTTCCATGATCAAGTTAGGAATTGAGCTCATAACTCCAGAATCCAACACTCAAAACAACTGCACCATTCATGTTTCTATTGAATGTTTCTGTTCAAATTGAATCCTGTGTAATTTGTTTCAGACACTTGATTCCATACTTAATGTTGAGATGATGAAACAGAAGAAACCTGAAGACATAAAACAGGTGACAAAATCTTGTGAATGTATGATGATTGCACTTATTTGAGGCTCCTTGTATTTTCAGCAATGGCATATGAAATAAATGGAGCCATTTCTTTATTCCAGATATGGAAGCAATATTACTCTGGGGAAGACACCGTTTATGCTGTTATTCCCGTAAGTGGAATGGAGACTCAGTGGTGTGAGTTTGTTGTGACTGAAACACAAAAGTCTGCTAAGTAGATTTAATAATTCTTGCCCTTAATCATTTTAATGAAGCTGACAATAGGAGTTGTTGAAGTGAATGGAAGCATGCATGGCTGATGATACAGTTTCTCATGATCAGATCCACTGAGGTTGGGAGACCCCCAGTGGCGCAATGGGTTTAAACCCTTGTGCTGGCAGGACTGCTGACTGAAAGGTCGATGGTTTGAATCTGGAGAACTCCCGTCTGTCAACTCCAAATGCTCATGCAGGGACATGCAGAGAGAAGCCTCCCACAGGATGGTAAAACATCTAGGCATCCCCTGGCCAATTCTCTCACACTAGAAGCAACTTGCAGTTTCTCATGTCACTTCTGACATGAAAAAAAAAATCCACTGGAGTTTGTTTTCAGGACCACCCCCCACTCCCTCCATGAATACCTAAGTGTGTCGTTACTTATGTCCCATTACATACAATGGCATAGGAAAATAGTGGTTCTTATATAATCAAGATATTATTTTTGAATGTATATATATATATTATTCATTCAATCTCTGGATAGTTGAAACTGTGGGTATGGAGTGCTGACTATAGCTGCTTTGATTCTTTTATTTTGAACTGAATGACAGAATGTCACTGAAAAAACTTGTTCCTTTTTGTTTCCTTAAACACATGCTATTATTCTGCTGATGCCTAGTTATATTTTTCCAGATAGGAATTTTCATACATGTGTGTAAGCTCTGCTAATGTTGGTAGCTGAGTTCTTATGAATTGATATTAAATCTTAGAAAACCTTTTCAGGATGACCGAATTGAATTGAGATTTTTTTTAACCCAAATTAGTTGTGTGTTATTTTAGTTTAATTTCATAAGTTAAAACTACTGCTTGGGGGGGGGGGGGGTATCACTGCTTCTGTTGTAGTGTTGACGTTGATTATGAATGTGGTGTATCACGTGATTCATTTTTGTGTTTGATTTTTAGAAGTGTAGTCATGTTGATTTTTGGAGCCACCATAAGTGATTTGAAATATGTAGTAGAAATGTTTTAAACACTCTGTCCTGTGTTTCCAGTGGTGAGAATTGTTCAAACATATTCATTCCCTGTTTCTTATCAAAGGGGAAGACTTTTGATTTGATGTGGAAACGAATTCAGAACTGCCCTGCTGTAAGTATGGTCTTAATAGATTTTTTATAGCCACAACTTTAGTGTCTGTGTTAATTCTTGTACTTCTCTCCTAGTAGAAACCTGACTGATGATAGCTTATTGTGAACATTTTGGGGCTTTGGATCTACAGGCATTCCCCTTGTTACAACTCATAGTTAAGAATGGGGGTGAGACAACAGGAAGTGAGAGAAATCTACCTCTAGGAAGGGAGATTCACTCCTGAAAGAGTTATCAAGTGGAAAAGGTGTCTCCACTGAAGCTTTATCTCCAGTCCTTGTTTCCACAACAAGCCAATTTTTTCAGAATCCAATTATCACAGGGACAAAAAAATTGAGGTGAAATCTTCTGAGCAGGGGCACAGATAGCAAAACAAACACCACAGGGGTGTTAACCCTTGAACAAATCTACAGAACCATAAGTTGGGGCCTGCTTATATTGTCCCTGAAAGATTTTGGCTCAAATGTAGTTAGTAGGTATGAATACAGCTATCGTAAGAAATGTTGTTATAATCTTACATTACAAGGACATTAGTTCAATACATTAGCACACTAGGGAACTGTTGTGAGGGCTTTCTTGTACAAGTGTTACATAGATCAATTTGGGAGAAAGAGCAGACCATGTTTCCAACAACTACAAATCTATGATAATAAATGTTATTTGTTAAAATGTGTTGAAGCTAGGCAGCATTTAACAAAGACACAGTAATAGGCTGCTGACATCCAAAAACTGATTACAAGGACAGCTTGGTGCTGTGTTAGCAGATGGGAGATTGCTATGAAGAATTGCTCTCCAAAAGTCTGATGCAATTATTTCCTTTCAATTGCTGTGTTGGGACACTTGCCACTTGATTATTTCAGCTTGTCATGCAATTTACAGGCCTCTATTGATAAGTTTTGGGGAATGGGGCAGAGAACAAGACGGAGTGGGAAAAAATTACAATTGCCTAGCTTAATGAAAACTACCACTGAGATTTCTGCGGAAGCAGGGGATCTGTGAACATAATCTTTCACATAATTTTTATGAATATGTTAGCAGCAGGAGAGAATGGTGGTGGTGTATTATTCAGTATCGTTCTCCCATGGGATGTGTGCCTACGTGTTTTACTTGTAAAGCAAACAAATGTCAGGGGAAACAGAGTAACTATGGCATAAGGGGGAAATGTTTTTGACTTGCCAACGAAGTGTGGTAGACAACATGTTGAAATTACTATACTGTATTTACACAAGTGTAACACTCACCTTTTTTTGGCTTTTTTTGTTGCTAAAATTGAGGTGCGCATTATATTAATCTATATAAATAAAAATGTAATGTTCATTTGTGAGATTAACATAACTCAAAAACCACTGGACAAATTGACACCAAATTTGGACACAATACGCTGATCAGGCCAACAAGTGACCATCACTCATAAAAACACTGGAAAACACTGAAAGGGACTTAAAAAGCCCAAAAACAAAAATTACAATGCATGCGCAAAACCACATATTATACATGCAAACAAAAATATACACATATACACAAATATACACACACATATATATACACACAAAACACATATACATAGACTGGGCCACAGCAATGCGTGGCAGGAGACGGCTAGTAAATAATAAAAATAAAACTTTATTTCTATCCCACCCAAAATGGACTCGGGGTGTTTTGCCAACAAAAATTGGCAAGCATTCAGTACAACCCCTCCCCCCCCCCCAAAAAAAAACCCCAACCCATAACAAAATACATAAAATCATGGACAGTGAAATAAAAAACATCAAGGTATACTTATAAAACAACTCAAAAATAACAAATGAAAAATTTAAATATACAAATAAAACAATTGGGACACATTTCTCTAATGACTCTAATAATAATAAGCAATATTCAATGGCACATTAGAATCGTCTACCTAAACCTGCCTGTGCTGTTGGGCAAGAGATCCCAGCTGGGAATGGACAAGGGAGAGGCGGCGGTGGCCATGAAAAGGCTGGTGGGAAGCTGATGGTGAAAGCGGAAAGGCTGTTGGGAAAGGGTGCAGATTCCAATCAAGCTTTTCACAGTCACCACCACCTTACATTATATTCAACAGCGAATCATTTTTTGTAGTGCACAACTTCAAAATTAACATTCTCGTTCTATTTAGTGATGTATTATAATTGAGTAAATACTGGTCCATAAAATATCTTGTAACTTAATTTTTTACTGGAATGCTCATTTGGAGATCTCAAGACAGGTACCATTTTCCACTCTAACATGACCTCCTTGGGGTGGAAACAAAATACAAATGCTTCAAATCACTGAACACATTCAGTGAATTCTCAGACTCTTAAATAACCAGATTTACAGTAAACATTGCATTTCAGAAGTTGCCGTGAGATTTCAGATCAGATGATAGGGTTTTTTTAAAAAACTTCTGACCCTTAGGTTTTCCATATTTCAGTTCATGTTTTTCAAGGTGGGAAATGTATGGCACTTCACGTCTCTCACCAGTTCTAGTCAGCATAACCAGTGGTGAGGATGATGGGAACTGGAATCCAATCACACTTGAAGAACTATGTATTTCCCATTTCTGCAGTCCAGCAAAGGCCAAAATGTGTTGCACAAAAGTGGCCCTAACTAACAAGTTGGGACTGGTTTAGTTGGCAGACTTAGAATTTGTCTTTATAATTTAAGCTTTTCTATCTCAGACAGAAATTTCATTTTTTTATAAAAACAAGTAATAAGTAATGACTAAATAAGCCAGTTTGATGTCTCTCTCCCATTAGTTTCTTTATGCACTGCCGAGGAAGGAGGGATATGAGTTTTTTGTGGGTCAGTGGTCAGGAGCTGAACTCCACTTCACTTCTCTGATAAATATTCAGGTAGGTAAAAAGAGAAATGGATTATCAAAGCCAAGTACAAAATCAATGTGATTTTAAGTATGTGTGCATTTAAATAATAGTATTACTTACTTTGGGAAAGCTTTCTATGTTATGAACCCTTTATCATCACATGCTTGATAAGATAGACCAAGAGGTTAACGTTATATTCATTGAACTGGTCCTTACAAGGAGGCTCATCTTTGTTTGAAGTGAGATAGCCTTTTTTTCCAAAACAACAAGCATAAATAGTATTTGCCTCAACCTTATTCTTTATTATTGCTATATTAATGCTCTGAAAAACTGAACATAGGGATAAAAAGAGCTTTGGTAGATCAAAGTGAAGTCTATCTAGTCTACTGTTCTGTTTCCAGAAGTAGAACTTGGGTTCATTAGCATCTTCTGCTCATTTTCTGCAGTAACTGATACTGAGAGGCATATTACATCTGATGTTGGAGGTAAGTTATAGCCATCAGGATTAGTAGCATTAATAGTCTTGTCCTTGATTAATATATCTAACCCCTTTTAATGTCATCTAGCATGGTGACTATTATCCAGACTGATTGAACAGTGGTTAAATTCAAGTGATCCTATCTTGCCTGTTATACACTGTTACACAAATGAAGCTTTTGGTAAAGCATGTAGTGGTGTCATTGTAGGAAGCAAAAAAATCAAATTAACTATAATTTCCAAGACTTGCTCCATTAATTTGTTTTAATCCAGAGGTAAAAGGGAAGATGTTCCTCACATGGTCAATATATCTCTGTGTATTAAGCAAGATGTTATTATTTGATTTTTCAAAGTAGTAGTTAGCTGATAAGTATTTTTTTTATAGTGTCCTGCAGTATAAAGTATATCAGTGTATCATACTGAAACTTAACTTACATGTTTTTGGAATTTTGATGCTCCATCAAATTTTATCATGTTAGGATGATTTGTTTCTTCATTGGGTGCCCATATGTGCTTTTTCATTCACCAAACCATTCTAATGACTTGTTGATTAATTAAAATTCTGACTTGTGATCTTCTGTTGAAGGACACATTATTATTTCTGTTTGCTGCAGACACGGGGTGAAGCTGCTCCCAGTCAGATGATCTTGTATCATTATCCCGAGCTTCAAGAAGAAAAGGGAATTGTACTGATGACAGCAGAAATGGATTCTAAACATTTGGTAAATAGAAACATATCCCCCCCCCCCAGTTTTGTTTCATGTCTGGAGAGACTTGAGAAACTAAAACTTGCTTCTGGTGTGAGAGAATTGGCCGTTTGCAAGGATGTTGCCCACGGGACGCTGGAGCTTACAGAGGGAGTTCTCCCCGCTCCCCAGATTCAAACCGCTGACCTTTCAATCAGCAGTCCTGCTGGCACAAGGGTTTAACCCATTGCTCCACCAGGGGCTCCTCCCCCCCCCCCCCCCCTTGGTAGTATCAGTGGAAAAGATTGATTAAAAAATACAAAGGAAGTGTAGTTGCATGATGTGCCAGTGGGATGTCTTGCTTGTCATTTTAGGTATTAATAAGAACATTGTGATCCAAGTATTAGCATGGATTAGGAAGATAAATTAATATTTAGTTTTATTCTTGTTTTCTTGGAAGGGACTCTGAGCCAATTAGCATTGGGCTTGTTGAATTTGCAGTAAGCCTCTCTATATACAAAAAAACCCCCACAAGTTTTCATACCATCTTAAAGATTGCAGAAGTTGACTGAGCCATTCAGCACAATTCATGGTTCTGGGTACATGACAAACCCCCTGACCATGTCTCTGTAAATTCAAATGGCTTTCCCTTATTATGTGACCTAATTTTAATTACACATTGAGAATGCTCCAGAACATCAATCCTGGACAACTTTTGCAGCATATGCGCATGCATTTCTTGAGTTGCATTAATGTCTTTATTGAGTCAACACAACATTTGCTGATATAATGCGTAACATAACGAGACAGAGAGAAAAAATTAAATTGAGCTAGTTGGTGTACAACATAATATGATCAAGTGCAGAATGAATATAAGTGAGAGGCTTGAATTAAAACGTATATCTCATTTTATTCGGTATGAGCTATTGCTTCCATCATTTCTCATAATTGGCCAGGCTGCCTAGGGCTAATGGGAAGTTGGGATTCCAGCAATGCTCAGAAGAACAATGTTTCCAGGTGTTTTATCTGCAACTTATAGGGGAGGACAATATTCCCTGTCCTGGGAAGTATGTCTGCTTCCCCATCCCACATTTTCAGCAAAGGAGCATTCAGTCATGAAATTTCCCTCTTGTATTCTGAAATTATAAGTGTTGGAGGAGCTAGTGCTGCAGTGTTGCATAACTCAGTTCTGTGAGATGAGGCCAAGCAACCTGTCTGACACCCCATTGCAAGCATGTGAGCCCTTTTATTTTCCACCTGGATTGGGGAACTATGAAATACATTCTGGAGACTCTTGAAGTTGAATCATGCTCCCATTTCTGAACTCCAGAGCTTTCCAAACTGTATTGCAACATGGTTAGTGTGTCAGCTGCAGTTTGTAGATGTGTTACACAAACAAGAAATGACAAAAATCTTGGAAATGTATATAACAAATCATTTATTTTAAAATATATAAATGAAGGTTTTTCATGAGATACGTTGTGTCCCCATTCTACAATTTATGCTTGTGTGTATTTCTTCTAAGGGTTTGTTAGTAAAACTGAATTACTATGTTTAAAGTGATGCATGTCTAAAAAGAGTGTCACCAACATGAAATGTTTGGGAAGCTGTGCTTTAAGCTATCTCATAGGATTGTTATAGAACTGACAAAGGCCTCTAAATCTTCTAACAGCGTGCATTGTGTTTTCTTCCATTTGAAATTTTCCAGAGTGTGCAAGAAGCCCAGTGCCTTGCCAGCCAAGTGCAGCTTTTTTATGCCACAGACCGTCAAGAGGTCTACCAGTTGGTGGAAACATTCAACCACCAGCCAGCAGAATTTAAGTACATGTCTGTAATTGCTGAGCTTGAGCACAGCAAAGTTGGGGATGAACTGAGGCCTCAGGAAGAGCCGCCATCACCTTCGGCTTAAGAGAGTCAGTACTCAAGAGCAGAGATGATAGACGGGGCAAGTGATTCTGCCTTGGATCTGAAGTGCCACCTCATGCAGAAATAATCCAAATGGGGAGGGGTGAGATCAGCATCTGATGGGGAGAATAGATTTATGAATTGGTGCAGCCTCTAGCACTGCCACATTTCTATCTGAATGGTAGAGGAAATGAGGAAAGAGTCGGCTTTCATGCTCACCACATTTCTTCTCCCCTATTGTGCACACTTCAGCGACTTTTCAAATTTATGGAGATTCTCAATATCAGCAAGGAAGGAGAATTGGAGATAGGAACCAGAAGAGACTAGATGTGGTGAGTTCCTAAACACAAACATGTGGGGTTTTTAAAAAAAAAAAAAAAAAAAGATGTAGCATCATCGTTGTACATGAAGTTTTGCTGCTTGAGTAAAAAGTACAATTTCCCTCACCATAAGGCTTAAAAATAATAATAAAGAATTGAGAATAGCAAAAGAACACTTTGGGAATTCTCTTGAGCATGGTTAATCATAACAATTGTTCTTTATGCAAAAACTATAACTATTAACCGTTGATTAGAGATTGTCCCCTAGAAAAAAAAGTATTGAATGTGTACTACAATGTTGCCTATCATTCATAGGTGTGGGGAAACGGATGTATTTATTCTCTAAAATGACAGGTTTTGTTTTCTACCAATGAGGATCATAAAGATTCTGTTTGAATAACGAACATGCACAAACATATAATCCTTTGTGAAGCAAGAGAAAACTCTTGTTATTTTGCTTTCTCCCTCCTTGACTTCATTTCTGAAATGGGTGAAATCCATGTCCTTCGTTCAGGCATGGGCAAACTTCGGCCCTCCAGGTGTTTTGGACTTAAACTCCCACAGTTCCTAACAGTCAGTAAGCTAGCTGGGATTTCTGGGAATTGATGTCCAAAACATCGGGAGGGCTGAAGTTTGCCCATGCCTGCCTTTGATGGTTTGTTTCTGAAACTAATATGAGTGAGAAGGAAACATTGAGCAAGTTCAGGAAATCCTGGCTACTAATGAGCTAGATATTGCACAGATTGGACTTGACTTTGTAGCCAGATAATGCTGATTCTGTTGTTAAACTTCATTTAGTAATGACTATCAGTCCCCTATCTACATTGTAAACAGCCAATCATAGCTAATATGGGAAAGCAGGGATCATGGAGAAAATATTTGCAATCTTGAGAATATATTCTCAAACTGAAGTTTTGAGTTTGAATCTTTCACTCCATGCCCATACCTATCTACAATATTTCTCATGCTGGATACAGAGACAAGAAAATCTCCCCTTTTTCTTTTATTGAGGTAAATGATTTCGTTATATGATTTTTTATATATGCGCTTGAATAACTTTACATATTTTTTCATTCTCTGAAAACCAAAGTATTATATAATAACTTTGAGGCACCTTGAATGGAAAACAGTTAATTGCTGAATCATGTGTGACATTTGATTTTCAAAGCTATATGCATTTATATATTAATAAACGTTGTTTGGAACAAAATGCCCGCTTTGCTTTCTGTTTTCAACATGCAGCTAACAGCAGGTGCCATCTTGGGAAGAAGTGTGTCTTCTTTTTTTTCTGTGGGGGCAAGAAGGGGAAAAGCCTCTTCCAAGAGCTCATCAGTGGCTGCTGCGACATTGAATGGATTATATATTCTTTTTTTATATATAGAATATTTTTATTAGAATTTTTTTCAAAATACAGCAATAGAGGGTTTTATTCGTTATACAAAATAGCTAAAAAAAGAGGTGCAGGGGGGATAGGGAAAATGAGGTAAATAGGGGGGGGGGAATGGATTATATATTCAGTCTCTTTTCAAAAGTCACTGCCCTGTTAATATAGGATACCTATTAAATCCAGCAAAAACCATTAATCCTAGCCAATAAACATTGGGGACTTGGATTCTGAGGTGTCCTGTCGATAACAAGGACAAGGGTAGTTTTAATTTATTTAACCTCTTCCTCTAAAGTAGAGGTTTCTACATTTTTGTTTTTAATAGTTTAACTGTTTTTTTAAACAAATATTTTCACTGTTTAATCCTATTTTATTTTTTCAGGTTTGAATCTCTTTAAGAGAGAAAAACTGGGATAGAATTGTTGTTGTAGTAAATGTTATTATTATTTGATACATAACAAGATTAGTACACAGCAAACAAGATCATTATACTAACTATACTTTTCGATCACGTCAGTCACATCCCAAGTGTCTAGAACTGTGTGATGTATCGGCGAATAATGCATGCAGATCCGAGGAGGGTGGTCTTTTGCAGCTGACAGATGGTAATTTTGTCAGCGATGATTGTTTTCAAGTGCAGGCCAAGGTCTTTAGGCACTGCACCCAGTGTGCTGATCACCACTGGAACCACCTTTACTGGTTGGTGCCAGAGTCTCTGCAGTTCGATCTTTAAATCCTTGTATCATGTCAGCTTTTCCATTTGCTTCTCGTCAATTCTGCTGTCACCAGGGATTGCAACATTGATTATCCATACTTTGTATTTTTCCACAATCATGAGGTCAGAAGTATTGTGCTCCAAGACTCTTATCAGTCTGAATTCAGAAGTTCCAGAATAGTTTGATGTCTTCAATTTCTGTAACTTTTTCATGCTTGTGATCCCACCAGTTCTTTGTCAGATGGTTTTTGTGGCACAAGTTCCAATGGATCACTCAAACAACAGTACTATGCCTCTGCTTGTAGTCCGTTTACACGATCTTCTTGCAGCAGCTGAGTATGTAATCCATCATTTTGTCTGCTTCCTTGCATCTGTAGTCAACTTTTCAATTCTGGCGTTGATGGCATTGTATTGTCGAAAGCCACATTGGGCTCACAACACACTACATCAAGGACTCAGCCCACTTCATTGAAAAAATCAGCAATCTCAAGCTAAATACAAATGACAAACTGATCAGCTTCGATGTGGTGTCTCTATTTACCATGGTCCCAGTTGCAGACACCATGGCACTCATCAACCAGAGGTTCCCAGAAGACATCACGGCGCTGTTTCACCATTGCCTCACCACCAGCTATTTTCAGTGGGACAATGAATTCTACGAACAGAAAGATGGAGTAGCTATGGGGAGCCCTCTCAGCCCAGTCATAGCTAACTTCTACATGGAACAATTTGAAAAACAAGCTCTTGAAACAGCAACCAAAAAGCCCACTATATGGTTCAGATATGTGGATGACACTTTCACCATTTGGAGCCATGGACAAGAAGAACTCAACAGGTTCCTGGACCATCTTAACAGCATCCACCCTAACATCCAGTTCACCATGGAAAAAGAAAAGGAAGGAAGACTGCCTTTTCTAGATGTCCTAGTCATCCGCAAACCAGATCAACAATTGGGTCACACCGTTTAGAGAAAACCCACACACACAGATAGATATCTACATAAAAACTCCAACCATCACCCAAGTCAAAAAAGAAGCACCATCAAAGCCTTGGCAGACCGTGCAAAAAGAATCTGTGAACCCCACCTCCTCCAAGATGAACTGAACCACCTCAACTGGGCTCTACAGGCCAATGGATATTCCACCTCAGACATCAGAAGAGCTGCAAGACCAAGAACAAGCCACGAGAGTCAAGATGAAGATCCACCCAGAGGAAAAGTGTTCCTGCCATACATCAAGGGAACCACTGACCGCATAGGGAAGCTGATGAGGAAACACAACATACAAACAAATCTACAAACCCACCAAGAAAATCCAACAAATGCTACGTTCAGCAAAGGACAAGAGGGATCCTCTCACCTCTGCAGGAGTCTACCGTATACCATGCAGCTGTGGACAAGTCTACATAGGGACCACCAAACGCAGCGCCCAGACACGCATCAAGGAACATGAAAGGCACTGCAGACTACTTCAACCAGAGAAGTCAGCCATAGCAGAGCACCTGATGAACCAACCTGGACACAGCATTTTATTTGAGAACACAAAAATGCTGGACCACTCTCACAACCACCATGTCAGACTACACAGAGAAGCCATTGAAATCCACAAACATGTGGACAATTTCAACAGAAAGGAAGAAACCATGAAAATGAACAAAATCTGGCTACCAGTATTAAAAAATTCTAAAATTAAAACAGCAGAGAGAAAAACAGGCAGGGACATCTAATCACCTTTCTAGAAGAGTTTGCTCCAGGCACAGTCAGCCCATTGTATGCTAATCAAGGTGGTCAATTGAAAAGATTCACACCTAGCCCAACTTACAAAAGCCCTTTGTCTCACCCTGGTCATTCCACAGATATATAAACCCCTTTTTTCCCAGCTCCAGCAGACCTCACCTCTGAGGAAGCTTGCCATAGATGCAGGCGAAACGTCAGGAGAAATGCCTCTAGAACATGGCCATATAGCCCGAAAAAACCCACAAGAACTGAGTTGATGGCATTGGTTTTAATGGCTTGTTCTTGGGCTGCAAGAATGATTATTTGATACACAACAAGATTAGTACACAGCAAACAAGATCACTGTGCTGGCTGTTGTATTAATTATTGTTGTTTTGTTGTTGTTATTATTATTATTATTATTATTATTATTATTATTATTATTATTATTCCTCCAGGTGTTATGAACTTCAGCTCCCAGAATTCCTGACCACTAGATTTTAAGAACCAAATTCTCTCACTATATGTGCCCAGGCCTCATTGTGCTCTTTTAGACAACCGCCTAGATTCTTTTTATGCCTGGTAACTTGTGCATGGAGAAGAATTTTTCACTCTTTCCCTTAATTTTGAGTTTCACTGGATGAGTGAAAAGATCAGGTCCTTGTGGCATATTGGGCTTCCTTCATTCCTCTTCCTCTGTCTTCTTGCTCCCCTTGTTGTCATGGAAACAGCAAATCACAATGACTCGGAGAGCCCTAAAGCAGAGAGCAAAACACTAAAACCAGACCGTGGGTGGACAAGGATGCCTTACTGCCTTTTTAGTAGTGATGCTTTCGCTTTGATATCTGTTTTTCAAATACCTGTATTCGGAGACCATTGCTGCTTCCCATTCACAAAACATGTTCCGCCCTGGAAGCCTTTTTTTTTTTAAAAAAAAAACCCCAATATTTTTAGCTTATATTTTTATCTTATGTTTACTTCTGTTGGCTCACTGTGATCTAAAGTTAATTGTTAGTCCCAGAATGTTGCTTTCATTCTGCTTAACATTCTTGCTAACTTCACTTTCCATTCCTTTTGAACAGCTTCTTAATACTGTACTTGTTTTATTTATTGTATCAGGAGCTGACCAAACAGTTTGAAAACTTGGCATTCTATTAAATATACTTTGACTAGTAGCTGGCCACTTGGAGTGCCTTTGGTGTTGCTATAAGAAGGTCCCCCATTGTGCACATGGCAGGGCTCAGGTTGCATTGCAATAGGTAGTCTATGGTTTGCTCTTCTCCACATTTGATTGTTGTGGACTCCACTTTGTAGCCCCATTTCTTAAGGTTGGTTCTGCATCTCGTGGTGCCAGAGCGCAGTCCGTTCAGCACCTTTAAAGTCGCCCAGTCTGCTGTGTGCCCAGGAGGGAGTCTTTCATTTGGTATCAGCCATTGATTGAGGTTCTGGGTTTTAGCCTGCCACTTATGGACTCTTGCTTGCTGAGGTGTTCCAGCGAGTGTCTCTGTAGATCTTAGAAAACTATTTCTTGATTTAAGTGGTTGGAAGTTCTGGCTGATACCCAAACAGGGGATGGGCCAGAGATGTCACTGCCTTTGCCCTTTCACTATTAGTTCCTACTGCCTGGCAGATGTCAGGTGGTGCAATACTGTCTAAACGGTGTAATTTCTCCAGTGGTTTAGGGCGCAGGCACCCCATGATAATGCAGCATGTCTCATTAAGAGCCACATCTACTGTTTTAGCATGGTGAAATGTGTTCCACCCTGGGCATGCATACTCAGCAGCAGAGAAGCAAAGCGCAAGGGCAAATGTCTTCACTGTGTCTGGTTGTGATCCCCAGGTTGTTCCAGTCACCTTTCGTATGATATTGTTTCTAGCATCCACTTTTTGATTGATATTCAGGCAGTGCTTCTTGTAGGTCAGAGAACGGTCCAGGGTAACTCCGAGGTATTTGGGTGTGCTACAGTGCTCCAGTAATCCTCAGAGCTCGAGATGCTTATCTGTTCTTAAGATGAAAAGCACATGTCTGTGTTTTAGATGGATTAGGAATCAGCTGGTTTCCCCTTTAATAGGCAGAAAGAGCACCTAGTGCTTCGGAGAGCTTCTGTTCAAAGCTCCCTTCTTGCGTGGTGATGGCACGATCGTCAAAACATCTGGAGGAGCACAGTTTGAGAAACACTGTCCTACAGGATTCCTTGATGGTCTCCCCTCCAAGTACTAACAGGGTCTGACCCTGTTTCATTTTCCCAAATCAACTGGTGCATTTTAAGATCATGCCATGCTACCTATCTAATTTCTAAAGAAGGTGCATATCAAGGGAAGAGCCACTAGAGGTCAGGATTGCACACTATTTGTCAAATAATTTCCTCAGCTGTTTGTGTCTTTTTATTCTGTGTGGCTTATATTTCAAAAGAAGAAACTGGCAAAACCATTTATTGAGTATTCCCTGCCTAAAAAAACCCTACCAAATTCACAGAGTTGCTTTAAGTTGTCAGGACTTGAAGGCATAGACATACACGCACACCTCTTTTCCCCACTTTTGGCTCGATCAGTCAACCATATAGCCAGTGCAGGCTATATGCAGTCTCATTATTGATTCTAGCAATTATTATTATTATTATTATTATTATTATTATTATTATTATTAAACTTTATTTGTACCCCGCTAGCATCTCCCGAAGGATTCGATGCGGCTTACACAGGCCGAGGCCTCAACAACACAACATAACAATACAATCTAAGCAAATCAAACAATTTAAAACAGAATAAAGCAAAGTAAACAACAGGCACAATACACTAAAAGCACAATAAAACTGGGCCGGGCCGGAAGGTGGGTACAAAGATTAAAAGTGCTGATGTGACAGGAGGTGTATAAAGGGCTTCTAGGGCAAGTGCGATGTGCGGTGTGCAGCAATCATTGGTTCTGATAAAGTGCTTATGGGACTTGGTAGTGGAGATTTCCTAATCTGGGAAGGTGCATCGGAAAAGCCAGGTCTTCAAGTTCTTTCTGAAGACAGCCAATGTAGGGGCCTGTCTAAGGTCTTTGGGGAGGGTGTTCCAGAGTTGGGGGGCCACCAGGGAAAAGGCCCTGCCCCGCGTCCCCACCAGGCGCGCTTGCGACGCCGGTGGGATCACGAGCAGGGCCTCTCCAGATGACCGAAGTGAACGCTTGGGTTCGTAGATGGAAATGCGGTCACGCAGGTAGGCTGGTCCCAAACCGTTCAAGACTTTGTAGGTAAGCACCTGCACCTTAAATTGGGCTCGGAATATAAACGGCAGCCAGTGGAGCTCCTTGAACAGGAGGGTTGACCTCTCTCTGTAAGGGGCCCCAGTTAGCATACTGGCTGCTGATCGTTGGACCAGTTGGAGCTTCCGAGCAATGGCCATACATCTGGATTTTACTTGTGGAAAAATACTCTTTCCCCCTAGAGATACATATTTTTAAGCAAAAGCCTTGCCAGTAGAACCTGGATGTCTTCTCTATCGTTGTAATCGTTCTGACACCGTAGGAAAGTACGCACTAATGCTAAAAGTGGGGCCCTGTTACTTTAACTGATGGAGGGGAAGCCATTGGGTAATGGTAGCCATAAAAAAGAAGCACAATGGCTGGGGATGATAACAAATTTAATATGATGAGGACTGGTGAAAAAATTATTCCTCTACTGTCTGTGTATCTCTGCCTCTCAAGTATGCATGTTTACTAAGATATCTATGTGTATCTGTGTGTATGCATCCTATCTCAGTCTACCTCTAATCTATCTTCTTTGGATGGAAGCAAATGAAGGAAGTACATTCTCGGCTAATGCCAGATCAGAAAGAAAATGCTTCCAGATGCAGAGGTGCATTTGTTTGATTGTTCCCAGAGGGCAATGTGATCTAATTGAAGCAAGAGGGAGGAGGGAAACAGTAAATGAGCTTAATTTTTGCAGCAGTGGGAGTATGTTTTTAAAAGCCACAGAATTTGGATTCTGAAACAAGCTAAATTGCCATGTGTTTGTAGTACAGATTCTGGAATGTAACCCTCCAGTTTTCTAATCCATTTGGATAGCACATTTTACTAAAACCTAGACCCAACATTGTTTGTCAGATTAAAAGAAAAACAGACAACAAATCTTATTAACTTTATGCTTGGGGTCGGCAAAGTGGGACCTTCAGGGTGCTTGAAGTTTGCAGTGGTTCCTACAGCAGTCTAGAATAGCTGTCAAAATGCTATAAATACAATAATGTTTGCAATTGCGGTATCTCAGTTCTTGGTGTGCTCTCTTCGCTGACATCCTCTTTGACTATTGAGAATAAAGCCTCTGATGTTGCCTTCAACTGCTCCGTGTCTTATCTGGTTTTCTGGAAAGCTTGAGGCGCCAACTCCAAAATCACAGTTCCTGCATAAGTTGAAAATCACTTAAAATGTTGAGTTGTTGGCCTGGAGGAACGCTTGCATATGGAAAGGAATCAATTGTTTTCTTCTTCACCCCAAACAACAAAATATTCTGCACCTGATTTGTGCCTGTATTATAACCAGAGCTGATACAAAAAACTCTACTACCTGTTGTTCCAGGACTTAACCCTAGTACTGAATGTATATTCTGGTGCAAAGTAAGCCCTGACTGTTTCTATCATCTTGTTATTAGTCATATAACTTCAGCAAATGCTCTCTATGAATAGAACTGGTCTTTACTTTTGTACAGTATTTCTTACTGAAATGCTTGTTTTTGAATATCTGTATTTGCATAAAATACATAACAGCATATTCAGGTGATGGGGCCCAAATCTAAAAACAAAATGCATTTATATTTCATATAGACTTTATACACATGATTTTATACACATGATTTTATACACAATATTTTAAATAATCTTGGTCATGAAACAAAGACTAGGCACGCTGAACCATTAGAAAGCAAAGGTGCCATCCATGTGGATGATTTTGAATTTTGGAGTATTTAAGATTTCAAAATTCTGGATAAGGGATGCTCTACCTGAAATGCAATTTTATTCCCTTCTGAAATGCAGTGTTTGGGTATAGCCTTGTTTGAAGTGTTATGCAGAAGTTTGATTAGTCATGTTCTAAAAGGCTAAATTAACTCTGGAACAAGGACAAAATAAAACAGGTAGGATGCTTTAGACCAGACATTTCTTCAGGTAATTCAGCAAAACATTCTATGATTCTATGTTCCAAAAGCTTACATTCAAACTGGAGCAAGGATAGAACAAAACGGGTAGGATGCTTTAGACCAGACATCTATTTGGGTAATTCAGCAATATGTCCTTGATCTAAACCATTCATATGGACGTCTTTAAACAATGCTGTGGTTGGAGTACCAGATGAGGACAGGGAAGACTTCAGGCTCAGATACAGTACCTGCTAGACTCTGAAACTCATTGTGTGACCTTGGGCTCTTGATGATAAACTACTGCATGGGGCTGTTGTAAAGATCAAAATGGGATTGAAAACATATTGGAAACAAAGATGCATAAGGTGATTGATGAGAGAAGGGAGCCTAGATAATGCCTGCCCTTTCATGCTTTCAGGCAGACATAATTTTCCCCTTTTGTCCCAAGCATATTGTCTCTTGGTCTAACCCTCCCAATGATGGATGCTAACTTCACCTATACATGAGAACCAGCTCCACCATGTTTCCCCGAGAGGCTCCAGAATGGACCAGGCATGTCCAACTATGGCATGTTGGAGCTTGCATAGTGAATTACTCTCCCAGTTGAAATATATAAAAAAGAAAAGGTAAGTGCATATAACTGTGTGAAGGAACCCTCTCTCCAATGTTTTCCTTGACCTAAGCAAGCTAGTATAGCTTTGAACATAGACCTTTTACCATTTGACTTCCTACCCCTACCTCTTTGGGACTGCTCTGTAATTACTTCACTTTGATAGCATGAGTCCTTATGGGGGCATTAAATCAAAATCACTATTGTAGGCAATGGAGGAGGGGGTTCTTTCCTTTAGGAACATTATATATTTATTTAGAATATTTATACTCTGCTCTTCGACCACAAACTCTTTCAGAGTAGCTTCCAAATTGGCAGTGTCTGCCCTCAAGCTTACAATATAAATAAGACATGACACACACACAAAAAGAGAATGCCAGTGAGCTCAAGGATTAAGTGCAAATGATACTTTCTCTTCTTCTCTGTGTGGCCAGGACATTGGCAGGATGGAGAGAAGACCTTCCATCTGCTTCTGCGTTTATGGAGGAAGAGGAGGAGGAGGAATGTATATCACTTCTTTGTATACACTACACTCAAAATATCCTGCTACAAGGCATGAAAACAGTCACAAATATAAAGACACCAACTAAACAATACCAGGCATAATTTCTCCCCATAAATGATTGTTCAAAAATTGTTTCAGAATAACTAACTACCTAACAAGAAAGGGCTTTATATTAAGACAATTTATTTATAATCCATAGCTAACAGGAAGGCTCCCCTTTCACTTAGGAGGTTGTAGCAGTAGAACAAGCTGAGCCATTCCCCAGCTTCATGTGTTGCAAAGATAGACTAAAACATTGTCTTGCCCAGAGAATGAATGGCAAATGTTCTTTCCTCCAGCAAATGCTCATTACGGGCACACACAGTTATCTCTTTAACATGACCCAAACAGGGCGGAAAACTTCAGCTGTTCTCAGAAGCTTTCACCCTCCTGATAATAGGCCAGAGAACCATTAATGCTTCAAGGTCAAAGGTCAAAGAACACTGTGCAGCTGTTGTAATCTGAAATCATGAGAGGGGAGACATAGTATGAAGATATGGTATGAAAGAAGATGGGGTATGAAAACATGAGAAGATATGATATGAAAACAGGAAAGGGTTCCAAGTAAAAAAAATACCAGTGACTGAGAGCCTGCAATGGGAGATATAAAGTACCCCTCAGACAGAACTGTATCGTGCTTTCTATCTCTTCTACTAAAGGACGTCATTTCCTCCTGTTAGCCATCTCCTCAATAACTATTTGTCTGTAGATGGAGAGTGTATAGTCTCTATCAACTGCATCCATCAATCTATGGCCAGATACAGAACCATGATATCATCTTAAAGAACCTCTGGAAGATCAAGAATCCTTGCTTATTTTGCATCTAGCTATAGGTGCACAGCCAAAAGATATGCTAATATGCCCCCACTCTCTGCTAAATAGCCCTCAATCTGTGGCTGAGATCAGATGAAAAACTCCCTCCAGGGCACATAGAAGGCTGGGCAACTTGAAAGATGCTGAACAGACTGCACTCTCGTACCACGAGATGCAGAGCCAATCTTAAGAAATGGGGCTACAAAGCGGAATCCACAACCTGCAAGTGTGGAGAAGAGCAAACCACAGACCACTTATTACAATGCAATCTGAGCCCTCCCACAATGTAGGACCTTCTCACAGTGACACCAGAGACACTCAAAGTGGCTAGCTTCTGGTCAAAGGGAATCTAGTATAATGCCAAGTTTTTAACTCTGTTGGTGTTCTTTTTAAAATACATTATAACTGTTCCCTCAATTCACTTCTGACACAATAAATAAATAAATAGCTGGGAATGGGGAGCATAAGAGGAAAAGTGAGTCTCAAATAGGTGGAAAGTGTTGTGTGAGGAGTGTAGTGAAGTCCTCCCACATCATCAACCATTTTGAACTTGAATATTTATATGTCACGAACAGAATTTAAGCCAATAGTTGGAACACACCATGGTTGTACAATAAGACTTTGCTCTTAGCTTGGGGTCTGAGAGCTACTTTCTACTAAATTTGCTCCTTATTACAGTGAAGAGTTTTTGAGGGCACAGATGAAATAAAGTCATGTTCTTAGAAAGCCACATAAGCAATTCATGGTAGCTGCTGCCAACTTTATCAGTGAAATGATTGTTCCACTCTAGAACTTCAAAGGAGTTAACCAAGATGCTTAGGCTACATTAGAAATAACTTTCAGCACTTGGGCTTGTTCCTACAACCAAGAGCAAATTTGCTGCCTCAGAAGGCAAACATCACAGCAAGGATTCACCATGTGGAATTTAGAAGTGGTTCAGATATACTCAGAAGTGACAGAGAGGTAGTTTTCCAAAGCAATGTATGCAGTGGAGCAAATTCTATTTAATTAATAATATGGTTGCCATTATTTCAAGCAATTTCTGACTCAAACTCCATGTCCTGACTTTTTATGTTCATATTAGCATGAGGTTTCTTGCTTATACATTAGTTCTTGGTCAAAGGGAACAAAGTCATGGCAGAAAGTAAGGCTATGTTATTTTATTCATTCCTTTACTATCCAACTGTTCTTCTAATGCAGAATCAATTGTGGTTGCAACATGAATTAAAGCAAAATGTGATAAAACCCTGCTCAGTTATATTATTGAAGGACCATTAACCTACTATATTAAGACCAAGCACTGAATCAAAACAATTTAAAATAAACAACAAGAAAGGGAAACACTATAATTCCCCATATTAAAAGACACTTCCAGAGCAACTATGTAATGGCCCATAGCTGTCTGAATAATAGGATACTTGTACTCCAGAGAAGGGCAAGCAGGCAGAAGGCCAACCACATCATCCATGAAAGATGTTCCACAACACCCCAGCTTTGTACCTGAACAGATGCTTCTCAGTCACAGATGATCAGAATATTAAACACAGCCTCTTTCGGGACCAAAATGCACACACTGCAAGGCAATAACAGATCAGATTTGCTTGATTGCTGCTTTCCCCCAGTTAAACATCCTCGTCAGTAATAAACTTCAGCATAAAATATGCCTGGCTAGTTGCTTTTCATCAGAAACTTCCCAAACCTATTCTATTCTATTCCCCTGCATGATTCCATATAGACAGATAGACAAACACACAGATGAACCCTGGGAAGGATTTCGAAGTTCTGAAATCAAAAGATAGGAGGAACAGTCAACATCATCCTATTGATATTTCATTATTCTAGGTGTAAGAACATTATGTAAAGAAGCGGCTTTTGAGCAAAGTTTGCACATTGTCACCACAGTAATGTAATTTGATACAAAAAGAATAGCTGTGTTCATACAATGAAAACGGATTATTTCTATACTTCATTCATTGTCTTCAGTCACTTTTTTGCTCCCTCTTCTATTTTCCTTTTCTCTTTGGTGGAATGATAGCACCTAGGACGGATTGCTTGGATCAGGCAAGTTAGCTTTACATCTATGAGATTAGCTATATTGAGGGAAGAACCAGACTGTCCTGAAAACAAATAGGAGTCTTAAAGTTTAGGGCTTTGTAGATAAGATCTTGCACATTGAATTCTAGCCAGGCTGATAACTTCAGCGTCACTGGATATGTGCATGTCATGCCTTCCAGTATCAGTTAACAAGAACACAAGTGTTTCCTGCACAAGCTGTGGCTTTCTTAATTCATTCTGGGGTGGTCCTTCACAAAACACATGACAGCATCCAGTTCAAAGACATCTAAAGAGGAAAATAAGTCATTATGATGCAACTCATGATTCTTTGGTGCCCTTTCTGGTGCTGTCTCTTAAATCTGTATGACTGGTAGAATTTACTTTCAGGTCTGCTTTATCATTGTTCCCTGTAGTATTTCCCATAGTTGTCTGCTTACAAGAGCTCATGAGTAATACTTCCTCATAATTTGCTCAATCTGTGCCAAATGTGACAGCAGCAGTATTAAGTGACACCGAAAGGCTTTCCAAATTTTGCTCTTGGCAGCTTGTGTAGTAAGAGGAGATGTTTTCAGGCATTTCCTGGACAAATTGTCATGGCTGCATTAACTTGGATCTACATAGAAAGACTGGAAGTCTACCCTTTCAGATCTTTCAGTGAGTTCAACCAATATATAGGGCAGAAACAAGACAAAAACTGATTTTGGAGAAGGGATAGCTAGTTTTCTGTCCATCACAAGAAAATGAATGAGGGTTTTTTTCATATTGTATACTAGGGACCCCATGGAGAAGCACTTCTCTATTTCTGTGTTATCTAAGGAAATAAACTATTTTATGTCACTCCTGTGGATGTGCAGCTGTAGGGCATTTACCTTACAATCATTTATTTACCAGGCATATTGTTTTCTATTATTGTAAATATAGCAGGGGCTTGCACTGTATGGTCCTTATGGTTTCTTCAGATTCTGAGTCTGTAAAGCGTTTTATACTTTCTTATAGCACTTCAGTGGGGGTAATTTTTTATTTTATTTCTTTTAGCAATCCTGATATTAGGTTCTTGTGGGTTTTTTCAGGGTATAGAGCCATGTTCTAGAGGCATTTCTCCTGGCATTTCGCCTGCATCTATGGCAAGCATCCTCAGAGGTAGGATGCTCAGAGGAAAAATATCAGGAAAAATCCTGATATTTTTCATGAAGGGTGATCTATAAATACTGTAAATAAATGAATGAATGAATGAATGAATGAAATGGCTGACACTCATTGATAGATTTGCTATGTTTGTATCCTGTCCTGATAGCCAATGAGACAAATTGGTCAAGAAAGTAACCCATGGCAACTGTAATAAAGGTATAAGGTTATATAGGAAAATTGTTCTTTTCCCTGTAAACTCAAAATTGATCCAGAATAAATTTTCAGGATTTCTTAAAAAAATACTCTACTAATTTAGAGCGACAGAGGATCAGTTACTTGAGAAAAAAGTTATCTTGCAGAAGGGTACAGGTTTGTGACAAGCAGCAAACCAGCAAACTCGAGACATTAGTGTCCCTGTATGGTATCTGCTCATCCATTGCTTTAAAAAGGCAGTGAAGAATGACAAATTCTTTTGGTACACTTCTTCCTCTCTTGTGTCTCAAACTGCTTGATTTGTAGTGTCAGCATGGGCTGGTTAAGAATGCAAGTACAAGCATGGAGACCTTTTCCATGTATGTTTGTGGTTTTTGACTTCTGCTTTTTTTCTTTTAAAACAAGTGTTGTTTATTTTTTAATGTCTTGGACTAAGAAAATATCATTATGGCTGGGCAAAAGATGACAAAATTGGCTTGAATACCCCAAAGACACTGGATCTTGTCTGATCTTGGAAAGTAAGCAACATCAGATCTGGATAGTAAAAGAGATCACTAGGGAATACCAGATGCCTTAGGCTATATTTTGTTGTAAGCCACCCCTAGTCCCTTTTGGGAGAGGGGGTGAGATACAAATAAAGATTATTATTATTATTATTATTATTATTTGATACATAAAAAATAGTACACACACATTGATCACACATTGGACACTTCTCAAGTGTCTAGGTCTGTGTGATGTATTGGTGAATAATGTGTGCAGATCCTAGTAGGGTGGCCTTTTGCAGCTGACAGATGGCAATTTTGTCAGTGCCAATTATTATTAAGTACAGGCCAAGGTCTTTAGGCAATGCACCCAGTGTGCTGATCACCACTGGGAGAAGAAGCCCCCAATGGCGCAGTGGGTTATACCCCTGTGCCAGCAGGACTGAAGACTAACAGGTTGCAGGTTCAAATCTGGGGAAAGCACAGATCAGCTCCCTCTATCAGCTCCAGCTCCTTATGTGGGGACATGAGAGAAGACTCCCACAATGATGGTAACACACCAAAACATCCGGGCAGACAGCCAATTCTCTCACACCAGAAGTGACTTGCAGTTCCACAAGTCACTCCTGACAAAAAAAAAAAAGCCCACTGGGGCCACCTTGACTGGCTTGTGCCAGAGTCTTTGGCGTTCTATCTTTAAATCCTTATATCGTGTAAGCTTTTCTAGTTGCTTCTTGTCAATCATCATCATCATCATTTCAGATCAAGACAATGCCAGATCACATTTGAGTATACACTGCCTAAGAAATTCCTATGAAATTCACAGTTCGACAGATGATTTGGAAGGCACATACACATTCTCTGTTTAACCTTAGCTGGTTAACAGTGGGATGAGAAGCCCTCTTTCCTCCAAAGCATTTTCATTAACAGCAGGACACAGGGCTGAGACATCACTTCTCTCAAATTGCCCCTATGTCAATTCCCTGACTAAAACGGCCTTCATGAAATGATTCCTCTGAGTGTACTTCTGGGCAAGAGTTTGAATTATTGGCAGTAAAAAAAGCACTGTGCAGCTGTTCAATCTTTTCCACCTTAACACAATTTTGTTTGAGAGTATGTGTGGGTGGAAAGACAGGAAACATTGAACAAGTGGTGAAGAAATGTATGAGAGGGTTTCAAATAGAAGAAGAAAGATTTGTGAATATCCTCTCTAGGATATTCTGTAAAATTTCACAATAAAGGCCTCATTTGGAAGTACCCAAAAGGTGGAAACCATACTATCATATGGGGTCTGAGCTCTGCCACATGCATAATGGAGGACCTTCTTACAACAACACCAAAGGTATTCCAAGTGGCCAGCTTCTGGTAAAAGGAAATTTAGTATAATGCCAAGTTTTTAACTTTGTTTGTGGTTTTTCCTATACATTATAAATGTAATCTCATTTTGCTTCTGATGCTATATATATATAGTTTTTCTGCCTAATCTCTAACATGCCACTCCCATGACACTGTTCTCTTTTCCACCACGAAAGCAGTCCTCTTATCTTCTGAAACAGCTTAACTTTTGGTCAGAATATCTTATTGCTTTAGAGATGCACAACTGTAATTTAGAGACCTCAACGATTTATTGGAAATATGGGCAGGCAGCCTATATCTTTTGGACCTTGTTCATATCTTCTCTATTTGCCTCTTCTACTTTTTGTTCTTCTTACCCTTTTTCTGGCCTTTATAACTGCATTTTAAAAATCAAGTGAAAATATATAGGATAAAAGAGAGAAAGACAAATGTTGATTTTAAAGTAGCCGCAAAGTTGTTATAAGGGTACATTGTATTAGATATAATTCAGTGAATAGTACCGGAATGAGCCCCCGGTGGTGCAGTGGGTTAAACCGCTGAGCTGCTGAGCTTGTTGACTGAAAGCTCACAGGTTTGAATCCGGGGAGCGGCGTGAGCTTCTGCTGTCAGCCCCAGCTTCTGCCAACCTAGCAGTTCAAAAACATGCAAATGTGAGTAGATCAATAGGTACTGCTCTGGCAGGACGGTAACGATGCTCCATGCAATCATGCTGGCCACATCTGCATATCTAAGGTTGTTAATGTTTCTTCCAGCAATTTTAACCCCAACCTTGCATTCGTCAAGCCCCGCACATTTCATGATGTATTCTGCATACAAGTTGAATAGGTTGAGTGAGAGTATACAACCTTGCCGTAGGCCTTTCCCAATCTTGAACCAGTCTGTTGTTCCATGGTCAAACCCATTTAAACCATGGTTTAGACCCATTGCGCCACCGGGGGCTCCAACCATTAGTTAGAAACACTACAACGAGCTTACGGGCTAAATCCCATAACTGAAACTTGCAAAGAGTGAGAAGAAGAATGGCAGCAACCGGGATGGATTTTTAATGTTTTCGTCTGGAATTTCCCACGCGTGCAACCTGATCTCAAAGTCCGTCTTCAACTGGAGCCACGAGAAACGAAAATGTAGCGGATCTGAGCGAGTGGGGGGGCTGGGTTTGGGGAAAACCCAGCGCGGGAGTTTCCCAAGGCTGACTTTCCCAAGGCTCCTCTTCCTTCCCCAGCCTTTGGGGCGACCAAGGCAGGAGCGCCACAAGGGGAAGGTGGGAGGGAAAGCAGGCAGTGGGCGAGGAAAGGCAGCCCTCCTCCTCCCCCCCCCCCCTCTAGACCCAGTCAGGATGTGACATCACTGGTGGGGCAGAGCGAGAGAGAAGAAGGCAGGGAGTTTCTTTCATGAAAACCCCAGCGAAGGGCTTGTCTTGTGGAGCAACTTGAAGCCCTCGAGCTCCTGGTCGCGCCTTCTCAGTTCCACCTTGGCTGGAGGAACCCGGCTCTTGCACCGTTTCTACAAGGTAACAAGCTTTGATTCCTATTAGCTGGGAGTTCAAAGTGGTCGGGTTTTTTGTTTGTTTCTTTTGCCTTTTCTCCCCCAAACGGGAACGCGAAAGCGCCTCCAAACTCAGAGTAAAAGTCTTTCTGGGTTTGCTCAGCCTTGTGGTCCGGTGAACAAGATGATCCCTTTTCACGTCTTGGATTTCTCACCGTGTCACCCTTTGTGGTCTCAAAGGGGCGCGATTTGTGGTCGAGGGGCATTTTAGGCAGGCGATTGAGCTCCGGAAAGGTGTTTGCTAATATTTGTGGCGTCCACATGCTGCTGGGAATCAACAAATGACTTTTAAATCAAATGTTTACTGGGGAGAGAAAGAAAGAGAATGAGAGAGAGAGAGAAGGGAAAAAATCTAGAGGAAGTTTGCCAGCGCTATTAGGTCTTGTTGGTGTTGGGTGGCCGCCAGTTGCCACTTCGCAACCCGCCAAGGAAACTACAAACACTCAGTGTCCGATCATGCTTGTAGTAGGATTGAATCATCTCATAATTGGGTGTACTGAAGGCTGAAGCCTCAATGTTTGCGACAGATTATAATCCCCAGTTAGAATTATACTCAAGGGAGAGGAGTGTGAGTTCCAATTCCCTGATACCAGAACGTTGAAAAATTACTTTTTTGAAATTCTACAATACATACATATGCTTCCATTCTGACCACTGGCCCTGTCAGCTGTAAGACTGTGGAACTTGTTGCCTCTTACAAGGAACTTTCCCAGGCTCTGCCTAATGATGTTCAAAGTTTCCAAACCATTTAAAAGAGAACTGATGACTTACTAAAGTTGTGACAAATCCTCCCGATCAAGACACACATTGTTTTTGAGTAGGTGTACATAGGTTGTACTAAAGCAGAACTGATTATATGCAGGACATAGTTTGCAGCCTGCCCTGAAGCATTGTCAATGGACTATTTCAATAAAGCACTCGTAATCCTCAGGGACTGGGGCGACCAATATGATCTTGTCTTCTAACATATCTGAGAATTTAGACCAATCTGCCTTTCTGAGGCCTCATAGTTGGGAACAATTGGCATACTATCAACCAATGCTGTGTGTTTTGCATTGGTAGTCCCACTGCACAATGCTGTCACTCACACATAAGACAAATAAGACATCTCCCACTGTTGTAGGATGGTGGGAGCTTACTATCATGAATAGTTTGTGCAATCGTTTGTGCAGTTCAGCCAAAGAGAGGGCAGCCTCTCCATTTTTATCCTCCTGAGCATAGCCCCATACATGGCTATGGCTGTTAAAGTCACCAGTTGTTACTGCCCTTTGGTGCCTATCAAAGTTCTCAGGAGAGAAGAAACAAAACTCTTCATTTGGGGGCTTGTACATAGAGGTAATCATAATATTATTAAGATCTACTGTTATAACCTCTGTATTGTTTTCTTCAGTGTTATGGGCACTGCTGACGTGGAGGCCTGGTTTTACAAAGACAGAACTTCCATATTGCGCATGTAGTCTTTACATCACTAAGGTCATTCCTGGAACTTTTGGTCATTTCTGTTGTTTATCCCTATGTGTTTCTTGGACACACAGCACGTCACATTTCTTATCTCTGAACAGTTGTAAAGCAGTTGTTCTTTGGCAGCTGACATACCTTTGATGTTGATTGAGATTATTGTCATAGTTGGTCCTGAAAAGGTCAATTGGTTTGTTTGGTTGCATGCTGCAAGTTGCTTCTGGTGTGAGGGAATCAGGTGTCTATAAAGATGTTGCCCAGGGGATGCCCAGATGTGTTACAATCCAACAGGGAGGCTTTTCTCATGTCCTCCATTGACAATGATGAAGTAGCTTCCTGCTTTTTCATTTGGGCTACTTCAGTTGAGCCAGGGTTTCTTTATCCAGGGCATACCCTTTCCACATACTAACTTTATGACTCAAGAATCCAGCATGGTTTAATGCAGTGGTTCTCAACCTGTGAGTCCTCAGGTGTTTTGGCCTATAAGTCCCAGAAATCCCAGCCAGTTGGGATTTCTGGGAGTTGAAGGCCAAAACATCTGGGGAACCACTGGTTTAGAGGTTTGAGTATTGGAAGCTCTGAAGACCAAGGTTTGAATTCCCACTCAGACATGAAAGCCTCTGGCCTCTGGCCAGTCTCACTTGTTCAACTTCAGAGAAAGGCAGTGACAAATGTCTTCTGAACAAATCTGGCCAAGAAAATGCTATGACGAGGTTGTCTTCACACTGCAATAAGTCAGAAATGACTTGAAGGCACATAATAAAGGTTACAGAGACGTGTCATGGACCATGTGCAGAATGTCTTAACTAGAGGAAGCACAGCCTAGACCTCTCTATTATATCCATTATATCAATAGCAAGCCGTGGAGGCCGTGACAGACTTTGTATTTCTAGGTGCAAAGATTACTGCAGATGCAGACTGTGGCCAGGAAATCAGAAGACGCTTACTTCTTGGGAGGAGAGCAATGTCCAGTCTCGATAAAATAGTAAAGAGTAGAGACATCAGACTGGCAACAAAGATCCGCCTAGTCAAAGCCATGGTATTCCCTGTAGTCACCTACGGATGTGAGAGCTGGACCTTAGGGAAGGCTGAGCGAAGGAAGATCGATGCTTTTGAGCTGTGGTGTTGGAGGAAAGTTCTGAGAGTGCCTTGGACTGCGAGAAGATCCAACCAGTCCATCCTCCAGGAAATAAAGCCCGACTGCTCACTGGAGGGAAAGATACTAGAGACAAAGCTGAAGTACTTTGGCCACATCATGAGGAGACAGGAAAGCCTAGAGAAGACAATTATGCTGGGGAAAGTGGAAGGCAAAAGGAAGAGGGGCCGACCAAGGGCAAGATGGATGGATGGCATCCTTGAAGTGACTGGACTGACCTTGAGGGAGCTGGGGGTGGTAACGGCCGACAGGGAGCTCTGGCGTAGGCTGGTCCATGAGGTCACGAAGAGTCGGAGACGACTGAACGAATGAACACATCAATAGCAAGAGCTCCTTGGGCAAAGAGCATCTTACTAGGCAGGTTTCAGTTCCTTCATTGAGACATACAGAGGATTATCCAGGTTGAGTAGAAGAGGGCCATTAAGAGCTGAGTGTGAATCACAGCAGAGTTTGTTTACCACTGCTTGGCACTCTTTCAAAGGAGGATTTCTTTGTGTTAGTTTGTTGCCTGTCATCTTATAATACTTTACCTTGGAATAATTCTTGAAGCAGGCTGATGCATTGTTAATTAATTGTGTGTGTGTGTGTGTCCTGAAACATGCTGTTTGAATTGCCTGTCTCCCTAAACTGATACTGCCCAAACCGACCTTTTAAATGTGAACCCTATGGGGTACTTTGCCAAGGGGAAGGGAGCCACGGTAATTTCCAAATAACTGCTCACTACAAATGATTTTATATGCTATGGGTCACATCTCTTGCTGCAGCTTGTTAAAAGCACAAGTTGTCATTAATAATCCTTATAGCATTTTTCAGTGCAGAAAGTGCTTTGCAGTTCTTCTTTCGCACAACCATGCAAATAAATTCAGTGAGTTTACTGCCAGATAATGTATAGGAGAAGAATTAGAAGTATGGGAAATAAACTTGAGTCTTCTCACCTCCAAACCCACACATTAGCCATACCAGGGATCAAAGACTTTAATATACACATTGCTATACTCATATAGTTTGCCACACATCCCTGCAACAATAGTAGTAGTTTCTGTTTGTGTGTTATCCTAGTTAGGTAACTTTACATAGGCAAGAGCAGGGCCATTGTGCAAGTCTAAACTCATCCCTCAGCCAACACTGATCATCATTGTAAAACTAGTGCAAATATTTGTCAACAGCAAGATTTGGGCTAGAGATGGGAAGGGTCATGAATACCTTCTCCACCCGCAAGCACTTCATTGTCACCAACTGCTCCATGGATCTTCATGAAATATAGCACGAAGGCCTAAAAACAGATCTGGAAGCAATTTGGATGAACTTGTTAATGCAGCTCCAGCCAAAGGACTCAGTTATAACTGCAAGATCATTTATTTTTAATGCATTTGCAAGCCTATCTTCAGATCTTTACACCAAGTGATCTGAGATAGAGACAAGACTGTTTGAATTGGGGTATATGTGTGTCCTTTGCTTATTGTAATGTTCTAGCTTATTGCCTAAAGAAGGCTTAATTTGGGGGTCCTGCTTGTACAGGGTTCTCAATAACACAGAAAATAACCCATATGAGTTATCTTTTCCTAAGTAAAAATGCAGGCTTATCATATGAATTTGGGGGGGGGGGGGGGGCAGAGAGCCATGCAATGTCATGAGTGGCACAAATAATACAACTAGCTGCAATTTTAAAGCATAGAGAGACCCTCTGCATGAATAACATGTGAAGGGGATTGTTATGTTTGGGTACTAAATCTAAAGCACATGACTGATTTTAGTAAATATGGTCTTGGACCAATCCTTGGTCACTGGACCAATCAACTTGTGTGGGGAGGTGCCCATGGCTTTCCTTTGGGACTCAATTCCATCGAATGCAGTGGTTCCCAACCTGTGGGTCTCCAGGTGTTTTGCCCTACAATGCCCAGAAGTCCTAGCCAGTTTATCAGCTGTTGGGATTTCTGGGAGTTAAAGGTCATAATATCTGGAGACCGACAGGTTGAGAACAATTGATCTAATATGCCTCAGTGGGGCATACTAGCTAACACACTCTTTGATCACAGACTCACTGACTCAGTGCACATGTGAAACATGTTTTTCTATGGGTGTGCAATGCATGGCAGGATTGCTCCATGTGTAGAGGTGATGCTTTAATTCCTGTGAGGAGGCCTATCTGCATTCCCTTGAAAGAGCTTGCCATTCCATTCTACTATTTGTGTTAAAATTTGTATTTAAAAAGCTATCAACTATGGGAGTAGGTTAGATCCCCAGAGAACCGCTTTCAGAACATATGTACTAATAGACATTAACAATAATGTCAAACACAATAGAAATAACTTAGGAGTGCTCATATTGATTTGTGTGATGCAAGAAAATGATGTCAGGCTCTTGACCAATGACTTTCTCTCTCTTCGTTGCCTTAAGTGTGTTCTCAGCCTTTGGATCCTTTCACTTCCTCGAGATTTCTCATAAAGCAAGCATAGTTGGCTTCCTTTCCCTAAACTCTGCAACCTTCCTCACTGGCCACTGATCTCCTCTTCTTTGGCAGCTATTTTCTTGGAACTAACTCTGGAATTTTCCGTTGTCTAGAATAGTTGAATAAACTGACCCATGGAAAGTACATGCTTGAGAGTAAGTCACAGTCTTGGTGTGGTGAAAGCAGAAACAAACCAAAGACAGAAAACATTTCCTGAAGAATTTTAAATGGGTACAGTAGACAGAGATACATTTTCATTGCCCATTGTGAGTAGTTGGCTGGAATTAAATTCCTAATCCAACCAATTTCTGAACCTACGTTTGCCATCCCTTAAGACTTCCTGGATTTTCAGTCTTAATTCATCCATTTCCCACATTTGAGAGTAGTTTATTTAGGGCATTCTTTGAAAATGGTGGGTGTGGCACTTTAGTGGTTGGCTTTTTTTTTCTCTTTGTAGAAGCCCATACAGTTTTTGTGGGCTTTAGAAAGAATGGAAAGGCTGGCCAATTTTGTGTCAATATATGGTTGGACCAGAAAAACCAAAGCATTGCAGCCACAGGTGCTTTCTGCCTTAGCTCTTTATTGGCCTTTGTCCCTATCATATATTTTTGTATTCTGAATTTGTGAAGATGTAATTTTTGTAACAGCAGCTGAAATGTTACGATGATTTGAACATTGGTCTATGGCTCTGGAGACCAGAGTTCAAATCCCCACTTGGCCATGAAATCCACTGTGTGACTTCGGGCATTTTGTCTCTTGCTCTTTCCACACAAATGAATAAAATCCCACATTTTCTGCTTTGAATTGGAATATATGGCAGTGTGGACCCATATAACCCAGATCAAAGCAGATATTGTGAGATTTTAATTATTATTTATTTATTTATTTATTTTATTTGCTATACTTGTATACCGCTGTTTCTCAGCCTAGCCGGCGACTCAACGTGGTTTACAACAAAATATAACAATCAACAGTATACAGTTAAAAACCATAAAAACATAACATAAAAACAAAAACATTTTCTGCCTTGATATTCAGGATTATATTGCTGTTTGAAAGGGCCCTCTGTAAGAGCTGAAATAAACAAGTTTTTTTTGTTCCTATTCAGATTTGTAGTTAAAGATTTAAAGATAAAGCTCATTTAAAGATGAAGCTCATTTTTAGCGAGCATCTCATGTTAAACAAACTATTGGTAAGCAATTCTGCTACAGACAAGCAAATCTGAACCGATTCCACTCAATATCCTAGAATAGGGTTTCCAAAACAGTACTGAAAAGAGCCTACAAATCATTAAACTTCAGAAGAATGAAGCTGCAGAGCTGATACAATAATAAGAAACCTTTACCTGTGGCATTCATTTTTATTGATTGAAGGATGTCATTTCTTAAAATCTCTTAAAGAAATTGTTGGTAAGACCCTCTGTCTGTGGGAAGTGAGTTATAGTAAAAAGAAACCCCAGTTGTACATTATTATTGTCAATTTAACCACATGAATGTTCTTTTCAAAACTTTCACATGTCAATTCCAGCCTAAATCATCTTGCCTGCAATCTATAAGCATCCATCTATACAACAATTGCATGTCAGCTCGATGTTTATTGGAAGGGATTTCAGCACAGACCTTGAAAACCTTTGGGGTTTTGATTTTGTGTGTTTTATTATTCACAGATTTGATTTAAAATAGTATCTCTAGTATTCTCTTGGTCGTCCAGCACGACTCCATGGTTCACTTCCTCCAGGCATGTTGGAGGATCTGTTAATTTCTAGAGAGAATAGCTCTAGGAATCCCTCTCTAGGTCAGTGGTTCCTAACCTGTGGTTCCCCAGATGTTTTGGCCTTCAACTCCCAGAAATGGTAAACTGCCTGGTTTTTCTGGGAATTGTAGGCCAAAACACCTGGGGACCCACAGGTTGAGAACCACTGTGTAATTCTGTGTTCAATGCCTTGCCAAAAATCCAAGAAAATCCCAGAGAGGTGTTTTCTCAGGTTAAAAAAGCAATTTCTTCTTAAAGTGGTTTTCCATTGGGGTCCTGTGCGCCTGACCAGTGAACATGGAGGGCTAACTGTATGCTTAAGTTAAATTGTGAGTGATATTAGTGTGTATAGAAGTGACCACATTGATCAACTGACATTGTCAGTTGATCAATGTGTGAAAGTAGCAGGAAAAATACGAAGGCACAGCTTTAATCGGTAGATGTGGAAGTCAGTTCGTGTTTCTCAGATTTATATACAATATCTCCACATGGTTTAATGTGGCAGACTTTAGCATATAGCAGTCTGTCACAGGGCTATTTTTGTTACTTTTTGGCAAGCATTTCTGGAGTTCATGCCAATATTAAAGCACCTGTTAAGATATAATACCAGTCAGGAGCAGAGAATTTTCATATTTTGTTTAAAAATAATTTCAATTTCTCTGTCTCAATTCCTCCAAATCCTTATATTTCATATTGTTTCTATAAGACACAATTCTTTTCCACCCCTGCCTGCTCCCAGGTTGTAGTAGCTTTACGTACAGGTCTTATATGCTAGCCACTAAAATGAATGCCCAGTTCTGTCATAGACATACACCTATATTCCATTATTGTGTCCCATCATCTGTCCTCTGACTAAGGACCCTTCCAGAAAGGCCCTATATTCCAGGATATGATCCCAGGTTTTCTGCTTTAAATTAGGTTATATGAGTCTGCACTGCCATATAATCTGGGATAAACAGAAAACTTGGATCAGATTCTGAGATAAAGGATCTGTCTGGAAGGGCCCTAAACCACTGCTGCTATATGAAGGGGCTTTTTTCATATCGACATGCCCAGTTTGTGCCAATGCCACTGTTGCTGTTGCGCCCTGACGCAGAGCAGTGCCTCTCCATCCACCTCTTCTACTACCCATTCTTCTCCTTCCTGCACACAAATGACAGATCCAGGCAAAGGTGTCTCCGGGAACCGTAACAAAAAATGTAATTCACATTGGCTAGGCTGGGGCCAGTGAGGCATCTGAGGCATTGGTGTGTAGGGTCTGCCGCTGCTACAGGTATCTCTGCTGGCCCTAGACAACCAGCAGCATCATGCTGCCCTCTCAGTTTCTCCCACATACTCTTGTCTCCCCCACCTGCCACATTTGCTGCTCCCCTGTATCATTTTTAATAGGAATGAGTTTCATTGCACATTCACAGATCTTTTTAGTCCTGCAGTCTTCCAGTCCCTATTAAAAGTGGCAGGAGACAGCAGTAAATAATCAATGAATAATCAAAACTTGTGGAAGTTAAACCTGCAAATATGGAGAGATGACTCTATACTGCAAAACAGTAGCTAAATCTTAGATGTAATGTGCTATGAGCAGAGAGAACATTCATTTAGTCAGGCAAAGACAGAATGTTCACTGAACTATGACATAGTAGCATGCATGTTGCAGAGGATACACATGCATAACCTTTCTTTTCTCCTTATTTGGAGATGTTTGCCTTCTTTTAAGTTTTGAAGAAGTGGATTTGAGCATAGCCCCTGGATACCTCCCTTTGTGTCCTGGTTCTTTAATTATATATAGATTATATAGATTTAAACAGATATAGATATAGATGTATTGTGATTCTGAGTCTCAAACTCAGCCTATTTGCACCTTCCTTGATGACTCAGATTGAAATGGGGGTGGGGAGGATGTCAGAATGGGAAGTATCCATTTATAATGCATGGCAGAAAAACAACAAAGACAGCTGTTACTTCCTGCTTCATATCTATTACCTTTATCCTGTTGGCCCTGCATGTTTTATGACTGAAAAAAGGAGTTTGTTGGGTCGAGAGATAACAAGAAGCAGTTTCTTGATGGCAGCAGTGGCAGATCAAAAGGGCTGCAGAGGTGTGTTCACCATGGGTGCAAAACATATAGGGGTGGAGTGGCAGTTCATCATTCCTCTCTTTCTCATTGAGGTGCCAAAAAAGGAAAGAATGCCTCAGCAGCAAGGAATGGCGAATTGAGCACCAGACAATTGCAACCTGCTTCAAAGTAAAGTGATTTCTCCCCTCCCCTTGGAATTTCCTTGCAAAAAAGAGGGAAGAGATGGGAGGGGAGGGTCAGTGGTAAGTGCTGTTTCTTTTTTGTCCTCAAAGAAACAGTCTCTGTTGCAGCAGAAGGAAAAAATGGAAGAGGAGACTAAAGGAATCTGTCAGTCCCATAAAATCAATTTATGTTCTACCATCACCATTTATCAATATAAATCCAGTTCCTTAGATGCATTGACTAAGGAAGTGGATTGCTTTGTACAAAATATAAACTAGACAGTTTTCAAAAGCTGAAGATTCTTATAATGATCATTATGTAGTATATTTTCTTCTCTACAGAATGGTGAGTGCAGTGGAAATTTCAAGAATGGAGATGAGGCATTATGCAAGGCTTATATTGATTATGATGGTAGTCAAACACATTAGGCCAAGCCCTCTTTGGCATTGCGTTAGTGTCCAGCCGGTCCAGCAGGGCCAGGAACACACTGGTCTCAGTGGGCCATTACTTTGTCCTCCATATCGCAGCTGCTGTTTCTCACCTGCTATGGAACTTACGGTGAGCACCTGACCATTGCTGTTGCATCTGTTGAAATTAGAATAGGGTCCCTGTGCTATCAGCTAGAAAGGGGTCACTCTACCCTCTCCTTGCTGATCACATGGGCATCCTATTATGACCTCATCCGATGTAACTGTAATGGCCAGATGCTCACAGAGCTCCATAGCCAGTAAGCAGTGGTGGCAACGACAGGGATGACCCATCCCCTTTTCTGTGATGATCAGGGCAGGGAAATGGTGATGATGGCAGTGTGTGTGTGGGCAACAGAGTGAGCTGAAATTGATCTGATCTATCTGTTCAGGTGGCTGCAAAGCTCAAGGATACTCTAGTTTCAGAGTATTCTCCAGCCTTTGGTCAGTGGGAGAGCAAAGTTGGGCAAGCTCAGAAGTGGCTGTGCTTTCTGAAGATTGCCAGCACCAGATTCAGGGTGACTATGGTGGTTGTTTTATTCCCATGTAGACAAGTCCTATAACAGTCAGTGCAGATAAACAGAAAATAACAGAAAGGTATAAAAAAGAAATCTCTTTCACAAGATTTGCAAAATGAAAGAAAATGTTACATGATGATTAGGAAATATATGATAAAGATGAAATAAAAAAGACAATGGAAACAATACACTGAAGAACCATATAAAAGAGATGGAAGTGTGACAGATTCATTCAAGGAAGAACCATTTGAGGATTAACCTGAATTTTAGAAAGTAGAAGATACATTCCAGGCCCGTGAGGAAAATAAATCACTTGGAACAGATGGCATATCAATAACACTGTTTTAAGCTACTGAGATAAAATCCACTCAGATTCCAACTAAAATTTGCCAACAAATATGGAAAATAAAGCAATGGACCACAGAATGGAAACATTTAATATGCATTCCGTTCCCAAGAAAGGGGACACCAGGGATTGCAGTTACCAGCAGGACATTACATTAAGATCCAGTACAAGGTGGGAAAAAAGAAAAGAAAAGAAGATTCCACTATATATAGAGTAAGAAATGCCAGATATTCAAGATGGGTCCAGAAGAGGAATGTCACACTGACCTCCCCCTCAGGAGAATCCACCTTCCTCAGAAAATGAAGATGACTTACAGAAGTCAAGCCCTTTTCCAGTACTTCAGTCTGAAGTGCTGAACTGGAGGAAGCCATGTTCTCTTTTTCTTCAGTTCAACAAAAAGAGGAGGACCTTCAAGCCCACATGAGAAGACATAACTCTGGCATATGGTGTAGACCCTCTGATTCATCAGGAGGTTGTTTTCATACCTGCAAAATGTGCTCTTTAAGTATTATTAGACATGTAGGCATGGGCTGAGTGGAGTGTCGTTTAAAGTGGACCAGTTTACCCCTGCCTACTTACTGGAAGCAAACTTTAAATTCACTGCTTGATGACCTTATGGTTTAATTATGCTATTGCAAGTCTTGGGTTTATTACCCTTAAACTGCTTACTAATTTCTCTGTTTCAATTCTGTTCTGATTTACAATTTCTTAATCTCAGGTGTTATCAGATACCTTTCATACTTTGGTTTCTTAACTTATTTCGAGTTGAGTGTTAGAGCAAACAAGAAAGAGGTACTAGAGATCATACTGCAAGCATATTTTGGATAATGAAGCACACAGGAAAGTTTCAAAAGAAAATCAACCTATACTTTATAGATTATAGCAATTTCTTTGGTTGTGTAGCTCATGAAACACATTGGATCACTCTTAAAGAAATTGCTATATGAAGTTTTCATTGTCCTGGTGCATAGCTTATACTCATGACAAAAGGCCATTGTTAAATCAGAATATAGACAAATAGAACATTGGCAAGAAGGTCAGGAAAGGCTGCATTTTATCGCTCGGGTTTATACAACCCACCTCCCCTCATTTTGACCTGGAAGAAGGAGACATGAAAGCGGAAGGAAAGTACAAGATACACAGATGAAGCCATTTTACCCACAAAATAGCAAAGACTTGGAATTATTATTGAAGACAGGCAAGGAAGAATGTGAAAACATAGTTTATGTATTCTGACATTATTCTAAAGTTCAATAAAATAATTTTTGTTGTTTGCATTTCTTTTCTTTTTTCTTTTTGGCCAGTATTCTCACTTGTTTCATGTCATGATTACTACTGATAATATGCTGCTGACAACATCATCTGTGTGCATTCGGAAGAAGACCTACAAGCCACTCTAAACATCTTCATAGAAGCATACGAGAAGTTCGGCCTGTCATTGAACATTGAGAAAACCAAAGTGATCTTCCAACAGTCACCAGCCAATCCCTCTCCAATGCCAGAAATACAGCTTAATGGTGTAACATTAGAAAATGTTGACCATTTCCGCTACCTTGGCAGCCACCTCTCCACAAAAGTCAACATTGACACTGAAATACAACACCACCTGAGCTCTGCGAGTGCAGTATTTTTCCCAATGAAGCACAGAGTGTTTGAAAACCAGGACATCCGTAGGGATACCATGATGCTTGTTTATAAAGCTATTGTCCTCCCAACCCTGCTATATGCCTGCGAGACATGGACTATCTGCAGACGTCACATGCAACTTCTAAAATGATTCCATCAGCACTGCCTCAGAAAAATCTTGCAAATCTCTTGGGAAGACAAGCGGACAAATGTCAGCCTGCTGGAAGAAGCAAAGACCATCCAGCACTTAAGCGATGGTCCTCTGCCATCAACTCCGCTGGACCAGCCACATTGTCTGGATGCTTGACTACCATCTCCCAAAGAAGTTGCTCTACTCCGAACTCAAGAACAGAAAATGGAATGTTGGTGGGCAGGAAAAGAGCCAACCATTTAAGCCAACCTTAAAAACTCTGGCATAGACACTGAGAACTGGGAAGAAGGTCAAGAATAGGGCCCCACCGTCACCTACTGATCCACTGCAAGTGCACTGATCTTGGAAGACAATCCTACTCGGAGAATGAGATCTTGCCTAAGTAAGTAAGTAAGTAAGTAAGTACTACTGATAATAATCTTTTGTAGAGTGGAGTGAGGTGTTTAAAACAATTCATGCTGGGTGTCTAATATACTAGGTACAGCCTGGATTACACACTTTAATCAAAGAGACAGTGACAACTTCTTTACATGAAGCAAGTTCCACACCCCATCCCAGTACTATTCATAATCATCTAATTATAAGCTTCATTGAACACATACAATGATACAATTGTACGCCTGTATAGCACTCCACATTCTAGCTGGTCTAAAGTTTGACATTTTGTGGTGAAAAACGATTGACAGCAAAGGAAGCATTGGGGAAGTGGACAGTTATCTAGTCAAGAGAAAATCCTGGCTGGCTTCTAGAAGAGGAAAAGGAAATGAATCATAGGCTTCTCTGATAATTGTGTGACTATGATGAATAGCTAAAGGCCCATGTTAGACTCAACAGTTGGTTCCTAGCACCTGCCTTGTGCTTTTAAACTTAACTTTCTAACTTAAGTGGCAGGGCCTTTTTCTTTTATGTGTCCAAACTACACTTCTTATGACTTAGCTTAAGAATACACTGATGCCTCTACATGGCACTCAATGATATTGTTTTGATTATCAATGTCTAGGATTTTGAAGGATGCGATATTTTTTTCATAGATGGGAAAGCATAGATGGGAAAGGAAATACTATTGTACTTGAAAAATGAAATGTGTTGAATTCATTGTTGCCTCAACACTATGGGCTTACGTTCCCCTGAGTATGAAAGAAAAATAGATACTAAGAAAAAAGTCCTCAAATGGTGAAAGACTTCTAGTTGCAAAAACATGCTATTCCTTTCAAGTACACAACCAGACACAGTGAAGACATCTGCCTTTGTGCTTTGCTACTCTACTGCTGAATACTCATGCTCAGTATGGAATACACATCACCATGTTAAAACAGTGGACGTGGCTCTTAATGAGACATGCTGCATTATCACAGGATGTCTATGACCCACACCACTGGAGAAATTACACTGTTTAGCTGGTATTGCACCACCTGACATCCACCGGGAAATAGCAGCCAGCAATGAAAGGACCAAGGCAGTGACATCTTCAGCCCATCCTTGGTTCGGGTATCAGCCAGCATGCCAATGCTCTAAATCAAGAAACAGCTTCCTAAGATCTACAGAGATACTTGCTGGAACACCTCAGCAAGCAAGAGTCCAGAAGTGGCAGGCTAAATCTCAGCAACTTAATCAGTGGCTGAGACTGGATGAGAAACTCCCTCCTGGGCACACAGAAGAGTGGACAACCTGGAAGGCACTGAACAAGCTGTGCTCTGGTACCAGAAGATGCAGAGCTAACCTTAAGAAATGGGGTTAGAAAGTGGAGTCCATGACATGCAAGTGCAGAGAAGAGCAAACCACCTACTACAATGCAACCTGAGCCCTGCCACATGCACAATAGAGGACCTTCTCATAGCAACAACAGAGGCACTCCAAGTGGCCAGCTTCTGGTCAAAGAACATTTAGCATAATACCAAGTTCTCTTTAAAAACATCGTTTGCGTTTTTAAATGCATTTTAATTGTACCCACAACTTGCTTCTGGCACGATAAATAAATAAAATTTTCAAGTACACATTTGACCTTCATCGCTTTTTCCTGTTGTGTGGTTATTGTAAAGAGGATGGAAGAAAGAGGGTGTTTGAAATAAAGAAAACAAACATTTTCCTCTGGTTTGAAATAATTATTTATCCAAGTGAGTTATGTTGGGTTTTTTTCAAAAATCCCCACTTTAGGCAGAGTCACTCTGACATTGCTTCTGAAGAACTGCATTGATTATCACAAAATATAAATAAATTAGGTTCTGCTAGATTTTCTTTTCCCTCCCTCCCTTTTCCCTTTTAATTCTTTCTACCTGCCTAGTTTGCTATAGGAGAGGATAGAATCACGTGTAAATTGTAATCTCTCCCTCCCTTTCTGCGTATTATCTGACAGAACATTCCATTGTAATTTTAAACAAAAGACAGATCCACCTCCTCCACCCACTTGATTTCTTAGTAATTTTGATTTGAGACATATAGTATTATTGTTGAAGGAATTACCACCATGTAGGATACGTGATGAGCTATGCTTATTTCTTCTTTTTCCAGCATTATAAGACACATAAAAGTACACTTACATTTTCAGTTGCAATTAAATAGATTGTGAGTGGAGAAATGATAGATAATAATTGACAGACAAAAGAGAATTCTGAGATATCTTAGAGGTTTTCTTCAGCAGGAATATGATTACTAATTGATAGGTAAACATGAGCTTCATTTGCAAGTATGATTGCCCAAACTCTTTTACCGAAGGTCAAGATAAATACAGTTTATAATTATGAGTTTGGTGATTTGTCTGTTTTTGCCTTGGAAATGAGGAATTGTTCTTCTTTGCTTGTATTTTTGAGGTATGAATCTTCCTCTGAATCCTCTCTTCTCCCTTTAAAAAAGAGACTTTCTTTTCTTTTTGAATCAATTCTTCTTTGTCCTAGTTTTAACATTTAAATATAATCCCCTCTACTTATATTGTATTCTCTCTATATCAATATATTGACATCTCCTATCTATCTATCTATCTATCTATCTATCTATCTATCTATCTATCTATCTGATCTTAATGTATTGTCTAAGGCAGTGGTTCTCAACCTGTGGGTCCCCAGGTGTTTTGGCCTACAAGTCCCAGAAATCCTAACAGATGGTAAACTGGCTGGGATTTCTGGGAGTTGTGGGCCAAAAACATCTGGGGACCCCAGGTTGAGAACCACTGGTCTAAGGCTTCCATGGCCGGAATCACTGCGTTGTAGGTTTTTTTGGGCTATATGGCCATGTTCTAGAGGCATTCTCTCCTGACATTTCGCCTGCATCTATGGCAAGCATCCTCAGAGGTTGTGAAGTCTATTTAATCTTAGTTTTACAAATATTATGACTACCCTTTGCCTATAAGGAAAGGCAGCGGTGTTTCACCATTTTATCTAGAAAGCATACTTTACTTGATCCAGAATGCATAAGAACAGTGTTGGAATTTGCTCTGAATACTTGTAGGATATGGTCCTCCAACTTTTAAAGTATGTTGATCATGCCTTTGCATGTATGTAGAATACCTGTTTTTCAATAGCTGTATAACCACCTGTATCTGACATAAGAGGCAAACTATTTTGGCAACAAGGTTCAGCACCATGGGTAGTTCCCATGTAACATGCCTGTAAAGCTAGGACTAGCCCTTATAAAACCCAGCATAGAAGCAAAGAATCAGAGTTGGAAGAGATCAGAAAGGCCGTCCAGTTCAATTACCTGCCATGCAAGAATATGCCATCAAAGCACTCCTGACAGATCACCACCCAGTCTCTTAACCATCACTATATCCTTGGGTTTTATACAGAGATCTTGACCTAAATCCTATTCCTAAAGTAGACCACTGAACCAATGGTAACTTGGAAAGTCAACATTAATTTAAATCCCACTCATCCAGAGGGCTATACTAAATGGCACTAACAATGGGATTCAGCAGAAAAACCATAAGAGGCTGCTCGTAATCTCTTTAACACAAAACACAACAACATTCAAAATATGTCTCACAGAGATATGTTTAGTAGGCCAACTCAAAGTCACAAAGTATATCACAGTAGCTTTCAAAGATGTTAGTAATCATACAGTAGAAGAAGAAAAAAACACGAGGCATTTCAGGCTGTCTTTGTCCTATCCAAAGCTGTGAGCCCCCTCCTTTCAAGCAGAGTGTAATGAGTTTCTCAAGAAGCTTTACCTCATTACTTGTGGAGATGACTTCTAATGATAGCCAAATCAAACCTTCCAATGATATCCAATTTTCATGTTTTACCTTTCTTGAGTGTTAAAAAATGTAAGCTCCAGACTGTTTTCTCCCTAGATTGTTGAGGAGTTCAATATCTCCAAATTAAAAAAAAATCTTATGGCTGAGTTGAGCATTTCAACGCCACCCTGTCCCCTGCTCCACAAAAATCCAAAGACAGGAGCCAAACTCTGAAATCCAGTAATCCTGATAGTACTATATCTTATGATCCAAGTGGCTTAAAAAAACAAATGAACACAAGTCTTCTTCATGCAGAAATAAATGTATTCAAGTGGTGGAGAACCTCTTTTGACTCTGGGCTTCATCACAGAATGGCAAAACCTCTATTTGCTTGGTTGGTCCTGATTTTTTAAAATATGTTGGCTGACATCTTTGACTAATAGAAGCTTTGAAGGAGTGAAAAGTTTTGAATACTCCTAGTACTACTGGATCAACATGGAATTATTCTCCCAGAAAAATATGACTGTCTCAAAGTTTGGTGTTTAGCTTTGCTTTGCTTTAAAAATCTGACCATGGATCTCATTGGGTATTGCCTCTGTCAGAGACTTCAGCATCGACTGCAGGATTACAATAAGTGAAGTGGAAAGAAGTTCAGTGGGTGATTTGCATCTTGGCTTCTAGGGTTTTAAAAGCGCTTCACAGAATAGATTGTCTCCCAGCTCCTATGGGAACATATTTATATTCTAAGATATGTGCTCAACTGACAGTTGGAGAAAAGATAAAAGGAATAATTTCCCAGTGGTGATAAATTATCCAAAAGAGGATAAGTATAGTGATTGAATACACATCACTGTTAAATGACTAAGAGCCAAGTTAGACATGATATGTCTTGAAGAACTTACCTTTGCAATATATATTTTTCAGGGAGGAAAACAACTAGTATGTGGTGTGGGATTGAGTATGTTTGAGTATGCAAGAGGCAGGTGCAAACCAGGTTGGAATAGTATTACGGGAAGGAGAAGTTTTCTGACAGTCAGCCCCCCTCCATATCTGCTATTCATTATAAAAGGAAAACGTATTGATTTATATTATTTATGCAGGGAATATATTGGGGGCATGATTCAGTCTTCATAAGTCTGTTCTTTACTTGTCTGGATAGCACCCGAGACCATGGCTTGCACAGTCCTTGACTGATAGAAATGTAACCAGGGGTAGTATAGATGTGTCATCTATATAAATAAAAATGTAATGTTCATTTGTGGGATTAACATAACTCAAAAACCACTGGATGAATTGACACCAGATTTGGACACCAATACACGTATAAGGCCAACAAGTGACCATCACTCATAAAAACACTGAAAAACACAGCAGAAGAGACTTTAAAAGTAAAAAAATAAAAAATACATTACAACCCATGCACAAAACCACACACACACACACACACACACAAACACACATATAATGCATATACATATAGACAAATATATACACAAACAAAGCACATATACACAGACTGGGCCATAGCAACACATGGCAGGGGACAGCTAGTATTTTAAATATATATATATTTGGTATTGTCATGGTTGTGTGTATGTCTTCCCCTACTCCCATTTTCTGTACTTCCATTTGATGTTATTTGGCTTTTACTTTAGATTTTTTTTGCTGGCTTTTGATTAATTTTAGCATTAGTTATCAGCTGACCTAGGTACTTCTTAGGGATTAAAATATCACGGCTGGCAATTTGTCTGGCCTGGCCTGCTTTGGCTGCTGGGTACTTGGAGGGCATTAATCTGACCCAGCTTCTTGGGACAAGCTGACTTTCCTCCCCAAGAAATGCATCACATTAGGACATTTCAACTTGCTTTGTGTTATCCTAGCTGTGTGCTGTATTTGCGTGCTGTTTTGCTAGCCAGAAGTACTCAAGGTTGTAGTTCTCTTCTTAAGTAAAACTGCTCTTGGTTCATGCTGTGTTAGGTTGATAAAACTCTGCCCTGGTTACCAAGTGATATGAAATAGGATTATTATTATTATTTTGTCCATGTTTCTATTATTATTTTGATTAATCCACATACTTGCTTGCTGTGATTCTAATTATGGTCTACAATTTTCCTGAACTGGAGGTCTAGTGTTTTGTTTTTTTTAAAAATTTGGATGGGTGGAGGTGGGGGAGGACAACACAGACTGTAGCTGAAAGTCTATAGTGTAAATGTGACTACCCGAAAACCTTACACCAGTGCAGAAATTGTATATTTAGATTTATTAATACCCAGAAATAATCAACTCTTTCTTGGTGTCTTGTTTTCTCCTGTTCCCTTTCCTGTGCTGTTGGAAACACATTTAACCATATAAATAGGGGTCCAGTGAAGATATAGGACTGAATCAGGGAGTCCTACATTCTTTTTTAATATTAATGATAAAATTAAGGGCAGGGGCAAGATGGATGAATGGTATCCTTGAAGTGACTGGCTTGACTTTGAAGGAGCTGGGGATATCCATGGCCAAACAAATAAACAACAACAAATGATAAAATGTGCAGACTTGGATAAGTCATTCACTCTCAACCTTAATTCTTAATTCTGAACAATACAAGAGTAATAAACATCTGTTGTGAAGCCACAGTGAGATCATTTCCCAATGAAGATATCAGCTATATATGCAAAATTGTGTACCATGTTTGCATGAGATAAACCTTCACGTGTCTGTTTTTTGCTGGATGTACTTTTTAATGGGAACCTATGATGTGCCTTGGCTTTCTGTCATATACACACACACCAATATAGATAAAGTCTCTTAGTCCCATAGAACTAAGGCTGTATACCATGGTGGGCTAAGTAGTGGGATAGAAATCATGTGCCTCTCCAGATGTGTTACCATCGTGTAGTGTGAATTAAGGAAATATATTATACTTTATGCATTGTCTAAAAATGCAATGTACAAAACATATATACATATTTAAAATACCTTGCATTACATAGTGCCTTTTCTTCCAAATTACCATAGATGTGTGGCAGCTGGAGAGGGATAATACTCTGTTCTTATTATTTTGAGAACAGGGCATATATTTATACACACAGCTGTCTTTTATAAATAACATATGATTATAATAAGATCTTTGCTATATTAATCTAGTCTAGCATCTTAAATCCAATAGGGACTAACCAGACATTGTGAAAACCCACAAAGCCAGTTTGAAAACAATCTCTCCCTCTTGCATCTCTCCTCCAAATAACATTCCAACTTGGGAGCAAATATATTAGTTTAGAGAGTTTGTGCTCACATTAGTATGTATTAGAGTAGATAAATATGATTCATATATGCTGTATAACAGAGGGAACAAGAGACCAAACTAGCATTGAGAAATTTTTTGAATAGAAATGGACTTAACTTTGAGGTTTGCTGTTTTCAAGCCCTTTCTGACTTATGGTGACCCTAAGCTTTCTGAGACTGAAAGTGTGTGACTTGCTTGAAATAACATAGTGCATTTCCATGGCTAAGCAGAAACTGAACCCTGCTTCTCAGAATCGCAGTCCAGTGCTCAAACCGCTACACCACACTGGCTGTATCTGAGAAATCACATGTGATATCATATATAAAAGGGGCAATAAGAAAGCATGCCTTTATTGATCAATTATGAGCTTTCATTGATTACACTATCACATTTATGCTCTTTTTGTATCGAATACCCCAATACATCATATGTGCAGTGATCAATATATACGTGACCAATACAACAATGGTTGCTCCTTCATTACAGGTCCCACTAGGTCTGGGAATGACAGTTTTAAAAGAGTGCTTAAAAGGCTTTGTGCTACATATTTGTTTCCTCCCCTGGGATTTCACTGAGCTTGAATCTGAAGCCCAAGAGCCTTTTAAAATATAATTAGCAAGAAACATGCATATTAAGGGAGAGCTGTGAGGCTATGTGAACTGCCAAACATCTGTATTCCCAGGAGATGCCAAAGAAATGGACAAACTGGTGACAAAGCAAAAGGAATGTTTTCTTCTTGGCCTGAAAATGCCACAGCTGTTGAGGAAACCCGTCCTCTTCCTGCAAGCAATATATACTTATTTTTAGAACTGCCTTGAAGGCTCACTGTGATATGATTTTTAAAACGGTCTTTGTCCAGGCGTATACAGATAAGAACTTTTAAAGTTATTTTCAATTATAATCTTGGAACACTCACATCTTTTGGGAGGGGATTGTACTGGGATTGGGGAGAAAAAATTGGTTTAGGTTCTCTGCCCTGAGTGTTGTGGAGGTTGGAGGCAGTGCAATTTGGCAAGCTTGAGAGAAGTGTGCAGATCAATACCAAGGACAAAATATTTACATTAAATGGTAGTATATTTGATATGCCCTGGTGGCACAGCGAGTTAAACCATGGAGCTGCTGAACTTGCTGACCGAACGACTGAAGGTTCAAATCAAGGGAGTGGGGTGAGCTCCCGCTGTTGACTCCAGCTTCATCAACAGGTACCACCTTGGAGGGAAGGTAAAGGCCACATGACCTTGGAGGTGTCTACGGACAACCCCGGCTCTTCCGGCTTAGAAATGGAGGTGAGCAAAACACCCCAGAGTCGGATATGACTAGACTTAATATCAGGGGAAACCTTCTCCTTTACCTTATATTTGATAGTTTCAACAATAAGTGGTATTGCTATTTGCCTCAGAGCTGCTGAACTTTTGTTCTTGCACAGTTTCAGAAACTTTCAGCTGATCAAGTTTAGAGAGTTTCAAAGAGCAGCATGTTTTAGCACAGTGTGATATAGTGATTTGAGCGTTGAACTATGACTCTGGAGACCAGGGATCAAATCCATACTCAGCTGTAGAAGTCCACAGGGTGGCCTGGGGCAAATCACACTCTCTCAGCCCCAGAGGAAGGCAATGGCAAACCTCATCTGAAAAAATCTTGCCAAGAAATACCTGTGATAGGTTCATCTTAGGGTCACCATAGGTCAGCATGACATTAGGCAGAGTAAGACAGCTGCTTCAAGCAATGGAAACTGAGAGTTTCCAGCAAGCTATTGAAAGAAAGAAGGTGATATGAAACCTGCCCTGCTTTCTCTACCTTAGCCCTCTGCTTTCAGACGTGGAGGAGGATATTCTCATAAGAACAAATTTCCAATTCAGTTATCTTTTGTGCGTGGAGTAAGAGGTGATGCTTTCTTGCTCTGATCCTTAGGTAACAAACTATGTTGGGACTGCATCATTAAATTGTATAATACTGTTTTCATTAGATAAAAGTATGAGAATAATAATAAGCTCCCATAGGGTTTCCAGGTTTTTATTTGTATTTCTATATACCAGAGATTGTCATTCTTTCCTTGCTTTCGCTTATCTTATATTTTCTAAACATGGCTGCAGCCAGATACGTTTCATGGTTGGAACATTGGACTGGAATTTGAAAGATTGATATTAACCATAAAGCTGTTTCTGTGACTTTGGTGGAATAAATATGTAGTCATCAAAAATAAAATCAGTGTCAATTTCTTGCTTGGTTATTTCTTATTAGTGGCTTTGGCTTAATATTGCAGATGTATCATATTGGGAATTCGTAGGTTAACAAGCAATGAGAGTAAAATGTGTATGTAAGTAGATCTGCAAAATACTTTTATCCTTCCTAATTCATTATACTCTGGGATTTCAGTCTAGACCACTGCTTTGCCAATGTTTTTTTGCAGACTTATGAAATCGGAATGTAGAGAGAAAGGCAGAAAGTGAGCCAAACGAATGGAGAGTGGGTCAGATGGTTTATACAGATGCTATAGTTTGTTTTTCATTAATCTGGATTTTGTTCTCTGTTCCAAACATCTGAACATATTATGATGGGCATTGTAAAAGAATGGATTTAACATTTTTGTCTTTTTATTTTTCAGGAGTTATCATTCATTTGTATACTTTAATTTTTTTGCCTTTGGAAAATATATTTCTGAAGTCATTTTGTTTCACATTTTTGTGGCCTTGGAAAGCATCCTTGTCCTTGCCACCCTGGCTGGGTCCAGCCCAGAATGGCTTTGTGCCTTAAACAAGTTTTTAACAAAGACAAAACATTTCGACCTCGGAAGAAATTTGAGCCAGGTACCCAGCGGTTTGAGCTGTACAAGAAAGCCCAGGCCTCACTCAAGTCAGGACTAGACTTGAAGGCTGTTGTCCAGCTGCCCCCAGGGGAGAACATCAATGACTGGATCGCAGTGCATCTTGTGGACTTTTTTAACCGGATAAATCTCATCTATGGGACTATGTCAGAGTTCTGCACTGAGAAGACCTGTCCCATCATGTCAGGTGGCCTCCGGTATGAGTACCGGTGGCAGGATGACTACAGATTCAAGAGGCCAACCAAGCTCTCTGCCCCCCAGTATATGTGCATGCTGATGGACTGGATAGAGACACTGATTAATAATGAGGATATCTTTCCTACCAGGATAGGTAAGCTGGCTCCAGTTGCTATACAACAATCTGCCCTCTATCAGACCAGATTATTTGGTGATCTAACTTGAAGTGTTTACTCTGACTAATACAGTATGACCCCCATATCTGTGCAGGATTCATTCCTGAACTTACAATGGAAAGGTGAACCTACAGATAATAGCAAATCCTATGGAAATGAATAATATCCAGTGAAACGTCTTACAGAATTGCATTAGAGTACACAGCAAACAAGATCACTATGCTGACTGTTGCATTGGATCACACGTTGGACACTTTCCAAGTCTCTAGGACTCTGCCATGTATCAGCGAATAATGCGTGCAGATCTGAGTAGGCTGGCCTTTTGCAGCTAACAGATGGCCAGCACTTAAACACAATCAGTGTTGATTGTGTTTAAGTGCAGGCCAAGGTCCTTAGGCACTTCATTATTATTAGAAACACAACAAGATTAGTACACAGCAAACAAGATCTCTGTGCTGGATTTTGTATTGGATCACATGTCAGATACTTCTCAAGTGCCTAAGGCTATGTGATATATATGCAAATAATGTGTGCAGATCTGAGTAGGATGGCCTTTTGCAGCTGACAGATGGTAATTTTGTCAGTGCTGATTGTTTTCAAATGCTGGTCAGGGTTTTTAAGGACTGCACCCAGTGTGCTAATCACCACTGGGACCACCTTTACTGGCTTGTGCCAGAGTCTTTGAAGTTAGATCTTTAAATTCTTGTATCATGTAAGCTTTACCAGTTGCTTCTTGTCAATTCTGCTGTCACCTGGGATTTCTGTACTGATGATCCATACTTTATTTTTCCCTGACAATCGTATTGTGTTCCAAAACTGTCTGTCTGAATTCGGAAGTCCCAGAGTAGTCTGATGTATTCATTTTTTGTAACTTTTTTCACGCTTGTCATCCCACCAGGTTTTTTTTTGTTACAGGCAGATAGTATTTGTGTCACAAGTTCCAATGGATCATCTGAGCAATGCTATTATGCCTCAGCCTGTAGTTCAACTGTGTGATCTTCTTGAAGCAGCTGAGTATGTAATCTATTGTTTTGTCTGCTTCTTTGCAGAGGCCTCCTCCTCCTCCTCCTCCTTTTTCTTTAGCTTTCACTGCCAATGAATGCTGGTGTCTCAGAAAATTACAGCGTACAGGATTCCATAGAATTGAACCAAGGCAGATAAAATGGTGTCAAATTACATTAATTCTTCCATGGAAATGTTCCCCCAAGAAAATGCCTAAGGAGAACACCTCTCTAGCATTTCTAGGTCCTCCAGTGTATAAACTTTATCAACTTATTTTGCATACTAGCAACATACCATAGATTCACACTGAAGAACATATTTTATCAGATACATATAGGAAAAACCATGAGAACTGGTTCCATGGTTACAGGTGTCATACTATGTGCCTTATGTTAGGTAGCATTTAATATTAGAAGAAAGAATGCTACTAACAGAGATAGGCTACTCGGGCTGGCTGCCAATAAGGAAAATTCCAATAAAAAGATAGATTTGAAAAAGCTGCAGAAAAACCAGTGAGTTTGATTCATTCATTACAAATGCCGGCTGCCACCTGAAATACACTTCCTTTGAAGTAAGGCCCACTGAACACAATGGAATTTGCTTCTATGTAAACTCATGCTGGATTGTTTTGCTGGACAACTATTACTGGTGTTTTGGGATGTTGGGTTTTGTTTGTTTGTTTTTGTTTAGTGTGTTTCCTTTCTATTCAAAAGACTTCCTCAAAGTGTTTCAGGTTCAGGTGGCTGGTGTGTAAAAATGGATTATTGGGTTTTCCCCCCTATTGTAAAGGAACAACTACTTTGACGCAGCATGTTTCTACTTGTTTTCACAGCTGGCCCACTTCAGAAATGCTTGCTCCTGTCATCTTTCCTCTCCATCTCTTGTCAGAATTAATACTATGTAAGAGTTTGCAGCTGTTTCTGTGCCATTCCCATTAAGTCCTAGTTTACACACACACATACAGATATTTATAGAACTAAGCAGTTAATGACAGCCATATCTTGTAGTATGTTAAGTTTCATTGTATGAGTTCGATTGCTTTGAATTATTATTCTTTTCTTACCATTACTTCACTATGATTAATAGCAAGGAATCCCACTAGTAAGCCTCATTGTAACTCATTAGAAAAGTATTAGCTGTGAATGAAAACAAAAGACCCTTTAACATTATATTCTATAACTTATTTGTTCTTACTGCTTCTCATTACAGTGTATGAATATACCACTTATCATTACTTCCATGCCGGTTTAAGTGGTGCTTTCAAAACATCTGTCTCTGAGAAAGGGGCTAGCAGTTTTCACAAATGAACCCCAAACAGTGCCAGGCAGTTGCCTTACTCCCTGAGCTGAACAATGGCTGTCAAATCGATAGACAATCGTTGCTGTCAAGGAGTGGTATGAAAGAAGCATTGTTGCCCGAATTCACCCAATTATCTTTATTTTCCAATTTTTCCAGATATTTATGATATTTTAAAACAACTCCTAATCAAAATCATTTTGACAAGTGAAACAACAGGCCCTTCCACACAGCCCTATATCCCAGAATATCAAGGCAGAAAATCCCACAATATCTGCTTTGAACTGGGATATCTGAGTTCACACTGCCATATATTCCAGTTCAAAGCAGATATTGTGGGATTTTCTGCCTTGATATTCTGGGATATAGGGCTGTGTGGAAGGGCCCAATGTCATACCATCTTAGGCGCTTTGAGTCCCCTTTGGGGAGATAAAGCGGGCTATAAATATAATAAATATAATAAACTTGATAATAATGTTAATAATAATAATGCAATTTTCAATTATCTTCCCATAGAATCTAGACTGGCACAATCCTTGCTATTTTTCTACAGCAATTGAAGACATTTTTGTATTAGAAAGGATTTGAAGACTGCTTGTTAAAGGGAAAAGTGTTTGTTAATCTGTGGGATTTGCTGTTTTTAAAAGGTTTAATTTTGTGTGCTGTGAGTTTTTAACTATATTTCTTTTAACTGTTGTGAGCTGCCCTGATTCCTGAACTGGGAAAAAGGCAGGATATACTGGCTGAAATTCTAGTTCAGCTTTTTTAAAAACATATTTTATTATGCTATAAACACAAATCAACAAGCCGTATTCCAAATGTTACAAGCATAAATCCTGAATAATTCAACAAATATTAATGACATTATGCTAATTTACACTGGTATAGATTATATTTTTCCCACCCTCCCTCCCTCCTCAACCACAGTATATTTCTACTAATCTTGCAGATCTAGCCACTGGTAAAGTTTTTGTATTTTTTTTCTTTTGATGTGATCGTTGGCTCCTCCATTTTTTACCCAGTTGAAGTAGACCTTCCATCTATTAGTAGTGACCTATTGTTTGTCTGTTCTTGTTGCTTGCTTAATCATAATTCCCATAATGTCTAACAGCACTTGATCATACATATAATCATTCCAATTGCTTAACGTCCATTTCGATTTGTCTTTCCATCTTCTAGAGATCACCGCATATGCTGCTTACTGTTACTTTAAATAACTCTTGGCAATTGATTTTTATACTTGGATGTTCCAACACTCTCCATAGTAGCAAATCATTATTAATTTTAATTTTTATCTGGAATATCTCCTGAATTTTTCCTTGTATATTTTGCCAGAATTTTTTTTTATTTCAGAACACTCCTGCCACATATGTGAATAAGTACCTTTTTCTTTATTACAATGCCAACACTTTGAATTCTTTCCTTTTTCCATATAGGCCAGTTTTTCAGGAGTTCTATACCATCTTAATATCATCTTTTTTTCTAATTTGTTATATTTTTTCTGTTTTTATTTTATTTGTGTTGCTAATTATTTCCTCTATTTCTTGTGTCCTTAATGATTTAACCCCATTTCATTTGTTGCGTATTACTCTAATCATAAACTCTTTATCTTCTACCATTAATTTAAATCTAGATCAGCTTCTTAGGCCCCTTCTACACTGCCATATAAAATCCTGCTTTGAACTGGACTATATAGCAGTGAAGACTCATATAATCCAGTTCAAAGCAGATAATATTTGCTTTGATAATCTGGATTATATGGCAATGTAGAAGGGACCCTAGGTTATCTTCTTATCCCAGATTATCTGGCCATGTAGATTCACATAAACCAGTTCAAAGAAAATAAGCTGGGATCAGATCCTGGGATATAGGGCAGTGCAGATCCAGCCAAGGTGTATTAAAAGTGCATCTACACTGCATCAAAGGGAGTATAGTGTCTAGATCCAGGGAAGTCATGTTACCCCTCTATTCTGCCTTGGTTAGACCACACCTGGAATATTGTGTCCAATTTTGGGCACCACAATTGAAGAGAGATATTGAGAAGCTGGAATGTGTCCAGAGGAGGGCGACTAAAATTATCAAGGGTCTGGAGAACAAGACCTATGAGGAGCGGCTTAAAGAGCGGGGCATGTTTAGCCTGAAGAAGAGAAGGCTGAGAGGCGACATGATAGCCATATATAAATATGTGAGAGGAAGTCATAGGAAGGAGGGAACAAGCTTGTTTTCTGCTGCCCTGGAGACTAGGACGCAGAACAATGGCTTCAAACTACAAGAAAGGAGATTCCATCTGAACATTAGGAAGAACTTCCTGACTGTGAGAACTGTTCAGCAGTGGAACTCTATGCCTCGAGTGTGGTGGAGGCTCCTGCTTTGGAAGATTTTAAACAGAGGCTGGATGGCCATTTGTCAGGGGCAGGCATGTAGCCGGGGGGGGGGGGGGGGAGGGGGCTTTAGGGGCTTAACCCCCCCCCCCGAAATTCTCCTGGTGGTTCACAAAAAGGCCTAATTGGTGCGTTATTTAAACTGTTATGTTTATTCATATCATGATCTGATCACCATACTCAATATATCCCATATGCATGGGGGTATTGGGGTAATGATACAAAAGGTTTGCTAGAGTTGACCCTCTTTCACTCAGACTCAGCCCCCCCGAAACTCAGGCCCCCCGAACCCCCCTGAAAAACACTCACCCCCTCCCCCCCCCCCCCCCCCCCCCGAATCGAAATCCTGGCTATGGGCCTGGTTAGGGGTACTTTGAATGTGATTTTCCTGCTTCTTGGCAGAGGGTTGGACTGGATGGCCCATGAGATCTCTTCCAATTCTATGATTCTGGAATTAATGCAATTCTGATAGATCAGTGTAGTTCCAGCCTGAAATCAACTACTTAACTGAGGTCCCTTCCATGCTCCCTTTTATCTCAGGATCTGATCCCAGATTATCTGCTTATCTCAGATTATCTGGCAGTGTTGACTCATATAATCCAGTTCAAAGCAGATAATCTGGGATCAGATTCTGAGATATAGGGCCATGTAGATCCAGCCTAAGTAGTGTCTTTAGGCCTAATTCATGAGAGGAGGATAATAACATTAGTCTACTGTGCCCCAAATCAATTGTTTCATACTCTATATTCATGCAACATATACGTTGCGCTATTGCTGCTGGGTACTACTGATTTAATGAATTTTCCTGAGGACAATTATGGTAGGTAGCTAGACAGCTTCATAAAGGAGGATGTCTTTCTTATCAGATTTCCACCACACATCCTGTCTACAAGAAGGTTGTGATCTTCCTGCCTGCTAGCATGATGGTGATAGTACAGCTTCTTATTTTCATAACATGTGGCAGAATTGGTTTTCAGATTTTAACATGAGCCAGAATTATTTTTTAAAAAAATCTGGAATAATGTTTCAAAGCTCATTCAGATTCTGTCATTTGAATAAATTATACTAAATGATTGATTTTCCGCTGCAGAAAATGGCAATATTCTCCTCCAGCCTGGTTCAGTACTGTTTAGTTCTTTCATCTTTTTTGCTTTAGTGCCAACTAGATGTGATATGAAGTTCATCCTTGGCAGGTACGTGGAGTTTTTAAGGAAAATGAGTGGAAAGTGCATCAGGATTATAGGACATTTAACCATGGGTTCATCTACACCGTAGAATCAATGCAGTTTGGTATCACTTTAACTGCTATGACTCAGTGCTAAGGAATCCTGGGAGTTGTAGTTTTATAAGGTTTTTAATTATCTGTCGCAAAGATTGCTGGTGTGTCACCAAACTTCAGCTGCCACGATTCCATAGCATTCAGCCATGGTAGTTGAAGTGGGTAAAAGTGTGATAGCTGGGACCTAGCGCTGGTAGTGCCATGCTGGTTGCGCAGCGCGGCTCTCACGAGACTATGTTTCCCTGTTTCCCTTCCCCCTTTCTACCGAACTACCTTGTTGACTCTGTGCTGTGTCTTACGCACGTGTTCCCTTCTCTAATTCAGAGCTGTGTTACACAACCAGCATAGTGCAGATCCCAGCTATCATACTTTCACCCCCAACTGTTTATCACTCTGGAAGTGAATTTCTCGTAGTATTTATGACAGCTTCTTACTGGGATAGTGAGGTTGTAGTGTTTGGTTATAAGGACCACAGAAAAGAAGGAAAGAGTTAAACTTTCCTGGGGCCCCTCCACACAGCCAAATAACCCAGAATATCAAGGCACAATATCTGCTTTGAACTGAATCCACATTGCCATATACCCAAGTTCAAAGCAGATAATGTGGGATTTTATTCAGCTGTGTGAAAGGGGCCTTGCTCTGTGAGAAGCAATTTGGACGAAATCTGTCACTGCCTGCCAGCTGTTTATTTTTCCAGAACAGTAATGAGTTTGGTCAAAGCAAACAGTTATTTTACAACCCAGCAAGGTTTGCAAATGCATTTTCTGATTCCAAATTTTAAATGTTCTTTCTAGGATGCTCCAGAATAATTCAATGTCCATTTTGATAACATTTAGTTTTTTAATTTAGTGTGGCTAATATGGACTTTTGCAGGTAGGTAACCTAAGGCCAGGGACAAAAGTTTCAAGGAAGGAACAGACAGGAGATCTACTTTACATCTTATTTCATGGCTAATTTTGAATATATTAATCAATCTCCATTAGCTCATAAGTATTGGAACATACAATAGAACCTTCCCTAAAAAACAAATTGGCAATGACATTTCAAAAATCTAGGCAAATCTGTAATGGTGGCACAAACACTTAGCTGGTTCTTTCCCAGCTACAAATGCTAGGAAAAGAGTACTATGTTGACAATATTTCTGGTACAGTATCTGAATTCAATTAATAGCAGAATGTGGGTGTTGCTGTTTCTCTGCAAGCTAAAAGTGAGCTAGAAGAAGCAAGATGGACTAGTCTTCCAAATGGTTTTTTTAAACTGCTACAGGCATTTTCTCACTGTGTCACATTCACAAAATGACAGATGCATATAAACAGGCACATATCCCAAAGTCAGAGAATGATTACACACAAATAGTACTTTCTAACTTCTAGTGATTGACACATCAGTTTCCCATGTGTCTTGTTCTACAAGTACACTCCTAACAACCGAGACTTGTGAGGCATATTATTTTGCTTGGCTTGCCCTAAAGTTCTAGTGATCCGTTAATGCAGTGGTTCTTGACCTGTGGGTCCCCAGATGCTTTGGCCTTCAATTCCCAGAAATCCTAACAGCTGGTAAACTGCAAACTGCCTGGGATTTTTGGGAGTTGTAGGGCAAAACACTGGGGACCCACAGGTTGAGAACCACTGCATTGATGGGATGGAGCATAATGCTTTTTCAACACTTCTTTTAAAAAAAACTTTGCTAAATATTAATGTAACTTTATAATCTCTTTATTACTGTAATTCTTTGATTCTAAGATGCTCTTCCCCCCTCATATAAGCATCTGTAGAAATGGAATGTGTCTTAGGTCCCTTCTACACTGCCATGTAATCCAGATTATCAAAGCAGATAATACACATTATCTTCTTTGAACTGTATTATATGAGTCTACATTGTCACATAATTCACTTCACAGCAAATAATCTGGATTTTATATGGTAGTGTAGAAAGGGCCTCCGAATCATTGGTGAGCTTTATATATGTGAAGTTGGTATTATAAATGTACCAAATTCCAAAAAATCAAAAAATTAGTTATTGGTGGCAGCACATTGTTGGCTAGGAGTAGAATATTATGTACAGACCAAAACTATCAAATTGCTTAGGTGCAGGGCTTGGAAAACTACATTTTAAAGCAAAAAATTGCATATTCTCAGTATGTTTTCCCCTGATTCCTGTATGATTTATAGAGATGGATTTGGTACCTTTTGGAAACAAGCTCCACATATATAAATGAAGTTTTTCTGTTGGTGGTGTCAAGAATGAAAGAAATGTGGTATATTTATGGCTGTTCTTTTCAGTGTAGATATCAAGCACATAAGATGGCTCATTAACATATGTGTTTCATGCATCATCCCTACTTTTTGCAAAAACCTGCCATTGTGAGAATATGACGTTCTCTAGTTCTACAGTTTCTTCTTCTCCTGCCAGTTCTGTCACCAATAATGTAGAATTCCACTGAGTGCTAACCTTTAGCTCCCTCTGCAGGTACAGTGCTACCAAACTAAACAGTGGAGTCTGTCATACCATTACTTTTACAAATTCATTTCACTATTCTGTCTGTCTCCTAATAATGGAACTCAAGACATTTTATGAAAATCAAAGCAAATATAATCATAAGCATATAACAAAGAAAAACATAAAAACTTGTTAAAATACAGTCAATGCACAGAGTGAACACCCTTTAAAACAGAACCATTAAAAGACAAGAATTTAAAAAGCAGCAAAACAACACATCATTAGAAGTTTGATAAAATTTGCAGGATCAAAAAATAATTGTCATACTGTCAGACAATTTAAATAGTGCATTGGGCTCTTGGTATCCATTGCATTTTGGTTCCACGATCTGTTATGGATACTAAAATCCTTGGAGGTTCAAATCCCATTATATACAATGGCAGAATAAAATGGTGTCTCTTATATATAATGGCAAAATCAAGATTTGATTTTGGATTTTTTTCTGGGGAAAGGAATAGTTGAATATGTGCATAGTTGAATCTGTGGATGCATAATCTGTCAATATGGAGGGCTGAATGTATACTCTCAAGACTTTGCATTGAATTCCTAAAAACCTGTCAGAACCAGAAAATTATTCCTTATTGCCTGACGGACAGCAAGGAAAGAGCCATCTTACGGCCCTTCCACATAGCCATATAACCCAGAACATCAAGGCAAATAATCCACAATATCTGCTTTGAAGTGGATTAATGTAACTGTTTATTTTTAATCAATTGTTTGATTTATATAGCATTGAATTGTTGCCTGTCTGTAAGGCTGCTCTGAATCCCCTTCAGGGTGAGAAGAGCAGGATATAAATATGGTAAATAAATATTAATGAATACTCCACACAATTCCAAATACCAGAACAAGGTTGAAAAGTTATGACCCTTCAGATGGTAGGTTCATCTTTCTGTCAGGCCCAATAAGTTGGCCAGGGATAAAGAATGATGCTAGTAGTAGTTCATCAATGTCTGTAGGGCCCATGATTCCACATCCCCAGTCTTAATACATGGGATCTATGTAGCATCATTCTAAGGTACTGTAATAATAGATGCATTACAACACACCACTCTTTTGTATTGAATCAAGACACAGGAGTAATGGAAGGCTGAAGTTCATGCAAGTGAACTGTTAATTAAAATAGCAACTAAAAAGTAGTAGCACGGATAAATGTTTGTCGTCATGCTTGATGCTCAGAGTCTAAAGTTTGTGTAGACAACTTGCAATCCCTCGCTCTGATTTCATAGTTTTCGATCCTTATGTATTTGCTGAACTGCTCTTTCTGGAGCCAAAAAAGTGTGAATTACTTCTCATGGAAGCCTTCAGGAGCAATCATACACCTCTACAAGGGATTGCCTATGATGATGACCAATTCAAATGTTCAATAAGTTACAGAGCTTGCCTGCAGGAAAGAAAACTATCTGATCTTTTAAGAAATCCGCTTCTGACTGCTTAATTGTTTAGGAAGCATGCTTTTTGATGTAATCGCTATTTTGGCAGCCTGTATGTTTCTCAGAACGTCCAATGACAGAAGAGTGTTCCACACTACAGTTGCTTTCCATCCGGTCTAATGCTTTCTTGCTTCCATCTTGCAGGTGTTCCTTTCCCCAAGAATTTCCAGCAAGTTTGCACCAAGATGCTCACTCGCCTCTTCAGGGTCTTTGTCCATGTCTATATCCACCATTTTGACAGCATCATCAGCATGGGTGCAGAAGCTCATGTCAACACCTGCTACAAGCACTTTTACTACTTCATCACTGAATTTAGTTTGGTTGACCAAAGGGAATTAGAGCCTCTGGTAAGAACACTGATATTGCCATGCCTCCATTTCTCTCTTCACCCTTTTTCATTTAAGGATAACCTATTCTAGAAATATATAGCATAGATGGCACAACTTATGAGTTTATCAAGTTCATATACAGGGTTAGTCAAAATGCATAGGCCAAACATACATACAATTGTATGTATGTTTGGCCTATGCATTTTGACTAACCCTGTATACTCGTTGTTGAGTATCTTTATGTCATTAGGGCAAAGTTGTACCAAGGTTTTCTTGAAAGGATTTGTTTTGGGGCTTCTTGGCATTGCTTTCCTTTGTGGCTGAGAATGTGTGCCTTGACCAAGGTTGTTTATGGGTTTCCATGGTTGAGCACAGATTTGAACTCTGGTTTCTCAGGATCTTAGTCCAACATTCAGATCACTTTGGTTCTATCTAAAGATCAATTTTAATTGAAGTTAAAATATAGGCAAGATCCAAACACTACCACAGCTCATATTCATATGTGTGTGTGTTTTTTTCCTGCACTCAGATATTATAAAATGCACAATTCAACTCCCTTCCTCCCCTCTCCTACTATCCTGTGCCATGGGATATGGTTACACGTGCTCGGGTCATTTAGATCATAATAGACTATGAATTGGAAGCAAGGGTAGGAAATATAGCCTCCCCACTTCCCTACTCCTAGTTTAAGGCATCCACTGTGAAATGGAAAATCAGAAGATGCATTCCACAACAATGATACCCACCCTCTTCCTATCATGAGTCCTGATTATTTCATAGTGTCTGTCTAAAGGAAGGATACTCAAGTGTCTTCAGCTAATATTAGATAAGGGCCTTGGCAGATTGAAAGTTTTTAAAGGTGTTGAGATGAAATGCTTGAAAGTGGAACTAATTCTTATTAGAAAGTTCTGGTACTGGGAAGATGTTCCATCCTATTCTTGGACACCTACATAAGGTCACATTCATTTATCTGAAATGATTATTAGTCTCTCATTTGGATTCTTCCTCTCCATAGCAACATACACTGGAAGAGCAGACAAAGAAAGCCATCCTTTCTGCAATAAGCCTGCCTGATGATAGAAGGAAAACATCAAAGGCTACAATTCTGTGGAGTGGTTGCAATGCATGTGCGACTTCTCTTATCCCTATATAAGAATCTTTACCAAGCAGATGCTATTGTTAACTGTATATGGGTCCTATTGTCCTTGAGATCTAGTCACCTTATGTTTCCACTAAAAAGATTTGGGCTACAAACCTAAGTATGGGTTCTTGGGATTATGGACACAATGGGACTGCTCCTGAGTAAATATGCCTAAATTTATGCTGTCACTGGGTTGTTGTAGGTTTTTTTGGGCTATATGGCCATGGTCTAGAGGCATTCTCTCCTGACGTTTTGCCTGCATCTATGGCAAGCATCCTCAGAGGTAGTGAGGTCTGTTGGAACTAGGAAAAAGGGTTTATATATCTGTGGAATGACCAGGGTGAGACAAAGGACTCTTGTCTGCCGGAGCTAGGTGTGAATGTTTCAACTGACCACCTTGATTAGCATATAATGGCCTGACAATACATAGAGCAAACTTTTGAGAGGTAATTAGATGTCCTTGTTTGTTTCCTCTCTGTTGTTGTGCTGTTGTAATTTTAGAGTTTTTTTTTAATACTGGTAGCCAGATTTTGTTCATTTTCATGGTTTCCTCCTTTTTCTTGAAATTGTCCTCATGCTTGTGGATTTCAGTGGCTTCTCTGTGTAGTCTGACATGGTGGTTGTGAGAGTGGTCCAGCATTTCTGTGTTCTCAAATAAAATGCTGTGTCCAGGTTGGTTCATCAGGTGCTCTGCTATGGCTGATTTCTCTGGTTGAAGTAATCTGCAGTGCCTTTCATGTTCCTTGATGCGTGTCTGGGCGTTGCGTTTGGTGGTCCCTATGTAGACTTGTCCACAGCTTCATGGTACACGGTAGACTCCTGCAGAGGTGAGAGGATCCCTCTTGTCCTTTGCTGAACGTAGCATTTGTTGGCATTTGTATTTGTAGCATTTATGCTGTCATTTTTTCTTTGATCCTTATGGGTATTAATTTAGAAACATCTCAATTTATGCAGCTCCTTCTCATCACATTCTGCCAGGGTTATTTATCATGATATGTGCCTTCTATTTATACTTCACCTGTGTAGAAGAGTTAAATCTGATATATGTCATGAAACCTCACTGCAGATCATAAAATCATATAAAATCTTTCATTTTTGAAACTAGATAATTTCCTAGCCATTGTGGTGGTGAAAAAAGATGGAATTTCCATGCAATTACACATTGTAACGTAGAGGAAGGCTTTTTAAACTTTTTCCACTTACAATTACTTCCACTTGAGAATTTTTTCTGTGACCCCAGATATATAGATATATAAAATAGCTATAAAATAATAAATCAGCATTTCCAAGGTTTACTAAACAGGCTGATTTCCCTTTTTGTGGTTTACAACTGAAACATTTTTTTTGCAGAGTCCACTGTAAACACTGCACATTGTTGCTAACAGATTAGTGTGAATGGGTGGCATTCAGAAACTTTTACAGTTGCTTAAATTTTATGTTACTTGAGCTAAGGGGTCCCCATTTGGGGTCGGAACTCACAGTTTAAGAAGCAGTGACCTAGAGCCGTGGTTCTCAACCTGTGGGTCCCCAAATGTTTTGGCCTTCAACTCCTAGAAATCCTAACAGCTGGTAAACTGGCTGGGATTTCTGTGAGTTGTAGGCCAACAAAACACCCGAGGACCCACAGGTTGAGAACCACTAACCTAGAGGATAAGTGAGATAAGCAGAGCTCTGGAAATGTGCACATGAGTGTGAAAGTTCGGCCTCATTTCTACAGTTCTTTTCATTCTACACATTTTCACACCAACCTGTATGCCTCACAGTTGTTACATTGTTGTAGCAAATAGAAATAGAAAGATTCACATTCACCAGGTAGGGCATATATTGACAGGAAGGTGGGTTTAGCATGACTGTGTGGTAGAGCAAACTCAGGGCAGTGTGTTGCCAAAGCAGCACAATAGTACAATGGCAGAAAATTGTATTTTTTTATTTCTGCTGCAATTACACAATTATGACAAAATGACTTTTTTTAAAAAGAAAAGAAATATAAAAGAAAATTAAAATGGAGCATAAGAAATCACACCTTTCTTGGAAATATCAAGGAGAGAACAGGAGAATCATGCTCACTTAAGCAATGCGACTAGAGCAATATTGCATCTAGATCAGTGGTTCTCAACCTGTGGGTCCCCAAATGGGAAAAAAAAATACATAGTGTTTGTTCAACCGTATGAATTGGTGAGGGGCTATTTAAAGGAAGTAATAAGAAAGAGAACAAGCTCGCTTTCCGCCGCCCTAGAGACTAGGACTCAGAGGAAGAACTTCCTGAACATAAGAGCTGTTCAGCAGTGGAACTCACTGCTCCAGAGTGTGGCAGAAACTTGTTCCTTGAAGGCTTTTAAAGCAGGCTGGATGGCCATGTGTCAAGCGTACTTTTGTGCTTCTCCTACATGGCGGAGGGTTGGACTGGATCATCTATGTCAGTGGCTCTAAACCTGTGGGTCCCCAGATGTTTTGGCCTTCAACTCCCAAAAAACCTAACAGCTGGTAAACTGGCTGGCATTTCTGGGAGTTGTAGGCTAAAAACACCTGGAGACCCACAGGTTAAGAACCACTGATCTAGAGGCATTACTTAATAAAGCAGTGATTTTGGGAATCATTGGCAGATTTTATCCATCAACAAAAAGAGGTGTTCCACTAGTGGTTGAAATGCAAGGCAGCAACAGAAGAAACAAGACATTGTCTGATAAGTAGAAGCCAGACACACTATTATTCTGCTTAGTTGCGATTTATCAGCATCATGTGATAAAGCATAATGATTTTCTTCCTTTTCAGGAAGAAATTGGCAGTTGTAACCAAGCTATTACTCGCAATAATCTTCTGAATTGTTCCACACCCCCACTGTTTGGGGAAATAGCACTAAGATACTGTTGATTGCTCAAACCACTTGAATGTACTTATTTCATATCTAATAGAGAGTTGGGTCTAGGAAAGCTTAGCAATTTATCCAGCATACCTGATTGTTTTCTAAAGTGTTTACATATTTACAAAAGCACTTTTGCATAGATTCTCTTTCTCCAGTTCCACAGGATAAAATATCCTTGCTGGCAAGGAATATTTTATTGAAACCTTTTCAGATGTGTTGATCGCTTGCCATTCAATGATTTCCCCCCTTTTATTGTCTATATTTATTACAATGAATGGCTGAATTCTTTTTGTCTAACTTTAAACATGTGTTTTCTAAGCAAACAATAATTTGTTTTAGTGGGAAAAATCAGTGTTGCAATCAATAACAACTTTCAACAAGATCCTGGCTTATGTCTATGAAAGATAGGAGATGTCCCCAACTGTGCTCTGGGGATAGTTTTCAGTAGAATGAATATTGGCTGACAGAGATGTGTCACTATTATGTCAAGGGGAGAGACAATCTGAAGGAAATAAAGCAAGTTGATGTAGAATTCCTGCCAAAATGTACAAAAAGAAATGAAGACAAAGAGTGGAAATATAAAGAATGAGAAGGAAGCCTGAGCCTTTCAATCTAAGCACAAAACGTGATGAGAAACAGTAGCAATTTCACTGATGTTTCCTTTTCCAATTGCTTCTCAAGACAACAACTTTAGTGAGAATATAATCATTCAGATTATTGATGGCATCTTTTTATAAGGCAAAGGTAAAGGTTTTCCCCTGACATTAAATCCAGTCGTGCCCGAATCTGGGGGTTGGTGCTCATCTCTATTTCTAAGCTGAAGAGCCAGCATTGTCTATAGACACGTACAAAGTTAAGGGGCCAGCATGACTGCATGGAGTGCCATTACCTTCCCGCTGAAGTGGTACCTATTGATCTACTCAGATTTGCAAGTTTTTGAACTGCTAGGTTGGCAGAAACTGGACTAACAGTGGGAGCTCATGCCACTCCCTGGATTCGAACCTGCGATTTTTCGGCCAACAAGTTCAGCAGCTCAGTGGTTTAACCCACTGCGCCACTGGGGGCACCTGGATCTATTTATGCTGTTTGCAAAATGTCTACATCTGAAACTATGTTCTTTGAAACAGCAGCATTCAATCTTGTTCTTTATCAATTTGTTCTTCACCTTGAATTATAATATTGGAAGAAATCACAAGGGCCATCAAATCTAACCCCTTGCCACGTAGTAATGCACTATCAAGGCACTCCTGACAGATGACTATCCAGGCTCTTTTTTTAAAAAAAACACCACAACACCCCAAGGTAGCGTTTTTCACCATCAAACAGCACTTACCATCAGGACGTTTTTCTGGATGTTTAGATGGAATTCCTTTCCTGCAGTTTGGATCTGCTAGAGTAACAGAAAAACAATCTACTCTGTCTTTCACCTATGATGTCTTGTGCTAACCTATCCTTGTGCTAGTCTATCCTTGTGAACTTCAAGTGTCTTATAGGGCAATTCCAGTGTTCTCTTGGGGAACGTTGTTTTAAAAACATCAGATTTAGGTTATGTACTACTTTGTTGCAGGGAACATTGGGAACAGAACAGAGAGACAGAACTATGCAATGCTGCAATCTCCACTTAATTTTTGTTCAGGCTTCACCCACTCACCTGCCAATTCCCAGATTTACTTTTCTGGCAAATTAGTGACACATTATCAGAGAAAAGATTATAACCTGCACTTTCAAACAAAGGCTCCTCTGCATAATTCTGGAGTGCTTTGTTTGTGCATAAAGGATTTATTACACTCCCTCTGCCCACAGAAGGCAGTTGGCCATTACAGGATAGTGCACCTCTCTGCAGAATAATCAGCATGTTGTGTGGATTACTTTGGCACAAACTGCACCCCAGAACTTTAAAACTGTTAAAATAACCTAAAAAGAACAAAATGAATAAATGCAAAGGAGGAGGAGGATCAGGAGAAGGAGACATGAACTGGATGCTCGGAAACATTTTATTTAAGCATCACTAAAGTCTCTCAGAAGAAATCTACTGGGTTTGCTGTTGGTCATGTGGCCCCCAGATGTTTTGGATCTTCATTCCCACCAGCCTCTGCCAGCATGGTCAATGATTCATCCACATCTGGGGTTTCCTCACCCTCACAAGCTTAGATGCTGTTATGCATACAGTCAGTCTTCCACATTCACTGGGGGTAGGGGCACAAGATCCCCACGAAAAAAAATGCTATTTTTTAAACTCGAGAGAGTACTTTTCTAGGAATTTCTAGGTCCTCCAGCATAATTCCTTAGAATGGCATTGTAGGACATAACTGTTCATAGAGATAACATTTTCATCAAATCCATGAATAATCAAATCCACATATGTAGAGGGCCAACTATAGTTTCCTATATTAATCTTTCTTATTCTCTCATTGCCTGAATGCTTTTTACTTTAACTCTCAGCAGTCCCAACCAACACAGTCAGTGGTCAGAAATTCTGTGGACTGAAGTCTCAAACACCTTGAAGACCAAAGACTGAGGAACATTATTCTGCATCTCTTCTTCATATTGTAATGATCAGATGAAAAATCTCATTGTTCAGGCTGCTCTTTCTCCATACTTTATTTTGATAAACAGGCTCATTTCCATGATCATTGCCCCATGATAAGAATTTCCTTTTACATTCCAAGAGACATTATTATCATTTTGTGTCAAAAGCATTGCATTAATAAGTATAACACTGATAAAAAATAGAGGGAACACAAGCAGTTAAATAATTTTTGACCAAAAATGAGCAACGGCGACCTGATTGTCTGTAGCTTTAAACAATTATTCCTCTGTGCATGAAGTAGGGCATTGTGGACATGCATATATATGCGGAGGAGTTTTTTCTGCTCCACAGTTGCACAAGGTGGAGGATTCTTCCAGGTAGTGCCATTTTGCCAGCTTTATTTATTTATTTATTTATTACAGCATTTCTACCCTGCCTTTCTCCACCCCAGAGGGGACTCAAGGTGGCTTTACAACAAAGGTTGTCTTTTGATCTGCTCACTCCTCTTCTGAGTCTGTTCAGGGACTTTCAAGTTGCCCATTCTTGCTTTGTCCCTGGAGGCAGATCCTCGTGGGGGTCTCCACAAATGAATGAACACCAAAGGCCTTTATCAAGACCATTGCTAACAATTATGTCGATTAATATAGAAGGTTTGTAACTTGCTAACGAAGAGTTACTGGCCAAAACATCTGAGGACATTTTGTGGGACATTTTATGTACAGAGGAAACACACAGAGACATCACAATGAGAAGACCAAAAATCCTTGGAATGCAACTGACAGTGGAACGACCTCACAGACAATATGGTAGTGCCATTTTTGTATGATCTGGTTTAGCAATCTCTGCAACCCCTCTCACAGAAATTAACAACATTGGAATCTTATCTGTGGAACTTGATATTAACAGTGTATCATCACTCTATAAACCACCTGGGGCTGATTTCCAAGAGGCAATATTAAAAGAAAACAGCGAAGAAGTTGAAATTAGATATTTAGAAACAACACAAAACTTTTGTGGAGTTATGCATCTTCTGACCCTTTTTATCATCATCATCATCATCATCATCATCATCATCCTGGCAACTCAGAAGTGACTTTGAGGATCTGTCTTAACTTCAGCATCTGATTTCTTTCAAACCTCAAGGCTTTAGGCTATCTTGAGACATATATTAATGTTCATAAAGAAAAATAACTGATACTGTCTAATGAGTTTTGCTTTTGTTTTTGTATACAAAAGGTATGGGAACTTATTGTAAACTCAATGAACTGGGGTGTATAATTTCCCCTTTTAAGCCACATATTTATTTTTGGACTGAGGTAAAATATCCATAGTGATAAAATTATAAACTGATACATTCACTGATATTCATCTTCTAGATGAAATGTATTTCAACCACAATGGTAGAGTAGGATCTAGACAGTATATAGTTAAGATCTTGCCTCTGTCATGAAACTATTTAGCTGGCCGGAAACTAATTATTTTCCTTGTACTGCAACCTGCAATATGCGGATAAAGAAGACTTTTTCCATTGAAAGAAGAGAAACTTTGGATTGAAACAGACATATTGAACAGAATTGTTGTACTAAATGCCAACAGCTGAAGTTAGGAACATTTAAAAAAACTTCATAAATGAAAAACTATGCATCATATGTATGACAAAGTAAAAGCACATTGAATAAAATGGTATTGACATTAGAAAAAAGATGTTGAAAGCAGTACATGTTTGCATATGTTTTTTTTCTTTTTCCAGTTTGTGACCAGTTGATACAAACATCTAATAGACATTATTGTGAAATATTTTTGTGTCCCCCAATCCTATGTAGTATAGATTAACAATGTAGTCAGTTCTGACCTTTTTAATATTTAGTTATTCAAATATTCAGCATTTGTCAAAAAGCTCTGAGATTTCTGGAACTGGATGTTTAATGTAACAGTTGTACGTGGGTAGAGATAAGCAATTAGTAACGATAGTCATCTTGCAGCAAATCACATAATATTGTGTGTGACCATCATTATAGTTTCACATGACATTCATTTATCTTTTTAAAAAATGTTTCTAGTCTGTGTATTTACATAAAAGTTGTATCTGAAATAATTTCTCTTGTAAATTTAGGGTTTGTTAAAATGTTAACTGTCCTGAAAGGATAGCAGACCTATCTGTAAACTAAGGTCCTATTTACTGATATGGCTGAGTACCATTTTTTAGTGATTCCAACGGCAGACTTGAAATTCACATCTGAATTTTACTGGTTAGTTCCAGACTATACAATGGCTGTTTGATCTGGAGGGAGATCTGTGCTCAGGCAATTGTACAGCCTGGCAGACCCAAAGCATAAGGAGGTACCAGATATCTCCTTATACAGTGTTGGAAACATGTTTATACTACCCTTGTTAGTAGAAAACACCAAGAGGACTGTATCCAGTCTGGAGTTTCAGATATATGAATTGCAATGCTAAAGGGTTCTGGGCCATTAGGTAAAATGTAGAGCACAGCTTTCCAAACATTTCATGTTGGTGACACACCATTTTTATTCATGGATCACTTTGGGACACAGTAAATCATTTTTACTAGCAAGCAGAAGTCAAACTCACCCCTTATAAGAGGTACAGAGAGGTACAGACACATGCATAAGTTGTAAGAACAAAATGTGGCTACAACAGATCTCATAAAAAGCTTCCATTTATTTTTTAAAAGATAGGATTTATTGCTTATTTCACATAGGTCCAGAAGTTTCCCATTACATTTGTGCTATATACCTACACACTACAGCCAACACACTAAGGTGTCATGACACAGTTTGGAAAGCTCTGCCCTAGAGCATACAATGCTATCCAGAGTGGTAGTCTTTAGACCAGTCGCAAGCCATTGGGTGCAAGCCCATGAGTAGTTTTCTGAAAAGAAAGAAAACTGTTGTAACTGATGGGCAAACGTGGTTCTGTTTCACATCATATCTGCTGATCCACAACAGCAAAGGTTTAATAATCAACAATAGCCCTAAAAGAATAGGAGAAGGGGTGAACTGCTTTGTTTTTTCAGCTTTCATTACCTGCAAGGTCTCATGAAATACATCTGTTATAATTGTTGGGAAAGTTTAAATTTTCAAATTGTATAATAGCAGGATATACCAGATAGTTAGTTTGAAGCAGCATTCAAATAATATTAATTCGGTATCCAACACTTTTGTATTGTTTGAATAAGTGGCACGCCATGCTATAATTGTTCTTGTTAAAAGATCACAACCTATGAAATATTCATGATATTGGGAAATAAATTTGAATTTTGAGATTTGTTTTTTTAAAATGTTATGTTGCCCTAAATTCAACATCCATTTATTTATTTTTCTTGCAGAAGGAAATGACAGACAGGATATGCCACTAAGACCTGTTCATTAGTCTTGCAAGAGCAAACTGTTCTGTGATTGACAAGATGATGATCCAGTGACCTGCCACAAGGAATTCAGGGAGCTTCCTGTTGTAAGAACTAAGATTTCATTTTATTGACACATATGGAAACTGTCCACATGGATTCCTTTCTTCTCCTGTCCATCACTCAGTGTTAATTCCAAACTCCTGAGGCTCACCTCCTTCCACGTTGACTGCCTCACATCTTAAAGGGGATCAGAAAATAAATGATGGAAATAGTTCAAGTGAAGGAACATTCCTGCATTAATACTTGGCAAGGAAACCAAATAATCAGCAATGACATTGTTTTGTACAGCATGGAAGTAAACGTCAAAAAAGAATTTCATTGTTTTTTAAGAATGATTGATTTTTTTTTTAAAAAACTATGAAATATTTTAACATGAATAAATGATTTCAGCTAGATAAACAGGACTATGGACTACAGAGGATTTTTGATGACAATAACATTTTCTCAATAAAGCACAGTTAATCGGGGGGGGGGGGGGGGGATAAAAAAATGGAATTAACAGCAACTATTTAGTCTGGTTTCCTCTCAACCTTCAAGACTGAACAGCTCTCTGCATATCAAGCTGTGCATCTCCAATTGCCAAAATAAAACATGTGCATTATTGCAATAAGGAGCCAGCCATGAAAATGGCTTCACATTATTTAGATTATTGAGCCAGACCATATACTACTATGAAAGACACAGCCATCTTGGTTGACAGAAACTGATAGCAATGCAAGGAAGGTGATCAGCACATAGAATGCATTTATGGACAGCAAAGTAAGCAGATTTTTTTCTAGTGTAATTTTAAATTATATTTTAATTCAGTCACCTGCCAATCCAGGTAAGTGAAATGGAGGCACTGGGGGGTTGAAAATAGATCCTCTACATCAGTGGTTCTCAACCTCTGGGTCCCCAGGTATTTTGGCCTACAACTCCCACAAATCCCAGCCAGTTTACCAGCTGTTAGGATTTCTGGAAGTTGAAGGTGAAAACATCTGGGGACCCCAGGTTGAGAATCACCACTCTACATACAGTGTGTGGGCTATTGCTGAGCCATGGCCTCCTTTCTATAATGCTCAGTAACCTTTTCTACTAGCTCTTAACAGCTGCGTTCTTATTTTGAAATGAAGTACAGTGATTCTTCTTCTTTTTTTAAAAATGGATCTGAGCCACATACAATGACCAGTTTATTTACCCAGGTTTTCATCCTTTTTATGTCAGTATTTATATCTTGCATTGTCCTGATTTTAATTCCTGGGAAGTTATTAGGGGAGTGACAGCACTTATTTGTGAGGTGGGGAAGCCATACAGCGGGCTTCCAGATAAAGTGCTTACCTGGTAGTCTCCCTGCCTCAAACATAGAGACTGGAGTCCTGTTGGTGAACTATACCAGAGAGGATGGTTGCAGCCAGAAGGTAAAAGGCAATGGATGCAGTATCATGGTGATACTGAAGAATAGGTTAGACAGAGCCAGCAGATTATTTTTGGCTTCTTTCACAAGCACTGTGGAAGTCTAGAAAAAGTTGCAAATGCTGGCAAAAGTTCACTCAAAGGATTCTAGATGACAATGGAAGAGAATCCAGGTATCATTTGTAACCTAACATTTTGATCAGTAATACTAGAAGTCCTTTATCTGGAAACACTTCTTTACTTTGCCTGTCTAAGCAAGAAAGCAGTGGGCGAAGGAGGGGAAAATCATGGTGAAGATAAGTTTTTAAAATATTTTTCCTGTTTAAAGTTGTCTCAACAGCTTTACTTTCTAAAGACTGTCACTCATTTGATTGTATTTTCATTATTTGATTGTATTTTTCTGCATGGCAGGGGTTGGACTTTATGATCCTTGTGGTCTCTTCCAATTCTATGATTCTATAGTTTTTACAATGTTATTTTGACAATTTGGACTTGATCTGGCATACGTTAGTCTCTATCATTTGGTGTAAAAGACTGCGGTTTTAAAAGTATTTACTACCAAATTCAGATGACCAAACTGTTCTACAAAGTTTTTAGTTTGTCTCTCCCACATTTATTCAGTTTCTATTAGGCATGTCTAACAGATGTGTCTTGTGCATGGTATCAGGTGCAGTGATCTCTGTATGAATAAATAAATACATCAGATTTGTCCTCTCCGTGTGCCACCAAATGTCTCTTCAGTATGATCTTTTCCATAAGGTTATAACTTATCACTGTGACAAAGCTATCTTATTTGATGGATTGTATGAATTTTCAGCTTAATAAAAACCATTTTGAAGAAAAGGAGCATAGTCTGTTTGTTTATGCTGGTGTACATTTCGGCAACTCTTGTTTCAGATAAACATCTTCTATATACAGGGAATATTGTGTACACTTCTCAAATGACACTCCTGCAGTTTATTTTATAAAAAGAAATGTATGAAAAGGGAATTGATTGTAAAAGGCTGTATTATTACTGGTACTTTTAGGTTATTATTTTTTTCAACTGCTTAACCATTGAGCATTGGATTAGAACTCTGGAGTGATCAACACAGGTGGTTTGATCTCACTTTAATATCCATGGTTCAATGCTATGGAATCATGTCATTTGTAGTTTACAATGCTTTTAGAGTCTACCAAAGATTACTGATGCCTTACCAAATTATGAATCCCAGGATTCCATAGCACTCCTCAATAGAAGTTAAAGTGGTATCAAATGACACTGGTTTGACAGTGGAGATGTGCTGTTAGAGGCCAGGCTTTGAATTCCCACTTGACCAAGGATTCAAGTCCACTGGTGGACTTGAGAGGTCACACGCTTTCATGTCAGAGGATAGCAATAGCAAACACACTCTGCAAAAATAAAATCCACAACAAGTTTGCATAAGGTTGCATAAGTGGTCTGACAGAATGGAGCAATAAGTACCATGCAATTAATTGAAAATTTTAAAGTTACTTTAAAAATTCCCTCAATCAATTGGCCAACATTTTTTTTAAAAAAGGCACACACTTAACAAGCTTACACTTGCACTCCTAATTGCTTTATATAACAATTCAGTACACATATACTTAGAGTATACTGTACTTAAAGTGAAGTGACATGATTAGGATTGTAGTATAAATCTCCCAGAGCAGATTAAACTCTTGAGAGTCTTTAGAACCTGATCTATAAAGCTACTGGCTACCATATCACAGTTATAAAGGGCTCTGCCCTGAATACACTAGTAAATATGACACTGTGTAATACTTTCCAGATATTAGTGTTACACAATCATTTCTCAGATAATACATATTCTTTAAGGGGTCACAGTCTTCTATTTAACTAGTAAATATAAAGGTATCATAGGCTCTAACTTCATATCCGCTTCCTCCTTGTCTACAGTCTTATAGTAGCCTCTATATACATTTTTAGTTTAATTTTACATTGAGATGTTGAATCATTGGTTGCCATTCATTAGCAAAGTTCTCTAATAGTTATCCTCTTAATAGTACAGTTATTTTATTCATTATCAGCAAATCTGTAATGTATTTTTCTCATTCTTTCCATGAAACATGAAAAGGGGGGACTTGTGCTTCTTCACAGTAAACTGTTGTTGTTAACCACTGTCAACTTTGACTTATGACAATCCTATGAATGAGAGACTTCCAAATCACCCTATCCTCAATTGCCCTACTTAGATCTTGCAGAAGTCAAATCATTCGTAACCAAAACCTTCCAGTTGTAATGGGATCTTTCTCATACTGTACTGCCTCCTACAGTACCAGCCATGATTGTCATGTTTTCTCATGATGTGGCCAAAGTACAATAACGTCAGTTCAATCATCTTGGCTTCTTGGGAGAGTTCAGGCTCAATTTGATGTGTGGACAACTGGAAGAGCTGGATCCATGGTCATCTGGAGTCCAAACATCAAAAATACCTTCTCCTTGTTGGTCACATGGGTGATGCTCTATTATGAATTACTAGAAGCAACATCCTCAGCAAAATGGATGAAACAGCAGTGATTACAAGAGGTCAGGGTTCTGGGGCCAATGTGTTGCTGGCCTGGCCCACCATCTAGGATGCAAAATGGCTTTTTGCAGATGTGTGTTGCATTTCTGTGATGTGCCTAAAGTAGCTTTACAAGAGACTACTCTGGACTGCAACCAGCTTATTTGATCTGGAGTAAACACAACTATTACAATTATAGAATTATAAGTGTTGGAAGAGACCACAGGGGCCATGTAATCCAACTCCCTGCCAAGCAGGAACACAGAATCAAAGCACCCCTGACAGATGGTCATCCAGTCTCTTCTGAAATGGGCTATATGTTTGATGACAATGTTTTAACTTGTTTTAACTTAATTTTTTATTTGCTGTTTTCAACTGTTGCTATTTGTATTTATATTTGTATTATATTGAGACTTTGAATTGTGACCAGTTTGTAAGTCGCCCTGAGTCCCCCCTCAGGGGTTGAGAAGGGTGGGATAGAAATATTGGAAATAAATAAATAATACATAAATTCTTTAAAACCTCCAGAGTAGGAGACTCCACCAATCCTCCAAGGCAGCATATTCCATTGTCAAACAGCTCTTACCATCAGGAAGTTCTTCCTAACATTTAGGTGATATTTCTTTTCCTCCAATTTGAATCCACTATTTTGAGTGCTAGTCTCTGGCAGAAAACAATGTGACATCTTTTCAAATATTTAAACATGGCTACCATGTCTTCTCTTGGACTTCTTTTCTCCAGGCTTAACATACCCAGCTCCATCAGCCATTCCTCATAGGACTGGGTTTCCAAACCTGTTGAGGTCTCTGTGTACTTCCCTTTTAACTGTTGCACAGTCACAGTTTGATGCCAGAGATACATGAAGTGTCCTTTATATCTACAGAACCTTTCCTTGCCCAACACTGACACCTAGTTTATTGTTTTAGTGACTGTAGATTGTTTATATTGTGATAACTGTGATGTAGTATTTTGGGGTGCACAAAATCCTTAGACATTGACATGTCTGGATGAGGACAATCCAGGCATGTCATTATAAACAAGTTAAATTACATAGCTTCTTGTCTCCATCAGTCTATCGGTTCTACATATCTAGGTCTAATCATTAATGCCAGTGAGACAAAAATGAAAAACTCTTCTGGAAAACAGTGCCTTCAAGCTAAGTAAAGACCTGCTTCTCTCACAAAGCAATTGAGATAATCTTTAGTTCCAAATTCATCCATCTAAATTGCATTCAAGTACTGTCAGACTATTGATTGGAGACCATTTTCCTTCTCACTTTCTCCGCCTTCCTGCTGAGACAATATGAAACTCTGATGAATGTTAGATCATTTTGTTTGCACCATTTATCTCCCATCTACAGATATCATGTGGACATGAACTCCAATCTGCACTCCTAATAGGAGCCCTTTAATGAGTGCAAAAGCGTTGACAAGAAAAAGTTGTCACTTACAATGAGCAAATAATCTTCTCTGAATAACTAATTTGATTTGAGTATTGCTTCCAACTAAAGGTCCATACTCTTTATTTAAAGATTAACAATCAAATAAGCCATAAATAAAAAGCATTTAAGCGTATCTCACACTTTTTCCTTTAAGCAAGAATCTCAAGTGTGGCAATAGAACTCACACACAAAAGACATTAAGCAAACCATCGAGTGTTTTTAACATTACTTACATTATTCAAGAAATAAGATGACAACGTTTAGCCTGCCAGTAGTTGTTGGACCAAATATATGTGTCTTTTATTTTTCTGTTAAAATCAATGACAAAGGTAAAGGTTTGACCCTGGCATTAAGTGCAGTCATGTCCAACTCTGGGGGTTGGTGCTCATCTCCATTTCTAAGCCGAAGAGCTGACGTTGTCCGTAGACACCTCCAAGGTCATGTTGCCAGCATGACTGCATGGAGCACCGTTATCTTCCTGCCAGAGCCATACCTATTGATCTACTCACATTTGCATGTTTTCGAACTACTAGGTTAGCAGAAGCTGGGGTTAACAGCGGGTGTTCATGCCGCTCCCCGGATTCGAACCTGCAACCTTTCAGTCTGCAAGTTCAGCAACTCAGCGCTTTAACACACTGTGCCACCAGGGGCTCCAATCAATGTTATGTTTTACAAAATATAACAAACCATTTCATACATATTTATTTATTTATTTATTTGCAGTATTTATATACCACCTTTCTCACCCCTGGGGGGACTCAAAGCACAATAAAGACTGGTTCTCACTTTACGTTGGATACAAAACTGACCCAGTTTTACATACCATATGTATACTCTGTTCAGAATATGTATGTTTAAATTGTTGGGAGATACAAACTTTCAAAGCTTGAACTGAGAAATTCAGATAAAAAGGTTTCATTCCCTGAGGTGATCAAATGCACCAGTGATTATTTGGAATATTCAGCTGATGTTCTTGTTCCCTTTCGATTGAAAGAGCGATCAATCCTGAGCAATAAAATCTCCAAAGGAAGTCTTCATCAACTTCAGGGGTTTTTTTCCCATGGGAAAGCCTTTCATTTGTGGCAAGAAGGACATGGAAAGGAGAAAGAGAACAAAAGCACTATAGATATCTCAGAAGCCTGACCTCCTAAAAGTTAGATTTTAAACTATAGTTGTCCTTCCACATTTACAGTTTTGATTTCTGTGGATAATTGTCAGTTTTAATTAAAAATGTCATCTCTAGGAATCTCTAGATTCTCCAGTGTGACTTTATGGTCAATTTTCCCTCGTCATCCTGGAGGACCTACAGATTTTTTAGGGAGAAAATCTTTCTAGAAATCTCTAGGTCCTCCAGTATAATCCGATGTTCAGATTCCAATGGACCGTTGTGCTTTGCAGCCTGAAAGACAGTTGTATCTGTTAAGTAGGAAAATTAGGTACCACTTATGTGGGGAGGCTAATTTAGGAGGCCATAAAAATCTCCAGCAAGCATGCGGGGAATGAGGAAGTACTTCATCAGTGTCACAAATGGATGGTGATACGACAGCTCCCCTGGTGGCCAGAAAAAATTGGAATGTTAAATAGCCTCTGACTGTCTGTCTATATATGTTGTGTGTCTATGGCACTGAATGTTTGCCTGTATATGTACATTGTAATTTGCCCTGAGTCCCCTGCGGGGTGAGAAGGCAGAATATAAATACTGTAAATAAATAAATAATTTGACAGCCCTTTATCTGCAGCAGTATGGAATGATGGGAGTTGTCATTTTACAAGGTTTTTAGGCTTCTCTGCTAAAGGGTCCTGGGACCTCATCAAACTATGAAGTCTATGATTCTGTAAAATAGAGCCATTGCAGTTAAAGCAGTGTCAAACTGCATTAATTTTACAGTGTAGGTACACCATTAGTGACCATGGGTAAAGAGCCTGATAAAAGGCACACTGCTTTTTCACTTCCCAAAATCCCTACCAATGTAATATTGTTCTAAAGCCAATCAAGAAGGGCAGGAAGTAAACAAGTCAGGTATATCTTTGGACAGGCCACCTTAACCGAGAGCCCCCTCTTGATGTATGTTATACAACTGGCTTCAACAAAGCTATGTCTGTTGTTGCTCTCCAGTGTGGAACATCCTTCCATTTGGGATTCATAAAATTCAGGCTTTACAGATGGATTTTGTTAGAAGATTGTCTGGAAGGGCTTTTAGGTGGCAAAGGTTAGAATACAGAGCATTCATTCAGTTGCTTCTGCTTTTAAACAGCTCATTACAATGCACAACCAATTCCATCTCAAAGAAGTACAGATGGCACTGGTTGTCCAAGGGAACACCACAGCCATATATAATTCCTCTTTATGCCTTTTCGGGGAGGCAAGCAAGCCAATGAAAAGTGTTCAGTTTTACCTCCTACTTTTATTTTTCCCAAACTTAAAAATGTTTCTGGGCAACTCCAGATGAGATAACTGTATCACGCAATGTCAGTATCTCTTGCTCTTGTTTTTTTTAAAAAAAATATATTTAAAAATGATTTTTCACAAATCTTAGTACCAGCTGCAACATTGAATTCCTACCCTTAAGTGCATTTCTTTTTAACTCCATACCCATCAGACAAAAAGTATTCTTTCTCCTTTAATAAAAAAAATATTTTAGCATTATAGTGCAGTTAGTGAAAATGAAATGGCACTTCTGCACTATGTGTTTTCTTATGTGCTTGAAGTCATTTCTGACTTATGGCAGCCCCATCACAGGGTTTTCCCCAATAAGATTGTTTGAAAAGGAAGGGGGTCGTAGGGGTTTCTTGGCAATATTTCTTCAGGGGAAGTTTGACATTGCCTTTCTCTGAGGCTTTGTGTGTGTGTGTGTGTGTCAGGAGTGACTTAAGAAATGGCAAGTCGCTTCTGGTGTGAGTGAATTGCCCAGGGGATGCCTACCATCCTGTGGGAGGCTTCTCTCTTGACTCTGTATGAGAAGCTGGACCTGACAGACGGGAGCTCACCCTGCTCCCCAGACTTGAACCGCCGACCTTTTGGTCAGCAGTCCTGCCGGCACAAGGGTTTAAACCCATTGCACCACTGGGGGCTTCTCCCTCTGAGGCTGCGATAGTGGGACATGGATGCATTAGTTTTGGTTTGTTTTTATGTACAGAAAACAGCCAGTATGACTCAATGGTCTGCTTGCTGGACCAGGATTCAGCTATGGAACCCCCCAGGTGACTTCAAGCAAGTGACACTCTCTCAGAATAAGTGGAAGGCAATGTCAAACCTCCTCTGAAGAAATCTTGCCAAGAAAACCCTATGACTGAGTTGCGGAAAGAAATAGCTTGGCAGCACATAACAAAAATAAACAGGAAAGTATCTTTAAATAGATTTTAGCCTTGAGCCTTGTGCAAGGACAGTCTCTTTGCAGAGTAATTTCATAGTAATTAGTAGTGTAATTCCTGATACAGGACTTGGGGACAAGCTTGAATCGCAGTGTAAGATCAAAGGAAATAGTCTGTAGAACAGCTTGCTCTTTTGGGGCATGGTTTTATTTCAGAAAGGGAGATAATGGTGTGTGTGTGCAGATGAGGAGCACAGACAGTCATTCATTGATTCCCTTTGCCTAATGGTAGGGCCAGCACTGCTATTCACTAGGGGTGCATTTACAAACATAGCATTAATGCATTTTGACACACTTTAACAGCCATAGCTCAATGATATTGAATCTTGGAAGTGCTGGCACAACAAGCTCTTTAGCCTTCTCTGCCTAAAAGCATTGAGCCATGGCAGTTAGAGTGGTGTCAAACGATCTTAATTCTACAATGTAGATGCACCCTAAATCTAGTAGTAGAGCCAGAGGATTGAGGCATAATGTAAAATAAACCAGGCAGTTCACATTTGATCAGCCCACACAACTGCCTTGCCAAATAAAGAAAATATGCCACACAGATGATCAATAAAGAACAAGTAGTTTACTCTTCGTATTTCAGAATAACATATGTACAATGTGATCAGTTGCATCAACTCTCATAATGTCCTTTTAGAGAGATTTAAAATGGTCCTTTCTGTGTCCATATGAGAGACCTTCTTTCAGCAGCCAAGAAGCAAATCAGTTTGTGTCTCTCTGCTTCTCTCTTTATCTCTCTGCATGTGCATAGCTCAAGCCTGAACAAAAATGTAACAGCATCTAAAAGTTCCAGGCTCATCTTATTTTGCAGTTGACACACACACTGATTGCTCGCATGCTCCAACAAGGATGAGGTAATTCTCACATTAGACAAACTTCCAGTTACTGTTGGCTTGCTGTGCTCAAGGTGGGAGATGGAGTGCGCGATTTTGTTCTTTTCATTGTAGGTTTTTTTTAATATATAAAAACAACGTTTAAAATAGGAGCATGGGAAGTATGTTGCAAAGTCATGAAGCTCCACCGCTGTTGAAAAGCTTGGAAAAAGGCATTTCTTGGATTACAACTCCCAGACCACTAACTGCTGGTTGGTGTAGTTAAAAAAACAAATTTTCTGAGCTCTCTATTGACAAAGTAGCTGCATGCAATAACATCCTGCAGACACTTACTGGCAGCGCATGAGGTACAGATAAAAAATTAATAAGCCCTGGCCTTGTCTTACTCAATTGCTGAGTATGCCTGCCCTGTTTGGCATAAGTCTGTCCACGCGATGCAGGTGAATATAGCACTGAACTAAACATGTAGAATAATCATAGAATGTCTCAAACCCACATCGGTTGATAGACTCTATAAGCTAGCTAGCATTGCCCCCCCCCCCCCTGATGTGTCATGGGAAGTTGCTGCTAACTGGTTGAACACTGTGAAAGCCATCCACTGCATGGCTATCAGCCTCCTCCCAGTTCAAGGAAAAGCTTCATGAGAACCACCACTCCTCTTAATGTTCTGCCAGCAACAGTGAGAGCATCTCTCTGGACAGCTTAAACCAGGAAATCCCAATTGGATGACCCCTCCCCCCTACACACACACACACACACACACAGGAAGTCCCTGAACAGACTCAGAAGTGGAGTTGGCAGATCAAAAGACGACCTAGTAAAATGGCACTACCTAAAAGTACCTCCACCTTGTGTGACTGTGGATCAGAACAAACAACTCTGCATCTGTATGCTGCCCACAATTTATTTATTTAAAGCATTTATATTCCGCCCTTCTCACATTCAATGCTGGGATATGAATTCATTATATGCATACATAAACTTAAAAATCATTTGTCTCAATATTAAAATACACTGTTTAAAACCATCTTGATCATTTGCGTCTAATCTAATTGGCCTGGTAAGGTTTCCTATTACTGCTTTATTGCACTATTCTGAAAGCTTGATCACACAGCCATGTTTTTACCATCCTTCTGAAGGACAGGAGGGAGGAGGCTGATCTGATCTCACCAGGAAGGGAGTTCCATAGCCAGGGGGCAATCACCAAGAGGGCCCTCTCTCTCATCCCTACCAATTGCACCTGTGACAATGGCTGGATGGAGAGCAGGGCCTCCTCGGAGGATCTTAATCTCTGCGATGATTCACAGAGGGAGATGCATTCAGACAGGTAAATTCGGCTGGGGCTGTTTAGGGTTTTATAGGTCAAAGCCAGCACTTTGAATTGTGCCAGGTAGCAAACATAAGTTATATGCTTCCTGTATGCCGCCCCAGTTATTAACTTGGCTGCCTCTCATTGGACTATTTGAAGCTTCCAAGCAATCTTCAAAGAGTGCATTGCAGTAGTCTATCCTAGATGTAACAAGAGCATGGACAACTGTGGCCAAGTCTGGCTTCCCAAGGTACAGAAGCAGCTGGCACACAAGTTTTAATTGTGTGAAAGCTCCCCTGGCCACCTCCGTAACCTGGGATTCCAGGCTCAACGATGAGCCCTGCCTCATGCACAGTGGAAGAATTGTTTAAAGTTACAGACAAGGCATTTGCTGTTGCCCATTTTTGGTCTACAATTATTTAGCAGCTTGTGCCCCCTCTGTTTTATCAGTTTTATACTTATTTATGCAATGCTTTTGACACAAAATAAATAAATATTGACAGGAACAGTAGTGGCAGAATATCAAGTAAATTATCCAGACAATTTGTTCTCTTTCCCCGAAATAAAGTAAGCACGTACTTCCTCCTTTTAGTGGACTGTGTAGACTGTGTTAGGTAGTTCACTAGGATCATTATAGTAAGGCACAGGCACTCACACTGCAGCTGCTCCATAAAAACTCCGGCTGGTCTTATCCTCAGACAGTCTTCAGAAAGGAGTATTACTTCTCTGTATTAATTTTTTTAATTAAAATGTGTAATTATATAAATACTTTCATTACAAGAAACTAAATGACAGAAAACTGCATGATTTCATTAAAATGGATGGCATTTATGCTTTTTCTGTTTGTGCAGGGAGGAATTTTTTTTCAAAAAAAAATCAGATCTTATGTTTCTCCAGAGCTTTGCTGTCAGCCAGGCTGTTCTGTTATACATCTTGAATATGTCTCTTAGATAAGATATTTATTTTTAAAAACTATTAGTAGAAAAATTATTGGCAGAACATATCAAATAAAGCCAGGTGGAAAATGAGTTATTTTATATTCACAGCAGAGAGTAAAGTGTCAAACCACTGTGATTTTTCCCATTGATCCTTTGCTAGAAAAATATTATTATTATTTCTTAGAAGCATAACTTCTACTCTGCAAAATAGCATTTACTTTGAAGCAAAGGTGTTAAATCACAAGAAGCTTCGTGTTCTAATTTCCTTTCCTAAAAAACAATGATATTGTCAAAGGCAATTATTTTTGTGAAAGTGGTGATATTTAAAAGCTGCAATAAGATCCAAAAATTCAGAGTGATATTATTGGAAGATGTGAAAGCATTGTTTCCTATGATGTATACCATTCTTCTCAAGGGAATCCCTATCCTTATTAAGTTTTGCAGAAAAGCCTTTTAGTCAATTTCCTACACAAATCATTAAAACTCTTGTTTTTTCCTTATGACAATGGCTAGGATCCAGTAGGATATATCTACTAATGGAACTACATTATTTTCTGAAAAAGAAATCATAATCTTATGGCAGTTTCACTTAAAGCCACTCCAGAGCTAGTTGCTGAGAGATACTAAGAGATGTTTTATGTTCTATAATGATTCATGTGATGATGACGATGAAATATATTGTGCTATCATTTTGCTATACTCAATTCATTACTACTTACTTAATATATTTAGACATTTATGAAAGAATTGAACTGTAAGATAATAGAGTGCTGCCTATCTACACAGTCCTGCCTATCATAATAGCTAAAATGTTCCATTATCCATTTGTTTATGATGGAGAGAAATAAGAATTGGAATTCCCCCTCATAAATTGGAAAATATCAACAAAATGGACAGGTTTTTACAGAGCAGAGAATTTTAGATCAAATGGAACCTGAACAAAATATTGCAGTGGGGAATGTCTCTCTCGTACATCCCAGTTAGCACATATGCAATTTCACACACCATAAGCCCAACACAATATTTTCTGGCCACTCATGATGGCTTCATTGACTTGCTCCTGGGTGTTGTTCTTCACAGCTGGTGAAGTAAATACTATCCCTTTACAAGAGAAAACCAAGGTCTGGTCAGCACTGGCTCGCAAGCTGGCAAACTGGCTAATGATTCTAAAGTTTTTTGAGCTCCTGGATCAGGCATCACGATGGACAAACTATTGACAGAGTCGTTGGTTTATTAAACTGATCTCAGCTGAAGAAGATGAATGAAAGTGATTGAGCAGAATGCAGCAATGTGCTTGCTCATTCATGATAGACTCAGTTTTAAAAAATCATAATGCACTCAGTTGTCTCAGGAAACCAGTGATTAATACCATATGTAACTAACAGAAAAAAGAAATAATGTAGTCAGGACAAAAAAGAATGTAAGTCTGTAATACCAAAATTAGATACTGCTGAGCAGGCTCATAGCCAGGATTTTGATTCGGGGGGTGCTGAGTTTGATTGGGGGGGGGGGGGGGGGCTGAGTTTGATTCAAAGGGGTGGGGGGGGGGGCTGAGGATCTATCCTAGCAAACCTTTTGTATTGTTATCCCAATAGTCCAATGCATATGGAATATATTGAGCATGGTGATCAGATCATGATATGAATAAACATAACAGTTTAAATAATGTACCAGTAAGGCCTTCTCGTGGATCACCCTGAGAATTTCAAGGGGGGGGGGGGGGGCTGAAGCCCCTCAAGCCCCCCCCCCCCCACCTACATGCCTGCTGCTGAGTGGTAGCAAAAAAGGTGATCTTTCTTTTTTGCAATACATTTCCAAGAGCAAGGCTGTGGGTATAAGGACTCTCCCAACCTACTCATAGCTGTCCTCATCAGATGCAGAAAGCATTGTAGATTTAGAGCAGTGGTTTCTAGCCTCTGGGCCTTAGCCCACTGGTGGGCTGTGAAACCTAAAATAAAGTCCGCGGCTCTAGGTCCTGACCTTTAAAACTTTATATGGCCAGGATCCATTGTATCTTAGAGATCATCTCTCCTTCTACCATCATTGGAGGTCGCCACGACCATCTCAATGCGATTTGCTCTATATGCCGGGTCCTAGGGAAGTGCTCTTGGAAAGCACCAGACGCAGGGCCTTCTCTATTTCTGCCCCTGCCTTATGGAAGTCCTTGCCTCCCTATTTGAGAGCCATGCGTGACTCAGGGCATTTTATCCTAGCACTTAAGACCTGGCTTTTTACCCATGTTAATTTTAATATTTGTATGTATGTGTTTTATCCTGTATAATTTCTGCTATGTAAATCGCCTGGAGCATCTCGGATGGAGGGCGATTAATAAGTAATGATGATGATGATGATGATGATGATGATGATGATGAAATATAGTTTTCTATGGGCAAACAGATGGCGACTACTGGGTGGAATATGTTCTGTTTCAGAAACTAGAGCTGATGTGGTCTATCCAATGCAGTTTACTGAATCAGCATCCCAAATAACCAAACTGAATCTAAAGTTGACCAAAAACTGTTTCATAACCCTTTAGGAACTAATGCTGGAAAGTGGTCCCTGGTCAATAAAACATTGGGAACCACTGATTTAGAGTTATTGCGGTGGATGATTCTGTTATTTTGAAAGTTACATTACGAATGATGGTCTTAAATCTTTGTATCATTATTTCTGCTTTTTCTCTGTGCATTTTCATTCTTGACTGCAGTTTGTTCAAGATAAGATGCATAGACTTTTTGCACTTGACATTCTTGGCCCCATTCTTTTCAGGTAACTGGCTTCTCTATGAATGTCTTCAAGCCAACACATAACTGCTGCCTTTTGTAAATCTGGCTCAAAAATTGTACATAATTCTCGATGCTTTTTACCTGTGTTCCCTGAAATATATCAGAGAATGTTCAACAATACTGTTTCACTCCAGCATTGTTCAACACTTGGAGCGGCAGTGGAGATTCGTGAGTCATAATACATTTTCGTCTGTGGGTGTCTGCAGCAGAGGCTCTTCCCCCAAGGTTTGATCTCAAACAACACAGATAACTCCTCAAGAATGAAATCAAACATTATTATTGATGCTAACGATTATTTTCTAGAGATGAAGAAAGTTGTAGTCCTGAAAGGTCATGGTTAAAAGTTATGAAGGGAACCTCCTACACAAGACTTCCCTGCCCAATGGGACTCCTTTTGGCATCTCTAGTATGGTGCCCAGCTATGGGAAGGCACAAAGCATGTCGGCCATACATTATTTATTTATTGTAATGAGCCTTCAAGTAATTATGGTGAAACTTTAATGGGTTTTCTGGGGCTGAGAGTGTATGACTTGCCCAAGGTCATCCAGTGGGTTTCCATGGCCAAACAGGGAATCAGACCCTGGCCTCAGGAGTAATAGTGTAATACCCATACTGCAATCACTCTCTTATATGAATTTATATATTTATTTATTTACAACATGTTTACCCTGCCTTTCTCCACCCCAGAGGGAACTCAAGGTGGTTAACACTTAGGCAACTATTCAATGCCTTCAAACAATGTACAGTTAAAGTAAACATTAAATAGAATTATAAAATACATTAAAACATTATTTATTTATTTATTTATTTATTTATTTATTTACTTACAGTATTTATATTTATATTCCGCCCATAGGGGACTCAGGATGGATTACAATGCACATATACATGGCAAACATTCAATGCTATAGACACACAACATATATAGACAGACACACATTCCAGCTTCATGAGGGTATGCTCGAATTCCAACCACCGGGGGAGCTGTCGCTTCACCAATGACCTGTGACACTGATGGAATACTTCCTCATTCTTTTGCACACTACTGGAGATTTTTATGGCATCGTAAATTAGTTGCGCTGATTTGGTCCGGATTCGATGTCATGTTATCTGCAGTCTCTGAGGATGTAACATGTGCACCTGCTTGTCCGGTTTTGTTGGATTCATTTCAATTGGTTCAGCTTGAGGATGTGGACAGGATTCCTGGAGAGGTGAGACCTACCACATGCAACCTAGACCCCTGCCCATCCTGGCTGATAAAGGAAGCCAGAGGGGGTTTGGCAGAGTGGGTAAAGGCGGTGGTTAATGCCTCCTTACAGGAGGGAAAGTTTCCAGCGAGCTTAAAACAAGCTGTTATAAAACCGCTGTTGAAAAAACCATCACTGGACCCCACTCAATTAGACAACTTTCGGCCTGTTTCCAATCTCCCCTATTTGGGCAAAGTCATGGAACGTGTGGTGGCTACACAGCTCCAGGAATTCCTGGTAGACACTGATTATCTAGATCCGGCACAGTCTGGTTTTAGGCCGGGACATGGAACTGAGACAGCCTTGGTCGCCTTGGTAGATGATCTGCGCCGGGAACTGGACAGGGGGAGTGTGTCCCTGTTAGTTCTGCTGGACCTCTCAGTGGCCTTCGATACCGTCGACCACGGTATCCTTCTGGGGCGCCTCGTAGATATGGGACTTAGGGCTACTGCTCTGCAGTGGCTCCAATCCTTCCTCGAGGGTCGGTCCCAGAAGGTGTTACTGGGTAACTCCTGTTCGACCCCACAACCATTGTTGTGTGGAGTCCCACAGGGTTCAATTCTGTCCCCGATGTTGTTTAACATCTACATGAAGCCGCTGGGGGAGATCATCCGGAGTTTTGGAATGCGATGTTATCTCTACGCAGATGATGTCCAAATCTGTCACTCCTTCCGACCTGTCACCAAGGAGGCTGTCCAAACCTTGAACCGGTGCTTGGCCGCTGTGTCGGACTCGATGAGAGCTAACAAATTGAAATTGAATCCAGACAAGACAGAGGTCCTACTGGTCAGTCGCAAGGCTGAACAGGGAATAGGGTTACAGCCTGTGTTGGACGGGGTTACACTCCACCTGAAGACGCAGGTTTGCAGCTTGGGAGTGATCCTGGACTCATCGCTGAGCCTGGAACCCCAGGTTTCAGCGGTGGCCGGGAGAGCTTTTGCACAATTAAAACTCGTGCGCCAGCTGCGCCCGTTCCTTGGGAAGTCTGATCTGGCCACAGTGGCCCACGCCCTTGTTACATCCCAAATAGATTACTGCAACGCACTCTACGTGGGGTTGCCTTTGAAGACTGTTCGGAAACTTCAACTAGTCCAACGAGTGGCAGCCAGATTAATCACCAGAGCGTCATACAGGGAGCACACCACTCCTCTGTTACGTCAGCTCCACTGGCTGCCGATCCAGTTCCGAGCACAATTCAAAGTGCTGGTTTTGACCTTTAAAACCCTCTACGGCTCCGGCCCAGTGTACTTGTCCAAACGTATCTCCTTCTATGTCCCACCACGGAGTTTAAGATCTTCTGGGGAGGCCCTGCTCTCGGCCCCATCTTTATCACAAGTGAGGCTGGTGGGGACGAGAGACAGGGCCTTCTCAGTGGTGGCCCCTCGCCTGTGGAATTCACTCCCCGGGGAAATTAGGTTGTCAACATCCCTCCTCTCCTTCAGGAGAAAGCTGAAGACATGGATATGGGACCAGGCATTTGGGTAGTCTGGCAGGGTAACAAGATAATGATGACTAGAGCTGGAAAGGACTATGGCAGTGCTAAACGGATTGACGGATTTTAGAACACGATGAACGCAGGCTTTAGAGCTGTTTTAGTTGGTATTCATAGAATCATAGAATCAAAGAGTTGGAAGAGACCTCATGGGCCATCCAGTCCAAACCCCTGCCAAGAAGCAGGAATATTGCATTCAAATCACCCCTGACAGATGGCCATCCAGCCTCTGTTTAAAAGCTTCCAAAGAAGGAGCCTCCACCACACTCCGGGGCAGAGAGTTCCACTGCTGAACGGCTCTCACAGTCAGGAAGTTCTTCCTCATGTTCAGATGGAATCTCCTCTCTTGTAGTTTGAAGCCATTGTTCCGCGTACTAGTCTCCAGGGAAGCAGAAAACAAGCTAGCTCCCTCCTCCCTGTGGCTTCCTCTCACATATTTATACATGGTTATCATATCCCCTCTCAGCCTTCTCTTCTTCAGGCTAAACATGCCCAGCTCATTAAGCCGCTCCTCATAGGGCTTGTTCTCCAGACCTTTTATCATTTTAGTATTATATTGTGTTATATTGTACTATATTAATTGTCTGGTTTTAATCTATTGTGTTTTGCTATTGCATTTTATTGTAATTGTGGGCATCGGATTGTGCTGGATGTAAGCTGCCTTGAGTCCCCCCTAGGGGGTGAGAAAGGCGGGGTATAAATGACCGAAATAAATAAATAAATAAATTAAATTAGCCTCCCCATGTAAAGCGGTACCTAAATTTCCTATTTGACAGACGCAACTGTCTTTTGGGCTGCAAAGGCCGACAGCAAGCTAGACTAAAGGTCAGGTGCTTACTACAACCGAGGCTGGCTTTGAACTCATGACCTTTCGGTCAGTAGTGATTTTAAACCAGCTGCATTAAAATCACTACTGACTGAAAGGCATTATAAAACAATGCTTTCACTGTTAACCACATTACCCAAAGTCATAGTCTGGGCCATTTCAATGGTCACTGCACATAATTCCATATTTATCTATTGCAGAAGATCATCTAGGGCTTGATCAAAAAGCCATGCTTTTACTTTCTTATGGAAGGTCAGGAGGGATGGGGCTGATCTAATATCTCTAGGGAATGAATTCCACAGCCGAGGGGCCACCAATGAGAAGGTCCTATCTCTCATCCCCGCCATGCGTGGCTGCGAAGGAGGTGGGACTGAGAGCAGAGCCTCCCCAGATTATCTTACGCTCTGAGATGGTTCATAGGGAGAGATCTGCTTGGACAGGTAAGCTGTCTGTTATTTATATAGATTTTGTGAGAAGAATGCCTCTCTAAAAAAAGTAATGCTAGCTAGAGTTTGTGCAGGACTCCCTAGTGTAGCAATCAAATGCCAGATTGGAAACTCTACTGCTTCCATAAACCCAAACAATCTCCAACTGAGGACAGTTCTCTTGAGGTCACAGTGGACAGCATTTGCTAAGTCTAATTTCAGCATGATGGTGACTGTTTCATAACATCTGAAAACAAGATCAGAAAGCAATATTTTGAGTAACCACCCTCGATTTACATGAACATGATCTTATCAAAAAATAGAGCAGTTTTATCTAATTTACTGAATGCTGCTCGTTGTATTGCAGATGCAGTTTTCATTATAGCTCAGTTAAAGAATTTCACAGCCTCCATGTGGCCTTTTCCTGTTTAATTCTCCTCACCACCTGCACACCTCATCAGGATTCCTCTGGCATAAATAGTTCAAGAGGCAGGTAAACAAATGACACTGCATATAGCACAAATACAAAAAAACGTACTGAAGATGTTTACTGAAATAAAATTACATAGGTACATTTGAATTTCTGTTATGATCTGAAACCACTGTGGCCACAATCAAGCTAAAGTTCATCCTCTTTAATTTTCACAGCTATCTTCATGAATTGATAAACACTTACTACTATTATTATATTTATTTATAGCTGACTTTTCCCTCAAAATTGCAGCTCCAGGCAGTTTGTATATTTTAAAATATTACTGTGAAAAACATACAAAACCTCAACATTAATTAAACTGTCAAAGCATTTCATGGCTGGAATCACTGGGTTGCTGTAAGTTGTTGGGCTGTATGGCCATGTTCCAGAAGCATTCTCTTCTGACGTTTCACCTGCATCTATGGCAGGCATCCTCAGAGGTTATGAGGTCTGTTGGGAACCAGGAAAATGGGTTTTAGGTAAGAAGCCACACCTTGAAAACTGCTAGGCCATTAAAAGTAAACAGCAAGGGAGCCAACTGAAACATTTACACCTACCTCCAATGGACAAGAGTTCTTTCTCCCGCCCTGGACATTCCACAGATATATAAACCCTATTTTCCTAGTTTCCAACATGCTGGAGAGTGTTAGAGGCAGTAAATGGACACAATGTATCACCATAGAGAGAGGAAGAAGGTACAATTAAGATATACTTTATTGGGGAATTTGTTACAATGTCAGGTTAAGGGGAAGAAAGGAAAGCAGGAAAATGGTTTTCAGTTGAGGCTGCTGCTGTGGCCACACTCCCAGCGATGCTGGCCCAATTGGATATCTAGGAACTGCGGAACTCCCTGCTGAAGGTCAGATCAGCTTGAAGGCAGGGGGCTGCCTGTTGTCCCTCATCAACTTGACATGGACTGAAGGCAGCCTGAAATCTTTGTGTCCAAATGGTGCACTGTGTGGATGTGTCCAGGAATGTACTTTCCAGGCCTTAAACCAGTATAAGCAAAATCGCATGATACTCTAAGGTCCACAATGGACATCAGCACACATAGATGTAAACCACATTGCATGGTGAAACCAATTAAAGGATAGACATTCTGACACTCTTCACATGCTCATTGGAATTTGAAAAAAAATCAAATCTTCCATGGTTTTGAAGTTGAGGATATTGCAGAATCTTGAACTAGGTCAGAGCTGACCACTCTAGTGTATATAAGCACTGCCCAAGTCTGCATTTGGTTCCTGTGCTTTACATGTAGTTTTTGTCCTTCATTGCATGGGTCTACAGCCCGTTAGATCAGAGTTTCTTAAACTATGGGTCCCAGCCACAAATGGTGTCCCCCGAGCTCAATGTTGAGGGCCACATAACATTTGGCAGTAGTAAAAGGTTTCTGAACACCACAATTTACACAAATCTATTAGCAACAACATCCAGGTTTTGCAGTGGATTCTATGGAAAATGCTTCATAAAAAGGGAAATCAGTCTGTTTCGCAAGCCTGGAAATGCTAATTCAGTGTTTCTCAACCTTCCTAATGCGGTGACCCCTTACTAGAGTTCCTCATGTTGTGGTGACCCCCAAACATAACATTATTTTTGTTGCTACTTCATAACTGTAATTTTGCTACTGTTAAGATGTAATGTAAATATCTGATATGCAGGATGTATTTTCAAATCCCAAATACCTGATATGCCCAAATTTGAATACTGATGGGATGGGGGTGATTGATTTTGTCATTTGGGAATGTTGGAGTTGCTGAGATTTATAGTTCACCTAAAATCAAAGAGCCTTCTGAACTCCATCAATGATGGAATTTAATCCAACTTGGCACACAGAACTCCCATGACCAAAAGAAAATACTGGGAGGGTCTGGTGGACATTGACCTTGAGTTTTTTGAGTTGTAGTTCACCTATATCCAGAGAACACTGTGGACTCAAACAATGGTGGATCTGGACCAAACTGGCACAAATACACAATATGCCCAAATGTGAACACTGGTGGAATTTAGGGGGAAAAGACATTGACATTTGGGAGTTGTAGTTGTTGGGATTTATAGTTCACCCACAATGAAATAGCATTCTGAACCCCACCAATGATAGAATTGGACCAAACTTCCCACACAGAACCCCCATGACCAACAGAAAATACTATGTTTTCTGATGGTCTTTGGCGACCCCTCTGACACCCCCTCGTGACCCCCACAGGGGTCCCGACCCCCAGGTTGAGAAACACTGTGCTAATTGATGATCATTAATGTTTGGTTTTGATACCTATTATACATACCTAAATATATTTTAGGTTGTATTTTAGATCAGGCAGGGGCAAAGTCAGGCCCTCCAGCTGTTTTGGACATCAACTCCCACAATTCTTAACAGCTTCAGGCCCTTTCCTTTTGCTTAAGCAGCTGTGGGGCCAACTGAAGCAGTTGAAGTCCAAAACACCTGGAGGGCCCGGGTTTGCCCATGCTTGGGTTAAACTATATGATCCCTTATGGGTACACTTTACAATGCAGGATTGATGCACTTTGATGCCACTTTCACTGCTATGACTCAATGCTGGGGAATCTTGGGATTTATAGTTTGGTGAGGCACCAGCACTCAGACCTTGAAAAGCTACAACTCCTAACACTCCACAGCACTGACGACTTCATCACGTTAGAGAAAAAAAATCCACTTAAAATCCTGCAGAATTCTGGGGTTTGTAGTTTAGTGAAGTTGTCGAAGGCTCCTTCCTAAACTACAAAAACCGGAATTCCTGAACTTCCTAAACTACAAAGTCTAGAATTCTGCAGGAGGCAGAAACTGGATTTTAAGTGGATTTTTTCTCTAGTGTGATGAGCCATAGCAGTTAAAGCAGTGTCAAACGGCATGAATGCGATAGTGAGTGACTTCAGACTTCCCCACTGAGGCGTCCACCTGGAATGAAAAGCGCTTCTTTTGCGCATGCGCACGGAACCTGCCTTTCTCGCTCTGTCTGTTCCCAGAAGTAGGGAGCGAGCGTGCAATCCCCGGGCATGCGCTCGTGGACTCTTTCTCAATCGTTGCTTAAGGCGGGAAAGGCGGGGGGGGGGGGGGGGGAGAGAGAGAAATAGAAATGAAGAAGCTCCCAAATGGGGGAGGAGCTTCCCGAGTGACGTCACTCCCGCGTTGCCCCGCCCCCCGTGGAGAGCGCCTGGGTGGAAACCCTTGCCGAGAGGGAGGACGTGGAGGTGGGTGAAAGTGGGAGTGCAAGTGGGGGGAATGGGGACGGAGAGGGAGGCAGCAGGGCGAGGAAGGGCCCCTTGAGGGATGGAGAGAGGAATGGGCCAGCCCAGCCTCTCCATTTGGGGGTGCATCCACACTGTAGAGTGAATCTAGTTTTGGTACCGCTTTAATTGCCATGGCTCCGTGCTTTGGTGGAGCGGTGAGAGTTCTACTTTGGCGAGTTCTCTGACCCACCAAACTCCCAGGGTTTGATGGGTCAGAGGGCTCCATAACAGATAAAGCGGTTCCAAACTCCCCGTGTTCCATACCATGTAAAGCGGAGTCATACTGCATGGATTCTACAGTGTGGATGCCCTCTTGGGAGAGGGGGAGGAAACCCGCGCCGTGTAAGCGAATTGCATCAGCATCCCAGCTCAATTGGTTCCTAAAGCAGCTGGAGTTTGTTGGCGGGTGAAAGAAAGGCGCTCTGCACATGCGCCGAGGCACTCTTTTGTCACAACTTCACAAGTCTCTGGCTCCCAACACCCTGGAAAGTGTCCTTCCGGTCCATCTTGCTGATGAAGCTCATTTTGTGTGCATGCGAGCAGGTTTGGCTTTTTCAAAGTTTCCCTTTCTCTGCTGATGAATGAGCACTTGGGCAGCAGAGGGGAGAAGGCATTGCCTGGAATGAAAGCACACTCCTAAGCTGCTTTGTAAATCAAAATCTCATCATTTTGGTTAAAAAACAACCACCAAGTTTAGTTTTCTTTGTCCAAAACTAGGAGCGTTTTAGATAATTTCCCCTAGATTTTGTAATAGCTATAATACATATTCCTACAATGAGTTATCTGGGAGATGGGATCCAAGTCTAAACACAGAATTTATTTATATACCTGACTTAAAGGTAATTTTCTATAATATTTTCTATTTTTTTCCTTTTGCATAAAACAATGTTTGTGTATATTCAACTCTTAGAAAGCAAAGGCATCACTCAGCCCCTCCCCCACCCCATGTAGATAGCTGTAAATTTTGGAGCATTTTGGTTTTCAAAATTCTGGATAAAAGTCTGTTTTAGCTGGATTTGGGTCAAAAAATTTTTGCAAGCCACGTTGAGGCCCCTGCTATGAGAGAGGCAGAGTATAAAATAGCCATGGGCAAACTTGGGCCCTCCAGGTGTTTTGGATTCCTACAACCCCTAAAAGTCTCGGGCCCTTTCCTTTCCCCAGCTGAGGCTGTTAGGGATTGTGGGAGTTGAAGTCCAAAACACCTGGAGGGCCCAAGGTTGTCTATGCCTGGTATAAAATGACATGATGTATTGTTTTTGTGGTTAGTGATGGTAAACGGCTTCTCTCCATGTTGTTTACACCAAGGTGGTACATCTTGGACTTAATTTTTCCTCTCCCTGAGTCTTGAAGTAACATAACAATTAGAAAAAGGTATCCATTAGTCAAACACATGACTTCAACAAGTCCTTTCTGTGGACTGCCATCAAGTTTGTGATTCAAATTGGTGTGCAGTTCTGTGGGCTCTCCTTATTGTGCCTCTGCCACAATAAACAATGGGTGCATCTACTACACGGTAGAATTAATACAGTTTGATGCCACTCTTAACTGCCATGGCTCAGTGCTATGGGATCCTGAGAACTGTAGTTCTAAAAGCCTTTTCTGCACTGGTGTCTCACCAAAATACAAATCCCAGAATTCCATAACACTGAACTATGGCAGTTAATGTGTCAAACTGCATTAGTTCTGCAGTATAGATGCACCCAATAATAGGAAATAGGCAAAGTAGATTATAAAGCAGGACAGTGAGATTAGCGGACATGCACATATTGTAATTTTACAGGAACTGTTCTTCAGTTTGTGGATTGAGGCCAGTACCAACTCTTGGTACTGGCCTCATCTAGACTGTAGAATGAATGCAGTTTGTCAGCATTTCAACTATGGAATCCTGGGAGTTGTAGTTTTGGTGATTGGTGAGGCACCAGCAAAGAAAACTAAAGACCTTGTGAAACTTGGCAAAGAAAACTAAAGACCTTGTGAAACTACCATGATTCCATAGCATTGAGCCACAACAGTTAAAGTGGTATCAAACTGCATTCATTCTGCAGTGTAGATGCACCCTTAATGGTCCAACAAGATCACAGAAGTAGGTGTCTGTAAGCTGCAGATGAGAGACTTATGGCTCTATTGTTGCTTTGCACCAGAACTCACATTTTAATTTACTGTTGAATATGTTGTCTGAAGTTTCTGTTGCAAACCAAGTGCAGGTTCCTAACCTATACCGTATGTCAATGCACACTATATGACCTATGTTTATCTTACTAGTTTCTCTGGCGTAGTGGAAACATCTGAAAACTCAAGGAATCAACACAACTGGGCTTCAGGTCATGGCATTGCTGAAATTAAAAGTCTTTAATTACATTTCTGGATCATACTACAGTCTAACTAGTTAGCAATCTAAGTAGTTCAGTACTCAGTTGCCTCTGGAAACTTTCCATGGGGACACAAATGTGCCAATTATTATATTTTAGCATTTGCTCAGGGGTGTTCTACCTTTTTACCTAAAGTCTGATCTTACCATCCTCATTTTACTGATGTGTCTTCTCTTTAAGTCAGCCTAACTTAACCTGGTGCCCATTAGATAGATTAATCTGCCACCATCTCCAATCAGGATGGTGGAAGTTGTAGTCCAAGCATATTTGGAAAACACCAGTTTGAGGATGTTGCTGTTTACCCTGAATTGCATCATTGTTGTTTACCCTGAACTGCAGCTTTCAAAACACTGATGGCCAGCACTTGTTTCTTTTTCAAAAACAAGGTCATCAACACCACACAATTATTGCATCATGATTCCACTTTAACTGCCATGACTGCCTCATACAAAACCCAAGCGTAGGGGGCTTGTAGTTTGGTGACAAACTAGAGCTGTCTGACCGAGAACTCTGAACATTTCTCCATAAACTACATATCCCAAGATCTCAAAGGATGTAACCAGTTAAAGTGGAAGCAGTTTCAGACTGGTATTGAAGAAAGATGGTTTCGCTGTGAGATGATTCCATACAAAATCCTGGAACCATCTCAACACCCAGATGATGATGACACAAACCACAGAGCACTGATGGACCTTAAGGGCTTCCTTTTGTTTGTTTTTGTGAGAGTTTGTTGTCTGTTCAGTACTGCTTGGAGATAGCTGTGAACTGTATTAAATGGTTAGTGTACATGGAACCAAAAATGCTATAACTCTTAGAGATTCAAGTGGAAATCAGCCTCCAATCAGCATCACTTCAGAGATAAAATTCTTTTCCTTTCCTAGGACACCAGATGTAAAATCTATGAAAAGTGTCTCTCCTTTGTTTGTGCTCACATATTGTGTCCAGTAGCTTATCTATAAGGAGCCCCCGGTGGTGTTGAGCTGCTGAATTTGCTGACTGAAAGGTTGGTGGTTTGAATCTGGGGAGAAGGATGAGCTCCCACTGTTAGCCCCAGCTTCTAACAACCTAGCAGATTGAAAACATGCAAATATGAGTAGATCAATAGGTACTGATTCGGTGGAAAAGTAACAGCACTCCATGCTGGTCACATGACCTTGGAGGCATTTACGGACAACATCGGCTGTTCGGCTTAGAACTGGAAATGAGCACCACCCCCCAAAGTTGGACACGACTAGACTTAATGTCAAGGGGAAACCTTTACTAGCGTATCTATTTCTAAAATACACAAAGTTGTTTCTGCTTTGTGGCATTTCATTATCTGCAAATGAAGGTTCATTTGTGATCCATGAATTAATTGTTAAAGGCATATTTGAGTTGTCAGTAAGCTATATTTCAGAGGAAAGTAATGCCAAACCACCCCTGAGCATTTGTTATCTACATAAGCCCTGTGAAATTCACCTGTGAAAGTCAACAGGTGCCCTGAAGGGATCCACACACCTGTATACACACACTTTTATATCATACAAAGGTGCAGTCCTTTGAACCTAAGGGCAAACAGTTCAGTTGCATAGGATTGTACTGTATAAAGAATCTATTTTACTTCTGCAGTCTTGATTTTCATTGACACCCCTCTTTTTGCAATTCCAAAACATTTTGCTGTGTTGTTTTTGGAATTTTGTTTCCTTGTGAGATGCCTTGAGTGTCAACGTCATGGAAGAGAAGGTTATAAATTTCAAAGCAATATAAGCTAGCCTTGCAAAAACTTGTCTTTAAAATAATCCTAATTAATTTCAAAGGGACCGTGTTCCATACTCTTCTGCCATTGGAACTGAGGTTTTCACGTGTTCAGGAAAATAATGAAAGAAGCAAAGGTAGAAGGACTATCAGAGGACAACGGAATGGATGTTGTTGACCTCGTCATGTTTTCAGTATGGGGCCCTATTCTACAGTATTTTTATATTCCTATTTTTGGACTCCTTCTCAGAATCACTGGGAGTTGTAGTTCAAAAAATAACTTTTGAAAGCTATTCTACCTTTTCTATGATTAGGCTATTTCTGTGTTATAGACTATATGATAAACCACCTTTTGTGATGGTACAAATCAGTCTAATACTTCAAATTAATCCTGATACCACTGTATCAGAGACTCTTAATAGTTTCAGTATCTTGCACAGAAAAAGTATAATTGTTGACACACTCTTTTCTAAGAGTTCTTTATTGTTATTGCTTGAAAATCTTATGTATTCCACCTAAGGCTGTTTTCTGCTTCTTTTAAGAGTTATGAATAATTCTGTTTTCATCTTCCCCAGATGTCTAATGCAATCGGGCACAGTGCAATTTCAGAACTGAAGAGCTTCCCTTGTTCCATTAAGGTAAAATAGAATATCTTGCTTTGTGTTCATGAGCGGTGTACTATTTTAGCTGTGTTTGGCTAGTTCATGAAATCAAGAGTAGGACAAATGTATTATAGCTAATCAGGATAAAATGAGAGCATTGTTCCCTCAAATAAAAATTGCTCCCAAATGAAATTTTCCTGCAACTTTCTAGTATCGCAGAGGCGAGAAACTGAAAATCAGTTTACACCAACAAATATTATATCTGCTGTATTTGTAGGCCCTTGGTATCCTTACCTGTCCACCTTATTTGGCAGATTAAGCCATGCAACAGAAATGACGTTTTATACAAAATCTAGGCCTGTGACTCTAACACTGTGACTTTTCTTCTATATGATTTTGGAGCTTTGGAAGCTTACATCAAGTGCTTTGTGCATACTAGATGGCCAGTAAAGATATTTTGCATTTTGAAATGCTCAATTGATTTCATTTATAGCAATGCTGAAGGAAAAATTCATAGAAAGTCGGAATTCTTATATATTGTGGGAAACAATGTTCTTATTTTGTTGGAAATAACAATCTTCTTCAAGCCTCCACTAGCTATTAGTTATGTATATAATTCAGATTACTTACTGTATTGTATATGTGTTTATTGGTTTGCAGATTTCCTTAAACTCTTTGTTGTAGGCGGGGCTGAAGACCATGTAACCAGATCTGGGGATATTCAGATTTAGACTTCATTTTAGAAGTGTGTTTGTATCAGAAGCAGTACACTACAGTTTTGAAGTTGTAGAAATAGAATGCGTTGGAGAACAGACTGTGTTAGACTCTCAAACCAGAGAGAGGCTTTAGACTTTGGACTGTTACGATTCTAAGAAAGATGCCCCGTGTTATCTGCACAGAGAAACTACTTCAAATTCTATCTGTAACTGTATTGATATGCCGAATACCTGTATGCCGAATACATGAAGTTTGTGAGTAAACCAACTGTGTTACTTTTAAAGAAGTCTACTTTATTTTGGTCTTTTGAGAGCATGATTTAAACCAAGATGTTTTAAGGAGAGTAGATATATTTTTGAGCAATTGAAAGAAACACTTCTGAAACTGCTATATATAATTTTTTTTGTGCATTGGCATATCTTTGTCCCTAACAGTTCAGAGAGATATCTAGGATTTCAGTTTAACAGCTGAGAAACCAGGTTGCCTTACAGGAATATTAGTGGATATTTATCACTAAGGAGAAGTTTGACTCAAGTGAGTTTTTAACTCTTCTCAGGCAATTCCTGGTCTTTCCAAATGGTAATGATCTCTAACAAGGTCATCCCTTTCCTGTGACCAGTGGTTTCCCAAAAGGTTATGGAGATCCATAATTCCCAAAAAAATTGCCCTTGTTCTACTACATTCCTGGATTCTTTTCCAGTAAAGAAAAATCCATCATGATTTGATTTTAAAAATTGCTATAAGCTTTTGAAGTGGATGTTGTGGTTGAAATCTATCTATAAATCTGATAAAATAAGGGGATATGTTGCAACGTTACAGCCTGTTCATAGCTAATGTTGTTCCTAATGTTCTGTCTGTGTTTCTCATTAGTGTCCTTATTATTCCTTGTCATCTGCTTTAGACATAAAAATGTGTTCCTCTGCTTAGTAAGACAAACATGTTTCAAAGAAATGTTATCGAGTTCTGATTTAATTATTTTTCCCCACCCAAGCCTCACAAATCCAGCTTCTTTCATTTTTCTTTCTCTCTCTCATTTTTCTTAGCTCTAAACATGTTTGTTATTCCTTACCACTACTTCAGTTGTGTACTGAAAGTGGTGATCCACACTAAATGTGCTTTTCCAGTAGGAGCTTTTCCAAGCATCCCTGAATTTTACTTACATAGTCCCACAATTTATGTGTCAATCATTTATGCCTAGGTTCTTATTGACGATCATTCCTAATTCTTTTTAACAGGATGATTAATGTTTTGGAATGTATACCTTGCAGTGTTATTTCCAGTACAGTCTGCTTATCTGTTTCATAGATTGTATTACTGGGACCCCTTCCACAGAGTTGAATAAAATCTCACATTATCTGCTTTGAACTGAGATATATGGCAGTGTAGACTCAGATATTCCAGTTCAAAGCAGATACTGTGGGTTATTCCGCCTTGATATTCTGGGTTATATGACTTTGTGGAAGGGCCCTAGGTGAAAACCTACAAGGACACTTTTCAAATTGCCAGGCAGTTAAATTTGATGATCCACAGGCTATTCAGTATGGATAAGCAGTAGGAAACGTATATTTGGGTCCAATGTGAGACAGCTTTTAATATTTAATGGACATTCCCTCACTTTGTTTAGAGACAGGTGTGGGAAGCCTAGTTGCTATTTTGTCATAGGTGTGGTCACATGGCATTTGAAGTGAAATTTGTCCTTCACCAGATGTCTGTGTAACTTTCATATTACCAGAAGCAGCCTGATTAAGTTTCAGTTTGAAAAGTTTCTGTTTCTCAGAAAGTAGACATAGAGACTTAAGGGTTTTTGGTTGGAAGAAACATCCTCTTTCCTCCTTTCGTTCTGCCTCTCTACATCTCTGGAGTACACTGCTTCCCCTTAGAAAAATAGAGCAATTTAGAGGCAGGGAATTAAAAGCAGAGAATCTTTCTTGAGAATAACTCCTTTTTTTCAACCACATCATGTGCAAGTTGCAGTCACATTTCAAGTGTTTGCAGGGCCATTGTTCTGTTCAAAATGGCCTTTTTGGAATGGTTCTCCAGCTGCTCTGTCTTATTTTACTAGTTGTCATTGCACCAGAATTGTAGATGGTTTCTTGTACAAGAGACTCTTGGTAGGAGAAACGTGCTAGTTAAAAATGAGCGAGTGAGAGGTACTCTTAAAGGCAAGAATCCCAGCAGTTTGTTCTTTTTTTAATCTTTCTTTTCAAAAAATGTATTTTAGTGTCAAAGAGGGATACATTGTACAAAGGTATTATTACATATTATATGTTTGTATCAGTTTCCTTTGCAGAAAACAGTCATTGAGAGGCATAAGGACAGACATCCATACTTAATAAAATGAAACAAAATCAAGTATCAGTCACAACGACTTATAACAATATCAACTATAACTAGAATAACAAATTAAACAGTCTAAAAACAATACGATACTATTGCTTTTCATTTAAATTTACAGCACCTTTCCAACAGTACACAGCTAAGTATTAGTAGCTCTGGGGAAAGAAGAACATTTTGGATGCAGTCCAGGCTTAAAATAGTTAGCTCTCTTTTTCTTTTTGGATCACAGAAGTTTGTGTGGGATGGGAAGCAGAATGGGTGGCTTGGAACTTTGGTGATTAATCTTGCAGATTAGTCCATAATGTCACTTCTAGGAATATAAATAGCCTTCCCCAGTCTGGTGCCAACTAGATGTTTCAAATTTATTTATTTACTTCATTTCTACCCCGCCTTTCTCGACGCAGGAGGAGACTCAAGGTGGCTTACAAATCTGGCAAAAATGTAATGCTGCACAGATAAACAATAAAACACATCAAAATATAAAACACTCCAAACATATAAGCAATTAAAATACATATCAATCAATCAGATTAAAAACCATCTAAAATGCTGAGTCATGATCTCTTATTTATTTATTTATTTCTGGCATTTATATGCTGCCCTTCTCATCCTGAAGGGGACTCAGAGTGGCTTACAAGATACCGTGTATACTCGAGTATAAGCTGACCCGAATATAAGCCGAGGCACCTAATTTTACCACAAAAAACTGGGAAAATGTATTGACTCGAGTATAAGCCGAGGGTGGGAGATACAGCAGCTACTGGTAAATTTCAAAATAAAAATAGATACCAATAAAATTATATTAATTTAGGCATCAGGAGGTTCAATGCTTTTGAATTACATAAAACTGTAATTCAAGATAATACTGTCCAATTCTGATTGAACCATTATTCTAACCTTCTTCAATGTAAATATGCTTACATGTCCTCCAATAATAATAGAGTAAAATAATTATAGAGTAAAATAATAAACATAATAATAACAATACAGTAAAATAATAAATGTAACTATAACAATATTAGAGTAAAATAATAAATGTAATAATAACAACAATAAAATACATGTAATAATAATAACAATAATAACAACAACAACAAAGTAAAATAATAAATAATATTGACTTGAGTATAAGCCGGGGGAGACTTTTGTAGCCTAACAAAAGGACTGAAAAACTAGGCTTATACTCGAGTATATACAGTATATACATACAATATACCATATTATTAGCATAGCACAATAGCACAATATAAGTATTATATATTATTATATCGTACTATAGCATTATATTGTAATATTATTAATAATATTACATGTAATATAAATATATTATTATAATATTGTATTATTAGTAGTAGTATTATATTGTATTATCTATAATAGTTTTCCAAAATCTATAGTCCATTATTCAAGCTGTTAAAGTCTCATTCCGTAATTTCCTATTTACCAAACACCTGCATAAAAAGCCAGGTCTTTTTTCTACAAACCAGGAGGGATGGGGCCTGTCTGATGTCACTGGGGAGAGAGTTCCACAGCCAAGGGGCCACCACTGAGAAAGCCCTGTCTCTCATCCCAACCAATCACGCTTTCGAAGAGGTTGGAACGGAGAGCAGGGACTCCCCAAATGGCAACCAATCCTCGCCGAGCATGATCAGTTGCTAAGAATCATTCTGGTCCAAAACATCTGGAAGATACTAGTAGCTGAGGAAAAACAATCCTGATCCAGATGGTTCCCAAACCTGTTGGACCATATTTGAAGAAAAGTTATTAACAATGAAATGAAGTTCATATGATGTATCCATACATGAATGACAAGCTCTAGTTAATTTAATATAACATTGCAGGATAATTGGTGAGATCTCTTGAGAACAGAAGATACAATGTATGTAATGACGTACCCCTTTCCCTCTTCATTAGTGTCCAAACTGTCTGGTATAGGAGATTGGCAGTTATATTTTTCTAGTGAGGGAAACTATGGGAACCAGTACCATAATTGTTCAAGGTTTGCCAAGTGTATGCTTTACTTTTTATATTTAACAGCATCTTCTGCACCAAGGTAGCTCAGAATTTTCCAAAATAAAAAGCTTGTTTTTGTAAGCTGCGTAAATCAATTAGATCAAATACATGTTATTAAATTATTCTTCTGTTTATTTATTTATTTACCATACTTGTATATTGCCTTTAACAACCCCAAAGGGGACTCAGGGCAGCCTTACAAAGGCAACAATTTGATGCCACACACGCACACACACATTGATGAATAAACAAAAAAAAATTAAAAACAAACCAATTAAAACATAACATTCAAACAACAATTAAAATTACATAATCCATGTCATATTCCAGGGCCAGTTCTACTTTTTACTGTTTTTCTTAATGTGCCACAGCTCATTTTGGGGAGAGGAAAAATTCCATCTCAGTGCAGGGCATTAAAGTCCTTTTCTCTGACTAGTGGGAAATACATTGGACAGCTTATCAGATTTAAATAGACCTTTGCCATAGCAATTCAAGCATATATTTGAAGCAAAATAAATTGCTGCTTCAGTGGGATCTAAATTTTCAGGACAACTGTATATATTATGACACATGTTTCAGCTGTCATGGAATCGATGTGTGCATACTCTCAGGGGTGTCTTGTAAGCCACGTTGGCATATATGCAAAGTATGATTGAGATTTGTTTCTGTAAAAAAAAAAAAGATTTGCACCTTTTATTGAAGCTGAATTTGTAGAACAGATCAGAAGCAGTTGGAATCCAAGACTGTCAACAGTTAAAAGAAGGAAAGAGAATTAAGATATTTATTTTTGAATATTGTACTTTCATGGCCAAAATGAGCCTGGCATACTGTGAGTGCCACCCTGCCAATAGAGTGCAAACATTATCTATAGTCTTGGTGAAAAAAATATTTTTTCTTTTCTTTTCTTTTTTGCTTTCCTGTTAGGATTTTGTCTTCCCAGATGGTTAACATTTCCTCAGTTTATCCTGCCATTTCCTCTAAAAGGAAGTTGCACTGGAGAATGAGGCCCAATTTAGCTTATTGAGAAAACATGAACTAGGAAGTTCCAAAAGAATGCACCCTCTTCACATGTCCTCTTGCCTTATTAATTTATTTCATAGTTGTGCACATTGAGGGCCTAAATACCCTAAAGGCACCAGCTCCTCTTATCTTGGGAGTAAGCACGATCAGCCCTGGTTAGTACTTGGATGGGAGGCTGCCAATGAATACCAATGAATACTATAGGCCATAGTTCAATGGAAAGGACTGGGAAACCCATCTCCCGAGTATTCATTGTCTAGGAAAATCCTGTGAAATCCATAAGGCTGGTTGAATGCATATACTAACAGCACCATTGTTGTATATGGTGATGTATATAGAGTTTCACAACCAAAGCAGGCAAGTACCTATGTGCTCCGAAGGAATGTATTGCCTCATAGAAACAATGTTTGGGAATAGAATAGATGGAAAATGAATGGGAATGCACCAAGAGCCTATCTAATATATGTATGTGTACGGACAATGTGTAGCTATAGCAGCAAATATATATGTATGTTAATGAGTCCATTATCACAGGTTTTGCTTTTTTACTACATTTCCCTAAATCGGGCACAGTGTGTTTTATCTAGGTGATAGCTTACAAAACTAATTAAGATTTTTTTAAAATTTCAGTCACAAAATAATCCTTCGTCGAGCCCATTTGTGAGTGAAATGTGTTGCCAGGATACATCAGCACTCTTTTCAGTGAAGTCAAGCCAGCATAAATCAGGTATCTGCTTTGAGGTCTGGATTGTTATGTTTGCATCTATCCCTGTGGTGCATTTATCTGCAAAACATTCGAAGGGACAAGGTTATTCCTAGTTTCCTTCTTATGGGGATGTTCAGGGAGGTTGAGGGAGCACTGCAGTATTTGGTGTGATTATGATAGAGTGCCCATCCCTGTGGAGAAGGTTATGGACTCAGTTTATTGTGCTAGTTTGTTTGTCTTAGCATTAGCAGTTAAGCAATTCCTCATCATTGGATTTTCAGCATCATAATGCCTTTTCCCAACTGTTTCCCTCCTCAGCTAGGAACTGTTTCTCTGGACATCAGCACTCTTAATTCCACATTGTTTATTCTAAGCAGTTAATTAAATATAAATATTACTCAACTCTAAAAGCATGTTTTTGACATTTCTAAATGAGAACAGCTTCTCACCAGCATAAATCACTTTAACACATGAAAGATCTACCTTTCATGACAGTGAAAGGTCATCTCAAATAGGTCTTTTCTAATTAAATTGCAACACACCGGAGCGAAAGTGGCTTCAGTGAGCAAATGCTGAGGCCATCGTGTTGAGGAAAGATCACATTTAAAAGCCCTGCTTCCCCTGATTTTACTGTTCACACTGTTCTCTTTTGCTGCTTCTTAGAAGGGGAGCGATGGCAGTGCTTAGTTTTTGCAAGGTTCCAAGAGACTTCTTGTTTTTGCTGCAGTCAATTAATATATCTGTGATTTTAGAAATAGTTTACTGTGAATTGACTTAAATTTTCCCCCAGAAACATTGATGATATTTTTATAATATAGGTACATTGAAATGATCTAACACAGAGCTGACCCACATCTCTTTAATGCCATATTATGTCATTTGTTGAATATATTTTGTAGGATGATGGAGGTTAACGTTAGAGCCATTGCCTTGTTGTGCAGCATTTGATTGCTGTCTTGCACACAGTAAAAATGTGTCTGGTTGATTCTGGCTGGGAAAGTATCTTTAGATCACTAGAGGTCATGCAAGGATATGTCATGCATTTCAGATTACAGGCCATAGGCCAAATAAACAGATAAAATAACACCTCTTGTATGTCTGCCATAGCACAAGTTGGAGATGTCAATGAGTGAAGTTATTTTCTGGTGTGAAAGAAAACTCTTTGACCTTAGGAGTGTCAGACATGGAAGAAACTAGTAGAAGTCTGGTCTGAACAATTCTCCAGGCAATAGATTCTGTATCTTGGCCCAGTTCAAGTATACAGAACAAATACGTTTTGGGGATGAATTCATGAAAGACATCACTTGTCACTATTGATATAAGGATCAGAAAGTGATCAAGGTTAATGAGATATATATATTTCAGTTTGGATTTATTCAGCAATCTAAATAAAAACAGTAGAGAGAGTATCGGGCAAATAAGTGTTTCCACACGTAATTTTTTTTTCTAGTTTCTAACAAAATTATGTTAACCAACGTGTGGGATTTCTTCAGCATTTGTGGAATGATCTTGAACAATGTTTCATGTTTTTATTCTTCTACAAAAGGCATGGGACATGAAAATTAGTCTTTCCATGTTTGCAATTATGGTGGATGATAATGATTAGGTCTGTGCATCATCAGGAGATAATGCTTCTGGAACATGGTCATACAATCTGGAGAAAGCAATTGCTCCAAAACACGCTCCCTCATGCATTTTACTTCTTGACTGGTTTGGAAGGAAAATAATGCCACATTCATTATGTCTGCTCTTCCTTCTAGGGTTGGGTGTCTTCCTTCTAGGGTTGCTATTTCGGGTTACATTATTACAGTTTCATGCAACTTTAATTGCCATGGCTTAATTTTATGAAATCATGAGAGCTGTAGTTTTGCAAAGTCTGCCAAAGAGCCCTGGTGCCCACCAAACTGCAATTCCCAGGACTCCATAGCATTGAGCCATGATAGTGAAAGTGGTATCAAACCAAATTAATTTTACAGTCTAGATCACTGTCAGTTAAAAACAATAACAGCAACAACTGATTAGTCACACAGGAAGGGTACAATCTGGAAGCACCTAGAAATGACTCAAATTTTGAAGGCTGAGCTATTTCCTTGTGGGACCAATGTTTTACACCATTTATTTGTAGACAAAAGAACCATATTTTCCATAGTATATTGAAGAAATAATTACAGAGGTCAGAAGAATATGGAAATAAGTGAAATGAGCTATCATTTTGTTACTAGATATGACTGCAATCTGTAGCCCTTGCTGCCCTGATATGGCATTATTCTCTTATTCTTCCAGCTATAGTTCATTCTTCCATCTATATTTGAAAAGTGAAACCTGTTTTAAGGCAATTGAAATGGAGGCCAATTAATTAAACTCCTGTGTGAAACAGACGAGCAAGTTGCTATGCGGAAATGTTGTCTTTGGAGGCACACTGGAGGCTTTTGAAAGAGTATAGATATTTCTGTTGGGCCAGTTTGGTATGCTGTTGCCATAGTACCGAGAGACAGAGATAGTTTTCTCAGTAAATTTATTATAAATGCTTGTTCTTCATATTGTCTTGAATAATTTATGACTTTAAAATAGTTTAAAAAGGAAGAGCTTGGCATAAAAACACACAGTTTCTTGTTACTTATTAATTCTCACAAATGTTAAATGCTACAACCATAAAGAAAACATTGAACGAGTATTATTTCTCAGCATTACATGACATAAACATAATGATGGTTTACCCTTTCTACCCTTTCTGCTTTGTAGAAATGGCCATCAGTGAGCCCCTTCCCATAGCAGATAATGCCAAAAGAAAAAAGAAAAAAAGGACCAGAGCTACAGATCATTTTCCTGGAAGGTTTGAAGGTAGGCTTTCTGTTTTGCTTTATTATTTTTGGTACCTTTTTATTCTGTGCAGTGAGCTCAGTTTGCACCCCTGTTTATGTTGAAAAACTTTTAAGCAGCCTATTTTATGCCCACTATTTGTTAGTTCCACCATTATGATTGGGGGTTCAAAGGCAGCAAAATATTCAAATTGTGAAGTTCATACCAGGTCTTATCAATTGTTTACCTATTAAACGACTGAAATATGCTCTATGTGGGGCTACCTTTGGCACAGTGTGGCTGTGGCACACAACTGCTTTGACATCTGTCTTGTTTTTGAGCTCAGTTCACAGTGTTGGTTTTGAAGCCCCAAATGGCTAGAGCAAAGATATTTGGAAGGCTGCATCCTAGTCCAAGAGCCCGTCCAGACTTTGAAGTTTTCATTGGATGCGTTGTTTTATGCGACATCGCCCCAAGATTACCTGAGATAAGATAGAATCTCAACACAACTTAAATAATACAACTGGTAATATTTATAAGGGGACCCTCATGGGCAGAAAAGCAGTAGAAAACCATTTGTCACAGAATCACTTTTCATGACAAATCCTTCCTTTTGTTTCATTGAGATTACCCTAAATTCTGATAAATAAGCCTAGAAACTGTAGTTAAAACATTAACCTCTCCAAACTGGGTAAACTTACTCATGGGTCAGTATAAGTACTGTACCTTAAGTCTTACCAAAGAGAAACCATTTTCTTCTCTGAATAGAGTGGCGAAAGGCAACAGCTTAGTGCATTCTAGATTATTAACTCCCTCTGATATCCCTCTGTTATTTATTATTTATTTACAGTATTTATGTATGCTTTTCTCACCCCTAGGGGACTCAAAGCAGTTTACACATAGATAATGGCAAAAATTCAATGCCTTACAACTACAATAGTAAAACCACATTTTAAACATAAATCATATTAAAAACAGTACATCCCCAAATATAAAAAAAACAGTTATTAAAACCATAAAACAATCTCATCAGTCGAGTCGCTGTTTCAGTCCTTATCCCACTAAAAGCTACATACATCTATTGTCTGAAGGCCTGGTCCCAGAAAAATGATTTTAATTTTTTTTCTAAAGGTCCGGAGCAAGGGAGATCTTACCTCCTTTGGGAGTGTGTTCCATAGGCAGGGGGCCACAACCGAGAAGGCCCTGTTCCTCATCCCCGCCAGCTGCATTTGCGCTGTTGATGGGAGCAAGAGGAGCAGGGCCTCCCTGGATGATCTTAAATTGCAAGGTGGGACATAGGGGCAGATGCGTTCGGACAAGTAAGCTGGGCCCTAACCATATAGAGCTTTATAGATCAAAACCAGCACTTTGAATTGGGCTTGGAGATGGACCGGCAGCCAGTGGACCTGGCATAAAAGGGGGGTGGTATGCTCTGCCATGATGCTACTTCTTGTTTTTCAGGGTGCTTAGATGGAGAAATGGCTAGAAAAACTATCCATGAGGCAGCATTGGTGCTTTCCCCTCTCCATGGAAAGATAAATCCCTTAGACTTACCCAAGGGTCATATCAAAACTAAATCCATAGTTTTGCTCCCAAAATCTGCCCTTGATTTTCACACGAGGTCAACTTATCAGTATATACATTATTTCAGATTATTATTATTATTTCAAAACAACAACAACAACAAGCTTTATTTGTATTCTGCCCCCTCTCCTCGAAGGGACATTGGGCGGCTTACAACAAACAAACAAATACAGTAAATAATATAATGCAGACAGTAAACACATATCACTTAATACATATCACTTAATAAAATAAGTCAATAGCATAAAATTTAATAAAAATGAATTTAAAAGCTATTTTGCCCTCTAAACACAGTAAAAATATAAACACAATTTGAACCAGCCAATTTCTATGGTTCTAGCAGCCATTCAGAGTCTTGCTAAGATGGTTGATGTTCTTAGCCATTGTCAAATGGCTGCTTAAATAGCCAGGTGTTAATTTCTTCCTGAAGATTAAGAGAGTGGGTGCTTGCTGGTTTCCTTGAAGAGGGCATGCCAGAGTTGGGGGCACTACCGAGAAGGCCCTTTCCTTCACCCCCACCAACCTAGCTTGTGAGAGAGGTGGGATCGAGAGGAGGGCTTCCCTGGTTTCAATCCTGTGTGGATTTAAATTGGAGCAGTCAGTTTAATTTCTTGTGCTTTAGACTGTTTTGCACTGAATACACTGAATTCAGGGAGACATATTAGAATGTTATCCATTTTGGATTGTGTCTTATGTGTAAACCCAAATAAATAAATTCATCTTTTTCTTTGCTTAGGACAAACAGTTTTGTAGCTATTTTAAGATGTTAACATGAAACAGCACCACTGTCTCAAATGCTCCCTGGAGAATAAGCTGCAAGTGAGCTTGAAATATTTATACCAGCCTTTTTGTTTGGTATCACAGCCTTTTTGAAGTTTGTGTTTTTTTAATGTGGCAAAGATTTAAACTTTACTGCCACACTCTTGATTTTGACTTATTGATGAGAACAGATTGATTATGAAACTAAAGCTTCTGTCTCAATTTTGTTTACAACTGAGAGGTTTATTTATTTTTATATTACTGTTAGAATACTCATTAACTTGGTTGCTTGTCCATAGAAGTCACTGTAACTTCCCTATAGGAGCCATGGTGGCATAATAGGCTAAACCCTTTTGCCGGCTGAACTGCTGACCTGTAGGTCAGCAGTTTGAATCCATTAGATGGGGTGAGCTCCTTTCTGTGTCTGCTTCAGCTTTCCATGTGGGGATATGAGAGAAGCCTCCCACAGGATGGTAACACATAGGGGCATCTCCGGGAAACGTCTCTGCAGACAGCTGATTCTCTCACACTAGAAGTGACTTGCAGTTTCTCAAATAGCTTCTGACTTGATTTTAAAAATCTGTAGTTTCCCTTAATAACAATTTCTATGTGCTGGCTTTTTTTGGGGCAGATTTGTACAAACTTACTGCGGAGTTGCTGGGTGAGGGATCTTATGCCAAGGTACAGGGTGCAGTCAGCTTGCAAAATGGGAAGGAATATGCAGTCAAAGTAAGTAAAAGTACCCCACGGTTCTTTTAAAGTCTCCCTTCATAGATGCTTCAGTACTGAAAGTACATGATGATAACAAATGTAGACCATAGTAAATATGTGAATTCTTTGGCTACTAGTATGCTTCCAGGTATAGTCGAAAGTTAATTGCTATACAATTTGAGTCTGGATTATGCAAAACAGCCGTTATCAGCCTATATGATTATGGCAGTCTCACAGACATGGCTGATGAGGACATGGAAAAAAGGCTTTCTTAATGGTTAACATCTAGCTATGGAATTTCCTAGGTTAATTCCCCCCCCCCCCCCGGCTGCCTTCTTTCCATCTTTTTGCTTAAGACACGGTTTCTATTATTTATTGTTTGTAACAGGGCAGTCTTTCAATGGGGCGTGCGCCATACTTTTATATTTACTGTCAGCCCTCTGTAGACATGGATTCTGTTGCCATATATAAGAGGCACCATTTTATTACAACATTATATATAATGGGACTTGAGCATCCACAGATTTTGGTGTCCCCGGCGGATACCAAGAACTCACTAGAAATGTTTTCTAAGCTGTTGTCAAAGGCTTTTATGGCCGGAATCACTGGGTTGCTGTGAGATTTCAATGCTAATCAAGGTGGCCAATTGCAACATTCACACCTGCCTCAAACAGACAAGAGTTCTTTCTCCGACCCTGAACATTTCACAGGTGTAACCTCATTTGTTTCCAACAGACCCCTCAACCTCTGAGGATGCCTGCCATAGATGTGGGTAAAACGTCAGGAGAGAATGCTTCTGGAACATGGCCATACAACCCGGGAAACTCACAGCAACCCAGTTTTCTAAGCTGTTTAAATTAAATTAAATTTGATTAATTGTTTTTTAACCCCTGTATTATATAGTGCTTTATCTATCTTTTTGTTTTATCCAGTACTGCATATGTGTTCTGATATTTCGTTTTAACATGTACTTTAAGATGTTTGGGGTGTCAAATTTGGAGAAAGAATATAAATTAAATGCATGAACAAATAGTATTCCCAGTCCCTCTAACTATGATATGGAGAATTAGGGAAAAGCCAGTTATTCTGTAGCCTACAAACATACCTGTCTAGTCCATTATTCATACAGTGTCCAAGCAAATGGGGAGGTTATCAGTATGATGTGAGTGCAAAAGCTCTAGCCAAGTCCTGCTTCGCAGCAACTTATGTGCAGAGCCTTACTGACTCTCATAGTAATTGTATCTTGCCACCATGATTAGTAGCCATTGCTTCCCTCTTAACCTGCACAAATTTTTCTAATTCATTGTTGAAGTTGGCAGTCATGTAACAGCGAATTGCACAGTTTAAACTATAAACCACATTAAGAAATGCTTCCTTCTTTGTGTATCTTTCACAATTTAGTTTCAGTAGATGACTCAAAGTTTGAGAAATATAAGGGAAAGGCTTCTCCCTACCTGTTTTCTGTACACCCTGCGTAGCATTATTAATCTCTGTCATGTCTCTGCTTACTCATCTTTATATCACACGGTGCCTCTTCCTTCCCTGTTGTGCACACTTCACTTGATGGGCAATGTCATGACTTCATCAAATCATAGTTAATTTTAACATCAGAATTGGTGACCCACACTTTGATCACAGCCAGAAAGTTCGTAATGATAAATGTCATGTACTCATTCCCAATTTTCCAAACCCTGGTTTGGGATGTCTAAACCACTATTTCTCAGGCTGTTTGATGTGTGAGACCAGAATTTATTATTTTCCAACATGCATCCTTTGAGTACAATGTTTTTCTCTATTTCCTGGAAATATGCCAGGGAGTATCCAGCAATGGTTCAGGGATCGATGCTTGTCCAAGGGCCATTATTTTGAGTAACACTGGTTAAAATATCCCAGTTTAAAGAGGTGAATGCATTTTCAGGCAGATAACATTTCCCTTGTGAACCCATTATTTCTAATGCACCAGATTCTTATCTGATCAAACAGATTGCATTGTTTAGAAAACCAGCACAAAATCCTGTTTGACAGAAATAAAAGTAAAAGGGATAAATCAATTCACAGTGTGTGAACTCATCCCAGTTTCTTAATCTGTTTGAAGGAGCTTTGTAATGAAGGAAGAATATTCGGATGGTATGCGTAACTGTAAGACTGTAAGACATATCCCTGAAATGTTGGTTCCTCTTATTCTTCTATTAAAACCTTGAATGAAGTTGAAAAATAATGCCCCGGAGTAGGTTGTTTACTTTTAAATCCTATTTTCCATTTTTGTAACAGATAATTGAAAAACATGCAGGACATAGTCGGAGTCGGGTTTTCCGAGAGGTGGAGACTTTGTATCAGTGTCAGGGTAACAAGTAAGAAAGTGTTATTGTGTTTGATGATATGTTTATAAATGGTTAGTGTGGAGTATTTCCACCTACACATTCTTAGGTCACTTATTTTTGTGGGAGAAGCCATAGCTAAAGTATTGTGACTTGGCAAATTACATTCAACAGCCACAGGGTTCAGTCTGCTGCCCTCTATGATTCTATGAGGGAAGTATTAGTCTCCCCTTTGGTCAGACCTCATCTGGAATCCTGCTTCCAGTTTTGGGTACTATGGTTTAAAAAGAGAATTGCCAAGATGATCAAAGATCTGGAAACCAAGACTTATTAGAAATGATTTAGGGAGCTCAATATGTTTAGCTCAAAGAAAAGAAGATTGAGAAATGACAGACTAAGAAAAAAAGCTTGGATGGACATCTTTCAGGAGTGCTTTTGTGGTATGTTCTTGCATGGCAGGGGTTAGATTAGATAGCCTTTGTACTCTACTTAAAGTAGAACCAGTGCTCTTTCTCAATCATATCAGAATGCAGTAGATTGTATTTTTACTTTAATCACAGACTTAGAAGTTTTCTGGTCATCCAGTTTAATTCTAGGAAGGGCTATAGTCAGACTTAGTAAATGATGGTATGGTTTTTTTTGTTATGGAATTGAAATAGTAGAATTCACTTAGTGAACGCTAGATGTGTAATAGGCACACTATGATTATACTGATTTTGCACTGATAAACCAGCAATTCGGCCATTAGACCTCTGATTATGAGAGTTCGGTAGTATTGCCTGTTAGTAATACTGTAACTCTTTTGTTGTATTCTGTGAAAAAGTATAATTTCCCCCTTTTCTCTCTCCCTCCTCCCCAGGAACATTTTGGAATTGATAGAATTTTTTGAAGACAATTCAAGGTATTACCTTGTCTTTGAAAAACTACGTGGAGGTATATATGCACATTTAAAAAAATGTAATTAGCATCACACTAAATGTTAGGCTTGTTGAGGTGATATACTAGTGGCACCTAATTTTGAGAGCAAAAACTAGAGGGGAAATGAGCACACACTTATTAGCATTTTGCAGCAATTATAATATAATTTGCATCTTGAAAAATAAGACTTACAGTGGGATAAAGTTACAAATGGCTCCAGAATTGTCATGATAATATACATTGTTACATTTTAGAGATCACATAAGAACGTGTAAACTATATATTTTTTAACAGAAGCATTTCAGCACATATTGAAAGCAGTGCTCTTAAAATAAAACTTTACTGCCTCCTCATTTAATTGCAAGTCACCAGGGACATCTCTAGATAAAATAATAGCAAATATGTAAGAAAAATATGAGAACCTAGGTTATTGTAGGTTTTTCGGGCTGTATGGTCATGTTCTAAAAGCATTCTCTCCTGACGTTTAGCCTGCATCTGTTGCAAGCATCCTCAGAGGTTGTGAGGTATGAGAACCTAGTTCATAAACTAGCTTTATTTGCTTCCCTTGTTCTCCTGACATCAGATGACTAGAGATCCTTGAAAACTGCCCAGTCTCTTCCAAAGTGCTTCAAATCTGACATTTCAGTTTTGAAGGATTGAGAACTCAAATAGCATTAGTAGCTCTGAATTGTAGGGTCAATCCAATACATCTCCAATACTGAATCAGTATTGAACTGTTAGTGCCAATTTAGGGTGCATCTGCACTGGAATTAAATCAGTTTGACACCATTTTAGCCACCCTGGCTCCATGTTGTGGATTTCTGAGAGTTTTTGGTTTGGTGGAGCACTAGAACTATTTGGAAGAGAAGACTAAAGATCTTGTAAAACTACAATTTTCATGATTCCATAGCATTGTGCTGTGGCAATGAAAGTGGTGCCATTAGTTCTAATTTGTAGATGCCTCCTTGGACCCATTTAATCATTGGTACTTGATTCACAAAATTTCCACTGATTCCTTAGGTCTGTTCTAGTCTGATTACCAGTTGGATTTATCCCATTGTTGAACATGACTACAAATGGCCATTAAACATAGATGTAAACGATAGCCATAGCTTCCTTCTGCAAATGGATAGTGTTTGCAAAATCTCACCAATCTAGCAGTCAGCTTTGGATGCCTACATAGAACATTTTGAATTTTTCTTCTTTTGTCTCTGTAATCAGAGCATAAATATGGATTAAGTTATATTGATAGGTTTTCCCAGCAGTCTTTTTCATATTATTTGGTCAACTTGGCATTATATCCCCTGACTGCTTTTGCTACATTTCGCCTCGCTATTCACGCAGATTCATTTCTTCTGATATGTCCCATGTGTATGAGTTTTTGACCATTCAAAGAAGTTGTGTCTGACTTCAAAGAACAGGGTCTTATGTTTGCACCACAGAAAGAGCAAAGTTATGTCCCTCCTCCACCTCAATTTTTTCACCCTCCAATTTTGTATCAGAGCTTGCGTTTTGACTCACCCTGCTTTCTGCAGTGGTTTCTTTATTTTCCTCCCTCTTGTTCCTTTGAAGGGTATATTGCATGACTATAGCATGCTTTCTGTTTTAAATAGCATTTTTAAATTCATGCTTTGACATCAAAAGCTTTCAAGACCACTAACATAAAATGCCATAAAATGTACCTAAATCAATAAACTCATCAAACACTGCAGGAGGAGATAAAAACAGAAGAATCTTAAGGGTCATTATAACTCAGAAAAACAGGTCAGAATTTGAATGCTGTCTAAAATAGAAGTGTGTTGTATGAGACAATTTCAGAATATGACACTTCTATATAAAGAAGCTCTCTTTCTACTCATCACTCTGAAGATGGTGTCACTTGCTGAAGGACGTTAAAAGGGAATTGCCTTTGGCAGGGCAAGTTTTTATGGCCTTTAAATATCAAAGCCAGCACTTTGATTTCAGTCTGAAAAGAAATAAGCAGCAGTGGAAGTCTTTTAATATTCTAGACATCATGATGATCACTACTGGTTAAAGGCCTGGGAGCTGTGTAAAAAAATACAGTGGATCCTTGAGATATGCATGCTTTAGATCCCTGATATATTCATGCATCCTATACATAAAATATTGGCAGTATGAGTGCAGATGCACTGAAGCATCTCTGAGCACTTTGGGATGCAATTATCTATTTTTTTTGTGGGGGGGGGGGGGGTATCCAAGAGTGATCCAAGAACCTTACCCCTCCATGGATCTGGATGACCCATTATATTTGTTTGAGATAGTTATGTAAATAACCAATTTCAACAATCTATCCTGGCTGTTACTAGGGCATAACGAATTAACTGCAGCATATCTTTCTGTATGCATTAATTCAAAACTTTCCTTGAAAGGGAGATGAAACAGTATGTACAAGTGATGAATATGGCTTATCTAGGTTGGATTTATAATGTTTAACCAGTATCGTCTTTTCTAAGACTATTTCCCTTCCTCTACTTGTGTGTTGAGCAGTCTGTGCCTAAAATAAAAATTGTATTAGACAAGATTCCTTTGCCTACACCATTGCACCCGGTGGTGTAATGGGTTAAACCCTAGTGCCGGCAGGACTTCTGACCAACAGGTCAGCAGTTTGAATCCAGTGAGAGTGGGTTGAGCTCCCTCTGCCAGCTCCAGCTCACCATGCAGGGACATGAGAGAAGCCTCCAACAAGGATGGTAAAACATCAAACGTTTGAGTATCCTTGCAGACGGCAAGTTCTCTCACACCAGAAGCAACTTACAGTTTCTCAAGTGGCTCCTGACATGGAAAAATTAAAAACCTTTTAGAAAAAGAAACCATGTCATCTTTTCATCAGCAAAATTGTGTATGCCTGTTGTTCTGCGTTGGCTCATTCTTAGTCCCGTGCATCATTCATAAGAAAGTCCTCTCTGCCAGTCCTGATAGACTAAGCCTTAAAAACTAGGTTCAGAATCTACATGATTCATTAGAGATCTTTTGATGGATCAGAGATAGGCCATAACCCACAACTCTTACCAACATGTCACATATTATTTCCCTTGTCTGCCAGAATAACTGTATCTCACTCGTGTTTTAAGGAGCCACAGTGGTGCAGTAGGTTAACCCGCTAAGCTGCAGAACTTGCTGACCAGAAGGGCAGCGGTTCAAATCTGTGAGATGGGGTGAGCTCCTGTTGCTAGCCCCAGCTTCTGCCAACCTAGTAGTTCAAAAACATGTAAATGTGAGTAGATCAATAAGTACTGCTTTGGCAAGAAGGTAACTGTGCTCCATGCAGTCATGCTGGCCACATGACCTTGGAGTTGTCTACGGACAATGCTGGCTCTTTGGCTTAGAAATGGAGATGAGCAACCCCCCCCCCCCCCCCCAGAGTCTGACACAACTAGACTTAATATCAGGGGAAACCTTTATCTTTTTTCTCTATTTTAGAATAGTATTAGAATATGGTGGCATCTGTAATAGTGAGACAGTGAATCTGCTTCATTTTAAACTATAAACTTTAAAGGTGATATCAAAAGTGTTGGAACCGATCCTTGATAGGTTCAGAAACTTTGAAGTTCAGACTACATCCTAGAACAGTTTCATTACTGTACTGACATGGGAACAACTAGTCATAAGTGGCTGGAGAACTAAACGACAGCTGAAAAATGTAAGTTTGGGTGTGAGATGTTGAGTAAAGTACACTCAGATGCATAATATAGAAAATCAAGGGCAAAGGTAATTATTGTACAGAAGAAATCTTACAATGAAAAAAATCTTATTTTCTCTTGTTTGTTTTTCAGCTCAGATATATGTTTTTCTTTTTACCATTAAATATCATACAAAATATTTCATTACTTTAAAACATTTTCCCCTTTTAATTAAGAAACCATCTCTTGGGATTCTCAGTTTTTACCTTAAGACAGTTGTGTTGCATGCCCAATATCCAAGTAACTCAGGACTCGTACAATATTCAGACACCTCGGGACTTGCTTGAAATCAACATACATAAATCAGACTGCATTTTCTGCACCTATAATTGAGTTGTGAAATTGTTAACCATTACATCACTTTCTGTACAGTAATTACCTTTGCCCCATTTATGCTGAATTCAGAGCCATGCTATTCAATTTTATTCAAAAGTATTCATTCCCACTACTGTTTCTGTCTAGAACAGATTGCTTTCAAGTAGCTTTGTCTGTTTTTTTCTCTCTCTCTCAAAAGCACCTGCTTGCCCTTTTTTATTCACAGGTTCTATCCTGGCCCACATACAAGAGCAAAAGCACTTTAATGAGAGAGAAGCCAGCAGGGTGGTGAGAGATATTGCCTCTGCTCTGGATTTCCTACACACAAAAGGTGAAAATACAACCACTCCCAATTTTACAAGCTCATTAACCAACAACTTCAAAATTGTCTAGTGTGTATATATATGTAGGAAACCAGCATGATGTTTGGGCCCTTCAGTAGTGATCTTTGGTGTATGTGCTGTTTTCATCCACAAGATATATTCTACCTATTCCATGAATTTTAGTACTTTTTTCTGGCTTTGTACAGTACTGTCTATGATTAGGAAGGAGGTGAAAACAGCCATTGTATGAGCTATAGGCTCAGACATGATGATTCAGAATACTAGTCACTCACTGTGGCCAAATTGTTTGTTGAGAAGATGAATAACACTTATACTGCCAGCTTCATGTTTGCAGATGCCCTTTGCCAATTATGCTGTAAGAAAAAAAAGTGTTTTAGTATAGAGGCTTCTGTTGGTTAGATTGAAAAAAGAATATAACTTATTCAACCTAACATATTTTTGTGTTATGCTTTACTGATTTTGAGGTTCTACTTTATCACTGCAAAGGTTATTTTTAATAAGGCTTTTCATATTTTTGGTGAATTTTATAAATTGGAGATGCTTACATTCTTATGGTCACAGTTATTTCTTTGTTCATTTATGCCTTACATTTCGTAAACTATGAAACTAACGGGCTAATTTAAAGTTCAGTGCTTAAAAAACCAGCTCCATAAAATATCCCGATATGTGCTATTTCTCCTTCCAGCTCCATAATCCTGCTTTCTATATTTAACCTCTTTTGCTTAATTGTTTAAATAAATGCAAGGTTGAAGAAAGCTAGCTGGTGTGCTTATGAGGAAAAAAAACCGCAGCATGAAGGCATGTTCCTACTTTCTTTTGTATTCACTTGTACCTCTTTGGTATCAACCCTATAATATGTAGCAGTATTAATATTAGTTCATCTGAGGGTATTGCTACAGATAAACAGATTTACAGACATATCGTTGCTCAACCACATAGCATGGATTGTGATAGAGAGAGTGTTTTAAAAATAAATATTGAATCAAAAGGATTTTTCTCCAGGATGATTTAAGGATCATTGTGTACATCAGTGGTTTCCAATCTATGGTCCGTGGAACACCAGCGGTCCCCAAGAACTAAAATATGGTCCACAGCCTCACCATTACTACACCATTGCAACGAGAACAAACTGGCCTCATAAAACCCTGTTATAATTCCAAGGCAACAGGGATGTTGGGAGAGGAGAGGTTGACTACCCATGAAAGCACAACATTCCTCCTGACAGTTGCTTTTCCTCCTCCCCCTTCCCCCTGAGCAGATCAACTCCATGTGGCACCTGGAAGCGGGAGCACCTTGGTGTCTTCGTTTTTAGTCTGGTTCCTGGGGTTATTTGGGGTGCTGATTCAGAAAATTGCATTGTATCTAGATTATTAAATATGGTTTTCTGTGGGCAAGCAGATGCCGACTACTGGATGGTATATGTTCTGTATAAGAAACTAGAACTGATGTGATTTATCCAATGCAATTTTCCGAATCAGCACTCCAAATAACCAAACTGAATCTAAAGTTGACCAAAAACCGATTTGAAACCCTTTTGGTATTAATGTTGGAGAGTCTTCCCTAGTCAAAGTGGTCCTTGGTCAAGTGGTTCCTGGTCATAGTGGTCCCTGGTCAAAAAAGGTTGGGAACCACTGGTGTACATCAATGGTGAGATTCCTATAACTAGATGATGTTGGCCAACCACTCCAAGGATTCTTCAATATTGTTAGTGATGGCTGAAATTGCTAAGACTTGGAGGGCTGCCTGCTTTTCCCATCTGTTTTATAGTGAAGAACAAGTTGAGTAAACTTAAGCAGAAATCTGGAGATGATGGTATAAAATCTGTCTAGGAGAGTTGTAGTGTTTACTTAGTAAAGAGGTGCTTTATATTTTGAAATAATAGCAGGAGCATGTCTGCTTGGCTGTTTGAAAAATGAGAGAAACTAAAAAGGCCACCTCCAGCCTCAGGCGTGGCATTATTAAACTATTGATGACCAACTTTGTCTCCTTTCCATATGAGTGGACTTAAAAACCAAAGGTCAGTCCAGATAAGACAACAGTACAGATGGTTGTATTTAGAAGCTCCTTTGAGAAGAGGTGTTCATCATTGTTAGTTAGGTGGTTTGCATTTCCCTTTGAGGAACAAATGCACAAATTGAGGTTCCTCCTGGATCTAGCATTATTTCTGATAGCTAGGTACTAGTTCTGCACAGCTTCGACTGGTATTCTACTTTCAGTTTGTTTTAGCAACCAAACATCTTGCCACAGTTGAGATTACTGTAGTCAGTCATGTTTTTTGGGGGGCTGCCTTTGGAAAGTATCCAGCCACTTCAATTAAAGCAATAACAGGATTGTGTCTGCTATGCTGGTTCCAAAATGTTTATTACTTCAGTTCAAAGTGCTTGTTTTTGCATTTTAAAAAGCCCCCTCACATTTGGGACCTGGAAATATCAAGGAATGTGATTCTATCTCCATGTTGAATTTATCGGAATATGCTGTCTATGTGCCTCTCTGCCCTGTGAGACTGTAGAATTAGACTGTCTTAACATTCCACTTATGGGATTATAGCTCTGGGAAGAGTGCCTCTCTTAGCACACACATATTATGTTTAAAATGCATTTAGTTGATCTTTATGGTGTTTGATGCTGTATTGTCTGATGTTTCTTTGCTTCTGTGCTTTATGCTGGTGCTGTTTGCTTCATTGTTTATTTGTTTTCTAATGCTCTTAAATTGTAAGGCATTCTGAGGTGATTTGAACAGAAGAAGGGGCATACATATTTTATAAACAGGAATATTGAATTACAAAATCATGTAAATACAAGCTGGTTTGGAATTTTATGGTCTGCTTTTCTTTTACACAGAACATGCTCTGTTCTGTGCAAAAAAGGTTTTGCAAGCAGCTGGTAAAATTATATTTGGGAGAGAGAAGCTACACAGCGGGAAGAAATGTTTGCAGAAGGATCCTCTGTAATCCCCGATTTTCTCATTTAGTTTGCAGTTCCACTGTGTAGCATTAACACTCTTATTAAAAATGTTGCACACAGTATTAAACTGGGAGCTGAAGCTTTTATGGGTTTGGATGCTTAAGCTTTTTACTGTTTTAATTTCTAGACTTTTAAAGTCAAGAGAGGCATGCTCTACACTACCTGTAGAAACTCCTGTAGCTTGAAGTCTGTAATCCAGCATTGTTTCATGTGCCTTTTGTATCATAAGACACTATGCTTTCATGGCATACTGAAGGAGGAAAACTCTTTAGTTGTATAACAACAACAACTTTATTATTGTACCCCACCTCTATCTCCCCAAAGTGTTAGGGATTCCTCATCTTCAGAAGAGGAAAGGGAGCAGGGAAGTGCTCAGGAATTGGAGGGGGAAGAGGAATCAGATGATAAGGTTTTGCAAGTGCCCACATTTCTGGAGAGGCGAAAGGAAACAGACCACAGCGGGCGTTCAGCTAGAATAGCTGCTAGAAACGCCGAGGTAATTGGGAGCTGCCCTAGCACCTCCAGCGTGGGGAATTCAGGGCTATAAATCAGAAGCAGGACCAATTAGCTTTCGCTGGTAACGACTCCGATGCTGATGTTTTTGCTCCAAGTGAATCTGCTTCAAGTCTGCTTCTAAGGATTTAGTGATCATTGCCCGTTGTCTGATGTAAGAGTACTGTTTCTTTTGGACATTGAGACTTTAGTTTTGTGTCTGCATTAAGACTTCCTTGCTTTCTTTTGCATTTTTCAACTGCATTTGCTGTTCTTTTGTGTTTGCTGAAGTAAAGCATTTTTCTTTTACTTTCAACATTGTATTACAGCTGTTCTTGAAGGGCAAATCAGGACACAAAAGGACTCAAGGAGGCTTACATATGGCAGGAAGTGTCTAAAACAGAGCATAAAATAAACACACAATACAATACAATACAATAAAGTAAAACATATAACATATAAAAACAACAGTTTAAAACTCAGAATAACTATCATAAGACATGGCCAGGCTGTAAACAAGACAAGGGAATGGGATAGTGCAAATTGGAGCTAAGGAACAAGGGCATGGGATGAAAGTGCAATGCTTTCTACAAAGCCATTAAATACTCAAAATTTTATTTACTTGCACTGCATTTGTCCATAACTATTCTCCTTTGCCCATATGATAATTCGTGAGTAAGATATTCATGTAAAAATAACATTATGTCTGAAAAAATGATTGGTTCTTTGTTATAGTGTTGAGAATGAAAGGTCTGTACGTGATTATTCTGTAACTTGAGCTGAGCCAAGAGAGTAAGCCCTTTCACTCAAAGGTGGCCATATTGTTTTGGGAGCATTGAGTCTATGTTGTTAGCTCTTTTCTTAAGGTCTATGTTGCTTAGCTATCACATTTACTGGTTTCGGTTTCTTATGGGTAAACATAGACTGAATGCAGTTTATGGATGGGATTGAGCAAGAAAGAAAGCAACTTTATGGGTGTGAGACAGTCTTAATGCAGCTTTTATGTGTAGCACTTTGTATAATTGTGTGAAGGAAGGTGGTGATTACATTATTCAGATGCTAGCAGATGTTTGTATTACTTTTTTAAAACAACATTATTATACAAGTCAAAAATAAGTCACAGCTCTTTCCACACACAATCAATTCTTCATCAGAGGATATAAGAAGAATATAACCCAGGTTTTCACATAGTTGTGTGAAGCTCCTGCAAACTTCAGTGTTAAAACTGTGGTTTATATTCACTTTTTGATGTAGTATAATATAGTTGTGTGACTAGGATTCTGAGAGACTTGGGTACTAGAAGCCCAGTGGTTGCACTGTTTCAGCCTTAAGAGGAAAGCAGTGGCAAGCCTCCTTTGAACAAATCTCACTGAGAAACTCTAGAATAAAAAGGATGACTGTCCATCAGAGCTCTTGAAAACACCTAACAGCAGCAAGAATAACACACTTCATAAATGTCTGAACAGTGCTAGGTAATTTATATCAAGTGGGAGGAAACCATGTCATGTCTTCGCCTCTCATTGGCATTGCCCGTCCCCAAAATGTAGGCAGCGATGGCAGAGAAGTGAAGCAAGGGGCAAATGCTTTTATCTCTAGGTTTCTGTTCTTGCTTAGAACTTTCTCTGCAACACAAGGATTGACTGACTCTGTTTTGGTGAGCAACGCAGCTCTTGAGCAGCTTGATTAAAACTTCAGTCTATATGTAAACACCAAAATCAAATATTGTCATAAGGTCACTCCCACCCCAATTTTGTATTACGTGGCTCTTTGAGATGTGATTCATTCTTCTCCTTCTGTTGCACACCTTAGGAATTGCTCATCGAGACCTAAAACCTGAAAACATATTGTGTGAATCTCCCACTAAGGTATCTCATGATTTGCCATTATTTTTATATTACATTTTCAAGGTAGAATTCATGAACATAATGAAGTGTGTGGTGTCCTCTTTTTTTCCTTTCCCACATTTTAGGTATCCCCAGTGAGAATTTGTGACTTTGACCTTGGAAGTGGGGTAAAACTCAACAGTGCGTGTACTCCAATTACTACTCCTGAGCTGACTACTCCAGTATGTAAACACTATTATCTTCTGTGGGAAGTTGGGGAGAGGAGACTGGATAATGTATCAGCTCATTAGAGTTCATGTTGCAGTGCAGACTATGATACTTCAACTGTATTTCAACATGTAATTGTGTCTTGGTGCTCATCCACACTTTTTGAGGTCATATTTGGATGTTTTATGTTCACATTTTATATTAGTTATAATTTTTGATAGATTATAGTTTTATTTAAGTTATAGTTATTATGCTTAAGATTACTTTTATGTGGGGTTATTCTGGGTTATTATATTTGTACTTACTGTCATTGAGGCATTAAATGTTTGCCTTTTTGTTTGTTGGAATCCACCCTGAGTCTCCCAGGGGAGATAGGGTGAAATATAAATAAAGTTTTATTTATTGATTTATCTAATATATAAGCAGGACTCACATGCCTTCAAAGCTGCATCCTTAAGAGTTTGGAGAGGAGGCTATAGTTCCAGGGCCATTGTCCTAATTCTAGGATGTCTGTTGTTGCTCACAGAGACTGGCTTCAAAGGGGAACTTTTGGAACTGGGTTTCTCTCTCTCATTTTCTCTCTCCTTTCACTCTGAAAATAGGAATGTCACTCACATCTCTCATGTTTTTGGTCTCATGGCTAACATATGTGATACTGGGTTATGGCTTATACCAGTGATAGTGACAGAGTGCCCAAACAGGGAGGGGGGCACAAGGGGGGGGGTGAGCAAGGGGCAAGGGTGGGCAAGTGAGTGAGCAGGGGTGGGCAAACAGGTGAGCAAGTGAGGGTGGGATAGTTCACATGCCAGAAGAGAGGGCACTTCATACGTGTTCTGGCATGCGTGCCATAGATTCACCACCACTGGCCTATACTAACTGGGCTATACTAACAAAGAACTTAACATTACATAGGAAGCAGACTTATTTTGAAACCAAAGTACCAGTGAGTCTAGCTAAACTAATTGGCAGCAGCTCTTCAGTCTTTGGGCAGCACTCTGTGGAAATGCCAAGGATTGAATTATTTGCCTGCAAAATGTGTTCTGCCACTACAGAGTGGTTTTTCTCCAGTCAAGCCAAAGGCTCTATTTAATTAGCTGGTGCGCATGGAGTTTGAGTTACTATATAATGTTGTATGAGAGGCAGGTTTGCCATTAATTTAAATAATCAGTATGATAAAGTTTCCCATTGCATTTTAGGTTGATATTGATTCTTAGGGGTTTTGAAAACTAGCTGCAAAATGAATTTGCTTGGACTGGAAGCCACTTCATTAGTACTAAATGATGTATGTAGTAATAAATCAATATCCATGTACTTGAGTCAGAAGTAAGAAGAAGAAAGACCCCGGGGAGGTGGCAGCCTTAATTTTGATAAAGGAAGCAAAAGAGGGGAGGGAAGAATGGAAGCAGAGGTATGTTTGTGTGTGCATGTAATGCATTCAAGTTTCACACATTTCATTTTGCATTTTGCAAGGACCAAAGGACTGTTTTATAACTCTTACTAGATTTCAAAGAAGAGGTGGAATATAATGGAGAGAGATGTGTCATTAAAATCTTCTTAATTTCCATATATATGGGCCAGTGAAGGATAGAAAAGTTTATGAGTGAAGGATAGATAAGGAAATAAAGGCTGAGGAATGGTCCAAAGCAATATAGCTGCAGTAGTAGTTCACACACCTGAAGCCTGAAAGCAGATCTCCTTCTCCGTTTATTCTCTCTAATATACTTGGCAGTCATAATAAGCTATTTCTTCTGCCTCTTTTCCTGCACTCTTTTCAATACTCAGCAGTCCTGCTAGTGTAAGGTACCATGGGGAAATATAGTTCGGTGTGTTTTCTAAGACTTATTGCAGCACTCGTCCTGCTGATGTGATGCAACACTTTAGATGCTAGAAAGACAGGTATGATTGTCATGATTGTATTCCACTAGGATACTCTACTAACAAAATCTCAGATTTGGAAAGACTCATCTAAATTTGATATGAGGCAGTTCAAACACAAACCAGAGTTTAAGTGATATTGAAGCAGGTGTTTTAAAGTAGGTTTGAGTGTTGCCTGCTCTAGCTTTGTGTGAGTTCTTCAGCTCCTGGAGTTTTGACTGTGAGACCTGCGATTACAATATTCCTTGTGTTTTGAAAATGTATGTTGTATTTGATACATGTCAAAAGATCAACCCTTCTTTACGCTGCATGATTAATCTAAAAATATTGTGTGCCTGCTCAAGTACTGCGTATTGAAAGACCTAAGAATGACAATTCTTCATGTTTTCATTGGCTTCTACATAATACTTGCTGTTGCCCAGCAACTCTACAATAGTGTATTTCCAGGGTTGTGGGAGGCAAACCAATAATCCCTTGCTTCTTCAAATGGAATGTGAAATTTTGATAAGAGTGAAAGTCCTTGGCTATAAATATGTTGGAATACCTTACTAGCATAAGTGTCCTCTAAACATGAATTCAGTTTACACTTTTTTTCTTCCTGCTGTTTTACAGTCTGTCTTTGCACTCCTTAAGACTCAATGATTTGCACTGGGCTCATAGGAGCCCCTGGTGGTGCAGTGGGTTAAACCTTTGTGCTGGCAGGACTGAAGACCAACAGGTTGCAGGTTCGAATCTGGGGAGTGCGAATATGCTCCCTCTGTCAGCTCCGACTCCAAATGCGGAGACATGAGAGAAGCCTCCAAAAGGATTGTAAAACATCAAAACATCCGGGTGTCCCCTGGGCAATGTCCTTGCAGACGACCAATTCTCTCACACCAGACGTGACTTGTACTTTCTCAAGTCACTCCTGACATGAAACAAAGAAAAAACAACTGGGTTGTGTTTCAAGTGTGTTCAGTGACTTGTATGTATGGGGCAGAGGATGATTGCCCACTAACTCTGAGCTGGAGGGAGGATGTTTTATGATCTAGTAGCCAAATTTGAGTTTATAAGGAAGGATTAAAACAAATGCAAGGGCCAGTTTCTCCTTATGCCACTTCTTTCAAGCCTACAAAACCTTCCAGAACTGCAAATAAAAACTCCTATTACATACAAAGGCATCCAGATATTTGAGACAGTTGCAAATCAGACCTCCTTCTTGAATCTTGAATTGCTTTTTATCCCCTGACTGATTGGAGATAAGAGCAAAAGAGTAATTTTTGGATGAAGGTTTCGCCCCATCTGCTGTGGGCGAATCAATACTAAGTAGTTAATTTCCTCCTGGCTACCACGTTTCTGTCTCTTAGTCGGCTGTCTGTTATTGTGCCTTGGACTTCTTAAGTTTGTATTTAAAAGTGTCAGGAGTACACTCTATGCTGGATTTATACTCTTCCAGGTTTGTGTGAGAAGGATAGTTCTTTCACAGAATGATTTGGTTTTGGCAATATGACAAGTCTGTGCAGATAACATTGGAAGGATCCATGGAAAATAACCTGAAATAGATTTTATCTTGAAAAGCAAACATAGAAATGGGTAGTATGTGTAGGTTTTTACTACGTTCTGAGTGCATCTCTGAAATAAGGCCCTAGAGCATTTATTCCATGTGTCTCTTTCCTTTTCAGTTGATTCTAAATGCTACTTTCTTTTTTTCCCCTTTCCTCCAACTGTGTCTTGTTAGTGTGGTTCTGCAGAGTACATGGCCCCTGAGGTGGTGGAAGTGTTTACAGAGGAAGCCACATTCTATGACAAGCGCTGTGACCTGTGGAGTTTGGGGGTGATTTTGTACATCATGCTAAGTGGCTACCCACCTTTTGTGGGGAACTGTGGCACCGATTGTGGCTGGGACAGAGGAGAAGTCTGCAAAGTCTGTCAGGTAACTAGATAAATATATTGTGTTCTGGAGACACATTCCTGTGGTGTAAGCATTCATTGGTGATCTCTATCAAAAAGAAATCCTCTGAAATACGCTTCTAACTAGAAGAGTAAGGCATGGGTAGGATCATATAATTGTGCTGTCTCAGATTTCTGTTTCTTCCCCTTTAGAACTCTGATCTTGCATCTCTTCTCCTCATGTCTCTTCATTAGTTACATGTATATCCCATCTCAAGGTGGTGTACATGGCTTGTATCCTCCCCACTTTATCTTCACAATAGTCTTGTGAAATAAGTCCTGCTAGTTTCATGGCTCAGTAGAGAATAGAATTGTGATCTTTGAAGGGCTACTCCAATGCGCTAACAACTACACCATTCTGACTTGGCTTTTCTTCAAGTTAGACTGTATTTCCAGAATTATGCCTTTTGATATCATTTTTGTGTAATGCATTAGTGAAGAAAGGAGCTACCTCAAACTGGAAATTTGATTTTGCTACTTTACTTAGATCTGAACTGTTCATGTTTATGATTAATGGAAATGTGGCACTATAACTAATCTTAGAATGGTCTAAATATGGGTTTTATGTTGTGCCTTTCAAGACAAGAGAAATGTTAATCCAAAATTTTAATGGCAGACTTACCAACCAGACTTACCTCTGCCAATTTTACAAAATAGGAGAGGTTTGGTAAGATTGGGAGAAATTAACATTTTGCCTCTGAGTTTTTGCCATCTGAAGAAAATGAATATGTTTATATATTTGTGTTGTTTCTAGAACAAACTCTTTGAGAGTATCCAGGAAGGCAAATATGAGTTTCCAGAGAAGGACTGGTCTCATATCTCCGATGATGCCAAGGATCTGATCTCAAAGTTGTTAGTCCGTGATGCCAAGGAAAGGCTCAGTGCTGCTCAGGTTCTACAGCATCCATGGGTACAAGGTGTAAGTTGTGCCTTTTAAATTATCATGTTTTGTTATCACCATCATAGGCTACCACTTGTGGCCGAGTATGATTGCCTTTCAAGTGTAGTCTTGGCGGTGGATTCTAAAGTGACTATAGAGACCTATTCTAGATCTGCATGGTCTTTTGTAGTGAGGACATACATATGAAAGGTGGTCCCAACAAGGGTTTGCTTGATGCACCTTCCTCGTGACACATTTCTCCCTTTTCTCCCTACATCTATGGCTCTTCAAATTCCACAGCACTGTTGGTAACAGCTGACCTCCAGTTAGAATGCTCCAGGGCTAGGGCTTCTCAGTTCTCAATGTCTGTGCCACAGTTTTAAGGTTTGTTATATAGAGAGCCATCATTGTGCCCAGTGTCTGATAAAGCACAGGTCCCTGTGGAAGAAATCTACTGGTATGTACCTTACTTGGGAATGTAAAGAGAAGGAAAAGAAAACAAAAAGTTATTGGTGTAAGATTTACATACATGTTAATAACTAAAAGAGTTTATATTGTCACCAGAAAAGCTGGGCATTATGGAAGCACTGATGACAGAAGAATGAATTGTTAAGATTTCTAAGTCAGTCCAAATTGTCGAACTAATGTGGATTTTAAAGCGTAAGCCAATTGAAGGTTTAGAGAGTGGATACTGGTTACAGATGTTTTTACACCATAAGAATTTTAACATTGTAATAATCTATTATTATGGTTTCTAGTAATTCTTGAAGGATTATTTTGTTGGATCTGTAATGCTAGAACATTTTTATGTTAATTTTTTCCCTTTCATTATATTTTGTAATGGGAGAGTTCAGAGCCTTTTGGTATTTAACTCAGAGTTCATTGTTTTAGTTTACTCATTTAATTGTAGTTATTTTTTCTGCTTTTTGTTTTTTCAGTCTTTTCTTTTTCTGAATGTATATTACTTTGTGAAGTAGATTGTGCCAATTAGGGGTGATTTTTCACCCATATGACTCCCTTCCCTCTTCCCTATAGGCACCATCATTACATTTGGCATGCTGGAAGTGCCATCATATCTCTTCTACCTGCTATTCTGACCTATGTTTATCTGTGTTTTAAAGGGAAGTTGGGGCTAGAACAAAGGTAGAAGTAAACTGTTGCATATGCAGTCATTTATTAGTTTATTTAGCCAATTTTCAAGTAGAAAATTGTCAGAAAAAAAATTAAGGGTTGGGATATTTGGGAGGTCAACAGAGTTTGAACAAGTGGGGCTGTGCAACAATATAAGGATCATTGTAGGGTGTACTTTGCCCACTTGCTTTAGAAAAATGGTAATCTGTCCAGAACTGGGTTTTTCCAGGGTGTAAATGTGAATAGTGACCAAGTTTAATGCCATGTCTCATGATTTCGATTAGTGGGGCTCCATATAAATACCTAAATTTAGAGGGAAAACTTTGGTATTCCAGATGAATTCAGCACCTAGGAGCCCCAGCCAACAGATCCAGTGACAAATGATTTGAGGAGCTGTAATTTAAAAAATCCCGGGGGTCCAGGAGTCTGAAATAGCTTTTTCTGTCTGCATCCCAAAGGCTTGAAGTGGTGTTTATATATACTTCTTCAACAAGCATCCATGGGCACCCCGTTGTTAAAGCAGGGAAGGAAGGCTTTGGGGGGTTAAGAAGCCACATTGATGCCATAGTAGACCTCGGAAGGCTACATCCCTTTGCACACACATACACACAAAATATTTCCTCCCAGATGTTCCCAAATGTCTGCTAAGGAGACTATGGGAGGCAAGTAAGTCATTCCTCCCCATCTTCCCATGCCATCTTAGGCCAAGTAGAAATAAAATCTGGAAGGTCGGCTTCCTTTAGGAAAAAAAGGAAACAAAAGACATATTTTGGGTTGAAAGGCCAAGGAGGAAGCCCAAAATATGGGGACATTTCTCTTTTGAGCTTCAGAGGGCATTTGGAGGCTAAAATGCAAGGGACACAGAGCCACAAAAATGCTTAGGTAGCCATATTAAGTTGATAGCCCACACTATCCCACTCTTGTAATAAAACCTAGCATTTTCCCTCTTCATCAGCCACTGCCTGATTCTGTTGAATGCTGTATCTGGAATGACATCTTTCCTTTGTTGGTGTTTGTTGTTGCTCAGTGTAATTTTCTATAAACATTATATTTGCCCTATTCATTTTGAAACTCATAGAGGGTATTCAAAATAATAATCATGTTTGAATGAATAACGATTCCCTAACCATCCTCAACTCAACCTTGCCATGTTTCCATTATGCACAGCATGCTTCTGAAAGAGGGCTGCCTACACCACAGGTCCTTCAAAGGTAACCTCTTTTGAATATCTTTTAAAACCAATTAAGAGTGGTGGTTACAGAGTTATTACAATCCATTAAAAAGAAATTTCCACTGAAGGAGAGAAGCATTAGTGTGTGGGGGGAGGGGGCTGTTTGTGACAGAACAAAGTCTCTTGTGTCATTTATGGCATTTAGTTAGGATCACAGAATTTTGCTTGATTATTTGTAGGATTGCTGAACTTTATTTGACTATTTGTAAAGGGTACAATAAAGATACAGCTTCTGTGTTACTGCAGGGATTAACAATTGGTTTTTAGACCAGGATCCTATTGGCTCCACTAATGGTGTGGCTGACTTTACTGGTAGAAGCAAAATGGCAAAAGGAACAAGGGGAGAAAAGAAGAAAAAAGGCAATTGGAGGAGAACAGTATAGCTGTATGCTGCTTTTTCTCAAATGTTTGATACTGTCGTCTTTAGACCTCCCACGGTGGTTGATCTTTATGTATTCCACCTGCTCCATTAGTCATGGATGCAGTCACAAAATGCAGAGTTACAACATGGGGAATATCTGACTTGACAGCAGCACATATGAAAAAGATTTAGGAGACTTGGTTACTATAAGCTGCACAGGAGTCAGCAATATGATGTGGCCACCAAAAAAGTCAATTGGTTTCTTGCCTGCATCAATGGGAGTATAGTGTCTAGATCAGTGGTTCTCAACCTGTGGGTCCCCAGGTGTTTTGGGAAATATACCCATGTAATAGAAACTCATTGTAAATTTTCATGTATCTATAAAAGCAAGTCCATGGCCCTAGACTAGTGGTTCTCAATCTGTGGAGCCCCAGGTGTTTTGGCCTACAACTCCCAGAAATCCCAGCCAGTTTACCAGCTGTTGGGATTTCTGGGAGTTGAAGGCCAAAACACCTGAGAACCCACAGGTTGAGAACCACTGGTCAAGACTGACAAAAGTAATAGTACCACTCTATTCTGATTTGGTCAGTTACTGTGTCCAGTTCTGGAAACCACCATTCAAGAAGGAAATTGACAAGCTGGAATGTGACTGGAAAAAGAGCTGGAAGCCAAGCCCTATGAGGAGTCTGGCTTAGAGAGCTGGGTATGTTTAGCTTCAAGAAAAGGAAATTGAGAGGGGACATGATAGCCATGTTTAAATATTCCAAAGGATGTCATGTTGAAGATTGAGCAGTTTGTTTCGGATGCTCTAGAGCAGTGGTTCTCAACCTGGGGTCCCCAGATGTTTTTGGCCTACAACTCCCAGAAATCCTAACAGCTGGTAAACTGACTGGGCTTTCTGGGAGTTGTAGGCCAAAACACCTGGGGACCCACAAGTTGAGAACCACTTCTCTAGAGACTAGGAAACAGAGCAATAGAATCAAACTGTCGGGAAAGCTAATATTAGGAAGAGCAGCCTGACGGCAAGAGCTATTCAACAATGAAATATGCTGCCTTGGTGTGAAGTGGAACCTCCTTCTCTGGAGGCCTTTAAACAGAGAGTGGATGGTTGTGTTTTCCTGCAAGGCAGGAGGTTGAACTAGATGGCCCTTATGGTGTCTCTTCGAACTCTATCATTCGAAACACATTGCACTGGCTAATATCATTCTTCACTTTTTGCAACTGTCCTTTGTGAAATAGAAGAGAGCAAAACAAGCTGGACTATTATGCAGCCCCAGTGAGCTCAGCCTTCCTGCTATGAACTGGTTATGTCCATTCCATTCCCTACTCCCACATCCTTTTTGCAGGAACAGCAGCACAAAGGACCTGACCCTCTTTGCTGCAGAGGCCATTGCCCTGAACCGCCAGCTCTCCCAGCATGAGAATCATCTCAGCGAAGAGGAAGAGAGTCTCTCGCAGGCCATGTGTTCCATGAAGCTGTCTCCTCCGTCCAAATCGCGTCTAGCCAAACGCAGAGCCATGACCCAGGCCATAAAGAGCAGTGACTTCCAGCCAGCTCCACATGCTGCCCTTTAACACCCCTCTCTGTTTTATCATAGTTAGACTCAGTTTTGCATCATGGTGTTAAAGGACTCGTTCAACTGTCAGTGTTAAAAAGGTTTTTAGAACAAAGCTTGGAGTGAAGTAACATTGAGCTTTTAATTTTGTAAATACATATTATAAGATGCTTTTTCAATTACAGTGGTGCTGTGGTACTGACAAAACAAACCACCCAGGCTGTGTTTGCACAAAGTTGTTGATAACCAGGTGAAGGACTTTTCAATACTTCCACAATTTTTGGTCTCTACCTGCAGCTGCAGAATAGCTATGGTGGCCATTCTTCAGGAAACGTGGTTCAGCTGCTTTTTAACTTTTTTCTTTGCCCATGTTAAGACTTCAGTGAAATGGCAAAACATATGCACAAAAACCTTTCCTCTAACATTGTTTCTAGAGTGTGTTGCTTTATTAGGTGGATCCTTGTTTATAGACCTGACCAGAGCTTTAAAAATGTACTTGCTTGGAAAACTGTTCTCAGAAATGTTCAGTCAGCATGGCCAGTAATGGAGTAATTTAAAATTTCGATTGTGTTGTATTATACAAAAAGTTTTAATGTGTTGAACTTGCATTATAGCATGATTTATTTTCATCTTCTCTTTAATTATTGGAGGAGCATATCATCTAACAGTTTTAACAACACAACAGCACATTAGATTCAGTTTGACATTTCTGAGTATGCACCAAAACCAGCCTTTTCTTATACAGTGAGTGAAAAGATAATGTCATCGAGTTGTGTAAACTAACAAAGCTCCCTAGAGCTTGGATCGGTTTGTTTCGAGAAGAGAGAGTTTCTTGCTGTTGAGTCACACACACATCACAGGGTGTTTTATGAAACTGAAGATGGAAAGAAGAAGATCACAGGTCTGGCATGTACCATTTTCACAGCACAATGTCAACATACTTCCTCATGATCACCTGTGGTAATTTCCTCTGTGTTTCAATTGCTCTCCATATTTTTGCATGCGAAGAGAGTTATATAGGAATAACCTTATACCTCAGGCCCTGAAAACTCCACTATAGTGTAATTTGGGTTTGGTAATGGAAATTCAAGTGACAGGAACGGAGTCAGATTTTCTTTTTAAATGCAACGTATTATTTTAATTAATGCCCTTTCAAACCCAGGGGCTTTGGAATTATAATTACACAGTAGTTATTCTAAAACCAAACCAGTAATTTCAGCTTGCATATCTTTGTTGAAAGTGATGAATCTTTTCAGCTCAGGAAAGTCAAGTCTCTTTTAAGCAAGATTTGTTCAAAGTTGGAAAATAGATATTCATGTTGAAGGATCAGGAAATGGAAGAAATCCAACTAGTTAGAAGGGTGTGAATTGAGTTTATCCTAATCCAGTCTGCCAGGATAGCTTCATACTTTGCCTTTGGATACAACATGTGTATTTATACACTTTTTAGCTACAACCGTACATATTCATGATTAATGTGAAGAATGGCTGCTAAAGGTTTTCGATATATTGCACCATTAGTGAAAGTAATTAATTATACCTTGGTTTTTAAGTGTACCTTAAACTATTACAGATGTACTGTACTGCATCGCTAATGGGTTTTTTTAAAGTTTTGTAAAACTCAGGAAGTAATATCCCTATGTATGTGACACATTTATTAATATTGTGTACTATGAATTAAACAAAGTTGTTTCTAAAGATTTTTGCTTCTTATTAATTTCTGGAGTAACATATTATACATCCTTTTTCCCAAGTGGAAATCCATAGTATTCAACCAAATAGACAACTGGCCATTTCTTAGTACAGCATGCATAATAAACTACTTGTCACGGAAAGTGATTTTAAGCTGGATACATATAGAATGGTTTCAAGGTTGAGTCAGAAATGTATGTTTTCAGTTGCAAGCATGTAATGTTAGATCTGGACAGTGTAAATTCTTTTGCCTGGTGGTATGCCATTCAGAACAGGTAATGTAGATAAAATTAAGAAATGTAGTAATTGTGTTTTTTTAAAAAAACCTAAATACTGAGATTGCCATATGATGTGCATCTACAATTCAAAATCCAATGGAACAATTGATTTAAATATCTAGAATAATATATGATATCATGAAATGAGGGGCTCCCTGGTGGTGCAGCAGGTTAAACCACTGAGCTGCTGAACTTGTTGACTGAAAGTCCAGTCAGGAAAGTGTGGATATCATTCTCTCGAACAGTAAATCACGATGGTGAAGTGCCAATGAGATTGGTATCGGAAAGTGTGCACTGGGAAAAGGGAGGTAGCAGTATTTTCAGGAGGATTCTATCATTCAGAATTATTTTAAAAATCTAAATAACCTAATGAAGAGTACTCATGCTATTCTTAAGGTCTAGAGAGATTCAGAGTAGGAAGAAGGGAACTTTATGAATTTATGTTCTCATATACTATGACTTGATTTTCTGAGGAAATGTTGCCTTCAGCACAAAAAAATGGCTTTCCAGTTTTATTTCTATTAACATACTTTGCCTATTTCGATATGTAAATGTATCTCCCGACCTGACAGTATAGAGACTTCCGAAGAGACACATTGAACAGACTCACTGTCAAAAAACATACTTCACAGTAGGGAGGATACTTTGTAATTTCAAATGAAGCTGCAAAACTTTACTGCTTTCTTTTTACTGCCTATATTCCAAGTCAGCTGCTTATTACTAGAACACAGTTTTCCAAACTGCATGTTCAATACTTTAGTGTGTTGGCTGTAGTGTGTAGGTGTTGCACAAATGTATTATCTTACAAATTATATATTAAAAATATAAATGAAAGGTTTTCATGAGATACGCTGTGCATCCAAACATTCTACTATTACAATTTGTGTATGTGTCTGTATCTCTTATAAAGGGTTGAATTACTATGACGCAAAATGATGCAGGTCTAAAAAGTGTGTCACCAACATGAAATCTTGTGGGGGTAGGTAAACCAAGTGTTTCCCTTGCAGCATCTCAGATGTTCCCTCAACAAATCTATAGATGTGGCCACTCCACATTCCCAGTGTGGAACACATCTCACCATGCTAAAACAGTGGATGTAGCTCATAATGAGGCATGCCACATTATCACAGGATGCCTGTGCCCTACACCACTGGAGATATTACTGTCTAGCTAGTATTGTACCACCTGACATCTGCCGGGAAGTAGCAGCCAATAATAAAAGGACCAAGGCAGTGACATCTCTGCCCCTTCCTTATTTGGATGTCAGCCAGCATGCCAGTGCCTTAAATCAAGAAATAGTTTTCTAGCCTCTACAGAGATACTTGCAGGAACACCCCAGCAAGCGAGAGCCCAAAAGTGTCAGATTAAAACCCAGAACCTCAATCCATGGCCAAATGAGAGACTCCTTCCAGGGCACACAGAAAACTGGGTGACTTGGAAGGTGCTGAACAGACTGCTCTGTCACCATGAGATGCAGAGCCCACCTTAAGAAATGGGGCCACAAAGTGGAGTCCACAACATGCAAGTGTGGAGAAGAGCAAACCACAGACCACCTATTACAATACAGTCTAAGTCCTGCCACATGCACAACAGAGGACCTTCTTATAGCAGCACCAGAGGCACTTCAAGTGGCCAGTTACTGCTCAAATGACATTTAATGCCAAGTTTTTAAACTTTGTGTTTTTTAAATAGATTACAACTGTACCCTTGGGTTGCTTCTGATACAATAAATAAATAAATAAATAAACAACCAGCCCTTTCCCTTCCTGGCATGCTTTTTGTTTAACCTCTTTTGCCTGATCAAAAACCCTCTAAGCTTCAAAAACTAGAATGATGAAATTTGTGAACTTTAGTCAGGCTGACAAAGGCGTAGTCTCAAAATGGACTTCAGATTTTGTTTTCCAGTCAACACAGCTCTACTTGTGTCCTGATTTCAGGCACGTAGACTAAAATCCAATGTATTGCTGCTTTCGGTTCATTTCAAGTCATAAAAATGTGTGCAAGCAGTGTGTCTGTGAGTGAGAGCAGAAATGGAAAGGCACCCTAATCCAACATATAAACATTCATGCTTCCTGCAGCACAATTCTGCAGGTTTCCTCTGCATGGGCTCTTCACTATCAGTATCTTAGAGTGCATAATTCATTCTTCAGTGTAAACAACATTCTAGAAAAAATCTTGCTTGCTCTTCTCCCATGTTACTAACACAAAAAGAATCTACAGAGACTAATCCAGGTGCACATTTTTTTTCTGCTGAAGAACACTAATGGGATATATGTTTTGGATAAAAGTGTCTGTTTTGCAGATGAGAGAAAACAACAAATTCTGTGTTTTTAACTCTGAAAGCCGATGTTTTTTCATTCGGACAATTCCAGTGGCATAGACACAAATATCTAATTTGGTTTCTTTAGGAGCATTGCAACCATGGCAACTGAAGGCTTGACAATTCTGAAGAAGCATATGTTGGTGCCCACTCTCTCCCCAAGCTTTCCCTACAGGTCTTGCTATGTCATTTACTTCTTACTACTTTCTCCTAACACAATTATTGGAGGCATTGCCATCATTTTTATTTTTATTTTTATTTTTGCCTGTGAGATTAAGAAGGCAGCTCAGGCTTAAAACAGGCTGTTTTTCTTTCTGAAGAAGTGCTCAGTGGGCCATTAACTCTTCTGGCATTAAGAGCAATGCTACCACTAATGAATTGCTGATGATTAACTCAACGTGTACACACACATTGTTTAGTTATTAGTAAAAATAACATTTTTTTTTAAAAAAAGGAAAGTAGTCACTAGTCATCTTTTGTTCAAAAACATTAGAAGCAATATACAAATCAAGTTTGCATGCTATTCTGTGTGAAGTTTTAGCGCAGGTATATGGAGAGTTGCATCTGCATTGTAAGAGTTTTAGGAGAAAGTATGCCAACTGCCAATCAAGCTACATAGCCTCCGGCTCTTCTAAATGAAATGCTAACATTACCATAAATCTTGCCAAAGGGAAGTAACTCTGCAAATGTTTCTTTACACTTAAAAAGTCCAAGCTTTTCAATTGTTTCAGCAATTGTTTCCACTCATCATCATATGTGATCACTCATGGCCAAGTATGATTGTCTTCTAAGGGTACAGCCCACAAGTGTCTGTGGAGACCTATTCTGGATCTGCATGGTCCTTCACAATGAGGCCATAGATTCCCAAATGGGAGGCAGTCATGACAAGGGTTTGCTTGACACACCTTCCTCTTGGCACGGTTCTCTCTTTTGCCTTCTGCTTCTTCAAAATCCACAGCACTGTTAGAACACTGGAGGGCCAGGGCTTCCCAGTTCTTGGTGTTTATACTACGTTTTAAAGGTTAGCTTTAAGTTCATTTTAAATCTCTTTTGCTGTTCACCAACATTCAATTTTCCATTCTAAAGCTGCGAGTTTGTTTTGGTTTTTTTTGTCATGTCAGGAGCAACCTGAGAAACTGCTGCAAGTTGCTTCTGTTGTGAGAGAATTGGCCATCTGCAAGGACGTAGCCCAGGGGATGCCCGGATGTTTTGATGTGTTATCATCCTTGTTGGAGGCTTCTCTCATGTCCTTCTCATCCACGCTCTTCCCAGATTCGAACGTGCGGCCTGTTGGTATTCAGTCCTGCTAGCAAAGGGATTTAACTCACTGCGCCACTGGGGGCTGAGAGTAAAGAGACTGCTTTGGGAGATGGTAATCAGGCATTCAGACATGCCCAATCCAGTGAAAGTGATGGCGGAGAATCATCGCTTCAATAGTCTTTCTTCTTCCAGAACGCTGATGTTTGTGTTTGTTTGTTTGTTTGTTTGTTTATTTATTTATTTATTTATTTATTTATGGTATTTCTATCCCGCCTTTCGCAGCCCAAAAGCAACTCAAGGCCGCATACAAATTGGCAGCAATTTGATGCCACAATAATCATAAAATACAGCTTAAAAAAACATTTAGCACAACATTATAAACATCCATACAACAAAACCATTAAAAACATATAACCACCAGTGTCTTCCTGTTAAACTCATTTTTCCAGTAGCAGTGTCTAAGCCGTTCCAAGTTCACTCTTTTATAGTTCCATGTTTATCTATTATGCTGCATTTCCAAAAGCTTGTTCAAAGAGCCAGGTTTTTACTTTTTTTTTTGAAAGTCAGGAGGGAGGGGGCCGATCTAATATCCCTAGGGAGGGAGTTCCACAGTTGAAGGGCCACTACTGAGAAGGCCATGTCTCTCGTCCCCGCCAGACATGCCTGCGAAGAAGGTGGGATTAAGCTCAGGGCCTCCCCAGACGATATTAAGTTCCTAGATGGTTCATAAGGTGAGATATGTTTGGACAGGTATGCTGGGCAAAGATCTCTCCAGCCTGCTCACCTTTTTCCATATATAATTTTCCCTGAGGCATATCTCATATTAAGCTACATAATTATGAACGATGTAACTTTCCAAAGCTTCTGTCCCCTCTACTGTTGGCTCTAACATTTCATAGATGAAAAACAGGAAGTGTTTGGCCAAGCAACATCACAGTACAGTCAAAATTGATATAAAATATTAATAAGGATGAACACAAAAACTAGGAAAAGCTTGTAGCAGTTTGTTTTTACTTAAGGCTACTGGGAAGGGCAAGATTCCATCCTTTCCTTTCTTCTCACCTGCTGATTTGAGTGAAAATTACTTTTGCACCTTGAACTTAGTTTGCAGTAATTGAAGTGAATTGGGGAAAGGAGAGAGAGAAACTGGGACATTGTAAAAATAGCTGAAAAAGTGGGATCACAAAGAGATTCACTGTTGATGGTGTGACTGCACAGTGATATATAGCTATAATTCTGTGACATCACAACTGTAGCTATTTTCTCTCTGCCTTATACAATTTTCTTTGACCCAGTATCTTCCAACTGTGTTCTTTTACAGGTTCTGACATCCTTGATCATCCTAGAATATATTTTTAATGGTAGATACTCTTTTGCAATAGACAAAATTATGGCACACCTATGTAGAAGGCAGAGTTTCTCTGAGGGGGATAATAATAATAATAATAATAATAATAATAATAATAATCCTTTATTTGTACCCCGCTACCATCTCCCAAAGGACTTGGTACGGCTTACAAGAGGCCAAGCCCAAATACAAGAATAAAAGCAGCAGCAGCAACAACAACACAATAATTCAAAAAACAAAGAACAAAACAATACCATTAACAACATCTAATGATGCAATTAAAAACAATGGCTGGGCCAAATGTAATAATTAAAATTTAAAAAGTGCTGGGCATGACAAGGTGGGGTGTTTGGAGGGGGATGAGCATGCAGATATCCTGGATCTCTGATAAAGTGCGTTGGGACATAATGCTAGGAGTTTCCTTATTCTGGAAAGGCACACTAGAACAACCACATTTTCAAGCTCCTCCTAAAGATTGCTAGCGACATTGTCTCCCAAATAAGAAAGCTGAAATGAAATTTTCCTGCAATTTTCGAATTTCTTATATCACAGATAGTGAAACATTTTATATTACAGATAGTGAAACATTGTTATTAGCACCCCCTAAACTAGTTTTCATAATGCTCAAGTGAAATTTTAAGTTGGTGAAATGCTTAAAATTTGCAGGATGAGGAAAAATTTCATTGGTGGGTAAAATTTGTATGGAGAGGAACACCCTCATTTTGCCAAGTCTCCCACAATAGATAACCTGCCTGGCATACTAGAGGTAGACTGGCAGGAGCACCATTTTGAGTCATCATAGCAACCTATTTTAGAAAGCATTGCCGGAAGACTTGTCATGAATGACTTCATTAAGGACTTGATTAAATAAATAGTCTATTTTGCAGGAGTGTACTTTATTGGACAAATCAGCCGAGTGTTCTGGTACTATGAGTAACTGCTTCATAAAGTAACTAGACTCATTAATGGGAGTCACTTCCCATTTAGTTAAGAGAGAAACCTGGAGCTTTGGCAGAAGGAAGACCACAGATCAAAATAGCTAAAATTAAATAGGGGAAGGGGCAGAGAGCTTGGGGCAATTACCTCAGTAAGAATATCTGAACTTCTTTTCGGAATTTACCTCTCTACAGTTTACTTTAAACAACTTGCTGCCCCCCCCCCCCCCCCTACTTACACATATCAGTGTAAGGGAGAACAAGAGCCCTATCTCTTATGTGCATCCTTTGCCCTCAAAAGGGGCTTGTTTAGCAGTATGGTGAAAAGTTGCCTGGATAAAATACAAGATGTGCTCCCTTAACAATAAAGACATTTGATTGTCATAGCACATGCTTTTCTCACCAATGTGTTTTGTAACTGGTCATTAGAAGGTAATACCAGCTGGATTGTTGTTGTTTATTCATTTAGTTGCTTCTGACTCTTCGTGACCTCATGAACCAGCCCATGCCAGAGCTTCTTGTCGACCGTGGCCACCCCCAGCTCCTTCAAAGTCAAGCCAGTCACTCCAAGGATACCATCCATCCATCTTGCCCTTGGTCTGCCCCCCTTTTCCTTCCATTTTCCCAAGCGTCATCATCTTCTCCAAGCTTTCCTGTCTTCTCATTATGTGGCCAAAGTATCCTTCCCTTCAGTCAGCAGTCGGGCTTTGTTTTCTGGAGTATGGACTGGTTTGATCTTCTTGTGATCCAAGGCACTGTCTGAATTTTCCTCCAGCACCACAGTTCAAAAGCGTCTATCTTCCTTTGCTCAGTCTTCCTTATGGTCCAGATCTCACATCCATAGGTTACTATGGGGAATACCATTGCTTTAACTACATGGATCTTTGTTGCCAGTGTGATGTTTCTACTCTTCACTATTTTATTGAGATTGGTCATTGCTCTCCTCCCAAGAAGTAAATGTCTTCTGATTTCCTGGCTGTATAGCTATGACAATACATCATGAATTGTCAAAAACCATGTAACATACCAATCCTTTGAATCCAAGCCAATTCCTTCTATGCAACAGACATACCCATTCGTCTTGCTTTGTTATCTTAAGGAAAACCTATGCTGAAATTTCAAAAGAGATGAATCAATAAAGTTTTGTGGAAATCAAAGAGTCTTCCGTTTTCATTATCAAGACAGAACATTCATTTTGGAACTGAGTGTTCCATATTGTTGTGATTAGCACAATGAGAAGTACAAGTGTGATTAACAGAATTAGTACTATAATAGGATTATTTTTCCCTGCCTTCGCAGCTGGAGCAACCAAGTGACTGAGAATTAAAATTATGATTCTGTTCTTACTATGCTGGGCTGAGTTTCCTCATTTAGCTAGACTTGATGTGAATTAGCACTTTGATTCTAAACTATGCCTTGTTCTGCAAAGACAGATCCATACAGTATAACATTTCACAGGTGAAGAAACATTGTGGCCAAGCACCATCAGAGAGTAGTCAAGATGGCAAAAGTTATTAGTGAGGAAGAATACACAAGATAGGAAAGGCCATAACAGTTTGTTTTGCTTGGCTACTGAGAAGGGCAAAATCTTGCCCTTTCCTTTCCTGCCCCCCTAAACTGAGACTTCTGCACAGGCCCGTAGCCAGGATTTTGATTCGGGGGGGGGGGTGGTGAGTTTTTTTCAGGGGGGGTTTCAGGGGGGGCTGAGTTCCAGGGGGGGCTGAGTCTGAGTGAAAGAGGGTCTACCCTAGCAAACCTTTTGTATCATTACCCCAATACCCCCATGCATATGGGATATATTGAGTATGGTGATAAGATCGTGATATGAATAAACAACAGTTTAAATAATGCACCAGTAAGGCCTTTTCGCGAACCACCATGAGAATTTCGAGGGGGGGGGGACTGAAGCCCCTCAAGCCCCCCCCCCCAACCCGGCTACATGCCTGCTTCTGCACTTTGAACTCAGTTTGCATGACTAAAGTAGGCTGAAGCAAAGCCTGGGATTTACCACTGAACTATGGCCTGTTTTGATCTGGGTGATTACGAGTCACAGGTGCCCATGCTCCATTGATGGCTTGCAAGGTGGCCCCCATCTAGTAACTGCCACTTTGAGTAACACTGCTCTAGAAAGCGCATGGAGACATAATGTAAGACTTTTTTAAAAAGTCATGACTCATGCATGTTGAGTTTTTTGGTCCTCTAGGGTTTGGTGTGGGACATTTGAAGGCCTCCAAACTCTAAATAGTTTTTGGTCCTGCCAGAAATCTTAACACTGAGCCAAAACACAACCAATGGTAGAAACAATGATGATGGCAGCATCACATCTAATATAATGTGGGAAGGCCTGGAGTCTTCTTAATTGGGCCATGACCTTTACATAAAAGAGCAGTGATCTCAGAAGCTTTGAGATCTCAGTGATCTCAGAATCCCTGAGGGTAAATGGAGGAAACTAAACATTTATCTTTCCCCATTCCTGAGATATAAGCAGCAATATTATATGTATGTAAATACTCCAGGGCAATGTCCTTCAAAACACTTCTAACTTCCCAAATGGAGTCTATTCAGAAGTTCAATTTCTCATATCCTCAGACATAACTAATCAAACTCAATAAATGCACATCATCTTCATAAAGCAGCATAGTTAGTTATCTTGACTCATTTATTGGCTTCTTTTCAACATCAAATCACCATGTGTAATGCAGGCTGAAATAATGCTGGCACACTTGAGTGAAATGCAAAAATCAATTTAAGTGTGACTTGAAAAGCCATCTTCTCTCTCAAGGAACAACTGCAGTGTTTACAAGACTCTCTTTCTCTCCTTCCCTTCTGAAATACTTTTGTACAAGACACTTATTAATTTACTGATGTGTCCATTTTCTAAAACACATATGTCTATGAGGAATTACATTTATTACTGAACATGACACAAGTCAAGTAAAAAAAAAGTGGAGCAAAGATGAACAAGTGAAAATATACCAAATTTGATAATAATGATATCAGCAGATCGGTTCCACAGGGAAACCACTGAAAATAAATTCACATGGTGGTGGAAGCATAAGAGAGAAAGAGAATAATGTACCCAACAACTTGAACTTTGCTTAAGAGAGAATTAAATTTGCCTTGGGACTTTAGAGGCATTACACTCAAATAGATTTCAGCAATGTACAAAACAAAATAAACTGAGTATCTAGCAATAGCTACAGTTGTTTCAATGCAACATTTAGATGGCTCTTTCTATTCAGGGAGAACATTTTCTGTATTTATTTTTAGTAGTTATACCCTTCTTCTAGAGCTGAAAAGACTTTCAAAGTGTCCTACATATCATTTTAACAAAAATACAACACAATTCATGTCTTCGGGTTTATAGTCTAAAAGAAGTGACACAAAAAGCCAATGTGATACAAAAGTATATCAACAGAAAGGTCTGGTCTAGATTGGGAGAAAAAACTGTATCTATCAACGGTAAATGGTTTTTGAGTTTATTTACCTAAAGGTGGGTAGTCAAACAGAATAGGGATTCTGTTGGTGCACCACCCATCACGCTGCTCAACAGCCTCCTTTCTTGAGCTAGCTGGGGTGGTCTCAGGATTGGCATTGGAGTCTTAGCTGCTGATAGTGTTGGGAGACTTCAATACCCATGCTGAGACTTCCCTGTTGGGAGCAGCTCAGGACTTCATGGCCTCCATGACAACCATGGGTCTGTCCCATGTGGTGTCTGGTCCTACTCATGCTGTTGGGCACACTTTGGAACTTATTTTCTGTGCAGGATGGGATGATGGCGATGGTGGTGTGGAGGAACTTGGCATAGCTCCTTTGTCATGGACCTATCACTACCTGGTCTGATTTAGACTCACTGGGACATCAAACCTCTACAGAGCTGGGCAACCAATTAGGATGGTTCACTCCAGGAGGCTTATGAATCTGGATGGATTCCTGATGACTTTTTGGGATTTTTCCTATCACCTTGGCAGGTGATTATATCAAAGCTCTGGCTGACCTCTGGAATGGGGAAATGGACAGGGCAGTGGACACAATCACTTCTGAATGTCCCCTCTCATGGAGCAGAACCAAACCAGTCCATTAGTTTTCTAAGGAGTTGCCAGTGATTAAGCAAGTGAGATGGAGACTAGAGTGACATTGGCAGAAAACTCAAAGCAAATCTGACCAAGCACAGGCTGGAGTGTATTTGAATGCATACTCTTTGGCAATGGAGGCAGCAGAGAAATTGTTTATTGCTACCACCATTGCATCTGCAATGAACTGTCCAACTGAGCTATTTAAAGTGATTGGAAGACTATTACATACTGGTCCTCAAGGAGAAAATTCAGCGGTGGCCAGGGGAGCATTTGCACAGCTTCGGCTCGTGCGCCAGCTGCGCCCGTACCTCGGGAAGTCGGACTTGGCCACGGTAGTCCACGCTCTGGTCACATCCCGCATAGATTACTGCAACGCGCTCTACGTGGGGCTGCCCTTGAAGACTGCCCGGAAGCTCCAGATGGTCCAGCGCTCGGCAGCCAGGTTGCTAACAGGAGCAGCTCTCAGGGAGCATACCACTCCTCTGTTGAGCCAGCTCCACTGGCTGCCAATTCCCTACCGGGCACAATTCAAGGTGCTGGCATTAGCCTACAAAGCCCTAAACGGTTCCGGCCCCACCTACCTCTCCGAACGCATCTCCTCCTATGAACCGACACGGACATTAAGATCGTCCGGGGAGGCCCTGCTCTCGGTTCCGCCTGCGTCACAGGCACGGTTGGCGGGAACGAGAGACAGGGCCTTCTCGGTGGTGGCCCCTCGGTTATGGAATGCCCTACCAAGCGACATCAGACAGGCCCCTTCGTTGCTGGCATTTAGGAAGAAGCTCAAAACCTGGCTTTTTGAGCAAGCGTTTGGCTAATCAGCGCAATTGTACACAGAATGACGGTAAACTGAACATAGGAACGGTATAAGGATATGAGACTGGATCTTGGTTGCGATCGAGGCACTGTATGAATGGTTGTGTGTTTGTTATTGGGTATGCTGTGTTTTAATTGTTATTGTTGTGGTAATTAATATTGTGTAAACCGCATTGAGTCACCTATTATAGGTTGAGAAACGCGGTATAGAAATAAAGCAAATAAATAAATAAATAAATAAAATTCCGATAAGTTTAGTGCCTCGCTGGATGACCTACGCAGAGAGCTAGACAGAAGGATTATGTCCCTGTTGGTTTTCCTGGACCTCTTGGTAGCTTTTGATACCATTGACCATGGTATCCTTCTGGGGTGTCTCATTGGGATGGGACTGGGAGACACTGTTTTACAGTGACTTTGTTCCTTCTTGGATGGCCATACCTAGAAGAGGGTGGTGGGAACTCCTGTTCAAATCCCCATCCATTGTCCTGTGGGGTTCCTCAGGGTTATGTTTTGTCCCTCATACTGCTTAAGACATACATGAAACCACTGGGAGATATCATCCGGAGTTTTGGAGTGTTATGCCATGTGTATGCAGATGACATCCAACTCTACTACTGGGTTGTTGTAGGTTTTTTCGGGCTATATGGCCATGTTCTAGAGGCATTTTCTCCTGACGTTTTGCCTGCATCTATGGCAAGCATCCTCAGAGGTAGTGAGGTCACTATTGAAAAGGTGGGATGTGTCCAAAAGTCAACAAAGATGGCAAAGTATCTGTAAACCAATCTCTTATGAAGAACATCTTAGGGAGCTGGCTAAGCTTAGTTGGTGAAGAGGTAATATGATGGGCATCTTTAAATGCTTAAAGGGCTGTCATGTAGCAGATGGCAAAAGCTCAAATCCTGCTGCTTCAGAGACCAGAAAATGATAAATAAACATTAGGATGAATTACTTGAAGGCAAGAGCTGTCCAACTGAGGAATGGACTGCATTGCAAAGTGTTGGATTTTCCTTATTTGGAGGTGGTTACAAAAGAGTTAAATGACTCAGAGTCTCAGACTGCTGCTGCTCCTGCCACAGGGGTCCTGAATCCTTCCATCCAGCTTGGCTGCCCTGGACTACTTGGGTCCTGAATCCTTCCATCCAGCTTGGCTGCCCTGGACTACTTGTGAGTAGGAGAAGCCCCAGGCCCTTTCCAACTGGGTGCGACTCAGCAATCCTCCAAGGAGGGAGGGACTATAAAGCTGTGTTGCACCTGCCTTGGCCTTGTGTTGCCTGCGCAATTTAACCAGATAGAGACCAACTGGGCCGACCGCCACCGTGTCGACCACCTCCGGAGGTCCATCCGCTATCTTACATCAATCGTCTGTTTTACATCTGAATCATAGCACTTGTGCCAACTGTCAATCTCTTGTTTACTGTGTTTACATATTGCCAACATCGAACGTTATAGTTCCATCCTAACTTGCTGCTAATGTGAAATAAGAGCATAGCATAGCACTTTAAAGGCGCCTGCCTCTGTCGCCAACTGTTTTTGCACTTTGTCCCTTTCCCGAGTCCCCCTGCCGCACTTTAGTAGCATTGAGGGCCAAGTTTTGGGCTTGTTGCACTTTAATATCTTGTCGCACTTTAAGTTCCTGCACTTTAAGAACTACCCTTGTAGCCGTGGATTTTGCTACTGTTACTACTGTTGCACTTAAGACTCTAGCACTCTAGGGACCACCCTATTTTGCGGTTGAACGTTTACCATCTGTATTTACCATCTTCCAAAGTGTATTGTTCCCATCCATGTGGTCCCCCACCCTCCTATGTATACTGTCTCTGATACTATTGACTGGTGGAAGAAGCAGGGGAGGAAGTGGGCTGGAGCCTGTGAAGAACAATGAGGAAGGGAGGGGGGACAAAGAAGACCAAAGTAATTGGCAAGAAAAAACGCCAACATTTCAAACATCTGATGAAATAGAGATTAAGACCCTGGTCAGGAACTGCGGCATGGAGGAGGGGAGGTGTTCCACTAGCCGAGGGGCCCCCATAGAGGTCGTGGTGGGAAGGAGGAGATGCGGGAAAAGGAGACCTCAAATTCGGCCAAATTCGGACCATTTATCCAAAACATTAACAATTCCAACTCGGTCTCCTAAGGTACATTGGTGTAACCAGGTGAGCGGACCCTCTGGACTGAAGGTGGTGCTGTTGAATGCCAGATCTGTCAACGGAAAAACGACCTGGATCCAGGACCTAATCCTGGACGAGCGGGCAGATCTGGCGTGCATCACGGAGACCTGGTTGGATGAAGCTGGAGGAGTAAATCTGACCCAGCTTTGTCCTCCGGGCTTCTCCGTGCAGCACCAACCGAGATCCGGAGGGCGGGGAGGCGGGGTCGCAGTGGTCTATAGAGATTCCATCCATCTGACCAGGTGCCCCATCCCGCAGACCGCAAATTTTGAAAGCGTCTACCTGAGGGTGGGTGACCGGGACAGAATAGGGATTCTGTTAGTGTACCGTCCACCTCGCTGCACTACAGTCTCCCTACCTGAGCTAGCGGGGGTGGTCTCGAGCCTGGCGTTGGAAGTCTCAACAGCTCCTTGTGCTGGGAGACTTCAACATCCATGCCGAGGCGACCCTCACAGGTGCGGCTCAGGACTTCATGTCTGCCATGGCAACCATGGGGCTGTCCCAACAAATATCTGGCCCCACCCACTGTGCTGGACACACATTGGATTTGGTTTTCTGCCAGGGATGGGAACAGGGTGGCGGTGTGGAGGAGTTGTCCATCTCTCCGTTGCCATGGACCGACCACTTCCTGATCAGATTTAGGCTCACTGCGCCCCCTAACCTCTGCAAAGGTGGAGGACCTATTAAGATGGTCCGCCCCAGGAGGCTGATGGATCCGAATGGATTCCTGATGGCTCTTGGGGATTTTCCCGCCACCTCGGTAGGTGACCATGTCGAAGCCTTGGTGGCTCTCTGGAATGGGGAGATGGCCAGGGCTATTGACATGATTGCTCCGGAACGTCCCCTCTCAAGTAGCCGAGCTAAACCAGCCCCTTGGTTTACTGAGGAGCTGGCAGTGATGAAGCGAAGGAAGAGGGAACTAGAGAGCGTGTGGCGTTCGGATCCGAGCGAGTCAAACCGAGCACGGTTTGTGTCCTTTCTTAGGGCATATGCCGCGGCAATAAAGGCCGCAAAGAAAACTTTCTTTGCGGCCACTATTGCGTCTGCAAAGAACCGTCCGGCGGAGTTGTTTCGGATTGTCAGAGGTCTTTTAACTCCCACCACTGCAGGTGGGAGCCCTGACAATTCGGTCACGCGCTGTGAAGCATTTGCTCGGTTCTTTGCAGACAAAGTCGCCTTGATCCGTTCTGGGCTGGACGCCGCGTTAGATGCAGACTCCGAGAATGTAACAAGAGCACCTGCTTGTCCTATTTTGATGGATTCTTTTCAGTTTGTGAAACCCGAGGATGTGGACAAGATACTTGGAGGAATGAGGCCCACCACGTCCATCCTAGACCCCTGCCCATCCTGGCTTCTGAGGGAGGCCAGAGGGGGATTGGCTGAGTGGGTAACAGTGGTGGTGAATGCCTCCCTTCGGGAAGGCAAGATTCCAGCGAGCCTAAAACAGGCTATCATAAAGCCGCTGTTGAAGAAGCCATCACTGGACCCCACTAAATTAGACAACTTTCGGCCTGTTTCCAATCTCCCCTTCTTGGACAAAGTCATGGAAAGCGTGGTGGCCTCACAACTCCAGGTATTCTTGAGAGACACGGATTATCTGGATCCGGCACACAGGGGCGGCCCGTCCATTACGCGAAGTAAGCGGTGGCGGAATACTTTTTTTTGCCAGGGGGCGCTGTTCTGCTAGCCGGGCACCGGAGTCTCCTTAGGCCACGCCTCCTCCTGCAGGCCCCATGCGCCCTCAACAGCGTGTAAGAGAGAGAGGCAGGGAAGGGAAGGGAAGAGAGGAGAGAAAGAGCCTAGCTGCAGGCCTCCTTGCACCTGGAGGGCTTCCCTCTCACCTAATGGGCAGGGCCTGCGTTTCTCCATTAGCAGCAGGCTGTGCCTCCCCCCACCCCGGCCCTCCGTGCTTGACTCTCCTACACATGTGTCGAGGCCTCCTGGCGCCATGCGGCTGCCTTCCCTCCCTCCCTTCCTGCGTGCATGCTCCCAAGGCCTCTTCTCCCACTCGCTCTTCTTGGGCCCTCCAGCCAGGAAGGGAAGGCAGCCGCAAGGAGCCTGGAGGCCTCGCCACATGTGCAGGAGAAAGAGAGAAGCACGGAGGGTCCTGGGAGAGAGAGAGAGAGAGAGAGAGAGAGAGAGAGAGAGAGAGAGAGAGGATTGAGGGCGGGAGGCACAGCCTTCTAATGGAGAAGCGCAGGCCCCGCCCACTAGGCGAGAGGGAAGCCCTCCCTCCACATGCTGCCAGGAGGGAGGGAGGCAGCCAGCCAGGCTCTTTCTCTTTCCCTTTCCTTCCCTGCAGCTGAGCCTGGACCCCTCTCAGGGCAGCAAGGAGGCCTCGTCAAAAGGTACTGCAAATGTCATCTTTTGTACATGCCTCCCCCAAACCCCTCTAGTATTTGGTAATGGAAGTCCTATATGCCAAGTTTGGTTCAATTCTATTGTTGGTGGAGCTCAGAATCATAGAATCATAGAATCAAAGAGTTGGAAGAGACCTCATGGGCCATCCAGTCCAACCCCCTGCCAAGAAGCAGGAATATTGCATTCAAATCACCCCTGACAAATGGCCATCCAGCCTCAGAATGTTCTTTGGTGCTTGGTAAACTGCAATTCCCAATGTCAGGGTCTATTTTTCCCAACCCCCTCTCCAGTATTTTCTGTTAGTCATGGAAGTCCTGTATGCCAAGTTTGGTTCAGTTCTATTATTGGTGGAGTTCAGAATGCTCTTTGGTGCTTGGTGAAGCATTCTCACCTGATGTTTCACCCACATCTATGGCAGGCATCATCAAGAGGCTGTGAGGTCTGTTTGTAACTAGGCAAGTGGGGTTTGTATATCTGTGGAATGTCCAGGGTGGGAAAAAGAACTCATGTCTGCTTGAGGTAAGTGTGAATGTTGCAATTGGTCATCTTGATGAGTATTTAATGGCCTTGCAGCTTCGAAGCCGAGCTAGTTGCTGCCCAGGAATCCTTTGTTGGGAGCGGTTAACTGGCCCTGATTGCTTCATGTCAGGAATTCCCCCCCCCCCTTTTTTAGTGTTGCTCTTTATTTATTATTCTGATTTTAGAGGGTTATTTTAGAGGGTACTGGTAGCCAGATTTTGTTCCTCTGAGGTTGCCTGCCATAGATGTGGGGGAAATGTCAGGAGAGAATGCTTCTGGAACATGGCCATACAGCCCAGAAAACTCACAGCAACTCAGTGATTCTGGCCATGAAAGCCTTCCACAACACATTATTATGTTTATTTATACCCTGCTTTTTCTCTCCCCACGAAGACTCAAGTTGGCTTAGATTAAAAACATTTCAGTACAGTTTAAAATCCACAAATATGCAAACATTAAAATGGAATTAAATATCATTGGTATTTTAAAAATTCAGTTAAAATCCATAAAAAACATATCCAAAACTAAAAACTGCGGCAGACCCTGACTTGATCTTTAAAACCTTTTAAAGCCTGCATTAGATTACCAAATGCAATGTCCCTTTATACACACTGCTTTATATTAATTTCCCCAGTATTCCTTTATCTGATTTGTCATCAACACACTTAATGGACTGCAAAAATATGATCCTGTGTGATTCCTTTCCATTGCTGGCCGAATAGTTTGGATAATATTTTGACTTTGATATTTTAGCAATTACATTTTGCAGCAGTGTCTTTTGGGTTGCTAACCCTTGTCCTTCCCCTTATCCTTCCATCAGTTCCAGGGCTCAATCCCAACTGCTGTTGGACGAGACACTATGGAGCTCTATATTTATATTTCCACAGTACAAAGTGGCAAAATCAAAGACTGCTTTGGGATTTTTTTTAAAAAAAAAATGTTTTCAAACCATGGATGGTTGAAGCAGTGGTTGCAGAACACCAACTGTGTAACACTGTCACTGTACGAGTAAAGCAACAACAAAATGCTCCCCTGCCCTTAGGTGTATAATTTAATTAAAACATGACACAAAGGCAAAGGGATGCCAGTGTGGGAAGGGATGAAGGGCCTGTCCAGACAGGCCCTATATCCCAGGATGTGATTGCAGGTTTTCTGTTTATCCTGGATTATCTGGCAGAGTGGACTCATATGATCCAGTTTAAAGCTGAAAACCTGGGATTTATTTATTTGTCAGAACAACCAGTCAAATTATGTTACATTTCTAACAGAACAAAGCAAAACAAGCAGATTACAAAATTTGTGAGTATGGTAGTTGATTAAATGTCCTTTGATCAGTATCTGGCCACTTGGAGTGCTTCTGGTGTTGCCGCAAGAAGGTCCTCCCTTGTGCATGTGGCAGGGCTCATGGTTCATTGCAGCAGGTGGTCAGTGGTTTGCTCTTCTCCACACTCGCACGTCGAGGATTCCACTTTGCGGCCCCATTTCTGAAGGTTGGCTCTGCATCTCGTGGTGCCAGAGCGCAGTCTGTTCAGCGCCTTCCAAGTCGCCCAGTCCTCTGTGTGCCCAGGGGGGAGTCTCTCATCTGGTATCAGCCATGGGCTGAGGTGCTGGGTTTGAGCCTGCCACTTTTGGACTCTCGCTTGCTGAGGTGTTCCAGCGAGTGTCTCTGTAGATCTTAGAAAACTATTTCTAGATTTAAGTCGTTGACGTGCTGGCTGATACCCAAACAGGGGATGAGCTGGAGATGTCTCTGCCTTGGTCCTTTCACTATTGGCCGCCACTTCCCGGCGGATGTCAGGTGGCGCAATACCGGGTAGACAGTGTAATTTTTCCAGTGGTGTAGGGCGTAAACACCCTGTGATAATGCGGCATAGGGCCTGTCTGGAAGGGCTCCATGGCTTCACATGCCACCTGTTTCTCCAAGGCCAAAGCAGTGGCAGTTGGATGGAAGGAGGGCTCTTCATCTGCTTCTGGGTCAAACACATGCAAGAGCAAACTTCAGCCCTCCAGGTGTTTCGGACTTCAACTCCCACAATACCTAACAGCCGGTCTAGCAGTTTGTAATGTAATACAGGTTGAGTATCCCTGATCCAAAGTGCTTTGAACTAGAAGTGTGTAAATCACTTTGAGTCCTCCTGAGGGTGAGAAAAGCGGTATACAAATACTGTAAATAAATAAATAAAATGTTTGGGATTATGGGATAGCTGTTTACATACACAATGACACATTTCAAAGATAGCACCCAAGATGAAACACAAAAGAGGCATGCACGAGGCCTCTTTTTCCTCGTGCCCGGCAATGCCGCTGCGCATCCCTCTCTCGGCATTAGGAAATGTGCGCCCTGCATCTCCCTCCTTCTCCATGCACTTCCTAACGCTGGGAGAAGGATGCACACTGGCGTTGTTGTCTCCCTTGGCCTGCAAGGAGGAGGAGGAGAGGAGGACAACGTGCGCACTTGTGAGGGAAGGATGGAGGGAGAGCATGCTCCCTGCATGAGGGCTCTTTTTCCGTGCGCCTGGTAATGCCGGCGCGTGTCCCTCTCCCGGAGTTGCAAAGCGTGTGGGGGAAGAGAATGCAAAGCGCATACCCAGGAGCCGATGGAGCACAGGGCCTCTTCTCCTGTGTGAAGAGGGGCAGCATTGCAAGTGCCTCTCCAGGCAGCTGTGCCATCACCCCTCTCAGGGCGGCAAGGAGGCCTCTTCATGAACGGAAGTGACTGAAGGTACTGCAAATCTAAATTATTGTACATGCTCCCCCAAAACCCCTCCAGTATCAGAGTCTATTTTCCCCAAATCCCTTCAGTATTTTGTGTTGGAACTACATCAACACTGACAAAGAAACAACAAGAAATACTATTTACCCACAAGCATTAAGAAATTACATATATTAGAAACCAACTTTCTTATTACTTTCTTTTCAAGATCACTAGACTGGATCACAGCAACGCGTGGCAGGGGATGGCTAGTGTGTGTGTGTGTGTATGTATGGCTGGCATGGGCCAACTTCAGCCCTCCATGTGTTTTGGACTTCAATTCCCACAATTCCAAACAGCCAGTAGGAAGTCCTAAATACCTGGAGGGCCAAAATTTGTCCATGCCCCCATAGATAGATAGATAGATAGATAGATAGATAGATAGATAGTGATTGGTTTTGGGGGGGGGGGGCGCCAAAATACTGTTTGCTTACCATTGAAAATTACCTAGGGCCGCCTCTGCCGGCACAGTCTGGTTTCAGACCGGGGCATGGTACCGAGACGGTCTTGGTCGCCTTAGTGGATGATCTGCGCCGGGAGCTAGACAGGGGGAGTGTGTCCCTGTTGGTGCTCCTGGACCTCTCAGCGGCCTTCGATACCATCGACCACGGTATCCTTCTGGGGCGCCTTGCGGAAATGGGTCTTGGGGGCACTGCTCTGCAGTGGCTCCAGTCATTTCTGGAGGGCCGCACCCAGAAGGTGTTATTGGGGGACTCCTGTTCCGCACCACAACCTTTGACTTGTGGGGTGCCACAGGGTTCCATACTGTCCCCCATGCTGTTTAATATCTACATGAAGCCGCTGGGTGAGATCATCCGGAGTTTCGGGGTGCGGTGTCATCTGTACACAGATGATGTCCAACTCTGTCACTCCTTCCCACCTGCTACTAAGGAGGCTGTCGAGGTCCTGAACCGGTGCCTGGCCGCTGTAACGGTCTGGATGAGGGCGAACAAACTGAAACTAAATCCAGACAAGACAGAGGTACTCCTGGTCAGTCGCAAGGCCGAACGGGGTATAGGGTTACAGCCTGTGCTGGACGGGGTCGCACTCCCCTTGAAGGCGCAGGTTCGCAGCTTGGGTGTGACCCTGGACTCATCGTTGAGCCTGGACCCCCAGGTTTCAGCGGTGACCAGGGGAGCATTTGCACAGCTCAGGCTCGTGCGCCAGCTGCGCCCGTATCTCGGGAAGTCTGACTTGGCCACGGTGGTACACGCTCTTGTCACATCCCGCCTGGACTACTGCAACGCTCTCTAGGTGGGGCTGCCCTTGAAGACGGCCCTGAAGCTTCAGCTGGTTCAGCGCGCGGCAGCCATGTTACTAACTGGAGCGGGTGGCAGGGAGCACACAACGCCCTTGTTGTCCCAGCTCCACTGGCTGCCGATTTGCTACCGGACCCAATTCAAGGTGTTGGTTTTGGCCTACAAAGCCCTAAACGGTTCCGGCCCAAAATACCTTTCCGACCGCATCTTGGCCTACGAGCCCACGAGGACCTTGAGATCGTCTGGGGAGGCCCTTCTCTCGATCCCGCCTGCCTCACAGGCACGGCTGGTGGGGACGAGGGAGAGGGCCTTCTCGGTGGTGGCCCCCCGGCTGTGGAACACTCTCCCTGCACACATCAGACAGGCGCCTTCCCTCATGTCCTTTCGAAAAAGCCTTAAGACATGGCTGTTCGAGAGGGCATTTAATTAAGTGCTAAACAATACGGTAATGAGAACTGGAATGGAACAAGGAATATGAGACTGGCTATGATTCCACTAAGAGACGAAGCGGATTTTTAGTGTAGTCTGTAATTGTTGTATAGTTTATATGTTGTTGAAACTAGCTTTTTTGTAATTGTCTTTTATGTGTACTGTACACCGCCATGAGTCGCCCTTATGGGCTGAGAATGGCGGTTAATAAGTGCATCAAATAAATAAATAAATAAATAAATGCTTATCTGTCAGGAGTATTTTAGTTGTGTATTCCTGCATGGTAAGGAGTTGGACTAGTTGACCCTTGTGTTACTTTCAAGCACCATGATTCCATAAAAAAGAAAAAGGAGGAAGGTGGGGAAAATAAAAACCAGAAAACTTAGGCATATGTCCCCTTGTTATGAGGTTTCACAGCCTGATGGAATGGCTGATAAATGACACATTTATGACACAAATAGGTTGATTCATATATTTTCAGATTCACTATCTGCTTTTTCTCTCTCCTGTCTTCTTTTTCCCTTCCTCCTCTCTCCCAGAAGATGAGAGGAGAGAACCTGCTAACAGTGACAAATATCCATGAATAGTTGCAGAGGCAGAAAGATCTTAAAGACCTGCTCACTCTACATGACTTATCTCCGTGTTACTGAATGGGTTACCAGATATATAAGTGAATGCAGAAATTGTTGTCTGATAGCTACATTTCGCATGAAGTTCAACATGCTCTGTGCCAGAATTACACCTACTATTAGACAGAGTGTGGGTGCCTCCACAGGCAGCACAATTTGACTGTTGTGAAAAAGAAACATATTACTAGTTTTACTATTATGGATTGTTCCCATCTTCCTTCCTCCCTCCCTCCCTGCCTTCCTTCTTCCCTTTTTGACTTAATTGAAACCACTTCACAATGCATAACTGATATGCAATTCAATAATATACATGTCCTTAATGAAGGTTTAGGGACATTCACTTAGTATTAGACTTATAAAAATAATTTGCTACTAGGACAACCCCTATAATAATCATGGTCTAGTGATTGGTCAGGGTTTCAATTCCCACTTAGCCATGGAAACCCAGTTGCTGAACCTTCAGCAAATCACATTCACATGTTCTCAGAGAAAGATAAAGGCAGACCTCTTCTAAAAAATCTTGTCAAGAAAATCCTGTTACAGATTTACTCAAAATGTATCATAAGTTGGAAATTACTTGAAGGCACACAACAATTACAAATTAGAATTACAGCTTGGAAATGTTACTTTTGATGATCATAGCTCCCCAAATCCCCAAGCCTATATGGGCCCATTCCATAAGTGTAACTTTCCCAAGCTTTCTACATGTTGAGGATAAACAAAGCAACATTATTTTATTTTCCCTACCTTACTTGTAAATATTGATTGACAGCTTGCTGTACTCCACTGGCAATGAGATACTGGACCAGATGGGCCCTGGGAAATGCTCCTTGTATCCTTTCACCACACTATTCCTTGAAGTCAAATTGGATGTCATGCCAGTGCTCTATCTCAAGAAAAGTCCATTTATGAGCTATATGACAGAGGACAGTCTGTGTGTTGCTCTGGCAACATCTCTCTAATCCAGTTTTAATTTAGTTGGAAGTGTCAAACACTACTGTAAATAAAATAATGACTAAAAACTAATAGTGGTCTCATTAGAACCTTTTTTCTTTGTCTCTCTTCCAGAAACACATCTCCACTGACTAAAGAATAAAGATACACATGCTTGATTTGCAACATGGGGCATATATTAGTTCATCTCTAACTGAAAGTACAAGGGAACTTGCAAACAATTATTATTCAGGACATCAGGGCTTTTGTTTCCATATTTCTATTCCCTACCAGGCTCATATAAGTGGGTGTGTTGTGGGCTGTATTGTAAGCATATTACTCCAGTCTTTTGAAACTGGAATTGGCTGATGGCTATGCACAACTCCCATGATTTCATAGCATTGAGCCATGGCATTGTCAAATTGCATTAATTCTACAGTCATAATGGGCCATGACTCTGAAAGGAACCTAGATTTCAAGTTTTATAAGATTTTAGAATAATATATAGTTACACTATGAGACTTCTAAACTTAACATAGCATAGTACCTCAGTGTGACTTCCTCCAGCCTAGAAGAGAAAGTATAACGGTTTTGGATCAAACACTAGAGTTATTAGGATAAGATTCTTATAGGGATGACCTGTTCAACTATGTGTGGAAAATGTGCAACCCTCCAGAGGTTACTGGCTCTGTTTTATTTATTATTTATTCATTTAGTACATGTCTATACCACCCCTCTCAGCCTTCCGGCGACTCGAGGCGGTTCACAAGGCAAGAATTCAATGCCACCAAGGACACAATTACAATATACAATATAAAAAACATCAGCAACAATAAAATCAAACATTATAATGAAACATACTTTAATCGATAATCATTAAAACAACGTCCATATAGTTATTCCATTATTATATCCATTACTCCGTATTTTCAAATAGCCATGTCTTAAGATTCTTTCGGAATGATAGGAACGAGGAAGCCAATCTAATCTCCCTAGGAAGGTTGTTCCATAGCTGAGGGGCCACCACTGAGAAGGCCCTGTCTTTCATTCCTGCCAACCATACTTGTGATGATGGCAGGACCAAGAGCAGGGCCTCTCCAGATGATCTTAAAGTCCTTGCAGGTTCATAAGGGGAGATTTGTTCGGACAGGTAAGTTGGGCCAGAAATTATAGGGCTTCTGGCAGTACCATGTTGGCTGGTACTGCCAGAAGTCCTATAATTTTTGGAGGGGAGCATAAATCCAAACCTTCTCCGTGCCCTTGAAGACAAAAGTAAGACAAGTGTTAGGGAAAACTACTCTAAAGTATAAAGCAGAGCATCCAAAAACAAAAAGGATACTTAAAGTTGAGCATTCAGCTCTTTAGCGAGCAGAGCATGAAGTGTTGTTGGTTGTGGCTGGAAAGAATTAAGAGCTTATGCAGGCAAATATGCAGAGTCCAATCTTAAAAATCACAAAAGGTTTATTTACAATAATAAGAAATAATCAAGAACTTGGTCTGAGCTATTCTAACACCCATCTCTAAGGTTTTAAAGAGAGGAAAAAACACTAATCACTACATCTCTCTGACACACACGCGGAGAGAGATCTCAAAGCACACAGCACATACAAATATGTAAGAAACAGAAGTTAGATTTTGAAAAATGATGCAGTAGAAAAGTATTCATTCTACACAACCAATCTGAGAGCAGAAACAGAGAGGAGAGAAGAAATAGATACATTCCCAACTGTCATACAGGAGACATGAGGGAAGGGAAACCCTTAGTCTATACTAAACTAACTGACTGCTCCTTGTTGAGAACTTGAGACTTGGGCAGCATGGGGTTGAATTCCAACAAAAAATTCTTTTTAAAAAGTAATCTTGCACCTATATTTTACCAGCTGTTTTGAAATATCTCTCACTTGTAGAAAGTTTTAAATTGTTGTGTCAAGCACCCAGCTCTATTTGAGTGTGAGGTCTTAATGATGCCTATTTGCATTGAAATGTCTGCAGAGTTGGGAGCTGGATAACACTTACCCTTGGGAAGCATTCTCACTCATGAATGTTTTAATGATGCAGATAGCACTATGTTAATTCTTTGGCAGAGCTGAATGGAGACATAGGGACTATCTTTTCCAAAGAAGCAAAGAGTAGTGGAGAAAGTCACCCAACAATGAAATTGGGTTGATAGATCTCAGTTTTCTAGGAGGGTATTATTACTACGGCAAATCCATTGGTTCTAGCGACAGAATTCATATAGATTGCTTCGGTATAAATATAAATATTCCCCCACCCCCTCTCAAAATAAAAGAAACATGCAGCACAGCAGATAAGTCAATATAACTTATAGGAGTATACAGAAAATCAGCAAATTAACACAGGATCAAAATTGGAAAGAATAGTTTAGATTAGTACTCAGAAACTTGTGACCCTCCAGACATTAATGTTCCGCAATTCCATATTCCATATGCCCCAGTTGTTATGATTTAGGAAAGATAGTTCTGATTACATTTTTGTAATCCTACTTTTTCTGGGTGCTTTTAAAATGTCCTAGCTTTTCCCCCTCTTTTCCTTTTGTCCTTGTCTTATTTTAATTGCTGGGAAATGAATTCAAACTGCAGAAGTAGCTTGCATTTGATTTACTCAATAGTGGGAAAAGAAGAAAAGGGAAGAATCTTGCCTTTCCCAATAGGCTCAGGCTAAAGCAAACTGCTGCAGCTTCTCTTGGCTTTTCTGTTGTTCCTCATTAATTTTGTTATCTTGACCCCACTATGATATTGCTCAGCTGCACACAACCTGGTTTTCATCTAAAATTGCTGGAGGGTATATGATCCCATCACCTTTCAAAATTGACTGCGATAGCAGGGTTAATAAGAGTTCCAGCCGCACATAATCAAATGCTTGGTGTAATAGAATGACAGTGAATAAAAAATACATGGGCATCCTGAAGCTGGCATTGGTAGTCTTTACAATGCACAATGACTTCCAATAAGAATCTGGACCTTTTAGCACTTAACATGACTGTTATCTTCCGGGTTTGCAGCCATGTGGACAACTAGACAGGATTCCATTTGACTAGATCCTTTCTCCATGTACAGTTTGCTGTCATCATCTTCTCCTTGCACTAATCAGTGCAGAGAATGGGATGAGTTATTGTACAGCCACCATCTGGCTACATGGCCCTGGATTTAGTAGGTAAGTTCTGGAGCAGTTCCAGGGCGGAAATGCTCCAGATTAACTTGTCTCATGTAGCCACCTACAAAGATTTTCTGAGAGTTCATCTTTGCTGTAGAAGTAATGTAATTTGACAAGACTTGTACTGCGGTGGTTCAGTGCTATGGAATCCTAGGACTTGTAGTTTGGTAAAACACCAGCACTGTTTAGCAGAAACTAAAGCAGGCATGGGCAAACTTCAGCCCCCCAGGTGCTTTGGCTTAAGTTGCACTTCTAAAAACAATGGATGTCAAGGCATGGAGATATGGAGTCCAGGGTGCCAGGGGCAATGGATGTTGATATCTGAGTCCAGTCCAGTCCCAGACTAGGTAAATAATAGGTGAGATCCACAGGTGTGTTAGAACAATCAATATCCCATTGCCCTTAACTGTATCCAATGATAGCCAGCTCACACCCAAGGCAGGAACCTCATCTATTGGATTTATATGTCCATAATAGCTGGATGGTTTGTCTAAGCTGAGTCCATGCTTGGGGGCATGCTATGGCATTTCTGGAAGTTGCTGTCTCTGGCCTGGGTTGGGCAAAGGCCAATGTTGCTTGTTTTAGAAATAATATATATCAGGGTATCAGAAATAAATTATATTTGATAGCAAGGGATAGAAAGGTGTATCTGAAATGAGTCAGAATGGATACAGTTTATAGAAGAAGATGTCATTGGTGATAAAAATGAATTTTCAATGGCTTCCTTTGTGTAAGGATTAGTTACCTTCGGGGCTGGTGGTATCAAGTTAGGAGGTTATCAGGAGGTGATGATGTCCTCCCTGACCAAATTGGTGGAAATAATGCTACACATAGTTAGGCAAGGATATGGGAAAAGAGAAGTCAGGGGAAGGGTGTTAGGTAGTCAATGGGGGAAACATGCTTGTAAATGCATTTCATATACTGGTTGGATATTAGATATGGAAGGGATATATTTCATTTAGGGAGATTGGGACTTGTGGGTGAGAGATCTGCTGCCACAGACCCATTTCACATGTGCACTATTCCAAATCAGCACATCTCTGTATATGGTTAATAAAAAGAAATAAATACTTCTCCCTATACATATACACATATATAAAGGATTTGGTTTGGCGAACTGCTGCTGCTCTGTCGTGGAGATCACAGGGACTCTTTGGATGGTAGGGAAGAGGGAGCAAATTCATTTGGTTACATGTGGTTGTACTTGATGTATTGAAAATCCCAGGGGTGGAGGATGCCATGTTCAACAACACTATGAGAAAGTCACCCATTCTACTGTATCCATTATTTTATTCATGTATTAACGTCTACATGAATTCCAGGTCAAAGTGGTTCAAATCTTCTGGCTTCAAACCATTGTGGGCAGAAATTAATGATAAAAATGTGATCTAACCAGTGAAAAAGAAAAGCTATAGCTTAATTAGTTTTGTCGTTCATGCTAACAATGGCATTTAAAGCACTGCCCTATGGAAAGTTCAGCTTCATTTATATGCAGCTCAGATCTGATCCAGGCTGTGTTGCAGAGATCTCCACTAGTACTAGGGTTAGTTTGCAGCTGCCTTACACAGAAAACAGAACCAGCACAGTCCACCCCCTCACAAAACAAAGTGTGACCTGTTTTTCAGGAACAACATAAGACAGACATCTTTTTAATAGAATAATAATATTACAGCTAAACTTTTTGAGATGACTGGCAGAAAAAATTAACCCCATGGCATTTTGTTCTTTGAGGTTGGTGACAACACAAACACTTCAACTACAAAAAAATCAGGGTCACCAAAAGTCAGTCATTGAACCAAGCATAAAATGGTTTGACATATACAGATATGGAATAACATTATCCCCTAAAGTGTGAGACATGAATTGCAATTCTATTTGTTGTTTAGAACAATACAACAGTGACGGAGTGACATGAAGAGCTGTCTATCCAGAATAGGCCTTGGATGCTGGCTAATTACCTTCCTTCCCTTCTTCCCAGCACCAAGAAGACTGTTCAGTCCAGGGCTATAGCCAGAAAAAAAGGGGGGAGGGGTGATTTTTTTTTTGTGTGTGTGTGAATCATGAAGAGTAGTTCCATAACACAAAATAATTTAAATAGTATAGTTCATTCTATATTTTATATAGACTTAATTAAATCAATGTTCTGGTCTCCTTCATGGGGGCCTTCAAACCTCTCCCATATCTTGCCTGTCAGTTATGGATGGGCCAACTTGATTGCTGCCACTATATCAGCTATTGCTGCAAGCAGTGACTGAATAAATTGTCAAAATTTGCTAGTGATAGTGCTTCCAGTTCTGGAGGAACTAGTTTAATTTTTTGCTTCTCATAGACTTAGTATGGGAATTTGGTTAACCAGTTAAAATTCGTGAGTAAACCAGGGTTTTCTTTTTTAAAACCCTGAAAAATGTCAAAGGGGGGTTGAACCCCTAACTCCCCCTTGGCTACAGCCCTGGTTCAGTCTATGTATGCCGCAGAATAAGATGGAAACACATTGGGGTGTTAAGTGATTTTAGCGCTGCTAACATTGTGGGTTTGGGGCCCGGATTGTCAAGCTCCCAAAGGATCGAATGACATACAGACATGTTGAAGACAAAATCAGAGGCATTTATTCACCTTGGTCAATGTGGATGTCAGTGGAGTCTGTGCTCCAAAGACTGACTTACCACAATTGTGAACATACAGGTTTTATAGCATTTTACAGCTACTCGAATCAAAGGTATTGGCTCTGGTCATGAAGGGAAATTCAATAAACTGTAATTGAGTTATTTTGAAGGCTTGTGCCTCTTTCTTGATCTGCCCAGCAGAAGGGCACACACAGAAAGGAATGCGGTGTGGCAAGAGATAATGGTCTGGGATGGGTTTTGATCTCTCTGTTCTGGTCAATACAATTAGTGCCAGTCAGGTTAAAAAAAAAGGTGGTGAATTCAATGGAAACTCCAAGGAGGGGGGTATGATTTGGCAATAAAGGTGAGGAAACATTCCCAAAAATAGAATCAGATCATATCAGGAAAACCTTGTGGCTCTCTTCTAAGGCCATTATGTGTTCCATGTGTCATCTCAGGGTATTGTGAAGGGATTATGCAAACTGATGTGTGCCCATCCCCTGAGGTCTAAGGCGTGTATGGTGAGATACATGCCTCACAATCAGACTTCTAAAGTCAACTGCTTTAAACCTTCTAATGATAAAGGATCCCCAAAACAATATATATATATATATATATATATATATATATAGGAAAATCATTTGCTATGATAAACACATATATTTCACCACTTGGGAGAGACTTTGAAATGTTGGCGTAAACACATAGCATACTTACCGGTCCTCAGGCTCAAAGCTATTTTCAGTGTTCCATTCCTCTTCCTTTGCTGATTCTTTCATCCAAGATGAATTGACTAAATTTTAAAATCTTTATATTAGTTTATACTTCCTGTCAATTAACAAACTTTTGACATACAATTATCTTGATATACATTATTCTTAAAGCAAATTTTCCTTATATGACACTTTATACATTCCTTAGATGTGTATGACCCATTACCCATACCCCCCCCCCCCCCCCCCACATTCCCTCCTCCCTCCTGGAACAGCAATTCGAAATGATGTCATTGCATTGATTTATTCATGTGGAACTGGCTAAGTGTGCCCCATTAGCATATAGCTTTCTGCCGGTTTTGAAATTTCTGGGGGTGTCATTCTCATGGACCAGGAATCTATTTACTTAGCACACTCTCTTCACAGTATGACATTTTCTAGAGTTCCTTGGAGCCAAGTAGAGTGACTACTATACTCTCTGTTGTCTTTGGTACATATCTTTGGTATATGCATGTCCTATTTGCATCTTTACATCTCTAGAGTTTTGTTTTGTATTGTATCTTTGTATTGTATAACAATTTGGAGCTTTTCCCCTTTGCTTAATAGTTCTTTGGCAGGATGTGATATGCACCGTCTTTAAGATAAGACCTCACAGGTTGCAAGGGTTTTTTAAGCATATGATTTGGTTTCTCCTTATTTGAGGGAGTACAGAGCAGAGGTCAGATGCTCGAGGCTTTCAAAGGAGCAGAATGCACACCTTATTTATGTGAATACTTTATTTTCTTCAAGCATGGATGAAAGGTTCTGAAATAGTGTGTGAGTTTCAATCCAATTTCCCTAGGGTATTATTAATTTCAAAGAGATGCTGCTTGCAATATTTATGGAAAGTTATGGAGACAGACCTTCCTTCAGATCTGTTTTGCATTCATGCTTTTGGGTTTGAATTAACCTCCTGTAGCCTCCCAGTTAGAGCAGAGGGGGTGATTGTGATCACTGTGGTAATGGAAATGGAGCATATGGGAGTGTAGTTCTGGGATGTATTTTTACAGTGGCTGTTACAATATCCTTTGCTAGAACAATATTTGTCAGTGTTATCTGATTATTGAAGTGGAGAAGAGATTGGAAAATTACTTATAATTGGACACAGAAAGCATCCATAACTTAGAAATGGTAATAAAACATTGTAGATCCCAGAGCACCATCCTTCTACTGCTTAGTTTTGGGTAGCTGGACAGTTGAAGAACAGATCTGGCCTAATTCATTATTGGCCAATTAGAGGCAGACTGAAATTGACCCAAGGAAGTGAAATTCACAATGCTCCCAGAGTGGTCCATCCATCAAACCATCAATTCCATCTGAAATGTAGGTATGTTCTTAAGGATCCAGCTTTCCACAGGTGAGATGACACTAAGGTGTGAGGCCACGCTTGGGTTGGAATGTCAGTGGTTTCTCATTCTATAAGGTTTCAACGCCAAATCAGAGATTTGTAGGATCTTCCTTCAGTGATAGGTTACTGAACAGCATGTTGTCAGACATAGTCGGAATCAGGTGGGATGAACAGAGATTTTAAATGTCAAAGAGCAGGTGGTGAGCTACCTTTATGGCACAATGTGGCCAAGTTAAATATCCTTGAATCTTAATGTGAAACTGAGATAAATCAGTATATGCATAAGTTTTCTAATGGGATTTAAAATTATTAATTCTGGCTGGATTCACTACTTTGCATACAGTGCTACAGTAATACCCTGTTTCTCCTAAAATAAGGCAGTGTCTTATATTAATTTTTGCTCCCAAAGATGCGCTTGGTATTATTTTCCGGGGATGCCTTACTTTTCCATGAAGAAGAATTCACATTTATTGTTGAACAAAAAAAGAACATTCAAGATATACTGTACAGTAGTTGTCAGTATATAATAAATATACTGGCCCTCGCACACAGGGCCACAAAAAATAAGGCTTGTAAAGTACCTGGAGACTGTAACGAACTCCCACAGGAGTTCCTGGACCAGTTGTACAGCAGGGACAGCATTGCATCTTCCGGCCACCAGGGGGAGCATGCTTCCTAACAAAAACTTACTTTTGGGGGAGGGCTTATATTTAGCAATTCAGCAAAACCTCTGCTAGCTCTTATTTTCAGGAGATGTCTTAGTTTCAGGAAAACAAGGTATATACTCTCCAACATTTCACAGATGCAAACCAGGGTTCATGAGGGAAATCAACACCAGGAAGACATTGAGATGGTAAAGTTTATAAAGGAGGAAGAACACATAAACCAGGTGTTACAGGTCAAACTGCCAGCTTTGTAATATTCAAAATATATAATATAATCTACTATGACTATAATATGTAAACGTATGAATTAATATGAGCAGCATTACCAGCACAACAATGAGTGACATCCGCATTATTCTGATGAGACTGGCCTTAAATAGTCATTCATCAATCTGTCTGAACAGAAAAGTCTTTATGAATAGAAATTGTTTCTTGTCTGGAATTCCCCTGTTTTCTGAGTGTTGCTTTTTTATTTACTGTCTTGATTTTAGAGTTTTTAAATAATGGTAGCCAGAAAACAGGGGAATTCCAGACAAGAAAAAATCAGGGCCAGCTAACACCTTCCAACAAAGGATTCCCCCAGGCAGGAACAAGCCAACCTTTGAAGCTGCAAGGCCATTCAATGCTAATCAAGCTTGCCAATTGCAACATTCACACTTGCCTAAAAAAGAGAACAGTTATTTCTCCCACCCTGGACATCCCACAGATATATAAACCCCACATGCCTAATTTTCAACAGACCTCACAACTTCTGAGGATGCTTGCCATAGATGTGGGCAAAACGTCAGGAGTGGATGCTTCTGGAACATGGCTATACAACCCAGAAAACTCACAGAAACCCATACTTTAATTATTATAGTCTTAAAACTAGAAGTAGTAAAAATGAAATACTTTTTTTCTCAACACATCTGTTCAGTTGCTGAAACAGTGTGAACAAAATTGTTTAGACAAATAAGTACATAATCGATTATGAAGCTTCACAGATTCGATGACATCTCCACCTGTATTGTTAGAATGCCTGTAGCAATGCTCATTTTGCTGCCCCATACAGAGATAACATTATATATATATATATATATATATATATATATATATATATCTCCAAGATGAGAATGCATTCTGATAGCTCCCTTCATAAATTATCAACATTTACACCTTAAAAAATGGCCTTTGGTATAATAAACAAACTGCCAGGCACTGCAATGTAACACAGTATAGATTTTTACCCAGCTGCTCAGTGCTGCGTTGCATTTTTTGCATCCTTTTTGCTCTTTATTTCTGATGCCTGCTGGCAGCATGATGATTTACTATTTGTATTTTGAACCAGGCATCCGTCGTAGCTGCTTCTCTCCATCTAGTTTTGTTTGTTTAGACTCTAGACCTCTCACATTAATCCCAAGTATCTCAAGCTGTTCTATTAGCAGCAAATTCAAACGGATGGCTCTATTTTCACAAAATACAGCAATGCGACAATATCATTCACTCATTTTACCTCCTCAAAGAACAGGCAGCCCTGGGGAGCCCTATGGCAGTGGATTGAGTTTAAGCAGAATTGTGTGTACAGCTTATAAAGCTTGTTTACAGTGTTTACTGGAAAATGCCATTTTAGACCAAGTGGGCAGTTAGCAATTAATTTGAGATTGTTCTTGTTTTTGTGACAAAGAACTAGAAAAACACCACATGGCTATTTGATCTTTCTCTCTCTTTTCCTGCTTTCCTGTCTGCTCTTACTGAGCTTTAATGTCACGATCTCCCTACTTTACCAAGGAGTTTCATTTGAATGTCTGAGCATTAAGCAATGGCTCTAGAGCCCAATGATGGGGAAAAAACCCTCTTGGAAATTACCGAAAGATTCTTCCATGTGCAAGAAGGAACAACATTATGGAGTCTTGGAGAAATGGAAAGCTTGTATTTTCATAACTGTAATGTTTACAATACCTTCCAGTTTTTCATGGATGAAATGTGGGATACATGTGGCCAAGCAATTTTAGTGTGCTCAAGATGGCCGAAATTATTAATGACAAAGAGCATACAAGCTAGAAGAGGCTGCAGCAGTTTGCTTTTACGTGAGCCTCGTACCAGGAAAGAATGATTCTACCCATTCTTCTTTTTCTTTTGCTGAGCTAACTGAATGCAAACTACCTCTGTGTTTTGGAATCAGTTTTGAGAAATTAAAGGTAAGCTAAGGAAAAGGAGGAAAGTGGATGAGAAAAGAGAAAACTAGACATTTGAAAAGCAGCTGAAAAAGTGGGATGACAGAGGATTAATTAGACCTGTCTTGGTTAGATCAAGGACCTCATTTCATCGAGGTCCCAAATGTGGGTGACAGCAGGGGGATTCACCAGCATGGCGAATCCATGGGGCAGCAGGGGAAACTACTACCCCATGCCCCCCTTTCCCCACACTGCCACTTTCCCCATCACATGGGGGAAAGCATTGTCACCCAGCTTCCTCCCTCGCTGGCCCTGTTCTAAGTAATGAGAACACAGGAAACTTCCTATGTTCTCTGGGCTTCATCCTAGGATGCTTCCAGGATGGAGCCCCTGTGGAAGTTGCTCTCATCCTGGCTTTGCCCTGGAAGCATCCTAGTATGAAGCAAGAAGTCAATTAGATGAGGTCCCAAGATACTGTGCACCAACTGCGTAGAAGCTCTTTAGATGTAAGAGTCACTTAGGATCCCTATTCAGTCTCCATGGGAACATATTCCTAACAAAAACAAGCCAGAAGTCAGCCATGCCCCTGGTTGCCCCCTGGAAGATGTCTGTGTTCATATATACAGGCAAACAGAAACATATTCTGTTGCTTTTCCCCCCTCTAGCAGACTTTTCCTTTATCAATATATGTGGAACTTGGGTCTTTATTACACTACACAGTTATACTATCATAGCAGTGGTCAGGTGCCCCTGGTGGTGCAGTGGGTTAAACCCTTGTGCCATCAGGACTGAAGACCAACAGGTCGAAGGTTCGAATCTGGGGAGAGCGCAGATAAGCTCCCTCTGTCAGTTCCAGCTCCCCATGCGGGGACATGAGCGAAGCCTCCCACAAGGATGATAAAACATCAAAACCTCCAGGCATCCCCTGGGCAACATCCTTGCAGATGGCCAATTCTCTCACACCAGAAGTGTCTTACAGTTTCGCAAGTCGCTCCTGACTTGAAAAAAAAAGTGAACAGGTCCCATTTCTGACTCTGACTTATCACAGGACTTCATGGTTCTCCCATTGTTGTGTTATATCGTTGTTAGGAGTGTGATTTTTTTCATGCCCAAAATAAATCTGTTAAGGACCTTCTTTCCTGCTATGATTCAGCAGCCAGTTTGAATGTGAATATCTCCTTCAACTTCATTGCTATAATATATTGTAAGTAGGATCCCAGAGTGTTAACCCCTTGTTCAAGAAAAAAATAAAAAATGATTCAATTTTGTTTTGGCCTCCTTTAGGAGGGTTCACAAATGTGAAGTGTCAACTTTCTTGAGTCTCTAATTTTAGCAAAGTAAGGCAAACAGGCAATATGCAAACTTCATGCCTAAAAACTTTACTGCTGTTTTTTTTAATGTACACATCTTTAAAGATCTTTGCTGAATAAGATATAGAAATTTCTTTATGCCACAGCAAAAAAACTGGAACAATTATGGATATGGACTACAACTTCCAGAACCCTCAGATAGTATGTCTGTAGGTCAATGTATAAGTCAACCTGTTTGGCAGTCTGGCTCTATATGGTCTGTTCTGCCTAACAGTCATTTCCAAAGCTCTCTGGCAAAACCCTTTAACATAACCTGTAATCTAGATTCAATTTCAAAGATTGAATCTAGGATTTTCTTCATGCAAAGTATGTGCTTTACATTGAAATTCAACAAGCATGTTCTCAGCCTCTCAAAATTCACCACATTTCAGAATAAAGCAATTGTTCTCTTCATGGACAGACAAATAATGATTCACTTCAGCCGAAATATGTGGAGAAATTCAAAACATTAAAACTTGATTATTTCTATTTACAAAAAGAGAGAGGGTGGGGAAACAGTCTGAAATTGATTTAGGGCATGGTTCAAAAATGTGTCTTGCTGGGGTACCATGGCACAGAAGAGTGGACCTTTAGACTGGACTGAGCATGGACACTTCAGATTTGTCAATAACACTTTCAGAAAGATTCCAAAGATATTAAGAGGACCTTATTGTGACAAATATGGAGGAAGAAGGAATAAAAGAAAGCAAATGATTAAGAGATTCTGAAAATTGTAGGATCAAAAGCAATGGCTGGACTCCCATTGAATAGTTACGGGCCTAAATAATATCCTAAAGGCACCAAATCCTCTCTGGTCTTGGAAGCTAAGCAGGGCTAGATTGGGTTAGTATTTGTATGAGCAACCATCAATGAATTCCAGGTGCTATAGGCTATATTTCAGAGGCTTGAAATTCGTTTTAGAGCATTCCTTGCCTAAGAAAACCCTATAAAATGCATTGGTCCACCATAAATTGGCAGGTAACTTGAAGACACACATACGCAGAGTTATTAATGTGTTTGTTACTGCTTGGAATTCATATTTATTCATATAACACTATTATCACAATATGCGAATGAGCTACCTTAACAGCCAAGTAGTGAGGAACTGTTCTGCAAGTGATGACAATGTAACAGGATGATATTTCTAGCTACTTCTCCAAATGAGCTAGAAACATCATCCTGTTACATTGTTACATTGTCATCACCAGCAGAACAGCTCCCCATCACCAGATGAAAAAATTCTATCGCTTGCCAAGTCTGCTACCTGTTAAGGTAGGTTTCTGGAATCAGGTCACATGATGATGTCGGATCTTAGCTAATGATTCCAAAGTCCACATAGCTTTGCACTAATGGTGAGGAACGTGTGACCCATGGGCAGAAAATTTCCCAAAGTTCTTAGAGCCCCTCAATTAAATGTAGAGTCTCATTTTCAGCCAATTTCATGTTCAGTCCCTAGGGCCCCCCAAATCTTTTTTTTAAAAAAACTTATCACAAAACACAAAAATTCTACTGAAAACCAGCAACTGGAAGTGATATTGTATGATTACAGGCAAACTGAAGTGTGCAGGTACACTCTGCTGGGTGGGCATGGGGAGGACTTCCAAAAACCTTATTCTGAACAGCCATGCTCAAATCTTATAGAATCATAGAGTTGGAAGAGACCTCGTGGGCCATCCAGTCCAACCGCCTGCCAAGAAGCAGGAAAATCGCATTCAAAGTACTCAGGCAATGGCTTTTTTTGGCTGAATCAACCCACCTTGAAAGTGATCATCCTTTTTACCTACTTCCTCCTATTTTACCAGGCATATCTTTTCCACAGAAATGTGTCTCATGATAATCTCAGTTTAATCATTTTGGATTCTAGTGAGGGATCAGGCTCCATTAACTCTCAGAGCCATTGTGAGATGCACAGTTATCTATCTCAGACCAACAATATGGATTGGATTCATGGGATTTGCAAAAGTGTTGATTAATCAAGTCCTGTTATTCAAATGCGCTGGGGATAACAATAAGTTTAGCCTAACATTAATACCAGTTTGACCCTCAGTGAGCTTCTTCAGAAATGATTAAGGGATCAAGCATCACTGATGTGATCCCATTGATCCTTGAGTTACCACACTTCTGCTAGACATTACTTTAAGCATAAGGTATGTAACATGCAAAAACATATCTGTAATATTATGCATTTATACCATTATATCAAGTAACTCCTTTAAATGGATACATACTATCTAACTGGATACTTTAAATCATCCCACCTGATGACAATTCTTCAAGTATATTAGGGGTGATCCCAAAAGAATCATTCTATACTCGCAATAAGAACTAACAGAGTGTTAGCAGAGTATCTCAGAAATATATGAATTCACGGACACCGTGAATATATGAATATGCATGCAAACTTTTGAAATTGTAATCTTAATTTTTTTGATATTGTTATAGCCACTATTTGTTCTTTTTTAGTACCCATCACAAATATAAATTGAAAAAAAGATATAAGAATACTACTTGAGAGAGGAATCTAAAGTGTTTGTCACAGGAAGGTACAATTGTGAGTACTTATACCTAATTTTTAACTATATTTATGTGAAAATGTTATACACTCCAGTTAATATATAATCATATTCTCAGATATAGTCACCTGAGGAAGACTAAAAAAGTCAAAACCGTTTGTGTGTTCTACATACTCTTCAGTTCAACTGACTGACTTCACAAGTGACAAGTTTGATATTCATTTTGATGTATGGAGCATCAACATTATAATTGTAAATTGTGTACTTGTTTATTCAATATAAGTTTATATTTCATACCTGTTTATTGATTATTGACCCATGCATACTGTTATACTTGTGGGTATATATTAGTTAGAGGTGAACTGTGGAGTCAGAAGTGACCATGATAAAGGAGTCTCTCTAGGACAATGGCATTTGTCACTTTACCAGAGCACTGTTGCACATTTCTATGTAACTGTGTAAAACTTGTTATATTTTTGCTTTGGTTCCTGTAACTTAATTGGCAACCTCAGCCAGATACTAAAATCAGATCATGCAACTGGTGGAGCTTAAGCATTGACATATCTCCATGACACTGAAGTCCACTGAATGGTTTTCCCTAAGAGGGTGTTATGATAATCTTTCAGGTTATCCTGTTCTCTGCATTATGCAGAATGTGGAGCTCCCAGGGCATAAAATATTCATCTGTATTGAAGGCTACACAACATCAATGAATTCATAAATCCTTTTGCAGCAAGACCAGCGACTCCTCTGGGGTGGCATTGTAGGCTTTATTAGCACCATGAAGCAAGTAGCTTTAAAACAGGGCATGTGTGTGACAGGACAGAAAATCAGGCAGCACTGAGATGTGCTTTGTGATCTTCTCCCCTTACACAAACATACAAAGTATGTGGGAGAGCAAGAAGGGAGAGATTGGCTTCTTCTCACTCTAATTGGATTGCTCTAGGAACACTTAATTGCTGTTGCTGACCTTGTTGAGTTTAAATTGACCCAGACCCATCAGAAATAGTCAGTGCATTCATGATATTACATAGTTGAGCCATTTAGCCTAGATCTCTGTAATGCTTAACAATAACTCTTTAGCATTCTTACAGGTTAAAATGCATTGCATGCCATCATTTTGAAATTGTTCAGTACCTCATCAGGTTTCGATGCTATAGTTGTGCCAGCAACTTCCAGATGATGGTATCATGCAGGGAGACAATTATATCACTGCTGTTAGCATGTGGGCATCACTCTACACATCCTATTACTTACTTCTACAACAAATAGCAACTGACTGAACAGCTGTGTTGATTTGTTTAGCTAGATGCATGGAAACTCAATCATTCCTTGAAATCTTTTATAATATATCATGATGGGGATTCTAATAAAATGAGGCAATTATAAGGGACAGCTAGATCAATTTACCAATCACCATGGCTACATATCCATTTACGTTTCTATGTTTGCAATCCAAGGTGCTGCTACCTCATTAGATGTCACCCACACAGCTGTCTGAATTTGGCAGGGATAGTCCTAATTAATCCTGTGTCATACCAATTTTTCTGATGCTTTAAAAATGTCCTGGTATTTTCCTTCTCCTCCCTCTTGGTCCTCATCTTCAATTGCTATTGACAGTAACTCCTCCTACACTGCCATATAAAATCCAGATTATTTGCTTTGAACTGGATTATAGGGGAGTGTTGATACATGTAATCCAGTTCAAAGCAGATAATGTGGATTATCTGCTTTGATAATGTGGATTATATGTCAGTGTAGAATAGGCCTGAATTCAAAGAGCAAAAGTAATTTGTATTCTGTTACCTCATCTCCATTTCTAAGCCTTCATTCCTCCTTCCCTCCCTCATTGTCCGTAGACACCTCCAAGGTCATGTGGCCGGAATGACTGCATGAGCGGCATTACCTTTCTGCCAAAGCAGTACCTATTGATCTACATACATTTGCATGTTTTTGAATTGCTAGATTGGCAGAAGTTGGGGCTAACTGCGGAAGCTCACCCCACTCCCTGAATTTGAACCACCGATCTTCAGGGAGAGGAAAAACAGATTCCTGCCCTTCCCAGTAGGCTCAAACAAAAGTGAACTTCTGCAGCTTTGCCTCTCTTGTCTGTTATACTTCATTAATATATTTTGCCATCTTGACTACACTCTGATGTTCCTGTTTTAAACTGTAGCTTGTTGGAAGGTATGGATGCTAACATGCTGGCATGCTGTTTGTGACATATGCCAACATATGTCTTTTTATTGACATTGAAAAGGGAAGATGTCACTATCTTTATCATTAATTGAGCCTTCTTTAACTTGCCATCCTTCTGCCTACATTGACATGAGATGACTTGAGGGTGCATCTATACTGTAGAACGAATACAGTTTGACACCACTTTAACATGTCCAAATGGCACTCAAGTCTATGGAGTTGTAGTTTTACAAAGTATTTAGGGGTTTTTTTTTGCCAAAGAGCACTGGTATGTCTTTTTTTGGCAAAGTTCTGTAGTGGGTGGTCGCTTTGCAGCTCCAGGGATTCCTCGATGACACCGATTTTCTGGATCATTTGCAGTCCGGCTTCAGACCTGGGCACAGTACCGAGATGGCTTTGGTCGCCTTGGTGGGTGACCTCCACAGGAAACTGGACAGGGGAAGTGTGACCCTGCTGGTTCTCTTAGACATCTTAGTGGCTTTCGATACCATCAATCATGGTATCCTTCTGAGAAGACTCTCTGGGAAGGGACTTGGGGGCATGGTTTTACTGTGGCTCCGATCCTTCCTGGAGGGTCGTTTGTGTTTTATGTAATTCATTATGTTGTTGTTGATGTTTTGATTTCATTTATTGTATTGCGTTGGTGGGTTTGGCCTCATGTAAGCTGCCCCGAGTCCCTACTGGGGAGATGGGGAGATGGAGGTCATCCACCATCGCCTTGGTGGATGACCTCCGGAGAGAGCTAGACGGGGGGAGTGTGACCTTGCTGGTTCTCTTGGACATCTCAGCGGCTTTCGATACCATCGATCATGGTATCCTTCTGGGACGACTTGCTGGGATGGGTCTTGGGGGCACGGTTCTGTCGTGGCTCCAGTCCTTCCTGGAGGGCCGATCCCAGATGGTGAAGCTGGGAGATGCCTGCTCGGACCCCTGGCCTTTGACCTGTGGGGTCCCGCAAGGCTCTATTCTGTCTCCCATGCTTTTTAACATCTACATGAAACCGCTGGGAGAGGTCATCCGGGGTTTTGGAGTTAGGTGCCATCTCTATGCAGATGACACACAACTCTATTACTCCTTTCCACCTAATTCCAAGGAGGCCCCTCGAGTGCTGAACGAGTGCCTGGCTGCTGTGGCTATCTGGATGAGGAGGAACAAGCTGAAGATCAATCCCGACAAGACAGAGGTCCTCCTGGTCAATTGTAAACCGGATTGGGGTATAGGGTGGCAACCTGAGCTGGATGGGGTTACACTCCCCCTGAAGTCTCAGGTCCGCAGCTTGGGAGTCCTTCTGGATTCATCACTTACGCTTGATGCTCAGGCGTCGGCGGTGTCCGGGAGGGCTTTCGCACAATTAAGACTTGTGCGCCAGCTGTGACCGTACCTCGCAAAGGCTGATTTGGCTGGGGTGGTCCATGCCTTAGTCACCTCCAGATTGGATTACTGTAATGCGCTCTACGTGGGGCTGCCCTTGAAAACGGCTCGGAAATTCCAACTGGTTCAACGGGCGGCGGCCAGGATGTTAACTGGTGCTCCTCACAGAGAGAGGTCAACCCTCCTGTTTAAGGAGCTCCATTGGCTGCCGTTCACCTACCGAACCCAATTCAAGGTGCAGGTGCTTACCTACAAAGCCCTAAACGGTTTGGGACCTGCCTACCTCCGTGACCGCATCTCCGCTTATGTACCCACACGCTCCCTTCGGTCATCTGGAGAGGCCCTGCTTGTGATCCCACCTGCGTCGCAGGCGCGCTTGGTGGGGACGAGGGATAGGGCCTTTTCTGTGGTTGCCCCCCACTTTGGAACGACCTCCCCAAAGACATTAGACTAGCTCCCATGTTGGCAGTCTTTAGGAAGAACTTGAAGACCTGGCTATTCCCAGCGCCTTGCTTTTGGGCCAAAGTTCTTGATTTGTTCCATCCGTAGATCATCCAGGCCAGCTGCTTTGCCATTTTTACATTTATTGAAAGCAATGTCCAATTCAGTAGATGTAAAGGGTTCATGGAGATTGTTGTTCTCAATCTCTGGTTGTCTGGCTATTGGTTTCTTTCCTACTTTGGTGGCAAAGTTGGGTTTCCCATTCTTCAGGAGTTGGTGTGTTATCTGATCTGCCTTTATGTTGGCATGGGCATGTCGCTCACAAATAAGAGGTCTGGGTTATAACCATCCCCCGCTGGGTGCCATCTCCCGCTGTTGTAGGATGGTGGAAGCTTGCTATCATGGATGAGTGATAGTTTGTGCAGTTCAGATACAAAAAATTAAGAGTCCCTCCAGAACTGCAAGCACTATCTCAAGCAAATATTGACAATTTATTCACACTGTCATTACTTGCAGCAATAGCCGATGTAGTGAAGCAACCAAGTTGGGGGGGGGGGGGGGGGTATTGAATACTCTCATTAAGGAGGCCAGACTTTTTCAACCCCCCCCCCCCCCCCAAATTTCAACCCTCTCCGATTTTTTTTTTCTGGCTATGGCCTTGCAGGCATCCCAGGAACCGAATGGAAGCTGAGACATTGGCCACAAAGATCCGCTGAGTGTAGATCCATCTGATCCAAGGAATACTTTTTCCTACCTTGTCTGGTGGGATGTGATTATAAGATGCAGCCAGTCAGATGAGATTCAGTGCTGGATGACACCTGGGTAGAGAAAGAATATGAAAGTGGCTTCCTCTCGAAAATAGGTGGGGGAGAAGTGTGTGTTTGCCTTTAAGGTGAGCTGTGTATCCAGTTTTCTCCCTGCTTTCACAAAAAGACCAGGTATTACCATACTAGCTCTGGTGGTTAGTATGGTACTCAGATGGGAATATGCCAATGAATACCAGGTGCTGTAGGCTATATTTCAGCAGCAGGAATGGGCAAAACTGTCTTTAATTATCCCTTGTCTAAGAAAACCTTATAAAATTCATTGAATTTCCATAAATAAACAGATGACTTGAAGACAAACACACAGACATTCACATTTCAGCTTCCTCTGAAGACTCCTAGCATTATTAGCACAGCATATCAACTAGGCATTACATCTAATCCAATAGTCAGCAAAGGATGGCCTATGGACCACAAGTGGCCTTCGGCCCGTTAGGGTTAACCACTATTTCTTTTTGCTTCAAAATGTTTCCAAAGTTACCTCTAGGGGATTCAGATGACATCTCCATCTCCTTTGGAGGTCCCCTTGGCCTCCAAGGGTCAAAATAAGGGGGTTGCAACATTTTGCACATTTTGGGGGCTTTACATGCCCCAAATATCATCTAAGCAGGATGACAACACCACCATTCCCCAGTGGGTCCTTGGAAGCATTTAGGGTCTAAATCTACAATGGCCAAAACTTGCTCTAAATGAACATCTGCTGAAACACCCTATTTGAGCAATATGAGGATAAGAGTGCAGGGATCCACAGATGACAAAGCATCAAGGAAAACTGTTACATAGACCCATGAACAGGGTTAGTGGCATTCGACACCAGCAGAGGGGACCAGAGATACAAAAGGAGAAGCCTGTTGAACTGTTCTTGGATTGGGCAAAGAAGGGAAGTGATGTGAAGGAGGAGCAATAGATGTCTACTTGCTTGTTGGCTCTGCCTGCTAGATGGTAGTGATGGAGTAGCTCCAGGTGGCAGAGCAACTTTGTGCTCTACCACCTGGAGCTGGTATAGTAAACATATTAGTCCCCTGTTGAAGCTAAACAATAAGGCAAGAGGCCACAAAGAGGAGGTTTTCTTTTGCCTCAGGATATAACTCAGTCTAATGGTTTTATTGTATAGGAGGATTGAATTCAATTGAACATTAGAAAGAACATCTTGGCAAGGACAGCAATTTGGCAATAGGACCAATTGCCTAAAAAGGTAATGGTGTCCCCTTCCCTGAATGCTGTAAAAAACTGGTTAGACAATTATTTGTTAGGGATGTTTTAGCTGGAGATCCTGCACTGAGCATGTGACTGGACTGGACTGGATGCCCTATATTCCATTCAAACTCTATGACTCCATTCATTTATAAAACAAAGACACGGAGAGCTTGAAATGAGAGCAAGTGAGATCTCTGCTGTCATGGCCAGTGGTTCTTTGGAAAATTAGGGCATCATTTCTCTAAGGAACATGAAAAAACTCCCTCAAAAGAAGGAATGAACTGATATCCTCTGACAGTTAAAGGTATTGGTCGGCAGGAGATTCCCAGCAATGAATTATTTTGTTCTTTAAAACAGAAAGAGGTGAGTGTGTGATGGGCATGTAGGAGACTACATGATGACTCACTCCCTAGTGTAAAAAAGTAGCATATTCCACTTAGCCAACCTGATAGATAGCACATGCAAGATGCTAGCAATACTGGTGTACACAGGAATACAGATATGTAGTTATGGAAGCAAAATGCAGAAAAATGAAACAGGCACTCAAAGGCAGAATTCTCCAAAGTAGTGAATTGTTTCATATGCAGAGCTAGGTAGGCAGGTAGAGATTTTGCAATGCATGGATGAGAGAATGGTTACAACAGGACTGGTTTGAGTTAGGTGCAATTGTGAATAAGTGGATTATGTGCAAAAAAAAATCTGCTCACATTGAATTCAAAAGAAATTAGGCTGCTGGCACTTAATACCTAAAGGGTGAAGAACAGATTTTATAATGAATCCTGAGAAAAAACTGACAAATGGCAGATAGCATCTGGTTCAGGCTTGGCATCAGTGAAAACATTTTGAATTATCCAGATGCAGACTGGGTTGTGAGAGTTCCTGCAATGAGTGCATAATGAGTGGGGATAGCTTATCAAAGAGACCAAGGAACAACAGTCAGAGATAGTGGGATTCTTGAAGGGACAGTCTTTAAAAAAGGAATACACATACTGGTAAAGAGCTCCAAATATTGTAAGAACTAAGTAGTAGGGCTGTCCAACCACGGAAAAATTTGTTTCTAAACTCGATTCGTTTTTAGGCGGTTTTTGCGTTTCATTATTTAAAAGAATTCCGAAATTTTTCTTAAAAAAGTTTGATATTTACGAAATTTCGGAAATTATGAAACAATTTCGAAACAATAATGAATCGATTTGTTAATGGCGGATGCGATTGCGCAATACGCTAAAAAACCCTCCAAATGGGACAGGGGAAACTTCTGAAGCTTCCCTCTCCCTCTGTTGTTGACTGTTGGTGTGATAATTTATTTTTTTATCACTGATAAAACAAACAACAACTATAAAACTTGCACCAGACATACGGAAATAATAACGAAACAATTTCGAAACAATTTCGAAACAATTACGAAACAATTACGAAATAAATTTTAAAAATTCATTTCGATTTTAAGTTGCTCCTGAATGGTTCAATATCGCTTCGTTATAAAAAAAAATAACGAATTAATAACGAATTACGAAATTAACGAATGAAACCGCCCAGCCCTACTAAGTAGCACTAGTCTGGTTCCATCATGGTGCAAATGAAACTCCTCTCTCTCTTTCCCTCTCTCCATGCTCAGCTTATGCTCGAATGATTGCTTTAGCTTATTATATTTTAACCCTGCTCTTTATTGAAAAAGGCTTTCCAGAGCAGCTTCCATAATCAGCAGCAAATGAGAGAGCCTCCACCTGCAGTTCAAACAAGTAAACTATTCATTATTTCATGTGCCTCTCCATTCAATGAATTAGTATCTTACAGCAGGATATAACCACCCCACTATATCCACAGTTTCAACCATCCATAGCTTGAAATATTTTCCCCAAAAAAACAAACTGTGATTTCACCATTTTAAATAAAGGACCCTGTTTAATTGCACCATGGAATGTAATGGTCTGAAACATTCATGGGTTTGGTATCCATACTAAAGTCTCACTGAACTCTTGGACTCCAAATTATGGTCTTATCTTTGGCTCCACTGAGATATACAGTCAGCATGCATTGAATTTATTTCCTTGCCTACTAGTAATCATTTACAAATTTCCCTTGGAATGTTTTAGAATGTTTCCCATTTCACCTTAGGACCTTGGCAAATGGTTTTGTAATTATCATAATCCTCTCACAATACCCTTTAAAAAAAATCCCAGGATATACAGTATAATGGTTTTTTTTCATGAAGAAACACAAGGGTTTCCCATCTTTACCTAATTGTATCTAAAACTTTATTCTGGGTATGTTGTGTCATCTATAGCAACTATCTGGACTCCCTCTATGAATCATCCATTGTATGTAACTGTGCTTTAAACACCTTTTTTCTAGCCAGCATTGGACCATCAAGACCCGTCAACCACCCATCAAACCACATTCCACCCAGACACACCCAGTTTCTGGGAAGGATTCACAAACAGATTTCAAATCCATGATCATTTATTAAATTTCCCTCCTCACCTCTGATTGGCTCAGAGGCAGAAGCATATATGTGTCTCCTTCAATGGGACTGCGGATCCTAGCCAGCACCCTTAAGGACCAATGAGGAAGTGGTATGGAAATTTCCAATTGTTCTGTGCTACTATATCTTTCTGTCAAATGTACTATAAATAAACCCATTGTTTGCAGTTGCTGGTATTTTGGTTCTTTCGAGTGCTTTCTCCACTGACATCCTACGTGGACATGAGAATAAACCTCTGTGTCTCATTCAATCCTTTGAAAGCCGGGCACTTCAGGCCCCGAACATGCAATTTAGCAGAGCTGAAATCACATAACAAAGGGCCTGTATAAGTGTTATTTCTCTGATTAGGCATCCGTGATCATAAATACAGCTTTTGGAATGAACATTTTGAGAATATTTGACCAGGAAAATATTTTTTGTTTTTAAAAAACAGCCCATTATTTTTAATAGAGTGATCTTGACTCAATGTTCTTGGAGTACAGCTCTATTCATATCTTCATAATATCAGCTTTGCAATAAATGTAAAGGTCTGAAGTCCAGAATATGTGAAACATATTAAAATCTACCTCAATCTTTGTTATTTGCAGTTGATATAATCCATATGTATGAAGATGATATAAAATATTTTAACAGAGCAGTCTTATGTTAAGATTGATTTAGAAGTCATTTGGGCAAAAGAAGATGCATGTCATTCCCACTAATTAATTTTGTGCAGTTTTATTCCCTTGTTATGGGAGATGTGAGCCCACATAAATAACCTTTCTAGTTCTTTTCATATTTGTTCTTATTTTATTTTCTCAGTGTCATTTATTTCTCCATTGTTGGTATTAGAGTAATTAGCTACTGGGCATATTTTGGAAGGGTTGAGAAGGTCTAACCCACCTTAGTAAATTGCCAAGTCACCAGGTGTAACTGGCCAATTAAAATTCCCCAGCATGCATCCAGACAGAAACTACATTGGGGGAATTAAAATGAGGATCCAGCTGCACAATGTTGCTCTTAACTACCACTCATGTGACACTTTTCACACTACATGATGTTAGCATGGCTCTAAATTTAACTGTTATGACAACATCCTATTGAATTCTGGGCTTTGCATTTTATTTAGAATTCTCGGCCAAAGAACTTTATAATCTCACCAAACTTCAAGTCCTGAAATTCCATAGGATGTTGTCATGGAAGTTAACTATGGCTTACAGAGCTGTAATTGTGCGGTGTCAATGGGCCCCCAGCATTTTGGCAAAGTTCTCAATGAAAAGCTGGTGATGACCTCCATTGAAAGACTGCAATGTAACCAGTCTGGTCATTAAAAAGGAACTCTGGAGCAATGTGAAGGGCAGAACTAACATAATGGCATGATTATTGCCTATAAAACCTTGGATTGGATCTACATTGTAGAATGACACCACTTTAAATGCTATGGCTCAATGCTATGGAATCCTGGGATTTGTTTGGTGAAGCATCAGCAATCTTTGGCAGAAATGCCTGAAGTCTAAAGACAGCTACTATGATGCCATAGCACTGAGCCATGGAAAGTAAAGTGGTGTCAAATTTCATTAATTTTATGTTGTAGGTGCACTCTTGATTTCTTTATGATAGAAACATAGAACTGTTTTCATTGGTGGCCTCCTGCTTGCCCCAGTTCCTGTCTGTTTGTCTCACTAAAGTCTGGTCTTCCAGTTGAGTGACCTCTTGTTCTAACCTGGTATGAATGGTGTCTGTTATACTTCAGAGGGCAGGGTGTACAGAATTTAAATGTTGTTCTTGGCTACAGGAGCTGATGCATAATTAAGGCAAGATCGCTTGAGCATCCAATTGAAGGCCAAACTTGCAAGAGAAAGAACAATGCTAATGTAATCCATTCTTTTTTCTGTGTCCAGCCATAGGGTTAGGGCCAGTGAAACAGATACATTTCCATATAAACTGTAGCTGCAGTGTGAGACCTGGTTACATTTCATGAAAAAGCACTGACTCCTACCCCACAATATATGCTTAGCATACTAGATAGCTGCTTTAAAGTTTGCACTAAAATCCAGTGTTAATAAACTACCTCACTGTCATGGAAAACACCAGGTATTGATGGGAAAGGAAATATTGGTGCACCTCAGTGATTTTAATACATTTTAGTAAGTTATAATTCACTGTGAAGGGTGTTGGGTTTGAATCCTACAGAATCTGGAGGGTTGTATGATTCCCAACCCTGTTTCAGAAGGAGGGATATCTAAAATAAGTGGCTCACTGAAAGGAAGGAGCACTGTTGAAGTGTTTACACTAGTTCACAGGAAAATGTAAGTCAGAGCAGTATTATTGATTGAATAGAAATGAGCTGCAAAAGGTCATGAGGAACGATATATCTCTTCTGCAGGCCTTCCTAAATGCAGATGTGTTTCCTTTGCTTGTAGCCACCTCTGACACATTAAGATTATTACTCATAGAAATATAGAAATGGGCACACTGCAGAAATGGCTGTTTCCCCATAGTGCTTCATTTTGTGTTCTTTTTTTCTGGGCACCAGGCAGTGATGTCGCAAAGGAGCAGCAGTCATTAGTTATGTATTGCAAACAGTTGGAGGAACATACCTCTCTAGGGAATGGCTAGATAACTGGAAGGCAGGGTTTCAAATTTAGCAGTGTTGCTAATTGGTTCGAAAATGTGAATGGCTAAGAGGTAAGCAGCACACTTGCAGCAAGTTAATTAAAAATATATATTTTCCCTTTCCTGATAAACATCCTGCCATGTTTCTTTTCTCTCACTCGCCCCTTCCTTGAAGTGAAAGAATGAGAGATTGGACTGAGGAAAGGATTATCGGTGCAGGTGGATGTCTCCAGTATTAATGGGAGTGTGAATCCACTTTGGATTTCATTCTAAAATGTGGAATCTATTTTGGAGAGAAGGTTCAGTACCATGATAGCTTCTTTAATGATCAGACTAAGGACTTCATCATACAGGGGGCTGCAAGCATCATAGAACGCTTGCAGCATGGTTGTTGTATGGAGCCCAATGGTGCCTATTACATGATGCACAATCACGTCTGATGGGATCCAGTACAGCAACTGTGATGCAAGCATTCTGTAACCCTGCACCCAGAACACAGGAGGCTTCTAATGTTCTGTAAGAAACAATGGGGCCAGTGCAACGATGCTTCCCCACATGTGATGAGAAAGCATTGCAATGGGTCAGGGGGGCAAGGGGTTCTGGGATTGCCCCACTGCCCTGCCAATCTACCACAGAGGCTGGTGAATCGTGCCACTGCCAAGGAGCAATGTGATGAGGTCGCAAAGCCCAAGGCCTTACTCTCTAGTCACTGAATTATTTCCCATTCCCATCCACCTTGTGCTGGCCTGAAAAGCACACCCCAGCATCAAAAAAAGGGAGTAAGAGGGTGAAAGGAGGAACTATATTCTAAACTGGTCACCGCCCCTCTTGCCTCATGCTTTGATGCTCGTGCACTTAACTCCACCATCCTTTCCTTCTTTTAACCTCTATTATTTTGAGGCCAGTAAAAGTGGTACCTCTCTACAGTAGGAATTATAGATAGGGAGAAATAAAAATGTCCTTTGCTTTGAAGTCACATGGTTCATTGTCCCACTAACATGAGAGGCACTATGTCACTACGGGTCACTAAAGATGGACAACTTCCCTACTACTCCAACAATATCAGCCACCTGGGAATGGCACTGGTTTATTTGGATTGGAGATCCAGTTCTGAATGAAAATGTAGTTGTTCATCTTTTTTTTGGCTAAGTTTCCCCTATACCAGAGAGAGATGACAGAAGAAAACCTGCAAGCTGTTTTTGAGAAAGTGGTTACTCTCATAGTTTCTTGAGCTGGGTCATAAGCCTATAAAGCTTTCAAGAAAAATGAAAAGTTTAATTTGTCATTGCTCATGTTTCATGGGTCATGAAAGAGAATGTGTGACACAGCAGGCCTGCAGCAATAGTTGGAAATCTGAAATGATTGCAACTCATGTTTAAACACACACACAGAAAAAGTGGCGTTATAGAGTACTAAATGACATTTCCATTAAGTACAGGGTACTCCCAAGCCAGGTAAGAATAGAAGAAAGGTTGCCAATTGCTTGCTTTAGATAATGATGCCACTCTAGCAGGTTACAGCTGTTTCCGTTGAAAATGACACATCACTAAGTGTAGGGGATAAACTGCCCCGTTTCCATGTATATGTGGGCAAGGTGACAGACTAAATTCTTTAAAAAGGAGTCAATTGCTCACTGATTGAAAACATCTTTCTGGGGAGATTCCTTCTGTATGTCTCACCTATAAGTGAGATAAGTCCTCAAAAACAATCTCCAACACAGGTAATGAAAGGCAATGTTGTGATACTAAGAGCTGTAGAGGCAATGAGAAACATTCCACACTTTAAAGCACTGGAGCAATTTATCTGAACTGAATATAAATCCTGCTTTTAAAGGACTACAGTTTCTGTGTGCTGGAGGAAACTGGGCTTGATTTCAGCTGAAATATTACATTAGCTTCATATTGCTGCATTTCCACAGGAAATGTTAATAAAGAGAACTATATTGTTGATATAAATCCTTATTGTATATCAATGTAGGTTTAAAAGATAGTCCGAACTGACTGGCAAACAAATTTAATTTCATTGAAGATAGGATCGATTGTCCATTGAGATGGGAAAATCAAATGTATAATCCTATTACTAGTAACTCAATTTCTCTTGAAATGAAACCTAATATAAATGATTAATAAAAGAGACAAAATGCTATACTTTACTCTGGATCAAAAAAGGTGAAAGAATGCTATTAAGGCATCATATTTCAATACAGAAATTGGTTAAATTGTAAGAATTGTAGGACATCTTATTGGATATACAAATATAAAAATGATTCAAGATGCTGCATGCTACATTTTATCTTAAAATCCTCTGAAATTCAAGCTATTAAAGTGTTTAGGGTCTATAAAGAAATCCAATGAGAAATCCAATGTGATTATGATGCAAGAAGGAAAGGAGCAAGTGCTGGGATACTTCCAAAATGCCAACAAAAGACTGATTGTTAAGTTGGTAGAAAGTTACAGTGGCAATAAAATTAATAATATTCTATATATAAATTGCAACAGATAAAATACAGTTTTGGGGTGAGAGGAGTTATATCGCTCCATTATTATGGATGGTATAATTTACTAATTATATGAAAAAACAGTTTTAAAATATATATATATTAGTTGATATATCTCGTCAATTAACAAACTTTTGTGATACAAGTCTTATCTCAGTATACATTATTTCAAAAGTAAATTTACCTTATATGATACTTTATACATTCTTTAGATGTGTATCACCCATTACCCATACCCTCCTTCCCCATTCCCCGCTCCCTCCTGGAACAGCAAGTTTAAATGATGTCATTGCATCAATTTAACTGTGTGGAAAACCTGGTTCAAAATGCTATTTTATTCATTATTTGTACCCCGCCCTTCTCAGCCCCCAAAGGGGGACCTAGGGCAGCTATATCTATTATCTCCATCTATTTTGTTAATTAGAATAGGCCATTTCCTGTACCAGTTTTGTTTTGTATGACTATTTATATACTTGTTTTTCCTTTGATTAATGAAATCATTAATTATATATTCTGATAAATAAGTCCACCAAGTTTCTAAATCCCATCTTGTATGGTCTCTCCATCCTCGGGGGATTGTAGCCTGTATTGTGGCTGTCATATATTTTAGGATTGCTGTCCAATTATTGTTATCTTCCTTTGCCTCTATAGTGAGAGACATGAATCTGGCTTTATCCCACTTCAATTCTTTCCCTATCATTTCTTCCATTACATTTCTTATTTTACCATAATCCTTCTGAATTTTTCTACACTTCCACCATGTGTGGGAGAATGAACCTATTCCCTCACAATTATGTCAACACTTGTTTGAAATATTTCCCATTATGTGAGATAATTGAAGGGGGGACTAAGGCTCTGAAAGAAAGGGGTTCAAGTCCCTGTTGAGTCATGGAACCCTCTGGATGACCTTGGGTAAGTCACACAATCTCAGTTTTACAGGAAGAAATTGGTTGATCCCCTCTGAAAAACCTTACCAAGAAAACTCTGTGACAGGAGTTGACAGTTGGACTCAAACCGAAGGTGTATTACAAAAATATTTAAAAGCACAGTTATTCGAATGGTCAACAGATTTGCATAATGCTCCAATAGCTGAATGTTCCAGTAAATTGGAACTCTTTTGGCAAACATATTTCAACTGAGGGGTAGTTTTCCTATTGCTGTTCAGATAACTTGACTCTTTGGGAAATGATGTTAGCCAAGATTGTCAGATGGCATAAAGATGAAGAAATGTTGCCCAAATTCATGTTGGTTACACTAGTTTGAAGAAGGATTACACAGAAAGGTACATGGAATATGTCTTAAAGAAACATCAGTCCTAACGTTCTGTCATCAGGACTGAGCAGCAAGTTATATTGGGCATCTGGTTCAGCAATTATTCTCATGTTAAAAATCCCTGAGCCTTCACTAAAGGACAGCCTCATCATTGAAAATTTGCTGCTTTCCACAGAACAGAAAATTCAGTTACATGTTACAATTTGATTATTTTTCTTTAAATACGTGACCAGTTCACTGACCTACACTGCATTCCTTTCTACTTAATTCCAGTGAACATATTCTCTTTAGAAAGTTGATGAGTAAGCTAGCAAAGTACATCGCTCATATTAGATTACCTTTCAGCTTTCTTTAAATGATGCTAGAAGCAGGAAGAACAGATGAACAAAAAAGGTGTTGAAAAAAAGCCACATGTGGTCCAATAATTCTGCCAGGTTTTTGCCACAAATTAATAGGGCACCTGAAGGGAAGAGATGCTTTTGATGAAGCTGGTGCTGCCGATAGATGTTTCTATGTATGTATGCATGCAGGTATATTTAATATTTTTAATACAGACCTTCTTCTGCCAGTAGACATTTGGGGAGGTTGTGGTGGGATTGCATGGGGGAGGGGGGACTGTGAGTTTTAGTTTTAAGTGTATTCTTTAATCTGTTTTAACCACACTGTACTATTTAATTTTTTTAAACTTTTGTTTTGCACTTTTAAAACTTGACTACAGTGTGGGATTGTTAGCCGCCTTGAGTCCCCACAGGGAGAAATGCGGAGTATAAATAATGATACTACTACTACTACTACTACTACTAATAATAATAATAATGTGAAAGACAGAAAATGAATGAAGTACACAAATAAATGTTTAAGATATCAACACATGCAATATGTTGTTTCAAGCTGCTTACATATTTCATTTATGAAATAATGCAATCAAGGGAGGTCTTGCTGCAGCAAAGAAGGATAAATCTCTCCATTTTGCTTCAGTCTTCAGGTGTTCGCATACGGCTAAAATGACCACTGGAAAGCAAGCTTCTGTAGCCTCACTGAATTTTTTTGGTATAGTTTGTTCTTTTTCTGTCTGTGTTTGAAATTTTTGTGGTGCAGAAAAGGGAAACTACTTTCTCAATCTTCCAAAGCTGAGCTGGCATCAGAGCCAAGTTCCAGGAAAAAGGTTTTTGGGAGCAAAACTTCTTGGCAGTTTAACTATAATACCAGCTTGAGGAAAGTTTCAATGAAAAAGATGTTTAAATTCTAACTGACTTCCTTAAATATAAGACAACTTTCTCTTTTTGTCAGGTATTAGGCAAGCTAATATGAAAGTTCCAACAGGGTATGTCTATTTGGAGCCCCCAGTGGTGCAGTGGATTAAACCACTGAGCTGCTGAACTTGCTGACCAAAAGGTCAGCAGTTCAAATCCAGGGAGCATGGTGAGCTCTCACTGTTAGCCCCAGCTTCTGCCAACCTAGCAGTTGAAAACATGCAAATGTAAGTAGATCAATAGGTACCACTCTGGTGGGAATGTAATGGCACTCCATGCAGTTATGCCGACCACATGACTCTGGGGGTGTCTACGGACAATGCCGGCTCTCTGGCTTAGAAATTGAGATGAGCAGCAACCCCCAAAGTCGGACACAACTAGACCCAATGTCTGGGGAAAACCTGTAATTGTTAATTATCAGTACTGTCACAGCTAGTATCAAAAACTGATGCTCATCATTTTGGGATTACACTTACACTTCTGCAGTTCAGGTGGCATCCAGGACTAGACAATCTAGTCAAAGAATAGCTTTTTCCAAATAACAATATATGTTTCTTGTTGACTTCAGCAAACTTATGAATGAGAGACTTCCAACAGCCCCTATCTTGCAAATTCAGGACTGTGACTTTCTTGATTGAACCAATCCACTTGTAATGCAGTCTTCTTTTTCAATTGCCTTTCAATTTGTCTAGCATTGCAGTCTTTTCCAGTAAGTCACAACACCTCTTGTTATGTCCAAATTAGCCTTCATTGAGACATCTTGGATTCTTCAGTTTTGATTTGCTTTTTTAAGCAATCCATTTGTTTTTTAAGTAACTCAACCCCACATGTTAAATTAGTTGATTTCCTTCTTGTCAGCTTTCTTCATTTTCCAGTGCTCATAACCAGCAGTAACCGTATAGAGGCATGTTTCAGTTAACAACATTTATGACAAAGACACTTTTTAATGGAGTCTTTTTATGCCTGTCCAGACCCCTTCGTTCATCCTCTGTCCATCTGAAAGCTTTTTTAGCAGCATCTACACTGAGAGGATGCTGAATAAGGTTTGGAGAAGCACAGCTAGTCTGTGTCAGATTGCAGCAACAAATCTGCAGCAAGCAATATAACAAAGCCTATGTGTGCAAAAAAAGCAGGTTTCTGCTCTAACCAATCCTACTGTAGCTGTATGTACCTCCAGAAAGCCTTAATGAGTGTGCATGAAATGCAAAACAGTGAGAAACCTGCTTTATTAAATCCTGCTGGTATGTTTTAAAAGAAGAATAAATGCACATGGAAATCATAAGAAAAAATGACTTCATATTAATTTATTTGGAAGATAATGTCTTTTAATGTAACCCATCTAACTTCCTGATACATTGAAGTGAATGGGCAATGTGCAGCCATGGGTCCAGGTGTGGCCTCACAAGTCTGGGGTTTTTTTTTGTTTTGTTCATCAGCCCCTCCAGACTCTTTGGACCCCCCTCTCCTGGCCAGAAAAGGGTGAGCTGCCTCTTGTGAAAGCCTCTAGGAATGATGATTCACCTTTTAAAAAGGTTACACTCCTCCCCTGCACTGTTTAACATTAGAAAACTGAGTTTTCTTTTTCAAAACCAATGTAGCCTTCTTGTAACAACTCTGATTTTACTTTCTTTTCACTCTTTGTTAGTCTGTGCAGTTCCCAGATGTTCCCAGGACAGAACAAAAACCCTGTAAATCTATTCTTAATCTTAATTTTCACCATCAAAGGGTTTGTACTACTTTCCTTTATTAAAATTGCATTTGTTCCATTTGGATACATAAGTAACCAGCTTAAAAAACAAGAATGAAAAGGGAGAAACATTTGCTTTCTATTTCCAGTTTACGATTTTAATTCTCCCCTTGCTGCTTCCATAGCAATGCAAACATATTGGTTTGGTCTACAAAAACAGTCAATAACGATACCCAACAGGGCTGAAGAACTCCAGGACATTGTCTTGTTAGATTACCCTCAAATCATGCAGTAAATACTGAGCTTATGTGGGGTTCTGAAATACCTTTAGCTTTAACAAACCGAGTAACCAGAGTTCTATAATGAGCTTGATGGCTTAACAGAAACTAGAGATTCATCAGAAGGGTTTTTTAAAACCTATATACAGAAAAGGACATGATGTATCACAAGATTTATAATATTTGACAAAGGTTTGATCATCCTTGTTATTACTAGAATGAAAGCCAAAACTGTGAATGCTCTTCGTAGAACTTCTAGAATTTGGATGGGGGGGGGGGGGGGGTGGAGTCCTTTGGGGAGCTGAAATGCAGCCCCTAACCTTTGCCAGGGGGCCACCTCATTCCTTCCAGTAAAAATGGATTAGTCTGTCCATTTATTTATTTACTTTATTTAGACACCACTTTTCTCCCAATATGTAGCAAAATGCGATGCTGAAGCACTATCAGAGTCCAGAGGTCATGAGTACTCTTTGGAATTATATAGGATGAATTCTACCCTAAACTATGTACACACTTATACTCACATGCCTTGTTGTTGTTGTTGTTGTTGTTGTTGTTGTTGTTGTTGTGTGTCTCCAAGTTACTTCCAACTTATGATTATTCTTAAGTGAACCTATCCTAGGATTATCTTGATCAGACTTGTTCAGAGATGTGTGTGTGTGTACGCGTGTACACACTTGCTTTTGCCTTCCTATGAGGCTGAGGAGAGTATGACATTCCCAAGGTCACATATTTATTTATTTATTTACCATATTTGTATCTCACTTTCCTCACCCCAGAGGGGACTCAAGGTGGCCTTACAACAGGTAATTCGATGCCGTACACACATATCTATCTATATAAATAAAATGTAATGTTCGTTTGTGGGATTAACATAACTAAAAAAACACTGGATGAATTGACACCAAATTTGGACACTACACCCCTAACAGACCAATGAGTGACCATCACTCATAAAACCCCACAAAAAGCAGTAGAAAGAGAAGGAATGAAGGAGGGGAAGGGAGGAAGGAGAAAAGAAGTGATGGAAAGAGAGAAGGAAAGAAAAAAGAGAGGAAGGAAGGAAAGAGAGAGGGAATGAAGGAGAGAAAGAAAGAAGGAGAGAAAGGGAAGGAAGGAGAGAAGGAAGGATGGAACCACAGAGCAAAGGAAGGAAGGGAAAAAAGAGGTAGAGAAGGAAGAAAGGAGAGAAGGAAAGAACGAAAGAGGGAGGGAAGGTTGGCCACAGCAACGCGTGGCGGGTACAGCTAGTATCAAATAAACAATGACTGTCCCAAGATCACATATTTATTTATTTACCATATTTGTATCCTGACTTTCCCACCCCAGAGGGGACTCAATTCAATGCCATACACACATATATCAAATAGACAATGACTTTCCCAAGGTCACATATTTATTTATTTACTGATTTACCATATTTGTATCCCACCTTTCTCAACCTGGAGAGGACTGAAGGTGGCCTTACAACAGGCAGCAATTTGATGCAATGCACACATATATCAAATAAACAATTACAATTAAAACCAAACAATTAAAATATGAATTATTGAAACATCAATTAAAATCACACCAACAAAACATAATCCAGGCCTGTAGCATTTGTCAATCATATTGATTCTTGGTTACTTATTGCACTGCTCCAATTACTTGCCAAAAGCTTGGTCCCAAAGCCATGTCTTAAGTTTTTTTCCTAAAGGTCAGGAGAGAAGGGGATGGTCTGATTTTGTTGAGGAGGGAGTTCCATAGCTGAGGGGCCATCACGGAGAAGGCCCTGTCTCTCCAGGGCCTCCCTGGACTATCTTAACCTCTGAATACATACTGGTATTTCAATGGTTGAGTTGGAATGCAAAACCTTGTCCAATGCCCAAACCAATATGACCCGTTAGCTCTCACAGAGCCCTACTTTACTGGAGGAGAATATTAAGGAATCAGCACAACAGATACTGGTATTGCTTGAAATCCCCATCCCCAATGAATTAGATTTTTTAAACAAAGAATTGTAAAGGATAGACATTTAAAAATAGGACAATTTTCCTGAAATTTAAATTTGTATACATAATTTTCTCAGGGATCAAGACACAACCACTGCATCGGATTACATGCCTAGGGCTGAATGGGAGATGGGGAAGGACTGTGCTTCAGAAATAAACAGAGCTGCTAACCTACTGACCCTGTCAATTTCACCCTCTAGCCCTCTTTGATCAATTTCCTCCAGGCAAAGCAAAATGTAAATTCTCTCCTTGAACCTCTCTGCTTATATTCTCACTGCTGTCGTTTCACTTCACTCTTCGCAGATTCAGGAGAACTCTGAAAGGCTTAGGTAAGAAAAAGAAAAGAAGGTAAGTGTCTTCACCAGCCTCCTTCACTTCTTGTTGCTAGTACCTTGAGGCTGAATGAGAGGAGTGGGTTGTTGTTTTGTGTGTGTGTTATACGCGTGCGTAGGCGGGATTTAACTGGCTGCCAATACACTAATCCCTGGAAACAAAAGAAAGGGGACAGAGGGCAAGCTATGATCTCCATTGCCTTGATGGAAGACTTTTGTTTGCAGCATCTCTAAGGCAAGAGTTGAGCAAGCTGATTTTCTCAAACTTTTGCCCTGTTATTTGAAGGACCATTGATTCACCTGAGGCTAATGCCTTTTCGTTAATACCGTTTTTTTCCCCTCTGACTAGGAAAGGAGGAGGAAGGAAGGGAGTGAATGAGAAGTTGGGTTGATTGAGGGGGGAAAAAACCAGAGCCATGCTGCCCCTAGTGGTGATAGCTGGGAAGGCAAGTGTAGTCGGCGAGCAGTTGCTATTTTCAGCACCATTGGCGGTGGACAGCTCCAGGGAGCGTGTAAAGGGCTCCTCTTCCCAAAGAGCTCCTCTTTCCAGGCTAGATGGGGATAAGGCAGGAGGTGGTGAGGCAACCTGAAATACTCCTGGCGAGAGAGACTGACCTCTTCTGAACCGGCCTGGCAGGAGCCTAGAGAGGCTGAGAGGGGAAAGGGAAACATGTTGCATGTGAGCCCTTCTCTATGTAGGAGAAGAGACAGCACCCCCCTGAGAGAGGTGGGAGGCGGCTCTCTGAAACAAAGCTTCCCACTCCAGCTTCGATCAGAGCCAGCTGGTGGTACAGAAGAGCCCTGCAGCCAGGATCAAAGAAGTCCTCTTCTCAGAAGGCACCAGCCCTGGACGATGCCTCAGCTCAGCTCAAGTTCCCCACTGCCCTGATGTGACCAGATGAAGTTCACACATCACAGGGTACCCTTCTTTTATTTCTTGACTGTTATCAGCTGCTTCCTGGGACCGTCCCTCTCTATCTCTCTGAGGATTTCATTTCTATGTTTGTTTGGCTCTTTTTGAATGGGAGAAGAAAATTGCTTAAGGGCATCAATCTCCTCTTGCCATCTCTGAAGTGAGACGGAAGTTCAGGTAATGCTTTTCCTCTCCTGCTTAAAATAAATGCATTTGAATAATGATCATGCCAGCTAAGTTAATGGTGCTCCAATTGCTTAAGAATTTGCCAGCAATCTCACTTACATTGAAGAAAATCTTGCTTTGCCGATGTTTACTGTGGGATAGTTTTGTAACTGTAGGTTTTGTAGTCACAGGCTTGCATGAAATTCTCCATAGGGTACAAATTATGTTTGATACCATACATATATAGAGAAAGGAGAGAGAGAGGAGAGAACTCACTGAAAGGCATTTATATGAAAATATCATGCATGTTTTTTTTATAACTATCTTACTATTATTTATATGAATAAATCTGGAAGGATACCTGATTGTCTCTCAATTTCCACTAAAATCTTAGGAGGTTGCCCTTAGATACATAACTTCTTAAATACTTGTCTGTTATTGTCCTCCAACCTCAAGAATGTGCCTTGAATGTCCTGTGATATCGGTAGAACTAGAAAGGAGAATGATACCTTGCTACAAGAATTTAGGGTTTTCTTTTCAGTCCCTAAGCAATATGGTTTTTGTTATTTGCTCCATTTTATCACCTCAGTGCTTCCTTCCAAAATATTGCAGTTGCTCAATTTGCAGTTGTGTGTGTAGGAGGGATTAATATACATATGAGAATAAACTCATAAAGGCAACACATTACAGCTCCAAAATCTGTTCTTTCTCCCACACACACATTAGTAATGTTTATCTGTAAAATGTTGGCACCAAATACCATTTGAACTAAAAAGCATCTTTAACTTTTCTGTAAACTTGAAATCTGGTATCTTGGAGATTTCAATCCTTGATTAAACAGAGATAAACTTGTATGTGTGATATATTGATATCAATAACAGATACTTCTCTAAACCTCAGGAAAGTGAATAGGAACACTGTGTTTTAGTGTATGTATTCATTCAACATTTTGAATTGATCTTAAATTGAGTGGGTAACACTAACTATGCTTTACTATATTTTAGCAAGTCTTGGCAAAGAATATACCAGCCTATGAGCAGTTATTCATAACTTCAAAGAGGAAGTGAACAAGATTGCCGAGTCTTGGGGCACTCATCTGTTTTGTTTGGTTTTCCAGCATTATATTTTCAATATAGTGCTTTATGCTAGTCTCATAGCATGTTATAATGTTTTTAATCTGGCTTCAGAGAGTTTTAAATAAGGGCCAAATAAGACAAGAGAAGGTAAATGCAGTAGTTCTGGAGGTCATTTTCTCCCGCCCTTGAACTGTCTGGGGGTATCACTAATAGATAAAAAAAGACCAACCTACTCAACCAACCAGAAGTGGCTAGAAGTTCACTACTGGTTTGAAAGCAGGTAATGAAGTGCAGCCTGCAATGTATTTAAAGATGATTCCTGGATATGTTTGGAAACAGCAATGCATACTCTGTTTTCACCAGAAAAGGGGCCATCTAGAAAGTCTAAAGAGGTCCAAATTTACCAATATAGCCTTCAGAGGAACACATAGTCTCAGAGCCACATGTTGCCCACTGCTGATGTAAAGCAGTAGCAGTAAATTCTGTGTGGAATCAAAATATTACAAATAATCTGTTTTTCACTTCCAGTGGATCAATAGTCCATCCATAAACTGACAAAGCAAAGTGCCATATGGAAAGTTAACACGTACTCTGCAGAAGTTACAGCTCACTTCTGCTAGTTATAAATGCTGATATAATTCTTGCTGATGCTGTCATGTGCAGAAAGAAATCCTGTGCAAACCCCCTTCTCCTGGTTATATGGAAGCTCTTGAGATGCAGATCCTTCTTTCTGAAGACTGATCATCTGCAGGGAGCATCTGGGACATTCAAGATGTCCTTGAGCACCTGGAGAAGAAGAGCCTTCTTTTATTGGGGATGAAGACAGCTTTTTCTCCCCAAGGGCAGTCAAAATGCTCCTGGGAACATGCCTGCATATGGACACTGGATGGGAGAAGGAAGGTGGAATTTGGCCCATCAACACCACAAAACCACCAGAGTAGAAGCAGGAAAGAAAGAAGAGCCCTGCCAGTGGAATTAAATATTTTGAGAAATATATTATATTTCTCTGGTGACTACAATCTCTGTTTTGGAAAAGGATAAGTAAGTACACACCAATAAAGAACTGCACACATATTTGATTCTCTGAAAGTGTATAGGCCATGGATCTGTAGTAAGTGTTACCTTCCCTCTGATATAGTTCTGTCAGAATAAACTCCCATATGATAGTGATCTGGTGAGAATAGTTATTCATGTGTGTGTGGACTTTGTTTTCCTTCATTGGGGGGAGGAGGTCATGTCTGAAGTGGCTTCTTCACTGTTGAAGGCTGTCTCTGTTGCTATTGATGATGTAGGTTATGTTTTGCTTAACCACACATGAGACCCTGTAGTAACCAATTCACTTGTTATGCTTTCAAGAGTTTGAAAAACTGTCTGCCTGTCTGTTCAGTAACGATGATGTCGTAAGCCTGGTTTACAAAATCATAATAATCTAATACAACTGCATAGACCAAATGAGCTCTCAAAATATTATCTTTGAAGTCTCACAGCACCCCCCTCCTTTCGAACACAACCATTTCTGAGACATTGAAGCATTGAGTGGTGAGTAATGACATGTCTAGCCCTCTCCCAGTCACAGGGCACACTGAGACAGACAGCTGCAACAGGATATCAAAAAGAGCTGCTGCATCTGTATGTCTCAGTGTGCCCAGCAACTGAGACAGGGCTGTAGAAATCATTATTCATCACCCTGCCTTCCGGTGCATTGGAAATGGTTGTATGGGGGGGGGGGGGGGGAGGGATACAAGGCGTTAAGAATAGAAATCCGTAGGGAGGGCATTGGGGGTGTTGTAGCTATGTCTCCATATGGCTAATATTACATTGAATGAGTGTACTCTATGTGGCATTGTATCTACTTTGTTTTAATGCTATGATGATATCTTCCTGCATGTGATATTGAAGAACTAGCATTATGCTAATTCTTTTTTTTCCCCTACAGATTTTATACATGACTCAAGAAAGGTCAGACTGCACTATATCAGAAAATGGTACCTTTCAGAAAAACTGATTTAAGTCTTTCTGATTAAAATAAAATTTACTTCTAAGAAGTAAGTTCTAAGTTTACATCTTGAAACAAACTTGGAGTTGTGAAAAGATTAACCATACAATATCCATAGGCTTATTCGGAAATATGCCCTATCGAGGTCAGAAGGATTTACGTCCAGGTTAATTGGTATAGGGAACCAGTATGGTTTAGTGGTTTGAATGCTGGATCAGGACACTCGAAAACCAGGTTAGAACCACAGTTGAGTCCTAGAAACTCACTTTGTGCAAGTTGTACTTTTCTTCAGCTAAGTAGGAAGATAGTGGCTACCCTGCTCACCTCAGATGACAGAAACAGGGAAGAGGAGTCTCTGAACCAGATCTTAATACAGAAATAAGCTAAAGGTGAAGATGACTGTAACCATAATGGATCTTACCCTGACATCACATGGAGGAGATGAGATAAATTTAGTAATTAAAGATATACAAATTTACTTGTTCAAAACAAGAGAATGCCAGAGCTTCATAGAATCTCAAAGTCACCATGCCAGTTGTGCAAAAATAACTTTTTCAAGCTATGTTTTCTCATGTTGTTGTATATCTTCATTTAATAAATGCATTGCAACTTCATCCATAGTAATGCTTTCCATCACTAACATATCTCACATAAATAATATATCTTCCAGTTTTTTTTGAAGAGGTATATTTTTAGAGATATGTGACATATTGGAACTGTGTAATTATATAGTCAGCAGGAAATGAGAAAGTAAGTATATGTTCCTGTTGTACCAGAGAAACAAAGAAGGATTTAAGCTGTGTCAGAAATGAAATGCATGGAAAACTATAGCAATGACGGTGGACCAGCTCTGTCCAGAACCAACTCTGGGCGTTTTGGTGCTCTTAATCTGGTGCCTAAGACACATGATGCTACTGACATCCATGCAGATACTCATGATCCTGGTAGATACAGTCCACAAGGTGCTGTTGCAAAACTCCCATTCATTTAGCTAGGTTTTTCCAGACATTCATATCTCTTGATCTCCTATTTGTCATCCAGAATGACCTTGCCCAGTGTGAGGTCAATCTTGCAACCGATCAACTGAACGAGAGAGTGAGATCAAAGAGGATCAAAGAAAAAGATGAGCTGTATGCATTGTGTTTCCTGCATTAGAAGGGATGAATCAGCCAAACTAGTTCTAAAACACCCTCTGCCCCAGTCTATTTTTGGAGGCTGTTCAGGATGGTGCTCTTTCATTCCAAAGATGAAATTTGGATGAATGAGCCACCTTTTCTGGTTTAATCTAGTTCCATTACAATTGAAATTAATTGTTGATTGGAAAGTAAAATAAATAGGCATGCAATACATGGTTTATGTTGGACTAGATATGGATTTCTGCCCCTTTGCTAGCTTACCAGAAATCATAAATGTTTGGAAGAACAGACTCTCTTCTATTCTTCTTTGCCTTTGATCTGAAAACGGATCAGGTAGAAAGTAGGGTGGCTGCATCCTGAAAAGAGAAAAGAAAAGCAGAACTGCCTTGTCAAAAAGAGGATAGAATTTGCATATGGCTCTGCATATATATATGCATGCAAATTTCATGACAAAGACTATCATCAACAGAAAAGCAATATGGAAACTGTAACCAGGCCAATGCTCTCTCTGCTCAGTCTGCTGTTGTGGTTCTTTCTGGTTGAGGCTACAGTGTTCCCTCGCTACTTCGCAGTTCGCTTTTCACGGACTCGCTGTTTCGTGGGTTTTTGCCTCCCAGTTTTTGAATAGTTGCCGTTGCCTAGAGTGGAGTTCTAATCCTGCCTCCTGGCAATGATGGAGTGTGGAAGGGGGTTTCACCCTCCCCCTCGGGAGAGAGGCAACCAATCAAGAGAGAGAGGAGATACAAAGCAGTATGCAAATCATGGCCTTATAGCCCCTTCCTTATAGCTAGCAAAAAAAAAAGTGTGCAGTGCCTTTAAATCTCTTCTTGCTTCTGCCTCAGCCTCGGAGCACAATATACTTATATACCATCCCTATTTCATGGATTTTCACTTTTCCTGGAATGTAGCACCCACGATAAGTGAGGGAACACTGTATTTTCAAGAATTCACATGGTCAGTGGGATAGTTCACTCTGAGTTTTAGTTCAAATTTTAAAGGAACTATCCACACTTCTGAACCCTATTCTCAAAAGCTTTCTCAAAAGCTATATAGCTCCTAAAATCCACAGTGAGTTCATCTCATTGGTGAGAGACCCACCAGCTGACACTGCATTCAAATTCTCTGCTCCATCTGTTTATGGCTTCTGAAACTGTACAATGGAAGACACATAATAATAATAATGATAATGATAATAATAATAATAATAATAATAATAATAATAGTCTTTGTTTATGTCCCACACCTATCTCCCCGAGGGGATTTTCCAACAGAGGACTGTCTTATGTAAAAGAAAGACACACGGTCAATATCTTAATACATTTGCAAGAGGAGTGCGATAGGATCCTTTCTAGCTTTGGCATTATGGGTTTTTGCTTCCATGAATGTTACAAGCAACTCTGTTGAGCAAATCTAGAAGTTAAAAAAAGTGTAAACTTGGCCAGGATTCTTTTGGTTCACCATGCTAGGACAACTACACTGACATGATAAGTGGTAACAAGTTATTGACATAAGAGATGAAGAAATTTAGATGTTGTGTTGGAACTCAACCATATCCTGCACAGGGTTATAGTCCTTATCAAGTTCTTACATAGCAGATGGGTTAGCTGACAAGGAAAAGCCCTTCTCTCATTGGCCACACTGTCTGCTTGTTGTCTGATCTCTCCTCCTATCCCTTTGTTTGTTAGACTGATACTTCTCAGGGACACACGCATGTCAAGCCCCCGAGTCTTCCATGTTGTTCTACTGTTTCTTCTCCTGTGAGCATGGAGAGACAAGATGTCTGTTGTGAATTAGGTAGTCAGATAGCTAGGCCTTATTAACTTTCCTATCTAGAAATATAGTTCTTTGAGTAAAGTCTTTTATAACTTTTAAGCTTGACTCTGTTCCTGAATTGCTTAAGCTCAATTGTTCTCCTGCTGGCACTAGTAGCATCTGATCTACTGAACTACCGCTACTTCTGTTGTTGCTTCTTTACCTTTTTGGAATGCTTTTTCCTTTTTGGAAATTACCCTCCAACATGTTGAAGAAATAGGCTGTTCCAAGCGGACATATTTTGCTACTTTATTTGCCACCAATGTGTGACTGGCGAAAGAGCAACCACTGCTCACATCAACAGAATTTGGGCCATTGTCTGGGCATGATAATTATGAGAAAAGGTAGCTTCACCCACTGTGCTATACAATCTCCAAAAGCTTATGAGTAACAAGGACAGGTGTACATTGTGCTGCATGGATTTTGCGGACAACATCAAGCAGTCATGTCCAGCTAAGAGTAGTAGGAGTGGAATTACACATGGACAACCACTGTGCATTTGGTTGCACATTAATATACACAGACCAGTATTGTGCATTTTATTGTTCAATGGGCTAATGCCCATGTGCATTGTTCATTTATCTACATAAATTGTGTTATGGTGTTATTCTGTTTAGGACTTGCATAATGTTAATGTGATATAACTCCAAAAGCAGATGTTCATGCTGTGGCCAAGATGTGGATTATATAAGCATTAAGCTTGTTGTCCCCACTCATAAACATTTCCTGTGCAAGCTGTACTCCTTGTCTATGTTCATTTGACTTGTCAAACTTAACTGAATCATTTCTATAGAACAGGAAGCCACTGACAATATAGGTCATAATAAGAAAAGAAGAACATTGCATTCAATGAAATCCAAATCCCGTGTGTGGTACAAAGTGTGTTTGTGTGTGTGATGATGATGACACACAGCTATCATGAAAGCAGTGTGGAAGCAAAAGAATAGCAGGCAAGTAAGGAGCATTTTATCCATCCTGCTGTGTTCTGATACAGGCAATCTACTTGTTGAATTTTTCTGAGCAGTGAAGTCAAGACATATGGTCCTGTGAATGAAAACCATATATATAATTTGGAATTTGTAATGCTTGGGACCAGAAGTGCTTTGGATTTCAGATTCTTGACCCCTCAGATTTTAGAATACTTGTATTTGCATATACATACATAATGAGATATTTTGCAGATGGAACCCATTCCTAAACACAACATTCATTTATGTTTCATATCCCAATGGCTTACATATAGCCTGAAAGTCATTTATGCAATATTTTTTAAAATGTGCATGAAACAAAGTTTGAGTACACTGAATCATCACAAAGGAAAGATCTCTCTATCTCAATCACCCATGTGGATAATTTTTAGTAGGCCCGTAGCCAGGATTTCATTTCGGGGGGGGGGGGGGGGGGGCTGAGTCTGAGTGAAAGAGGGTCTAGCCTACCAAACCTTTTGTATCATTACCCCAATACCCCCATGTATATGGGATATATTGAGTATGGTGATCAGATCATGATATGAATAAACATAACAGTTTAAATAATGCACCAGTAAGGCCTTTTCGCCAACCACCATGAGAATTTCGGGGGGGGGGGGGGGGGGCTGAAACCCTTCAAGCCGGCTACATGCCTGATTTTTGGATTTCTTAGTATTTCTGGTTTCAGAATTCTGAATAGGTGACATACAACTTGTACCTCTAAGATAGAGTTTAGAGGCAATGATGTATAAGCAGCATGGTTGCCAGCAAGTTGTGTGTGTGTTAGAGAGACACAGAGAGAAGAGCATAAGATTACAATGCCACAAAAGAGAACAATCATACTTTTTGATGTAACAGGTTGTTTGTAATTGTTGTTATTTTAACAATGCCCACTAATTCCCAAGCCTTGCAGCTGAAAGCACCTCACAAAAATATGATACAGATAAAAGAATATCAATTAAAAAAACAGTAACATAAATGTTAAATAAAACTAATCTGTCACTAGAATTAAAAGCAGTTCAAAAGCTACCCTTCACAAATTTTCTAGTTATTTTTTTAGTTAAAGGACATTTTAGGGGAAGTTTGAGTAGAGTTGTTTACATTTGATGCCATTTTCTTATCAGCCTTAAATGCATTTTTACACAATGAAAAAATACTGGAAAAATAATGAGTAGTTCAATGCATAGTGAGGCAAGTTACCTTTTAGATATTGTGATTAGCAGTGACAGTGAAACATTTTATTGCTTTCTGTAAGTGATTGGGATGAGTTACTCTTGTAAAAATATACTTCCCAAGCTTTGCTCTGAATATCAGCTGCTGGGAACCAGTATTGGGAGAGAGCTATTACTCACAGTTCTCTCTTGTAGACTTCCCAGAGGGATCTGCTTGGTCACTGTAATTAATTGGAAGATGCCAGACTAGACTGATCTTTGATCTGATCAAGCAGAGCTTATGTTGATGCAGCTGGATGGGCTTCATAAGCCAGCTGGGGAGAAGACCTTTGTAGAATCAGCTCACTTTACTTTGTTAAGCGGAGTTAATTGGATTGGTTGGATTCCACTTCATTATAGCCTTTTACAGAAAATCCTCTACACAGGTTAAGTCAATGAGTAGTTGTGGAGTGGGGGGGGGGGGGGGATGACCTTACTTCCCCATCCTACCCCCAATTTTCCATGCCCTGCTGACATCAGCCCTCAAAACCTTTGCATTCCACACAATGCCTCAAAAAGAGATTTCTGTAGGCCTATAGTTTTTCACACAAGCACAAATTCCAATCATACAGAGTCTATTGTCCACAGCAATATGTGTGAAGGCTCCAACACCACACATTGTACAGAATAAGTTTCCATGGAGCAAGATATTGGGGTGGGATCCCTTCCCAACATATTTTGTTTATACATGGAGGTAATGCTCGTTAAAGGGTTTGAGTTGTGGATTGAGTGTTTGTGAAAGAAGTCCCTGTATTTGCAAGTAATTTTATGTGCAAAGGCAGCTTATAAGTTATTACTTTATGGTGTCCATCCCAATGGGAAGTGTGCCACACAGTGGAAGGAAATGTCTGTAGAGTCATGGCAATGTCGAGGTAAGTGTGTTGAACTAACTCTCTGGGAAATCAGTGTTTAAAACTTACACAGATATGGAAACCTGTGTTCCTTGGGCAAGTCACACTTTCTCAACCTTACAGGAAGGCAATGGCAATCCTAAAAATCGATCTTTCAAGGAAGCTTCATAGAATCATAGAATCATAGAGTTGGAAGAGACCTCATGGGCCACCCAGTCCAAACCCCTGCCAAGAAGCAGGAAAATTGCATTCAAAGCACCCCCAACAGATAGCCATACAGCCTCTGTTTAAAAGCTCCAACTGCAAAGTCATCAACTTTTCCACCCCCCCCCCCCCAATTCCCCCATGTTTTTCATGTGAGGAAAAGGAGGTAGTTAGAAGTTATGCTAGTTGCCTATCCCTCATTATTCCATCTATTGAGAACCAAGTCTATTCTTTTGCTAAATCCTTGCTAGGTCATGCTTGAATGTGACAGAGATTGGTGTGTGTGTATGTCATGAATGACTTTTCAATAACTTTGAAGCATAGGTTCTTTTTATTGCAATTTCCAGTGTGAGAAGGTATATCAGATTACAGAAAACATTTAGACAAAAAATGACATTGGACATACAGACATACAGATTCTATGCAACTACATTGGATTCACAATTACATTGGTTAACAAACAAACAAAGGGGAATTACATTTTCACTCAGCATTCACACACATGTACACGCATCATCCACATGCATCCAAATATTACCATATCATTTTCTCCCGGAGAAGCACCTGTTAGGCCAGACCCTGCTTTCCTGCAGCCTGCCAATGCAGGGTTCCATAACTTCCATAACGCCAAAACTTCAAAACGCTGAGATGCCAAAACTTCTTTCCCTAAGAACAATGCCAAGGACCAGATCTCTGCTTTCCATACAGCAGAACCTGACTCCCTGTGTGTGTATGATATATGCCCTTGAAAAAGTCATTAGGATTTTGGAAAATTTAATCTAATTGTAGCTTGATGATATTGCTGGGAAATTATTGACACATAACCTTCCTATTTTAATTTGTATATTCTGTATGATTTGCTAGTAGACTTTCCAGATCTCAGAACTTTTCCCCCCAGTCCTCAGGATGGGAGTGCTAACCTTGAAAAATACGTCTGTGTGTCAGTGTGTGCTATCATCATTTCTTAATCTTTATGTCTTTTCTCTGAATGGCACAATTGTTACAGTGATGTTTAATGGCATCATCTGGGGACATTGTCCTCAAAATCCCAGCATTTCAGTTAGCTCTGATCTCGCAACCCTACTTGCAAACATTATTACAGATTTGCATAGGTTGTTTGCTTCTGTTGGAATTTAGGAGGGACAATACATTGTGCAAGTCAGTGATACTTCAGGTTTTGCATCTTTCCCTTGTGTCTATTTTTTTTGTTGTGTCATGTGCGTCTTGAGAAACTGCAAGTTGCTTCTGGTGTGAGAGAATTGGCCATCTGCAAGGACGTTGCCCAGAGGATGCCCAGATGTTTTTGATGTTTTACCATCCTTGTGGGAGGCTTCTCGCATGTCCCTGCATGGGGAGCTGGAGCTCATCCGTGCTCTCCCCAGATTTGAACCTCCGACCTGTTGGTCTTCAGTACTGCCAGCACAGGGGATTAACCCACTGCATCACTGGGGGCATCCTGTCAAATGATCTCTGGCTTTTGCAGTGTGTCCTCAATGGAACCATCAGAGTTTGTACTTTGGTGGGGAGGTATTTAGAATTCTCTGAATTCTCAAATGCAGAGTTCTTGAGCAGAGAATTCTCAGTCTCTCATGAAGCTTTGAATGCTAGATCCTATAGGAGATAATCATGACAGTTTCAACATACCGTCTAATATTTCACAAATTTGGAATTTAAAAGACCACCTGGGCTCCAGCATATTGGCACCTCCTGGGAGTGACTGCCACAGCTGTTCCAACCAGAAACAACTCTAAACAGGTCCCTGGCAAAGTCTTGTTGGTAACATTGCTTATGGTGAAGGCACAATGGGTTGTCCAAACAGGTGATCATTAGAAGCAATGCAAGGCTCAGAGCTGCATGGAGCTGCTTCTGGATGGTGAAACAGCAGTGGTTCTCTCTTGATTTGTAGACCCTGGATTGTCTTGGATTAGGCTCTATTCAACTGTCCACATGTCACTCCAGAGTTAACTGCAAGCTACTGAAGAACTGGTCATACATTGTATTGACTCCTTGCAGCAGTCTGCTTTATTTGGCCCATGGAGACACGAGGTTGGGCTACTTCCTCAGACCTTATCAAACAGTCATATGCTCCATTCTGAGCCTTTGTCTTCTCATGCCTACAAGAATTATCACAACACACTATCCATTTTGTTGGTAACCTGTAGGCCAGTGCTTCTCAACCTGTGGGTCCTCAGGTGTTTTGGCCTACAATTCCCAGAAATCCCAGTCAGTTTACCAGCTGTTAGGATTTCTGGGAGTTGAAGGCCAAAACATCTGGGGACCCACAGGTTGAGAACCACTGCTGTAGGTACTCATAGGCAAAGGATCTGCTGCATGTACCTTTGGTAAAATGAGTGGGAATTGACTTCACTTGTCTCTAATTTCTCTGCACACATCAAGTGTGGGTTTTTTGTGTGTGTATCATTGTACTCACATATGCAGCTCATCTGCAGGTGAATATCTGTGCCGATGATGTGTCTTTTGGTGCTCTTTTCAGACATTGCTGTCATTTTATCAAACTTCTAACTTTCTGTGAAGGGCTGCTCATACACAACTTCATGTGCCTTCTTTGTAGGGACCAAAAAAAAATCCAGAAGCCCCAGACAACAGATGGTAAGGGATTTTGAGAGTCATCGTCCAGAACATCTCAGTGGTAGTAGTAGTAGTAGTGGTGGTGGTGGGGAATCTACATTTGGTCTTGATAGTCCGGTTATGGTCTGAGTAGGAAACAATTTGGAAACCTGCGTACAGTATACATTATCTAAACAATCATACTGGCTTGTTTTAAGAGGTTGTTCCAAAAATTATGGAGATAATGTACATTGTATTTTGCCTGTTAAAGACATGTGGTTTAAATATTTATTTTAATATATTAAAAACAGTGCACAATACAGCATAATCACAAATTACAGTGATCAAATACATGTAAAATCATACAGAAAATGACAGCTTCATTTTAGCCCAATATTAATACATATTGGTTAATTTTGAAAAACAGTTTGCCTTTTATTCAGGGAAATGTAGTAGAATTTAATTTAAATCAGCATTTTGAAAAGGCAATGACCTATTTGGGTCCAGGTAATTACAATTATATTGCAATTACTCTGAGTTCTGATTGATACTTGATGCCAGTGGTGTATTGTGTTTCACACATTTGCTTTTTCCCTTATAGCTCCCAGTGAACAAATTACTTTATGAAGACATTTAGCTAGGGATTGGCCCCTTAATTACATTTTTCTCTTGGATTTTCTTCTCTTATAAGAGTTTTTCAGCTTAATTTCAAAGGCCTTCTGCAAAATTATTTCAAGAATCCCACAATCCAAATGGTCTCTAGTCTAGAAGAGTCCAAAGTATCAAAATTTCTCATGTCTGGACTTGAAAAGTAACCCAGATCTTTCATAACAGTGTTCTTATGGAATGAGAAAGACAGAAGTAGCAGAAGGAGAGAGGGAAATAACAAGTTTGGTCTTCTAGTTTAAGTTCTGGTCTTTCCCTCTGAAACTTTAATCCTATCTAAATAATGTGGTCGTTTACATAAACAACATGTCTGAACCAAAGAAACAAAGATGCTTATGTGACCATCATTCATGGATACATAGCTCCACAATGTGATTTTTGGCATCCCCTCCCACAATTGCTGCCTCTGCCCTCTACCCTCTTCTCAGCCTGCCAGATGCCCACAAAAAGAACAGAAGAATATTGAATCAAGGAAATATTTCTTACTGGACTGCAGGATTAATATGATCCAAGGGAGGTGGGGATAGGGTGAGTGAGAAGGTGCCAGACAATGGAGTCTCTGTTACAATTAAAAATATGTAGGTTCACATTTTCCTGGAGCACAATGTCTTCATGCAGTCATTCCCTCACAGCCACTTGTGGAAATGGAGATTTGTAGGTGCAAGCAATGCCACTTTTTCATGTCAGGAACTACTTGAGAAACTGCAAGTCACTTCTGATGTGAGAGAATTGGCTGTCTGCAAGGACATTACATAGGGGACACCTAGATGTTTTGATGTTTTTTGCCATCCTTGTGGGAGGCTTCTCTCATGTCACCACATGGGGAGCCGGAGCTGACAGAGCTCATCTGTGCTCTCCTCGGATTCGAACCTGCGACCTATCGGTCTTCAGTCCTGCCGGCACACTGGTTTAATCCATTCCACCACCTGGGGCTCCATAAAAACCTGTGACCTTTTGGTAAAGGTATAGGTTTTTCCCTGACATTAAGTCCAGTCATGTCCGACTCTGGGGTGTGATGCTCATCTCCATTTCTAAGCTGAAGAGCCAGCGTTGTCTTAGACACCTCCAAGGTCATGTGGCCGGCATGACTGCATGGAGCACTGTTACCTTCCCGCCGAAGCGGTACCTATTGATCTACTCACATTTGCATGTTTTCGAACTGCGAGGTTGACAGAAGCTGGGGCTGACAGTGGAAGCTAACGCCGCTCCCCGGATTCAAACTTGTGACCTTTTGGTCAACAAGTTTAGCATCTCAGTGGTTTAACCCTCTGCACCATAGTAATGTAATAATACAAATTGTAACCCAGCGGGGATAGAAATGGGAAAATCTCACTGCAACACTGGATTGATCTTCTCGACCTTCCTTATTATACCCCTATGTCTGAAGCTGCTGCACATGGTGCTGAATAATATTATTCAGATAAAGGCATCAGAGCCCCTTTGATCTTGGAAACAAAGCTGTATCAACTTGTTAGTACTTGAATGGGATATTGCCAACTAATACCAAGCATCATAGGGTCCATTTTAAAGGAAGAAATAGGATTTTGTGTAGTCTGGTATAGGAGGAATTTCCTGGGATGACAGTATGTTTCCACACTGGATGACACCAACTGTACTGACATCACTGCCTTGCTGCAAAAGCAATCAAGCATGAGAGTTTCCCTGCCTTTCTATTTCCTAGTGAGACAGTTCTTGGTAGGGATCAGTAGCAGACATATGTGAAACTTTTTTTTAATAAAAAAACCCCCTAAATTTCTTTGTAACAAATGTTAAGAGCAAAGACATTTTGTACAACTCTGGAGTGTGCCAACATGTTGGTTTTCATGTAGGTAGTGTCATAATTGTGCTTGATGAAGAGAATGATTCATTTCTACTTGAATTTGTATTGTACTGCTATCCATATATGACCTTATTTGCACTAGGTGGGTTCTCAGCTATGGAAACCTAAGCTTAAATAGACAGCATTGAGGAAGTTTAGGCCTAAATCCTATTGTTATTCCAGTGCAGCCGTTCAAATTTACCGCTCAACAATTCATTCACTGGGATTACTCTAGTTTAGACTAAACAACAGTTTTCTAAGCCACATAGGCAACCTCTCAGATGTTACTAGGTAGCAATGGGATTTGCCTAAGAGTTTACTGACTATTCACAACTATTTGTCCCCCTCCCCAGTGGTGCAATTGGTTAAACCCTTGTGCCAGCAGGACTGGTGACTGACAGGTCAGTGGTTCAAATCCAGGGAGAATGGGTTGAGATCCCTCTGTCAGCTCCAGCTTTCCATGTGGGGACATGAGAAAAGCCTCCCACAAGGATGGTAAAACATCAAACATACAGACATCCCCTGGACAACATTTTTGCAGATGGCCAATTTTCTCACACCAGAAGTGACTTGCAGTTTCTCAAGTAACTCCTGACATGAAAAAAAACTGATTCTGCTTGGAACTAGCAGTTATATATGGCCAATGTGCTTTCCTGACCAATTAAGAACTTTAAAAATATCTTTAAAATCATTCTAATAATCCTTCAAGTAGTGTGGCTACTCCTTTTTTTAAAAAAAAATGGAGTCAAGACTGAGGATGGAGAAGTCTTGTCAATGGAGGGAGAAAGTGCACTGGTAATGGATAAATTTAGGCACTCCGTGAAATGTCACTGCACATCTTAAAACTGTTGTATGCAACCTCATACTTGCCAACACTTCAGGGATGACAAATTGCACATGTGTAGCCAAGCAACATCAGGTAGGAACAACGTAACAAAAGTTGTCAATAAAAAAAAACACAAGATAGTACATTAGAAATGGGGCAGAATACAAATAAAGTTTTTAAAAAATATTTTATTTTGACCTAAACCTGTTGGGAAGAGCAAGGTTCTGCCCCCTCCCCGTCCCCACTTACTAAGTTAATGGATTGCAAACAACATTTGCACTTTGAACTAAATTTGGACCAGCAAAGAGAAAGGGAAAGTGCGAAGAGGAGAGAGAAACAACATTTAAAAAGCAGTTAAATGAGATGATGAAATTTTAATCAAGACTGTTCTTGCCAAATCAAGACAGTTGGAGAGTAGGCAACTCAGCAGTGCCTCTTAGATTTTTGGATCACAAGTGTGGCATCTTCACACACATGCACACAAACCAACCAAATTGGAAGAGGCAGAGCCATGCAAACTCAGATTATATTTTGTCTGAATCCAATCTTCCTGGAATTTTATTCTATGCTTTGCAAAATGGAAATTCTGTCACTGTTAAGGAAACATGCTGCTTTTGGGCACTTTGTAAAATTGAGAGCAAAATTCAATTTAAATTAAATCTTTGGAAATAGCAGAATTTAAAAATTAGAGCAAACTAATGGATTGATTTACATATGCTTTGTGCCTCTTTTATTTTACAGAAAATCTGAAGAGCAACCATCTTGAGGATGCCATGTCTGTTCAGTAAAGTCCAGAGCCACTTGTGAGACGCTGGCCACCATGTTTGTTGAAAAGAGCAACACTCCTTTGTCTCAGAAACCAAGTAAGAAAAAGACCAGGCCACAGGGTCTGCCTTCCCCAGCTCTTTGCTGTGCTTGTGGTCTGTGCATCATGCTAGCAGGAATTAATATCACTCTGGTGGGTGCCTTTGCTTTTGGAACATTTCTGCCTGTCAACAATCCTCCTATTGTCATTGGGCCCATCCTTTTGGTGGTGGCATTCACTTTCTTTGGAGCCTGTTGCATCTGCAGCCGAAGGCCACCCGCTCATGGCACAAGGAAATCTAAAACTGGGGCCAACATTGGGCTCATCAAACCTGGCAACACGGCTTTTGAGATTGAAACCAGTGAGCATACTGTGCAAGACACGACTGCCGTGCAGTTGAGCCCAACCAACTCTCCAATGTCCTCCAAGAAATCCACGCCGATTCATGAGAATTCTAAGACTTGCAAACTCTTTACGATGGACAGCAATGGGCCAGCAGCCAAGTACACAGCTGGTGGAGAATCAATACAGCTGAATTTGCCCAGAGACATTGCTATGTCATAAACCAAAGAGGAGAATATTTATGAATAGCTGGGCAGCAGGCATTTCAGCATGTGACCAGATGGTCAAATGAGTTTTCAGTGCAGCAAGCATCTGGAATCAATTTATAGTTGGCCAACACATGCATTTGAATATGTTGAAAAATTTAAGGGAAAGCAGTAATAAGATGGTAATTAGAAATCAATACACAGCAGTAGGGGGAAGTGCAAGATGCTTGGGTGGAGGAACTGAGTTTTGAGCAATGAAATTAAAATGAAATATGGAATATATAAATCAATAGCATGCAGCTAGCACATCTAGAATAGCCTCGATTTCATTCATTACTTTAATGGGCTTGTGAATGTTAACTTGATGATCTGGATTTGATGATGCAGAGCAGTGGAAAAGTACAGATTCTGTTGTCAGGCAGAATAATAGCTTGCTATAAAGCAATGGTAACAAGGGGGAAACCATCTGTATTCGGTTTATTTATTTTGATGCCAAATGAGGCAATTAAAACCGATCATGCCTGTTTTGATTTTCCCTATGCCCGCATTTTCATTCTTTCATTGGTTTCTGCAGAAGTCTCTGGAAGATACATGCATCAAATATCTTCTTTTTCAGCCTTTCTTCACTTTCTAGCTTGTAGCTGGCCATTGGCTGTGCTGGGTAGCATAAATGTGGCATGAAATAATATTTTTATAACTGATTCGGTATCTGCAGGTTGACCTGAACACCCATTTCTTTGGAAAGAAAATTTGGCTTCTGAAAAGTTGATGCACAAATATGGAAACATGCACAGATACACATATGTGTACTATAGAGAAGAACATTGCTGCAAAAATGAACATTTTGATCTCTGTATAATCAGCTAGAGTCTTTCATTTGGGGAAAACTAACACAGAGCTTTTTTTTTAATGGAATGAGTTGTGTGGTCCAGATTCTGTATATGTATGAGTGATTCAATGAACACACTCTCTTGTGTCTTTTACCTGTATCAAACTACTTTGCATCCTATTGAATTCAGCATAAACGATGCTTCTGTGTAAAGAACAGGTCTTTTCTTGTAGTCATCACTAGAAGTGAAAATGGTGTAAGTAATGGCACGCTTAAAAAATTCCTTAGTTGTCAATTCAGATAAAGTTGTTTGATCATGTTTAACTCCGATTGCTCACAATATTCATTTTTTATTTCAGAAATTGTTTGTACTCTAAAAGTAAAGTGTTATAATTAGATAGAATTTTGAGGAAGGGAATTTTCTTGGAAACAAGCAAAGCTTGTGAGGATTAAAAATGTAGACCAGAGTGGAGAGGATCATCAAGATATCATTCTGTGGAGATTTCCCACATGATGTCAATGTTTCACAATGGAACTTATGCATGACTGAGATCTCCCCATTTGATTTCTGACCTTTTCTAGATTGCAGCATTGGCCCATTTTCAGTTCTTGTCTCTTTGTTTTCCTTACACGCTATCAGTACACAAAAACTCATATTCACATGGGTTGAAAAACAACACCCAAAATAAATTATATGCTATATGATGCCTATCCCAGTAAGATTACAGAATGTAGGATGAGTCAACAGTGGGTTTTTGACTGTGATGGGAAGGTCAAAGAAGGGGGGAGAAATTTAGGTGGTGACAATGTGTGGAGAAGGCAGCAAAAATAATGAGAAAAGGGAGGGACCAGTGGAGAATAATCAACTCTCCTCAGAGGCTGCCTGCAAAAATCCAATTAGTGAAGAATATTTGACAGCAGTATTGAATTATCAGAAGATGTTCAGTATTGGATTAATTTATGCATTCATTTTCTGCAGTTAGAGTTGTTTACTGTGCTAAATATAAAGGGATATTTTGGAAGTGTCTATCACTTGAGAGATTACACTATGTAACATGATTTTTGTTCCTGGGTTATAAACATCATTTTCTGATTGGTTCTATCATAAAAACATGGAAAAAGTTTATTAAACTGCAAAACTTTGTTTTTGCAGGACATTCTGCAGGACATTTTGCTATAGTTTTTCTATGAATCCCACATAGAGTCTCAACCAATTCAACATAGCTTGTAGCAGCCACAAAATGAAGTTTATGGAGTATAGAAACTACTTTCAAAGTAAATAGAAAAGGTAAAGGTTTTTCCCTGACATTAAGTCCAGTCATGTCCTACTCTGGGGTTGGTGCTCATGTCCATTTCTAAGCCAAAGAGCCAGCATTGTCCGTAGATGCCTCCAAGGTCCTGAGGCCAGCTTGACTACATGGAGTGCTGTTACCTTCCCGCCGGAGTGGTACCTATTGATCTACTCACATTTGCATGTTTTCAAACTGCTAGGTTGGCAGAAGCTACCCGGATTCGAACCTGCGACCTTTTGGTCAACAAGTTCAGCAGCTCAATGCTTTAACCCACTGTGCCACTGGGGGCTGTACAATTAAAAAGGACACAACATTTTCCAACCAGGAACAGTTTTTTTTTTCAAATTTTTTTACATACTGTTATCAAACCCATTCGTCTCTTATCCACAGTTGGGACTGCATGTTTTCAAACATGTGTGATGGATTCCCTCTTCAGGCTTTCCTTGCACTTCCAAACTTTTAAGATCTTGTCATTAACCTTGCACATCTTCTTCTTAAGATCCCTCCCTATTTTGGATATTAGGGTTTGAAGGTGATCCCTATTTGGATTAGTGAAACTGTTGTTCAGTCAGTTCATTATGGTAAATGTGACCAGAAGCTGTACTGAAACTTATCAGGAACAGCAAACAATTGTAAAAAAACAACAACAAAAACAACAACAGCAGCTACAAGTGCAACATAGTTTATACATTAAACCCTGAACCATTAAGTCACACATTAACCTCTAATTCATTTAATCAGCTTATTCAGTTATTTCCTCTGACCCCTGTCACAGTTACAACAATTGGATTTTTGTAGGGTGCAGTAGAGTAAATTAGGTGCACAGCCCTATTAGGTTATTAATTTAGGCCCCTAATCCTGTTGGTTGTCAACGTCCACTCCTGCCTGAAACAAAGCAAGAATTTTGACACAGTAATGAAACTTTCTCAAGCTTCGCCTTTGCAAATGTTTTAATAAGCATGCACATGCACTGGGGTACACTGGTGCAGACAGAAAGGAGAGAAAATAAGAATGACAACAGAGATTGAAAAGAAATAGTAGTTAAAATATTTAATCACTTTTAATATGTATATGTCACCAATACCTAAGGTATTAGGATGGTGTATTATGATTGTATGAAAGATAGCTTCACTCCTTTTATGATGTAACTACAATATTTTAGCAAGCTTCTATAGTTATGAGGTTGCCATCACATGATATCTCAGAAGGCATGTCACACAGTTCAGGTACTAGCTCTGTCTGCTTCACCCTACTCTGTTGTGCACGTTGAGGCAATGACAAAGTAGAAGGGGGGCGGGGGCAGTCTGTATTTTGTACAGTGACATATCTCATTCAGGTTTTATTTTTAAAAAATCAGTAAAAGTAAGTATTTTAATTAGTTTTGTAATGAAAAAGCCAGAAATTATCCTAAAAGCTGCAACAAAGAACAGTAACAACCAATTGCTTTAAAAAGTTGCTTGCAATCACATGCACTGAACCTACTTATGCACAAATCCTGACACCCATATTAGATTTCTTTGAGATAGTCTGGAGCTTATTTATGGAAACCTCTGTGATGGGGCCCTATGCCAGAGAATTCAAAAAGCCATGCCCTGAACTACATTTCCCAGAATTCTGCTCAGCATCAGAAAACCCCAATCAGGATAGGGGAGAGCTATTTTCCCTCCGTAGCAGCAGCCATGCAGAGTTCCAATAAATTGTTGAATCTGCAAAGAGGAGGACTGACTGATACTTCTAGTAAGTAAATCTCTGTGCTGGGTTGGAAGGAAATCCTTAAATGGAAGTTCTATTGGTTAATACGAGAGAGATTAAATGAAATAGCTGTTGTGGCCTTTTTTTCCTCCCCCCCCCTTTTTTTGGTCAAAACTTTAAAAATTCCCTAAAATCAGTAGATGCATAGCTATTTCTGAAAGTTGGGGGGAACGATACCTTGTTATCTTGTGTCACTGTACAGAAAACTCAAGGAGATAGTTCTTGTAGTTTTTAAAATGTTGCTTATAATAACTTTGGAAATTTCCCAAAAATCCGTGGATAAGTGAAACATTCTGAAAATTGATGGGCTCATGGTGGTAAGCGTGTTCTACTATTGTAGCAAGTTTCACCCTAATAGCTGTAAAAACAAGAGAGAAAGGAGCCCCTGAAGTTTCCCCACTTGTACAATTCCTATAATGAAAAAATAACAAAATTTTGTTACTCTCATTATAGTAACGAAAGTTTTACTTAACTATATTTTTGAAATACATTAGAAATTAAATGCCAGCACCCACTAATTTTGTAATGACTTTTGAAACATTTTAATAGACTGTACACATACCTAATATTCATTCCAAGATGCACTCAAACTGCAACAAAGAAATCAGCTCACAGCTAAATGTTTCTGATAACATATCTTGTACCATGTCTAAGATGATAATTTTTCATAATCACCAGTCTGATCATTCTTTTCAATACATCATGATAACATATATATTGCCAATTTTAATAAGGCCAGCATTTCAGATTCAAACTACCAAACTGTACAGAAAAGTTGATCAACACCATGTTTTTAGGAGTCGGGGAGATTTTTTTAATCAACTAAAAGCAAGTAGATTTGTGTTGTGTTTCAAAACTATTTTTTCTGAAACCAAGTACATATTTTGTGGAATGGAACTCTTTTGCACAGTTAACACTTTAAAATGTATTTGCTTGAATTCTTGAAGAAATTTAGTGTTTCAGGAGATAAAGGGAAGATCTTTTTTTGTTCCAGTTTTGAAATATGTTGAAACATATCAGTTTTATTGTATAAAATACTTGTGGCCTATTCTGCTCAGTGTTTGGAGTTTAACATATTAGTTATGTTCTGGTATCAGTTTCCATGTTTACAAAAGCAAGTGACTGTTGAGTCCATGTTTGGTGCTGCTCTTTGGACTCTCCTTGTGCTCAATAAAATATGGTCAAACATTTCCTCACTTTACTGTTGCTACACCTTGGCTGCCTCATTCTTATCAACACATCGTGCTGTTACCTTGTATTCAGATATTGTGGTGGTGGAGAAAATATACATTGGATACTGTGGAAATAATTTACATCTTCTCAACGGCTTATGGATAAAGAAAAATCTTGAAATGAGAAACATTATCTATATTCCCAGATTGATTTATGTTATCCAACCACTGCAATCCTTTCAAATACTGTTTATACTGTGATACTATTTAACCAAAGGTCTGCTTCACCTACAGATTCAACATTGCACAGGCGAGTCACTGGAAAACAACAGTCACTCAGTAACAATTCAAGCTTAAGTTTTCAAGAGAAGAGATGGGCTAGAAGTATGGAATCAAGAAACCATTTAGATCTACGGGAGAACTTGATGACTGTTTTTGGTGCCTTTGCTTCTGATCTGTCACAGTGAGAACCCAGTTGTTTAAAATAACATAACACCTCTGTATGATGAAAACTTTCCATTTTCATACCTTATAGGGCCAAACAAATGGCAAAAGTAGATAGATCATTGAGCACAACAGTTTCTTCTATCCATATTCTCTCTAAACCAATAATTTTTGCAATAAATATTTATACAAGGTAAATAAGATCAATTTGAGTAACTTACAATTTGTTTCTATTTTGGCAGTAAAAACCAAGGAGGAAAGTACAAGGAAAGAAAAATGAAACTTCTAGAATGAAATCTAATAATCAATACTTGAAACCAGAATGTGGAAACATTCCCTTTTGGGATTCCCATTGCCAAAGTTGTGCCCAAAGGAAAGGAACACATTCACTCTCAGAGAAATGTAAAAGCATGCACAGTGATGGTGAACCAGGTGAAATTCTAGTAGTCATTTCAGGGCTATTGTGATAAATGTACCAGCAGCCATTCTGGGAAGGAGGAGGTAGAACGTTGACTATGCCAACCAGCCTTTAAGCTTGCCTATTGCACTGCAGGCAGATAAGGAACTCCTGATTAAAGGTGGCATGGAATATCTCCTGATTAAACAATATAAATGTTACAATTGTCAGTCTTATTTAGCATTGAGCCACTAGAAGTTCACATAAGGAATCGGGACTAAAAATGAAACACTTCCAAATTTTCTCCCTTTGCTTTCCAAAGTGATACATATTGAAAAATACTTTCCTTGTTATTTGTTAATTCCTTCTAAAATCTTAGCTTTATTGGAACGCAATGCCAGTAATCCTTAAAACAACAACAACAACAACAAAAAACCTACCATCTATAAAAGCCAAGGGACCCTGAATGCTTGAGTTCACACACTTGTGCTTCAGTGGTCACATTGTAGTCAATGAACAAATGCTTCCAAATTGCAAAAAAGGAGGTTTCATCTAAACAGAATATACTTTTTTTGTGGCTTGAAAGTGGAATAGACTGCCTCAGAGACCGATCCATTATCTTTCAACATCTTCAAACAGAGGCTGGATGGGCATTTTCAGGAATTCATCCCTCTGCCATTCAGGAATACAAAATGCCACTGCAGTGGGACATCCAACCTCTTTTTTTAAAACCTCCAGAGAAGGATACCCCACCACACTCCAAGGCAGAATATTCCACTATTGAACAGCTCTTACTGTCAGGAATTTCTTTCTAATATTAAGGTGGAATCTCTTTTCTTTCAGTTTGTATCCATTGCTCCATGTCCTAGTCACCAGAGCAATATGGCAGCCATCACATTGTTTTAAAGAGCAGGACCCATAGAAATAGAAAACCTTTAGGGATTGGAGGTTGTAGTCCATGCCCCCCTCCATCCACATGTGCCAGTTTATCTTTTTCCTTTTACATCAAGAATCGAGCACAGCAGCTCTCTATGAGATGAGAGGATGCCAGACCAGCCTTCTGTACTGTATGTGTTTTATCCTGTATAATTTCTGCTATGTAAATCGCCTGGAGCATCTCGGATGGAGGGCGATTAATAAATAATTAAAGATGATGATGATGATGATGATGATGATGATGATGATGATGATGAGAGTCCTGCAAAATGTGTTGGACAGAGCATTTCCTTCTGTTACAGACTGGAATATAGCAAATTGGTTTTTGCTTTCATTGAGGAGGCAGTGTTGCTGAATTTTTGCCCTGTTGCTTGTCTGCAGGGGCAGTAAGGTCTGCAAAAATCACCTGGGGATGCCTATGACTGACAGTCTGCATATTGCTATAACTTGCTCTAATGACTTCCAGTCCAGTCCAGTAGCTGAAGCTTTCCCCAGCCCACGTTTTCATGCCAGGAAAAAGCTTCTATTCTGAAAACCCCTCCTGAAATGCTTCTGTAACATGCACAAAGATCTTGCCCAGGGGGGAAAAGTTAAGAACTCTAGTTTTCAAAATGTTCTGCTACATTAGTTTCCATCCCCATCAAAGAACTTGATTTTCCACAGCAAAAATTGAGCCCCACCTCCCATTATTAAAATGGCATTTTGCTTTTCTGCTTTAAGAATTAATTTTCTGAGAAGTCTTGCCTCCCAGCTCTCACTACACTTGTCTTTGATTTCATGGCTGAGGTGATTAGTCTGGGCTGACATCCACAAGTAATGAGATTAAGGAGTCTGTGGCAAAAAAAGAAGATGCAGAATTTTACTCAAGATTAAAAGGCAGCAAAGAAACCCAAAGGGCTGTTTATTCTATGCTCAGGCTAAGAAACATGGGAATCTTCAGGCTTGAAACAAGCTCCGGTGCCAACACATGTGGTGCTAATTGGTATCCACAGAGAGACCAAGATCTAACCCCATGAGCCTTCCAGCATGTGGTGGATGAAAATTGAGGACACAGGTGGTTACATTTCAAAATCATGAAGCTTATAAAGTAGCAAGATACTTGTGAATACATCCCAAGAGTCAAGATCTTGATAGAGAGCTCTTCAACAGCACATCGTTATAGCTTTTGCTGTTATGGTTCCATCCTGTGAAATCTTGTAATTTGAAGTTTAGGGAGACTATTTAGATTACCATAGAACAATAGTGCTTCACCAAACTACAAACCCCAGATGCCCATAGGTTGGAGGCATGACAATTAAAGTGAAATCACAACATTATACTTGCATAGTGTGAAAGGGTCCAGAGTTCTTCCAATATCTATTTGTATTCAAAGCAATAGAAGATGAGCCATGCTGGATCGGATCAAAAGCCTATCTACTCCAATATGCTGCTCTCACTTGCCCCAGGAAAACCCACAATAGCGTACGGAAGCCTGAATTCTATCAGTAGTCCCAATTAGGCTAGATCAGGCATGGGTAAACTTTGGTCCTCCGTGTGTTTTGGACTTCAACTCCCACAATTCCTAACAGCCTACCAGCTGTGAGGAATTGTGGGACTTGAAGACCCTAACCCCTGGAGGGCTGAAGTTAGCCAGTGCCTGGGCTAGATTCACTGAATCACTTTGATTTGCATAAATGTTGACTCTCCATTTAATAACTGAATCACCGATACTATTTTAGTAAGATTTACCAATAAGACATTATCACATTTAATTAACAGATATAAGGACTGGATATATATATATATATATATATATATAGAGAGAGAGAGAGAGAGAGAGAGAGAGAGAGATATGTAATGTTCATTTGTGGGATTAACATAACTAAAAACCAATGGACAAATTGACACCAAATTTGGACACAAAACACCAACAAGTGACCATCATTCATAAAAACGTTGAAAAACACAGCAGAAGAGACTTAAAAGCCAAAAAACAAAAATATACATTACAACTCATGCACAAAACCACATATATACACAAACACACATATACACAAATATATACAGACATATGCACACACAAAACACATATACATAGAAAGGGGGGAGGAAGGAAGGAGAGAAAGAGAGAAGGAGGGAGAGAAAGAGGGAAAGAAGGAGAGAAGGAAAGAAAGAAACAAAGATAGAGAAGGAAGGAAGGAAGGAAATAAAAAGTGAAAGAAGGAAGGAAAGAGAGAGGGAAGGAAGGAGAGAAGGATGGAAGGAGGGAGGGAGGGAAGGAAGGAAGGAGACAAGGTAAGATGGAACCAAAGAGCAAAGGAAGCGAGAAAAGAAACAGAAAAGGAAGAAAGACGAAGGGAATGAAGAAAGGAAAGAAAAAGAGGGAAGGAATGAAAGAGGGTGGGAAGAAAGGAGAGAAAGAAAGAAAGAGGGATATATATATATATATATATATATATATATATATATATATCCATATATCCCAATAGTCATCTTCTTCATGAATTTGTCCAGTTCCCACTGAAAACAGTCTACATTGATGGTCATTGCTATAATGTCTTGCAAAAAATCCCATAGTTAATAGAACTGAGTTTCATTTATTGCAATGCTCCTTGTATTCCCAGGAAAAGACACCGAGAAATGTTGCTTTTAAAAAGAACTAGAAATAATGAACCATAGCCATGTGCATGTAGTGTGTTGTCATTTATATAACTGCATCAAACCCAGTGCAATTACAGGAAGGATAGTACAGCATAGTCACCTAGTAATGTTTCGCCACAAAATTGTCCATTATATTACATCACTTGACAGATAAGGAGGATAATTTATATGTTGAGGGAGAAAGTTGGCAGCTTTGGATGCAAATGAATACTAGCCTGGCCTAGCATCAGTAGGAGGTCGTGACTTTGATGCCAGTGGGGATGTGAATCCCAGAACTTGGAAGCCTCTCGATACAAATAATGCATCAGTTGATCTTTACTACTGCATGTACAGACACTTCATATTATGACTGTAATGTAATGAGAAATAACTATAGTTATTTTTCAGTATAACTGCAATTTTTATTTTATCTACATGTGCCTCTCTGACAGGTGGGGAACACTATTGTGAGTGTTGAGGTTATACTCTCTATCATTTGAAAATGCCCCACATCTTTGGAACATCTTTGGCTAAGAAACATAGTATGGTCAAGATGATAGAACCTATTATGGGGGAAGAACACAGAAGGAAGTGGAGTAGTTTGCTTTTGCCTGAGCCTTCTTAGAAGAGCAAGAGTCTGCCCGCCGTTACCCCTCTATCCCCTTCTACACTGCCATATAATCCAGATTATCAAAGCAGATAATCCCCATTATCTGCTTTGAACTGGATTATATGAGCCTACACTAACATATAATCCAGTTCAAATCAGATAACCTGGATTTTATATGGAAGTGTAGAAGAGGCCTCTGTCTCTGCTGAGTTAATTGGATGCAAACTCCTTTTGCAATTCGAATTGAATTTGTGGCAACCAAAGAAAGATATAAATGAAGGGAGAAAGTGGAAGGAGGAGGGAGAAGTGTAATTTGGAAACTCATAATAAAAAAATCATAAAAAAGAAAAAAATAGGGAAATGTAATTTTTTACATTATAATAATAGGTGTAAATACAGTAGAATACAGCTACACTAACTTGCAAATTGCCCAGAAAGCTGTCCTCAAAGTGTTACAGCTCTTTTAGGGGGCGTAGGAATGAAATTACTGCATATGTTTTTCCCACTTGGCAGCCAAAACTGGGGGAGGAGGACTGTTCCACAACTGCTGAGCATTGACAAGAAATGTCTGCCAGTCACTCTGATCATTCACATTCTCTTGAGTTCTGAACATCCAATATAGCACAGGAGGATACTAGAGTTTGTCTTAATACAGTATCCTTTATAAAGAAACAGTTAAACTGATCACCACCTTCAGGCCTTTCACAGATAAGTCATTGCTAGCAAAATCCACAATGTGTACGTTTCACTATTGCCCATGAAGAATATTGCCTGTTAGAAGTCATTTCCCAACCTCTCTCATAACCATAGAATACAATAAAAATCGTCTTATTCTGAATTCATATGAGAATTCAAATTCCAGAACAGGAAGGTTAGGGGGAATGTGTTAGCAGATTTTGAATGAACACACTACTATTAGCAGATTTTGAATGAACACACTACTGGAAAAAGTTACCAAATGTCCTAAACAACCCCTACAGGATATGTTTGTTATGTTTAGAAGGTGTGATGGGACACTTCTGATCAGAGAGGACTGTCAAAAATGTATCCCATTTGGGAGCAATTGGGGACAAAACATGAACATTAATTGAAGGAAAAAAACCCATCACTTTTTATCTTGACTGCATTTTGGCCACTTTTGGCTTAGCAAATAAAGAACAAATGGTATTCCAGCCTGGTCTAGGACTAAATCCAACATCACATTAGTAACTAAGCTAGAGTTGCCAGAATGAAAACTGGAGAAGCCTCTCATATTTTAATGGATGTGTGAAAAAGAGAATTTCAACAGGGGTTGCTTGTCATGCAGCCAGGTAACAAGCAACAGTTATTGAAATTTTCTCTTGTATATTATTCAGCCCTTATATCCATGGGGAATGTGTTCCTGAACTTATCGTGGAAACTGGATAATAGCGAGCCCTATTGAAATAATTGGCTTGTGTTTGAAATGACATTAGAAGTATCCACTCTAAGAATTTACTAGGTCCTCCAATTCAATACTATGATGTTTTCCATGTCAGGAGTGACTTAAGAAACTGCAAGTCGATTTTGGTGTGAGAGAATTGGCCGTCTGCAAGGACATTGCCCAGGGGATGCCCAAATGTTTTACTATTCTGTGAGAGGCTTCTCTCATGTTCCACATGAGAAACTGGAGCTGACAAATGGGAGCTCCCCATGCTCCCCAGATTCAAACCACTGATCTTTTGGTCAGCAGTCCTGCCAGCACAAGGCTTTAATCCATTGCATCACTGGAGGCTCCAATAGTATGATAACTTCCAGCTGAAACATATCATAGAATCACCTGAAGGACATGCAGAATTTCTAGAATTGACATATTTGATCAGTTGTGAGTAGGTGAAACCACAAGTACCAGTTCCATGGGTACAGGGTCATACTGTACAGTCATCAATGGTAAAGAGACCTTTGTTGATTTCATTCTGGCAATCCTATAATTGACTGTGCATAAGATAGAACACCTCTTGCCCTCCATTGCCCTCTATAACTCCCAGTATCATCTGAAAACTTGTTCCAGAGGATTTTCCAGGCCCCTGAAGAAGCACATTTTGAGGCATGCAGGGAAGTGCAATGAGAGAGTGTCCTTCTCCAGGTTCAACTAACAGAGTGGGATCAATCACTGATTCAGACTTCTTTGATCTTGATCCTCCAGTTTTCCAAGAAGGAAGAGAAGATACAGAAGAGAAGAGTCTCTGTGATTTGAATGTATTCAAATCACACAATTTAATAGGTTATTTTGGAAAAGTTGATATTTGGTAAACCTATAAAGCCTATTCTACAAAGGAGTCGATCTGGGTTGTTATAGGTTTTTCGGGCTGAATGGCCATGTTCTAGAAGCATTCTCTCCTGACATTTCACCTGCATCTGTGGCAAGCATCCCCAGAGATTGTGAGGTTTGTTGGAAACTACTGTCCAGATGTCCAGCATATTATTTGAAAACACAGAAATGCTGGACCACTCTAACAATTACCATCTCAGGCTACACAGAGAGGCCATTGAAATCCACAGCATATGGATAATTTCAACAGAAAGGAGAAACCATGAAAATGAACAAAATCAGGCTACCAGTATTTTAAAAATCTCTAAAATCAAAACAGTAAATAAAGAACAACACTCAAACACAGAGGAACTCCATCCAGGAAACAATCAAGGACACCTGGTCACTTCTCAACAAGGAAATTTCCCAGGCAGTAAGAAGCCACACCTAAAAACTATTAGGCCATCAAATGCTAATCAAGGTGGCCAATTGAAACAGTCACACCTACCTCCAACAGACAAGAGTTCTTTCTCCCACAGAGATAGATAGATAGATAGATAGATAGATATCTCCCATTTTCCTAGTCTCAGGATGCCTGCCATAGATATAGGTGAAATGTCAGGAGAGAATGCTTAGAACATGGCCATATAGCCTGAAAAACCTACAGCAACCTAGTGATTCTGGCCATGAAAGCCTCCAACAATACATAGTGCCAAGATCTACTGTGGGGAGAAAAAATGTATTGTGGTCTTTATTTTCTCTTTATAGCCATGGCTTCTATAATATTAAGTGAACCTTGATGGGATGGCTTGCAGACACCGCCTCATAGCTCTTAATGTAATCAACAGGCACATTTATTCAATTATCCTTCTTACAGGGAGGAATCGAACAATAATTCTTGCACGTAGCAGAAAGCTGGGGTCTCCCAAGCACAGTTCCACTTTTCTTTTGCAAAGACATTAAATCAGGAATCAGTGACACCAACCACTGTTCTGAACAGACTTTACTTTCTGCTATGCATGTTAAATATTACAAGCCTTCCCAGTATAGAAGAAAGTATTTTCTTATAATAGCTTGTTTTCAACATGCTATTCTGCTATAGCTACAGGTGGATCTCAATAAAAATCCTCTTCCATGAAATTTTACTTCACTTTCGAAATCTCTAGTATTGCAGTACAGTGTGACCTCCTTATCTAAGTACTCAGTAGCCATGGTTGCATGAATCCACAGTCTCAAAAAAATTGCCACTAGACGTTTTTGTAAGCTTTTTTAGGTTCTTCAGTGCTATGGTAGGGTATACTTCCTGTTAAAGTGTTGTCCAAATGTAGGGTTTGCTGTTCTCCACAATTTCAGGTATACAAGAGGGGTCTTTGGATGAATAATAATAATAATAATAATAATAATAATAATAATAATAATAATAGCTTTTTATATCCTGCACCAATCTCTCCAAAGGGACTTGAGGTAGCTTACATGGGGACCAAGCCCAGCAAAACCAGAAATAAAAAAATATAACACAATTAAAATACATTGAATTAAATAATCAAAACAATAAAACTGAGCAATAGGCATCATAAAAACAGAAGAACATCAATAAGCATTGACCAGAAGCTGAGAATAGTGGGCATGTTCAGATCTAGGCGGGTGGGGCAAGGGCTAGCGCATTACTGTTGTAAGGACGGGGCTGGTAATAAAGTGTTGCAGAGCCAGACAAATAAGTTAGGGCTGGGCGGGCCTCCTCTCCACCAGCTGTGCTTGTGACAGAAGTGGGAGTGATAGAAGGGTCTCCCCAGCAGATCTTAAAGCCTGCACAGGTTCATAGGGGAAGATGGGATGTATTATTATTATTTACAGTAATTATATACTGCCTTTCTAACCCCTGGTTTTAGCTGAATTAAAGCTAAACTGAGTATTAGAAACACAGTTGAGGCACCTAGTCAAAAAAGGGACTAGCAAAGTTATCAAAGGAATGTGAACATAGTAAATACAAGAGTTCTAAATGTATGGTAAAATATTTTCAGTATCTCGCCTTCTGCACTGTTAGAAATTTAAGAGTTGGAGACAAATGTCATGGAAGGGGGAGAATTCTCATTTAGCGGGATAACACTATGTAACACTTCTTTTCCTGGGTTATAAATGTCATTTTCTAACATGGAAAACATTTATTAAACTACAAAAACGTCATATGGTCAAAGGTATTAATGGCCGGAATCACTGGGTTGCTGTGAGTTTTCTGGGTTGTATGGTCATGTTCCAGAAGCATTCTCTCATGACATTTTCCCCATATCTATGGCGGGCATCTTCAGAGGTTGTGTGGTGTGTTGGAAACTAGGCAAGTGGGATTATATATGGCCATCCAGCCTGAAAGACTCACAGCAACCCTGGAAAAAATGTGTTTTTGCAAGACATCTTGCAGTACATTTTGCTATAGTTTTTCAGTGTGTATCTCATAGAGCGTCAACCAATTCAGCATAGTTTGGGGCAGCCACAACAACATTTCTGGAGTATAACAACTAATTTCAAAGTACGTAACACAATTAAACATGGAATAACACTTTCAAACCAGGAACAGATTTTGTTTTCAAAATTTGATACATAAAATGCTCTCATTCATCTTAACTTGCTCAGATAAATGTATTGGATTGGATCTATCCTTTTCACTTGCTGTCTTTATATTTGCTTTGTTCCCATTTCAAATCAAAATATCTGATCAAAATATCTCTGTATAAACCATCTGGGAGAAGAAGTCATTCAAGGATGTGAAAGATAAAATGGCCTGTCTATAAATACTGCCACAGAAACACCACAAGATGCTAGATCATTATGTGTGCAGCTGATAAATATAGCATTATGTGTGTAGCTGATAAGTGTAACTTGGAGGCTCCAGAAAAAAGAGCCAGATCTTTGCAGATATATTTATGGGTAGACCAGCTTGCTCAAGACATTATCCAGGCAACTGGAGGAGCATTCAGTTACAAACAGGCTGGCATTAAGAATCAGAAGAATTATATTGATTGGATAAATCAACCTTTATGATAAGTGCATTATCTGAATCACAAATGTCCCAACTCCCCTGTAGAACTTTTGCATCCTTCCATCATTATTTAATGATTCATACAGAAACTCATAAGAGCATGCAATCATACTTGTCTGGAAAGTGCAATTGGTGGGTAGTGCATTAGTAGAGCCATTTTAGAGCAGTCTAACTGCTGCCAGTCACATAGCATGACCCCATTTATGTTCACTTTTAACAAAGTACGGCTTTGTTTGATAGTGATTGCCTCTAGATTAGTCACGGCCAAACTCTGGCCTTCCAGATACTTTTGACCTACCGGTCTCATCAGCATCAGCCTGCACTGCTGATAATGAGGCACACAGGGAGCTGCAATCCAGCAACTTCTGCACTCCAACTATACTCACCCCCTCCACAGCGCATGGGCCTACTTTTCTATCCTTCACCAATATCATAATTACTGGGAAAAATGAAGAATCTTGCATAAAGGAACAAAGAAAGGAATAAACTTCACTTTCTTTTTGGATCATGGCAACAATGCCCTCTGCTGGAGAGAAATCCTTCTATTTTTTTAAAAAAAGTATATTTCTTTTTTTCTTTTCCCTTTTCACATCCAGCTTGACAATCTTCTGGCCCAATACTGCTCCCATTATCTTGGATATGGAGATTTCCTGGAGATGCTGCAGCCAAAATCCCAAGCCCTACCAGTCTAACCAATGCTCCAATAGCAGGTTTATTTGTTATTTATTTATTTATTTACAGCTTTTTTTATTTTAGGCTGGAAACTTCCCTTTGCTGCAAATCTATTCTCTGAAATATTTTTTCTGCTGTTTTCTCTACTAGGAAACATTGATCTTGCAGGAAGTCATCCAATGTAGGTTCAATTTTCTCTTTTGCTGCGTGATGAAGTCTGCCACACCTCTCTTTAAGAGTGTTTATAATTTCTTTGCATCAAGAAGATTGCATTTTCAATTATGGTATAGGAGCAATTTCAATAAGACCTGTGTCAATGGACCAATTAGCAGCACCTTCATTAAGGTAAAATAGAGAGATAGACTCTGCTTCACCTTTTGCTTCCTCTGTCTTTATGGTACACATTTATTTATTCATTTATTTATTTACCCTATTTATATGCTGCCTTTCTCAGTCCCAAAGAGGATCCAAGGCAGCTTACATATTGGCAATTATTCAATCCCTTAGAGCGACATACAATTCCAATGAGTATTTAAATTAAAATTAAGATGAAAATTAAAATTAATACATATGAAACATTTTAAAGCATTACATTCAGTATTAGGACCACGCCATCCGTAATCGTAGTCCAGGGCCATTCCAATACTCATTGGGCATATTGCATATTTATTATTGCACTGCACTCCGAAGGCTTGATCCCAAAGCCATGTTTTCACTTTTCTTCTGAAGGCCAAGAGGGAGGGAGCTGATCTAATGTCACTGGGGAGGGAGTTCCTCAGTCGACTGAGAAGGCCCTGTCTCTCGTCCCCACCAGTCGGGCCTGTCAAGAAGGAGAGACTGAAAGCATCTTAATCGATCTTAATCTCCAAGGTGTCTAATGTGGTGAGATCTATGAATTCTTGATTCAGCCAGTGCTCACTTGCTACTGATTCTTTCTCAACATTTATTAGGTCATAGTATTCTAAAAATGACTTTTGAACAGGTGGAGGCAGAGTATTCAGCTAGAGGTCAGATGTAAGGACCCCCGAACTTCTGTTGTTTCTTGCCCCTTGCACCTTTTCCCTCTTACTCCATCTCACTTTTGCTTTTAGTTCGGCTCCTTCTCAGCATTCCTATGATGTCCTGCACAGAGAAGATCTTTGAAATTGTGGTGGACAAAGACACAGGGAAGAAATTTTCTGGTCAGCTTCTAAAGTTATCAAACTCTTGATAGTGATAATGGATTTCAGAAAGAGTGTTGCAAATACAAATGTTGTCAGCAGAGGGCGCTCATTCACATGAAATGAAACACCATCTTTATGAGCATAGGGACGACATCTCATCCACCAGATGTCACTGGCCATGAAACAGAACTGCATCCATTGTACTTTAAAAGTGTACACACACTGCCACAACTAGACAAGCATTTATAGGATATTTCTAGGATGCTAGATCCTAGAAATCTATGATTTCCCAGATTTATTTAGCTGTACTCCTGGAGAGAGGGGAATAAGGACATTGCCCCCAATAAGAACTTCTGACCTTCAATGAAATGTTCCTTCACTCTCCATACTTCTAGCATTACCATCAGCTGAGCATTTAGAATTATATCTTAGTCATCGAAAGAAAGGGACGGACAGAGCTATCAAGGGTAAGCACAGCAAATATGAGTTTTAGGTTTGAATTATTTCTTGTGTCTTATCTCTGCACTCTTAGAAGTTGAAGAAAAGTTTATTTGAGAGGCAGTATTCTTATTTGGAGACTATTATCCTCATTCTTTCCATCTATTACCTACACTTCTGTTGGTTTTTCCTTCAAACAGGAAAAGAAGTTGATCAGTAGACCACATATCCTGACTTTGTAGAGCAGCAGTAATTGCAGCTGCTCTACAAAAATTCAATCAGCTAGAGTCTAGACCAATGTTTTATTAGTTTTATCTGCATGACAGCCTCCCCCCCCCCTTATTTCCACCCCAGGCTTGGCCTCATTCTCACTTCAGCTAAAATCACACTTTTCTTTTTTGATAAAGTCATTGTTACCTTAGTTATGAAGTTCCACTGAATGTTTGATTCCAAGTCAATAAGCCATAGGTAAAAATCTGTCATGAGAAAATGACAACAAAGTTTACTGTTTTTTTAGACCTACCATTTGAACATATTATATGTGGTTCTATTTTTAAAATTTCCTATCTTTCAATTAACAGTCAGTGCTTAAAGTGGCTACCAATTATTAAATAATAGCTAAATTTAAAATGAATTGAAACAACAGTGAAATGATTCAATAAAATCAACAATCCACTTTAAATAAAAAAAACAAAAAAGGCCCCAATAGTGAGATTTTACTTCAGCTCCAGTTTAAAACCTAAAACACTGTCTAAATACAAATATGACTACTTGTTGAGGAACTAAACAGAAGGAATCTGTCTGATTTCTCTTGTCATTCCATTCATGGAAGCAGTCACCAAAAGGTTCCATCCAGACCTCTCTCACATGGCCATTAAGTGTGCCTCTGATTGCGAAAGGTCAGAAAGAAGATTCTATTTAAGAATATTGAGAAAGGATGTTAAATTTGAATTCATTGTAGTCTTGCTTATCCATTACAGTGCATAGAAGAACCACCAGGTGGAATTGTTGGCTTGCATGTTAACTATAAATAATAAGTTGCAAAAATGTTCAGATGCCAAACATATGTCTCAGTTTCTTCTTCTTTTTCTGCATAACCAAATCTGAAAGTTTTCTTCCTTGAAATATTGTAATTTCATCTTTTTGAAACATAGTGGTTGTGCTAGAACTAATATCAATACCTGCCATTTGGATATGTAAGCACCCACATTTTCTGTGTTCACAGGCTGTGAATTAAGAGCAACAATTTTACACAAGATCTGTTTTGAAATATTGAAGAATTTGTGCAATTAACAAACATTTTGCAATTTTGTGAATCTTGTCTTTCACTGCAAAGTAGACACACACACACACACACACACAATGTGTTTATTTAGAATTCTAATCTGCTGTATCCAGGCCTGTAGCCAGGATTTCGATTCGAGGGGGGCTGAGTCTGAGTGAAAGAGGGTCTACCCTAGCAAACCTTTTGTATCGTTACCCCAATACCCCCATGCATACGGGATATATTGAGTATGGTGATCAGATCATGATATGAATAAACATAACATAAATAATGTACCAGTAAGGCCTTTTTGCGAACCACCATGAGAATTTGGGGGGGGGGGGCTGAAGCCCCCCAAATCCCCCCCCCCCCCCCCCCGGCTACATGCCTGACTGTATCCCTAACACTCCAGCAGGTAATAATGCAAACATGATTTAAACGGAATGAGTGATTCAAGTTTGTTGAACCATATGTCAAATGACTGTGGTTATAAACATTCTCAAGAATCAATCAACATCTTATTTTAAACACGTTCAACAAAAGATAAGAATGTCATTGGGGATCAAAGAATTACTTTTGAACAGGCTGTAAAAAATAGGAATTCTGCAAAATCTAATTTTAGATAAATCAGTTTGAACCTGTTTCTTCAAGGAAGTCTGCCTTCCCATTTTCTCACTGGCCATGGACAGCATCTTGCTGGTGCCTAAGAAAGTGTTCTGAATCTACTTAAGGCCATGTAGTTTGAGGACTTTGGCCTGTGTGTGTGTGAAGAGGAACCTTGACCTGGAATTTAAGAATTCAATAGCTTTATAGACAAAAGCCAGAACTTTTATTAGAAGCAAAGATAACTAAAGTAAGGGTGTTGTACTTTGGACATATTATGGGGAAATACAAGGTTTAGTAAAGTGAAAGACAATAGAAAAAGGGGAAGTTAGCGCTATGAATGGATTGATTCAATTATGGAAGCCATGTCCCAGAGTTTGCAAGACTTGAGCAGGTTTATGATGACTGAGGGTGTTGGAGGTCTCTTATTCATATGGTCAAAATAAGTCAAAGTCAACTAGACAGCTAATAACTATCAATAAAGGACAGGGTTCTACATGTATATGTAGCTCTGCAAATGTTGTGTTGTTGAAGGCTTTCATGGCTGGAATCACTGGGTTGCTGTGAGGTTTTCGGGCTTTATGGCCATGTACCAGTAGCATTCTCTCCTAACATTTCACCTATGGTCAGCATCTTCAGAGGTCTGTTGGAGGTGAGGCAAGTGTTGGGCATAGATAGATAGATAGATAGATAGATAGATAGATAGATAGATAGATATCTGTGGGGGGAAAGTAGCCTTGGACCTGTGGAATTGCATAGATGTAGACTGGCTGTTGTCCTTGGAGGCTTCCTTTGTTTGAGAGGTTACAGCCTGAAAACTCACAGCAACCCTCTGCAAATGTTGTTTTTACATCTTCCCGCTACCTAGTACTTGCTGCTGTCATTTAGTAGTGGGAATCAATGCAAGGGGAGAGACAATTCAGACCATAAATATCTGGCCTTAGCACAATGGTGGTGGTAGTGGTGGTGAGAAATAGGACACATTCTCAAATGGAATTCACTCATATTTTCCTTTCCCCTGGAGTTCAGAACAGCAAGATCTTTATAATCTGAAATGCCTTTCACAATTTTTTGGTAAGAAGGAGCAGTAACAGCCACTTCCAGGGATTGACAGCTTCTGCATATGGATGGGTTTTGGTACAAGGGCAAGACAATAGCAATCTGCGTTCATCCTAAAAGTGACTTATATATGCACTGAAAAAGTATGCAAGGGGGTGAAAAAAGGTTTTGGTATGATGGATAAAGCTGAAGGTAACCATTTTGATGAACAAAGGAGAAATGTAAGACTGAAAGAAGGGAATGAATATCAATATCATGAAAGGGATGCTGTAGATGTTCTTGATTTTCAGGTTTATATTCTATACAGTTTATCTGGTGTCATGTAGCACTGAGATATCATTTAATAAAAATTCTTTTTTTCTGCACATAGCACAATGTAAATTTCAATCCCTTTGGCTGCATATTTTCCCATTGATCTATCTATATATTGAAATCAAAATTGCTAGTCCATTTTATCATACCTCCCTTCACTTAGTCTTCCACCAGTTCTACTTTCAACAGAAGTGTATGCATTTAAACAATCCCATGATCATTGTCTGTACACAACTGCATTTTAAAATCTGTCTTATTATGTTCAAAATCATACATCTGATCTCTGGAAGACAAGGGATCCATTTATTCTTAATAATGTTAAGAGAGACATGATTGTATTTGTTCTGTTAAGTGTCAATTAGCTAAAAATTAAGAAACATTTTCAAAGAATATTTTCAAAGAGATCTCATGGGCCATCCAGTCCAACCCCCTGCCAAGAAGCAGGAATATTGCTTTGAATGCAATATTCCTACTTTTTGGCAGGGGGTTGGACTGGATGGCCCATGAGGTCTCTTCCAACTCTATGATTCAATGAATATAGAGGATTGACAAAGAATTGCAAATATTATTAACTATTTTAAAGTAGTATTTGTGTAGTTTTCAGTTGTCTTCCCTAATACAGAACATTCCAGACACCCTGAACTACAAATCCCACAATCTGATTGTTAGCTGGTGAAAGTGGAAGTTATCAAAGGCATAAAAAACTGCCAGTTAAGGTTGTCCTGAAGCATTATATTTAACAATATTAAATGACATTTAATATAATGCCAAGTTTTCAAACTTTGGGGGGGGGGGGGAGGTGTTTTTTTATTTAAAAAAACCCATTATAACTGTATCCTTGGTTCGCTCCTGATACGATAAATAAACTGTATAAACAGGTCTATTCTAGTTGGAACCAATAGAACCCTCAATATACAGTAGCCCCTATCTATCTTTGAATGCTCTGAATGTGATTTTCCTGCTCCTTGGCAGGGAGTTGGATTGTCTGTCTGTCTGTCTATCTATCTATCTATCTATCTATCTATCTATCTATCTATCTATCTATCTATCTATCTATGCTTTCCTTCTAGATTGAACATGAGTTTCATGCTCTATCCCTATTTCTTTTACTTCAGCTCCCAGAAGCCTTAGGTGCCTTGATCAATGATTAGGAATACTGAAAGATGAAGTCCAAAACACTTGGAAGCCCAGAGTTTGGGAAACACTGTTCAAGAATCACATATCTCAGTATATAGGCACTAGCATGCCATTTACAATAAATAATTAAGGGAGAGCCTTTTGTTCTGTAATAAGGAGAAGGAAAGTGGTCAGTAAAAACATTTCTTTTTTAGTTTTAGTTTTTTACTGACCATTTTGTTTGCTTGTGTACAGATGGCAATAGTATGTTGGATGTTAATAAAATGTATGGACTTAACACAAATTGTTCAGCAAATAACAAGGAAAGAGAACAAACATCAACAAAACCAGGGAAAGATTAACAGTGTAGGTTTTCACTGTCATAAAACTGTAATATCACTAAAGCCATACTTTGGGTGTGGATAGGAAACAAGAAGTGACAAAGGGCAAGGAAATAAGAAGAGTCAATAGAAAGATGAAATGTTATCGTATAGCATGGATACAAGTGTTTGCCTTGCACAAAACACAATCCAAAGCAAATCACCGCAAATAAAAAAATCAAATCCAGTAGCTGTTTTTATCACAGTTGTTTTCAGTCTTGACCCCTTGTTGACTATTTACAGTCCTAGTTTGCATTGACACTCTCCTTTCAATTAAACACCAGAGAAGTTAGGGCATTAAAAACATTTGATAATACAATAATGACTAAGCTGAGGGAGATGTTTAAATTACCTTATTATAAATGACAATTTAATTATCCGTGGAATAGCACATTTATTGAAATATTGGTCTTATTCATTAATTTATGCAACTAAAATATTATTTCTTTTTCTTTTATTTGATTGAAAGATGTATTTGTTTATATATTTTGTTGTCTTAGTTTACTTTGGCATTGTGAAATAATAATGGGTTTCGGAGAAGCTTTAGTGAAAACCAATCCCTCTTTCTTTGCAGGGTATATACAAATAAGAAAGTTTTATTTGCATGTAAAGCAAGTCACATTTAGCAATGAAGGACTGGGAAGCCTGTTCGCTGGAGAGACAAAATGCATTAACAAGTTAAACAAAGCAAAGTCATAATAAATTATTTCCAGGCTGTGAAAAACACTGGGAAAGTGTGCAATGCATTTTACTTTACACTCGTTGACTTTATTACTGCTTAATTTTAATAAGTCAATGAATCAATCACTTAACTAATCAAGTAACTCTCATGGGATGAATCGACTATAAGTTCTTTAATTAGGTGACAGCCCCATTGTCAGAGAGTTTGACAAGCAGTGAGTCCTTATATTCACTATTTTGTTGTTTCTGTGTACCTGGTTTAGTTCAGGTCAGATTTTAGACTGCAACTCCCACATTTGCAAGTAGGCATATTGGCAACTATTTGTGCTGGCTGAAGATTCTGGGAAATGCAATCTTCCAAAAGGAAAATGTTTAAGTCCTGAAAGTCTTTGCAACATTGGTACTTGTGTTGCTATTTAGTCCTGCCTTTCATTTCCAGTCCTGATGGTTGTTAATGTTTTAATCTGGTTTATCTATTTTTAGCTCTCCTTTTTTTTTTTTTACAGATGATACCCCCATGTTGGTTTTTATTACCATCCATGCAGAAGATTTGCTAGCCAGAAATAAAACTTATGACAATGGGAAATTGAGGAAGGGGATATAAGATATATTTCCTAGAAAAAAATGTACCTTGGTTCTTCTTAGAAATGTGGCCCAGGATGTATTTTTTTTTTGGAAATGATTTGTTGCACCATCTATTTCTCCTGTTTCAGGGATGCTTGAGGTTCCTTTCAATGTAGCAGAGAGAGCAGATCTAAGGTCAGAAACTCCAGTTACCATACAGTGATTTCTGTTTCCCACATTGTCCCTGATATAGCATGGTTCTGGGGCATTGTGGGGAATTCAACCAGAGCTCTAAGCTCCATCAATGAGCACTTTTGTGCTGGCACAGCAGTGCCAGGAGATTTGAATTTCTTTTTCTTGCACTGCTAGTTTGTATGAATTTATTTAAGCCACGCATTTTGCAATCAGGCAGCTCCCCCAGGTTGCAGCCATAGGGCCAGCAACCTGGCAATCATCGTTAGAGTCTTTAGACCCGCCCCTTTTCCCAGGGTTTTGGAGGCAAAGGAAGACCTTTGTTCAGTCTCACTGTTTGGAGCCTAACAGCAGGACGTGTGGGATTCTCTTTCCCACCTGCACAAAGGCTTCACTTCTAACAGTGCTTCCGGGGGGAGTAAAAGGATAGTTCCACAGCTTTTGCTGGGAGAAAACAGCCAGCCTTTGCTGGGGCAACAGGACAGTTCCTACAGCCTTCGTGGAGTAAAACTAAAGGACACCTTTCAGCTTGGCAGATCTACAGCAACCATTGTCTGGTAAGGGACCACTCGGGCTATCCATAAAGTAGCTTGGAGCCGGGAGTAGGGGCCTCATGCCAGCAAGGTAAAGAAAGATTGCCCAGGGAGGGGTCAGAAGATTTCCCTAAGGAAGAAAGGAACAGTTTACCACCAGTTGCCTGCCCTTGATAGCAGATTGAGGAAGCTACCGGTTTTCCAAGGTTATAAAGCATTTAATTCATTTGTTTGAAGATTTAAACCCAAATAAAGAACTTTGTTGAACTTATTTTGAGCCTCAATAGAACTTTGTGTTGGGAAATCTAAGGGACCCTTCAGCTGAGGCAACCCGGCGTCATGTTGGGCATACAGAAGGTACATCCTGTAAACAGATGTTATTTCAGGCCCAGCATGTGACGGCACAACTTTGTATAGATCTCCCCAAAACCAGTTTGGGTGAAGATGGTATAACACATTCAAATCAGCTTGAAATTAATTTTCCCCATCTTCTCTCTCAGCTTCAGATGCATGGGACAAATGTGGGGAGCAAATGTACTATTGATTACTGTTTCCCAATTTTATCATTCTTGGCAGATCTATTCCCTCTGTTATGTCCTGGACATTTAAATAACACATTCACATTGTGTTAGAATTCATATATCTTAAAAATAATTTCTGGACTGTGGAAATTAAAGGAAGGGAATATCTGGTGCATTTCTCAAATGGGCTTTTAATCTTGGAACCAGTCTTTGACATTTTTCAGTTTTAATTCGACATTATTTATATAAAGGCTAATGACACTGATGGCAATCATAATTTCATTCTCAGCATTGGTATAAGAAGACATTTAAAAATGGGTGATTGGTTGGGAGCATCCCATTTATAATCCTTGGAAATACATTTTAGAGTCTTCTAGGCAAGAGTGGCACAAACCAGTTAAGCCATTAACATGTTTGGATTTAAACAGATTTCACTTTATTTGCACTAAGCAAGTCTAAATCAGGCTAAATGTCCAAAATGGACTGTGGAACATACTAATCTGTAGTCAGAATTGATCGGTTAAGGAATTAAAATTATCTGCATGCCTTTATAAATGTGGGTTTAAATATTTGCTTGCATTAAGAATCAATTGTTTCTTTTAATCACTCGCAATTCTTCTTCCGCATTTTACAAATCAATGGCATGCTGAAAGCATCTTTATTCATTTCTTGACTTTTATTTTGAAAACATGTTCAGGCTACACAAATGAATTCTTGGCCAGTTCATATGAGATAAATTGCAAAAAGAGACTTAAATGGCCATTGGTCCTCAAATAGAGAAGTTGAGTTGTCATATAACCCTAACCCCCACCCTAGCAGCCTTCAAGAAGGATCTAAAAATTTGGCTCTTCCATTGTGCCTTTGGAGAGTGAACACATACTTCTTTCTTGTTGTTCCTCCCATAATTGTTGTCCTCATATTGTACTTCCCTCTACCTTTCTGATGGCCTGTCTCCACTATTCCATTCCCTATGAGCTTCTCCCTCACAAATATACCTTTTTTACTTTTATCTCATCCAGAATTTTATCATTTTATGTTATACATTTGGCCCATCCATTGCGTTTGATTTCGCATTTTGTTACTTTGCACTGTTTTATTGTACTTTTATGTTTTACTTATTTTATTGTGATGTTATTTTTGTCATTCTGTATTTATTTTGCTGTAATGTATTACCGGGCTTGGCCTCATGTAAGCCACCCCGAGTCCCCTTTGAGGAGATGGTGGTGGGGTAAAAATGAAGGTTATTATTTATTATTATTATTATATACAAGGGTTATCCAGAAATTAAGGTTACAAGTTTTTTTTTAAAAAAAATATGAAGAATGGATATATTTTAACAAAACTTACATGGATTGTAGCATAGGCGTTACATTATTTTTCCATATAATCACAATTCAGTTCAATACATTTTGTCATCCATGGGATGAGTTTTTGATGCCTGTGTCATATAAGTTTCCTTCCCTCTTTTTCAGCCAGTTTGTCATGAAGCTGACCATCCCACAACTCCCTGCCTTCAAGCTGATCTGACCCGCAGCAGGAAGTTCCGCAGTTCTCTATTGCTCGCTTCAACCAAGAGACTTTCTTTCTGCTTCGCTCTTTTTCCCCTACCTAACATTGTAACAAATCCCCCAATAAAGTAACAATTAATTGTAACTTTTCCTCTCTCCAGTGTTACTTTGTGTCTTTTACTGCCTAAAACTGCTCTTTGCATGAACTTTTCCTCCCCCAGGCTGCAGACCACTTGCAACCCTCCCAGGATGTGATTTTTGAGTCCCGGGGAGGCCGAAACTGTGATCCTCTGAACCGCGGATATGGAAACCCCTCAGGTCCCTGTATCCGCGAGTCAATGGATTGCTCCAAAATCGGTGCCATTCTTCTCCGGGGTTAATTCTAAGACTAATGGCTAGCTCTCTTTTGCTCCGCTTACCTCTCCACCCAGGAATTACCTTTTTTGCCCCCAAAAACTCAACATGGAGCCCAGCTGGCTCCCCGATTTCACCACACTGTTGCCGCCATTTTGTTGGTACCCGAGGCACCTGTTGACCTGGGGAACCTGTTGCGGTCACCCCTTGGGGGCTCCAGAAGACCAGCGAGCCACCCAGTCTTTGCCTTGCCTTGCCTTGCCTTGCCTTGCCCTGCCCTACCCTGCCTAACAGAAAAACATGATTAAAAGTATTGTTGACTTACCTACTATGTTCAAGAAATAAAATGAAAGAGGATCAAAGCATTTTTGAGGTGTCCTCTCTCCACCAAGGTACACGTTGACCAACCCTTCCAGAATCAAAAATTCCACAGAATTCGACTTTGTCCCCATGGACAGTTTTGATAGTAACTTCTTTGTTTTGTGTTGATTAAATGTACACAGACTTTGTTTTATGTAGAAAATTATAAAAATATTTTTACATAAAATTATACTCAGGTTATGTGTTATTCATTTGGGCTTGGGTCCCATCTCCAAGGTATCTCATTATGCCTTGCCATCCATCCAGCAAAGAATCACAGTTTATAAGACCACCATAATGGTGTCTCTTTTACAATACCACAAAGAAAACCCACACATAATTATAAAGGAATTCATCCACTCTGTGTGTATTTTGTCTTCTCAAAATAATAAACTTCTTCCTATATGACAAGAATCTACATTTTTAAGAAAGATACAAGTGACAGAAGCTTTCTCCCTATATGATGAATGAGAGAATGGACACCCAAATGCTGGGGCATACATTTTTAATGGCCCAATTGCTCAATTAATTCCTGGCTCCTTCCCCTGGTCACTCCTCCCTTCCCCGTACATACACTTTTAATGTGAAAATCGTCATAATTCCTCACAGATTAGTATAGATAGAGGCCGACAGACTTTTCTGCTCAAGGTATTTACGGGACATAATTCATTCATAAAGCTGTAATGCACTCATCTATCATCTGAATTTTTCTCCCCCTTCCCTCTCTCCACTCGCCCTTTCTGTTTCTGCTCGGGGCTCTTGAGAAGTCTCAGGGCGCTGATGTATTAGCCCGCATATGCAAGCTATGAATTATCAACTGAAAGAAGTCAATTATCCACTCCAAAAATGAGTGTCTGGGCACCAATAGCCCGAGGGGCCTCTTTTGTATTTACGAAATGATTTCATGGCAAGTAGAAGTAGTGCAGGATGGGGGGTTGGAGGTGGTAAGGTGTATGTGTCTGAGTGCCTATGTGCATGGTGGGGGGTGGGAACAAACCTTTCCCAGTCTGCTTCCCACTTCTCTTCTTTCATCCACATCTTACCTTCAATGGAGCAAAGAAAGTTGGAAAGGAGGAGGATTGCGGGGGGAGGGGGGGAAGAATGGAGATGAAGCAGAGGGGAAAGAACCATTTTAAACTTTTAATGCAATAATCCATTTTTATATTCACCTACGTTTATGGCTGATTTCAGCAAGCTATAAAGCAGGCTTGTTTAATGGGCAGGCTGCCTCGGCCTCTGTTCCCCCCATCTATCTGGTCTCAGCCCAGCCTTCAATCAAAACTTAGAGCCTAGAATGACTGGGGTGGCTAATAGACTGGATAGGAAATGGTATATTGGATTGTTTTCGAGGTCCCCAGCTACTAGCCTCATGCCTTGTCATCTCTACGGACATTGATTTTTCCACTCTCCTTTTCTCTCTGCAAAAAAATATTAAGGAACGACAGCCGTTTGAGGCCCACACCAAATCAGCAAAACTTGCAATGAGTGGCATGGGTTACGCTTAGGGAAATGAGGTCATTACACCGAATTACAGCAGGTTTTTGATAGCCCGGTAATAGGTTTTAATGATAGAATTCAACACCACTGGGGAAAAGTTTGATCTCTACCTAGACAGGCCACTTAATACATCTCTGGCTGTCATGGAATTCTTGAATTTCACTAAAAGATATGAGGCTGGCTCTCTGTATCTATGGATTCCACATCCACATATCATTAAAAAAACCCAAAAGTAGACATTAATTTTGCCATTGTATATACATAATTGTGTATAATGGAACTTGATAATCAATGCACTTTGGTATTCATCTGTGTGTGTGTCCATCCATCCATCCATCCATCCATCCAGGAACCACAATTTATATATATTTATTTACTGCATTTATATACTGCTTTTCTCACACTTGGGGGGACTCCAAGCGGTGTACAACAAGCAATGGCAAAATTCAATGGCAACATATATACAAACCAAAGAAGAATAACTAAAACGATAACATGTAACTATAATTTAAACCTTAGAATCATATTAAACATAGAACATAAACAGAAATTTAAACTTAAAATATAGAATTAAAACATCTTAATATAGCATTAAAATTGCAAACCCAGTGGATTTCATGGTGATAAAGTACAATCAAGTGGATACCAAGAGTTCACCGTACTTTGGAAATGAATAACCCCAGGCCCTACACTGGCCATTAGTTAGGGCCCTGCTTTGCACTTTACCTACTTCCCTGGCCCTATGCTTCCCCTCCTATAGCTGTTCAGTAGGCCTTGGAAATAAATAGCCCCAGGTCCCACCCTGACCATCAGGTAGGAGTCTCCTTGCACTTTACCCATTCCACTGGCCATAGTTTACTTCATTGCACTAACCCAGCCCTCTTATAGTGGTCTAGGCCCACTCAGAAATTCTGGACATTGCTTGCTGAATTTTTGTCCGATAGAAATTAGTACTGGAACTGGCTTTTAACTTTAAATATGTATGACTGTTTTATAGTATTATGTCTATGTTTTATCATGGTTATTCTGTATGTTTTTTGTGTGGTAATTGAATCCTTTACCTCTGCTGTCCTAAGTCTCCTTAGGGTGATAGAGCATTATACAGAAAAAGATTATTATTATTATTATTATTATTATTATTATTATTATTATTATTATTAGAAACACAAGATGAGTCCACAGCAGACACGATCACCCTGCTGGCTGTTGTATTGGATCACACATGAGACACTTCCCAAGTGTCTAGGACTGTGTGATGTATTGGCGAATAATACATGCAGATCCCAGTAAGATGGCCTTCTGCAGCTGGCAGATGGTAATTTTGTCAGCGCCGATTGTGTTTAAGTGCAGGCCAAGGTCTTTAGGCACTACACCCAGTGTGCCAATCACCACTGGGACCATCTTTAGTGGCTTGTGCCAGAGTCTTTGGAGTTCAAATCCTCATATCTTGTCAGCGTTTCCAGTTGTTTTTCTTCAATCCTGCTGTCACCTGGGATTGCAACATCGACAATCCATACTTTGTTTTTTAACACGATCGTGAGGTCAGGAGTATTGTGCTCCAGAACTCACTCTGTCTGTCTGTCTGAATAATGGTTATTATTATTTGAAACACAACAAGATGAGTCCACAGCAGACACTCGGCTGGCTGTTGTATTGGATCACACATCGGACACTTCCAAAGCATCTAGGACTGTGTGATATATCGGCGAATAATGCATACAGGTTCCAGTAAGGTGGCCTTTTGCAGCTGGCAGATGGTAATTTTGTCAGCACAGATTGTGTTTAAGTGCAATCCAAGGTCTTTAGGCACTGCACCCAGTGTGCCGATCACCACTGGGACCACCTTTACTGGCTTGTGCCAGAGTTATTATTATTATTATTTTACTGACAAAAATGTGTTCATTTTCTGTAACTTTTTCAGGCTTGTGATCCCACCAGTTCTTTGTCACAGGCAGATGGTATTTGTGGCACAAGCTCCAGTGAATCATCTGAGCAACAGTGTTATGCCTCTGCTTGTAGTTTGTCTGCATGATCTTCTTGCAGCAGCTGAGGATGTGATCTATTGTTTATTTATTATTATTATTATTATTATTATTATTATTATTATTATTAAACTTTTGAATGTTTGAGGCCTCACCCTTTGTTTCTTTTTCTTTTGGGTTTGAATTTGCCATTCAGGGATTTATTTATGTGCACTTGGTTTTTTCGCAAATGTGTTAGAAATATCTCCTAGCCATCATGGGATGATGAGAGTTGTAGTACAACACAACTAGAATGCACTGATTTGAAGACATCCACTATTCCATCTCCCCTTGATTGTAGATATTTCTTTTCACCCATCATGAAACCAAAGGGCATTCATTGAAATGCAAGGTAAATTGTTTGGAAGTGGTAAAAGCTTAGCTCTTTCTTTAAAGTGTTGGCTCCTGACAGGTAAATTGCAGGTTAACTGTAAAGGCAGCATTAGTGGAGGAGCTCCTAGCTTCCGCAAATCCACCTTGGCCTTTAATCTGGATACAAAAGCAAGGAAGGAATTAAATTTGACCTCTGAATACACTGCCTGTTCAATCCCAGATTTATTTAGTAAACTCTTTTAAGGACACTTTTCTATTTGGTCTGTGATCACCTCAAGCAGGTACAAGAATGCAAACAATAGGAACTCTTAATGCGTCATTCAGTGAGCCTTAGAACTGGAGCCCTTGCTTTTCACATTCCAACAATACAGAGGTTCTACAGATTTTGGGGGAGGGCAGTTAATTTAATTTTTTCTGCAGAAAAGGCTATTATGTGACAATATAACATCCTCCTGAAAAACACCCTTCTGCATTACTGGAGAAATAAAAATATTCTTATGTATTGCTTTTTCTATGAAAAAGGTTATGGCCCCTCTCAGAATTCTTATTTTCAAACAGACAAGTGCATTCATGGGACTCGGTGAACTGGCAGAGAATCCTACTTTCAGAAGACATTGGGGTTAAAGGTGTTTGCACTGAGTGTACAGCAGCGGCCATCACAACCCCCAGCCTGCCAAAGGTGGATTATATGTTTTTGAGGACTTTGTGGACCAGAATCTCTACAAATCCTCTGCTATATTGTCAGTGCTGATAGCAGGGGCAGGTGTAGCAGTTCAGATTTGAATTTGTGCCTCAACACAATTCAGAAGGTGTACAATACAACCTCTACATCTGTTTGGATGGTATCCATTGATCAACATCTCACAAAACAAGTCATTTCCAGGTATTTTGTAGGTCCTTCTAGCATAACTCTTGGGTCAGAAGTCCTTCACTTTAATAGGATTTGCTATTATGTGTGGCTTTGCATATCCACATAAAGTTTGGGAATGCTTGGGAATTCACTGAATGTTGTAATTAATGATTTTCACCAAATTCATTATTTCCAGGTTCAGAACAGAAACTCAGGTGGCTCGTGTTATTCACCACCAAAGGGAATTGAATGTTTTGCTTATAAAATCAGTTTTTTCTTGCTCAGACTCCAAAGCAATACAAGCCTACTATCTCTATTGCACCATTCTGTTCTCCCAAATATAGCTGGTGATGTTATCAAACACAGTACCCCCACCATTGGGATTTATAGTATATCAAGTACATAAAAAACAAGCATCCAAATGAAGTCTTCCCTCACGATCTGAGGGGTCCCCATGACCCCACTATGAGCCAGCCATAGCAGACCACAAGACCCAATCCTTCTTTCATATTTCTCCATACACATCTTTATCCCTTTTATTACTTGCCTCTAAAGATGCGCTGATCTGGATTAACATGCATGTAAGTGATGTCTGGAGCAGCCATTCTCTTTCTCAAGAACTCCAATTCCCCCTGGATGAAATGTATCCCATTCCATATCTATATATCAAATCTATATGACATATATCTAACACCATTTTCCCTGACCTTCCTTTCCCCACACCCTTGCCCATAAATGCATATAACTTTATCCCTACCAAAGTGGGCCTGATGACCCCACAACCGCACACCACTAGCCCCAGAATCAGATTATTCCTAGACAATAGACCCATCAAAATTTCATTTTTCTTACCGGAAATACCCACTGATCCAGAGATGTGTACGTGCACAGTGAATAATTATCAAAAGAAAATAAACATTATGACAGTCTCTTGTATTCTTTGCCTTCTCTACACTATCCTTCACGACATAAGTGACAACCTCCAGGAAAGTCATGCAATGCCCTGGGCCATGGGCATGGTCCAGATAAACCATCCAGCTATTGTAGATATACATACCCAATGGATAAGCTTCCTGCTCACCATCTGGGAACTGGCCCAAAGTGTTATTACCCAAAAACAAAAGGAGTTTTTTGTTTACTTGTCCCAACGTATCTCCTTAGGCAAACCACTAAGGACCTTAAGATCGTCTGGGGAGGCCCTGCTCTCAGTCCCACCAACTCAGTCGCGTTTGGTGGGGACAAGAAACAGGGCCATCTATGTGGTAGCCCTTTCGCTGTGAAACTCCCTCCTTAACGAGATCAGATCTGCCCACTCACTCCTGAATTTCCGGAATTATGGAGAAAGCCCTCTTCTGTCCTTTGATCAAGTGTACATCAGTAGGTTAGAGTGCACTAAAGAAAGTCTCTTCTTCAGAAGCTAAAGATTTTGGCAGCATATACAGAAGGAAGAGGTTTTCCTTTTTTGATTATGATGAATCTACTTTTTTCTATGGTACTTATCCCAGTTGCAGACTCCCAAGGATTAGGGGGCAGGGTATGTCTAAACCCACAGCAGACTGAGAGGTGACATGATTTTATTTCCAACTAGCTGTACCCACCACACGTTGCTGTGGTCAACCTTCTCTCTCTCTCTTTCTCTCCTTTCTTCCCTCCCTCCTTCCTTCCTTCCCTCTTTTTCTTTTCCTTCCTCTTTCCCTTCTTTCTTTCTTTCTTTCTTTCTTTCTTTCTTTCTTTCTTTCTTCTCTACCTGTTTCTTTCCTCCCTTCCTTTTCTCTCTGGTTCCATCCTTTCTCTCTCCTCTTTCCTTCCTTCCTTCCTTCCTTCCTTCCCTCCCTCTCTTTCCTTCCTTCTTTCACTTTTTCATTTCCTTCCCTCCTTCTTTTCCTTTCTCTTCCTCCCTTCCTTCCTTCCCTCTTTTTCTTTTCCTTCCCCTTTCTTTCTTCTCTACCTGTTTCTTTCCTCCCCTCCTTTGCTCTCTGGTTCCATCCTTTTTCTTTCCTTCCTTCCTTCCTTCCTTCCTTCCTTCCTTCCTTCCTTCCTTCCTTCCTTCCTTCCTTCCCTCTCTCTTTCCTTCCTTCTTTCACTTTTTTATTTCCTTCCCCCCTTTTCCTTTCGTTTCCTCCTTCCTTCCTTCCTTCCTTCCCTCCCTCTTTTTCTTTTTCTTCCTCTTTCTTTTTTCTCTACCTGTTTCTTTCCTCCCTTCCTTTGCTCTCTGGTTCCATCCTTTCTCCTTTTTCCGTCCTTCCTTCCTTCCTTCCTTCCTTCCTTCCTTCCTTCCTTCCTTCCTTCCTTCTCTCCTTCCTTCCTTCCTTCCTTCCTTCCTTCCTTCCCTCCCTCTCTCTTTCCTTCCTTCTTTCACTTTTTTATTTCCTTCCCTCCTTCTTTTCCTTCTCTTCCTCCTTCTCTTCCTCCTCCTTTCTCTTCCTCCTTCCTTCCTTACTTCCTTCCTTCCTTTCTTTCTTCCTTCCCCCTTTCTGTGCATATGCGTTTTGTGTGTGTATATATGCACATATATTTGTGTATATTTGTGTATATGTGTGTTTGCATGTATATATGTGGTTTTGTGCATGGGTTGTAATGTATTTTGGGGTTTTTTTTTTTTGCTTTTTGAGTCCCTTTCGTTTTGTTTTTCAGTGTTTTTATGAATGATGGTCACTCGTTGGCCTGATACATGTCTTGTGTCCAAATTTGGTGTCAATTGGTCCAGTGGTTTTTGAGTTATGCTAATCCCACAAATGACCATTACATTTTTATTTATATAGATTTATGGCAACCCTAGAGTTAACCTGTAATGGGTTTTTCTTGACAAGACTTGTTCTGTCTTAGATACTTTAATAAAGAAGCTATGATATGCTCGTTCAAATTGGTACAAAATATATAGTCTTATTCATGGCAATTGTGCAATTATGTAGTAACACTATTATGGAATCACTACCACTCCCCAAAACAGATCAAAAAACTGAATAAACAACGCATGACTTCCACATATTTTCAATGCTCTTCGCCCAGTTATGTTTTTTGTTGTGTGCCTTCAAGTCGTTTCTGACTGATGGTGATCCAAAGGCGAATCTATCATGGGGCTTTCTTGGCAAGATTTGTTTAGAAAGTTTTCCCTACTTCATTCTGCTGAGGCTGAGAGAATGTGCATTGCCTAAGGTTTCTATGACTGAGTGGGAATTCTAACTCTGGTCTTGCAGCGTCCTGGTTTAAAACTCAAACCCACACCAAGCTGGCTTGGAAGTGAAATTATAGTCATATTTAGGTATTTAAAGGGATGCCATGTAGAATATGGATCAATGTTTTGTGCTGCTCCAGAGATGAGGACTTCAATCCTAACAAAAGAGATTCCACCTAAACATTAGGAAGAATGTCTTGACTATAAGAACCTTTCTAATATGGAATGAACTGGCTTGGACTTCTCTCTTACTGGAGGTCTTTATGCAGAGTTTGGATTGCCCTCTTGGGAGTGCTTTTTATTCCCACATTGCAGAGTGTTCAACTAGATGGCCCTTGCAGTCCCTTCCTACCCTAAGATTCTATGATCCCTGTCTTATAGTTCTTGTGAAGAGAACAAAAGGTGTCAGTGGTTCCTTTCAATTCAGCCAGGGCCTATGGTTGTCCTATGTTTTGAAGAGGTCATGAGAATTTCTGTCTTTCCTGCAGCAAAACCCTCAGCAGAGAAATTTCACAGTCTACCTTCATGTCTGTTGCATTTAGCTCTGAGTTGTTTTTCATGCCATCAAGGCAGCTGAAACACGATTGCTGTCCTCCCCTGTAGTTTTGCAAACTGTCATAAATGATTTGCCAGCTCAAATGATATTAGCACCTCCCGTAAGCTACATGTGATGCTAAAAGCCTGTCTGTTTAATTTGCAAATCCCTGATGAAGCTAGGTAACGAGCTCTCAACAAAGAAGAAACTGCCGCTTTTGGGGGGAAAGCCCACTGATTTACAAAGAGCATCCTTCAATTATTTAAGGAGCAGTCAGCAGTGCCATAACTTTAAGTATGAATCAAGTGGCATGACTGAAAAATTTGTCACAGTGTGTTAGATCAATGGTAATTACCTCACTGACACGAGTACTATTATTATTTTACAGGGCTGCAAACAGGATCATGGACACAAGGAAACACAAACTGCAGTCTGATCAATATTCTCTGAAATATGACTCTCCACGGTCCAAAATGGAGTTTTCAAGCCAGGCAAGCCATTATAGGCTGGTCTTTTCCTCTCTCTTTCTGCAGAGATGGATACCCTCAAGTAAAACAGAGCAGCAATTGGTCAACATGTTTCTGGCTTTAAAAAGGGCCATAGCCACTTATTATTTTTAAGGACTTGTGGACCCATTAAAAAGTCTGGAGTAGTGCCCAAACTCCCGAAGAACAAAGAGGGAACTTTCCAATGTGGCTGTTATTTATCTTCTCAGAAGTTTGTAAAGGAATTGTAAGCTAGCCAATTGCGAGTTGTTGTAGGGACTAAGAATTTGATATGCCACAATGTCCCAAGAAAGCCCTCCTCCCTCTTTTACTGCTCAGCTTCAGGGACATATATAGGCCACAAAAGGCCCTGTCCACCTTTCTTTCATGTGATATCTTCCAAAAGTTTGGGATAACAGCTTTGACCACTAGCACTGACTTCTGACCATGCTGGAGAAGAAACCATAACCGAAAACAGCTGTAGGGAACTGGGGAAGGTTGCTTCACAGCTACCCAGAAGCTGACTATTTTTGTTCTTCTCTTTAAAAAAGTTCTAGATATGATATCACCCACCTTTATCCATTATTATATGAAGGACAGTGTTCACTGTAAATCAGTGGTTCTCAACCTGTTGGTCCACAGATGTTTTGGCTTTCAACTCCCAGAAATCCTAACAGCTTATAAACTGGCTGGGATTTCTGGGAATTGTAGGCCTAACACCCGTGAACCCACAGGTTGAGAATCACTGCTGTAAATGATAACCTGTCATCTTATGTGTTTAAATAATTGAATAATTGCCATATGTAAGCCGCCTTGAGTCCCCCTTGGGCCCAGAAGCAGCAGGAGCTGGGACAACTTCAAATATATTCCTTTTTTGGGGGAGGTGGGGGGGGGGGAGCGGGAGACACCAGTAAAACAATGTCAGATGTGTGCTTGTAATGCAACAGATGCTTAATTTACCCCAAACCAGGTTTAACTGAAGCACAGAAAAGATGCACTTTCACTATATTGTGAGAGATTGTGCACTTTTCTAGGAGTGACTTCTGTATATTTGTCCAAATCACGAACATAGGAAAATGTTTTATACTGAACCAGACATTTGGTTTATCTAGCACAGAATTATCAACCTTTGGCAGGGGCTTTCCAAGATTTCAGCTAGGACCCTCTTCAAGTCCAGGTCCCAATCTGCTTAGTTTTCAATATCAGATGAGATTAACCTGTTCAGGATGGTGCTGGGGTAAATTAGTGCAACATTAATGGAAGAAATTCTCTTCTTTCCCTCTTAATGTCACAGTTTAGAACTCCCAATACATATTAAACAAGAAAGAATATTATAAAGACAGGTGAGGCAGCCAGATGGGGAGAATAAGTCTATTCAGGGTGTATCTTCACTATGAAATTAATGAAGTTTGACACCACTTTAACTGCTGCCATGGCACCAGAACCCTTTGGCAGAGAATGCTAAAGAGCCTGTAAAACTGCAACTTCCACAATTCCATAGTATTGAGCCAGGGTAGTTAAACTTTTCTTAAGCCACATCTAGAAGTTCCCATGCATTTCCACAAAGAGAGAGTCTCTGTTGATAGAAAGCGCATTCTGGATCCAACCCTGTATGTTCAAGTCACTGTAGTGTCAGCTCCGCCATTCAGAGTCATTTTCAACAATGATCCTGAGAAAGAAGAAGAAGAAAATGTACGTTGATATAAAGAAAAGCCATAAAATAGCTCCATTGGGTTTCTGATTTAGTGAACTAGGCTCAAAAGTTAGCTATTTCCTGGATGCCATTACAGAATTATATACAAACCATCAGTTGGGACTCATTCATTCCAGCGTCTTTACGCTGTGTGCTGGGATGGCAGTGGAAAGACGGTGCCTGAGAACCTGAACTCGGCAGATCATCTGGTCTAGAAGTGGGGGAGAGAAAAGGAATTGAAGAACGACAGATGTCGGGGGAGGAGGTGAATAGTTCAGAAATGACCATGTATTATTTGAGAAGGGGTCACAAATTAGGTATAAAATCATGTTACACCTTTAAGTTGTGACCTCATAATAAAAATGATAAATAGTCAATGGCGTGAAACAGGATTCATAAGAGAAATTTATTGGCCACTCTTGTGGTATAAATATATTGATACCAGGCCAGTGGGAAATAAAAAAACATCAGTAAATCATATTACATCCACAACCCTACTAATAGCATGAGCTGCTGTAAGGTATAACCAATATTTTTACACCTGCAGAAGCCCCTCTGGCAAGGTACAATCAGAAGGCATGAAAGTGGAATAAGGCTTGTTATTTCCATCACTTGGAGATGGCTGTTTGTATATCCCATCGGTGGGTTGTGCAGACTGGCTTTTCTAATAGCCTATGTTGTGTTCCCTCTCTGTTTATGAATTGATATGGAGCATGGTATAATCTGTCTCTTCTAAAATGGTCACACATAGCAGTATGTGGAAGGAAAGGCAATTCCCTTGTGTGTGGAGGCAGACAAATATTCAGGTTCATGGCCATCCTGAGATTCAAATATGGAGATTCTAATTTGTATAGTTTGGGACATGGTGAAATGGATGCCCATGTGTTTGCTTCATCACAAAGGACCATGGAGCTCAGTTATGATTCATTGTTTCAGAGGGGACATCATGGCATTATGTTCACAGTTTTTCTGTTTAAAAAACACAAAAAGAGGAAATGCATAGCATATAATGATGGTGTATTTGGAAATCTGGCAATCTTGCTTCCGCTCACATTCCATTTTATTCCAATCTCAATTTGTTTTACATCCCAAATATGGAGAGTTGGGAAAATCACAAACTGAAATAAAATCCATCTTTTCGCATCAGCCAAATTCAATAGCTAAAGTTATTCCCAAAAGGAAAGGACGGTCTTGACTGCCAAAGTTGAAAAACATCTCAGAAAACAGTAGCAACCCAAAACAGCAGCACAAACAGTGTAGAAAAATGGGATTAAACCCAGAACCCTTCCGCACAGCCATGTAACCCAGAATATCAAGGCAGATAATCCACAATATCTGTTTTGAACAGGGTTATCTGAGTCCACACTGCCATATAATCCAGTTCAATGTGGATTTTATTCAGCTGTGTGGAAGGGGCTTCAGATATCATGAAAAGACACTTCCTTATATAATAACTAGATGTGACACCATTAATGCAATTAGTAGTCTTAATTGAGTAAACATGACTAGTACTGCCAGAGGATATGTTTTTATAAACTTCTCGCCACTCCTGGCCTTATTTACTCTGTTTCCCATCTGGATTAGGTACTCTATGTTGTTTGGTTTGGAAAGAAGCACCCATCAGTGGCTACCATTCACTCTTGAAAAACCATCCCCACAGTAGTGTGAATAGTATGGCATCACTCATAGTGAAGACATCTGCCCTTGTGCTTTGCTATTCTTGCGCTTTGCTACTCTGTTGCTGAATATGCATGCCCTGTGTGGAACACATCTCACTACATTAAAACAGTGGATGTGGCTCTTAATGAGACATGCCACAGTATCAAAGGATATCTATGCCCCACACCACTGGAGAAATTATACTGTTTAGTATTGGACCACTTGACATCCATCAGGAAGTTGCAGCCAATAAAGATAGAACCAAGGCAGTGACATCTCTGGCCCATCCTCTGATTGGATATCAGCCAACACACCAACAAATCAAGAAACAGCTTTCTAAGATCTGCAGAGATGCTTGCAGGAACTCCTCAGCAAGTGAGATTCCAAAAGTGGCAGTAAAAAACCCAGAACTTCAATCCATGGCTAATACCGGATGAGAAACGGCCCCCTGGGCACACATAAGATGGGCAACTTGGAAGGTGCTGAACAGACTGTGCTCTGACATCATGAGGTGCAGAGCCCTGGAAATGGGAGTACAAAGTGGAGTCCACGACATGCAAACTACAGACCTCCTACTAACAATACAGCCTGGGACCTGCCACATGCACAATGGAGGACCTTCTTACAGTGACACCAGAGGCACTCCAAGTGGCTAGCTTCTGGTCAAAGGACAAACGTGCATAATGCCAAGTTTTTAACATTGTGTTTTAATGCATTATAACTGTACCCTCAATTCACTTCTAACATGATAAAAAAAATACTCATATGTTGGATGATCTTATATTACACAGGACACAAGGTTAAATTCTGACAAGGGAGGAAGAAATTGATCACCCATCCAAGAAGATGTGGTTCAAGTACAGATCATTGTCACTAGTGTTAATAGGCTAAATTCAATTTAAACAAAATATTTCATCTCCAGAATTAATATATATGAGTTTTAGCCTCTGTAAACTGGTAACATTGGTTTGATTTATTCTTCCTGTTATGCAGCAACTTAAGGGTACATTGCGCTTGAAAAGGAGAAACGAAAGAAGGGGGAGACAGATAAAAGAAAGCATGGTTTAAATGGTTTTTTCTCCCATTTTTAGTGTCATTATTCAAAAGCTAGCTTGCTTGACTTCATAGAAAGTGAGAAAAGGTCTTTACCGACCAGGAAAGGATGTTGAATTGTTTTTGTACATAGTTTACATATTTTTAGCTGAGCTACAGCCCTTTCCTTTTAAAAAAAAAAGCAATTGTAGTTATGAATTTCTTTTGTGGATACATTTTTTTCTTGCCTTTTCTCATCTTTGTTCCAGCTTTTTTTTCCCCCAAAGGAGAGGAAGGAAAAATAACTCATTATTGTGTCAAAACAGGAGGTAGAAAACCACAAGGGAGCTTTTGTTAAAATGTTTAAGTATTAATTTCTTCCATGATGAATTTTCAACTGTCATTTTCTTAATATTGTGCACATGAAATAATCATGTCTTAAAACGCTCTGTAATCGAAGGGCATTTCCCTTTCATGATCAGCCTGGGAATTGCCATTCAAACCTTTATTTTATGATGGTGCGATGTAAGTACACACACACACTCATTGTGGCTGACTCAGACTTCTGAGGCTTTAATTGGTCCTTTGCTAATGCAAGCTGAGGGTTTACAGATGTTCCTTAATACCGTATTGCCTTCATTATTTTATTTAGTGGCTGTTGAGGTTTCTAATATCAGTGAGGTGATATACTACTATGGGTTTAGGTTTGGTACTGTCCAAGGTTCTGAATCCAAATTGCGGGTAGGGCCCAACTATTTGGATAGTTTCATTATTGAAGCTAAAACCTGAAATGGATCAACTGTATTTGCCAATGTGGCAACTCCATCCCACTATTGCTTTTTAATTATTTCATGTACATTTTATGAAGAGCTTCAGCTATTTCAAACACAGGCAATTACAAGGATTTTATGCCTTCAACCCCCTGCAAACATATAGGCTGTACAGTTCCATTGCTTTTCCAGTGTAGGAGTGACCAAATGACCACTTCTCATGTGGAAAAATAAGGATCTGTTGGGCTATCTAGAGATGCTGAGAGAGGACACCCTAGAAATTCAATAGAGAATTGTAGTTTTTTGAGGACTGCAATCATATGATTCTCTATATTTAGCCAACCCCCCCCCCCCCAGCAATGGATGCACCTCAAAATGTTACATAAAATGTCCCTTGTTCTACATGTTCTCCATAGGTCACAAAATTTCCATCTCTGAGCTATTACATGATTTATAAATTTCATAAATATTATTGTTATTTTATGGAGAAAAAAAATCGACAGCCTACTTTTACTTGCTTATGAAGATCCAATCAGCTCTGTGAATTCAGGCTATACTTCCCAAAATCCTCACTTACCAGGAAGCAGCTGCTGTGATCAATGTGGTTCAGTTTTCCTGTTGTTCAGGAAAAAGCCAACTGAAGTTCCCATCCTCCTCCCACAAGTATCCTTCATAGTAACAGGCAGAAACTTGATCCCAAGCTCATGTGGAGATTGCACACCTAAGGTCAGGCAGAATATTATCTATCTACTTCCTGAATGATGGAGAAATGGATTCAGTGGCTGCTTCCTGTATAATGGGAATTGATGAACTTTCTCAATTCCAATGTACCCTCTAAACTAGGGGCTACATCAGAACCATGACTACTACAATCTGTGTAACTCCAGGTTACACATTCAAAACTACCCAGCAGGATTCCAGCCATTAATTTTGTATTTAGAATAACCTTTAGGTTTGTGGTTGCATATTTACAAATAATTTCCTGGAAATGTAGAATTTAACTGATGGTCCACATGGTAGCAATCTGCATGCTTTCTTAAAAGACTTACACTCCAAGCCTGGAAAGTTAGATATTCAATATCCCTCATTCAGTGATTAGAAGACCCCAGCATTTAGCTTTTCTGATTTTTCTCTCTCTATCTGTTCTGGTTATTGCTTTGAATTCCTTTTTGGTAATTTCCTCCTTTTTCCATAACTTGTTCATTTGCCTTTGAAATCTTAGCTCAAATGAAAGTTCATTAGACATCCATCCTGGTTCCTTAGACATCTCCCATTTTCTTCTTCATTGGAAGTCTTTGAAATTGCAACTTTAATATCTCATTTTAAAGAAATTCCCATCCATCATGAACTCTCTTCTCTTTTATTATTCCTGATGACAGGATTGTACTCACTGGCCACCTAAGTTTACTGAAATCAGCTTTTTATTTTTATTTTTTTTAAAAATTATTTAATTAGAAAAACATTTAGCACATTATAATTGCTTTGTTACATTGACTATTCCCAGATCTATACTCCTCAACCCCAACTCCATCATACACATGCTGTATACAAATTCAACTCTGTCAGTTCTATTGCTTTCAGTTATTCTAAAATCAGCTTTCTTAAAGTGTAGAATATGTGTTCAACTACACTTGGCTTTGCCTTTTCACTGTTTACTAAGTTTCGGGAAAATGTGGTCACTCCCATGTAAGGATCCTGAGATTTCCACCCCATTACCCAAATCTAAAATACCTGATCTCCTTGATGCTTTTTTCTCACCTTCTAGATAATGATGTTGCCTGCAAGGCAAGGCAAGCTGGGTTTTATATACTAGCAGAGTTTGACTTCCAACATACACTAGGATAGTTGAAGAGCTCCAGTTACTACTACATCTCTCTTTTTTGAATTGTGGTTATCTGTTCCAAGAAGACATCTTCTATATCCCCGGTATGGCTTGATTTCCAGGAATAAAGTCATAGATCTATGCATGTGAGAATACTAGCTCAAAGATTGTCTTCTAAAATTGTGAAAACCTAAGTTATATATTATTTTCCTATGTGTTAGAACACATTCAGGAACTATCTGCAATTTCCAAGGTTATTTTTTGCAGTTCCTAGCTTCCTGTGGAATACCTGCCAATGTTGAGATTTGGGAAAGAAGGGGTGTTGCTTGACCTCCCAAAAGGAGAATTGTTCATAAATCTCTTCTTCACTCCCCCCCCCCTCCCTCTCTCACACACACTGTAAAAACCCAAAGAGATCTTTCAACCACTCATGCTTTTTCTTCCATTCATTTTTAGCAGTTCATATAGTTCTTGGAAGATGTCAGGGCACAAAATTAATCCTTGGATCCACCGTATTTACCACCTCGATTTATTTTATGGTCAAGACTTCCACAACCTTGCAGCATTCTGTTTATTCTGAGGTCTATTGTCTCAAATTAATTCATCACAAATGCCATGTCTGGCAATATTTTTGACATGATTTATTGCAATGCTCGCAATCAGTGAGTCTTGTAACTGTGTCACCTCTTACTCCTATATTTAAACACATCAACTGCCAACAAAGCTCTTGATGATTCTGTCTTAGATATTTTAATACAAATGCACGTTCAAACTGGTCCAAAACACATTGCCTTATTCATGGCAAGTACTGTGCAATTATGTAATGACATTATTATGGAATTACCACAATTTCTCAAACCGGATCAGGAAAATGAACCACTTCTACTCTTTCTTCTGTGCTCTTTGCCTAGTTCTGTTTTTGCATTATTGTTGTTATGTGCCTTCAAGTCATTTGGGACATATGGTGATCCTAAACAAAGCCTATCATAGCTTTTTCTTGGCAATATTTGTTTTTCCTCTGCTTTCTTCTGAGACTGAGAGAAATGTGATTTCTCTCCAGGGGGTCATCCAGTTTCCATGGCTGGGTGAGAACTCGAACCAGAATCTCCAGTCATAACACAACCTCAAGCTACTACAAAATATAATACTTCTTCAACTTTTGTGAATTCACTCTATTTACTCTTTAAACATTTCTTGTACCTTTTGGTTTCTCTGCATATTAATCTTAATAGGACGACATCAGAATTGTTCTATTGTATTATTCCTCTTATTGTCAAAAATAAAATACATTACGTCACAAAAACCAGAAAGCGGAGAGCAAATGTATAATCATTCTCTTGGGAACTGATGGGAATCCCAGCATCTTTCTAGTCCAGGCACTAAAAGTAGTCTAGAATTTCCCTGTTGGAGAACCCTGTGGAATTCCCAAAGGAGGAATAAAACTGCATACCCACTATACACACTTTGTTTCCAAGAGTACAATGAAATGGAACAAGGTATTCATGGCCAAAGGAGTAATTAATGCATAGCGAAATGGGATGGAGGTGTCATAAGAGATTACTTCAGGAAAAAAAGAATGTCCAAATGAACCAATGGTGCCAAAGCATGGTACAACACTAGGTGAGCCACCACAAGTGCAATAGGCTCCAGGCAAAGAAGGACCTAGCAAAGCACAATTGCTATATAGCAGTGCTTGTTTATTTATTTATTTATTTATTTATGAAACTCCACCTTTCCTTTGTGTGATAAGGCTCTGCACTTCTTGAAGAAGTGAGAATGGCATCTTAGTTAATGCCTTTACTAGCTTTTTAGATCTATACAAGCATTTTGAAGTTTGGAAAAAAAAACATTGACTTTAATATTGGACTGGGTGGCCTCTTCCAGCTCTATGATTTCAATCCAGTAATTGTCCTGAGGCTGCTTGTATCATAAACTTAGCTTTTCACTGGTAGGGGAATTCTGGAAACTGTCATTTTAAAAGATAACATTTCCGAGCTCTGAATCAAAGAGTGTGAAAGAGCAGAATTGTGTGTGTGTGTGTGTGTATGTACGTACGTACGTATGTATCTGGAAGGCAAGCAGATGAGGAATGAGTAGAAGAGCATGCTTATGTGCATATTTAGAAGAGAAGATCCAATGGATATAAAATAGTTATCCTTAAATATTAAATATCTGAATGGCTGGCTTGCAGAATATGAAGCTTGTTTTCTGTTGTTACAGAGGACAGGATTTTAATGAATAGGTAAAATTATAGATTCTGTCTGAATATTAAGAGGAACTTTCTAAAGGTAAGAGCTGCCAACACAGTGTGGTGTAGTCATTTGAATGTTGGCCTAGGGAACTGGGGAAATCTCTTCTTACTTCTGGAAACCTCCTGGTGTCTATGGGCAAGTCTCATACTCTCAACCTTAGAGAGTGACAGGATAGACCTCTGAATAATCTGATCAGGAATAGTCTATGAGACGATCACCATAAGTCTGAGTTGGGAGTGTATATATGTTCCCAGATATCAATTGTAGGAATTACCTCTCAAATTTCTACTTAGCCCCCACCTTGGTGATTTGCTGATCTTGAGGGATGGGTACCTGGTGTTGTTACATTTTATTTGTCGTGTCAGGGCAACCAGTCAATTGTATTACATTTCTAACAGAAAAAAACAAACAGACAGACAAAACACAAAATTTGCAAGTTTGGTAGTTGATTAAATGTCCTTTGACCAGTAGCTGGCCACTTGGAGTGTTTCTGGTGTTGCTGCAAGAAGGTCCTCCATTGTCCTCCATTGTGCATGTGGCAGGGCTCAGGGTGCATTGCAGCAGGTGGTCAGTGGTTTGCTCTTCTCCACACTCGCACTTTGTGGCCCCATTTCTTGAGGTTGGCTCTGCATCTTGTGGTGCCAGAGCGCAGTCTGTTCAGCGGGTTCCAAGTCGCCCAGACTTCTGTGTGCCCAGGGGGGAGTCTCTCATTTGGTATCAGCCATTGGTTGAGGTTCTGGGTTTGAGCCTGCCACTTTTGGACTCTCACTTGCTGAGTGTCCAGCGAGTGTCTCTGTAGATCTTAGAAAACTATTTCTAGATTTGAGTCATTGACATGCTGGCTGATACCCCAACAGGGGATGAGCTGGAGATGTCTCTGCCTTGGTCCTTTCACTATTGGCTGCTACTTTCTGGCGCCTAAGCAGTGTAATTTCTCCAGTGGTGTAGGGTGCAGACACCCTGTGATAATGCGGCATGTCTCATTAAGAGCCACATCTACTGTTTTAGTGTGGTGAGATGTGTTCCACTCTGGGCATGCGTACTCAGCAGCAGAGTAGCATAGTGCAAGGGCAGATGTCTTCACTGTGTCTGGTTGTGATACCCAGGTTGTGCCAGTCAGTTTTCATATGATATTGTTTCTAGCACCCACTTTTTGTTTGATGTTCAGGCAGTGCTTCTTGTAGGTAAGAGCACGGTCCAGAGTGACTCCCAAGTATTTGGGTGCACTGCAATGCTCCAGTGGGATTCCTTCCCAGGTGATCCTCAGAGCTCGGGATGCTTTTCTGTTCTTGAGATGAAAAGCACATGTCTGTGTTTTAGATGGGTTAGGGATCAGCTGGTTTTCCCTGTAATAGGCAGTTAGAGCACCTAGAGCTTCGGAGAGCTTCTGTTCAACCATCTCAAAGCTCCCTGCTTGAGCAGTAATGGCACGATCATCAGCATAGATGAAGCTCTCTATGTTGTTACATTGAAGCTTAGGAAATCAATGGAACGGGCAGAGCTCCCTCGTAAAAGAGAACCACTTGTCTCCTCTTTGACTATTCAGTGCTGTGTTGCTGGTTTTTGTTTTTTTCGTGCCAGTGGCAACTTGAGAAACTGCAAGTCACTTCTGGTGTGAGAGAATTAGCTGTCTGCAAGGATGTTGACCAGTGGATGTCCGGATGTTTTTCCCATCCTTTTGGGAGGCTTCTCTCATGTCCCCGCATGGAGCTGGAGCTGATAGAGGGAGCTCATCCATGCTCTCCCCAGGTTGCATTTGAACCGGCAACCTTCAGGTCAGCAACCCAACCTTCAAGTCATCAGTCCTGCTGGCACAAGGGTTTAACCCACTGTGCCACTGGGTGCTCCTCTGTGTTGCTGGTACCATACTTACTTACGTCAGCCTGGCACAAGAGCTGAGGATAGGGCAAAATCACCTCCGGAAGGCGTTTGAGCAAGTAGCATTAGGAAAAAAAATGTTCTTTCTGTATTATCTCCCATTAAGGAAATATCAAGTGCTCATCTCTAACTATTATCAAGCAATCAGCTTAACAGAAGATGGTTAGCGCACGAGCTGCAACAGGGCATAATTCTTGGTTTCATGCATTGTTGATTTTCAGTGCTTCACAAGGCCCAGCAATAGAAAAGTCATGGTATTTGCCGAAACACAAGAGAGTTTCATTAACAGCTACATATTGCACAAGACTTAGTGAGTTTTGAGGGGTTTTGTCTGAAAGTTTATAATATTTATACAAATTTTAAAATTCAGAGTTACCAGTCATGTCCATTTTAGAGAAAGCACCATTCAGTGTAATGATACACATCCTTGTGGTTGGGAAGTTGATCTCACCTACACTGCCATATAGTGTACTTTGAATTACATTATAATGGTCCGTATGCATGGGCAAACTTTCTAACTTGGGGGCTGCATGGTGGGCCGGAGCAGGGTGAGTGGACTGGGAAGAAGGGGTTTCTCTCCAAGTCGCCTCTCTACTCCTTCCTCCCTGTCCTCTTCTCTTTCAGAGGCAGACATTGAAGGAAAGACAGGAAACATTTGGATCCCAAAAGACATGGTCAGGATGAGATGGTGGATGGGAGAGAAAAAGGTGTATCCATTCGAACCCTACTCCTGATAGAGAATCCTAGAATCCTAGAGCTGGAAGAAACTCCCAAGAGCCATCCAGTCCAACCCCCTGCCATGCAAGAAGGCACAATCAAAGCACTCTCAATAGACAGCCTCTGCAGAAAAGCCTCCAGAGAAGGAGACTCCACCACACTCTGAGACAGTCTATGCCACTCTCCAACAGCTCTTACTCTCAGGAAGAGCTTCCTAATCTTTTCAGTCAAATCTCTTTCCCTGCCATTCAGGCATGTAGCCGGGGGGGGGGGGGGGGCTTGAGAGGCTTCACCCCCCCCCCCCCGAAATTCTCATGGTGGTTCGCGAAAAGGCCTTACTGGTGCATTATTTAAACTGTTATGTTTATTCATATCATGATCTGATCACCATACTCAATATATCCCATATGCAAGGGGGTATTGGGGTAATGATACAAAAGGTTTGCTAGGGTAGATCCTCTTTCACTCAGACTCAGCCCCCCCAAAACTCAGCCCCCCCAAACCCCCGCTGAAAAAAACTCACCCCCCCCCCCCCGAATTGAAATTTTGGCTATGGGCCTGCTGTCATTTGAAACCATTGCTCCCTTGTGCCCTGGTCTCTAGAGCAGCAGAAATTCACTTTTCTCCCTCCCCCTCAATGGGACACCCTTATCATGGCCTTGGGCCAGTACAATAAACTATTTTGATTGAATAAAAAAATCTTGAAAAATGGTTCTCATGTTTCCTCTCTACTTTCTCTTCACCCAGCTAGACATCTCCGAGGAGGAAAGGAGGAAGGAAAAAAGAGAAGGGAGGGAGGGAGGGAGGGAGGGAGGGAGGAAGAGAAGGATAGAAGAGTGGTTGGTGGGAAGGAGGGAGAGCAGAGAGAAGGAAGGAAGGATAGGATGGTGAGAGAGAGGAGGACCTGAGCAAAGAGCCAAGGGGCCATATCTGGACCCCGGGCCTGGATTTACCCATACCTGGTATAGACTCATATAATGCAGACTGAATGACATTTAATTGAATTATGTGTGTCTACACTGCCATATAGTCTAATTCAATGCAGTTAATCTGTATTCTGAAACTGGATATATATGATGGTGTAACGGGGCCTCAGTCTTTGAAAGCTTATGTTATCAATTCCATTATGTCAGTTGATCTCTAAGGTGCTCCAAAATACCTTTGCATAGAGATATTCCAGATTAAAATGCCTTTGTCTTTGAATTCTACATCTTTGGGTAAGTGTATGATTGGAACCGTTGCTGCTTGCATATTTTGTATACCTGAAAATGAAACAAAATCAATTAAAAAACCATCCTTAAAATGATAAAAGGTAACAAACAGACAAAGTCTTTTTTCGTACCAGTAAAACAGATTTTACATCTAATCTTAGAGTTTCTAATTTGTTTTATGCAAGCTGTTTGTATGTGTCATAATGGGATCCAATGTGTGAATTGCATTTTTTAGGATTCCAGGATGTTGGCACATTGGGACCTGATATCTTATTATTTCTCCATGACAAAGATGCAGGATATCTTAAAGCAAGTATGGCTCTAAATAACCGAAATGGTGAATATGGGAGCTGGATTTCATTAACCATTTTTGGGCTATATGGCCATGTTCTAGAAGCATTCTCTCCTGATGTTTTGCTTGCATCTATGGCAGGCATCCTCAGAGGTTGTGAGGTTGTGAGGATGCCTGCCATAGATGCAGGCAAAACATCAGGGGACTGCTTCTAGAACATGGCCATATAGCCCAAAAAACCTACAACAACCCATGAAAGCCTTTGACAATACATTTTTTCACTTCTCCAATCTGTATTTTATGGGGCTTCATAAGGATTACAAGGGGAAATGCTCAACATTTTTTACTTTACTGCTTTTTGTATGTGAAACACCTTAATTCCCTACAATATTTATGTGCATTGCAATCCCTTGTGTTCCCTACATTTTGTTTATGTTGCTCATTCTCAGCTGTACCTTCATTCCTTCTTCCACTCCCATGTGCCCTTCTTTGTCTCTATCCCCCTTCAGCCCAAAGCATCCAGGTACCTTCTAACTCTATCCCTTTCCTTTTTTTAACCACTATGAACACTGGCGAGGAGAAAGAAAGACAGGGGAAATGACTGATTGCTGCAAAGAAAAGAAAGATTTATTAGTGTTTATCCAGAAATACTGGCTAGCCTGCTGCTGAGCCAACTGAGCCCAGCAGGCTGTAGATTGGGGATTTGCACCAACTCCATTCCATGCAAACACATTTATCAAATGTGCAAGAGAGAGAGAGAAGGAGGGAGGAAAAGAGGGAGGGAGAGTGTGCAATTGAGAAGGAGGAAGAGTGGAGGCTGGCATTGTGGAAGCTCAGCAAAGTTACCGGGGCCCAGATCACGATATAGAGATCCCATCCCTCTGCATGCAGCCTTTGCTACCTCACCATCGCCAGCACCCCTAGCTCCATCTCCCCATGTGCATGCTGCACTGTGAGTGTATCTCTGGCCTATGCTATGCAATCATTTTTCTCTTTTGGGTTCGCTGAAGCAAGCAAGACATGTCAGTGCCTGATGAAACCCCATTTTCACTGATTAGCTCCCTTAAAAATATTTCATTTGTCAGTGCCAAGATTTAAGTACTTCCCACTTGCGGGCAGCCAAGTGTGTCCTGTTGACTATGTAGCACGTCAATTTACATTGGCGGGGACAATGTTACAGCAGACGCTAATGTTCTCTCTCTCTCTCTCTCTCTCTCTCATCCTACTGCCTACTTCTCCTTCTTCTCTCTCCCTCCCACCTCCCCATAGTTTGAAATGGGGGTTGGTTGGAAGCTTAGTTCTATTTGATTTTAGCACGACCCTCTACTCAGGAAGATAGAGCTCATGAAGAAGCCCTGATTGGAGAGTCTATGTATGTCTGTTAGTCATTTACAAAGTCATAAATTTCAATTTTGTTGGACTCTCTTCCATTATCACCTAGGTCTTCATTTATTCCCAAATAGAAATGTAATTTCCTTCAATGTTTTGCAAATGATACCTGGATAGAATCCCATTTAGGTTTTGCCAAAAGAATAATTTCTTGTTCTTATTCTTTCCCTCTCTTAATGCACTTCTCCGTTTTTCCCCTCTTCTCCATTGCATTTATTTCCTCACTGGCTATTATAGTGAACTCATGCAAAGGAGATGCTCACTTGGCTTTATTCCCTGATGTCTCCACTAAGGGCTTTTTAACATATTTCAGAGGTTGCTTCCTCCGTTTAAATGACAAAGAGGGGATTTTGGAGAGATGGGGTGAAGGAGGGTCAGCAGACACAGGGCTGTCAGATTTGTGAGCATACAAAGACAGAGTGGCAACATTAACACGGTGCCGGTTTGCATTACCTGAAATGAAATGAATAGACTGAATTTACATGATGCCAAGAAACATTGTCTGAAATAAATAGAAAAGAATCAGAATACATTTTTCAAGCTTGCTGACAAAGTGTATTAAATAAAAGGAAAATACTTAGATCCTGTCCAACATGAGCTTTTAGAGGTGGGCATTGTTCACAAAATGGACATGCTTCTCTGTAGGTTTTATGATCAGGGAAAGTGTTCAACCCATGGATGTAATTTTTAAAACATACAAAACTGTTCAACAATTCCTGATGTGCCTTGTAAATAATTTCTTGTTTCAAAATCAAGATGAAGGAACAAGGGGATTGGCAATCCAGGACTTTGTCCTAACCAATAGGGGGAGTGGATTACTGGAATCAAAGTGATTGGTACTTTAGGGTGAAGTGACCATGTAATGCTAAAGACTGAAAAAAAGGGTGAATCACTAAGGAAGAGTACAGATGTGTAGCCCAAACTTACAGGAAAGGCATAAGAAAGTTAAAGCTCAGAGTCAGCAGAGCCTAGTTAGAAAAACAGGGAGCAACTAAAGAGATTTTTTCCAGATTCATATGAAACAAGATAATGACCAAAGAAATAGTGAGCCTGCTGTTCAATAAGCATGGTAAAACACCAAGAGATGGCAAAAAAATGCAGAATAGCTCATCACCCATTATTATTATTATTATTATTATTATTATTATTATTATTATTATTATGTTACTGACATAAAAATATAGTATGTCACAGCAAATGAGATCTATATGCTGAATTTTGTATCACAAAATCAGAAGTCGAACACTTCCCAAGTGTCTAGGACTGTGTGATGTATTTTTGAATGATGTGTGCAGATCCAAGTAAGGTGGCCTTTTGCAGTTGACAGATCGTGATTTTGTCAATGTTCATTGTTTCCAAATGCCGGCTAATATCTTTTGGCACAGCATTCAGTGTTCCGATGACTACTGGGACCACCTGTACTGGTTTATGCCAGAGCCTTTGCATTATTATTATTATTATTATTATTATTTCACATATTTGTATTCTGCCTTTCTCACCCTAAAAAGGGATTCAGGGCAGCCTTACAGCAGGCAGAATTTGATGCCAATACATATAAAAATAAACAAAAACAATTGAAACCATACAATTAAACATTAATTATTAAAACATCAGTTAGAATCATGTAATCCAGATTGCAGTCCAAGGCCTTGCAGTCCAAGGCCTTGTTGTTGGTTCAACAACAACAGCATGATGTCCCCATGAGAGTGAGAGTGCAGCTGATGCTGGCTTTCAGTTTTCTCAGTCACAGCCTGTATCTGTAGAGAGGCCACAGTTCTCACAGGAAAGGAATGCAGATGATAAGAGAGACGCTGAGAACCAGGGTTGAGGTGCCCAGGTGTTGAGACAGAGCCCACAGATTGCGGCCAAGTGTTGAGATCATCAGTTGGGTGGGAAAGCTGCTTGTTTTGATGTTTAGTGAATATATGCTCTGCTCTGGAGATTTCTAGTTGTCAGTTCCAACGTTGCTTTATGGCTAGCTCCGGCTCCGGGCCTTGGGGAAGGCTGCTTCATGCTATTTCATGGACTTTACACTGAACCTGTGCTTCAAGTCTCCTGCTTTGGCAATATGGATTATATTGGATTATAACCTGTACTATTGATCTTTTCACTGCTTATGAACTGCCTTTTGTTTGGAAACCTCACAATAAACTATATACCTCACAACTGTGGCTGGTTTGTTATAGAGAGCAAGGTGAATCTTATTCTGAGACACAACAGGCCTGTCCAATTGTCAATTCCATTAGTCCGTTATCCTTATTGCACTATTTACTGGTTGAATGCTTAGTCCCAAAACCATGTCTTAAAACTTCTTCCTGAAAGACAGGAGGGAGGGAACTGACCTGATTTCATTGGGAAGGGAGTTCCATAAATGAGGAGCCACCACTGAGAAGGCCCTGTCTCTCATCCCCACTAATCATGCCTGCAAAGGTGGTGGGATCAAGAGCAGGGTCTCCCCAGATGATATTAACTTCTGAGGTGGGTCATAGAGGGAGATATGTTCAAACAGGTAAGCTGGGCTGGATGTTTAGGGCTTTATAGGCTAAAGCCAGCACTTTGAATTGTGCTTTATGATAGCCCCTCCCCCAGCCACCAAAAAAGAGAACTGTGTGCATCCTTGTGGATATTTTAGGAAGGGATGTAGATCGTAAATTAAGAATGAGAAGAAAAAAAATAGCCAGAAAACTCCCAGCTAACAGAAGTGAGTTCAAAACTGCAAGGCTGCATCCAAGAATACTGAAGGAACCTGATGATATACTCTGAACTATTTATCATCATCTCCGAAAAATCCTGGAAAATAGGTGAAGTGCCAGAGGGCTGAAAAAGGGCAAACATTGTCCTTATCACTTAAAATGGGGGGGGGGGGAGACTAGGGGAACTTATCAACCAGTCAGTCTGATTTCAATAATGGGAATAATATTAGAATTGGTTTTTAAAAGGATATAAGATGATAATGCAGCCAGTAATAGGAACCACTCCAGCATTGGTTTCTCAAGAACAGGTCCTGCCAAATGAAGCTCATGTATTTTGGACTGAGTTACTGATTTAGTAGATGGTTAGAATGCTGTCAGTGTTGAAGGCTTTCACAGACAGAATCGCCAGAGTGTTTTGTGGTTTCTGGACTGTATGGCTGAGTTCTAGCAGCATTTTCTTCTGATGTTTTGCCTGTATCTGTGGCTGGCATCTTCAGAGGATCTGCTGTCAGTGTTGTTTGTCTGGATCCCAGAGGCTTATTGGTAAAGCACTCTCATTCCTTTGCAGATTATATCAGACCAGAAATCTCAGTCTATTTGCTTCAAAACATGAAGCATTTACCCAGTCTCTGTTTGTTGCAGCACAGATAAGCAATTTTTGTTCCTGATGCAAATAAATACTTGCTAAATCCATAAAGTGAAATGGCCTTGGTCACTGAAATGAATCTGCAGTTTGCACCCATGCTTTTCCTCCTCTGCGAGTATTAAAGACTGTAGACCACATAGATTTTCCTTGATTTCTTCATTGGGATGCTGACATTTCTGCCAGGAACACCACATCCCTTCATCAAATCATGTTCATGGCAAAACAGCAGGGGACTGAAAACCAATGCAGTCTGATAGCTTTGAGCATGTTGTGAAGGAGATGGAGTCAGTCTGTTCCATAATACAGGATAATGATCTGCTCCTAGGTAGAAGGCCATGATTAACACAGCTTTGACTTTATACTCTACGTGTTCCCCTTGCACCTTGTTTATCCAATCAAAGATACACAGGTGGATTTCTCTTTTACTTCACAGCAGTGTGAATGTTAGCAGAATTCTTTTCATCAGTGCCATGCAATGAGTCTTAGAAGTATAGCACTCAGTGATAATAACTAATTAAACACACTTACTGCATAATTATATACCATGGGTGCTAGATCAAGGCAGAGAGGCCATTTCCTCTGTAGTCTGTGATTAACATAAACTTGCAAGTGGAATGTAACCTTGCATGTAAGCACACCTTCAAATTACCTGGCAACTTATGACCTCATCAAACGGGCCAAATTCAAAGGCTTATAATGGTTCCTCTCCATTTTTGCCATGGAGCCCACCGTCTCTACTTCTGGGGGGCTCAATGGAAAAACTGGAGAGGAACTGACATATGCCATCACGGCGGCAACACGGGCCACTTCTCGTGTTGCATTAGGATCAATGGGGGAAAGCTGGGAGGCAGACACTTCCTCCTGTGGGATGGGGCAAGGGGGGAAGCCAGATGGTACAGGACATGGGGCTACAGGTTCCCAACGCTCCACACTGGGCAATCTGTGGTGATTCCGTGCCAAATGTGATGAGGTCTTAGGCTGACCCCATTAATTTCATCTGGTTTTCATAGGCAAAGAATACTCAAGAGATTATTTTGCCAGTTCCTGCCTCTGAAAAATAAGTTTAGCCTTCTGTATATGTTATCAGGAATGCTTTAAGACTTTCTTCCAGAGACTCTGGAGATGTTTTCTGTGTCTGACAGTTTTACAGAAACTTATATAAAATGTACTTTCTGTAAGGAGGATATCTTCTTTCACTAGTACTCTTATGTTGTAGAGTCTAATGAGGGAAAACCAGAATGTATTTCTTATTTGTTGTCTTTTTTTTCTTCAGTGAAGACATGGGGGGAGAGCACTGTGGATTTTTTTAAAATAAATTTTGCCCTTCAATTTCTTTTTTATTTTTAATTCCAAGATATAGCAGAACAATATGAGCCTTCTCCCCCTCCTCCTCCTCCTCCTCCTCCTTCTCCTCCTCAAAGTGATTCACTTTATGATTTAAAAAAAAAGAAGAAGAAAAGATGTGGAAATTTGCCCTTCAAGCTGCCTTGAGTCCCCTCTTGGGTTGGGAAAGGCAGGGTAGAAGTGAAGTAAATAAATGAATGAATTCAAATTGCAATGGCCAACACACATTTTGGTGCCTCAAATTCTAAACCTGTTTCTGGGTATATTTGACCTACTGACTCAAAAAATGACACCAGTTCCCCCTATCAGCCCTTGTTTTTGAGATACAGAATGTATGCCATCAACCGGTTGCCATCTGCTCACCACATAAGGAATTATAAACATATCTAAGAAACAAGAGCTGATGCAATATATCCAATGCAATTTTCTGAATCGGTGCCCCAAATAATCCCAGGAACAGCCCAAAAACCAAAATACAAAGATTTTTGTAGGGTTGTGTTATAGAACAACTACAGCAAACCAAACCCCTATTGAAAACATATTGAAAGAACTTTATTGCAAATCCGAGATATCCCCATGCAAAAACATAGAATGAGTAGACATAACATTGAAAACAACTCAGAAAAGTGGTTAAAACTGCAAACCGAAGCCACTATATTTGAAGACCTCATGGTTCTTTAGATCAATCTGGAAAAGGTCCTAATTTTAGATACAGGGTTTGACCTTTATAAGGCTTTGATCTGAATATTAGGATCATCTCTAAAACACCTGAAAAAAAATCCAATCAGAGCTTTGATGTGATATCCTGTGGCAGGATTCTGTCTTTGCCAAAATGAAGCACATGACCAACATTTTTCCTGGCTAACCCTCAGTCTTCTGAAATCTATAATGTTATAATTAAAATGTCCTGTGGAAACTACTTAATATTGAACAAAAGCGAGATCTGCAGGTGTAGCTTATGGTATGGACCGGGAACTTCTCAGGTTTCAGCAACAATTATCCCATTTCAACCTCTCCTGTGCCAGCTATTTGTTTTAAAAATCATTACCTTCCTCTTCACTGGACTGGCTATTTATCTTAACAAAAATAACTCTGACCTTAACTCAGCTAAACTCAGTTTAGCCCCAATTAAGACAGCCTTAGACAGAAAGAAAGATAAGTGGTAGATGTCAGAAAGATACCTGCCAGCTCAAGCCAAGACAGGACGAGACTTCAATGGAACCAATAGATGGATTAAACTTTGCAGTTTGGGCAACAGGCATTTTGCTTCTCCTGTATGAATCTACCTCGTGAATGGTAGCTAGCTAATTACATGCTTTGAGATATGTATAACACAAGCTGAATTTATTAATATATTCATATGCATTAAAATACATATCCAGTGTAAAAAAATTACAGAAAGACACTGGAGTGGATAACCCCACATGAGGCATACTACAAAAGGGAGAACATCCTACAAGGGAAATGGTTAACCTACAGAGAGCTGATCCAGACCAACTTAGTAAACCCAGAAATGAAACCCCTAGAACAGTGGTTCTCAACCTGTGGGTCCCCAGATGTTTTTGGCCTACAACTCCCAGAAATCCCAACCAATTTACCAGCTGTTATGGTATCTGGGAGTTGAAGGCAAAAAAACATCTGGGGACCCCAGGTTGAGAACTACTGCCCTAGAAGAATTGAACCAAATGAGCCTTAAATACAATTGGCTGTGCGAGAAATTCAAAGAACAACTTAGAGCCTTGGGCTTCCAGACGGCCAAAACATGGTTTGATGTGGTGATGTTTCACAAACCAAAAGGACTTATATCATATATGATATCATATCATATAATTATATTGTAAATAGAAAAATCTACTAATTTGGCACACAGAAGGGGAAGTAATAAAAGACTTGATAGTTAGATGGGCTCAAAACATAGGAAAAGATATAAAAATGGCTCAACAGGAAGACATGGAAGGGAAGAATAAAATACATGGCATGCAAAACCTGAAGGAATATGTCTACAAAATGCATCTACATTGATATCTCCCTCCAGAAAGACTTTGTTTATGATATGTTTATGTTTATGTATTTAATTTAATTTAATTTAATTTATTTATATCCTGACATTCTCACCCCGGAGGGGACTCACGGTGGCTCACAGCAAAGGCACAATTCAATGCCTTGAACACATATCAGCAGAAAAAATACATTGAAATCACATCATTGAAACATATCAATTAAAACAATTATTTAAAACCACACACTCCGAGAACATATGTCAGGACAACTGCACTGACAAATGTTGGAAATGTGGGAAAGAAAAAGGCACTTTTTACCATATGTGGTGGACATGCAATAAAGTAAACAAGTACTGGAAACAGATTCATGTATATCTTGAAAACGTATTAAAAACAAATTTCAAAGTGACACCACAAATGTACCTTTTGAACATCCAGATGAAGAACTAGAAAGGAAATTTAGAAAATATTGTTTAATATGACAATGGCAGCCCAAATAGTATATGCTAGATATTAGAAAACGTAATGGTACCTCCCTTAGAAAAATGGGGAAAATACATTGAAGATTTACTAATAATTGATAAAATAACTGTACTCTTAAGAGGAGAACTTTTTTAATGAATGGCAACCAGTCTTTCAACATCTTGATGTAAAATTAAACTAAAAATATACATAGGGAATCCTATAAGACTGTAGACAAGGAGGAAGCGGATACTAATTTAGAGCCTATGATACATTATGTACTATTCAAATAGAAGACTGTGGCTCTTAAAGAAAAGATATTGTGTGAGAAATGATTATGGAACACTAATAGATGGAAAATACTGCAACAAACACAAATGTATGCCTATTCTAATAAAAATATACATATCCAGTGTTATTACTTGTCAATTGATATAGTCTCTGTTTATAGTATTTTACTTATCCTTCCCCTTTTTAACCCCCCCCCCCCCCCCCGATTCTCTCAGGTTTCACACATGTATTTGTTGTTCATCCATCCCTTCTAGTTAAGCAAAGTATCACTTAATAGGCTCCATAAAGAAACTTTACCCGATTGACTTGTGGTGATGTTAATTTGCATATCATTACCATCTCATTAGATTTATAGCCATGACAGAATTGTCTCCTTTCACTGTGCATTTGTCGCTCGAATATTCAAACACACTGGCTGCGTGTTCTCACTGGCATAACACATCATTGATGGTGTTTCCCCCTCTCTCTGTCTTATGTAAAGCAAATTAATTTTCAAAAGACAGGCATGTCTTAGTCAACAGGTGTGTTCCTGAGCATTATTTCTTTCACAGAACATTTCATTTGAGAGACAGAAATAGAATGGGGGAAAGTAACTAAACTAGTAACTAAAAAGTATCAAAAAAAGTCAGAGAAGTTCAACATGTTCCTGCAGTCATTTTATTCAAAACTGAGAACTATGGACATGTGAAGGAAACACATAGGTCAGGTAAGCCTTGCAGAAGTAAACAAAATATTTTTAACTTTCTGGTGTCAACCAGAAAGCTTTTTCCAAAAAGATTCTTTTCCACCTATTTTCTTTTAATTTCAATTTTAATTGCCAGATCTATACTTTTTAAAATTTGCTCAGGGTGGGCAAGGGATGGTCATTTTCTTGGTCATTTTTGGTATTCATGTATCTTCAGTATGGGATTATCATGGTGGTTATAGTTTATATTGCCTGGAATATGCAGGTATGCACACAACTGCAATGAAATTTGGTTACAGTAAAATGCCAAGCTTTATTGCACTGTTCACCGCGGAAATGCTACTGCAATTTAACATACAAACATTTATTTCTATAGCTCTCTTTCTCCATCACCCAGTGTCACGCATCTTAAAAATGTTCCAGCTAGACAGAGGAGAAGGATGAAAATGAGGACTGGGCAATCAAATGGAAAAGGGTACTATCAGAGACTTCCTCTCCTCCTCTCCTTCAAAAAACAACCGAAGACTTATGTTTACTCACTAGCATACAGAAAAGAGGAGGATTAGAAAATGAGAGATCACTTCCGGACCTTTGGTCGCAAACAATTGTTGTATTCAGGCTCTGTTAGTTCATGTTGGCCCAACCAAACTCACTGGCCTCACAATCAAGTTACATGCCTTTGCGAATTTCGTTTGGCTTTCTGTATATCAATGCAATTGCTGTTTAGGTTTTAGGTTTTATGTCATTATATACATGTGTTTGATTATCTTCTGTTTAATTTATTGATGTTAGTGTCTGGTGTTGTTTTCATACGTGGGCTTATTTTGGATTACTCATTGACATTTGTTTGTTTTACTGAGGCATTGAATGTTTTCCTTTTTGTATATTGGAATCCACCCTGAGTCCCCTTGGGTAGATAGGTGCAGAATATAAATAACTTCTTCTTCTTCTTATTATTATTATTATTATCTGAAGAGAAGATAGAAAAAATAATAGCAACTAATAACTAAGTATTTATTGTAGTTAAACGCGAGCCCTTCTATTTTCTTTCAAGCTGTAATTGCAACATGTAAACTATGAGTTTTCAATCTACAGTCTATTCATTTAGTATTTTAATCTTTGTACAACATATTTTAATATATTTATTTTATGACGATGTGTTTTATCTAGATATTTTAACTGTGTTGTACCTTGCCTCAAACCGTGAGATGAGGCAGATAATAAATAACATTATTATTATTATTATTATTATTATTATTATTATTCTGTTTTTGACATCTTTGACCAGATCTTACATTTATGGAGGCATTCTAAAGTAGAATATTTTTTCATGCCAAAAGCAGTTTCTTTTGTAGTGAGGTTTGCAGCAGGAAAAACAGGTAGACTTGTTCTAAAGGTATCATTTCCCCTTAAAATATGCAGAAGTCACGAAAAGGAAAGAATCTAATAAATTAGGTAGAAGCCACATTTGAAGCAAGCATGTGTCTGTTAAAACCGATAAGGTACATCTGGCCTGTGTTTTATATTTAGGAGTAATCTACACCAAGTACACAAAGTATCTAACAAGAAATGGCACCAAAGATTGGGCCACAAGTCTGCATCTGTCAATGTATTTCTACTTAATGGTTTGCAGGATGGATGGATACAGATAGCTTTCCTGCTGTCACGTTCATGAAGCAAACAGGTCCATGTGTTCCAATGATCGCATCCAATTTACTCCTTTTTCTGTGGATGGCTGTCCCTGACTCTGAAGCTTCACCTTCTTGTCTCTCAAGTCTCACTGGGGTTACTTTATGAGGCCCATAATTCAAGCAGATCCATTATCTTGGCACTTATCCCCCCTACGAAGCAAATGTAATTATGATCCAATTAATTGGGTTTTCTGTTGATTCTCGGTTTGTGGCTTTATTATCAGCCTATTGTTATATAAAAATAATGCTGACAGGCCCTTTGGGCATAATTTTATATTGGCACTGCATGTTTATGAGATAATTATGTTTTATAGATAGTCTTGAGGGTTGAATCCCTTCTGAGCAAAACTTACTTAAAGGATGCTTAGAAGATAAAATGGACATAAATAGTAGAGGTTTTTCTGGGCTGTTTATTGAACAAAATCTATGGATAGATAATAGCTTTAGTAGCAATAACTATGATGGTAAATTTTGATTTATTTTCTTATAGCTCATCACACTTTTTGTATTTGTTTTTTTTTAATTTTCATGGCAATGCTACTGCATCTGTCTCTCAGTTAACCAGCATCCATGGGAATTGGTAGCTGTTTAATAACTGTAGTATTTTGTTGCTTGAGAATGAATATTAAAAATAGGCCTATACTCCATACCATACTATATATTCTGTACTGACTTGATATTAATATTGAAAAACAGTAATTAAAAGCAAATTAAGACAAATAAACACAAACTGAACTTAATGTAACACAGTATTTTTGTATTATAAAACAGCTTTCTGGGTGCAGTATACACTTTTAGTTAAACAAAATGCTGGTTGCTTTATAATGCTAATTACTTGAGTTCTGGTTAATTGAGAGTCTGCTGTATATACATTAAAATTCCATTTAGTGTGAAAATTAGGTAAACCAATGAAACACAAAATAAAAGTTGTTTAATGACAATTACTAAGCTATTGCGAATTCTTTATGTATTATGGCATTGAAGCCACAAACTTGTGTATATTAAAGAAAAGCAAATGAAAGATTGTTTTCAAATTTAAAACAAATGAACAAAAAGGTCAGTCAAATGTTCATAAGCATAGAAACGATGACATATGACTCCTCGTTTAAAAATTGAACAACACTATAAAATATTTTGAATTTTTCTCTCTCCAAAAGAATGATACAAATGTTTAACAGTGTTATAAATGTAGTTCGTATGCTGACAGTTCTGTTCAGGTTTGCTGAGAATGTAAGAAATGATCCACTGGAACTGCTTGATAAATACTTAATCCAGAGTACTGCTTCTTATGTTTCCTCTTCTGTTCTACTAGAAAGAAACCATGCTGTATTTCATATATAAAATACAGAAACCACAGCAAAACACTTATAAGAAATATGAAACTTCCTGTAAATATTCTATAAATTGGGTTGAGCAAGCTACCCAATTTTTACTACCCAACCTCTGAGCCTCACCAAATGACCTGTTGTTCTAACAAATGTCTCATAGATTGTCAGACACTGTGATGTGTTCTCACTTTACTTTTCCCTTTTATTTTCTTGATGGTTGGATGCACTGTGTCCAGAAAGCTGAATTCCATGGCACTGCCAATGTCCCAGACCTGATCAGTTTTTCTGGCATCATCTGTTAACATGACCAAACCCAAGAACTGTCAAATCAATATCTGGATCCATTACCACTGTGATCCAACACCTAGTAGCTTTCAAATTCAGCACCTAGCATTGCAACATTCTCATTTTTTGAGGCATGTTGAACATTGTATGAAGTTGCTTGATGATTATGGAAACAAATCACCCGAATGTCCTAGGCTATTATTTATGATGCCTTATTGATGTATTTGTTTTAGCCTAAATGTTTAGTTGTTTATTTTAATGGACTGTTTTAATTGTTTATTGTGTTATTGTGTTTGAGTATTTTTAACTGCTTGTTTTAATGTTTTATTTAGTAATTCACATGGCATCGAAAGTTTGCAATTTTTGCCTTTTTCACCTTTGGAAACTAAGGTGCCCTTGGAGAGACAGGGTGGGTTAAAAATAAAGATTAATAATAATAATAATAATAATAATAATAATAATAATACTCCTTTCATCACCCAAGACTTTGCTCATGTAGTGACTCAAGCCAATTTACAGTGATATTCATTTTTACAGCTGTCTAAGATCAAATGTCATGACAAAGTGCTATATAGGCTATATAGCTCCCAAATATTGAGCAGGAATGTGAATAGATTGTGCTGTCATTTGCCCGTTCTTCATACTATACCCATTTCCTTTTCCACTTCCCTTTGCTTTCCATGTCCTGTTCAATCCATCCCCATTCATGCCTCTCACTTTCTTCTTCTCTCTTGCTTACCATTATCCTCCTCCTTGGTACTCCTCGCTGTGAAACCCATTACTTATGCAATTACCTATAATTTTATTCTCTATTCAACAACCCTCTTTCCTAGTGGCCTCATGGAGGTGGTGAACACCAGGATTAACCTTACAGTGTTCCCCAAAAATAAGACATAACCATAAAATAAGCCGTAGCAGGATTTCTAAGCATTTGCACAATATAAGGCATACCCTGAAAATAAGACATAGTGATAAGTGTGGCTATGAAATGTACTGGTGCAGAGCAGTAAAGAAGACAAGCAGCCCTCCTCATCTGCCTCCTCATGACAGCTGCCATCTTGGAGGTGGCCAGAGAGGTGCAGACAGCCCATCAACAATGTCGGATGTTTCATTCACACCTAGCTCCAGCAGAGAAGAGCTCTTTGCCCCACCCCAGCCATTCCACAGATATATAAACCCATTGTCCTAATTCCAACAGACCTCACTACCTCTGAGGATGCTTGCCATAGATGCAGGCGAAACATCAGGAGAAATGCCTCTAGAACACGGCCCTATAGCCCGAAAAAACCCACAAGAACCTAGAAGTAAAGATTACAAATTGGCATAAAATACCACCTGATGTGTATTTTTCCATAGCATGAAGCCCTTGCAGTGCGATGACCATACTGAACTGGACCTGCAATATGTCTCCCCACTTCTTTACACATGAGCATGGACATTTGAAAGAGACACTGGGAATTTACCTTTGGTTTTGGTGACAGATAAACAATGGAAGGATTTCTTTTTTTTTTCTTTTTCAGAACTGAAAAGCGGTAGAAAAGAAAACCGAGATGGGGAAAGGAGTCCTTTAAAAAGTGAGTGTTGGGGAAAAGGAGGGAGGGAGGGGACAAGTCAAGATAGCTCTGAGGTACATTTCAATCTGCATGGTTCAGGAAGGCAGGAATTTTCAATCTCCTCTCTATCATTTTCAATATCATTAATCCTAAACACTCCATTTTCCATGCTTGCCCGCCCAGGCCCTGAGAGTGAGCGACACACAAAGTGACACATATTCATCACTTGGCTCTCGGTGCTGTGAAGGCTGTAATATAATATTAGTGTTGGGTTATCACCGTGTCTTTCTCTGTAGCCTCTGCAGCGAGGACGGTAGATGACACAAATCGATCACCTGTGACATTTTTGATTTGGTGTCACTTTTTCCATTTCTGCCATTTGTTTTGGCAGTTAAGAGGTAATTGTGTGACATTAGCCTGAAAAAGACTTACTTCTCCAGCATATTTTCTATAGATACAGACATAGATTTTGTTGCGCAAGTGATAATAGAGGGATGTGTATCTTTTGTCTCTATGGGCTAAGAGATTCTTTAGGTATGGGAGGCTGGAAAAGAGGTTGTTCCATTGATGTCTTCACACTTTTTCCCTTAATGCCTTGTCACAGAGATCTTAGGAGATGGTGATTTTATGCAGCAACACTGTAGCCAAGAACTTGGGAAGTTGCAGCAGTTGGAAAAGTTCCTTTCTGGGTTACAACTCCCAGAATCCCCTTGTTGATGATGGCTGGGATATTCTAGAAATGATAGAACAAAAAGCAACCTTTTCAATTATTTTTTAAAATATCTGGTCTTCTTGTTGGTATTTTGAGAACTGGGGAAGGGAGTATTTGTAGATTGACAGAAGACAGCTGCACAACTCATGCTGATGCCAGGTTAAGTTGGCCCTACCCCTACCTTCAATCAGTTGCCAGTTCATGGGAAGTCATCATTACACTCTAAATTGTGAATCAAGATGTGGACTATGTAAGGAACTGAGGAATTTGTCACAAGTAGAAATGTAGCTAAGCACTCAGAACATTTAAGATGCGGGTATATAGGTTTTCTATCTGTTGGAAAAGAGACAGGGGATGGAAAAGAGATTTGGGGCTGAATTCTTATATGCCCTGGAAAAGCAAATCCTGACACTGGTGAGCAATATAAGTAGGGTATATAGAAAATGAATTACTAGTGAGTATCTGGAAATAAAATAGGCCCTTGTCATCCACTAGAGTTAGCATGGATAGATACCAAAACCCAAGGATGCTCAAGTCCTATTATATAGAATGGCACAGTAAAATGTCTATATAAACTGTAAAAATGCCCTATGTAAAATGTAAAAATCAAGATTTGTTTTTTTGGAATTTTTTGAGGGACAGATATTTTCAGTCCGTGGTTGGTTGAATCCATGGTTGCAGAATCCATGGATATGTAGGGTCAGTTATACCTTTAATACTTGCAGCTTGTTAGCCAGAGCTATGGAAAGCAGAGTATGGAAAGGATCCCATCTAGAATAGAGCACACACTTAGGACCTCATCACATTGAGGTCCTGAAGCCAGGCAACAGTGTGGGAATCAGTGGGGCAGCTGTGGAAACTGTCGCTCCATGTCCCGCATCACCCGCATTGCCCCTTTCCCTATCACACGGAGGAAGCCATCACTCCCCAGCTTCTCCCCATGCTTTTCCCAGTTTATGCCTTCAGAACACAGGCAGTCACCCATGTTCTGAATTCTTCTTCTCAGCACACTTTCAATATGCTAGATGTAGCTTTACATCATGTAAAGCAGACTTCTTTCCAGCTCTGTGTTGAAAGCATCTTATAATGGGGTAAAAGTACCATGTGAGGAGGTCCTAAGTCTTTGGGGGTTATGATCACAGCTTGGCAATTGACTTCACTACAGGAAAATTTGCAAACATATATGATCCATATGCTCCTGAAGTGTATAGAAAGATTCTGCAAAACTACTCTTCAAATGTTGGCAAAGAAGTTACACATGCAGATGCATACAGAGGTATGACGGGAGCTTGAAGGAACTTGCACAAGTAGAAAAAGAAGAAAAGGAGTGACTCTGCCCCAAGAAGAGACCATGTGCATGCTAAATATCCACTGCACATTACCTAACCGCAACAATGGTTCTCAACCTATGGGTCCACAGGTGTTTTGGCCTACAACTCCCAGAAATCCCGGTCAGTTTACCAGCTGTTAGGATTTCTGGGAGTTGAAAGCCAAAACATTTGGGGACCCACAGGTTGAGAACCACTGTTCTAGTCGATCCAATGCTTGACACATTTGCTTTATTGGTAGTACCCACCTGAATCGGAAAAACAAAACTGCCTTATATGTTGTACAATTGAATCATTTCAATGACATTATATAAATGAATGACACATTTTCAGATCAGGCTACCCAGAACTCCATGTCCCCCTATACACTCCAGGTCGAGTGCTGAGATCTACCGGAGAAACCCTCATTGATACTCGAGCCTTTCCCACAGGCACTTGCATAGAACCTGAGAAGGCTCCTTCTCAGGAGCAGCACCAACAGTTTGGAATTCCCTCCCAGAAAAATTAAGAACTGCCCCATCCCTATTAAGCTTCTGGAAAGGGGTCAAGACTTTTCTGTTTAAGGCGGCTTTTAACTGAGTCACTGGAGGATAGGGTGGAGTTTGAAAGTTACTGTCTGTATATAAGGGGGGGGGGATTGTTCGGGGAGGTGGTAATTGATTTTATTGAATATGTGCTTTAATCATGTCTTTACTCTTTGTACCTGTATTTTAATGTTTGGATTATGCGTTTACATGTTTTAAGCCATCTTGGGTCCACTTACAGAGAAAGGTGGGGTACAAATATCTTAAATAAATACATGAATAAATAAATAAAGGAATGTCTCTGGATTTAGAGTGCAGGATTTATTCATTAACTCCTACTAAATGTTGTTATTCCTGGGCAAATTTGCAGTCAAAATAAATAACAAATGTATGTATAAAGGCAACAACCATGACAGTAACAATGCCTCAACCTTGCAATAGTGAATAAGAGCTGCAACTGATTAGCTATGATCAAACAAGAGATCTCTTACAGTATTTTGCATCTGATACTGCAGAAATGGTTTCTCATTGAAAAAATATCATATCTATTGTCACTTTTTCTCATCAACAAGGCAATAGGAAGGTGATATCAGTCAAATAATGGTTCACCGTTCTACCCTTCACCCTCCTTCTGGTTATACAGTTAGTTAAGGCACAAATGGCACCTACACCAAAACATTAGATTGTAAGAGGTGTCCTGTTTAGTGTCCCAGTGGGCCAGCCATGATCGTTTTCAGGATATTCCATTCTAGTGTCCCATGTTATTCAGCCTTGCACCCTCTAGCACAGTGGTTCTCAACCTGTGGGTCCCTAGATGTTGTGGCCTTCAACTCCCAGAAATCCTAACCGAACTAGAAGTTCCATTAAATTACCTCTTTGCTAATGTCAATATGCATATTTTAGAAATATTTAGTGCCATCATCAAGCACTGGAAATAGAATCCTTATTAAAGTACTTACACTCAGTGAAAACCTTTCCCGTCACTGAAACGCAACATGCAAATAAATATCAACAATTAAATCATCACATTTTAGGACAGATTTGAATATTGCATTTCTGATCAGGCTTAACATTCTCAATGATTATGAAAAAGAGATATAAATATCAACCAATACTTTCACCAGATAAACTTTATTGGATCTTCTCTACCTATCAAAAATGGAATGGGACATGATGTCACATGGACATCTCTAGCAAGGGCAATACTACCATTTGTTAGATTAAGGCAGCAGCTGTAGCAGATGTTGAGCAGGTTAAGAAGTAATATCAAGATTTGCTAAGATGGAGCTATATATACTGTAATGTTCTGTCTAGACTGATGACCAGACACTTTGTGAGGACGGAAATACCTTACAGATGGGCCAGAGCCATGCAGCCTTTTTGATTAGGCAAACATAGCACTATATTATCACTATGATTCCACTTTAACCACCATGGTTCAGTCCTATTGAATCATAGGAGAAGGAGTTTAAGGAGTGGCATTTTGAGTTCTGAGCCAGAAAACAATACCACCCAAACAAACTAAAACATTAAAATTCCATGGAATGCAATCATAGCAATCAAAGTGGAATGGTAGTGCAATAGTTGTATAGTGTGAAAGGACCTACCATATATACTCAAGTATAAGCCGACCCGAATTTAAGCCGAGGGTGGGACTTTTACCACCAAAACTGGGACAACTTATTGATTCGAGTGCTGCTTTAAAATAAGGGGTGGAAGGAGAGGAAGAGGAGGATGCTCACCCTACGACCCCACCACTGCCATTGCTGCTTCAGGAGAGGAGGAAGGAGAGGAAGAGGACAAAGCAGCGGTGATGGTGAAGCTGCAGGGTGAGCATCATCCTCTTCCTCTCCTTCCCCCCTTCTTTCGAAGCAGAGGAGGAATGAGAGGAAGAGGACAAAGCAGTAGCGCTGGTGGCAGCGCAGCAAGAGGAGGATGGCAGGTGGGCTCCTAAAGGCTCCCCCCCTCCGTCCCAGAAGCAGCAGCCACCGCCTTCCTTCTCTTGGCTGCTCCCGGCCTTCCTTGCCTCCTCCTCCTCAGCAAGTAAAATCCTCTGCTCTCATTGACTTAAATATAAGCTGAGGGAGGTTTTTTCAGCCTAAAAAATGGCTGAAAAACTCGGCTTATATTTGAGTATATATGGTACTGTATATATCGTCTACAGAGCATATTGTCTGAGGGTTCTCACCAATTACAAAATCATATAAAAGGGTGAACCCATAGAGAAAATATGTAAAGTGTCAGATCTATACAGTAGTATGTTCCCCATCAGAAGTTTTTGTTATGGATAGGTGGACTGTCCAACACATATTTTCAGGAACTGGATGGATGTGCACCCCAAGCTCCCATTAGCTCATTCTCTCATCAGATGCTCCATACCAAGTTGAACATGTTTAACCTAGTCAGGAACTAAATTGCTCCCCTTGTCAGTTTCCCATTTAAAATGCAAACGAGATTTGACAGAGTAAACTGAATAAAGATTTGGATCGGATAATCCAGTAAAAGCTAATTACTAAAACAAAATGAGACACTGAAGCACAGCCTCCCTTTTTCTTCCCTGCCTATCGAAACTCTGTGGTTTGATGAGTTCCTGCCTCCAGTATCAATGCTTTCTATCAAGGTAGGCAAGCTATTAGCGCCTTTTAACAATTTATGACGCTCAATACTCTGATTAGGAGCCCATGATACATAATTTAAAACCACTTGGATGTCCTGTGGCCGTTAAGGAGAAAGCAATGAGTCTGAACAAACCCTGCTAATTAGGGGCCTTGATGAGTTCTGATTAGGATTCCTAATTAGAAGTCCTAAGTAAATCTTTTCTTGTTTTTAAATTTGTTGTCTTCAGGGCTTTGGCTTCCTTATTACCTGATCTAGGAAACCCTCACAGGGACAGCAGATAACAGATTACCTGCCAAATATGCCTTCTTGGGGAAAAGGGGGGGGGGCATTTCAGCAACTGAATGAGTGAACAGAAATAGGATATTGAGGTGTAAGTACTTATGGGTGTACATTAGGCCAGGATTGGGAAAGAGATTTGTTGACATCAACATTTTTGCTTATGCTTCACTCAGCATGAAAATATTGTTGCCAGTCTGCAACGGTATCTGCTGTTAATCTTACTAACTATGGTGAAAAACACTACCAGCATTGTTCCATTTCGTCGATTGTTCCCACCTCAAAGTGCATACGCACCAGTACTCTTTGCATGGATACATTGTGCTGCAGCTTTGCATTTCTACAATACTGGATACTGCAGCATGGGGGGTGGGTACTTCTGACTTTTAAAAAATGCCATTAAAATGATGCTCGTGGGAGTAAGTACAACTTGTTTGAGAGGAAAATTATACTTCCTTGAAGCTTCCTGTGTGATGATTTTTCTCTAAGCCATGCATGGCTCAGTTTGGTGCAAACTGGATTCAAAAATGGATACTTTTGAACCAGCCTTTCTATTAAATATAGAGCAAAGACATGGTTATGGAACCAAACTTTTGATTAGTAATGCAGTACAAGAAGTAAATTTGGGATATGTGTAATCGACATTTGGAATGGCTGAGTCTACGAGTTGGATAATGTGCTTTTAGTGCCCTTATTAGGTGTTTTAATTCTTATATTTCATGTTTTAAATGTCTTTTTATCTTATCTTATGGTAAATTCTCCTATTGATTTTATGCTAGTTATATGTTGTTTATTGTGTTTTGGTTTATGTATATAAAGAATTGAATTTTGCTGTTATTTTTGGGTCCCCCCAGGGGTGAGATAAGCGGTATAAAAATACTATAAATAAATAAATAAAATAAACAAATATATACAAATCTTGACAAAGTGAGATATTAGTGATCTGGCTGTTTAATGACTCACTACAGAGCAATCTTCAACAGGACTAGAGGTTGTGAACATAGTCTCCAGTTCAAGGAATGCTGTTTTATTCCTGCTCCATATTTAGCCAGAAGGGAAATCATAATCTGATGTCTTCATCAATACAGGCTTTCATTTGTTGTGATAAATGGTATACTGGAGAAGTAAAACCAGACAGGAAAATTATAACCAATCCTTTTAGCTGCTTTAATTTTAGACATTGCCACGTTATTGCATCACATCCACGATACACCTAGGTCATGAAAATCAACTGTCTTGTGTATTTGGGCTTTTTTTAAAACACAAAGCAGAGAAAAAGAAGGAAAAGGGAAAAAAAGAAAAAAAAGAAAAAGATTTAACTTCTGCCCTTCTTTAATAACTAGTGGAAAGAGGTAGACCATTCTTCTGAGATAGCTGATTGGTTATTTGTTATCCCAGTCTGGGATTTATTAAGATTCAAAGTTGATTTTCAAGAAGAAAGCAGCATTGATATAGTGTGCTTATCTGCCCACTCCTTTTGGATTAATATTGGTGTTGTTGTTTAAACTACTTGGATTTAAGTTGATTTGAGGCTCAGACCTCTGAGTTTTTGGGCTGCAACAGCTCATGGTATCAGGTCTAAGACTCTCTGCTTATCCCACGGTGCCCTGTCCTTGGTACTGCAGCTCTGTTGACGGCAGACCAGCTAAAGCAGCTTTAGAGGATTGATGGGCAGGACTCCTTACCGCTTGTGGTTTACTCAGCAGACATGGCATAGCTGGGTCTCAGTGATGAACTTATGAGCCCACATTTTTCTTTCTAGAATAAGAGAGCATCACATGTTTGCATTACAATAATGTCAAGTACTGTACAGCAAGTATATGCATACACCAATAGTGTTGTTCTAGTGTGCCTTCGCATCACTTCCAATTTATTGTGACATTAAAGTGACCCTATCACATGGTTCTTGGTTGAATTTGTTCAGTGGGGGTTGTCTTTGCCTTTCTCAGAGACTGGAAGAATGTGACTTGTTCAGGGTTACCCAGTGGGATTCTGTGGTTGAATGAGAATGTTGTCCAGTGTCATAGCCCAAGACTCAAACCACTATACTACACTGGTATGCAGTACACATATGAGCATAATTCCACTTTACACTTGAATAAGTATTATTTGGTCACTGCAGAGGTTGATACTCTTTTCCTCTTTCCACAGTGCTGAAGCTTCTAAAACACACACATCTCACTATGACAGCTTCCCTCAAGTCCCATGGCATTGCTAGTGGGGAGTGCAAACAACATCAGAGGTGTCTTCTTCTTCTTCTGATGATGATGATGATGATGATGATGATGATGATAATGTTATTTCTTACCCGCCTCTCCTCATGGCTTGAGGCAGGTTACAGAATAATATGTGTATCTGTAGTATTTTTACAATGTTTATATGTTTTAACATTGCAAAAATACTACAGATACACATATTAAAATGTATTTCTATAAAAGCTACATATTAAAATGTATTTCTACAAAATACATATTAAAATACACAAAACAGAGATCAAATGGACACAGATTTAAAATTCATGCTTAAAGACTGGCTGGATAGACCTGCTGAAAGAGATAGGTCTTTACATTGTTCATAAATTCTGACAGTTCAGTTGGATATGGCCCTCCAAGGTCTTTTACTCAGCCCTCGCTCAGGTTCAACCTAAGTCTGAAATGACTTGAAAGCACACATCAGCAACAGCAATCCTATTTCATCAGCCAAAAGCAGGCCCACACTTCCCATTGAAATACTAATAAGTTTATATTTTTAAAATTGTTCTTCATTTTAATTATTGTATTGTTTTAAAGTGTTTTTTTGCACTACAAATAAGATATGTACAGTGTGCATAGGAATTCATTCATGTTTTTTTTCAAATTATAATCCAGCTCTCCAACAGTTTGAGGGACTGTGACCTGGCCCTCTGTTTAAAAAGTTTGAGGATCCCTGGTCAAAACCGACACTTTGTACTTTGCTCAGAAACTAATTGGCAGCCTGTTGAATGAGTTTAAGATAGGTGTAATATGCTCACTCCTAAATGTTCCTATAACCAATCTGGCTATCGTATTTTGAACCAGCAGAAGAACCAGCAGAATCTGGCTACCGTATTTTGAAACCAGCAGATTTCATGTTCTAGCTTTGTATTCTAGTTCAATTTTTGCTTATGGACTTAAGCTCTCTTGGTCTTCTGAGACTATTTTTGGACTGTTTTACCCTTGGATTTACAAGAGACAATTGATTGCCAATTATTTGGATTATATATCTGATTTCCTTATTTCTAGGAGCCCCCAATGGCACAGTGGGTTAAACCACTGTGCTGCTGAATTTGCAGACTGAAAGGTCAGTGGTTTGAATCCAGGGAGCAGCTTGAACTCCTGCTGTTAGCCCCAGCTTCTGTCAACCTAACAGTTCGAAAACATGCAAATGTGAGTAGATCAATAGATACTTCTCCAGTGGGAAGGTAACAGCACTCCATGCAGTAATGCCAGCCACATGACCTTGGAGGTGTCTATGGACAATGCTGGCTCTTCGGCTTAGAAATAGTGATGAGCACCACTCCCCTAGAGTTGGACACAACTAGACTTAATGTCAAGGGGAAACATTTTCCTTTACATTCCTTATTTCTGGATTTTTTTCTATATATATCTTTTGTGTATTTTTATAATAAACTGTTTACTTCTAACTTGGACTCCTGTATGATGCTGTGGTCATAGATGGCTTCAGGTCTGGGTGCGACAGACACACTTTTCCCATTTCTAATCTAAACAATCCCTTAAATGCAGAACTAAAAGGTGTGTGGATTTAAGTTTATATTGAATAGACATTATGCTTTCTTACAAATGGTCCAGTTGGTTCTAATTATGTAAGGGCAAATAATACCAATGGATTCTGTTGGTTCCATATGACTATGCACAGTTCAGCACTGAGCCTGATTCATTTTTCATTTCAAGTAAGCCTTAAACAGTCTCAGTGCTGTCTAAGATGAATATTCAAGACCTTACTGCAATTTACATATCTGTAATCTGACAGGGAAAAGAAGAAATGGCTGTCAGACAAAATGAATTTGTGTCTCAAGGTCAGCCCTGTTTTGAAACCAATAATGATGTATAAGAGCTCCTTTGTGGTGATCAGCATTGCATTGCTTTAATTGACAAATTAGCCATCCATATGGGCTCAGAGGCAATAATACAGCCACAAATCCCAATAAATACAAACATAATCTGATATAAGATGGATCAGCCAAACAAGTTAAGGCAAGACTTAGCACATCAAAAAACTGCTTAGAGGAATCACTTGTTCACAAGTTCTCATGGAGCTCTAGAGGGAGCCATAAGGTCAGAACACTGGTTTTAAGGACATGTCAGTACAGCAGCCATATGTCTGTAGAGGAAAGCTGGGTTGTGGAATTGATTCTTCACTGCCTTTTCCTTGATGCGATAGAAACAAACTACCACAAAAGATGTAGCATTCAGTTTGGTCAAGTGTCATCTAGTAATGGTTTAACTTTGTTCTGCTCAAGTAAGGATTAACTTCACGTGTTCCAGGTTTTAACATTGTCTGACTCAAGCAGATCTTGGAAAAGTCCCCCTTTTCAGTTAAAATTCCCAGAAAACACCAATCAACAGTCTTGTATATATATATTTTAAAATATCTTACATTTTGGGAATCCACCTACGATTTCGCTCAGCTCCCATTCTTTGTTGTGGACCTGTCTGAGAAGGTCCTGAAAGATCCCATATATTATTTTGTTCCATCACTTTTTGGCCCATTGGTCAAGATCTTATTCTATAGTGGTGGAGTGTAAAGCTCTGCAATCCTTTTTAAGATGAAGGTTGGGAAGCTGATAGCTACCCATTTTTGCCCAGATGTGCAATTTCAGCTGGATGAAATTTGGGTGAAAATCTGCAGTCAATCATAACCAGGGGAGGAGAATCAACATTCAACTTTCCCAATATCAAAAAAATAATGTATACCACAAAGAAAATACCCCCATGATCTACCTTGACAATGTGTTGTTCTCTGCCTTCAAGCAGATTCTGAATTATGGCAACACTCTCATGGATTTTTAAAAAGGAATTCTAAAACAGATTTGCCATTGCTTTTCTCTGGCAATTTTTTTTCTCTGGCAAGTCACTTCTGGTGTGAGAGAATTGGCTGTCTGCAAGTGATGGTAGAGTATGACTTGCTCAAGATCACCCAGTAGTTTTCAGTGGCTGAGTAGATAGCTACCCCTGTCCTCCCAAGAAAACTAGGTCTAACATTCAAACCACTACATCATACTGGCTTCCTTATAGTAGCATCATACTTTATTCTAATAGTAATACAATTTGGAATACAGCATTATATCCTTAAACATATATACTTATACAATTGGTGATGGACTGCTTCTAGCAGACTGATTGATTTCTAGATGCTGTGCTTTATGTGCTTTTCTAGTCATTTCTGATTTATGGTGTCCTCAAGGTGAATATATCACAGGATATATTCCTGGAAAGGTTTCTTCAGATGGGCCATGCCTTTGCCTTCCCTGAGGCTGAGAGAGTGTGACTTGCCCAAGGTCACTCCATGGGTTTCTATGGTCAAATTCTGGTCTCCAAAGTTATAGTCCAACACTCAAATTACTACACCACATGGGACCTATTCCATCAGTCCAGAACTCAAGATAGTTTGCAAAACTTAAAACAACTACAGCTTTTAAAAAATAATTTACATATATAAAAATATAATTATACTATCATTTAAATTAAAAGCAGCTAAATGCAACCATTATAAGGGACAGAAAGAAATACAAATGACACAGTCTATGAAAAACCCTTTTACTCAAGCAGTCGCATCTCTAAGGTCTGCTGAAACAAAAGGGTTTTCACATGCCTATGAAAGAATAGCAAGGAAGGTCCTGGGAGTAGCTACTGAGAGGAGAATTTCTTCTGTTCCAACCAGATGTCCCTGTAAGGATGGCAGAAGAGAGAGATTGATCTCGCAAGAAGGTCTAAAGACAAGGACAAGCTCATATAGGGAAATATATACAGTCCTTCATATTATTTGGATCTGAGTCATATAGGGTTCTGTAGGTCATGATCAGCACTTTGAATTGAGCCTAACCTTACCACACATGGTGGACTTTCAACAAAGTAAGCAGTTACTGGAAACAGATTCATGTATGCTTCGAAAAGATGTTAAACACAAATTTCAAAATGACATCGCACATGTGCCTTTTGAACATGCTTGATGAAGAATTAGAAAGGGTTTTCCTATATCTAATAGTATATGCTAGATATTGGAAAACCCCAAAGATACCTCCTTTAGAAGAATGGGGAAAGTATATTACAGATTTGCTGATAATGGATTAAATAACTGTATTATTAAGAGGGGAACTATTAGACAACTTTGTTAATGAATGGCAACCAATGATTCAACATCTCAATGTAAAATTAAACTAAAAATGTATATAGAGGATTCTGTAGGACTGTAGACAAGGAGGAAGCGGATGTTAAATAAAAGTCTATGATACCTTTATGTGTACTATTTAAATAGAAGAATGAGACCCCTTAAAGAAAATATATTATCTGAGAAATGATTATGGAACACTAACAGCTGGAAAGTATAGCATTAAAAATAATACAAAAATAAATACAAAAAAGAAAGAATTGAACCTAACAGCCTGGAAGCCAATGGAGCTCTTGTAAACAAAATGAACCCTTGATCATTAAACCTATCTAGTCAACATTCAGTCACTTCTGTAACCAAGCAGATGCATACAGGTAACTTCCAAATGGAACAACAGCTCAAATTCTTCAGCAACTGGAATTCAGAAGTATTATGTCTCTGATATGTAGCCAGCCATCATGGCTAGGAACCATTGATAGCATTAGCCTCCATGCAAAGTATTTTTGAACATTTCCTTGCTGATAAAGCAATTCTCATATGAGCAGTTATTTACAAATGCTCCTATTCTTTGCCAGTTTCTATTTTTTTAAATGTCACCTTCTGAAAATCCTTCTCCATAGCAGCAAACTCTTAGCAAAGAATAATCTGTTCTCTCCTGCTCCACACAAAAGGAAACGTGACTTGCTTTGTTTATCTTTTTAAGCCCATTTTTCCGTTTCAGCTAAATATCACTGATATCCCTGCATTAAAATGATCTATTTTGTGATCAGGATTATACTATTTAGAGTACAGGCTTGAACCAGGGTGAGAGGATCAAATGCAGACTAACACAACCATCTGGCCTGCATTAACTCTCCTGACCTTGACGTAACCAGGCAAAGCTTTAAAAATCATTAGTTAAGTTGGACTGTTGTGTTTTAAAGCGTGGTAGGTGATCTCTTGTTAGACTAGTCTAATCCGGAGGTTTCCTCTCAAAGATGTAGTCCTGCATCATTCACAAATCATCTTTACACCACAGACCTTATGTATGGGCTTATGGAGTCTGCTCTTTGTTCTTTCATTCTCTCTTTCTCAAAAAACCCATCATTGATTTAAAAAGGGATAATGCATGAGCACTTTCCCCAGTGTATAAAAAGGCACTATGTTTGCTAAGGCGATCAGTTGCAAAGGACTTTGTCTTTAGAACACATTCCTATAGAGCATCAGATCTTTCCAGCCCACAGTGTTTGACAAAAGCATGGTTCCTCCAAGTTCATTATGTCCTGCACTGTCCTCTAGAGTAAAATGGCAGTGGAAAGTTGTTCTGGTGCGAAGATCTCTTCCTTTACCATCCTTTGGCTCAACAAAACATTAAATCAGAAGTAGAAGATGCTTTGTATAAGGAGTACACACTTTAGCTCTTTTCCTGGTGGTTCTTTTGCACTGTGCACAACAAAGTTCAGCCTGATTCCTCTGCCTCCAACACACACCACATAGGTGGATTTTATGACTTAAGAGGGGGTATTACTTGCAGAATGTGTATTGAGATAAAATAAGCACTTTAAAATAAGAAGCAAAAAAGAATCTATATTTTGGTTTTATGGCTTTAATTTATATTCTGCCATTTCGCCACTGCATTAAAAAGAGCATATGTAGTTCTCTGTTTCTCAACTGTGTGTGTATGCATGTGCCTTCATGTTCCCTATCAACTTATAGTGACCCTATGAATTTCCTAGAGTTTTCCTAGGCAAAGAATACTCATTTCCATCATCTGAAATATAACCTAGAAGAGGGCTTCTTGCGACCTCACCGCACATGAAAAAATAAGAGTTCTAGGATGCTTCTGCCCTAGTTCACTCACGGAGCACCACGCTACCCATCACACAACAAAGCTTTACTTAGAGCAGTGGTTCTCAACCTGTGGGTCCCCAGATGTTTTGGCCTTCAAATCCCAGAAATTCTAACAGCTGGTAAACTGGCTGGGATTTCTGGAAGTTGTAGGCCAAAACACCTGGGGACCCACAGGTTGAGAACCACTGACTTAGAGGCTCCACCGGTGAACTGGGGTGGCAGCATGGTAGGATGTGGAGCCCCCGGTGGCGCAGTGGGTTAAAGCACTGTGCCTGCAGGACTGAAGACCAACAGGTCACAGGTTAGAATCCGGGGAGAAGCGGATGAGCTCCCTCTATTAGCTCCAGCTCCTCATGCGGGGACATGAGAGAAGCCTCCCACAAGGATGATAAAATATCAAAAATCATCCAGCCGTCCCCTGGGCAACGTCCTTGCAGACGGCCAATTCTCTCACAACAGGAGCGGTTGCTCCTGACAAGACAAAAAAAAATGCTGTGCTGGCAACGTGGATTTAGTCATACAGAGACACTTCCCCATGTGTGATGGGGAAGCATCAGCAGCCAGCCAGGTTGCCAGGATTGCCCAGCTGCCACCCTGATTCGCCAATTGCACCACTGGACCTCATCCATGTGATGAGGTCCTTAAACTATGGTCCACATCATAAATGATGTCCCCTTATATCACTGTTGGGGTTGCAAAAATGTTGGTGACAGTAATGGTTTCTGAAAACCACCTAGACATTTATACAAATCTGTTAGCAACAATGTGAATGTTTACAGTGGACCAAAGGTAAGATGAATGCATGGTATCCTTGAAGTGACTGGCTTGACTTTGAAGGAACTGAGGGTGACTACAGCCCACACAGAGCTCTGCCAAAGGCTGGTCCATGAATCATAGAATCATAGAGTTGGAAGAGACCTCATGGGCCATCCAGTCCAACCCCCTGCCAAGAAACAGGAATATTGAATTCAAAGCACCCCTGACAGATGGGCATCCAGCCTCTGTTTAAAAGCCTCCAAAGAAGGAGCCTCCACCACACTCCAGGGCAGAGAGTTCCACTGCTGAACAGCTCTCACAGTCAGGAAGTTCTTCCTAATGTTCAGATGGAATCGCTTTTCTTGTAGTTTGAAGCCATTGTTCCGTGTCCTAGTCTCCAGGGAAGCAGAAAACAAAGAGGTCATGGAAAGTCAGAAGCAACTGAATGAATAAACAACAACTGCAGAAAATGCTTCAGCTATATTTAATAAAAAATGAAAATCAGCCTCTTTCTCAAACCTAGCAAATGATGATTAATTATGGGTAAATGTTTCATTTTTATACTTATTTTAAATATCTTGAGTCATGTAATAATTTATTGGGCAGAAAGAGGTCATGAAAAAAGTTGCTCAGGTGGAAGGGGCTAGCAAATGGAAAGAATTTAAGAAGCTCTGGCCTAGAGCACCTGGTAGTCATTGGTGGGCTCCCAATCAAGTATTGACCAGGGCTGACACTGCTTAGCTGCCAAGATCAGATGATGGTATCATCAGAATAGTCCCATGAGGTAGGTCAGGCTGGTAGAGAGAATGATCAGTCCACGGTCATGCACTAGGTTTCATGGCTCACTGGCAACTGGAATTTGAATCTTTGAAGTCCCTGTCCAACACTTGAACCATTATACAAAATATGTCATTTTTGCACTTCTGATAAAATCAAGAGGATGAGTAGCTATTCTAATTAGTAGTCAAGGAAAAGGAACTCTCCCAAGCTTTGCATAGGATTGTGGCCAATGCTATCTGAAAACAGGAAAGGAGCAGTCTTGTGAAATACATATAGTTTTAAAATTACCCTGGGGCATTTCAGAGCACACAGCAGGGGCTACAAATTAAGATTTACCCCTCAGTGCAAGATATTAGCACTGGACACATTTACAAAACACAGCCTCCCTTCATGCCAGAATTTATTTACTGGTAGGAATTACTTCATAGCTTTTAAAAGCCTGTTGGGGAATTGCTCCATTTGGTTCCTGGCCATCTGGGCTAATTAAGAAAGAGAGGATTAAATTCACAGATGGGCGCCTATAATAACAGTGATCAAAACACAACAAAATAATATAACGGGATTATCAGATGAAATTGCTCAAGGGAGAGTATTAACGTATGATAAAGCCATACGCGCTTTGTATTTGGCCAATCTAAACCTAAGGCTAGTTGGGCCTAGGCTCTCATTTTCATTTTCATTGTTAACATATTCTAATATTTTAATATGATGCATGCTATTGTTTTTAAGCTTCTGTATTATTTCTCACTATGCCCTCAAACTCTGCTCAATGACATAGTTAACATTTCCCAATTTCTCATAATGCTTGCTGGCTTCCATTGAGCTGCTACTTAATTCTAGTTAATTGAAGCTGGCCCGCCAGTGAGATCTGTCTAACAGCTATTGTACTGTCTTCTTTACATGAAAACTGACACAAATCTCACAACCTCAATATGGTACGATAACAGCTAAGAAATTCTGAAGTGCAATAATTTCAAAATGTTATGAAACAACAGGCACATTTTAAAGACTACATCTCAACAGTTCTCAGATGGCTCCTTTCATTCATTTGTTTTCCAGGGTTTAGGATTACCACGTGTCCCATTTTCTATAAGGCATTCCGTATTTGGAGGTTGGAAGTGGAGCTCCATATTGGGGTAATACAGGACACCCCAGTTTCCATATATTTTGGTTTGCTGCAAACAGAAGCAATGCATGCTACAAATAGATCAACCTCTCAACATTCGGTACACAACAAAATGCTTCTATAGAACAAATGCTAAGGGGTGAATCATGACTGGCACAATGTTGCTTTTCTTTGTTTTCCCAGACAGTGAGGTAGAGCAGCCTCAAATCACTCCTCACTTGCTCTTCTCTCAGAGACCAACCATAATGCAGAATTGTGGCAGTTTGTCACCACATTAGCAGCCATAGGTCCATCCTCAGGAATCCTGATATTTGTAATTTGTTGTGGCACCAGTGCTTTCTGACAGAGGATTAACAGCTCACACACCTACAAATCCCATAATTCCTTAACATTGGGCCATGGCAGTTGATGTGATGTTAAGCTGCCATAATTCTGCAGGATGGATAGGGCCCTAACCACACATAGTGCTAAAATTAAAAAGAGATTGTATCAACCAGGCATGGGCAAACTTTGACCCACCAGGTGTTTTGGACTTCAACTCCCTGAAGTCCCTGCTAGCTTACTGGCTGTTAGGAATTACGGATTCCATCAATGGATGAAGTCCAATCTGAGGCTGTTTTATTGTATACCAAATGTTGTGAGCTGAGTTTGTGCCTCCTTTTGAAAAAACAGACGCCAACTGACTCATATCAGACCAGGTATTTAGTACATAGCAAAATAGCCTTAGATAGGGTTCATTTGTTGTGATCACAGTCAAAGACTCCTCTTGTTGCTTTGTGATCTATAGGTGATTAAAAGAGTAGCACCTAAGGTGAGCCTATATCTCACAATTTGTGGGAGCCTGGAACTCATTTGTGGTAGTCTTTGTATACATGTGCTGGCCAATATGGACCGGGCTGTGGTGCAGCTAGTTAGGAGCCAGCTGCATTAAATCACTACTGACTGAGATGTCATGAATTCAAAGCCAGCCCAGGTCAGAGTGAGCTTCTGGCCATTAATAGTCTAGCTTGCTGTTGACCTTTGCAGCCTGAAAGACAGTAGGAAATTAAGGTATTCCTTTATGCGGGAAAGCTAATTTAACTAATTTACAACACCATAAAGCCTTGCAGTAGTGAGTAGCTATTTTAATTAGTAGTGCAGAAGAATGAGGAAGTACTCCATCAAAGGACTTGGTGTCATATGTAGACAGTGAAGCGGCAGCTCCCACTGTGGCCAGAATCGAGAATACCCTCATGAAGCCGCAAAAACTGGAATGTTAAATTGCCTCTGTGTCTGTCTATATGTTTTGTATGTCTAAATGGCATTGAATGTTTGCCATGTATATATGCATTGTAATCTGCCCTGAGTCCCCCGTGGGGTGAGAAGGGAAGAATATAAATACTGTAAATAAATAAATAAATCTTCAGCTGGCAGAGGAACACTAAGGGTTGTCCCTTAGAAAAATCTGGCAACCCTTCCAATATTAGTAATGAATTTATGAATTTATGGCAGTCTACATTCAATCTCCCCTGCAAAGGGATGGATGTGTGTGTGGACCAACATTTCATTGGATGCAACAGTCCAGTGGAAGTAGAATTTTCATTTCTTTCAAAATTCATTAAGAGAAAATATACACCTCACCTTGAGTTTTTGCATATTTAGAAGGCTTTTGGAGCATTTCTGAGAAATAACATTCACACAAACCAATGCACTTGTTTTCAAATGTGAATGGTTATAGCATGTTCTACAGGGAAAGAAAATGAACCAACATTATCTGTACAGGAGAGGCAATGAAAAGCTAGTGCTATGTCCACTTGCTGTTACTGCTGTTACTGCTTGGGTTGGTTTTACCCATGGTACTTTTTTTGCAATATCCTACCTGCTTGCAGACCCAGCTCCACCAGCCATTTCTTCCATGATGTGCCTCCCCGCTTCTGCCACCCACCCCAACTGCAATGATTGGGGGAGATGGCTGAGAAAAACAGGACTCCTGTGGAGATGGGTCTGCTGTTGCTTGGATTGATGCCAAAGGGGATGAGACCAAAGGAGGTCAAGCGTTTTAGAGGAGAGACAGGGTCAAAGTCATCTAAGGACATTCATGAGTGATTCGAATCTCTGTCTCTTTGGTCCAGGATTCTAACCATTACAATAAATATTGCTGTTGTCGAATCAGTGTCAACAAAAAATAAGGCTCATAAGAAGACAATACCATTGTTCTGTGAACTCAGTTTCTTGAAAATAAAGCACAGAATGACACAAGAGTGAGTAGTAGAATGGTAAATTGAAGTGGTCCAAACATAGAAAAGGAGCTATCCCACTGGCATGCAGGAAGGATGAATGTGAATTAAATTAAAGGGGTGCTCAAAATTAAAAACACACATTTAAGTCAAATAAATCTCTTTCAAACAACTTTCCAGTGCTATCTTATCTAGTTGGGAGCAGCGGTAGCATCAGTAGAACAGACGGTGTTCAGTATGTAGAGGTTCCCTGGGATAAATTTCTGGCATCTCCAAGTTGGGTTGGGAAAACACCTTTTATGAAAACTTGGAGATGCTGTAGGTCAGGGTAGACAATACTGAACTAGATGAATCTATGATGTGACCTGATGTAGGCAGCTTTGTATATTGTACAATATAGGCAGGAAATGCTGAAGCAAGCCACTCTTAGGCACCAAGAATGTTTCGTTGCTGTTTGCCAAGTTCAGCCTGTGGGAGAAAAACCACTCATTTATTAAAAATAGAAGGTGGCAATGCACCTCATTCTATCAGAAACAGAGAAACAGGATTTTTGCAGGACATTTGTCAAGGACACAAGTAGCATCAGGGCTTTGTATGTAATTTTCTCTTTTGTTTTTTGGTACACATCCACAGGCAAACCAACAGCAAAATGTTGAGAAAGCCATTTGTTTTGTTTGTGACTGGGGTCATTTTAGTGCAATGGCTTTCTATCATCCAGCAATTAACGTGGGATTATCAGGAGGACATCCCATAACCAAACACTGCTGGCCACTTGGCTAGCAACAGCCACATAAAGACTAGATTTGTGTTTTAATTCCTCAATTCCATTAAATCAGGCAGCTGAGATTAGTCGATTAAGCTGCTTGTTTTTCTGATGGATATTTTGCAAATCACCAAGAGAAAAACATCAGCAACAAAAGATACAGAAAAGGTATTGTGCCTGTGTGGTTCAATATCATTTCCTTGGCAAAGTCCTTTCCCGGATGAACCTACAGTAGGGAGAATGGGCTTGGTTCTTCAAAGTTCAAGGGAAGACATTAGAAATAATAAGCACATTCCATCTTTATTTCTAGTTTGTTACTGGTTTTATAGACCAATGATGTGGTTGTTACCTAGGAAATAGTGTAGTGTTAGTAACAGTTTGCTGGGTCCCCCCACCATGGTAATGATTGATGGTAATGTTAAAAATAGCAATGCTGTACAACAAAATGCTTTGAAACTGCAAGGCCACTGAATGCTAATCAAGATGGCCAATTGCAACATCCACATTTGCCTCAAACAGTCAAGAATTCTTTCTCCCACTCTGGACATTCCACAGATATATAAACCTCAATTGCCTAGTTTCCAACAGACCTCACAATCTCTGAGGAAGTCTGCCATAGATGTGGGAAAAATGTCAGGAGAGAATGCTTCTGGACCATGGCCATGCAGCCTGGTATACTCACAGCAACCCAATGGCATACTCATTGGACTTTTCTGAATTTTGATCTCCCAGAGTTCCAGCCTGAGACTCAAAGCATTTATACCATGCTAACCTTACACCAAACTAACCATATCCATAAATTAATAAAAAGTACAGCAACAATCTTGTAATACAAATTTGAAAAATATTTAAATAAATGATACTGTTAGAAGTCAAAACCATTGAAAACTCATTTAAAATGTTATAAAAAGTAAAGTACACTGCATCCCATTAAAAGCCATTTCCGTCACATGAATTAAGAGCAAAAGACCATCCTAAATTTAAAAGTTTTTCCTGTGGGCAGAAAGAGGGCAGAGAAGGGGCCAAGCAGGCCTCTTGTGGGTATTTCACAGTTGTGGCAGCAATCACTAAGATAGCTCTTTCCCCCATATCTGCACCACACATACCTGTGATGATGATGGACCTTTAAAAAAAAGTCTATTGCACTCTCAAGCTAGTTAATATCTCAAAGCAATCTGCACTGGTAGCAATATTGACAGCAAACCCACAAGGTTAATTATAACATATAATCCAATTTTGGTGCTCCTGAAGTTATTCCATCCATTTCCTTTTCATGGCAATATCCCCACCCATACCTGGAGCAGGTCAAGGGTGTATATAGGGTTTTTTTAAAAAACCAGAGGAATTATCCTATGAATTGTCTCTGTGATGCAACCTGTACTCCATAGAATTAATGCAGTTTGACACCACTTTAATTGCCATGGCTCACTGCTATGGAATCTTAGAATGTGTAGTTTGGTGAGGCACCAGCACTCTTTGGCAGAGAAAGTAAAGGCCTTGTAAACATGCAACTCCCAAGGTCCCATAACATTGAGCCATGGTAGTTAAAACTGCATCAATACAGTGTAAACATTCCTTTAGGTCAAAGTGCAGTTTAACTCATGTGCAGGTTTGGGGCCCATGCCCCCAACTGTTATAGAATACCACTAGCTGGACATCACAAAGGCATTATTTTGAAGAGGATCACTATCAGTCATTCTTTCTCCTTTTAGAGAATGTATACTGAGCCAAATTTGAAGCAAAAAAAAAAAAAAAAGGACAGAGGATGAGAGAAAACATCAAGAATTGTTTTTAAACAAATTTGGCAGACTGCAAGTTAATACACTTAATAAGACAATCAGTTTTACTGTCTCACAAACAGGCATTTCTATTGTTTACTCCAAAACTTGAATTTAATTCTATCAGTTCCAAAAAGGAAAGCTTTGGAAAGACTGTCTTTTTATTTTGTCCTGCAGGAAAGCAGAAGGAATATTTTTATTTAGCTTAGATAAAATGATAGATTCCTAAGAAATCATTGTGGATTTAGAGAGTGAAGCGATTTGAGAAGGAGAGAGGGAGAGAGGGGAGGGGGTTTATATTTATGAATGTGCGCATAGGCCTGCTGGTTAAAGGGTGATTAATCCCTCTTAGTCTGCAAAGGACCCTCAGTCTGCCGAAGCAAGCCACGCTTAGGCACCACAAGCCTCACAGAAAGTCCTAAATCTTCACATTAGCTCCCTGCGTTCCCTTCATCTCAAAGTCTAAGCCGTTTTTCTAAAGGATACGTCCATAAACAAGTCCCTGCAGAACTGGCAAGGGTTTGGAAATCCGGATTGGAGGAATCTTTTTTTTAAATCCAAGGTCCAAGTGGATAGAAGAAGATTAGGCTCCACTTTTAAGAGCCGATTCTTAAATTGACAGAACTGTCTCAAATCATTTATGCCATCTCAAAGGGTTAATTGGGAGATGAAGGGAAAAAGAGGAGGAGGACAAGGAAGGAAAGAGGAGAACAAAAAGGGAAAATTGGAAAGAAAATAGAAAAAACAAATCTGACATGACTGTTTTTATATCTCCTGCGTCCACAGTCGCTCACTGCCAATTTTGGTGCAGAGAAAGAATATGCTCCTTTATCAAGTGATAATTTATTTCTATGTGCTTTTTTATTTTCTTATTTAAGAACATAACTGAATTACCCTCACTGGAAGAAACTCTGTGGATCAATTGGGAAAAGAAGCTAAAAGAAAAATGTGACATTTAAAGACATAAAATAGGAAGTCGACGCAAGAAGTAAAGTCTTCTGTGGGGAACAAATAATAAACCTATCTTGCTTTGAGGATTCTTTTGCATTTTTAATGCTGCATTGTATGTTTTTTAAAAGTATTAATGTGAAACCACCCTAGAACTGTGAAATATGGTTTATAAATAATGTAAACAAAATTCATAAATAATATTTCCATCAAAAATACAATATTTATTTTTGAAACAAATGTGCGAAACAGCAGGTGGACAAGCCACCTGAGAACTTCAAGGATTGGGAGTGTTCCTTTTTTTCTTTTTTCTTTTTTTACTACAACTGACAGCCACATGTCAGAGTTCTGATCTCTGCATTTTCCCTCTCCTGGTATAAACCCTTCGCTTCTTGGAAAACTGTTCATGAAACAGCAAAGGAGTTATTGGCATTTGTGACAAAGTTGGATCATTAAATTAGAATCAAGGAATGATGTTTTTATGCAAGGCACCATATTTTAAAAGATGCAAATATTTGAAAAGATGCACCTGCTATGCTTAAAATGCCAAATAAAGAACATCCCTTGCTAGGGCCAGTGGAGGAGGGCTCCTATTACAAATTTGTTGTTGTTGTTGTTGTGTACCTTCTAGTCATTTCTGACCTACAGCAACCCATAGGAGAATCAGTTTTCTGGGGCTGAGAGTGTGTAATTTATCCAAGGTCATCCAGTGGGTTTTATGACTAAGCAGAATCAAATCTTGGTCTTCAGAGTTGTACTCCAATGATTAAACCATGGCACCATGCTCTGCCTCTCTTCCTCCTTCACTCCCTCCCTCTCTCTCTTTCTTTGTCTCATTTCCAAAAATTCCCAGATTCTCCCAAATGCACTCTACTTGATGTAGAAGGCATATTTACGAGGGGTATTTTTTTAAGTAAGGTCCGTTGGAACATAAGTACACAACGAAAGTTTATTTCAAAAAAGTAAATTTATTTTCAGAAAGTACATACTTCACTCTATTTTTCAACATAGTTACCAAGTTTGTTCAAACACTTATCATACCTCTGAACCAATTTTAAAATACCCTCTTCATAAATCCTCGCTTCAGCTGAAGCCACCAAATCGTCTGTAATCAAAGAAGGGTGACCGGAGCGGTCCTCATCATGGACGTTGTCACGACCATCTTTGAATTGTCGTACCCACTTACACACTTTGCTTTCACTCATAACAGTATCACCATACACTTCACAAATCTGTCAATGAATTTCTGCAGCAGGCAGGTTCCTTGCTGACAAAAACCGTATCACTGAGCAAACCTCACATGCGAAGGGTGAGTTAATAGTCTTAAACATTTTTAAAGCACAGAACAGAACCGTACAGGTTAGCTACAGAGCAGAAACTGAGCACAGTTGTTCCCGAGGCATGCACACAATGCACACGCTCGTTACAGTATGCGCTCGAACTACTAGTGTCTACAACAAAACGGACCTTACTTAAAAAATACCCCTCGTACATGGCCCCCTGGCTGTCAAATTTCTCCTTTTTTTGCATTGTTCTTTTTTTTTTAAATGACATACAATAAAAAGACTCAAAGAGAGTCAAGCAAAAGAAAGAAAATTAAATACAATGTGTGTGTGTGTGTGTTAGAAGCGACTTGTAAAACTTCAAGCCGCTTCTGGTGTAAGAGAATTGGCTGTCTGCAAGGATGTTGCCCAGGGGATGCCGGATGTTTTGATGTTTTACCATCCTTGTGGGAGGCTTCTTTCATGTCCCCTCATGGGGAGCTTGAGCTGACAGAGGGAGCTCATCCACACTCTCCCCACATTTGAACCTGTGACTTGTCACTCTTCAGTCCTGCTGGCACAAGGGTTTAACTCACTGCTCCAACAGGGGCTTACTATACAGAAAGTATAGTAAGATGCATAAAAGAAGTTAGAAAAAGAATATACACGTTACTTCAAACTTCAAACTTCCTCCTAACAATTATAGAGATCGAATCAAATAGCTTCCACATAGTTTTTATTTATTTACCATATTTATACCCTGCCCTTCTCACAATTCAATGCCATATAAAACAGTTTATGTACTTCTACTGCTCAAACTGATCAACTAATTTAAATATAATGTTTGCAATTTTTTTAAAAAAAATCCCCATGTGGATAGGATTGTTTTCTTGATTACCGATAAATGTTTTGAGCATGTGTTTGATCTATGTACAAATTTTAGATTAGATAAGAATTCGATCAGGATCCATCATTCAATTATGCCTTGCATGGCACTGTGCAAAGTAATCCTAACTGGCTGGCTATTCTTATATGACACATTATATTAATGTAAATAAAAATTGAATTAATCCGATTAAACTCTCTAAATTAACAGACATATTATACTTGCCAAATGAAGTCAGACAAATCTTCATTCCAAACCCATCTGATAAATGTTCCTTTCATTATACGTAGCAAATCTGAATTTTCCCAGATAGGATCCTTAACAACTCCAGGTCCTTAAAAGGGAATATTCAAACTTCCACCTCTAAAGTCTTTAAAGATTGCTAACTAGTCCAAATATCACTTTTCAGTCTAATGTTAATGAGATAATATGCAATTGACTAGAAACAAATAAATTATTCAAAATCCACTGCAAGTGTGAAAAGTATTTAAATGTTATTGATAAAGTCATCTAGGCAGCCTCATTAGCAATTTGCTCACGTAGCACCTATATTGATCTGAGAATTTAAACAACAAAAACAAAAGAAATGGGGTAGGCGATGGAGAGGCAAGGACACAATCCAAACACAGCCTAAATAGGCCATACGGCACATAAATTGTGGCATATATCTTGGTAGGTTTGACTTTGTGATAAAACTTTTCAAGACTTCTAAGAAGTTGAATACATGTACCAATAGGCATGTTGGTTCTCTGTGCATAGCTGGATCCCAAATGAAATAGTTTGTTCCCATCTGTTTTGTTTATTCTCTCACTGGCAGCAAACTAGGAAAAGAAACAGACCCAAATATATGCATTTTTTTTGGGGGGGGGGGGGACACATTTGTGTCACATTTGGGCATTATCCAAAGGCTTCATCCTCATTTCTCAGATCTTGACAGATCATGCAAAGAGTGTATACATCAAACAAATCATGCAAAGAGTGTATACATTGAAATATCTGCAGATTTTCAATCAATATAGTCCACAGGACACACTTTGCCCATCTCTGCTCTAAAAGGATTCATTTCCTCTGACACCTCAGAATTCACCCTTTCTTCAAATTAGTACCATAGCCACACAATGGATTTTATTAATAGTTTGTCATCATGCATTGACAGCATCTGCGTCTACAGTATATACAGTGGGTTCTTGGCATTCATTGAGGGTTTATTTCAGAACCCCTCCCACCTCCATGAATACCAACATCCATGGATATTCAAGTCCTACTGTATACAATGGTAAATTATATCACTTATATACCATGGCAAAATCAAGCTTTGCTTTCTGGACTTTAGAAAAATATTTTCAAGCTGTTAATGTTTGTCTCTGTGAATACAACATCTGTGGATATAGCAAGTGACTGAATAAATGGGAAGCCAGAATCACTTCCAATCTTGTGCACTCATATTTTGCATTCATTTTCTCTGTCAGGTTTTTGTCCTGCTAGAATTAAGCAAAACTTCTAAAAAAAAAGTCCCCCCAAAGTTCAAATAGTGAAATTGGGGCTCCAGGATGTGAGTGGACCAGACTTTTTCTAACAGTTGTATGTGTGCTTGTGTGGGGGGAAAGGCACAGGTGCTAAATAAGAAAAATACTGGTATTTTTTCAGAACATTTTCATTTAATTTGACATGAAAACATGTTGTCAGATATGATCATCACTCCAGACAGCTGGGTGACTTTTAAAATGGGTTCCAGGATCATTTCTGGTCATGACAATTGTGTCTTACCCAAGACTAACAGGATGCCAACCAGTATTGCTAAATTTTCACATGAAGTTTTATGCTACTTCTGTGCTAGAAATCTAAGCATTGAAAAGGAGAATATCATTGGGAGGCAATGACTTCCAATGTTCTCATCCCTGATCCCAGCTATACCCCCAATTCTACTCACTGTCAGCAAATAGCACACACTGTCAGGTAATCCCTGAACAGATTACCTCCAAATGAGTGAAGGTATCAAAAGAATAAAAAGGTTTCCCATTTCTGCCTCAAAGAAATAGGTTCAGTATTTAATTCTGAGCCCCCACTGGGTCCACAGGCTCCCCCTATCTGCTCTGTGACACAACCCTTTTCTCCAAAACCCCCACAGAGATGCCCCCCAGAGGCTTGATATCTCGGTTTCATTAAGGAGTTTAAGCAACATGCAAGCCCTTCCTGAAGACATTTCTGCCTAGAATAGCATCTCACTCAATTGCACCCTTGACAGGTGATGTTTGTAACTGGTCCCTTGTCTCCCCAACTCTCCTTTAGGCTCCACCAGGCCTGCCAAAGCACTGCTTGCTCCCGTTAGCTGTTTCCTGCTGCCACCATGCAGTCTCGACCAGGGCAATTACCAAAACAAATCAATCTTCTCTTGACAGTTCATTTACCCTGAATTAATTTGGAATTAGAAGCTATTATTGCAATTGGCAGCTCCCAGTATTCCCAATACAGAATAGTATCTAAGGGAAGGAAACAGCCCCAAGGCCCAACTTTTAAATTAGAAAGGATATGTATACTGATTGAGATATTTAGCTGAAAAGTTACTTGAAAATAATGTATAAATCCAATTCAATCAAACTTAAATTAAATCTGTAGTTATCAGCAAAGCTCTACCTGACTTCTTCATGCAATTATAGTTCTGATAATTCCCGATTGACTTTTGCTCTTGTCAGCTGTTATCTGTCAGCCTGGTCCTAAACCTGTTTATTTGTACACAAATTCACCAATTTTAATATCCATCCCATAATAGTTATTACACCTATAATCTGAAGTCCTAAACCATCTGCAAAAAATATAATTTGTGATTAAAAGAGGTTAGGTAAGTTTTGTAAGAGATGAGCTATGAAAACACAAAACTAGGTTAACAATCAATATAATTAAGACACTCCTTGTACAGAATTATAGGATCATATTTGTTCCGATTATATATTTAAATTTTGGGTATATCTACATTGTAGAAATAATGTAGTTTGACACTTCTGTAACTGCCATGGCTCAGTGCTGGTACCTCACCAAACTACAAATTTTAGGATTGTAGCATTGATAGTGTAGAGCCAGCTTTATTTCATAAACTTCAAATTAGGGTTGTTTTCCATGATTGGCATTTCCATTTGGATGGTGGCCTTCCTACAAATGTTCTAGGGCAAAATGACAATTTCCCTTCATTTAGGTCTTAATTTCCAGATTATATTTCCTCTGTTTCCAGTCCTGAAAGGACAAGTAAGTAGCCAACATTTGTAGGGAGTAGGTCATGAAGATTAATGATCAGAATAAGCTCAACCTTCCAAAAGAGCAACAGGATTCCAGCTGGAGTTATCTTGGTTTCTGTAAGGCTTTTAATAAGGTTCTTTGTAATATATTTACAGACAAACTGGTATAATGTGGTTTAGACCAGTGCTATCCAAGTGGTCCTTCCTGGATTCATGTGGAAACTGAGGCTGCTGGTTGCTGCAATATTCCAAAAAACAAAAACAAAACAAACTAAAAAAACCCATAAAACTAAATAAGAAACTGTTGTAATTTTTTTTCTCGTACACTGGAGAAAAAAATATTGCCATCCTGTCATATCAGATAATCTGAGAAGCACCAATTTAGATAATGCCACTGAGCCCAGTGTTGTTCAACGTAAACATAAATTACTTTAGTGGAGAACAGAAATCATATTCAAGAAATTAATAGATGACACCAAATGGAGAGGGGTAGCTAATTATTTCAGAAGACAGGATCAGGATTCAATATTGCTTTAGGTGCTTTCATCTGGCTGCAAAAGATCATATATATGAGTGATACCTCACTTGATAGAAATATATATAAGAAGGACTTAGGGAACTTAGTAGTCCACAAGGTAAAGATGAATCCATTATATGGTGTAGAAGTATAAAAACCTGGTCAGTTTCAACCTGCATCGATTACAGTTTCCAGAACAAGAAAGGTTAACGATACCACACTATATTCGTTTGGTCAGGTCTCATTTGGAGTACTGGACACCATAGTCTAAGAAGAACATCAATAAGCTGGCCCATAGGAAGTTAAATGACATGGTAAACAGACCAGAATGCAAGGTGGAGCATTCTGGTACAGTTTGGTACAGAGAACAGAAGTCTGAGAAGCGACATGATAACTATTTTTACATATTAAAAAGCTTCCTGGTAGAAGACGGTTTGTTGATTTTTTTTTGTTTGGTTGGGGGTTTTGTTTTTTTTTTTTTTGGTTCCAGAGAAAAGATCTCCTTGAGCTTCATTATAGAATAACAGGAGCCTCCAGTAGTGAAAGGAGCCCCCGGTGGCACAGTGGGTTAAAGCACTGAGCTGCTGAGCTTGTTGATCGAAAGGTCGCAGGTTCGATTCCGGGGAGCGGCGTGAGCTTCCGCTGTCAGCCCTAGCTTCTGCCAACCTAGCAGATCGAAAACATGCAAATGTGAGTAGATCAATAGGTACTGCTCTGGCAGGAAGGTAACGGCGCTCCATGCAGTCATGCCGGCCACATGACTTTGGAGGTGTCTACGGACAATGCTGGCTCTTCAGCTTAGAAATGGAGATGAGCACCACACGCCAGAGTCAGACATGACTGGACTTAATGTCAGGGGACTACCTTTACCAGTAGTGAAATTGGTTAAACCCTTGTGCCGGCAGGACTGAAGACTGATAGGTCGGAGGTTCGATTATGGGGAGAGTGTGGATGAGCTCCCTCTGTCAGCTCCAGCTCCCCATGTGGAGAAATGAGAGAAGCCTCCCATAAGGATGGTAAAACATCAAAATGTCCAGGCATCCTCTGGGCAACATCCTTGCAGACGGCCAATTCTCTCACACCAGAAGTGACTTGCAATTTCTCAAGTTGCTCCTGACATTGAAAAAAAATGTAGAATACAATCCTGCACATTTGTCATGATTATGTGCACATGGCTACCCCTGAAAGTGGAAAAAACAACAAACAAACACCTTTCTGACCAAGAGAACACCTCTCTAGTAGGAGTCTCTAGATTTTCCAGTGCTGGGTTGCTGTGGTAAGCTGAAAGTGCTTTCAACTCTTTGAAAGTGTTTCAATATTGATTCAATAGGGAGAGCATCTTACAATGCCAGAACTTGCTTTTAGAACCTTGTGCAGTGAAGTGCCTAGGTACATAAAATCCAGTTATAGCAAGCATTCACTTCTTCTCCCCATAGAAACTCAGCAATAAATTGTTGTGCCTTACTCAGATTTGTTCTACTGTTTGCATCGTATGAAATAAATATGACTCCGATCCCTTGAATCACATAGTTGAGCACTGTGACACATTTGGTTTTAATGGTAATAATTATATGTATTCATACATACACACACACAACAGTAAAATAGAATGGTTAAGGCTCAACAAGACCCATAGTTTCTTGGGCATATTTTATCACAAGCAGCCCTTTCCACTACCTTTCCATGGTTTCATGCTAGTGCTAGACTTATGACTTTCACCTTCCAAGAAGCAAAGCACATTCAGACTCTTCTCTAAAGCAGAACCATGAACTTCAAAAGTTATCTCCCATTCAAATTTGTTGTTGTGTACTTTAAAATGTTTTTTAATGTTTACACTTTTGGATAGCAAAACAGATTAAACCCCCATTCTTCATTCTACCCCTCAAACCATTGTACCAGGTGAGGTCTCTCTTTCCCTGACCAGCTTTTATTTGTTAAAATCAAGAATACCACGGTAAGAGAACCAGCATGGTGCAGTGGTTTGAGCATTGGGCTATGACTCTGGAGACAAGCGATGGAAACCTATTGGTGATCTTGGGTGACTCATACACTCGCAGATCCAGAACACCCCATGATAGGTTCACCTTATTATCATTATAAGTCAGAAAAAACTTGAAGGCACACAACAACAGCAAGAAGAAGATAAAGAGCTTTAGCACAGCAGGTGTTGTAGAACTGAGAACCAACCGTTTAATTGTTTTTAACTGTTTAATTGCTGCTATACTGTTTTTATTGTTGTATTGCATTTTATTGTTGTATTGATGCAGGCATCGAATTGTGCCTTTGTAAGCTGCTCTGAGTCCCCCCCGGGGTGAGAAGGGTGGGGTAAAAGTGTCTGAAATAAATAAATAATAAATGAACCACCAGCTGCAGTAAATCTTGCTAAACGGATGGTTGGCAGTTCAAAACCCAGGTCAGGATGAGATCCTGACCTTCAGCCCAGTTCCTTCTAATCTAGCAGATTGAAAACAGCAATTGTAAGTAGATAAATAGGTTCTGCTTTAAAAGCCGGAAGATATTTAGGCACCCATAAGGAAATACCAGAAAAATTCCGGTGTTCAAGGAGGAAGTTTATGAACAAAAGCTCTTTGGCAGGTAAGGTGGAATGATAGCACACACACACACACACACACACACCACCGTGGCTGCAACCAATCACAGCCTCCAAGAGGCCGAAGATGGGAAAATCCTATATGTACCTCTATCTATGTACAGTTTTCTGTCTTGTCATTGTATAACAGCGCTGAATGTTTGCCATATATGTGTTCTGTGACCCACTCTGAGTCCCCTCGGGGTGAGAAGGGTGGAATATATTTACTGTAAATAAATAAACAAACTATAATATATTTATTATTTATTTGTTTGTTTACCACATTTATATACTGCCCCTCTCAGCCCAGAGGCAACTCGGAGTGGTTTACAATTGGCAACAATGTGATGCCTCAACAATTATAACAAATAAAACAATCATAAAATACTGTTAAAAATATTAGCATACAATATAAGAATATAAAAAACTGTACAAAGCTTTAAAAATATTATCGTGAGTGTCTCCATAAGTTATTATTCAATTGCCTCATCAAGTGGTTCCATGATTTCGCATAACTATGCCGTATTTGGGAAGGCCTGCCCAAAAAGCCAGGTTTTCACCTTTCTTCGGAAAGTCAGGAGGGAGGGGGCCAATCTTATATCCCTAGGCAGGGTGTTTCACAGTCAAGGGGCCACCACTGAGAAGGCCCTGTCTCTCGTCCTCGCCAAACGCATCTGCGAGGAAGGTGGAACCGAGAGCAGGGCCTCCCCAGAAGATCTTAACATCCTAGATGGTTCATAAGGAGAGATACGTTCGGATAGATAGGTTGGACTGAAACTGTCTATCTCATTTGTTTCAAAGCTGCTTGCCTGTAGCAAACTAATAAGTTTATGGTGTGTACATGACTAAATAATCTCTTACATGAAAATTTAAAAGTTACTTAGCACATACCTCATCAGTGCCTTAGCTACTGTCTACTTTAAGAACTGAATCAAAATAAGCACAATAGTGTTTATTGTACACTGTAAATTAGCATTGATGAGAAAATGCAACAATTGTACACTGCAAGTTGTATGAATCTAGTACATGTATCAATTGTATGAACCTGGTAGACATCTATGAGAGAGGGCATTTTCAGTAGCTGCTCCCTGACTATGGATGCTCTCCTTCCACAAGCAGATGCCAGAAGGCATTTGAGGAATAATAAAGGGCATGCAGTTGGGAAAGTGTGGGTGGGATTCAGGGAGGACGAGTTGCATTTTAAAGGCTATTTAATAGGCCTGGGTAACAACGGAAAAATTTGTTTCTAAAATCGATTTGTATTTGGGGTTTTTTTTTGTTTCGATATTTAAAATAATTACAAAATTTTCCCTTAAAAAAGTTCGATATTTACAAAATTTCGTAAATGTGAAAAAAAATACAAAACATTAACGAATCAATTTCCGAAACAATAACGAATCAATTCGTTAATGGCGGACGCAACCGCGAAATACGCTAAAAAACCTCCAAAAACTTCTGAAGCTTCCCTCTCCCTCTGTTGTTGACTGTTGGTGTGATATTATAATTTTTTTCACTAATTAAACAAAAAACTTGCCCCAGACATGCGGAAATAATAACGAAACGACCTCAGAACAATAACGAAACGAATACAATAACGAAATACGAAGCATTTACAAAACTTTTTAAAAATTCGTTTTTAAAAAAAATTGCTCCAGAATGGTTCGTTATCGTTTTGTAATTGAAAAAATTAACGAATTATTAACGAATTACGAATTAACGAAACGAAACCGCCCAGCCCTACTATTTAAGTGTATGTATTATATTTTATATAATATATAGGAGCCCCCGGTGGTGCAGTGGGTTAAAGCACTGAGCTGCTGAGCTTGTTGATCGAAAGGTCGCAGGTTCGATTCCGGGGAGCGGCGTGAGCTTCTGCTGTCAGCCCTAGCTTCTGCCAACCTAGCAGTTCAAAAACATGCAAATGTGAGTAGATCAATAGGTACCGCTCCGGTGGGAAGGTAACGGCGCTCTATGCAGTCATGCCGGCCACATGACCTTGGAGGTGTCTACGGACAACGCTGGCTCTTCGGCTTAGAAATGGAGATGAGCACCACACCCCAGAGTCAGACATGACTGGACTTAATGTCAGGGGACTACCTTTACCTTTATCTATTCTATTTTAATCCATGTTTTACCATAATCCACATTGTATTGTATTGTTTGTTTGTTTGTTTAATTTTTTGTGTTGTATTTTTTTTTAACTATGACCAAAATGTGGGATTGTTAGCCACCTTGAGCCCCATGGGGGAAAAGGCAGGGTAAAAATAAATAATAGCAATAACAACAATAACAATAACAATAAGTTAACATTGATGGGCAAACCTAACCATTCTGTGTTAAATATTTCAGGGCCAATGATACTATCAAAAGATAGCCACAGAGAAGCCACATCATCATCTACCAACATACTAAAGTTCAAATCAACTGCCAATTGTCATTTTTACACAGCCTGTATATTCGTGGAACTATACAATTTATGGTTTTATCAAGAGCTCCTAAGCTCCACTAGCCCGTGCTCCTGCATTTCAATCCCCCCTTCATTCCTTTCCTTTAAATAAACCTGCTTCGTTTTCATAACTTTCCAAAGCAGATAAAAAATTCTTGAATTTCTGAAACATGCAAACTGATCACTGTGGCATTAAGAAATCTTAAGAAGACTTATTTTTAAGGGGTTTTATTAGGGAAATTCCTGCTCTTTAAGATATCGGTACGGTTGTCAAAAGCAGTCACTTTTGCAGATGTTGGGGCTTTTCTTACACTAATCTGCGAGGAAAGCCTGAGCCACAGAGATCACTTAGCAATTTTTAGATTTAAGGAGATGAGAGAAGAAAAGCAGGAGAGCCAGTCCCTCTAGGGTCAAGCCTTATTTGAATTCAGCGATCTCCTTCCAAACATGCAACAGTGTGGTTAAGACTAATTAATGCAAGACAGCTTAAGGAGATTTGATTGGGAGGGGGATTTCAATCCAGAAAAGACAAAACACAGCCTCTCTTTCCTCTTCCCCATCTCCCTGCTTCTAATTCTGATACTTCACGGACAACAACAATCCTGTTCAAATAACACCAGCAAAGTTATTTTGCACAAGCTTTGTAAAACCATTTTGAAAAACACAAACATTTTTTGTACTTGTTTCTCCCTGTCCAAAGTTGTATCCATCCATCAATCACTCTAATGCCCTGGAGAGCTGGAGATGTAAAGGAATTAAGCACTCTCTCTTATTTATTAGTCTTGCTATTAACTCAGTATTTCTAATTCGGCAAGTCCTTAACACCTTTTTAAGCTTGAGAAGCACTAAGCCAGCTCTGTTCTTGACTAATCATATCAGCTTATTTCTGATATCTGGAAATTACAAGAAACACAATGAAAAATTACTGTAAACAGTCCCAAATTCTCAATAAATGCTAACAATTTTTGCAGCTACCATTTACCATCCCTTAACTATGCTCATCATCTAGTTTCATTTTACATGCATTAAGGCCATGATTGAACCCAACTGGACAAATCCAAATCCAATTTGCTGGCTACTAGTTATGCACTGAAGCACTGGGATCCTATCTAAATCAATCCGCAAACACAAATTTAACTGTCCAAATGTCTTGTTAACACCTCCTGCCTGATAATAAGCAATATACATTAAATATATCATTGTTTGTTTGCAACCCACTTCCTAATTTACTGAAATGCTGCAATGCTTAATTTTTTCTTCCTTCAAAAAGTCAATGCATAATTCTAAAATATTTTAATATCCCTGTCAGTATTCACATATACATTTCCTTCTGACATGTTAGTCCTTTAATATCTGATTACTGTCTATTTTGTTCCCTTCCTCATGAGTATTTTTCATGAACTGTGCTGTATAAATCTGCATACATTTTGCTGTGGATCTGAAAAGACTGGATAAAAAAGTATGTCTATTTTGTAGATATGACTTGCTGGAATAAGTTATTTTCTCTACCAGCTGGTGTTAATTTCATACTGCATCCAGTTTATAGCCGGCATTACACTGAATGATATATTGTCTTTTACTTAGATTATTGGATGCCATAGCATTATAATGTGTTTAGCCAAACATGAATGCTTCCTTTGCATCTGTCAACCATTTGTAGAAATGGTATGAGAAGGCATTTGGATGTTAATTTGCTTGTCTATCAATATCTGAAAATTTCAAAGATGTCCACATCATGTGACCACTTTGGTTGAATAGCAATGACATATTCACCTCTGGGCAAACAGCATTCTAAGGATTATGATGTACTGGTCAATTATCTTTTTTAGAACATTAATCATACTCATTATATCTTTCACATAGCATAACATAATGTGTCGAGATATGTAAAAAAATGCTTTCATTTACAAAACTGTAAAATTGTTTACAGCAATAAAAGATAGCAGTACTTAAAAAGAATATGATCATTACAAAAATAAAAAAACTCCTAAGTCACAATGCAGTACACACTAAAAACACAGTGACATTTGCTGCTATGGTCTATGTAAAATGATGTTACGGAAGGCCTACTATACAAATCCCAATGCTGCTGAACCCAAAATGGCTAGTGCCTTATATTGCAAATTTTCATTTATGTTAACCAGAAATGCTTCTCTCCATGCCTTCACTCAAAGAAATCCTATGATCATCACACACACAAAAATTAATGGCTGCACATACTCCTCCTGCTTCCTGGAGATCTTGAAATTTAATTTAAGTGTTGGTATTGCCACAGTTTCAGCTGCTAAAATAAATTTTCTCAAGGCTCAGAGTATACTAATGGACAAACCAACATAGGAGTAGCAATAGTTTCTCCCACAAACCTGTTATCTAAGAGCCAAGGGGTATTTCATCTGTAGGCATAAAAAAACACATTGCTAAATAAGTGTAACATACTGAAGTACTGTAACCATAATTGCATTTTAACGGCGCTCCATGCAATCATGCGGGCCACATGACCTTGGAGGTGTCTACGGACAACACCAGCTCTTAGACTTAGAAATAGAGAAAATACCACCCCAGAGTCAGACACAACTAGACTTAATATCAGGGGAAACCTTTAACCATAATTGCACCCTAGACAAAATGGGAACAAAGAAGGTAATTGACAAACTCAAGCAGCAGATGAGAAAGAGAGAAAAGTGGAAAAAAAATGATAGCATGACCATTTCCAATGATGAACTTCATCTTTCTCAGGTCAGTGATTATAGGATGACACAAGGGACTTTTTAAGGAGCCCTGCTTGCTTCTCCAGGCAAGGTCTTGTGAGCCTTCCCAAGTGTTCAGATAGCATCAGTTGTTCCTGAGACAATTCCCCCTCTCTCCTATGATTACAAAAGAGGGAGAATTAACAACCATGAAAAAATCACTGGGAAGTTCCCATGGTTCTAACAAGATTTGCTTGAATCTAGATATATCTGGCCCAATGAAATAACTTTCTACAGACCTGCCCTGACCTGACCTGATGAAACTCTGTTACTAAGACTTCCTGGGTTGGCTGTTGGCTTCCATGTCTGTGGGGCAAGCAGTCAATCTGTTTCATCTTTAAGAAAATTTTAACTTTAAAGGCGCAACTATGAATTCAGCATCTTGGAGATCTCCTTTAAAGTTCATACTAAAACCCAGCGCAACTTCACAGCCCCACTGATATAGAAGCCTCTGCTAGACTGCTATGACCTCACTGGAACAGACTACCAGAAGACATTGATCTACATAGGTTTACTATTACCTCTCTGCAAATATTATGTCCTGGCAGGAGAGGGGTGATTTAACAATGGATACTATGAGCTTTGGTTGATCTACTACATGATTCAGCCCCAGCTTTTATCATCACCATATATTAGCAGCACAGTGGTCAAGGACTATAGTGAGCATCCAAGGGTCTATGTAGTATAGATTTGTATGCAGTAGATCAGCCAAAGCTCATGGTACCCTATGTCAAGTCATCAATGAAACCTGCTAGACTGGCCTAACCCACCCCACTTATGATCTATTTGTGCAGGAAGTACATTGGAGAAAGGTTAACCCAAAATGAATTGCAATCAGTTGAAATTTAAAACTTGCAATTTACATATAATTAAAAGCAATGAAGAAAAGCATACAATGGGAGGTGCCCTGTAGAGGAAAAGACATTTATGGTACAAATACTTAGGATGGCAAGATAAAGCTCTTTAGGATGTTAGATTTGGGGGCAGAGGAAGCAGCAGTATGGGATGAGGGTTCAAATGAAAAACTGCTGGGAACTGCAGGGGAGTTCTCAAAGACATTGTGCAAGAGGAGGGAGCATTCCAGGTACAGGGAAAGTAGCAGAGGGCTACCACTACATTCAGATGTGGCTATAGCTAGAGACATATGGCACTTCTTTGCTATAGCACCTCTCTTCCTATAGACCTAGAATTGTTGACAGTGAGTCAGCCTCTTCTTCCAGAAAATATCATACACCCTAACTGTAGTAAGGCAAGGGTGATGATCATATTATCTTGGGAGAAAGGACCATAATAGGGTTGGGGTTGTGCCTAGAGTTCATATAGCTTAGCTGGCTTTGGTGATACTACCCCAGGGTTGAAAATGCTGCTGGTGAATGCAAAGTTGGTGAAGAATAAATAGTATACTAATCCAGGACATGATCCTGGATGAGTTTAATAACGTGGCTTGTGTCACAGAGACCTGGCTGGGCTACACTGTGATGCCTAAGGAATCTGAGCTTTTTTGACTGAAGGCCCTTCCAGACAGGCCCCAAAATTGGGGGGGGGGGGCTTGTTGGCCTTTTACTGGAGGCATCCAAATGACACCTCTGGTAAAACTAATAAATTTGGGAGAAAGCAGGTAAACTCTGCTTTGTCCTGAAGTAATTTGATACTCCATTAGATCTGGGCCTTCCTGAAAGGGGGTATTGGGCCTATGGTGACTCACCTACGGGTAGTTCCAAGACTACCTGGAACTACCTGGGAGTGATTCCCCATTTCCCATCTCAAAAATTACCAGGCCACCATTAAGGGACTGCTGGAGTCCTCCTGGCATGTAGAAATGATGTGTCAGGAGCAATTTTGCTTCTGCCTCCTCCCTGTCTCCTGGCACATCATTTCTACATGACAGAAGGATTCCGACAATACCTTAATAGCATCCTGGTGAGTTTTTCTTCTTTTAGAGTCCCAGTAGTCCCAGTAGTCTATCATAATTTAAATTCCCTGATCAGTTGTTCTGTCCAAAATCTAATAGGTCTAAAATTAATTGTAATTGTACAGTACATATCATTTGTTGCAATTTTCAGTTCCATTGCTACTTTTTCATCTGCACTGCTGTCATTATGTTAGCCATGCACAGCATGCACTGGTAAAACACTGAAAAAAGTAGTGAGGAAAGATACCATACATTAATTTTGATATAATAGTATGCACACATTATCAAGTTCTTTTTGCAAGATGTATTAGTGCAAAATGCATCTTGTAAACATAAAATAAAACTGAACATAAAAAAAGAATTTTGAGGCATTCATGTATGTTTGTCTAGTTGCCTATTTGATACCCAGTTAAATATTTGGTATTTTTAGTATGCTGTTAAGAGCATGGCTTCTGAGTCTGGCCCTTGGAGAGGAAAGGTGGGGTATAATGTGTTTGGGAACATAGGAAGCTGCCTTATGCTGAGTCAGGTCTTGGTGCATCTAGCCTAGTATTGTCAGCACTGACTGACTGCAGCTTTTCAGGGCTTTCCATTCTGGAATATCTTCCTCCTAAAGAGCAAACTATTTTATATCAGTAATAAAAAAAAACAGTTCTTGTTGTTAAGTGTATGAACTAAAAGATGGTACATCAACACAAAAGAAAAAAAGTAGAAAGGGTGAAAATTCAGATACCATTTCCTAAACTTACATAGTTCTTGCTTTGTGAGTTACTTGGATGGAAGTATTTTAGTGAGAGGACCCCACCTTTCAGCAAGCTAGTGGAGTAAAGCTCATTCAGATTTTTTTCTGTTGCAATCAAGGTGCAATTGAAGAGCTGAGTGTAACACCATAATAGTTACACATAAATTCCTCCACATCAAGATTGCTTTTCTGGAAGAGTTTCATCAATGTGGATATACATATCGGTAACAGAGAAAAGGGAAAAAATAGATAAATAATTTAAAGGAATTGAGAGCTGCTCCAAGCAATATGTTAATAGTGCTGTGCCTTTTTAAGTCAATAAAACATAGAAAATATTTTAGGCGCTACTCTGGAAACAAGACCAAGTAAATTAGAACTCCAAAAATGCAGGGAAAATGGGATTTTGGAATAATCCTTATGAGGCCCATTTTTATCCAGCTCACTTGCAGTCCCCTACACCAGGGACTCTCTTTTGAAGTACACAAAACCTAATCCTTAATCCAGCTCTATGGTTGAACAAATAAACAGTTCATTCTTGTTGAATGGTGAAGCCATTTCTTTGCTCCTAGAGACAACTGGTAAAGTATTTAGGATGCGGGTGTCAAATTCTGACATAGATATCATAATAGGATAAACATCATAAAGAGACATTTAATCTCTGTGTGATATATATATATATATATATATATATATATATATATATGAATATGAGAAATGATTACAATAAAGTGTAAGGTATGTAAGGTGTCTGTGATGTTATTTCTGAAGAACATCACAGACTGATAAGAGTCGCAGATGAACAGTATAGTTCTTCATGGAGCATTAAAAACCTAAATTAAGTTAATCCATACAATTGTATTTCCAATTTCTATGTATAGTTGTGAACCTGCTCAGTAAAGAAAACTGACAATATGAACATCAAATCATTTGATAGGCATTGCTAGAGGCAATCATACTTTGAACATACCATGAAATAATATTACTCATTTTAAAAGACAGTAATGTTTGGTAGGATGGAGGGCATTGGGGGGAAAAGAAGACCACCTTGTAAGTGGATAGATTCAATCAAGGAAAGTATGGTCCTGAGTTCCAAGATCTTAGTTAGGTTCTCAATAGTTAGGCTCTCCAAGGTATCTTCAGGTTTCCCATTCATCAAGTTGCCATAAATTGAAGCCAACTTCATGGCAAGTAACAATAACAGCAGTGGATATTTGAAACTCCACAGTATAGTTATTCACAAACAAACACAATAAAATATTGACTGTTGCTTTAAAAATTTGATAAAAATGTAGGTCTGCTCTATACCTTTAATTGTGCATCTATCTGCAATGTAGACCTCCAGACAGAATCTTGACCACACATTTGTCATAAATCACCCTCTAGAGTTAAATATTTGAGAATGAAGCAGATTGCCAGGAATCTATAACTCTGAATAGTGATGGTCTCTCTGAGTATGAGGAACTGGGGGTTGAGTGGATCCAACTCACAGCAGAAGGCTACAGATGCTGGAGACCCGTTACCATCATTTCTTGAGTGATGAAGAGGCAAGGAGAGATTGTGTCCACTCCCAGTATTTATGAATGACTCCTGGACCAGCTTATGACCTCCCTCTTGTTTATCCCTTCATCTTTCTAGGTAACCTCAACTAACATGGGCTGAATTAACTATTCCACAGCTCTTGTATTCTAACCTGATTTCTAGGACACACATTGCTGAGTGGAGCATAGGACATACTCAACCATCGGAGTCCAAGTCACCAGAACTCTTTTGAAGACCAGAATGAGCCACACTGATTCCTATTTTGGGACAACAGTGAAACATAAATGAAATAAACTAGTTGTGCTACTTCTAACTAATATGTGCTTCTTTTATGCTAACCTCATTCCACATTTTCTCAACCTGAAGCCTTCAAATATCCCTAGAGATGGTTTAACCCTTAGCATAATGTGAAAGATGTTCCCTTCCTCTTTTAATAAAATTAATTTAATATGGTCTTGGGACTGTGGATTAATTTACCTCCTGAGAAGATCATTTTAGCCCAGCTCGGCTGCATTAGGGTGCCATCAGGGTCCAGAAGGCATATTAATAGCCAATCCTCTATGGCTAAAACATCTGCTAATTTAATGGAGGAATAGTTGCCTCTGAAGATTCATAAGAAATGGCAGTCATAACCCAGAGGAAGGGAATTCAGTATGCCTCCTACATACCCAAGCCCTTTAAAAAATCATATTTTCAAATAGCCCCCCCCCCCATTATTTAATGCATGCAATATCATTTCATTAGAAGGAAATGAATGCAAGAAATTTGAATCTTCACTGGAACAAAGTATAATGAATAATAATACTATAATTACGCATAGAAGATGCAAGAAAGGGTCGCAGTATGGAATATTCATGAACAGATGCCTGCCAACTAGTCAACTATGCTTTATTGCAGGATGCTCTGTTCCTATTATTACACACCTCAACAGTTAGCCAGTATTCTGTGTTCAATATGCTTGGGCCTTATTACATGATTTAGGGGTTTCTTTCTCACAGGGTTTTTCTTATTAATTGAAAAAAACTTCCTTTGGTATTTCTACAACTTTTGCTGTTTCCCCAACTGTTTGTACAGAAGGAATAGTGCTATAATCATTACATAGAATAGGTTCTTTTCAGAATTGCTTCAGGATCTCATTCAGATACCATTTGGACATTGCTTGTGGTGTTATTAGGCAATGCAATCACAGGGCTTTTGTCTACAGATCAAGGCATATGCAAGTCATGTGTTAATAATGTCTGTATTGCCTTTCTGACGTGAGGGATACACGTCAGATTTGATAGCAAAGTTCAATCAAACTGAATATGCCTGATGTATCTCAGAGCTCTCATCAAGCTAAAAATACAGTTCCTAAGAATCTGATTGCTGAAGTCAATTCAACCCAGGAGTAAATATTAAATAAGATGTACATTGTCTTATTTCCTGTATTTAATAGTCAAGGGGAGAACTTATGGCCTGACTGATGTTATTGGACTGCTGCTTGCATTGTCCCTGGCCATTGGCTTGGAAATGATAGTAACTGGAGTCCAAGGCCATGAATTCACCAACCATATTCTCAGAATATGTTTCCAAAGCAGCCCATTCTCTTCTGAGACATGATGAAACACATTCTTACTTCAAAATATTCTTTATTCATGGAAAAGTTGACCTGCCAAATCGAATTGAGAACATGGGTCAAATCTAAGTCAGAGCAGTGATACATAATTTGAGGATAAAATGCCTCGGGCAGGCATGATACTTTAAGATGTTGATCATCAAGGCAAGGTATTGAAATCAAAAGAATTAATTCAGCAGAAAACACAATGAAAAAACTGTTAAAAATCATATGTGATGGCCTCAGGGGACAACATCTGGACTTGTCCCTGTGAATCCATGAAATGACTAAAAACCCACTATGCATGAGAGAGTGGCAAAGGCATCCCAAACAGAAGAAAAGGAGAAGAAAGATATATTTGAAGTGTATTCAGAGAAAAGAACATGGTAAACCTCTTAGAGGAAATGAAATGAAATGATTTTTCTCAAATAACCAACATAAGGATTTGAAAATGAACATCTTTTAGTATTAATTTAATTAAAGCAGCATGCTGCCATCCCTTATAAAGCTAGAAGAATCAGTCTGTTTAATGGGTTCTCAAGCTAATCAAAAATTAATTAAGCGTTTAGTGGGGATTCCAAATCCCTGAATTGGATTTGAAGATGGCTGTTTCCATGTCTCTTTTGAGCATTGCTTATTTTACTATAAGAGAAGGTGTGGCCAATAATATATTATCCATCTCTTTTAGGATGATCACAGCTGCTTTTAGGGGAATGAGATAAGTCATGCCAATATTTTTCTACGGATGTAAACTTTGAATGCATTCACTTGGCAAAGTGTAGCCACTGTTGTGCATTGGACCATTCTTTAGTAAGAGCTTGAAGATTTCTATTTGTATCGTTTAGGCTTACCTAATATTAATAGCAGCCACTTTTATTGGATCAATACATTGGATTTTCATATGTGGAGGTGTCTTTAATTGTGAGAAGCATGTGTTTGACTCAGCATATTGGTGCAGATCTGGCAAGGATTGGTGGAGAACATCCAGTTCATGGGTTGCAGGCCTCAAAGTTTCCAGAATCGGAACCTCCACCCGCTGTAAAAACAGCCCTACACCCATGAAACCCACTCAAATTACCAGAAAACATGACAGTTTGTCTTTCCTTGTCCTCTCTTCGTCCGCCATGAATACTCATCAATATTGTGTGTTTTCAAAATCATTCCGAACTTATGGTGACCCTACAGTGAACCTATCATAGAGTTTTGTTGGCAAAATTTGTTCAAAGTGGGTTTACCTTTACCTTCCTCTGAGGCTTAAAGGGTTTGACTTGTCCAAGGTCACCCAGTGTGTTCCCATGGCTGAGCTGGAATTTGAGCCCTGGTCTCCCAAAGTCACAGTCCAATATGCAAACCACTAGACCACACTGATTCTCAAAATACTCAGCTTACTTTGGACAATTCCTGGAATGCGATATCACCAATAATAATAATCATCATCATCATAATCATCATCATCATCATCATCACCCACCATCATCTCCCTAAAGGGGACTCGGGATGGCTAACATGAAGCCAAGCCCAAAAATAATACAGCATAATTCATCACAAAGCAACAAAAATACATCACAACAAAATATATAAAATAAACAAAATAAAATGAACAGTGCAAAATAACATAGTAAAAATCAAACACAAAGGGTGGGCCAGATACATGAGATAAAATGTAAAACATTAAAGCCCTGGGTGAGATAGGAATAAAAAAAGTATATTTATATTTGTAAGGGAGGAGCCCAAGATGGAGGAGCAGTGGGGTTAGGCCTTTATTAAGGACAGGGGAGGGTGTATCGTGAGGACAGCTGTAGATAGAAACAAACAAATGGGTTAAATGGTCACTCTTTGAACGCACATCGGAAAAGCCAAGTTTTAGTCTTTTTTCCAATCCCTATGCTTAAAACCATCCAGGTAAGGACACCCCACCACATTCTAAAGTTATGTATTCCACTGGTGAACAGCTCTTACCACTAGGAGGTATTTCCTAATATTTAGGTAGAATCTCTTTTCCTGTAGTATAAGGGTGCATTTACACTAGAATGGATGCAATTTGATACCACTTTAACTGCCATGGCTCAGTGCTAGGCAAACATGGAAGTTGTAGGTCAAGGGAACAAGAGGAACTCTCTTTGCCATTCTTAATAAGTAATTCTGAAATCCTCCCTACCTTATGATGAAATCAGTTTATCATTGGGCCAAATGTGAATTGGTCTATGTGAGGGACTTGCAAATCATATAAGCTAAACAAAGATAAATGCTGGGACAAGTTTCCAAGAGGTCTGATGACTTAAGCCAATCTGTTTCTGGCCCAGAAACCTTCTGGATGAGTTGGAACGACAAGCCATGGCCAAATCGGCTGCAGATGATGAAATATGGAGTCCAATTCATCTTCTGGGTGTCATTTTGGGGAAAGTATCTCTAGTCTTTCTTCTAATGCATTGCAAACAAACATTTAAAATCAACAGTTGATCCCTTCACTTTGGCCACTTGCAGAAGTCTGGCCAGATTTAGAATTCAAGAGAATAAAGTCATTCATGAGTTATAATCTGGGGAGAGGCAGGTGAGCTCCCTCTATCAGCTCCAGCTCCTCATGTGGGGGCCTCCCACAAGGATGATAAAAACATCAAATCATCCAGGCGTCCCCTGGGCAACGTCCTTGCAGATGGCCAATTCTCTCACACCAGAAGCGACTTGCTCCTGACTCGACAAAAAAAAGAAGAGTTATAATAACATATGCAATCTATTGATTTCAGGTTGCTTAAGCATTTTAATATTACATAGGATACTGAGGTATTATACTTTTCAAAAATAAAATTCAAATGTTATATATACATAAACAGGGCTAATTAGTTACCCTCAAGGCATGATCTCCTGTGTGGTCTTGGAAGCTAAGTCGGATCAGTCCTACTTATTACTTGGATGGAAGACAGTTAATGAATGTCAGGTGCTGTAGGCCAACTGAGCATTCTTTGTCTAAGGAAGACATCATAAGTCTACAGGAGACATGAAGGAACCTCATGCATATGAATATATATACTGATAATCACATATGGCAATTATGTGAGCAAAACAGTGATAAATTCAATTTTTCATAAATGTGACCATCTAAGTATCATATTAACCTTTCTATCAGGAATGAGAAATGCATTTTTGAAGTTATTGTGGGGCTCCAACCCCATTAGCCAATTTATATACAGATAACATGGAGAAGAGAAGAAAAGCTTGTGTAAAATGTTTTTAAAGGATTTTAATTTCTGCCATGACCATTCTTGCTGTAGAAAGTTACACTGTAAAGTCAAAATAGTACCATCCTTTACTAGGCAAGGTATAGCATATTCAGATTCATAGAAACCCCAATGTTTGCAAAACTACCAAACAAAAAATCTTTTAAAATATCCACAGAGAGAAGGGAGACCAAAAATAACCCAAAGATGGCTGGAGATGCTCAGTGAATATTTGGAGTGGAAAAATTGAAAGCTGTAGGAGCAATGTGGAAGGATGGAACGGACTATTGGGAAAGAAGAACTTGATGGAACAGTAGCAATCCACATTGAAACATTTAACTCCTACCTACCCCTGATATGGATGTGTGTTTCTTTCAAGGTCACATTGATTTTAGTAAGTTTTGGAACTGTCAAATGTATTACTGGCACAGTCTGTAATTCCCATCCTTGTTAAGAAGAGCCTTCGCACTGAATGAAGCATAGTGTCACAAAAAGTATGCCAGCAAAAAACCTTGGTAAATGACAATTAAAATATCTCAGTTTCTTAGCCTGATTTACTATTTTGAGGCAGCCCAGCTTGCTCTTCATCCTCAGAAAGCTCTTCATCTGCTCAGAATACTGACAATGTAAATAATGCCCAGAAAGTGTGGTGGAAAGAAATGCAAAACTTGCATGGGGTGGGGGAGACATAGTGGTGTAGCACAACTCAAAAAGGCTGTGTCTACCTGAGCTCTCTTCTTTTTTTAAAAAACACAACATCTTTGAAGTAGCAATCTGGCAAATACACTCAATCAATTATAAATGAAATAATCTTCTTAAAATATTAGAGATTTGGGTGCTAAGCAATACTGGAAGATTACGGAGAGAAAATCAGTTTTAGAGCTTCCTAAAGTGACAGAAAGAGAATAATCGGAAGAAATGGTGAGAATTTTAAAACGATTATGTAGATTTGTGTCAGTGGAAGTGTCCCAGCAATCCTGAGCTGATCTCTTGTACGCTGGAAATAGATTAAGACCAATCCTTTCTTAAAGGGGCAGGTTGCTTTCAAGTTTATCTTTTTTTCCCCTTGACGACCTTAACATTATTTTAAAACTGAAATGAAATCTCGGGCCCAAGGACATTATTCAGTTGTATTATATTCAAGTCAGACGGAGACTGACTCAGTGTATGTGTGTCAGATAAATTTTCAGAAAAACTGCAAAGGGCATCAAGATTGTGAAGATTTCCAGTCTGAGTGTAAACATATTTATCCGTAAGAAGTCAGTCCAAATTATTTCAGTTGGACTTGCTTCACACTTGATATCTGTCAGTAAAATTACAGAAGTTGATTCTCTTTCCAGTTAGCCTACTGGATGCAGCCCATTATAGGACCAACAATTGACTTAAAAGCTTGTTATTTAAAAGCTTGCCATGATGTTTAATGAGACTGGATAAATAGGGCTACTTAGGGTTTCTAAAAGGACTACCTCAGACCCTACGTTTTCTGGGCCAAATCCTAAGACAAAGGAGTAACCCTTTGTGATGCACAGGGGATGGACCCTGGCACACACCCTAAATCCTAACCTGGACCCCCCCCCCCCCCCACTAAGGTTAAGGGCAATGTGTGGTTCTACAGGATTTAGGATAAAAGACATTAGCTTAAATATTGACACAAAAGCAACATTTATATTAGGTTCTTGTGGGGTTTTTTGGGCTATAGGGCCATGTTCTAGAGGCATTTCTCCTGACGTTTCCTCACTACCTCTGAGGATGCTTGCCATAGATGCAGGCGAAACGTCAGGAGAAATGCCTCTAGAACATGGCCCTATAGCCCGAAAAAACCCACAAGAACCTAGTGATTCCAGCCATGGAAGCCTTTGACAATACATTGAACATTTATATATTTTTTTAAATGATACGGATTTACATAATACAAGCTTACAATGATATCACAATTATCTCAAAGTATATTTTCCAGCTTTTGTTTATGCACATTTTTCAATAATTTCAGTAAAATAAACTTTTTAAACTAAATTATTTTGATGCACAAAATTGCTAGATGGTTAAGTTGCTTTTGACTAGTTGAGCTTCTATGCCATACTTTTAAATAAATTAATATTAGTTGGATGGACACAACAAAAGTTCCTTCTCCAAGCCAATCATATCCATTTGAGTCACCCATTTATGGACATATTCTAGCTCAGTGGTTCCCAATTTGTGGTCTGTGGACCACCAGTGGTCCACAAGAACAAAAATACGGTTCGCAGTTTCATTATTACTACACCGTTGCCTCAAAACCACACGGCAACAAGAGCGACTGGTCTCACGAAACCCTCTTATAGTGCTGAGACAATGGGATGTCAGGAGGGGAGAGGCTGACTATCCATGAAAGATTACTACTACAACATCAGCTCTAGATTATTAAATATGGTTTTCTGTGGGTGAGCAGATAGCGATTACTGTATGGCAAATGTGCTGTATCAGAAACTAGAGATGATGTGGTCTATCCAATGCAGTTTTCTGAATCAGCACCTCAAATAACCAAACCAAATCGAAAGTTGACCAAAAACTGATTCGTAACCCTTTTGGCACTAATGTTCCTGTTCAAGTGGTCCCTGGACAAAGTGGTCCCTGATCAAGTGGTCTCTGATAAAAAAAAAAGGTTAGGGACCACTGTTCTGGCTTAATATCTTTCTTGAATTATGATGCCCAGAAATGGACAGAGTCTTCCAAGTGAAGTCTGACCAATGCAAAAAAAAAAAAGAATGGTACTATTACTTCTCTCAATTTAGACACTATTGATGAACCCTATAATTGCATTTCATGGGATGTGTAGTTTAAAGGATAGGTGTTTAAAAGTCTCAGAAAGAAATGGGTCTCCCCAAATCCCAGGATTCCAGAGGACACAGCCATGACTGTTTACAGTGGAAACACAGTGCTATCATTGTGAAGTATGAAAAGATGCAGAGAAGAAAACACAGTTAGGTATAAAGATAGTGTGAAGAGAGATGTGGCAAAAAAAGAAAGCAGAACACCGTCGTCTGACTCCATATGCCTAGAATTCCTCCTGACCATTGTGTCACTCCTGTGAGAATGCATAAAAGAATATTGAATAAAGCCAGAGAGCCTTGGGTTTTAAATAAATGCTTTTTAGAAAGGTATGTCATAAGAATACAGTACTTGACATTTGCTTTTATGGTTGAAGCATGATATGATCAAGAAATACTTACCTGAGTCATAGGGAGCCATTAAACTTGGGTAGGATGAAGTAGATAATGTTTGCAAAGCTCTTAGCCAAGATAGGGATGCTAGCATGTATTACTTGTCCTACATTGTGGCTGGATGATGCTTGATAGTCAGGCATGGAATCAATTTTTGAATAATGGATATTAGAAATGTCGTCTATGACACTCAACCATAATGCAAAGAGCACACTGACTGCCTGGATATTGTTTCAAGCACTTAATATACAGTTGAAATGCTGTAATCACTCTATACTAATCCCTACACTTTATAATCCGCATACAAGCACACACAAACCTGGCTGGCTTTTTCCCACCTCTGAATTAAGGTTTAATGGCAGCAGCTGTACTGCCTTGCCATAACACCTAGGGTTTTTTCTTAATAAATATTAGACAGGGATGAAGTAATCTCATGCATTTCTATCTATTGACTCCTAAAGATAGGTGTAACCTACACTTTCATATGCACTCCACCTTGGCATGTTGTTATAGTAACACAGAGCTGGATCACAGATATGGATTAACCTGTCAACTAGAGTCGAAGCACATCTCAGCTATCTCATTATCTAAATTTCAGCTTCCACCCTCAGAGTTTGATCCCATTAAGAGTAACATTTTTAACACAAATTCACATTTGAAGAAAATTAGGTCTCTGTTATTTGTCAGTCATGAGTTCTGTCTGAAATGGAGGCCACTGCATTAGCAGTTGGCTGCAAATGCAACTTATGTTTTGATGTCAAATTGCATAATATTGTTGTACTATTGCACCAAAGAACCATGCGATTCCTTAGTAGCATAATCATCTCCTGCAATGTTTAGACCTTGGGGGATGTTCTATGGCAGGGCTAGGGAGCAGGTAGATTGTGAGACACTAGTAGATCTCTTGATGATTTGCAGTAATTAAAAAAAATTAAGTTAGCAATTGCTTACTAATAGAGTGGGCCCTTACTAGTAACTACTGGAGTTTGGTTCCAGGATCCATGGATAACAAAATCTGTGAATGTAGTGGTGTATAAAATGATTTCCCTTATATAAAATGGCAAAATCAAGGTTTGCTTTTTGGAATTATTGTTATTTATTTATTTATTTATTTGAATATTTTCAGATCTTTAATGGTTTAATCTGGGGATTTAGACTCTGGATGCTGCTGAATATGCATACCCAGAATACATCTCAGAATACATTAGGACAGTGGACGTGGCTCTTAATGAGATGTGTCGCTTAACCACAGGATGTCGACGCCCTACTTCACTGGAGAAATTATACTGTTTAGCCAGTATGGTACCACCTGACATCTGTTGGGAAGATGCAGCCTGTAATGAAAGCACCAAGGCATTGATATCTCCAGCCCATATTCTGTTCGGATATCAGCTAGCAAGCCAACACCTTAAATTAAGAAATAGCTTCCTAAGATTTACAGAGATACTCGCAGGAACACCTCAGCAAGCAAGAGTCCAAAGTGGCGGATGAAAACCCGGAACCTCAATCAGTGACTGATGCTAGATGAGAAACTCCTCGCTGGGCACACAGAAGACTGGGCGACTTAGAAGGCGCTGAACAGACTGCACTCTGACACCACAAGATGCAGAGCTAACCTTAAGAAATAGGGCTACAAAGTGGAGTCCACGACATGTGAGTGTGGAGAAGAGGAAACCACAGTCCACTTACTACAATGCAGTCTGGGCCCTTCTTGCAGCGACACCAGAGGCACTCTATTATTGCATTGAAGTGGTCAGCTTCTGGTCAAAGGAAATTTAATATAATGCCAACTTTTTAACTTTGTTTGAAGTTTTTCTGTACATTATAACTGTATTATCAATTCACTTCTCACATGATAAATAAAATCGTAAAATGATGAATGTGAACTTCAGGGCATATCCTTTGGAGTTTCTATGCAAAATATATTTCCAGGGCACTTGACTGGTCATAAACAACAATATCCAGAAAGGCTGAAAACACTAAAGAGTAGGAGTGTGTGAGACACCAAAAAACCATGCCATTTTGATCCCATTTTTGGATGCCCCCCACCTGTTCTGTTTATTGGGAAATTCCCAAAATCAGGAGGGGGAAATCCCATTCCATGATTTGGCAACCAGAAGTTCCTTTTACGTTTTGGGAAGATCTGGTCTATTGGCTCTGGCAAGGCTAAGAGGAGAAAATCCCTCATGAGGCTGCCTTTGTCAATCAGGGAGCAGCCAAATCTTCCGAATGTAGCTGAAAGATCCAGCACCAGGTGGTTCATTCTGGCTGAGCTTTTGGCTACTCCCTACCTGGTCTGTTTTTGGCGGATCAGCTGTCAGATTGCCAAATTTCACTGAATCCCATATTGCAAAACTGAATAACGCAGAACCCTACTAAAGAGTAGAATTTTTTTTAAATCATATCAGATTTTTTTAAACCATGAGAAAAATGTCTTCATTAGCTGCCTAAAAAGCATTAATTTAAAGTAATAGACATGCAAAAATCCATTAGCACTACACCACAATTCTCTCTTGGACTAGTACTGATATCACCTTAGGTGACAATGTGACAAGATATAGCCTTCAAATCTTAACATATAATATGGATGATATAGGAGAAGATGACCTTTCATGGTTCTGTAAAGTTCTGCCAATATGATTTTGCTCCTATGGACATCCTCACTGTTCTTATGAACATTCCTTTTCAGATCATTAAAACATATCAAAATTTAAAACATTATTTGTATTCAGACTGGAAAATGTGTGTAAGTAACAAAGCTTATATATGAGAGATATGTTTAGGAGGTTGAGAGGTCAACTCTTTACGGGTCTACCTTTGAGTCCCTGTGCATTCAACAATATTGATACTGACAGGGTTGTCACTTTATTTTTTTAAAAGAGGAAACTATCGTTAATAGGTATGTTATAGATAGCTACAACACTCTCTTCCCATGTTGTCAATGGTTGTGATGACTGAATCTAGTCAGAGAAAGCTAAATAGACTCTTTCATTCCTAATTTGTAATTATTTATTCCACTGCCACATTTCTGGCTGTTCATAGCTTGTATGCCCCCCTTCTAGCCTGCAGGTCCATTAAGAGAGAGCTCTTTCATCAATTTAATTCAAGTCCCAATCTACTAACCCAAAGCTGTTCTCCTGTCTTCCCTTGCATAGCCCTGTTATTGCTATGAACACTTGCTGAAAATCACATTTACAAAAAAACAAAAAACAAAACAAAAAAACAAAACCAGAATGGACTAATTTTTTAACAGAAGCAAGTGATATTCTTCAGGCTGGTGAGAGATCATGTGGCATATGACAAGTGATTGACATATCAAATCCATACCTATGAATTCGTATGGCAAAGCCATGGATTTAAAAAAGACTGTGAGATGTGAAAAACAAACTCTTATAGGATTAATGGGGGAAACTAGGCAGGGGAAGACATATCATTAGTCACAGTAAAGCAGCAAACTCATGTGACATATGGCCAGGAACAGTGGCTGGTCTATAGTGGAGGATGTTTTTCTATTGTTAGCTTGAAATAAGGTGTGTTTGCCATTATAGTCAGATTTTGTTCATTTAAGACAAGGTATAGAGACATTTCTTCCTTTCTCTCAGGTAGCAGAAGATCTCAGGCTGGTTACTAATGTGTAATACAGATCAGATCTGCCAGGAGGAAGTGACACATAATTGTATGTTACCTGAATTTCTCTTAACACTTTTCTCCTCAAAAACCATAACGTCATGGTGTGGCTATGCATTTTTCACCAGTACAAAACTTTATTATGGTCACTGACCAGCACAGAGTGGGGCACAAGCACCCTGGGAGGGGAAGGACAGCTCCCCGGTGAAGCAGTTATTTAAAAGTAGATTAGAAGACAGTTTAAAATCACATTTTAAAACACAGGTTATTGTAGCAGGTATGGAACTGTGTTGGGGGGGGGGGAGATTGATAGGAGTGGTCAGAAAACGCGGGGGGACACTAAAGAGGAAGGCAGAAGCACATTGCAAGTCTCGTAGCATTTCAGCTGTAACATGTTGCTCTAATTACATTCCCAACAGTGTTGCCTGCAGCACCTGCCCTCTAGAGTAGAAACAGCTTTAAGAAAGAACAAGAAGCCATCTTAAAGCACTCGCACACCTGCCTGCAGCTGTGCAACTCTCCTCTAGAGTAAAAACAGATAAGAAGCCTGCAACCAAGCACTTCTCTTCTAAAGTAGAAAAACAGCTTAAGAACAAGACACCTCCTTAAAGCACATGTGCCTGCCTTCAGCTGAGCACCTTTCCTCTAGAATAAAATTAGGTAGTAACTTGAAGCTTCCTTAAAGCCATGCGCCTACCTACAGCACCTCTCCTCTAGAGTAGAAACAGCTCAAATGCCTAAAATGATGGGAAGGGGAGCCTAGGAACCCCCCCCCCCCATAATGAGCCAATAGAAAATGGATCTTTCAGCACCCCAGAGTGAAAACAAATATCTGCCCTCCTGAATTTGGGAGGCTCCCAAAAATGGATTGGGGGCCCCACCAAAAACTGGGACATGAAAAGGATCAAGGTTTACCCAGATTGCACAAACCTTTTATATACATGAAGGAAAAAGAAGTCCCAGTGCTTGGAATTCTCTTGAAGTGATTGTAGGTAGGATTGTAAACAAGAAGGTCTGTGCCCAGTGACCTTCCAATAAACCAAATCAGCAGAACAAGTGCTCTGGTTTGGGTGCAAACTACAGAGGTTTATTACAGTTTGGTCAAAAGGTGTACAAGTACCAGCCAATATTCAAAATGAACAAGCATAATTCTATAGTAAAATACAAAGCATTTTATATACTTCTGACAGCTATTCGGACTTCCTGCACCTCCTCCTGGTTGACTAAGAAAATGGGCCAGCTAGGATCCACACAGGAATTGGCCAGAGGTTTCCTGATGTCACTGACAGGAGGAGGGGATCCCCATGGCAGAAAGAACAGCTGATTGTTGATAGGTTTTAACAGTCCAGTCCATTGCAGAGACTCCCCCTGGGAGGGCATGAAACTGAGAGGGATGATGACATGGGTATGCAGATGATTCCTTGACTGACTTAAGTGTCTTGATCCACAAAGACAAAGGTGCAAGATCTGGAAAACAAAAGGTGACAATCCTGGATAAGCAGAGATTTGGCTGCCTCTTCACAAGATGAATGTATTCATATCTGTTTTAGCCTTCTCTTCCGTGGGAATGGTAAGCCTTAAGTCATAGTCAAATAAGTAAACACCCTAAGCCCATCTTGGTGATAAAGCTATCATCTGTACAATACAAAGGGTCTTATATTATCTGGCTTGAGAGATCACTGGTGGGACCTTTCTTAATTGTTGTGATCTCTGTTCCCAGGAGCTTATGAAAATAGAGGGCATTGGGGAAGCAGATATACCCCTGCACGATATATTTGATACAGTTTTATACATTTGGAAATTGATATGGTACAGAAGCAATCCATGTTACCCAAGATATATCATTTTAGCACATTTAGCTATGATACACAATGGGATATAGTTACTGCTGGGTTCTTCTGGCTTCGACATTGCAAAACTTCAAAATATAGGAATAGGTTTTTGTTTTTGTTTTTTTAAAAAAGGAGAGATCATATCTCTTGCTTGAAGTCTTACTGACAAGCTGGAATGTGTCCAGAGGAGGGCGACTAAAATGATCAAGGGTCTGGAGAACAAGCCTTATGAGGAGCGGCTTAAGGAGCTGGGCATGTTTAGCCTAAAGAAGAGAAGGCTGAGAGGAGATATGATAGCGATGTATAAATATGTGAGAGGAAGCCACAGGGAGGAGGGAGAAAGCTTGTTTTCTGCTTCCCTGGAGACTAGGATGCGAAACAATGGCTTCAAACTACAAGAAAGGAGATTCCATCTGAACATGAAGAAGAGCTTCCTGACTGTGAGAGCCGTTCAGCAGTGGAACTCTCTGCCCCAGAGTGTGGTGGAGGCTCCTTCTTTGGAAGATTTTAAACAGAGGCTGGATGGCCATCTGTCAGGGGTGATTTGAATGCAATATTCCTGCTTCTTGGCAGGGGGTTGGACTGGATGGCCCATGAGGTCTCTTCCAACTCTTTGATTCTATGATTCTATGATTCATAAATGTTTGGGGAGAGGGGTTCATATTTCAATGGCTATTGCTATAACTTTGGATGGGGAAAAGCGCAACCAGAATTTGCCAGACTTCACCCCCTCTCCCACTGCCACCACCTTTTCCTTGCTTATGCTTCTTTATACCAGGGGCTCTCAATTTTTTTCAGTCATGGAGCATCTTTGAAATGTGAAATTCAAGGCAGAATACTCAATTTCATCTCGCAGATGCATGTCTTATTTGACAAATAAATGACAATAATATTGACGAAGCAAAGTAATTTAAGCATGCAAGAAATTAAGTTTTATCATTCAAAATTTTTATTTTCTCCACCAATTTCACATTTGGAAACAAAACTCCACATTTGAAAAACAAGTAAGCAAGCAAGACAGATAGGGAACTTTTAAACATGTATTGATTTTATTTATTTATTTTACATATTTGTATCCCATCCTTCTCACTCCCAAAGAGGGACTCAGGGTGGCTTCACAACAGGCATTCATTCAATGCCAATAACAGTAATAAATGATAAAAGCAATTAAAACAATTCGTTAATGCTTTAAAATTATATTCCATTTGGATTACTGTAACACACTCTGTGGGTCTGCCATTGGAAACTTCAGCAGAGCCAAGATTCATGTGACTCCCTTCCCAAACATCTTCAATGGTTGCCAGACCACTTCAAAGTGTTGTATCTGATCTTTAACGCCCAAATTGCTTAGATCCAGACTATCTTAAAAGACCATATCTCGTTAAAAAAATCCAGTTTTGATATCTGAAGGGAAGAGCTTTCCCTCCCTTCCACTACTTTCCTGGTCCATTTGGTGATAAGAGGGCCTTTTCCATGGCTGCTCCCAATCTAAGGGACACCTTTCCATGGGAGATCTGCCCTATTTCTGCTGCAGATAAAGATGTTTTTGTTCAGCCAGGCCTCTGAGATCGGAATTATTTTCTCAATTCACATGAGTGATAGAATTGGGAAGTAGTATGATTTATTTTATTTTTAAAATGCTTCATTAGTAATTTATGTCTTAACTATGTTTGAACTGTTTTCATTATGGTTGTAATAACATGGGCATTTAATTCTTCTTTAACTTTTGTAAAATAATTTTAAAATGTAACTTTATATTTCTGTAAAGCGCCTTTGGCAATCATAGACAACGAAATTGGATTATGATTTTAATTAAGAGATGCTTCGGTCTGTATTGGTGGCCCAATACTGTGTATTGTATATGTACTTGTGTTTTATATTTTTAATCTGAATATTGTTGTTTTTAAATGTTGTAAACTGCAATGAGTCGCCGATTTAGGCTGAGATATTAGCGGTATACAAGTGTACTAATAAATAAATAAATAAATTTGATCCCATCTCAGGAGAAAAGCTGGGTATAAGTTCAAGAAATAAACTACCTAAATAAATACATCTAAAATTAAACACCATTCTCTATTTATAATAAAAGACAATTTATTCCACTAATTAGACTTTATTTATTTATTTATTTCATATATTTGTATCCCGCCCTTCTCACCGCCAAGGGGGGGACTCAGGGTGGCCTCACAACAAGCACCATTCGGTGCCATCACAATCATAAAAAAATTCAACAAATTCATTAAAAATGAAACATTAAATAAACAGCTGTTAAAAACACACCAAAAATCAAAGTCTGGGTCGGTTCACTGTCGCTTCAAGTTGCTTACAACTTCAAATTGCTTACAGTGTCAAATTGCTTGCGTCAAATTGCTTACTTTATTAAAATTTGAAATTTGAATTAAATTCACTCATTGGCCATAACAATTTGGTTCAAAATAAAGACTTTACACATTTCTTTTTTAAAATGTCAACATGGGAAAATACAAGTCAGCAACATTTAGATGTGAAAGTGCACAGTATTCATTTGACAATCCTTAACCCCCCCCCCCTAAAAACCCCTTATCAAAAGACTAAACTGCCTGACCATCTGACAGAGCTCTAAGTCCACAAACCTGATTATTACTTAACTTTCACAGCAAGGCTTAAAGTTCCCTGGCTCTAAATCATTCCCCATCAATCCAATCCATTATAAAGTTCTTCTCTCCCTGCCGAATATACTGTTCCATTGCAATTGAGCCAAAGACCCCTAAAGATCAATACTAAAGCAACCTTAAGGTCAGAGGTCAATGAGGTTTTTAACAAACGTGTCAGGTGCTCTTGACTTTAGTAAGCTTCAGCCTACTTTGAAGCCCTCTCTGATCCATCATAGATTTGTCTAAGTTGTCATAAAGCAAATTTGCCACTATTGATTCAGATAGAATGAAGGCAAGAATGAAAGGAGCAGGAGAGAGAAAAACCCTCAAGAGAAAGAATGGAAATAGCTTATGGGCAATTTATGTCACGGTAAGAAGGAGAAGGCAAAATATGGAAATACACTATTGAAAAAGCAAAATAAAACAAAACAAAGACTTTTCCACAACAGTGAAAGGGACTGGGCTTCAGTCTCTGGCAAAAAATATATATTAAAGGATAAGCACTGATAGATAGGAGAATAATGCCAGCACAATTATGAAAGGAATTAAATTAATTTAAAATAACAATACAAACTGCAACCCCAATATCACTTAAGGTATAACGTATAATTAAAATGAAAGCAGAATGTGGTAAAGTAGCTTGTAGAAGCCAAGGAGCTGGCTCAGGGAAACTGAATTTTGAACAAAATAAGAAGGAGAAATGATTCCGTCCCTCCCAAAGAATAGGATCTAGATGACAAATGGCCCTTCGTTCTGCAAAATGTATTAACGAGGCTTCACTATGCAACCAATTGCACAAAAGCCAATTTAATTTCACATTTGGGTCATTTATCTCTCCAGCTTTTTCTTACCTATAATTTGGCTCCAGATCTTTTTCAAAACTCATTATGAAATATAATCAAAATTCACATTCACTGGAATAGTGCTGATTTTTATTTTAAAGCAACAGTGCTGAAGGATCCCTGATCTTGGCTGCTAGTGCCTACAAAGGTATTCTAGAAGCAAATTTAGATATTATTCCCATCGGCAAAATCAGATAATTTTGAGTGGTTATAAAGAGTGCTTATCTAGACTGAAACAAGAACTGCAGACATGCCTGGCTTCTGGATGAAGAACTAGGATGGCCACAGAAGAATAGTCAAAAAGAGAAAACAAAATGGAATGAAAACTTGCATGAAGTTTGTGTGTGCTAATTTATATGCCGAAAAATCATTTGTAACAATAAGTATCATTTCCATAGAAGTGCAATTTATCTCACCATACTGGGAAAGGCTGTGGCCAGCTGGCTTGTGTGCCCACTCGGAATCTTATCACGCATACTGGAGAAAACACCATTTGAGTAGGCAACCCATGGTTTAAGAAGACTCAATGAGGACTTGATACTTACTGGATGCATATACCCACCCCATCACACTGGGATCTCTCCTTCCCATATCTAATAAAATAATGTGTCTTTGACTTAGTGCATAACAGGTGGATAACTCCTCCCAATCTGTCCAATGTTCCTCCACATCACTGTATTCCATTTTTTTAGATATTGTTTTTTTGCAAATCTTGTGCAACCACTAAACTTTCTAACTGATGTCCAAATGGAGAAAAACATATTTTTCATCCTGTGGAGGTGGGCAGCTCCAAAACAAAGTTTAAAGGTGAGGGGGGGGGCACTTATATAGTCTTTAAACCACTTCTTTGATGGGAAACCCACAATCTGTCAAGCTACTTCTTTCAGTGGCAAATCCATGATCTGCTAAACCACTTCTAATCATGAGAACACCACAATATGTTGCTCCATTTCTTTCAATGGGAAATCCACAATTTGCTAAACCACTTCTGGCCATGCAATGATTGGTTAATCCACATCTTTCAATGGGAAACCTAGAATCTGTTAACAGAAGGTGAGCTGCCAATGACCTGGAGACACAACACCTCAAATACCACATCTCTGATGCATGCAGAGAAATAAAAGATGAGTGAAAACAATTGAAATCCTGTTTTACAAAAGCAGATTTTTTTTCTTACAGATTTCTATGGCTTTCCTATGAAACCGACCATGTGTCATGTGATAGAACCCACAGGAACCAGTATGCAAAGAGCATCAGAGATGGGATATGTTCCTGTGTGATAAGATCCTCAGTCAGCTGCCTCAGTGCTGAGTCCTGATGGCCAGCTTAATGCCATCACTCTTCAACTCTCATTCTTGGTATTCTTGGGCAAGAAGTCTTCCATTTCAATAAAGTTTAGTATTGTCTGTGGCTTCAAATATCCTGATGAAATCCAATACAAATCCTCATGAAATCCAATTCAATATTTGATGCATCCCAATTAATCTATTGAAAGCAAAAGTCTAAAGAATTTTAAAATGAATATAATTTAAGAAATAAATGACATGTTCCATTTTCTGAAGGCATATTTTCATTTCTGACCCTTCCTGAAAGAAGATGAAATCTTAATTGGTGATATCATATTATTTTCCAAGAAATTTATCCAAAGTATCAGTGTTTAGCAGATAACTGTTAAGCTAACAAGTCTCTTAGAATGTATATTTAGTATATGTCTACACATTTTTCTATCTAAGAAAGAAGATCCTATGGGGGGGGGGGGAGAGAGAGAGAGAGAGAGAGAGAGAGAGAGAGAGAGAGAGAGAGAGAGAGAATGTTATGAGCAATAGGCCTTTCATTGGTCTCAGCCTTTTTGGAACAAATCCTCAAAGACTGTTCCTTGCAGCCACTGGTGAAAGAACTTCATTTCACCCACAGAAAATGGGCCCTCATGAGTCTAGGATATATTTTCAATGGAGAAAATTACCTGTCAAAAAGATGATAAACCTGCAGTGTCCATTGCTGGGTGGAACCTATTTGTTTTATGCTAAGGAAAACTCTCAAGCTGCGTGGTGCCTTTAATAAATTCTCTTGATCCCAGCTGAAGTGACAAAGAGATGTTATCCAATATTACTTTTAAGGCACTTGGTAAGCTATTTGTATACTGCACCTCTGGATGTGTTTAGACTGCCCTGTCTATAGGTATCCAATGAATCATAGGAATTGCCGGCATGACTTGCAGAGGGCCATCCCACTTCAGAAAGACTTCAGTTTTGTTGTTTTGTTTGCAATTAGTGTGAACATGTTCAGCACATAATACAAAGGATGGATGTAACTAATTGAACGTTAGGAAGAAAACACAGACTTCCCAATTCTCTTTCCTTTGGGATGCTAATATGGGCCCTGTTTTATATTGATTGCTCCTTACCTTCCATATATGTGAGCAAATCTTCATAAAGGGGAAATGGTTGGGTACTTTCTGGGAACATTAGAAGTCTGCCTACATTGATGAAAAAAATCTGCATTTTCCTGACCCATATTGACTCAGCAGTGACCCCGTTAATGCCACCACACACATTGTGGACTCATTGCCATAACTGGCTACACATTTCCCTCTGACTAATTCACCTTGCTGTTAGGAAACAGTCCATATTTCCAATAATTCACATTATTTTTCAACACATAGTTGTGACCATTCTGTTTTCTTCTCCCCATCATGCATGCAAATACTGATATGTATATTCATTAAGCAAAGGAATATTAATAGTTATATGCAAGTGTGTATATACACAAACACAATTTCTTTTAAAATATTTTAAAGTTCAACTAGGGAAAGAACTATTCTATACTGAGAATGATGACTTCTCACAAAGTGGTTTCTCCCACCACTAACTCCTCTGCACAACTCCTCAGCAAAGCAATGCCACTAGGAGGTCACTAGACTAGTGATCTCCAAAATTTGGTGCCATAGATGCTTTGTGTTTCACCTTCCAGAATCCTTGACTATAGGCCAGACTGGCTAGGGTTCCTGGAAGTTGAGGTTGAAGAACCAAGGTTTGGCGACCACCACAGTAACTTCCAGGTTGGGTTCCTGGAAATTGAAGTTGGAGAACCAAGGTTTGGCGACCACCATAGTAAACTAAAAAATGAGAAAGTTCAGACAAAGCAGATTGGAGATATTATTATATTAGACTGAATGCATGCATGTGGTGAAGGCAACACCTTCTCACCTTTGAAACTGTTGGGAAATTTTGAGAGATATTGCTGATCTCTCAAGTAGAATAGTTAAACTGACAGTGCAGGAATGGAAGAACAACCAGTCCCATGCCCATTTACCCCACAGGTTCTAGAAGTGAAAAAAACTAAGCTGTCTTCTATGTTAAACATATAAAATGGCTTTTCTTACTAATTATCTGTTCACAATCAAATACCTGATCTAAGAGAGGGAAGATTAAAATGATTGTAGATAAAAGTAAAGCTGGCATGGAATTGGAAATGTTCTTGCAGGTAAGCTTGCAGTCGGCATAGCCATGCAAAGGTTACTAGTGTTAGGTTACTAACACTTAAAAAAGCAGTGCCAAATTTAGATATTTGAAAATATATACAAAATATATCAATCTCATAGAAGCTCTTTGCTACCCAAAGCAAACACATTTCATTTTCATTTTTTTTAAATATGATGTTGTAGAATATTAAAAAGTAAACAATGTGTTTTGTCCATTTAATTTGAACACAGTGCAGTTGTTACATATTAAAAGAGGTACACATATATTATCTCTTTAAGTCTGTCTAGCAATGTTTGAAAAATTAAGTTTTTGCCAATCCTATTCTGAATGGATTGGATCTGCCTTTAGAACAATGGCATAGATTTTTAAAATAGTTATCCATTAGCTTTTGTCATATCTTTCAAATAAACTATATATGTATATTTATAAAATTTTGGTTTCTCATATGTTGCTGTTGCATATGTTCTGACCTAAAGTTAACCAATCACAGGGGTTTCTTGGCAAGATTTTTCCAGAAGAGGTTTGCCAATACTTTCCTTTCAAGCCAAGTCTTGCCCAAGATCACCCAGTGCGTTCAATGACTAAGATTTGGATTCAAATCATGATCTCCAGAGTCATAGTGCAATACTGTCAGATCTCAAACTGACAGGTCTCAGGTTTGAATCTGGGGAGAGTGTGGATGAGCTCCCTCTGTCAGTTCCAGCTCCCCATGTGGAGACATGAGAAAAGCCTCCCACAAGGATGGTAAAACATCAAAATATCCAGGCATTCCATGGGCAACATCCTTACAGATTACCAATTCTCTCACACCAGAAGTGACTTATAGTTTCTCAAGTTGCTCCTGACATGAAAAAAAAAATCAAATAATCAAACCACTATACGACATATTTTAAAATTGCAGATTAATATGGAGGTGTGACAAAATGAACTAATGAGTAAAACCAGTGAAAGTGATCTCTGAGGAAAGAGCATTAATGAATCCATCCCATATTCCAGTGGTTCTCAATCTTGTTTTCTACCAGCTTTTCCAGCAAGGTAGCAGTAATAAGCAATCAGCTGATTGAAATGCTGCATTTCAAGCAGCCAGCAGCATAAGCAGGCTTTCCATCAGGATTCTTCTGGATATTTGGGACTTTAACTCCCAAAGGCCCCGGCCAGCTTAGCCAATTGTTAAACATTTTGGGAGTTGAAGTCCAAAATACTTGGAAGACCACCAGTTGGAGAACACTGCCATATTCAATCATAGCTATGATTCTGAATACAGATATGAGAATCAGAAGGCTTAGGCAGAGACCAGGTCAGCAGTAATAGGTTCTGTGTGATATTTAGACACTAACTTACCTTAAGGGACAAAATGTGACTGCATAAAACTAATCTAATGTTTTAGTGGATATTTAACTTTTCTCTAGATGTAAAAACTTGTATCTGAAACAAAACTTCTAGAAGACTGGAAATGAGGGCCAGGGGAAACCCTGACAGTATATTATTCTCACAGGATTAGTGGCATGCTTTCATAGCGTCTCTAGTGGGACAGATATGGAAGTGCAGTCTTCCCTGTTCCACGTAAGCAAAGTGTCAAAGGAAGCCTCCCATGCCCTTTTGTTTTCTGCCAGCTTTTCCAGCAAGGTAGCAGTAATAAGCAATCAGCTGATTGAAATGCTGCATTTCAAGCAGCCAGCAGCATAAGCGGGCTTCCCATCAGGATTCTCTACAACAGAGGCCTCATTGTGATAAATGAAGTGAGGAGGAAGACAAATGAATATAACCTACCACTGTGCATGGATTCATCAACTCAGAGAAAGCCTTTGACAAAGCAAGAGGAGGGGAGAATGGAGTGGATGGCTGGGCAGGAGGATTCGGCATCAAGAGCTTTGGTAAGAAGAGATGAGAGGAAGGTTACTCTTAGCCCCTAGGAAATACACCTGCTGAGTGAAAAGGATACCTTCAGGGTAGGTGACACATTTTCCAAACAGCTCTAGACCAGATTTTTAGAGAGTCAACTCCCCAAAATCAGAGCAACATTTGAAGGAGAGTTCAAGCCACGAAGCAAAAGCTAGATTTGCTGATGTATGGCCTGCCATCACCAACAAGATTTGTCCTCCTCAGAGTTTGTTCACAAACACCCCAGTGCTGAGGACATACATTGAATCCAAATATTTGGACTGTTTCACAAATATCCTAGTTTTACTTAGTGCAAACTTTACTCTGAATGTTTCTATGGAGAATCAAACATCTTCGCAAACGTATTACAATTGGGGTGTGCTCTCGAGATTGCTGAGCTTATAACAAATGGTAGACTGCCGATATTTAATGTGGACTGAGAACAGAACAATTGTTCTCAGGCAGGCCCGTAGCCAGGATTTTGCTTCGGGGGGAGCTGAGTTTGATTCGGGGGGGGGGGGGTCTGAGTGAAAGAGGGTATACCCTAGCAAACCTTTTGTATCGTTACCCCAATACCCCCATGCATATGGGATATATTGAGCATGGTGATCAGATCATGATATGAATAAACATAACAGTTTAAATAAGTTAAACCCTTTTCGTGGACCACTATGAGAATTTCGGGGGGGGGGCTGAAGCCCCTCAACCCCCCCCCCCCCCCAACTACATGCCTGTCCTCAGGTGTCACCAGTGATGGGCAAGAAAAATGAATTGCCTTGAAACAGAATAAGAGGGAGTTAGGATTAATACTATTAGACTGGTGAAAATTTCTGTGAGAACAGTCTGTTTTGGAATAATCATTCTTCTGTGGCACCTTAAACCATCTGACAAAATGGTTTAAGTATATCATCTTTATCATTAATCTAAGAAATTGGATATGCACCCAAACTAAGAAGCTGGGAATGTTCAACCTAATGAAGAAATGATATTTACACTGTAGAATTAATCCAGTTTGACACCACCTTAATTGTCATGGCTTGATGCTATGGAATCCTGGGATTTGTAGTTTGGTGAAATGCTGCACTCAGATAAAGAAGGCTAATGATCTTGGAAAAACTAGAACTCCCAATATTCCATAGCACTGACCCATGGCCGTTAAAGTAGTATCAGATTGCATTAATTCTATAGTGTAGGTGAGCCCTAAGAAGTGCACCTACCCTAGAATCCTTCCATCTTACCTGTCATGTCCAGCACTTTTAATCTGTACCCATTACATTTGATCTGGCCCTAGTTTTTAAATGTGTCACGGTGTATTGTTTTGTTGTTTTACTGTTACTGCTTTAATGTTTTTTGGTTTGCTTGTGAGTTAGATAATGTATTTGTTATGCTGTTGTTTTATTGAGGGCCTTGGCCTTTGTAAGCCGCATCAAGTCCTTTGGGAGATGTTAGCGAGGTACAAATAAAGTTAAGAAGAAGAAGAAGAAGAAGAAGTGATATAATAGTCATATAGAAGATGGAGCAAGCTTGTTTTCCATAGACCCAGAACTGAAACATGAATAAATGAATTTAAATTGAGAGAGAGAGAGAGAGAGATTCCAAGAAGACAGCTTTTAAGACCCGTTCAGTGTGAAATAAGCTATCTCAAAGCATATTCTCTCTTTTTTGGAGGTCTTGCATCCCTAGCACTCTTTCAACATCTTCTCGCTGTTTTCTTGTTTGTTTGTTTGTTTTTTTTAAAAAAAACATTTTTAGGTTTTTTACAATGGGCAAGCATAAAAAAGACTTTATTTTCATTAATTTTAAAGCTTCTTTATTAACTCAGGTATGACTGTTGTTATGTACCTACCTGTGGAAAATAGTAGGTTACTTTTAAAAGCAATGAACGAGAATGAAAGAAATTCATATTAAGGTGGAGGGAGGAGAGAGAGATTGGGTTTGTAATAACAAGTCTGGCAGGAAAAAAAGTCAAAAAGAGGATGAGGATGATGGAATGGACATGCTGAAATTGAGATCATGTTTGACTTGTGTATTGGAAAGCAGAGGAGGAGCTGTCCAGCCAAAAGCATAGAACTGGAAGCTCAAGAGTAGAAGCTGATGAGAGAAAACTGCTTCAATTACCAAAAATTAGGCAGCAAATTATTTAATTGGTCCTTTTGCTATATTCTTCGTGGAGCAAAACTGAGCTTCTGATCCAAATAATTTTACCTATTTATTAAAAAGATGTGTGCATTGCTCTTGAATCATGTTTCCAAGATGATTTATATAAATCCAAAAACAAACACAAACATACAGAAATAAACAAAAAAATACAAACCACAACAGTAAAATCTGCTCTCGGAATAAGAAAAACACAAAACACAAAGCTTTCAAAATGTGGGTGAATGACAAGTTCTTGAAGAGGTTATTTTGTTGGAAATATAATAGTATGAACTGCAGGAGAAACTTCCCATAAATGGGATATCACCACTTGCCTTGGCTCAGATGATGGAGGACACAGGCATGATTCAGAGGTGACTTCTCTATACTTAGATTCAAACTTCCAACAAAAACTTTGTGCTGTCAAATGCGAGAAATGTGTATTTCTCCAGGCTTCATCTAACAGTCAAGGCTATCTCTCTTACAGAGACTCAGGAAGTGGCTGTGAAGAGTTTTGAACTGGATTGTAGTATCAACCAGAGAACAGTTCCCTTGATTGCAAATTCTCCGGGTTGGATGACTCCCAACTTCAGACTTCCCAAGTGTTGACTCAAGACATTTTTCAAGGTATCATGAAGTGCTTTCACTGGGCTTTGTTTAGATCTCATTCAAAACATGGTCTGAACTCCCAGTTGATTTCTCTGAAACTATCAGCTAAAGGCACCAGATCCCATCTTAGAAACTAAGCAGAATTAGTATTTCTATGAGAGATAACAGGTGCTGTGGGCTATTTTTCAGAGAAAGCCAATGGCAAAACTACCTTTGAGTCTTATATGGCAGTATATGTAGGGTCTTGAGCTTTCAAGAAATTATCACTTAGTATTTCTTGAAAACTGCATATTAATTAATAATATTTCTTCTGGTTAGATATTATTGCTTTAATAAGCATATATAGCAATAATTTTAGAGATCCAACCTACTAGAAAGTTTTAAAGAAATGGTGGCAAGCAGATCAAGATTGATGAACTCTAGGATAGAGCATGAAGGAGTTGTCTGATGGATTTACAAAGATGTAACCCAGGGAATTAATTTCCACAAACAGGGTTAAATATTAGTCCTTGGTTTAAAGGTACTTTCATCCTACTGGCTTTCTTCTGGCTTAAGGCTACTTTTACTGCTCTTGAAGCAATGGGATCTCTTTAAAAAGCCTACTGGTGGTCTATCTCAAACAATGGCTTTGTAAATTACTGAAAATAACTGAGAAGCAAACATCCATTTTTCTAATTATGATAACCCTCCACAGTACTTTGATATTCCATTGTGACAGCCCAACAACCTCACATGAAACTTCTGGGTTATAAGAGCACTGCTGTGAGGTTTCCCCAGAATTTTTACATGCTCAGTTGGTCCCAGCAAGAGTCCATTCACTTATAGAAAAGAATAGGGAGACGAAGGGAAGCCCCATCTGGGTCACTGAAAACATAAATCTGACACTATAAATTGGCAGGCTAGGAATAGGTCTGAGCAGAAGGTGGGGGCAGAGTTGATTTCATGAAGGAAAGTGTCTCTTTTTATCCACTGCCAATGTTCTAAACAAAATGGAAGAGCGGGTTTCACTTAAATCTATGGGATTTATTTCTAGTGTTTCGAACTGGGATGTAAAGAAAAGGTTTTGTTTTTTCTAACACAGCAGAACAACATGAAACAAATCAGTAAATGGAAACCAGCTAATAACTGAAGTTTCCCATGGGATATATTCATGATTAATAGATATAAAACTAGGAAATGAAACATTTTTTGAATTACCAAATTAAAATCATGACCAATTATCCACATGTACTGCTATGTTCCCTTCCAGGTACAATCCCATAGTCCTTATTAAAATGTATATGAATATAAAATAACTGCAATGCCATCCAGGAGTATTTGCAATCCAGAATCTTTTTTATTAGAAAACCATGCAATAAACTACTTAGATTAACAGATATTTTCAGGTTTACAAGAAAATTCATATTCTCATGTCAAAACATGGTCTCTGAATCATATTTAGAAGATGAATATGCCATTGGCTCACACTCTCCTTTCCCTCCTTCTACTGTCCTGATCCCCAGATACTAGGCATGTGCAATCCATGGTTCTAAATGGTTCTAAAGTACTTACAAAACTAAAGTTCTGGTAGGGAAAACTAGGGGGCGCTGGTGCTTTGCTTCTACAGTGTTGCTAAGGTTCTGAACACTTACACAATTTTCAGACACTTACACAACTTCCAAAAATTTTATTATAAATGGCAGTTCCTAATAGGTTCTGTCATAAAAATCACCAATAATGAAATAATAATGAAATTTTGAAAGTATTGTTAGAGTTCTGAAATTTTCACCACCAGAACTTTAGCAACACTGCAGAAGCAAAGCACCAGCGCCCCCTAGTTTTCACAATCAGAACTTTTGTTTTGTAAGTACTTTAGAACCATTTAGAACCATGGATTGCACATGCCTACCAGATACACATAGATTCCTTCTCCTTTCTGTAATTTGTTTTGACCATATTTCATCATGGTGCCAACTTTGGTAAGCCTCCCCACCAAACATGAATGTATCTATAATTCATAGTTAAAAGCCAAGGAAGGTTTTCAAACCATAGCCTAAGAATACCTTTCTTACTGCTACTGGCTGCCTAATTTGGATGTGCTGTATGCAAGCGTATACAAGAAAGTAATGTTACCATTTACTTTCCTGAACTGCTGCCTAGTTTAGTGCTTATGAATGTTAGCATGTCATTCTTTTATGTAATTTAGAAATGCAGTATCTTCTTGATTTCTCATTTCAGTTTCCTATTACAATGACCCAAAACACAGGCATACAAGACCAATTTTTCCCTGCTTAGTGGACATATACAGACTTTTAATAAAAGGTATGTTCTGTGATTGGTCCCCCTACAATCACATACTGTTCCTTCAATCTCATCTACATCTAAAGCACAAGTGAGTATGAACTGGCAGGAAACTGACAATTAGAAAATATTTGATTCATTCCTAAGGATTGAAAATTGAAATATTTCCAATTTTTCCAAAAGCAGAGAGGGTGTGAACATCCAGTAAAATATGATAGCCATTCAGAAATGTCTTAGAGTAAATGAAAATGCTTGGGCCAGTGACATCTGAGAACAGATGAAAGTACATGGATGTTTCTGAGATCGTACTAGGAGCCTTTAGCCAAAATTGGGGAGCTCAGGTCCTTGGGTTCATGGGAAAAAATTGAGACAGTGAGCATAGATACAGTGATAGGATAGACAAGGAGCTGAGGCAAAGAACAGAGGCAAGACAAAACATGGCCTCGCCAAATATATCGGAGACCCCAATAGTGCAATGTGTTAAATCCTTGTGCCAGCATGACTGCTGACCAATAGGTCAGCTGTTCAAATCTGGGGAGAATGGGTTGAGCACCCTCTGTCAGCTCCATCTCCCCATGCAGGGACATGAGAGAAGTCTCCCACAAGAATGGTAAAACAGCAAACCTCTGGGCATCTCAGATGGGCAATTTTCTCACACCAGAAGTGACTTGCAGTTTCTCAAATTGCTCCTGACATGGAAAAAAAACCCAAATATATCACCAACTCCAGATGGTAGCCATTCAAGAAAAACAATTGCTGATGTTCTCACTAAAATATGTCCTTCAGAACAGCATCTATACCAGAGGACTACAGAATGGCCAATGTTAACACCAATTATTAAAATATGGGTTTCTTAGCAGATTGGGGAAATTAATGTCTGTTTCAAGAGACTAGTAGAAAATGTCTCTTCTCCAATACTACGTTTGTATATCAGTTGCTGAGGAACTCAAGATGGAAGCTGAACTTCTGAAAGGCCACTGAATGTATGAATGGAGTATTGGGATAGATAGACCATTAGTTTGATCCAGCATGAGAATCCTTACATTCTCATATTTTTAACACTATATTTAAATGGAGAGAATCATTTATAAGAACAAATCATGTACACTAAAGATTTAGTAATGTTTTTATTATTGTGGTTTTAACTCCTACATGACTTCCCCTTTCCTTGCCAATAATAAAGCACAGCATGGCCTTTCCTAATGCTCAGTGAAAGGCTTGGCTTTACCAAGATGCCCATCTGCTCCTCAAAAACTCACATGAAAAACAAAGAGGAGACTATAGAGATAAATGAAGAGATACATCCGGGTTCGAAAGAAGCTTAAGGGGATGGAATAATCAGTAGGAGAAAATCCTAAAGAAAGTGTCTGCAATGCTTATGTTAAGGGACCCCAGCAAGTGCATGAGCTGCTGTTTTTACAACGTCCCTCACGGCTGCTGAAAGAGACCAGGGTTAGGTCAAAGGCCAAGAGAAGGGTCAGTTTCCTATTGAAAGTGAAAATTGCTCATAATGTGCTTAACACCAGCTTTAGGAATATTAAAAGACAATCTGGGTTTTGTCAGTTAATAAACTGTAGCAAGCACTTCATGCATCAACGGTGAGCTATCATTTTATGCATTTAATCATTCCCATGAATCCAATATTGCTTTTTGATGTCCAATCACCATGGAATCTCACATGGGGGGAAATTCTATAGGAGATTGTAAAGATGATTCAACTGCTATTTATCAATATAAATATTAATTTCAAAACTCTGGAGATTGATCTATCAGCTGCCAATTACTCTTTGCAGATGTCGTTCTGGCCTTCTATATTTCCAGTTTATTTCTTTATTTATTGTATCAGAAGTGAACTAAGGGTATAGTTGTAATGTATTTAAAAACACAAAGTTTAAAAACTTTGCATTATATCATATGTCCTTTGACCAGTAGCTGGCCACTTGCAGTGCCTCTGGTGTTCCTATAAGAAGGCCCTCCATTGTGCATGTGGCAGGGCTCAGGCTGCTTTGTAATAGGTGGTCTGTAGTTTGCTCTTCTCCACATTTGCATGTCGTGGACTCAACTTTGTGGCCCCATTTCTTAAGGTTGGCTCTGCATTTTGTGGTGCCAGAGCACAGTCTGTTCAGTGCCTTCCAAGTCATCCAGTCTTCTGTGTGCCCAGGGGGGATTCTCTCATTCAGTATCAGCCACTGATTGAGGTTCTGGGTTTTAGCCTGCCACTTTTGGACTCTCACTTGCTGGGGTATTCCTGCAAGTATTTCTGTAGATCTTAGAAAACCATTTATTGACTTAAGATGTTGGTGTGCTGGGTGATATCCAAACAGAGGGTGGGCTGAAGATGTCACTGCCTTGGTCCTTTCATTATTGGCTGCTGCTTCCTGGTGGATGTCAGGTGATGCAATACCAGCTAAACAGTATAATTTATCCAGTAGTGTAAGGCATACATTTCCAATAAATCAAAGTCAATCACGTGCTGAAATGATGCTCATCTTAATTAAATTGTATGGCACAGATCTGAGGACAAAACCCTCTTTAAGGAGACATTTGTTAGATCCTTGAATTTTTTTTTAAAGGTGACATCTGATTTTTTTTTCAGGCTAGAAAACTAAATGAGACAGGAGGAACTAACCTGATACATATAGATATCAATTACTGATTTTCTTTTCTCCTCTGTTCTAGTGAGCCTATGCTAGCAGCTTTATTAATGGTGGAGTATGGTTCCAATTGCTCTCTGTGTGTGTATCACCATGACATTTTAAATGGATAAAAAATAAATGGATCTTCTCATGAAGAAATATGATGGAAACTGGCCATCTGGGGGTAGGGAAAGAACTAACAGAAAAATATTTACACGTATCTGGTTTTGTTTTAAATCCCTCTAATAGTCTGTGTTATAAACACTCCATTTATTTGTTTTTTCTCTGCTATGTCCTTGGCTTTCTTGAACTTTTACTGTAGTAAGTAGATGTTGGTAGATCAACCCTTTATTTCTATTGTTTTCTCATAATTTTTGTGTTTTACCCCCCACTGCTTTGTTGTGCTTTTTAGAAAGAAGTTTACAAGATAAGCTGAATTAAATCTGAGTTAGACATGGCTGAGTACCATATAACTCCCACTGAGAAATATGCTACATTTTGATATTATTTTAAGACCAAACTCTTGTCATACTGGTCTTCACAGTTCCATTTACAGGCCTTAGTTGAAACACACTCATTTGGGACCTTCTCTCCTCAAGCTAAAAACTATAAATAGACCCTCCAGTTGCCAATCAATGGGCAATCTTTCTAAGCCTTGGAATTGTTTTGTTAGATTAAGCCCGCCTAATGAATTCTTCATTGAGCCACTGAACAGAAATGAAACCTTGTTAGCTCATTATCCTCCTAATTAACCCATTCTAAATGGGCTCCCTCCTCACAGGGAGGTAGCAGGCATGTTTGGGTTTCACACTGAGGTATATCAATGCTCTCCCAAGAGCCTTTTGTATTGGTAACAGAGATTTATTTGCAGTGGCTAGGGAAGGCAACCCACAACCTATTCTTTGCCAGATGAAGGCCTGAACATTTTGTTACCCTCCGGCTACAATTTTCCCAAGGACAGGCCATGTGGACAGGGCACTGCACGCCCTTTTCCTTGTGTGACAAATGCCCTGTCCTGCTATTCTGCTTTTCGTGACTTGTTAAGCTTATGTAGAGGCCTGAGTAAACAGCTGAATTTACATTCTCTCTTCATGCATCTCCTCTCTCTAATTCTGTACATACATTCTACCAACTTTCATAGATGTTTACAACATGCAGCAATGGAGAAATGTTCCCACTGCCTTACCATTATGACTCCAAGAGAGGTTTGTTCAACTCATTTAAACTGGTATGTTTTAACAGTCAACTAATGCCAGTAAAAGGACAGTTATAAAATTAGGGAGATTCCCATTATCCCATGCATGATATTTGGCTCTGGGAAATAATTATTCCAGTATGACTACTCACAGCCAGTAATCTTTTTGCTTTGCTCTTGTTTTGGTGTTTGTGTTATGAGTTAGTCTGCAAAAAAAGCAGTAAATAAGGGAAATGCTTTTAGAAACAGGTTAATATTTCTTGGGAGTCTTATAGCTTAAATTCTTATATGGTCTGCTGTAACTATGCTAGTTCTGCAGTCAGCACCATTTGAAATGGAAATTGATGAATACAGGCAGAGAAAAACTGTATCTTTAGCGTGGCTTTCTGTCTGCCTGAGGCCCCTTTCACACAGCTGAATAAAATCCCACATTTTCTGCTTTTTTGCTTTGAGCTGGAATATATGGCGGTATGGACTCAGATAACCCAGTTCAAAGTAGATACTGTGGGATTTTCTGCCTTGGTATGCTGGGTTATATGGCTGTGTGGAAGGGCCCCAGTGGAAAATAGAAGATGTGGGCAGAAGGACCAGACATGCCCCCAATAAGTATCCTTAGATACTTGTAACTGCTTTCTTTTGGGATAATGAGGGTATAGCAAGATTGCGTTACAGGGTAGTTAAATGAAATTACGTTGTTGATGCATCATGCAACTTTTCTAGTTACTTTCAAAAATAATTTTTCAATGACATTTATAAAAGGGTTTTTCAATTCCAGAAAAAAGAATATGTGCCATGCTCATATAAATCCTAAGAGGTTTTTTGAATCTAAAAAAATAATGGAAAGTAATAGAAAATAAAAACAAAACAGCAAGTAATGCAATGAAGCAGTGTAACAATAATGGCAATGGGTTATCTTTGAAACACTGCAAGTAGAAAAAGAGACAATTACTTTTTAAAAGTAACTTTTTGAGTTCTGAGAAACCTTGGAGATGGGAGATCGCACTCAGAACTATGGCACAAGAAAAGGGTGTAACATCACCTGTTCCCACTCCACGGTCTCTATCCAGATCTCTATCCATTCCCATTTTTCACCTTCCCCATTTTTCCTGCTTCCTTTTCATCCTTCTCACTCCCCTGCATAACCCCTGAAGACAGGTCTAAAGGGCCCATTAAAACTCTATAAAAAACATAAGCAGCTGTTTTCAACAGTTAAGAGAGGCTGTGGATATCATAGTTCCAATAAAAAGCGAAGAGGGAGGAAGAGGTATATGTGCTTGCTGCAGCTTTCCTTTGAAAATAATTCATTTTCTCTGCATTATATTTCATGGTAACCTAGAGACTCGATATGTTCTGGATTACTGCATCCATTTCTGCTTCAGACCTAATGGCCCACAGGAGTGCAAACCTTCCAACCAGAGTCCTCTAAATCTGGCATCAGGGGAGCTGGCTGTACTTCCTTGTTTTCCATTTGATAACTAGCCCCTTCCAGCATTGCTTTTATGGCAGTAATCTTCCTAGGCTGGATGCGGATTGCTTGTCCTGCTTTTCCTCCCTTTCCTTTCTTTCTCACGTCCTCCTCCTGTCCCCTCATCAGTAGAACCATTGGTCATAGAGGACTATTTATCACTTTGTTGTTTTGTGCCAGGGATGGTGAGTCCTTGAAATCTTGTTTACACTGGTCGGAAAATGTCTCTGCAAATGATGCCATACCAGCAGAGAAAGTCAATAATCTTGCCTGCCCATTAGGATGGTGAGAATAGAAATGCTGGCTCCAGGGATTCCTTCAGTAGGAACAAGAATTCAGAAAGTATGGGCAAGATGTTGAGCAAAACACTGTTAGATTCTGGCATCCATTTTTCAGCCAGAGGTGTAAATGTGGGGGATTGCCCATAACAATTCTGTCTCCCATTACTAGCAGTACAGAGTGAGACAGTGAAAATTGTTCACTCCTAAGATATTTGCATTTGTTGTGTTTGAATTCCCTTTGTGACTTAACCTGCCCCTTTTCTTTGAATACATAAACTGCTTTAAATGCTCAACTGAAGCTTCACAATACTGCATTGCTAGAAATGTGGATTGTTGTATGCACTCAAGTCATTCCAGCTTATGGTAACTCTAAGGTGAACCTATCACAAGGTTTCCTTGGCAAGCTTTTTTAAAGGAGGCTTGCATCTGCAATCCACTGAGACTGAGAGACTGTGGCTTGCCCAAGGTCACTCAGTGGGTTTTCATGACTGAGAAATTTGAGTACTGATGGGAAAAAAATATTGGCGGGAAGAGGGGGGACACAATTCTTATTGGAAAGCGATGCCCTTATTTTGCCCCTCCTCCATAGCTACACTTTTATTGTAGTCTCCTGTTTCTGAACAACAGGCAAATGGCTCTCATGGGATTGAAAAAATGTCATAGAAGATAGTATTGAAAAAGAATAGGGAGAAGGAAGGTCATATTGTAAGCTACTATTTCTCAGGAGCACAGATACATGCAAATTACCATTCAAACTTTAGGATGAACAGAGGACCCCTTCACATGGGCTTATTATTGAAAATGCGATTTTGCAAGTTTGGCCTCAAGGCCCGACGGTTCCCATCACAACCCGGACAAATGCTTCTGGGGTGGCTCCATGGCCAAACTGGAAAAAAAACAAAACCTGCAGCCGCCAAAAATAAGCCAGTGGTGAAAGATGGGAGGATTCTCATCTTTCCCTTGAAATCAGTGGAAATAGCTGGCTTCTACATGCTTCCCCTGATGTGATGAGGTGGGGGAAGCTGGGACCACGCAGGGTGTGGGGTGTGGGGCAACAAGTCCCTATGCCCCCTGGGTGAGTGTCATCGAGATCACTGTGATCAGCGGTGATTCCTGTAGTGTGAGTCAAAAGATAGACACTACCTTCATGTAACCTGTGAAGAAAATGCTTAACAAGTGATTTTCACCCAGTCCTTCAAAATACATTGTTATTCCACAAAATATAATGACACTACAGGCAGCCCCCAAGTTACAACCATCTGACTTACAAATGACTCCTACTTAATAATGGGGGTGAGTCAACAGGAAGTGAGAGAAATCTACCCCTTGGAGGGGAAATTCACTCCTGAAAGGTTATCATGGAGAATAGGTATCTTAACTGAAGCTTTCTCATCAATGGTTGTTTTCACAACAAGCCAAATTCTTCAAAATCCAATTCTCACAGGAACGGAAAGTGAGGTGAAATCTTCTGAAAAGAGGCACAGACAGTAAAACAAATACCAAAGAGATGTTAACTATGCTAGCCAAAGCTAAGAAACATATATATTGCCTGGTGTTACACTTAAAAATGTACCTGAGCCGACTTACATACAAATTCAACTTAAGAACCTATCCTGTTTGTTACTTGAGGACAGCCTATATATCAAAATCATACCAGCAAACTGTTGGTTCTGAATCTGTGAAGTTCTACCCAGAGTGTTTCCAGAGACACATCTCTATGTAAGAAGTTTGACTCAGATAGGGGGACATTTTGTAGGAAGATGACCAGTTTTTTAAACTGGCCATTCTCATTGTCACTGGGAAGCTACATCTGTCAGTATGATGACATCAAATGTTTAAGAATGTGAGATATCTTACAAACATAAACAGTGTTCACAAGCAGAAAGTGAACAGCTACTAGTCCTATGCTTCCATACCATTATATACAGGATCTAGCAGAAAAATGAAGCAGCCTTAAGCTTATTTGTGAAGCTCAAGAAAGACGTGTAATTTACAAATGCCAAGAGATTTGTATCACATTGTGGTGAGAAGCTCTGTATTCTGTGCTCTTCAAAGAATTGATATCCAATAGTTTCTTCACAGGCTGTGATGATGGAGATCTTCAGTTTGTTCCCATGTTCCTCAACATTTTCGGGGTGTTCTGTGGGTAGATGGCCCTTGAGTGCTGTTTGGAGAAGGGCTTGTCTGGAGGGCTCCTGAAGGGCTTGGGTGTCCATTTTGCGCCTTCTCTTTCTTCCTTGGAGTCTGCGCCTGGGGGCGATCTTGATAGCCATCATGGATCGGATTAGCCTGTGGTCTGTCCAGCAGTTGTCAGCACCTGTCATGGCTCTTGTGAGGAACACGTCACAACGGTCTCTGGCACGTGTGATTACGTAGTCTAGGAGGTGCCAATGCTTTGACCAGGGAGCTTCCATGATGTCTTGAACTTGTTTTTCTGGTGGAAGAGCATGTTGGTGATGACAAGGTTGTGTTCCGCACATTTGTTGAGAAGCAGGATGCCATTCGAGTTGCTGTTTCCAACCCCGTCTTTTCCGATGGTCCCTGGCCACAGGTTGAAGTCTCACCCGACTCTTGCATTGAAGTCCCCCAGGAGGATGATTTTGTCCTCCTTAGATATCTCCGATAGGACGGTGTCCAGCTGACAGTAAAAAAATTTCCTTGATGTCTTCATCAGCACCTAGTGTTGGTGCATAGGCACTTATGATGGTTGCCTGTTGGTTTTTGGCAAGATCAATTCGGAGGGTTGAGAGTCGTTCGTTGATGCCAGTGGGTGCTTTGGTCAGATGTTTCCCCAGATCATTTCTGATAGCAAAGCCAACTCCGTGCATTCTATGGTCTTCCTCGGGCAGTCCCCTACAGAAGAAGGTGTAGCCTCCTTTTTCTGTCCCTCTCCTGCTCTCCGGGTCTCCTGAAGGGCTGCTATATCGATGTTAAAGTGTCCCAGCTCCCTTGCAATGATAGCAGTTCTGCGTTTGGGGCATTCACTGTCAGTGTTGTCCATCAATCTCCGTACATTTCGTGTACTGACTGGACGCGGCAGTCCAGTCAGGGATAAGAGAGGCAGACTATTTTTAGGGCACCTTTTCTAGCCCCTTCCTCATGTGGGGTGAGCAGAGTGGGTCCTAAAAAGAGCTGCTCAGTCATGGATACAGCTGCCAAACTACTCAACTGCCTCGGACCTTGAGGTAGAATGACTGAGTCCGAATCCACAGCCCATGTGCCAGTCTGTGACTAGAGGCTTCCAGATTTCACTGTCCTGCCCCCGTTGCCACTCGCTGATTGCCATGGGACTTTGGTTGCTTTGTTTTTATTTTCTTTGGAAGACGCCTGTGTGTGAGTTTTTTTAATGTGTGGAGGTCAGTGCACAACTGATCAACACACAGTCTTCACAGAGTGAGGTTCCACTGGTGGTGTAGTTTAACACAATGACCATGGCTTCCCAATTGCAGTTTTTCCACCTTCACAGCTGTTGTAACATGTACCATGTTATCCTCTGCCTGCTCCGCCATTGAGGTCTTTGGGTCTTTGGACTGTGCTTAGTCTGGAACCTCCCCTGCAGCCACTCCTGGGAGTGCACGACTCCAGTTGTTGGAACACGCAAGCCCCCTCACCACGACAAGGTGACAGTCCATCGAGTGGGTTAGGCTAACTACAAACTAACTGATTCGGGAAAACAAAGGGTGACTACAACCAACAAACATGGTGGTTGAAGAGTGGAGGGATTGGTGTGGTGTTTTGTGATGTGTGCTGGGGAAAACATTTAATTTAATTGTACAGTGACAATGAAAGTTACTCTTTTCTGTTCTCTAATATGGATACATTTTGTGCATAAACTCTTTCAGAGACATATAAACTAGAAATTGTTAGGTATATGCATGCTAAGATTGCTGCCTCCAGTAATAGATAGTACATTTTCTCCATATGACTAGATCAATGAAAAAGATACAAAAGAGGGCTCTGAATCCAACCTACTCCCTTCTGTTACTAGGAGGCATGTGCTAAAAAGTTTGTTTGTTTGTTTGTTTGTTTGTTTGCATTATTTTCCAGAAGAGCAATAGAAAGTGCAAGACAACGTTTACTAGCTCTGGACAGCTAGTTTTGCCAAAAAAAACCTCACTTTCTTCTTGGCACTATGTCCCCCTTACTCCTCCCACCATTCCTTATACCACACTAATTATGGCATTGGTCTTTTAAATCGTTCTTGCATTCTGCACCTGGTTAAAACAACATATCTCCATCTTCTATTCCTGCATAAGCTAACCTGGTCTATGCTGCTTGGACTAATGTGCAAAGTGGAACTCAATTTTCCACTGGCCAGTCTTAAAATAATGGTGCTGGCCACCAATATTTTTCCAGTCTGAATTCAAGCTACTATTCACAGAAAAAACTGAACACATTTCAAGGCATGAAAAGATTATTGTTTTATTAGTTTTAAAAAGCCCAGATGCACCTTGGCCTCTCTGTATTCTTAAAGCCTTTTTCAGGGGCTAAAATCATAAAAGGACAAAATGGGAACATTGACATAGTACAGAAAATTATAATGATATCACTGAGTTACCTATTGACCTGTAAATAATTATGTACATATTTGCAGCCCCTGAACAAGGCTGAAAAGTGTATTGCCAAAAGCTTTCATGGTCAGAATCACTGGGTTGTTGTAGGTTTTTCAGGTTGTATGGCCATGTTCTAGAAGCATTTTCTCCTGACATTTCATCTGCATCTATGGCAGGCATCCTCAGAGGTTTTGAGGTCATCTCAACCTCAGAGAGCATGGCCATACACCCCGAAAAACCTACAACAACCCAAGGCTGAAAAGTGTTAGACATTTAAATATGTGTAATACAATAACTATTATTCTATACAGAAATGCTGTGCAGAAACCAAATCTTTAGCAAATTGGAATTCAGCGGTTTTATAACATTCATATACAGAAGAAGGCTGCTGTTATGGTACCATGAGCAGAGCCAGCAAAGTGACTATTGTGCAATTGGATCAATGTACAAAAAGAATGCAAAATGGAAATGATATGTGTTGAGTCCTTTTGCTGTTTTCCCAATATGCACCTTCACAATTCGCTAGCAGGGTTCCTTAGTGGTTCTGCTAAGTTAAAAAAAGTTATATCTTATGAGCAACTCCAATTGAGTGTCCATTTCTTCTGCAAATTCAAATTCAGTAAGCCACAGCAACTCCTCTCTTGGAGACAGAGTCATGTTGTATGTGACTAGCATGTAGCTTATGTTACAGAAGACGAGGAGGAGAAGGGGCAACTCACATTCAGGATCACAAATATGGTGGAATAAACAGGGATTCTAAGAGTTAAGTATTCAGAGCACTACCTGGATGTGTGGGCCGGACAGTATTCCTTTCTTCCACATTCAATTAAAAAATGATTTCCACTGAATTTATGAAGATATCTTCAGAGGTTAGAAAAATGAAATTATCATCCATTTCTAAACACATAAATAGGCTGTTAATCTCTGCTCCCATTTATGATATCATTATCATGAGAGGAATGACAAAATGGTTTTGTGTATATGAATGAAGGGAATGTTAAGCAATTGGAAGTAATCCATGCCAGCAGTATTCATCTCCAATATACATAGAAAAAGTCTACCTACTGCAAAACAGATTCCATATTTACAAGCCAGAAAGCTTGGCTAAAATTACTTGTCCATGTTTTGAGTTTCTTCTACACTTGTGCACAGAGATGGGAACCAATTTTGCTGATTTTTTTAAAAGCAACCTAATACGGCTACTTGGCAAGCCAGGATGTCTGGGAAGCTCCTTTTTATCTGTCATCTATTGTGTCTATACAACACGAGAATAATCCTGTGCACTTCCAACACAGTGATGGGCCTGTGTGGTTTCAATCCACCCCTGCCTATTCGACTGGAATGGGAAGAGAAGAAAGAGATTTGTAAATATTTTAACCAGATTAACAACTGCAGTTGAGGTGTTTCTGGGATCAGCGTCTAGGGGAATCACCATCGCCTGCTTTGACAATGAAACAGGAGCAGATTAAAGGGGGAGAACCTGTCATCAACCATGCCAGCTAATTGGTTCACTGTGATCAGCTATGCATGATGGCAGACAGCATTAAGGCTGAACAGAAGAGTTATACATAATGGACTTCTAAATAATAATAATAATAATAATAATAATAATAATAATAATAGGTAGGTTAACCAGATGGATGCAGGAGATCACATCTTTCCTTGAGTATTTTTCCTTATATTGTGCTGCACTAGTAACTCGAACCCTTGGTCAGTAAGTGCTTGGTCAGGGATGCCATATTTTGTGTTGAGCAAGGACCGAAGAACAAATACACATTACTTCTAACTACTGGTTGGTAACTGCAAAAAGTGAGGCAGAAGCAAAGGTCTCCTCACACTTTCCCAAAGAAAGCTTTAGCAGATGTCCAAGCTCTTACCACCACAAGTTGCTAACTCCTATGGGCAAGCCAAGCCAGAAGCATCCAGGTGCCTTTTGTTACTTGAGAAGGAACAATATGAGAAACCTCTAGCAGTGGTTGGTCCTCCAGGTGTTCTGGTCTTCAGCTCCCACAATTCCTAACAGTTGGTAAGCTGGTTGGCAGGTCCATAGCCAGGATTTTGTTTTGGGGGAGCTGAGTTTGATTCGGGGGGGGGGGGGTGTGAGTCTGAGTAAAAGAGGGTCTACCCTAGCAAACCTTTTGTATCGTTACCCCAATACCGCCATGCATATGGTATATATTAGGCCTGGGCGGTTTCGTTTCGTTAATTCATAATTCGTTAATAATTCGTTAATTTTTCCAATTACAAAACGATAACGAACCATTCTGGAGCAATCATTTAAAAAAACGAATTTTTAAACACGTTTTGTAAATACTTCGTATTTCGTTATTGTATTCGTTTCGTTATTGTTCTGAGGTCGTTTCATTATTATTTCCGCATGTCTGAGCCAGTTTTATGGTTTAATTAGTGAAAAAAAAAATATAATATCACACCAACAGTCAAGAACAGAGGGAGAGGGAAGCTTCAGAAGTTTTTGGAGGTTTTTTAGCGTATTTCGCGGTCGCGTCCGCCATTAACTAATCGATTCGTTATTGTTTCGGAGATCGATTCGTTAATTTTTTACCATTTACGAAATTTCGTAAATATCGAACTTTTTAAAAGGAAAATTTTGTAATTATTTTAAATATCGAAACAAAAAAAAACCCCAAATACAAATCGATTTTAGAAACAAATATTTGCGTTGTTACCCAGGCCTAGTATATATTGAGCATGGTGATCAGATCATGATATGAATAAACATAACAGTTTAAATAATGTACCAGTAAGGCCTCGCGGACCACCATGAGAATTTGGGGGGGGGGGCTGAAGCCCCCCAACCCCCACCCCCGGCTACATGCCTGCTGGTTGGGCTTTATGGGAGTTGAAGTCCAAAACAAATGGAGGATCAAACCACTGCTCTGGAGAATAGTTTGAGAAGCCACCACTTGCTCATTTTGGGTCAAAAGCTATTAATCATGAATAGGCCTAAAGGTCTGAAAAGTCTGAAATATACTTGGGTTTCTCTTATAAACATGTTCATATTGAGTTAGCTGCAACCAGTAGCGCTTATTCCAATCTGAAGCTGAATGAACCTTGTTCTTCTAACTCAGCTGCTGGCTGTTAAGGTGGACCCCACAGAGCATTTACATAGTTTTACATAAAGACTTTTTAACAGAGCAATTACATATAACTCCAGGTTACAGAAATCCTAATTGCAGTACATAATGTTAACCATTAATAACAAATAAAATGAATGGTGCAAATGTCTGCTGAAATGCAATTAAAACAATGGAAAAAGAACAGTAGAAGTGAAATAAAACCATGAAAACACATACAAATATGATATGTTTTAACTGGTGTGTCTAACATAGCTGTAGGAGAAAATCAGCTCTTTAAAAAGTGGGGAATTTCATAACCTGAAGGGCTTCTCCTTGGAAAGCACTGAACTGTGTGGGTACTTCTCTGGGACATCACAAATAGAATCTTTGCAGTTTATGTTAAATCTGCAATGGATCTGGATCATTCTTCTGTACCCAAGTCCTGAACTGTTTGGGGTTGGTATTAAAAACATGCACAAAACAAATAAATAATTAAAGAATTATTATGATTCAGTGTATCTTTATATCCATCCCCACTTTTTTTCCGCTACCAAAATTGCAGCAGAACAAGTTAACACTCAGGGCAAATCACTTGCAGTAGCTTCTGAGAAGCAATCCCCAATGAACAGGTAGCTGTGCATAGGATTGCAGCTTTGATGTCTGAACAAAAATGAGCGGAATTTTTGTTTTGTTTGGGACACCCACATAATAATCCAGAGTTTTATTAGATGAAGAGTGAATACTTTGGGGCTGTTTGTGAACTCAATTTAGCTTTGCACACTGTAAGATCACACAGGGCAGTGAGTCTATTAATAAATAATTATTTATAATGCAATCACATATTTTCTGTAAATCTGAGAAGCTTCAGAATTCTCCCCTTGCCATTTTGGTGCACAATGTGCATGTGTATCTATGTGTTCTACAATACTGCCTCTGTGTCTAATACAATCCTTGTTTATGATAATTGATTTTACTTGTGCAGCTTTCCTGGGAATAATATGCACACATTTTCCTCCCCTTTTAAAGATCAAATGACATTTAGGCCTGTGTGATTTGAATCTGAGTTGGTCAGAGAATTTAATACAATAAAAGTGAGCTTAAGGGTAAAGCAGTTAAACCCTAGATATATTTCTTATTATTGCATAGAAAACCTTGAATTGAGAGGGAAGTTTGCATCTATTTTCCCGTTGCCTATTTTAAAGGCTGTCAGACTTGGTTAGTCTCTCTCAAAATTAGTCCTTTGGATCATCTTCTTACTAAAAACAAAATCTGAGCTCACTTTTTTTTTCTTGAAGCGATAGCGGATTAGGGCGAGAAGCTTTGTTTAGCTAAAGCGAAGGATTAAAAGAGATTTGCCCCCATAAAGTTGTGGTTTGATGGTGCTTTTATCCCTGGATGTTGCTAAAGCTGTGTTGCTTCAGGATTAAGAGCATACAAAGAGTTTCCTTGTTCATTTTTAGCAGCCCAGAGAGGGAAGGATGGAGGGGGGTGAAGCAGGGAGACGGGGTACAGAGGCGAAAGAACTGGGCTTCCTTGGTCTCACAAAGCCAAAGTTTAAATCCACTGACACAAACTTCACCAGACATGGTGTGAATATAAGATTTTTTTTAAAAAAAAAAAGGAATGCTGGGTGGCAGAACAGAAGATTGTCGTTTCAATAAGCCAATGCAGGACAGTGGCCTTCAGCCATGTTCTTTCCTCAAAGAAGTAAATGCTTTGTGCAAGATGTAATATTATATATATATATATATATATATATATATATATATATATATATCTCAAATCATGATCTGATGACTGCTGGTTCTGGTAATTATTCTGTTTGGATTAATGGTGTGAGTCCCTGATCTGCTTGGATCAACAGCTGCCATATTTTGTAACTTTCATTTTGTTTTGTTTGAGCCTCTGAAAACACAAATTTATCAGGATTCCTGAGCATTCGGAGAGTTCTGATGCCAAAGTTTTATCAAAAGGGTGGTGGCAAATCCTATCCAACGCACTTTTAAATTTGTAACAAAGTAGACGTATAGAAAGGGTCTACAACAAAGATGAGAAGAAGGTAGATCTTGATCTAATGATGGATCTTTGGGAGGTACATCTTAGGTTAACAAGGATTTCAGCTTTTTAACAATAGTTCTAAGACTGTCGCCCTTAAATTACACTATTGAAATGAAGGACATTTGGGATGGTCAGGCGTGGACTTTCTGGTGGAACTGCACTCTGTTCATTTCTGGTAGTCACAACAAATTTCTGGATTAAGAATTCTTCAAATATGATTATATGTTTTTGCATCAGGCTCTGTCCACCTTTGTTGTCTACACAATAAAAAAAACAATATCATCAAAATATGGGTAGTTACCACTTGTAGTTTTGTTTTTATAAACATGAGGAATATAATACAGGTTGAGTATCCCTTATCTGGAATTCAGAAATATGAAATACTTTACAATTGTCCACATGAGTAGCTGATATAGCTTTATATTATATAGTACAGGTAGTCCCCAAGTTACAAACTTCCACTTTTCAAACAAAAACTAGTTAAGAATGGGGATGAGACAACAGTAAGTAAGAGGAATTTCCCCCTTGGAAGGTAAATATTTTCTTGTAAGAGTTATAGGGCCCCCTGTTGGCTCAGCAGGTTAAACTGCTGAGCTGCTGAACTTGCTGAACAAGAGGCTGGCAGTTCAAATCCAGGGAGTGGGTTGAGCTCCTGCGGTTAGGCCCAGGTTCTGCCAACCTAGCAGTTCAAAAACACGCAAATGTGAGTAGATCAATAGGTATCGCCTTGGTGGGAAGGTAACAGCACTCCATGCAGTCATGCTGGCCACATAACCTTGGAGGTGTCTACAGACAATGCCAACTCTTCGGCTTAGAAATGGAGATGAGCACCACCCCCAGAGCCAGAAACCTTTATCTTTACCTTAATAGTTATAATGAGGGGAAAGTATCTCAACTGAAGCTTTCTCACTAATCCTAGTTTCCACAACAAGCCAAATTTTTCAAAATCCAATCACAGTGATAGAAAGCGAGGTGAACTCTTCTGAACAGGGGCTCAGATAGCAAAACAAATACCACAGAGATGTGAACTCTTCCCTATGCTATCAAAAGTGTGTGTGTGCGCGCAGCTGAAGTTACATTTAAAAATGTACCTGTTCTGACTTACCTACAAGTTCAACTTAAGAAAAAACCCACAAAACTTATCTTGTTCATAAGTTGGGGATTGCCTGTATTGATGTGGGTGATACTGTCCCAGACTTCACATGGGTATTCAAAAGCATGAACAATACCAAATGCTATTGAAATGAAGGAATTCTGACCCAAGAATACAATATGTGCTGGAAGATCTAGAAAATGTCTAGAGAGGAAACTTTGGCAGATATGAATAAATGAAACCACAGATATAACGTATTTTACACTGCAAAATGCATGCACCTTTGTATATTAATATAGGTCTGTATGTATGATTTAAATACATATATTAAATTTAGATGTGCCAGGTTCTGCATGAATGTGACATGGGATATCATTGCAAAGATATTACAGAGAAATTCAGACATACTGTAAGATACACACCAAAGAAGTAAGCTAACAGTTCCCTATTAGATTTGATTCAGGAGCTGAAACACTGAAATTCACAAACATATCTATATCATAAACTAGCCATATAGTCTTCCACTGTACTACATTCCCCTAACAGCAGCAAATCTGTGGAACAAAAGGACAAGGGCAAATGTATCTCTCTGCTGTTTTAATGTACACTATATATAAAAAGTAATCATTTTTGTCCAGAGAAGGGGACCCAGAGAGCCATGAAATAGAGGATAGAGGCAGAAGACTCCAAGCCACATTCTGATAAAATAAAACTGTTCCTTTTTGTTTTTAAGGAAAGGATTGATGTGGCAGCTCACCCAACATTTATGGACTTTTGGCTCCACAGAAAATGTTAACAGTTTTATGGCATATATCTTGTTTCTGCCTAGTTTTTGTTTTTTCACCAGGTCTTGTACTAAGCAAACCCTCTTTGGGTTTCTCCTTTGTCTACAATCCAAACCTCTTTATGATTCTTTAAAGCATTAGCACACACTACATGGAAATACATATATTAGAACCTCAGTAGACAAGCCCATCGAGGGGGGAGGATGAGGGATGGACAGTGTTTATGGGTTCAATCCACCCCCGAAATATTTCAGTTTAAAAAAGTGGCTTATTTATGAATTTTAACTAAGTAACCAAATTCCCATGCTAAAGCTATGAGAAACAAAAATTAGAGTTCCTCCATTGGTGAAAAGGTAGATAATGATAGTATTAATAAATTATCAAAATTTGGTTGAGATAGTGCTTGCAATAGAAAACTGTGTCAATACACTTTGACAGAAATCTGGCTCCATTGATAAACTTCAGTTGGCACTCAAGAAAGCAAGTCCAGTCCGTCTTTCTTGCCCTTTTGTGCTTCTTATGCATGTTTTCAAAAGTTTAAGAGTTGAAAACAACCTTTCAGTTGTAGCTGTTGACACTGGCAGTGTTGCAGAAATCTGAAGAACTTTCTTCCCATTTATCACAGACAAGATATGTTTCCAGTGCCTTTGATGGCATTTCTGCAGATGTAATCTTTTTCCATTTTCTACACCACAGGCCAAATTCTCTCATCAATGTGTTAGTATCTTGAAGGCATTCATTTGTTCAAGTTGGATTTTAAATGGCCACAATCAATAGGGAAGAACACTTGCAGTTCTTGAACTACTTCCCTGTGCCTTTTAAACCTTTCTTGAAGCTAATTGCAGGAAAAAAGTCCAGAAATGGGATGTACACATTTAGTCTATAATATTCCATTGGTGTTAGTAAAGTTGCCTGGATGTTGCTTTTACAAGTTTGCCTTGAATAGATGTGAGGAATCCTAGCTTCTCCATCACTGATCTTTCTGTGCCAAAGATCTCCTGAAATTCTTTTACAGATTCTATGTGAATCTCACTGGCTTTTTAAAGAGAGACTGCCAATGTGTTGAAGAATACAAAAAAAATCTATATCTACTCTTTATAATGTTTTGCTAAACTGAAGGGATGATGGCAGAAGCTTTCTTAGGATGTGTATGGTTGTTGTTGTTGTTCATTCGTTCAGTCGTCTCCGACTCCTCGTGACCTCATGGACCAGCCCACGCCAGAGTTCCCTGTCGGCCATTACCACCCCCAGCTCCCTCAAGGTCAGTCCAGTCACTTCAAGGATGCCATCCATCCATCTTGCCCTTGGTCGGCCCCTCTTCCTTTTGCCTTCCACTTTCCCCAGCATAATTGTCTTCTCTAGGCTTTCCTGTCTCCTCATGATGTGGCCAAAGTACTTCAACTTTGTCTCTAGTATCTTTCCCTCCAGTGAGCAGTCGGGCTTTATTTCCTGGAGGATGGACTGGTTGGATCTTCTCGCAGTCCAAGGCACTCTCAGCACTTTCCTCCAACACGACAGCTCAAAAGCATCGATCTTCCTTTGCTCAGCCTTCCCTAAGGTCCAGCTCTCACATCCGTAGGTTACTACAGGGAATACCATGGCCTTGACTAGGCGGATCTTTGTTGCAAGTCTGATGTCTCTACTCTTCACTATTTTATCGAGACTGGACATTGCTCTCCTCCCAAGAAGTAAGCGTCTTCTGATTTCCTGGCCACAATCTGCATCTGCAGTAATCTTTGCACCTAGAAATACAAAGTCTGTCACAGCCTCCACGGTTTCTCCCTCTATTTTCCAGTTGTCAATCATTCTTGTTGCCATAATCTTTGTTTTTTTTGACGTTTAGCTGCAACCCGGCTTTTGCGCTTTCTTCTTTCACCTTGATTAGAAGGCTCCTCAGCTCCTCCTCGCTTTCGGCCATCAGGGTGGTGTCATCTGCATATCTGAGGTTGTTAATGTTTCTTCCAACAATTTTCACCCCAGCTTTGCATTCATCCAGCCCTGCACATCGCATGATGTGTTCTGCATACAAGTTAAAAAGGTTGGGTGAGAGGATGCAGCCTTGCCGTACGCCTTTCCCAATCTTGAACCAGTCTGTTGTTCCGTGGTCAGTTCTGACTGTAGCTACTTGGTCCTTGTACAGATTCCTCAGGAGAGAGACAAGGTGGCTTGGGATGCCCATCCCACTAAGAACTTGCCACAATTTATTATGATCCACACAGTCAAAGGCTTTAGAATAGTCAATGAAGCAGAAGTAGATGTTTTTCTGAAACTCCCTGCCTTTCTCCATTATCCAGCGGATATTGGCAATCTGGTCTCTCGTTCCTCTGCCTTTTCTAAACCCAGCTTGAACATCTGGCAACTCTCGCTCCATGTATTGCTGGAGTCTTCCTTGCAGGATCTTGAGCATTACCTTACTGGCATGAGAAATAAGGGCCACTGTACGGAAGTTGGAGCAGTCTTTCGCATTTCCCTTTTTTGGTATGGGGATATAAGTTGTTTTTTTCCAGTCTGATGGCCATTCTTGTGTTTTCCATATTTGCTGGCAAATGGCATGCATCACCTTGACAGCATCATCTTTTAAGATTTTAAACAGTTCAGCTGGGATCCCGTCGTCTCCTGCTGCCTTCAGCATTCAGACCAGTTAAAAGAAGGTGTCAAGCTTGGGAAGAAGTCTCACTTTTAGAGAGGACTCTTTTTTAGTTCTTCAAGTGTTCTCACCACAACACTGTACAGTTCAACCAAATGCAAAACTGCCTTATTTCATTCAACCCAATGGGTTTCACAACTTTGCAACAGGCTGTTTGCTCTTGATTCAGAGAAACACACTTTTATTGGTTTTTTCAATAGTTCCAGTCTGATGGCTGATAGTCTGAAGAATTTGAACAGAGATTATATTGTTCCTTGGCAGTTTCTGGGAGGTGGAATGCTGTAAGTCTGTGCTAAGGCTAGATTTAGTGAGTAAGCACTGCAGTGGATGTAGACAGCCATTGGATACTTCTGCGATATAATTGCCTGTGCACCACTAATATGGCCACTCATATTAGCAGCTCCATCATAACCCTGTCTACACAAGTATTGCAAGTTTAGCCCAATTTTTCCAGTGTTTTCAAAATAATGCCTGCAAGTCCTCCACCTGTCATATCAGTTATCTTCACAAAACCTATAAAGTCTTCTCTTATTCCTGCAGATTCGACATCAACATACCTTACCAAGAGCAATAACTGTTCTGAGGTACTCACATCCCAGGTTTCATCTGCCAAAACAGAGAAACACTGTAATGCATTGCATCTTTCAACATTTTTGGACTATATTGTCACCACATATCTCTATGAATTCATTCTGTATTTGAGGACTAGTATATTGGGCATTCATAGCTGTAGTTTTGAGATGACTTTTCAGGTCAGAGTTTCCTGGTCTGGCACGAGATCTCAACAAGGCCCTGAAATTGCCATGGTTGTGCAAAGGTTCTTCACAGGTAATAGGTTCTAAATCATTACTCCCTCTTAAAGCCAGTTTTTGTCAGCCACAAATGACAATAGTTTCCACAAGTGGTAAAGATATGACAGGTTACATCAGGATGTTTTCTGCCGTGAATTAGCACAAGTTGTTCTGACAGTACTCTGTTTTTGGTGTCTATCAAAGACTTGCATTGCAACTTTCAATCACACAAACAGTTTAGCAATCAATGCACCAAGCTTCTGATGACCACCTTGACCACCAACATCTCCTCCAACACCACACAGTACTCACAGATTGCACTTTGTACATGAAATGAGTAAACTAACCAGGGAAATCTGTTGAACCATTTGGGTTGAAAACTGAGATGCCTCTTCTTATTCACAGGAAATACATATCCTGGCAATGGAGTCTGTGTATTTTACACTAAATGAGCTTTCTCTTTGTAATAAGAGGCAGTCTTGTTCATATAAATTCCAAGGTCTAACAATGACACAACTTCTTGTCTTTGCTCTTGTTCCATGGTTTATTTGGCAGGGCTTGCATTAGATGAAGCAGTGGTAGACACCTCAGTTTCCAGTTTCCTCCATTTCAAATCCCCCCCCCCCCCCGCACATGCCTTAGACTTTTCCTGCCAACTTGGCCACTTCCACTGTGTCAGCTATTGCCACTATTGCAATTTAAATTGGCGGAAAGGTAGATAATGATAGTATGAATACATTATCAAAATTTGGTTGAGATAGTGCTTGCAGATCTGGAAAGACTCTATTTTTTGCTTCTCATAGACTTAGCATTGGGAACCAGAAAATTCATGAGTAAACAGAGGGGTTTTTTACTGATTTTTTTTGGGGGGGGGGACCACTAAACCACCCCTTGTCAATGGGCTTGACTAGTAGCACCTGACAGCAGATGGCTCCCATGTGGTAGGACAGTGAATCCATTCTGGGGTTTAGTATGAGCGTTAAAGGAGCCATCAAAGCTTCTGAACCTTAGCCTCACAACAGAATCAGTGTTTTGGACCTGTTTCAAAGTTCAGGTTAAAACCCAGATCTGATTTACTATGCCCATGCCAATGTATTTGTAGGAAAGGCTACCCTAAAGGCAGAAGATGGATTATATATTTTTTTCAGAGACAATTTGAAAAAGAGATTGCTCCCATAGTGTGCATCCTATCATTTTACCTCTTTTAAGCAGATTTTAGAAACCTGTTTGCATTGTATTGAACCCTCCATTTCCTACCAGAAATGGTAGGAAAACATCATTTTGAAAAACTGGGGTATAGACTACCTGTCCATTATTCTATTACAAATATTATTTCCATCTACATCTAAATAAATTCTTACTTCTGTTCTACGAAAATGTCCTTTCAATCTACATCTCACATAGATCTTACAGTTATTCACACATGCAGTCTAATGTTTCAAAAAGTCAGATATTAGGCTTTGAATTAGATAGAGAGTTCATTAAACTCAGAGTAGATGTCCTGAAATCAAACTTTGTCTAATGTGCTTTAATTTGACTAAGACCTCTAATTATCCCTCCCTAAACCACTCAGTGTGGTGCAATGGTTTGAGAGTTAAAATAGGACTCTGGAAGACCAAGGTTGGGATCCCTGCTTAGTCATGAAAACTTAGTGACGAACTTGGCCAAGTCTCAGAAGAAGACAAGATTAACCCCCCTTTAAAGAAATTACGTCATGAAAGCCCTGTTATATGTCCAATTTAGGGTTGCCAAGTCAAAAATGAAAGAACAGAACAACTATTAAATTAAAAAATCACATGATTCTATAGGATGGTATCATAGCAGTTAAAGTAGGACTGAAGTACAATCACTGTGTAGCAGACATGTAGCCGGGGGAGGGGGGTCGCTTGGGGTGCTTCAGCCCCCCCAAAAAAAATTATCATGGTGATCCACGAGAAGGCCTTACTGGTACATTATTTAAACTGTTACGTTTATTCATATCATGATCTGATCGCCATGCTCAATATATCCCATATGCATGGGGGTATTGGGGTAACGATACAAAAGGTTTGCTAGGGTAGACCCTCTTTCACTCAGACTCAGCCCCCCCCCCCCCCCGAAACAAAATCCTGGCTACGGGCCTGCTGTGTAGTGTGAAGAGACTTTAGCGCTATCAGAAGCAATGTCCCACTAAAACCACTCTTAAATATTATCGATCTGGAAAAAGGCAACTGAGAACTGCAGTCTAATAACATCTAGAAAAGCACATGATTCTCATACCAGATATTGATTTGGGGTGAGAGACAATCAATGAGTGTGCTGATATCAAGACTATCTACTCTAGTTTTCCTCAACCTTATCTACTCTAGTTTTCCTCAACCTAGTGCCTTCAAACAAGTTATATAGCAAGTATAACTTGTTTGAGACTAGAGATTGAGAAACTTGCTTTTTGGCATACCAGAAGGGCACCAGTTAAACTCTGTTACCTGGTATTATGTGCCACTGGTCTCAAGGAGGCTTGCTTCTGAGCAAATGTATATAGAATTATGCTGCAAAAGTAGCAGAGTGGAGTCAACAGTCTTGGTGTTTGTTTAGTTTTTTCCCTATAATCTGAATATTGCCAAATGCTTGAAGCATTTTCAACTGGCCTTTGCTTTTGTCTGTTGATTTGTGTTCCCCAAAATACTCCATAATACTTGTATTTTGTCTCTTTAAAGATTATCTCTGATTGATTAAGCTTTGTATCCACCCCAGCTATAGCTGAAAGACTTATCAAATCCCAGAGAGCAGATTCGTTGTGATTTCAAAAGAGAATAGCACTTTTATCCTGTATAAGTCTTTGTGGCATTTTAGATTCTGTTTAAAAAGAAGGATGTAAGCAAAAGCTGTTAAAAACACAGAAAAGCAAGAGTAAGAACTGTATGTATCAAAAGGGCCTATAGGCAAGAGAAGGCACAAATATAAAGTGTACATTGAAACATACATCCAGGCCCTCCAATACGACAAAATTGAGAGTTGGGAGGAGAAGGTGGGGTGCCATCTGAGAGCCCAAAGAACCAAGTTGAGAATGGGGATTGATCCCTGGGATCTCAGAATGCAGTCCTGGGAGTCAATCTCCACATACCCACACCTGGAAAGATCCAGACCTTACATTAAGATCTGGATTTTTCCACGTGTCAAATTAATCTGGAATAAACTGGATTTACCTAAGGCATTGTTTGGATGCCTCAGGTAAAACTGTGGCTTTTTGCGGGTTATGGGCCTGTGTGGAAGAGCCCTTACACTGCTGTATAATACAGTTTGGGACTGCATTATATGGTCAGAGTAGCCCAGTGGTTTCCAAACCTTGGTCCTCCTGGTGTTTTGAACTCAGCTCACACAATTCCTAACAACTGGTAGATTTGCTGGAATTTTGTGGGAGTTGAAGTCCAAACAACAAAAGCCTGGGAACCACTGGTGTAGACCCATATAATTCAGTTTAATTACATTGGACTACATCATATGGAGCTACACTGACCATATAATGCAAGTTGAGTGCCTTCCAATCTGGCTCAAGAAGGGGGATCACAACTTCCAACACTATATCTTGCTTCTTTTTATTGTCTCATCAAAAAGTTTACAAGATATTTAGAAGTATCAGTGCTATCACGGTTGGCTACAGTGCCACTTTGTTGTCTCTGAAAGACATGGTTGCAACTGTCTGTTTTCTTTTGCTAATGTGGACATTGCTTCCTGAAGAAAATGTGAGCATCCTAGTGATGTCTCCACTTTGGAAAATTCTTGATTCTTGCTAGAGTTTAGCAGTTCTCTTACTTTCCCCGATGCCTACAAACTCTTTCACAGCAATGTTATCAAACTTAACTGTTGTTTGGAACCATTTTGTTTTGAAACTGCTTCTTTTGTACTCTTTAAACAACAGAATTGTAATGCACTTTTCCTCACCATCACTGCATTTTGCTTCAACAACATCAATTCCTGTGTTTGCTTTCTTGCACGTGAAATATGTCATTTATGCCACCCTATTTATTACAGCTTTTGTTATATTTTTGAACAATTGAATAAATACATTATGCCATAATAATGCTCTTATGAAACAATACATACACACATCACTACCCATCTAGATTGGAATGATGAACACACACACACCATACTATTTCTACAATTTTCTTCTATGCTTTTCCCTACAAGTTAATTCTAGCCTAGTTCTGCTTTTGTATATTAGTCTTTAACCTTTGATATATTTACTTGTTAACTTTTTTTCTGATCCATGCTGTTTTTCTGGGCATTATTTCTTGATAGCTCTGTTGCAATACACAGTTCAAATAAAATGTTGGTTTTTTTAAAAAAAAAATCTTGAAGAACAAATGCATAGCAATTTTCTTGGGAATCATCCTAGACTAGTGGTTCTCAATGTGTGCGTCCCCAGATGTTTTGGCCTTCAACTCCCAGAAATCCTAACAGCTGGTAAACTGGCTGGGATTTCTGGGAGTTGTAGGCCAAAACACCTGGGGACCCACACATTGAGAACCACTGTCCTAGACCAAGCACCAGATGTAGTCTGAAGTTTCCCTTCTGGAGATCCCCAAGGAATCCCTAAAAGAAGAACAATGAACCCACACCCACATCATCCCCACTTGTTCCCCAAGAGATGCATTTGTGGTATAGAAGTGTCATGTGATCAGCCTCAGTGTTAAAGTATGCATAGGAGAGTGGAAAATGTGAATATTTTCATTTTTTTTAAAAGTCTTAAAACAAAGTCTTTGAGTCTTTGGACCTATAAAAGAGTGTTCCTCGGTGAAATACTAAACTGAACAGAAACAACTGTCCCTCCACAACCAGGACTGATCACATTTTAAATGCCAAACAATGAAAGAACAATGTTTCCAACCAAGGAGGGCTACTGTGCAAGAGTCTCTCCACCAAACCAACAGTGACATCCATAAAATGATCATAGAAGCTACAGAACTTTTAACAGCTTAGCCTCTTTTGTCAAGTTAACCATTGTGTAGAATAATAAGAATGACATATTCCAAATGAATGTCTGACAGGATGCAATACTGGTCAAACACACCTGGAAAAAAGCCCCATGAAACTACCCTGACTAACTCAAAGTAGCATGCCATTGGGGGCTGTGTCCTTGTGCTTTTCCATGGTGTGAAATTAAACCATGGTGCTCTCACTGTGGAAGTAGACTGAGCAACAAACATCAAATTGTGCAACTATATTTAAAATAAATCCTCTCTCCAACATTTTGAAGCTCTATCTTTCTTTGAACCATTTTTGTGTTCATTTCTGTTCTTTGAGTATTTCTTAAATTTCATTATTTGTGTACTTCCAATTATCAGTTTTATTGCTCTTCTTTCTTTTCTTCAACATGTCAGTATTTTTCAAGAGCACCCCACTGACTGATTCTCCTCCACATACATACACTTAGGGACCTTCCACATAGCCCTATATTCCAGAATATCAAGGCAGAAAGTCCCACAATATCTGCTTTGAACTGGGCTGTCTGAATCCAGACTGCCATATATTCAAGTTCAAAGCAGAAAATGTGGAATTGTGGAAGGGGACTCAGATACCTTGATCAAAAGGTATCAATGTGTAACCCTACTGCTGTTCAAATTGTCTTTAATTTCAAGTTCATCCTGTATTTTAAAGATATGCTACTCAAGTCCACATCCATAGACACTCCCCTTTTCCTATCAGAACATGCCCATTTTGGTCCATTATTGTTTTCAGGAGGTCAAAGTCTTTCCCTTTTGTAGCTTTCTCCCCAATGTACTCAAATATATTGTGACACTCACTTCCTCAATTGACAAAAGCATGTTTAGGCAACAGGATTCGGTTTTATATACCCAGATTTCAAACTTCCATATTTATCAGAAGTGTCTGCAGCCATCTTACATCATGAAGATTCCAGATCGTAAATTATGTCCCATCTGCATTGTCTGAGCAATGCATACAGGAAGGAGTCTGCATTAAAATCTCTGCTGGAATTGTTTCCTCAAGCACTCCTACTTTCGGTAAGCACAGGTGACCTCTCTGCTTTAAAAATGAACATGGAGACCATTCTCAGATAGCAAGTTCCATGCCTGACTTTAAACCAATGTGCTTTCTTCCATTGATTTGGCATGAGCACCTCCACACAAAGATGCAATTCTCAATTGCTTTCAGAATGGAAAGAATATTTGTGGTTATACATTCTTAGATTGAAAAACAGCCAAGAAATCCTGTTAGGAACAATAATAGATTGACAAGAGTTTGCAAAATTTTATCTTGGTATGCTTTGAATGCACTTTTCCTGCTTCTTTGCAGGGGGTTGGCCTGGATGGCCCATGAAGTCTCTTCCCACTCAATGTTTCTATGATCCAGAATATTATTCTTGAGATGAAAACACATTTTATACAAAAATATTCCTGTACAGAAAAACCAATTTTGCACAAAAACATTTTCTCTGCAGAATAATTCCTGCACAACACTGCACAGATGTTTGATATGGGAAGAATATTGGCGAAGGATGCCTGTTTTGTCCCTTAAGAGGAAAAAAAACTTTTGAATTCTTTGTTGCAAGCAAAGATTAAATAAATAGTCAATGATAAACATCCCTGTTTTGTGCAGGATAACTTCCAAGTGGTTGTGTCCATGGGCTTTTCCATTAAATGAAATCAACCCATACACCACACATAGCCATAGTTATTTATGGCACAATGATTATCCTTCCCCTTTAAAATGCAATGTTGAAAGAACTGTCTGCCCCTATAATAACACCAAGGCAGCTAAGTGGTGCAGTAGACTGGGTCTGAAAATTCACACATATTTAATTCCATAAATAGCTCAGAAGCAGGGAGGGAGACTAAGCTACAGAGCCATAATTCTTCATCATAGCTTTGCAGGCTTAGCAGCAGCCCCACTGCTGAAAAATGCTTCAAAAAACAAAATAAATGATCTTCTAGTTACGGATGTATTGATTTTTTATTATTATTATTATTATTTGCTTTATTTCTATACCGCGTTTCTCAACCTATAATAGGTGACTCAATGCGGTTTACACAATATTAATTACCACAACAATAACAATTAAAACACAGCATACCCAATAACAAACACACAACCATTCATACAGTGCCTCGATCGCAACCAAGATCCAGTCTCATATCCTTATACCGTTCCTATGTTCAGTTTACCGTCATTCTGTGTACAATTGCGCTGATTAGCCAAACGCTTGCTCAAAAAGCCAGGTTTTGAGCTTCTTCCTAAATGCCAGCAACGAAGGGGCCTGTCTGATGTCGCTTGGTAGGGCATTCCATAACCGAGGGGCCACCACCGAGAAGGCCCTGTCTCTCGTTCCCGCCAACCGTGCCTGTGACGCAGGCGGAACCGAGAGCAGGGCCTCCCCGGACGATCTTAATGTCCGTGTCGGTTCATAGGAGGAGATGCGTTCGGAGAGGTAGGTGGGGCCGGAACCGTTTAGGGCTTTGTAGGCTAATGCCAGCACCTTGAATTGTGCCCGGTAGGGAATTGGCAGCCAGTGGAGCTGGCTCAACAGAGGAGTGGTATGCTCCCTGAGAGCTGCTCCTGTTAGCAACCTGGCTGCCGAGCGCTGGACCATCTGGAGCTTCCGGGCAGTCTTCAAGGGCAGCCCCACGTAGAGCGCGTTGCAGTAATCTATGCGGGATGTGACCAGAGCGTGGACTACCGTGGCCAAGTCCGACTTCCCGAGGTACGGGCGCAGCTGGCGCACGAGCCGAAGCTGTGCAAATGCTCCCCTGGCCACCGCTGAGACCTGAGGCTCCAGGCTCAGCGATGAATCCAGGGTCACACCCAAGCTGCGAACCTGCGTCTTCAGGGGGAGTGTAACCCCGTCCAACACAGGCTGTAACCCTATGCCCCGTTCGGCCTTTCGACTGACCAGGAGTGCCTCTGTCTTGTCTGGATTCAACTTCAATTTGTTCACCCTCATCCAGTCCGACACAGCAGCCAAGCACCGGTTCAGGACCTGAACAGCCTCCTTAGAAGTAGGTGGAAAGGAGTGACAGAGTTGGACATCATCTGCGTACAGATAACACCGCACCCCGAAACTCCGGATGATCTCTCCCAACGGCTTCATGTAGATGTTAAACAACATGGGGGACAGTATTGAACCCTGCGGGACCCCACAAGACAAAGGTTGTGAGGACGAGCAGCTGTCCCCCATCAACACCTTCTGGGTACGACCCTCTAGGAAGGACCCGAGCCACTGTAAAACAGTGCCACCAAGGCCCATTCCCGCGAGGCGTCCCAGAAGGATACCGTGGTCGACGGTATCGAAGGCCGCTGAGAGATCCAGCAGGACCAACAGGGACACACTCCCCCTGTCGAGCTCTCTGCGGAGATCATCCACTAAGGCGACCAGGGCTGTCTCGGTACCATGTCCCGGCCTAAAGCCAGACTGTGCCGGATCCAGATAATCAGTGTCTACCAAGAATACCTGGAGTTGTGAGGCCACCACACGTTCCAGGACTTTGCTCAAAAAGGGAAGATTGGAAACAGGCCGATAGTTGACGAATTGAGTGGGGTCTAGTGATGGTTTTTTCAACAGCGGTTTTATTACAGCTTGTTTTAAGCTGGCTGGAATATTGCCTTCCCGAAGGGAGGCATTAACCACCACCTCCACCCACTCGGCCAATCCCCCTCTGGCCTCCTTTAGAAGCCAGGATGGGCAGGGGTCTAGGATGCATGTGGTAGCTCTCATTCCTCCAAGTATCTTGTCCACATCCTCGGGTTTCACCAATTGAAATGAATCCATCAAAATCGGACAAGCAGATGCTCGTGTTACATCCTCAGAGACTGCCGTTAACGTGGTATCCAGGCCAGAGCGGATCAAAGCGACTTTGTCCGCAAAGAACCGAGCAAATGCTTCACAGCGGGCCGTCGAGTTGTCAGGGTTCCCATCCGGAGTGGTGGGGTTCAATAGCCCTCTGACAACTCGAAACAACTCCGCCGGACGGTTCTTTGCGGACGCAATATTGGCCGCAAAGAAAGCTTTCTTTGCCGCCTTTATTGCCACGGCATATGCCCTTAATAGGGCAACAAACCGTGTTCGATTTAACTCGCTCGGGTCCGAACGCCACACGCGCTCTAGTCTCCTCTTCCTTCGCTTCATCGCTGCCAGCTCCTCGTTGAACCAAGGTGCTGGTTTAGCTCGGCTACTTGAGAGGGGACGTTCCGGAGCAATCGTGTTTATGGCCCTAGTCATCTCCCCATTCCAGAGAGACACCAGGGCTTCAACAGAATCACCAACCGAGGTGGCAGGAAAATCCCCAAGAGCCGTCAGGAATCCGTTCGGATCCATAAGCCTCCTGGGGCGGACCATCTTAATGGGTCCCCCACCTCTGCAGAGGTTGGAAGGTGTGGTGAGTCTAAATCTGACCAGATAGTGGTCGGTCCATGGCAACGGAGAGGTGGATAACTCCTCAACACCGCCACCTTGCTCCCATCCCTGACAGAAAACCAAATCTAATGTGTGTCCCGCACAGTGGGTGGGGCCAGATACTTGTTGGGACAGCCCCATGGTTGCCATGGATGACATGAAGTCCTGAGCCGCTCCTCCTAGGGAAGTCTCGGCATGTACATTGAAGTCCCCCAGCACAAGAAGCCGTTGAGACTCCAATGCCAGGCTCGAGACCACCCCCGCTAGCTCAGGTAGGGAGACCGTAGTGCAGCGAGGTGGGCGGTACGCTAACAGAATCCCTATTCTGTCCCGGTCGCCCACCCTCAGGTGGACACACTCGAAATTGGTTGACTGTGGAATGGGGCCTCTGGTCAGAGGGATAGAATTTTTATAGACCACCGCAACTCCGCCTCCCCGCCCTCCAGGTCTCGACTGGTGCTGTACAGAGAATCCTGGCGGACAAAGCTGGGTCAAATTAACTCCTCCAGCTTCATCCAGCCAGGTCTCTGTAATGCACGCCAGATCTGCCCGTTCCTCCAAGATTAGATCTTGGATGAAAGATGTTTTGCCATTGACAGATCTGGCGTTCAGCAGCACCATCTTCAACCCAGAGGGACTGCCAACCTGGGTACACCCACTTACCAAGTCAGGAGACCGATTACAAGTAATTAAGTTTTTTTTCCTTCTTTCCCTAGGCCGAATTTGGGCTGTAAAATTTTTACTATTTCTAGGCCGAATTAGCCGAATTGGTGGTCTCCCTTTCCCGTATCTCCCCCTCCCCGTCACGGGCTCTATGGGGGCCCCCCGGCCAGTGGAATACCCTTCTTCTACCATATTGCACTTAGAATTCGTAGTTTCAACCCATGACTTGTACCAGATTATATACTTTTGCCACTCAGTCTCAGTCCAATTCTTTCCTATTCCTGGTGTGTTAATTCCAGGATCCCCCCACCCGTTCCACCCTCTATTGTCCTCCCAGTCCACCAGTAACACAATAAGCAGACCCCAAGGGAGGAATGCTGACATTGGGGAACAGAGTTGATACAGGGTTGAGGTAGGATATTAGGTTCAAGTAGTAGTAGATTTTAAATTGCTAGGTCTTAAAGTGCTAAAGATTTAGTCTAAGCTGTTAAAGTGCATAGAAAGCTGTTAAGTGCATACAATAACGCGTTATCAGAGACTGACTGCTATGGTGGTCACTTAATAACCTTACTTATACAGGGTTAAAGTGCAAGTTGTTGGATGAAGTGCTGACCGTTGTATACCTTAGCAGCAATTGGCCCCTCTAAGTGCTAACAGTTGTAAAATTTGGCAGCAATAGATCAAATAAAGTGCTGGTAATTGGAAGACTTAATAGCGTTGGCTCATATAAAGTGCTGGCAGTTGGCAGGTATCAGCGTTGGCTCAGACAACAATTTACTAGCGCAATGAATGTGCAAGTTGATCGAATAGTCCTCAGTCCTATTGGTAGATGTAAAGTCCAGTTGGTCTCCCTCCTCCCCCTCCCACCATCAGTGTCAGGGTCGGGTGACTGGGGCCTTGCAGCAGAGTGACGGATCGCTAAGATGGCCACCGGAACTGCTGATGAGCTGGATAATTCCGGAAATGGAGGCAGTAACGCGGTGGGTGGCGTTACAGTAATGGCGGTTGATCACAAAGCATGTAACAGCAGCTATGTAGCAATATATATAGTTCCAACCACCCAGGAGACAGCCTAGCAGTCGTGAGGTTAGTGTTGCTGGTTAAGAGCGTTGCAGGCTAGAGATCACGATCGCCGCAAGAGAGCTTAAAAAACGCTGAGTCACCGCGCGGCGTTGGTCAGGCTCTCCCAGGGAGGCGCCGAGTCACCGCCGGCTCACCCTGTCGAGCTTGCCCCAGCGGTATCGGGGCATGGGAGAAGCAGCCGGGACGCCTCCAGGCCTCGGAGAAAGTTGGAGTACGAGGCCTGTCTCAGTTGGAGTCGCGGAGGAATCACACCTCCGAGTGCAGAGGAGTTCAAGCTTGGCGCGGAAGGATCGGCACAGAATCCGGGGAGCGGGGAGCGGAGCCACGCTGGGGACACAGGCCGAGGGCTCAGATGAAAGTCAGGGCCAGATCGAGCCGTGGGTGGAGATGGACAATGCAGAACGGCAATTCGCTGGCACCGCAGCTCTCGGAGCGACAGCCAGCTGTCCCAGCAACTCTCTCCGGCTCGGCAGTCCCTCGGCAGCCCCACAATCCACTCCAACCAGCCCAGGCCTCCGCTCCGGTCCGCAGTTTAATCCAAGCCGCGGATGAGTCCGAGCACAGCAACACAGGCAACACGGCGCACACTGCCGAGCTCCAAGGGCGGCCGCTCCGACCTCCCTCCGGTAGTCAACACAGCGGGTGGTAATTGGCAGCTGGCGGGTTAGATGTTCCAGGCCAGGTTAGACCGAGCAAACGGGCTGGGAGGGAGCGTGCTAGGCCGTATCGATAGTAGCGGCCTTCGCTCTACCTCCTTCCTCTCCCTTCTTCTTCCCTCCTTGGTTTTTCCTCCTCTGCTCCCCTCAAGCCCCCCTCCGGGGTCCTGAGGAGATGCCGGTTCAGGAGCCGATGACAGGAGTTCAGAATAGGGGCGGATGGATCAGATTAAGCTCGGATTAAGAGCAATCGCCTTACCCGGACAGGAGGTTAGCTGTTAGCAGTCGCCATCTTAATTTTGCCCACATTCAGTAATAACGAGCAAGTCACCTGTAGGTAAAACTCTTGTAAAATATGTTTTATACTCTATTAGTTCTAGAGCTAGAGTTATATGCAGCTGAGAGAGAAAGGGGGTAAAGAAAAGATGACAAATATATTTGAGGTATGTGTTTCTTGGCATTTGTTAATTTGTTGAAAGCTGTATTTTTCCTGTTCTATTCCTAGAATATTTCTGGGAAAGGGAATCAGTGTTCTAGATCCTGCTTTACAGAGCAGTCACTGGTTGTAAAATTATATATACACACACACACACACACACATACACACCTGGTACATTGAAGGGAGGGACTCCTATATATATATATATATACACACACACACACACACACACACACACACACACAGAAGCTAGAAATAAATACTTTCAACTTAATATAACAATGTCATAAATACAAGATCATGAATGTGTAAACCCATCAGGTTTGCACCTTGAGACATCCTCCTTTGTCAAAATTGATGTATATTCAGTGCAGGTTTCTTCTTGTGATAGTTTTTGACAGGCAAAAGCTTTTCTCTTTTGTGAACATCCTTCTGACTATTTACTTTACTTATAGGCATTATTTCTTTGAATCATTTTTGTGTGGTGTCTTTGTGCACATTTGTGCCAGTTTTCATATACACATACACATAAAAATACTTGCACTTTACTGGTCTGCCAATGTCACATTTTGTAATTTAAGTATATTTGGTCTGAATCCAGATCAGAGAGTACAGACCAAAGCAGGTCCTCCAAAGGAAATTGTTTTAAATACCTACCCCTGATAACAATGTTTTTTCTCTGATACGTGTAAAAAGAATTTCTACATGCAGTCCACATGAAGTATATCTGGTTCCTTCAATGTGGCTCATAACCACATCAGCAAAAGTACAGTCCACAAATTACAAGTAGCCTCTGGACCTCACTTATGTGCCCAGCATCAAGGCCTTATAAGTCCTGTCTTTCCAAAATAATGTCATGATAAAATTGCCATGGCATTCCTTTAATTCTGAAAGCTTTCCTGAGTATCTATTTCCCTCATTATTCATATTAAGAACTCTTCACAAACCAGCTTGCTGTGGAATTGCTCAGTTTCAAGATAACTATGACTCTTGCTTTCCTCCAGATTTTAGCGATCTGACAGGATGCAAGGCAGTTGTTTATAAGATTCAGCAGCTAGCACCTTGCTTTTGGGCCAAACTTCTTAATTTGTTCTATCTGGAGATCATCCAGACCAAATGCTTTGCCATTTTTACATTTATTGAGAGACATTTCCAATTTGGTAGATGTAAAAGATTCATGAAGGTTGTTGCTGTCATTATCTGGTTGTCTGACTATTAGTTTCCTTCCTAGTTTGGTGGCAGGGTTGTGTTTCCCATTCTTCAAAAGTCGATGCCCTATCTGATCTGCCTCTATGTTGGCATGAGTATTATTATTATTATTATTATTATTATTATTATTATTAAAACTTTATTTATACCCCGCCACCATCTCCCCAAGGGGACTCAGAGTGGCTTACATGAGGCCAAGCCCAGCAATACAGTACATCAATATACAACAGACCACAGCAATAAAATATAAAGAATATAAAAAAATACAATACAATACAAATACAATATTAGTTTGTGAGAGATCATTGCTCAACCATCTTAACAGCCTCCACTCTTTTTGACTACTCCTGCCCATATTTACTTCTGTTATTGGCTTTATCCACCATTCTTTCTTGGCTTCAGAGATGGAGGACAAAATGCTCTGCATTGCCTGAAGCGTTTGCTCACTAAATGGATCTTCATTGTGGAGTATTCAGTGAACTGGGCATTTCGGTGAAGGCCACATGTTTGTGAAAATATAGGTATATTTTTCAGGGGAGAAAAGTTTGACATTTGAAAAACAAAGTTATATGTACATGTCTCTTCCTTTTCCTCCTCATTTTATATAAGAAGTCCAGACTTGTAGAAACAGCCACATTCTCAGTACAGCCCTAGAAGCAAACTGATGATGGCTTTGCATCTTCCACTTTCTGGAGAGATGTTAGGGTCAAACTAAGATAACTAGAGAGGAGCGGGGTCACCCCACAAGGGAGGGACAAGGGAGCCTGGGAGAACCCAAAATAATGTTCTTTACATGTTAACTTTGACAACTCTGCCTGTCCTTTCTGAAACGACATACCTTTGCCCCCAGAGGATTATATGGATTCGGCTCAAGGTGAATCAACTGAATTAATACCTTCATGGAGCAGGAAAGAGCCCATGTGCACATGCCCTGGCAGTAAACCTTTCCTTTTAAACATGGATGGCCACATTGCACAATGAATTTCACCTGATAGGTCGTAGTCCTCGATTTACATATAGCTTATTTTCATTTATTCTAATTATTTTTGTGGTTACTCTAGCTTCTGAAAACCTCATGATAGTCTCATCATACATCAGTGGTTCTCAACCTGGGGTCCCCAGATGTTTTTGGCCTACAACTCCCAGAAATCCCAGCTAGTTTACCAGCTGTTAGGATTTTTGGGAGTTGTAGGCCAAAAACATCTGGGCACCCCAGATTGAGAACCACTGTCATACATAGAAAATGACTTGAAAATGTCTTTCATTGATTTGGATTGCCAGATTTGAGATTGTACTACGAAGCCTGTGGGCTATGTTGGATTAAAGATTGGGCAACTCTAAAGAATTCCAAAACTATAAATTTAGAAGGTTTCAATTTGAGGGCAGGATGGCACTCATATTTATGGTACCAGAGAAGAAAAACTGGGGGGGGGGGGGGGGGGGGAATCGGAAATCACTTTGTTAGACCCGCACTTATAAATATATGGGAAAAGTACAAAGAACAGTTCCATAACAAAACTCTACTATGGCTATCACCACAGGAAGCTATTCATAGAAGAGAAAACCCACAAAAAATGGCTAACCTATAAAGATATCCTGAAAAAACAAGGCAACGAATTGGTACTAAAACCCAAGAATTAAAAATACAGGAATATTATGGTTCCAATTCGGACAAATCATAGAACACTGTATAAAGGATAAGAAGATTGGCTTTATGGAAAAGGACTCCCTATGGGACAAAATACTGATCTCAGAAAATAAACTGATAACTAAAATCTACAGAAAATTACTAGAGTGGTCTACGGAGACAGAACTGATTAAAGACTGCATGATTAAGTGGGCCAAGAACATAGGCCACCCAATTAATCTCGAAAATTGGGGGGAAATCTGGAATAAGAAAATAAGATATACCTGTGCAATGGACCTGAGGGAAAACTGGATGAAGATTATGTATAGGTGGTACATCACACCCCAAAAATTGGCCAGATGCTACAAAAACACAAATGAAATGTGCTGGAAGTGTGAAGAACAGACTGGCTCCTTTTTACACATGTGGTGGTCATGCAAAATTGCCAAATCCTTTTGAAGAAACATCCATGAAAAAATTGAGAAGATATTAGAAACAAAGATTGAGTTTAAGCCAGAAATTTTTTTTATTAGGAATATCAGAGACAGATCTGGAACTTAATAAAGAAAAACTTTCCAACTTCCGTACAACAGCAGCCAGAATCTGCTAGATTTTGGAGATCCAAGGAAATTCCAACAAAAGAACAGATATTAGACATCATGAATATGGATAGACTAACACAGCTGATGAAGGCGAATCAAAAGATGAAGATAACAAAAACTACTTTATTCAGGAAAATTATAAATGGATGATAAATACATAATGACAACTTAAAACAATACTACAACGGGAAAAGAAGTAAGAGGGTTAGCCCGTTCCCTCCAAATATCAGCAAAAAGAGACTATGAGGCCAGGGGGGTTAGGGGTTAGGGGGTTAGGGGTGATTTTGGCCATGGGGGGTTAGGGGTGATTTTGACGACTGGAAGCCAAAATCACCCCTAACCCCCCACCCTCCCTAGACTACCTCTTTTCTCCCAAAACCCCTTCCTCTACACATGAAATCCCCCCTCCCCAATCCTCACCCCTTCCCACACAAACCCAATTTTCCTCCCCCCTTTTTTTTCTTTCTTTTTTCTTTTAACACTCATTGTAAAATGCTCAATAAAAATTATAATAAAAAAAGAAAATGTCTTTCATTGCATACTATAGAAATGAAATCCAATGGACTGCAGTGGTAGCTGCCAGAAGTACTTGATTTTCACACAGCTGGGGCCCTTAATCTACTGTGAGTTTTAGTCCAGACTTTAAAGAAGCTATCCAAGGTGCTTGATTTTTTCAAAGTTTGTGCTAAAACCAGGGATAGATTCACTGCCCCACTGACAGAGAAGCCAATTAGCCATGCCTGGAACAAACATGGTTTCTTTTACAAATGTTGCTAAAATACTGGGTTGCTGTGAGTTTTCTGGGCTGTATGGCCATGTTCCAGAAGCATTCCCTCCTGATGTTTCACCCACATCTATGGCAGGCATCCTCAGAAGTTGTAAGGTACTAGCAAGTGAGATTTATATATCTGTGGAATTTCCAGTGGAAGGCCTAGTTTCCAACAGGCCTCACAAACTCTGAGGATGGGTGTGATAGATTTTTTTTTGTCGTGTCAGGAGCGCCTTGAGAAACTGCAAGTTGATTCTGGTGTGATAGAATTGGTCGTCTGCAAGGATGTTGCCCAGGGGATGCCTGGATGATTTGATGTTTTTGTGATCCTTGTGGGAGGCTTCTCTCATGTCCCCGCATGAGGAGCTGGAGTTGATAGAGGGAGCTCATCCGCCTCTCCCCTGATTTGAACCTGTGACCTATCGGTCTTCAGTTCTGCCGGCACAGGGGTTTAACCCACTGCGCCACTGGGGGCTCCACCTGTGATAGATGTGATAGATGTGGGTGAAACATCAGGAGAGGATGCTTCTGGAACATGGCCATACAGCCTGGAAAACTCACAGCAACTCAGTGATTTCAGCCATTAAAGCCTTTGACAACACATTGCTGAAATAAATAGAAAGAGAATCCACCTTATCCATCTTCTGATCTTTATGTAGTGGTGGTGAAGTAGGAAAAGGGAAACCCCAACACCCCACATTTCCACTAAAAACAAAAAAGCATGGAAGAATCAACTTCCTCTCTACGTCATGACCCTGGGATCACCTTGCATTGGCAATATAAATCATAAAACACATGACACAGCATTCAAGGTGCCCACTCTCGGTTACAAAGAAGGTGATCAGTTGCTCATGTCATGAATAAAAAGGGGGGGGGGCGGGTGGGATTGAGTCAGAAGAGGTGTGAAAGGAACAAACCAGAGAAGAGACTGGGTCCCTTTAAGGCAGGTACCTTGCAGGAGGGGGCGGGGGGGGGAGAGACCTCTTTAAGATGAAGCCTGTGCTAATAACATGTCCAGAAGATGGCTTCTGGCAAATTGCTTTGTTATTCTTGTCAAAAGGGGGCGGGGGAAGTCCCTTGGAAGCAGTCAATTTTAAACCATATATCAAAATGATTAATTGCCCTTAAATGAGCAGATGTTGAAGTACCCTTGAATAGAGGCAAAGAGGCTAAAGACCTCCCTCCCCTGCCCCCCTTCTTTTTGGGGAGGGGGGTGGCGAACCTAATGTATTCCTCGAGTTGGCAAAATATCATTAGGGCTATTAATTAGCTGTAAGCAGCCAAGCTTTAGGAGAGTGGAAGGTATTCCTGTTTAGGGTCTCTCCCCCCGCGCGCCTCTCTTTTCGTTCTTTGAAAGGACTTGAGGGGAAATGGGATGCAATGTGGCTCGCTTCCTGGGATAAAGCGAGCAGCGTTGTGGCCACTGGAGGGGAAGCGGGATGGACCCAGCCTGCGTTTGACTGCTGCACATTGGAAGCGGGGCTTCGGCTTTGGCTCTCCTCTCTGGCCTTGGTCAGGATCCTGCCCCGTGATCCTAAACGCCTATGATCCGCTTGAGGTAGTAAACTTCCAAATAATAATAATAATAATAATAATAATAATAAACTTTATTTATATACCGCTCTATTTCCCCACGGGAGCAGGAAGTAGTCATCTTCTATATAAATAAAAATGTAATGTTCGTTTGTGGGATTAACATAACTCAAAAACCACTGAACGAATTGACAACAGATTTGGACAAAATAGACCTATCAGGCCAACGAGTGACCATCACTCATAAAAACACTGAAAAACACAGCAGAAGACTTAAAAGCCAAAAAAAAATACATTGCAATGCACGCACAAAACCACATATATATACAAACACACATATATAGTATACACATATACACATACATATACACACACGCAAAAACGCATATACACAGACTGGGCCACAGCAACGTGTGGCAGGGGACGGCTAGTCTATATAAAAATGTAATGTTCTTTTGTAGGATTAACATAACTCAAAAAACCACTGGACGAATTGATATGAAATTTGGACACTACACCCCTAACAGACCAGCGACTGACTAACACTCATAACCCCTCCACTCCCCCCCCCCCAAAAAAAAAAAGACCGGGAAAGGACTTAAAACCCAAAAAAGCTAAATGGCGGAAAGCTAAATGATGCTAAAGAAAAAAGGGAAGGAAGTAAAGAGGGAGGGAAGGAAGGAGAACAAGAAAGAAAGAAATAAAGAAAGAGGGGGGGGGAGGGAAAAGGGAGTAAAAAGGAGGGGAAAGGGAGGAAAAGAAAGAAGGGAAAAGAGAAGGAAGGAAAGAGGTGGGGAAGGAAGAAAGAAGGAAAAGAGGGAGGGAAAGAAAAAGGGAAGGAAGGAAAGAGGTGGAGAAGGAAGGAGAGAAGGAAGGAAGGAAAGAGGGAGCAAAGGAAGGAGGGAAAGGAGAGAAAAAGGGAGGGGAGACAGCAACGCGTGGTGGGTACAGCAACGCGTGGTGGGTACAGCTAGCTAAAATATAAACATAATCCATAAACACAATCCTATGCATTAACACAGCCAGTTCCACATTATTCCATTGTGCAAATGAGTTACCAATAGCCCTACCTACACATGGGCTGAACAGTTAGAAGGACTGGGGCTCATGTAATAATGATATAGGCCGGAGAATAAATAAAGTGCAAGAAGTGGACCTAAGTAATGGCCAGGATAAGGCCTGGGGATACTTATTTCCAGGGCCTCCTGGCAGTTATAAATCAAGGTCTGGGCAAGGACCGATACCACGGAGTGGAGGAGGAACGGGGAAACAGGTAAGGTGCTGGCTGGGCCCTATCTAAAAACCCATTCAGATGGTCAGGGTGCATCTACACTGCAGAATGAATGCGGTTTGGCCATAGCTCAATAGGATAGAACTCTGGAAGCTGGATTTCTCAGCGTCTTGAGCCTTCCCTGCCAAAGAATCCTTGTGACTCACCATCACAGGATTCCATAGCACTGAGCCATGACAGCAAAAGTGGCACAAACTGTATTAATTCTACAATGTAGACGGGTCTATCAGCTTAGCCAAGGTGGAAGGGCTGTAGATCGGTGCACAAGCAGAAAGGGGGCAGCCTGGGAACGTTATATTTGAATGTGATTTTCGCGCCACCAAAATTGTAGAGGGAGATCCTTTCCACACAGTCTTTCAACTCGCCTGCAAAATGCGTTTGTGCCTTCAAGCCCCTTGTCGACTTTTGTGGCGGCCCTATGCATTTCAAAGGATTTTCTTAAGGTCCCTTACTCTAAGATATAACCTACACTACAGCACCTGTTAGTGATAGACAGCTTCCCATTCAACTACTAATCAGGGTTGACCTTGCTTAGCATCCAAGATCACACAAGGTGTGGTGCCTTTAGGATATTTTAGGCTTTAACTTGCAAAAGATACACAAATACATACATAATATGTATATATCCCGTCTGATTTCTCTCAGCTTTCATGGCCGGAATCACTGGGTTGCTCTGAGTTTTCCGGACTGCATGGCCGTGTTCCAGAAGCATTCTCTCCTGACGTTTCCCCTGCTTGTCCTTTTGTAAGCCGCTCCAAGTCACCTAGGGGAGATGGTGAGAGCTGTTCAGCCGTGAAACTCTCTGCCCCGGAGTGTGGTAGATGCTTCTTCTTTGGAAGCTTTTAAACAGAGGCTGGATGGCCATCTGTCTGGGGTGCTTTGAATGCAATTTTCCTGCTTCTTGGCAGGGGGTTGGACTGGATGGCCCATGAGGTTTCTTCCAACTCTATGATTCTATGTGGCGGGGTATAAAAATAAACTTCTTCTTATTCTTATTATTCTTATTCTTATTATTATCTATGGCAGACATCCTCAGACGTTGTGAGGTCTGTTAGAAACTAGGCAAGTGGGGTTTATATATGTGTGGAATGTCCAGGGTGGGAGAAAGAACTCTTAGGAATTCTGGGAGTTCAAATCCAAAACACCTGGAAGCCCGAAGTTTGCCTATGCAAAAAAGCAGAATTTTTAATTTTTATTTTCTTAAAAACCATGTTTTTCCTGAACCTTAGTAAAATCAGTTTCCTGACTTCTATTACTGTCGGGTTTTTAAACAAATTATCATATGGGACTTGGAATAAAATTAGTTGGGCCAAATACACCTTTCTTCTCCAGGCAATAAACTTCGAGTAAATGTGGGTTGCTGTGTTTTCCTGCCATGTTCCAGAAGCATTCTCTCCTGACGTTTCGCCTACATCTATGGCAGGCATCCTCAGAGGTTGTGAGGTTTATTGGAAGCTAGGCAAGTGGGGTTTACATATCTGTGGAATGTCCAGGGTGGGAGAAAGAACTCTTGTGTATTGGAGGCAAGTGTAAATGTTGCAATTGGCCACCTTGATTAATTGAATGGCAAATCGTGTGAATGGCTTGCATGTGTAACAAACACGCTATACACATACAAAATGGAAGTGAACACATGGCATTAAAATAGATTCAAGTGGGAAACGTTTTTACTACTGATCTTACCAAGTTGTAAAATCAGGTCTTTTTTCAGATTCATCTTGCTACTTGTTTTGAAATATATAAGTAGACCCATTTTATGCTACTTTTCAAACCACTTCCCCCTCACGTTCCCATTAGTTTTGAATTATATTAACTATATTGTAGTTTTGAATTATATAAGTAGACCCATTTCATGCTACTTTTCAAGCCACTTCCTCCTCACGTTCCCATTATTGGAACGATTAAATCTCAGCTTGGATTTTTTTTTCAAAAAAGGCTAGTTTTAGACACTCCTTCCAAATAACAAAACCTTTCATATCCAAGAGCTGATGCATTCAAGGTTTGGAGGCGAACAGGAATCTATTACAGGTTTGAATACTGAGTGGAATTAAGCTGTCGTTTCCAAGGCGAATTTACATTTTCCCCCTCAGATTCCACTTTTCTGTGGAATATAAACCTTTTCCATTTCGGTTTCCCTCCAACAGTTTGGTGTATTTTTCGGAAACGATACGAGAAATGAGGAAACAAACCCTCCATTTCATTGGTTGAGGTGATTTCTTAGCTTCAGAACAGACTCAGTCAAATAAGTGACTAAATAGTCAAAAACCTGATTGGTTTTGTATATTTCTTCTAATTAGAAGGGGGGGATCAGTTTTGTTGACTATTTCTGAGTCTACAAGGTAAAGAGCTTCCCTGCAGATTGTTAAAATGGAAAATCTTTCCCTCTCTGGCCAGATAGTTCCTTCTGATGTGCAAAGTCACCTCCATATTCTAATGATAACAAGCTCTTAAAATAGCTACTTAACCAAATCAAGACCACGCCGTGCCTCTCACTCCCTCTCCCCCCAAAGAGAAGAGGGTGTTTTTTTAACACCCCCCCCCCCAATGGCTGGAAACCTGCCCCCCTCCCCACATTGTCCATTACTTTGTCCCCGGTGCCAACCGCATTCGTGTGAGACTGAAAGGGGATTAACTTGTGAACTTTGAAAAATCAGAACTTAAATGAGAGGCGAATCTAGGCCACCGCTCATTGTGGGAACCGTTTCTTAAGCAATTAAAGCGAGAAGAAATTCCTCTCAGCCTTTTTCCTTAAAGCTGCTTTCTGAAGGATTTAAGGAGGACTAATGTCCAGTCCATCAAGGCAGCTTTAAACTGCACAGTGATATAGAAAATCTCCGCTTGCTGTTATTTAAAGGGGCACTATCACCATTTCCATAAGACCCTTGACATTGTTTCTTTAATCTTGTTTATAAACTTAAACAGATTTTTTAAAGTTTTCTCCCCCTCCCCTCTCCCTACCTATCCCCCCACCCACCCACCCGAACCCCACTTCCATGAATTCATTGAAAACATATTTGAAGCGCCCTTTCAAAAGAAAATCCGAGCAGGCTTGAGGTTTAAGGATTTGTTCCCCCTGATGCCCAGATCTGAAGGAGGGCTGGAGGAACTCCAGGCTTGAGACCACCCCCCCCCCGGCCCACCCTTTCTGAAAAGTTAGGAGGAAAGTCAAAGTAGTTCTTTCTTATTTGGGGGGGGGGGTCCTCTCTGTCTGGTTTTCTATCTCTCTCTCTCTCTCTCTTGCGGAAATCAAATCAAACCTTGGAGAGACATTTCGCTGCAAACACCCACAAAACAGTCACGATTGATTTTGTATATAAAAAGGTAAACATCGGGAGAGAATGCTTCTAGAACATGGCCATACAGCCCGAAAAACCTACAACACCCCAAGATAAAGGTTTTCCCCTGTGTCCGGTTGGTACTCATCTCCATTTCTAGCCGCAGAACCAGTGTTGGTGTTGTCCGTAGACACCTGCAAGGTCATGTGGCCGGCATGACGGCATGGCACTGTTACCTTCCCGCCAGAGCGGTACCTATTGATCTACTCACATTTGCCTGTTTTCGAACAGCTAGTTAGGCAGAAACTGGGGCTAACAGCAAGAGCTCACGCTGCTCCCCGGAATCGAACCTGCGACCTTTTGGTCAGCAAATTCAGCAACTCGCCGGTTTAACCCACTGGCCAGCAGGGCTCCATTTAGATAGATAGATAGATAGATAGATAGATAGATAGAGCATATATACACACACAATACTCTCTCTCTCTGTGTGTGTGTGTATAATGTTCGTTTGTGGGATTAACATAACTCAAAAACCATTGGACGAATTGACACGAAATTTGGACACAATACACCTAACAGTCCAACGAGTGTCCATCACCCATAAACACACACGCACACAAAACCCCAGCGGAACAAGTTTAAAAACCCAAAAAACACACCATATATACATATACACATACACTCATATACATATGTACATGCACACATTCATACACACACTATATATATGCACAAATACACCTGGACGAAATTGGTGTGGTGCGCTTTTGACGCCACAGGTTTCCATCTACACAGAGGGCCGTCAAAGAACATGATGGCTGGAGGCACAAAGAATGGGGTTTCATATAACTTTGGCAAAACGGCAAGGTTGGAAGAACTTTGGCGCTTCCTTCTCAATCTTCTGAGACTCAGAGTCCCATCACCTTCTACACCAGGCATGGGCAAACTTGGGCCCTCCAAGTGTTTTGGACTACAACTCCTACAATTCCTAACAGCCTCAGGCCGTTTCCTTAGGTGGCTGAGGGGAAAAAAGAAAGGGCCCGAGACTGTTAAGAATTGTGGGAATTGGAATCCAAAACACCTGGAGGGCCCAAATTTGCCCATGCCTATTCTACTCTCAGTGAGCCCCAGTTTGAGAAAGACTGTCTCCAAATAATATAAAACCTACTGTTCTGGGAAGCCCCTGTGCAGGAAAGGGTATGTCGGTGGAAAACCACAAAAGAGAGGTAGGCTTAAAGCTAACCTAAACAATGTGGTATAAACACCAAGCTCTGGGAAGCCTTGGCACTCAAGCTTTCCAACTGGGGGTCAGCTGTTACCAACAGTGCTTTGAGTTTTGAAGAGGCACCAATAGAGGGAAAAAGGGAGAAACCTGTCCAGAGGAAGGTGCCTCAAGCAAACCCTTGACCCAGGCCCTTAGCCAGGATTTTGATGGGGGGGGGGGCGAGTTTGATTCGGGGGTGGGGTGGGGGTGAAGATCTACCATAGCAAACCTTTTGTATAGTTATCCCAGCATATGAGATATATTGAGCATGGTGATCAGATAATGATATGAATAAACATAACAGTTTAAATAATGCACCAGTAAGGCCTTCTTGCGGACCACCCTGGGAATTTCGGGGGGGGGGGGCTGAAGCCCCTCAAGCCCCTCAAGCCCCCCCCCCCCGCTACATGCCTGCTGACCTGACCATTTGGAAAACTATATCCTCTAATAACTACCATGTCAAATTGCACAGAGAAGTCATTGATATCCACTAGCATGTGGACAATTTCAACAAATACCATGTAAATGAACAAAATCTGGCTACCAGTATTTAAAAAAACTCTAAAATCAGGACAGTAATTAAAGAACTACACTCAAAAACAGGGGAAATCCAGTCAAGAAACAATCAGGGCCAGCTAACACCTCCCAACAAAGGATTCCCCCAGGCAGGAAACAGTCTTCAAGCTGCAAGGCTATTCAATGCTAACCAAGGTAACCAATTGCAACATTCACACTGGCCTCAAGCAGAGAAGAGTTATTTCTCCCACCCTGGACTTTTCACAGATCTATAAATCCACTTGTCTAGTTTCAAGAGACCTCACAACCTCTGAGGATGCCTGCCATAGATGTGGGCGAAATGCTTCTGGAACATGGCCATACAGCTCGGAAAACCCACAGCAACCCAATGATTCCGGCCGTGAAAGCCTTCGACGACACGTATGTCCTCATTGAGAAAGACCAGGTGGATCCAGAATAGGTTTTCACAGAACCCTCAATGTTTTCACCTCTCCTAGCCTTGAGTGAGAAAAAAACGAGCCTTAAGTTAGGAAAATCAGTACAAATGGATAAAGCGAATGGTAACATATGCAACTCTGAGTCACACACCTGAGTGCCAGGTAGGCAAGAAAAAAGTTTGGGCGCGGAAAAAGAGAAAAGATTCAGGGGAAAGAAAAAGGAGCCCATCATCATCATATTGACAGAGCCAGTCTTTAATCCCCCGATTTATTTTCTCCATTTGAAGCTCGATTTTATCATTTAAAACCGACGTTTGAGAAAACACTGTCTCCCCATTTTAAGAAACAATTCATGGCTGGAATCACCGGGTTGCTGTGAGTTTTCCGGGCTATATTAGTCATGTTCCAGAAGCATTCTCTCCTTACGTTTCGCCTGCATCTATGGCAGGCATCCTCATAAGTTGCGAGATATGTTGGAAACTAGGAAAAATGGGATTTATATATCTGTAGAATGTCCAGGGTGGCTACCAGGATTTTTTAAAAAAATATTGCTACCAGTATTTAAAAAACTCTAAAATCATAACAGTAAATAAAGAACAACACTGAAAAATAAGGGAATGCCAGACAAGAAACAATCAGGGTCAGCTAATCACCTCCCAACAAAGGATTCCCCCAGGCAGTAAGAAGCCAGACCTTGAAACTGATAGGTCATTAAATGCAAATCAAAGTGGCCAATTGCAACATTCAAACAGAGAAGAGTTCTATCTCCCACACTGGAGAAAGAACCCCATTTTTCCTGGTTTCCGACAGATCTCACAACTTCTGAAGATGCCTGCCCTAGACGTAGGCGAAACGTCAGGAGAGAATGCTTCCCGGAAAACTCCCAACAACCCAGCAAATCCAGATTCCCTCCCCGTTAGATATATCCCGGTGTTACAAGTTCAAACTCTCTATTACCCGTACTTTTTAAAATCAGAACTTGTTTTTAGAAAATGAATATTGTTTATGGAAAACTACGGGAATGGTTTAAAAAGTGCACAGCTTCGTCTTCTTCTTTTCGAGCCCTTCTTCTTCTTCCTCTTCCTCTTCCTCTCTCCCTCCCGCCGCTCCATCCCCGCAACTTTCAGCCTTTCTTGTTCCCTTAATTCCTGCCTAAACGGTTTTGCTCTGGGAGAAGAAATCTTTTCTAGAGGAGGAGGAGGAGGAGGAGTGGGGAGGGAGGGAGGGATGGGGGGGGGGAGAGAAAACCCCTCAAGAAGAGAAGGGTATTATTGTTTTAATCCTCTTATCCGCAGTCATTTTAAAACAGGGTGTTTTGGAACCTGAAATGGCGTCTTGTCCTCCCCAATCCCACCCTCCATCCTTCTGGGATGATGGGAGAGGAGCGAAAGGCAAAGGAGGGCCCGGGCATCATCTCGGAGCAATCCCTGCAAAGGCTTTCAACCACTCGCCCCTTTCTCGGCTGCAGAGGCATGACAAAGCCGAAAAGCAAATAAAACCCGACGCTGCCGTGAGGAGCCAACTCTGCCAAAAAGGAAAAGGAGAAGGAGAAAGAAAAAAAGAAAAAAGGAAAGAAAGGAGGAGGAGAAACAGAGGCGCACCCTCGGCTGCCTGCAGAGCGAGAGGAGAGAGAGAAAAGCAAGGCGAACTGCTATAAAGGAAAGAGTGTGTGAAAGAGACAAAAATTAAAGGAAACGAATTTTTGAGGAAAAAAAGAAGTCCCTCTTCATTGTGCCACCCCTCTCCCCCCTCCTTTAATCCCTCGGATTATGGAGGAATCCAATCTTAATCCCAGCCTAACGCCTTCCCGCACACCGCGGCGAGGGTCACCTTCTGTCTCTGCCAGAGGCCTCCTACGAGGACTCTTCAAACTCACCCTTAAATAGCTTTCTATATTCGCATTTCAAGAAGCGTATGTTTTTTAAGAAGCCCCACTGGTGAAATGGGTTAAATTCTTGTTGCCTGCCGTTCGAATCCGGGGAACGGGGTGAGCTCTGGTCTGTCAGCTCCAGCTTCTCATGCTAAGAATGAGAGAAGCTTCCCACAGGATGTGTTGTCGAAGGCTTTCATGGCCGGAATCACTGGGTTGTTGTGTGTTTTCCGTCCTGTATGGCCATGTTCCAGAAGCATTCTATCCTGACCTTTCGCCTGCATCTATGGCAGGCATCCTCAGAGGAGCCCCCGGTGGCACAGTGGGTTAAACCCCTGTGCCGGCAGGACTGAAGACCGACAGGTCGCGGGTTCGAATCCAGAAAGAGGCGGATGAGCTCCCTCTATCAGCTCCAGCTCCTCATATGGGGACATGAGAGAAGCCTCCCACAAGAATGATAAAAAAAACATCAAATCATCCGGGCGTCCCCTGGGCAACGTCCTTGCAGACGGCCAATTCTCTCACACCAGAAGCGACTTGCAGTTTCTCACGTCGCTCCTGACACGACAAAAAAAATCCTCAGAGGCAGGTATGTAGCGGGGGTGGGGGGGGGCTCAGGGGGCTTCAGCCCCCCCCCCCCCCGAAATTCTCATGGTGGTCTGCGAAAAGGCCTTACTGGTACATTATTTAAACTGTTACGTTTATTCATATCATGATCTGATCACCATGCTGAATATATCCCATATGCACGGGGGTATTGGGGTAACGTTACAAAAGGTTTGCTAGGGTAGACCCTCTTTCACTCAGACTCAGCGCCCCTTCCCCCCCATCAAACTCAGCCCCCACCCTCCGAAACAAAATCCTGGCTACGGGCCTGCTCAGAGGTTGTGAGGTCTAACGTTCCCACAGGATGGTAAAACATCTGGCGCCCCCTGGGCAACCTCCTTGCAGACGGCCAATTCTCTCACGCCAGAAGCTACTTGCAGTTTCTCAAGTTGCTCCTGACACGAAAAAAAAGCATTGGCGGTGCAAACTTAGACAGATTTACTTTGAGGGATCCACTTCATGACATTTGGGGAAGTCGCTCTCTCTCTCTCTCAGACACATGACAAACTCTTCTGAACAAATCTCGCCAAGGAAACCTTGTAAAGGAGTTGCCCTAGTCACAAGGAGGACTCGCAGATACGTACAGGATACGCACAAGAGATGACAGAAGATAATTTCATTTTCTTCTGATAGAAGTAGACTAGTGATGCCTTCGGGATATATTTTTGGGATAGCATGTTCGTCGAAGGCTTTCATGGTCGGAATGACTGGGTTATTGTGAGTTTTCCGAGCTGTATGGCTATGTTCCAGCAGTATTCTCTCCTGATGTTTCTCCTGCATCTAAGGCAGGCATCCTCAGAGGTCTGTTGGAAACTAGGCCAACTGAAGCATTCGCACCTACCTCAAACAGACAAGAGCTCTTTCTTCCATCCTGGACATCCCACAGATATATAAACCCAATTTTCTTAGTTTCCAACATAACCTCTGAGGATGTCTGCCATAAATACGGGCGAAACGTCAGGAGAGAATGCTGCTGAAAGGCGGCCATGCAGCCCGTAAAAGTCACAACAACCCAGCATGTTCTTCCCTTTCAAGAAGGACAAAACTGAAGTCTCACTGACCTAGTGAAAGTTATAGCAAGCAGTGGCTTGATCTTTTTAAGCCTAGGCCTTTTGCAATATGGACTTAAATTATTATTAATTCAAAATGCGAATGCGAAATGCATTTGTTTCATAGACACCTTAGGGGCCCTTAGTGGCGCAGTGGGTTAAACCCTTGAGCCAGCAGCACTGCTGACCGAGATCCGGGAAGCAGGATGAGCTCCTGTCTGTCAGCTCCAGCTTCTCATGCGAGACATGAGAAGCCTTCCACGGGATGGTAAAACATCCGTGCGTCCCCTGGGCAACGTCCTTGCAGACGGCCAATTTTCTCACACCAGAAGCGACTTGCAGTTTCTCAAGTCGCTAGTGACACTAATATACCTCCTACATAACAACAAACCATCCTCCAAGTCAAAAAAAGAAGCACCATTAAAGCCTTGACAGACCGTGCAAAAAGAATCTGCGAACCCCACCTCCTTCAAGATGAACTGAACCACCTCAACTGGGCTCTACAGGTCAATGGATACTCCACCTCAGACATCAGAAGAGCTGCAAGCCATATATGCATGTGCACACACCTTACACACATAGCCTGAAGATACAACGTTTTCCATACTTTTGAGCATGAGAAAAAGTGTGTGTGTACTGAGCCATCAGAAAATAAAGGTGCCAGCTACCCATTTGGATCATTCTTGGAGTTATTTGGATTTTGGAGTTCCAGATAAAGGGTGTCAGGGATGTGAAAGGGATGTGTCAGTCATAGCAGAAAAAGCAGGTCCTACCTAGAAAGTTTGAAACTTCTGACAGAGGGTCAAAACTGTGACCTCATGTGACAGGAAGTGCATCAATTTAAAGCAGATCCAGGGGCCCTTCCAGGCAGGCCCTATATCCCAGGATCTGATTCCAGGTTTTCTGTTTATCCCAGATTGTCTATCAGTGCGGACTCATAAATTCCAGTTTAAAGCAGAATGCCTGGGATCAGATCCTGGGATATAGGGCTTGTCTGGAAGGACGCAAAGTCTCCAGCAGAAAAACCTTGTAAGAGAGCAGTAGGTGCCCAGAGCGTGGGATCAAGTGCAATCTACAGTGCAAATCAATTGCAGTTTGAAACTGCATTATATGGTCAGTGTGGACTCGTATAAGGGGCCTGCGCGAATTGAATAAAATGCAACATTTCTTTCCAGATAATAACGACAATGAAGGCGGACCAAGGGGCTTCTCATTCTTGAAGAGACGTTTCCAAACATGGGGGTCATCTCACGTTCTCCCCTTTCCCTTGCATTCCCTCACTCCTGCTCCTGTTCTCCAAGGATTCAATAAGACTTCTCCACCTGGCTGGCCTTGGAGTAAAGGGAAAGACAACAATAACAAGGCCCCAGCCTCCCTTTAAGATGCTCTGAGAAGGGAAGGGAGGTAGAGTGCGAGGGGCTCAGGAGAAAGAGGCGGGCAGAGCTTGAGCAAGGCCCTCTTTTTTTGATTGACGCGGCGGTGGGCCATTGGGCGCGCGGCGGGGGATGTGTGCAGCGCCTTTTAAAAATCCTTCCTGGGCCCGCCTCTCGCAGTCGATGGCAGCTTGGCGGGAGCCGGAGAGGAGAGGGGAGAAGTGGGGCCAGCGAAAGCTCTCCTTCCTTCCTTCCTTCCTAGACTCCTTCTGCGGCCCAAGAGAGTCCCGCACCTGCTTCGCTTTCCTTCCTACCATCCCTGGCCCTAAAGGGACGGGGAAGGAGCCCGAAAAAGCTGGAAAGGTCCGCTTCCTCCTCGCCTGAGAGGGAAGCCTCCCAGAGAAAAGGGTCGCCCTCGGAGGAAGAGGAGGAGGAGGACACTCGGCGGAGAGGTAAGTGGATCCAGAGACTCCTTTGGCGCTGGGTTGATGGGAAGGGAGTCAGTCCCCTTCGGATCCAAAAGGAAGTTCCCAGCCTTCAGGGCTTCCTAGCCAGGCCTATCTACACTGAACGGTGTGATACAATTTCAAACCGATATAGAAGCAGGTACAGATGTTTCCATGCGAAAATTTGGGACCAGTTTAAGGCCCGGATGGTGATGGCACAAAACACAGAGTCACTGATGCTCATTTAAGGCTTGGTTTTGCGCACTTTGGGGGGAGTTTTGTTAGCTGCCCCCCGCGGTTGGAAGCTAGTTTCGAACTGCGTTAAATGGTCAGTGTGGACGTGGCCTGAGTCGTGGTGGAAGCCCGTCTCCCTCGTCTTCCGCCATGATCCTCGTTTCCCTTCCTTTTGGCGTATCTAGACCAGATATGGGCAAACTTGGGCCTCTAGGTGTTTTGGACTTCAACTCCCACCATTCCTAACAGCCTCAGGCCCCTTCCTTTCCCCCCACAGCCGCTTAAGCGGCTGTTAGGAATGGTGGGAGTTGAAGTTCAAAACACCTGGAGGACCCAAGTTTGCCCATGCCTGATCCTTACTCTTGGGAGCTGTAGTTTTGCCTTCTCTGCCCTCGTTTCTTTGCCCCATACATGTGTTTCTCTTTCTCCCCTTTGACTTCAACGGAGGCCTATCTCTTGCCTCGCTTTTCCAAACGTAAATGCCTAGCAGATGGTCCCAAGGAGTCAGAAAGAGCCAAGCGCGCGTTGACTTTGTTTATATATATTTTCCCCCTCTGGAGAGGCGGCGATGGCGCGGTTCCACAAATGGTTTTAATACTCCGGCCCGCTCTGCAAACTTGTCCGCCGCCCGCCTTTGAACTCTTGCCTGGGGAGGGAGGGAAGGAGGGGGGGGTCGAAGTTTGGTCCCGGGATTGGGGGCTTTCTCAAATCTTTGCGTTTCCTCTTAAAATTCTCCCGTCCTCCCATCTGTTCCGATCGCCCTCCTGCGCGTCCCAGATCGCTACCCTCCGGGGTAGATGGTAAATTTCACCCCTATTTACATAATGATGTTTTAATAAGCTAAACAGCCCAAGGAGCCCGAGGGGAAGAGGGGAACGGGGGTCCCCGGCAACTGAAGGCACCGGGAGGAAGTTTCCAACCCAAAAAAAAGGGGGGGGGGATATACCACGAGAACGATTGTGGAGTTAGGATCACGTTGAAAGAGACATTAAGGGTGCATATAGATTGTAGAATGAATGCAGTTTGTCACCACATTAACTGTAGGAGTCCCAGGTGAGCTCCTGTCTGTCAGTTCCAGCTTCTCATGCGGAGACATGAGAGAAGCATCCCACAATCCGGGGAGCGGGGTGAGCTCCCGTCTGTCAGCTCCAGTTTCTCATGCAGGGAACGAGAGAAGCATCCCACAATCCGGGGAGGGGGGTGAGCCCCCATCTGTCAGCTCCAGCTTCCCATGCGGAAACATGAGATAAGCATCCCATAATCCGGGGAAGGGGGTGAACTCCCGTCTGTCAGCTCCAGTTTCTCATGCAGGGACATAAAATAAGCACCCCACAATCCGGGAAAGGGGATGAGCTCCCGTCTGTCAGCTCCAGCTTCTCATGCAGGGACATGAGAGAAGCATCCCACAATCCAAGGAGCGGGGTGAGCTCCCGTCTGTTAGCTCCAGCTTTTCATGCGGGGACAAAGCCTCCCACAGGGTAGGAAAGCATTAGGGCGTCCTCTGGGCAACATCCTTGCAGACGACCAATTCTCTCACACAGAAGCGACTTGCAGTTTCTCAAGTCGCTCCTGACACTGAATAAAAGAAACACTTTTGATAGGAATCAAGAGCTGCTAGGCTCAAAAATAACCCTCACTTGGGGGTGATTCCACAAAGTGAAGCAGAGTGCCAGAAGCACAATTCATAACCAGCAGAAGCTTACGTGTAAAGAGCAAGGGTTAGTTTACCTGCCATGGCGCAAAACCATGAGTTCTCTTTGGCAGAGAAGGCTGATGACCTTGGAAAACCACAGCTCCCAGGATTCGATAGCATTGAGCCATGGCAGTTAAAGTGGAGTCAAACTGCACTAATTCTATACAGTGACGTGAGGCTCGACTACATGGCCTTGAGGGTGAATCGCCTTTAGGTCTTGGGGAGTCTTAGAATCCTAGAGTGGATTCTAAGCGGCTTAAGCGGCTGAGGGGCAAAAGGAAGGGGCCTGAGGCTGTTAGGAACTGGGGGAGTTGAAGTCCAAAACACATGGAGAACCCAGGTTTGCCCATGCCTGTAATAGCTCCTCTCAGTCATACTATTGAGCCAAGAAAATAATAAACTTTGGGCGAAAGACATCAAACGGCCTCCACTCTTTAGGTAATTAGGCCCTTCCTAGGAAAGGCAGCCCATCAACTAATGGCTCAACCCAGACCCCAAAACCTGGTGGATATTGTAGGAAAATCTATGTACCTGTATTGAATCCAGGAAGGGAAGAAAGGCACTTCCGGAAAGTTGAAAGCAATGGGTCTTTCTTTTCCGGACCGTCGGATTCTATTGGTAGGTCCGGAATCTGGATCCCACTTGATTGGGGTGCATGGTTTCGAAATATTCGGCCGAAATTCAAGTATCTATCCTAACTGTGAAATCATACATTTTTGAACGAATGATAAAGGTGAAGTAAATCCCATTGGTTCAGTGGGTCCACTCTGGTTGAGCTATCAAAAGGATAGAGGCCTGCACCGGAAGTCAATGTCATCGTCAACATTGGCTTTATTCCGAGAATCATAGAGTTGGAAGAGACCTCTTGGGCCATCCAGTCCAACCCTCTGCCAAGAAGCAGGAACATTGCATTCAAAGCACCCCGACAGATGGCCATGCAGCCTCTGTTTAAAAGCTTCCAAAGAAGGGGCCTCGACCACACTCCGTGGCAGAGAGTTCCACTGCTGAATGGCTCTCGCAGTCAGGAAGTTGTTCCTAATGTTTAGATGGAATCTCCTTTCTTGTAGTTTGAAGCTGTTGTTCCGTGTCCTAGTCTCCAGGGAAGCAGAAAACAAGTTCGCTCCCTCCTCCCTATGACTTCCTCTCACGTATTTATACATGGCTATCATGTCTCCTCTCAGCCTTCTCTTCTTCAGGCTAAACATGCCCAGCTCTTTAAGCCGTTCCTCATAGGGCTTGTTCTCCAGTCCTTTGATCATTTTAGTCGCTCTGATCTGGACACATTCCAGAGAAGGGCGACGTATTAACTGTTCCCAAGGGCGCATTTTCTACACGATTTCCTTCTAGACAAAACTGCAGCCATTGGGCGTAACGGGTGACAGTGAGAGCAACAGGTTTCCGAGGGAAGGTGTCTATATAGGATCGCTCTGCTTCTCCCCCACTGCGCGGGTTTTTCAGGGCTACTTCTCATCAAAACATCGCCATTCTTCTAACCTTCAGGGAGGGTGTGTTTTCAAGCATATGGAAACAAATGGAGTTGGCTTTCAAGTGTAATTGGCGTCCTGGTTTCCTCATCCCCACCTGCGGCTCAACAAGTAGTTTTAGGCTGACTTTTCGTTTCGTTTCTTTTGATCCCAAATATTTAAAGCCAAGCCATGATAACGTTTGGGAAATAATTTTCAGGTGCATCGCGAATTGGAGTTAGAAACCAGCTTTCCCTCAAACAAAGATGGAAAAACATGTTTTCTCCGGCTGTTTCTGCAGTGATCATATAATAATGCCGTTTGGACTGCATTAAAGAATACAGTTCATTACACTCAAGAGAAAGGATGTTTTGGAATGATGAAGTGATCTTTCACAATACTTTTTTCTGGCATTCTCTTCTTGGAATATTTTGTTGTATTGAATGCTGCAGTTCAAGTCAGTTCAGACTGCCTCGTATGGTCGGTGTAGAACCAGCCTTGGTTTCAATGTGTTTATGGGTGAAACGATGTGCTTAGTTTGCAGTTCTGTGGACCCCAAAGGATCATGTGAACTTAGTATATTTTCACTGGTGGCGCAATGGGTTCAACCCTTGTGTCGCCAGGACTGCTGACATAAAGGTCAGGGGTTGGAATCCAGGGAGCGGGGTGAGCTCCCGTCTGTCAGCTCCAGCTTCTCATGCGGTGACATGAGAGGAGCCTCCGACAGGATGGAAAAACATCCTTGCGTCCCCTGGGCAACGTCCTTCCAGACGGCAAATTCTCTAAAAGCGAGAGCGACTTCCGCAAAAACTCCCTGCTCCATTAAGGAATGCATCCCTTAAGGCGGATGAGCTTCATCTATTTACTTGAGAGTAAACCCTTAAGATTATTTTATTTTCTACGGAGTCCTCAATATTCGATCTGATCCCCCCCCCCCCCACACACACACACATACATTGAATTCAGCCACCCCTCAAAAGAAGCGAATTCACAAAGAGCGAGAAAAAGGAAACTCAACAGTTCTTCCTCTCTCTCTCTCTCTCTCTCTGTCTGTCTGTCTTGAGAGAGAGAAAGAGAGGAAAGGGCCTGAGGGTGTTAGGAAATGGAGGGCCCAAGTTTGTCCATGCCTGTAATAGCGCCTCTCAGTTATATATATATAGGAAGCACTGTATATATTCTCCATTCCGCAATTGGTCAATAAAAAAGACAAGTTTCCTGAGGCTTATGATGAGCTCCTCAAAGTTCCTTACTGGGTGAACAAACTTCTTCTACTGAAGTCTACAGGAATGTAGAGTTTCTTTTTCTCTCTCCTGTGAATGTCTTGATCAATGAATTGAACCCAAGACAGTGGGCGTTTGCATTAATTTTGACACTTTTAGACCTCCAAAACGAAAAAGGAACCACTGTGAGAGAAGAATTCCAACATAAGCTGGATCTACACTGCTAAATAATACACACCAAATTGCATAGTTTGGCAATGTAGGTCCAGCCACAGACTGCGATATTATTGGGCCCTTCCACACAGCTCTATAACCCAGAATATCAAGGTAGAAAATCCCACATTACCTGAGTATAGACTCGGATATGCCAATTCAAAGCAGATATTGTGGGATTTTCTGCCTTGATATTCTGGGGATATAGGGCTGTGTGGAAGGGACCTGGGTTGTTTGAGTCCACGCTGCAATATATTCCAGCTCAAAGCAGATATTTTAGGATTTTGTACCTTGATATTCTGGGTTATACGGCTGTGTGGAAAGGCCCATTATCTGGATTCTGGAGGGAAAGTTTGTTCCCAGCCCACTTAAACCGAACCAAATGAGAGTAAGCCCATTTGATTATACTATCCTTAAAAAAACTTCCAATCCCCAATCTGGAGTGGTTCTTCAATTAGATATGTTTTGTGGAAGTGATACTCCACTCCTCACCCCATCGAGAAACAATTCCCCTACCCAGATCGCCATAAGGATTGCTACCCTTGACCCGAAATTGTCGATTTTAGGCCTTTACCGGATTCTGCAACATTCTGCACCATCACAAAACAGGATGTTTTCACTTGGTAGGAGACGAGGGGTTGTTATTTTCTTCGCAAATACAAGGACAACGTCCAAAATACCAGTCGCCCCCTTCCTTCCCAACCTGGGAAGATCTTTTTGATGGCCACTGACCTTAAAATACTACTATTTCAGAACAGCTTGCTTATTTTTCCTCTCCTTAATGCGGGGGGGGGGGGGGGGGCTTCCAAGCGAAGGTCCTCTTCCATGAACGGCTCTGGAAGCCAGCAAGAAAACCAGAGCCCCGTCGATGACAAATTCCCAAATGCTCCATCGCCTCTCAAAACAATACACAAACGTATTGTCGAAGGCTTTCATGGCCAGAATCACTTGGTTGTTGTGAGTTTTCAGGGCTGTATATGTTCTAGAAGCATTCTCTCCTGACGTTTTGCCTGCATCTATGTAGGCATCTTCAGAGGTTGTAAGGTCTGTTAAGAAACTCGGCATTCCACTGGAAATGCCACAGATATATAAACTCCACTTGCCTAATTTCTCTGCTGACGTTTCGCCTGCATCTATGGCACCAACGTTTGGCTTCCTCCTTTCTTGCTTCGCCTTTTCCTTTGCAGGTTTTACTTGAACCATCTGTCCCTGTGTCATTATGAATATCGAAAACTGGCATAAAGTCAAAGGGGACGAGTTCAGTGTCCCGCGGAAGGCTAGGAATAACCTGCACGGCATGAGAAAGTTTCCAAAGTTGGGGATATTTTTTAATATGGTATTGAAAAGTGAGAAAAGCCTGATTTTTTTAGGAGGAATGCCAACGGGACCTCATCACATTAGGGAATGAATCCACTTTAAATCCGGTTTCTGACTCCTGCGGAATTCTGGGGTTTGTAGTTCAGGGAGGAGCCTTTCACAGTCTCACTAAACTACAAACTCCAGAATCCTGCAAAAGGCAGAAACCGGATTCAAAGTGGATTCATTCTCTAGTGTGACGAAGTAGACAAGCCATACACACGAGGCTTTGGTCGCCATTTGGGCAGCGCCTGAGTCCACACCATTTATCCATAGGGCGCTTTCGTTCCGCTTTAGTTGTCCGCTCTGTTTTTGTTCGGGGAACTTCCCGCTGTTCCTTGTCCCTTCAGCCCAGCTGCCAGGATAACAACACCGGGGCGCCTTCCTGGGATTCGCTTCGGTTTCTGTTGGGTGTGTGTGTGTGTGTCCCCGGCCCCTCCTCCTCCGCCCCCCTTTCAGTTCCACTTGGTTGACTCTTCAAATTTCCCATGTAAATGACAGTAATAAATATCTAATCATGTCCCGCAGCTATCTCCGGCTTTCTGGGCGCCCCTCATTAATGAAACATCAAGTCGGAAGGGGGTGGCGTTTCCCTCCCTCTCTCTTTCCCCCTTCCAGCCCAGAGGAGGAAACGGGTTGCCAAATGCCACCCTGCGCAAGAGATCGCCGAAAAACCCGAGGAGGCAGAAATAGATTTGAACCAACCAAAAATAGGCGCCTAGACCACAGGTTTCGTGGCTAGTTTGGACACTTCGTACTATAAACTCTATAGTCAACAACGAGGTAGATAAGGAGGGGCGGCTAAGGGTACAGAAATCGCAATTTAAACAGATTTGGGAGAGAAACGCTTTCTGGGTTGTTTTGAGTTTTCTGGGCTGTATGGCCATGTTCCAGAAGCATTCTCTCCTGACGTTTCACCCACATTTATGGCAGGCATCCTCAGGGTTGTGAGGTGTGTCGGAAACTAGGCAACTGAGGTTTATATATTTGTGGAAATGCTTTCTGTAGTTGCAACTCACCGGGAGAATCTCCTGCGCAAATCCGAAGAAAGCAAAGAGTCCCTCCAGACCTCACAACCTCTGAGGATGCCTGCCATAGATGCAGGCGAAACGTCAGAAGAGAATGCTTCTAGAACATGGCCATATAGCCCCAAAAACCTACAACAATCCAGTCCCTCCTGTTGTTCGTTTTGCTTTGCGGGGGAGGATTTTCCAGCTGCGTCCTTACTTCTGAAGCCCACTCCCCCCTCCCGTGGTGCAATGGCTTAAACTCTTTTGCTATCAGGATTGAGAATCCGTGGATGAGCTCCTGCTTCTTGGCAGGGGGTTGGACTGGATGGCCCATGAGGTCTCTTCCAACTCTTTGATTCTATGATTCTATGATTCTATGATTCCTCTTGTCAGCTCTAGCTCCACATGCGGGGACATGAAAGAAGGATCATCCCACAAGGATGATAAAACATCAAAACATCTGGCCGTCTCCTGGGCAACGTCCTTGCAGACGGCCAATTCTCTCTCACCAGAAGAAACTTGCAGTTTCTCAAGTCTCACCTGACACGGGAAAAATAACAAACTTCTGAAATCTTAAAAATTGCGAAATGAAGAGTTCCAAATGGAGGGAAGGTGAGAATGGCACTTTCTTTCAACCACCGTGCTAGTTTTAGAGTTACTCAGTTATTCTCAAACCTCACAAACCTCTCCTGACGTTTTGCCCACATCTATGGTTGGCAACCTCAGAGGTTGTGGGTGAAACGTCAGGAGAGAATGCTTCTGGAACATGGCCATACAGCTCGGAAAAATCACAGCAAACCAGTGATCCCGGTCATGAAAGCCTTCGACAACACGTTCTCATAATCCTTCAGACCCCAAGAAAATAAAATAAAGTAAAAATAGAAGAATTTAAAAGTAAGGAAAGTGAAATCTATTTTAAGACCATTTCTCTTCTACCTGGGAATCAAGGCACATCACTGATACAGCTGAAGTTTAGAATGATATGAGGAAGAAGAAAAAATAAGACATAACAATATAACACTAGAGAATGAATCCACTTTAAATCCGGTTTCTGCCTCCTGCAGAATTCTGGGCTTTGTAGTTTAGGGAGGAGCCTTTAACAGCCTCACTAAACTACAAACCCCAGAATTCTGCAGGAGGCAGAAACCAGATTTAAAGTGGATTCATTCTCTAGTGTGATGAAGTAGCAAAAGTTAAGTAATCAAAGGGCAAATAGATATTGCATTGGCACCAACTATATTTTACCTTGTCCCTTCCTGTGCAGCTATACTGAGAGCTGGGGACTTGAGATGTGCATTTGAAATCAAGCTGTTCAGCTGCTCTTGGATTCTGATGGGAAATCTTTCTCCTGTGGGGTTATTTAGTTCTACTCTAGGACATAGACCCGTCAGTGGACTGGCTCCCAAACAAATAACCGGCCAACCAAATACCCTCTTAATGTCAAGGGGAAAGGGGGGGGGATGAGATAAGTCTGAAATGAAAGCAGCATATGAATTTGATATTGTTCTCCTAAAGCTAAACAAATGGAGTGATTACATTCTTTCCAAAGGCATCAGTCACACTACATTAAGCAGCAGAGAGCTAATTATCCCAATTAGGAGGCTGATTTATAATTAATGGCTTGGACCAAGTGATAATTGGATGTTAATGGATAACAGTTTTGTCTGAAAGCAGCCCCTGGCTTCCCCAAAGGCAAGCCCAGCTCTTTCCTCTTTGCTCACCGCAAATGGAGGGGTCTGGGTGGGATTTGGAGAGGCTGTTACTCGAACCACAGGAATTAATAAAGTATAGCAAGGGAGTTGTGTGCATTTTCTTTAGTCAGTTCGGCTAAAGTTAAGGGGAATCAGTATAGGACTGGAAATTGATGCTTCCAGATGTATTAAAAGCCAGGGTTGGAAGGCACTGTGGTATTAATTTTCTTGTTTAATATATCTTTCAGTTTATTGTCGAAGGCTTTTATGGCCAGAATCACTGGGTTGTTGTAGGTTTTTCGGGCAGCATGTCCATGTTCTAGAAGCATTCTCTCCTGATGTTTCGCCTGCATCTATGGCAAGCATCCTCAGAGGTTGTGAGATTTGTTGAAAACTAGGAAAATTGGGTTTATATATCTGTGGAAGGTCCAGGGTGGGAGAAAGAACTCTTGTCTGTTGGAACTATCTTTCCCTTGTTTGTTGTTATGTGTCTTCAGATCAGTCAATGCAACCCTATCAAGGAGTTTTCTTGGCAAGGTTTGTTCAAATTGCCTTCTTCTTAGGCTGAGAGAATGTGACTCGCTGAAGGTCGATCCAGTAGGTTTCCAAAACTGAGCAGTAATTTCAACCCTGGTCTCCAGGATCAGAGCCCAAATCACAATCTCTGAGGATGCCTGCCATAGATGTGGGCTAAACATCAGGAGAGAATGCTTCTGGAACATGGCCATACAGCCTGGAAAGCTCACAACAACCCAGAATAGCTGCATGAAACATTAAAGTTAGAAACCAGCCATCTGACACAATCCACAATTTAAAAGTTAAGAGGTAGTCAGACATATGGTTTGGGCTTGCTTCTTTTAGGCAGACATAGAAAAGGGATTACACTACAAGTTGTTAAAACTTACTAAATTAAGAGTTTTTGTCTTTACCTGCCTGGCTATTCTTAACTAAGTCAGACAGGATTTTACAGCTTTGCTGGTGTGTACAGAAGTGTTTGAAACTGTAAACCTTTTTTGTATTGGTAACAGGTGGAAAGGGTAGTTGAAAGCAATGGGTTCAGATAGATATGGTGTCCCTGGAGAAGTGAATCTTTCACTAGGCTTTGGCCCAAAATCTAAAGATACCGTCCAAGGTGCTGAATCTGTTGAGGCACTAGACTTCAACATCTCGACTAGGCGCATTAAGAGGATGGTACAGAAATATGGAACAGATTCACTACTTCCATTAGAGCCTCAGTCTCTACTAAGAACAAGTTGTGGTGAGACCATCAGTACAGGTTTATCTACCATAAGGGGGAAATCAGAAAAGAGAAAAGGGGCAGAAATCGATATATATAGGCCTTTTTGTGCTTTCTTATTATATTAGCAACAAGTGACTTGAAAGCACAAACACACACACATTATGTTATGGTAAACCTCTTTTTCAGGGCTACAGGGTAAAAATGACTTGCTTCAGCAGGTGGGTTTGGATAGAAGTGGAGGATCAAAGGTAGTCAGGAGTTGATGTTTGGTGCAGCAAGACTTTTTCAAGTATTGTCTTGCAAAATGGTGTGCTTCTGGCAGCAAAGTCATAATCTGCTTTTCAATAAAGAATGGACATCCCTGTTTCTTTCTCCTAAACCTTGATAGTATCATAATATCTCCAGATGGCAAGAACTCCTTTTCAATTGAAAACTAAAAACCTAAATGTTCCAAGAAAGCTATAAACAAGGGGGAAAGTCCCCATAGGTGTTGGATAACAACTCTATTATGTCTGAACTTTCCATTGTGCCAACAGTATCTGGGAATAGTGGTAGTTAGCAATCAACACCTATGGAGGGGATCAGATTGGAGAAGGTGTAGATCGGAGTAGGAAATAATGTGGTCCTTCAGATATGATCATACTGCATGTCCTATCAGCCCTAGGCTCATAGGCAATGGTGAGAATTGATAAGATTTATAGTTTAACAATATTTGCAAGACCATCTTATTCTTACTCCTGGCTTAGTTGATTATAATATCAGTCATTTATAATGGAAACAATAACAATTACATCAAACAACTTGAAATATCTTCCAGCAGAAAATAGCTGCAATTTCTTTTGCTGATTGCAGATGATGAGATGATGGACTATTTTAGATAATTGTGAGGAAATAGTGGAAGTGGAGATAGAGAGCTATATGCACTACATTGAACTTATTGGAGGAAAGGCAGAATAAAACAAAACAATAAAATATGTAAACCTTTGGATATGATAACTTTTTGTTGTTTGCTTTGAAATTGTTTCCAACTCATGGTGACCCTAAGACATGGGCAAACTTGGCCCCTCCAGGCAGGCCCGTAGCCAGGATTTCGTTTCGGGGGAGGGGTGTGTGAATTTTTTTCAGGGGGGGGTTGGGGGGGGCTGAGTTTCGGGGGGGGGGGGGCTGTGTCTGAGTGAAAGAGGGTCTAGCCTAGCAAACCTTTTGTATCATTACCCCAATACCCCCATGCATATGGGATATATTGAGCATGGTGATCAGATCATGATATGAATAAACATAACAGTTTAAATAATGCACCAGTAAGGCCTTTTTGCGGACCACCATGAAAATTTCGGGGGGGGGGCTGAAGCCCCCCAAGCCCCCCCCCCCCCCCCCCGGCTACATGCCTGCCTCCAGGTGTTTTGGATTTCAACTCCCACAATTCCTAACAGCCTATCAGCTGTTAGGAATTGTGGGAGTTGAAGTCCAAAATATCTGGAGGGGTCAAGTTTGCCATGCCTGCCCAAAGACAATCTTTGGTAAGAGTTGTTCAGAGGGGATTTGCTTTTGCCTTCCTCAGAGACTGAGAGAGTGTGACTTGCCCATGCTACATCCCTTTTTTGGGTGTTACTTTAGGAGTATTGCTGTTTATTTCTATGATGTGTTTCAGCAGTGGGAGTGAGGGATGACAACAATGGTGTCTTATCAATCTCTAATGGCTTCTTATCTGTAAAATAAACTAAATACATTTTAGTTCATTACACATTCTTCCCTTGCATAGAGAGTCTCCCCAACATGTCAGTGGTAAGTGACCTCATATAGGCAACCTTTTAGGTATCTAATTAAAAGGGGTTGTGGCACTTTCCAGGAAGCAGATTCTTATTTTAAAAAGTCTCTGCTGGGCTAGAACAGAGCCAAAGGGCAGAAAAATAACTTTCTTTGGAGTTCAACAGAGTCTGTGGGCAAAGCATTGGGGAAACTCATCCCGATTATTCAGAAAAGAGGTGTCCATTCACATGGTACTAGCATGAGTGCTTTGGCATTCGAATGAATCTTTACCAATCTGACTGCCCTTAATTAATGAAAGTGGTGTGCCCTCGGAGTAGTATAAAAATACTCCAGAAAATCAGGTCTCTGTGTTACTACTGATCAACTCGTAAACACCACCATGTTACACAAACTGTAACTTGACAAATTGTATGGATTGTATGCTACATAATTGTAAGCAGGAAAACAACTTACATAATTGTAAGTATTAAACAGGGAAGTTCATCCTGCTATATACAAAAGGTATTTGCTTATTCTTATGTGTATAATTTATCAGTTTTGTTTTCTGCACTTCATAGCATTATTGTTGTTGGTGTTTCCCTTTTAATGTGAGTTTGCATGTATAAATGTAGTGACACACTGTAACCAATATTATCTGTGTCTTCACAGTACAAGCAATTACTGCCTGACAGACCAAGCTCCTGTCCACTTTGCCGACTGTTGCACTTATCTGTCACATTATTAGGACCTCATACCTATTAGCTGTGCCCTCAAGGGACAATATCACAGACTACAAGAGAAGGATCCTTTTGGGTCAGAAAAAGTGGACTCTGGCAGGAGAATCTAGGAGCATTTTTCTCTCCCTTCTCTTTTTTTTAACGTTTTTTTTTAACGTAGTATTGGTCTCTGTAGCCTGTGGATAACTGTAATGGGTTTTGTCCCTAGAGTCATCAATCTCTCATAAACAGCAAACATATCATAACAAAAGCCAGAGAAACACATTCAGCAGTGTCCAAACTGAAATGACGACTTCTGGCTATAGCAATCCAGCATGTTCTGTGAGGGTCAGGATCAAATTGATCAAAGACAAACAAGCAAATGCATCTGCATGAATGTGACTGCTGAAGCAAAGTTCCAGATGAGTTGCCTGAAGTTAGATCCTCAAAGCTGTGCTGAAAAAAATCCTAACCATGCATGGCAAAACTTTAGCAATTTATCACTCATTTAGTTGTTCTTTGTGTTGCTTACATTGGGCTTTCGCAGCAAATGCTGTCCACTGTAATGGACTATGTTGCTAACACATATGAGGGCAAAGAGGCCCAAATACTATTAATAACATTTACCTTCTGGTTAATGGAACTTCTTTGCAAAGGATTCTCCTTCCGTTAGCAAAATCTGTCAGTTCTTAGGTTTTATTCTTATGTTTTTAAAGGGAATACCTCGCAGTTTTATAGCTGTAAAAATTCTAGGTATCCTGATTCAAGTATTAATAATAAGCATATTTTTTTAAAAAAATTAAAAATTAAAAGTAATATATTAATCATTTTTTAAAGGTAATGATAAAGTAATAAAAATAATATATAGTTTTGTTGTTAATGCAGAAATACAGTTTTGTCCTTTAAAGGCTTCTGTGGTCATATATATATATATATATATATATATATATATATATATATATAATATTGTATTTTTATAACTGATCCACAATTTTGTTTCTTTTTTCCACTGGGACTAGCTTTTCAATTCTAATAGCTTGAAAAAAGTGCTTCATATATGTGAGTAATGTCTCATGTGTATAGGAAACTATATTTCCCCCCTGTTATTTCTATCTCTGGGAGTAATTCCCCAGAAAATGTCCACTTCATTGCCTGAGCTATACCTGCATAGTACAGGCAAGATATGGCAATTGGAAGAATAAAAGAAGCAACACCTTAAAATGTGCCCTGTGCTTTGACATTGTCTCCTATATAAAATGAGAGAACATTTTCCCATATTTCTTTTACACAAGACAATTCTGTACTAACCTGTTTAGGACTATGTGAAATTATTGACAGATTGTATAAAGGAAACATGTTGCTAATAAATTATAGTGTAGATAGCATGCCTCCTACGGCATTGGTAACATGCCCCCAACTGTCTATTGAGATGTGTATTAGAACTGCTCCACTTAGAACTACTTACTCCATCCAAAGTTGTTACCCACCTCAAAGAGCTTTTGGCAGTCTGATCCATCTGCTACGGAACTCCTATACATTGTGCAAAATATACAATAAAAGTAGAAATATAAAAATTATTTATACAATTAAATAATTTATAAAGTTACAATTCTTAAGCATTAAGAATTTGTTACAAGAGTATCTACAGACCTTGAAACAGCACCACCCAACATTAAAAGACAACCCAAATTAGTTTCTAAAAGCCAGGTAGCATAAAATAGTTTAGCTTGTTGACAAAGGCCCCATCTACACTGATCACTGATGTCAGTGTAGTGGTGGATCAGTCCTATCGCAGCCAAATGCCACACAGAGCTGTTCTGGAGTAATGCAGACTTGTTCTGTATTACCCAAAGTTGGCAGAAAGGCTCTCTCCAGAAGCCACAACAGCTCAGATATTAAATAAAGGGTGATACAGTCCTTCAAATAGCCTGGTTCCAAGTAATCTTGGGCTTTACAGGTTGTCATCGGCACTTTTATTTGTTCAAGGAAATGGCCCAGTGGCCTAGCCAATAGAGCTAAAGTTACAAAAGAGTTGTATGCTTCATGTAGCAAGCTCCAGTTAACAATATGGCTGCTGCCTTTCTGAGCATTTTTCAAAGGTAGTCTCATGTAGAGCACAGTATAATAATCCAAACTGGATATAACCAAGGCATGTACTACAGTGGCTAGATCTGACTTCTGCAGGAACAGGTACAATTGGTGCAGTAGCTTTAACAGTACAAATGCACTCTGGGTCACTGTTGAAATCTGGGCCTCCAGGCTCAGAGCTGAATCCAGAAATAACCCTGAACTGTGAATCTACATTTTCAGGAAGAATGCAACCTGGACTCACACAGAATAACTATTCCCATCTTTCAACTGACTAGGAGCACCTCTGTCTTGTCTGGATTAACTTTTAGCTTGCTTGACCTCGTGCTGGGCACTGGTTTAGCACAGGAACGGCTTCCTTGGAATAGGGTATCTTCAGCATACTAGTAACACCTGACCCCCAAATTCCTGACAATCATTCTCAGCAGTTTCATGCTAACTAGCACAGGGGCAAGACATAACCCTGAGGGATTCACAAGCCAGTGGCCAAGGAGTCAAACAGGAATTCTCCAGCATCACCTCTCCAGGGAAGAGCAGTGCCTCCAAGACCTATCTGAGCAAAGTTAATCCATAAAGATGTTGTGGTGAATAGTATCAAAAGTCATAGAGAATGAGCATCATCTTGAATCTTTTATATATCAGTCAGTCAGTGGAGGCTTTTGGCTCCAGCATTGGTGGAGTGCTCAATCCACAGCTCCTTAAAGGCTTGGACTAAAACTTTGAACAGACCTGTTTTGCTGACATCAGAACCACGGGTCCACTGTATTGGATGTTTGTGTCTCCAGCAGCAATTGACAGCTAAATAACCTGGGTATAAAATACTGGCAGCACCAGCATTTCAATGCCATTGCAATTAGAGATTGCTACTCTAAAAGTAATTCTTCTCAACTTTGCCAAGCTTTCATACATTGACCCAAGTAGAAATATTTGAGAGGTGAAACATACCTTAGATCTGAGAAAGTACTCTTTGGCAAAATAACACGAGCGAACAATCCTTGCTACCTCAGACATTGCCGAATTGTAATGGCAGTCATATGAAATACTTTAAAAACTTTTTCTTGAAGAGTTTCAGAATTAAGGTACCAAATAATGAAAACCATTAGAATAAAATATCAACAAAAATTAGGATATAAGGTCTATAAAATCGTGACATAAATATACATTATTTACATCTCATTCATAGTGTTTTTATGCTGGAGAGCATTTAGAGTTCGATTCTAGCAAAAGAACATTAAACATATACAACTAATTTTAACATTTCAAGCTAGATTTCCATTGCAACTTTATCTGGATGTTTTCAAGGAAATCTTATGGGGTGATATATTATGAACAGAGTTGACAAGTATTTTCACATATAAAAGGAGAGGATTTTTCAATAAGTATTGGGTTTGTTTCAGGAATAGCTTTGAGCTAGAGTTTACAACCCATTTATTTTAAAGGAAATTTGTAGACATTGGTCTGAAGGATTTTAAAAAAATATAGAAGGGGATAAGAAAAAAGTTAGTGCAGAAATTATTATTTTTCTTGAAACTCAGGCAGGGGGAAACTTGTTTTCTATCAAGAATTTCCTTCTCTTATAGGGTGCTTTTGCAAAACCACATTCTGATGATTGAATGAGTCGGAAGACAGTGATTTGTGGGTGACAGAGTTTTTCACATATTTCCCACAATCCCCCATTTCTTAACCCCCCCCCCCCACCACCACCACCACCACCAATTATAGCTATTCAATGCTATTTTAAATTATCATGGTTACTTCCTACAGAATTATGGTATTTCTAGTTTTGTTAGATATTTAGAATCCTTTGGTAGATAGCAATGCTCTAGTTCAAGGAAGTCTGCCAGGGCTCTCAAAGAATATTAAATCCCTCCCAGACTGCAAATTCTAGGATTCTGTAGAATAGAGCCATGGTAGTTAAACTTGTGTAAAACTGCTATAACTCTCCTAATCTTTCTTTCTGTCTCTCTTCTATGAATCAGCAGCTAGCCATAAGGAAAGCAGATGTTTCTTGGCAGATGGCTAAACTGTTTTTGCTTGTAGAAAACATTGGAATTAGTCTGAGAGTCACATGCAGCACTTGAAAGGGAGCCCCCGGTGGCGCAGTGGGTTAAACCTCTGTGCCAACAGGACTGAAGACTGACAGGTCGCAGGTTCGAATCTGGGGAGAGGCAGATGAGCTCCCTCTATCAACTCTAGCTCCTCATGCGGGGACATGAGAGAAGCCTCTCACAAGGATGATAAAAACATCAAATCATCCAGGGCAACGTCCTTGCAGACGGCCAATTCTCTCACACCAGAAGCGTCTTGCAGTTTTTCAAGTCGCTCCTGACACACACAAAAAAAGCACTTGAAAGGCAGGTTATCCATCACTACTCCCTATTAATAATATTGATGGTAGATACACTGATAATACTGCAGATTTGGAAGGTACCCGAAGGTCATCTGTGTGGTAATGAAGAATTCACACCTTTCTGACAAATTAGACAGTACCATCAAAATGAAAAACAGAGGCAAGAGAACAAGGATTCATCCTGAGGTTAGCAAGCAGAAATTTGTGGACAACCTGCCTGACCCACATAAGTGACTGAACCTTGAATACATACATAACCTTCTGGCCCAATTTCACATAAAAGAAGAAATGAGCTCCCTGCAATGGTCTCACACACAGGCCCACATCATGGTAGGGTATTATGCTAATGTAAAAATAACTTTTTCAGAGGCTGTATAAGAGACACTCTATTTCAGTCCATTGCTCTGCAAGCAGATACAGAGGATTCCCTTTCATTTTTGTCTTGGTGTATAGGGTGCTTTTGTCTATTGCACAACAGGTAAACGTAAGTTTGTGGTGTCCAAGGCACAGTCAGATGTGCAATTGTGAGATCACCCATATATAGATAGATAGATAATGTGTGTGTGTGTGCGCGCACATGTGTGTGTATACACACACGCGCACACACACAGTGTATAATCTCTACGCTTAACAATACTGTTCAATCTCTACCCTTAACAATATTGGTCTACCAGATCTTGTTCAGTGCTCCCATCTCACAGAAATGGTGGGATTTATTTTGTTCTCTCATGTACCATAGAAAGAGGCCCTGAGATGTATTAGGACTACAAAGAGTGGTTTTGGAAATAGGAGTATTACGATGAGTAGAAGCAGTCATGGTAGGACAATTGACAAAGGAAAAAGAGAGACATAGTCATCCTTTTACATTTGTTGTGTGGTTCCTATATGTTTTGACATCATAGGCTAAAAATTGGCACAGCGAGATGGGAGGTTCCATTAACCATCCCACCATGAAGTGCTACTCGTTTTCACTTTATCAGCGGCCAATTGCTGTTATTGCTTGAAGGTGCAGTTCTGACAATACAGTTGCTATTATTTTTTGTTTGCATATCAGTATTTGCACATCTCTATCAGCATTTAGATACAGGCATCTTTACATAATAGAATGGCCAATGTCCCAGCAAGGTATACATATTTAATGAGGATATATGCGTATTCATTTCCATTAAGAGAGAAAACATGGTCACTATGGACAAGGACATAGCAAGTTGAAGCAGATATTTTTCACCTGTGTAGACAATACCTGGAATGAGAGATGAAACCTTGTGTTCATTTGTCCTTCTGCTCCTTATTTGGTATTTACATTCTGATTTAATTAAAGTACAGGCTGAGTGACCCTTATCCATTTTTTTGAATTTCAGATTTTCCAAGATTTTGGAATATCTAAATTTGCATATCTGTATATAATGAGAAATCTTGGAGATGGGACCCAGGACTAAACAAACATGCATTATGTTTCATATACATCTCATACATATAGCCTAAAGATAATTTTATACAATATTTTAAGTAAAATTTAAACACATTTTATGTACACCCAAGTATCAGAAAGCAAAGGTGTCACAATCTCTGTCACCAATGTGGACATTTCCAGATTTTTGAGTATTTCAAAATTTGGAATTCCAGATAAGTGATGCTCAACTTGTAATGCTAGTTTCACATCCAAATGGACATTATGATTCCATGTCAGTTGACTAACTAGTATTCTAAATCAGTTTGTTCCCTTGATGTCACAGGAAGTCTTGTTTGAAATGTTTATAATCTTTGGATGTTTTTTGAGATCTGAATGGCAGGAAAATGACAAGCATTTGTTTTAGGAGGAATTAATCCATCTGAACTCCGCTTGTTCTGATCATAGAGTTCCTTCTAGTCACCACCACAACCACTAGTAAGATACAGGGAGGGGACATACACACTACAGAAATAATATCAAACTCAGTGGTCTTTAAATTCAGTTTAATTTAATCACCTGGACTGCAATTCACAAAATACATTGAGAGAAGAAAGACTGCATCGATTTACTACTGTAGTGTAGATGCGATGGGCATTCAAGATTACTTTGTAGACTACTATTTGGAGAGCAGACTAAAGGTCTCTAGCTGCAAATACTAAATACGTAAAAAACACTGATCTTCTGAAAATGGAGTCATCACAATTAAAGAGGAATAAAACTGATAAAATTCACAATGCAGAAATATCCTTTTAATTGTACAACTAATAACAGTTAAAATAACTTCAGTACAAAATGGAAGAAAGGAGTTTTATGATATTAAAAAAATATTTATATGAGGCTCTCATGCCCTTCACATTTTTAAAAATTCTATATTCTATATATGTGTCTCATATGGTGAGAAAGGAACAAGACCTTTCCCACCACATGTCTGGAGTTTACAGTCATCTCCACACCATCAGCTACCCTGCATGATTTCTGCATTGGCTTGTTTAGGACCAAGGTGTTATGCACAAAACTACATCCATCTCTCAGTGGTTGGATATCCCTCTAACAGTACAGTGCCGATCCTAATCTCATAGGAGTTTAAATGCTAATGTGCTTTTGTTTTCTGCTAACTTCCCTTTAACCAACTTTCCTCACTCCCTAGAAATCTGCAGCAAAAGGGATGCAGGAGCTACAACCATTATTAATAGGAGAGGGTAAAGGTCAATCCCCTATTATATCAAGGACGACTTAAGATGTGCTCTTTTCATTGCACAATGTTAATTTATATCATATGCCACCTCATCAAACTCCACTGCTTATTCTCCGATTGGCTGCAGCGTTACCAATGCCCTCCAGCCACCAAATGACATAAAAGATGCATTTGCAGATTTTGAAAATTAAAGCCATCTATACAGCCAGTGGGGAAGATCAGCTTATTTGGTTGCTTAATGAAATATAAAGATTATTTTAACCAATGTAAGCACAATTCGACAGCTTGCAAAACACTGCTGCAGCTTGACAAATGGCCTCTACCACTTACCAAGGAAAATTGCTGCATACTGTCTTTTAAATATTTAATTTATTCTACTTGGAATGTGTAGGGAAGCAAATGGGAAGTCAGCTGTGTCTGAATATGATTCTTAGCCGCCATAGTACCTGACAAAGTAGTAGAGATCTGGCATTTTCCTTCCCCAAAGAAGTGCTAGTAAGAGAAGGGACTTTGTGAGTTTTAAAAGGCATTCCTTAAATATCTGCAAATATTTAAGGATTGCCTTTATGCAAATATCTGCAGATATTGTTGGAATCTGCAGGTTCCAACAAACCTCACAACTTCTGAGGATGTTTGCCACAGTTGCAGGCGAAATGTCAGGAGAGAATGCTTCTAGAACATGGCCATACAACCCAAAAAACCTACAACAACCTATCTGCAGAGAGTTGAAATACATGTCTTTCTTTTGGTCTGTTTATCAGGATATATGCATGTACTTATGTGTGCTTGATGAACTCCTTTCCTGCAGTGCCAGCTGATATCTCCCACATCAAAGGTGTGGGGAATCTCCTCTGAGCAAATCCAAGTTGATGGAAGTTGTTTTGTGGATAAAAATCAACACCTTGGAAAGTTCCTTTAAAATCCAGATTTAAATTCCTTTCCCTATTATGCGTATTCTTTTTCCTATTATGAAATTCATGGCGTGTCCATAAATTGAAAAGTGTCCTGAAAGCATATATAAACATGGACAATCCAGGTCAGCTGATCAAAGAAAATAAATCTGGATTCAAGCCTCATCATCATCAGATCCTTACATTTCTATATGAAATGTTTCACAGTAAGAACTGATATGGTGAATTATAAATATACTATGAACACTGCAATAACATAAAACTGCATGCTTGCATTTAGAAATGATGGGCAAATTTCTTTATCATGCTTGAAATCAGTTTTCAACCTGTGGGTCCCCAGATATTTTGGCCTTCAACTCCCAGAAATCCTGACAGCTGGTAAACTGGTTGGAATTTCTGGGAGTGTAAGTCAAAACACCTGGAGACCCACAGGTTGAGAACCACTGCTCTATATTAAGTAACTTTATGTATAATTAGCTATATGGCTAAGAAACAATGTCAGTGAATTGTGAAGACACGAAAATGAGTAGCAGAACACCAGCAAGAGTGTCTCAATGTGCATTGGAAAGTGTTAATGCACACCAGCCCAATGTCAACTGGTCCCGCTGCACATTGGTCCTGTTGCAGGTAGCTTCCAAAGCACATTTGCATTGTTCACTTAGTTGGGTCTCTTGCATAGTAATCTCATGACAACCCCCTGCTAAATACAGACATTGCAAAACTATACAATTCTATTCAAACTATACAGACTTAAGTCCATGTATAAAGAAGTATCCATTTGAATTCTGGCCAAGATATAGACATCCCAAGAAAAAGAACAAACAAAGGACCAAGGGGATGAAAAGGAGATGAAAACATAGTGAATATCAAAGTTCTAGGTTTGAACCATTTCCAGTGTCACACCTTCTGCAATGTTATAAATGAGAGGAGAATGAAATTTAGGTTAGAATACTAGAGGTTCTAAAGAATCATGCAAAACAGCTACGTTGTTCTCAGTTTTTACACAAACTGCCATGATATTACTTTTGTGTGACTTGAATTTTGAACTCGGAAAATGTAATTTCAGAACTGTCCTTTCTTTGAACTGCATGTAGCCTATTTGGTTACATAGTCAACCTATATATGAGTTAGACCCAGAATAGCTTTCTCATTAAAAATACTACTACTACTACTACTACTAATAATAATAATAATAATAATAATAAATATTTATTTCTAACCAGCCCTCTCTCCCCGAAGGGACTCAGGATGGCTTCCAAAGCAAAAGACAAACATTCAATGCCACATAAAGTCATAAAAACATAATGCTCTAAAAATAATAACAACTGATGAAAACACTGATAAAAATAGACCCCTCATGGAGAAGATGGGTGATCGGGCCCCATAAAGTGCATGAGCAGTAAATACTGTTTAAATTTGAGATATAAAAGTATAAAGTATAAATATGGAAGTGGCTCTCAAGATGTGCATAGTGCATACCCTTAATGAGGACATCGGTCAGGTCGGAGAGGGATAAAATTAAGGTTTTTTTTCTTTTTAGTACTCTTTAAAGAGGTCATAGACTAGTGAAGAAACCCCACATTTTATTTTAATTTCCTCACAGTTGGGGCTGTATGTGAGTAGCCTTAATCATACCTAAGCCATCTTCATGCAAAAGAATTTATTCATTTGCAGTTCATTATTTTCCCATCAACTGTTTGGGTACACACTACATTCAGAGCTAAGACCACACATAAGTACAATTCTTTGGGTACTGCTGCAATGGACTTGAATAATTCTATCTGTTTTTAGTTTTACTATCTTATCAGATAGACCGATTTGCCCATCGTCCGCTGCTTCCCTCCATTTTTGACACAACATTCAGGTCATATTCCATGCCAAAAAGGGAGAGAAAGCAGCACATGCTGCCATCACGGCAACATGGGAACCTTCCCATGTTGCCTTCTTTGCAACGGGGAGAAGGTGGGCGGCAACACTTCCCCCCATGGGATGAGGGAGAAGGTAAGGCAGACAATGTGGGTTGTGGAGTGGCAGCTTCTCCATGCTCCCCCGCCAGGAGCCTATGGATTCACCCTGATGTGGGGCAAATCCATGGACCTTTATGAAAAGTCCACAGTGAGCTAATACAATATAAAGGTTTGAGTGCTAGGCTAGGACTCCGAGAAACCAGTTTGAATCTCTGCTCATCCACCGGGTGATCATGATATTCTACTCTAAGTACCAAACAGTGTTTTATATGAATATTGCTTGAAAGCTAACATGTGGTTGAAGTACTTATTGACTGACAATGAAAAAGTCCCAAAATGTTGAGGGGTGTATGTGGAGAGAACGGGGATAAAAAGAATAAGAAAAAAGAGATTTCTAAAGCTACAGTATATTCATTTTCCACCATTTAACTGGTTAGAAATCATGGCTAGACATATGCTGTTTTATTCCTCCTGCTGAAAGCATCTGGTGAAATCAAACTTTTCCTTAAGAAGGCCAACAGTGATCTTCAATATCACAGAAAGAAAATGCCCCAGTTTTCCAGTTCTTTGGTTGTTATAATGGAGATATTTTAGAAGGATTGGTTACTTTTACAGTTACCAACCAAATTGTTTCATGATCCCATTTCTCAACATTGACTGAAGAGCAAACTTAGGTGGCAGCTGAAAGCTCCCGTGTTGGGTGGAGGGCAATGGATTCATTTTGAATTTTAGTTTGAGGTTTAAAAGAGCTATCCAAGGTGCTGAACTCTACTTGATGTATAAGAGCTCACTCAAATGGTTGTAATGAAGTTAATCAAGCCTACTGTTGCCATATGATCAGACAGAAAACTATCAAAGGCTATCCAAGTCTGTCAGTGTATAATTTAAAAATAAATTGCACATTTAGAAAATGCCACTTTTCAGATTGGTGGTGCCACTGCATGGCATGACCATTGTGTTCTAAAAATTGAAACTGCTCTTTACTAAAAAAAAAAGTCATAAAATCCACATATACTGACCTGTCTATTGCAAAAAAGTAAATTGCAATGAGGCAAAAGATAGAAGAGCCAATGAAATGGAGTTTATTCTTATTTTCCTTTCATATCTAATATTTTTTGCATTGAGTTCAAGGCTTAAACCATCATGATGTTATCATCATAAAAGCCCAATAAGGAAAATTAGACTGAGAAGAATTACCCACTGAATTGCCTGGCTAGAAGTAGAGATTTGAAATCATGGCCTAAAATCACATGCTAGTTTGAACTAGAAATAGCATTAAATCAGTGGAATTCACTTAAGTGCCGACTTATTATTCAGTTGCTTATCCAATTGTTCTTTTCATAATTGGGACAAACAATTGCATTTAGGCCGATGCATTCCCACACTGTGTCCCCATTACAAATATAAATCCTATAACATGCTGACTGAGGAAATCTGGGAGTTGTAGTGCAAAAACACATTTTTTCCCCAAGTTGCTTTTAGTAACCTAATTTTTCTTCCAAAGAGTTCTTGATTAAATGCTTGTTAGGTGAGCCAGACATCACTGAGGAAGAAAATTAATTTGGTTTGCATTTAAGGTAACCTACCTAATTTCACACTTCTGAACTAATACACAAACTGAAACAAACTGGGTTTTTTAAAATGTGTTTTTCTCTTTTCTAATTTTTTTACCTTTAGACACATTTTGGATCAAGAAAGCATATCACAGGAGAAAGTGATCCAAAACAACATCTTTAGAAATGAATGCCCTTGTATTAGAAGTGTTTTTTAGATTAAACCACATACAGAAGAGACTGCAACAATAAGTACTAATTTTAGGGAAATTTCAAAAATTCCAAAAAGTCAACCCAGCTTGTTTGAGAATTCCCCAAAATTCATGGTGAATTGAATTTAAGATGAGGAGAAACAGAAATTAAGAAGAAATTAAAATAGGTTAGGCAAATATGTTTTGATTGGTGCAAAGTCACCTAGTTTATGGCTGAACAGGGATGCAAACTAAAATATTCTGAGGGCTGAAAGAAGTAAAAAGTTAATGTGACTGAATTCCATGTGATATAAAATTTAAGGTGTTTGAACTTTTTTATTTACTTCTTATGAAAGGTGCGGTGCTAACTGGAAACAGTAACAGCTCTCTCTTCATCTTTTTATTGCTGCAGGTCTTGTGTCACCATGCAGCATTATGGAGTAAATGGCTATTCTCTCCACGCTATGAATTCCTTGAGCGCCATGTACAACCTTCACCAGCAAGCAGCACAGCAAGCTCAGCATGCCCCAGACTACAGACCATCGGTGCATGCCCTCACGCTGGCAGAGAGATTGGCTGGTAAGAACAATTTATGGATTTTGCACTGGGAGGGCATACAGATTTGTGTTCTGAATGTTGCCAAACAGACAGCTAAGATATGAGCTGACACTTTAAAAAAATCTCCCTGTGGAAAAGTACAGATTAAAGCTGGAAAACCTGCAACAATCCAGTGTTCTTATTTGTCCTAAATGGTACTGTTTGGATTGTACTCTCCAAAACAATGAACATATGCATTGTGTAGCAGAGCTAGAGCTTGGAGGGTGCAAATGTTGGGATTATCGGATTAACCAGAATTATTATCATTTGTCACTCATTCTGGTTTCCTTCTTCCTTTGAGTTTAGCTGCAGTCTTCAGTGTAGCAGGGCAGAGAAGAGGTTTAGGGTGCCATAGTATATTATAGTGAACTTTCCCTCAAGGAGGCTGAATATCAACGTAAGATCCATTGGCTTTGCCAAAGACCATCTCCCATGGAAGTAAAAAGTGCAAGAAGTGGTTTGTTGACATGGACCAAAGTTACCTGCATTTTTTTTACTCCTCTTTGGGCTGTTACCATAGGACTGTCAGGATTAGCATCTCCACATCAACATTTGCCAGTTCACCACTACCCTCTTCACAGATTCAAGTGCATATGGCAAAACTGATGTTATGCAGTAAAATATTTTATCATCCACATTTCTTCCCTCTGACAAGGACTTCGGGCTTTGGCACCCAGATCAAGTGACTTACTGTCTCTGTGATTCAAACCCCCATCTGTAAAATGGGAATAACAGGATTTATTATGAGACCCAATGCAAAATCATAACTTGCTTCCCATTATGAATAGTAATACATTTTATTGATTTGCCCTTAGGACATATCACAAGTACCAAACCAGTCTGTATAGATATCATCATTATAATGTGTTCTAACTACTCCTGCTCAGTAGATAGTCATCTTGTGATATTGCACTAATCCTCCCCCCCCCCCCCCCCGGATGAAGTTTAGTGCAGAGTACCTCCTGTATCTGTGGGACCAGTATCTGTATTTCATTTCTCTCGCAAAATATGTACCCTATAGGCATTGTCTAGGTCCTCCAGTGTGAATATGAAATCCTTCTGGCGAAAGTCTTTTATTTCAACAGGGTTTGCTGTTATCTGTAGCTTTATAATCCACACGAAGTACAGCAATATATTCCTCATGCTTTAAATTGATATATAGAATAGGTTTGAAAAATGCACTTTTGGGGATCATCACATCTAACGCAAAGAAATAACTGACTCCAATCTGATTTGGGTCTTTTTAGAGCATTATTTTTGCAAAGTCAGGCTCTCAAAACTTCTTAATAGACTACTTATCATTCAGGAAGCATTTTATGCAACATATTGAGAATAAAGTCTAAGATGTGAACCTTGTATCAATAAACAAAATATATACTATAGAAGCTTTACATTCCTTAAATTGCAAATTTCAACATAATAATAGTAAACAAATATCAAGCAAACTCTTGAATGTTCTCTATACACCTTTAATTTCTACTGTTTTTAGAAGCTGGCGCCTAAAAAGTTTTATCTCAGCTTCAAGGGGTACTCGGTACATCGGTTTTGCAAACAGGAGTCCTGTCTTAGTTACAACTCGAAACTTACCCATAGTTAACACAATCTGTTCAATAGCATCCTCCATCATTATTTTACCATTTTTAGATCCTGTCCCGTTGTTTTTATTTATTTGATGCTCAAAAATTACACTAATTAAATTGGCCACTTCTCTTCTCTTCCAACGGCTGTACGTTTCAAGACATCATTTTGGAGGCCCGTTATGGCTCCCAGCACCGCAAACAGAGGAGAAGTCGCACAGCTTTTACAGCCCAGCAGCTGGAAGCCCTGGAGAAGACTTTTCAGAAGACCCACTATCCAGATGTGGTCATGAGGGAAAGACTGGCAATGTGTACAAATCTGCCAGAAGCAAGAGTACAGGTACCTGCACTGTTAGCACTTCACATGTTAGCAGCCTGAATATTGAAGACAAAATCGTGTATTTTAAAGTATGATGGAAAAGATGTCTGAAGACTGTTTTCTTTTTACCCTGACAATAAAAAAATAAATCAGAATGGTATAGCTATTCATTTCATTTATTTTAAGTGTGGTTGACAAAGAAACCAACTGAACACAATATTTCCACCATGTATAAAATATTACATATATATCTTCCCTTGAACTTCATGTAGGTGCTTCTTATTTGAAAACTATGGCTAGAATCCTCTGTGGTCTTTAGGAATACATACATATGATAGCTCCAGTGCAATTCATTGAATTCCAGTTTGACTCCTTCAGTTTCTACTAACCATGAAGCAGCCACTGTAATCAACAAGGGTCTGTTCCTCTGTCTCTTGGGAAACTGCTGGTTGTCATTTTAATACCACCAATGAGCAATTTCTAGTGTGACAGATAGAAAAAGGTCCCCTATTGTAATTCCTCCATTGATCACAATGGCAGCTTTCTGGTAGGTGCAGATTATAGGATTTTCATGGTCCCTTTGGAGCCCTTAACGCAGGGATTATACATATGAAAAAATCACATGTGTGTAACTCCACGTAACACATTTATAACTATCATACAAGATTCTGGCTCAGATTTTTTTTCTTCAATGTGTAGTTTCAACTTTTAATTTCATCTTGCTATACAGAATGGGAAATATATTGAAAATATTTCTATGACTACTTTGTAACAAGGAGCCTTTTATGGGGTATTTGGTTGTATTTATTATTATAATCCTTCATTTTAAAACAGTTTTATACTTTTTTAAAAATGTATATTTTAATGAGATGTTAGTTTCATTGGGTTTTCACTTTTTCATTATCAAATTGTTGTTAGCTAATCTTGTTTTATGGTTTTCTAAGCTGTCTTGAATTTCATGTTGGGAGAAAAGCACAATATTGAAATCAATTAACTTAAAAGTTGGTTTTTATTTATATAATTTGTTGTAGTTTTTTCCCATTTTGTCATTTGTTTCCCCCCCCCCCCCCACAATTATAATGCAGTTATTCATTACATGTTTTGTTCACTGTAATTTTAAAAAATTCTTATTCAAACTTCCCTTTAAAAATGTGTTTTTTAATTATATACATTACAGGTACACAGGAGGATTAGTTTGCAGCCCAATTTTGTCATCGTCTTATGATTGTGACTGTTCTTTATGAAATATGAATAAGTGATGTCCCTCTGTGTATTCATACCCAGACTTTTGCATTGTTCTTAGAAACATTGCTCTAAAAGTAATTGGTGTGCAGGTTAGAAGACCAATCCTGATTTCAGTCCCATCAGGTAAACACAGCACCAGTTTTGATTCAAGGTGTTTTCAAGGCCTCAACTAAATAAACATGATTTTTTCATAGGATGGTCCTCTAACAGAACAGTTCAATCACCCATATTGACAGCTTCTGTGAATGAAGACATGGTGATTACTGTGTCCAATGTTAGATCTGGTTGATTAAAAAAAAGATTTCTAAATTTGTCAAACAAAGTGCATAAGCATACATTCTTCCCTCTTTTTACAATATCTTAGACAAAAGAGTATGTCATATTATATACAATCTAACAGTAAAAGAAAAAAAATCAAAAATATCTTTAAATATATTTTTATCATTATTTTTAAATCTCCATTACAACTTATAGTACATATAACTCTATCACACACCTTTTATCTACTTATACCTGTTTTATTTCTTTATAATTATTATTATACCTTTCCCACCCTCTTCCCCTTCATAGTTTCAAATGTATCATTTTTTTTTTAAAAAAAGCAGTCTAAAATATATTGTCTTACTTCCTCCTTCTTTTTCAAATAAAGGTTTGGTTTAAGAACCGAAGAGCCAAATTCCGGAAGAAGCAGCGTAGTCTGCAAAAGGAGCAACTACAGAAACAGAAAGACTCTGAAGCCAGCCACAGTGAGGGCAAAGCAGAGACCCCCGTCTCTGAAGCACAGACTCCAACTCCTGATGAAGACAAATCTCTGAATTTGCCAAGTGAGGTAAACACAGAGCTCAACCTGACTCTGTCAGAGCAGTCAGCCAGCGAGTCAGCAGCTGAGGACCAAACGGACAGAGAGGAGGAATTCAAGATATCAGTGGAGGAGAACAAAGTTGAGAAGAGCCCTGGAGCAGAAAGCAAAACCCTGAATAGCAAGAGGGCAAGCCCAAAAGCAGGTGAGGGAGAACTTCTTGCTCTTTTAGCCTGTCTCTGGGATAGCCAACAAGAGTTTTGATGTAAACAGATCCTCTGCGTAACACATTTATTTCAACATAAAATGACCTCCCTTTCAAATTAGCTCATTCAAGGATCAAATAAGCATGTTCCTTCTAGTCACTCCATGCACAAACAAATGCCTGAGGAATTTGGTTATTGAAGCAGGTCCTATCTTGTACTATTTGTAAATCCCAGTTCTTGTAGATTCTCTGAAAAGGAAAATAAAATATCCAGGATGGGAGAAAAGTAATCATGAGATTTTGTTCTCTCATCTTTCCATCATTGTTGTTGAAGTGCACCTTCAAGTCATTTGTGACCTAAGGCAACCCCAAGGCAACTTTATCACAGGGTTTTCTTGGCAGAATTTGTTCAGAAGAGGTGTGCCATTGCTGTCCTCTGAGAGAATGTGATTTACCCAAGGTCACCCAGTGTATTTTGAACCCTGATCTCCAGAATCATAATCCAATGTTCAAACTGCTGCATCAACTTACCCATGCTTATCTTTAATACTTCAGCAGGCAAGCAAGGGGTGGTAGATAGAGAAGACACCAAAACATATCTTGGGCTAAAGCTGCTGAAACTGCCAACAGGCTAAGTTTGTAGTGACAATAATAATATTATTTTATCCTGGGTAACAGCTAGAAAAGAATGTAAAATGTTTATACAACTTGATAGCAGTTAAAGTTCTCATCAGTCCTACTAGAATGAACGCAGTTCTCTGTTTAAAGGGGGCTTGTAGCTGAAAGTCCAAATGTAGTTTCATGAATGGGAAATCAAATATCATTATGTTGATCTCACTAGTGAGCACCTGGATAATACTGAAAATGCAGATAGGTCATCGTTTTCATGATTCTGGAATTCAGCCATTTCCATGCCATTGGAAAGATGCATGAAGTTATTTTCCTGTGGCTGGATGCACTGCTACAGACATCTTGGGAAGCCCTGCTAATGAAATTCTGGATCCAGCTACAGGAAAACAGTTGGATCTGTTTTCATGGATTCCTCTCCTGTTTCTCAACAACATGGGAATGATTATGTTTCAGAGGCTGCATTGTTTGAACGGTGGATTTGGAATTGCAGCATTGGGAGACATAACTATGGTGATATAGTTGTGTGCCACATGCATGTCTCTCCATTCCTGCCTTCAAGCCTATCTTTTAAAATTAATGTTTTCATTTTATGCTTTTATGACTATAGTTTGGTCCCATTATATACCATGATTTCTGTGTACCGGGTTTGCGGCAACCTGGACATATGTTTTTGTTTGCTTGTCTGCTTTTGAAATTTGAGTCTCAACATATTCCTGTTACAGATAAGGTGTTACTAATTTTTCAGTTAATTTGATTTTGCTGTGCTTAAAAATGCAGATTCCCCCATCAGCGCTGCGGCCACGCCATCTTCCAGCAGCAACCTGTCTCAGAGCCACTCCTATTCCTCCTCACCCCTCAGCCTCTTCCGTCTGCAAGAGCAGTTTCGCCAGCACATGGCAGCCACTAACAACTTGGTCCATTATTCATCCTTTGAAATGGGGAGCCCTTCTACGGTGCCATACTTGGGCATGAATGTCAACATGGCACCTCTAAGCTCTCTGCACTGCCAGTCTTACTACCAGTCACTCTCCCATGCCCAGCAGATGTGGTCTTCCCCTATCCTCCAAGCCTCCTCTTCTCTCCCAAGTCTGAACAGTAAAACAACCAGTATTGAGAACCTACGTCTGCGTGCCAAGCAACACGCTGCCTCTCTGGGGCTGGATACTTTACCAAACTGAGCTTCAGGCAGACAAAGAAAAAGAAAAACCATGGTAAGAGCCCAGACCTCAGCTTACAACGTACAAGGAAACACACCATGTCTTTGCTACTTGAATGGGCTGATGTTTGACATGCAACACACAGCTCTCCATGTTCTCCCTCATTAGGATGCGTCCTTTCATAAGGAAACATTGATGTAATTCTGGTTTCTGCACTGGGCATTGCTACTGCCTGTTCCCACTGATCCATTAAAAAAGATACTACTGAAAGGACAGATGTTTTAAATGTGAAATTGTCTTCAAAACTGTGAGTCAAATATGTAATATTTGGAAAGATTCTTTTGATGATGCTATGATAAATGTTAGTTGCTTTGTTTCTCTGGGGAGAAGAGAAGAGAAAGCCCTGATGTACATAGTTTATATGATATTGGCGATGTTCCTTCACTTGTGTTTTAACGTCAGTGTTGCCTTATGCAGAATTGTGAAGCACTTCCCTTTTCATTTCTTTTATAATTATACTTATACAGTAGATAGAAACAACACTGTAATCAGAAAACTAAAGAAAAGAAACTAATCTCTTGTTGACCTCATGTGGTCTAAGATCCAGGTTCAGTTTAACATAAAAATATTATGTAATCTCAGTGGCATTTTCTCCTACCACCCATTGTAATCAGCACACAGTCTAGGACACCATTATGGTTTAGTTCCTATCCCATCTTCGGACAGGAAAGTATCCATCTTCAAAACATTTATTGAAATGAAAGGTATGGAAGCAAGGAAAGCTGTAGAATTTTTTTTTCACATATCCCAAAGATTTTTTTTTCAATTTTTTGATTCACTGAAATGTACAAAGTTTACTCTTTGTGATTTGTGTGAGTGTGTTAAAGCATTTGAGACAGATTTGGAAAATGAAGAACAGCTAAAGAACATGGAATGTCCTCTGTGCTTTTTTCATCAGCTGAATTCAGGGCTGGCCACAGCTTATTTTGCTGATTTTAAGACAAATGAATAGCAAAGGTCATCCCCTACTCAAGTTTTTTTGGTGTCAAGAGAACACCTATTCATGTCACCACCAGTAAACATAATAATACATTGTATTTCCTTGACATCCAAACTCAGCTGTCTGAGAACATTATTACTGTATTTGCTTAACAGAGGATCAATTCTGGGTTCTGTAATAAGCAGAGAGATAAAATGAATTAGTTACAACAACCCCACACTTCCCATAGCAATTTACTGCTGTCTTCAGATGTAAACACCTGCAAAAAGAATTGGGATCTAAAAAATTGGTCATGAACCTAAAAGTACCCCTAAAATTGAGGCATTTTGATGATTTCAATTGATTTACAACAAGAAAGCCTAAATCTGGAGTCAACCCACTGAATTTGTTACAGCAGTGGCAACAGAAAACTAATGATTGCATTTGTATGGTATACACTATGCAGTGCATCTGCTATGCATTAATGTTATTAGACTTCCATATTAAATTATTAGATGGGCTAGGATTCAGCAGGCAGAGGACCTCTAGAAGATCATAGTTTGAGAATCATTATTGAAAATACTCAACCATCTGTTGTCCTCAGCAATAATGGATAACATGGTTATCATTTTGTTTCCCATCATACTTTTATCTATACAACATGTAGTGCCCACATATTTTCCCCCTTCAAATGATGGGGTCTCCTCAGTATGAACTGAGCATTCCTTATCTGAAATACTTGAGACCAGAAGTTTTTTGATTTTTGGATTTTTGCCAGATTTTGAAATACCTGTATTTGCAAATATGGAAGATATACAGCGAAATATTTTGGAAATGAAACCCTTCTAAACACACAACACATTCATGTTTTGTATACACCTTATAAAATAGACTAAAGGTAAATTTATACAATATTTTTAATAATTTTGTGCAACAAAATTGGTTTACTTCAAACATAAAAAGCAAAGGTGTCAGTATATCATGCCCTGCCTCCTGCACAGAGGAAGGACTGCTTAAAGCTACAGACAATGCGGTTGCTGTTGCCCATTTTTGGTCTAAAATTATTTAGCTGCTTGTGCTTCCTTTATTTTATCAGTTTTTATATGTATTCATTTATACATACAATGCTTTTGACACAAAATAAATAAAATATATCAACGACCCATGTGGGCAATTATGGAGGATTTCAGAAGTCTGAAAAAGGGATGCTCAGCTTATGTCTTTAACGGTACCGAGTAGAACAAATTAAATTGAACGCTTATGACTTTTAGGTGTAATTAAAAAAACTTAAATTTTAAAAACTTAAATTTAAAAAATTTAAATTAAATCAGAGTGGCCTTCAGTTTCACTTTCTGATACTCAAAGGTATTCTTTCATGTAGATTAATGCCATATAACTGATGCCATCTTTTAGACATTGGGCATTTGCACAAATTTCCCCATATATTTCACAGCATAAATTCAAGAGGAAAGATCCCAGTTCAATTTCATTGTAAGATTTTTTTTTCAAATTTATTTTAACATCAATGAGTGGATAGTGGGAAGATCTTAACAACTGAAGAACAACTGAACCATTGGTATGTATGTGTATGGGGTCGTCCACCCCCCCCCCCCCCGTTTGTTTGTAAAAAAAGAAATCTCAAGCAATTATTGTACCAATTATTACTGAAATTTAAAGAGAAGTAGGAACAATTCCTTCAATGGCTGGAAGCACTTTAACTCCCATGGCATAACATCCTATGCCATCCTGGGACTGGTGATTTAGGCCAAGGCACTTTCTCAGTCAGGGCACTCAAATCCATAGTATTGAACCACTGCAATTAAAGCAGAATTGTAATGCTATAATTTCTGTAGAGTGAAAGGGCTCCAGTTCTATTAAGTGGGGCTCACTCCCATATGAGCCTTGGACTGCTTCCTAAATTTACATTGTGGTAGAAAACAACAATCAGATGGTTTACCTTCAAATTAATTTGGTCAGAGTGACAAACATTAAGATAATTTAGATGAAACTAAAAATATAGGATTTTACATGGATTTGCATTTGAGACTCCCCTTAAAAAATCATGCCACTTAGATCATGTGTATTTCCAGTCATTGAGTCACAGAAAGAAATAAAAAACTCAGAGTCATGGATTCACACATCCTTCATCCCATCATCTAATAGTAGGCCGATTCTCAAAATATTTTCAATCATCCTCAGTAGCTTCTTCCCAGAGTTTTTGTATGTCCATAGAGGAACAAAATTCATCCCAATCACTGAAATAGACCTTCCTGAAGAATTAAACAAGTGTGGCTTCTTTTTGTTTCATTTCCTGCCCCGTCTGGCATGAACAACTAGGGCATAAATTTAAAATACAGTCTCATTATCTTTGAAAATGAGGAAAGTATGTAACATTTGTGAGTGTACACGTGCACGCACACATATACAAACAAACACCCCAGTATATGTATTAAAATGGTTTTATTAATTATAAAAAGAGCCAAGTTCTGCAGCTGGTTTAACTATCAATTGAAAAAAGTACATATGTTTACTCATTTTTATTGCCAATATTGTTTCAAATTTCATGAAATATCATTGCCTAAAAAACTGCATGTATTTGTGTAGTTATTTAAAATGAGCTTTCTATTTCATCCACTGTCATTCTTGTATTTCTGTTTTTAAGTGTCACCATGCATCAACTGGGATTTCAAGCCTCAGTATCTGAGAACTCTACCAGATCTTAGATCTTGAAGTTCTGTAACAAAAGGCAGTGTGAATTTAGAACAGAAACTGACTGTGCTAAGATTGGGTATTACAGAAGAAGGGCAACATTTTAAAGAGGCTTCTGAAATTCAGTTTAGTGTTTACAGTGATTACCGCATCAGTTCAGAATTACGAAACATGAACAGAACTCTGATAACATGAAGGAAATTTCTATATTACGGTAGGGTTTGGAAAAGGCTCAAGAAAGGGTTATGATGGCTGATTTAAAATCAAAAGAAACACAAATCAGACCATGTTGTTGCTGAAGAACAAAATAACCCAAACGTACACTCACAAAAGTATTTTTTTCCATGTCAGGAGCAACTTGTACGTCGCTTCTAGTGTAAGATAATTGGCCGTCTGCAAGGAGTTTGCCCAGGAGATGCCTGGATATTTGATGTTTTACTATCTTGTGGGAGGCTTCCCTCATGTCCCCACATGGGGAGCTGGAGCTGACAGAGGGAACTTATCCTGCTCTCCCTAAATTAGAACCTCTGACCTGTCGGTCTGAAGTCCTGCTGGCACAAGGGTTTAACCCATTGCATCACCAGGGGCTCCAATGGCAATAATGGTAGTATAGTTAAGGGACTAGACCAAGACATTTTGTTGTCTGAGGCAGAGCAACATATGGTGCCCACCCTTCAAATCCAAAAGCACAGTACCAAAAGCCAGACATGTTATTTTAGCATCTGAAAGAAACCATCCCACAAGCACGTCTTTCCCAACCTAGAACTAAAATGCATAAGAAGAAATGGATGAAGTAACACTCTGCTGCCCTTTTACATCAACCAGCATATAGTGCTTCATTCTGCCCAATGGTAGCTCCAACCATGATGGTGTACGTTGTTGGGACTAACAGAAAGGTTTCTGCCACATGGGCTATAAAAAGCGACAATGAAACCCTTTGTAGGAGGAGGTTATAACTAAGGGTATATTTTATGAGCAATGCACTTAGTATCAAATTTTAATTATCCTCTTTATCTTTTGAAACCTTGCTAGCTATTAAGGAGAAGGTGTGACCAAACTAGATGTAGCTTGAGGGTTGAATAAAAACATTCAAACCATTTGTGTGGAATCATTTCATGTCACTAAGCCCACTTGATGAATGCATTTCCTAGCCAAAAACATGCATGTCTGCCATATCAGGATAAAGGAACAAAGCATTTTAAAGAGGTCAAACATCAAAGCTATGTACCATATATTTTTTTTTAAAAAAGGAAAAGCTGTAATGTAACAATTTTGTGCTGTAGGATTCACTACCTGGCAATGCAAACTTGTATAATATTTATTTATTCTGATAGTTTACAAAAAAAATCCAATTGTGTTCATTTGAAGCAGGCTGCAGCATGATGCTATATATACAACTTGTGTCCGTCTTGCTTTATGTAATATTGCCTGTTTTCATATTCAGATAATAAAAAATGCAAGAAAATTGGTTTGGATGTTGTTCATTAGGATGAGGTTCAGACTGCAGTAAAAATGGTTTGTTCGCCTTTTTGACTGAAGAAAGCGAAGTGCTCAGAAGTGCAGCTGGATGGTATTTTCTGATCAAAACAGGAAGAAAGCATCTCTCAATTCAGAACCAAATGAAATGTGACATTACTCAATTGTAGGCATTTGCTTTTTAATAAGCAGCAGATCTAAGAGAAGCCAGATCAAAAACATGGAACGGGGTGAGGACATTTAGGACTTTATTGCATGAAAGTGGAAAATTGGCATTGAAGCAGGACCATCGCCTTTTATGACGGTTCCTATGACATGACTCTCTGGGCAAAGCATTGCCGATCTGCCACTTCCCCATGACAACCCAATTCCCTCTTATTGACAGGAAAACCCATCAATAGCCACAGATCCTGTATTTATCTCATGCAATATGGCCAATTCGATTCTATGTTGGCATGCCAACACAGAAGTGACACCACTTGTCCTTCTCTCTCCCTCTCAGTAATTAAAAGTGTAAAGTGTTGTAAAAAACAACAATACTAAATTTCACTGGAACTACAAAAGGGCTTTTAAAAAATGAAAAAAATCACAAAGCTGTGGAATGTCAGACTTGCGGCTAAAAGGAAAGATAGGGCAGAGAGTCTCTGCCATTGCGTTACTATGGAAAAGTACAATAGATACTGTGATCATCCTGGTAAGTTGTTTGCATCTTTGATTACATGTCTGCTATGAGATTGCATTAAAGTCCTTAAACCCTTTGCCTCAGCACAGCAACAGTTGGAAACCCACCATTAGCACCATCATGCACTGGTGTCAACGGGGTGTGAACTGCACCAGAAGACACCATCAGAGGAGTGACATCAAAATGTCGTATAGAATTTGTTTGTGCAGTACTTTAGCAGAAATGTATTATTTTATGTAAAAATCACCCCTATGGTTAGATATAACCAACAAAACATTTTAATATGCCCAGCAGAAATGTGCTATACCAATATACCCCCAAAGCTAAAACTCTGTTAATTTACTTTTTGAACCTTCTAATGCTCATGCACTCTGATCACAGCTATCATTAGTGCTCATCTGGTTTCATCTGCATGCATTATAAGCATGCACTGTTGCTTTTGCTGTTGTTGTTTTTTTTAAATAGTCGCTGATTTAGTAATATTTTCTGGTATTTTAGCTTATTGTGTTATGATCTGATATGATATGGGAAGAAGACCATGGGGCTGACACCATGAGTTACTTCACTGGATGATATGAACATTAGGGATGCTAGTCCCATCACCTAATCTGAAATTTTAATTTTTATCATACAAAAGATAGAGTCCTGTTAGTGACACAGATAAGTGTAAGTCTTGCTATGAACTTGGGGCAAATTATTTACCACAGTCAACAAATATTTTGTACTGACAGTAGCAGAAACAGAGCTGTACACAGAGCAAAGTTTCTACTTTATGTGTCACATTATACATTCACATTGCAATTGTGCTCCTCACATTGTATATGTCCATTGCATGTTGCAATTGCAATAGCAAGACATCAATATATGTCCCAAAATCAGAGCTTGCCATACAGGACAGGGAGGAAGATATTAGTGAGATGAAAGCCATCTAATTTAGAGCCAAATTCTGAGAAATGAAAGAACACAATTGAGATTAAAATCAGATGGGAGAATTCCCATACAGGTAAGCATAAGGTATTACTGGTAAGGCAATGAGTGAGGAGGAATCAGCATTAATGCTCTCCAGTGTACTCTCAGCTTGAAATTACTCTAGAAACTGTGTAATTGGGTGTCCTCAGCAACGTGCTGAAATGTGCCACAAACATCAGAAAACTGGTGCTGCATTAAATCTGCTTTTCATAATCTTCTCTCATTTCCTAGACCTGAGTTGCCTTTATTCAATTTCTCCTGACTAACTTGATATGTAAAATCATATAAGCACAGCTCTCCATAAACCTCAGGAGGATACTCTTACTGCTGATGTTTTCCTACAAAGTCTAAGTTGTTGGGGCAATAAATAATAATAATTCCTAAAATGTTGCATTATTTCTTTAGAAATTATTACTAGGCAGCATGCCACAAATTTATTTTTGACTGTCAACCCTGATACATCATTTTTCACCTTGATCTGCATCAGAGCCATTAAGCACTTGCCAAGGAAATGAGTTGCAAAAATAAAGGAAACAGATTGTACTCTTGTCACATCATGTGAACTCCTGGTTGTTGTGGGCCCTCTGTTCTGATATCAACAGAGACAACCAGGAAGAAGGTGTGGAGTTCAGCCCCTTTCTTCTTCCAGGTCATTTTGGCACCAGTTCTGATGTATTGAAAATCTGCAACAATCAGATGCTTCCTTGGAGCTCTGTGGTAGCCTGGGAGTGGTAACAATGACATGGAAGATGAGTTCAGTGGATCAATATGGTCTCAGCCCAATTGGACAAGTTGAATGACAATCTGAAAACTCCTGACTGGCCCCAGATTTATCAACCAGCATAGACTAACCTGCAATTTCCCCATTTCACTTTATTCTAAGCATGTTTTGCTATTAGGCTCCTGCTTTTTTTTTGGGGGGGGGGGGCAAGGGTGAGGGGAGGACTGATACTTCACATCTGCCCCAATGCACTCACTGAAAATTTCTGCTAACAGATATTTGCTGATATTCTAAAAAGGCACAGGCAACAAATCTCCTGTCAATACCTCATCCATAATTTATTGTATAGTTGAGATAGATCAACTCAGAACTAAGTTTCACTTAGTTTAATAGAACATTTATTCTTCTTGTGTGCTTTCAAGTAAAGGCTTCCTCGGTCTATCACATATTTGCTGCCATGAGACAAGAGTATCAGTGGTGGAATGGCAAGGATTTCCCTGCCCACAATGTGAGGGCAAGTGTGGTGGAGTATGGGGGAGTCTCCTTCTTTGGAGGCTTTCAAACAGAGGCTAGATGGCCATCTATTGGGGGTACTTTGAATGCAATTTTCCTGCTTCTTGACGGAGTTGGACTGGATGGCCCACAAAGTCGCTTCCAACTCTATGATTCTAAGTAGTCCCTTCTGCTTATGAATCTCCTCTGTGTAGGTGGATAGGACAATCCACTAAATTATGTAGTTCCTGAAATACTATCTGAGGAATCATAGGACTGGATTTTTAGGGGGTGGGGTGGCTTAGTTTTGCTTGTTTGCATTGTTTCTTTCTAAAATCACATCCATTGGGGCAGGCATGTAGCCGGGGGCGGGGGGGGGGGGGGGACACAGGACTTGAGGGGCTTCAGCCCCCCCCCCCCCAAATTCTCATGGTAGTCTGTGAGAAGGCCTTACTGGTACATTATTTAAACTTTTATGCTTATTCATATCATGATCTTATCACCATGCTCAATATATCCCATATGCATGGGAGTATTGGGGACCCTCTTTCACTTAGACTCAGCCCCCCCTCCCCCCCAATCAAAATTCTGGCTACGGGCCTGAATTGGGAGATCTTTTTGAGCTGCTTCTCAAAGTTTTGCCCATTTCAAGGTTATCAGAATGAAGTGTGGAAAGTCTTTCAAAGTCTACTTTTTAAAGCACATGGGAGATTGGGTTGTTGTAGGTTTTTTCGGGCTGTATGACCATCTTCTAGAAGCAGTCTCTCCTGATGTTTCGCCTGCATCTGCTATGTAGATTCAGGCAAAACATCAGGCCATACAGCCTGAAAAACCTACAACAACCCAGAGATTCCAGCCATGAAAGCCTTCGACTATACACAGGGGAGATGTTTGAATGTATCTAGTGATTTTACTAAAAGTTTTAGAGAGCAAGACAAATGGATACACTGCTAGACAGATAGAGGGATCAACGGATAGATGGACAGAGAGTTGATTGATTCCATATCCATGGGAATTTATTCCCAGATTTCTCATGGATATGTGAAACTGTGGATAATAGCAAACCCTATTATTTTCAATGGAACAAACAATGAAGGTACTGAGAAGGCCCTAAGTGAAACCATGGATAAGTGAAATCATGTATTGATCTGTAGTGTAGTGAAATCATGTATGGATCTGCCATTCATACTGTATATGCACACACAAACACTCAACATATAGAAACGAAAACTAATCAAAATTCATTTTGGTTCTGTTTGACACACAAAAACTAACTGGGATTCTATGCTGAAAAACTACAACTTCAACATCACCCTTAGCCAATAAATCTTTAAACTATGGGCAACATTCTGGTTTATTTTTATTTTAAAGCTTCTCTTTTCCAGGTTTTGTGTGAAATCTACCCTGAGTGTCTGGTACAGGTAGGATTCTAAGCCATTTCAAACAATAAAAGACCTCCAGATTGGCGGGATCTGCTTTCTGACAGGTTATCGCCTATGCCAAATGAGACAGAAATACAAGTAATCTTGTAAAATGAAAGCCAAGGACAGACCTGTCCCTGTCTTAGATGAATAAGTATCCCATTACATTGAGGAATGGTAGCCTCAGGCTATGATTATGCCACTATTATATTCTAAGCATCATGGTTTGTCAGACTGAATAAATTCTCATGAAATAAAATAAAAAGCATCCAATTTATAGCAAAACATATAATCTATTATTTTGCTTAATATCTCTTTCTTGGTATTACAGATTATTGGACAAAATAAGGCCATGTTTAAGCATGTATTTACAATCTGATAGAATGCATGCTCTCACCAACCCTTGTACTTAAGAAGAGAAATAAATAACCCTATTGAACTCTGCAAGTAACACTGATAGAAAGCTAGCACGAGCAAGATTAAAAACAAGATCAGGGGCTTTTGGGAATGATACATGTACATTTCTCTTTCTGTTTGTGTTCAATTCCACAGAGAATCTTTCTGTAAATATCCCTGTAGTCTCAAAGGCAGAGTATGCTCAGGAGAGCAGAATTGCTAATGGAAGCATTTTGAAGCCAAGCAAGTACTTTTGGAGTATTTCATATATACACACAACACAATGTCACGCCTCTTGCTAGTTCCTTTTTCTTTCTATGAATGTGTAGATTTGACTCTTTTTTCTTCACATCTGGGGTGGGGATATGAAAGTGTCTATGCTGGTCTAAGTAATTGGAAAAAGTCTCTAGGTCTTTATGGACTTCATAAGCCATGGTACAGTGGGGGAATCGATGGAACCATGGTCAATTCTATGGAATCCTTGGAATTTCAAGGTATTTAGTCTTCTCTGCCAAAGAGTGCTGGTGCCTCACCAAAGTACAGCTCCCAGGACTCCATCACATTGTGCCACGGCAATGAAAGCAATGTCAAATTCTATAGTAGCTTTCATTCTACAGTATAGATTTACCCTACATAGCTGACAGTGGGAAGTAGAACATTTTTATTTTACTCACTGGTAAATTTTCAAAGGAACCTCTGATAGAAGGTGACCATAGAACTGCACTGAAGTCTTAGAAAGAACACTTATTAGGCATTTTCTAGGTCCTCCAGACCACATCTATGGTATGCTTCAACTTTAAATTCAAAGGATTGTTCATTTCAGTTTGGGTCCAGGCTATCTGTCCAATCGCATCTCCCTATACAGACCATCTCATGCACTGTGGTCAGCAGAGGAGGCCCTGCTCTCAGTCCTACCCCTGTTCCAAGCATAGCTGGTGGGAACGAGAGAGGGCACCTTCTCTGTGATCGCCCCCATCTCTGGAACTCCCTCCCTAAAGAAATAAAGATGGCTCCTACTCTCCTCTCCTTTAAGAAACTTCTGAAAATGCACTTATGCACTTTACCATATGGAGAGGAGGAGGACTAGGACACTTCGATCCACTAGAACCCATTAATACCACATGGCTGCCATGACATATCTTAAATTAACAACTGTGTTAGCCATTTTTAATGTAATGTATTTTAACTGCGTTTTAGGGTACATGTTTTAATGTTTACTTATGTTTTAGTTTACTGTCTTATTGGATTATTGCTATTTTGTTTTCATCTCAATGTTTAATTCTTTGATTATAAGTATATTGCTTTTATTGTTGCACTATTCTGTATTGTCTCACAAGCTCGTCTGGTAAGTACAAGGGAGAGAGCCTTTTCTTCTGTGGCTCCCCAACTATGGAACTCACTGCCTGGAGAAATTAGGAAAGCCCCTTTCCTAGAAATTTTTTTAAAGAATCTTAAAACCTGGCTCTTCTGCTGTGCCTTTGATGAATAGGTATATAACCGCACGTTATTGCTCAGCTTTAAGTTCTATCATCAGAATATTCCTCTCCCCCCCCCCCCCCCCCCACGTGGGAAAGCCTGCTTCCCCAACCCCCCTATAATGAGCTCTCCTCCGCAAATTATCTACTTCCTTCTTTTATCTTGCCCAAGTTAACTAATTTTAATTCTTAACTAATTAACTAGTTTTAATTCTTTTTGACTTATAATCATTACATGTTGCCCACTCATTGTTCTTGTTCTTGTTCTTATTGTAATTTTTATATTGTTATGTATGCATATGTTTTATGTTAATATGATGTTATTGTTATTGTTCGCATTTTCGGTTTGTGTTTTAGTTTTTCTTTATTGTAATTGTTATTTGGGCTTGGCCTCATGTAAGCCGCTCCGAGTCCCCATCGGGGAGATGGTGGCGGGGTATAAATAAAGATTATTATTATTATTATTATTATTATTATTATTATTATTATTGTCTTTAGTGTGTTTGCACTTATCCAGGCATTGAATGTTTGCCTGTTCTGTGCATAAATCACTCTGAGTCCCTTTGGGGAGTTGGGGTGGTCTAGAAATAAAGTATCATTATTATTATTTCAAGTAAAAAAAGGGGGGGGTTGCAATTTTTTAAAAATACAATTTAACAGCTACCTTGAGTTTCAGACTGAAAAAAGGTAGGATGGGGATGATTCTGATGATAAAGAATAGAATACCAGAAGATCAAACTATAACTGCCTCAATGCTATCAAACTGATATGTTTCAGGAAGCATGCATAGGATCAGGCTGTAAACCTGTCCAGCATTTTGTGCAAGGCTAGTGTAGCAATACAATGGGATCAAACCTTGCATACTAGGAATAGCTAAAATGTATGAGCATGCAGTTGCCTTTTGCTTACTTACGATCACCATGGCCCTCCTCGTTTCCTACTTTATTGTGAAAAGAAAGATCCCCACCAGAATCTATGCTAATGACAACCAGAGTACATTTCTAAACCTGAATCAGGAGTTTGCAAGAGTTCAGAGTGGGGGGGGGGGGGGAGTTTTGTAGGGTGTGTCTCTCCATTCCTGTGTTCCTTCATCATATGAAGGGGAGGGCAAAAGGCAAATTCCCCACCAGGACAAAAGGAACTTGAACCCCATTCAGAATCTGACAAGCACTAGCAGAATATGATCCTAATCCTGTTTCCAGCATTCTCCTTGACGCTTGGCCTCTCTGTTCTGGGCTGTATTCTTCTAACTGTCACTGCGGCAAATCCCCAAATGCAGTAAATGGGCCGATAACCATCAAAGGGAAGCTGAGAAATCTACAGTAATTTCACAGAGTTATGGGAAAGAAAAGTGGGTGGGTGCCAGGGTGGTGAAGGAAATTTTTAAAAGATGGTCTCCAAGAATTGCCTCCCATCCTCCTCCTATTGCAACCCCAAGGATTTTCTCTAAAGAATAGCACTTTAAGCCTGGCTAGGATCATAATAACATTTCATTATTTGCTTTGAATAGTGCACAGATTATCCTGGCTGGGCAGGACTGCCAATTCCTTTTGCTAGTTGGACTTGTGGAGTTTTAACACCGGAAATTTAGCAAGTAGTTCTTTCTTCATTACTACAGCTGCATACCAGCAGAAGCTACTTTCAGCTGCTACATTTCTGCTTTTTGCATGCAAACATAACAAATTTGATGTATAATTTAGATATTAATTTTTCAAGTATCCATCACTTAGCTATATAAAAATAATAATAATAATGTTGATGTTACCCACCTCTCTTTACAATTTGATGCAGGGCAGAACACAGTTAAAAGCATCACCATACATACAGCAAAATGCATACATTAAAGCACATTTCTATAAATACATATATTAAAATACATGGTACAAAGATTAAACTACAGTGATAGAATGTAAATTTAAAATTAATGGTTTAAAACTGAGTGGGAAGGCCTGACAGAAGAGATGGGTCTTCAATTGCGTTTTAAATGCTGACAGCTGATTTAGCTGTTGAATCTCTTCTGGCAGGTCATTCCATAGTCTTAGGGCAGCTGATGAAAAGATCTCTGGGGGATGGTTATCAGTCAGGTTCTGGCTGGTTGGAGTATGCATGTGCCAGAGGACCTGGTGTCTGGGGTGGATTGTACAGGAGAAGGCAGGTAACCTGTAGGTAACCTGGATTCAAACCATGTAGGGCTTAAATAACCAACACTTTGTACTTTGCCCAGAAATTAATTGGCAACCAGTGGAATAATATGAGTTTAATATTCTTACTCCTTGGTGTTCCTGTAGCCAATCTGGCTGCCATATTTGAACTAATTGGAGTTTCTGAACTTGGGACAAAGGTAGCCCAATATGCAATGTATTGCAGAAGTCCAACCTAGAGGTTACCAGCAAACTACCATATGTAGGTCCTCCAATTCTAGAAAGGGGCACGGCTGAGGTATCAGCCAAAGCTGGAAGTAAGCACTCCTGACCATCACATTGAGCTGACATTTGGAGAGACAGATCCAGGAGCCCTGGGAGCTGATAAAACAGTTTTTCAGGTGTGTAAATCCATCTAGAACTGGTTCACATCTCAATCCCCAGATTTGGATCCTTGATGGCAAGCACCTCTGTCTTGTCTGGATTTAGTTTCAATTTGATTTTCTTCATCCAGCCCATTATATCCGCCTCAGAAGATATACACTACACTTTGCTAAAGCAGTTTCACTTTCCTTTGCCATCCTGTCTTCCTTTGTGTTGTTGTTGTGTTTAGATTTTATTCCTTGAGAGAGAGATTGAGAACTGTTCCCAAAATTGAGTGAAAGTATAAAAGATACGTATGTGTGTGTGCTTTCAAGTCACCTGTCAACTTATGGCAACCACGCGAATTCCTTAACCAAGAAATAGTCAGAGGTGATGTGCAATTTCCTTCCTCAGAATACATAAAGATACTTTTTATTCTGAAAGCTTTCGCTATGCTGCTGCAGAGATTGCCTGGAAGCTATAACTCAGTGATAGAACTTACTTTGCATGAAGGAAATCATTTTCAGTTCCCAGCACCCCCATTTAGGAAGGAATCCTGTCTAAAACCTTGGAGAACCTGCCAGGATCAAAGTACCAGACCAGAGGTCTGATTCACTGTAAGAAGCTTTCTATATTCCCATATGGGCATAAGCTCCTCAAAACCGCAGTGGATCAGCAGGTGGTGGTTTGGACAGCCTTAGGTATCCTCCCAGGGTTAGTGACCACAAGTGCTTGCTTCTGATTGGCTGGTGCTTCCTCAGGCTGCAAGGAGGCCTATTAAGCCTATGAATGTCAGGTTCTAATTCATCTCTTTAATGCTGTACAGTAGAAGGAATGTAGCCCTCCTGCTGCGGTGTAATTTCACGCTGAAGAGTCTGATGGGGTTCCCCGCAGCCTGATCCTTTATGGATCAGAAAGCCCACTTTTCTCTTTGTGCTAGGGAGCCAAAGATTATGTTCTTAACCCCTTTTATGCCAAACCACACTAAATGATAGATGTTGTCCCCCCCCCCCCCTTTTGACAAATTTCCTACCTAAAGGCTGACCTCTTGAGAGGTTTGGGGTTTGGTTTGGAGGAGGGGGGTTGTGTGTGTGTGTGTGTGTGTATTTCACAGTGAAAGAGCCCACTCTGCTGCTTTCAGTTTTCGAAAACTGGGCATGACACTTAATAATGACTTTATTTCCCCCCCAAAAAAGCCAAAGCAGAACACATTTTGCAAAGCAGAAGTCTAAAACCTGGTGTTTTAGGCAAATAAGCAGTAACTGATATAACATTGGACTTACATGAGTACAATAAAGAGCCATCAATTGTCTTTGTTTTCGCTTATGGGATGGTGGGCATGGATTCCTTCTTCCAGTCCTCTGTGGCCATACCATTGATGTCAAGATGATGATGATGATTATTATTAGAAACACAACAAGATTGGTACACAGAAAACAAGATCACAATGCTGGTTGTTGTATTGGATCAATCACACGTTAGACACTTCCCTTGTGTCTAGGATTATGTGATGTATCGGCAAATAATGCGTGCAGATCCCAGTAGGGTGGCCTTTTGCAGCTGACAGATGGTAATTTTGTCAGCGCTGATTGTGTTTAAGTGCAGACCAAGGTCTTTAGACACTGCACCCACTGATATTTAAATCCTCATATTGTGTCAGCTTTTCCAGTTCTTTTTCTTCAATCCTGCTTTCACCTGGGATTGCAACATCAATGATCCATACTTGGATTATTATTATTATTATTATTATTATTATTATTATTATTTTCTTACCAACCTGACTCGAGGAGGGTTACAGCATAGTTAAAACACATAAACATTGTGTAAAAATTCTATGAATATACATATTATAATGTATTTATATAAAATACATATTAAAACATATTTCTATAAAATACATATTAAAATACACAGAACAGAGATTAAACACAAGACACCAGTTTAAAATTCATGCTCAAAACTGGCTGGGTAGGACTGCAGTGATAAGTCATTAGTTGGTTTTTAAGTGCCAACAGCTAATCTAGCTGTCAGAACTCTTCTGGCAGGTCATTCCAGAGTCTTGAGACGACTGATGAAAAGGTCCTCTGGGTGACGGTTGCCAATCAGGTTCTGGCTGGTTGGAGTAAGTGACCCCCCCCCCCCCAGAGGATCTTAGTGTGTGGGGCAGATTGTATGGGAGAAGGCGTACCTGTAGGTAACCTGGGCAGAAACCATGTAGGGTTTTAAAGGTCAAAATGAACAACAAGTACTTTGCCTGGAAACCAACTGGCAGCCAGTGGAGTGACTTTAGAATAAGTGTAATATGCTCACTCCTGGATGTTCCAGTAACCAATATGGCTGATGTATTTTGAACCAGCTGGACTTTCCAAACTTGGTACAATGATAGCCCAATGTAAAGCACATTGCAGAAGTCCAACCTTGATGTTACCAGTGTATACACTACCATCTTTAGGTCCTCCAAATCTAGGAAGGGGCACAGATGGCATATCAGCCAAAGATGGAAGCAAGCACTCCTGTCCGTGGCATTTATCTGGGCTGACATTTGGAGAGACAGATCCATGAGCACTCCCAAGCTGCAAACACAGACTTTCAGGGGAGTGTAACCCCATATAGTACTGGTTTACATGCCTCCATCCCCAGATTAGGACCTTCTTTGCTTGTAGTTACTCCTGATAAGATAGGCCTGTAACATTTCCTCATTATTTTGACCAAAAACAACCCCCACTCCTATTATGCAGGAAAAGAGTCCCTGTGGCAATTCCCCCTCAGACTAAAGATTGCTCAAATTATTGATGGGCAGCTCATTGCTTCTCGATCAACTGAGAAGCACTGGTTGCTTCCCAGTAAATGGGGATTGGGAGGCTTTTAGGGTCTCTAAGTACAACAATACAATGGTATGGTTGCTGATGACACGATAAATAAATAAGGGTCCCTAAGTAATCCCTAAACTAAGAACTATGTACCATGTACCATGTATATGTAACAGTCTGGAGTTATGGGCTTTCCCAATTAACTACTATGTGCAGCTGCCAATAAATTAAGAACAAATTCTGGAATCTAGATCAGTACTGTTGTGTTTGTAGTTATGACAACTGACCTACTTCCACATGTCCGAAAAAGTTGCAGAGGTCTCCTCATTCTTTGGAGCAGGGTCTAAGGGTGTCCAAAGGGTTTCAGGTTGAGGAAAATCCCATCAGTTTTGCTGATTGAAGCAGTTCTGTCAGATGAACAACACCCTTGAATTCTACCCGAGTGCACTGTCTTGACACCCTCCATTTTTTAGACCCAAGTAGAATAATTGGTATTCAGGAAGATTTCCCTTTATTTGATTGTATTTTTCTATGCAGTTTCTGTATTTTGTTTAAAACCATTGTACCCTCCCTCAAGCCAAAAGCAGGTAATACAGTTGTTGTTGTTGTTATCATATGTGTGTTATCTTATCCCCTCCTTCCAGGCTAGTTTTCTTGTCAGAATTGTCCCTTTATAGCTGGATTTTGCTGCATTTCATGTGTATATGTAAAGGGAGAGATACTCCTGATTATTCCTTTATGGAGCAAAGAGTGGGAGAGAAATTGAAATATTGAATCTTGAATTAAGTTTTACAGCTTGTGCTCTTAACCATTTGCTGGACGTAAAATTCAATACATTTATCTCCCTCTGCTTCCCATCCTGATTTCACTTATTTTCCTGCCTCTGTCTATACTCTACCATATAAAAGGTATAGTAACACATCCATGTGATACTATTCAGATTGTTAATGCTAATGACAAAGAAATCCCTCCACGTCTTTATCTTCCAATGACTGAGACCATTCAAAGATTTAATGGCTCTCCTAGAAATGAAATAATCCAGCCCAGTCTTTTGGGTTGGAAAATCCCTCCCAGCTGCTATCCAGATAGATTATGGGATGTTGCTATCCGAGATGATGTCTCATTGGAGAGCTTGGGAAATCTAATAGGAGGATATTTCTCTTTCCTTTCAAACCTGCCTATCTCTGCATAGACTACAGAATCTGCTCATCCTAATTTCCTTGGCACCAGGAAAAATATATCTGCATAAGGGCAAGCCTCCTCCAGAGGGCATGAATAGAAATGGTGATGCCTGTCATTTAAGGCAGAAGTTCTGAAAATTCAACAGAACTGCTTCCAATTCTAAGGCTAGACCAAAACTACTCCAAGTTTTGGTAGTGGCCAGGGGTATTTTTACACAATTAAAACTAATGCTCTAGCTACACAGTTCCTTGAGAAGTGAGATTTGCCCATTGTAAAACATGCCTTGATCCCATTACTTTTGTGTTACCGTGGCATTCTATGTGTGGGACTGCCTTTGAAACCCATTCGGAAACATCAACAAGTCCAAAATGCTGCTGCTAGATGATTGACCAGAACAGATTGTAGAAAGCTCCCTATATCAGCTTTACTGCTTTATATGATCTCCAGGGATGGGCTTTTTCTCAGTCCCACCACCTTCAAAGGTACAGCTGGTTTTGACTTAGGAGAGAACCTTGTGGCTGCTTCAGGGGGTAAAAATGGGAATAGATTCTTGCACTAGTAAAAAGAGCAAGTCAACACATTTCAGAAAGCTTTAGTATCAAAACTAACAATGTGCTCATGTGAAATGAAACAACCATGTTTTATTTCGCTTAATTGAATTTAGTACAGACATGCTGGTTGTGTGTGTGTGTGTGTGTGTGTGTCAGGAGTGACTTAAGAAACTGCAAGTTGCTTCTGGTGTGAGATAATTGGCTGTCTGCAAGTATGTTGCCCAGGGGATGCCCGGATGTTTTAGCATCCTGTGGGAGGCTTCTCTCATGTCGCCGCATGAGAAGCTGGAGCTGACAGAGGGGAGCTCACCCGACTCCCTGGATTTGCTGGCATAAGGGTTTAACCCACTGCACCACTGGGGGCTTCAGACATTCTGGTGCAACCCAACAAAACATGTCTATGTTTTCCACATCTCTTTCACCAATGCCAGTGCTACTAAAAAAAAACCCAAAACTATCTGCAAGCCAGAGGGCAAGGTGATGAAGGTGAGTTTGAGGGGTGTATCAGAGGCTTAGACAAAAAGGAGCTTTGCTAACAGAGGTATGCCTGTACACACGGTGGCATATAGCATGATAGTCTTAAATGATGTGTATTGCATGATAGTTTTAAATGATTATAAAACCTCTTTTCTGCATAACAGAGGGTCAATGGATTTTCAATAAGAAAAGGGGCCTAGGACATGACTTCTGTCTGAATCATGAATAATTTGAAGAAGATGGGGCATGGTTGAGATATGTGCATCTTGCTGAGATGTGGATCACATTACCCTTTTGAAATTGTTATGTGACCATCCTCACCAGTCTCTCACTTTGGGACACTGTCTCTTTCTCTCTAGTTCTTTCTCTCTCCCTTCCTCTTTCTTTCTGTCTCACCCAGGCTGATGTGAATTGCTCCAAAACTTCTGGAAAAATATGTCCTCCACCTCTGTTTTGGACCAAAATTAGAATTAAAGATTCAAATCAACAAGCATTTCACTAGGATGATGAGAAAAATAAGAATTTTAAGGAGGATGTCCCTGTATATTAATCTGTTAAGGCTCCTTTTGGGGTTACATGCTTTGTCTGCAATCTGCAGGGAGACTGGTTGATCAAAGCCCTATTGAAATCAATAGAGGAAGTGCCTCATTCAGTCACCACTTGGTTTCTTTCTGGATTCCAGTCCATCCCTCCATAATCCCAGAGTGGCTACAGCCAGAGACAGATAGTCCGGCTCAGCAAAGCCTTCAGACAATCGTTACTTTTATCAATTAATGCTTACCAAAGCACTTTGCAGCTCACCCAAAGTTCTGCAAAAGCCCCCGTCCCATTGGCAAAGGTAAGACTGTTTGTTTGGGCCTATGTGGCTTAGCCAGCTTTGCCCCAGACTTTAGTCTCCCATTTTGATAGGCTCCTAAATGAAAATCCAATAATATTTTAAGCAGAATGAGTTCCCATGAAAGACATTTTAAATCCCTTGGCTCATCATACCTGTCGCAGAAGGAAAGAGAGAGAAGGAGGGGGAAGATAAAATACCACTCTTCTTTTTTTCCTATTGGGGTAACTCTCCGACAAGCAGTGCTTTTACTCCTCTGAGCAGAATCCGTCCTCCTTTCCATCTAGCCGATTGAGGACAGCGGCTCTGCATCCCACTTAATAATGAACATGTAAATAGGACTATGGGCTTTTGAGTGGCATAACCCCTAAGTCAGGAAGTTCTCCAAAGCAGCTACAGAAGGAATAAGACTTTATTCCCAGCAGTGAGAATAACTGATAGGGAACTGAATGAGAGCAGCTCATGCAAATGCTTTCCGAATTAAGCTCCGTCTGAAGTTAGAAAGGACGGATGATAAACACTCTCAGCTTTTTTTAAAAAACGGCAAAATATGCTTTGCAGGCATGAAGCTGGAGCAGGAACAAAACAATCTGACATAAGATTCCTAGCAAAGCGTTTCTTATGTGCTGGGTTGCGCGGTTACCTAAAACTAAAGTCCATTAAACAGCCCTAACTGTTATTTACACTTCTAAATCTTAAAACCATTAACAAAAGCTACTTAATTCAATTACTTTCCCAGGGCACCGCATTGAGTATATTATCAGAGTGATGCTGGGTTACACACTGTGTGCGCTATAGGGGTTTATTTTCCACTCCCCTCCTTCTTCAACATGACACCCCCCCCCCTCCAAAACACCACCACCCAGCTCATTTTCCCTTCTCCATTGCCATTGCGTGGAGCTAATGGGGTAAAGTGAAATGATGTCTGTCCCTATTGACAGGTTTATGAGAATTTAATAAAGCGTGGCATGGATAAAATGAGATATTACAAGGTCGCGCAAAGCTGATTGTCTCCGACACGTCAGCAGTTTTACGCACCCAGATATTGACAATTCCCAACCTAATCACCCTGCTTGGCAAGAAAGACATTCTTGTTTTTTGTTTCTTTTTTCTTTTTAACTGGAGGATTCTAGGGTTTCCTATTCCTATTGGGGCCTAGAAAGTTGGATCTTTTAAAAATCCTTCACAATCCCAGAGGATGTACAATATGTAGTTTGTACTTTCCTTACTATTGTACACCACGCTATACTGATTTCCACATCAGTGCGTAGTGAATCTATAATGGGTCTTGTAGTTTGAACTTTCAAAAAAACTGCCCAAGGCTGAACTTTCCAGGGTATGAACTTTCAAAGAACTATCCTCAAAAATAGGTCCAATTATCTTGGATAGTTTTAACATTCAGACTGCAATCCAGAGTGTATTCATGGGCCCATTGAAATGGGAGCCACCAGCTGGCAGTACTGGGATCCTGCCAGGCTGTCAGGAGACAGCATCTAACTGAAGATTCATCCTGTTTCATGTCTCGTTTATAAATAAAGTGCCTCACTTGACTTTGGAAACCTGTTGGGTAACTTTGGGCAAGTCATGCTCTCAGTCTGAGAGGAAAGCAAAGACAAACCTCCTCTGAACAAATCCTACCATGATAGGTTTACTTTAAGGCCACTGTAAGTCAGAAATAACTTGTAAGCATGCAACAATAGAGACAAGAGACAGCAGAAATTTTGAAGCTGTCCATCAGCAATTATGACAGACTCAGAAGTGGAGTTGGGAGATCAAAAGACAACCTGACAAAATGGTACTTCCTAAAAGAATCCTCCGCCTTGTACAACTGTGGAGCAAAATAAACAACTCCATATCTGTATGCTTGTCCACAATGTCCTGCCTCATACACAGAGGAAGAATTGTTTAAAGCAGTGTTTCCCAACCTTTTTTTAAACCAGGGACCACTTGATCAGGGACCACTTTGACTAGGGACCACTCTCTAACATTAGTGCCAAAAGGGGTTATGAATCAGGTTTTGGTCAACTTTAGATTCGGTTTGGGGTGCTGATTCAGAAAATTGCATTGGATAGACCATATCAGCTCTAGTTTCTGATAAAGAACAAATGCCATGGTCAATGACAGGGAAGGAGTGGCAGGTGGTACAAAAGGAGCAGAAATAAAATAAAATAAAGAAGGAGGAGGAGGCTCGTGGACCAGATTTTCATCCTCGCGGCCCACTAGTGGTCAGTGGCCCACAGGTTAAGAACCACTGGTTTAAAGCTACAGACAATGTGGTTGCTGTTGCCCATTTTTGGTCTAAAATTATTTAGTTGCCTGTGCTCCTTCTATTTTATCAATTTTATACTTATTTATGCAATGCTTTTGACATGAAATAAATAAAAAGCAATTACAACCAGTAGAAAGAACAGGCACATGTCATCCGGTTACAGTTTGCACACTTTGGGTGAGATTTACTGCCTCTTTTTAAAAATAGTATTATAGTAATTATTTATGTATTTTATAGTGATTATTCCTGTATTTATATGAATCTTAGATATCCTAAAAACACCAGATACTATCTGATCTTGAAGGCTAAGCAGGGTCAGTTCTTAGTACCTGAATGGGAGACCACCAAAGAACACCAGGTGCAGTAGGCTGCTTTTGGGCTGATTAGAAGTACATCTCACTTATCTGAATTAATCTTCAATTTGTCCTCTTTCAATTCATTATTGACAAAACAGCACTGATTTTGAATGTAAACAGCTTCCATAGGACTAGACAGAAATGTGAAATAGAATTGTCTTCAAAGGGGTTATTGGTGACATCTGACCTCCCCCCTCCCCCCCACATTCCACAACACCCTCTCATAGTTGTTTCATGTATATGGTGGGGAGGGGGGCAGACAAAAATACTAAGGAACTTCACAGACTAATAGCCAAAGAGTCAAGCAGGAGTCCCTCAATACCAACTTTTGGCCTTTCTACATAGATGGGAATGGAGCTATTGGAAAGCAGTCTCAACAAATCCCATCAGCAACCAGCCCCAAAGGATCTTGGTTGATGGTATCAAAACCTCTTGAATGTCCCAATAGGGACACTCTCACCTTGTCCATTTCCCAACAGAGTTTATCCACCAATGTGACCAAAACTGCCTCTATGTAATAATCAAGCCTAAAAGCAGACTGAAATTGATACAGATAATCCATCTCATCCAGTACCTTGCTCAAAAAAATGAAATTATGGCAATTTGCTGATATTAATTGAATATGGTGGGATGGGATTCTCCCTCTGACCTGTTTAATGAGCCAGAGGCACAGTCAAGAAGAATGCAAGCAGATGTTGTTGGGTGGCTAGGATGAACAAGATCCTTCTCCTTGCAGACTCCACCCAACAGTGGTAGAGGAAGAGAAAATACATGGACAAAACTAAGCAATATTGTTTCACCAACCTTCCACAAAGATATCAGCTAGCATATTCCCAGGACAACCTTTCCTTTTCCAGACTTAAAATGATACACTACACTGCTACCAGTCAAGTAAAGAGGAAGCTCTTTAGTTCAACATAATAGCATTTCATAAAATCCTCGTTCCACAACATTCTTCCCATATGTGCAAAAGTCACTCAAGCTCCCAGTTCCCTTCTTCCAAAATAAAATCCATGGTCCTGATAGCTTTGGCTCCTTTGGGTAAAGAGCAGTTTTAAAGTTCAGGCAGCAAAATCTAAAACAGACCTTTCACAACAAGCTCTATTTCATGTCAGGAGTTTGCCCCCTAGTGGGGAACACACAAATCCCTAAACATGAAAGAGAAAATGAGCAAATTTGGTCTATTGCATCTCATACTCACGTTCATTTATATCTTCCAGGGCCCTTCCACACAACCATATAACCCAGAAAATCAAGGCAGAAAATCCCACAATATCTGTTTTGGGTAAAAGTATGATAGCTGGGACCGAGTGAGGGTAGCGCTATGCTGTTTCTGCTACGCTGCTTTGCCAATGCTGATGGAACAATGTGGCAGCAGGATACCACTGAACTCAGTTAATGCAGGCAGGACACAGGTAACAGTGAAGTAATTTAACAGAAGACGACCCCATGGGGGGGGTCAGAAAGGGGGGGCAGCAAGGGGGGGCAATAAACAGGGGAGCATTGTGGTTAAGGGAAGTAAAGGAATCCACCTGCATCTCTCACTCTACCCGGTCTCACTGCACCTGCTCTCTCAACCATGTAGTCACACACGTGTTCCTCTTTCACAACCACTGTTCTGCCATCAGCGTAGCAATATCCGCACTCAATCCCAGCTATCATACTTTTACCCTACTTTGAACTTGGCTATCTGAGCCCACACTGCTATATATCCCAATTCAAAGCAGAAAATATGGGATTTTATTCAGCCTCACTGTGCACACGCGCGCACACACAAAACACCAAAGGAAGGTGTGTTTGAGAATGGGATGATTTTGCAAATGTGTTGCAGCTGCATTCAAGAGCAATTGCATCACACAGCTATTTCCCTTGAGAAAGGAAGCCAATCTACAACTCATAAGGATGAATGTACACTATAGAAATAATGCAGTGCAATACCATTTTAACTGCCATTGACTAGATGCTATGGAATCCAGGGAGTTATAGTTTTACAAGTTCTTTCTCTGTCAAACAGTGCTGGTGCTTCGCCAAACTACAGCTCCCAGGATTCCCAACCATTGAGCTATGGCAGTTCCAGTGTTGTCAAACTGCATTAATTCTACAGTATAGATGTACCCTAATATCCACCTAAACCAGCATGCTAATGCATGCCATGGTAAAACTGCAGCTTGAAGCATTTCTTTCTTCCTTTCTTCCTTTCTTCCTTTCTATTACAACTCCCAAAGTCTCCCTTCCAACACGGCTGTTGGCCATAAAAGTAACCTAATTTCCAGAAAACCCATGAGTATGAAGCAAAAACACTCCTCTGCTTCTGCTCTCTAGGTTTCAAGGGAATCTACTGCAAGGATCTATTGCGGACTGCCTCTTGAGCTAGTGCTGTCAGCTATTATCTCTTTTGAGATTCCTACTGGATGGAAAGTGCCTAAGCCAGGAGCGTCAAACTGCTCTTCACCAAGGGCCACAACAGCCTTATGGTTGCCTTCGAAGGGTCATTTGTAATTATAAGTCTGTATCAATGTAACTATGCTACCCTGGCATTGAAAGCTTTGGGGCCCATATAAAATGACATGGTGGACCAGATTTGACTGGTGACCTTATATTTGACATGTGTGGCGTAAGCAATGAGCTGCCAATGATGCATTGTGTGTTTGATTTTTATATTTTATCTTTGAATTATTTTTAAAAATGTTTTGCATTCTATAGGATTAATTACATTTTAAAATAAACTTTTATATATTTTATTTATGTCTTTATGTTCTATATTGTAATCCATATTGTTTCAGTCTTAAACAGGGGTCCTCAAACTTTTTAAACGGGGGGCTGGATTACCGTCCCCCAGACCGTTGGAGGGCTGGACTATAGTTTTTTTTAAAAAAAACGATGACCAAATTCCTATGCACACTGCACATGTCCTATTTTGCTACTGTTATGAATTGTAATGTAAATATCTGACATGCAGGATGTATTTTTATTGTTACAATCTGAACATAAAGCATAGTTTTAGCATTTCTGAAGATAAAATAGTTCCAATTAAAATGAGGAAAACATTCTATTTTCTGTTTTTTTGAAAGTGGTTTTTGGAATATGTAAGCATGAGTCCCCTTTCAGGGGGGAGAAGGGCTAGGTATAAATATAGAAAATAAATCTATATAAATAAAAATAAAATGTTCGTTTGTGGGATTAACAACTAAAAAGCCACTGGACACCTAACAACCCAATGTATGTCCTTCACTCAAAATATTGATTTTGTCATTTGGGAGTTGTAGTTGCTGGGATTTATAGTTTACCTATCAAAGAACATTCTGAACCCCATCAACGATGGAATTGAACCAAACTTGACACAGAGTTCTCCCATGACCAACAGAAAATACTGGAAGGGTTTGGTGGGCAGTGTCCTTTGGTTTTAGAGTTGTAGTTCACCTACATCCAGAGATCACTGTGGACTCAAATGATGGATCTGGACCAAATTTGGCACTGATATACAATATGCCCAAATGTGAACACTGGTGGCGTTTGGGGGTTGTATTTGCTGGGATCTATAGTTCACCTGCAATCAAAGAGCATTCTAAACTCCACCAATGATGGAATTGAACCAGTCTTGGTACGCAGAACTCCCATGAACAACAGAAAATACTGGAAGGCGAGGAAGGTGTCTCTCCAGAAGGGCCCCAGGGCGTCCCAGCTGCCACCCTCCCTCCCTCCCTCCGCCCTCCGCAAGTAAGGGAGTGAGTGCGCGTGGGACCTCTGGAAGTGGAGGAGGGAAACCGTGGAACTGTGCTTCTCCCTCCACAGGCTGCAACGAGGAATGGCGAGGAAGGTGGAAGAAGAGCTTCGCTCTCTATTCTCTGCGGGAGAGCAGAGAGCACTTATCCCACCACAGGCTTCTTCCTCCCGTGTGGAGAAGCGCAGCACTGGCGTCTGCTCTGCCGCTCCGGAGGGACAGAGAGAGAAACGCCGCTGACGCAAGCGGCGAGGGGCTTTGTGCGCGGCCAGGACAGGCCACGCGGGCCGGATAAATGGCCATGGCGGGCCGCATGTGGCCCGCGGGCCGTAGTTTGGGGACCCCTGGTCTAAAAGATATATATATATATCAACCTAACAATTGTAAAGAAGTACACACAATTGATTGCCAAAGGCTTTCATGGCTGGAATCATTGGGTTGTTATAGATTTTTCAGGCTGTATGGCCATTCTAGAAGCATTCTCTCCTGATGTCTTGCCTGCATCTATGGCAGGCACCTTTAGAGGTTGTGGGGTCTGTTGGACACTAGGAAAATTGGGTTTATATATCTATGGAAAGTCCAGGGTGGGAGAAAGAACTCCTTTCTGTTGGAGCTATGTGTGAATATTTCAGTTGGCCACCTTGATTAGCATTTGATGGCCGGACAGTTTTTAGATGTGGCTTGTTACTGTCTGGGGGAATCCTTTGTTGAGAGGTGATTAGTTGTCCCTATCTGGAGTTCACCTGTGTTTGCGTGTTGTTCTTTATTTACAGTTATAATTTTAGAGTTTTTTAAATACTGGTAGCCAGATTTTGTTCATTTTCATGGTTTCTTCCTTTCTGTTGAAATTATCCACATACTTGTGGATTTCAATGGCTTCTCTGTGTAGCCTGATATTTCCAACAGACCTCATAACCTCTGAGGATGCCTACCATAGTTGCAGGTGAAATGTCAGGAGAGAATGTTTCTAGAACATGGCCATACAGTCCGAAAAACCTACAACAACCACCCACAGTTGATTTTGTCAGTTAATTTCTCTGAAATACAGATTGTTGTTTTCCTTCAAGTCATTCCTATCTTTTTATGATGAACCTATCACAGAATTTCCTAAAACGGAGAGTATGTGACTAGCCTAAGTTAACCAAGTAAGTTTCCATGACCAAGCAGGATTCAAACCCTAGTCTCCAGAGCCATTGCCCTCTTCCAGACAGCTGAATAAAGTCCCACATTATGTTCTTTTAATTGGAATATATGGCACTGGGGATTCAGATAACCTAGTTCAAAGCACATATTGCAGGTTTTTCTGCCATAATATTCTGGGATATAGGGCTGTGTGGAAGGGCCCACTGTCCAACTCAAACATCTATATCATGCTGGTTCCTTTAAATATAGATGACCAATATAAATAAGTAAAATGAAAATATAAATAAATAAAATGGAGCAGTGGGAGGAGTAGTAAGAAGAAGAATACTAGGTATAGGGTAGAATAAGATTAATGGGGCCACCAGAAATTGCAGTTGGATCTCACTTTTGGTAACAGTCCCTATCACAGGATGCCATCTGCAACCCACTACTGGTTTGGCCCTATCTCTCCCACTTATTCTAATATTCCTGGCTATTGACAAGTAAAATCCATCAATTGCTCCTCAACCTGCTATGTTCCCATCATCTACCTTAGTGCGATGAGTTCTTTCCACTTCTGTGCCAGCATAGTGGCAGTAAGATGACATTGGTGGACAATATTCTCCGTCGCTTCACACTCCCCTTCGCTATTCCCGAAGTGGTAGTTTTGCTCTGATTATATGTATGGGCAGTACCCAGGTAACAAACAAGTTACAAAAGTTGAGAAGTGAATGGGACAACAGGCAGTGAGTGAAATCTACCCCTAGGAAGGGAAATTCACTCCTGAGTTATCATGAAGAAAAGGTGTCTCAACTGAAGCTTTATCATGAAACCTTTTTTCTACAACAAGCCAAATCTTTCAAAATTCAATGATCACAGGAATGGAAAGTTAGATGAGATCTTCTCAACAGGAGCACAGACAGCAAACCAAAAACCGCAGTGGCGTATATATGTATATTTGGTAGGAGTTACACTTTAAAAATGTAGCTCTTCCAATTTATGTACACATTCAGTTTTAAAACAGACCTACAGGATTTATCTTGTTTGTAACTTGGGGATTGCCTGTGTGTGTGTGTGTGTGTGTGTGTGAGTGTGTGAGTGTATCTTTGCTGGATTTTGTGTGGAAGTCTGATCGCAGGCAAATTGGTGCAATTATGCTACTGAAGACAGGTGGGATAGTAAAGATGCTCAGTATAGTATGCAATATGTATCCATTATCTATGCTAACATGACTGTTGTGGAATAATAGGTTGGTGTGATAAAGTCCTAAGTGATCTGTGCTGCTAGATCAATGACAAATATATGCTTGAGGGATTCTGGGTGTTGTGGTCTCAAAAGTAACATTCCTAAGCTCTATTTCCCCGAAGTAACAATGGGTACTCAGAGACCTACTGCACCCGAGCCTAGAGGCTTGTGGACCCTTCTTTTCTTCACTGAAATTAATTCTATATTGCTGCACTTAGATCTCTGAGACAGCAAAAGCAAAACTCTTCTAGATTCATCCAGCACTCCAGGAATTAAAATCATAACAACCATCTGACACTGAAAAATCTGCCCTTTGCATCTCTAACAGCTTCACGTTAGGCTGTACAATTAGATTTTCCTTTGCATTCACACATTCATTGGTATTTAAAAATATATATCTTACTCAGCCCAAAGAGAGCAGTCAAATTCTCCTTGGTTTAACGGTTCCAAGGCAAGAGATAAGCATGCCTTGCCTTGCCATATAATCAGCTCTTGCACCAATCAGCCTCTTGGGATGTAAATGTATGCAAATCTCTGGCAATGAACTGTCTCCGCCCCTATCTCTCTTTGGAAAGAGGAGGCTGGAGTAATCACAGCACAGCGATGCTGGGCAGAGCATTTCTGCTGATGAATGCAGCCAATAATAACATAGTTTTATGTATCATTAATTCCTTTAGCATTCAAAACAATAACTTTGTCTGAGTGCAGATAATGCAGTAATCACTCACAATTGCCAATAGAGTTATCACCATTCAGCTGTGTAAAACAACAACTAGAATGTGTTTCTTCACTACTTAAAAAGGAAGGGTGGTGAAGAGAGCTCTCACTCTTTAACATTCACATTAAATGCAAAGCTGCACAGAAGCCTCACTCGCCTCGTTGCCAGCTGATCTTCAAATAGTGGATATCAAAGCAGACCAGTTCATGTTTTGTCACAACTGGAAAAAATGGGAGTTCAAGAACTGTAAATAAGGTTATTTCACTTATTTCTTGCAATTTATATATCCTGCAGTTCTCTCAACAAGAAGGAATCCCCTTGGAAAGTTGATAAAACATTATTAAAATTCTGCTTCTTTAGACCAGAGGATGGAGAACATACAGACCTCCAGGTATTGATGGAATGCATTTCCCATCAGGCCTAGACAACATAGCCATTGTTGAGGGATGTGGGAGTTACAGTCCAACTACATCTGGAAATCCACACACAAAAAGGCATAATAAAATCTGAAGAGCAACACATCCCCTATCCTGCTTTATTGTCCAAGATGCTAATGTATTGCTAAATTTAATCTCTTTTGTCCTCATTATAATGCAAGGCAATGCTAATACTATGTAAAGTGGTGATAACTCTGAAGTAGAGCCCCTGCTTTGCACACAGAAGGCTCCTGGATCAATCCCCCAACATCCCCAATTAGGACTAGAAAATAATTCTGCCTGGAATTCTGAGCAGCATCTATCAGTCAGTGTTACCAGTATTGGCCTACATCAGAGGTTCCCAACCTTTGGGCCTCCAGGTGTTTTGGACTTCAACTCCCAGAAATTCCAGCCAGCTTACCAGCTGTTATGAATAGTTGGAGCTAACGTCCAAAACAACTAGAGGCCCAAAGGTTGGGAACCACTATCCTAGAAGGATAAATGGTATGATTCAGAATAAGGACTTCATCACATTGATAAGATCCTACATTCTGATTCATCAGTCTCCATGGCAAATTGGCAGGGCAATCCTGGTGTCCTGCACCCACCCCCCTTGCCAGGAGCGATGCTTCCCTATCACACATGGGGAAGTGTTGCCATGTTGCTTCCCGTCTTGCTAGCCCTGTTACTCCTAATGGAATCCGGGGAGGCTCCCATGTTGCCGGTGCAGTGTCACAGGATGCTTGCACCCTAGTTGATCCATGGAGCCCCTCCATAAATGAGGCTACATTGTCTGATAGGTGGCATACTCTCACTCTAGCTCTTGAGCTAACTCATAACTCAAATCTTGGCTTGCATATCAAAGCAAAAAATTGACTGAGCAACAGCTTGTATCTCAAAAACTCATACATCAGTTCGTTTGTAAGTAAAGGTTTCACTGTAAATGGTTGTGCCATAGGACCTAATGGTACTTAGTGAGGTGTCTTCTACTAGGCACTAGCTCAACTCTGTAGTATGCTCTTCTGAATGCCATTCATTCAATAGGGTTTGTTCTTACCTATGGTTTCGCACACAAAGTACTGGAAAGTATTCCTTGCAAATATGGGAGTCAAACCATACATTACATTTCATTGTAGCAGGGAAGATTTCACTAGGTGATCTGGATTAATCCCTTTTTATTGTCTTAATACTCTTGATAGCTAGAAATGTAAGTTTTCTCCCAATAACAGAAATGAGAATTGTGTGGCCCTTCAGATATTTTTGGACTATAGCTCCTAGCATTCCTCAGCTTTACTAATGCTGGGTAGAGTTTCTGAATGTTGAGACTCAACATTCCTTGGCCACACCCCTGTTTTACAAACTGCATTTTCTAGGCAAGAAACAAAATGCATCCAATGATTAGAAAGTAACTACCTGATTATCATAGTCTCACTTACTATGATAATCAGATCTCACCTACCGTATATATCACGCATAGCCATTTCAGTTGTGTCAACACCATTCATCCCTAGATTGTTCAATCTCTAGATTGGAGCACCAAATGTGTTGCAGAATCTGTATTTGCATAAGCATTCTGTACACATTAAGGAGAAGCAGGAAGGTATGTTTAGCCTAGAGAAGTGACAGTTAAGGGGTGATATGATAGCTGTGTTTAAATATTTTAAAGGATGTTATATTTGAGGTGGAGTAGCTTATTTTTTGTTGATCCAAAAACTAAGACATCTAGCAGTGGGTTCAACTGACAAGAAAAGACATTCCACTTAAACTTTAGGAAGAACTTTTTCACAATAAGGACTGTTCAACAGTGATATATCCTGCTGCTGAATGTGTTGTAGTCTGCACATGGCACAGGTAGGACTTGATAGCCCTTCTGTTCTCTTGCAACTATATGATCCTATCCAACCAGGGCTTGTGTGGTGGCAGATGGGGATTCCCATGTCATTTGGGCGGTGAGCGCACTCCAAGTATTCATCTGAACTGTACATGTCAACGTGTTGAACCTATTCTGGGGATAGGCCTCAAGATCCTTGAAGAGCTAGTTTAAGATCAGATTAAAACCCAGTTATCACTATGAAGTGCCAATCTAATTATCACTATGAAGATACAGAAACTGGCACAATGGATCCTGAACTGTGAGAAAGGCGAGATAAAGAAACATAAATAAGGCTATTGTTATTCAAGATTTTTTTTCCTTTAAATTTGTCCCATTTTTAAGAAAAGAAAGGCATCCCACTCTCTTTCGTATATTTATCTCTTTCCAGAAAATTTACTATCTTTCCAAAGGGCACTGTCTTACAGAAAATATAGTTGCTAGATCTGTAAATCAGATTGTCCTCTACTGTTGCCAAGCTAGAAAATTCATATAGTGGACAGCAGGTGGTGCTTTAGGTCAGGTTGTGCTCTATGTCTGTATTTCACAAAATGAGGGCACTGCAGGTCCTTCTCTACCACACATATAGAGCAGCTGCTAGGACCATTACACCTATCCACACTCAAGACCCTTTTTGTCATTTACAACTGGTATGGAGCCCCATCATCCACACTATGGCATTGCTTAAAGTACTTGCTTGCACCAACTGAGTTGCTTAGACAGGTCCACCAAGGATGACTTCCTCTAGTGCTGTCTGAACTATGAAATCTACCTAGATCTCTCTTGGGATAGCCCTGTCTTGTAGGTGCCCCTGGTGGCGCAATGGGTTAAAAATCCTTGTGCTGGCAGGACTCCTGGCCAACAGGTCAGTGGTTCATATCCAGGGAGAGTGGGTTGAGCTCCCTCTGTCAGTTCCCCATGAAGGGACATGTGAAAAGCCTCCCACAAGGATGGTAAAACATCAAACATCGGGCATCCCCTGGGCAATGTCCTTGCAGGTGGCCAATTTTCTCACACCAGAAGTGACTTGCCATTTCTTTCCTGATACAAAAAAATAACCCTGTCTTGCACTAATAATTGTATGTTACAACTTCCCTTCATTTCCCCATTTAGCTTCATCCCTTCCCATTCCTCTATTAGCTCTCACTTCTTGGAATCTACCCTTTGTAGCCCATCATCCACAACATCTAAAAGCTACCAGATATGTAAAAAGAAGATATCCTGTTGACATAGCAATAAAAAAAACTGCCATGGATTAAATCCAATCATTCATTCTAACTGGAGTACATAATTATCGACTTACTAAATTCTCATTAATTTAATGGATCTGCTTTAGTTGGGACTAGTAATTGGATTTAGGTCAATAAAACATTCAGCTGTTTCCATATTAGTATGGCACAGTTTTTCATCCAGTTGTATGAGTGTGTATTACTGCATGGCATAATTTAGACTCTCTGTTTAATTGTTAGAGTCAATTTACCTTCGTTAGGATAGCTATTATCTGCTTCAGGTATGCTTTGTCAAAGTTAAAACATATATTCTGGGAGTAATGCACCATTTTGGAAAAAATGTAACTTTTTAGTCTAGATATAAAATAGTAATGGCATGTGATTTATATGTAAAATGATAGGGTTGTGCTTTTGGTTAAGGGCAGACCTGAGCAACACAAATAGTACTGAATAGTGTAGTGATGTCATTAATTATATTAATCTACCATTAATGCTTTAAAAATAAACCAGAGGTAACTATGTAAAAATTCCCTTCACACACATGAGTAAGAAAAGCAAGAATTCACATCTCAAATTCAGGTATTTCTCTGTATATATTTCCAAATTTCTAACAGGAGTGAAATCCTGTTTTTTGCCCTCATAGAATCATAGAGTTGGAAGAGACCTTGTGGGCCATCCAGTCCACCCCCTTGCCAAGAAGCAGGACAATCGCGTTCAATTTGTTGGTATCTCCTGGACTTGATTCCAGGACCCTCCATGTATCTCAGCATTCATAGATGCTCAAGTCTCATGATATACAAAGGTGTAGTAAAATGTATATTAAGTGGCAAGAGCATTTGGATCTTTTTAAGTTTATGAAAGTGTTTAAACCTTCCTTTTCAATATCTATTCCCTACACCTGTTGTTGCCCTGAAAAATCATGATTTTAATAATGTGGTAAATCCACATGGGGAGAAGTGAAGTTATCACTGCAAGTCTTTCATAGCCAGTATAATAGAGACTGCATGCAGCCATTAAAGGCGCTGATCAAGGACCAAAGTCACCAATGGCTTGGAAAACAAAGTAGAGACTTTATTATGAAAACACCACTGTAGGATAGGGACATTACTCAGGATGCCAATCTAAGCTATCTTTATTCTGGGGAATTGCTGAGATGCAATGGGTGGAAAGAGAAGAGGTGAAAAACTTCCCTAAGAGCATAAGTTTACATCACAGAGGGGTCAATATAAGCAGGCAAGGAGGAAGGGAGGTTTGGGTCATGCAAACAATTTAATGTTATTTTTACTGCTCAGCCTGCTCTGCGGCATTCTTGACTTTTCAGTGTTAAGTGTTGCTGCACTTCTAACCCAATAATTGAGAAGCTATAAGAATAGGCAATGGGTGTGCAACAGAGGAAAAAGCACCAGCCAACACTGGCTAACTTATTTGTATTCCATTGCTGCTATGGTACACAAGAAAGAACAACAATGATAATCATTTTAATGTATATTAATCATTTTCTCAGGGTTTATGTCTTAATTGTTAATTATGTTATTAGTATAATTATGTTTATTTGACTATTCATATTCTGTTTAACATTTCAATTTTAATTTCTCTTTTGTCATTAGTTTATGGTTATTATTGTAAATTATTTTTGAGATGTTTATATTTGCATAGGGCATTGAGTTGGCCTTTTTTGGTGTGTTAACTGCCCTGAGTCTCCTCGGGGAGAGAAGGCGGTCTATAAAATTTTACTTTATCGCTACTTACTTACTTCTGTTCTCATCTCAGCCCAATCAGACACGTGACTACGAACCTCTTCACACGGCCCCTGGGGCCATGCCATTTCAACGGCAGTCACCCAGGAAAGCCTTGTGGCACCCCGCACACCCTCCCTCCTTCTCCCATCACATGGTGGGGACAGGACAAGGTGCATTGGTTCCCTGTCCCTCTCCCCATCATATGGGTGAAAGGACAGCATCATATTGAGCAAAAGGGGAAGAAAATTCAGGTATCTCAGTTGGAACTACCCAAAACACACTTTCCTCTCCATTGTGGCAGAGGAAGCATCTTGGGACTCTTTCCCTCCACTTTGGAGGGAATGGGGTCGAGGTCAGGCCGGCATCATTTGATGGTGCTTGGCAGACTCCATCCAGAAGAGGAAAAGGGGGCAATAAAAATCCCAATGTGGGGAGGTTATTAGGCTTGCAAAAACACAATTTTGAATGTTATATTTTAAAGTAACTCATTACTTTCTTTTATTGTTTGTTAGTTTATTTATATGCCTTTAAAACATTTTACTAAAAATACAAAGATCACTACAAAGGAACAAAGAAAAAATAGACTGCTATCTATATTGCTGTTGAAAAGAAATCATGTTACTAGTCATCATAGTAATGAGGGGTGGAATGTGATCCCCTTCTTACTCTGCAAAGTTATATATTATAGGTGACACTGTTGTTTGTGCTGAACTGCATCTGACTCCAAAAGAAACACATTCAACTTCATGCTGAGATACTTATATAGGGGTCTTTGGAACAAAATGTACTTCTTGGGTTGTTGGAACCAATGATTCATGTAAAAGGGGGATTTCAGACATTTCCTCGCATAGGACAAATAGGAATTCTGGAATGAAATGTGCCTGTTTTTTCAAGATGCAAGAGTAATGGATATTTCTGGTTATCTGGTTATCACTGCCCCTTTATAGGTAGATGTCATTTTTTCCTCTGGTCAGTTCAGGTAGCTTTCTTTTGCCTTCCTTCCAAGGACAATGTCTCTATTTCTTTCATGAATCGAAGACATAGCTCTTCCTGCCATGGTAAAGTTGCACACTGGACTGCCACTGGAAGCCCCACACCACCTTTCACAGCCTGCAAGAGATTTCAAAAAGTAGTATTGCTGAGAATCGCTAACCTTTTGGATAGTCCCTTTAAAGCTTGGGTTAAAATCCAGAGTGGGTTCACAACTGGGCAATGAACATAATGGTAGCAATGGAAGCAGAGTTGAACAGACATCATATGCCTTGTCTTTCCAAGATGTAAACTGTAGTTGTGCATCATCTACTTGGACATAATGTTAGCAAAGGAAACAGAGTTGAACGGACATCATGTACTTGTCTTTCCAAGCTGTGCGTTTTGGTTGTGCATCTTATACTTCGAATTGTGGGTGTCCAATGTGCACTATACAATGGCACCTGCTCATGGAAGTCCCTTCTACACAGCTATATAAAATCCAGATTATTTTATTTGAACTGGATTATATGTCAGTGGAGACTCATATAATCCAGTTCAAACCAGATAATGTGGAATATCTGATTTGATAATCTGGATTATATGGCAGTGTAGAAGGGGCCTGACATGTGTTATGGAATGTTGTTAATTTCTGCTACCTTATATCCAAATGTGGATAGTTATACTATACTAAGGGGATGTTGGATTGAAGTCTCCTTTCAACAGCATTAACAAATAATTTTCAATAGTACAGGCAGTCCCCAAGTTACAGACATCTGACTTACAAGTGACTCATAGGTAAGAGCAGGGGCAACACAACAGGAAGTGAGCGAAATCTATCCACAGGAAGGAAAATTCACTCCTGATAGAGTTATCATGGGGGGAAAGGTGTCTCCACTGAAGCTTTATCACCAATCCTTGTTTCCACAACAAGCATTTTTTTTTCAAAATCCAATTATTACAGGGATGGAAAGTGAAGTGAAATCTTCTAAAGATGGATACAGATAGTGAAACAAACACCACAAAGGCGTTAGCCCTTCCCAATGCTATCCAAAGCTTGTCTGTCTGTCTGTCTGTCTGTCTGTCTATCTATCTATCTATCTATCTATCTATCTCTGGAGTTACACGTAAAAATATACCTGTTTCAACTTACAAAATTCAACTGAAGAACAAGCCTACAGAACCTATCTTGTTCGTAACTTGGGGACTGACTGTGCTTAGTAAAGTTCATCTTCACTCATTGATCTAAAAAAACAGTTTTCACATTCTGATGTCAAATCTTGCTTCTGAATCAAGCCAAGTCCCCTTCAGTGAAATGAATGTGTTTTACATTTTTGACATCAAAATCTCAGCTTTGAAATTCACGAAAATCAGACTTTTCATTTTTTATTTGAGCCCACAATTTAGGATTACCTCTTTCAGCTTCTTATCCCAAGGGTCACCATAGTGTCCTTGATACTCCTTCAGTTCTTCTTCATCATCCTCTGTCACAGTGGTGACTGGCACAACTCCAGCAGGGAAGTTTAACACATTGAACAACATGGTAGATGAGATAGCAGCTAAGGAAGAGAACAAGCAAAAAAGAAGTTAGTGGAATTCATCCCCCTTACCCCATCTACTCGTACAACTGAAGTTATGGCAGACCATTATGGGCTGCTTCAACATTGACTATAAAATGCAGTTTAGTGCAGTTCAGACTGCATTAATGATTAGTGTAGAACCAGCCTTCTACATATTCTTCCACTGCAAGTATGAATTATTTGATCATACAAAATAGCCAGGTATTCTTAGCTGAATTTTAGCACCCTCCACAAAGCCCTGGTCTAATCTGATAATTTTCATCAAGGCTTTATAAACATGAGCACCAGGTTGCATTTATTTACTCCTTCGCCCTTATTTTATCCTCCACAATCAGTTTTTTTCTTTCACCCCTCTTTTCCTGTCTCTGCAAATATAATATTTCTATCTTCCTAGTCATTCACACATCTTCAGACCTCAGAGGCTGAGCATCATACCTACTAACATCTCTAGGAAGAATGAATTCCCAGCACTGTACAATAGGAGAAAACACCTTGTAGCCCTCCAGATATTGTTGGATTCTGTAACTACCATCAGCAGCTCTAGCCAGAAGAACCAAAGGTGAGAGTTGCTTGATGCTGTAGTCTAACAACAGCTAAAATGTCAAAAATTGATAACCCCTGATGAATAACAGTCAGTTTGTAAATACTGCCATTTGTCTTCTCCCAAATGATCCTGCCTGAAATTTGAAATCCTGTTGTATGCACCAATATGTTGCATAGCTATGTGGGTATTTATCTAGGTCAAAGCTTTGTGGTGATTAATGTGGAATAGTTGGCATAGAGTTTGCAACTATGGAACTCTATGCCAAGTTAAGTAAGTGTGTTTCTATCTCTTCTGAACCACTCAGCTTTCTGACTACAATTTCTCTCTTTGGATTGTCACAACCAGGAATGATAAAACTTCTCCAGTTTTCACCTTCTAGCCCAGTTCCACTGCAGGACTAGTTTTTCAATTAATGTTCCTAAAACCTCATGAGGCTTTTAAAAAATAAACAAATATTATTAATGTGGCTGAAATATACACATACTTTTGAAATACCAGACTTACATAGTAGTTTGGCAGGATACCCAAGAGTGAAAGCTGGACCCAAGACTGGACAAAGGATAACATCAAGCTTGTATTTTTTCCACTCAGCAGCAAATCTCTGACGATAAGCCTGAATGTGCAATGCAAAGGCAGTTAGAGAAGTATTGGATCTAGATGAGCAATTAGAAAGACACTGGAAAACTCCGAAAGAGTGTCTTAAAGAATAATAGAATCTATGTAGTCAACCTAATTATAAGTATATATATTTTTCGTGTCAGGAGCAACTTGAGAAACTGCAAGTCATAAGTATGTGTATATGTCATAAGTGTAAGTATATGTCATGTGCTGAAACATATTTCCCCCTCTGCTATCACTAAGATACTTGTTCCAGCCATGGGGAAAGTGTGCTTCTCAAAATGTTGGACTGCAACTCAACTATTGGTTGTGATATCTAGAACTTCAGAGAATTGCATCCCCACCATCTGAAGTGCCTCGTGTCCTCTTCCTTATTGATTATAGGAAGCCAGATCTTCCAGGTATATCAGGCTATTTGAGAAAAGAAGCTCACTGCAGCTAAGACAGTTCATTTCACATGTTGTTTTTTTGTTATTAATATTAGCTGCAATTTATATTTAGAGATTTTTTTTTTTGCTGAATGACATCTTAGTTATGCTCTGGCAGTGGCATTTATAACTGCTTTGTTTAGAATAGACAAAGCTTAGTCATAGCAACATTCAAAGCACACCTGTGGGATTACTTCTCTACCGTGTTGCACAGTGTAAACCTAACTTGAAAAAAATAGACCAAAGGGGCAGCTGCCAGGAATGTTTCACCCACTTGTAGAATCTGAGGGCCACACCTGCCCACCTTCTGAAAGTTAAAATCTCAGTCCACCACCGGCAAACTCATCTTCTAGAAGCACAGAATCATAGAGTTGGAAGAGACCACAAGACCATCCATTCAAATTCTGGTTGAAAACTCATTTCATATAACTAACATCGGAGGTTTATTTTTATTTATTTTGTCAGGGGCAGACCAAACAGTTGCATTCCAGAAGTGACCAGAACATCAGAGGTGATGGGAATAAATAAGAAATTTAGTGGGCCACACTTTTGCCCACATTTTGCCTAGCCCTGCAATTGAAAAAAGTGTGCATCTTTTATGACTTTACGACCAGGTGAGTTCTCTGGACTTGAAAGCTATCTACTTTAAAAACAAACAAACAACTTTTTCCCCAGGACCTACCAACAGTTCCATGACAATATTAAGCATCTGAAATGTACTTACAAAAAGAGAGTGGCCAGTATTCTTCATTGCCTACCTACTGAAATAGTCTTAACAAAATAACTTTTCATGGTCTGCCCCCTTCCCACCAAACCTGACGGAAATGTCATTCACCCACACTCTGATTGATCACCAGCAGAATGGTCCCCTTCTACTTCTACCCTTGCAGCGGATACACAGTAAAGTTGGTTGGAGGGAAAGTTATACTCGTGGTGATTGCAATCATAATCACGACAAAGTAGTGATTGTGAATACAGAAAAATTACCTATGTTTACACAATCCCTGCTTAGTCACTATTGTGAAATCACTGCCACATTTGTAACTCTCTACTCCCCTTTTACTTTTCCAGAGATCAGCTACATGATGCAAAGGAAGTCCATTTTGATGTTGATGAAAAAGGATGAATGATAACTCTGTTAGGTTTGTGTCCAAGAGAAGTTGCTTAGTGCTGTATACTGCCCACTGTGCTTTCTTGCAGAATAACAGTGCAAAATTCACAGAGGTCTGGGCATATTGTTGGAGAGATACAGGTTGTCCTCCCCTTATCTGCAATTAAGGTTGTTTGTAGCCCTTGGAGATTAATATATCTCACATTCTATCTCCGAGCAGATTAAACTGTGCTTGTATTCTCACTGAAAAGTATTATTATTATTATTATTATTATTATTATTATTACCATCACTTTGTCATGGTGCTCCCACAGCTTGTTCACAGCCCTGAAACATATAACATATTAAAATGGTGAGGTTTGCTTGTGAAAAATTGGTAACAAGATTGTATGCCCCTAGAAAAGAGATGGGAAACTCTACATGCCATTGGGCTGCATTGCATATTCTTCTACCAACTGATATTGGGTTGTAACTCCCAGCATTTCTCATCACTGGCTATACTAACCTCCTTAGTGTTATTATCCAACTCCATCTGAAGGACAGCATAATTCCCACCCCACACTTCATATTGCAACTTGTATGAGTTTCATTTTTATATATTTCTTAAAGCAAAACGCTTACCCAACTCCACACAATGCATAAAGGTGGTTGGCTAGTCGTGGAAACTGGAAAGAAAACAAGACTGGGTAAGAATCTAGATTTAGTAGCATCTACAGCTTCTATGGAGATTTATTTATTTATTTATTGCGCTTATATACCGCAATTCTCAGCCCCCAAGGGCGACTCATATGCATAAATGACACCATATTTCTGGACCATCTTTGAGCTTTGCTTAAGTCAAAGCCTAATGTTTGTAAATGCATCAACCTGAGGTAGATTCACCTTTGCACACAGATTTACCAGGTGGCCAGACTTAGTGACCCATGGTTTCTGAAAGATGTTGTGATCCAAAAGATACAATCTAGCTACAGTTGTAAACATGGTGGAGGATAGAACTAACAGAGCTTCCACTGGGGTATACAACCATAAACACAGCGAGTTATGCAGGAAAGCAGCAAAAGATGGTGGAGGGTAACATTGCTGCTCAGGAAGAAAGTTGCTGTGGCAGTAGAGGCAGCTTTCTTTGGCAATCTTCTTTCCATTGCTGCTGTGTATTGCTCCAAAAAGTGAATTCCTCTGGAAAATCATCCCAACTTAAGTCATAAAAGGGATTCCAGCCTTTGTGTCTAAAGTACAATGAATTACAATTGCACTTTGTATCTTCATTTCTATTGAATAAAGAGTGCATGAAATTTTAGATCTGTTCTTCATTTCCCCTGCTCTATCTGCTAGGGAAACCTGAAGATTTCCCATTTCTGTATGTCAAATTGACACCCACATTTTCTCCCATATGGGCTTACACAGTGCACCTGTATCTTCCTGTCCATCATCAATATTGCCTGTTTCTTAAATAGTATGAGAAAAATTGGCTTGGTTATTATTCATCTACAAATAATAATGGAAGATTAAAACCAGTGGCATATAGTTGTCTGCCTGTTGGGCTGTGACTCTGGAGAAGAGGTTTCAAATCCCTGCTCCTCAATGAAAATCCTGGGAAATAAGATACTTTCAGTCCCAAAATATACTATGTTAGGGTCACCATAAGTGAGAAAATACTTGAAGGCATTAAACAACAATTTATTGAGTAATTAAATGTTCAAGGAAAATTGTTATGTCTCCACCATGTCTTGAAATACACCAGGTGTAAGTAGGGTGCATGATGCCCAGGCTTCGGAGGAGAAAGACACATAAAATGAAGCATATACTAATTTATTTTTCTATCCCAGACATACATGTGCAGACACATAAGAGCAACATTCCATTTTAATGTTTATAAGACTTCAGAGGAAGAAAAAAAGCTGACAATATAATAACATAAAAACCTGAAGAAACCCAGGAACTCACCCATGGCTTGATGATCTTTGCCACAACTTTCTTGACTAAATTTGGAATTATAAGGCAATTCACCTGAAATTTCACACTTGGGTCCACTATTTCTCTTTTGCTTGGAGATAGCAGAAGAAGAAAAAATAAGATGTTAGGAGGGCCCGATTCCTTTGTACAGAACAAGCATTTATTTCTTGCAGTTACTTACATCAGTGTAATGCGCTACCACAAGAAGCTGTTGGACAGCTTTGTAAAGCAATTTGGATAAATTGCTGGAGAATAAGGCTACACAGTGGTTACGAGTAATAATAGTGAAATCCAACTCCTAAATGTATGAGAAGAAATTGATTTCTAACTACGAGTAGCTGGGAAATAACAATGGAAGAAAGTGATTACTCTCATGCCTCTCAGAAGTCTTGGGAGGCCCTTGAGCAATCTATTCCCACAGTTGATGCCAGAGAAGCCCCCCGGTGGCTCAATGGGTTAAACCCTTGTGCCAGCAGGACTGAAGACTGACAGGTCAGAGCTCCCTCTGTCAGCTCTGAGGATCTGAGGAGAGCATGAATGAGCTCCCTCTGTCAGCTCCAGCTCCCAATGCAGGGACATGAGAGAAGCCTCCCACAAGGATGGTAAAACATCAAAAACACCTGAGCATGCCCAGGGCAATGTCCTTGCAGACAGCAAATTCTGTCACACCAGAAGTGACTTGCAGGTTCTCAAGTCACTCCTGACACACAAAAAAGTTGATGCTGCATTCCTCTTAGTTGCTGCTAGAGATGCCAAGTGAAAACAAGAGAGCCGTCTTTTAGCATTAATGTTTGTGTAGAAGAGGTGATTGCAATAGAAGTTTCTTGTTTCCTGGTTACATGACAAGCAACACCTGCTGAAATGCTCTCTTTCACATAACCATTACAGAAACAGCAAAGGTCTCCAATCTTCTCCTCTGGCAACCCTAGATTTTTGCTCTTTATAAATTTTTGCTCACTTATCTGGGAGAGAGTAAGTTGAAAAGGGCAGTCCTACTTTTTCCCTTAAAATTACCATTATCATATAGCTCAGGACCAAATGAAATCGGTGGATAAAGAGGCAGGAGATGGAGAAATAATATATGTCTCTAGTGGTCAATCCATGGCAGAGCAAACTGAATGTGAAATGTAGAATGCACTAGTCTTTATTGCTTATTACAGCAAATGGGTATTTGGGTATTCAGAGTTGGCTTTTAATGACAACGTGTGTTCATATTCCAACATTATTCACACCCAATCCCCTTTAAAATTAATAATTGCTTACAACATGGTGGACATAGTTGAGCCTCCATCTGCAAAAAGAGCTTTAAAAAAGAGTTCATCTATGGCATAATGCACTGAAGGTGGAGTGAAAGGAACCAGCTGTAAATAAAAGGAAATATATTGATGAATGCATATACATGTTTGATTTATCATTCAGTTTAGACCTTAGCAACACACATTAACCGCATTGAGTCGCCGCCTGAGGCTGAAAAATGCGGTATAGAAATAAAGCAAATAAATAAATAATAAATAAATAAATTATTGTTTATACTTGTTTGTAGCCACTCTTTAGAGTTTGATATAGGAGTCTCCTCCAGCCTAACTGAATATACTAGGCATTAAACCTTGAACCTTTTAAAAAATGTAGCCTCTGCTATTGAGCCAATTAAACAAATTGAAAGTAATATTTACAATATTTGTAATATTTAACAAAAAGGTCTCAACTTCAATTCCTGGCATTTTCTAGTAGGACTAGAAGAGGCTCTTGCAGAACACCTAGAATATATTGTTATTTAATTAGTCACTAGATGTTAACTAATTAACTTGAAGTGTCATTTTACAAATACTTCCCACTCCAGCTATTGATTCTGAAGAAGAATCAACACTACTGTTTTTGTTTTTGGAGTTCCTTTTGGAATTTAGATGTGGAAGGAAGACTGTTATAATCAATGCCTCCAGTTCAGAGTCTACTAAGCGTATAAAATAACTGGTTGAAGAACCCTCTTCTCATACAACCAACCAAACTAGTCATTATCAGAAATGTGCATGCCAACCTTTATTGATCTCAAGAAGGGCTCAACATCTTGTAAATATTCCAAGCACAAATAAACAAAGGAGTTCCATGCCTTTTTGTCTTCCTATGCTTACTTAAAATCCATGTAGGGAGGAAGGACAGAGGGAATGGGAAATTGATCAAGACTCATGAGGTGGAGCACAGGAAGAGCTTAATGTTTTCTACGTGTGCCACAATCCACATAGACCTAAGCATCTCTGAAGCATATTTTTTTTGTAGCTGATGAGTTGATACTTAGAAGGAACATTTCCCAATTTCTCCAGACTAACAAACTTAAATTTGCTCTGCAAACAGAGCATTTTGCCTTTCATCTGCTACAGTCTATACATAGCAAAAGCCTAGTGAGACAATTTTTCTCAGGGCACAGGTAAGTGTAACCACAGATATGGATTCTGCAGTTGCCAAGATATTATTGTATAATCAATCTAATATTACTTTAGTGAGATTTAGGATGCTTCTAGCCAAGGTAAAGGATTCCCCTGAAATTAAGTCTAGTTGTTTCCAATTCGGGGGGGGGGGGGGATCTCCATTTCTAAACAGAAGAGCCAGCCTTGTCCGTAGATGCCTCCAAGGTCATGTGGACAGCATAACTGAATGGAGCACCATTACCTTCCTGCAGAAGCATTATGTATTGATCTACTCACATTTGCATGTTTTTGAACTGCTAGGTTGGCAGACGCTGGGCCTTACAGTGGGAGCTCACCCCACTCCTTGGATTCAAATCAACAACCTTTTGGTCAGCAAGTTCAGCAGCTCAGCGGTTCAACCCACTGCACCACCAGGGGGCCCTCCTACACAGGGCCAAAACCAGTGGTGGGTTTTGGATTAGCCTGAAACATTCAAACAATGTCTCAGGCTAATCCAGAGTAAACCTGAAAATCCCTCCTTTGGCCCATTTTCTATTTTTAAACAATTTCCAGGCACACTCTGTTGTGCCTGGAAATGGTGAAATGGGGCTTTCAAGGAGGAATTCCCCCTTCCCCACTTGAAACTTCCACTGAATCAACAGAGTGATTACAAGCTCCAGGAAAGGAAACTCTCTTCTTTTGAAATATTTAAAAATAGAAAAAGGGACGAGGGAAGGCAGGTTTAGGATGGTTAAAGATGGGAGGAAAAGTAGGCATCCCCACCTCTGAAAATCATGGGATTTGGGCCCACTGCATGGCCTAAATGCCAAGAGGAACCAGGATTTAATCTTGTCTGAAAGGGCCCTTAGTGAAATCTGTGCTTAAAAAGCACTGTTTCCAGAGACTGCACCATTAAAATTATGGACAACTTCCTTGCAAACAGCTTTTTTCCTTGGGATAAATAGCGAAATTGCAAGTAACAATAATCCCAGATGTACATACTGTATGACCAGCTTCTTGGAGAAGTTTCTTGGTTGTATGAACAGCCCTCCTCATACAAGGAGGGAGCAGGAAATAGCCATCAGTGTCAAAAAACCCAATTCTGAGTGGTGTAGAGCAAGAATATACCTGGCAAGAAAGCAAAGTCACCGAGAACCCCTCAATAACAATCAGATTGTATAGTTTTATGTCTGTTTGCTCTCAAACTACAGAATTCTAAAGATCACAGTCATTGTGAAATGATAGCTCATGTGATGTCATGGTTAAAGAGTCAGAGTACTCATATATAAATTCCCACAGTTTGTCATGGACTAGTCACAATCTCAATAAAAAGGTTCTTATGAGCATACATCTGGAGACAGAGCTATGTCTGCTGCCCAAACTTCCTGCAAAAGAGATAGAATCTAAAGATAAAATAAATAATTCCAAAATCCTCCTTCTCTGCTTTGTTAAAAATATTCAGTGCTGAGTAGGAATATAATAGCGCAATTTACTTGTATTATTCTAAATTACAGGGGAAAGAAATTTTATATGGAGAAAAATTATTGGAACCTCCAGAATTATATTATTTATTTATTTATACCCTCACTTTATCTCCCCCAAAAAGACTCAAGGCTAAGAACGAATTCTGTCTGAGCCTCCAGAGAACCACCACCACAATCAACATCTCTGACGTTAGATGAGCCAGTTGTTGGATGCAGGATAGAGTAGCTGCCTCCATCCCCTTACAACATCTGATATCCACCCACATATCTTTTTACAATCTTTCCCCACTATTTATTGATGTCTATCAATTTGCTTCTCATCCCAGGTTGTTCTCCCTTGAGGAACTGAGGCAAACTGTAAATTCAGCTACTTTGCACATTGTAGTTGCATACATCGTAATTATACACATGACAATCATATTATAGTCATAGACATCTTGTGCACTCATATACCTTATGAGCAAGGTGAGAATATAAATTGCAGACATTGAGGTTCCTTGTATCTTGCAAACTCTAGTTCAAGAGAGGTAACCATGTGGCCCAGAGACAGCCAGTGACCCCATCACTTCAAGATAATGAATCCTCGCTGGGTTTTACAGAAGAATTTTATGGAAGCCATTCATGATTTTAAGCTATCCGAGGAGTTATCAGCACCTCAGATAACTGCTGCAAATAACTCCCATAAAACCAAAAGTACCTCTTGTAAAACCCAGCATGGGTTTACTGCTCTGAAGTAACAAAATCACTAGTTGTCTTTGTGGCCCTCCAGATGTTTTTGGGTTGCAATTCACAACATTTTGATTTTTTAAAATTAAATGTATTATATAAAAGACTTAGTGCAACCAATTTGTTAAGTTTCACATGGGTCCATTATGATAAACTGATTCATTGTATTTTTACAGTTCCCAGCACTTTGCTATGCTGGCAAGGGCTGATGGGAGGTTTAGTCCAACAACTTCAGTCCCACCCCGTTAGATCTCTGATTGCAATCTAACTGCTCAGGTCCCCAGTGAACTACTAAATGTCACTCAGTGCTCTTGGGTCAATCTTTTACTCTTAACCTGACCTAACACATAAAGTTATGGTATGAGAATACAGTGGGGAGGATGAGAGCTAGGTACGTGAGCCTAAGGGAACATGGGCTATAAATGTAACTAATTCAGCCAATCAATCAATCATTGGTTTATGTTTTTCCCTTTTCATGTTACTGATTTACACCATCTTGAAATCAAAACCACAAGCCTGTGTCACAAAACTAGCAACTGAACCTCTATCTTTAACTCCAAGAAAATATTTTACAGTATGTTAGGGAGTATTTTATATTAGGGCAGTGCATAAGTCGACATGTCGTTTGAAACTTACTTAGGCCCTGAGGTCAGGCAAGAAAATAATATACTTGAACTCCCCTGTCCTGCAATCATTTTATTCTACCAACACACTAAAGTCTGTGTGCAATTTGGAAATAATATGAAACATCTCTATCTTCCATTTGTAGGAAGGCTTGAATGTTGCAAATGCATCTCAAATGCAAATCCTCAATTGTCATTAGGAATTGTAAATTCAAAGTAAAACATGTTCTTCAGACTATATATGTTTGAACCCCTTAAGTCTCATCTACTAAAATGTATCAATTGTTCTGCAGTATGTCAAGAAACATACTAATAATATGGCATTATGCAACTGCATACAATATAAAATGTTTTAGAGTGGCAATAACATCCAGGCAATTGTTGAATTGCATATCCCAGCAACCCTAGCCAGTGTAGCCAACAGTGAGCAACGCTAGGTGCTGCAGTTCAATCCAGAGAAGGTTAGAATATAGCACTCCTATTTTATAGTAAATTGCACCATTAAATATGAAATGATGGCAATGCCATGGAGAGGGTGAAAGGGGTACTCATAACTCTGCCTGTTCTCTTCAGAGAGTTTTGCCTATGCTACTGATCACAGGAAATCTTGAGGTGACTCCGAAATTCATTGATCGATAGCAAAACAATTATTTTTATGGACCACAACTCCAAAATCCTCCAATCGGCATTATATAGTCCAGCAATCAAAGACATTACTATGTTAGTCTGGAATATCAATATACATAGGGACCTTAAATACCTTTGTGACTTGAAACCTTATCACATGGGGCTTTTGCCCCATTCTAGGATGCTGCCAGGATGGAGCCACGATAGAGCTCATTGGAGTCCATCACATGATGGAGGATTACTTCTGGTGGGGCTCTGTCCTGGCAGCGTTATAGGACTGGGCTCTAAGAACTGGTTTGTGATAGAGAAGAGGGTGACATGAGATGCTTAAGGAAAGCTCCTCCCACTGCTTGATGGATTCGCCCCACTGCCCGATGGATTCCTCTGCTGTTTCCCTGCTTATGGACCTCCATGTGATGAAGTCCTAAGTTTACAAAAGCTTATCCTACAATTTCTCTCACACACTTAGGATGGTGGGAAAGCCCAATGTGATGAGGTCCTTAGTCTACTTTCTCGGATGCATGGAATGATCTAGGTATGTCAGAGATCACCTACATCACTCCATGCATTTGAGACTAAGGCTGGATTTACACTGCCATATAATATATAATATGTATGAATCCATAATATCTGCTTCCAATTGAATCTGTATTCGGAAACTGGATTATATGGCAGTGTAGATGGGGCCATAGTCCATGAAAGCTTTTGCTACCACGTCTTTCTTTCAGGCTGGATCTATACTGCTCTAAAATCCAGTTTCAGAATGTGGATTAACGGCTTTCTTCTGGATTATAGGGCAGTGTAGACTGATATAATCCAGTTTAAGACAGTTCCTTCACATTCTGAAACTGGATTATAGAGCAGTGTAGATCAAGTCCCAGTTAGTCTCAAAGGTGCCATAAGATCCCTTTGCATACAAATCAGAAAGTAGTTGCTTGAACAACTGCTTCACATATATAGGAATAATATCCCTATCCCCATAATGCAGAGGAAACCGAACTCTTATCTTTCACTTACCTCCTCATTGAATGGCATGGGTGGCAGAGTGGGATCCAGTTGAAACAGGTCCTCACACAAGAGAGCCCTCATGCAGAGAACCAGGCTGTCCACATCCCTTGCCATTGGCCCCGCTGTTACCATAACTTCAGTATAAAAGCAAAGATGGATTGTATACAAATAAATACTGCAAACTTTGACTTGCATGATTATCCCATAGGAGTGGCTGAAAATGATGTGTACTCTAGCTAAATACATCTGGGAGTTTTCAGACTGAGAAAGCCCAATTTAACAGAATGAGAGTATATTAAACAGTTTCATAGCTGCATTTTAAGGGCGAGGGAGGGAGGTCTACAACAAAGAATAGAATGGACAGCCAACTAAAGACTTCATCAGATAGTTTTTTGGAGAGGAAAAAAAGGAGGCTAATTAGGGTTGTTGCAGTTTCTTCTACATTCACATTTTTAAAACTTGATTTCACACAAAGTATGAAGTATAAAGTAATGCACAAGCTGGATAAACCCACTAAAACAAAAATGAGACAACATCCAATCACAAAAAAATGGTATAATTATTCCCAGGAAGAAAAATGGCAACCCAGAACTAACATTCAGTGACAGATTCTGTTCATTTGGGTCTGTCCTGCATTCAGATGTTTTAATCCTTTCATTTATTCCATTCTAAATGTGACCAAATTGGATACATTCTTATCAAAAACAGATTGAAAATAATTTTCATGCATTCCTACATCTTATCAGCTCATCAAAAGCAAGAATGAATATCAAACTAGGATCAAATGTTTACCACAACCATGGGGGGGGGGTGGTTGCATTTTATTGTATTTTAACCATGATCAATTCTGAACTTTTCTTTCTTAAAGCAGAAAAAAGACATAATTTACCAGAGAGTAGTCCATCAATAGGCCCTCTGATTCCTGAATTGCTGTATAATACAGAAAGGAAGGACAACAGGAAGAGCAAATCTGAGATGTTTGCTTAAAGCTTCATAGAGAACATTGCAGGACACATTAATCACTCAAATTTATTAAGTTTATGTTAAGTTTCTTTCAGTATAGAGCCCAACATCCATCTTAAAAAGTATGCTTGAAGTAGCCACCTTGGCTTGCACAGGTTTCTTTCAAAGCAAAGGTAACTGGTAGCTTTTATATTAGTGTGGTGTTGAATCCACTATAAATTTTAGTACAATTTTAAAGGGGACATCCAAGGTGTTAACCCCTCAGATATGTTCAGAAACCTAGATGGGACCTTGAAATTCCCAACTAAAATTTGTGGATTTATCACCCTGCTGATATGAAAGCACTCACCATTAATGCTGCAAAAACCTGAACTAACGTAATATTTGATTATAGCAGAGAATGCTAATCATTTGCAGAGTGGGAGATACTTGTTGGAACATGTAAAAATCAGTTGGTGAGTGTGTTAACTGAAAAATGCAAAGCATGAAGCTGATTGGTTAAGTTACACCCGAGATGCTAACTGAGCCTGGGAGTTTTGGCAACAGTTACATGTTTAGGTTTTCTGTGCAGGAGTTTGCCAAGACAAGTTAGTATATTTTCTGCTTCTGAGCTGCTGGAAGAAGATCCTTCACATGGACACCCAAAGAACATTAGAATATCTCTCAAAGGACATTGTGTTAGTCAATGCAACTGTTCACATGACTGTATATATGCTGCTTATCTTATTCTTTACTGATCATCAGTGTGGCATATCTTTTCTCTAGCAAGACAGCGTGTGAATTGGTAAAGACATGTACTATGCACGATTTTCATTCCACCACAATACTTACCTCAGCCTACCTGCTGTTGGCTTAAATCCGCAAATACCACAGAAGCTGGAAGGTAGGCGGACACTTCCACCTAGGTCTGATCCAAATCCCAAGATAGAGCCTCCTCCAGCAATTAGAGCCCCTTCCCCTCCAGATGAACCACCAGGGGTTCTTTTATGATCAAGAGGATTTACTGTCTGGCCAAAAATTGAGTTGCCGCAGTCATAACTACAAGACAACAGAAAGAGAACCTTTTATATTTCTTCGGAATATTGGGCTACTAAATTATAAAACAGAAACAGAGCTGAGGAAATTACTTTTCAAAAGCAATGAATTACAGTTACAGTCCCAAGGCCTACAAAGTAGTTAGTTACCTTTATAATGGCAGCAAGTTATTTCTTGTTATTCAAAAGTAACTAAAATGTTGCCTTAGGTACTTTGTAAAAAGCAAAATAATACAAGCTGCTGGGCTGTAGTACAGCTGCATACCCTGTAAGCTTTCATACGTCCTTCTCACAAAGGCCAGACAAAGTGCCCCTCTTCACTGAAGAAAAGAAAGGCAACAGGGTGAATCAGTCACCCCACAAGCCACTCCATCACAGTGACATTTTTCCCATCACACATGGGAAGTGTAGCCCCCTTGGCAAGAATTGCTCAATTGGAGACAGCACAACACAGGTAGGCTCCCTTGTTGGGAGGGAAGCATTGTACAAGGCTTCTACTCCACTTGTGGGCAGGCCCTCTGCAGGAACTCCAGTGATGTCATGGGATGGGCAGCATGTCCATCAGTTGCTGGACTGGCAGGGAAGCTTCCTAAGATGCTTCCAAAGCTTGTCTGATGAGTTGAAATGTCTAATGGTGCATCTACACTCTAAAATTAAGGCAGCTTAACATCACTTTAACTGCCTTGACTTAATGCTATAGAATGGGAGTTGTAGTTTGCTGAGGCACCAGCACTATTTGGCAGACATTGCAAAACTAAAACTCATGTGATTCCATAGCATTTCCATTGTGGCAGGACTAAGAGATGGGCCTCTCCTGATGCTCTCAGACCCAAGCAGACAGATACAGGTAGATACAGCCTCAGGTCATAACCAGTACTTTTAATTGTGCCTGGAAACAAACTGGCAACCAGTTGAGCTGTTGCAATCAATTCAGTACATTTGGTTGGCTTGCACAAGAATTGAGAAGGAATATGGGTTATATTAATGCATTCTATGAATTGAGTTAACTTATCTTTCTCCAGAATATTACCTGTATAAGGATTGTGAAACATTGGTGAATACAAATGGATTTGCTCCTTGCCTCTTTAACACCTTGACCAACACACTGTCTTCTTCTTGTAGTTCACTGAGTGACTGAGTAAAGCCACATGTTGATAAATGGCCCTAGAAACATTAGGGGAGGCATTAGGAGAAAGCTAAAATGACATTGTGAATCAGCAATTTCTTACAAGTTATTGAGCAGATGAGTATTAGCATTCTTGTGAGCATGCAGGGCAAATGTGTTTTATTTAACTATGACGTTGTTGTTTATTGTTCGCGTTTTTGGTTTGTGTTTTGGTTTTCTTTATTGTAATTGTCGTTTGGGCTTGGCCTCATGTAAGCCGCTCCGAGTCCCCATTGGGGAGATGGTGGCAGGGTAACAAATAAAGTTTATTATTTATTATTATTATTAAATATTGAGATCTGTCCATAGGTATAGAATACATACTGGGACTACACAGTGTAACAATGCTATAGGAAGGGAGCTTATTTGGTAGACTCCATGATTAGAGACAGGAGGCTGTCTGTGTGGCACTAGGGGCCAGTATGCATCATGTGATGGGGTGAAGACTTGGGCTTTATACGGATAAGTCACACTGTCACATATCTCTTCGTTCATTTTGTCCTGGGACTTGCAACGATGGAACTGCTTTGGATTAGCTTTCCTGTAACTGGCTATGAAACAACCCAATTCCTGGACTGCTCTAAGGGCTCAGGTGTTTCATCCAAGGCAAGTGAGGAGATAGATAATTTGTGACTTTGTTATTGTGGGACTCCATCAACTTCACCATGGGGCAGGGGAAAAACCAACCTAAGGCCTTCAGTGCCAGGCATGATGAATAGGATTGGGTTGTTGTAGGTTTTTCGGGTTATATGGCCATGTTCTAGAGGCATTCTCTCCTGACATTTCACCTGCATCTATGGCAAGATTCCTCAGAGGTTGACCTCACAACCTCTGAGGATGCGTGCCACAGATGCAGGTGAAACGTCAGGAGAGAATGCCTCTAGAACATGGCCATATAACCTGAAAAACCTACAACAACCCAGTGATTCCAGCCATGAAAGCCTTTAACAATACAATGAATAGGATTGTTGGCCAATTATAGTCTAAGAAAAATAAGCTGTTTAAGGACCCCATAAACCCATTGTGGGAGGGATGCTGCACTCCATTGGCAAAATGGCTAGACTGCCCCTCTACTATATACCATGTACACTGTCAATAAAGCTTATCTTGTAACAGTAATGAGTGTCGGTATTTCATATCAAACTATGACTTGGGGAAACTGCACTCACAGCAAGCTCCAGCACAGTGCAACAGCTGTGCCCTTCCTTAAAAGTATGCTGTGAAGTGTGATTAAGATCTGCCAAGTGTGATTAAGATTTCTGCCATAAGAAGCCATGCATACTACTATGCTTAGAGAAATTGGCACAGTTAGACACATTATCCACTGTCCTGTTTTCTTCATATTAGTACACTGTTCATTGTCAGATAGTCCTATGAGATAGATAGATAGATAGACACACACACTAAGTAAATATAATAGATTTTTGTAGTTTTGAGTTATAAAGTGTACCAATCACAATGCATTCTGAAGTTGCCACCACAGTAATCTTGCCTTAGGAAATACAGTTCTATGAACTGACTATACCACATGCACAGCTGCATATTGCATAGCCTTTACCAGACCTGTAGATCAGCATTTCATATCCACCCTTCCAGAGATTCTTAGTGTAGTTCATAGAGATGGAATTACCTTGTATGCAATGTGGTCTTTGATACTGACAGGGATACCATACAGTAAGCCCTTTTGCTTCTGCTTTTTCAGTTCCTGGAGGTGTTGCTCACATTCCGGAATAAAATGGCGCACACAGTTCACCTTCTGGGTCACTGTTAAGGCCTTTTCAGAGATAAAGCAAGAAAAAGAAGAAGAGGAAGAATTAATTATCAAGAAAACAGGCAGGAACAGGAGCCCCCCGACCAACGGGGCTCTGTGCTTAAGAATATTTAAGCACAATGGTAAATCTAGCACTGGCAGGAAGACATAGGACCTTGTCACATGAGACTTGGCCTCCATCCTAAGATGCTTCTAGTACACAGCCCGACGGAGCCCATCACATGATGCAGGGTACTTCCGGTGGGGCTCCATCCCGGAAGTGTTCTAGGACACAGCCCTGAGAACATGAGTCTCATTAAGTAAGCTGGGGACAGCACGAGGGGGAAACCAGATGGCAACACTTTCCCCCAAATGATGGAGAAAGTGGGGATGTGGGGAATGCAAGGCATGGGATCACAGTTTTCCTCAGTGCCTGCTAGATTTTCTCCACTGCCCGACAGATGCTCCCACTGTCCCCCAGCTTGAGGATCTTAGTGTGATGAGGTCCATAGTAAGATAGACTGCTGAACAGGAACCCAGGAGATGCAAGCTGAAGTTCCCACATGAACCTCTCTTTTTCTCAGTCTGACCTATCTAACTGTATTGTTTTGAGGATAGAGTAGGGAGAAGAGGCATATAGTCAGTTCTGTATTTTATGATGCGGCATTGAATTATTGCCAATTGGAAGCCGCCCCGAGTCCCCCCAGGGGTTGAGAAGGGTGGGGTAAAAATGATCAAAATAAAATAGTTCATTTTTATGTTTTAAAAGCCCGTGGAGATAAAATTGTTTTGGCCTCCTGACAGAAGGCGGGCATCATTCTGGCCTCCCTGAGAAGCCACTGAGAAGGCCCTCTCTCATGTCTCCATCAACTGTGTTTGCAGTGGTGGTGAGACAGAAAAAAAACCTTTCCTAATCTCGGTTTTTCAGTCTGCTCTTATTGGCAGATATGGTCTCCCAAATAGCATGGACCTGAACGATATAGGGCTTTATAACCAGCATAACCAACACATCAAATTGGGCTTTGAAGCAAAACAGCAGCCAGTGGAGCTGTTGCAGCAAGATGTGGGGAATATGGCACCAGGGTGTTTGTAATCTTCGCCAGTTAACTGTCTGGGTGCAGCTCCTTTGACCAGGTAAGGTTTTCAAACACTCTTCAAAGGCAGTCCCAAGTAGCACACATACAGTAATCCAAATAGGATGTAATGAAGGCATGGCCAGATCCAATGTCTCAAGCTACTGGAGTCATTGGCGTACAAGCTTTAAATGTGCCAAAGCATTCTTCGCAACCACAGCAACCTGGGCCTCCATAATTAAATCTGAGTCCAGGAATATGTACAAGCTGTAAAGCTGAGATTTCAGGGAGAGTGTAACTCACAGGCTGCATTCCTATTCCCAGATCTGCCTTTCGACTGAGAGCACCTCTGTTTTGTCTCAATTGTAGAAGGAAAACAGCCTCATGTGTGAGTTAGATGATTTAGATAATGTTTTTAAACTAAACTTTAGATAGAAAAGGGATTTCCAAGACCCAGAAACAAGACACAAATTTCATTATTTCTGAAAAAATGCTACTAATTCAGGAGGGAAACATATACACAAATACAACAAAGCAATTAAAACTGCATATTTATTTATTTATTTATTTGGTTTACTTTTACCCCGCCCTTCTCACCCCGAAGGGGACTCAGGGCGGCTTACACATCCAAGGCACAATTCGATGCCCATAGCATACATAATACACAATAATAAGCAATAAAACAAAATAACAAATTAGCAAACAACAACAACAACAATACATTGCATCTAAACCCGTTAAAACCAATAAAACCAGTAAAATTTCATACAAACCGATACAACCACTTCTTCCTTCTTGCCAGTCAGTGTTCGCTATCTCATGGTTCAGAGTTTTCTTCCACATTTATCAGTCCACATATATCAGTCCTGCCGGTCCTAATTGCCTGGTTGTCCTATCTAGTTAGCAGACTGCCCGAAGGCCTGGTCCCACAACCACGTCTTTGTCTTTCTCCTAAAGGACAGGAGTGATGTCGATGCCCTGATATCCACTGGGAGTGAGTTCCACAGGTGGGGGGCCACCACTGAGAAGGCCCTGCTCCTCGTCCCCACCAGCCTTGCTTGAGAAAGCGGTGGAGTCGAGAGCAGGGCCCCCTCAGATGATCTTAAATTCCGTGGTGGGACGTAGAGGGAGATACGTTCGGACAGATACGCTGGACCGGAACCGTACAGGGTTTTATAGGTCAAGACCAGCACCTTGAATTGGGCTCGGAACTGAACCGGCAGCCAGTGGAGCTGACACAGCAGAGGGGTGGTGTGCTCTCTGTATGTCGCCCCAGTGAGCAGCCTAGCTGCCGCTCGCTGGACCAGTTGAAGTTTCCGAACCGTCTTCAAGGGCAACCCCACGTAGAGCGCGTTGCAGTAGTCTATTCGGGATGTAACAAGAGCGTGGACCACTGTGGCCAGATCAGACTTCCCAAGGAACGGGCGCAACTGGTGCACAAGTTTTAATTGTGCAAAAGCTCTCCCGGCCACCGCTGAGACCTGGGGTTCCAGGCTCAGCGATGAGTCCAGGATCACTCCCAAGCTGCGAACCTGCGTCTTCAGGGGGAGTGTAACCCCGTCTAACACAGGCTGTAACCCTATTCCCTGTTCGGCCTTACGACTGACCAATAGGATCTCTGTCTTGTCTGGATTCAATTTCAATTTGTTAGCCCTCATCCAGTCCGATACAGCAGCCAAACACCGATTCAAGGTCTGGACAGCCTCCTTGGTGACAGGTGAGAAGGAGTGACAGATCTGGACATCATCTGCATAGAGATAACATCGCAGTCCGAAACTCCGAATGATCTCCCCCAGCGGCTTCATGTAGCTGTTAAACAACATTGGGGACAGAATTGAACCCTGTGGGACTCCACATGACAACGGCTGTGGGGCCGAACAGGTGTCACCCAGTAACACCTTCTGGGACCGTCCCTCAAGAAAGGACCGGAGCCACTGCAAAGCAGTACCCCCAAGTCCCATATCTCTGAGGCGTCCCAGAAGGATACCGTGGTCAACGGTATCGAAGGCCGCTGAGAGGTCCAGCAGAACTAACAGGGACACACTCCCCCTGTCCAGCTCCCTGCGCAGATCATCTACCAAGGCGACCAAGGCTGTTTCCGTTCCATGTCCCGGTCTAAAGCCAGACTGTGCCGGATCTAGATAATCAGTGTCTACCAGAAATCCCTGGAGCTGTGTCGCCACCACACGTTCCATGACTTTGCCCAAGTAGGGGAGATTGGAAACTGGCCGATAGTTGTCTAATTGAGTGGGGTCCAGTGATGGTTTTTTCAACAGCGGTTTGATAATAGCTTGTTTCAAGCTCGCTGGAATTTTGCCCTCCTGCAAGGAGGCATTAACCACCACCTTCACCCACTCTGCCAAACCCCCTCTGGCTTCCTTTATCAGCCAGGATGGGCAGGGGTCTAGGATGCATGTGGTGGGTCGCACCTCTCCAAGGATCCTGTCCACATCCTCAAGCTGAACCAATTGAAATGAATCCAACGAAACCGGACAAGCAGATGCTCTCGTTACATGCATAGGGTTTTGTTGCTCCAGCAAAGGATCACCGCCTTGTCGTGGCGCTGGAGCTTGAGCACCTCAATGATGTCATGAGCGAAACCATGAAGGGCCACCCAAGACGGGACGGTCGTGGCAGAGAGGTCAGACCAAGCGTGATTCCTGGGGAAGGCAATGGCAAACCACCCCAGTATCCTTGCCAAGAAAACTGAATGGACCAGTACAACCAGAGATATGTCGGTATGCCATTGGAAGATGGGACTCCCAGGTCGGAAGATGGCCAAAATGCTACTGGGGAGGAGCAGAGGATAAGTTCAACTAGCCCCAGATGTGATGACGCAGCTAGCTCAAAGCCGAAAGGAAGGCTAGCGGCCGACGGTACTGGAGGTGAACGACGAATCCGATGCTCTAAAGATCAACACACCATAGGAACCTGGAATGTAAGATCTATGAGCCAGGGCAAACTGGATGTTGTTATTGGTGAGATGTCAAGACTAAAGATAGACATTCTGGGGGTCAGCGAACTGAGATGGACTGGAATGGGCCACTTCACATCAGATGACTACCAGATCTACTACTGTGGACAAGAGGAACATCGAAGAAATGGAGTAGTCTTCATAATTAATAAGAAATTCGCTAAAGCAGTGCTTGGATACAACCCAAAAAATGACAGAATGATCTCAATTCGAGTGCAAGGAAAGCCTTTCAACATTACAGTGATCCAAATATACGCCCCAACCACAGCTGCTGAAGAAGCAGAAGTAGATCAGTTCTATGAGGAGCTGCAGGACCTACTGGATAATACACCAAAAAGAGACATTATTTTCATTACAGGAGACTGGAATGCCAAGGTGGGAAGTCAAATGACAACTGGGATCACAGGCAAGCATGGTCTGGGAGAACAAAATGAAGCGGGACGCAGGCTGATAGAATTTTGCCAGGAAAACTCGCTGTGTATAACAAACACTCTCTTCCAACAACCTAAAAGATGGCTTTATACATGGACCTCACCAGATGGTCAACACCAAAATCAGATTGACTACATCCTTTGCAGCCAAAAGTGGCGGACATCCATCCAGTCGGTGAAAACAAGACCTGGGGCTGACTGCAGCTCAGATCACGAACTTCTTATTGCTCAATTTAGAATAAAACTAAAGAGATCAGGGAAAATACACAGACCAGTTAGATATGATCTCACTAACATTCCTAGCGTATATACAGTGGAAGTGAAGAACAGATTTGAAGGACTAGATTTAGTAAACAGAATCCCAGAAGAACTATGGACAGAAGTCCACGACATTGTTCAGGAGGCGGCAACAAAGTACGTCCCAAAGAAAAAGAAAACCATGAAGGCAAAATGGCTGTCTGCTGAGACAGTGGAAGTAGCCCAAGAAAGGAAGAAAGCAAAAGGAAACAGTGATAAGGGGAGATATGCCCAGTTAAATGCGCAATTTCAGAGGTTAGCCAGAAGAGATAAGGAACTATTTTTAAATAAGCAATGCATGGAAGTGGAAGAAGACAACAGAATGGGAAGGACAAGAGACCTCTTCCAGAAAATTAGAAACATTGGAGGTAAATTTCAGGCAAAAATTGATATGATAAGAAACAAAGATGGCAGGGACCTAACAGAAGCTGAAGAGATCAAGAGAAGGTGGCGAGACTATACAGAAGATCTGTATAAGAAGGATAATAATATCGAGGATAGTTTTGACGGTGTGGTGAATGAATTAGAACCAGACATCCTGAGGAGTGAGGTTGAATGGGCCTTAAGAAGCATTGCTAACAACAAGGCAGCAGGAGACGACGGGATTCCAGCTGAACTGTTTAAAATCTTAAAAGATGATGCTGTCAAGGTGATGCATGCCATTTGCCAGCAAATATGGAAAACACAAGAATGGCCATCAGACTGGAAAAAATCAACTTATATCCCCATACCGAAAAAGGGAAATGCGAAAGACTGCTCAAACTTCCGTACAGTGGCCCTTATTTCTCATGCCAATAAGGTAATGCTCAAGATCCTGCAAGGAAGACTCCAGCAATACATGGAGTGAGAGTTGCCAGATGTTCAAGCTGGGTTTAGAAAAGGCAGAGGAACGAGAGACCAGATTGCCAATATCCGCTGGATAATGGAGAAAGGCAGGGAGTTTCAGAAAAACATCTACTTCTGCTTCATTGACTATTCTAAAGCCTTTGACTGTGTGGATCATAATAAATTGTGGCAAGTTCTTGGTGGGATGGGCATACCAAGCCACCTTGTCTCTCTCCTGAGGAATCTGTACAAGGACCAAGTATGCCTTTTAATGTGTATGCAGAACACATCATGCGATGTGCGGGGCTTGATGAATGCAAAGCTGGGGTGAAAATTGCTGGAAGAAACATTAACAACCTCAGATATGCAGATGACACCACTCTGATGGCCGAAAGCGAGGAGAAGCTGAGGAGCCTTCTAATCAAGGTAAAAGAAGAAAGCGCAAAAGCCGGGTTGCACCTAAACATCAAAAAAACCAAGATTGTGGCAACAAGAATGATTGACAACTGGAAAATAGAGGGAGAAATTGTGGAGGCCGTGACAGACTTTGTATTTCTAGGTGCAAAGATTACTGCAGATGCAGACTATGGCCAGGAAATCAGAAGACGCTTACTTCTTGGGAGGAGAGCAATGTCCAATCTCGATAAAATAGTAAAGAGTAGAGACATCACACTGGCAACAAAGATCCGCATAGTCAAAGCCATGGTATTCCCTTTAGTAACCTACGGATGTGAGAGCTGGACCTTAGGGAAGGCTGAGCGAAGGAAGATAGATGCTTTTGAGCTGTGGTGTTGGAGGAAAGTCCTGAGAGTGCCTTGGACTGCGAGAAGATCCAACCAGTCCATCCTCCAGGAAATAAAGCCCGACTGCTCACTGGAGGGAAGGATACTAGAGACAAAGTTGAAGTACTTTGGCCACATCATGAGGAGACAGCAAAGCCTAGGGAAGACAATTATGCTGGGGAAAGTAGAAGGAAAAAGGAAGACGGGACGACCAAGGGCAAGATGGATGGATGGCATCCTTGAAGTGACTGGACTGACCTTGAAGGAGCTGGGGGTGGTGATCGCTGACAGGGAGCTCTGGCGTGGGCTGGTCCATGAGGTCACGAAGAGTCGGAGACGACTGAAAGAATGAGCAACAAGGGTTTTGTTGTTATTATTCAGTATTTAGCCTATCTTGGATTTTATTTTCTAGAGAAACTATTTCATTCTTCTTACCTTCTCCATATAGGTATAAAGGACACTTTCAGGAGACAAAGACCCTTCCTTCAGCTTCTCAGCCAGCTCTGCCAGAGGCAGAGAAAGGATAGAAGTGGTTTGTATTCCAGGATTCTGGAAGAAGAGCATAAACCATAGCATTTCTCACAAATTCCATGAAGCTGTGGTCCCAAGATCTTTTGCCATTCCCAGAACACCAAGTTGAACCTCAATAACATTCACAGATCACAGACAACAGACTCCCTTAGCCATCAAGACTCAATAGGCATTGTGGTTCCCCAAATCATTTTTTCCAACCTTTGGTTGCATTTGTTTGAAATGTACCTATTAATTATAAATATCCTATCAAAACAAGGAAAGAGAAATCCAATTCAACACAGAAAGCAAATATGGCAGAATACATAGTGCTTCGGTACCGAATGATTAAGTGCTGTGCACTTGAAGTGCCATGCTGAATTTGTCAGTTTTGCCTTTTTCAATACTTCCATTGTAATTTTAAAAAATAAAGTCCTTCCCACTGGATTTATAAGAAATTGTTAGATTTGAAAGAAGTTCCTGTCAAAAGTATAACAAAACAAACCTACATCACCCGCACTCTGAATCCCATTACAGGTATATAGTAAAATCTAATTCTCTCTCTGTAAATTTATTGTTGTTTTGTGCCTTCAAGTTATTCCTGACTTATGATGACCCTGAGTTGAACCTATCATGGGGTTTTCAAAGACTAGTCCAAAGTCTATTGACTTGTCCAAGGTCACCCTGTTCTATAGGCAAACACTCAAAACACTAAACCATGGCGGCTTCCGGCTGTAAATTATTTAAAATGTTCAGACCTGCAAGAAAATATTACATTAGCATTCTGAGTATAATATATCTTGTTCACTGAAATTCTGTTGAACTATCAAATACTTCTACCAATCAAATAATTATTTTAGGTTCTGTAGTCTTCAGTGAGAAAATTTGATGTGTTTACTTTCATTTAGTACTTGCATACCTGCTGTTTGAACTCACTGACAGCCTTTTCCATTTCTTCCAAACCATTGTTTCTCTTCCTTCTTGCCTCTAGAATTTGTTTTCTGATCCTTTTCTGTCTTATCCATCTCAATGCAAAGAAACCTGCAGACGAGCCACAGGCTAGGACAAGGACCATCCGAAGATCCATTTTCATTTGCTGCCATGGTTGAGCCAACCATTCCTGGATTGTGGTGGATGCACTTTGCAACATCATTGAAACAGATCACTGGGCGGGGCTTGTGAATCCTGAAAATTCATACAAAAAATGTGATAACCAACTAATTCCATCAGGCATGTTCCATCATCACAGTACATTGTAGGAAACACTTATTAACAGTTCCTCTGCGAAAATTCCAGTTTGAGCCTTTGGTGAGTCCACTACATCAAGGCATCAAAAAAAGCACATTAACGATTGACAGAGGAATATAAATGTAGATAATGACTCACAGATGAATACAAAGATAGGTAATGTATTTCAGCCCGGATGAATGAAAGAACTGATCTATTATGTTCAAGGTGCAACTCAATAGTGGCAGTATGTTGAGAATGACAATCAATGGGAAAAGTCAAATTCTACATGGACTAAGATATATTCCATGGAATAGCCATTAAAGCAAAGTGAGATGGGCCAAGTGGCAAATACAAAGCCAGCACAAGAATGTACGTCCAGCCAGCTAGATCTGAACCAACAACTTTTTGCTAATTTCGTTCTTGAATGCAGCAGAGTAATTTTAGCTTTTTGATAGTTCCAAAGTTTGAATAGTTCTAAATATTTTTTTTTTCATTTCTTTCCAGCACTATACTGTTCTCTACACCAGGCATGTAGCCGGGGTGGGGGGTGGGGTGGGGCTTGAGGGGCTTCAACCCCCCCCCCCCCCGAAATTCTCATGGTGGTTCGCGAAAAGGCCTTACTGGTGCATTATTTAAACTGTTATGTTTATTCATATCATGATCTGATCACCATACTCAGTATACCCCATATGCATGGGAGTATTAGGGTAACAATACAAAAGGTTTGCTAGGGTAGGCCCTCTTTCACACACACACCCAGCCCACCCGAAACAAACTCAGCCCCCCTCCCCCGAATCGAAATCCTGGCTACGGGCCTGCTCCACACGGTGTCGTTCTTCTGCTATTAAACCACAGCAACATGGAGAGACAAGAAAAGGGAACTGGTTGATTTACTTCTATGTCACTATGCACAACTATTAGAAATACAGGAAATTGTATTATTTGAAAATTCTTTAGTTAATCTAGCCTAGTACTATCAACACAGATTTGTAAGCGTTTTAAAATAATGTTGTACCTGAAACAAAGTTTGAGTACATTGGGTCATCAGAAAGAAGTTTTTACTGCTTCAGGCCCCTACAAGGACACTTTTGGATTTTGAAGCATTTTGGAATTTTGTATTCGGGATCTTTAGCCTGTATGTTCAAAATAATCCTATCTCTCCTGATGATTTTTTTCTCAGGCCCAGTTAAGCTGATGGACATCCCTACATGATTAGGCAATAAATTCCAGAAAATAATTTTCTTTTACACATAAAAGAGTCTTCATTGAAAGACTCTCAGAAATCTGAGGAGAGGAAAGAGTCCACATATCATTTTTTTTTAACCCTTGTTAATTTTTCACTGTCTAAAAGAAGTTATGCACAAGGGGTGTCCAAAATTCCTAATACAAGGGCCAGTTCATAGCCTGTTGTGTGTGTGTGTGTGTGGGGGGGGGGGAGACTCAGGGGCGGTGAGCAAACTACCGTTTGGAAAAAGCATGAATGCATTCTCACGCACACTGCATATGTCTTATAGATGCATAATAGTCCACTAAAATTGTTCCATAAAGGCAAGCATACATATACTTACATAGATAACCGTTCCAATCAGCATATACAAAAATATAATAACATGCATGCACATGAAATAACATGTGCAGTATATTATTGTACATAAGAGCAACGTACACAATAGTATGTAACACAATATTGCTGGACAAACACCACAATTTTTATCTCATCTGTTGCTTTATAGATGAATAGATAGATGTTACATTGAAGAAAAGCCCTTTCCTAGCTTTTACTCAACTCCACAGCAGTTTAATTCAAATTCTATAAGCATGCCTACCTCTTTATTGTTTGTTTGTTTGTTTTCTTACCCCACCAAAAACACACACTTACCTTCCCCTCTCATCTCTGTCTACAACTAGTCCAAGCCATTTACATTGTGTGGAACCACATCTACTGCTTGGGCTATGTAAGCACAAGGAGGAGGTGAGGCTTTGAAATATATTTTGCTTTTCTTCCTGACAGTCCTACCCTTCCTGCTTTTTAAAGCCAATCAGAAGATAGTGAGACTCAAATCAGTAGATAGGTGGAAAAACAGATTGCAGAGATTTCTTCTGGCACATTTAGAGTGGTTCAGGGCAAATACTCCACAATGTAAAAATACTTCAGTCCACAGAATTCCTAAGAGCACTATGAGGCAGATATTCAACAAGAGATTTTCTCAGCTTGTAACAACAAGTTACTTTTGCCCAACATGAGGGGGGGGGGGACACAAAAACTGTGTAACATCCTACCTTGTTCAAAACAAGATGTAATCTTCATAACAAAGTGCAGAAGGCTTCAAAAGAGAATTTTTACTTTGTTTCTTTATAAAGCTTGTAATCTGCTTTTCAGTTGAAAACCTTTTAACAGCTGTCTGATGTCAGGATTGTATATATATACTCCACTGAGCTATGAATAGGAAGGCATCCCGTGCAGCAAAAGCAAGGGGAAAAGATATAACAGGAAAGTGTTGCAGGGTAGGTTTAGCTATAAGGGGAAGAGTTTGTTTAGGTCAGCGGTTCCCAACCTTTTTTTTTTTTTACCAGAGACGACTTGATCAGGGACTACTTTGGCCAGGGACCACTCTCCAACATTAGTACCAAGAGGGTTACGAATCAGTTTTTAGTCAACTTTAGTTTCAGTTTGGTTATTTGGGGTGCCAATTCAGAAAATTACATTGGATAGACCACATCAGCTCTAGTTTCTGATATAGAACATATGCCATCCAGTAGTTGCCATCTGCTCACCAACAGAAAACCTTATTTAATAATTTAGAGCTGATGTGGTCTATCCAAGGGGTCGGGGTTGGTCAGCGACAGGGAAAGAGTGGCAGGCAGTGCAAAAGGAGTGGAAATAAAATAAATAAAATAAAATAAATAAAGAGGAATGAAGCTTGCTGACCAGATTTTCATCTTCATGGTCCACTGGTGGTCCGTGGTCCAAAGGTTAAGAACCACCAGTTTAGGTGCTGTTGGCTGCTAAAGAACAGTTCTAAGTGGGGGGGGGGGGGGGAGTGAGGTTTTCAGATAGGAAAAGGCCAAAATTAACTCTGATGAAATTTTATTATTCCTTGCAAATTGTTAGGTCATAACTGAGTAGCATAATCATCCTGGAAGCTGGTTTTTATTACTATTTATATCATGTACTTTTATTTTATATGAGGTGTTAAAATTTCTGTGTGTTTGATTTTGTGTGTATTTTGAGTTTGTATTGTCCTAGATTCGAACAACATCGAACTGAGTGGGGTACAGAACAAAGTAAGTAAATAAATTTTTAAAAAATGGCATTTGATCCACTGAACCTATTGAGGGTGCATATTGTCAATACTGACATCAAATTTTGGTGGTGCATCAATGATGTTTTAAAAAGCCACAGTGTTTTTGAAAACTGAGTCCATAAAGAATGTGAGGGCAAAATTGTACTTTTAAGAGGTTTCCAGGGACACAATTTTGCTCTAAAAGGAGTACATGTTCTCTGCATTCATTCATTTAAAAGAAAAGAAAAATGATTTTTTTTCTATTGTCACATACCCTGTCAAAATTCAGCAGTATGGTGAAAAATTAGGCAGTAGCAAGAGGTAAGCAGGAAGAGAAGTTTCACAGAACCATTTCTCTCCCCCCCCCCCCCCCCAAAGCAAACAAATCCCCAGTGGGCTCATGTAAACTGTAGAGCAGTGGTTCCCAACCTTTTGACCGGGACCCACTTTGACCAGGGACCACTTTGATCAGGAACTACTCTCTAACATTAGTACCAAAAGGGGTGGGGCTGGTCAGCTCTGTGGAAAGGAGTGGAAATCAAATAAATCAAATAAAATAAAGAGGAACTAGGTTCATGGACCAGATTTTCATTCTCACAGTCCACTTCTGGGCCACGGCCCACAGGTTGAGAACTGATGCTATAGAGGAAGTCAGTATCTCTTAGGATAGGAATTATTATTCCTATGATCAGTCAAACCATACACATTAAGATCGTATTAAATAAATGCTTGTTTGTTGATTAATGTATTTTATTGGAACTGTGAATGAAGCAGCAGGGGTATGTCTGGAGAGTATTGTGTTAGTAGATGCTCATAGAACCCATGTAGTGCTTTGAGTGTTGGACCATGATTTTGGGAGATCAGGTTATGAATTCATCCTCAGCCATGAAAACCCAATGGGTAACCTTGGAAAGTCACTCTCCTTTAGCCTTAGAGGAAGGCAATGGAAAACCTTTTCTGAAGAAATCCCAGTCATTATGTAGCTATGAAATACATTGATTTGTGCCTGGCTGATGGTACAAAGCATTGCAGGAAAAGTCTTTGTGGTAATTGGAAAGGGAGATATTTTTCTTCTACCTTTTGAAACTTCCACTTCTAGAAATCTTTCCAAGATAACCTAGGATAAAGTTGTCATTGTTCAGGGCAACCTGAAGGCCATAAAGTTGACAAGAGAAAAATGTGACCAATTTCCTGGTAACAGACTGGTGACTGAGAGCTGCAGTCAGGCATGTAGCCGGGATGGGGGGGGGGGGGGGCTTGAGGGGCTTCAGCCCCCCTCCCCCCCGAAATTCTCATGGTGGTTTGCGAAAAGGCCTTACTGGTGCATTATTGAAACTGTTATGTTTATTCATATCATGATCTAATCACCATACTCAATATATCCCATATGCATGGGGGTATTGGGGTAATGATACAAAAGGTTTGCTAGGCTAGACCCTCTTTCACTCAGACTCAGCCCCCCCCCCGAAACTCAGCCCCCCCCCGAAACCCCCCTGAAAAAAATTCAGCCCCCCCCCCCCCCCCCAAACGAAATCCTGGCTATGGGCCTGGCTGCAGTGTATTAAAACAGACACGGTAGTAAATCAAGGAAGCCAACACAAAAGTTTATTTGCAGATACAATGAATTCCTTCCCAGATCCTTTCTAACTGGCTCAGACTTTCCTCCTTCCTCTCTTCTCAAGAGAGACTCTTTCTACCTCCTTCATGAACCGAAGACATAATTCCTCTTGCCATGGCAGGGCCACACATTGTACTGCCACAGGGAGCCCAATAGCACCTTCCACAGCCTGCAAGAAAAACACAGATCAGTATAATATTGAGAGAAAAAGTGAGTTTGTAGTTTTCACTCCAATCAGGAAGCTTTTCAATATTGTTGTGGCTTTGGCTACATCTGCACACAGTTGTTAACTGAGCATGCAGACACCCCTGCCCACCCCCCTCAAAATATTTTTCCAAACTGGTTACACCTGCTATAAAATGTTACTGACAGCAAAGGAAGGGAACCCCACAGATCTTTTGCACAACAGAGAGGTTCAACCACATAGTTTCTATGCATAGCAATTCCCCCCCCCCGCTTTTTTTTTTTTTTTTTGCTACTGACTGACCTCCTTCATTCTAGTATCCCAGGGGTCTCCATAATGTCCTTTGTAAAGTTTCAACTCCTCCTCATCAGCTGGAGTAACTGTACTGACTGGCACAACTCCAGCAGGAAAATTCAAGACGTTATACAGGTGGGTATAGGTAGTAGCAACTGAAAGAGAACATATAGAATGTATCAAAATTCCCCAAGCTTTGTTATCAAAATTAAAAGCCCCAGAAATGCAATATAATTCATAGTAGGAGACTTTAGCCCAGAAAGAAGTTATTTAAATGAAACTATTTTAAAACAATTCTGCAGAGATAAGGGGTTTTTTTTTGGCGGGGCGGGGGGGGGGGGGTACAGCTTCGAGAACTCCATGTTGACCTGAGGATTCTGGGATCGGTAATCCACAAAGTTAACTTCTCCCTTTACTGTCTGTACCCAGGTGTATGTAAGAAGATGTTGTATAAATGTATAAATATAACAGGATGAAAAGCTATGCTAGGGAAAATGCGGGGGGAGGGGGAGCTGAGCAGGCATTGTGGGCCACAGAATGACAGTTTTCCCCTGTGTCCACCAGATTTGCCCCTCTGCCCACGGATGCCCCTGCTGTCCCCTGGCTTGAGAACCTCAATGTGAATAGGTCCCTAAATACCAAAGATTGAGAAGCACTGGTTTCAAGGGATGAGAAAACTGTCAAGAGTATTGTTGAGGCAACATATAAAACTCATTGGAGGAGCTAGGAAAGTTATCTGGCAAAGGCAGCTCAGAAAAGTATGCATTGTAAATATGCCATGTAGAGCATGTATCACTTTCCCCATCTCTAATCTTTCATCTATGTAGCCATCTACAGAATGAGTATTTCTTTATCTTCTTAAAAGAGAAAACAAGATTTTCTAGTTTGGTTACATTCAAGTTGTAGAACATGACAGAAAGCATTTGGGAAAAGGTAGTGCACTCATGAAAAGATGTAAATGCGGCTGTTGAAAACTTACAGAAGAGATCTGATCAGAACCTGCAGCCATTTCTTTGAAGCCATATATCCAGGGCAAAGAGAATATAATAGTCATATACTGGAGAACCCCATTTGTCCAGTGAGTTTCATGTTGAAGTTTTTTAAAGGGGATAAGACAGGACCCTTGTCAATTTGGCTGTTTCTCTTACCAAGCTCCAGAGCTCCCACTTTCCTAGTTGTAAAATGCATCTCAGTCCACGGAACAGTTCTTTTGACTTCAAAGCATTGCTATGCAAGGTATTTAATATTTTAATGGCTTCTTATTGCCAGTTACTGATCTGATATAAGGCGCTGCAATCAGTATTAAGTGATGCAATGCAAGTGCACATAGCTCTGCCTTTTCCATAATGACGTCTCTCTTCTAATTGTTTTGTTGATTTGCAAACCTTTAGTCTTTATCACTTCATAAACATGTATGGGCATTTGAATCATAAAGAATGGGAGGAAAGGGGGTTGTCATGTCATGCATATGCATGTAACCCAAAGCAAAACACATATACTGCCTCTAGCCTCCATGATCTAGACTTTCTATAGTCTTTCTCCTACATGGATGAAAAAGTCACTCTCATACACATGATGATATACCTCTGCCACCTACCAAAACTGCCCACCAAAATGTTTGTACTTTTATTTTCTTATCTCCCTCATTGTTATGGTCAGAAAGGACTAGTACTCAATCCCCTTCATTATGTGATGAACCAATATGACTCTCAGTTATTCTGCAATAAATGCTTTGCCTAACTAGTAAATTCCCTCCACTTTGAAGTTAACTCTCCTCTCCTGAGCAAAAGAGATAAAGATGGAGCTGTTTCCTTGGATTCAGCCTATCACCGAATGATGGGTAGTCCAGGTGTTCTGTATATATGTTTGCTAGTTTTTCTGAAAGTTTGCCTAAGGGAAGGTTATTTAAGCAGAAAATATGAGTAACCCCCTTTTACCTTAATAAAGTTGTTAATAGGAATCTGAAGTCTGACTGCTAACTTTGATCACCCTAAGGAATTTTCTCTCACATGCAAGATTGCTTGATTTATGCTTCTTGGCCTTTTGGCTAAGATCAAGTGTGATTTATGCTATATGAAAAACCCAGGGAAGTTATTTCTTTGGATATACATTTCAAAGCTAGCTGAACATTATATACGGAGGAGTTCTGGCTATTTAGCTGGCACTGACTTTCTCCCAGATAACTACCTTTCAGTTTAACAGCATTCTTCAATCCAAGAGCTAAGGGTGACCAGAAAGTAGGCATGGGCAATCCATGGTTCTAAATGGTTCTAAAGTACTTACAAAACTAGGGGGTGCTGGTGCTTTGCTTCTACAGTGTTGCTAAAGTTCTGGTGGTGAACATTTCAGAACTCTAACAAAACTTCCAAGATTTCATAATAAATGGTAGTTCCTAATTGGTTCTGTCATTAAAAATCACCAATAATGAAATAATAATGAAATGTTGAAAGTTTTGTTAGAGTTCTGAAATTTTCACCACCAGAACTTTAGCAACACTGTAGAAGCAAAGCACCAGCACCCCCTAGTTTTGTAAGTACTTTGGTACCTTTTAGAACCATAGATTGCCCATTCCTACCTGAAAGATAGTGGCAGAATTTAAGCATGTAGAAACAGGTCTAGGACTACATAACTACACCCTGTTTGGGACAGTACAAAACCCTAACATCAAATGAGCAATCAGAGTAGACAAGATAAGGGTAGACAAAATAATCAGTTATCGGTACCAAATAGTTTCCCAGCATATCCAAGATTAAAAGCTGGCCCCAAAGCAGGACAAAGCATAACATCCAGTTTGAGCTTCCTCCATTCGTCAATGAATTCTTCACGATAAGCCTGAAAAGTAAGATAAGACAATAGCTAAAATGTACCACCATTTTAGACTGCTTGTTGTTATTTAGAAAAGCGAAAATGTGTGACAATCCTCATGTTTCAGACACTGGTCTGCAGAGATTCTTAAAAAACCCCAACAGGTTTCCAGTTCTCCAAACAATGGAGGAAGGACTGAATTGGTGCTCAAAAATGTGTTTATGTTTAAAGACACCTGAAATCTATAGGCAGCAAGACTCTCAAATATAGAGTGGTTGAAGGATATTTGTGTGGGTGTGTGGCTTCAATAGCCTAATGACTTCTGGAAACCTCATGAATTTCATAGGATTTCTTAGACAAAGTATACTCAGAGGTGGATTTTTCCAATTCTCTCTTCTGAACTATAGCCTACAGCAGCTGGTATTCATTGGCAGTCTCCCTAACCATAGAGGACCCTTATTTTCTTCCAAGATTGAATAGAATCTGGTAGCACAGATGCTGATCTGCTGAACTTGCTGGCCAAAAGGTTGGCGGTTCAAATCCCAGGAGCGAGGTGAGCTCCCTCTGTTAGTCCCACTTTCAGCCAACCTAGCAGTTCAAAAACATGCAAATGTGAGTAGATCAATACCTACCACTTTGATGGGAAGCTAACAGCACTCCATGCAATCATGCTGGCCACATGACCTTGGAGGCATCTATGGACAACACCAGCTCTTCAGTTCAGAAATGGAGATGAGCACAACCCCCCAGTTGGACACAACTAGACTTAATGTCAGGGGAAACCTTTACCTTTATTACTATAGCCCGTCCTACCTTTTCCGCCATTCTTATCACCTGTTTGTCAGTCAATTGTGCCCTTTCAGCAATCAACCTCTGACAAAATAACCTTCCCTGAAAATGTGAAACCTTGCTTTCACATTTGTGAAACCTTGAAAATGTGAAACCTTGCTTCCAAATCTAACCTCTTGAAGTTAGATTTGGAATAACAAGCAAGTATTTCTCAGCATGAAATATCTTGCCCAGATATCAAATCTGGCCCACTAAAAGAACATGGCACAGCATTTTTTGATATACATAAAGTCCTACCCATAAATATGATTTTTGTCAAACTGATTTAATAGTCTCTGATTGACAGACCTTTCACTCTGTACAGTACATAGCATGATCAATCTGGGTGTCTGATGGGCCCTTCCATATAACCCAGAATGTCAAGGCAGAATAACCCACAATATCTGATTTGAACTGGGTTATCTGAGTCCACACTGCCATATATCCCAATTCAAAGCAGATAATGTGGGATTTTATTCAGCTGTGTGGAAGGGGCCTGAGACTACTCTTTGCAATAGTTTTTATGAAGAACAGATGCCACTGCGTACTGTTTAAGTCCATGTCCCAGATAAACCAGTTTTCAAGATAGAAAATGCTATCTGCATTATATCTATGCTATGTACCGGTTGCTTTTAAAGAGCCACTAAAATAAATATCAGTACAGGTAGAGAGCCACTAATTTAGATATCAGATGCAATAAAACCTTCCTGGCCCTAATGGTTCTTTCAACAACCTAAGTCTCTTCCTAACCTTAACAAGAAAATGGGATGATTATCAGAAAGATATTAAAGTTAGACAGAATTCTGATTCAAGACCAATCACATAAGGTCTTATGAGCAACGTAAAAAAGAGGGGATAAATAATGGCAAATGTGCCTTGTCTAATTCATTTCAAAGGCAAACAGATGCAGTAACACAATTTAAGCAACATGCTTATCTCTGCTTGTTTAGCAACTCTGCACATGCTCAGACTAATGATGTAATAAAGACAGGGATTAGGCTAAGTGTAATCCCATTATAGTTCAAAGCAGTGTAAAATTACCATTCGGTCAGCATTGTTCTTCCAGAGGTTTTTCACGGACCTAGCAAATTTGCAAAATATATGCAAGTTAGCATCAACATTTCTAAAGTTTTTTTTTTTCAAAGAAAAATAATCACAATTTCCCATATTTGTGTATTTATGTTTTCAATCACTGCCACATGCTATGTGTACAATTAATACATCTGGAAAATATCTCCATAAGATGTCAAATGAAGGTTTTTTTGAGGTCTCCATCAGTCTCTGGTAATAATGAAACACAAACTTTTAATGCTGCCATATGTTCATTCAGAACTGTCAGACAGCTGTTCTTACAATCCTGTTAATTTGTTCATATCCCTGTTTGTCTCACTACAAGAAAGACATTCACAATGAAATGCAACATGTCCTAGTATCAAGACTATGATAGCAATCAGACAACTCATTAACACATCTGAATCTTCGTTTATCACATTATATAGCCCCACATCTGTTAAATCCTCATTAAATCAAAATATCCATATGTTCTCAGATTAAAGTAAAATTATATATTTCCCTACTTCCAGCAGAACACTGAATTCTATATAGGACTGAAACTATTACAACAATTTTTGGATAAGCTGTAGTTTCTGTGATCATGTATTCTGCTGCCCTCTAATGGATGGAGCTTAACATAAAAGTAAATTTTTGTTATATTTGTTTGCAAAGAGACATTGTTATGGTGTGTCTTCAAGCCATTTTTAAATTATGACAAACTTAGAGTGAACCGATCTTGGGGTTTTCTTGATTTGTTTGGGGGGGGGAGGGGTTTGCTGGAGCCCAAAAATCCCGAGACAGCTGAGTGGATTGGGACCAGAAGTTGTGCTATGCAATCCCCGACCGCAATCCACACAGCCTCCACAGCTGGAAAGACCTGGGTCTTTCCATGTATCAAAATAATTCAGGACAAAACAGGATTTTCCTTATTTGTCCTGAATTAATTTGCTTTTACCTGAGACATCGTTTGGATGCCCCACTTAAAAACACAGAAGGGCACGTGCTTTAGGCATTGTGGGGGTGTGCCCTGAGAATGTGTCACTTGCCAAAAATCACCCAGTGGGTTTCCTTAACCAAGCCTGGTCTCCAGAGCAATAAAGAACGCTGGCATCCAATTGGTATCCTACACATATAAGTGTTAGCCCATTTATACATCTGGTTGTAATTTTGTGGTTGAAGGTTGCAAAAATAAAGTGTATGGTATCATGTCACATAATTATACAGTGCACACTCATTGCATGGTAGAGCATGTTTGAGCATTATAACAAATGCACATTTGGTTGTGCAGTGTCACCATCCTCAATGAATTGAGACCACCTCATTGAGGATGGTGACACTGCACAACCAAATGTGCATTTTGTGCAGTTTAAATGAATTATAGGTCCATGAGCGTAAATGTTACATTACATCACTTTGACCTTAGCCAAACATTAACTCTAACTGACATCTTAACAACAAAAAAGATAAGTTAGATAGATTTCAGCCACTGTAATCATGCCCGTAGCCAGGATTTTGATTCGGGGGGTGCTGAGCTTGATTCGAGGGGGGGGGGGGCTGAGTTTGATTCAAAGGGGGGGGGCTGAGGATCTACCCTAGCAAACCTTTAGCATCGTTATTCCAATAGCCCCATGCATATGGGATATATTGAGCATGGTGATCAGATCATAATATGAATAAACATAACAGTTAAATAATGTACCAGTAAGGCTTTCTCATGGACCACCCTGAGAATTTCGGGGGGGGGGGCTGAAGCCCCTCAAGCCCCCTCCCCGGCTACATGTCTGACTGTAGTTTAACCTTGTTGTTATGCATGCGGCCTGGGTTCTTATAAAGGGCAGGGTATAAATAGAATTCAATAAATAAGCAACATTACAAGTCATTACAAATTATATTAAACTTTCTTACCCTACTCCAAGGAGTGCATGTAGATGTCTGGAGATTCTTGGAAACTGAAACAAAACATTGTATTAGGAATCCATTTGCTTGCTGATAGTAAAACATAGCTCAGTTCTAATGCATCAGGAATTGCTAGTGGATCTTCCTTTATAGGGATGGAAAGACCATTCTTGATTTTTCTTGCCACTTTTTCCACAACTGCTCCAAGTAGAATGAAAGCTATTACCTGGTGATGGTCCTTTGAAGAGAAGGGCCAAGCAGCAGGAGAGCTTTTGCTCAGGCTGGATCTACACTGCCATATAATCCAGTTCTAAATTATGACAACCTTAGAGTGAACCTATCATGGGGTTTTCTTGGATGCATCATTTGTCAGTGTAGATCCAGCCTCAACTTGAGGCAGCAGGAAAATCAAAAGTGGATCTACTATCTGATGTGGAAGATAGCCCTGATTTCAGCTGAAGTTTCCCAAGACCAAGTCCTAAGACATCAACACAGAAGAAAAATGTGTCACATTCTAGTGCTATGCATGTTCAGCAGCCTTTACATACTACACAGTTATAGCACTATGATCCCACTTTAACTGCCATTGTTCCATTCTATGGATTCCTATGGTTTTCATTTTGATGAAACTAGAGCTCCCTGGATAATAATTCTAAATATTAGGCCTGGGTAACAACACAAAAATTTGTTTCTAAAATCGATTTGTATTTGGGTTTTTTTTTGTTTCGATATTTAAAATAATTACAAAATTTTCCTTTTAAAAAGTTCGATATTTACGAAATTTCGTAAATGGTAAAAAATTAACGAATCGATTTCCGAAACAATAACGTAAATGGCGGACGCGACCGCGAAATACGCTAAAAAACCTCCAAAAACTTCTGAAGCTTCCCTCTCCCTCTGTTCTTGACTGTTGGTGTGATATTATAATTTTTTTTCACTAATTAAACCATAAAACTGGCCCAGACATGCGGAAATAATAACGAAACGACCTCAGAACAATAACGAAACGAATACAATAACAAAATACGAAGCATTTACAAAACGTGTTTAAAAATTCGTTTTTTTAATAATTGCTCCAGAATGGTTCGTTATCGTTTTGTAATTGGAAAAATTAACGAATTACGAATTAACGAAACGAAACCGCCCAGGTCTACTAAATATCCATAGGGCATCATGACAATTAAAGCCATGTGCAAAAAATGCAAAAAGGCCAAAATGTGTTTCTTATTGTTGTGCATGTTCAGGTCATTTCCCACTCATCACAACCCTAAGGCAAGGTTTATGTGGAGGTAGGGGTTGCCTTTCCTCTCTCTGAGGGCCCTTCCACACAGCCCTATATCCCAGAATGTATTGGTAGAAAATCCCACAATATCTGCTTCGAACTGGTTTATCTGAGTCCACACTCAGATAATGTGGGATTTTCTGCCTTGATATTCTGGGATATGGAGCTGTGCGGAAGGGTCCTCAGCCTGTGTCACTTGCCTCAGTTCACTCCTCAGGTTTCTATGGCTGAATGGAGATTCAAACCCTTGTCTCTGAGGGCCCTTCCATACAGCCATATAATCCAGAATGTCAATGCAGAATATCCCACAATATCTGTTTTGAACTGGGTTATCTGAGTCCACACTGCCATATATTCCAGTTCAAGTCAGAGATTCCTAGAGCAGCATGCACACTACTACACCACACTGGCATTTCTACAATTAGAGGGTGAAATGTGTAAATCTGTTTTAATCAATGAAGAAAATGAGCTTAAAATGTCAACAGTAGGAAAAAATGATTAAAAATTGGGACAGGGAGAAACACAATGAAACTGAGACCTTTCTTGTCTCTCCTCCCTTATGGATATATTGTTTGGCTTCAAATGACATGGCGCCAATACTGCTGCATTGCAGTAGTTAGTTTATCTGAATGGTTGGCAAGAAAATTCTGGAGAGCAAAGAGCACTGAGTTTTTGTAGGACAGAACTGTGCACAGCTTGCCCTTCAACTTTTGAACTCCTCTGTAGTTTTCCAACTGTTGTGTATGATTCAACTGTCAGTCCTGTTATGTGTGAGGAATGCAGGCTGTGTCGATCTTGTCCTTTGATTCAGGACTGCGTAAAATACAAGAATATGATATTAGAAATGAGACCTGCTCTCTCTGCCATTTTTACCTTTGAGAGGAAAATGCCTAATCACACTGATGCAGCTAACTCATTTATAATGTCTGATTTGACCCTATCTTGTGATGTGTATAGAAAGTTACTTAAATTGATGAGGTTCAATCCAGGTAATAACACTTACCCTGATTTCCAAAAAAGAGAACAGATGTACTCAATTTCCCAGTAAAATGAATGGAACTCTGTCACTTGCAGCCATAACTGGAGCCTTGGGAGTTTTTTTCTAACTGTGTCAACTCATAATAAAGCAAAAATATTGGGAGCAAAAGACATATGGGGGATTTTCAAACCTACAGAGCAAAAGAGCAAGATTTGTTGCAATGCCGCAGTTTCTGTGGCTCTCAACCCTATCATTCTTTAGAGAATGGGATCATCAAAAAAGCCTGAAACCGGCTGTATCGAGATCATTATTCTTAGATTATGATTTTCCAGTTTGGTTATTCCGCTTTATAAGGAAGGCAGCTAGAACTTGATTTCAGTTTACAAGATAGACAGAGGCGGTAGAGCTCTAAATGAAACAGTCATTCTGAGATAGCGTACAAGAGAAAACAATCAACTATACACGTTTATATTATGATTCAGCTGCGGCTTGAAAGAAAATGGAACATGGTTTTCTCTAAAGATCCAGAGCCACTTTCTGATTTAAATATTAACAATAGCAATCAATGCAAATAGCAAGTCATAAGCTTCCTCTAAGAATGTGCTGCTAGAGAACGTGGAAGCAATCTCATTTTCAGATGTCTAACAAAGGCTTCAGCACATTTCCAAGAACACTAAAGCAAGCCTGCAAGTGTATTCTTGACAACCAAAGAATCTATACAGACATTTTTGGAATACCAGACAAAAATATAAAAATAAATTTGCTCTTTTATGCACTGCATCTTGAAAACCCTTAGCCCAGCAGTAGTTCCATCTATAGGGCAATTGTGTTCATCTTCACTCAGCTCTAAGAAACATTAAGTTCAAGGGAGCTTATTCCTAAAGATGTTCAGGTCTGCATACTTAAGACTGTTGGTCATCAACAGAGTTTGAAAAATTTACTTTTTTTGGACAACAACTCCAGCAATCCTATGAATTGAGAATTCTTGGAATTGTAGCAAAAAGTAACTTTTTCAAGCCTGTTCGTTACAAAACCCAACACTGCACTTTTTATCAAATTGCTGTCCGTCCATGAACTTATATCAATGTACCTCCCCAGATCAAAATCTGGTGTTTGTATAAAAGGATCTTCAGGAGAGAGCATAAAAGTGAGGTAGCCAAGAACCTAATTTGATCTGTCCTCTTCCACCAGGCCTATGTCAGCTTCTAGTGAAATAATAATAAAAAAAGCTTTGCACCTTGTACAAATGCCTCCATAGTATGAATACTCCCTTGTCCAGTTAATAAAATACAAGGTGAATACAAGAAAAAGAATGGTAGCTGGCTTATGAAATTTGAAACTTCTCGGGATGAGGAAAGATTCCCAACCTCAATTCTGCTGCTAATTGTTATTCACATTTTTCTACTGTTGTATTTATATGCATTTTCCCTATAAATTATAATAGATTTGTCTGTCTTTCCCCCCAGTTGTGTGGTGCAGAACCAGGGATTTAAGAGAGGCTTTTGAATCACTACTTGGCCAAGGAAACCCACATATATATTTTTTGTGTCAGAAGCAACATGAGAAACTCTAGTAGCTTCTGGTGTGATAGAATTTACTGTCTGCAAGGATGTTGCCCAGGGGACACCCAGATGATAGATGTTTTACCATCCTATGGGAGGCTTCTCTCATGAAAAGCTAGAGCTCAACAGACAGGAGCTCCCCAGATTTGAACCACAAACCTGTCAGTCGACCAGTCATGCCGGCACAAGGGTTTAACCCATCACACCACTGGGGGCTCCACCCACATAGTAACCTTGGGCAAATCACAGGGTCCTTGGGCAAAGCAATGGATAAATCTCCAGGCTCAGAGGAAGCAAATGGCAAACTTCCTCTGAATACATCTTGCCAAGAAAAACCCATGACAAGTTTGCCTTAGAATCAACATAAGTAAAAAATGCCTTAATGGAACATAACAACAAAACACATTTTAATCATTTCACCCAATGCAAACTAATGAGCTTGCAAAATTTTCTTTTTTTAACTTCAGCTTTGAGATCTTCTCTAAAATATAGTCACATAGTCAAGGAGCTATGATCCCTCCCCCCTTCAAAAAAAGGAATTTTTCCAAGTTCTTTTTGGAAGTATCAAAACATAATAAATAAAGGAGGCAGTCCCTGGTTATGTTATCCTATGCTTGCTTGTCAAGAACTATATTTAAGCTGTAACCAAATTGTGGAGACAGTTCCTACTGCCTTCAGAAAGGCAGTATAATATATGTGGAAAATGTCTCCCCATAAATTTGCAATGTGGCAGTGCAGCTCACCACAGGTGATAAGATGAAAGCTAGAATCCTCTTCAGCAAATTTGGCAGTCTGCAACAACATATCTGGTTTGTCCAAGTGGAATCCACAAACTCTCCATTACTAGAAAGGTGAAGAAAGAAAACAAGTAGGTTATTCCAAAGACTACATGGCAACTGGTTCATTTTCAGAGAAAAAGATTAGTACTCTTTGGGACAGTGTACGTTATTAAGGAGTGGGAGTAAAGATATTTTACATTTAGTGCATCTATTTTGTGGCTAGCTATTGAAAACTACATAACCATGCTTGTTGTGGCACAGCTATTTCTCCCTAACATCAACACACATGCGTTGCTCTATTTCAAAATCAGAGGAAATCTACCATAGAAACCACAAATGTCACTGCTTGAGGTTTGGAGTGGATCTGAAACCAGATCTATACTTTTCAGGCTGCAACATCAACAACAATTTTAGTGAGTTGGCCATTTTTGTTCAATCTATGGCCCATGGAATGTGTAGTTGAAACCATGAAATGCCAGCTTTAGTTTCAAAAGGAGAGCAAGAATAATAATTATAATCTGATCAAAACTATAATCTCTTATATTTTAGGAGACATGACACCATTTTCTAAGCCATTTGAGTATCTACTTACAATTTTTCCACTAAGGTGGAACTTCCATCAGCATAGAGGCCTTTAGTGAAGAGCTCATCCACCAAAAAATCAATTCGTGGGGGAGTGAAGGGTATCAGCTAATAATTAAAAAATAGCACAATATTTAAAAGTAACATAAAGGGTATAGTAGATATGCATAGTTATAATCCAACCTTTACATGTATAATGTAATGGGGAAATGGAAAAAGAATATTGGTGTTGATTAATTTTATTTTCTCCAAGTCTGTTGACTTTTCCTGTTCAAATGATATTTTATTACTATACTCACAATCTTATTGTGTAAACAAACTTACTGATGCAAAGAGTTTCATGACTAAAAGTATTTTTTTTAAAAACCTAACATACATGCTTGATAGAAAAATAAGCTTATCAGATTTCTAATTTGTTCCTAGCTCCACAAATATTCATTTACACCACCATCAAACAAGAGATGCAAACATAAGTCTGAATAAGTAGCAGACATCTTTGGTGAAGTAGAGCTCTGCTAGAGATGCAAAACACTTAATGAGGCAAAGCTGGAAATATAAATTTTAGTCTGTAGTTGATGACTGCTAGGATGTAATAGTAAGTGTGGCCACAGAGATGTAAATCTCTGATTATTTTATCCTTGCATGTGAGGGTGAATAATTATTATAGTTTTCTCCTTGCCTGGAAGAAAATAAATATTCTTCTGAAGTACCCACTCTGTATCCTAATGCCTAATTGTGTTACAAAGGAATTACTCTGTACACAGAATACATGGATCATTTTGCACAGCAATCCCATTTTCTGAGAAGAAAAACATGGATTTACAAGAGGAGTCATTCTGTGCAGAGATTCCCACCATTCTTCTAATAAGGAACCAAAGCTGCTTACAATATAAAACAAAAAGCTAAAATAAATGTTTAGAAAGCAGAAAATGGATTTTCATACACACACAAAAATTATCTCATATGTTTTTCTATGTAGGACAATTGTTCCACCACACCATTTGAATATTGGGAGAAAATGTGCAAGATTAGGCGCTAGTCTGTTATTCTTCCTGATGGGGTTTCCCAGCAATGTGGAAATAGTCTGCAGCAGTTAGTATTTAGTTGTTTGTTTATTGACTTTATTTATACCCCACCCATCTCACTCCAATTTAATGCCATATGAACAAACAGCAGTATTCATTGGCAGTCTCCCATTCAGACACTAACTGTCTATGAGCACAGAGCTTACCATATGCCCTGCTTCTTGAAGGAGTTTTCTAGTTTCCTGCACAGCTCGTTTCATACTGGGAGATGACTGGAAATATCCATCATCATCGTAGTATCCAATGCGGAGGGGCCTGGAACTAGAGTAAATCTACAAAAAGGTGGATCTTTGGTTAATGCTTGATCATCACATAATTGAGATGAAAAATTCCTCAGATGTTTGTGGTTTTTCATAGCTCACCCAGCACTAAAGACCAAGGGCATTCTATCTCTTTCCATAGGAATGTCCCTCAAATGGCAACAACTTGTTCATCTCTATCTAGATGCAGTCTATCTCCACTATCTTTGGGGGATACTCAGAGTTTGCATAGATATACAAAATGACAAATAACAGCAAAATTATTTATTTATTTATTTATTATTTGCATTTATTTACCGCCACTCTCAGCCCGAAGGCGACTCGTGGCGGTGTACAAAACATAGAACATAAAGACAACAATTACAATAAATTCAGGGTCATAACACACATTTAACTAACACACAGTTAAAAGTCCGCTTCGTCTTGTTTGGGTCACAGTCAGTCTCGTAGTCAAGGTCCATTCCAGTGGTCGTTCCAAAGCATAGCACTTAATTGAAGGCCTTTTCAAAAAGCCAGGTTTTCAGGCCCTTGCGGAAGGCCAGGAGGGAAGGCGCCTGTCTAATTTCAGCGGGGAGGGAGTTCCAGAGCCGGGGGGCCACCACCGAGAAGGCCCGCTCTCTAGTCCCCGCCAAGCGTGCCTGTGAGGCAGGCGGGACCGAGAGAAGGGCCTCCCCGGATGATCTCAAGGTCCTCGTGGGCTCGTAGGCCGAGATGCGGTACTCAAGGTATTTTGGGCCGGAACCGTTTAGGGCTTTGTAGGTTAGCACCAGCACCTTGAATTGGGCCCGGTAGCTGATCGGCAGCCAGTGGAGCTGGGACAGCAAGGGCGTTGTGCGCTCCCTGCGTCCCGCTCCGGTTAACAACATGGCTGCCGCGCGCTGGACTAGCTGAAGCTTCCGGGCCGTCTTCAAGGGCAGCCCCACGTAGAGAGCGTTGCAGTAGTCGAGGCGGGATGTGACCAAAGCGTGTACCACCGTGGCCAAGTCAGACTTCCCAAGATACGGGCGCAGCTGGCGCACAAGCCGGAGCTGTGCAAATGCTCCCCTGGTCACCGCTGAAACCTGGGGATCCAGGCTCAGCGATGAGTCCAGGGTCACACCCAAGCTGCGAACCTGCGCCTTCAAGGGGAGTGCGACCCCGTCCAGCACAGGCTGTAACCCTATACCCTGTTCGGCCTTGCGACTGACCAGGAGTACCTCTGTCTTGTCTGGATTTAATTTCAGTTTGTTGGCCCTCATCCAGACCGTCACAGCGGCCAGGCACCGGTTCAGGACTTCGACAGCCTCCTTAGTAGCAGGTGGGAAGGAGTGACAGAGTTGGACGTCATCTGCGTACAGGTGACACCGCACCCCGAAACTCCGGATGATCTCGCCCAGCGGCTTCATGTAGATGTTAAACAGCATGGGGGACAGTATGGAGCCCTGAGGAACACCACAGGTCAAGGGCTGTGGTGTTGAACAGGAGTCCCCCAATAACACCTTCTGGGTGCGACCCTCCAGAAATGACTGGAGCCACCGCAAAGCGGTGCCCCCAAGGCCCATCTCTGCAAGGCGTCCCAGAAGAATACCGTGGTCGACGGTATCGAAGGCCGCTGAGAGGTCCAGAAGCACCAACAGGGACACACTCCCCCTGTCTAGCTCCCGGCGGAGATCATCCACTAAGGCGACCAAGACCGTCTCAGTACCATGTCCCGGTCTGAAACCAGACTGCGCCGGATCCAGATAATCCGTGTCTCTCAAGAATACCTGGAGTTGTGAGGCCACCACGCTTTCCATGACTTTGCCCAAAAAGGGAAGATTGGAAACAGGCCGAAAGTTGTCAAATTTAGTGGGGTCCAGTGATGGTTTCTTCAACAGCGGCTTTATAATAGCCTGTTTTAGGCTCGCTGGAATCGTGCCTTCCCGAAGGGAGGCATTAACCACCACCGTTACCCACTCAGCCAATCCCCCTCTGGCCTCTTTCAGAAGCCAGGATGGGCAGGGGTCTAGGATGGACGTGGTAGGCCTCATTCCTCCAAGTATCTTGTCCACATCCTCGGGTTTCACAAACTGAAAAGAATCCATCAAAATAGGACAAGCAGGTGCTTGGGTCACATCCACAGAGACTGCATTTAATGTGGCGTCCAGTCCAGAACGGATCAAAGCGACTTTGTCTGCAAAGAACCGAGCAAATGCTTCACAGCGCGTGTCCGAGTTGTCAGGGCTCCCACCTGAGATAGGGGGAGTTAAAAGACCTCTGACAATCCGAAACAGCTCCGCCGGACGGTTTTTTGCAGACGCAATAGTAGCCGCAAAGAAAGTTTTCTTTGCGGCCTTTATTGCCGCGGCATATGCCCTTAGAAAGGACACAAACCGTGCTCGATTTGGCTCGCTTGGGTCCGAGCGCCACACGCTCTCTAGTTCCCTCTTCCTTCGCTTCATCGCTGCCAGCTCCTCAGTAAACCAAGGGGCTGGTTTAGCTCGGTTACTTGAGAGGGGACGTTCCGGAGCGATCCTGTCAATTGCCCTGGTCATCTCCCCATTCCAGAGAGCGACCAAGGCCTCGACATGGTCGCCTACCGAGGTGGCGGGAAACTCCCCAAGAGCCGTCAGGAATCCATTCGGATCCATAAGCCTCCTGGGGCGGACCATCTTAATGGGTCCTCCACCCTTGCGGAGGTTAGGGGGCGCAGTGAGCCTAAATCTGATCAGGAAGTGGTCGGTCCATGGCAACGGAGAGATGGACAACTCCTCCACACCGCCACCTTGCTCCCATCCCTGGCAGAAAACCAAGTCCAATGTGTGTCCAGCACAGTGGGTGGGGCCAGTTATTTGTTGGGACAGCCCCATGGTTGCCATGGCAGACATGAAGTCCTGAGCCGCTCCTGTGAGGGTTGCCTCGGCATGGATGTTGAAGTCCCCCAGCACAAGTAGCCGTTGGGACTCCACCACCAGGCTCGAGACCACCCCCGCTAGCTCAGGCAGGGAGACTGTAGTGCAGCGAGGTGGACGGTACACTACAAGAATCCCCATTCTGTCCCGGTCACCCACCCTCAGGTGGACGCATTCGAAGTTTGTGGTCTGCGGGATGGGGCTCCTGGTCAGATGGATGGAATCTCTATAGACCACTGCGACCCCGCCTCCCCGTCCTCCGGCTCTTGGTTGGTGTTGCACGGAGAAACCTGGAGGACAAAGCTGGGAGAGATTTACGCCCCCAGCTTCATCCAACCAGGTCTCCGTGATGCACGCCAGATCTGCCCGCTCTTCCAGGATTAAGTCCTGGATCCAGGTCGTTTTGCCGTTGACAGATCTGGCGTTCAACAACACCACCTTCAAGCCGGAGGGTCCGCTCACCTGGTTACACCAATTTACCTTAGGAGACCGGTTGGGGATTGTTAATATGGATAAGCGGTCCGAATTAGGCCGAATTCGTGGTCTCCTTTTCCCGCATCTCCTCCTTCCCACCACGACCTCTATGGGGGCCCCTCGGCTCGTGGAATACCTCCCCCCCTCCATGCCGCAGTCTAACGCCAGGATCTTGCTTTCTGCTATATTCGTAGCTAGATTTTCCAGTCTTTGCCAATCTCCTTTCTTCCCCACTACCCCCCTCCCCACCTCATGTTTATTTGCAGGGTCCAGCCCACCACTCCCCTTGTCTTTCACAATATACAGAAGTAACAAGGATAGCACACCAAAGGGGATGGGGGACCACATGGATGGCAACGATACAAGGCAATGTTGGAGGTTCTGGCCACACCGCTAGAATGGTTCATAAAGGGCACAATAAGGAGCTAGATCTAAAGTGCAATCGCTGGTAGCTAGATCTAAAGTGCAATCGCTAATAGCTAAAGTGCAATAGCTAAAGTGCAGTAGCTAAAGTGCGGCACGGAGGGATAGGAAGGGGCGAAAGTGCTAATGCGGTTGGAGGCACAGGCGGCGCCTTACAGTGCTCTCTTACATAAAGTGCTATAGCTCGTGTTTAAATCACATATACAACCGATGTAAGTCCAAGGAATGTGCTACCTAAATTAAGGACAACTGGCTGAAGAAGTCCTTAGAGGTATCATAGTTTGTTGGATTTGGATAAATGAAGCCACAGATTCTAGTCACACAGATTTGAGGGGTGGGGGAGAGGTTCTACTATACTACTATACTCAATTGTACTAATAGTGGCATCATACAGTACACTCACTAAATGACAGTAAAAGGTAAAGGTAAAGGTTTTCCCGTGACGTTAAGTCCAGTCATGCCCGACTCTGAGGTGCGGTGCTCATTTCCATTTCTAAGCCGAAGAGCCAGCATTGTCCATAGACATCTCCAAGGTCATGTGGCTGGCATGACTGCATGGAATGCCATTACCTTCCCGCCAGAGTGGTACCTATTGATCTACTCACATTTGCATGTTTTCGAACTGCTAGGTTGGCAGAAGCTGGGGCTGACAGCGGAAGCTCACGCCGCTTCCTGGAATCAAACCTGCGACCTTTCAACCAACAAGCTCAGCAGCTCAGCACTTTAACCCACTGCTCAGTCATATATCTGGACTGAACTAAGGAATTTCCTTTTGCCAGGAAGTTCTGAGAAGCACACTGGCTGGTGTGTAAGCTTTCCATGACATTAACTCTGGTTTACTAGCCCTGTCCTTCTAACTTCTAACCCTAGGCAGGAATAAAACATTACATGTCCACTGTGAGTACCTATTTACAGTTCTTTGTATGAAGGACTTGGCAAATTGTAACACACAATCCCATCATAGAGGGTATAAACTTCCATTATAATAATCAGAAGAATATCTTAATTTTTTTCCGTTTTATAACATCCCCGAGTCCAGTTCCATTACCTCTTCATTGAAGGGCAGTGGTGGCACAGCTAGATCTAGGTGAAACATTTCATCACAGAGAAGGGCCTTCATGCACAGAACCAGACTGTCCACATTTCTTGCCATTGGACCAGGCACAGAGATTGCTAAAAATGAAAGAGGGAAATAACTGAACATATGGTGGAAAAACAGATGTGACTTTGGGACTGACTTCCAGACATTAGGTGATAGATTGGCCTACCAGTGCCCTTAAACTAGTGGTTCCCATGTTGGGCTATCGCTGCTTGAGGCAACCAACTCACTGGTGACAGGGCAGGAAAACCCTATTGTTGTTGTGTGTCTTCCAGTTGTCTCCAACTTCTGGTGACCCTAAGGTTACCCTATCGTGGAGTTTTCTGAGGCTGAGATTATGTAACTCCCCCAAGATCACCTAGTGAGTTTCCACGGCCAAGTAACGAATCAAGACCTGGTCTCCAGAGTAGTGATCCAACATTCAGACCACTATACCACAATGACTCATCACTATAACATATGGCAGTGATCTCAGGTCTCCTTGTGTGACAAGATGCTAGATTAATTGAAGATACACCAGAAAACCATGGTTTAGTGGTTTGTTGTTGTTGTTTCTAACACACAGTGACCTTGAAGTAAGCCAATCATGGGTCTCCTTGTTCAGACAAAGGCAAAGGCACTCCAGATTCCCTCAATCTGAGTCATATTAGACTTCATAGTTCATAACCAGTGCCTTGAATTGGATGGTGAAGTGGACTGGCAGCCAACAAAACTGATGTAACAGGGGAACTGTAGCATTTTATAATCCATACATCACTCACTTCTTGTTTATGCCGAAGGAAAGAAACTTTAAAGCTTCCCTGTTAAGTAGGGAATGGACCATAATTTTCCATTATGGCTAAATAGAGGAAAAACATAACCGATTCACAAAGTATGATATTAAAGAGAATGCTGATCCCGACTTGATTAAACCTAGATAAAATGGAAAGCTGGTGTTTCTTCAAAAGCCAAGCAAAAGCTTTGAAATTATTTTTCTGGTCAGCTGAAACCGAGAAATGCATGATAAACATTTAGCTTTACCTCTAACATGGTCCATGTACTTTTGTAACAAAAGTACAATTTCATGACACAAGGGCTCTGTGAGTGGAAAGTGAATGTGAGTACCAATGGAAGTAAATTATATGTAGATTTTAAAAGATGTGCTGTCTATTTATTGCTGTTGCATGCTTTCAAATTGTTTCTAGCTTATGGCTTCTCTAAGGTGAATCTGTCACAGGGTTTTCTTGGTAAGACTTCTTCAGAAGCATTTTGCCTTTGCTTTTCTCTGAGGCTGAGAGAGTGTGAATTTCCCAAGGTCTCCCAGTAGGTTTCCATAGCTGAGTAGGGACTCACGGTCTCCAGGGCTGTAGATCAAGGCTCAATCAAGGCTCAAACCATTACACCACACTAGCTCTTATGTTTGGATAGGAAATAATTTTGTCAGTACCATACCTAACGTGCCTTTTTATTGTTAGGTATCAGAATAATAGTATTGCCTTAGTTTGCAAGTCTGACTATTATGGCACATACTTGAGAAAATTCTTTAATGGTAGGGGAAGCTAAGCCATCGGAGGAAAAACATCTTCTTTGATGTCTAATATGACCTTGAGTTTTGTATGTGAAACTTGAGCATAGCATTGACCTGCAAATCATTTGCTATAAATGTTAATGGACATAAATCTGGTGTGATGAGAGTTTTAAAACATGCGAACTGATACTTTAAGAGGCTAAATATATATGTTAATATATATTAATATGGCAAGAAGTAGCAAAAGAGATAGACATAATTATTTCCCATAAAGGCTGATGATTAAAAGGTTAAGGCAAGGAAGTCCCACAAGAAATCTGAGCTCTCTACAACTCATGAGATAGTGGTAGGTTAGTGCCCATGCCCCCTCTGAAATATAGGGCAAAAATTGCAGGATATCATAAGATTAGAAGGTAATACCCAAATCAGGACAAAATCCCAAAACTATAAGAAAGCAATACTTTAATTAGGGTAAACTACAATTCCACCATTTTGGAACTTATGAGAAAAGAGCTATAGCCACACTTTTGATTTTTAGCCAATGTAGTATTTGTTTATAATCACATATGTTGTGTACATGTGCACAAACAAAAACATACCACTTGATACTATTTTTATTGGCCAATTTTTCAGTTTAAAAGATTTTCCTGGGTGCAGTTCAAGTAAAACGGATATCAAAAAATTTAAGCCCTTTGCAAAATTAAGCTTTGTCATAATTAAGCAATAATGTCATCATTTGCCTTATTCCCCTTTTGTGTGCATTTTTTGCATATAGTCTGCAGAATATTCATGGCAGTTGAATGTGTTATAATGTATCTGGTCTTCATTTATTAAAATAACTAATCACAAAAAGAAAGAGATAGGCAGTTGGCCTCTTTATAAAAGGGCATTTGGGATTGAAGAGAAAGAGCAAAAGAAAACAATTTTGAATTCCAATTGCTTATCAGAAGAAGACCACCATATTCATCAAAGGCCATGGTACTTGTTTTGAATTTTCCCATGAGCTGAGTAAAAGTTTCACCTCTAGCTTATATTTTATCAGCGAGGAAGTTGCTCACCTGAGTCCATTCCAGGTATAGGAGTGGTAGAACCTTTGTCGCTACACAACAAGAAACGAGAAAAGCAAATTAATGATGGAGAAAAGCCAAATGGCAGAGAGAGCCAAAGAGACCCAAGCCATGAAATGCAAGTGACATGTGTCAAAGGATGTTACTAATAGCTGCAAGCTATTGGAAAGCCATTGGAAATTCTGCACAGGGCACCTTCAGTATTTTTCCCTCTGATAGGGAAATATTATAGGCACCTTTCATTATCTCTAATTAATATTCTAGCCTCTATAAATCTGCACGTAGGAAACAGTTATCGGACACCCACCTTTCGCTGAAGCAGATCATGGATATTTTAACTATGCAGCTTGCATACACTGTGGATTCAAACAATTTCACTTCCCTTCTTAGAGTTTAAACCAGAACTAACAACAATTTGCAGAGAGATTTGAGCTTTAAGTGAAAACAGGCTCTGGACCTTCCCCATGTTTAATACTTTCAGTGGCACAGCCCACTTTTTAGTCCAAAAGTTAGGGGTTACGCTGCTAATACAGTTCTCTCCACCACCACCTCCCATCCCCAGTGTTCTTCCACATATATAGTCAAATTTCCTTGAAAACTGATGTATCTTCAAGTACTTGGAAAGTTTAGCTATGTGTGAAATAGCATCTCACAAAGGGCTGGCATTGCCTTCCATTAACTCAACTTTTGCTTAGGAAAAGAAAGCTGAGATCTTGCTATTTATGGTATACATTTCTAGCACTGAAATGTGAGTAGAAATACAATAGGGCTAATTACAGAATCTGTTTTAATGCCAAAACCCAAAAACTATAGGCAGGTCGATATCTTGTTGAATGAATATAGGCAGGTCATAGGTCTAGGATCTGAATTAAACAGGCTTCTTGATAAGGGAAATTTGAATATAGTCATCCTTGAGGTTTTGAGGGATGGGGAAAAAATCTGTAGAGTCTCCCTCAATTGGCAAGGGTAAGAGGAAGCAGGCAAATGCTCCAGTACAGAACAAAGATGTCTCCACAGAGAGACAAGTGTGAATTTGAAGAGGCACAAATACAGGGTGAAAGGAAGAAATGTTTCAAGGGGAAATCATGCAAAACAAATCCTTGTTGTGCCTTCCTTCCATCTGGAAATCTGTGTCCTCAATGTGAAAGACCATATGGATCCAGAATAGGTCTTTGCAGTCACTTACAGATTTACTGCCAAGACTCAACCTTTAGAATACAATCATCCTTGGTCATGAATGATCGCTTGTGCTGATGAATGAAGGGCAATCACTCATCTTGGGTCACTAATAGCCCAGCATTTTTTTCCAATCTGGCCCATCTCTTTACAGGCAGTTCTTTTCCTGTTGCAATAGCATTTGCCTCCTAGTCAACATCTCTATCTATCTCCTATTCTCTCCTTCCTTCTACCCAGGAAAAATGGGCATGAAAAAAGAGAAAAGGCCAACAGGTTGGCTGGACGACCAACTATGGAGCATAATGTCTGGAGCAGTGGTTCGTAACCTGTGGGTCCCCAGGTGTTTTGGCCTACAACTCCCAGAAATATAAGCCAGTTTACCAGCTGTTAGGATTTCTGGGAGTTGAAAGCTAAAACATCTGGGGACCCACAGGTTGAGAACCACTGGTCTAGAGCAATATGCTCAGGTCTCTGAGCTCACACATATCATCTCTCTCTTGTTATTATTCTTCTTTGGATAGGACAAGAGACAACTTGTTGTAGTAATGCAGTGACTGGTCAGAGCTTCTAAGAAGGGATGGTATTTAGGAGTGACATGAGGAGAATCTATTCCTTTGAAACATGACGGCATCTTATGGGCACAATGAATCAGGTTGTTATTGAGAAGCAGATAATGATGGTGGATAATAATGATCTAGTCATTTTTGTGTGCAATGTGATTCTTGGGAACTGCCTGTTTGAAAAGTTGTGGGCCACATGGTTCAAGCATGCAAGAAAAAGCAGAGAGAGAGAGAGAGAGAGAGAGACTGGTCAATGATGAGATGAATCAGATGAATCAGATGATTTTGTGAGTGTATTGATGTGTATGTGTGTGTACGTGTATATGTGTATAGATAAATGGGTTGTGCATAATGCATGTGGATAGATGTAAAAGAGAAAGCAATTGAGAATAAATGATGGATAAAGGTCAGGTTTTGTGTATGATGATAGGTAGATGACATGTGTCTGACTATCATCAGCTACATCCCACAACCACCTCCACTAAAGAAAAGCACCCCATGATTTGAAAATAGTTCACTGCCTCTGCTTTAATATCATCTAGGTCTTGGCAAATTACCCTCATGCTAAAAGAAGTAGCATTTATGATCCAAGAACTAGCCTGATATAGATTTCTGAAAATAAAAAAGTAGAAAGTACATTTCAAGAAAATCTGTGTGCATACAGTTTACTTTTAGATTCCAATGCATCTTCTTATTATTCAGTTGCTTACAAATGCTATATGGATACCTATTTGTTTCCAAATTGATGAAACCTACCTCACTCTATAGCCGGTGGGTTTGAATCCACAGATCCCACAAAAGCCACAAGGTACTCGGATACTTGCAGCCACATCTGTTCCAATCCCAAGAATAGAGCCTCCTCCTCCAATAAGTGCCGCTTCCCCTCCACTGGAGCCTCCTGAGGATTTTTTGTGGTTGAATGGGTTCAGGGTTTGTCCAAAGAGTGTATTGCCACAGTCAATGCTGAGTCAAAGGAGAAAGGATTAATGGATTCAGTTTCTCTACTTGGGGGCATTGAACATGCCCAGGCATAGTATGGGGTCAGGCATGCAGCTCACTAAACATAATGTTACATCACCAAGAAACTCTATGTAAACAGATTTTACTCTCTCATCAAAGGTCAGTTTTTGTCCATGGAAAAAAAACTGTAACAATACTCCAGCAGTAGCCTAGACCTTCTTCTCCAATCTTCAGTGTAAGAATGAAGAATCGAGTGAGAGTGTTGACTTCAAAAGTATATGTATAAATGTTTTACTCTTTTGTTAAAACTGTGTTTTTTAATTTGAATGGCATATTGTTTGCAATGGTGGTTGATGCTTAAGACATTATGTCCAATGATATTACTTGGGACTACCCCATAATCTATTCAGGCACCACCTTCTGTGACATCACATGGAGCTGTTCTTAGGTCTCGGATTTGGGCCCTGAAATGCCAGGGACAGTTGTCACCTGACAACCATACACCCCAGAGATGAGGTGAATAGTGTTTGGATGCCACTTCCTCACATTAGACTCATAGTTCTTCAAGGTGAAATGCAATGTTACCTGATTTTTTATTTTGCTGTAATGTAATATTAATAGCATCTGAAAGAAAATTAAAAATTAAGTTTTAGTTTATTCTTTTTTAGTCACCTTGGGTTCCACTTTAGAAGAAAGGTAATGCAGAAATAAAGTAAATTAAATAAGTGAATAAATTTAAGATTTCTCCATGTACAGGGAGAGTAAATATTGTGGCCATGCAAATGAACACAGCTGTTTATCTGTATGGTGAATTTTCTTGGCATGGAGGTAAAGCAACTGGAAAACTTTCAATTTTTTAATTCCCATGAATCAAAAAAGTCTCAGAATGAAGCCAGCAAAAATGTCAAGCCTAGTTAAACAAATAAGAGCTCACTTATGTCATTAAGATTTGTACACTGGAAATACCTTAAAGGGAACTTACTTTAAAATGGCCTGGGAAGTGTTGGTCTTTACAAATGGAATTGCTCCTTGCTTCTTTAATACCTTGACTATTACGGAGTCCTCCAGCTCAAGACAGTCTAGAAATTTCACAAGACCAAGTGTGTTGGGATACCCCTTAAAGAACAGAAACAAAGTCAGTCACTTCCTATTAGATTTGTTGTTCAATTTCTCATAAAAATACACCAAGTGTAAATACAATTCTAAATGTTATTCTAAAGGAATCAATAGCAAATACTCCAAGGATTAGGTAATACTATCAAATTTCATTAACAATTAAGAAGTTCAGACACATATTTCAGGTATTATTTTATTTCAATTGGGGATTATATTTGTTTCTGAAATAACCTGTGTATTCTCAAAGCTTATCTATTAGCTTTCAACAGCATACAAAATGCATTGCTTATAGAGAGGGATGGTAAATGCCAATACATTGTAAAACAACTGTCCTCTAAATCTACAAAGCTCATTTAATTATATGACCTCAAATGCAAATATTGCAATATCACAATTTCTTTGCCTTAAATTCACTGCGACAAATTTACTGCATGGATTTATATTATACGAGGGATATTTTTTAAGTAAGGTCCATTTGAACATAAGTACACAATGAAAATTTATTTCAAAAAAGTAAATTTATTTTCAGAAAGTACATACTTCACTCTATTTTTCGACATAGTTGCTAAGTTTGTTCAAACACTTATCATACCTCTTAACCAATTTTAAAATACCCTCTTCATAAAAACTTGCCGCCTGCTCCAATAACCAAGAGTTCACTGCCGTTTTCCCGTCGTCCTCATCATGGATGTTGTCATGGCCATCTTTGAATTGTCGTACCCACTTACGCACTTTGCTTTCACTCATAACAGTATCACTGTACACTTCACAAATCTGTCGATGAATTTCTGCAGCAGGCAGGTTCCTTGCTGACAAGGACCATATCACTGAGCGAACCTCACATGCGGCGGGTGAGTTGATAGTCTTAAGTATTTTTAAAGCACAGAACAGAACTGTACAGGTTAGCTACAGAGTGGAAACTGAGCACAGTTGTTCCCGAGGCATGCCGGTGTACGATGCACGTGCTCATTGCGGTATGCACGCGAACTACTAGTGTCCACAACAAAATGGATCTTACTTAAAAAAATACCCCTCGTACTACACAGAGAGTGAGTTTATGATCTTCCCTCATTGTGATTGCTTGGATTTTTTTTCAATCACACAGATAAAACTGAAAGTAAGCTCTTCACTTTTCTGGGGTTAGGACTGCAGAACCCCTGCTAAAGCAAAACAATTACATTTTTTTTCAAAAAGGTAATTATTTTACCTGAGAGAATACCAATCTATGGGAACCTGCAGGTCCTCCAGCATGACTTTATGGTCAACCTTTCACCAGAAGATGGTGATAGAATCACATTGGAGGACCTAGAGATTTCTAGAGTGAATATTAATAAAATCTGCAAAAGTTAAATTTTCTGACTGCAACACCAGAACATAAGAGAAGTAAAACAGGAGCAAAAAAATAATAATCAGGAAACAAAAGCAAATAGTACCTTGCATGCAACATTTTCCTTGATACTGACAGGGACTCCATAAAGCAACCCTTTCTCCCGTTTCTTCACTTCCTGGAGCTGTTCCTCGCATTCTGGAAGGTAGTTTGTCACACAGTTGATTTCCCGGGTTACATCTAAAGCCTTTGCATGAGGAGGAAGACTAGTTAGGGAAATCATATTTAAGAGTCATGACAACATTCTCTTTTCTTGGCTGATGAATAATGGAGATTTCAGAGGTCTTTCTTCCCACCATATAGTGGATTATTGGTATCGGATCTTAGTTCCAGGACCTCTATCTATATCAAAATCTGTGAGTGCTCAAGTCCCATTTATATTCAATAAACATTTGCTTTTTGGATTTTTTAAAACATATTTCCAAGTCAGAGATGATTGAATCTGTAGACAAAGAATCTGTGGATATGGAGGTACACCTGTTTGGTAGTGCATTTGCTGTACAAATGGAAAACACTACATTGCTGCAACTCAATGGCTCCTAATTTAAACATGTCATTTTTTAATAATGGTTCTAACCATTGTTCATAGTTGCTTTATTTAGTGTCAAATTTATATTAACTGTTATATTTGTACAGGTTATTTAAGCTCTTACTGTTGATTGTTTTGCTTGTTATTAAGTCTAGAGTTAGGTTTCTTTCATATTGTTTAATTATGGTTTGTCCTGATGTAATCTGTCTGAATGTTTGCCATTCATGTTGGAAACCGCCCTGAGTCTCTTTGGGGAAATAGGGCGGCCTACAAATAAATTATTATTATTATTATTATTATTATTATTATTATTATTATATCTAACTAAAGACATGTTTTGACTAGGAATGTCTGACTCAACAATGGGAGTGAGGACAAATAACTCTCAGATTTCTCTCAGCTATAGAGAAAGTGAATATTTCTATCTGGATGTTAGGCATCCCAATGTATGAAATTGTTCTGCTTAGAAATATACATGTGTTCTTTGTACAATAGTCACAGATTTTTGTATGTGCAAAAAAAAGTTGATGTCCATAATCCTATTAGGTAGTTATGAATGTGGAACCAAGAATTACACATTTGTGGAGCTTGTTTCCAAAAGGTACCAATCCATCTGAACAGATTTTACAGTAATAAAAGAAGTGCTGGGGATATGTATTCTTTGACTATAAAATGCAATTTTCCAAGCTTTCTACTGAAGATATTTGATACATTTTGATAATTTTGATGGGCACATAATGTACTACTCCTAGGCAACAATGTGCTAATTTTTCAAAATTTTTGTATTTGTATGTTTTGGAAACAAACTTCACATTCCAACTATCGGTCCAATTTGTTTTGGATATGGTACCTTTTTGGAAACAAACTTCACATTCCAATTGTTGATCCACTGAGATCAATGTTCCCCTGTTGCTAAGGAAGCAGCTGACTGATGTTCTCAAGCCTTCTCATGGAAGCAATCTCTGCTGCAACAAGGGATTGGGACAGGAACCCTGTCTGCACATGAGAAAGCACTCTCCCCACTGATTTCAGCAGCTACTAAATAGTAAATGGAGATTGGATATAGGGGGATTGGGGGAAAATGCACTGTGTGGCTGTGTGACTACTGGGGTTACATAGAACATCGGGGATTCTGATTATTGCATGCAGAAAATACACAATGTTTATCTGTCTCTAGAAAACCACATTTTAATGCAAGATTGTACAAAATATTTTTGTTGATGGTAGTGGTGCAAGAAGGAAGAAATCTGCCGTTTTCTCCTCCATGTCCATTGAAGACACATATATGTTTCTGAATGTATGCCTGCATCGTCCAGCTGCCTGGCAAGCAGGCATAGCACTCACTCAATTCACTTTGGAGGGCCTTGCTCCACCCTCCACAGCTCTCAAAGCCAAGCAGCTCCAAAAATGGAAATCCCTTGTAGCTTAGCTCTTAGGAGCCATAATAAATCTATCACAGCTGAAAATAACTCTGTTGATCACATGGTGTATTATAGGCCCAAGTCTAGTACATACCAAAAACAGGAGGAAGGGCACAGATTCGCATTAACCCTGTAATTATAATAAGCCTGGAAGAGAGATGTATAACTTTAATGCAGGCTTCTGTATTTGGCTTTTTCTTTTTTGATTGCAGGATTGAAATTTCTTTGGTTTAGTATCTCTAAATATACAGTGTGCAATGGAATTATGAAATAAAAATAAATAAAACAGCCTCTAAATTATCTTATCATCAATTATATTAACCTTAACTGAAATATATGCATTCAAAATAACTTAAGTGTTGGGTATTCTGCACTGCTGTCTATTTCTCCTCTTTTCTTCATTCAGGTCCTTACCATAAAAAAGCACTTTACCTATGGCTCGCCTTTCATATGAGCTTCCTGATGAGCCATGCAACACTTAACAGAAGGTGATAGGTGCCAATGATTTGTATTGCATAAAAGGTTTTGAGATTTGCAGGGAAGAAAAGATAGGTTTGGACAAACAATGCATATTGAATATTGGGACCTTATCACACAAGGCAGGTAAATCACAATTATAGCAGGATGACAGTGGGACTTATCACAAGATGTCATTTCTCTTCTGTTGTTATTCATATGTGACACCATTTAGAAAGTGTTGCTTTTGCTAAAGTAAGTCATTAGCAGATTATTTGTGTTTTAAAAAAGGAATGCCTTTCAAACCATCTCCCACTGGAGAACAACCGAAGAGGAACAATATTATGTGAAAAGTTCAATCCAAAGATGTTATTATCCTGCTTTAATTGTGACTTATCTTCAGCATTGTGATGAACTCTTTGATACTGAAAACTGAAGTGAGGTTTACCTTTTCCATGTAGGTGTACAGGACACTTTCTGGAGACAAGGAGCCATCTTTCAACTTGGCAGCCAGATCCACAAGAGGAAGAGAGAGGATTGGAGCTGCTTTCACTCCTGGGTTCTACAGTAAGGAACAAACAAACACATTTCTGGCATAGTCCTGTCCTGCATTATGTGAAGTTGCTTGGCCATGGTTGACACAATGCACTTTTGCACGTGCATGGTAGGCCACATCTTGGTCAGTTTTTCCATGATAGGAGGAGATGTAGATTGTGTGAAGGGGTGTGCAATATTGTATCCACTGGGGTTTGGTTTCAGGAACCTCTGTAAATATCAAAATCCATGATATAAATGCAAGTTATAAAGTTGCTCACTTCTACATTTAAAACGACAATCTGAATGCAGGTGTCTTTTCCCCTAATCCTCACTGGTCAGTAAAGAATCACCCATCATTGCTTCAACTCCTCTTTTACATAAGGGCTTTTGGGATATAACCCCAAAGTTCCATTATACATAATGGCATAATAAATTATGCCCTTTATATAAAATGGCAAAATCAAGATTAACCATTAACTCCCACCCCCTGAACTCCGCCCTCTGGCTATGAATCTGTGATGCAACCATTCTAGGAAGGAACTTTCACAGTCTGCAGGCTGCTACACAAAAGCATATGTCTTTCATGACTCTTAGCCATCAAGGCCTTTATAATCAAGCCATCAAGCCTTCTCATCAATAGTTAGGTTTGGAAACAACCACTAACCCAGAGAAACTGTTCCAAGACTGTTGACTGTTCAGTACAGCTCATGTTTTGCATGAGCTGTACTTTCCAAACCTTCTTAACCATTGGCATATTCCACATCCCAATTCCATTTCATTTCTCCAACATACTGAGGCACTCTGTCTTTCTGAGTTGAGAAAGAGAATCACCAAACAGAGATTGTTCTCATATTCATTAACAAGCGTGGGTAACTCACTGCAACGAAGTGAGGATGTGCATGAAAAAATAGGGAAGCACAATGAAAGTAAATAACTGGGTTGAGGCTGCTATTGTTCGTGTAGCAAAGAGGTTTCTGGGTTATATCCCCAAAGCCCTTATGTAAAAGAGGAGTTGAAGCTGAACAACAGGCATAAAAATAACACTCTCAAAGAACCCACTGAACGGACTTTTTCTGTGAAAGATGGAAAATGGGAATAACTGCTCCTTCTCTTCATAAATGCCAGGCCCCAGCATGAAACAGCAATATAGTCCTGGCATGCACTAGCAACTGCCAAGCAAATGTCTACTCAGATATCTCATCTGCAATGATGGATGATTCTTTACTGACCAGTGAGGATTAGGGGAAGGGACAGCTGCATTCAGATTGTCATTTTAAATGTAGAAGTGAGCAACTCTATAACTTTCAATATGTCAATAAGCTCCATAAATTAGACATTGTGCATAGGTCAGGGGAGATTTCCAAATAATCCTAACCTAACTGGATTTCCAAATAAATCTAACTGGAGGATAAAGATGAGATGCCATATATTCTACTGCCAGGTTGTGAGCAATACAGCACCTTCAGAGTTATGCAAAGAATGCTAAATATCAGCTAGGTTTTATGGAAATGAGGCAAACTCTGATCTACCTGGAAAGTGTGGTCATATCTCACCATAGTATAAAGCAGTTTGCAGAATATAAAAGGAGAACCATTACATACCCAAAATTAAACATATCTCAACACCTTCCAAAAGTCAGAAAAAAAAGCATTCAAGTGACAAGCCAATCCACAACACAAATTCACCTGCTGTTTGAACTGTTTTGCTGCCTTCTCCATACGTTGAAAACCAAGCTCTCTCTTTCTTTTGGCATCCTCAAGTTTCTTCTGGACTCGTCTCTGGTTCACCCATTTTAGTGTCAAGAGGGCAGCAGCTGAGCCACAAAGCACACCTGAGACGACACGTATATCAATGTCAGCATCTGTGCAAAGACCCTTGACTTTGTCAAGAGCCATTGTGGGAGATTTCTTTTGGCTCTCAACAGCAGATGAGGCTAAATGTCCGAATGCTTTGCAGCTAATGGCAAAAGCAGTCAGGAAGGGAAGAGGCTTGTGACTTTTGAGCCCTCCCAGCAGCTGTTGGTTCCAAGCAACTGGCAAAGTAAAGCTCACATACCTCAGGGGTGAAGATCTTTCAGGAAAAAAAATCTTGGAAGTAAAGTCCAGCAGCAATTGGCTAAGACACACAGATACCACATTGTTTGCTTATCATCAGTGAATGTTCTCTTAACATTCCAACATAGTTTACACCAAGCCATCTCAGTAATACAAAGCTAAAGAAGCTGGTGGGGGAGGAAGTTGGAGCATTGCCTCTCCAAATAGTAATTGTGCCTTTCAAAGAGAGTTTCCATCAGCCTCCAGTTTGCAGAGCATTGCAAAGAATGAGACAACGAAAATCTTTCACACATAGAACTCTTATATTTGTTTTCTCTTGGTAATATTGTCTGACCCTTTCCTTGGATGACTGAACTATATTTCTAAATACTCTACTTAAGTTGCCACAATGCTAGAAATTTTGAGATTGAAGGAAAAATTCACTGCAGCTGCAGAATTCTTATTTGTGGAAGCAATACCCCCATTTTGCCCTCATATCCCCACCACACTAGGGCTGTTATATTTTACTTAGATATTTTCCCACTACAGGGCTGTGTGCTAAGCTTGGAAAGTTACTTTTAAAAAAAAAAGCTGCAGTTACAATGCTCTCAAAGTAGTAAGTTATCATTTCTTTTTTTAAAGAAGGGTTTTCCTTTTACCTTTTAAAAATAGAAATCATGCAAATTTAAGAGGATAACTCTATCCCTTCTCCACTTTCCTAGGTATGGCATTTGCCTAGTTCAGCTTGTATGTATCACTGTATTGAAGTAATACTGTCATTTTAAATAAAAAGGCGTGTAGATAATCTCCACTATGTAGTTTAGGTACTAATTGAAAAGTGGTGTCATCCACCTTCACCACAACAACTGCAATGGCCATGGCTAAAGAAACAGAGAACAAGTTTAGGTCCTCTGAACCCCTCCAAGGTTGCCAGACTGGTTCAGGAGGCTAAAGCCATTCTCATAGATCAAGAGTTAGGCTGTATTAGCTATCCATGCTATAAAATGTAACAAAGTGATTGTGCAATCGATAAAATAAAACTGTTGTGAAGCCAATTTGGAGAATACTGATATAAAGATGTAGACATTGCAAGAGCACGAGGAGTAAAGAACTGTGTTTTGCATCTTACCAATCAATGAGGCATTATAGTATTAGTAAAGGAAAGAATGTACAGTTAATGTGTCCCTTATGCAGAGTTCTGAAATCCAAAATACTCCAGAATTCCAAATTGTCCACATGGGTGGTTAAGATAATGATATCTTTGATCTCTAATGGTGTGAGATACACACATACACAGTAGAGTCTTGCTTATCTAATATAAATGGGCCAGCAGACCATTGGATAAACAAAAATCTTGAATAATAAGGAGGGAATAAGGAAAAGCCTATTAAATGTCAAATTACATTATGATTTTACAATTAAGCACCAAAACATCGTGTTTTACAACAAATAGACAGAAAAAGCAGTTCAATAAATGATAACGTTATGTAGTAATTATTGTATTTACGAATTTTGTACCAAAACATTGCAATGTATTGAAACAGCTGTGGATCTGGGCGGGAGGCAGACTGAATTGGATAATACAGAATGTTGGATGAGTGAAGGTTGGATAAGTGAGACTCTACTGGTAGGCTGTTAGGAATTGTGGGAGTTGAAGTCCAAAACACCTGGAGGGCCAAAGTTTGCCCATGCCTGGTATGTACTTGTGTGCTATTTATTGTATCGCTTGATTTCTTTCTGGTTTACTGAGCTGGCAGAAACAAGAAGTGAAGTGCGGATGTGATTAAGAGAACAATACAGGCCTTATACCATTTCCCAGTGATGTGCAATTTCCATGTGACTCAGGTTACTTTACATTTTGGACAAGTCATGCACCTCAAAGGAATGCTTTAAGGGAAATGAGCAGAGCTTACTGAACTTTTTAAACTAAAATAAAAATAGATAGAATAGACACAAAGACACTATTTTTCCAATTATCATTTATGTTACTTTATTGTTAACAAATGACACTCATTCATACTTGATTGTTTAGTATTTAGAAAGACCTCATTAAGAAATATAACCCACCTTCTCATGCTTAAGTATTATTAAATTTATGTTCATACAAATATATAGCAGTTCATTTATACAGGATCCTTACTACATGGACTTCAATTAATAAAGTATATACTTCAAAATTATGATGAATTTCCACCCATGCAAGTACAAACACGGAGAATCAATTGGTGCATACAAATACAAACAGGTAGCTCAGATCTTCCATTTCCCATTCATGATAATGAATATAGTGTCCCCTTAAGTATCATGCCTTTACCATTTGCCAATGAAATTTTGTGGCAAATTTAGTGGTGGAAAATTTAATTTTTGATGAGTACTGGGAAGTTTTCCCACCCCAACTGAGCCAATATGAAGCACACTGGTTACTGTTCAGTCATCCCTGCTACAGCTGTCATCTGTCTAGGTTGCCTTGCTCTGCAATAAGTCACAAATTCCATCTGCCTCTATCAGGTGTTCAGTAATGTTCATTTAATATGCATAAGTCCTCTACTGACATATCTTAGATCTCCCATTTGAACACAGCTTGGAGCATTTCTCCATACAAATATTAAATACAAAGACAGAATAAATCAGATCCCCAAGCATTGTCATTTTGACAGGAGAAAAATAATTCCAGACAATCTTTCTCCCTAATTTTCCATGTATGGGGAATCATTTACATGGTCAAAGATCTGCCCATGCTACTAACCAGCTGCAATGGGAATAGTACAGCCAAGGGTCAAGTTTGCCAACTTAATTTGCTCCTGTAAGATATAGGTAGTTTTGACCTCAAGTTTAGTAAGACTTATGGTTGTGTTGAGAAAGGGTTTTATGGCAATATTTGTTCATATGATGATTGTCATTGGCTTTTTCTAAGGCAGAGAGTATATTATTGGCCCAAGGTCACCCAATAGGTTTCCATAGCTGGAATTTGAACTCTGATTTCTAAGAACTCTAATCCAGCATTCAGATTAGAACATCATGTTGGCTTTCATGTAGAGCGCATCTACGCTGGAGAAATATTGCAGTTTGACACCACTTTAATTGCCATAACTCAATGCTATGGAACATTAGTGGTTATTTATTTATTTATTTATTTATTTATTTATTTATTTATTTCCAATATTTCTATCCTGCCCTTCTCAACCCTCAAAGAGGGGCTCTCTGGACCTTGCATTTCATTTAACACTTCATCAGGCCTTTAATGTTCTCTGCCAAAAAATGATGATGCTAACCAAACTACAAATCCCAGGATTCAATAGCATTGAGCCAAGCCAGTTAAAGTGGCATCAAACTGCACTAATTCTACAGTGTAGATGCATAAGTAGATGTATATTTCTCGTGATAGATAAGCCTTAATAACAATTACATCCCCTCTGGACATGATGATGAATCATATTTAACAGAGAAGTATATATTAAACTTTATTTGAATATAATGTACTAATGAATGATTGAACAATTTAATTGACACTTTGTCAGGTTGTTTTGCTCTATTACTTTGTACTGTTGCTTCAGTGAGGTCAACAGGTCACTATTTGGTTCTCCTCTCGTGGACAAGAGTCTCCACCTCTTTCATGAACCGAAGGCACATTTCCTCTTGCCAAGACAAAGCTACACACTGAACAGCCACTGGAAGCCCAACAGCATCTTTAATAGCCTGCAATGGGAGGAATAGGAAAGAAGAAGCAGGAACATTGCAAAGTTAAGGAAGCAAGAAAATGCACAAAATGGAAGGTAGTTTTTTTTCTCTAGTAGTGCAGACTGACCTCTTTCAGACGTTTATCCCAAGGATCTCCATAATGCCCTTTGTAATGTACAAGCTCTTCTTCATCAGCTTTGGACACTGTGGTGACAGGCACAATCCCAGCAGGAAAGTTTAGGACATTGTATAAATTGGTGTATGATGTAGCAGCTGAAAAAGCAAAGAAAATAATCACAAGGCTTCCGATAAACATTTTGTGGCTAATTTTGTAACAGAATTTGGGTGGCATGAAGGTGCAATGAATATTTTGAGTTATTTGCTTTGTTGCTGCTGTGTTTTAAGCCAAGGTAATGTAGAGGAGGTTAAGGGATTTTCTCCCTCTTATGCCAAAATACCTTGTTTGTCTTTGTTCACCTTGTTTTAGATGGACGGGTTGGTAGATATCTACTGCTCTACCTTTGAGGCCTTTGCCATAGGATCTCTCCATGGGAAATACCACTCACTTTGGTTCAGACAGATCACCCCTAGGTCAACTTACTACATGACTGGAAAAGAAAGAGTTGTGTTTGGATGAATAAAGTTTTTACAAACAGTATAGAGTTTACTGGGGGGTTGTAGAACCTACCTAATTGTGACCTTTTAAAAATAAATAAATACTCTTCTTTATTGTTTGGGACATATTCATCTATTGATTGTTTAATCAAATGAAATGCAAGGTCCAGAGAGAAAGGAAGAAAATTTTAAAAGGAAGTTAAACACACACACACATTTATATCTAGAGGGAGGAAAGGAAGAGAAAATTATGTGGGTTTCTGAGGGACAAAACTGAACTATTTAACATGATAAAGATACGTCTAGAAAAGCTAACTTCATTTTGATACAAAACAGGGAATTTCTGGTAACAGCACCAAAACTGGGAAACTTCTTCCCTCAGAAAATTAAGATTTATTCCTTCTTTACTGTCCTTTATAGGGCCCCCTGGTGACATAGCAGGTTAAACTGCTCCTGAATTTGCTGACTGAAAGGTTGGTGGTTCAAATGCGGGGAGCGGGTTGAGCTCCCACTGTTAACTCCAGCTTCTACCAACCTAGCAGTTCGAAAACATGCAAATGTAAGTAGGTGAATAGCTACTGCCTTGGCAGGAAGGTAATAGCACTCCATACAGTCATGCTGGCTGCATGAACTTGAAAGTATCTATGGACAATGCCAGCTCTTTGGCTTAGAAATGGAGATGAACACCAACCTCCAGAGTTGGGCATGACTAGATTGAATGTTAAGGGAAACCCTTACCTTTACCTTTTACTGTTCTTTAGACAGTTGTGCTGGGTTTTTAATATTGCTTATTATTTTGTCACTCCTCATTTTTAATGTTAATGCCAAATCTAAATCCATAATTGTTGGCTTTTATTGTTTCTTGGTGTTTTTTTAAATGATGTTTTTATTCTACATTGTCTCCAGCATTTGTCATTTGGGGAGGCACTATGTATAAATAAAGTGAAAATAAATGAAGATTTCTCCTTGGTTCTCTTGTTGAAAAAGGGTCATATCAATCAAATAGGTTGTCTATATTCCTGGATCTTTGTTATCTTAAACCAGATGTTTTGCTTGGTATGTAGCAAACAATAAAGTGGTTTGGTTCATCCTCCAACTTTCTGCTGGAGCTTCAAAAATATTTATTTATTTAGTAAAATATTTATATCTCACCCTTTATCCAAAAATCTCAGGGTAACTTGCAATAAAACACACTTGATAAATAATCACAAAAAGATACAAGGAAGCAAACCAGTCCGGCATTGCTATACACACTACTAAAATGGTTCAAAAAACCTGAGTCCCAAATTTTGTTGCTTTTCTGCTCCCAGAATTCTCAGCCAATGAAAAGTCAACTTTATCTATGTAAAGAATCAAATTTGGAAATCATAGGTTGAGATACAGACAATACCAAATAATTTCCCAGGATAGCCTTCATTAAATGCTGGGCCCAAGGCAGGACACAGGATGACATCCAGTTTTAGCTTCCTCCATTCAGCAAGGAATTCTTCCCTGTAAGTCTGAGAGAAAGTTTTGCTGACTTTAAAAGAGACAGGACTCCTGAGTATGATTCTGCTCCACTGCCTTAATATTAGGATGACAACAATGCCACCAAGTGGCTAATTCTGTAACAATGTCTCTTCACGGATAGGACAGACTACACAGAATGTGGTATTAAATGTCCAAGAACAAATTACCCACTAATTCTATTAAATATGAAGATGGGCATTAATGTGTTTTATATTTTATTTATTTACCATGTTTCCATCCTGCCCTATGGAACCCCCAGTGGCACAGTGGGTTAAACCCCTGTGCCGGCAGGACTGAAGACTGACAGGTCGCAGGTTCGAATCCGGGGAGAGGTGGATGAGCTCCCTCTATCAGCTCCAGCTCCTCATGCAGGGACATGAGAGAAGCCTCCCACAAGGATGATAAAAACATCAAATCATCCAGGCGTCCCCTGGGCAACATCCTTGCAGACGGCCAATTCTCTCACATCAGGAGTCACTCCTGACACGAAAATATAATATATCCTGCCCTATCTCACCCTCAGAGTACCTTACAACTTGGCACAATTCAATGCCATTGGAAAAGGAACTATGTATCCTCCAAACTCAGACAATGGTTGAATTTCTGTTTGAACCTGAGTACAAATCTTTCCACATGAAGCTATCTTCAAGACCGCTTTGTGTATGTGAGTATCTGTATGCCCATTGTGTGTCAGAATTCAAGCTTTTAAATGTAGGCTATAAAAGCATAGATAATAATTGGCTGGAAGATCAAGACAATCACAGCACAGTTTTCACATGAAGCCTTAGTGGCCCATTGGTGCTTTAGAAAGAACAGAAACTTACCGCCACTGCCACATGATGCTTCCATAGGTTTTTTACTGACCTGAAAAACATTCAGATTATTAAATTATGGTAGTTCTCTAATGAACTGAATACTAACCAAGAATAAAATTTCAAAGGTAACAACTTCTGAACTTGGAGGAATTTGTTTTTAGACGACAACTCTCAGAATCCTCCATTACAGTCATGATTCTGCATGAACATTCTTACAGGTTTTGCTGCCCAATCTTAGGATGCATCTATACTGTAGAATTAATGCAGTTTGACACCACTTTAATTGCCATAGATTAATGCAAGTGGATTGTGGAAGTTGTAGCAGTTGGAGTATGTAATGTAGTGTCAAACCGCATTAATTCTACAGCATAGATGCATCCTTAGAGAGTCTTTTCTGTAGGGTCTTTTCAGTCTCCCAGTGGCGGAAATAATGAGACAGGTGAAACTTCAGCAACTTTGCTCCACCCTTGTCTGGCACGGAGCAAGCAAAGAAGGAAGCACAGCCAGGATTGCAGCACCATCTGGAAACTCCAACCAGTTTTTCAACTGAAGAGCTTATCATGTCAGGGCAATGGTGACACCCATAATCTCAGATCACTTGATAACATCCACAGGTTGGAGGTGGAGATATGATCTGGCACTTCAAAATGCTCACAACCTCTGATTTAGATTCTACAGAGCTGTCTCTGCTTATGATGATGATGATATAATAATAATAATAATAATTATTATTATTATTATTATTATTATTATTATTTCTAACCCACCTCTCCTCATGGCTCAAGGTGAATTACAATATTACTAAAAGCACACAATCATCTAAAACATTCTACAAAATACACATATCAAAACATATTTCTACAAAATATGTACTAAAATACACAGAACAATGAAACGTAAGGCACAAGTGATTAAAACTGGCTGGGTAATGAATTCTGCCAAGATGTAAGCCGCTCTGAGTCCCCTCAGGGTGAGATAGAGTGGTATAGAAATAAATAAATAAATAGTCCTCCTGGAAGAGACAGGTCTTTAGGTGGTTTCAAAATTTTGACAGCTCAATTAGTAAAATATTTATATTCCACCCTTTATCCAAAAATCTCAGGGCAGCTTACAATAAAACCAATTTGATGACTTTTAAAATCATAAAATCGTTCCTTACCCAACTCCACATAGTGCATTGAGATCTCTGGCAATCCGAGGGTACTGGGAAAGAAACACAGTTATGTTTATATCCCACATGAACTCAATACTCATAGGGGATAAAAAGGTAGACAGTATTGTCAGAACACACACAGTCTGCCTTGTTTCAGCATATTCATCTTTCCTGAGACTAGCTCACTTATGACCCTTCAGATGGCAATAGATTACAATTCTATAATCTTCAGCTTACTAGGGCTAATGGGAATTGCAGTGCAAACACATCTGGAGAGCCACATATTTACCACTGTCTGGCAAGCTTTATAACAGTGGTTTTCAACCTGTGGATCCCCAGATGTTTTGGCCTTCAACTCCCAGAAATCCTAACAGCTGGTAAACTGGCTGGGATTTCTGGGAGTTGGAGGTCAAAACATCTGGGGACCCACAAGTTGAGAACCACTACTCTATAATATCATTCTGTTTGGCAAGCTCTGTATGATCCCAATCCACATAATTCTCCATTTTAATTAAACAAGTGAGCCAAATACTCACCACAGGTTTTAGGATGAATGCCAAAATCCTCTTTATTACAATAGGAATGCTGTAACAATTAACTTGGGATTTCAAATTTAGATCAACAATGTCTCCTTTGCTGCGAGGTGAAAAGAAGAAGAAACATGGTCTATTTTTTAAAATAAGGTATTTCCAACCCTCCCCGCTCCTGGAGGGGTTAGTCAGGTAATAACTATGTTGGATAAATTCAAAGTAGAAACTAATCAGTAGCAACATGAAAAGCATGACTTGTGTGTAGCCCTCCAACCATTTTTGCAGTCCCTGGAGTTCCCATCCTCTTGATTCTAATAGACCATGTGGTATTCATTGTTCTAAAATTCAGTGTAAACTAAATTAAAATTACAGCCTTAAGTTTGGTTTAGCTCATTTCTAATGAGACTAAAATGATAATAAATTATTTGACAATACACTGATATCCCAAGTGCTATCATGAGCATCAGACTTTGCTTATAGGAAACAATAACCACAGAGCTAGTGTGCTGCATTCATGTCCACATACCAAGCAGTCTACTTACAACCTTTCCAGTAGACTGGCAGCTCCATCAGAAAAGAGGCCTCTGGTGAAAAGTTCATCAACTACATAGTTCAGGCGAGGAGGTACAAAGGGGATGAGCTGTGTGAAAAAAAGCCACAGTTTTGATTTGCAAATAAGCAAAATGATACAAGTTGCATATAAAATTCTACTTAATTCCATAAGTATTGAGAGTGTTATCTGAAAGTTGAGGGGAGAGGGGGAGATTTAAAATAAATTATAAGGATGAAAAAACTTTTCAGGTTCTTTTTTGGTTTATTGACCACTGACCTATTCAAATATTTCAAGGATACACATTGAGCATCCCTTATCTGGAATTATGAAAGACAAAATACTCCAGAAATCCAAAATTGCCCATGCAAGTGGCTGAGGTAGTGACACTTTTACTTTCTGATGGTTCAATGTAGATAAACTTTGCTTCATGCACAAAATTATTTTAAAAATAGTCTATAAAATTATCTTTAGATTATGTGTATAGGATACATATGTAATGCAAATCAATTTCATGTGTAGACTTGGGTCTCATCTTCAAAATATGTACCTTTATAGAAATGCTAGCATTTCAAAATCCCAGCTCCTAAAAAATAAGGGCTACTCAACCTGGACTTACAAGATTTTAAAATATAGAGCCAAAAATGTAAATTTTGAATACCACAAACAACTGCATAAAATTCTATTATACAAGGGCAATCACTGGAGAGCCAGGATAGGATGTAGCTAGTGCTGCACCATAGGAAGTGTAAAGGTGTGCTGTTTTTGTATGAAGTGATGATCCAAAGGAATTAAAAATAGTGGGGCTGTATACTTATGAAATTTTCCATACAGAAAGCCTCCACCATTTCTGTGTGGAAAATTATCCATACCCATCACATATATGTGATGTGATAAACCATGAATGCACTTATGTCAAAAGGCATTCACATTCATCACACACTACAATATACAGATATATATTTTTCTGCACAGCAATGATATCTTTGTAGAAGAGGCATGCCTTAATAGTATGTTGTGGTGGCTGAACTCTGCAAAACATTATAGCCCCAGAATTAACCAAATGTGTACAGAATTCAGATCATACACAGAGACCAGTCCACACTTTATCTTAGCTTTGATAAATGTGTGGTGAAGGCAGGCAAATAGGCTACTTGTGTAAATTAAAAAATGTACTTTTTGGAAAATGTCCATGAGATTCTGCTAATGACATTTTACAGAAAACTTTGGGCAAATGAAAGTTTGCAAAGATTTCATGACATGCCCAAGATGGTTGGGACACAAGTATTAGATATGAACACCCAGCTCTGAGCAGAATTTGGGGAAATGTATTAAGAAACACACTTACAGTATGCCCTGCTGTCTGAAGAAGTTGTTTTATTTCTCGAACAGCCCTCCGCATGCTGGGTGATGGCTGGAAATATCCATCATCTTCATAGTATCCAATGCGTAGAGGTTTTGAACTTGTATAAATCTGGAAAAGGAAGACAAAGAAACAGGAAGAGGAAGAGAAAACATCTGTAATTTACAGCTGTTCAGTGAAGCAATTACATAGTTTCTTGCTACTTTTATAAACTGTGTTACGGCTTGTTGCAATGAAATAATTTCTTCAGTATAAATCAAGTTTAGAATATGGCAGAATCAATAAAATGGCCTAAAAGCAGAGCCTGAATGGAAATATTTTTTGTGCTGCAGTTACAAGAATCTCCCAGTCACTTTAGGACATAGTAATCCAAAAAAGTAACATTTCCAAAATCTGATGCAAGCTCTACCTATCTGGTTTGGTGAAATATTTACAAGAGGAATAAACAACAAGGCCTTCCTTTGACATATTGTCAAAATATCAGTGATAAGCAAGCTGCTGAAGTTAGCATCCTTCAGCTGAACTAAGAAATTGTTGGCTTTGGAAAAAAATTCCCAAGTAGCTGTATTATAATGCATACTGTTGAAAAATGAAAGCATCACTCATAATTGGCTATGGTGGAACTATCCATGGTACTGAACTTCTCATCCATTCTGTCCCACTTCACTAGCTGTTACCTCCTCTTTGAAAGGCATGGGTGGTACTGTGGGGTCCAGGCGAAATAACTCATCACACAAGAGAGCCTTCATGCACAGAGCCAGGCTGTCCACATCCCTTGCCATTGGGCCAATTGTAGCAGTAACTGCAAAGGAAATAAAGACCTCAAATGGGAACATGAAGTGGTAAGTGATTTATGGACTGATTTACTACTTCGTGTGTATGTGTGCCTTCAGGATACCTGTCAACCTATGGTGACTCCTAGACTTCCATAAGGTTCTCTTAGCCAAGGAAAACTCAGAAGTGGTTTTGGCAGTTCTATTCACTGAAATATAGTCTACAGTGAAATACAGTTTACAACAGTCTCCCATCCAAACACTAGCTAAAGCTGACTTTGTTTAGTTTCCAAGTTCAGGCAGGATCTGGTACCTTTAGGCATTTAAGTTGTTATGATTTACTACTACAACCACTAAAGAAGATGGTAGTGGCTACCCAAATGTTAGGGTCAACGGCGGCTTGGGAAAACTGCAACTAGTTAATAGCAGGCAAGGGAGATAATAGTCCAACTTACTATGAGTCAGCATCTTATCTTCCTAAGCCTTTACTCATATGGATTCAACATGAGTAGTAACAAGTATGTGGCTGCAACTGTAACACATGCATATTGAGAGGGATATAGCAGCAAACCCTATCATAAGGCCAGAGTTTGCATGCAATTTTACTGTATCATCTATCATGTCATTCAGCTGAGAAATGCAAACCAACTATAACACAATATCTAGAAGCTTCTAACTCAAGCACTAACCAGTTTATAAAATCTTGGAAGCTTTAGCATGTAATAGCAACATGTTTGCTAGAGCCATCCTCTGGACTTTCTTGCTCATATGCCAAGGCTGGATCTACACTACCAGATAATGCAATGCACAGTGATATAATGCAATTCAATGTGGTTTAGACTTCATTATGTGTGTCTACACTGACCATATTTGTCAGTGTAGATTCACCAAAGTGTGCCCTCCAGACTGTTGTCTCAACTTCTCCTCAACTGGCTTGGTGTCATACTCCTGCAACATATGAATGGGTACATATTATCTATCCCTTCTTGAAATAAGCCATTCCCATCTATATATAAATCTGTTAGGTTGGTTCAATGGGACAGCAAAACTCCACAACCCCCCAACAAAACTTTCCATGCTCATAACACAACCCCCAAGGTACAAACATATCTACTTAAAATGAAAAACAACACAACAACACCCTCACAAAACGGCAAAACAACAAAACTCAAAAAACCCCAACGAAACTTCACCAAAATTCCCATGCCCATAACACAACCCACAAGGTACAAACATATCTACTCAAAATGAAAAACAACACGACAACACACTTGCAAAACAACAAAACTAAAAAAATTGTTATTGTTATGATGGTGGTGAAATAAAAGGAAATAAAATGTGAAAGAAGGAAACAAACAGGGAGGGAAGAAAGGCAAAGGAAGAAAGGGGGAGGGAATGAAGGAAAGAGAGAAGGATGAAACCAAGTAGGGAAAGGAGGAAAGAAAGAAAGAGGTAGAGAAGGAAGAAAGGAGAGAAAGGGGGAGGAAAAGGGGGAAGGAATAGGTAGGTACCTCTCTTTCATAATAGTCCAGATATCTACCTCAACTTTGATAAGTTTTATTATAGGCCACAGCAACGCGTGGCAGGTCACAGCTAGTATTTAAATAAAAACAATGTCATTAAGAAGGCACAATTGTTTGCAAACATAAAGGGATTCCTCCAATATGTGAACAATATTTGATGCAATTATAGGCTACTAAATAATCTGCTTGCACATCAGTTAGATTAGCAGGAATTAGTGCCAGGATCTTCTAAGTAGATGCTACATTATGGAACTCCCTTCCAAAGGATATGCAATTGGTTCCTAAGAAGAAGCACTTTATAAGGCTTTGAAAATCCATACATCTGAAATGACTTTTAGAGGATCATTTTTGTTGGTCATAATGCTGTTTTATTGCAACATTGTTGTGATAACTCTGAGAAATATTTCTTAACAGCAGTTGCTATATTTTAAAGCAATTTTGTTCTTATTTTTTGAATTTTAAAGTTTTGTTGCAATATTACATTGTTTTTTTCTTTCTAGTCCATTTCACACATTTGAATTTACACGGATTACTTACCTGACTTCATGCCTCCTATGGGGGAAGCAAGACCAAGAGTACTGGGAAAGATGGGAAAAAAGACAAAAATAAGTATTTAGCAAAAACACAATGACTGGCCCCTTGTTAGTATGTTTTTGTTTATGGTTGTGTGTCCTCAAGTCATTTCTGACTTAGGGCAAGTTTAAGGCAAAACAACTATAGAATTTTCTTGTCAAAATTTCTTCAGAAGGGGGATTCAATTGCTCTTGTATGAGGCTAAGAAGCACACATGTTTAAGGTCATCCAATGGGTTCCCATAACCAAGTAGGCATTTAAACACCTGTCACCCAGAATCCTAGTTTAGCACTAAACCATTACAGCATGCTTGCTGAATGTTCGAGTACATCTATACTGCTGAATGAATGTAGTTTGACACCACTTGAACTTCCATGGCTCAGTGTCATGGAATCTTGGGAGCTACAGTTTGGTGAGGTAGCCGCAGCCTCTGGCAGAGAAGACCTTGTAAAAATACAACTGCCATGATTCCCTAGCATTGAGTCATGGCAGTTTAAGTGCTGTCAAAGTGCATTAACTCTACATTTTAAATGTAATACTTAGTCTATGTTAGATTTAGGATTCCATAACTACTTTGTATTCTCCTTTGCAATCATGGGCACTAGTGCCATAATAGCAAATGATCATGAGAGCCATCTTAAGAACCAGCCAGTGGTCTGGAGTGACAGAGGTCTATGTTGTTACAGGGACCAACCACAACTCTGATTGGTTTTAAAAGTAGATTTCAGGGTTTGGATGAAAAGAAAAAAGTGTAGCTGCAATGTCATGGCTAGTGGCTACATGTTTGATGACAGAATAAAATGACAAAATAAAATAAAAAAGCAAGCACCTGGACAGGTTAACCTCAAGTTTAATGAAATTCATCAGTGAAAGTTACAAATCTAAAAGCTGGCATTCCATGTAAAATTGTTGTTAATTTTAAATGAATGTTACTAATTTAGTTTGAGAATCAGATCTGTAGTCAGATACAGTTCAGGTGCAGGTTTATTGACCATTTTAAAGGAAGTTGCAAAATAAGTTGTTGAACATCTTAGATCCATTATAGCAAAGATAGAACTATAGATATGAAAAACAAGAATGAATAAATTTTGCTGTAAGTGTAATGATGAGATGAAGTGCACATTGTAATTTCTATCAAATATTGCTATTGTTCCATTTGTGGATCCAAGAGTCTCTTTTTCCATCAGAGCAAATCAATTGCTAGTCAAGGCTAATATTTAAAAAACACAAATTCCATCAGTATTCAGTTGTTTGGTTACCTGTCAGTCTAAAGAAGATTCCAGGACCTACCTCAACCGGAAGCCTGTAGGCTTTAGTCCACAAATCCCACAGAAGCTGGATGGCAGGCGGATGCTTCCAGCAACATCTGTCCCAAAACCCAAGATTGACCCTCCTCCAGCAATAAGTGCTCCTTCCCCTCCAGAGGAACCACCAGGACTTTTTTTGTGATTGTGAGGATTTACTGTCGGACCAAAAATTAAGTTGCTGCAGTCATAGCTGTGTGAAATTAAAGATGGATTTGTCATTAGCATTCAGTTTTAACAATATGTCTTAGGCCAGTAGTTCCTAAAGTTGGAACCCCAGCCAAAAAAAAAAAAAAGAGTTCTGGAAATTATCTATAAAAGTAAACTTTCGAAACCCTAGGCTTGGACTAACCTTAACCAAAGCCCTGATTATTGGCTAGTAGTTTTGTTCATAGCAGTCTAAGAATATTTAGAGATCCAAGATTGATTATGCTTTTATGTTAAGCCACTTTGAGTCCCCTTCGGGGGAAATAAAGCAATGTTTAGAGGAGGAGGAGGAGGAGGAGGAGGAGGAGGAGGAGGAGGAGGAGGAGGAGGAGGAGGAGGAGGAGGAGGAGGAGGAGGAGGAGGAGGAGGAGGAGGAGGAGGAGGAGACGATGATGGTGATGAACAAGCCATGTGATCATAGGAGAAGATTAGTAGGACAAACAAGTTGAATCCAGAGAAACATAAAAGAACAATAGTAGCAGAAAAGCAAACAATCCATCTATGCCTAGAGTCAAGATAGGTTCAACAAGTGAAAAATAAAATGGTACCTCCTGCATTTCACATGCAAAGGCATAAATCATGTACAGAGACACAAAATTTGCTTGAGCTATAGTGATGTGAGAGCATCACCCATCATACCTGAGGACTGCAAATATTTGTTTGTAATTTGTCAGTCCCTGTCATGCCTCCCTTCTTTTCTAAATTGCAGAGATCTTGATTATGAATATGAACTAATCCTTATAATATACTTGAAAAGAGTACAAAGAAAAAATAGTAATAAAAAGAGAACTGAAGGTTACTTTATCATGCTCTGAGGAATGTTGGTTTTCACAAATGGAATTGCCCCCTGCTTCTTCAAAACCTTCACTATCACACTGTCCTCCTTCTCGACTTTGTTGAGAAACTGCACCAAACCTCCAGTAGAGATGTGACCCTTTAGAAGAAGAAAAACACAGTTGGATTACTATGATGGGATTGATTAATTTCATATTGTTTCCCCATCCAAGAACTAATAAATTACACTTCATTAGTAAAATACAAATAACTGTTTTAAACAAAACATTGCAACTGAACAATCTGTAACTAAATGTAACTGGCACTATAACTGTAAAATTATTTTTAAAAACATTACTTTCCTAGTTCTGGTGGTATAAGCATTCATACGCAAACCAACCTGCCTAATACATATTGTGCCCTTCAAAACTTCTATCCAGTTCTCAAAACTTCCCAGGTGGTAAGATTTGAGTCTTGTGTTCAACTGAAGCTGTCAAAAACACCTTGATTAACTCTTTGTTAGCAAAATGTCTGACATACAGCTAGTCAGTTGCAAGAAATGCAATCAGTACTCCACATCTACTGGGATTTGTGGCACAAGACTGCCACAACAGTAAAAAAGAAAAGAAAAGAAAACTCTTAAAAACAGAGAGAACTCCTCTCTAGGTTCTTCAGTAGTTCCCCAGGTTTTTGATCAGGCATGGGGACTTTAAACCCATGACAAAGTGACTCAGTAGTCAACTTCCAAAGGTTCACACCTAGAGATGCCTAGAGAGAATATTTGATCATATCTAGGAATAATCAAATTTGAACATGTCAAACCCACAAACATGTAAAGATGACCCTGTTTAAGCATTTAAAGCATTTAAGGGTAAACAGGAGAGCACCTTGCATCCAATGTGGTCCTTAATGCTGACAGGAACCCCATACAACAAGCCTTTGTCCTTCTGTTTCTTCAGGTCCCTGAGTTGTTCCTCACAGCCATGAATGAAATCTGTCACACAGTTCACATCTCGGGTTACTTCAAGAGCCTAGCCACAAAGGCAGTGCCATCCAAGAGAAAAGAAGAAGAAATGGAAATAAGATCAGTTGGAGAGAGCATGGAATATTATGTAATTATGTGATGGGATATAATCCAAAATATTACTGTCCCACAGTCTGAAACAGCTATGAAATTATGGTTTCTCCTAGGCCTAACAAACTTGAACAGTTCCATATCTTGCCTTTAAGGGTTGTGCGAAAGCATACTTTAAAGTCATCGTCATACCATGTTCTACATTGTTCAGTGAAAACTATCATCCTATTACCAGTTCCACTACATTTCTAGTTATGTCAACACATTCCTTAACCTGCTCCTATCTGGCATAGCATGAGTTCAGCAGAATGTGGATTGTATGGGAAGCATTTCACTTGTGTTTGCATGATTTTTCCTATGCCATTAATAGCATGGCTGTCTAAATCTAATCGCATTTAATTTGCAGTACAACTGAGGACGCTTCCAGACAAGGCCGACAATGCGGGCCCCGTCGGGCTTTTACCAGAAGTGTTCAAACAATGCCTTAGGTAAAAGCAAATTAATTTGATACGCCATTAGATCAAGGCCTTCCTGAAAGGCCCAGGTGTAATTGTGTATGGGGCCTGTGGGAACAGACCCACAGGACTGCTTCCACAGTCCCGGGGTCAGTCTCCACAGCCCATCACAGTTTTTCAGGGTTCTAAAAGCCTGGAGAACTGAGGGCATCCACCCCTTCCTGAAAGCCCTTAAAATTAAATTAAAGCTTAACAGGCTGCCATTCCTCCTCTCCAGCAGGCATCCTGGAGCATAAAAATAATGCACCAGGAGGTGGGTGGGCAGGAGGGACTTTCCTCCCCCCCTCCCCCCGCTCCACCTCCTGGTGTGTCATTTCTACACGCTAGGAAGCCTGTAATTGTGTAATTGTGTATGAGTTATTATTTTATTTTAAGTGCTTGGGGGGGGGGGGTGGCCCCATGGCAACTCAGTAGTTCCCCAGGTTTTTGATCAGGCTTGGGGACTTTAAACCCATGACAAAGTGGATTTCTTAAGCCCGCTTCGTTGTGGGTTTAAACCCTGTCTGGAAGCACCCTGGGCTATTTATCATGGCATCTGTTATTCCCTTTCTCACATGTTCCAGGTAGCAACTATGTGAGTTTAGCTTTGTTCTTCTGTTTTGGGAGCTTTGATTTGGAATTATATTCTTTGGAATTCTTTGGGACTATAATCTATGAGTATTTATGTGACAACCACAGAAAGACTATTAGGATGCGACTTGTAAAGCCAAGAAGACTACTATATAGAAAATGTATTATTTCTAATCAATATGATGCCCCCCACGAGTTAATAAATTTTGGGGCAAACGTATGCTCAATTGTATATCAAAGAGCTCTAGACATTGCTGCACAAAATGATCTAATGATCATAGCACAAGCTAGAGCCACTCCATACCTGGCAAAATTTAAATGTAACGTGGGCATGGAACCTTACCTCTCTTTTATACTTCCACTATATATTAGAAAACTTTTTACCCGGGCTAGATTTGAGCAGCTCGACATTAAGTCCAAGTTGGGAACGACATCAGAATATTCCCTACATGAGGAGAACCTGTGGGTGTCGTGTGGTAGATGCAGAAGTGGAGGACTCAGAACATTTTTTCTTAAAATGTCCCTACTACAACAGGATCCGGTCTTACTACCTAGAGCCTCTGCTGGAGAATCATACTCATTTAGAGAATAAGGAGAAATTGCACATCCTCCTACAGGGTTTAGATAAAAACTATTTTAAAATTGACCCTTTTTACACAAAAAGCACTAGCCATCCGCGAGAAGATGGAAGCAGAGAGAGGAGACCCTTGCTGCCATCAACAAAATTCAAACTTAAAAACTTAATATGGACATGCCACTAGTTTTACCTACCTGCGCCCCTGCCCAAACCCTACTTTAAGGAAGTAATCAATTTTTAATCTTTTAATTTTTTATCTTGTAGTTGCTCAATCATTTAGGAGTGGGTTGACAGGCCAGTAAGCCGGGATGCCTTGTATTCATATATGGTTTTACTGTATGTATGGGCAAATGTGTATGTTTTGTATGTTTTGCATGTTTTGATATGGTCAAAATTGACTAATCAATAAAGAATTGTTGTTGTAATCAATATGAGATTACAATTATTATCACCTTTCTCCCCATTCAAAAGCTGAGGCTGGGGGATTTTCTACAAGGCCACAATTTTTATATCTGGCCGAGGCTGGCATTTCCTAGTCAGCGTGATACTGAACCCATTCTGGTTATCTAAGGTGCTGTGACTATTTGGGGGCAGGGCTCAGAATCTTGGATAGTACCTTTGAAGCTCAGACTAATAATTTGATTGTGGCTTTCCTGCATAGCAGGGGGTGGCACATGTGGTCTCTTCCAACTCTATGAGCACTTTCACACAGCCCTATATTCCAAGATATCAAGGCAGAAAATCCCACATTATCTAAGTGTGGACTCAGATAACCCAGTTCAAAGCAGATATTGTGGGATTTTTTACCTTGATATTATTTATTTATTTATTTATTTATTTGCTTCACTTTTATACCGCATATTTCAGCCCTTGACAGGCGACTCAATGCAGTTTACAGTGTAATTAAAACACAGCAATACAACAACCGGGACGACAACGTCGCTCCACAACAATTAACATCAGACAGACAAATCAACAAACAACATATATAACGCCTCCGTTAAAGTCAGATCCATTCTCATAGCCATTGTGCCATTCCTATGTTCAGTTACCGTCTTCCTTAGTTAGTTGCATTGCTTAGCCAAACGCTTGTTCGTAAAGCCAGGTCTTGACCATTCTCCGAAACGCCAGCAACGAAGGTGCCTGTCTGATGTCTGCTGGCAAGGCATTCCATAGCCAAGGGGCCACCACTGAGAAGGCCCTGTCTCTCGTCCCCGCCAAGCGCACCTGTGACGCAGGCGGGATCGAGAGCAGGGCCTCCCCAGACGATCTTAACGTTCTAGTCGGTTCGTAGGTGGAAATGCGTTCGGAGAGGTAAGCGGGGTCAGAACCGTTTAGGGCTTTATAGGCCAAGGCCAGCACCTTGAATTGAGCCTGGTAGCAGATTGGCAGCCAGTGGAGCCAGTGGGATATAGGGCTGTGTGGAAGGGACCTTTGATTCTATGACTAAAACCCACAACAAATTCACCACTCTAGTGATATGGAAGGCCTTTAATGAACTCCTTGCCCAGATATTGTGTGATGTCTACAAAAAGTTTTTTGACATAACTTACTGAACTTTTATCTCTGCATAGCTGGCCTTCGGATGATATCACATACCTGCTCTTGGATGTTTTTACAGCTGCGTCCCTGAAGTAAATGTCATTCCCTGTTATTCCCATGTGTCACGTTCTTGTACAAGTGATGGTACAAATGATGCATCATGTGCATCAAACAGTAGGTCTCTTGACCTGTTGTCTGCTTTAAATAAGATGGAGAACTTAACTACTAAAGAATGCACATTTTATTAAAGGAAAAGCTTTTTCTTGTAGCAACTTATCTTTGCATGAGCACAGAGAAAATGAAATATCGCCACAGCAGAAGAGCGACACTGAAGAAAATGTGTGCATTGAATGCTTGGAACATTTAGCGGGCAAAAGGTATAAATTATCTGACAAGTAACTTAAAGTGAACAAAGATTTTGCAGGCAACTTCTGGTTGAAGCTGAAACAGTAGTCTCTCACCTTTTTTATATAGGTATACAAGACACTCTCTGGGGAAAGAGACTCCTCTCTGAGTTTTGCTGCCAATTCCTCAAGTGACAGAGAAATAATGAATTCAGACTGGACTCCTGGATTCTGTATGGAAAAGCAAGGAAAAGACATCTGCAGGCACTGAAATCAACCCTGGTTTATAAACGTGAGCTGGGCCACAAGCTCAGTATTTTAAAACCAATGCCCATCAAACTCTTCTAAATCAATGGATCCTGTGAGTTAAACAGCTATTACTCATGCTCCCCAATTGCATAGCTAGATAACACTAGGCAAAACACATTTTGGTGTGTTAGCTCTGTTTTTTGAGTATATTTGACCTGCTGCTTCCAAAAATGATACCAGTTTCCCTCTATCAGCTCAAGTTTTTGAGATGTCATATACCAGTTTTCACAATCTCGCCCATAGAAAACCAAGATAAATACATGAAAACAACACTGTCAATTTAAGATAGGGCTCCAAATTTTGGATAGTATCTATAAAATCTAGAACAAATTCAGTATCCTGATGTCATGGAAGCACTTAGTCCAATGGCCCCCAACGTTTTGTCCTACTAGTGCCTTGGATCTTAACTCCCAGAATTTCCAGCCAAGTTGTTCAACAGCCAGAAATTCTAGAAGTGATTTTTCTAGCAGGGTAAATGGTGAGCAGATGCTTCACTTTCAAAGAGACACAGATAGGACTTCATCAGACAGACAAAATTGCCCGTCCGACACTTTGACTTCTCTTCAGGCACGGAGCCTGCAGGATCCCATCACATGACATCTTGCGACTTCACACGAGGCTATGTGCCTGAAAAGAGATACAAGTGGTTCAGGAGGCAGCACCAGAAACACAAGAAGCTTCCTGTGTTGCATAGAAAACAATTGAGGGAAGCCGGGTGGCAACACTTCCCCCCATCCTTTTGCTTGGGGCAAAAGGATGGGGGACAGAACTGGAAATGTTGGGCAATGGGTTCCCCACGCCCTACACTGCCCCCATGCTTGATTCACCACAATCCATGGTGAATTCCTTGCTATCACCCAGATCAGGGGCCTCAATGTGATGAGGTCCATAGACAGAACTTATTGATACTGTCACATAAACAACTTTTCTGCTGTTACAAGGATTTCTAAAATCTCTGTTTTGCTCAAATGAGCTTGTATGCTTGAATGACTAGAATTCTCAAGCAAGGTTAGGTTAGTCAAACTAGTTACACATTAAACTATTCCCCTGGGGATCTTTCCTACAGATCTGTTACTTCTCTCTTGTTGCTGTTGTGTGCCTTCAAGTAATTTTCAGCATATGGTGATTCTTAGGTGAATCTCTTATGAGGTTTTCTTGATAAAATAATTCAATCTGGAGAGTTATCTTTGCCTTCCTGTGAGACGTAGCGCTCAAACGACACTATGCTGGCTCTCTACGAACTGCACTAGATAATATTTTACATGTTAGAGTGCTATGATTCCACTTTAAGAGTAATAATTACACCCTATTGTATCATGGGTTTTGTATTACTTTAAGAGTAATAATGACATCCTATAGAATCATTAACCAAACTTAATGAATAAGGATAACCAAACCCTTGCTCAAGTGCCTAAACTCAACTTTCACTGTCCACTGGGGAGGGCTCATGGAGGGAAAGACTGTGGCCCCTTCTACACTGCCAGATAAAATCCAGATTATCTGCTTTGAACTGGATTATATGGCAGTGTACACTCATATAATCCAGTTCAAAACAGATAGTGTGGATTATCTGATTTCATAATCTGGATTATATGACAACATAGAAGAGGCCAAAAGGCAGCTTTACACTACACAGTTATACCACCCTGATTCCACTTTCATTGCTGCATCCTTGGGACCATGGGATTTATAGTTTGGTGAGGCACTAGAGAGAACTCTAAATACTCCTTCCTACCTTCCTAAATTTCAAATCCCAGGATTCTATAGGATGTTGCCATGGTGGCTGAAGTGAAATATAGCACAATTGAGTAGTGTATGGACTCCAGATGTTTCAATGAACAATATCCTGTCCAGAGACAAGTCCCTAAAAATAGATGGCAAAGACAGGGAGACAACACATGGCTGTGTTCCAGATTGCTCTAAGAATGTATAAGGATGAGATTCTGGAATAAAGAGTCAAAACAATGGGATATGTAATGCTATCTTTCACTGTGCTGAGTGGTCATGACTGTTTACTTGGCTTTGCTTTCCATTACAACATTTCCATTTTCTTTAATAGCTATAAAGAAACACAAAGACTGTTCTCTCTACCTCCCCCCATGCAATTTATTGATCTTTGGGAGACCACAACTTCCTGTGTTCCTAGAAGCATATAACTTAAAATTCTTGTTGTTCTTGTGTACTATCAAGTCATTTCTTATTTATGGCAACCCTATCATGGGGTTTTCTTGGCAGATTTTGTTGGTGGAGGAGGGATTTGCCCGTGCTTTCCTGTGAAGCTGAGCATGTGACTTGCCCAAGATCATCCAGTAGGTTTTCTTGGTCAAGTAGGGTTCTGAACCCAGGTTTTCCAGTAGCCTCCTCCAGCACTCAAACCCCTCTCCCACCCTGGCTCTCCAGCTTAAACATCATTTATTGCCAAAAGAGGTTACTAAGATGTCCATAACTACCAAAGAAAATGTTACCTTCTGTTTCATCTTCCAAATGACTTTTTCCATTAGATCCAGGCTGTTGTCTCTCCATTGCCTGGCCTCTTCCATCTTCCTCTGGATCCTTCTGCGTGACATCCATTTCCACAACAGGATTGCAGTGGCAGAGCCACAGGTCACAGCAAGGGCTGCCTGAAGGTTTATGACATCCCTGGGCAAGATCCCCTCCAGCATCTTCTCGACCATGGCAAAATTCCTGTCTGCCTTCCCAGTGTAGCTTTCTCAGAAGGCAGCCCAGAAAGTGGGGAGGAGATGCTTCCTGGGACTATTTAGCCTTAGCTACTGAGCAACTTCAAAACTCAAGAGACCTTCAAAATTCATGACTAAACTCCTCCTGAGGGGCCTCACAATCTGACCTTTAATCTGTTAGACAGTCACCTGATTAGAAGCCTCTAGTGAATGTCTTCTGAAGAATTTGCACAACTCCCAACCCTAGCATGACAAACACAATACATGCATGCCACTGCTACACAATCTTTGCTGGTTTTAGCAACAAACTATTAATTTTAGTCTGTTTTGTGTGTTTTAATATGTATTTTATAGAAATACGTTTTAATGTGTTATTTGTGGTATTTTTTACAATGATACAACTGTCCTTGCAGTTGTATTGCACAAGCCTCTGCCTCACTTCTTCGATTGGAAATGTCCACTATGCTTGGCTACTGGTTGTTGTCTGATGAATTACGTTTTTAATTATATTTTTATGATGTTTGTATATGTATTTTATTGTGTTATATTTTAACTCTGTTTGGGCTTGGTCCCCATGTTAGCTATCCTAAGTCCCTTCAGGGAAATGGTGGCAGGATACAAAAATAAAATTGTTGTTGTTACTATTATTATTAAATAAAATTATTATTAAATAAAATTATTAAATTATTATTATTAAATTATTATTATTAAATAAAATTATGATTATGATTATGGAATTGCCTGAGAAAAATAACCCATGTAGTTCAAGACTGTAACTTGCAGACTTTAGGTTTGTGGATGTGAGCATGTGGAAAGTGCCAACTGTGACCCTAACAAGCCCTTTTCAATGTAAACCAAGCTATTCCAGTCTCAAACATGGGAAATTCTGACAGATCCATTTAAAATAACCCTGTACTTAGGTATCACCACAAAAATATTTTTTTCATAAGACCAATTACATATCTTGCAGCAATGTACCTATAAAATTAAATTTTATGGTGATTTAGTTTAAGAACCTTCTAATGTAAATGCAGTTGTCAAGAAGTCACTACTGCTGTTACAATGATAATGTGAATCACGAAGGGTTGTCAACATGTGTTTTTGTTGTTTTTACTAATTTTTATAATGGCTGATTTTGTTATTATTATTTTTTACATTTTAGCTCCAATATTATGGTCTGATGCAGTCCTGGAGGGTAACACCATGAGTTACCAAACTGGATGACACCAATTCTAGTGATGTTATCGGTTTAATCCCCTTTCAACTGGCTCATATATTAAAGTCTAAATCATTGAAACTGTAGTCAACATACCTTGAGGGCCAAAGGTTCCCTACCACTGCTTTAAACAAATAAGGACTGTAGACAAATGTTGTGATTTGATTTTAATAACGTAACTGCAGTGCAGACATTGGAAAAGGTGGGGTTTTTTTTATTTTGGACTAAAATTCTCAGAATCCCCTAGTCAATATTGCTACTAGTCATTCTAATATTTTCTGGTAGATAGATGTACTCTGAAAAAGTAACACTTCCAAGCTCTTCTGAATTCCAAATCAGGGAAGACATGTCTGGAGAAAGCTGGGAGGGCAGAAAAAGGGTAAGTTGGGAACATGAGTGGAGTTAAAACTGGTGGACATAATATGCTCTCTCCATCATGAACCTCTTAAGCCCCCCTTTGTTGTTTATTCATTCAGTCATTTCCAACTCTTCCTGACCTCATGGACCAGCCCCCTAGTTATGGAGAAATATGTGAAGACACTAGAGATTTAAAGCTAAGATGGGAAAAGCAAATATTTATACACAAGATAAAGACCTCCCTCATTGTACTTTTTTTAAAAAGAGGATTATAATTATCTTGGAGTGCAAATAAAACAGAGCAATACAACTGCATCGTAAAAACCAAAACCAAAACCAACATAAAGAAGTCATTGGAGCTTGAACAAAAGTGTCTGCAGAGGTAGAGGGAGGGAGACTTTGGATTCCTGTAACTGTGTCGGTTATTCATTTCCAAGCATAAACCTGTTTGCAGCATTTCAAAGGTTAATGTATTCCATGCCACCATGCGACTGATTCGTGCACTTTTGTCACTTTCAAGTGTGGGACAAAGGAAGTGGCCAAGGTTTCTACATTTGCTGGCTGTGATTCCCATGAACATCTTGGCTGTGCTCATCTCCATGGTGAATCAAGCCCTCCAATGCTTCCCATCAATACTTTTTTTCACCCCTTGATTTCTCTAGTAATAAAAAGCAGGTGTAGTTCGGTGACAGGAAAAGTAATCTGCCTCGAAAACGTCCCAGGAAAGAATCCTGTCTGAAAGGAAACATGATAGCCATGTATAAATATGTGAGAGGAAGTCATAGGGAAGAGGGAACATGCTTTTTTTTGTGCTGCCCTGGAGACTAGGACGCAGAACAATGGTTTCAAACTATAAGAAAGGAGATTCCATCTGAACATTAGGAAGAATTTCCTGACTTTGAGAGCTGTTCAGCAGTGGAACTCTCTGCCCCAGAGTGTGGTGGAGGCTCCTTCTTTGGAGGCTTTTAAAAAGAAGTTGGATGGCCATCTGTCGGGGGTGCTTTGAATGTGATTTTCCTGCTTCTTGGCAGGGGGTTGGATTGGATGGCCCAAGTCTCTTCCAACTCTATGATTCTATGAATCCCCAAATAACTCTTTCCTGTTAATGTCGATGTTCTGGACAGCCTAATGGTCTGGATGTGTTATGTAGTAGATTTCTATATGTCTGCTGGGAATGTTGGATAGGGATACTTCTACAATATCAGCAGCTGCAATGACTGTACACTCTTTAATGAAACACTTGCATGTACAATGGGACCAATGCAACACACCCTTTCCATGTTCATGGCAGTCCCATAAAGTAAAGCACGAGGCAGAAAAGCATTTCAGCATTGAATCAAAATTTGGTCTGATGAAATAGTCTGTTATGGGTCTACTAAATCCAGAAGTCAGTTTCCCATTCTTCCGTTTCTAGCAAGTTTACACTCAATGTGTTCTTCTTTTTTCTGAGGTCAGTTTTTCTATTTCCTTCATGAACCGAAGGCACAGTTCTTCCTGCCATGGCAAAGCCACGCACTGGACGGTCACAGGGAGCCCCACACCCCCTTGCACCGCCTGCAAGGATAAAACACAGGACAAGTAAGGATTTTGTGCTATACTTTTGATACAAAATGTCCAAGAAAAGCGGCTGACAGCCCTTACAAAGCACTAGATGACACAGGACGTACCTTGGCAAAGATTTTGTCCCACATATCGTTATAGTACCCTTTGAAGTTCTTCAGTTCCTCCTCATCTTCCTTTGTCACTGTTGTGACAGGAACCACTCCAGCAGGGAAATCCAAGTAGTTATACAACATAGTGTAAACGGCTGCCACTGGAATGACAAAACCCGATAGGTTACTAAGAGTTATTGATTCAGAAGAGCTGCCAAAGTAAACTTTTTTCCTGACAGCTTGCAATGTTTTTGTAATTACTGATATAGTACTTTTGAGAAGGAAATGACTTTATAACCACAGTCTCCTCAAATTTCCATTACAAATACAAAAGAATGTAATTTTCCACACCCCAGTTTATGGAAATACTGATAAGTGAAGTGCTTTAATTATGGTGTGATTTAAATTTGATTTGGTTATCTGCTTTGAACTGGATTATATGAGTCTCCCCTGCCATATAATCTGGGACAATCAGATAATCTGGGATAAGATTCTGGGATATAGTGCAGTGTAGAGGGGGCCACAGACAAACCTCTACATTTTTTGGTTTGGCCTTTGTAGATTTTTCACTGATTTGATTAAAATGTTCTCTCTAGTAATCTCCAGTGCAACTCTATGCCCAGTCTCTGCTTGATGTTGATCATGGAGGAACTAAATATTCCCAGGCCCCTTCTACCCTGTCATATAAAATCCAGATCATCTGCTTTGAACTGGATTATATGGCAGTGTAAACTCATATAATCCAGTTCAAAGCAGATAATGTGGATTATCTGATTTGATAACCTGGATTATATGGCAGTGTAGAAAGGGCCCCAGTGAGGTGTTGTCTCGGGTAAAATAAAACACTGGACTTTTATTTTTCACTTTTGTGAAAGCCCTGTGCCCCTAACCTCAGCAAATATGGAGGGCAGACTATAGTCTGGATATATGATTCAAAGGCTGGCGCCAGTGGAGGGGGACGCCTCTAGGACTCCTAGAAAGACAACATCTTCAAAACATTTCCAATCTCCCATAGGCAGAGGGGAATTCTTTTTTCCAACACAAAATTACTTAAAACATCTACTTGTGGAATACTGTTGCCTCCTAGGGGTCACTTTCTCCAAAACCGAATAGACAGAGCCTAAAGCCCAAGAAACCTCTAAGACCCAAAGACAAGAAAATCTTGAGACCCAAAGCACCTTTCTCCTGAAATGGCAACCTTACAATATAACTTAAAATTAATACCTAAACACAGCCATAACGTCTAGATTGCCCAATCCTGATCAACACAGAGCTAAGAAACATCTGATAGCATGGGGTACAATGTCACCAATATACAGATGACATGATTTTCCATGTTTCCTTACATCACTAGAGTTATAAATATCTCATCTCAGGGTTTGAATTGGGAAAAATAATTTTAAAGGTGTAACACCAAAGAGTTAAACAAAGAAAACAGCTGAAATTATAATGTTCCCGATGCATTCTGACATCTTTGTTCTGAGAAACTAGTCTCTGAAATTTCCCCCAAAGAACTGTGTGGAACTGTTTCACTTCTGACTTAGCATTCTAAAGATTTCCAGTGTCCTCTGGAAATCTGATTTCACACATAATGTCCAAGTACTTGAAATTTTGCCAGGGTATCCAATCTTGTAAGCAGGAGACAGTGCGGGGCAAAGCAACACATCCAGCTGTAGTTTCTTCCACTCTGCAATAAATTTGTAGCAGTATTCCTAAGTAAGGAAGAATGGGAAAAGATAGCAAGATTTCAGTATTCATGTCTTAATTACACTGTTCCTTGACTAAACAATATACTATGCATGCAAGTGCCCTCATTCTATTATTGCAAAATTCACAGGATAAGCTGTCTACTGATATATAGAATGAATATCATATTATTCTGGTACTGGGCTAGTTGCCAGCTGCTTTTTGGGTTCAATTCAATATGCTGGATTTAATATTTAAAGTCCTAAAAAGCTCGAGACCTGGCTATTAAAGGGACTCACCTGTTACATTATGAACCTGATTATATATGTTAAGATCTTCAGAAAAGGTCTTCTTCAAAATAACATCACATACATAGGTACACTGAAACTAGGGAGAACTTGTACAAATGCATCTATGTTGCTCCCAGACTTTTTATTCTCTCAGAAATATAAACAGTCCCCTCTCTTACTGCTTTAGTAAAGAGTATGAAGAAACTGTATTTTAAAATTGTATTGATGTTTGCTAATTATCATTTATTTCAATGGCTTCAATGGCCATTAACTTGGTGCTTTGTTTAATTAGGGATATCAGCATCTGCCTTAAGAACATTTTAGTGGAGAATCACAATAAAATAAAAATATTGTGTTAGTGTTCTAAAAAACTCAAGACCCTAGGAACACCATTATTATTATTATTATTATTATTATTATTATTATTATTATTATTATTATTATGCGACAGCAGAATCAATGAAAAGCAACTGGAAAAGCTTACACGATATGAGGATTTAAAGACTGAACTGCAAAGACTATGGCACAAGACAGTAAAGGTGGTCCCAGTGGAGATCGGCACACTGGGTGCAGTGCCCAAAGACCTTGGCCTGCACTTAAAAAGAATTGGTGTTGACAATATTACCATCTGTCAGCTGCAAAAGGCCACCCTACTTGGATCTGCAAGCATTATTTGCCAATACATCACACAGTCCTAGACACTTGGGAAGTGTCCAACGTGTGATCCAATACAAAAGCCAGCAGAGTGATCTTGTCTGATGTACTAATCTTGTTGTGTATCTAATAATAATAATAATACACATATAATAAAATACAATTATTTACAATTGAATACAAATACATAGATTAAAACACAAATAGAATTTAAATGTAAAATTCACAATTTAAAATTGACTGGGTAGGCCTACTGGAAAAGATAGGTCTTAAGTTCTGTTTTGAATGTTTGAGATGATGCAGAGCCATACAAATGCTAAAATGACTCTGGACTAGTTTTACTTAAGCATGTACCTATGAAATAAAGCACTCAGTAAGGTCTCTGTACATCAGTTTGCTCAGAATATACTTTTTAAAAAGGATGTTAAGTATAAAATAGAAAAGGCTGCAATCATTCTTTTGGACAAACCTAGACACTGATTAGGATTACTTAGACTGCAAATAGACTCAGGGCTCTTAAAATAAAATTTACCTCAATTTCAAAGTGAAGTTCCCAAAGTTCTTTCACAGATCTAAAATTTAAAAGAGAAGAAGGTAGTAACCTGGGAAAGGAATAGCATTGTCCTTCCATGTCCTGTCCAGTCTATATAGCTTTGCTCAACCTTAAGCTCTCCGAATGCATTAAGACTACAAGCCTCATCATCCCCACCTATTAATGAGAAGGCTGTCATCTGAACATTAGGAAGAACTTCCTGGCTGTGAGAGCCGTTCAGCAGTGGAACTCTCTGCCCAGGAGTGTGGTGAAGGCTCCTTCTTTGGAAGCTTTTAAACAGAGGCTGGATGGCCATCTGCCGGGGGTGCTTTGAATGCAATATTCCTGCTTCTTGGCAGGGGGTTGGACTGGATGGGCCACGAGGTCTCTTCCAACTCTATGATTCTATGATTCTATACACTAATAACAGATCTAGACACAATTTTGTCAAATGACTGCTGCTGGGTAACTGAGAAAGAAGTCAATAAGCCACTTGTAGGAATGAATCATTGGACGGGATGAATGGACACTTCAAACTTCTCATGTACACAAATATACCAAAGGTGCAATAACTAACCCTGGGAATTGCCCTCTGTTCCTTAGAAAGATAAAGAGATTATGGGTGCATCTATACTGTAGAATCAATGTACTTTGACACCACTGTAACTGCCATGGCTCAATATCATGTCATCATGGGAAATGTAGTTTTACAAATAACAACAACACTAACAATGATAATAACAAAATTGAGGTCACTGAGGTCTCTGCCTCATACTGGGAATAAGTAGTAGGATGTTTATAAGCTATTTACTTCCTATTCAATTAGTTCTGGTGACAAAATTACCATCTGTCAGCTGAAAAAGGCCACCCTACTTGGATCTGCACGCATTATTCACCGATACATCACAGTTCTAGACATTTGGGAAGTGTCTGACGTGTGATCCAATACAACAGCCAGCTTAGTGATCTTGTTTGCTTCGTACTAATCTTGTTGTGTTTCAAATAATAATAATAATAATAATAATAATAATAATAATAATAATAATAACTTTATTCTCATATCCCATCACTATCTCCCCGGAGGGACTCGGGGCTGTTTACAGATGGCACAAAGTGCCTTAAAAAACATGAAAGTGAACACAATATAAAATACAACAAAATAAAACACATGCACATATAAAAACATCAATTCAAATTCAATCAAGCTGTGATCCTCTAACCATGGCTGAGATGTAAACATTGGAATAAAATAAGTCTTTAGCCTGCTCCCATCAAACTACAGCCCACAGGTTTCCACAGAATTGAGCTGTGGCAGTTAAAGTAAGCCAAACTGTGTGGATTCTACAGCGTAGATGCACCCTGAGTTTCCACCAAGAAGTCCTTACCTCTCTGTCATGCTTTCCAGAACTTTTGATGTACGAGGACTCTAAGGAAGTGAAAGAATCGACAGAACAGACTTTTAAATTAAAATAATATACTTTTTATAATATTATAAAATAATACTTTTACATCAAAGTGTGTCTAGCCAAGAAAAGTAATTTGAGATGGGGCTTTCCCCAGTCCATGAAGCAGACAAGGCCTCAATAATTGGCTCAAGTTTGTTTGTCCCAATCCTATCTACTGCAGACTACAGAATAATCAATACGATAGTCAGAGCCAGGAGCGCTCATATTTCTGCACTTCACCTTCTCCCAAATGAACCCATTATTTTTTGCACAATGACAAATGTGCATTCGAGTATAAGCCAAGTTTTTCAGCCCTTTTTTAGGCTAAAAAAGCCCCTGGAAGGATACGTAAGCACATTTACATTGAAGAAGATTCGAATAATGATTTAATCAGAGTTGGACAATCTTATCGTAAATTACAGTTATATGTAAATATTCAAAAACATTTAACCTACTGATGCCTCAATTAATGTAATTTTATTGTTATCTATTTTTATTTTGAAATTTACCAGTAGCTGCTGCATTTCCCACCCTTGGCTTATACTCAAGTCAATACATTTTCCCAGTTTTTTGTGGTAAAATTAGGTGCCTTGGCTTATATTTGGGTCAGCTTACATTCGAGTATATACAGGTAATTATTTTATTTATATTTAAATTAATTTACATTGCTTTATTTTGCCCTGATTTATGCTCATTATTAGCCGCCTTGAGTCCCAAGGTAAAAAATAAACTAATACAATAACTCTCCTCAGTTCACACCCTTGCAGTGTGCTCCTCATATGATGCTTGTACAGCAAGTTAGGAAAGGTCAGTGAGAAAATAAGCCTTACTATTGGTCTGCTGATCCAGCTTAGGAGGCGTTGTATCCAGTTAGGTAATTTGGCCAAGAGCAAGAAATCCTTTATTGAAGGATCCACCAACTCTCCTTTGCTGAAAAACAACCAAGACCATTCATTATATAATCGTCACAATAATTATCACTTTAACCACCAGTATTCTGGCACTAAGACTTTGACAATTGCAAGGGGCATATTATAACAGGATTATCAACTATCTGAACTCCTCAAGGACTCCCATGCGTGAGTATTGGGACTCAATAATGTGTAACTTCATCTCTTGTCTCTATTTCATTCTATTCTTGTGATGCACACCCAGATAAAGTGAACCCCCAGTGGCGCAGTGGGTTAAACTGCTGAACTGCTGAACTTGATGACCAAAAGGTCGGTTGTTTAAATCCAGAGAGCAGATGAGCTCCCACTGTTAGCCCCAGCTTCTGCCAACCTAGCAGTTCGAAAACATGCAAATGTGCCATCAATAGGTACTTTTTTTTTGTCGTGTTAGGAGCGACCTGAGAAACTGCAAGTCGCTTCTGGTGTGAGAGAATTGGCTGTCTGCAAGGACGTTTCCCAGGGGATGCCTGGATGATTTTTTGATGTTTTATCATCCTTGTGGGAGGCTTCTCTCATGACCTTGCATGAGGAGCTGGAGCTGATAGAGGGACCAATATTTTTCACAATGAAAGACAGTACAAATGAGTAATTTGTATCTTTCCTTAGCTTCCATATCTTCCCCAATGTATAAAGCAAGGGAGGGTCATAAGCAAGGTTTAGACACACAATTGTAATACAAAACTGAATGTAATGCACATCTCTATTTTGGCTAAGCAATTTAGCCAAAAAGGTGCGCATAATAATAATAATAATAATAATAATAATAATAATAATACATATGCATTAAAACCAATAATACATATGCATTAAAACCAATCCCACCTTATTCTTTTGCATTACATCTGAGTAAATGTGGTAGTTACAGAGATGCACCTAAGGATCCAGTCCAGGATTCCAGTGAACAATCTTAAGCTCATATTCATTTCTTTTATTGTCAGTTACCATCTTCATTTACACAGCCATCGCTCTTTCTTATTTTTCTCATTAGGATAAAATCCCTGCTTTTTGAACATCAGCCTTCCTCTTTGGTATACTTCCCCTGATATCAACAACACAAGCATTCTAGCTCACCGTTAAACATGCAAGCAGACAGGAGTTTTTTCTCCCACCCTGGACATGCCACAGATATATAAACCTCACTTGCCTAGTTTCCAACAGACCTCACAACCTCTGTGGATGCCTGCCATAGATGTAGGTGAAAGGTCAGGAGGGAATGCTTCTGGAACATGGCCATACAGCCCAGAAAACTCACAGCAACCCAATTAAAATTTTACTTGAGATAGCATCTTAAGGGCCTTTTCTAGATCACAAGAGATGCAGGGTGTCTAAGAAAGCTGCGTTAACCTTAATTTGCAGAAAAATATTGTGTGTTTAGTACAATTTTGCTTCATCTACAACAGCCTAGAAATCACTGTTAAGCCACAGGCATGACAATTCAGAGGTTAGAAGTATCAGAGTAAATAGCTTTTTCGCATCCAAACATTGTGAGCCTGCCTCTTCCTGCAATGGAGGTGGTAGGAAAATGGAGCAGTAAGAATGGAAGAAGCAAATTTCTTTACACAGAGTCCTATCATCTTCTCTGTCTTATAGAACATTAGGATTTAGGTAACACGGTACTTACAAGTGTTCTAGGTAGGTGGTATAGCCATCAGCAGAGATGCCCCTTGAGCAAAGCTTATACACAAAGTAGTCCATATTAATGGGCTCAAAGGGAACCAGCTGGAGAAAGAATTACACAAACAAATCTAGATGAAAATAATTATTTCTGTAAAATGCCATTGTGAAGATAAGACATAATTTGCCCTGGTAATAATATCTACAAAGATTTTGAAGTTGTTCCATGAAATGGACCCAAGTCATAACTATTCAGTGCAGGCTCTGGCATTTCAGAGACATAGAATTATTATTAGCTCAGCCGCCACACATCCTCTGGTGATGGCATCAACAGATACAGAGAAAAGGTTAAGGTTTCCCCTAACATTAAGTCTAGTTGTATCCAACTCTGGGGGTGGTGCTCAGCTCTATTTCTAAGCCAAAGAGCCAGCATTGTCTGTAGATGCCTCCTAGGTCATGTGGCCAGCATGACTGCATGGAGTGCTGTTACCTTCCCGCCAAAGCGGTACCTATTAATCTACTCACATTTGTATGTTTTCGAACTGCTAGGTTGGCAGAAGCTGGGGCTAAAAACAGGAGCTCATCCTGCTCCCCAAATTCAAACCACTGACCTTTTGGTCAGCAAGTTCAGCAGCTCAGCAGTTTAACCTGCTGCATCAGCGGGGGTCCCTAAGAGATATTTATGTCAAATATAGCAATTCTAGAATGTGTGTACTCTTGGATATTTAAAATTTACATGCACATCCTTTCCCACAATACTAAAAGGATATATGGCAAAAGCCTACAGATTATTTCTTCAAGGCATCTGCCACAAGAAGGTACAACAGTATCCAAATTGAATACTCATTGGATTTACACCTTGTCACAATACAGTGCCTGGAAATAATCTGAGCTCAGAGAACATAAATAAAGTGTGTTGTTGTTGTTGTTGTTGTTGTTATGCTTTTAACTGCCTGCTCACGAACCCCTGCTCTCAAGGTGCCCTTAAAATTATATCCTCCAATCACAATACTGCATACAGTTACTAAAATATAAAATGAACACCAAATTATCAGAGAATGAATCATATAATACAAAACAACTATTCTTCTTTGTCTTCTCTAGGCTTTGCTGTCTCCTCATGATGTGGCCAAAGTACTTCAACTTTGTCTCTAGTATCTTTCCCTCCAATGAGCAGTCGGGCTTTATTTCCTGGAGGATGGACTGGTTGGATCTTCTCGCAGTCCAAGTGGAAGGTAAAAGGAAGAGGGGCCGACCAAGGGCAAGATGGATGGATGGCATCCTTGAAGTGACTGGACCGACCTTGAAGGAGCTGGGGGTGGTGACGGCCGACAGGGAGCTCTGGCATGGGCTGGTCCATGAGGTCACAAAGAGTCGGAGACGACTGAACGAATGAACAACAACATTCTTCTTTGAGCACATCAGTGATGCATCAGTATAAGGGACTACAGACAGTCAATTGTTGGGTCTTTAAAATGCCCCTTAATGAAACGTTTTTTTTATTTTTCTCAGCATCTGGAGTTCCCACCATCATTTGTTTCATGTTTATTTATTTATTTGCTGCATTTGTTGACCGCCGTTCTCAGCCCTTGGGCGACTCACGGCGGTGTACAACATATAAAAGGCAATTTACAAAAGGCAATAACAAAATAACAACATATCCATAATACAACAGTTATATAATTACACTAAATAATCCGCTCCGTCTCATCGTAGAATCGTAAACAATCTCCTAATCCATATTCCGTTCCAGTCGTCTTTACCAAATTATTGTAGCACTTAGTTAAATGTTGTGATGTTATCCCTATTTTTGTCTGTTTTTATCCTATACTAGGCTTTTTTGTTTGTTTTTTATCTCATTCTAGTATCACCTAATTCAATTTCATAATGGGCTGCTTTCAAGCCAAATTCTAACATGTATAGTAGGAAGTGGTGAGTTGAAATGGAGGACACATACCATATGGCCAGCCTTTTCCAGAAGCTCCTTGGTTTCCAGTATAGCTCTTTTCATGGAAGGGGTTGGCATAATAAATGAATCCGTGACATAGTACCCTATTCGGAGGGGATGAGAGCTAGAGTACACCTAGAGCCGTGAGGGAAGAAAAGAATTTCAAAGTGATCAGAACACATACAAATCCTATTGGAATCTGCATAGATCAGCCAGCAGGCTGGATGAGCATGGGTGTGTCTACATTGCAAAATAATGCAGTTTGACTCACTTCAACTGTCATGGCTCAATGCTTTCGAATCATGGGAGTTGTAGTTCTCCAAGATCTTCAGAATTCCTTGCCAAAGAGTGCTGGTGTCTTATCTAACTCCAGATCCCAGGATTCCATAGCACTGAGTTGTTGCGGTTATAGTGGTATTAAACTGCATTAATTCTACAGTGGAGATGCACCCTATGTGAGACAGAATTCATGAAAATCCATGGCAGAACTTGGAGAAATTACGCTTTTGAAATACAGCTCCCAGATTCCCTCATCCAGCCTAGGTCACACTAGCTGGGGAAATTTTGGAGGTTGTACGGATGTGCATTTATATGTATGCATTTCTTGAATTGTATTTCCACCTTTCTCCTAAAATGAGATTGAAAGTGCCTTACAATAAATTTAAAAGATCAAGCTAAAATGTTAAGCTACAAAAGTTAAAAAAAATAAACAACAATGCTATCAAAAAGCATGATTAAAAACACTTTAAAACAAATTTGACACATTTTAAATTCATATCCAAGCTTTCTTCCAAGCAGAATTCAAAGTGACTTACAAATTTAAAACAGAGCATCTGAAGCAATATGAAGTATAGAATTTGAAAAAGGCTAAATCATCCACCATTTTTTAAACGTGTCAGAAGCGACCTAAGAATATACTGCAAGTCGCTTCTGGTGTGAGAGAATCAGCCATCTACAGAGACGATACCCAGGGGGCAACCCTATGTGTTACCTGTCAGAGTTTTTAAGTTAGTCATTTCTTAAGTAGAAATAAGAAAATGTAAGTAAATGTAAGGATCAAGCATGCTGTGAGGATGAAGAATAAAACCACCTGGTTAGTCTTATCTAATTTACAGCCAGGGTACAGCAGTTGTAAAGGTACTAAAGTAGTACAAAGCTTCTGTTTTGTTGAGAGTTGGTGTTGAAGGAGTTGCATTGATTGAGAGAAGAGCTGCAAAGTTCCAGAAGAAGGAGAAAGCCTTTTGCAAGTAAGGTTTCAACTTTAACTACTTGGAAGTGCCTGGCAGAAGGGTTAAAGAAGAGTCCCAGTATCCTGCTGTATTGTAAATATTCCTTTGTATAAAGCTACTACAAAGACAATTGGTGTATGTTTACTCCTTAAACCAGATGGGGAGAGCTTCTGCTGAAAAGGGGGTTGTTTCTGTTGCCTCATACAGAACCTTTTTAATTCCACCGCAACATTACCATCCTTTGGGAGGCTTCTCTCATATCCCCAAAGGATGCTTCTGGAAGTGAGATGAGGTGAGCTTCCATCTTTCAGCCCCAGCTTCCCATGCGGGGAACCCTGAGTATGCATGCCCAGTGTGAAACACATCTCACCACACTAAAACAGTAGGTGTGGCTCTTAATGAGACATGCCACATTATCACGGGGTGTCTGTGCCCTACACCACTGGAGAAATTACACTGTTTAGCCGGTATTGCACCACCTGACATCCGCTGAGAAGTAGCATCCAATATTGAAAGGACCAAGGCAGTGACATCTCCAGCCCATCCTCTGTTTGGGTATCAGCCAGCACGCCAACAACATAAATCAAGAAATAGCTTTCTAAGATCTACAGAGACACTCGCTGGAACACCCCAGCAAGCGAGAGTCCAAAAGTGGCAGGCTCAAACCAGAACCTCAATCAATGGCTGATACCAAATAACTGATACCAAATGAGAGACTCCCCTCTGGGCACACATAAAACTGGGCGACTTGGAAGGCGCTGAACAGACTGCCCTCTGGCACCATGAGATGCAGAGCCAATCTTAAGAAATGGGGCTACAAAATGGAATCCACGACATGCGAGTGTGGAGAAGAGCAAACCACTGATCACCTGCTGCAATGCAACCTGAACCCTGCTAGATGCACAATGGAGGACCTTTTCCAGAGATACTCCCAGTGGCCAGATACTGGTCAAGGGACATTTAATCAACTACCAAGCTTGCAAACTTTGTGTTATGTCTGTTTGCTTGTTTTGTTCTGTTAGAAATGTAATACAATTGTCTGGTTGCCCATGACACGATAAATAAACCCCATCTCGCGGATTCGAACCACTGACCTTCAAGTCTTCAGGTCAGCAGTTCAGCCAGCACAAGGATTTAAACCATTGTGCCACCACAGCTCCTATCCATTAAATTAAGACACTGCTTTTAACATATTGGATTTAAAAACAATGTAAAAGTACATCTCAAAAACAGTACGTGTTTGTCTACCTTGGTCAATTAAGTCTGTTGAAACATGATAATCTTTGCTTGCTGGCAAAAAAACAAAAAACAAAAAACAGCAGAAAGGGTGGAAATCGGACCTCCCTTAAGGCGTTCCACAAATGCTTTTCCCCCACTCAAACAGATAGCAACAAGAAATCAAGCAAGCATCTGCAGTGCTGGGCAACAATATTTATTTTGTTCTCTAGTTATCAGTAAGAAAACAATGCTATCCCAAATAGCACAGCAATCAAAAGAGAAGGCAGAGAGATTTCTTGAACACTTTACTCCTTTCTCTACATTTTCTACTTTGAGAACCTCCACAATCAGATGTCTTACCTGCTCATTGAAGGGAAGAGGTGGCACCTTGGGATCCAGGCGGAACATTTCCTCACACAGCAGAGCTCTTAGACAAAGAGCAAGGCTCTCAACATCCCTTGCCATAGGTCCTACGGCTGCAACAACTAGGATCAAGAAAAGAATGGTAGTTTTCACAATCTGATCTTTGAGACTCAGGAAGCATTTTTTTTGGAGAAGTTATGTTTACAACAAGAATCAACAAAGCTTGGGGCCCTGAAAAGATTACTTTTTGCTTATATGGAGGACTTGGCCATGGTGATCCATGCCTTGGTTACATCCCATTTAGACTACTGTAATGGGCTCTACGTGGGGCTGCCCCTGAAGAGTGTTCGGAAACTTCAATTAGTTCAGAGATCTGCAGCCAGGTTATTGACAGGTGCGGGACCCAGGGAGCATTCTATCCCCCTGCTAAAGCACCTGCACTGGCTGCCAATTCCTTTCCGGGTCCAATTCAAGGTGCTGGTTTTAACCTTTAAAGCCCTAAACAGTTTAGGCCCTACTTACCTATCTGACCACATCTCCTCATATCAATCCGCCTGAATGTTATGATCTTCCGGAGAGGCCTTTCTCTCATTGCCACCACCATTACAAATGCTATTGATGGTGATGATGGAGAGGACCTTCTTGGTGGCTGCCCCAACTCTTTGGAACTTCCTCCCCAAGGAGGTTAAAACAGCCCCCTCCCTGACATCTTTTAAAAAGCAGCTGAAAACCTTCCTATTCACACAAACTATTAATGACGATACTTAATTTGGAAGTACAGGAAGGCTTAACTTTCAGAGAGTCGTGTTACGTTACCATCTGTATTAATGATTTCCCTGCAGTATCTGTATTTGTTAAATGTTTTTGAAAAATATTTATAATTAATTGTAAAGTTGGTTTTATAGGTTATTATATGTATGCTGACTTGTATTGTTTTTAAAATGTTGTCAGCCACTTTGGAGCCTGTTTAGGGAGAAAAGAGGGATACAAATAAAGAATTATTATTTGAAATACAACAAGATTAGTACACAGCAAACAATGTCACTCTGCTGGCTGTTGTGTTGTTGTGTTGTTCATTCGTTCAGTCGTCTCCGACTCTTCGTGACCTCATGGACCAGCCTACGCCAGAGCTCCCTGTCGGCCGTTACCACCCCCAGCTCCCTCAAGGTCAGTCCAGTCACTTCAAGGATGCCATCCATCCATCTTGCCCTTGGTCGGCCCCTCTTCCTTTTGCCTTCCACTTTCCCCAGCATAATTGTCTTCTCTAGGCTTTCCTGTCTCCTCATGATGTGGCCAAAGTACTTCAACTTTGTCTCTAGTATCTTTCCCTCCAGTGAGCAGTCGGGCTTTATTTCCTGGAGGATGGACTGGTTGGATCTTCTCGCAGTCCAAGGCACTCTCAGCACTTTCCTCCAGCACCACAGCTCAAAAGCATCGATCTTCCTTCGCTCAGCCTTCCCTAAGGTCCAGCTCTCACATCCGTAGGTTACTACAGGGAATACCATGGCTTTGACTAGGCGGATCTTTGTTGCCAGTCTGATGTCTCTACTCTTCACTATTTTATCGAGACTGGACATTGCTCTCCTCCCAAGAAGTAAGCGTCTTCTGATTTCCTGGCTACAGTCTGCATCTGCAGTAATCTTTGCACCTAGAAATACAAAGTCTGTCACGGCCTCCACGGTTTCTCCCTCTATTTTCCAGTTGTCAATCATTCTTGTTGCCATAATCTTGGTTTTTTTGACGTTTAGCTGCAACCCGGCTTTTGCGCTTTCTTCTTTCACCTTGATTAGAAGGCTCCTCAGCTCCTCCTCGCTTTCGGCCATCAGAGTGGTGTCATCTGCATATCTGAGGTTGTTAATGTTTCTTCCAGCAATTTTCACCCCAGCTTTGCATTCATCCAGCCCCGCACATCGCATGATGTGTTCTGCATACAAGTTAAAAAGGTTGGGTGAGAGGATGCAGCCTTGCCGTACGCCTTTCCCAATCTTGAACCAGTCTGTTGTTCCGTGGTCAGTTCTTACTGTTGCTACTTGGTCCTTGTACAGATTCCTCAGGAGAGAGACAAGGTGGCTTGGTATGCCCATCCCACCAAGAACCTGCCACAATTTATTATGATCCACACAGTCAAAGGCTTTAGAATAGTCAATGAAGCAGAAGTAGATGTTTTTCTGAAACTCCCTGCCTTTCTCCATTATCCAGCGGATATTGGCAATCTGGTCTCTCGTTCCTCTGCCTTTTCTAAACCCAGCTTGAACATCTGGCAACTCTCGCTCCATGTATTGCTGGAGCCTTCCTTGCAGGATCTTGAGCATTACCTTACTGGCATGAGAAATAAGGGCCACTGTACGGAAGTTTGAGCAGTCTTTCGCATTTCCCTTTTTTGGTATGGGGATATAAGTTGATTTTTTCCAGTCTGATGGCCATTCTTGTGTTTTCCATATTTGCTGGCAAATGGCATGCATCACCTTGACAGCATCATCTTTTAAGATTTTAAACAGTTCAGCTGGGATCCCATCATCTCCTGCTGCCTTGTTGTTAGCAATGCTTCTTAAGGCCCATTCAACCTCACTCCTCAGGATGTCTGGTTCTAATTCATTCACCACATCGTCAAAGCTATCCTCGATATTGTTATCCTTCCTATACAGATCTTCTGTATAGACTCGCCACCTTCTCTTGATCTCTTCAGCTTCTGTTAGGTCCCTGCCATCTTTGTTTCTTATCATACCAGTTTTTGCCTGAAATTTACCTCCAATGTTTCTAATTTTCTGGAAGAGGTCTCTTGTCCTTCCTATTCTGTTGTCTTCTTCCACTTCCGTGCATTGCTTATTTAAAAATAGTTCCTTATCTCTTCTGGCTAACCTCTGGAATTGCGCATTTAACTGGGCATATCTCCCCTTTTCACTGTTTCCTTTTGCTTTCCTCCTTTCTTGGGCTACTTCCAGTGTCTCAGCAGACAACCATTTTGCCTTCTTGGTTTTCTTTTTCTTTGGAACGTACTTTGTTGCCGTCTCCTGAACAATGTCTCGGACTTCTGTCCATAGTTCTTCTGGGACTCTGTTTACTAAATCTAGTCCTTCAAATCTGTTCTTCACTTCCACAGTATATTCGCTAGGAATGTTAGTGAGATCATATCTAACTGGTCTGTGTATTTTCCCTGATCTCTTTAGTTTTATTCTAAATTGGGCAATAAGAAGTTCGTGGTCTGAGCTACAATCAGCCCCAGGTCTTGTTTTCACCGACTGGATGGATGTCCGCCACCTTTGGCTGCAAAGGATGTAGTCAATCTGATTTCGGTGTTGACCATCCGGTGAGGTCCATGTATAAAGCCGTCTTTTAGGTTGTTGGAAGAGAGTATTCGTTATACACAGCGAGTTTTCCTGGCAGAATTCTATCAGCCTGCGTCCCGCTTCATTTTGTTCTCCCAGACCATGCTTGCCTGTGATCCCAGTTGTCATTTGACTTCCCACCTTGGCATTCCAGTCTCCTGTAATGAAAATAATGTCTCTTTTTGGTGTATTATCCAGTAGGTCCTGCAGATCCTCATAGAACTGATCTACTTCTGCTTCTTCAGCAGCTGTGGTTGGGGCGTATATTTGGATCACTGTGATGTTGAAAGGCTTTCCTTGCACTCGAATTGAGATCATTCTGTCATTTTTTGGGTTGTATCCAAGCACTGCTTTAGCGAATTTCTTATTAATTATGAAGGCTACTCCATTTCTTCGATGTTCCTCTTGTCCGCAGTAGTAGATCTGGTGGTCATCTGATGTGAAGTGGCCCATTCCAGTCCATTTCAGTTCGCTGACCCCCAGAATGTCTATCTTTAGTCTTGACATCTCACCAATAACAACATCCAATTTGCCCTGGCTCATAGATCTTACATTCCAGGTTCCTATGGTGTGTTGATCTTTAGAGCATCGGATTCGTCGTTCGCCTCCAGTACCGTCGGCCGCTAGCCTTCCTTTCGGCTTTGAGCTAGCTGCGTCATCACATCTGGGGCTAGTTGAACTTATCCTCTGCTCCTCCCCAGTAGCATTTTGGCCATCTTCCGACCTGGGAGTCCCATCTTCCAATGGCATACCGACATATCTCTGGTTGTACTGGTCCATTTAGTTTTCTTGGCAAGGATACTGGAGTGGGTTGCCATTGCCTTCCCCAGGGATCACGCTTGGTCTGGCTGTTGTATTGGATCACAAATCAGATATTATTATTATTATTATTATTATTATTATTATTACATCTTCCCAAACATTAATTTTTTACTATTATCGCTCCAAATCATTTCTGAGGGATTTTGGTAGCCACATTCAAAAAAAAAATACAATTATAATTTAAAGCGTAAAACAACCTAAGGTGCCATTTACTTCTTAGAAGAGCTGAGTAATGCTGGCAGCTACAGTCTAAAAAGTAATTTTCTGAAATTCCCACCCTACCCTTCATTTGCCCTCATATGTAGCAAATCAAAATGATTTCAAAAAGAGACAAATCACATATTTGTGCACCAGATATTTGAGACAACAACTTTCCTTGCCATCTAAAACTGCCCTACGTGAATGTCACATATTCATTCATTGAATGTCACATATTCATTGTTGATACCAATTCAAAAGTGAAACTGAAAATGTCTTCAAATAATTAAATATGGCAAAGGAGATTGTGGAAGAATCTATGTGCACCCCAAAGGGATGTAGAAGATGCAATGCCTGCTCAGAGATCTTCTAACCCAGGCGCGGGCAAACTTGAGCCCTCCAGGTGTTTTGGACTTCATAGAATCATAGAATCAAAGAGTTGGAAGAGACCTCATGGGCCATCCAGTCCAACCCCCTGCCAAGAAGCAGGAATATTGCATTCAAATCACCCCTGACAAATGGCCATCCAGCCTCTGCTTAAAAGCTTCCAAAGAAGGAGCCTCCACCACACTCCGGGGCAGAGAGTTCCACTGCTGAACGGCTCTCACAGTCAGGAAGTTCTTCCTAATGTTCAGATGGAATCTCCTCTCTTGTAGTTTGAAGCCATTGTTCCGCGTCCTAGTCTCCAAGGAAGCAGAAAACAAGCTTGCTCCCTCCTCCCTGTGGCTTCCTCTCACATATTTATACATGGCTATCATATCTCCTCTCAGCCTTCTCTTCTTCAGGCTAAACATGCCCAGTTCCCTAAGCCGCTCCTCATAGGGCTTGTTCTCCAGACCCTTGATCATTTTAGTCGCCCTCCTCTGGACACATTCCAGCTTGTCAATATCTCTCTTGAACTGTGGTGCCCAGAATTGGACACAATATTCCAGATGTGGTCTAACCAAAGCAGAATAGAGGGGTAGCATTACTTCCTTAGATCTAGACACTATGCTCCTATTGATGCAGGCCAAAATCCCATTGGCTTTTTTTGCCGCCACATCACATTGTTGGCTCATGTTTAACTTGTTGTCCACGAGGACTCCAAGATCTTTTTCACACGTACTGCTCTCGAGCCAGGTGTCACCCATTCTGTATCTTTGCATTTTGTTTTTCCTGCCAAAGTGGAGTATCTTGCATTTGTCACTGTTGAACTTCATTTTGTTAGTTTTGGCCCATCTCTGTAATCTGTCAAGATCGTTTTGAATTCTGCTCCTGTCCTCTGGACTATTGGCTATCCCTCCCAATTTGGTGTCGTCTGCAAACTTGATGATCATGCCTTCTAGCCCTTCATCTAAGTCGTTAATAAAGATGTTGAACAGGACCGGGCCCAGGACGGAACCCTGTGGCACTCCACTTGTCACTTCTTTCCAAGATGAAGAGGAAGCATTAGTGAGCACTCTCTGTGTTCGTCCACTTAACCAATTACAGATGACCGCATTTGTTTCTAAGTGTTTGCAGACCGCTTCCTTAACAATCTTTTCCAGAATCTTGCCCGGTATCGACGTGAGGCTGACCGGACGGTAGTTGTTTGGGTCATCCTTTTTTCCCTTCTTGAAGATTGGGACCACATTGGCCCTCCTCCAATCTGCTGGAACTTCTCCCGTTCTCCAAGAACTCTCAAAGATGGTTGCCAATGGTTCCGAAATGACTTCCGCTAGTTCCTTCAATACTCTGGGGTGTAGTTGATCTGGCCCTGGGGACTTGAACTCATTAAGAGCGGCCAGGTATTCCCCCTCAGCTTAAGCAGCTGAGGGGGAAAAGGAAGGGGCCTGAGGCTGTTAGGAATTGTGAGAGTTGAAGTCCAAAACACCTGGAGGGCCCAAGTTTGCCCATGCCTGTTCTAACCCCTTACCACCACAGCTGTTTCATTTTCAAAAACCACTGCAGAATTACATATCAATATGATAGCACATTGTTTAGAAACCAAGCAAATCAAATAAATATACTAATTGAAAACTCATTCCACCCTTTTGGAAACATGAGTAATGTGTGTGAGTGTTGTGGTAGTGCTGGTAGGAGGATGATATAATCATTACTGTGTAGACCAGCTGAGGAGTAAGACTTCCACAATGCCGATTAGCTATCAACTAGTCTTTCCACTTTATTCAGACAAAATCACATACCTGATTTCTGCCCACCAAAGACTCGTATTTCTCCTCTCTTGCTGTAAAAAGATAACCAAAATAAGAAAGGAAAGTAGTAACAGTATGTTGTCTAACCCCCATGCTGAACTATGAGTCATTTGTAAGTTGGATGTTTGTAACTCGGTGACTGCCTGCACATAAAAATTCAACTTAAGAATAAAAGGACTGAATTTATCTTGTTTGTAACTTGGAGACTGCCTGTATTGTACCTTTTAATGCCTACTGTTCTTTTCTTTGGTGGTTCGGCTTAAACTGCTTTTAAATCTATTGATAGTTTAACTATATTTTTGAACGTTTGTATTTTTAACATTTTAACTTTTGTAGGCTACATTTAATCACAAGACTGAGGAAAAGAGGGATATAAATGCGCACAATGTAAGTTGAACATCCCTTATCCACAATTCCAAAATCTGAAATTGTCCACATGATGACTGAGATCATATATTTGCTTTCCAAAATTTATTTCATGTATAAAACTATTAAAAGTATTACATAGAATTACCTATAGGCTATTGCACAAGTTGTATATAACACATAAATAAATTTCATGTTTAGATTAGAATCCCATCTCCAAGATCTGTCTCATTATGTATACCAGGGGTCCCCAAACTAAGGCCCGGGGGCCGGATCCGGCCCCCCGAGGGCATTTATCCGGCCTGCAGGATGTGGAGAAGGTGGGGGAGGCGGCGGGCGAAGCAGCTTCGGAGCCGCTTAGTCCTCCGCCTCCCTGGGCCCAGCTGGCTCTTCTCCTGCTGGCGGCAGGAGAAGCGGAGGAGGCTGCGGGTGAAGCAGTTTCGGGGCCGCTTCGTCCTCCTCCTCCCTGGGCCAAGCCAGCTTTTCTGCCTTTGGGAAGGGTCCACGAGCTGCGTGCATCCGCAGAGCAAAGCCAGGCGGAGCAGCAGCCGCGTCCCGGGCATGGTACGCCTCCCAAGCCTCTGCCTGGCAAGGCAAGGCAAGGAGCAGAGGAAGGGGGTCAGTGTGGAGGGAGCGAGCGAGCGAGGGAGGGAGGGGTCTCCTTCCACCAGGGAAGCACCCGCCAAGACCCTCCTCCTCCTCCTCTGCTGGGCAAGAACCCCCTCCCTTCACACACACACACACACAGAGACATCATCTTTGATTTAGGGCTGTATGGATGTGTTCCAGAAGCATTCTCTCCTGATGTTCTCTCTTTGGTTCCATCCTTCCTTGTCTCTTTCCTTCCTTCTCTACCTTTCCTTTTCTCCTTCCCTCCTTCTTTCCCTCTCTCTCCCTACTTCTCTCCTTCCTTCAATCTCTACCCTTCTTTCTTTCTTTCCTTCTTTCTCTCCTTCCCTCCTTTTTCCCCTTCTTCTTTCCCTTTTTTTCTCTCTTTCTCTCCCTCCTTCTCTCCTTCCTTCATTCTCTACCCTTCTTTCTTTCTTTCCTTCCCTCCTTCTTTCCCTCTTTCCTTCTCTCCTTCCCTCCTTCTCTACCTTTCTTTCTTTCTTTCCTCCCCCTTCTTTTCCCCCCTCTTTCTCTCTTTCTTTCTCTCTCTCCCTCCTTCTCCCCTTCCTTCATTCTCTACCCTTCTTTGTTTCCTTCCCTCCTTCTTCCCTTCTTCTTCCCCTCTTTCCTTCTCTCCTTCCTTCCTTCTCTACCCTTCTTTCTTTCCTTCTTTCTCTCCTTCCCCTTTCTTTCTTTCCCTCTTTCTTTCTCTCTTTCTCTCCCTCCTTCTCTCCTTCCTTCATTCTCTACCCTTCTTTCTTTCCTTCCCTCCTTCTTCCCTTCTTTCCCTCTTTATTTCTCTCCTTTCTTCTCTACCCTTCTTTCTCTCCTTCCCCCCTTCTTTCCCTCTTTCTTTCTCTTTCTCTCCCTCCTTCTCGCCTTCCTTCTCTACCCTTCTTTCTTTCTTTCCTTCTTTCTCTCCTTCCCTCCTTCTTTGCCTCCTTCTCTCCCTCCTTTCTTTCCTTCCTTCTTTCCCCCTTTCTGTGTATGCGTTTTGTGTGTGTATATGCATAAATGTGTGTGTTTGTGTATATATATATATATATATATATATATATATATATATGGTTTTGCGCATGTATTGTAATGTATTTTTGGGGGGATGTTGCTTTTTAAGTCTCTTCCGCTGTGTTTTTCAGTGTTTTTATGAGTGATAGTCACTTATTGGCCTGATAGATGTATTTTGTCCAAATTTGGTGTCAATTCGTCCAGTGGTTTTTGAGTTATGTTAATCCCACAAACGAACATTACATTTTTATTTATATAGATTTTTCAAATTATAATCCGGCCCTCCAACAGTTTGAGGGACCGTGACCCGGCTCTCTGTTTAAAAAGTTTGAGGACCCCTGATGTATACAGTGTTCCCTCACTACTTCGCGGTTCGCTTTTCATGGACTTGCTGTTTCACGGTTTAAAAAATAATAATTTAAGTAGCGAGGGAACATTGAGCAGAAATGAGAGAGAGAGAGAAAGGCACCTCATTGCCCTTTCTTGACACCGCTTGGGCCCCGTGAAGCCTCCGCCACCTCCTCAATCGCTCCAGAAGTGGCGGCAAGACGAGGAGGAAGAGGAAGGTAAAGAGGGTAAGGGAGGGGGCGTCCCTACTTCACAGAATATTACTTATCATGCGTGGTCCTGGAATGTAACATCCACAATAAGTCAGGGAACACTGTATACAGTATTTGCAAATACAGTGATTCAAAATACGAAAAAAAAATCCAAAATCTAAACCATTTCTGGTCAAATAAGGGATAAACTTGTTGTTGTTGATATTATTATCATCATCACCATCATCAACAACAACAGCAGCATTTATAGTGTTGACTTGTAAAGTTCCCATCATTCACTAAGTCTAGTCCAGTTGGGACAGATAATGGGATACGTCTCCTTAACCTGGCACTATCATTTAAGGACCTAACTTGGCTGAGTACCTTATTCGGTCGCCTGTAGTTTTGAGTCCACAAATCCCACAGAAGCCAGATGGAATACGGATGCTGCCTCCTATATCTGTGCCGATGCCCAAGATTGATCCACCACTTTTAATAAGAGAGGCCTCTCCTCCTGAAGAACCACCTGGGGTTTTGGTGTGATCCAGAGGATGCACTGTCTGGCCAAAGATTACGTTGCTACAGTCATAGCTGAAAATAAAGAAAAGACAGCCAATAAAACAGACACAGATCACCCCAAATCTTTCAAATAGAGGTCTGGCATACAATTTCAACCACTCCCTGCTTTCAGCAACCCTGTAAATTGCTTGGGAAGAGAAATCTTTATCTTGCTGAGGGACCAGAGAAACTCCAACTACCCAAAACCCCTGCTTTCACTCTATTCCCCACTAGTGGGAGAAATTCCCCCATCTATCACAACCATTTGCCTGTCTAATTGGATAGTGAGAGGCTACTGATATGGGTCCAGTTTGATACAAAAAGCACACCAGCTCCAAGATTTAAGGCTGCTCCCTGTCACTGCCTTAGGTCTTTCAAGGAGGTGTAATGCTCCAAGTCTTTTATTTAAACATGGCAAATATAGCCACAAGCTGGCTGTATTGCTGGGTATTGTGAGAGAGGGGGGAAAAGATGAAGGGAAAACAGCTATGATGACTGGGAAGCCAAAAGGAACTGTTTTCAAACTTCAAGTTGAGCATGTAGAGTCTATCTCCTTTTCTAACATCACAAAAACAATAACTACCCATTGTATTTCTTGGATGAGGTGGAGTGAGGATGGAGAGATGATTACCAGAATAAAAATGGCCACTTTCCAAAATAAAAGCTGTGCATGCTCAAAAAAATTAAATATCACTGAAAGGAATACAGTATAAATTGTTCCTTGGCAGTATGGGAAACATGCAGTTCTCCAAGGTGTTATTGGGTTGCTATTCTCATCAGTCTACATTTCCTTAACCAATGAGAGGGATCATGGGAGTTGTAATCTAGGTTCTCCCGCAATTTTCCATGAAGCATTTGATTGTTATTCCAAAGCTAGTTTCAGTACATGAGAGACGTGGGCTAACAGTCAGCAAGCTGATTTTGCAGAGCTAACAAAACCATTTGCCTTGCCCAATTGTCATCACCATAATGTCAAGTGTTTTCATGCTTTTACACACTACAATGATGGACTCTAGAAGCTCCATTGTAAGCCAGACAGGGGCCAGATTCATGGCATCCAGTTACATATTTTGTGCTTTATCTCCTTGGAAACAATTGAAGCTTTGTTCTATGCAGAATTTGTAACTCTGCTATGTATCTCCATAAACAAGGGCCTTAAAACAAGTTGCTGGATAGAATTTGGACAGAAATTATTCATAGTTAATAAACAGAAAGTTGCATTCTGAGTATCTATGTAGAAATCCATATATACAGCAGTTAAGGAAAGATTTACCTCATCAAAGACTGAGCGACATTGGTTTTTACAAATGGAATGGCTCCTTGATGTTTCAGCACCTGGACTACAACAGCATCTTCCGTAGCTGGATGGTTGAGACGCTTCACAAAACCCACAGTAGAGTCAAGGCCCTGGAAAAAATAAAAAGAGATGATTCATATTCCCTGTGGAAACTTTATGTATTATGCAACAATCCTGATCATAATATAAGAGAACATCGCAAACAACACAATAATAATAAATAACATGAAACTCCCATAACTTGTGCACAAAATAGTTTCATTTCATTTTATATTCAGGTCAGGGACATATGTAGGGATGTTTACCATGTGACATTCCTCCAGTTCACCAAAATGTTCACATTAGCAAAACCAGATTAATATCTTATATGTTCTTGTGATGATTTATGTAAAAAATATTATCACATTGTGAATTACTTTGTTACATTTCAAACATACAAAGTAAAGGAAGGAAATATATTTTTAAAATGCATTTCATTATGATGCATACATCTCTTATTTGTTTGCCATACTTTTGAATAGATCAAAATAATTTTGAATATGAATTGATTACTAATATTCTTGAAACCCGTGGACAATTGTTTCCCAAAATAAAGGTAATCTCAACTGCACGTAGCCTGACTAAATTATTGAAAATATATACCAGCAGGCTAATCAAGGAAACAATGTTGTTAAGTGTCAAATCCACAACTGTACAGATATTTCTCAAATGTTTCTGGACTAGTGAGGCTTTGCATGATTTGATATGACAAGAGGACATGTCATAGGGTGGGAAAATGACTTTATGATTGAGTTCACTAAGCCATAGTAACACATTTCTCTGCTTCAATCTATTTATCAAAAAGATTGTTCAAAATATGAAATGAAATTTCATGGAAAAAGAATGAAGAAAGGGTATCGGGCTTGGGATCTAGCATCTCAGAGGAACTGGAAATTGCCATTAAGGGTAATTTGTAAGATCTCTTAACTAATTGCACTTAGATGCTGGATCCCAAACTCCACATCTATCCTTTGTTTTTGTTACAAAAGTGGATAGTGTCATACTATACCGCCAATTCCACCCAATTCCCTTGGTTCTCAACTTTAGTTTTTCTTGGGATTGTGTGTACGGTTTACCTTTGAAAAAGTATTCTTGTCCCGGGTTTTGGGCAATATATCTAGACACTCCATGCTAAAATGTTCTCAAGACACCTTAGTGCCTATAAAACCTGTGGGTCCCCAGGTTTTGGCCTACAACTTCTAGAAATTCAAGCCAGTTTACCAGCTGTTAAGATTTCTGGGAGTTGAAGGCCAAAACATCTGGGGACCCACAGGTTGAGAACCATTTCCATAAAGCATGCAAACCATTAAGCAACTCCATGCCGAAATCATGCTTTGTTACATGAATGTGAAGCAACCTGCCCATGGTCCATTCTGGCTGTACCTTGCAGTCAATTGAATCCTTTATACTGACAGGTACTCCATAAAGCAAACCCTTCTTTCCTTGACTTTTCACTTGCAGAAGTTGTGATTCACTGTCTTCAATATAATCAGTCAAACAGTTGACATCTTCAGTCACTTTCAAAGCCTGTGGAAAGCAGGAAAAGGAAGCAAGTTAAGCAAGACAGCTATAGTGGAAATATCGTGGAAGACAATGGTATATTGAGGAAACAGTACAGTGTCACAGTTGTGTTGTCTATTTTCCAAAAATACATTATGGGTTAAAAGTTTATTTATGATTTGCATTTGCTGAATATGTGTCTTAGAATCAAATTTAATTGGGAACGTATGGCCTTGGGATGTGGGATGCCTTCACCTGGACAGGTCCCAGTCTTGATGATCAAATTTGGCCATTATTCACCATATGGTGATCTGGCTAGTGTCTATTTGTTTAATGGTTTAGTTAGTCCATTAGTCACTTGATTGGGTGACCTGGCCAGTATCCTCTTGTTCATAGCTGGCCAGTGTTTACTTGTTTAATGGGTTCAGATAGACCAGAGTTTCTCAAACCATGTTCCCCCAGATGTTTTGGACTTCAGCTCCAACAATTCCAAACAGCTGGTAAGCTGGCTGGGATTTCTGTAACCTGAAGTCCAAAACACCTGGAGGAGCAGAGTTTGAGAAACACTGAGGCAGACCATCATTTACCTGACTGGGTACACTGGCTAGCATCTACTTGTTTAACGCTTTGTGTAGCCCAATTAAAGACATACACTGAGATTAGCCCAACCAATTAAGACAAAGTACTTAGGCAACTGAAGTGCCTAAGGGTCCTTCCACACAGCCATATAACCCAAAATAACAAAGCAGACAATTCCACAATATTTGCTTTGAACTGAGTTATCTGAGTCCACACTGCCATATATTCCAGTTCAAAGCAGAAAATGTGGGATTTTATTCAGCTGTGTGGAAGGGGCCCAAGTTAGCTTTAAGCTGAAATTCACAATTGATTTATTTAAAACTTTTCTATCCCGATCTTCTCTACCTCCGTAGAGAAGACCTCCGTAGAGAAGACCGGCTCAGACCGGCTTACAACAAAAATTCAATGCTAACACTAAAATCTAAAATATCATACATCAACATTAAAATTAATCAATACATATAGGATAAATTACATAACAGCCATTTGCCAAGATAAAATCATATCAACTCAGTCTATATATTGTGGTTAGTAATTTTGGTCAATTGCCGGTCTCAGACATAATTCTGCAAAAGCTTCGTTCCACAGCCAAGTTTTCACTAGCTTCCTAAAGGTCAGGAGGGAGGGGACAGATCTAATTTCATTCGGGAGGGAATGCCATAGCCCAGGAGCCACCACAGAAAAGGCCCTGTCTCTTGTTCCTACCAGACGCACCTGCGAAGGTGGCAGGACCGAGAGCAGGTCCTCTCCAGACGATCTTAATGCAGACTTAGGTCAATGCTATAGGATGCGATTAGGGCATATCTTTCTGTCAGACTAACTGAGACGGACTTGCTATGTTCCCAACAGACTAACTGAGACAGACTTGCTATGTTCATGTGCTTGCTTTGATGTCTTGCTTGTTTTTCAATAAAATCTTGTATCACTTGTATGTTTATTGTCTTTGAATATCGAAAGAACCCTTTGCCTTTGGCAAAACAGCAGCTATCTCAAACACCAGATTCTGGAGGCATACACCAACAGAGGCATGTTGCCCAACAGCGCTATGTGTCACTCCCTAAGATACCTTGCTAGGAAGTAGGATTTGACTGGCACTCCACTTGGCTTCTGTTCATGTCATAGTGGGTGGGGTAAAATGTCACCTTATCCTTTGCCTCAGAGATCAAAAATGATTTGAGTGAGCCCTGAGATACGTCAATTGTAAGCCAAGACACAAACTGATGGCACTATATAAATATACAGTACAGAAGCATCTCAAAATAAACATTTTCAGAGGCATTTCCCCTGGATTAATGTGGATGTTCTTTGTTCAAGAACAAGGACAGGGTTCACACTGAGTATTGTTGGCCTTTTCCACTTACTTCACAGTATTTGTTTGCTTGTTCAGAAGCCATCTCTCACCTTGTCCATGTAGGTATAGAGAACACTTTCAGGCGAAAGCAAACCATCCCTGAGTTTCCTGCAGAGTTCAGGCAGGCTCAAAGACAAGATTGATTCTGGTCGGTGGTTTGGATTCTGAATGAGAGAAAGAAATTGTCCATGCATTAACTAAAGCTCCCAGTGATCAAATAACTCTGCTCACCCTGGTTGCTTATACCACATATTCCACCCACACAAGTGCCATGTGTCTATGTTTCTTTTGAGAGAGCAGAGCTGAGGACACAGAATTAGGAAATGCTGTTGCATAAACTGATTCAAAGTTGTTTGATTTGTATCTGAAGAGTCTGGCCTTGGATTTCATTTCTCAATGAACCCTTATTATTATTTTATTATTATTTGGGGTTCTTTTACCCCGCCCTTCTCACCCCGAAGGGGACCCAGGGCGGCTTACACAGTAAGGCACAATTAGATGCCAGCATCACAACAATCATCACAACTTACAGTAAAATTCACAGTTACTAACAGCTTCATGCATTATTCCAGTAAAAATCAATAAAATCAATAAAAACAATACAAACCTAAATTCCTCCCTTACATTGTCAGTGTTTGCTGTCTCATAGATCCACTTTTAATACCATTTCGTCCATCCTGCTGGTCTTTAATTGCCTGGTTGCCCAAAGGCCTGGTCCCATAACCAAGTTTTCACCCTCCTCCTGAAGGAGAGGAGGGATGGTGATGCTTTGATTTCCCCGGGGAGTGAGTTCCACAGGTGAGGGACCACCACTGAGAAAGCCCTGCTTCTCGTCCCCACCAGCCTCACTTGTGAGAGTGGTGGGGTCGAGAGCAGGACCTCCCCGGATGATCTCAAGCTCCGAGGTGGGACGTAGCGGGAGATACATTCGGACAGATACACTGGACCGGAACCGTACAGGGTTTTATAGGTCAAGACCAGCACCTTGAATTGTGCTCGGAACTGAACCGGCAGCCTGTGGAGCTGGCATAGCAGGGGGGTGGTATGCTCCCTGTATGTCGCCCCGGTGAGCAATCTGGCTGCCGCTCGCTGGACTAGTTGAAGTTTCCGAACAGTCTTCAAGGGCAACCCCACGTAGAGAGCGTTGCAGTAGTCTATTTGGGATGTAACAAGAGCGTGGACCACCGTGGCCAGATCAGACTTCCCAAGGTACGGGCGCAACTGGTGCACAAGTTTTAATTGCGCAAAAGCTTATAACCCATGTGTCAGTCATAAAATGAGAACAGGAACAGCCTGTTTTGGAAGAGCCCTTGGGAGGTTGCACAAAACAAAGTCATTCAAGATAACCATCTTAGGTTTCAGGTTGCCACACTATTTTAAAATTAACCATATAACTAAGAACAAACGCATATAACTGGGAGGTTGCACAAAACAAAGTCATTCAAGATAACCATCTTAGGTTTCAGGTTGCCACACTATTTTAAAATTAATCATATAACTAAGAACAAACGCATATAACTGGGAGGTTGCACAAAACAAAGTCATTCAAGATAACCATCTTAGGTTTCAGGTTGCCACACTATTTTAAAATTAACCATATAACTAAGAACAAACGCATATAACTGGGAGGTTGCACAAAACAAAGTCATTCAAGATAACCATCTTAGGTTTCAGGTTGCCACACTATTTTAAAATTAACCATATAACTAAGAACAAACGCATATAACTGGGAAAAATGCACCATCTTTCTCTCTTTTTAGCTCAAAGCATTGAACCATGTTAAAGTGGTGTCAAACTGCACCTGTGGATAAAGATTCTCAACCTGTGGCAGAACAGGTTAAACCACTGAGCTGCTCAACTTGCTGACTGAAAGGTTGGCCATTTGAATCTGGGGAGCGGGATGAGCTCCCGCTGTTAGCCCCAACTTCTGCCAACCTAGCAGTTCAAAAACATGCAAATGTGAGTAGATCAATAGGTACCACTTCTGTGGGAAGGTTACAGCGCTCCATGCAGTCATGCCAGCCACGTGACCTTAGAGGTGTCTACGGATAATGCCAGCTCTTCAGCTTAGAAATGAAGATGAGTAACACCCCCAGAGTCGTTCACGACTAGACTGAATGTCAAGGTAAAACCTTTATCTTATTGTAACTGGACCCAGTTTGACAATTGACTTGAAGAAATAATAGCTGACTACTAAGCCTAGCCATCCATAATTTAATGAACCCTCTAAATATTCACATATTCAAAACATCTGAAAATGATTTCAGTTCATTTGATTGCAGGTGCTTGTTGTTGTTCATTTGTTCAGTTGCTTCCGACGCTTTGTGACCTCATGAACCAGCCCACGACAGAGCTCCCTGTCGGCCGTCACCACCCCCAGCTCCTTCAAGGTCAATCCAGTTACTTCAAGGATGCAATCCATCCATCTTGCTCTTGGTCGGCCCCTCTTTCTTTTTCCTTCCATTTCCCCTCCATTTTCCTTCCATTTTGCAGATGCTATTTGGTTACAAAAAGTCATTCTGCTTCTTCAATAATGAAATGATCTCATCAAATGAAGAATTATTTTATTCTGTTCTTTTGTTTGCAACCATCCACCAGTAAATATCTCCAGACTCTGGGCATGTTTAACCTGCAGAAGAGAAGGCTGAGAGGAGACATGATGATAGCCATGTATAAATAGATGAGATGAAGTCATAGGGAGGAGGGAGCAAGCTTGTTTTCGGCTGCCCAGGAGACTAGGACATGGAACAATGGCTTCAAACTACAGAAAAGGAGATTCCACCTGAACATGAGGAAGAACTTCCTAACTATGAGAGCTGTTCCGCAGTGGAACTTTCTGTCTCCGAATGTGGTGGAAGCTCCTTCTTTGGAGGATTTTAAACAGAGGCTGGATGGCCATCTGTCGCTTTGAATACGATTTTCCTGCTTCTTGGCAGGCGGTTGGACTGGATGGTCCACGAGGTCTCTTCCAACTCTACAATTCTACAATATGATTCTATGAAATGTGTGTGCACTGCAACATGCTGTGTACATCTTACTGCTTCTCTGCTCCATTTCCCAAAAATATGGACTTTTTCTGACAGTGACATCTAAAAATCATTGTAGGAGTACAGTAACTATGTAATACAATTAATAGTTAGTGAATGTTAGATCAAGACCGACAGCACTAGGGCTCAAAGTCTCTTTGACCAGGAAGCTGGTTTCGTCATAGGGCAGGACCAGGTCTATTGGTTTGAAGTTACTGAACAATAGATTTCAACTGAACTTTAGAAGGCACAATTTGACAGGAAGAGTGGAACTTATTTTATTCCAATGCTTACAAGCCCGGCCATGCCACCAGTAATTTACCACCACAGTTAGAGGACCGCATCTTGACTGAGTCTGAATTGATGTTTTTATATGTGCATGTGTTTTATTTTACTGTATTTTATATTGTGTTCACTTTTATGTTTGTTTTTAGGCACTCTATGCCATCTGTAACCCGCCCCGAGCCCCTTCAGGGAGATGGTGGTGGGATAAAAGAATAAAGTTGTTGTTATCATCATCATCATCATTATTATTATCTGAAACACAACAAGATTAGTACACAGCAAACAAGATCACTAAGCTGGCTGTTGTATTGGATCACATGTCAGACACTTTCCAACTGTCTAGGACTGTGTGATGTATCGGCAAATAATGCAGGCAGATCCAAGTAGGTGGCCTTTTGCAGCTGACAGATGGTAATTTTGTCAGCAGAACTAACTGAATGGGAAGTAAATGACTTATAAATGTCCTACTACTTATTCTCAGTGACCTCAATTTTGTTATTATTATTGTTAGTGTTGTTGTTGTTATTTGTAAAACTACATTTCTCATGATGCATAGTATTGAGCCATGGCAATTACAGTGGTGTCAAAATGTGATGATGATGATGATGATGATGATTAGATTAAGATTTCTGTACCATTAAATTATGGAACACGATTTTGTCCTGGGTGATAAAAGCCATTTGCTAACTGGTTCTGTCATAAAAACATGGGAAAACTGGTTTGTTGTGAGTTTTTTGGGCTGTCTGGCCATGTTCCAGAAGCATTCTCTCCTGATGTTTCACCCACATCTATGGCAGGCATTCTCAGAGGTCGAGGGGTCGGTCAAAGGTTGGCCCCTCAACCTTTGGCATGACAAACACAATACATGCATGCCACTGGTACACAAACTTTGCTTGTTTTAACAACAAACTATTAATCTTTCATCTGTTTTGTGTATTTTATATGTATTTTATAGAAATACGTTTTAATATGTATCTTTTATAGAAATACATTTTAATATGTGGTATTTGTGGTATTTTTACAATGTTTATGTGTTTTTATTATTGTCCTTGCAGTTGTATTGCACAAGCCTCCGTCTCACCCCTTAATTTGGAAATGCCACTATGCTTGGCTACTGGTTGTTGTTTGATGAATTCAGTTTGTAATTATGTTATGATGTTTGTATATGCATTTTATTGTTATATTTCATCTCTGTTGACTGGGCTTGGTCCCCATGTTAGTCGTCGCGAGTCCCTTCAGGGAAATGGTGGCAGGATACAAAAATAAAATTGTTGTTACTATTATTATTAAGTAACCCACCTCGAGGAGAGGTGGGTAAGAAATAAAATTATGATTACGGAATTGCCTGTGAAAAAGTAGCCCATGTAGTTCAAGACTGTGACTTGCAGACTTTAGGTTTGTGGATGTGAGCATGTGGAAAGTGCCAACTGTGACCCCAAAAAGCCCTTTTTAATGTAAACCAATACCAAGGACATGGGCAATTCTGCCAGATCACGTATGTTTTTTGATGTTCTACCATCCTTGTGAGAGGCTTCTCTCATGTCTCCGCACGGGGAGCTGGAGCTCACAGAGGGAGCTCATCCGCACTCTCTCCGGATTCGAACTTGTCGCTCTTCGGTCCGGTTGGCACAAGGGTTTAACCCACCTTAGGCGAAGCACTAGAGCTCTCTAGCTGAGGCTGCATTGAACAGTGTAAGAATAAATGCAGTCTGATCCTATTTGAACTGCCAGAGATGTTGCAGCTTTGCAAGGGCTGGAGCCCCCTCTACCCATGGACAATTCCTAGGATCCCACAGGAGGACGGAGGCATGGCAGTTCAAATGGGGCCAAGCTGCTCTCCGCACCTGCTCCGTGAACCTCCGCGCCGCCGCCCCCATCCGCTCCAGGGCGCCTTCCCGCCTCTGCCGGGCCTCCTGGATCTTCCTCCGGATCTTCCTCCGCCGCTGCCATCTCAGCCACAGGAGCGTGGCGGCCGAGCAGCAGAGCAGCGCTGAGAGGAGGCCGACGACACTCATCCTGCTGGTCTCCCGGTTTCCCTCTCCTTCCTCCCTCCTAGTAGGGCTCTTCCCCTTTAAGAGTAGGGCGGGGGGCGGAGCCATTGAGCCACCCACCTGCCTTCCGGCGCCCGCATCCCAGCGGCCAAGATTGAATCCCACGCTGCAGAATTGATGCAGGGCGTTCTCCTTTAGCACTCTTGCCACTGTTCTAGAGAAAAAAAACCCACTGTCTGCTTCCTGCAGAATTCTGGGGTTTGTAGTTTACGGTGGGGGTTAAAGGCTCCTCCCTAAACTACAAATCCCAGAATCCTGCAGGAAGCAGAAACTGGGTTATAAATGAATTTTTCTTTAATGTGATGAGTCCCTTTTCCCCCACTTCATCACACTAGAGAGAAAAAACTCCATTTAAAATCCAGTCTGCCTCCTGCAGAATTCTGGGGTTTGTAGTTTAGGGTGGCTGCTCAAGGCTCCTCCCTAAACTACAAACCCCAGAATTCTGCAAGAAACAGAAACCGGATTTTAAGTGGATTTTTTCTCTAGTCACTTTTTTCCATGTCATCAGACTAGAGGGAAAAAATCTACTTAAAATCTCTAGTGTGGTGAGTCACTTTTTTCCAACTTCATCACACTAGAGAAAAAAACCCCACTTAAAACCCACTGCCTTCTTCAGAATTCTGGGGTTTGTAGATAAGTGAGGCTGGTAAAGGCTCCTCCCTAAATTACAAACCACAGAATTCTGCAAAGGCAGAAACCGGATTTAAAGTGGTTTTTCTTCTTCTCAAGTGTGATGAGAAAAGACTAAAGACCTTGTGACGCAAGAGCTCCCATGATCCCATAGCCTTGAGTCATGGCAATTAAAGTGGGGTCAAGCTGCTGTGATTTATAAATAACTGTTTTAATTTATATGTTTCAATGGTTCCATTTTAATGTATACGTTGCTTTATTCTGATGTGTGTAATATGGTAAAGGTCCTTAATTTAAAGTATACTAGCTAGGGGATCTGGCAGTGCCTGGGCTATTTGAAAAAGGCAGTTTCTTTTGGGGTGTTCAAGGTAAAAGGTAAAGGTTTTCCCCTGACATTAAGTCCAGTCCTGTCTGACTCTGGGGATTGGCGCCGAGGGCTCCAGTATTTGCGATAGAAAAGTATTACTACATAGTAGTGAAAAAAAGATTTCTAGAAATGTAACCTTGGTCTGGTTAACCCCGAAATAGAACCGTTTCAGAAGAAGGTCATGATAAACTCCCTGTGATATTCCTTGCCTTAAAACACTATATGAAATTATATAGGTCTCGGCGGTGGCCGGGAGAGCTTTTGCACAGTTAAAACTCGTGCACCAGCTGCCCCCGTACCTTGGGAAGTCAGATCTGGCTACGGTGGTCCACGCTCTTGTCACATCCTGAATAGATTACTGCAACGCGCTCTACGTGGGGTTGCCTTTGAAGATTGTTTGGAAATTGCAATTAGTCCAACAGGCAGCAGCTAGATTACTCACTGGAGCGTCATACAGGGAGCATACCACCCCCCTGCTGTGCCAGCTCCACTGGCTGCCGATCCAATTCCAAGCACAATTCAAAGTGCTGGTTTTGACCTACAAAACCCTATACAGCTCTGGTCCAGCGTACCTGTCCAAACGTATCTCCTTCTATGTCCCACTTCGGAGCTTAAGATTGTCTGGGGAGGCCCTGCTCTCGGCCCCGCCTTTGTCTCAAACACGCTTGGCGGGGACAAGGGACAGGGCCTTCTCGGTAGTGGCCCCCCGCCTGTGGAATTTGCTCCCCGAGGAAATTAGGTCATCGTCATCCCTCCTCACCTTTAGAAAAAAGGTTAAAACATGGCTGTGGGACCAGGCCTTCGGGCAATCAGGTTAAAGGACAATTGATAATGTTTGACTATGGCATGGAAGAGGATTTGGATAAGTTAAGCGGAGTATTCATTAGTAGTTGGCTAGTTAAACAACCACCAGACGGGCAATAGCTAATCAGAGTGTAAGTATACTGTTTTAATCTTTATTTATTAATGTTCATGTTAATTGTTATATTTGTTATTCTGTATTCTGTATTCTATGATGCGGCATTGGATTATTGCCAATCGTAAGCCGCCTTGATTCCCCCCAGGGGTTGAGAGGGGCGGGGTAGAAAGGTTCGAAATAAATAAATAAATAAATAAATAAAATTAGTAGGGGTTGTCATTATATAAACAAATGACTTGTAAGCACATAAATATGTAATGCATATGTAACTCAGGTTGTGCATCCCTTATCCAAAATGCTTGGGACAAGTAGTGTTTTAGATATAGATTTCTTATATTTTGAAACACCTGTATTTGCATATATATACATGATGATAAACTCCCTGTGATATGATATTGAAGATTGAACCCAACTCTACATATTAAAATAATTTATGTTTCATCTATATCTTGCACACGTCGCCTGAAGATAATTGTAGAAAAAAACAGGGGAAATTGAGGAACAGAAAGTAAAAGCATCAGTATCTCAAACACCCATATGGCCAATTTCAGCATTTCGAATTCCAAATAAGGGATACCTAACCCGTATTCATAAAGCAGTACTGACCACAGTGATGACTATGTACTGTTTTACAAATGTCTGCAAATGTTGGGTAATGCTTGTGTAACAACCATCCTCTCCATGTCGGGTTAAGGATTATTTTCCACTGCATTCACAAAAATCAAGTAAGACATGTCCACAAATGTTGCTGATAATACAAGAAGTTTCAAGCGTTTTCGCAAATTGCATTTCAGCTTTAAATTTTAAAAGGCATTCAAAAAAATAGTTTCCCTTCTGTTGTGTCATGTACTGTCCATTCTAACTCATCCTGCGCAATTTACAAAAATACATGGGTCCAAAATTAGCTGTCAGGTGAGGAAGAACAAGTTCTCCAAATCTGCAATCTGGATAGAAAGAAAACGTGCTCTGGAACAACCTCCGAAAATAGCTCAAGTCTTCAACCTGTACTTCAATGTGATATTGGATTGCCAGTAATTCCACAGCTCTCTCAATCACATACTCATTCTGAAGCTGAGACAAGGAGCATGTTGAGTAGACCACTTCCCCTCCTGGCTTGGCAGCAAGGATTCCAGCTCTGGAAAAGAGGAAGAAGGAATGCGTATTGGAAGAGATAATGTTGCATTCGTCTTTGCAGAATTTTATTTTCTGAATTTCAATTTTCTAGTTTATCAAGGTTGTTCTGAATTCGGTTCTTCTCTTTCAAAGCCAATAAGGATTCTCTTTACCTCAGCCTCTACATCACTGCTAAAAATATTGAAACATATTGAATCTAGAATAGAACCCTGTGACGCACAGTCTGAGACCTTCTTAATGTTTGAAGCAGAGATCCTGATGACAATTCTTTAAGTATGGATTTCCAAGCAATTATGGATCTGTCTGATGGTGTTTCCATCTATTCCATATTTAGTCAGTTTGCTAATCACAATATCACCAACATATTACATGTCCGAACGCATCTCCCCCTATGAACCATCGCGGAGATTAAGATCCTCCGGGGAGGATCTGCTTTCCATCCTGCCATTTTCACAGGCACGATTGGTGGGGACAAGAGATAGGGCCTTCTCGGTGATTGCCCCCCGGCTATGGAACTCCCTTCCTTGTGAGATCAGATCGGCCCCCTCCTTCCTTCAGAAGGATGGTAAAAACTAGGCTGTGGGATCAAGCTTTCAGGACAGGGCAACAAAGCAGCAATAGGAAAGATTACCAGGCCAATTAGATTTGACGCAGATGACTAGGACAGTTTTAAATGGTGTATTTTAATATTTTGATAAATGTTTTTAATGCTTATGTATGCGTATATGAAGACTGCACTTTTACTTTCCCTCTTCCCTATCTTCCATTTCCTTTTCTTAAACTTATCTATCTACCTACCTACATATTTAACCACCAACTTTTTAAACCCCTAACTATTCCCTCCCCACCTCTATCCCTACCTATTTATATTCTAATTCTATACTATTTATCTAAATCTACTGATATTTTATTATAATTATGTATTCTATTCTATTTTTAAACCAAATAAAGATTACTTTTTAAAAATGTATGCATATATGAATTTGTGTCCCGGCATTTAATGTTAGCCGTATATATGCTGTGCTCCGCCCTGTGTCCCCTTCGGGGTGAGAAGGGCAGAATATAAATGTTTTAAATAAATAAATAAATAACAAAATGTTTTCACGAAATTCAGCTAAATTACATCCCACCATCTACAAAACAACACTGATAGATTAGTTCAGTGGTTTTCAACCTATGGGTCCCAAGGTGTTTTGGCCTACAACTCCCAGAAATCCCAGCCAGTTTACCAGCTGTTAGGATTTCTGGGAGTTGAAGGCCAAAACATCTGGGGACCCACAGGTTGAGAACCATGGAATTAGTTTGACAGGATTTGTTTGTGACTAACCCATGCTGGCACTTACTAACCACTGCATTGTAGAGCAGTGCTCCTTTCCTCCTCTCCCCAATATATTTTATATCATAATACATCATTAAAAAGTCTTTTACAAGAACCTAGAGTGGAGGCAGGACATTTCCGGTACATGAGGTAATTACATTAAGTTGAAGGTTCCAATTTGGCTAGAACCTCACCCAAGCTTTTAAATGAATCATTTGCCTTTCATATTTTTTTTATAATGGCAAATAAAATTATTGTAATCTCCAAGGAAATTAGGAAGAGAAGCATTAGAGAAGCAGTCTATCAATGGTATGCTAGTTATAGGCATGCAAAACATCTGTTCCAGCTACTAACATTGGATGAACCTCTTTACAAGTGTAAGACCAACCTACAGCATCGGACAATTTGCACAGATCAATATACACCATTCAAGATCAATATATATCACTCGAGGCCACTCACACAAGCAACTCCAGTTGTAGCCTGGGCAAGGCCTGACGCTCCCCTTTTCTCATGCGCATAAAGATGTTGTTTTCCTCTTCCCTGAGTGAGTGTCGATCATTTGTGCATGGCGCATCTACAAGCACCTACATAAAAAAGAAGAGAGATTTTACTCTAAAAATCCCATACAGAATGTTTCAGGAATACGCTGCAGGCAATCATTGATCTGAACATGGTTGAGCACATAGATATCAATGTGTAATAATAACAACACAGGCAACAAGATAGTGGGGGAATAGAAGTGCGTGTCTCTAGCTCATTCCACTTTCTTCCATCCCATGACATAATCTGTACTACTAGAAGTATTACTGTGTATTCAATAGTATTCACAGTGATTTTTCTAGTTCCTTAGTATTATGTCACTAAGGTTATTTTATTTAATATTCTGTAATATGTTATTCTAAATAAAAACAACAGGAAGGTGTTTTTGGAATAATAATAATAATAATAATAATAATAATAATAATAATTGCAGTGATGTTGACCGGTTCTATCTGCCTAGAAAGTCTGGTGGCAGAGGACTTTTGCAAGTAAAATAAGTCGAAGAAGAAAAACATGCCCTGGCAGAATATGTAAAGAAAATCCAAGAACCTGCTCTAATTGAAGTCAATAATCGGAAACTTCTCAAAGCACAGCAGACAAAGAATCAGTACAAGAAAACAGCACTACAAACCAGATCTGACAGCTGGCACAACAATGCACTGCATGGACAGTTCCTTGACAAAACTGAAGGAAAAGTTGATAAGGAGAAGACCTGGTTATGGCTCATGAATGGAACACTGAAGAAGGAGACAGAAAGCCTGATTCTTGCAGCCCAGGAACAACAAATGCCATTAAGACCAGGATTGAAAAATCAGCTGATGACCCAAAATGCAGACTGTGCAAGGAAGCTGATGAAACCATGGACCATATCCTCAGCTCTTGCGAGAAAATCGCACAAACGGACTACAAACAGAGGCACAACTTTATGGCTCAAATGATTTATGTCACAAGTACCACCTGCCAGTAGTAAAGAACTGGTGGGATCATAAACCTGCAAAGGTAGTGGAAAATGAACACACAAATATACTGTGGGACTGACAAAGTTTTGGAACACAATACGCCAGTCATCACTATTGTGAAAAAGAAAAAAGTTTGGTTCACTGATGTCATCATAGCAGGTGACAGTCGCATTAAGGAAAAACAACAGGAAAAACTCAACCGTTATCAAAACCTCAAAATCGAAATACAAAGGCTCTGGCATAAACCAGTCCAGGTGGTCCCAGGGGTCGTGCCAAAAAATCTCAGCCGGCATTTGGAAACAATAAACATTGACAAAATCACTATCTGCCAACTGCAAAAGTCCACCTTACTTGGATCTACACACATCATTTGAAAATACATCACACAGCCCTAGATACTTGGGAAGTGTTCAACTTGTGATTTTGTAATACGAAATCCAGCATATAGATCTCGTTTGCTGTGACATATTGTGGTTTTGTGTCAGAATAATAATAATAATAATAATAATAATAATAATAATAAACTTTATTTATAATCTGACCTCTCTCCCTGAAGGGACTCAGTTCAAAAACAGATATTCCAATTAGAATCAAATTCCAACATTCTCTGAATTAAAAACAATACACAAGACAACAGAATAGACATAGTTGTAAGCATAGGCCTTCTTGTCTACAGACACAAGAGAAAGAAAGCTTCAATAGACACAACAGAAAGAAAGATCAGTATCAACAGCTTAATTTATCCACATCTGAAAAAATATGTCTTTATCTAAGTCCTCCAGGATGACTCTATGGTATTCTTTGGCCAGAAGTCCTTCATATCAATAGGGTTTGCTACTATCAGCAGTTTTGCATATCCACACCTAGTCCAAAAATGTATCCTCTATAGATATGTGAGACTGCACATGATAAGGGGCCAATACTATTCTATACAAGAAAAGGGACAATTCTAAAGAGTTCATTCACGTAGTATTCCCCTGGTATTATTTACCCTGTCAAAAGTGCTTCTCTCCAGCTCACCCCACCTCCTTCCATCCCACGATGTAACCCGTACTACTTTTTGGAGCTCTTGTGGAAGGTATCCGTGAAGAATGTCATGCAGCCGACGAGTGCGAGAAGTTGAAAGATCATTGGCGGCCAGCTCTCCTATTGCAAAACAAAACGAGCAGCATAAACCAAAGTCAATTTAAAAAATGCAGGCTTTTCGATCACAAACCAAAATCTGCATATGGTTGGGATAAGATGGGTATGTAGTATAAATAGCATGGTCTAGTGGTCTGAGCACTGGACTATGACTCTGGAGACCAGGATTTGATTCTCTGTTTGACCATGGGAAACCACTGGGTGTCCCTGAGTGAGCCAGACACTCTCATCCTTAAATTAAAAACAACCTGAAAGTACAGCAAAACAACATTGATATAATAAACACATTTTCTCTTGTTATTGATTAGCTACAGTTTTGCCTAGTGCAAAGTGTAAAACCTACAAACGTTTCATGAATAACTAAAGAAATTAATAGTTACTAGCTGTGCCCTGCCACGCGTTGCTGTGGCCTATAGTAAAACTTATCAAAGTTGAGGTAGATATCTGGACTATTATGAAAGAGAGGTCCCTACCTATTCCTTCCCCCCTTTCCTCCCCCTTTCTCTTCTTTCTTCCTTCTCTACCTCTTTCTTTCTTTCCTTCTTTCACTACTTGGTTTCATCCTTCTCTCTTTCCTTCATTTCCTCCCCCTTTCTTCCTTTGCCTTTCTTCCCTCCCTGTTTGCTTCCTTCTTTCACTTTTTATTTCCTTTTATTTCACCACCATCATAACAATAACAATAATGCAATGCATTGCCTCTGGGACCTGACACCTCTCCCATTCCCCCTAAAAGGGTCTCATAGGAACAATAGCATCATCATAATAATAATAGAAATAACAACCTTTACCCGCCACGTGTTGCTGTGGCCAATCTTCCCTCTTTCTCTCCTTCTTTCCCTCCCTCTCTCCTTCCTTCCTTCCTTCCTTCCTTCCTTCCTTCCTTCCATCCATCCATCCATCCATCCATCCATCCTTCCCATCTTTCCTTCTCCTCTTCTTTCTCTATCTCTTTCCTTCCTTCCCCCTTTTTCTTTCTCTTCTGCTGTCTCTCTTTTCTTTCCTTCCATCTTTCCTTTTCTTTCCTTTTCTTCTTCCTCTAACTTTCCTTCCTTCCCCCTTTTTCTTTACCTCCCTTTCTCTTTCTTCCTTCTTTCCTTCTTTCCTGTCTTTCCTAGATTTTGACAGGGCGGGAAGGGGCGGGGTGGGGTTTGGAGGTGGCGTGAAGTAAAAGGAGGTAAGATTGGGACAGGGGAGTGATGGAGCGTGGGGTTGCGTGTGTGTGTGCGGCGGCGGGGGGAGTGATGGAGCGTGGGGTTGCGTGTGTGTGTGCGGTGGCGGGGGGAGTGATGGAGCGTGGAGTTGCGTGTGTGTGTGCGGCGGCGGAGGGAATGGGGTTGCGTGTGTGTGTGCGGCGGCGGGGGAGTGATGGAGCGTGGGGTTGCGTGTGTGCGGCAGGAGGTGTGTGTGTGCGGGAAGCGGCGCGGCGGGGCTTGGTTTCCGCAGAGGGAACGTTGGCCGGAAGGCCATGTGCACGCGCGATGGAACTTGCGGCTGGGCGCCAATGCGCATGCTCAGTTGTGTTGCCGTTTTGTGAGTGTGTTGTTGTGTTGTTTTTCATTTTGAGTAGATATGTTTGTACCTTGTGGGTTGTGTTATGGGCATGGGAATTTTGGTTACGTTTCGTTGGGGTTTTTTTGAGTTTCGTTCTTTTGTCGTTTTGTGAGTGTGTTGCTGTGTTGTTTTTCATTTTGGGTAGATATGTTTGTACCTTGTGGGTTGTGTTATGGGCACGGGGATTTTAGTTAAGTTTCGTTGGGGGATTTTTGAGTTTTGTTGTTTTGCCGTTTTGTGAGTGTGTTGTTGTGTTGTTTTTCATTTTGAGTAGATATGTTTGTACCTTGTGGGTTGTGTTATGGGCACGGTGATTTTGGTTAAGTTTCGTTGGGGGATTTTTGAGTTTTGTTGTTTTGCCGTTTTGTGAGTGTGTTGTTGTGTTGTTTTTCATTTTGAGTAGTTATGTTTGTACCTTGTGGGTTGTGTTATGGGCATGGGAATTTTGGTTAAGTTTCGTTGGGTGGTTTTTGAGTTTTGTTTCCTCGTTGGATGCCCCTAACAAATTTATATATATAAAGATAGGAACAGAAGAAACCGTTTTACACAGATTATCCATTTTACCCTGTACTGTGTGCACAGTGGGGTCTTTTCCAGCCTAACATGATATCAGAGATTGAAGCCAAGATTTTCTCCATGTAAAGCATGCAATCTGTCAAGAAAACCCATTCAATACGCATCTTTTCTATAGCATTTAAAAGTAAAGCAGAACTGCAGATATCAAATCCACTCACTAGGATGGAGTTCAGCCAAGAAAGGCAGAAGGAGGATTTTTTTAATGAATGTGTTTAAGAATACGTTGCTATATTGAAGTGGATGATCTCTTTCCTAGGCTGCAAATCGGCGGGCGCAGGAACAACAAGACAGGCAGTCAGGTTCTTTCAAGAAAGCAGTTTACTTAGAAGTCAAGCAGCTGCCTGGGTCGCCTCCTACGCAACATGGCGCCTGGTGGAAACGACACAGGCCTCAAGCCATGTGGCCCTTTTATACAGTCAAAGGGGTTCGGTTTAGGACCGCCCATTGGTTCAAAGTTGTGGTGCAGTTTAATAAACATCCAATCATCCCCTGCCACCCAAACATCCAATCACCACCCGCCACCCTTGCCAAGCCCCTCCCTAATCCCATACTGCCCCCTATCCCATGAGTACTGGTAACTTCCCCAACTTCCATTTTGTAGTTCCACCTTATTCCCCCATTTATTTATTTTTTTGTGTTCCCAAAACCCGTCCGACCTCGAAAGTCCAATTGTCTAGGGAAATTGGAAAAGCTCCCAGTAGATCATCCTATTAGACCAGTGGTCATTATCCTCCAAACAAAACATCAAATAACCGTCTTAACAATTCTACAAATGTGAAAATGACGTTATCATTTGAGTAAAACAATATAAACATTTTATGGATCCCTCCAAGTCTTACTGGGTTGAAACATAGCAACTTTTTCCACCGTTGGGGTCTGAATCATATACCTGGTACACATTTGCATGACTATGGGAGAACAACATAGTACAATGAAAAATACAAACAAGCCTAGCATAAAAATCATCAATATTTCTTTTATCCATGTTCCTGAGGGCAACCAATCGGTTAACCACGAGAAGGGGGACCATCCCAGATCTTCTTTTACATTGTCATTTATTAAGTTGTGTAACGTTTCAAGATCATCCTTAATGGTAGAGTTCAGGTTATGGAACCTAACTATGCACTGGGGCCCCACCATCTTACAGAAACCTCCTTTGCAGCCAGCAAATAGTCTAGAGCTACCTTTTGCTGCATAATCATCTGGCTTAACTCTTCAACTTCAGTCTGTAAGGCCCTTACAATCTCCCCAGTGGCGTTCACACTCTTCTCCAATCTACAGGTGAGGCCTAAAATACTCCTCCTATTTTCCTGAGAGATGATCCCTGGATAGGACCCGAGCGTCAGAATCCCAGTGAGTAATCCTCCAATCACCCTTGCCCCCTCTGAGTAGGACAAACCTTGTCCTATTATAACCTCGTCCGAGCACCCTGCCCCTAGGGGCCCTGTTTGGTAAGTTGTCCTCCTTTTCCGTGCTCGGGGTCCGGTGGATATCTTTCCTGTGAGGTGTAGAACCCGGACTGGGAAAGTCAGGTATCCAATGCCGGCACACTGATATTTCCCAGGATGGTATTTAGTAGCCCATTTATCAAAGAAAAACCATAAGTTGGGATCTCTTATCCACCATACATTTATAGGGTCCGGAAAGATTCTTACTTGGGAAGTGTATTGAAAATTTGGATATATCTCTTTCCATTCGGACTCATTTAGAAAATCCGAGAGATTATTAGTGTCATTAAGGTATGAGTAGTTGTATGTACCATGGAGAAAGAAACGATCTCTACAGGCACTATAGTTCCCCATTTCATCAAAAATCCTTTGTATCCCCCTGGCAAAACTTGGTTGTTTTTCTTTTGTGCCAAAACAGAAACACAACCCTCTGGTGGCTTTTCGGAATCTAATCAGTGTACTCCTATCGTTTCCCGCCCTATTGGAAATATTAGTAAATAGCCCTGGGGGCTGATTATTGTTTATTCGGTATAAGTCGTCCAAGACTGGTTGGGGTTCATTAAACACATCAGGGAGAAAGGCAAAATCCCCTACCCTCCGGGGGTGCTCATAAATCAGTGTCACATTTTTCCCATGTACCTTGAACATTTCGCTGGCATGAAGAGTAAACCAATTCCCAAGGGTCGGTACAAACATGCTAAACAACACTATAAACCCAAACACCGTTCTCCGTCCCACCGGCCCTCTAGTCTCCCTCCTTCCCATGAAGACATTTTTCCACCAACTCCAGGAGAATGCTTTCGGTGGGCCACGCTGGGACATACTTGACCAACGGCGTTCTGTTGTTCCCGAAGGGGTCAGCTTCATGGCCTTGTTGTCCCCTTAGGGTGTTGCCGGACAATCCTGAGTCTTAATCCACTCGGATCGGTTCCTCCTACCCTCCACGTAGGTGGGGCTTGCTTTATGCGGGTATAATGAATCCAGGGTTTAATCTCCCTAACTTTTACTGCGGTTGGGGTTGACAATATCACCATATATGGCCCTCTCCACTTTGGCCCCAAAGGGTCAATCTTCCATTCCTTTACTAAAATCTCGTCACCTGGTGAAAAACAATGCAGAGGTGTGGTAGGATAAGGAGGATGGAGATCTGCAACATATTGAGCTAACTTTTCCAATTGCTTTCCCAAAGCTCGTAACTGTCCCTCCGTTTGCTCTTCTCCTACTACATGGGCCTCTGCCCCTTGCATTAAAATGTTTCTCAAATTGAGTGGAGGTCTCCCATACAGCCTTTCATAAGGAGACAGTCCTGTCCTCCGGTGCGGAGTACACCTGACTGTTAGCAATGCCATTGGCAGGGCGACTGGCCATTGTAGCCCAGTCTCTTGGCAAATTTTGGAAATTGCTGACTTTAAAGTCCTATTCATCCTTTCAACCTTAGCTGATGATTGAGGTCTATACGCGCAATGCAATTTCCACTTTGTTCCTAATAGGACGGCCAATCCCTGTATGGTTTTATGGACAAAAGCTGGGCCATTATCTGAGCCAATCTGCAGGGGTATTCCAAATCGAGGAATAATGTCTCTTAGGAGGGCCCTGGACACCTCGACAGCCTTTTCAGTTCGGGTGGGGTAGGCCTCTACCCACCCGGTATAAGTATCTACAAACACCAGCAGGTATCGGAGCCCCCGATGAGAGGACATCTCCGTAAAGTCAACAACCAGTGCCTCGAAAGGGGTTCCCCCAGTATGCTGGATCCCAGGAGGTTGCAAAGGTCCTTGTCTTGGATTGTTTTTGGCACATGTCCAACATCTCATGGCGGCTGCCCTGGACAGACTGTGTAGCCCGTTGATGTATAGCTGTCTCTCGAGGAGTTTCGCTAGGGAACCTTTTCCTAAGTGTGTAGTATGATGTGCCTGTTGAACTATGTGCCATGCCATGTTTTTAGGAACATAGACACGGTGGTCTGGCATCACGATCACTGAATCTTCCCATTGTCCTCCTTCTGTGAGAGCCCACTCCTCCTCCTCCTTTGTGTATTGAAATCTTTCTAAAGGGAAGTATCGGTTCTACATACTGCCACCCTTCCTTGTACAGTACCCTGCCGAGCGGCTTCCTTTGCGGCCAAATCCGCCTGGCGATTTCCTCTTGTGACCGCATCTTCCCCTCTTTGGTGGCCCTTACAGTGCATCACCGCTACCCGATCCGGATCCCAGACCGCCTCCAGGAGAGCTACAATCTCACCCGCATACTTTACGCCCTTTCCAGCCGACGTTAGGAGTCCCCGCTCCTTGTACAATGCCCCGTGGGCATGCAGTGTGGTGAATGCATACTTGGAATCTGTGTAGACATTGACCCGCTTTCCTTTCGCCAACTGTAGAGCTCGGGTCAAGGCCACAAGCTCCGCTTTTTGAGCTGAGGTCCCCGGAGGTAGAGGCTCTGCTTCCAGGACCTCCCCTCCCTCCTGGACAACAGCATATCCTGCTCGCCTCTCACCACTCTCAATGAAGCTGCTACCATCAGTGTATAGGGTCAAGTCTACTTTAGACAACGGCACATCCTTTAAGTCTGGCCGGCTGGAATATACCTGTTCCATCACTTGAGTGCATTGGTGAGTTGTTTCATCCCCTGGGACAGGTAACAGGGTGGCCGGGTTTAGGGAGGCATAGGTCTCAAGGGTCACCATTGGATTATTACACAGGACCCCCTCATACTTAGTCAATCTCTCGTTCGTGAGCCATCGAGGTCCCTTTGTATCTAGTAATGCCTTAACATGGTGTGGTACCCTTACGGTCAGCGGCTGTCCTACGGTCAGTTTACTAGCTTCCTTGATCAGGTCGACGGTTGCCGCCACCGCCCTTAGGCAAGGGGGCAACCCTTGGGCCACTGTATCTAACTGCTTAGACAAATATGCTACCGGCCGCTGCCAAGATCCTAATTTCTGTGTAAGGACACCCATAGCCACTCCATCCTTTTCAGAGACGAATAGGACAAAGGGTTTTTCCACATCTGGCAGTCCGAGGGCCGGCGAAGTCATCAAAGCCTCCTTCAGTCTCTCGAACGCCTCCTGGCACCCCGGGGTCCATTTGAATGCGTCTTCTCTTCCCCCTCTCGTAGCCTGATATAGAGGTTTGGCAATTGCGGCATACCCAGGGATCCACTGACGCAACTTCCACCACCACGGGGGGTACGTTCTTTGCCAGCCCAGGTGGATTGTCCTCGGCCCAGACCGCTGGGGTCCTATCCCATGGCCACTCTTGTATACTGGAGCTGTCTCCGGGGTTCCCCTCCTTTGCAATCATCAGTCTCCATTCCTCTTCCATTGGCAGAGTCAATTCCATCTGGCCCCCTTCTAAAAACTGAATCTGCGCTTGAAGCTTACTCAAAATGTCCCTTCCCAATAGGGACACTGGGCAATCTGGGTGGTACAACAGTCTATGCTTTACTTCATGACCTGCTAGGTTACAGGTCCTTTCCTGCAGAAACGGACAGCTTTGCATCTTTCCAGAAAGACCCACCACTCGAGTGGTGTAATCTGTAGGGGGGCTCACCATTTGGTTTACCACTGTCCGTTCTGCCCCAGTATCTACAAGAAAGTCCAATTGCTGGTTCCCGATTTTAACCTTGACCATCGGCTCCCCGGGATCCAGCAGTACAAGAACCTGGCCGCTTCATTCCTCCTCCTCTTCCTCCATGTCCACCCACTGATTCTCTTCTGAGACTATGGCGGCTGCTATCTCCTTCCTGGGGAATGGGACGTAGCTTCCGCGTCCCCTTCCTCGACCATTCCCTCTACCTCTTCCTTGACCCCCCCATATCCTTCTGGACTGGTCCCTCTACCTCCTGTCCCCTGCATTGTCCCTTCCAGTGCCCATATTTCTTACATCTGGCACACTGGTTCCAGTCCAACCGTACTCTGCCTCTCCCACGCCCCCGCCCCCTGGGCGCCTCAGGCTTCTCCATCATATTAACCAAAACCTTGTACCCTTCTTTCCTGTCCTTCTTTCTTTTCTCCTCCTCGACTTGATCTCTGGCCATATAGACTTGGTCCGCTATGGCCAGGAGTTCAGTCATAGATTTACCTATGAACCCTGGCTGTTTCTGTATCTTCCTTCTAATGTCATCCGCTGCCTGAGTAATGAATGACTGTTGTATCGCACGTTTCCCATTATCATCATCCAGATTGTATGGACTGTATTTTCTATATGCTTCTTCTAACCTTTCAAGAAATGCTGTGGGCGATTCAGACTTCTCCTGGCGTATCCCCTGGATTTTTAAAATGTTGGCTGGTCTCGGGGGCCCTCGCCTTACGGCCTTCACCAAAATCCCCTGGAAAACACTCAACCTCTGGCGATGGGCTACCTCCTGGTAGTTCCACTGCGGGTCTACCTCTTGGGGAAACTGCTGACGTCCCCATTCGGCCACATCAGTAGCGGCCGGCCTCCCTTCTACCTCTTGGGCAATTAGGCTTGCCTGATTTAAAATCTGCCTCCTTTCTTCGTTAGTGAAGAGGACCTGCAAAAGTTGTTTGCAGTCCTTCCAAGTGGGATTATGGGTGGACATTATTGTCTCTAAGAGATTTGCCATTGCCATCGGCTGTTCTGAGTAAGGAGGTGTAGAATTCTTCCAATTCAGGAGATCACTACTAGTAAATGGGACCACCTGAAAGAGGGATTGGACTGCGTCATTTTGTCCTAAGGCATAGACTTCCCTTATCGGGAATTCTCCCAATAAGTCCCCAATAGGCATATCTGCGCCTATTCCTTTTTTCAAAGCCTCCCTTGCTCGTGTAAGAGCCGGGCTTGCATCACTAGGCAGTCTCCGATTCACATACTTCTGCAATTCTTTAGAGAGGTCCCCATGAGGCCCAGATGGAGTAGGCCTCAAGGGAGTGCTATCATAAGGTGGCAAAGGCGGCGGACCCATATTTGGCGGAGCAAGGGGATCAAATTCTGCAACTACTGACTGTCCTGGGGACAAGTTGTGGGCCGCCGGAGGGGCCGTAGGTGGAGGTGGAGGACCTGGAAGTCCTGCCGGGATCCTCCTTCGAACCGCCTGGGGCCATTCTTCTTCTGTATCTGCCTCCAAGATCTTGGCTGGTTTTTGGCCTCCCTTTTTGCGTATAGCCATACACCTAAGCTTCTTACACTGCTGCACCCAGTCCGGATTCTGAGTCACTACAGTATCCCACGCATCTATGTAGATGAGCTGATCCGGATGATGTTCAGCACAATAGGCCTCAACCTGCCTAATCTTTTTTATATCCCAAGTTCCTTCTTCTGGCCACCCAAATGGAAAAGTCGGCCACTCATTAGTGCATAAATTCCTCAACCTATAGTCCTTAAAATCCTCTGGATCGGCCTGACTTGAAGCCGCCACAAATTTGTCAAAATTCCTCAACATGCATCCTAATGGGGTGTCCTTTTTTGAACCTTCCCCACCCATGGTTCCTACGCGGACCTTCCACCTTGGCCTGAGCACCCGGACACTCAACGGCATACGTCAGGAACCGCAAGGTTTTCAGTCCTTCCTCCCTTTTCCCTCCCTCAGGGAAACTTAGTGATCACCCTTCCTTTTCCCCCGGTACCGGCCCTATGTGTGTGTTCCCTAGTGTCTAACTTGACCACTATACTTGCCAGATTTCTGAAGACATCGGAACAACCTCTGCCCCTGGACTTTCCACCTGGATCCTCCCTGGACTGGTTTCTTGTGAACTTTTCGACTGCGATTGTCCTGGTTCGGGCCCAGCCCAAAGAGGGAAGCACCGCAACCGGTTATGCGGCGGTCGGGGGCCCCCTTCTTCTCGGCTCACGGTGGTTGCCTCCAGTCCCGGTCCCGGACCAGCAATCGGCCTGCCAACAGGGCCTGCCTTGTTGTTATCGGCCCTTCAAAGTAATCACGTCGAGGTCACCAAAAATGAAGTGGATGATCTCTTTCCTAGGCTGCAAATCGGCGGGCGCAGGAACAACAAGACAGGCAGTCAGGTTCTTTCAAGAAAGCAGTTTACTTAGAAGTCAAGCAGCTGCCTGGGTCGCCTCCTACGCAACATGGCGCCTGGTGGAAACGACACAGGCCTCAAGCCATGTGGCCCTTTTATACAGTCAAAGGGGTTCGGTTTAGGACCGCCCATTGGTTCAAAGTTGTGGTGCAGTTTAATAAACATCCAATCATCCCCTGCCACCCAAACATCCAATCACCACCCGCCACCCTTGCCAAGCCCCTCCCTAATCCCATACTGCCCCCTATCCCATGAGTACTGGTAACTTCCCCAACTTCCATTTTGTAGTTCCACCTTAATATTGCTAACTCTGAAAGTCCTACAATGACCAAAGAGGAAGAGACTTTGTACAGAACATAACTACTATAGTAGTGTTAGTTTTATTCAATGCTTAGGCCACAGGTCTTTCACATATAAGGCAAACAAATAAATACATGAAAACCAGATTATTAAAATACACCATTAAAATCCTATATAAACCATTAAAGTGCTACATATATAAATGGCAAGATGCCCTTAAAATACTACATAAGATATTGTATAATTAAAAACCAGGAAAACCAAGCAAATACAGCATTATTAAAACTTAAGCAGGGAACACCTTGGATATAAACAGCCACTATTAGTTAGAAACATCCCCAGCACAGTCAACTACAATATCAGAAATTAGTTTTGCCAGGGCAAAAAAGGAAACCTTGTGTGTAACCACAGGATTACTGTCAGCCAAAAGGTAGAAAATCTTTCCTAACACAGTATTGGTTTGAAGGAAGTAAAGACTAGGCCCCAGGATTTTAGTTCTTGGCTCAGAATACAGAGGGCAAAAAACAAATAGTGAGGCAAATCCTCAGTTTCCGGGGCCCCGCTGTAGGGGCAAAAACCAAAAAGATAATCCACAAATCCAAAATCCAAGAGCAGATTGCCCCTTCCCAAGGAGGGCGAGGAAGGACACCACGAAAGTTGAATCTTTAAAACTGCAAAATGCTATTTATTGCGCAGCTGAAGCAATAGTGACAAACATGCATATGGGTATGCAATAAAGGGGTTTGTCCAACCTAAAGTTGGTTACATTGATTATTTATGACTTTCATTAAAACAGTTCGATTGGTACATAGAAATCAATCATCTCATTGGTTCCCAAAGACAAATCATTTCATTGGTCTAAGTTAGCTATGCAGTTGTTCATTAGTTGTTTGTGATTTTGATTGACATTATAGCACACGTGGGATCCTAACAATGGCACAACTATAATATAACTATGGTCCATTGTTCTCTGACCATGACTGTATCTTATCTGTTAGTCTGTTGCAAACATGGCTTCAGAGCGACTGGGAAACTTGGGGGTTCTATCTAGCAAACAGCTAGCTGGTTTTGTCCGGATATGTTGTTACCCTTGAATAGTAACTTCTTCTTTGGAGCACTGATTTCTCAAACAATCAGCATTTTCTGTGAACAAAGGCCTACTGCAGAAATAGGCCAATATGGCAGTAAATCATGACATATGGGCATTGGGAATATATCTGAAAATTCGCTTTTTAAAACCACGTCCCCTCCATTCCACACTTTTTTTCTTTTTTGCTGAGATGAAATCTTTTCAGCGAAGCAAATCAAGCAGGTTTTACAAAAGCAGAGCAAAGAAGCAGTTAATCTTATTGCTGCACAATGACCCCTTATTTTTGACCAATCATTTGTGTCCACTTGGGATGTTTCTTTCACCCTAAGGATGTATATTCTGTTGTCATCCTAACTGGGTTGACATCCAAGAGTTCTATCTGTTCAGTCTTTTTAGGGGCCAAGGCTGAGGGCAGCGTAACTCTACAAGCACATGTTATCAAAGTGAAGCAACACAATAATATCAACAGCATCATGATAATTGCAATTTTAGACATGACTAAATCTTTTAACCATTGCAAGTCAAGCACCCATGATGTGAGCCACCCCTGCTAATCTGAGTCTTCAGTGTATGTGAAACTGATTGCATTGACTATTTGGTGTATCTTGGAAACATTCTCATTTTGCAACAAAATGCATAGACCTCCTTCTCTGAACAGGTGGTCTACTGTCAATCTGTGTTGCATTCGGTTGTCTTATTTGGAGGGATTCCAATCTTTATTATGTAGTTTGCCAGTTTCTCTAGTTGCGCAGAAATGCGCCAGTTAGTGCTATTCCAATCTATGGAAACAAGATTGCACCAATTCTTTGTGATTCTGCCAAGTATGTATTGTCAGTGTTGTGTCACTGTGTGCTCCTTAAACTCTGGCCCATCCATATTGTTTTGTCTCATGCCCCAAGTGGCTGTTGTATATCAAAGAATCTCAATCTCGCAGGAATCAGGGATTTCAGTTGCACATGTGCCATTCCAGACTGGGGCAGTATCTTTCCTTTCTGCCCAACTTCTGCAAATACAATAGTGTCCTGGCCAATCTTGCCAGCGACTTTGTATGCATGTTGCAATGTAATGCGGAATCGTCTGCACATTTCAAATTCTATTTGGTTGTATATGTCTGTGTCCTGTATATCTGACAGGAGTACAGTAATGTCACATCTAGGGTATTGTCCCACTTGGACATGGGGCATGGTAAGATGTCTTTGTAAGTGATGTTTGGGCTGAGCTAAGTGGTGCACAAAGGTGTACAAAAGGGTCAAGGGGGATGAAGACCTCCCCTTCTTCAAAATGAATTAACTGGGGTCATCTGTATGATCAGTTGTCTGTTGTGTGGTGTTTGGAAAGCGGGCTGATTGTAAGTAACATACCCAACAGTCCCATGCTTGTAATTTTTTTTTTCTGCAATTGCATTTACCAACTGGTGGAGTGTGTCCTTCTCCCATCCTACTGTAATGGGGTGTGGCATCAGGCTGTAAATGACATCATCTCTGGCTCTTTCCAAAACATAATTCTAAACACTTGGCTGAAATAGCACAAACAAATGAAAGCTTATCAAGCTAGCAATCAAAACTAAACGGTAACAATAACCACTTTAACCATTCAGCAACATAAATCAATCAATTTGAGAAAGGATATAGTCTTCAGTAAAATTTTGATCAAGTCCAGTTCTTGCTGTCAGCGGCCCAAATGTGGCCATGCACATATGTATCAAATCCAGTCCTCATCAGACCCAAATGTGGCTGCACACATCTGTATCCAACTTTCATGTCCTTTCAGTCTCTGGCATACAAAAGCAATCTGAGTCAAACTGGGGGTGTGTTCCCCTTCTTGATTGAAGAAATGAGTCTACTAAATTCCAGATAATGTGAAGAAAGTCTCTAAGTCCAAAAAGTCTCTGTATCCAGCAAAGTATCTAGTCTCTAAAGTGTAAAGAAAGTCTGTATCCAGGAAAGTCTGTAAAATAAAATCTTCATATCTCACAAGTCTTTAGCTCATCCTACCCAGTTGGTGGTGGTTTGGCTCCTGCGTTTTGCACTCCTGATTTGGGTGGGCTTGGTTCCTGTGTTTTGGACTCCCATTAGGCTTTCCAGGCTGGCAGTGGTGCCTTTCAGGTCTCGCTCTACCCAGTTGGTGGTGGTTCGGGTAGGCTTGGCTTTCCAGGATGGCAGTGGTGCCTTTCGGATATCCAATTTAGGAACAGAGTCTCATCCAATTTTAGGAATTGGGTCCCATACAGGAGCTCAGGAGCTGAAAGAGATAAGCAGAAAGATAGTGAGAGGAAAGGGGGAGGGGGATACTGATTACCCATCTGTTGAAGTCTTTTTGGCCAGTTCTGTCGTCAGCTCCATCAACATCCTTCGCTTCTATATCCATTGGCAGGCCTCTACGATCTCCCACTCCGAAGTCCTCTCGACCAATCTCCATCCTTTTTAAACAATTCTCCACGGTTTTCCCCACAATTCATCTCACGGTTCCTCTCCACGATTTATCTCATAGTTCCTCCATCCATCTGCTGTAAGCAATCCTTTAGCAATGTATACTGGCACTCTCGGTTGCCCATTCCATCTGCGACCTGCTTTTCCAACTTAATCAAAACAGTAAACTGTAAAAATGTCTCTTGAGCTGTTAACTGGCAATGTCTCTCAAATTTGGCAAAAATCTCTGGGGCCTTTTGCTAGGCATTGTCTCTTAAATCTGGCAAAAATCTCTGGGCAAGCTGCCCTATCTACCTGTTGTAATGTCCCGTTCCAGAATTACCTCTTTCAGTAACTTTGTAGAGGAATTTGGGCCAAAGTAGCAAAATTTGTAGAGGTACTTTGCCCTATGTTTGAAGAAAAGCTGTGAAGTTAGTCACTTTGGGCTAAGAACTATAACTCATGTCCAACGTTATTGTATCCACATAAAAAATCAATTCTGCTGTCAAAATCAATTATAAGGTTTCTTTTGAACTAAATATCAAACAAAAAAAACAATGTAAAGAGTTATGTTATTTCTAACATAAAAGTATTATAGTCATTTCATAGCCATCTGAAGAAAAGGCCATCCTCCAATGACAACAGAGGATAGGGAAGGAGGGGTTGGATTCTCCTTCAAACCAAAAACTTTCTGGCACAAAGCAATTTTAAACACGAATCCTGTGCCTCTTTCCAAGAAAAGGTTGCTGGGAAACAAAATAAAACTTTTGTCAGGAACGACTTGAGAAACTGCAAGTCGCTTCTGGTGTAAGAGAATTGGCTGTCTGCAAGGTCGTTGCCCAGGGGACGCCCGGATGATTTGATGTTTTTATCATCCCTGTGGGAGGCCTCCCCCACGTCCCCGCAATGGGGAGCTGGTGTTGATAGAGGGAGCTCAGTCCTGCTGGCACAGGGGTTTAACCCACTGTGCCACCGGGGCACCTTGAGGATACTTGCCATAGATGCAGGCAAAACATCAGGAAAGAATGCTTCTGGAACATGTGAAAAACTTATAACAACCCAAACTTTAAACTTTGTCCACACACAGATGTAACTTTCCCCTTTCGGCACAAGCCTCAAAATGTCCCAACCTGCAAGGAGTTAATGTCCAACAGCAGTTCATAAAGGAAGGGAGGGCAAAATGAAGCATTTTCCCCTTTGAACCAGAAAGCTACAAGGAGCTCTGGTAAGCATTCATAAATTTGAACACAAAAAATCTAAAACGGTATTAGATACTTTTAAAATGTACCATTCATAACCATTGTTCTCTCTTCTGCCAGAGAATGGCACGAGAACACCATGTTCTTTTCAGTTATCTCTCTTCTGGCTCTGTAAAGCAGGAGCCCTCCACATAGCATCCATTTTAAAACAGCTCTTAAAAAAACATTTTAAAACTCCGGCACATGATATCACTCTCTCATGACATACAGTTGCTTTAAACATAAGAATTATTTCCATTTTCTTGAGCAAAAATAAAGTTAGAACTTCATTTTTTAAAAATGCACTCTTAAAATACAGTCAATTTCATTTGATCTCATCCTGGCTGGTACCAATCTAAGTTCTTATCTCTATAACATACTGTACATTCAGGGCATTGTAAAACATCAGTATCTAACAGTTCTTAAACAGCCTGCTTTTAAACATTTTTAACACAGACAATGAGTTTCTATCAGTCTTCAAATTTTCATTTTGATGTGCCCTGGCCTCTTTCAGTGCTTGAAAAACTCTTTTGGCCAGTCACAACCCTCTTCACAAAAAAGCCCTTGACATCAGGTTTTTGCTCTTTTTTTCCCACACAGTTATTTATACAGCCCATGCGGGCAAATTTTCATGTTTTCAAAAGATACATATTCATAATGCAAGACTTATTTTTTCCATAGACACAGAACAAATCAGGATTTTTAACCATTTCAGAAAATGTGACATCGCATAATATTCATTCTCCAAATTCACACACATACAGCTGGTTAGTGATTAGTGGTTAGGCCCTTTTACACATTCACACACAAAGAGAGAAACCTCGTTCACACACATAAACATAAAAATTCAAAACAATTATTGAAAACATCAAACTTTTAAAGATCACCCATTTTGTCATAATACACATTCTTCTTACATTTTAAGAACATAGCTTTTCAAATTGCAGCATTAGGGGTGTGTTGCTAAATATCAAAAGACACATTTCGAACATAAATTCATTTCCCACAATTAACATTCTATATTTACTTTTCAACTCAACATGTCTGAGTGTCTCTCGCTCCCAGCCTTCATTTCATCAATGGAATATACAGAATCTCAAACTCAGTCCCGTGTCATTTTGGCACACATACAAGGTCAAAATAGCCAAATCACCTGCCAACTTTTCAGGCAGTCTTACTTTTTATATATTTTTTTTTCCGTGCCAAAGTTCAGGACACAAAGCTCTCTTTTGACACATCATTGTATTCCACATTCCTATCTTCTTCCAAGCACTTGAACAACGAGTCCCCCCATTTGAAACAACAATAATCCATCTACACAAGACAGTTCTCATTTTCTCTTTAAAATCTTTTCATTCAGCACTCTTGGAAAACTAAATAGAGTACTCATTCTTTTTACACAGCGGTGCTTGCACAAATCTCAACCCAGTGTTGCAACACATAGATACACACACGATTTCGTGGAATCTTTGCTGCCACTCACTCAAGATCACATATGCACATCACAAATACCTCCAGCAACACAAGGTCTCACAGAACCTAGTTTCCAGGGAATTTCACACAATTGACAATTCCCAGGGAGTATTACATAATTTTCTCAAATCTTTTTCACAAATCGGGAATTGATTCTTCAGAGGCATCTGTCCACTCTCCCACACAGCTCTAGTCCAAAGTCCCATACTGACTGACTGCGTCTATAGGTGACTTCCTCGGGGTTTTGATGGTAAAAGGAAGCCAGTGCTACTGTGCGACAGAAGCCACTTTGGAGCTTGTGGAAGCTACAGAGGGCTAAAAATACAAGAATCATGCCTTTTATAAATTCTCACTGCTCCTGTCACCTTTGACTCAAGGAAACACAAATACTATCTCTCCTTTTCAAACAGGTAACTAAAATCCAAAGCTTTTTGCAGAAAATTCAAATCACACAACACAACACCAAAACAGCTTCTCTCATTCTTTCCTTTCCAGAATCCCTGAGGCGAAGCCCTCTCCAGCCTCAGAATGCACACTCAAGAGTTAACACAGTACCTTTGCAACCAAATCAGCATCTCAACACAATTTAACAGTTTACAATAATATTTAAATCAATACAGATGAATGCAATTCATCAATAACATTTGCAAGGTTTGAATATTTTTAGTACATTTGAAATCTCAACATTTGCAATACATTTCAACACAAAAGTTTAAGACATCAACATTAGTAAAAAAACATCAGCATAGGCAGTTTGTCATTTCATTTTTTTTTAACTCGACATCACATCAATCTTAAATCCCCCACATAAGTGTGGAAACAAGACATTTAGACAGGTGGTGTGAAGACAAGACAGCCTTGTGCACATGGAAACGCACACACAAGTGGCCATTCACCCCACGTTCCTATAGGATTTCGGCTGGGTTTTGTTTGATGGATTTTTTTTTTCTCCAGCCAGTACTGAAAGTTAGTTCCTTTGGGAAGTGGAGTCAGAGCATCCGAGTCCACTCTCCCCCACACTCTAGTCCAAAGGATGTTTTGTTACTGCAGCTAATAGAAACTTCCCGCTAACTATACGAGTGTGGTCTCAACAATTCACTTCATCTCATAGCTTCAACAAATTCGATTCATCTCATACTTACCCTTCCCCGAAGCTTTTGCAGTAATTCAACCAGGCTCGGCCCACTCTTGGGCGGCAAGCCAACAGACGGAGATCCGGCGGCTGGGCCCAAGCACACACGCAGATGACTCCTTCCCTTCTCTTGCCGCCAAGAGATAAGCACCTGAGCCGGAGGCCCCAAATGCCTCTCTCGGCTAGTGCCTTCCAAAAAGAACGCCCTCAAATATGCAACATCTCGGTGGAACCTCCAGAAAATGTAGGGGCAAAAACCAAAAAGATAATCCACAAATCCAAAATCCAAGAGCAGATTGCCCCTTCCCAAGGAGGGCGAGGAAGGACACCACGAAAGTTGAATCTTTAAAACTGCAAAATGCTATTTATTGCGCAGCTGAAGCAATAGTGACAAACATGCATATGGGTATGCAATAAAGGGGTTTGTCCAACCTAAAGTTGGTTACATTGATTATTTATGACTTTCATTAAAACAGTTCGATTGGTACATAGAAATCAATCATCTCATTGGTTCCCAAAGACAAATCATTTCATTGGTCTAAGTTAGCTATGCAGTTGTTCATTAGTTGTTTGTGATTTTGATTGACATTATAGCACACGTGGGATCCTAACAATGGCACAACTATAATATAACTATGGTCCATTGTTCTCTGACCATGACTGTATCTTATCTGTTAGTCTGTTGCAAACATGGCTTCAGAGCGACTGGGAAACTTGGGGGTTCTATCTAGCAAACAGCTAGCTGGTTTTGTCCGGATATGTTGTTACCCTTGAATAGTAACTTCTTCTTTGGAGCACTGATTTCTCAAACAATCAGCATTTTCTGTGAACAAAGGCCTACTGCAGAAATAGGCCAATATGGCAGTAAATCATGACATATGGGCATTGGGAATATATCTGAAAATTCGCTTTTTAAAACCACGTCCCCTCCACCGCAAACACATAAACAAAGACTCAGAGGCGTCTATATACTATAGAGATGGCTGTCCACCACACTTGTTTTTCTTGTTTCTAACTGGTCCCATTAACACCACATGAGTACCACATGAGCACACAGAGAGGAAAATAATGTTACTTACGACAACACCCAGTCTGTAGAAGGGCTAATGTCTTCCCTCCAGGTGCTGCACAAAGATCAAGAACTAAGTCATTCGGCTGTATATTGAGAGCCAAGACAGGCAAGATTGATGCAGCATCGAGGAGATAATAGCCCAGGATTCCTATCACATCTGGCCTACAAAGGAAGCAAACGCATGAAGCTTAAATACGCAGTAGATATAATAAGGCTTGAGTTCTACAGTGACTTCCACTTAAAGTCACTGAATGCATAGAAGAACAGTAGATTTCCAAAATGTTCCAGGCTCCAGCCTTGGCATTTCCAGGTACAGTGGGAAAAGGCAAATGCTAGAGAGTTACTATCTTCCCCCAACACACCATATTTGCTGTATGAGATAGCTCTCATTCTACCCCATGGCACGACCAGTCCAAGTGAGATTGTGAACATACAAACGAGAGCACAGTATACTACACTTCAGACCATCCTGCTCCATAATACCTGTTCTCCTGGGGTGGGGGGAGAGAAATTGTTTACAGTCCACATTTACAAATTGGAAAAGATCTAAATCAAAAGTCGGGCACATTAAGAATTTGAAAACAAGGAATACAAGTGTTATTATTGACAGCAACCAGAGAACTCAGGATATGCTTTCAAGACGCATACAGCAAGCCTTTAAGGCAGTGTTTGTCAACCTGGAGGTCAGGAACCAGGGAGGTGGGGGGGCAAGGGCGTTTCAGAGAGGTCACCAAAGACCATGAGAAAACATATATTTCTGATGGTCTTAGGAACATCTTTGACAGAGAAGGTTGAAGATCTCTCCGCCTGGCCTTCTCTTTCTTTTTGGAAACAGACTGTGAATCCTCCCACCAAAAGCCCTCCTCTGCTGTGATTGGCTGACCTTTTAACCAAGGGGAGGACTGTTTCTGAGACTTCAAGTGGGGAGGGGAGAGCAGGTGTGCTCAGTGAATGGCAGCATGGTGTACATGTGTGGACGAGGGAGTGTGTGAGGCTGGAGGGAGGCTCGCACCAGCGAAATCCCTTCAAGGCATGGGGGTTCTGTATGGGATTTTTGGCCCAATTCTATCGTTGCTGTGGTTCAGAATGCTCTTTGAATGTAGGTGAACTATAAATCCCAGCAACTACAACTCCCAGATGACAAAATCAATCTCCTCCAACCCCGCCAGTATTCAAATCTGGGTGTATCAGATATTTGTGCCAAATTTGGTCCAGTGAATAAAAATACATCCTGCATATTTGATATTTGCATTACAATTCATAACAGTAGCAAAATTACAATTATGAAGTAGCAACGAAAATAATTTTATGGTTGGGGGTCACCATAACATGAGGAACTGTATTAAGAGGTTGCAGCATTAGGAAGGTTGAGAAACACTGCTTTAGGGTTTGGCTGCAGGACCATGTGCCATTATATAAAATACCCAGGAGATGGTGTTCCTGATATAAAATGACAAAATCAAGGTTTGCTTTTGGATTGTTTTCAAGATGTGGATTGTTGAGTCTGTGAATGCAGAATCCATGGATACAGAGAGCCAGATATATTTTTTGTAATATGACAAATATTTAAATGTCCCTTCCTTCAACACAAACAAACTACTCACTTGGCTGGATGAAAAGTGCTGATGTCTCCTTTGGGGAATGTATAGCATTTGTTGCTGCAGTCATAGCTGTGTGAAATTAAAGATGGATTTGTCATTACCATTCAGTTTTAACAATATGTCTTAGGCCAGTGGTTCCCAAAGTTGGAACCCCAGCCAAAAAAAAAAAAAAGAGTTCTGGAAATTATCTACAAAAGTAAACTTTCGAAACTCTGGACTTGGACTAGCCTTAACCAAAGCCCTGATTATTGGCTAGTGGTTTTGTTCATAGCAGTCTAAGAACATTTAGAGATCCAAGATTGATTATGCTTTTATGTTAAGCCACTTTGAGTCCCCTTCGGGGGAGATAAAGCAATGTTTAGAGGAGGAGGAGGAGGAGGAGGAGGAGGAGGAGGAGGAGGAGGAGGAGGAGGAGGAGGAGGAGGAGGAGGAGGAGGAGGAGGAGACGATGATGGTGATGATGGTGATGAACAAGCCATGTGATCATAGGAGAAGATTAGTAGGACAAACAAGTTGAATCCAGAGAAACATAAAAGAACAATAGTAGCAGAAAAGTAAAACAAGCAATCCATCTATGCTTAGAGTCAAGATAGGTTCAACAAGTGAAAAATAAAATGGTACCTCCTGCATTTCACATGCAAAGGCATAAATCATGTACAGAGACACAAAATTTGCTTGAGCTATAGTGATGTGAGAGCATCACCCATCATACCTGAGGACTGCAAATATTTGTTTGTAATATGTCAGTCCCTGTCATGCCTCCCTTCTTTTCTAAATTGCATCCGAGAGTGAGATCTTGATTATGAATATGAACTAATCCTTATAATATACTTGAAAAGAGTACAAAGAAAAATAGTAATAAAAAGAGAACTGAAGGTTACTTTATCATGCTCTGAGGAATGTTGGTTTTCACAAATGGAATTGCCCCCTGCTTCTTCAAAACCTTCACTATCACACTGTCCTCCTTCTCGACTTTGTTGAGAAACTGCACCAAACCTCCAGTAGAGATGTGACCCTTTAGAAGAAGAAAAACACAGTTGGATTACTATGATGGGATTGATTAATTTCATATTGTTTCCCCATCTAAGAACTAATAAATTACACTTCATTAGTAAAATACAAATAACTGTTTGAAACAAAACATTGCAACTGAACAATCTGTAACTAAATGTAACTGGCACTATAACTGTAAAAATTATTTTTAAAAACATTATTTTCCTAGTTCTGGTGGTATAAGCATTCATACACAAACCAACCTGCCTAATACATATTGTGCCCTTCAAAACTTCTATCCAGTTCTCAAAACTTCCCAGGTGGTAAGATTTGAGTCTTGTGTTCAACTGAAGCTGTCAAAAACACCTTGATTAACTCTTTGTTAGCAAAATGCCTGACATACAGCTAGTCCATTGAAAGAAATGCAGTCAGTACTCCACATCTACTGGGATTTGGGGCACAAGACTGCCACAACAGTAAAAAAAAAAAGAAAAGAAAACTCTTAAAAACAGAGAGAACCTCTCTAGGTTCTTCAGTAGTTCCCCAGGTTTTTGATCAGGCATGGGGACTTTAAACCCATGACAAAGTGACTCAGTAGTCAACTTCCAAAGGTTCACACCTAGAGATGCCTAGAGAGAATATTTGATCATATCTAGGAATAATCAAATTTGAACATGTCAAACCCACAAACATGTAAATATGACCCTGTTTAAGCATTTAAAGCATTTAAGGGTAAACAGGAGAGCACCTTGCATCCAATGTGGTCCTTAATGCTGACAGGAACCCCATACAACAAGCCTTTGTCCTTCTGTTTCTTCAGGTCCCTGAGTTGTTCCTCACAGCCATGAATGAAATCTGTCACACAGTTCACATCTCGGGTTACTTCAAGAGCCTAGCCACAAAGGCAGTGCCATCCAAGAGAAAAGAAGAAGAAATGGAAATAAGATCAGTTGGAGAGAGCATGGAATATTATGTAATTATGTGATGGGATATAATCCAAAATATTACTGTCCCACAGTCTGAAACAGCTATGAAATTATGGTTTCTCCTAGGCCTAACAAACTTGAACAGTTCCATATCTTGCCTTTAAGGGTTGTGCGAAAGCATACTTTAAAGTCATCGTCATACCATGTTCTACATTGTTCAGTGAAAACTATCATCCTATTACCAGTTCCACTACATTTCTAGTTATGTCAACACATTCCTTAACCTGCTCCTATCTGGCATAGCATGAGTTCAGCAGAATGTGGATTGTATGGGAAGCATTTCACTTGTGTTTGCATGATTTTTCCTATGCCATTAATAGCATGGCTGTCTAAATCTAATCGCATTTAATTTGCAGTACAATTGAGGACACTTCCAGACAAGGCCGACAATGCGGTCCCCGTCGGGCTTTTACCAGAAGTGTTCAAACAATACCTTAGGTAAAAGCAAATTAATTTGATACGCCATTAGATCAAGGCCTTCCTGAAAGGCCCAGGTGTAATTGTGTATGGGGCCTGTGGGAACAGACCCACAGGACTGCTTCCACAGTCCTGGGGTCAGTCTCCACAGCCCATCACAGTTTTTCAGGCTTCTAAAAGCCTGGAGAACTAAGGGCATCCACCCCCTTCCCGAAAGACCTTAAAATTAAATTAAAGCTTAACAGGCTGCCATTCCTCCTCTCCGGCAGGCATCCTGGAGCATAAAAATAATGCACCAGGAGGTGAGTGGGCAGGAGGGACTTTCCTTCCCTCCCCCCCCCCCCCGCTCCACCTCCTGGTGTGTCATTTCTACATTATTTATTTATTTATTGCAGTTACTTATACCCCGCCCTTCTCACCCCCGAGGGGGGACTCAGGGCGGCTTACAAACAAAGGCACAAATTCGATGCCTGTCATATATAAAACAGTGTATATAAAACAGTATAAACATTTAGCAGCATTAAAACATATCACTACATAATATAATAAAACAATTTCATGCACAGTGAAATTCAGAGTTCCGAAATGTCCATTCATTCCAACAATTCCTGCTCATCAATGGGTCCTTATTTTAGCTGCCAGAATGTCCAAAAACTTGGTCCCAGATCCAGGTCTTCAGTTTTTTTCTGAACGACAGAAGGGAGGTCGCTGATCTGATCTCCCCGGGGAGTGAGTTCCATAGGTGAGGGGCCACCACCGAGAAGGCCCTGCTCCTCGTCCCCGCCAGCCTCGCTTGAGATAGAGGCGGGGTCGACAGCAGGGCCTCCCCAGATGATCTTAAACTCCGAGGTGGGACGTAGAGGGAGATCCGTTCGGACAAATACACTGGGCCAGAACCGTATAGGGTTTTGTAGGTTAAAACCAGCACTTTGAATTGTGCTCGGAATTGGATCGGCAGCCAGTGGAGCTGGCATAACAGGGGGGTGGTATGCTCCCTGTATGACGCCCCGGTGAGCAATCTGGCTGCTTCTCGCTGGACTAATTGTAGTTTCTGAGCAGTCTTCAAAGGCAACCCCACGTAGAGTGCGTTGCAGTAATCCAACCGGGATGTGACAAGAGCGTGGACCACCGTGGCCAGATCTGACTTCCCAAGGTACGGGCGCAGCTGGCGCACAAGTTTTAATTGTGCGAAAGCTCTCCCGGCCACCGCTGAGACCTGGGGTTCCAGGCTCAGCGATGAGTCCAGGATCACTCCCAAGCTGCGAACCTGCGTCTTCAGGGGGAGTGTAACCCCGTCTAACACAGGCTGTAACCCTATACCCTGTTCGGCCTTACGACTGACCAGTAGGACCTCTGTCTTGTCTGGATTCAATTTCAATTTGTTAGCTCTCATCCAGTCCGATACAGCAGCTAAACACCGGTTCAAAGTCTGGACAGCCTCCTTGGTGACAGGTGGAAAGGAGTGACAGATTTGGACATCATCTGCGTAGAGATAACATCTCATTCCGAAACTCCGAATGATCTCTCCCAACGGCTTCATGTAGATGTTAAATAACATCGGGGACAGAATTGAACCCTGTGGGACTCCACACAACAACGGTTGTGGGGTCGAACAGGTGTCACCCAGTAACACCTTCTGGGTCCGTCCCTCAAGGAAGGATCGGAGCCACTGCAAAGCAGTGCCCCCGAGCCCCATGTCCATGAGGCGACCCAGAAGGATACCGTGATCGACGGTATCGAAAGCCGCTGAGAGGTCCAGCAGAACTAACAGGGACACACTCCCCCTGTCTAGTTCCCTGCGCAGATCATCTACCAAGGCGACCAAGGCTGTCTCAGTTCCATGTCCCGGCCTAAAGCCAGACTGTGCCGGATCCAGATAATCAGTGTCTACCAGAAACCCCTGGAGTTGTGTTGCCACCACACGTTCCATGACTTTGCCCAAGTAGGGGAGATTGGAGACTGGCCGATAGTTGTCGAATTGAGTGGGATCCAGTGATGGTTTCTTCAACAGCGGTTTTATAATAGCTTGCTTTAAGCTCGCTGGAAATTTTCCTTCCTGTAAGGAGGCATTAACCATCACCTTCACCCACCCTGCCAAACCCCCTCTGGCTTCCTTGATCAGCCAGGAAGGGCAGGGGTCTAGGATGCATGTGGTGGGTCGCACCTCTCCAAGGATCCTGTCCACATCCTCAAGCTGAACCAATTGAAAAGAATCCAATAAAACTGGACAAGCAGATGCTCTCGTTACATCCCCAGAGACTGCCGTTAACATGACGTCAAAGCCTGACCGGATCCGCTCAATTTTATCTGCGAAAGATCGAGCAAATGCTTCACAGCGAGCCACCGAGTTATCCGAAGCCTCGCTTTTTGGCGGATTTAACAGGCCCCTGACAACTCGGAAAAGCTCAGCTGGACGATTCTTCGCGGATGCAATATTGGCCGTGATGAATGTTTTCTGAGCCGCCGCAATTGCCACACCGTAGGACCTTAAAAAGGCATTCAGGTGTGTTTGAGCTGGATTGGTGGGCTTCTGGCGCCACACGCACTCTAGCCTCCTCTTCTTTCGCTTCATCGCTGCCAGTTCCTCGGTAAACCAAGAAGCTGGTTTAGCTCGGTTACTCGAGAGGGGGCGTTCCGGAGCGATTGTGTCAATTGCCCTGGTCAACTCACTATTCCAGTGAAGGACCAGAGCATCGACAGAGTCGCCAGCCAAGGAGGTGGAAAAATCCCCAAGAGCCGTCAGAAAACCATTTGGATCCATCAGTCTCCTGGGGCGGACCATTCTAATGGGTCCACCACCCCTGCGGAGGTTAGAAGGCACAGTTAGTCTAAAACTGATCAGATGGTGATCGGTCCATGGCAATGGAGCGATGGTCGGCTCCTCCATCCCGTCACCTTCATCCCATCCCTGGGAGAAGACCAAATCCAAGGTGTGCCCGGTGCTATGGGTGGGACCAGATATTAGCTGGGACAGGCCCATGGTTGCCATGGCGGCCATGAAGTCCTGAGCCGCGCCAGAAAGAGAGGCCTCAGCATGGACGTTGAAATCACCCAAGACCAAAAGCCGTTGGAAGCTCAACGCCATGTCTGAGATCACTCCTGCTAGCTCAGGTAGGGAGACTGTAGTGCAGCTGGGTGGTCGGTACACTAACAGAATCCCTATCCTGTCCCGGTCACCTATCCTAAAGCCGGCACATTCAAAGGAAGATGATTGTGGGATGGGACACCTGATCAGGGGAATAAACTCCTTGTAGACCACTGCGACTCCGCCTCCCCGCCCTCCAAGCCTTGGTTGGTGCTGAACAGAATAACCTGGTGGACAGAGTTGGGAGAGATTGACCCCTCCCCCCTCGTCCAACCAGGTCTCCGTTATACAAGCCAGGTCTGCTCGTTCTTCTTGGATTAGATCTTGGATAATGGCCGTTTTTCCATTTACCGACCTGGCATTGAACAGCACCACCTTCAGCTTGGAGGGGCCACCATCCTGGCACCTCGGTTGTATTTGTCAGGAGAAAGTTTTGGAATTGCCAATCTATCTTTGTTAATTTCGGGCCGAATAGTAGCATTAATTTTTGGAATTGCCAATGTCCTATTGAGAATTTTGGGCCGAATTTGATTTTGTCTTTGATTCTTAACGTCTTTAGAAGTTGCCAATTTATTATTGCAAGTTTTGGGCCAAAATAGATGTTTTGTTCTCCTTTTCCCGTATCTCCCTCTACCTGTCACCACCTCTATGGCCCCCCCACCCGTGGACCCACCTCCCCCGGGGACTCTCCCTCCGTTTCCAGCAGTTGTTATCTCAGTAATAAACACTTGTTTATAATTATGATTATCTGTCCCTGGCTCCCAATGTTCCCGCCCCTTACTATTACCTGCTCCTTCCAGTATAGCGACAACTGTAAAGTGCCCTTGTGCTGAGGTTGTTCTAAGGTGCACTTGTGCTGGAGAATGGGAGAGTATCAGTAGCAGCAGGGGTAGTATAATCATTGATATGGGAGTAAAGTGCTGATGTCAACAATATGTATAGCTCAAAGTGGCGGTGCAGGGACTTGGAGCTCAGAATATAAAGTGCGACAGTTGTAACCACTTGACCTGGTAATTTTGGACCTCTTGGTAATAATATGGGTTCTGGCCGGAAGATTTAAAGTGCTTAGGTTAAAGTGCTTTAGTGCTAAAGTAGTTCTTAGTGCAAAATAGTGCAAAATTATTGCTTCTTTGGGTAGACAGCTTTCAACCATTCAATCAGACAGACAATTCAAGCCAAAGAAACCTGGCCCCTTGGGCCCGTGGAGAAAACAAGCCGGCACCCAGGGGCCCGGTCCGCGGCTCTTCTCGACTGCCTTGATAGAAGATGACACAAAACAGAATAGTTAGTAGCCAGCACAATGAAGACAACAATTGCAGGTATTGCTACTTAGCAGCACAGATTTGCGGTTTGCACACTGTATGGAAAGATGTTATTTACACTATTTATCTTGACCACAGAGGGCAGTATAGAATGAATTATTGTTCAGTTCTTTAACATAGGACTCTGAAGATTGCATTAAAACCACTGAGTCATGAGCGGACAGACTTCCGGATTTTTCAATTAGGCTCACTGTCCGTAATGCTGTTAATACTATTTTGCGCCCAATGACCACACTATGATGTTAGTTGGTGTTATTGTTATCCTACACAGTTATCAACAGTCTACACAGCACTATTACCAAAGGTTCTCCCTTCTGTCCCTTCTGTCGCCCGGAGGGCCTGCAACACAGGCCGCGAGGCGGCAGGCAGCACAGACCGCGAGGAGAAGCCCCCCCCCGGGGGGCCGACAGTAGAAAACCCCCGCAGGGGTAGGTGATAGAGGGCCCAGCGGCCTCAGCAGCCCAGGTGACCGGATGGCTGCCCCGGTGGAAACGCTAGCTCTCCTCCTCCAATGGTGTCTGGCGTCTGGGGAAGGCAAGGGAGAGCGAGGCAGGGCTGGGATGAGTGGAGGGGGCCAGGAAGAGAGGGAGGGAGGAGGCAGTGTGGGCCCGACAACAGCGGCCCGGGGAGCAGCATCCAGATAACAGCAGCCCGTCTCCACTCTCCCCTTTCCTGTCGATCCGGCTGATTGATGTTGCAGCCGTCGCTCCTCGCAGTCTTTGCCACTCGCCGCCAGGGACTCCAATGGCGTCTAGCAACCTCAAGGAGAGGGGACGCCAGCAGCGCCTCTCGGCTCCTCCACACGCAGCCCCCAACTCCTTCCAGGCAAGATTAGGTCGCGGCGGCAGCTCTTAGTAGGTAGATCTCTGCAGCTATCTTCTCCAAACTTGATAAAAGCGACTGGAAGGGAGCAACTACGAGGCCTTAGAATGGCGGTGCCTCGGTGCTCTACCTCCCCGCTCCCAACCTCCTTTTTTCCTCTTTCTGGTTGATCTCCGCCGCCAAGCTCACCTTCTGAGGGCTCCTCCGAGTCCCCAAAGGGTCAGGATGGCGCTTCTGAGGAGGGATGGTATCGGGTTGGGAGGATGCAATCAGGATTGTAGGTTGTTTTCCAGCGGCTGTGTGGTTTGATGTTCTCTCGCCGCCATCATACCGGAAGTTTTACATGCTAGGAAGCCTGTAATTGTGTAATTGTGTATGAGTTTTTATTTTATTTTAAGTGCTTGGGGGGGGGGGGGTGGCCCCATGGCAACTCAGTAGTTTCCCAGGTTTTTGATCAGGCGTGGGGACTTTAAACCCATGACAAAGTGGATTTCTTAAACCCGCTTTGTTGTGGGTTTAAACCCTGTCTGGAAGCACCCTGGGCATTGGTTATTCCCTTTCTCACATGTTCCAGGTAGCAACTATGTGGGTTTAGCTTTGTTCTTCTGTTTTGGGAGTTTTGATTTGGAATTATATTCTTTGGAATTCTTTGGGACTATAATCTATGAGTATTTATGTGACAACCACAGAAAGACTATTAGGATGCGACTTGTAAAGCCAAGAAGACTACTATATAGAAAATGTATTATTTCTAATCAATATGATGCCCCCCACGAGTTAATAAATTTTGGGGCAAACGTATGCTCAATTGTATATCAAAGAGCTCTAGACATTGCTGCACAAAATGATCTAATGATCATAGCACAAGCTAGAGCCATACCGGGCAAAATTTAAATGTAACGTGGGCATGGAACCTTACCTCTCTTTTATACTTCCACTATATATTAGAAAACTTTTTACCCAGGCTAGATTTGAGCAGCTCGACATTAAGTCCAAGTTGGGATGACATCAGAATATTCCCTACACGAGGAGAACCTGTGGGTGTCGTGTGGTAGATGCAGAAGTGGAGGACTCAGAACATTTTTTCTTAAAATGTCCCTACTACAACAGGATCCGGTCTTATTACCTAGAGCCTCTGCTGGAGAATCATACACATTTAGAGAATAAGGAGAAATTGCACATCCTCCTACAGGGTTCAGATAAAAACTCTATTTTAAAATTGACCCTTTTTACGCAAAAAGCACTAGCCATCCTCGAGAAGATGGAAGCAGAGAGAGGAGACCCTTGCTGCCATCAACAAAATTCAAACTTAAAAACTTAATATGGACATGCCACTAGTTTTACCTACCCGCGCCCCTGCCCAAACCCTACTTTAAGGAAGTAATCAATTTTTAATCTTTTAATTTTTTTATCTTGTAGTTGCTCAATCATTTAGGAGTGGGTTGACAGGCCAGTAGGCCAGGATGCCTTGTATTCATATATGGTTTTACTGTATGTATGGGCAAATGTGTATGTTTTGTATGTTTTGCATGTTTTGATATGGTCAAAACTGACTAATCAATAAAGAATTGTTGTTGTAATCAATATGAGATTACAATTATTATCACCTTTCTCCCCATTCAAAAGCTGAGGCTGGGGGATTTTCTACAAGGCCACAATTTTTCCATATGGTAATATATCCGGCCGAGGCTGGCATTTCCTAGTCAGCGTGATACTGAACCCATTCTGGGTTTTAGTCTTAACTTTATCTAAGGTGCTGTGACTATTTGGGGGCAGGGCCCAGAATCTTGGATAGTACCTTTGAAGCTCAGACTAATACTTTGATTGTGGCTTTCCTGCATAGCAGGGGGTGGCACATGTGGTCTCTTCCAACTCTATGGGCACTTTCACACAGCCCTATATCCCAAGATATCAAGGCAGAAAATCCCACATTATCTAAGTGTGGACTCAGATAACCCAGTTCACAGCAGATATTGTGGGATTTTCTACCTTGATATTTTGGATATAGGGCTGTGTGGAAGAGACCTATGATTCTATGACTAAAACCCACAACAAATTCACCACTCTAGTGATATGGAAGGCCTTTAATGAATTCCTTGCCCAGATATTGTGTGATGTCTACAAAAAGGTTTTCAACATAACTTACTGAACTTTTATCTCTGCATAGCTGGCCTTCGGATGATATCACATACCTGCTGTTGGATGTTTTTACAGCTGCGTCCCTGAAGTAAATGTCATTCCCTGTTATTCCCATGTGTCACGTTCTTGTACAAGTGATGGTACAAATGATGCATCATGTGCATCAAACAGTAGGTCTCTTGACCTGTTGTCTGCTTTAAATAAAATGGCTATAGAATCATAGAATCAAAGAGTTGGAAGAGACCTCATGGGCCATCCAGTCCAATCCCCTGCCAAGAAGCAGGAATATTGCATTCAAATCACCCCTGACAGATGGCCATCCAGCCTCTGTTTAAAAGCTTCCAAAGATGGAGCCTCCACCACACTCCGGGGCAGAGAGTTCCACTGCTGAACGGCTCTCACAGACAGGAAGTTCTTCCTCATGTTCAGATAGAATCTCCTCTCTTGTAGTTTGAAGCCATTGCTCCGCGTCCTAGTCTCCAGGGAAGCAGAAAACAAGCTTGCTCCCTCCTCCCTGTGGCTTCCTCTCACATATTTATACATGGCTATCATATCCCCTCTCAGCCTTCTCTTCTTCAGGCTAAACATGCCCAGCTCCTTTAGCCGTTCCTCATAGGGCTTGTTCTCCAGACCTTTTATCATTTTAGTCGCTCTCCTCTGGACACATTCCAGCTTGTCAATATCTCTCTTGAATTGTGGTGCCCAGAATTGGACACAATATTCCAGATGTGGTCTAACCAAAACAGAATAGAGGGGTAGCATTACTTCCCTAGATCTAGACACTATGCTCCTATTGATGCAGGCCAAAATCCCATTGGCTTTTTTTTTGCCGCCACATCACATTGTTGGCTCATGTTTAACTTGTTGCCCACGAGGACTCCAAGATCTTTTTCACACGTACTGCTCTCGAGCCAGGCATCCCCCATTCTGTATCTTTGCATTTCATTTTTCCTGCCAAAGTGGAGTATCTTGCATTTGTCACTGTTGAACTTCCGTTTGTTAATTTTGGCCCATCTCTCTAATCTGTCAAGATCGCTTTGAATCCTGCTCCTGTCCTCTGGAGTATTGGCTATCCCTCCCAATTTGGTGTCGTCTGCAAACTTGATGATCCTGCCTTCTAGCCCTTCATCTAAGTCATTAATAAAGATGTTGAACAGGACCGGGCCCAGGACGGAACCCTGCAGCACTTCGTTCATCACTTCTTTCCAGGATGAAGAGGAAGCATTGGTGAGCACCCTCTGGGTTCGTCCATTTAACCAATTACAGATCCACCTCACCGTAGTTTTGCCTAGCCCACATTGGACTAGTTTCCTTGCTATGTGTGCAGTCTTGCTGTGTGTCATTGGGTGGAGAACTTAACTACTAAAGAATGCACATTTTATTAAAGGTAAAGCTTTTTCTTGTAGCAACTTATCTTTGCATGAGCACAGAGAAAATGAAATATTGCCACAGCAGAAGAGCAACACTGAAGAAAAATGTGTGCATTGAATGCTTGGAACATTTAGTGGACAAAAGGTGTAAATTATCTGGCAAGTAACTTAAAGTGAACAAAGATTTTGCAGGCAACTTCTGGTTGAAGCTGAAACAGTAGTCTCTCACCTTCTTTATATAGGTATACAAGACAGTCTCTGGGGAAAGAGACTCCTCTCTGAGTTTTGCTGCCAATTCCACCAATGACAGAGAAAGGATGAATTCAGACTGGAGTCCTGGATTCTGTATGGAAAAGCAAGGAAAAGACATCTGCAGGCACTGAAATCAACCCTGGTTTATAAAAGTGAGCTGGGCCACAAGCTCAGTATTTTAAAACCAATCAAACTCTTCTAAATCAATGGATCCTGTGAGCTAAATAGCTATTACTCATGCTCCCCAATTGCATAGCTAGATAACACTAGGCAAAACACATTTTGGTGTGTTAGCTCTGTTTTTTTGAGTATATTTGACCTGCTGCTTCCAAAAATGATACCAGTTTCCCTCTATCAGCTCAAGATTTGAGATGTCATATACCAGTTTTCACAATCTTGCCCATAGAAAACCATGATAACTACATGAAAACAACACTGTCAATTTAAGATAGGGCTCCAAATTTTGGATAGTATCTATAAAATCTAGAACAAATTCAGTATCCTGATGTCATGGAAGCACTTAGTCCAATGGCCCCCAAAGTTTTGTCCTACTAGTGCCTTGGATCTTAACTCCCAGAATTTCCAGCCAAGTTGTTCAACAGCCAGAAATTCTAGAAGTGATTTTTCTAGCAGGGTAAATGGTGAGCAGATGCTTCACTTTCAAAGAGACACAGATAGGACTTCATCAGACAGACAAAATTGCCCGTCCGACACTTTGACTTCTCTTCAGGCACGGAGCCTGCAGGATCCCATCACATGACATCATGCTACTTCACACGAGGCTACGTGCCTGAAAAGAGATACAAGTGGTTCAGGAGGCAGCGCCAGAAACACAAGAAGCTTCCTGTGTTGCATAGAAAACAATTGAGGGAAGCCGGGTGGCAACACTTCCCCCTAGAATAAGGTGAGAGCAATGTTGGGCAATGGGTTCCCCACGCCCTACACTGCCCCCATGCTTGATTCACCACAATCCATGGTGAATTCCTTGCTATCACCCAGATCAGGGGCCTCAATGTGATGAGGTCCATAGACAGAACTTATTGATACTGTCACATAAACAACTTTTCTGCTGTTACAAGGATTTCTAAAATCTCTGTTTTGCTCAAACGAGCTTGTATGCTTGAATGACTAGAATTCTCAAGCAAGGTTAGGTTAGTCAAACTAGTTACACATTAAACTATCATGGATAGGCCCTTTTCCACAGATCTGTTACTTCTCTCTTGTTGCTGTTGTGTGCCTTCAAGTAATTTCCAGCATATGGTGATTCTTAGGTGAATCTCTTATGAGGTTTTCTTGATAAAATCATTCAGACTGGAGGGTTATCTTTGCCTTCCTGTGAGATGTAGCGCTCAAACGACGACACTATGCTGGCTCTCTACGAACTGCACTAGATAATATTTTACATGTTAGAGTGCTATGATTCCACTTTAAGAGTAATAATTACACCCTATTGTATCATGGGTTTTGTATTACTTTAAGAGTAATAATGACATCCTATAGAATCATTAACCAAACTTAATGAATAAGGATAACCAAACCCTTGCTCAAGTGCCTAAACTCAGCTTTCACTGTCCACTGGGGAGGGCTCATGGAGGGAAAGACTGTGGCCCCTTTTACACTGCCAGATAAAATCCAGATTATCTGCTTTGAACTGGATTATATGGCAGTGTACACTCATATAATCCAGTTCAAAACAGATAGTGTGGATTATCTGATTTCATAATCTGGATTATATGACAACATAGAAGAGGCCAAAAGGCAGCTTTACACTACACAGTTATACCACCCTGATTCCACTTTCATTGCTGCATCCTTGGGACCATGGGATTTATAGTTTGGTGAGGCACTAGAGAGAACTCTAAATATTCTTTCCTACCTTCCTAAATTTCAAATCCCAGGATTCTATAGGATGTTGCCATGGTGGCTAAAGTGAAATATAGCACAATTGAGTAGTGTATGGACTCCAGATGTTTCAATGAACAATATCCTGTCCAGAGACAAGTCCCTAAAAATAGATGGCAAAGACAGGGAGACAACACATGGCTGTGTTCCAGATTGCTCTAAGAATGTATAAGGATGAGATTCTGGAATAAAGAGTCAAAACAATGGGATATGTAATGCTATCTTTCACTGTGCTGAGTGGTCATGACTGTTTACTTGGCTTTGTTTTCCATTATAACATTTCCATTTTCTTTAATAGCGATAAAGAAACACAAAGACTTTTCTCTCTACCTCCCCCCATGCAATTTATTGATCTTTGGGAGACCACAACTTCCTGTGTTCCTAGAAGCATATAACTTAAAATTCTTGTTGTTCTTGTGCACTATCAAGTCATTTCTTATTTATGGCAACCCTATCATGGGGTTTTCTTGGCTGATTTTGTTGGTGGAGGAGGGATTTGCCCGTGCTTTCCTGTGAAGCTGAGCGTGTGACTTGCCCAAGATCATCCAGTAGGTTTCCTTGGCCAAATAGGGTTCTGAACCCTGGTTTTCCGGTAGCCTCCTCCAGCACTCAAACCCCTCTCCCACCCTGGCTCTCCAGCTTAAAAATCATTTATTGCCAAAAGAGGTTACTTGCGGGAGAGCCCTCCATAACTACCAAAGAAAATGTTACCTTCTGTTTCATCTTCCAAATGACTTTTTCCATTAGATCCAGGCTGTTGTCTCTCCATTGCCTGGCCTCTTCCATCTTCCTCTGGATCCTTCTGCGTGACATCCATTTCCACAACAGGATTGCAGTGGCAGAGCCACAGGTCACAGCAAGGGCTGCCTGAAGGTTTATGACATCCCTGGGCAAGATCCCCTCCAGCATCTTCTCGACCATGGCAAAATTCCTGTCTGCCTTCCCAGTGTAGCTTTCTCAGAAGGCAGCCCAGAAAGTGGGGAGGAGATGCTTCCTGGGACTATTTAGCCTTAGCTACTGAGCAACTTCAAAACTCAAGAGACCTTCTAACATATACATCGAAAGAGTGAGAACAAAAAAATTTTTAAGAAAGTTCAGAAAAAGTAGAAGAGAGATAGAAAAAGAGTAAAAAAAACACACGCAACCTAACCCTAAGACTAAGTACATCATACTAAATAAAATTGACTTCCATTTCACACTTCGGTTTTTTGAGTCCGTATATTTCCCTTTTAATTTCTACAGTTCCTCTTATTCTCTTCTTTTTTTTGTCATATTCACAAAAGAGGGCCCAATCGGTCCTCTTTATCACCTTGCCCGTATTCTTTTTCAAATAAAAAGTCAAAGTATCCATATCTCTTACTTCTCTTATCTTCTCCAACCATACATCGATTTCCGGGATTATTTCCTGTTTCCAGACACTAGCAAAAGTTATTCTTGCTGCCGTTGTTATATATGTAAACAACCTATCTTCATTTTCATTAAGCTTTAAATCTTGGTCAGTAAAACCTAATAAATAATATTCAGGTTTCTTTTTAAAGGATTTCTTCAGTATTTTCTGTACCTCCACATGTATTTGAGACCAATATTTCGTAGTTTCCTTGCAAGTCCACCACATGTGATAGAAGGAGCCTATCTGTTGGCACCCCTTCCAACACTTATTTGACATATTCCCATACATCTGGGCCAATTTTTCAGGTGTAATATACCACCTGTGGAACATCTTTATCCAATTCTCTTTCAGATCCGACGCATAAGTATATTTTAGCTTCCTGTTCCACATTTGTTCCCACTCCCTAAAGTGGATAGGTCTTCTTAAATTCTCAGCCCACTTGATCATACAACTTTTAACTTGCTCCGTTTCTGTTGCCCAGGACAATAGTTTTCTATATAGAGCTGTTATTATTTTCTTTTTCATAATTAATATTTTATCCCAAAAAGTCTCTTCTGTTTCAAAGTTTATTTTTCTATCTTGTTTATAATAATCTTTCATTTGAAGGTAGTGTAGCCAAGTGAGGTTTTTATATTTTTCTTTTAGTTGTTCAAATGATTTAATCTCTTGTGTCCCTTTAATTAATATACCTATGTAAGTAGGCCATTCTCTCCAACCCAACAATCTTCTTTGATGGGCTTCCATTGGGGAAACCCACAATGGTGTTTTTTTATAAAAATAGTCTTTATATTTCTGCCATACACGCAATAGAGATGATCTTATAAAATGATTACCAAAATTCTTTTCTTTAGCTTCTCTATTGTACCACACATAAGCGTGCCATCCCACTCGCAAGTCAAAGCCCTCTAAATTTAAACATTGTTCTTTGTCAAGTGATATCCAGTCTTTAATCCAAAGAAGAGCACATGCTTCATGGTATATTTTTAAGTCTGGGAAATCCAGGCCTCCTCTTGTCTTACTGTCTATTAAGTTCAGATATTTTATTCTTGGTCTTTTCCCAGCCCACACAAATTTTAGCAGTTCTTTATTCCATTTTTTAAAAATAGATTGACTCCTTACAATAGGAATATTCTGAAATAGAAATAACATTCTAGGCAGTACATTCATTTTAATCAGCGAGATTCTACCCAGTAGGGAGAGCTTTAGATATCTCCATTTGTTAGAAACTTTAATAAAAAATATATATATATTAAAAAAACTCAAGAGACCTTCAAAATTCATGACTAAACTCCTCCTGAGGGGCCTCACAATCTGACCTTTAATCTGTTAGACAGTCACCTGATTAGAAGCCTCTAGTGAATGTCTTCTGAAGAATATGCACAACTCCCAACCCTAGCATGACAAACACAATACATGCATGCCACTGCTACACAATCTTTGCTGGTTTTAGCAACAAACTATTAATTTTAGTCTGTTTTGTGTGTTTTAATATGTATTTTATAGAAATACGTTTTAATGTGTTATTTGTGGTATTTTTTACAATGATACAACTGTCCTTGCAGTTGTATTGCACAAGCCTCTGCCTCACTTCTTCGAGTGGAAATGTCCACTATGCTTGGCTACTGGTTGTTGTCTGATGAATTAAGTTTTTAATTATATTTTTATGATGTTTGTATATGTATTTTATTGTGTTATATTTTAACTCTGTTGACTGGGCTTGGCCCCCATGTTAGCTATCCCAAGTCCCTTCGGGGAAATGGTGGCAGGATACAAAAATAAAATTGTTGTTGTTACTATTATTATTAAATAAAATTATTATTAAATACAATTATTAAATTATTATTAAATAAAATTATGTTTATGATTATGGAATTGCCTGAGAAAAATAACCCATGTAGTTCAAGACTGTAACTTGCAGACTTTAGGTTTGTGGATGTGAGCATGTGGAAAGTGCCAACTGTGACCCTAACAAGCCCTTTTCAATGTAAACCAAGCTATTCCAGTCTCAAACATGGGAAATTCTGACAGATCCCTTTAAAATAACCCTGTACTTAGGTATCACCACAAAAATATTTTTTCATAAGACCAATTACATATCTTGCAGCAATGTACCTATAAAATTAAATTTTATGGTGATTTAGTTTAAGAACCTTCTAATGTAAATGCAGTTGTCAAGAAGTCACTACTGCTGTTATAATGATAATGTGAATCACGAAGGGTTGTCAACATGTGTTTTTGTTGTTTTTACTAATTTTTATAATGGCTGATTTTGTTATTATTATTTTTTTTACATTTTAGCTCCAATATTATGGTCTGATGCAGTCCTGGAGGGTAACACCATGAGTTACCAAACTGGATGACACCAATTCTAGTGATGCTATTGGTTTAATCCCCTTTCAACTGGCTCATATATTAAAGTCTAAATCATTGAAACTGTAGTCAACATACCTTGAGGGCCAAAGGTTCCCTACCACTGCTTTAAACAAATAAGGACTGTAGACAAATGTTGTGATTTGATTTTAATAACGTAACTGCAGTGCAGACATTGGAAAAGGTGGGGTTTTTTTTATTTTGGACTAAAATTCTCAGAATCCCCTAGTCAATATTGCTACTAGTCATTCTAATATTTTCTGGTAGATAGATGTACTCTGAAAAAGTAACACTTCCAAGCTCTTCTGAATTCCAAATCAGGGAAGACATGTCTGGAGAAAGCTGGGAGGGCAGAAAAAGGGTAAGTTGGGAACATGAGTGGAGTTAAAACTGGTGGACATAATATGCTCTCTCCATCATGAACCTCTTAAGCCCCCCTTTGTTGTTTATTCATTCAGTCATTTCCAACTCTTCCTGACCTCATGGACCAGCCCCCTAGTTATGGAGAAATATGTGAAGACACTAGAGATTTAAAGCTAAGATGGGAAAAGCAAATATTTATACACAAGATAAAGACCTCCCTCATTGTACTTTTTTTAAAAAGAGGATTATAATTATCTTGGAGTGCAAATAAAACAGAGCAATACAACTGCATCGTAAAAACCAAAACCAAAACCAACATAAAGAAGTCATTGGAGCTTGAACAAAAGTGTCTGCAGAGGTAGAGGGAGGGAGACTTTGGATTCCTGTAACTGTGTCGGTTATTCATTTCCAAGCATAAACCTGTTTGCAGCATTTCAAAGGTTAATGTATTCCATGCCACCATGCGACTGATTCGTGCACTTTTGTCACTTTCAAGTGTGGGACAAAGGAAGTGGCCAAGGTTTCTACATTTGCTGGCTGTGATTCCCATGAACATCTTGGCTGTGCTCATCTCCATGGTGAATCAAGCCCTCCAATGCTTCCCATCAATACTTTTTTTCACCCCTTGATTTCTCTAGTAATAAAAAGCAGGTGTAGTTCGGTGACAGGAAAAGTAATCTGCCTCGAAAACGTCCCAGGAAAGAATCCTGTCTGAAAGGAAACATGATAGCCATGTATAAATATGTGAGAGGAAGTCATAGGGAAGAGGGAACATGCTTTTTTTTGTGCTGCCCTGGAGACTAGGACGCAGAACAATGGTTTCAAACTACAAGAAAGGAGATTCCATCTGAACATTAGGAAGAATTTCCTGACTTTGAGAGCTGTTCAGCAGTGGAACTCTCTGCCCCAGAATGTGGTGGAGGGTCCTTCTTTGGAGGCTTTTAAAAATAAGTTGGATGGCCATCTGTCGGGGGTGCTTTGAATGTGATTTTCCTGCTTCTTGGCAGGGGGTTGGATTGGATGGCCCGAGTCTCTTCCAACTCTATGATTCTATGAATCCCCAAATAACTCTTGCCTGTTAATGTCGATGTTCTGGACAGCCTAATGGTCTGGATGTGTTATGTAGTAGATTTCTATATGTCTGCTGGGAATGTTGGATAGGGATACTTCTACAATATCAGCAGCTGCAATGACTGTACACTCTTTAATGAAACACTTGCAGGTACAATGGGACCAATGCAACACACCCTTTCCATGTTCATGGCAGTCCCATAAAGTAAAGCACGAGGCAGAAAAGCATTTAGGCATTGAATCAAAATTTGGTCTGATGAAATAGTCTGTTATGGGTCTACTAAATCCAGAAGTCAGTTTCCCATTCTTCCGTTTCTAGCAAGTTTACACTCAATGTGTTCTTCTTTTTTCTGAGGTCAGTTTTTCTATTTCCTTCATGAACCGAAGGCACAGTTCTTCCTGCCATGGCAAAGCCACGCACTGGACGGTCACAGGGAGCCCCACGCCCCCTTGCACCGCCTGCAAGGATAAAACACAGGACAAGTAAGGATTTTGTGCTATACTTTTGATACAAAATGTCCAAGAAAAGCGGCTGACAGCCCTTACAAAGCACTAGATGACACAGGACGTACCTTGGCAAAGATTTTGTCCCACATATCGTTATAGTACCCTCTGAAGTTCTTCAGTTCCTCCTCATCTTCCTTTGTCACTGTTGTGACAGGAACCACTCCAGCAGGGAAATCCAAGTAGTTATACAACATAGTGTAAACGGCTGCCACTGGAATGACAAAACCTAATAGGTTACTAAGAGTTATTGATTCAGAAGAGCTGCCAAAGTAAACTTTTTTCCTGACAGCTTGCAATGTTTTTGTAATTACTGATATACTACTTTTGAGAAGGAAATGACTTTATAACCACAGTCTCCTCAAATTTCCATTACAAATCCAAAAGAATGTAATTTTTCCACACCCAGTTTATGGAAATACTGATAAGTGAAGTGCTTTAATCATGGTGTGATTTAAATTTGATTTGGTTATCTGCTTTGAACTGGATTATATGAGTCTCCACTGCCATATAATCTGGGACAAACAGATAATCTGGGATAAGATTCTGGGATATAGTGCAGTGTAGAGGGGGCCACAGACAAACCTCTACATTTTTTGGTTTGGCCTTTGTAGATTTTTCACTGATTTGATTAAAATGTTCTCTCTAGTAATCTCCAGTGCAACTCTATGCCCAGTCTCTGCTTGATGTTGATCATGGAGGAACTAAATATTCCCAGGCCCCTTCTACCTTGTCATATAAAATCCAGATCATCTGCTTTGAACTGGATTATATGGCAGTGTAAACTCATATAATCCAGTTCAAAGCAGATAATGTGGATTATCTGATTTGATAACCTGGATTATATGGCAGTGTAGAAAGGGCCCCAGTGAGGTGTTGTCTCAGGTAAAAAATAACACTGGACTTTTATTTTTCACTTTTGTGAAAGCCCTGTGCCCCTAACCTCAGCAAATATGGAGGGCAGACTATAGTCTGGATATATGATTCAAAGGCTGGCGCCAGTGGAGGGGGACGCCTCTAGGACTCCTAGAAAGGCAACATCTTCAAAACATTTCCAATCTCCCATAGGCAGAGGGGAATTCTTTTTTCCAACACAAAATTACTTAAAACATCTACTTGTGGAATACTGTTGCCTCCTAGGGGTCACTTTCTCCAAAACCGAATAGACAGAGCCTAAAGCCCAAGAAACCTCTAAGACCCAAAGACAAGAAAATCTTGAGACCCAAAGCACCTTTCTCCTGAAATGGCAACCTTACAATATAACTTAAAATTAATACCTAAACACAGCCATAACGTCTAGATTGCCCAATCCTGATCAACACAGAGCTAAGAAACATCTGATAGCATGGGGTACAATGTCACCAGTATACAGATGACATGATTTTCCTTGTTTCCTTACATCACTAGAGTTATAGATATCTCATCTCAGGGTTTGAATTGGGAAAAATAATTTTAAAGGTGTAACACCAAAGAGTTAAACAAAGAAAACAGCTGAAATTATAATGTTCCCGATGCATTCTGACATCTTTGTTCTGAGAAACTAGTCTCTGAAATTTCCCCCAAAGAAGTGTTTCACTTCTGACTTAGCATTCTAAAGATTTACAGTGCCCTCTGGAAATCTGATTTCACACATAATGTCCAAGTACTTGAAATTTTGCCAGGGTATCCAATCTTGTAAGCAGGAGACAGTGCGGGGCAAAGCAACACATCCAGCTGTAGTTTCTTCCACTCTGCAATAAATTTGTAGCAGTATTCCTAAGTAAGGAAGAATGGGAAAAGATAGCAAGATTTCAGTATTCATGTCTTAATTACACTGTTCCTTGACTAAACAATATACTATGCATGCAAGTCCCCTCATTCTATTATTGCAAAATTCACAGGATAAGCTGTCTACTGATATATAGAATGAATATCATATTATTCTGGTACTGGGCTAGTTGCCAGCTGCTTTTTGGGTTCAATTCAACATGCTGGATTTAATATTTAAAGTCCTAAAAAGCAAGACACCTGGCTATTAAAGGGACTCACCTGTTACATTATGAACCTGATTATATATGTTAAGATCTTCAGAAAAGGTCTTCTTCAAAATAACATCACATACATAGGTACACTGAAACTAGGGAGAACTTGTACAAATGCATCTATGTTGCTCCCAGACTTTTTATTCTCTCAGAAATATAAAGTTCCCTCTCTTGCTGCTTTAGTAAAGAGTATGAAGAAACTGTATTTTAAAATTGTATTGATGTTTGCTAATTATCATTTATTTCAATGGCTTCAATGGCCATTAACTTGGTGCTTTGTTTAATTAGGGATATCAGCATCTGCCTTAAGAGCATTTTAGTGGAGAATCACAATAAAATAAAAATATTGTGTTAGTGTTCTAAAAACCTCAAGACCCTAGGAACACCATTATTATTATTATTATTATTATTATTATTATTATTATTATTATGCGACAGCAGAATCAATGAAAAGCAACTGGAAAAGCTTACACGATATGAGGATTTAAAGACTGAACTGCAAAGACTATGGCACAAGACAGTAAAGGTGGTCCCAGTGGTGATCGGCACACTGGGTGCAGTGCCCAAAGACCTTGGCCTGCACTTAAAAAGAATTGGTGTTGACAAAATTACCATCTGTCAGCTGCAAAAGGCCACCCTACTTGGATCTGCAAGCATTATTTGCCAATACATCACATAGTCCTAGACACTTGGGAAGTGTCCAACGTGTGATCCAATACAAAAGCCAGCAGAGTGATCTTGTCTGATGTACTAATCTTGTTGTGTATCTAATAATAATAATAATAATAATAATACACATATAATAAAATACAATTATTTACAATTGAATACAAATACATAGATTAAAACAAAAAAGAATTTAAATGTAAAATTCACAGTTTAAAATTGACTGGGTAGGCCTACTGGAAAAGATAGGTCTTAAGTTCTGTTTTGAATGTTTGAGATGATGCAGAGCCATACTAATGCTAAAATGACTCTGGACTAGTTTTACTTAAGCATGTACCTATGAAATAAAGCACTCAGTAAGGTCTCTGTACATCAGTTTGCTCAGAATACACTTTTTAAAAAGGATGTTAAGTATAAAATAGAAAAGGCTGCGATCATTCTTTTGGACAAACCTAGACACTGATTAGGATTACTTAGACTGCAAATAGACTCAGGGCTCTTAAAATAAAATTTACCTCAATTTCAAAGTGAAGTTCCCAAAGTTCTTTCACAGATCTAAAATTTAAAAGAGAAGAAGGTAGTAACCTGGGAAAGGAATAGCATTGTCCTTCCATGTCCTGTCCAGTCTATATAGCTTTGCTCAACCTTAAGCTCTCCAAATGCATTAAGACTACAAGCCTCATCATCCCCACCTATTAATGAGAAGGCTGTCATCTGAACATTAGGAAGAACTTCCTGGCTGTGAGAGCCGTTCAGCAGTGGAACTCTCTGCCCAGGAGTGTGGTGAAGGCTCCTTCTTTGGAAGCTTTTAAACAGAGGCTGGATGGCCATCAGTCAGGGGTGCTTTGAATGCAATATTCCTGCTTCTTGGCAGGGGGTTGGACTGGATGGGCCACGAGGTCTCTTCCAACTCTATGATTCTATGATTCTATACACTAATAACAGATCTAGACACAATTTTGTCAAATGACTGCTGCTGGGTAACTGAGAAAGAAGTCAATAAGCCACTTGTAGGAATGAATCATTGGACGGGATGAATGGACACTTCAAACTTCTCATGTACACAAATATACCAAAGGTACAATAACTAACCCTGGGAATTGCCCTCTGTTCCTTAGAAAGATGAAGAGATTATGGGTGCATCTATACTGTAGAATCAATGTACTTTGACACCACTGTAACTGCCATGGCTCAATATCATGTCATCATGGGAAATGTAGTTTTACAAATAACAACAACACTAACAATGATAATAACAAAATTGAGGTCACTGAGGTCTCTGCCTCATACTGGGAATAAGTAGTAGGATGTTTATAAGCTATTTACTTCCTATTCAATTAGTTCTGGTGACAAAATTACCATTTGTCAGCTGAAAAAGGCCACCCTACTTGGATCTGCACGCATTATTCACCGATACATCACAGTTCTAGACATTTGGGAAGTGTCTGACGTGTGATCCAATACAACAGCCAGCTTAGTGATCTTGTTTGCTTCGTACTAATCTTGTTGTGTTTCAAATAATAATAATAATAATAATAATAATAATAATAATAACTTTATTCTTATATCCCATCACTATCTCCCCGGAGGGACTCGGGGCTGTTTACAGATGGCACAAAGTGCCTTAAAAAACATGAAAGTGAACACAATATAAAATACAACAAAATAAAACACATGCACATATAAAAACATCAATTCAAACTCAATCAAGCTGTGATCCTCTAACCATGGCCGAGATGTAAACATTGGAATAAAATAAGTCTTTAGCCTGCTCCCATCAAACTACAGCCCACAGGTTTCCACAGAATTGAGCCGTGGCAGTTAAAGTAAGCCAAACTGTGTGGATTCTACAGCGTAGATGCACCCTGAGTTTCCACCAAGAAGTCCTTACCTCTCTGTCATGCTTTCCAGAACTTTTGATGTACGAGGACTCTAAGGAAGTGAAAGAATCGACAGAACAGACTTTCAAATTAAAATAATATACTTTTTATAATATTATAAAATAATACTTTTGCATCAAAGTGTGTCTAGCCAAGAAAAGTAATTTGAGATGGGGCTTTCCCCAGTCCATGAAGCAGACAAGGCCTCAGTAATTGACTCAAGTTTGTTTGTCCCAATCCTATCTACTGCAGACTACAGAATAATCAATACGATAGTCAGAGCCAGGAGCGCTCATATTTCTGCACTTCACCTTCTCCCAAATGAACCCATTATTTTTTGCACAATGACAAATGTGCATTCGAGTATAAGCCAAGTTTTTCAGCCCTTTTTTAGGCTAAAAAAGCCCCTGGAAGGATACGTAAGCACATTTACATTGAAGAAGATTAGAATAATGATTTAATCAGAGTTGGACAATCTTATCGTAAATTACAGTTATATGTAAATATTCAAAAACATTTAACCTACTGATGCCTCAATTAATGTAATTTTATTGTTATCTATTTTTATTTTGAAATTTACCAGTAGCTGCTGCATTTCCCACCCTTGGCTTATACTCAAGTCAATACATTTTCCCAGTTTTTTGTGGTAAAATTAGGTGCCTTGGCTTATATTTGGGTCAGCTTACATTCGAGTATATACAGGTAATTATTTTATTTATATTTAAATTAATTTACATTGCTTTATTTTGCCCTGATTTATGCTCATTATTAGCCGCCTTGAGTCCCAAGGTAAAAAAATAAACAATAACTCTCCTCAGTTCACACCCTTGCAGTGTGCTCCTCATATGATGCTTGTACAGCAAGTTAGGAAAGGTCAGTGAGAAAATAAGCCTTACTATTGGTCTGCTGATCCAGCTTAGGAGGCGTTGTATCCAGTTAGGTAATTTGGCCAAGAGCAAGAAATCCTTTATTGAAGGATCCACCAATTCTCCTTTGCTGAAAAACAACCAAGACCATTCATTATATAATCGTCACAATAATTATCATTTTAACCACCAGTATTCTGGCACCAAGACTTTGACAATTGCAAGGGGCATATTATAACAGGATTATCAACTATCTGAACTCCTCAAGGACTCCCATGCGTGAGTATTGGGACTCAGTAATGTGTAACTTCATCTCTTGTCTCTATTTCATTCTATTCTTGTAACCCAGATAAAGTGAACCCCCAGTGGCGCAGTGGGTTAAACCGCTGAACTGCTGAACTTGATGACCAAAAGGTCGGTTGTTTAAATCCAGAGAGCAGATGAGCTCCCACTGTTAGCCCCAGCTTCTGCCAACCTAGCAGTTCGAAAACATGCAAATGTGCAATCAATAGGTACTTTTTTTTTGTCGTGTTAGGAGCGACCTGAGAAACTGCAAGTCGCTTCTGGTGTGAGAGAATTGGCTGTCTGCAAGGACGTTGCCCAGGGGATGCCTGGATGATTTTTTGATGTTTTATCATCCTTGTGGGAGGCTTCTCTCATGACCTTGCATGAGGAGCTGGAGCTGATAGAGGGACCAATATTTTTCACAATGAAAGACAGTACAAATGAGTAATTTGTATCTTTTCTTAGCTTCCATATCTTCCCCAATGTATAAAGCAAGGGAGGGTCATAAGCAAGGTTTAGACACACAATTGTAATACACCACTGAATGTAATGCACATCTCTATTTTGGCTAAGCAATTTAGCCAAAAAGGTGCGCATAATAATAATAATAATAATAATAATAATAATAATAATACATATGCATTAAAACCAATAATACATATGCATTAAAACCAATCCCACCTTATTCTTTTGCATTACATCTGAGTAAATGTGGTAGTTACAGAGATGCACCTAAGGATCCAATCCAGGATTCCAGTGAACAATCTTAAGCTCATATTCATTTCTTTTATTGTCAGTTACCATCTTCATTTACACAGCCATCGCTCTTTCTTATTTTTCTCATTAGGATAAAATCCCTGCTTTTTGAACATAAGCCTTCCTCTTTGGTATACTTCCCCTGATATCAACAACACAAGCATTCTAGCTCACCGTTAAACATGCAAGCAGACAGGAGTTTTTTCTCCCACCCTGGACATGCCACAGATATATAAACCTCACTTGCCTAGTTTCCAACAGACCTCACAACCTCTGTGGATGCCTGCCATAGATGTAGGTGAAAGGTCAGGAGGGAATGCTTCTGGAACATGGCCCAGAAAACTCACAGCAACCCAATTAAAATTTTACTTGAGATAGCATCTTAAGGGTCTTTTCTAGATCACAAGAGATGCAGGGTGTCTAAGAAAGCTGCGTTAACCTTAATTTGCAGAAAAATATTATGTGTTTAGTACAATTTTGCTTCATCTACAACAGCCTAGAAATCACTGTTAAGCCACAGGCATGACAATTCAGAGGTTAGAAGTATCAGAGTAAATAGCTTTTTCGCATCCAAACATTGTGAGCCTGCCTCTTCCTGCAATGGAGGTGGTAGGAAAATGGAGCAGTAAGAATGGAAGAAGCAAATTTCTTTACACAGAGTCCTATCATCTCCTCTGTCTTATAGAACATTAGGATTTAGGTAACACGGTACTTACAAGTGTTCTAGGTAGGTGGTATAGCCATCAGCAGAGATGCCCCTTGAGCAAAGCTTATACACAAAGTAGTCCATATTAATGGGCTCAAAGGGAACCAGCTGGAGAAAGAATTACACAAACAAATCTAGATGAAAATAATTATTTCTGTAAAATGCCATTGTGAAGATAAGACATAATTTGCCCTGGTAATGATATCTACAAAGATTTTCAAGTTGTTCCATGAAATGGACCCAAGTCATAACTATTCAGCGCAGGCTCTGGCATTTCAGAGACATAGAATTATTATTAGCTCAGCCGCCACACATCCTCTGGTGATGGCATCAACAGATACAGAGAAAAGGTAAAGGTTTCCCCTAACATTAAGTCTAGTTGTATCCAACTCTGGGGGTGGTGCTCAGCTCTATTTCTAAGCCAAAGAGCCAGCATTGTCTGTAGATGCCTCCTAGGTCATGTGGCCAGCATGACTGCATGGAGTGCTGTTACCTTCCCGCCAAAGCGGTACCTATTAATCTACTCACATTTGTATGTTTTCGAACTGCTAGGTTGGCAGAAGCTGGGGCTAAAAACAGGAGCTCATCCCGCTCCCCAAATTCAAACCACTGACCTTTTGGTCAGCAAGTTCAGCAGCTCAGCAGTTTAACCTGCTGCATCAGCGGGGGTCCCTAACAGATATTTATGTCAAATATAGCAATTCTAGAATGTGTGTACTCTTGGATATTTAAAATTTACATGCACATCCTTTCCCACAATACTAAAAGGATATATGGCAAAAGCCTACAGATTATTTCTTCAAGGCATCTGCCACAAGAAGGTACAACAGTATCCAAATTGAATACTCATTGGATTTACACCTTGTAACAATACGGTGCCTGGAAATAATCTGAGCTCAGAGAACATAAATAAAGTGTGTTGTTGTTGTTGTTGTTGTTATGCTTTTAACTGCCTGCTCACGAACCCCTGCTCTCAAGGTGCCCTTAAAATTATATCCTCCAATCACAATACTGCATACAGTTACTAAAATATAAAATGAACACCAAATTATCAGAGAATGAATCATGTAATACAAAACAACTATTCTTCTTTGTCTTCTCTAGGCTTTGCTGTCTCCTCGTGATGTGGCCAAAGTACTTCAACTTTGTCTCTAGTATCCTTCCCTCAATGAGCAGTTGGGCTTTATTTCCTGGAGGATGGACTGGTTGGATCTTCTCGCAGTCCAAGTGGAAGGTAAAAAGAAGAGGGGCCGACCAAGGGCAAGATGGATGGATGGTATCCTTGAAGTGACTGGACTGACCTTGAAGGAGCTGGGGGTGGTGACGGCCGACAGGGAGCTCTGGCGTGGGCTGGTCCATGAGGTCACAAAGAGTCGGAGACGACTGAACGAATGAACAACAACATTCTTCTTTGAGCACATCAGTGATGCATCAGTATAAGGGACTACAGACAGTCAATTGTTGGGTCTTTAAAATGCCCCTGTAATGAAATGTTTTTTATTTTTTTCAGCATCTGGAGTTCCCACCATCATTTGTTTCATGTTGTGATGTTATCACCATTTTTGTCTGTTTTTATCCCATACTAGGCTTTTTTGTTTGTTTTTTATCTCATTCTAGTATCACCTAATTCAACATATTTCATAATGGGCTGCTTTCAAGCCAAATTCTAACATGTATAGTAGAAAGTGGTGAGTTGAAATGGAGGACACATACCACATGGCCAGCCTTTTCCAGAAGCTCCTTGGTTTCCAGTATAGCTCTTTTCATGGAAGGGGTTGGCATAATAAATGAGTCCGTGACATAGTACCCTATTCGGAGGGGATGAGAGCTAGAGTACACCTAGAGCCGTGAGGGAAGGGAAGAAAAGAATTTCAAAGTGATCAGAACACATACAAATGCTATTGGAATCTGCATGGATCAGCCAGCAGGCTGGGTGAGCATGGGTGTGTCTACATTGCAAAATAATGCAGTTTGACTCACTTCAACTGTCATGGCTCAATGCTTTCGAATCATGGGAGTTGTAGTTCTCCAAGGTCTTCAGAATTCCTTGCCAAAGAGTGCTGGTGTCTTATCTAACTCCAGATCCCAGGATTCCATAGCACTGAGTTGTCGCGGTTATAGTGATATTAAACTGCATTAATTCTACAGTGGAGATGCACCCTATGTGAGACAGAATTCATGAAAATCCATGGCAGAACTTGGAGAAATTACGCTTTTGAAATACAGCTCCCAGATTCCCTCATCCAGCCTAGGTCACACTAGTTGGGGAAATTTTGGAGGTTGTATGGATGTGCATTTGTAGAGAAATGTTTATTATAAAGTGTTTATTATAATGTGTTTATATCGGTATTTGTGTTTTACATTGGTGTATGGCCTAGCTGTGAGAGATAGGTTGCCATGGAGACAAGGCAGCAGAGGAGGTGGGCGGAGCTTAGAGAGAAAAAGGTTTGAAAGTGACAGTTAAGTTTCAGTCAGGAGGAAGAGACCCTGAGAAGAGTAGCAGAGTCAGATAGGACTCTGGGAGAGTAGCAGAGTCAGGAAGGACTCTGAGAAAGTAGCTCAGTCAGGAGGAAGAGACCCTGAGAGAGTGCAGAGTCAGTTAGGGGCTCTGTGGAGTGAAGCAGTGTAGAGACAGTTAGTTTTTAGTGTGTTCGTGAATATTTCTTCAGCAAGGGAGCTGAAGGTGAAACCTCGTTAGATTACTTTGAGGAAAAAGAATTTAACAGAGGGGTTTTAGGATCGCCAGTAGTGGAAGACTGGAGATCAGTGGTTTGATCCGGTATAGGACAAACAGTGAGAATATTCACAACAGGGAACACTGAAAGAATAAAGCGCTTCACTAAAGAAAGAGTTTATAAGTTGTAACATCTAAAGCCTGAATTGTATCTCAACCAAGCCATATTGTAACCATCAAGCATATGCCAAGCTCAACATCTTCATATTGAAACAATACGCTTTGTTTAACAATAAACTTGTTCTCTTTGTTATGTTAAAACTGCCTCATCTCCATTGATTTTATGTTCGGTGCATTCCACTCTACCAAAGTTACCTCACAACGCAAACAGAGACTAAATAGAGACTTTAAGACCAGCGTCTCTATACATATTGGTGGCAGTTTAATTTAGTATTCTCGGAACTCCTTACAATTTATGGTGGCATTCGGTGGCATTAATACTTCTTCGCAGCATTTATATGTATGCATTTCTTGAATTATATTTCCACCTTTCTCCTAAAATGAGATTGAAAGTGCCTTACAATAAATTTAAAAGATCAAGCTAAAATGTTAATCTACAAAAGTTAAAAAAAAAAAACAACAACAATGCTATTAAAAAGCATGATTAAAAACACTTTAAAACAAATTTGGCACATTTTAAATTCATATCCAAGCTTTCTTCCAAGCAGAATTCAAAGTGACTTACAAATTTAAAACAGAGCATCTGAAGCAATATGAAGTATAGAATTTGAAAAAGGCTAAATCATCCACCATTTTTTAAACGTGTCAGAAGCGATCTAAGAATATACTGCAAGTCGCTTCTGGTGTAAGAGAATCAGCCATCTACAGAGACGTTACCCAGGGGGCAACCCTATGTGTTACCTGTCAGAGTTTTTAAGTTAGTCATTTCTTAAGTAGAAATAAGAAAATGTAAGTAAATGTAAGGATCAAGCCCAAGCATGCTGTGAGGATGAAGAATAAAACCACCTGGTTAGTCTTATCTAATTTACAGCCAGGGTACAGCAGTTGTAAAGGTACTAAAGTAGTACAAAGCTTCTGTTTTGTTGAGAGTTGGTGTTGAAGGAGTTGCATTGATTGAGAGAAGAGCTGCAAAGTTCCAGAAGAAGGAGAAAGCCTTTTGCAAGTAAGGTTTCAACTTTACCTACTTGGGAGTGCCTGGCAGAAAGGATAAAGAAGAGTCCCAGTATTCTGCTGTATTGTAAATATTCCTTTGTATAAAGCTACTACAAAGACAATTGCTGTATGTCTACTCCTTAAACCAGAGGGGGAGAGCTTCTGCTGAAAAGGAGGTTGTTTCTGTTGCCTCATACAGAACCTTTTTAATTCCACCGCAACATTACCATCCTTTGGGAGACTTCTCTCATGTCCCCACATGGGAAGCTGGGGCTGAAAGACGGAAGCTCACCCCATCTCGCGGATTCAAACCACTGACCTTCAGGTCTTCAGGTCAGCAGTTCAGCCAGCACAAAGGTTTAAACCAGAGGTCCTCAAACTTTTTAAATAGAGGGGCAGGTCACAGTCCCTCAAACTGCTGGAGGGCCGGATTATAATTTGAAAAAAAAAATGAATGAATTCCTATGCACACTGCACATATCTTATTTATAGTACAAAAACACAAATACAATACAATAATTAAAATGAAGAACAATTTTAACAAATATAAACTTATGAGTATTCAATGGGAAGTGTGGGCCTGCTTTTGGCTTATGAGATAGGATTGTTGTTGTTGTGTGCTTTCAAGTCAAATCAAAACATTTATTTCGGTCATTGACCAGCACAGGAAATAGTGTCACATTTCCATACAAACCCGGCACGCCTGGCACATTAAAAATATAAATATAACTACTAAAAACACAATATGGGTGAGGGAGCAGAAGGGGAAACAGGGTGAAAACATACAATGCCCAGATCCATCACCAAATTGTAGATTCAGGGAAGAAGATTACTGGACACACAGTTGACTTTTGGAACTAGTCATTCCCTGGCGGATTTTGTATGCTGCTGCACAGAACTTTGCAACACTGTAGGTTGTAGCTGAATTAGTATCTGCAAGTAGCAGGGAGGTATAAAATTGTCCTGAATGGCCTGGGTGCTTGTCTATCAGAGGTAAGATAAGCCTGGCACGGATATCCCTGTAGAACGGGCACTGAAGGAGCACGTGTTCTATTGTTTCTACATGACCCGAGTCACAGGGGCAGAGTCTCTCTGGGAAAGGGATCTTCCGGTAGCGGCCTTCGAGTACAGCTGATGGGAGAGCATGGCATCGGGCCAGGGTGAAAGCCCTTCGATGAATAGGAACCTCTAAGTATGTTAAATATGCCATAGGGGAGGCAAGGTATCTGCTGTCTTCACTGATAAGGAAGGTTGGAGCCAAGGCCAGATCTAGTTGGCGCTCTGTGTCTGTGATACGTTGTTTAATAAGTGCTTTGGCTTGATTGTAATCCATAGCTAATAGTAGACCTGGAGAAAATCCCAACGAGGAGATTTTGGATGCTACCGCCTGCTTCCATGTGGATTGGAAGTCATCCTCCATGGTTAGTGGGGCAAGGCCAAGGGGTGCACGGGACAGTCTGAGCCAGAGGTTGAGTATGGCCACCCACACCCTGGCCTCCACTCTTATAAAACCCGTCTCTAGTCGCAGGGTGGCATTAGAAACGCATTTAGGTACCTGCAAGGCCGATCTCAGAAACTTGGACTGAACCACCTCTAATGGGGCAAAAATGGGGAAGGGGCCCAGCTGAGCACCATACAAGAATTGGGCTAATGACTTGGCTTCAAACAGCTTGAGCGCTGCCGGTGTGAAGTGGCCCCCTCTTGTCCTGAGATATTTAAGAATGGCAATTGAGCTCCCCTGCGCGGTGTTGGATACTTGATCCCCATGAGCTCTTCTGCTACCATTAGATTGGAAAACTACACCTAGATATTTGAAGGATGTAACTTGTTCAATTTTATGACCATCTATGCTCCAAGAGTAAGTCCTGGGCCTATTAGCGAAAGCATGATTTTGGTTTTATTGTAATTGAGTTGGAGCTTTCAAGTCATTTCAGACTTAGGTTGACCCTGAGCGAGGGCTGGGTAAATGACCTTGGAGGGCCATATCTGGCCCCCGGGCCTTAGTTTGAGGACCCCTGGTTTAAACCATTGTGCCACCACAGCTCTTATCCATTACATTAAGACACTGCTTTTAACATACTGGATTTAAAAACAATGTAAAAGTACATCTCAAAAACAGTACATGTTTTGTCTACCCTGGTCAATTAAGTCTGTTGAAACATGATAATCTTTGCTTGCTGGCCAAAAAACAAAACAAACAAACAAACAAAAAAAACACCAGAAAGGGTGGAAATTGGACCTCCATTAAGGCATTCCATAGCTCTCCACAAATGCTTTTCCCCCACCCAAACAGATAGCAACAAGAAATCAAACAAGCACCTGCAGTGCTGGGCAACAATATTTATTTTGTTCTCTGGTTATCAGTAAGAAAACAACGTTATCACAAATGGCACAGCCATCAAAAGAGAAGGCAGAGAGATTTCTTGAACACTTTACTCCTTTCTCTACATTTTCTACTTCGAGTACCTACACAATCAAGATGTCTTACCTGCTCATTGAAGGGAAGAGGTGGCACCTTGGGATCCAGGCGGAACATTTCCTCACACAGCAGAGCTCTCAGACAAAGAGCAAGGCTCTCAACATCCCTTGCCATAGGTCCTACGGCTGCAACAACTAGGATCAAGAAAAGAATGGTAGTTTTCATAATCTGATCTTTCAGACTCAGGAAACATTTTTGGGAGAAGTAAGAAGTTATGTTTACAACAAGAATCAACAAAGCTCGGGGCCCAGAAAAGATTACTTTTTGCTTATATGGAGGACTTGGCCATGGTGATCCATGCCTTGGTTACATCGCATTTAGACTACTGTAATGGGCTCTACGTGGGGCTGCCCCTGAAGAGTGTTCGGAAACTTCAATTAGTTCAGAGATCTGCAGCCAGGTTATTGACAGGTGCAGGACTCAGGGAGTGTACTATCTCCCTGCTAAAGCAACTGCACTGGCTGCCAATTCCTTTCCGGGCCTAATTCAAGGTGCTGGTTTTAGCCTTTAAAGCCCTAAACAGTTCAGACCCTACTTACCTATCTGACCACATCTCCTTATATCAATCCGCCTGAATGTTATGATCTTCCGGAGAGGCCTTTCTCTCATTGCCACCACCATTACAAATACTATTGGTGGTGGTGATGATGGAGCGGACCTTCTTGGTGGCTGCCCCAACTCTTTGGAACTTCCTCCCCAAGGAGCTTAAAACAGCGCCCTCCCTGACATCTTTTAAAAAGCAGCTAAAAACCTTCCTATTCACCAGGCCCGTAGCCAGGATTTCGATTCGGGGGGGGGAGGGGGGGGGCTGAGTCTGAGTGAAAGAGGGTCTACCCTAGCAAACCTTTTGTATCGTTACCCCAATACCCCCATGCATATGGGATATATTGAGTATGGTGATCAGATCATGATATGAATAAACATAACAGTTTAAATAATGCACCAGTAAGGCCTTTTTGCGAACCACCATGAGAATTTGGGGGGGGGGTGAAGCCCCTCAAGCCCCCCAACCCCCGGCTACATGCCTGCTATTCACACAAACTATTAATGACGATACTTAATTTGGAAGAACAGGAAGGCTAACTTTCAGAGAGTCATGTTAAGTTACCATCTGTATTAATGATTTCCCTGCAGCAACTGTATTTGTTAAATGTTTTTGAAAAATGTTTATAATTAATTGTAAAGTTGGTTTTATAGGTTATTATATATATGCTGACTTGTATTGTTTTTAAAATGTTGTAAGCCACTTTGGATCCTGTTTAGGGAGAAAAGCGGGATACAAATAAAGAATTATTATTTGAAATACAAGATTAGTACACAACAAACAATGTCACTCTGCTGGCTGTTGTATTGGATCACAAATCAGATATTATTATTATTATTATTATTATTATCTTCCCAAACATTAATTTTTTACTATTATCGCTCCAAATCATTTCTGAGGGAATTTGGTAGCCACATTACAAAAATTACAATTATAATTTAACAAGTCCTGATCTCAAAGCGGAAAACAACCTAATGTGCCATTTACTTCTTAGAAGAGCTGAGTGATGCTGGCAGCTACAGCATAAAAAGTAATTTTCTGAAATCCCCACCACTACCCCTCATATGTAGCAAATCAAAATGATTTGAAAAAGAGACAAATCAGATGTTTGTGCACCAGATATTTGAGACAACAACTTTCCTTGCCATCTAAAACTGTCCTACGTGAATGTCACATATTCATTGTTGATATCAATTCAAAACTGAAACCTTAAAAATGTCTTTAATAATTAAATATGGCAAAGGAGATTGTGGAAGAACCTATGTGCACCCCACAGGGATGTGGAAGATGCAATGCCCGGTCAGAGACCTTCTAACCCAGGCGTGGGCAAACTTGAGCTCTCTAGGTGTTTTGGACTTAAACTCCCACAATTCCTAATGGACTCAGGCCCTTTCCTTTTCCCCCTCAGCCGCTTAAGGAAGGGGCTTGAGGCTGTTAGGAATTGTAGGAGTTGAAGTCCAAAACACCTGGAGGGCCCAAGTTTGCCCATGCCTGTTCTAACCCCTTACCACCACAACTGTTTCATTTTCATAAACCACTGCAGAATTACATATCAATATGATAGCACATTGTTTAGAAACCAAGCAAATCAAATAAATATACTAATTGAAAACTCATTCCAACATGAGCAATGTGTGTGAATGTTGTGGTAGTGCTGGTAGGAGGATGATATAATCATTAATGTGTAGACCAGCTGAGGAGTAAGACTTCCACAATGCTGATTATCTATCAACTAGTCTTTCCACTTTATTCAGACAAAATACATACCTGATTTCTGCCCACCAAGGACTCGTATGACTCCTCTCTTGCTGTAAAGATAACCAAAATAAGAAAGGAAAGCAGTAATAGTATGTTGTCTAACCCTCATGCTGAACTATGAGTCATTCGTAAGTTGGATGTTTGTAACTCGGTGACTGCCCGCATATAAAAATTCAACTTAAGAACAAACGGACTGAATTTATCTTGTTTGTAACTTGGAGCCTGCCTGTATTGTACCTTTTAATGCCTACTGTTCTTTTCTTTAGTGGTTCTGCTTAAACTGCTTTTAAATCTATTGATAGTTTAACTATATTTTTGAACATTTGTATTTTTAACATTTTAACTTTTGTAGGCTACATTTAATCACAAGACTGAGGACAAGAGGGATATAAATGCACACAATGTAAGTTGAACATCCCTTATCCACAATTCCAAAATCTGAAATGCTCCAAAACCAAAACAGTGTTCCCTCACTACTTTGTGGTTCGCTTTTCATGGACTTGCTGTTTCACAGTTTAAAAAAAAGTAATTTAAGTAGCGAGGGAACATTGAGCAGAAATGAGAGAGAGAAAGGCACCTCATTGCCGTTTCTTGACACTGCTTGGGCCCTGTGAAGCCTCCGCCACCTCCTCAATCACTCCAGAAGTGGCGGCAAAACGAGGAGGAAGAGGAAGGTAAAGAGGGTGAGAGAGGGGGCGTCCCTACTTCACAGAATTTCACTTATCATGCGTGGTCCTGGAATGTAACATCCACAATAAGTCAGGGAACACTGTATACGGTATTTGCAAATACAGTGCTTCAAAATACGAAAAAATAAATCCAAAATCTAAATCATTTCTGGTCAAATAAGGGATACTCAACTTGTTGTTGTTGATATTATCATCATCATCATCAACAACAACAATAACAGTATTTATAGTGTTGACTTGTAAAGTTCCCATTCATTCATTAAGTCTAGTCTAGTTGGGACAGATAATGGGATATTTCTCCTTAACCTGGCACTATCATTTAAGGACCTAATTTGGCTGAGTACCTTATTCGGTCGCCTGTAGTTTTGAGTCCAGAAATCCCACAGAAGCCAGATGGAATACGGATGCTGCCTCCTATATCTGTGCCGATGCCCAAGATTGATCCACCACTTTTAATAAGAGAGGCCTCTCCTCCTGAAGAACCACCTGGGGTTTTGGTGTGATCCAGAGGATGCACTGTCTGGCCAAAGATTACGTTGCTACAGTCATAGCTGAAAATAAAGAAAAGACAGCCAATAAAACAGACACAGATCACCCCAAATCTTTCAAATAGAGGTCTGGCATACAATTTCAACCACCCCCTGCCTTCAGCAACCCTGTAAATTGCTTGGGAAGAGAAATCTTTATCTTGCTGAGGGACCAGAGAAGCTCCAACTACCCAAAACCCCTGCTTTCACTCTATTCCCCACTAGTGGGAGAAATTCCCCCATCTATCACAACCATTTGCCTGTCTAATTGAATAGTGATAGGCCATTGATATGGGTCCAGCTTGATACAAAAAGCACACCAGCTCCAAGATTTAAGGCTGCTCCCTGTCACTGCCTTAGGTCTTTCAAGGAGGTGTAATCTCCTGGTCTTTTATTTAAACATGGCAAATATAGCCACAAGCTGGCTGTATTGCTGGGTATTGTGAGGGGGGGGGGGGGAGATGAAGGGAAAACAGCTATGGTGACTGGGAAGCCAAAAGGAACTGTTTTCGAACTTCCAATTGAGCATGTAGAGTCTATCTCCTTTCGTACACCACGAAAACAATAACTACTCATTGTATTTCTTGGATGAGGTGGAGTGAGGATGGAGAGATGATTACCAGAATAAAAATGACCACTTTCCAAAATAAAAGATGTGCATGCTCAAAAAAATTAAATATCATTGAAAGGAGTACAGTATAAATTGTTCCTTGGTAGTATGGGAAACATGCAGTTCTCCAAGGTGTTATTGGGTTGCTATTCTCATCAGTCTACATTTCCTTAACCAATGGGAGGGATCATGGGAGTTGTAATCTAGGTTCTCCCTCAATTTTCCATGAAGCATTTGATTGTTATTCCAAAGCTAGTTTCAGTATATGAGAGACGTGGGCTAACAGTCAACAAGCTGATTTTTGCAGAGCTAACACAACCATTTGCCTTGTCCAATTGTCATCACCATAATGTCAAGTGTTTTCATGCTTTTACACACTACAAAGGTGGACTCTAGAAGCTCCATTGTAAGCCAGACAGGGGCCAGATTATGGCATCCAGTTACATATATTGTGCTTTATCTCCCTGGAAACAATTGAAGCTTTGTTCTAAGCAGTATTTGTAAATCTGCTTCGTATCTCCATAAACAAGGGCCTTCAAACAAGTTGCTGGATAGAATTTGGACAGAAATTATTCATAGTTAGTAAACAGAAAGTTGCATTCTGAGTATCTATGTAGAAATCCATATATACAGCAGTTAAGGAAAGATTTACCTCATCAAAGACTGAGGGACATTGGTTTTTACAAATGGAATTGCTCCTTGATGTTTCAACACCTGGACTACAACAGCATCTTCCGTAGCTGGATGGTTGAGACGCTTCACAAAACCCAAAGTAGAGTCAAGGCCCTGGAAAAAATAAAAAGAGATGATTCATATTCCCTGTGGAAACTTTATGTATTATGCAACAATCCTGATCATAATATAAGAGAACATCACAAACAACACAGTAATCATAAATAACATGCAACTCCCATAACCTGTGCACAAAATAGTTTCATTTCATTTTATATTCAGGTCAGGGACATACGTAGGAATGTTTACCATGTGACATTCCTCCAGTTCACCAAAATGTTCACATTAGCAAAACAAGATTAATATCTTATATGTTCTTGTGATTAATTATGTAAAAAATATTATCACATTGTGAATTACTTTGTTACATTTCAAACATACGAAGTAAAAGAAGGAAATATATTTTAAAAACGCATTTCATTATGATGCATATATCTCTTATTTGTTTGCCATACTTTTGAATAGATCAAAATAATTTTGAATATGAATTGATTACTAATATTCTTGAAACCCATGGACAATTGTTTCCCAAAATAAAGTTAATCTCAACTGCACATAGCATGACTAAATGATTGAAAATATATACCAGCAGACTAATCAAGGAAACAATTTTGTTAAGTGTCAAATCCACAACTGTACAGATTTTTCTCAAATGTTTCCAGAATAGTGAGGCTTTGCATGATTTGACATGACAAGATGACATATCATAGGGTGGGAAAAGGACTTTATGATTGAGTTCACTAAGCCATAATAACACATTTCTCTGCTTCAATCTATTTATAAAAAAAAAATGAAATGAAATTTCATGAAAAAAGAATGAAGAAAGGGTATAGGGTTTGGGATCTAGCATCTCAGAGGGACTGGAAATTGCCATTTAGGGTAATTTATAAGATCTCTTAACTAATTGCACTTAGATGATAGATCCCAAGCTCCACATCTATCCTTTGTTTTTGTTACAAAAGTGGATAGTGTCATACTATAACGCCAATCCCACCCACTTCCCTTGGTTCTCAACTTTAGTTTTTCTTGGGAATGTGTGTACGGTTTACCTTTGAAAAAGCATTCTTGTTCCAGGTTTTGGCCAATATATCTAGACACTCCATGCTAAAATGTTCTCAAGACACCTTAGTGCCCATAAAACAGTGGTTCTCAACCTGTGGGTCCCCAGGTATTTTGGCCTACAACTTCTAGAAATTCAAGCCAGTTTACCAGCTGTTAGGACTTCTGGGAGTTGAAGGCCAAAATATCTGGGGACCCACAGGTTGAGAACCATTGCCATAAAGCATGCAAACCATTAAGCAACTCCATGCCGAAATCATGCTTTGTTACATGAATGTGAAGCAACCTGCCCATGGTCCATTCTGGCTGTACCTTGCAGTCAATTGAATCCTTTATACTGACAGGTACTCCATAAAGCAAACCCTTCTTTCCTTGACTTTTCACTTGCAGAAGTTGTGATTCACTGTCTTCAATATAATCAGTCAAACAGTTGACATCTTCAGTCACTTTCAAAGCCTGTGGAAAGCAGGAAAAGGAAGCAAGTTAAGCAAGACAGCTATAGTGGAAATATCGTGGAAGACAATGGTATATTGAGGAAACAGTACAGTGTCACAGTTGTGTTGTCTATTTTCCAAAAATACCTTATGGGTTAAAAGTTTATTTATGATTTGCATTTGCTGAATATGTGTCTTAGAATCAAATTTAATTGGGAACGTATGGCCTTGGGATGTGGGATGCCTTGACCTGGACAGGTCCCAGTCTTGATTATCAAATTTGGCCATTATTCACCATATGGTGATCTGGCTAGTGACTATTTGTTTAATGGTTTAGTTAGTCTATTAGTCACTTGATTGGGTGACCTGGCCAGTATCCTCTTGTTCATAGCTGGCCAGTGTTTACTTGTTTAATGGGTTCAGATAGACCAGAGTTTCTCAAACCATGTTCCCCCAGATGTTTTGGACTTCAGCTCCAACAATTCCAAACAGCTAGTAAGCTGGCTGGGATTTCTGGAACCTGAAGTCCAAAACACCTGGAGGAGCAGAGTTTGAGAAACACTGAGGCAGACCATCATTTACCTGACTGGGTACACTGGCTAGCATCTACTTGTTTAATGCTTTGTGTAGCCCAATTAAAGACATACACTGAGATTAGCCCAATCAATTAAGACAAAGTACTTAGGCAACTGAAGTGCCTAAGGGTCCTTCCACACAGCCATATAACCCAAAATAACAAAGCAGACAATTCCACAATATTTGCTTTGAACTGAGTTATCTGAGTCCACACTGCCATATATTCCAGTTCAAAGCAGAAAATGTGGGATTTTATTCAGCTGTGTGGAAGGGGCCCAAGTTAGCTTTAAGCTGAAGTTCACAATTGATTTATTTAAAACTTTTCTATCCCGATCTTCTCTACCTCCGTAGAGGGACTCAGACCGGCTTACAACAAAAATTCAATGCTAACACTAAAATCTAAAATATCATACATCAACATTAAAATTAATCAATACATATAGGATAAATTACATAACAGCCATTTGCCAAGATAAAATCATATCAACTCAGTCTATATATTGTGGTTAGTAATTTTGGTCAATTGCCAGTCTCAGACATCATTCTGCAAAAGCTTCGTTCCACAGCCAAGTTTTCACTAGCTTCCTAAAGGTCAGGAGGGAGGGGACAGATCTAATTTCATTCGGGAGGGAATGCCATAGCCGAGGAGCCACCACAGAAAAGGCCCTGTCTCTTGTTCCTACCAGACGCACCTGCGAAGGTGGCGGGACCGAGAGCAGGTCCTCTCCAGACGATCTTAATGCAGACTTAGGTCAATGCTATAGGATGCGATTAGGGCATATCTTTCTGTCAGACTAACTGAGACGGACTTGCTATGTTCCCAACAGACTAACTGAGACAGACTTGCTATGTTCATGTGCTTGCTTTGATGTCTTGCTTGTTTTTCAATAAAATCTTGTATCACTTGTATGTTTATTGTCTTTGAATATCGAAAGAACCCTTTGCCTTTGGCAAAACAGCAGCTATCTCAAACACCAGATTCTGGAGGCATACACCAACAGAGACATGTTGCCCAACAGCGCTATGTGTCACTCCCTAAGATACCTTGCTAGGAAGTAGGATTTGACTGGCACTCCACTTGGCTTCTGTTCATGTCATAGTGGGTGGGGTAAAATGTCACCTTATCCTTTGCCTCAGAGATCAAAAATGATTTGAGTGAGCACTGAGATACGTCAATTGTAAGCCAAGACACAAACTGATGGCACTATATAAATATACAGTACAGAAGCATCTCAAAATAAACATTTTCAAAGGCATTTCCCCTGGATTAATGTGGATGTTCTTTGTTCAAGAACAAGGACAGGGTTCACACTGACTATTGTTGGCCTTTTCCACTTACTTCACAGTATTTGTTTGCTTGTTCAGAAGCCATCTCTCACCTTGTCCATGTAAGTATAGAGAACACTTTCAGGCGAAAGCAAACCATCCCTGAGTTTCCTACAGAGTTCAGGCAGGCTCAAAGACAAGATTGATTCTGGTCGGTGGTTTGGATTCTGAATGAGAGAAAGAAATTGTCCATGCATTAACTAAAGCTCCCAGTGATCAAATAACTCTGCCCACCCTGGTTGCTTATACCACAAGTGCCATGTGTCTATGTTTCTTTTGAGAGAGCAGAGCTGAGGACACAGAATTAGGAAATGCTGTTGCATAAACTGATTCAAAGTTGTTTGATTTGCATCTGAAGAGTCTGGTCTTGGATTTCATTTCTCATTGAACCCTAAAATGAGAACAGGAACAGCCTGTTTTGGAAGAGCCCTTGGGAGGCTGCACAAAACAAAGTCATTCAAGATAACCATCTTAGGTTTCAGGTTGCCACACTATTTTAAAATTAATCATATAACTAAGAACAAACGCATATAACTGGGAGGTTGCACAAAACAAAGTCATTCAAGATAACCATCTTAGGTTTCAGGTTGCCACACTATTTTAAAATTAACCATATAACTAAGAACAAACGCATATAACTGGGAGGTTGCACAAAACAAAGTCATTCAAGATAACCATCTTAGGTTTCAGGTTGCCACACTATTTTAAAATTAACCATATAACTAAGAACAAACGCATATAACTGGGAAAAATGCACCATCTTTCTCTCTTTTTAGCTCAAAGCATTGAACCATGTTAAAGTGGTGTCAAACTGCACCTGTGGATAAAGATTCTCAACCTGTGGCAGAACAGGTTAAACCACTGAGCTGCTCAACTTGCTGACTGAAAGGTTGGCCATTTGAATCTGGGGAGCGGGATGAGCTCCCGCTGTTAGCCCCAACTTCTGCCAACCTAGCAGTTCAAAAACATGCAAATGTGAGTAGATCAATAGGTACCACTTCTGTGGGAAGGTTACAGCGCTCCATGCAGTCATGCCAGCCACGTGACCTTAGAGGTGTCTACGGATAATGCCAGCTCTTCAGCTTAGAAATGAAGATGAGTAACACCCCCAGAGTCGTTCACGACTAGACTGAATGTCAAGGTAAAACCTTTATCTTATTGTAACTGGACCCAGTTTGACAACTGACTTGAAGAAATAATAGCTGACTACTAAGCCTAGCCATCCATAATTTAATGAACCCTCTAAATATTCACATATTCAAAACATCTGAAAATGATTTCAGTTCATTTGATTGCAGGTGCTTGTTGTTGTTCATTTGTTCAGTTGCTTCCGACGCTTTGTGACCTCATGAACCAGCCCACGACAGAGCTCCCTGTCGGCCGTCACCACCCCCAGCTCCTTCAAGGTCAATCCAGTTACTTCAAGGATGCAATCCATCCATCTTGCTCTTGGTCGGCCCCTCTTTCTTTTTCCTTCCATTTCCCCTCCATTTTCCTTCCATTTTGCAGATGCTATTTGGTTACAAAAAGTCATTCTGCTTCTTCAATAATGAAATGATCTCATCAAATGAAGAATTATTTTATTCTGTTCTTTTGTTTGCAACCATCCACCAGTAAATATCTCCAGACTCTGGGCATGTTTAACCTGCAGAAGAGAAGGCTGAGAGGAGACATGATGATAGCCATGTATAAATAGATGAGATGAAGTCATAGGGAGGAGGGAGCAAGCTTGTTTTCGGCTGCCCAGGAGACTAGGACATGGAACAATGGCTTCAAACTACAGAAAAGGAGATTCCACCTGAACATGAGGAAGAACTTCCTAACTATGAGAGCTGTTCCGCAGTGGAACTTTCTGTCTCCGAATGTGGTGGAAGCTCCTTCTTTGGAGGATTTTAAACAGAGGCTGGATGGCCATCTGTCGCTTTGAATACGATTTTCCTGCTTCTTGGCAGGCGGTTGGACTGGATGGTCCACGAGGTCTCTTCCAACTCTACAATTCTACAATATGATTCTATGAAATGTGTGTGCACTGCAACATGCTGTGTACATCTTACTGCTTCTCTGCTCCATTTCCCAAAAATATGGACTTTTTCTGACAGTGACATCTAAAAATCATTGTAGGAGTACAGTAACTATGTAATACAATTAATAGTTAGTGAATGTTAGATCAAGACCGACAGCACTAGGGCTCAAAGTCTCTTTGACCAGGAAGCTGGTTTCGTCATAGGGCAGGACCAGGTCTATTGGTTTGAAGTTACTGAACAATAGATTTCAACTGAACTTTAGAAGGCACAATTTGACAGGAAGAGTGGAACTTATTTTATTCCAATGCTTACAAGCCCGGCCATGCCACCAGTAATTTACCACCACAGTTAGAGGACCGCATCTTGACTGAGTCTGAATTGATGTTTTTATATGTGCATGTGTTTTATTTTACTGTATTTTATATTGTGTTCACTTTTATGTTTGTTTTTAGGCACTCTATGCCATCTGTAACCCGCCCCGAGCCCCTTCAGGGAGATGGTGGTGGGATAAAAGAATAAAGTTGTTGTTATCATCATCATCATCATTATTATTATCTGAAACACAACAAGATTAGTACACAGCAAACAAGATCACTAAGCTGGCTGTTGTATTGGATCACATGTCAGACACTTTCCAACTGTCTAGGACTGTGTGATGTATCGGCAAATAATGCAGGCAGATCCAAGTAGGTGGCCTTTTGCAGCTGACAGATGGTAATTTTGTCAGCAGAACTAACTGAATGGGAAGTAAATGACTTATAAATGTCCTACTACTTATTCTCAGTGACCTCAATTTTGTTATTATTATTGTTAGTGTTGTTGTTGTTATTTGTAAAACTACATTTCTCATGATGCATAGTATTGAGCCATGGCAATTACAGTGGTGTCAAAATGTGATGATGATGATGATGATGATGATTAGATTAAGATTTCTGTACCATTAAATTATGGAACACGATTTTGTCCTGGGTGATAAAAGCCATTTGCTAACTGGTTCTGTCATAAAAACATGGGAAAACTGGTTTGTTGTGAGTTTTTTGGGCTGTCTGGCCATGTTCCAGAAGCATTCTCTCCTGATGTTTCACCCACATCTATGGCAGGCATTCTCAGAGGTCGAGGGGTCGGTCAAAGGTTGGCCCCTCAACCTTTGGCATGACAAACACAATACATGCATGCCACTGGTACACAAACTTTGCTTGTTTTAACAACAAACTATTAATCTTTCATCTGTTTTGTGTATTTTATATGTATTTTATAGAAATACGTTTTAATATGTATCTTTTATAGAAATACATTTTAATATGTGGTATTTGTGGTATTTTTACAATGTTTATGTGTTTTTATTATTGTCCTTGCAGTTGTATTGCACAAGCCTCCGTCTCACCCCTTAATTTGGAAATGCCACTATGCTTGGCTACTGGTTGTTGTTTGATGAATTCAGTTTGTAATTATGTTATGATGTTTGTATATGCATTTTATTGTTATATTTCATCTCTGTTGACTGGGCTTGGTCCCCATGTTAGTCGTCGCGAGTCCCTTCAGGGAAATGGTGGCAGGATACAAAAATAAAATTGTTGTTACTATTATTATTAAGTAACCCACCTCGAGGAGAGGTGGGTAAGAAATAAAATTATGATTACGGAATTGCCTGTGAAAAAGTAGCCCATGTAGTTCAAGACTGTGACTTGCAGACTTTAGGTTTGTGGATGTGAGCATGTGGAAAGTGCCAACTGTGACCCCAAAAAGCCCTTTTTAATGTAAACCAATACCAAGGACATGGGCAATTCTGCCAGATCACGTATGTTTTTTGATGTTCTACCATCCTTGTGAGAGGCTTCTCTCATGTCTCCGCACGGGGAGCTGGAGCTCACAGAGGGAGCTCATCCGCACTCTCTCCGGATTCGAACTTGTCGCTCTTCGGTCCGGTTGGCACAAGGGTTTAACCCACCTTAGGCGAAGCACTAGAGCTCTCTAGCTGAGGCTGCATTGAACAGTGTAAGAATAAATGCAGTCTGATCCTATTTGAACTGCCAGAGATGTTGCAGCTTTGCAAGGGCTGGAGCCCCCTCTACCCATGGACAATTCCTAGGATCCCACAGGAGGACGGAGGCATGGCAGTTCAAATGGGGCCAAGCTGCTCTCCGCACCTGCTCCGTGAACCTCCGCGCCGCCGCCCCCATCCGCTCCAGGGCGCCTTCCCGCCTCTGCCGGGCCTCCTGGATCTTCCTCCGGATCTTCCTCCGCCGCTGCCATCTCAGCCACAGGAGCGTGGCGGCCGAGCAGCAGAGCAGCGCTGAGAGGAGGCCGACGACACTCATCCTGCTGGTCTCCCGGTTTCCCTCTCCTTCCTCCCTCCTAGTAGGGCTCTTCCCCTTTAAGAGTAGGGCGGGGGGCGGAGCCATTGAGCCACCCACCTGCCTTCCGGCGCCCGCATCCCAGCGGCCAAGATTGAATCCCACGCTGCAGAATTGATGCAGGGCGTTCTCCTTTAGCACTCTTGCCACTGTTCTAGAGAAAAAAAACCCACTGTCTGCTTCCTGCAGAATTCTGGGGTTTGTAGTTTACGGTGGGGGTTAAAGGCTCCTCCCTAAACTACAAATCCCAGAATCCTGCAGGAAGCAGAAACTGGGTTATAAATGAATTTTTCTTTAATGTGATGAGTCCCTTTTCCCCCACTTCATCACACTAGAGAGAAAAAACTCCATTTAAAATCCAGTCTGCCTCCTGCAGAATTCTGGGGTTTGTAGTTTAGGGTGGCTGCTCAAGGCTCCTCCCTAAACTACAAACCCCAGAATTCTGCAAGAAACAGAAACCGGATTTTAAGTGGATTTTTTCTCTAGTCACTTTTTTCCATGTCATCAGACTAGAGGGAAAAAATCTACTTAAAATCTCTAGTGTGGTGAGTCACTTTTTTCCAACTTCATCACACTAGAGAAAAAAACCCCACTTAAAACCCACTGCCTTCTTCAGAATTCTGGGGTTTGTAGATAAGTGAGGCTGGTAAAGGCTCCTCCCTAAATTACAAACCACAGAATTCTGCAAAGGCAGAAACCGGATTTAAAGTGGTTTTTCTTCTTCTCAAGTGTGATGAGAAAAGACTAAAGACCTTGTGACGCAAGAGCTCCCATGATCCCATAGCCTTGAGTCATGGCAATTAAAGTGGGGTCAAGCTGCTGTGATTTATAAATAACTGTTTTAATTTATATGTTTCAATGGTTCCATTTTAATGTATACATTGCTTTATTCTGATGTGTGTAATATGGTAAAGGTCCTTAATTTAAAGTATACTAGCTAGGGGATCTGGCAGTGCCTGGGCTATTTGAAAAAGGCAGTTTCTTTTGGGGTGTTCAAGGTAAAAGGTAAAGGTTTTCCCCTGACATTAAGTCCAGTCCTGTCTGACTCTGGGGATTGGCGCCGAGGGCTCCAGTATTTGCGATAGAAAAGTATTACTACATAGTAGTGAAAAAAAGATTTCTAGAAATGTAACCTTGGTCTGGTTAACCCCGAAATAGAACCGTTTCAGAAGAAGGTCATGATAAACTCCCTGTGATATTCCTTGCCTTAAAACACTATATGAAATTATATAGGTCTCGGCGGTGGCCGGGAGAGCTTTTGCACAGTTAAAACTCGTGCACCAGCTGCCCCCGTACCTTGGGAAGTCAGATCTGGCTACGGTGGTCCACGCTCTTGTCACATCCTGAATAGATTACTGCAACGCGCTCTACGTGGGGTTGCCTTTGAAGATTGTTTGGAAATTGCAATTAGTCCAACAGGCAGCAGCTAGATTACTCACTGGAGCGTCATACAGGGAGCATACCACCCCCCTGCTGTGCCAGCTCCACTGGCTGCCGATCCAATTCCAAGCACAATTCAAAGTGCTGGTTTTGACCTACAAAACCCTATACAGCTCTGGTCCAGCGTACCTGTCCAAACGTATCTCCTTCTATGTCCCACTTCGGAGCTTAAGATTGTCTGGGGAGGCCCTGCTCTCGGCCCCGCCTTTGTCTCAAACACGCTTGGCGGGGACAAGGGACAGGGCCTTCTCGGTAGTGGCCCCCCGCCTGTGGAATTTGCTCCCCGAGGAAATTAGGTCATCGTCATCCCTCCTCACCTTTAGAAAAAAGGTTAAAACATGGCTGTGGGACCAGGCCTTCGGGCAATCAGGTTAAAGGACAATTGATAATGTTTGACTATGGCATGGAAGAGGATTTGGATAAGTTAAGCGGAGTATTCATTAGTAGTTGGCTAGTTAAACAACCACCAGACGGGCAATAGCTAATCAGAGTGTAAGTATACTGTTTTAATCTTTATTTATTAATGTTCATGTTAATTGTTATATTTGTTATTCTGTATTCTGTATTCTATGATGCGGCATTGGATTATTGCCAATCGTAAGCCGCCTTGATTCCCCCCAGGGGTTGAGAGGGGCGGGGTAGAAAGGTTCGAAATAAATAAATAAATAAATAAATAAAATTGGTAGGGGTTGTCATTATATAAACAAATGACTTGTAAGCACATAAATATGTAATGCATATGTAACTCAGGTTGTGCATCCCTTATCCAAAATGCTTGGGACAAGTAGTGTTTTAGATATAGATTTCTTATATTTTGAAACACCTGTATTTGCATATATATACATGATGATAAACTCCCTGTGATATGATATTGAAGATTGAACCCAACTCTACATATTAAAATAATTTATGTTTCATCTATATCTTGCACACGTCGCCTGAAGATAATTGTAGAAAAAAACAGGGGAAATTGAGGAACAGAAAGTAAAAGCATCAGTATCTCAAACACCCATATGGCCAATTTCAGCATTTCGAATTCCAAATAAGGGATACCTAACCCGTATTCATAAAGCAGTACTGACCACAGTGATGACTATGTACTGTTTTACAAATGTCTGCAAATGTTGGGTAATGCTTGTGTAACAACCATCCTCTCCATGTCGGGTTAAGGATTATTTTCCACTGCATTCACAAAAATCAAGTAAGACATGTCCACAAATGTTGCTGATAATACAAGAAGTTTCAAGCGTTTTCGCAAATTGCATTTCAGCTTTAAATTTTAAAAGGCATTCAAAAAAATAGTTTCCCTTCTGTTGTGTCATGTACTGTCCATTCTAACTCATCCTGTGCAATTTACAAAAATACATGGGTCCAAAATTAGCTGTCAGGTGAGGAAGAACAAGTTCTCCAAATCTGCAATCTGGATAGAAAGAAAACGTGCTCTGGAACAACCTCCGAAAATAGCTCAAGTCTTCAACCTGTACTTCAATGTGATATTGGATTGCCAGTAATTCCACAGCTCTCTCAATTACATACTCATTCTGAAGCTGAGACAAGGAGCATGTTGAGTAGACCACTTCCCCTCCTGGCTTGGCAGCAAGGATTCCAGCTCTGGAAAAGCGGAAGAAGGAATGCGTATTGGAAGAGATAATGTTGCATTTGTCTTTGCAGAATTTTATTTTCTGAATTTCAATTTTCTAGTTTATCAAGGTTGTTCTGAATTCAGTTCTTCTCTTTCAAAGCCAATAAGGATTCTCTTTACCTCAGCCTCTACATCACTGCTAAAAATATTGAAACATATTGAATCTAGAATAGAACCCTGCGACGCAAGTCTGAGACCTTCTTAATGTTTGAAGCAGAGATCCTGATGACAATTCTTTAAGTATGGATTTCCAAGCAATTATGGATCTGTCTGATGGTGTTTCCATCTATTCCATATTTAGTCAGTTTGCTAATCACAATATCATCAACATATTACATGTCCGAACGCATCTCCCCCTATGAACCATCGCGGAGATTAAGATCCTCCGGGGAGGATCTGCTTTCCATCCTGCCATTTTCACAGGCACGATTGGTAGGGACAAGAGACAGGGCCTTCTCGGTGATTGCCCCCCGGCTATGGAACTCCCTTCCTTGTGAGATCAGATCGGCCCCCTCCTTCCTGTCCTTCAGAAGGATGGTAAAAACTTGGCTGTGGGATCAAGCTTTCAGGGCAGGGCAACAAAGCAGCAATAGGAAAGATTACCAGGCCAATTAGATTTGACGCAGATGACTAGGACAGTTTTAAATGGTGTATTTTAATATTTTGATAAATGTTTTTAATGCTTATGTATGCGTATATGAAGACTGCACTTTTACTTTCCCTCTTCCTTATCTTCCTTTCCTTAAATTTATCTATCTACCTACCTACATATTTAACCACCATCCTTTTAAACCCCTAACTATTCCCTCCCCACATCTATTTCTATTCTAATTCTATACTATATATCTAACTCTACTGATATTTTATTATAATTATGTATTCTATTCTATTTTTAAACCAAATAAAGATTACTTTTTAAAAATGTATGCATATATGAATTTGTGTCCCGGCATTTAATGTTAGCCGTATATATGCTGTGCTCCGCCCTGTGTCCCCTTCGGGGTGAGAAGGGTGGAATATAAATGTTTTAAATAAATAAATAACAAAATGTTTTCAAGAAATTCAGCTAAATGACATCCCACCATCTATGAAACAAGCGACTCAATCAAACACCGATAGATTAGTTCAGTGGTTCTCTACCTATGGGTCCCAAGGTGTTTTGCCTACAACTCCCAGAAATCCCAGCCAATTTACCGGCTGTTAGGATTTCTGGGAGTTGAAGGCCAAAACATCTGGGAACCCACAGGTTGAGAACCACTGAATTAGTTTGACAGAATTTGTTTGTGACTAACCCATGCTGGCACTTACTAACCACTGCATTGTAGAGCAGTGCTCCTTTTCTCCTCTCCCTAATATATTCTATATCATAACACATCATTAAAAAGTCTTTTACAAAAACTTAGAGTGGAGGCAGGACATTTCCGGTACATGAGGTAATTACATTAAGCTGAAGGTTCCAATTTGGCTAGAACCTCACCCAAGCTTTTAAATGAATTATTTGACTTTCATGTTTTTCTATAATGGCAAATAAAATTATTGTAATCTCCAAGGAAGAGAAGCATTAGAGAAGCAGTCGCCTTCATTTCCTAAACTATAACTATCCATGGTATGCTAATTACAGGCATGCAAAACATCTACTCCAGCTGCTAACATTGGACAAACCTCTTTACAAGTGTAAGACCAACCTACAACATCGGACAATGTGCACAGATCAATATACATCATTCAAGGTCAACATATATCACTCGAGGCCACTCACACAAGCAACTCCAGTTGTAGCCTGGGCAAGGCCTGACGCTCCCCTTTTCTCATACGCATAAAGATATTGTTTTCCTCTTCCCTGAGTGAGTGTCGATCATTTGTGCATGGCGCATCTACAAGCACCTACATAAAAAAGAAGAGAGATTTTACTCTAAAAATCCCATACAGAATGTTTCAGGAATACGCTGCAGGCAATCATTGATCTGAACATGGTCGAGCTCATAGATATCAATGTGTAATATTAACAACACAGGAAACAAGATAGTGGAGGAATAGAAGTGCGTGTCTCTAGCTCATTCCACTTTCTTCTATCCCATGACATAATCAGTACTATTAGAAGTATTACTGTGTATTCAATAGTATTCACAGTAATATTTCTAGTTCTTTAGTATTATGTCACTAAGGTTATTATTATTGTATATTTTATTCAATATTCTGTAATATATTATTATTCTAAATAAAAACAATAGGAAGGTGTTTTTGGAATAATCATCATCATCATCATCATCATCATCATCATCATCACTGCAGTGATGTTGACCAGTTCTATCTACCTAGAAAGTCTGGTGGCAGAGGACTTTTACAAGTAAAACAAACAGTCAAAGAAGAAAAACATGCCCTGGCAGAATATATAAAGAAAAGCCAAGAACCTGCTTTAACTGAAGTCAATAATCAGAAACTTCTCAAAGCACAGCAGACAAAGAATCAGTACAAGAAAACTGCACTACAAACCAGATCTGACAACTTGCACAACAATGCATTGCATGGGCAGTTCCTTGACAATTCTGAAGGAAAAGTTGATAAGGAGAAGACCTGGTTATGGTTCATGAATGGAACAGCGAAGAAGGAGACAGAAGGCCTGATTCTTGCAGCCAGGAGCAACAAATGCCATTAAGGCCAGGATTGAAAAATCAGCTAATGACCCAAAATGCAGACTGTGCAAGGAAGCTGATGAAACCATGGTTTCAACATACCTTCTAATATTTCACGAATCCTCAGCTCTTGCAAGAAAATTGCACAAATGGACTACAAACCGAGGCACAACTCTATGGCCCAAATGATTCATTGGAATTTATGTCACAAGTAGTGGAAAAGAAAAAAGTTTGGATTATTGATGTCACCATATCGGGTGACATTCGCATTAAGGAAAAACAACAGGAAAAACTCAGCTGTTATCAAAACCTCAAAATCGAACTGCAAAGGCTCTGGCATAAACCAGTCCAATGGTCATCGGCACACTGGGTGCCGTGCCAAAAGATCTCGGCCGACATTTGGAAACAATAAACATTGACAAAATCATGATCTGTCAACTGCAAAAGTCGACCTTACTTGCATCTGCTCGCATCATTCAAAAATACAACACACAGTCCTAGACGCTTGGGAAGTGTTCGACTTGTGATTTTGTAATACGAAATCCAGCATATAGATCTTGTTTGCTGTGACATACTGTGCTTTTGTGTCAGTAAAATAATAATAATAATAATAATAATAATAACAACAACAAACTTTATTTATAATCTGGCCTCTCTCCCTGAAGGGACTCAGTTCAAAAACAGATATTCCAATAAGAATCAAATTCCAACATTCTCTGAATTAAAAACAATACACAAGACAACAGAATAGACATAGTTGTAAGCATAAGCCTTCTTATCTATAGACACACGAGAAAGAAAGCTCCAATAGACACAACAGAAAGAAAGATCAGTATCAACAGTTTAATTTATCCACATCTGAAAAAATATGTCTTTATCTAAGTCTTCCAGGATGACTCTATGGTATTCTTTGGGCAGAAGTCCTTCATTTCAATAGGATTTGCTACTATCAGAAGTTTTGCATATCCACACCTAGTCCAGAAATGTATCCTCCATAGATATGTGATAAGTACATGATAAGGGGCAAATACTATTCTATACAAGAAAAAGGACAATTCTAAAGAGTTTATTCATGTAGTATTCCCCTGGTATTATTTACCCTGTCAAAAGTGCTTCTCTCCAGCTCACCCCACCTCCTTCCATCCCACGATGTAACCCGTACTACTTTTTGGAGCTCTTGTGGAAGGTATCCGTGAAGAATGTCACGCAGCCGACGAGTGCGAGAAGTTGAAAGATCATTGGCGGCCAGCTCTCCTATTGCAAAACAAAACAAAAGGAGCAGCATAAACCAAAGTCAATTAAAAAAATGCAGGCTTTTCAATCACAAACCAAAATCTGCATATGGTTGGGATATGATGGGTATGTAGTATAAATAGCATAGTCTAGTAGTCTGAGCACTGGACTATGACTCTGGAGACCAGGATTTGATTCTCTGTTTGATCAGGGAAACCACTGGGTGTCCCTGAGTGAGCCAGACACTATCATCCTTAAATTAAAAACAACTTGAAGGTACAGAAAAACAACACTGATATAATAAACACATTTTCTCTTCCATACATGCAAGCAGTCTCAGGGTTTCTATACTTGGGGAACAACCAGCACAGAACATTCCCATTGCCCTGACATCTTCAATACAAGAGGAACTACTGCACCTCTTTGATTTAAGGAGTTGACACTGCTCTCACTTAGGTTTGATGTTTCTTAGCCCAGAAACCCCACTGGAAGCTAGGGATATACACAGCAGTCCTCAGCTGCTGAAGCAGGACAAGAACTTTAATTCAAGGGGTATCTCACACAGAACACAAAACTGGCCACCCACATGGCTTTACCTAATGATGAAGTAATATGAAGCCTACTCCCATGACACACAGACTAGAAGTGTATAAAGTTAATACAAAGCAACCTGTAACCTAAACTTCTTCAAACTAAGTTTTCGGGAACCTGATGGGGATGAGAGACAGGGCCTTCTTAGAGGTGGCCCCTCGTCACATGCAGAAGTGGAAAAGGTGTATTAATATAGATTCAAAGGTCCTATATAATTCAATCACCCTATGGCAATTAACCTAAACTTCCTAACCTGAAATGAGGGCCAGAGGGAAGTCTAAGACTGCATGCCCATACATTATCTGAAATCTGGGGGGACAATGCCACATAAACTACTACAGAACTGAACCTTAAAATTCACCAGTCGCCCTTAGAATGACCTGCTGGAAGAGATCCAGCAGCAAAATGAACAGACAGCATTCAAGACAGAACTGAAGACCTATCTCTTACGACTGGCCTCCCCAGTTTTAAATTTGCATTCTATTCATATTTTAATAGATGTATTTGCATTGCATTTGATCCTTGTATTATGTGTTTTAATATAAGTATTTATGATGGTAGTGTTTTAATGTATATATTTTATGGTGATGTGTTTTAACTGTGTTGTGCTGTACCTTGAGCCATGAGGATAGATGGGTAACAAATAAAATTATTATTATTATTATTATTATTATTAGGAACAATACCTCATTTGTGAGACAGACAGAAAGGGGAATCAATAAGCAACTTATTTCAAAAACAACTCCTTTCTTTCTTCTTTTCTAATCTACCTTTCTTAAGTTCAGGAAAACAAGACAAATGTATATATAAGAAAACCTGATCTGCTTTTGTTATTGATTAGCTACAGTTTTGCCAAGTGCAAAGTGTAACACCTACAAACGTTTCATGAATAACTAAAGAAATTAATAGTTATAGGAACAGAAGAAACTATTTTACACAGATTATCCATTTTACTCTGTACTATGTGCACATTGGGGCTTAGGTGGGGTCTTTTCCAGCCTAACATGATGTCAGAGATTGAAGCCAAGATTTTCTCTATGCAAAGCATGGAATCAGTCAAGAAAACCCATACAAGGCACACCACATATGTATCTTTTCTATAGCATTTAAAAGTAAAGCAGAACTGCAGTTATCAAATCTACTCACTAGGATGGAGTTCAGCCAAGATAGGCAGGAGAATTTTTTTAATGAATGTGTTTAAGAATACATTGTTATATTGCTAACTCAAAGTCCTACAATGACCAAAGAGGAAGAGACTTTGTACAGAACACAACTACTATAGTAGTAGTAGTTTTATTCAATGCTTAGACCAGAGGTCTTTCACATATAAGGCAAACAAATAAATACATGAAAACCAGATTATTAAAATACACCATTAAAATTCTATATAAATCATTAAAGTGCTACATATATAAATGTTGAGACACCCTTAAAATACTACATAAGATGTTGTATATTAAAAACCAGGTAAAACCAAGTAAATATAGCATTATTAAAACTTAATCAGGGAATACCTTGGATATAAAGAGCCACTATTAGTTAAAAGCATCCCCAGCACATTCAGCAGCAATATCAGAAATTAGTCTTGCCTGGATTTTCTGTGCTTCTAGGACAAAAAAAGACACCTTGTGAGTAACCACAAGGTTAGTGTCAGCCAAAAGGTAGAAAATCTTTTCTAACACAGTATTGGTTTGAAGGAGATAAAGAATAGGCCCCAGGGTTTTAGTTCTTGGCTCAGAATACAGAAGGCAGGAAAACAAATAGTGAGGAAAATCCTCAGTTTCCAGGGCCTCACAAACACATAAACCAGTGTTTTTCAACCTGGGTCCCCGGGTGTTTTGGCCTACAACTCCCAGAAATCCCAGCCAGTTTACCAGCTGTTAGGATTTCTGGGAGTTGAAGGCCAAAACATCTGGGGACCCACAGGTTGAGAACCACTGACATAAATGAAGATTCAGAGGGGTCTATATACTATAGAGATGGCTGTCCCCCAAATCAGCTGACTAGTGATGATCCCTCACACTGAAAGCTTGTTTTTCTTGTTTCTAACTGGTCCCATTAACACCACAAGTACCACATGAGCACACAGAGAGGAAAATAATGTTACTTACGACAACACCCGGTCTGTAGAAGGGCTAATGTCTTTCCTCCAGGTGCTGCACAAAGATCAAGAACTAGGTCATTCGGCTGTATGTTGAGAGCCAAGACAGGCAAGACTGATGCAGCATCGAGGAGATAATAGCCCAGGATTCCTATCACATCTGGCCTACAAAGGAAGCAAACGCATGAAGCTTAAATACGCAGTAGATATAATAAGGCTTGAGTTCTACAGTGACTTCCACTTAAAGTCACTGAATGCATAGAAGAACAGTAGATTTCCAAAATGTTTCAGGCTCCAGCCTTGGCATTTCCAGGTACAGTGGGAAAAGGCAAATGCTAGAGAGTTACTATCTTCCCCCAACACATCATATTTGCTGTATGAGATAGGTCTCATTCTACCCCATGGCACGACCAGTCCAAGTGAGATTGTGAACATACAAACGAGAGCACAGTATACTACATGGCACTTCAGACCATCCTGCTCCATAACACCTGTTCTCCTGGGGTGGGATGAGAGAAATTGTTTACAGTCCACATTTACAAATTGGAAAAGATCTAAATCAAAAGCCGGGCACATTAAGAATTTGAAAACAAGGAATACAAGTGTTATTATTGACAGCAACCAGAGAACTCAGGATATGCTTTCAAGAAGCATACAGCAAGCCTTTAAGGCAGTGTTTCTCAACCTAGAGGTCAGGACCCAGGGAGGGGGGTGCGAGGGCGTTTCAGAGGGGTCACCAAAGACTATGAGAAAACATATATTTCTGATGGGCTTAGGAACATCTTTGGCAGAGAAGGTTGAAGATCTCTCCACCTGGCCTTCTCTTTCTTTTTGGAAATAGAGTGTGAATCCTCCCACCAAAAGCCCTCCTCTGCTGTGACTGGCTGACCTTTTAACCAAAGGGAGGGCTGTTTCTGAGACTTCAAGTGGGGAGGGAAGAGCAGGTGTGCTCAGTGAATGGCAGCATGGTGCTCATGTGTGGGCGAGGGAGTGTGTGAGGCTGGAGGGAGGCTCGCACCAGCGAATCCCTTCAAGGCATGGGGGTTCTGTATGGGATTTTTGGCCCAATTCTATCGTTGCTGAGGTTCAAAATGCTCTTTGAATGTAGGTGAACAAAATCAATCTCCTCCAACCCCACCAGTATTCAAATCTTGGTGTATCAGATATTTGTGCCAAATTTGGTCCAGTGAATAAAAATACATCCTGCATATTTGATATTTACAGTACGATTCATAACAGTAGCAAAATTACAATTATGAAGTAGCAACGAAAATAATTTTATGGTTGGGGTCACCATAACATGAGGAACTGTATTAAGGGGTTGCAGCATTAGGAAGGTTGAGAAACACTGCTTTAGGGTTTGGCTGCAGGACCATGTGCCAATATATAAAATACTGAGGAGATGGTGTTCCTGATATAAAATGACAAAATCAAGGTTTGCTTTTAGATTGTTTTCAAGATGTGGATTGTTGAGTCTGTGAATGCAGAATCCATGGATACAGAGAGCCAGATATATTTATTTTCATACGACAAATATTTCAATGTCCCTTCCTTGAACACAGACAAACTACTCACTTGGCTGGATGAAAAGTGCTGATGTCTCCTTTGGGAAATGTATAGCATTTGATGTTGGGACTGAGGGAAGGAATAGGCTGCTCTTGTTGCAGGGAAAGCTCAGTCTGGGTTTCCGAGGCAGAGGATAATTCACTGGAACCTAGCTTAGCTACAGAATCAGGTTCCTGTTCTACTGTTTTAGATTCCCAGATGAAATCTGTTGCATTCAAGTCTTCCAGTTGCTGGGTTATCTGCAGCACATCAGAAAAGTTGTTGACAAGAGCACCATATTTCTGCTCGGATAGGAGACTGATGCGGATTGAAGGCCAAAGACTGCCAAACTGTGTCCCGTAGTTCATGTCGAAGATCTGCAGAGCCAGCCTGATGGAAGATACCCGAGGAGCAGTGGTCGCCTGCCAAAATATGAAAATATCTGGTAGGTAAAAGTTTTAAATTCCTCCATTGTGACAAAGAGTTGTAATTGGGGCTGGGATTACTATGGGATGATATACACGACTCTCTCTGCGTACCCCCCATACTCAAATTCATGTACACTGGGAAATATTGTTTACCCAGTCTATGAAACACCAGTGAGTTACATTAGTATTTCCTGCCCCATCAGCATCCTATCAATCTTAGATGAGAATACTCATATGATCAGCCCTTTGCCTGTGGAATCATATTTGGTCTCGGGTGCATAGAGTGCATCTACACTGAAGTATGAATGCAATTTGACACCCCTTTAATCACCATGGCTTTATTTTTTTTGTCGTGTCAGGAGCGACATGAGAAACTGCAAGTTGCTCCTGCTGTGAGAGAATTGGCCGTCTACAAGGACATTGCCCAGGGGACGCCCGGATGATTTGATGTTTTTCCATCTTTGTGGGAGGCTTCTCTCATGTCCCCGCATGAGGAGCTGGAGCTGACAGAGGGAGCTCATCCACCTCTCCCCGGATTCGAACCTGCGACCTGTTGGTCTTCAGTCCTGCCAGCACAGGGCTTTAACCCACTGCACCACAATGCTATGTCATCCTGGTTTCTGTAAGGATGGCTGAAGACCTCGTAAAACTACCAGGATCCCATAGCACTGAGCCATGATTGTTAAACTGGAATCGAACAGCATTTGTTCAGAAGTGTAGCTGCATCCTTATGTCTGCTCAGAGCTTAGCCTCGTTACATCCAATTGGCTGGATCCAAAGTTAAGTCATACAAATTGATTTAATGGGACAAACATATTAGGGAAAGAACGCTTTCGGGTGTCCCTATTTTATATCCGGGGGGGGGGGGAATAGACTGTACTGTACTATTATCCAGGCAGAAGGCAAAAGGGGGCCTAGACAGATGATTGTTCATTTCCCCCTTGGCAGAAAGTCTAATTGTGTCTGACTCTGAGGGGTGGTGCTCATATCCAAGAGCCGTTGTTGTCCATAGACACCCCCAAGGTCATGTGGACAGCATGACTGCATGGAGTGCTGTTACCTTCCCGCCAGAGTGGTTCCTATTGATCTACTAGGTTGGCTGGAGCTAACAGTGCGAGCTCACCCTGCTCCCCGGATTTGAACCGCTGACCTTTTGGTCAGCAAGTTCAGCAGCCCAGTGGTTTAACCCGCTGTGCCACCGGGGGGGGGGGGCTCCTGGAGTTGAAGAAGGAAAACCATTTTCCCCATTTTCACTGGTCATTCCCCCTCCCCACTTCCCATTTAATAAACAAGAGTTGTCTTCACAATGAGAATATGGGTGGAGGGAATCACAGGAAACAGGGGAAAATGGTTTTCCTCCTTCAAACCCCCTTCCCCTGTAAAATGAATTATCCTTCTCTGTCAACCCCCCCCCCCCCCTTTTGCCCTCCTCCCAGATAATGGAACAGTACCAATCATACTTTCCCCTCTATGGCTGTAATTTAATGTCAATTAAGCAAGGTCAGCTCGGACTACTACTTGGATAGGAGACTGCTGAAATATACCTCCTCGCTATATTTCAGCAGAAGGATCTGGCAAAACCACCTCTACACCAGGCATGGGCAAACTTTCTAACTTTTGGGCTGCAAGCTAGCACTCCCTGCTAAGAAGACTGGCTGCTCGGTGATGGAAGGAAGAAAAGAAGGAAGGAAAGAGAGAAGGAAGGAATGATGAAAGAGAGGAAGGGAAGGATGGAATAAGAAAGAGGGAGAGATGGAAGAAGGGGGAAAGAGGGAAGGAAGGGTGGAAAGGAAGAAGAAAGAGAAAGGTAAGGGAGGGAGGGAGGGAGGAAAGGAGGAAGGAAAGACAAAAAGGGAGAAAAGGAAGGAAAGACGAAAGGGTGGAAGGATGGAAGGAAGAGAAGGAAGAAGGAAAGAGAGAAGGAAGGGCAGAAGGGTGGAAAGGAATGGAGGAAGGAAGGAAGAGGGAGGGAGGGGAGACGGAAAGAAAGAGAAAAGCAAAAGAAGGAAAAAGGGAGGAAGGGGGAAAGAGAGAGGAAAGAGGGAAAGAAAAAAGGGTGAATGGGAATGGAGGGAGAAAGGGAGGGGAGAAAGGGAGGGAGAGGAAGAAGGAAAAACAAAAGGGAAGGAAGGAGAGGGAAGGAGAGTGGAAAAAGATAAGGAAGGATGAAAGGGTGGAAGGGAAGGGAGAAAGAAAGAGAAAGATGATAAAAGGAAGGAGAAAAGAGGGAGAGAGGAAAGAGGGAAGGAAGGAAGGAAGGAAGGACGAAAGGGTGGAAGGGAAGGAAGGAGGGAGAGAGGAAGACGGAGGAAAGGAAGGGAGGGATGGAAGGAGGAAGGAAAGAGAAGAAAGTATAGGATAAGATAGGGAGAGAGGGGAGACTGTGGGGGAAAAGGAAAGGGCCTGGGGCTGTCAGGAATTGTGGGAGTTGGAGTTCAAAACACCTGGAGGGCCCAAGTTTGCTCATGCTTGTTCCATAGCATCATGGGAGTTGCAGTTTGGTGAGGCGCCCACACGCTTTGGCAGAGCTTGTAAAACTATAGCGGAGAGGAGGAAGCTGGAAGCCTCAGCAGCCCGCTCTTTCCGGAAGGAGACTCTCCAGCCTTGGGAGGCGAAGCGCTTCCCTCCCACTCACCCATTTCTTCTTGTAATGCCGGCGAGGAGCCGAGGCGAAGGCCGGGCCCGCCAGGAGAAGGCGCTTCCCTTGCTTTGCCCAGCGCGAAGCCGCCATGGCCGTGGCTTGGACGCGCCTCCCAGGCCGAAGCGCCGCCTCTCCAGGCGAGACTGCCCCCTCCTGCTCTGGGGTGGGAAGCTCAGGTGGCAGAAGCAGCACGGCTGCCTATTGCAAAATGAATGCAATTTTAGGTCACTGTTGAACTGCCATGGCTCAAGGTTACAGAATCCTGCAAGGTCTTTAGCCCTCGCCAAACTACAACTCTCTGGATTCCATCGCATTGAGTCAAAGTGCTGCCAAACTCTATTAATTCCAATGTATTGTCGAAGGGGGAAATCACTGGGTTGTTGTAGGTTATTTATCTATTTATAGTATTTATATTCTGCCCTTCTCACCTGGCAGGGGACTCAGGGCAGATTACAATGTACATCTACATGGCAAACATTCAATGCCATCGATGCACAACATATATAGACAGACAGTCAGAGGCTATTTAACATTCCAGCTTTTTCATGAGGTAAGTTCTGGCCCGACTTACCCGTCCGAACGCATCTCCTCCTATGAACCAGCTAGGACATTAAGATCATCTGGGGAGGCCCTGCTTTCGGTCTCGCCGGCATCACAAGCATGCCTGGCGGGGACAAGAGACAGGGCCTTATCAGTGGTGGACCCTTGGCTGTGGAACACCCTTCCTACAGATATCAGATCGGTCCCCTCCTGGTTAGCATTTAGGAGGAAAGTGAAGACCTGGTTGTTCAAACAGGCATTCGATTAGGCAGTGTAATTGATTATAGGAACACGGAATAACGTATGATGAGATTGGATTCTGATTCTATTGATGAGACGTGAATGATTTGTCATATTGATGTTTAATTGTTGTTATGCTATTGTTTTTAAATGTTCCAATGGCTTTGTAATGTGTGCATTGAAATTGCTGCTGTTAACAGCTTTGAGTCGCCTAAGGACTGAGAAAAGCAGTATATAAATGATGTAAGTAAATAAAGCAAAAATAAGTAATTCTGGCCACCAGGGGAGCTCTCACTTCACCGTCCATTTGTGACACTGATGAAGTACTTCCTCATTCTTTGCATGCTTGCTGGAGATTTTTATAGCATTGTAAATTAACCTCCCCACATAAGTGGTACCTAAATTTCCTACTTGACAGATGCAACTGTCTTTTGGGCTGCAAAGGTCAACAGCAAGCTACACAAATTGGTCAGAAGCTCACTCCGACCCGGGCTGGCTTCGAACATATGACCTTTCTTTTGGTCAGTAGTGATCATAATGCAGCTGACTCCCAGCCAGCTGTGCCACCATCCTGGTGCTATATGTCCATGTTCTAGAAGCATTCTCTCCTGACGTTTCGCCTGCATCTATGGCAGGCAACATCAGAGGTTGTGAAGTCTGTTAGAAACTAGGAAAATGGAGTTTAGTTATTTCGTATATTTCTATCCCGCTCTTCTCCCCACAAGGGGGACCCAGGGTGGCCTCACATAGGCATCCACGATGCTTGCAACATATACATCATAAGAATAATTAAAACAGTAAAAACATCATAGAAATCAGCCAATAAGTTCATTTAACAATAATATTATGTCTGTGAAATGTCCAGGATGGGAGAAAGAACTCTTGTCTGTTGGAGCTAGGTGTGAATGTTTCAATTGGCCACCTTGATTAGCATTTGATGGCCTGACAGTTTTTCGGTGTTGCTTGTTAATACGTTTGTAGCCAGAACAAAATCTGGCTACTAGTATTAAAAAAACTCAAAAAATTATAATAGCAAATAAAGAACAACACTCAAACACAGGGGAACTCCAGACAAGAAACTTATCAAGGTCAGCTATTCACCCCTCAACAAAGGATTCCCCCAGACAGTAACTACAAGAAAGGAGATTCCACTTGAACATTAGGAATATCTTCCTGGCTGTGAGAGCTGTTCAGCAGTGTAACTTTCTGCCTCAGAGTGTGGTGGAGGCTCCTTCTTTGGAGGCTTTTAAACAGAGGCTTGATGGCCATCTGCCGGAGGTGCTTTGAATGTGATTTTCCTGCTTCTTGGCAGGGGGTTGGACTGGATGGCCCATGAGGTCTTTTTCCAACTCTATGATTCTAGTGTTGATGATGCACCCTAAAACTCCACGTGTCAATTCAGCCAGTTTTTATTGTGTCAGAAGCAAATTGAGAATATACTGCAAGTCGTTTCTGATACGAGAGAACTAGCCGTCTACAAAGACATTGCCCAGGGGACGCCCAGATGTGTTACCATCCTGTGAGAGGCTTCTCTCATGTCTCCGTGAACAGATGGGAACTCACTATGGACACTCACTAGGGATCCTGTGCAAGTCACTTTGAGCAATGGCAAAACTTCCCTGAATAAATCTCACCAATGAATTTTGCCCGAGGGTTATGAGTTGGAAACGAAGGCACACACCACACATGCCAGCACTTAAAGTAAAGATGGACTTTCAAAGTATTCTAGATTTATAATATCCTTACCCATTATTGTGCCAAAAACATGTGCATGTCCATACCCAAATTTCTTCAGGGAGCTATAAAACCAGCTTCTAAGTTGGCTACCATATTATGACCTGAAAAACATGTTCCGGTGTCCCTTGTGTTATTGCAAAGACTTGAAATATCCTGTTGCTTTAGATCCGGATGAAGTCTGGGCAGTACAGTAGATACTGTACTACATTTCCTGAATACATTTGCTCAATTTCAGCATGCGCTACGATGCTGTAAGGCAGGGGTCCACAAACTTTTTAAACAGAGGGCCGGGTCACAGTTCCTCAAACTGTTGGAGGGCCAGATTATAATTTGAAAAAAAAATGAATGAATTCCTATGCATACCACATATCATATTTGTAGTGCAAAAATCACTTAAAAACAAACAATAATTAAAATGAAGAACAATTTTAACAAATATAAACTTATTAGTATCTCAATGGTAAGTGTGGGCCTGTTTTTGGCTCATGAGATAGGGTTGTTGTCATTGTTGTTATGTGCTTTCAAGTCATTTCAGACTTAGGTTGACCCTGAGCGAGGGCCGGGTAAATGACCTTGGAGGGCTGCATCCGGCCCCGGGGCCTTAGTTTGAGGACCCCTGCTGTAAGGCCACACAAAAAACAAATGCTTTCACATTTCACAGGAAATATGTTTAATATGGAAATCTACAGAAGTTTTTTTAACAGCTGTTAATCTCCCACAGAGCGCAGATGGTATCCTGATGGCCAGAGACTGCCAGAGACCAAGTTCCATTTTTCTCTAGACACAGATACAGAGCAGCACATCTATTCAAATGGAACATTGCTCGGGGATTCAGGTATGAAGGAGAAGCAGACAGACTTGTGAATTGTTACTTCAGTTTTGGGAAGAGCTTATGAGCCACCTGAAAACCAAGAAATGAACACATTAAGGGAAATATATTTGCAATATACATCATTAGTCCCTTTGGGAAACAGTTGCCCCATGCACAATATTTTTTGTTTCTTTGTACTCCAGAGACCTGTTTATACTGTAAAAGCAGATTATTGTCCCATAAAATTTCATAAAACTTTTGCATAGTTACTCAAAAGTCTATCTAAACCACCAATGTAAATGTTTAACATGTTTAAACATCATACATTTTCTGTAAGGAAACTGAAAATTATTCCATGGCTATAGACCCCCCGAAATTGATTTTTTTTTTTGCAAGTTATTAGATACCAGATGCAGCCGGTTAAACCACTAAGCTGCAGAACTTGCTGACCAAAAGGTTGGCAGTTCAAATATGCGGGACGGGGTGAGCTCCCATTGTTAGCCCCAGCTTCTGCCAACCTAGCAGTTTGAAATATGCAAATATGAGTAGATCAAAAGGTACCACTTCGTCGGGAAGGTAATGGCACTCCATGCAGTCATGCCAACCACACGACCTTGGAAGCGTCTATGGCTCTTCGCCTTAGAAATAGAAAGAGCACCACCTCCCAAAGTCAAACTTGACTAGACTTAATCTCAAGGGAAACCTTTACCTTGAGTGGATACCTAGGTTCAATAACTGTTCCTTATTTCATGTTAATGACAAGTTTCTATGATTCAGCAATAGAGCAGCAACAAGGTAACATCCACACCATAAAATCACTCCTAAGCCACTTACACAATGATCTCTGGCATGCAAGAAGTCAAAGAGTTCCTCTGTACACTTTTCTTCCGTACGGGACCTAGAGGACACTCGAGCATCACACTCTTCCAGACGTTCCCTGGCTTTCACGCATTTTTCTGTCTGTTCACAGTGTTCCCTGATAGCAGTTAAGGGATCCTGGAAAGAAAGCAATGTGTCAACAATTAAACCAGATCTCACTTCTAAAATAGTAGTTCATGTTTATCAAGACAAGCTGATAACAAAAGCTTATCTTCTGTAGCCCCACAATTATAACAAGTTAAGATATCCTGAAGGATGCACTTATCATTTCATCAATTTTATACCACTTGAATAGTGTCTTAAAGTGGTGCACTGTGTTAATAGTGTCATTTCAGAATAATGTACTCCTAGTCTACCAACCTTCCTGTTAAAAAGATAGAATTAAGAGACCTAGAATTATAAATGAGTTATATATGACTCCTTAGGGAGCAGACCCCACATATGATGATGATGATAATAATAATAATAATAACACTTTATTTCTAGATTGCCCTCTCTCTCCAAAGGGACTTAGGACTGTTTACATACATATAAAAAGGCAAACATTCAATGCCATAAATAAATCACACAAATGAGAAGTAAACATTAGCAAACTTTTTACAGTAAAAGATATCTGATTAAAATAAGAGATGCAAATACAAGAAAACACAAAAACACATACCCTAATATAGCCTACCGTGCATACAAAATTCATTTTTACTCTAAAATAAAATAATGTAAGTGCTCGCAAAAAACAAACATGTTCTGAGCATTCTAGACAGCACAATTTAAAAGAATATTTTTAAAAAGCATAGAAAACATGCAATACTGATATTTGCTCAGGATATCAAAAAGGTTTAACTAGACTTTACCCCTTCAATCTATCTATTAATTTACCACTGTTCTTAAATTTATCAGTTTCCAAGAAAAATACTGTATACTTCTGGGGATTAAAGCAAGCTGTACTTAGACTTAGCAAGATCAACTTTTCTGAATGTGACAATGTGCAGAAGCCAGTGTAGGGCTCTACCAATATTAAGTTGGCAATATGCTAAGTTCCATAAGAGACTGCATTATGATTCTATGGTGAAGTGTTATTCGGGTAAGACTACCAATATCGAATTTTTACTAATTAACTTTTGTTTCTGAACCTGAATAGTAATTACTACTTTGTGCCATTAACAGCTTTCAAGATCTAATACGGAAATTTGGTAGAAAGTATTTTTTGTTGTTGTTCATGATTGCCAGAGAAACTGGTCAGTTATTATAATTAAAATTACATACCACAAGCTCTTCTTCTTCTTCCTCCTCCTGAATAGGAAAACAAGAAAATCAAAATGGACTTAAGTCTGCTTACATTCACACAATGAGAATATACCCCCAGTCATAGCTAAATCAACAACTATGTCAATACTTTCCATTTTCACTAAATAGTATAGTTTTATGTTACAACACAAGCTTTATATTTGCTTAGTACAGAAACTTTTTTTTTTTAATATAGTGGTACTTGTCTCAAATTTAAGCAAGTTGATTTTCAAAACCAATATGAAATTCACAGTTTTATAGGCCAGGCTGTAAGTAGGAACCTAACCTGAGATATAATACAAATATAAGGGCCCTCAAAATCGTGTGAATTAAATCAGAAGAAAAACAAAGATAAACAGAATCAGCATTGAAGGGGATATTGCATAGAATGTTTTTTTCAAAGTACATGTAAAGGTATACTAAGTACTACAGATATAAAGTCATAACTCTTCTAGGAAATACAATTTAAAGTGTGCCCCATAAAATAGTAATGGTAGATCTGTTTGAAGATCAGATCATACAGGTTCACACACAAAAGAAGTTAACATCTCTATGAAAAGTGGGACAGGGGAGGGCATGATAAATACAGTAATTGTGAAACTAGAATGCTTTAATATAAAAAAGAGAAGGTAGCAAAGCAAGTAGTGATGAAATAGCTAATATAAATTCAATAAAACAACACAGAAATTGTTTAGAATATTTATATGCAGATTTCAGTGAAGCATTTTGTCTCCTGCCATGACCAGTTCTAGGGGGGCTAGCTAATGCACATGTCTATTTATGTATGAATGTAAATTGGTTTGTCTCTGTCTAAGGCTTATCCCCAAAATCATCCCAATCTACTAGTGAAAGAATCAGAAACAGTCACCAAAGGCATCTACACTGTAGAATTGACGCAAGTTTGAGTCCACTTTAACTACCGTGTCTCAATGCAATGGAATCATGAGACTTTTCATTTTACAATGTCTTTATTCTTCTCTTCCAATGAGCGCAGTCATCTTAACTAGGCTATGACAGTTAAGCTGGTGTAGAAATGTACTAATTCTACAGTGTGGATGCAACTGTTGATAACACACTCCTATACACATAGTTCCCAGGAAGTAAGGGCTCTTCCAGACATGCCCTATATCCTAGGATCTGATCCCAGGTTTTCTGCTTTAAAATAGATTATATGTGTCTCCACTGCCAGATAATACAGGATAAACAGCAAAACAGTAAACCTAGGATATAGGGCCTGTCTGGAAAGGCCCCTAGTCTCTTAGGGCTGAAAGAATCATTGATTTTTTGCTCTGAGTAAGTAATTTTAGATAGAGGAGGAGTAGAAGTGAGCATCATAATCAGTGGGAGGACAAATCAATCCAGTGTGTTCATTGAACACTGAAGGAGAATAGGATATACTCTTATGTAAGGGGGGGGGGTCGTCAAAGTATACTAAATCCACTAAAACCTATATGATCTTGGAAGCTAAGCAGGGTATGCCTGGATTAGCAGGTGGAGAGGAAATCAACAAATGCCTGGTGCTGCAGATTATATTTCAGAAGAAAGAAATGACAAAGCACCTCTGAGTCTTTGGGTGCATGTATAACTAATGAAGTTTGTCACCACTTTAATTGCCCATGGTTCAATGCTATGGATTCATTGGAGTTGTAGTTTTGCAATGTCTTTAGCCTTCTCTAATATGTATTTAATGTATTAGAAGCCAACTGAGGTTACAGTTGTATTTTAAAAAGACACAAAGTTTAGAAACTTGGCATTATATTAACTGTCCGTTGACCAGTGGCTGGCCACTTGGGAGTGCCTCTGGTGTTGCTGACCTTCATTGTGAATGTGGCAGGGCTCTGACTGCATTGTAATAGGTGGTTTGCACTTCTACACACTTGCATGTCATAGACTCAACTTCTTAAGGTTAGCTCTGCATCTCGTGGTGCCTTCCAAATTGCCCAGTCTTCTGTGTGCCCAGGGGGAATCTCTCATTCGGTCTCAGCCATGGCTTGAGGCAAGGGTTTTCACCTGTGACTTTTGGACTCTCGCTTGCTGAGGTGTTCCTGCGAGTATCTGTAGATCTTAGAAGACTATTTCTTGATTTAAGGCATTGGCACGCTGGCTGATATCCAAACAGAGGATGAGCCAGAGATGTCACTGCCTTGGTCCGTTCATTATTGGCTGCTGGAAAGCAAACAAAAGCAAACTATTCTATGATTTCCTAGTATGCAATGAGGGCAGTTAAAGTGGGGCCAAACTGAATCACTTCTACTGTATAGATCAGGCATGGGCATACTTGGGCCCTCTGGTAGTTTTCATAGAATCAGAGAATTGGAAGAGACCTCATGGGCCATCCAGTCCAACCCTCTGCCAAGAAGAACAAAAATTGCATTCAAAGCACCCCTGACAGATGGCCATCCAGCCTCTATTTAAAAGCCTCCAAAGAAGGAGCCTCCACCACACTCTGGGGCAGAGAGTTCCACTGCTGAACAGCTCGCAGTGTCAGAACTTCTTCCTATTTATTATTTATTTATTTATTTGATGCACTTATTAACCGCCATTCTCAGCCCATAAGGGCGACTCATGGCGGTGTACAGTACACATAAAAGACAATTACAAAAAAGCCAGTTTCAACAACATATAAACTATACAACAATTACAGACTACACTAAAAATCCGCTTCGTCTCTTAGTGGAATCATAGCCAGTCTCATATTCCTTGTTCCATTCCAGTTCTCATTACCGTATTGTTTAGCACTTAATTAAATGCCCTCTCGAACAGCCATGTCTTAAGGCTTTTTCGAAAGGACATGAGGGAAGGCGCCTGTCTGATGTGTGCAGGGAGAGTGTTCCACAGCCGGGGGGCCACCACCGAGAAGGCCCTCTCCCTCGTCCCCGCCAGCCGTGCCTGTGAGGCAGGCGGGATCGAGAGAAGGGCCTCCCCAGACGATCTCAAGGTCCTCGTGGGCTCATAGGCCAAGATGCGGTCGGAAAGGTATTTGGGGCCGGAACCGTTTAGGGCTTTGTAGGCCAAAACCAGCACCTTGAATTGGGTCCGGTAGCAAATCGGCAGCCAGTGGAGCTGGGACAACAAAGGCGTTGTGTGCTCCCTGCCACCCGCTCCAGTTAGTAACATGGCTGCCGCGCGCTGAACCAGCTGAAGCTTCCGGGCCGTCTTCAAGGGCAGCCCCACGTAGAGAGCGTTGCAGTAGTCCAGGCGGGATGTGACAAGAGCGTGTACCACCGTGGCCAAGTCAGACTTCCCGAGATACGGGCGCAGCTGGCGCACGAGCCTGAGCTGTGCAAATGCTCCCCTGGTCACCGCTGAAACCTGGGGGTCCAGGCTCAACGATGAGTCCAGGGTCACACCCAAGCTGCGAACCTGCGCCTTCAAGGGGAGTGCGACCCCGTCCAGCACAGGCTGTAACCCTATACCCTGTTCGGCCTTGCGACTGACCAGGAGTACCTCTGTCTTGTCTGGATTTAGTTTCAGTTTGTTCGCCCTCATCCAGACCGTTACAGCGGCCAGGCACCGGTTCAGGACCTCAACAGCCTCCTTAGTAGCAGGTGGGAAGGAGTGACAGAGTTGGACATCATCTGCGTACAGATGACACCGCACCCCGAAACTCCGGATGATCATTGATTCCTAATGATCAGATGGAATCTCCTTTCTTGTAGTTTGAAGCCATAGTTCCTAGTCTCCAGGGCAGCAGAAAACAAGCTTGCTCCCTCCTCCCTGTGGCTTTCTCTCACATATTTATACATGGCTATCATATCTCCACTCAGCCTTCTCTCCTTCAGGCTAAACATGCCCAGCTCCTTAAGCCGCTCCTCATAGAGCTTGTTCTCCAGACCCTTGATCATTTTAGTCGCCCTCCTCTGGACACATTCTAGCTTGTCAATATCTCTCTTCAATTGTGGTGTCTTGAAAGGCTGTTAGGAATTGTGGGAGTTGAAGTCCAAAACCCCTGGAGAGCCCAAGTTTGCCCATAGCTGGTATAGATGCACTCTTCCTTGCTGAAGAAAATCCTGTAAAAACCATGGGGTGAGGATAACGTTGTATAGGAAGGGAGGCAAGGAGGAGAACAAGGAAGCAGAGGGAGGCCAAAGGGTGGCCAAGGCAAGGGAGGGGGACTCTCAGAGAAGGAAATAAAAGGCTCGGCGTTCCCTGAAGTGAAAAGATAGGCCTCGCTCCTTCTCGACTGGGAGAAAGTGGGGCTTACCTCCGGGTCCCCGCTCCGTCCCTCCAGCGCGGCCTCATCCTGCCTCCCCATCTTGAATTGAAGCCTCAGAAGGACGCCCAAGGGTCATCCCACGCACGCTCCAACGGATATCCCGCCCTATCCGAGTGCCGCTTCCGGTCGACCTTCAGGTGGCTCCTCCCCCTTCCCGACTCCGCAGGCGTTGGTGGGAGCGTTCGACTCTACCAAGATGGCCGACCTCCTCAATATGGCGGCCGCATCACGCCTCCACCTAACAATGAGGGACCCTCCCAAGATGGCGTCATCCAGCCAAGTTCTTCCAGGAGGTTGCTGTCGCCTGGGCGATCATGGAGGCCGAGTCTGAGGAGGAGACTGAGCGAGGGCCTCTCAGCCTTTTTGAGCTCAGTGGGAAGAGAGTCAGCTCCATCATGGGACGCGTGGAGAAAGAGGTTTGGGGTAAGAAGAGGAAAAAAGGACAAAATAATACACACAGGATGCATCTGTATCAGGCCTGGGCAAACTTGGGCCCTCCCTCCAGGTGTTTTGGATTTCAACTTCCACAATTCCTAACAGCCTGTAGGCTGTTAGGAATTGTGGGAATTGAAGTCCAAAACACCTGGAGGGAGGGCCCAAGTTTGCCCAGGCCTGATCTATATTGTGGAATTAATGCAGTTTAACACCACTTTAACCCCCATGGCTCTGGAATCCATGGGAATTGTATTCTAGTGAGACCCCAGCCCTTTTTTTGGCAGAAAGAGCTACAGATCTTGTGAAACTACAGCTCCCAAAGGTTTCAGCATTGAGTCATGGCAATGGTCCCAAACTGCATTCATTCATTCATTCATTCAGTGTAGAACTAAACTATCATAAGGCAACTTCTTTCTCATCTTTTGAAATTCATCAAAGGACGTTGAGAGATCCCCTGGAGATTTTGCCAGGTGGATTCGGCCTCCACCACACCAGGCCTCAATACCCTAAATTCACCACATCCTACCTAATCTTGGAAACTAAGCAGAGTCACCTCTAGTTGGTATTTGGGTGGGAGTCCCCCAACAAATACCAAGTTATTGTCGAAGGCTTTCATGGCCGGAATCACTGGGTTGTTGTAGGTTTTTCGGGCTATATGGCCATGTTTTAGAGGCATTTTCTCCTGACGTTTCACCTGCATCTATGGCAAGCATCCTCAGAGGTAGTGAGGTCTGTTGGAAGTAGGAAAATGTAGGAAGTAGGAAAAGTAGCAAAAGTCCTTTGTCCCACCCTGGTCATTCTACAGATATATAAACCCATTTTCCTACTTCCAACAGACCTCACTACCTCTGAGGATGCTTGCCAAAGATGCAGGCGAAACGTCATGAGAAAATGCCTCTAGAACATGGCCATATAGCCCGGAAAAACCTACAACCCAAACACCAAGTTATATTTCAGAGGAAGGAATGGGCAAAACTACTTTTGGGGGATTATTTGCCAAATGAAATCCATTCAAAAATCATGTTGTTGACAGGTGCCATGAAGGTAAAGACAGTACAGTCATCCCTCCCTATTTGCACAGGGCTCCTGTGACAATAGGAAACTGCAAATGAAGAAGTTGTTTTCTTTTTTTACCTGAGAGAACATCTCTCTACGAATTTTTGTGTCTTCCAGCTTGACTCTGTAGTCAACCTCTGCAGGAAGATTACCACAGAATTGCATTGGAAAAACTAGAGTGCATCTGCACTGTAGAATTAAGTCCCACCCATGGAATAAAAGTGGGATAAAAATGAATAAACAACCACAACAAATGTAGTTTGACACCATTTAACAACCATGGCTCAATGCTCTGGAATTGTGTGAGGTGTGATTCCGTGAAGTCTTTTGGCTTCTCTGCCAAAGAGTGCTAGTGCATCACCAAAACTACAACTCCCAGGATTCCATGGCATTGAACCATAGCTGTTTAAGGGGTGTCAAACTGCATCAATTCTACAATATGGATGCAGCCTTCGAGAGGTGATCTCCCTATAAATCTCTAGGCCTTTCAGCATGATTGTGGAGGAAGTTGATCAGAAACAGCAGTGAACCTAAAGAGTTCCAGACCCCTTTCACACAGATGTATAAAATCCACATTGAACTGGATTATCCAGCAGTGTAGACTCAGATATCTGAGCGCCCTTCCATACAACAATATAATACAGAATATCAAGGCAGACATTCCCACAATATCTGCTCTGAACGGGTTCATCTGAGTCCTCACTGCCATGTATTCCAGTTCAAAGCAGATAATGTGGGATTTTATTTAGTTATGTGGAAGGGGCCCCAGTTCAAAGCAGATATTGTGGATTATTTGTCTTGATATTCTGAGTTATATGGCTGTATGGAAGGAGCCCTAGAGAACATTTACAATCTAATCTATGAATAGTCAAATCTGCAAAAGTCAGAACCACAAAATGGTTAGGACGACTATATGATCCCAACCGATATATGCAGTTTCACTTATCCATGGTCTCCCTTATTTTCTTAGGGCCTCTTGTACAAACCACAGCCTCATCTCACTTTCTCTGTTGTTTGTCCCATTGACAATAATAGGGTTCGTTTTTATCCACAGTTTGGAATCCACACAAAATCCTAGAACATATCTCCCATGGATATGGGATCATGCATGTGTACTCTTTTTCAAAGGATGTTTATTTATACAGTATGTCCTTAAGCAGGGGTCCTCAAACTAAGGTCCGGGGGCCGGATACAGCCCTCCAAGGTCATTTACCCGGCCCTCGTTCAGGGTCAACTTAAGTCTGAAATGACTTGAAAGCGCGCAACAACAACAACAACAACAACAACAACAACACAACACTCCTATCTCACCAGCCAATAGCAGGCCCACACTTCCCATTGAAATACTAATATGTTTATATTTGTTAAAATTGTTCTTCATTTTAATTGCATTGTTTTTAAGTGTTTTCTGCACTACAAATAAGATATGTGCAGTGTGCACAGGAATTTATTCATTTTTTTTTTCAAATTATAATCCGGCCCTGCAACAGTTTGAGGGACTGTGACCTGGCCCTCTGTTTAAAAAGTTTGTGGACCCCTGTCCTAAAGAGTTAAATTATGTTAGACACAATGAAAGAGATTTTCACAAGGGTGAAAATGCAAATGCATCTGTATCTGGTTTTGTTTTTTGTTGTTTTTTGTTGTTTTTTTTGTGTCAGTGACTGAACTTTGGCTTTGTCTACTCTCCACAAAAGCACTTCCGGGTCCAGTACTCCAGGGCATCTTGCCTCTCCTTAACATTTACTATCTGGAGCGAATTGAAGCGACTGCTGTGAAGAAAGGTCAGTTATTTTGGAAGATGTACTAGAGGAAGGATAAATAATGTTCAACACTATAGTTCCTGATGAAATAGGCTTCCTCATTTTAGATTTCAAAATTGTGCTACACGTCTCAATATCAGGTCTTGTGCATAACAGAACAGTATGCATTATAAAATTGAAAAGTAGTGACACCTTTATTGGGCCAACTTCAGTTTGCAAGCTTTTGGAATTTCAGTGGCTTCATCATCAAGCAAAGATGTTAAAAATCATACAGGAGCAAAATGGTGATACTGTTTGTGACAGGCATTCTGTTTGAGATGTCAGTTCAGATGGTCTTGAGGGATTTCAAAGCAGGCAGAGGTCCCTGTTCTAGCCATGTGAGAACAATGAAAGACATAGTCATAAAATTTCAACTTCAGCAACAGAAACATAAGTTCTCTTGAAATCCAGCTCTTGTCATGTTTCAACTAACTGCTCCTTTCTTAGGCAAAGAAGCATTGAATTTTTCAATGAGTCTCTGTACTGGTACATCTGGGAAATTGTAGGTTCTATATAGTGAAATTGTTATTCCATAATGAAAGAGTTTTATCTTTGTTAGAGATAGAAGAACTCAAAAGAATCAAGTTCCAATGTTTACAATTGCCTTGTTGCAACTAAATTTGGTATTTTGAAATCCAGGAAGTAAAGTTTTGAAACCTTGCACACTGTATTTTATATATTGTGCTTGACCCAATCAATGTGGATTTTGTCATATTTTGCTGCATGGCCAACATGACTACTCCTGAAATAAATAGAGAGGGCGGGGGATTGACTGTGAAAGTGAGAAGAAAAGGGAGCAACAAAAGTTATACAAATAATTTGCATGTTGAATGTTCAGTCTAAATTTGAAATAGGTGTTCTATGGTGAATCTTACAAGAGTGCAGAGGAACAACTTTTGTTAGATATTGAATGCTTAATCCTGTACATATCAGCTCACCAGTAAGGAAGTATAATTGATTTTGGTGGCACTTGCAACCAGATAAATGACAGAGGATTGCAGCCGACAGTGTGTTGATACATACTCCGAATAAGGCATGTGTGTGACTACTCAAAAGGAAATCCCATTGAATTAAATGGGATTGACTCTTAAGTAGGTGGAGGAGAAAAATCTTAATGTGTTATAGATCAAGTTTTATAGTAAATCATATTTTTGTAAAACTAACTGCAACATAGTCCTTTCTGTAAAAAAAAGTGCTATATATTTTTTTCAGGACTCTCAACCCAACCTATATGGTGCAAGCTCTGGTTTGAAATCATCAAAACAAGACCTTCTAGATTAGAGGTAGGTTAACTCACATACACATAACTGACTGGCTTGATTAGACCAACCTTCCCTCATTAATGTCCAATTTGGTTATTAATCTCTGCCAAGTTCTATAATGCTGCTGGAAAACTACAGGAAATCAGTTACTTTTACCGAGGGCAGTCAGCGTAGTCTTCTATTTTCATTTAAAGATATTATCACTCTTACTAATGGTCTTTATTTATCAGTGCATGTAACTAATTGTTTCTGTTTCAAAACAAGCCACAATCTTGCCCATTTTACAAGGATAGTCAGATTAGTCTGTTGTGGCAAAACTGAACAAGAGTCATGACCTAACCAGTCTGGGACACAATAGACCCAAATCCAAACCCCTTCATGATGCTTTATTTCTGGGCCTGTTATTTAGTTAGAACTTTAAAATACATATGTCAAATCCAAGCCTGTGGGCCAATTTTGGCCATCTATGTCATTTTATGAGGCCCACCAGATGCTGGACTACCACTCCTGTATTCCTCATCATTACACATCATGTTTTGAGTTGAGATACAGTAACCTCTGGAAGGCTGCCGTTTTTCCTATTTAGTCAGGATAGACTAGATACAAGACTTAGATACAAGACTTGTGGATATGTAATGAAAAGTGATGGGAGTTGTCATTCAATAACACCCGGGGACTCAAATTTGGTTAAAACTAGAGAGCACCAACAACTATGTAAAAATAATTATAGTTGGCTGTCTGTATCCATGCATTCAATTACCATTTGAAATTAACCATAAAGCTGAAGTGTCCCTAAATAAAAATGAGTTTGACACATCTGCTTTAGAAGCTTAAACATATGGATCTCCACAGTTGTAAGGAGATTGAATATTTGCCCTACTCCTTGACTGCCTGCTGAAATAACCCATATCTTTTGGAAAAGAAAAAAAAAACAATTATTCCATCTTTCAAGGTAAAAACCTTCTCAAGCCAATTTACAGGCAAAAATAAAAAAATAAACTTAACTTGTTCAACACTATAAAACCTTTAGCCACAAATTAAAACTGTAAGTCAAAGAATATAGGCCACCACAGATTAAAGCAGTCAAAAACAGCCACATCTTTTAAGATCCGTTTAAAATTGAGTGTGGAAAAAACAAACAAACTTGCTGTAAAATGTCATTCCTTAATGATAGGACCATGATAAAAAGGAATGGAACAAAAATTGCTCTTTAGCATGCTCACCATGGTTTAATTGGCATTTCTATGCACAGCTTTACCCAATTGGAATCGCTTAGGTTTCTTCTAGAATGAACACAGGTAAGGGCTTGCTGCTTAAGACATTTTTGGTAATTTTGTTTTCTCTGATTGCAGAATATCAAGTGTTGGAGGCGAAAGTTCCTTGAAACTTTCTTCTCAAATGTGTTGCGTGGGATCTTGGATGTGTCTTCACACCAGCGCCTGAATGACCCTTCCTTTTTGCCCTTGCTTTATACTTCTCGGCATGTTACCCAGCTTACCATCTACAACATGCTCGAGAGTGTTTCAGAGCTCATGGCAAAACACAATCAGGATGTTCTAGAAAGCTTGGCAGTGTCACTCAGATCCCTGACATTTCATCACCTTCTCTCTTCCAGTATGTCCACCAGGCACCAGTTGAGTTTGTTCCTTCATCGCCTAATTCATCATGGAGCTGTGGATCATTTATCAATGTCCTCATGGCCAGATCCTAATCCAGTTCTTTTATCCCTTGTTCTCAAAATAAGTGCTGGAGTTTGGCATCCTGGAAAAAATCCAATGAACCAAGAAAACCTTTGTCATCTCTGCAGAGAGAAATCTGCCAAACAGAGACAAACGCTAGATCAAGAGCTTACATTGTCTCAGGATTCAGACAAGCTGCTTCATACCTCAGCTGACCAGTGTAGTGAGGACATGTTGCCCCTTATGTCTCAAGAATCAGTTTCAGACTTTGAAAGCCATGACAGTTTGGTGAGAACTAGCAGTGAGAATTTTCAAGACCCACCAAATTTCAAATTGGACAGCAGTTCTTGCCAAAGTACAGCACAGTACAGTACATGTTCAGAAAGTTGTAATGCTGAGAACCTTTCCACCTTCCAACATGGTTCTCCTTCAGGAAGAGTTAAGAAGTGGCGCAAAGCTGCATCAGCAAAGAAGGGCTGCCATCAGAAGTCCAGCAAAGTGACTGAAGACTCAGAAGACCTTTATGATTTTGTTTTTGCAGTTGCAAGAGAAGAGCAGGAAAAGAGATGTTATAGCAAAAGAAGGGAAACAGAGGAGAGAAATACTCCTGCTAACTCTCCCCCCTTCTCAGCAGAAGTGGCTAGTGGTAGTGGTATGGATTGGGTAGGAGGAAGCCAACCTCTTGGCATCCCCTCTCTGAGGACAGCAGGGCACTTCCGAAGCGTGTCCACACTGGAAGTGTTTTCTATCCCTCTGACTAAGAATATGTGCCAGATGCTTGGTAACCTGCTAAGTTCTTGGGTGTCCTTGGAAAAGCTTGTTCTTACCTTAAATGGTAAGCAATTAACCAAACATTTATATTTAGGTGTTTGTAGCAATTTTGTGCCTTCTAAATTAGACATGAAGAATTTGTGGCCTTCCAAATGTTTAACTTCAGTAGATGAATGACATGTAGAGTGCCATAGCTTCCATACCCCTGTTCTAAAGTACTAAAATTTTGCAATGTTTTGGGTTGTCACAGCAGACAGTATTCATGGCAAGATATTTCCCTGGCAAAAGCAAAGTAGATTTTTCTCTCCACCATGCCCAGCATCCTATTAAGCACACTATTTTATCGCTGACACAGATTCAGGTAAAATTTGGCTAAGCTTTAAGGATGTGTAGTGTTACACTGATTGTGCGAAATTGTAGCTTTTCTCAAATTACAACTAGTGATTTAGTCTATCCTAAATATGTCACATTTCTGAGTTCTGTCATCTAGTAATAGTAGTTTGTTATCCTGAAGTGCCAGGATCCTCTTTTGAAAATGTGTGTAAGGTGCACATCTATTTCGGGTAAAGTAATCTTGCTCTGTGACTATTTCTGTCTTTGAAATTCTGGTTCCAGGCCTAGGTTCCGGGATTTTGAGTATCCTCTCTGGGCTCCGGACCCTCTCCCAGAACAGTGGTTACAGCCTCCGTGTGGTATGCATTAGTGACATGTTCTCATGTGTCCCCTGCATGAACCTTGTGCATTCCTTTTTGGGTGCTGTTCCGTTGCTTCAAACAATCTTGATTGGCTTTGATCTCAAAACTACAGCAGAATGGAGCAAGCTGGAAGAAAACCTGGGCTCATTGTCCTTACAAGAAGCAATTCCAGGTAAAAGATTACTCATCGCCAACTGGGCACTATAAAATGTGACTCTTGTTCCAGTATGTATAATCTATTTAGGTGTGACTTTTTTGAGATGTTCCTATGATAGTTTAGAACCATATGTATATGACTGCTATCATGGTGCAATTACAACATGGTTTGAATGCTCCCCATAAACAGCGGATTCTTCTAATAATGTGATTATTCATTGCACGCAGCCACAAACATTCTATTAAAATTGGACTTGCAAGTAAAACAAAGAATTATTGCATTCTGAACACCTGTGTGTATCTTTTCTTGATGGGGAAAAAAATCAATAATTCACCAGCCGGGCATTAAGATCAGATGGAGAGTGGTTCCCTGGCTCTAGAACGCCGTCCCCAGGGAGATCAGGCAAGCAACCACCCTCATGACCTTGCAGAATGATATAAAAACAAGGTTATTCAAACATACCTTGGAAAATGATGAATACTATCCCCCTTAATGTGGACAAGGTCTTTTTGTTCTATGAAAACTCAGGTATTTTGGGTTTTATCTAGTTTATTTAATATAGTAGAAACACTGTGTTTTCAATGTGTTTTAATTAATGTTTTTACTGTTTATTGTTCAATTTGTTCATTTTGTTATTTGTTTCCTTGTTATTATTTTGTTATCTATTTTGATATATTATGCATTGTATTTATTCATGCAGTGAGCCGCACCAAGTCCTTTCGTGGAGATGGGGTGGGATAGAAATAAAGCTTTATTATTTATTATTACTAGTTCTAGCTTGTCACCTGACTAAAACTCACCCCTCTTTGTATATAGAAGATCCAATCTGTAGGCTGAGATAATAGATGAAGAAGAGCTAGGAATGCCAAAGACATTACTAGGCTAGGTGGACAACGATTTGGCCAAGTCAAATGTAGCTTCCTATCTAGCAAATGCTATTTGCAGGAGTCACTCCTAGTTTGGGTATATAGACTGTGATGGTTGGGTTGAGTTTTGAGATTTATTGCGGCAGCTTAGTTTAATGCTAATGCTTTTACATTTGCTTGTGTTTCTTATTCTGTATTGTGGGAATTTATCTGTGGACCAACCAAAAAGGCATAAAAATACGTATTTCTGAGATCTCAAAATTTTATTGGAAAAGTAAACTGAGGTAAAGATTTTGGAAGCTTTCACAAATGTTTGCTTGGTCTAATTAAAGATACTTGATTTTGCTCTTTTTTTGTAGCCTCAACTATCTAAGCCTTTTCTATATTTCTGGTCTGACTGTTTATTATAATTCTTTATTTCGTGGGTTTTTCATACGCAAAATGAGTCTATAATTCAAATGTTCTGCTTATCTACAAAGCATTGCTTGGGAACATTTTTGTATCAATCCTTGCACAGGGCAGTAATTTATTTCAGCATTTCAATGTACTTCTGTACTGTCTCCCTCAAGTATGGGAGGAATTTATCCTGTTTGTTCAAGATCCTCAGCATCTGCTGGAATGGAGGAAATTGCTATAAGAGTGTGGTGAAAAACCTATTTGGAACCTAAGTCTATTTAAAAAAAATAGTTTCAAAAAGTCTCCCAAAGCATGATTTGCAATTATTAAAAACTACAGCTTTGGCTAGTGAGCAGAGCCTTTATTTTCTCTTCCTCTTGTCTAGAGAGCCAACTGGAAAATCTTGAGATCCGATTTCCCAGGGAACCTCTTCAAACGAGTCTCCTGGTGCCAGTATTGAAATCTTCCAGGTCTCTGCAGAGTCTCTCTCTAGACAGTGCTTCCATTTCCTGTCCACAGGAGGTTGAGCTTCTCCTTTGTGCCCTCAAAGGTATGATGGAAGCCATTTTGACTGCAGAACAGAATATATTAATATCTGCATCATGTCAGTCTAGCATCACAGATTATTGGGTGAAATCTAGGCAAAATAAAAAATGTTAAACTCTACATTTTGAAGTTATGAATGTATTCAATATGCATAGTGATGAAAAGAAAACTTTTAACCACACAGTCCAAACTTTTTGTCTTAAAATCTTGTTTGTCTCGCAGAATATAGTCCAAGCCTGAAGAGGCTAAGCTTTCATGACATCAATCTTTCTGGTCATTCGAAAGAAGTCCTCTTTCTGCTACAGGACCCTGTCCTTCAAGGTATATTAAACTTACTCCAGCCCATGCCTCGGACTGCTTACAGCTTTATGAGAAATTACAGTTGTGTGCAGTTAAGAAAATTAGTTCAGCAGAAGATTGTCAGTTTCATGATTATTCTGTCTTGGAGACTATTACAGAGCTAGTATAGTGGTTATAGTGGGTGGAAATTGTATGTTGGATTGTACCTCCTAGGAGCCTTAGGCAGCATAGCCAGTGACAAATGTGTAGGGTGCATACCAGCATCTGGAGAGTCGCACAATTCCTCTATCTTGGGTTAGAGTGTTGGACTGCATGTTGTGAGTACAGGTTAAGTACCCCAAACCTGGAATTCTGAAATACTTCAAATCCCAAATTGTCCTCACATAGGACTGAGATAGTAACAACTTTGGTTCCAGGTGTAGAGCACTAATTGACTTGGCCCTTCTAGCCCTAACTTAATATCTGGCTCTTGCATCTTACTATCATCCCGTCCTTGCAGTTGTATTGTATAAGCCTTGCCTTTTCAGTTCTGAACATGCCCACTGTGCTCGGCTACTGGTTGTTGATTGTTGATGGTTTATGTGTTTATGATTTTTTGTATATGTATTTTATTGTGCTATATTTTAATCTCTGTTTGACAAGGCTTGGTCCCCATGTAAGCCACCCCGAGTCCCTTCGGGAAGATGATGGCAGGATACAATAATGTTGTTGTTGTTGTTGTTGTTGTTGTTGTTTCAACTTGGAGTGCCAGAATAGAAATGGAGTATTTGTTCATATTTTTAAGATAAACTCATAGGGTATCATTGTGCTCTTTAATTTATAGTATTGACTATTCCAGAATACATTGAATGACACTAATTTGACATTTCAATGCCCAGAAAAGAGGAAACAATGTGTTTTTGCTTTGGCTTTTGTCTTATAATAGAAATCACATTCTCCTTTTGCCGGCTGTTTGAGAACTGTACTTCTGAATTTCTGTCCGAAATAATCAACCTTGTTAAAAAGAACACATCACTTAAGATCCTCAAACTCCCTGGAAATAGGCTGGGTATGTACGACAAATGTATTAGCTATCCTGCTATAATTTATTTTTGTCCTTTCTGAGCAAGGACTCTAGCATTAAACCCTAGCCTAGTCTAGGCATAATTTTGGTTAAAGTTACTTCCTTTCCCATTTTTCAAGCCCAGCTGGCATATCAATGTAAAACAAAAGGAGGAAAGAGGAAAATAAATTATTTTAAATACGAACTGACATGTAAAGGCTACGTGGAATGATTGACAGGGAAGATACTTATGGGATGGGTGATAATAAAAGTGATAACAGGGACCAGTTGAGAGCATGAAGTACCTATAGAATCTTAGAATCATACAGTTGGAAGAGACCACAGTCCAACTCCTTCCCTACAGGAACACACAATCAAAGCACACTTACCAGTGTCATTTGTCCATTCAGTGGAAATAAGACAGGTTCTGTCTTTAGACGAGGTTACAGAGGCATTCTTTTTAGTAAACAAGTAATAAGTCAGTTTAGGTTGCAGATTAGTATTGTCAATATAGAAGCTCCCTGGCCCTCCTTCCTCTTTGTTTAACATTGCTTTGCACCTCCTAAGCAAGGTTGCTCTCTCATCTTCAGTGCCAATTAAGACTGAACTGTCATATTCTCTTGGAAGAATGGTGTATCACCTTATACATTTTCTCAGGAAGCAAAACTAGTTGAGTTCAGCTCTGTTTTGCTGTCCTTGCCAATCTCTTGTTGCAGAAACAATTTGATTCCTTCATTGGACCCTTTGATTGTGAGCTGTAAAGCTCAATGTAGCTTAGGCCTAAGCTGTCTGATACTGCGTTTCACAATATAAGGCTGCCTAGACCCAGAGGTCCACAGGAGAGGTCCTTCTCTGGGTTCTACCACTTATACAAGTACAGCTACTAGGAGCACAAGAGAGAGCTTTTCCAGTGGTTATATGTTGGACCACCCCCGCCACCACCGCCAACTTGGGAAGGCTGAAATGGCTCCTCTCTTTGATGTCCTTCTTCAGCAGGCCAATTTTGTTTTAATCAGACAGGGTTTTAAAATTGGAAAAGAGCTATACTGTATTAAGTTGTATTGTTTTAAAAATGTTTAGAGTGTATTAATACGGTTTTTAGTTTAATTCAGTCAGAATGTGGCTTATTGTATATTTAATTACATCTTTTTGATGTGTAAGCCACCATGAATCCCAGTCTTCAGGAAAAGAATATAAATGAAACTAATCTTCATCTGGTGAAAATATTGAACAACTCAAAAATCGTCTCCTTAGAATTGTTTCATCTGGTTACAAAAGCAGAATATTTTAATCCCTATTATCTGAAGATTGCTGCGCAGAAACTTGGTGTTAATTTACTCACATCTAAACAAAATAAGGTTGATATGACAAAGATATTTTATTGCTTCCCATGCAGTTGGTTCCCAGCATTTATCCTGTTCGTCTTGACTTGCGTTATTCATATTTGCCCTCTAGTGTATATAGTTTGCACTTGTTATATTTCTCTCGTTCTTAGGAAATCACAGGTTGGTGGCACTGGCTGACATTTTTTCTGAAGATTCATCATCTTCCATTTGTCATTTGGATGTGAGGTATGTTTCTCCTTTCTTAATCCTAGAAACTTATATAGTCCATTTTAAATGGGATAAAAGAATGGCAATGGAATAGCTTCGTTTGAACTCATATTCTCATCAGTTATTTTTAAACAAAGTTGTCTGTTTGCAAGAGAGTGAATCTGTCTGCTGTGAATTTCTCAGAAATGCTATGTGATCTTACCAAATCCTTATTTATTTTATCACTTACAAAGATGTGTATAATGTATCTAGGTAATTTACATTCAACATTAAGCCCTGTTTCTGGGTATATGCTATTATCTCCATTTTCAGCAGACAAGAAAGTGAATTTCCCCAATCAATCCAGACTATATTATTGGTTCAGAGAAGCCATTGTTAAGCCGTATGATTTGTCTCTGATCGGAACAAACGATGAGTGAACATTCACTGCATAGAACTTTCTTTTTTTGATCAGCTAGGTAGATATATAAGCCAATAGTGATGTTTATCTCAGCAAATGCTTTCCTCTGGTTCCTACCTGCAATATGAAGGTATAAGGAGAGGGAAGATGATGGCTGAGATTGCTTCCTCCAGCAATATAAATAGATTCCAAAAAATCACAGTATTCAGGGTTTTTTTAATGTCATGAGTGACTTGAGAAACTGCAAGTCACTTCTGGTGTGAGAGAATTGGCCATCTGTGAGGACGTTGCCCAGGGGACACCCGAATGTTTTACCATCCTTTGAGAGGCTTCTCTCTTGTCTCCACATGAGAAGCTGGAGCTGACAGATGGGAGCTCACCTCGCTCCCCGGATTCAAACTGCCAACCTTTCTGTCAGCAGTCCTGCCGGCACAAGGGTTTAACCCATTGCACCACCGGGGGCTCCATTCTCCCAGTGATTAGTTACTGTTCTGCAAGACAATTCAAATCTTTCAAACCTGTCAAAGGCTGTATCTTTGAAACAAATTAAACATGACTGCAATAGGAAGGATGGCAGTTTACTTTTGATTATAGGAGCAACCCTCTTAAAAGTAGTCATTTGATTCAGCCCAGTCTGTCTGAGATTCAAAGTCCTGAGACTGGCAGGAGTTTCTTACAAGACAACGCTGAGAAAGTTTAATCAGAAATAAATTATCTGATTCATCATAGCGAACTTGTGCATAGTCTTGTAGCTATAGCTGTATATATTTTACAAACTTTGAACAGAAATAATGACAATGCATTATTTATAAAACTATCTATCTGGAAACATTTTATTGCGCCACACATTTTATTATGCCCCAACTTTCCAGCTATTGATGTCTGCCTTATCTAGTCATGACTGAGCTATGTTCCAGACGATGTTCATCGTTTGGGATATGTTTCTATAACCCAATTCTGACTAGTGATTCTGCACGCGTTTATCCTGGTCTGTTAAAAGTTTCATCTTCATGGCATTGTCTAGGCATGCTTTCTAATAAATTTGGGAAATTTCAAAGAACAGGAGTGTTTAGGTTGTGATAATGCAAACTGGAAGTACACAAAGTATCTCCCATTTAACTATTTACAGTGGCAGGCACCAGGGTTTACTGAATATCTCAGGAATGGGATTCAAAACTGATATAACCAACAAATGCCTTTCTTTTTACTTAAAACAATGCAATTAAAATACTTCACAATATCTGCTTTAGCTTGTGTTCATTAAGTGACAACAATACCGATTGAAATGGATTTAATTCCAGGTTGACACTTCTGCAAAGGTACCCTTTAGAACACGCATGGGCAAACTTGGGCCCTCTGGGTGTTTTGGACTTCCAACTCAGGCCCCTTCCTTTTCCCCCTCTGACACTTAAGCCTGAGGCTATTAGAAATGGTGTGAGTTGAAGTCCAAAACACCTGGAGGGCCCAAGTTTGCCCATGGCTGCTTTAGAAGGTGGTTGGCAGAAAAGCCCATGGGATGCAAGTGGGACTCAAAAGGTCCTCTAGGGGCAGTGGGGTCATTTTCTTCCCTTTCTAATAACAGAAAGCAACTTGCACTCTTTTTTTAAAGCCACTCCTGGACCTAAAAACATGGTGAAAGTGACCTCTCACATCTTCCAGGTGGCAGGGTTTGTGTGCAAATTTTGGCATTTGTGGTGGTTAGACTCTCGCAACCTTCCAGAGTCACTCACTCTTTGTAAGTAGCAATAGTAATCTTAACGTTCTCTTACAGCTCCAACTGTATAAAACCCGATGGGCTCCTGGAGTTTGCCAGGAAGCTGGAGAGTTACTTAACACAACACAGAGAACAAATCAAGTTTATGAAACTGTGCCTCTATCAGAACTGGCTGGACCAAGATGCTGCAACTGCACAAGAGGCCATTCAGCGTTTGAAAGCAATGTGCAACGTAGTCAGCGACACGTGGGACTCATCTCAGGCCTTTGCGGACTACATCAGTGTAATGTAAAGCACACTTATGGGACAGTATCTTGTAATAAAGCTGCTTAGTGATATACCACGATTCAGATTTCCGTTTTTTTCTAGCCAACTGAAGTAAAAACAAACACCATTTCTTTTGACATAGCAAAAGTTTAATTTTTCAGATTTTATAGTATAACCCAGGGGATAAATTCTAACATCAAAAAGGAACACACATAAGGTTAGTATAGCTTCTATATGAGTGAAATTTGGAACGTAATTCAGCTTCCTGCATATGGAAAAGAAAGCTCATCAGTCTTGTTTTTAAATAGGTATTTTTATATTGCTCCCTACCACAAACATACCAAGTTCAACACAATAATTTAATTTTAATCATGCCTTTATTGTAGAAAACAAAAAATTGCAACAGTAATTTTGATATGAGGTCACCAAATGGGATTTTAATCTAAAATTTATGGTATATCTGATTAAAATTGGTTCATATATTAATCTGCCTTAACAAGATAAGTTAAGAGGGACACAGCTTTCCCAAATGATTAGACAGGCCTTTTTTTCTAGGGAAGTGGCAATCAACTGGACTGATATGGGGGAGGAGGATGCATCATCTTGCCCACTCATATTTTATGACACCAGGGCCTTTTGTGATCGATCAGGAACTGTTTAACCTTTTCCTTGCTGGAAATGTTCAGTACATGGATGCTAAAGGACAAACATTTCTTTCAAGTACTGGTATTGGTTAGTGTCTGCTTCACCAAGTCCATCTGGTAGCCAAATGCTTTTTGGTCAAGTTTGTCTTTTTGAAAGGCAGCCTGTAATATATCATGCAGAGGAGAAAGTTCTTTCGCTACATTCTTCGTGAAGGGATTGTTTATCTTATGAAGATAACCAGCATAGTGGTAGCAAATACATTTTCTTAAATAAATTGAGCTTCAGAAGATGAAATCAACAGTCATGGAATTCCTCGCTGCTCCTCATGGGAATGATGATGGAAAGTGAAGGTGACGGCAGCATCCCAGGCAGCCTTGAGGACAGTATCCTGGAGGCCACGTTTATCAGCACAGTGATTCCACTGAGATAGATCAGAAGTGCAGTCAGACTCTTCCGGAGGTGGCCTGACTTGATGGCCGTTCACACAGCGGCGACACTTGATCCTGCAACAAAGAGCATCTTACATTTGCAAGCACCAAAAACTTGCCATAACTTGATTCCAGACAACCATATTTTAGTTGGGAGGGTTTAAATTTCAAAGCTTAATAAAACTAGAAAAGCAAAACAGTAGATGCAAGTTGTACTCTATACAGGCAGTCCTCGAATTACAAACACCCAACTTACATATGACTGAGTTACAAATGGGGGTTAGATAAGAAATGAGAGGATATACCCCTAGGATGGGAAATTCACTCCTGTAAAAGTTATTCTAGGGAAAAGGTGTCTTTGTGCAGCTTTAGCACTAATCCTTGTTTCCACGACAATACAAAATTTTCAAAATCCAATTATCTCGAAAAAGAAAGTGAGGTAAAAACTCCTGAATATGGGCACAGACAGCAAAGCAATCTTTACAGGTATGTTAGCCCTTCCTTATGCTACCCAAAACTAAAGAAAAAAGAAATAATTGACTGAAGTTACACTTAAAAATATACCTGTTCCAACTTAAATACAAATTCAACTTAAGAGCAAACCTATAAACATATAATGGGAACTGGACAATAGAAAGGCATTCATGAAACCAACTAAAGTAATCATGAGTAGAAAAAATCTAGGCAAAATTTGAAACCGTTCTAGAAAGCATATATACTTATAGAATCAAAGAATCATTGAGTTGGAAGAGACCTCGTGGGCCATCCAGTCCAGCCGCCTGCCAAGAAGCAAGACAATTCCATTCAAAGAACCTCCAACAAATGGCCATCCAGCCTCTGCTTAAAAGCCTCCAAAGAAAGCCTCTACTAATGATCAGGTGGAATATTCTTTCCTGTAGTTTGAATCTCCCTCCTCCCAATGACTTCCCCTCACATATTTATACATGGCCATCATGTCTCCTCTCAGCTTTCTCTTTTATGCAGGTTAAACAGAACGTTCTAGTCTACAAGGCAACATGGTGTGACAACTTATGTGAAGAAACAAAACAGCAGCCAGTTTATGTCTCTTCAAAAGATTTAAACATAATACTAGAATTATCTGCAGGGTTTCAGTCTATACAGCTGTTTGGGAAACCAGCCAATACATTGGACTTAATGTTGTGCCAGCACACACAGGGCCAATCTGATCTCTACTCTGCAAAAATCAAGCCATGGTTCACAAGACCAACATTATAGGCCCTTATATTTTTTTAACTCCAATACAAGACTATACGTTAGCAGGAAGTCATGAACCTTATGTAGATTGAACCTTATGCTCTGGGGTTATATACAGCTCTCTCACAGCTTCATTTTGTGGGCCTCAACTTTTGTAAATGCTTTCTGCAATTCTAAAAAGGCTGAAATTCCTTTTCCAAGCCTTCCTTACTGGTGGAAAAATCTTTAAACTAAAATGTGAGGTTTCTTGGTCTTAATTTTTTGATTTTGTGCATCACTGAAATAAGCCCCCCAAAAAACCCTGGATTCTACCCTTGGTGGAAAGATGCTGCCTGCACTTGGTACATAGCATGTCTTTTTTTTTGTTTCTGGAGGACTTTACAAAAACAAAATTGGCACACAAACACATGCATTCTTCACCCACATCACCCATCTCCTGCACACATAATAAAGCAGTCCACCTAAGGCTTTCCAAGACCTACTTGTCATGAGTATCACTTGTGGTAGTCTCATTGAGTGTGAAAAGCTCCTTCAGTTCTCCAAGAGAGAAGTGTCTTTCCACATCCTGCTCTTCATCGACTACGCAGCTGCTGAGAGCCTTCTTGTGCGTTTGGCGCTGGAAGATTTTTTCCTCAATAGTTCCTGTCTATAGGCATAAAATTAAGGGAGATGATGTGCTTTTGTGAGATCTGTTGAACATGCCCCTTAAACAAATGTAGAAGAATTTATACCTTTCTTAGGCAAAAGAAGCAAAGTATTTACATTAACTGCTAAGCAAGGTGGAAAGAGCCTCCATACATTTTTATCTGCCTGTAGCCTTTCAACAAGAAAATATTTTTTTATAAAGATTCAAGAACAGCTATACAGCTTATCTTGCAAATCTTCCTTTGTCCAGCTTAAGTTTTAGACGGTTCTATAGGCCAGTGATATCCATTATGATATAAAGAAAGCTTTGAAAAGCTATTGTTTGGGACTACAAATCCCAAGATTCTCTAGTAAGCAAGAGAGGTACAGTCCAAAAAGTAACTTCTCTAACCTCTGATCATAACACAATAGTAAATAACTACACTCAATTTTAATGAAAGAAAATAAACTAAAAGGTTTTGCATGTCATGATACCACACAGTCTTTGCACAGTAGGAAACAAATCTAGGATCATTATCCCCTGATGGAGGTGCTACCTTGACATTGCTAATCAAAAAGCAATTTATGCTGACCTGACTCTTCCACCAGCCTGAATTATTAAGAAGCTTCCAACCATGGGCTTCACTACCTATATAACCAATAGCAGTTAGGTTTATTGGACCCAACTCAGATCTTACCGAGAGCAATCGATAGATATAGCAAGTCTTCTTTTGGCCATCCCTCCATACACGGGCCATGGCTTGTTCATCATTGGCTGGATTCCAATCTGGATCAAACATCACAAGTCTGTTTGCTCCAATCAGATTTAAACCACAACCACCAGCTTTGCTGCTCAGCATAAAAATGAACTCAGGGCTCTGTGGAAACAAAAAAATTAAGTGCTTTTCTGAAGTAATTGAAAAAATAAACTTCTCTGCACTACTTTTAAAGTTCAGTAACAAAGTTATAATCTGATGTTTGCAGTGTTCTTTCAGACTCAAGATAATGGAATTTCACTGCTTCTCAGTAGAGGACATTACACTGACCACATAAATATACAATTAAAGTGGAGTCATATTGTCTGGCTGTTTAAATTCAAACTAAGGATACAGCTAATGATATATGAAAGCACATAATGAGATCGAAGAAGCACTAACTGGTGGAAAACCAGCCAAGGATTTTCTAAAAGATAATAATAATATACTAACAACTAAAAGCATTACAATTTAAAGTATAACATTTTGGTTGTAAGGATGCAAAACAAGAAAGAAATGCATTCCTGCTCTCTTGTCATATTATAATCAAGCACAATTGTGTGAAATGGCAGTGTATCTTGATAATAGATTTTACATGCATGCCCCTATGTGTATAGAGCAGTGGTTCTCAACCTAGGGTCCCCAGATGTTTTGGCCTTTAACTCCCAGAAATCCTAATAGCTGGTAAACTGACTAGGATTTCCGGGAGTTGTAGGCCAAAACACCTGGGGAGAAACATTGGTATAGAGCAGTGGTTCTCAACCTGGGGTCCCCAGATGTTTTTGGCCTACAACTCCCAGAAATCCTAACAGCTGGTAAACTAGCTGGGATTTCTGGGAGTTGTAGGCCAAAAATATCTGGGGACCTCAGGTTGAGAACCACTGGTATAGAGGGAAGAAGAGTGTTATCACCAATAAATGTGATTATTGAAGTGACAACCTTTTTGTATATAAGCTATACATATTTAATTGGAAGACATACTCAAAATATCTTCCCCATCTTAACTAGCATAAATCACATGAGCCTAAAAAGTTCTTTGACTAAGAACTATAATCAATCTAAGAAAAGAAGCAGAAACTAGAAATGTTACTTACAGAGACGCTGTTGAAATGCTCCACTACTTTTGCCCTCTTTTTAATGGACATGGTCCCATCCAGACGGACATACAAGTATCTGACAAAAACATAGTAAATTGGCACAGTAAATTGTGTTTTCATCACAACATCCTTTGTATATTGCTAGATCTAGACAGCAGTGTTAAACAACATCAAGTAAGATTTGAAAACTTTGTTGAACATAGTCTAAGCAAAGGCATTATTACCACTTTTTAATAAAAAAAATCAGAAAAAGAAAAAAAAGTTTCTCACAGCTTCTGAAACATCTAAACAGCAGCATGAACAGCAAGTAGTCTCACAACCTAATTCACATATGCACAAATGAATCTCTGTCATTGTACCTCCTATTTCTGCAGAGTTTCTCAAAGAGGTCCAGTGTCTGGGTGTAATTTGATACCAAGACTACTTTATCATTGCTAGTGCTCTTAGTAACTGCCAGAATGTAGTCTAGAACCAGCATCTTCCCTGGAAAGGAAAGAAAAGTATCAGCATGCATGAATTACACAAGTTTTCAGACATCATTCCCAATACAAATCCACCTACTAACTCATAGATCATATTTGCAGCAACATTTACCTGAGAGCTGGGGTTCCAGAGATTTTGTGCTGTAGCCAGGAGGGAACAACTTCAGCGCACCCACAAACCCTTCTTCCTCTTCTACACACTTGTCATGGATGAGGGCGGGGTCTGGAAACAAAGATTAAAGAGTCACTGCATAGCCCTGCAATTGGTAAGCCCGCTAATCAATCAGGTGGAAGGGCTCCCATTAGTTCAAAACCATTCTTTACAGTAATAGATTTGTTGAATAGCAATAACTAGATTTCCAATTTGCCCAAATTTGAACAGATCAAGAATTAACAACCCCATGCTGCAATTAGAACTGATGGGGTAGCCACCAATAGCTACATTTATCACCTCTAGCATCAGAAGCAGTATATCTCGGTGTATCAGTTGCTGGAGAACAAGTGATAGCGGATGTTAGTGTACTCATGTCTTAGGGTGCATTGACACTGTAGAATGAATGCAGCTTGAAGCTACTTTAACTGCCATAGCTTAATGCTATGGAGTTAAGGGAGTTGTAGTTTGCTGAGCACTCTGTGGAAGAAGGCTAAAGATCTTGTAAAACAACAATTTCCCAGATTCCATTGAGTAATTATTGGCTGTTAATCTGGTGACAAACTGCATTATTTTTCCATTGTAGATGCACCCTTACTCATTGGTTTCCATTGGCTGACCATTGTGTGCGAACAGCATGGTAAACTAGAAGCCGTTTGATTTGGTTCACCATAGCTCTTCCTATGTTCTCATTTAACAAAGTTTAATCATTAGCCTTCCACATTTGCCAGTTTAAACTTTTATGGATTTGATTAATGACAAATTTGTTTAATTTTGTCTTTCTAGGAATCTCTGAGGTCCTCTAAGCACAACTTCCTTGACAACAAGACCATAGCATTATCTTGGAGAACCAAAAGATTTCTAGAAAAAATTCCCCAGTTTTTAAAAAAAATGGGTTTTACTCATTATTTTTCAACTTTTGAAGAACAACCCTGGACACCTAACCCCACTTTCACCAAGTGTATCTAATATGCATGTCTACATGGTGACATTAACTGGATCACCAGCTTATATTATTATTAAATTATTATATTATTATTAGTAAAAGTCAGCAATCCAGTAACAGAAAAGTCATGGTAGTCATTCTTTAAATCCTTTCTTTCACGCAAACAACTTTGTGAAATAAGCTTATAATAATTTCCAGCAAGATTGAGCAGGATTCTGAATCTGTTATTTCCTCTTTCATTCAAACTCCAAATATTTATTAATTTACCATATTTCTCTATGTTCGCCCCCACCTCTGGAACTCCTCTGTTTGCCCCACCAGCTCAATAAATATCATGAGCAATCAATTTGCCTCCAAAGAACTGGAAAAATGGATGCTTCTGTTAGATGTTTTGTCTTATGTCTATTATAACAGGCTGTGTTTTTTTTAAAAATAAAATTTGGGTTGTTAAGTCATAATTTGTTTTTATATGTTGGGTTGCCAAATTTAATTACTATGGATGTATTGTTGTTGTGTTTGGGCATTGAATGTTTGCCTTTTATGTCTGCCCAGAGTCCTCCAGGGAGATTGGCTGAATATATATAAAAAATAGTAATAATCTTCTTCATCATCATCACCTTGGAGGAGACTCAAGGAGGCCTTACAACAGGCAACAATCCGATGCCATACACACATGTATCAAATAAACAATTACAATTAAAACCAAATAATTAATATATGAATTATAACAATATCAATTAAAATCGCACCATCCAAAACATATTGTTCTATTTGTCAATCACATTAATTCATGGTCACTTATTGCACTTCTCCAATTACTTGTCAAAAACTTGGTCCCAAAGCCACGTCTTAATTTTTTTTTTCCTGAACGTCAGGAGAGAAGAGACTGATCTGATTTCGTTGGGGATGGAGTTCCACAGGCAAGGGGCCACCACTGAGAAGGCCCTGTCTCTCGTCCCCATCAGTCGCGCCTGCGACGGAGGCGAGACTGAGAGCAGGGCCTCCCCAGATGATCTTAACCTCCGAGATGGTTCAAATGAGATACATTCGGACAGGTAAGCTATGTTCCATACCAATCCGTATATAGTTGGCATCCACATTTGCAGGTAGTTAGGGATGCTGTACCTCCCACCAAACTATAAAAACTGTGAATACAGGCCCACTATTTTTTCATCCTGAGAATACCTCTCTGGGCATTTGTAGGTCCTTTATTGCATTATGTTCTGGATTCTGGGGTCAGTTCCTCATCATTTAAATAAAACAATCCAACGGAACTACTCACGGTTACAGAGCTTCTTCAGAGATGTGATCGAGGAGAGAGAAGACACACTAATTTTTCCCTCTTTCAGATCTTCAGCTGGTTTTGCTTGTTTCAGAAACTGTTTGTACAGCTCAGACTGAAGGGGAGTCAACCTAATCAGAAACAACACCAATCATGTTCACAATCTTTGAGCACTTGGCCATACAAAAATCTACAATTCCACCTATAACAAAATTGCATAGGTGTCAAAGAGGGCTGTAAAAAGAATGGATGGATGGAAGGAAGGAGTTCAATTTTAACAATGCATGGCAAAGCATGCCTCTGTTTTTTGGCAAAGGTCTCCAATACAGTGACGAATCCTCCATACTTCATGATTAAGTGAAAAGACTGTACTTTATTTCTGAATTGCCCCTTCATCCTGTACCTGCAACACACCACTTGCTCGATTTTCACTGGAAGATATTTTGAAAGAATATCCGAAGTCCTCCTTATAAGACATCTAGAAGGAAGCAAAGTACAGTCAGTGCTGTTCTCCTGATGTCCTCTAAAATTAAGACCAATTTTCTGCTGAGATCCTCCCAGATAATAGCAAAGAAATCTTTTGTGCTTGAAATGTACAGCTCTTGATCAGCACTATATATTTAAGAAGGCTCTTGGTACACTCAGGTACATTGTAGAGCAAGTTTCACCAAAAGGTCAGCATCCCTTTTATCATCAACCACTCCTCTCTCACTGAACTTATCAAAGCATTAAGGAGAGATAAGAAAGAATACCACCAAAAAGTGGTGCCACCATTAATCAAGGAGAATAATAGGTGCATGACACAGGAAAATGATGACTTCAACAAACTAAATGGACTGCACGTTTTGAGCTTTTTTAGATGGTACAAAGTCAAAAGGGGAAATGCGCAGAGGACTTCAACAGCCAAATAATTCCCCCTATAATACAGTGTGGCACAAGGTGCTGTAATAAAAGAAAAACATATGCTCCAATAATAAGAACGACAACAGTACCAATAGTAATAACAGCAGCAGCAGCAGCAACAACAATAGAAAACATCACCTGTTGACAATACTGATAAGCTCTTTAAGCCTCTCCTCTCCCTTATGCCTTCCTGCTTCACTTGCATCTGCATCCCTGCCCTTCAGGATGGGAATTTCAAAGTGCTTTTTAAATTCCTGGGCAGTACCTGGTCAAAGAAAAAGCATGTAAAATATTCAGAAAGAAGCTTCCACTAAACACCACTCCAGTATCTAAGTCCAATGCATCTATACAAGGAAATAGGACCTGACAGAATCTCCATCACTGAGCAGGTAGGAAAACACAGTGGACTCCTGGGCCAAATTTGAAAGTGTAGTAACTGAGAGAGTCACCCTGCTTCCAAAGGATCAAGGACTTTGGTACTGGACTCTCGGGAGCAAAAGTATTCTCCTTTTCTTGAACTCTTTGGTTAGCATAAGTCTTCCAATAAAAAGCTCCTACCTCATTAATGCAACAAAGTAGGGCAATTAGTATGCATTTTGAAACCAATAATAAGGTTTTCCCAAGTCCAGTTGGAATCATGAAAAACCTAGGAAGCCAACCTGTTGATTATTACATGGCTAAAATGATCCATACCTAGGATGCCCGAGTTGACAAAATGTACTAAGCTGAAGTATTCAAGGAGATCATTCTGAATCGGGGTTCCTGAGATGAGCACTCGGCGTGGTGTGTTCAATTTGTACAGAGCTTGGTATGTCTGGTTGTCCGAGTTCTTGAGCCTGTGACCCTGAAAAATACGATTAATGAAGCAAGAAGCCAAATGATCCTTAACCAAAAGAACTGGTTCTTTTTTTTTACTCCAGAATGAAAACAATACACCCGTCTCATAAGCTTTCAGTGAAAACTAAAGCAGGAAAAAGTACAGCAAATACTTTTAATAGTATGGTTTCCCCTTGACATTAAGTCTAGTCGAGTCTGACTCTGGGGGTGGTGCTCATCTCCATTTCTAAGATGAAGAGCCGGCGTTGTCCATAGACACCTCCTAGGTCATGTGGCCAGCATGACTGAATGGAAAGGTGTTACCTTTCCACAGAAGCAGTACCTATTGATCTACTCACATTTGCATGTTTTCGAACTGCTAGGTTGGCAGAAACTTTTAATACTGGTGGCGTTACTGAAGCAACAAGTACTTACAAGCAACATATGATTGATTGAATAAATGAAGAAAGAATATGTGGTGATACACTGAAATATTGGCATTCTGGAGAGGAAGTTAATCTAATATGTGAAGAATGATATAGGCAACACAAAGCATTCTTCTCCAATTACAATGCTGACAAAAGCAGTTGGGAATTTCATCTACAGAACTACATAATTCCCAGTCCTTTAAAAAAATCCCCTGGAATATTGATACCTCTTTATGTAATACAATATTTACAAAAAACTAAGCGGAGATGTACTGAACAGAGTCTCTACGGTATTAACAACATATGGAATTTCTTTGGTTCTAATTTTATATTTCAGTAATTATATAATTCCTGAAATGTTGCATGCAAGATCAAAACATCACTATTTATTCTTAAAAAATAGAATTGCAGGTTGAGTATAACTTATCAAAAAGGATTAGGACCAGAAGTGTTTTTGATTTTGAAATACCTACATATGCATATGTACCCATGATGAGGTATCTTGGAGACAAGACCCAAATCTAAACATGAAATTCATTTATGTTTCACATACAGTCTGGATGTAATTTTATGCAATATTTTAATAATAGCATGCATGAAACAAGGTTTCTGTACATTGACTGAACCACCTGAAAGTTTCACGATCTCAGCCATGCATGAGGGCGATTCCAGATTTTGGAGTATTTTTGATTTTGGAATTCTGGATAAAGAATTCTCAGCTGGTGCATGTATTTTTGTGCATATACACATACATAGTATATGCATATAGGGACTGCTGATCACAATTTGTCCTACTGTGGTTGCCAGTAGAGTTTCCAGGTATATTCAAGCCTATAAAAGCATTACCAACACAACACACATTGTCCACTGGGTGCCACTAGTTCAACATGATTGAAAAAGGCAATACATTCTCACCAAATCAGTGTGATGAGAATGTACTGTAATGATGTGGCAACAACAAAACACTGTCATAAAAAGTTTTTTTTTTTCCCTTTTGGAATATTGAAGGAGGAAATTGAAGAGAATCTTTGATCCCTCAGCTGCCTCCCACATACCTCATCACATATGACCAACCCGACACTTCCTTTCTGAAAAACTTCAGCATGAAGACGGAAAGTCTCATAGGAAATAATTAGGATGGGGGACGGGACTCGAAGGCCTCTCTGGTTCATAAACCCAGCTATCAAGAAAATTTAAAAAAAGGGGGGGGGAGTAAATGAGACAGGGGAAAATATTAGGATCAGAAATTTTTCAGAACTGGGCAGCCAGTTAAAAAAAAAACATGCAAAACATCACGGTCAATTATTTCCAGCTCACCTAAACAAAGGGTTCAACAAATCCATGGCTTTGTTGGCACACAGCCCAAGTTATCCAAGTTCAACAAGATACACTCATTTTGGGTTATGGGACTTTTCTCCATTTATCATCTCATCCAGTGGGTTGCAATGAGACTTAGTGATATTTAGAACAGACTGACTGAAACCAATGGGACTTCAGTCATGATGAAACTGAGGAATCATCTACATTGTAGAATTAATATAACTTAATACCACATCAGTCTTCATGGTTCAATGCTATAGAATCCTGGGAGACACCAAAACTATTTGGAAGAGAAGGCTAAAGGCTTGTAAAACTGAAGCTCTCAGGATTCCAGAGCATTGAGTCATGGCAACTGAAGTAGTGTCAAACTGGATTAATTCTACAGTGTAGAAGAATTCTAAATCTCATTGATTTCAGTGGGATCATTCTCAACAGAACTAAATCTGAATCTAATTTTCTCTGCTAAATTTATCCTTTTGTCACCATAAATATCAAATTATTCATTAGGAATTACAAGAATATTCAATTCAATGTAGCCTCTAAGAAAGCAACCACACTCTTAATTTAGCTTGAAAATAATCAGCAATTCATTTCCTTAAATGCTCTTTCTGTTCAACAGTATATATTTTTTTACATTGCACATACAGTACTACCTTCATACCTAGCTTCCTGTCTATGTCCTCTTTAGAGCCTCCATCAATAGCCAGGGGCTGGATCCTTCCTCCAAGCCATTTGCCCACCTCATTGTACCAGTTTTTCACCAGGCTGGAAGGCGAGACGACGATGGCCTTGTCAATTTCAGGCTTGCAGTCTGGGCTCTGGCGCAAGAGCGTCCACATTAGAGTGATGCACTGCAAGGTCTTACCCAAACCCATCTCATCAGCCATGATGCAGCCATGACTTCCGAGGATACGGCGGCCTGTCACACACTCCCACAGGAACTTCACTCCCTGCAGGCAAGAATTTGACTTGGATCAGAAAAGTTCTGCTGAATATTTAAACAGTGATATTTCCTATTTAGGTGAGTCAGGAAACCTACAGGCAGCCCCCAAGTTATGAACAAGATAGGTTCTATAGGTTTGTTGTTAAGCTGGATTTCTCAGAAAAGCTACATTTTAAAGAGTAGCTTCAGCCATACACACACGCGCATGTACCCACACACATATACACATACTTTGGATAGCATAGGAAAGGATTAACATCCTTGTGGTGTTTGTTTTGATGTCTGTGCCCCTAATCTAAAGATTTCACTTCACTTTCCTGTGATAATTGGATTTTGAAAAATGTGGCTTGCTGTGGAAACAAGGACTGGTGATAAAGCTTTAGTGGAGACACCTTTCCCTATGATAACTCTTTCAGGAGTGAATTTCCCTCCTTAGGGGTAGATTTCTCTCACTTGAGGACTACCTGTATAGAATGTCAACAGAATGTCACTAACAGAACTCCAACCCATAATTTCCCTCACTTTTAGTAGGATAGCATAATTCATTATTATAATTATATCAAGTATCCATAGATTACTTGATATGATTATAATACTGAATTATACTACAGTAAAATAAGTCTCCATGTGCAAAGAAAAAGCAGCGTAAAATAATAATAATAATAATAATAATAATAATAATATCACCAAATTCACAGGGATACATTCCCAATTGTACCAGTTACCTGAAACTGTGGATATGACTGAATGCCATTAAATTACCTGACTTCCAGTCTCAGCATATCATTGAGTTGTGCTGGAGGATCTAGAGATCCTCCAATGAGATACTATGGTAGCTTCTTGGGAAAGTATACCATAGATCTGCCTGGAGAGCCTAGCAAATTCCTACAGACAGTATTTTTCCCCCATGTAAGTGAAACTACAGATATGGGTCCCATGTTTATGGAGGTCTTACTATATTTGTAAGGTTCTAACCCTCCTTTTTCCTTGCAAAAGAGGTAAGCAGGATTAGATGAAGACAAAACTACTACCAGACTTCTGACTGGAAATTACTAGTGTATTCAGGCCTTATTAGACCATATTAACCCATTTAACATCATTGGCCACACAATCAATGAACACATCTGTGAGCCTTCATTGGCTTTTGTAAATTAATCTGGACATTTTATGTCCATGTTTTAATGTTAGTTATAATTTTCAATAGATTACAGCTTTATTTAAGTTATAGATGTCGTGTTTAAGCTATCCTCTTCTGTGGGGTTATTTGGGGCTATTAAATTTGTGCTTATTGTTATTGAGGCATTAAATGTTCACCTTTTTATTTGATGGGATCTGCCCTGAGTTCCCCTGGGGAGATAGGGAGGAATGTAAATAAAGTTATTATTATTATTATTATTATTATTATTATTATTATTATTTTAGGTAGCAAGATCACAACAGCAGCAGCAGCAACTTCTGTATTTGGCTTCTCACAGCACTCACCTCTCTCTGATGTGGCCGTAAAACGTGACTGAGAACAGGGTCCACTACAACATGGACAGGAAATTTCTCCCTTCAGGAAAAAAGGAAGGACAGATGGGATGAAGTGTAAAAGTGCATATGACCACTCTGCTTCACAAGAGAGGCTTTACTATTTAAATTATTTGTACATTTAGACATCACTGGATGTTCATGCATTTCTAAGGTGCAACAAACAAGAACAGGTTCTAGTTACATTCTGAGGTAGCTACACAGAAACACATAAGTCTATTAAGCAATTAAACACTGTACACTTTCTAGTTTCTATTAGATAAAGACAATGATACAGAAACATCTGTAAAGTGAAAACTACTATAGCAAGTTCACTGTCATTTCTTGGCCATTTTCATACATGAAACAAGCATTTTCTTGTCCAGAAAAGAAACTTAGAATGGTCTTATGAATGGGATTTGTCACTGAATATGCAATATTTGATATATGGAAGATGACCATGGTTGGTGGAAGGTGCAATTCATGCCAGGTTTTCATGTGATTTATGACATCCAAATCTTAAGTCAAGCCAAAGACCGCATAAGAGTTATTTAATCAAAATGTAAGCAGATATGAGAATCAAGCTGAAACAATGGAAAATGTATACTGGGAGGGAGAATGGGTTAATGGAGATAACTCACTTGTCAATTTTCAGCTGCTCATGAGCACTGAGAGGTGGAGGCTCATACAGCACCAGAGCCCCTTCCTCAAAAGGATCATGTAGGGCATGCCTAACCCCCGCACGTTTAACACCAAGGGCCTTTAAACCCAGAGAGCCTGGAAGATCACAACAAGGGAGGAACATTAGTTCTCTTCTTTACAGCAAATGCAAAACTGTCAAATAAAATGTGGGGAGGTTAAGCTGAAGTACTGAGAGTAAGATATAAATCACACAGTGCAACACAACCCATAAAAAGTCTTGTGCATTATTTCTTATGATTTGCAAATGTCACAAGACTATGCTTTAAAGCAGGGAGTAGCATGATACCAATAATTCTTCTTAAGATGCTGCATAAAAAGGAAACACAAAACCTGAAGGCAGCAGTAACAGTGTCGACAGTAATGTCTGGATATAGCTAACAGCCATGCCAATTATTTTGAACAATTGATAGCACGGTTTCACTTGACTGTATGATTATTACTTCTCTTCACTAGTTTGGTTAGAAATGTTATGCTCCCAAGAGAGAAATATTTTTCATTTCATTTTAGTTTGTCTACAAATTCAGTCAGCCCTCTAAATCCATGGATTCTGCCATCCATGGAATGAAAATATTCCAAAAAGGAAAACTTGATTTTTCTATTTTCTATAAAGGCCACCATTTTACTACACCATTGAACATACATGCACCCCTCAAGTTACAAAAAGGTTTGTTCTTAAGTCAAATTTGTATGTAAATCAGAATTGGTACATTTTAAAGTGCAACTCCAGGCAAATATATGCATATATTAGCTTTAGATAGCACAGTGTGCTGTTTGTTTCTGTGCCTATGATCTGAAGATTTCACCTCACTTTCTCTGTGAGAATTGGATTAAAAAAATAGCTTCTTGTAAAAAAAAGCTTCTTGAGATAAAGCTTCAGTGGAGACACCTTTTCCCCATGATAACTCTTTCAGGGGTGAATTTCTCTCCCGAGGGGCAGATTTTTCTCACTTCCTGTTGTCTCATCCCCGTTATGAACTTGTAAGTCAGATGTTTGTAACTCAGGGACTGCCTTGACATGAAAGCTGCCCCGTCTCAAAAAAAGCAGTCAGATTTCAATGTCTTGCCCATATGATTGGGAAAAGGTATTCATCTGCCTACAAAGATATAGCTAGGAAAAGTGTTCCAGGACTGAACATCTGCAGAGGTTGATGTCCACAGTTGTGTATGTCCTGAAACCAAACTCCAGCATATGCCATGGGTCATATAAATATATCTAAGAAGGTTTCACCCCCCTCTTTTCCTAAGTCACATTTACCTGACTGCATATTAGTGATGTACCTGTTGCTTTCAAATGTGGAAGATGAGATATCTCAAGCTATATTTATCTTATTTACAACTATTTATAAAGTGCTGATATCTAAAGAGCTTGAAGTACAGTAAACAAATCTAGAAGCAGCACATAAAATGATGCATTTGCTATATTCCAAAGAATTTAAATGCATTAGCTAAATTATACTTGCAAGGCTTTTATAAGACAGGCGTGTCTTCAACATGTTCCTAGGGTTCATGTTACATGTCAAGGGAAGCTTACTCCACAGAGTATGAACTATAAGGAGTTAATTGGATTTACAAAGAAAATGGAAAATTCAAGCATCAGCAACAAATGTTCTGACCATAACAATTGGGTTTATTGGAAGCTACAGCAAAATGTAATACTAAATCATGGTATTCATGCTAGCTATGTAACTAATACAGTAAACTTGCGTATGTTTACTTGAAACTAAACTTCAGTAATCAGAATTAAATGCATAGAGGGTCAATGCTACCCATGATTCATTACTGTGAAATTCTTCACATATGAAATTAAGAGCTCATCGACACTGACTATTTAAGAAAGATCAATGTTAGCTTTAAAATGTGGTGGCCAGACAACAAAATCCCGCAGAAGTGCATGAAAGAAAGCCCTTACTGTGCAATAGTGCTCTTGGTTTGTATAATTATCATCCACACCTCAGACTAGTTCCAGGATTTCCTACTTAATCATCTGCACAGCGAAACCACTTTCTCCAATACCAGTTTAAAACAGCATTAAATGGTCAGTGTAGGTGGTGTGTTTATTTTCCTATCTCCCTATGAGTTCTCCCTTACAATTAGTTCTGCCCCCTTATCTCTCCCGGAGTTTTTAAATCATTTTAAGTACATGTGGCCCGCTCTATGTCATTATGTTTGGTTCCTATGTTCTGTGCGTATTGTTTTATATGTTTTGATGTTTTACATTTTAATGTTATGTTGTTTATTTTATTGCAATTTGTATTGTTATATTGTAGTTTGTTGTTCAGGCTTGGCCCCATGTAAGCCACTCCGAGACCCTATTGGAGAGATGGTGGCGGGGTATAAATAAAGATTATTATTATTATTATTATGGAGCCTCTCTTCTATTACACAAAGCTTCATTCTCATCTATTCCATATGAAAGACCAAAAACAAGAACCCCAACAATTAAAAAGAAAAGCTTCATTCTGGGGAAAAAGGAACTCCAGATTTACCTGTATAATTTGGAATGGGAACTTTGAATGGTTTTGACAAAATGCTGCGGATAAAAGCCTCCTGAGAATTGAAATATAAAATGGTCATTAGTTTAACATTAAAGATATCACTTTGGCTAATCAGAGAAGCTTGAGAAATCGTTACACTATAAGCATTTCTATTCCTTTGCCTTCACCTCCCACACCAAAACAGGAATACATTAATTCGCTAAAGTCTTACGATGAACTTACATGTTTGCTGCCATCAAGACAGTGGGGCCGATTGGTTAACTGAGCCAAGGGTTTCCGAAAAGGTGAGATATAGCATTCCTTGTTATCAGCCTTGCTGCCATGTTTCTGCCTTTTTGGAATCTAGAAAAAATCAAACATATTTCCTTGAGCATTTTGAAAACCAAAGAGGTCTGAACTCATTACTATCACACTGCCTAAACATCCAGTTAGTTCTTTGCATTTGAGCACTTGCCTACAATGTTCACTGTCAGTGCCACAACTTAGCAGAGCTTCAAAGATAATTGTGAAGCATGACAGAATCAAAATGTCAAGGATAATCTGCTCCATTTCCTTAAAATCAAGCTTGAAACCTTGCAGACAAGGAGTGGTTAGATAGAGAAAAGTGAAAGAAAATAAAAATAAAAGGTGGTAGCAACCAAAGAACAAGTTTTGAAGATTAGCCTTACACTACATCACAATTCAAGAGAGATATTGACAAGCTGGAATGTGTCCAGAGGAGGGCGACTAAAATGATCAAGGGTCTGGAGAACAAGCCCTATGAGGAGCGGCTTAGGGAACTGGGCATGTTTAGCCTGAAGAAGAGAAGGCTGAGAGGAGATATGATAGCCATGTATAAATATGTGAGAGGAAGCCACAGGGAGGAGGGAGCAAGCTTGTTTTCTGCTTCCTTGAAGACTAGGACGCGGAACAATGGCTTCAAACTACAAGAGAGGAGATTCCATCTGAACATTAGGAAGAACTTCCTGACTGTGAGAGCCGTTCAGCAGTGGAACTCTCTGCCCCGGAGTGTGGTGGAGGCTCCTTCTTTGGAAGCTTTTAAACAGAGGCTGGATGGCCATTTGTCAGGGGTGATTTGAATGCAATATTCCTGCTTCTTGGCAGGGGGTTGGACTGGATGGCCCATGAGGTCTCTTCCAACTCTTTGATTCTATGATTCTATGACTAGAGCAAACTAGCCCTACTATCTTTATGAAAATCACTATTAGATAATGGCTAAGGCTAATTCATGGGAGCCCCCAGTGGCGCAGTGAGTTAAAGTGCTGAGCTGCTGAACTTGTTGACCGAAAGGTCTCAGATTCTAATCCGGAGAGCGGAGTGAGCTTCCGCTGTCAGCTTCTGCCAACCTAACAGTTTGAAAACATGCAAATGATCCATGAAGTCATGCTGGCCACATGACCTTGGAGGTGTCTACGGACAATGCCGGCTCTTCAGCTTAGAAATAGAGATGAGCACCACACCCCAGAGTTGGACACGACTGGACTTCATATCAGGGGAAAACCTTTACCTAACTCTTCCTTTGGACATAGACTAGAGCTTGCAAGTTAACCTCTGCTTTGCCATGTTCATGCATGTCACTCTGCACTCTTTGAAATCAGAGGTGAATATGAATGAGATCATTTGATAGCTTTCAACAAACATTAGTGGAAATGGTTATGTACTGCTTTAAAAAGAAGAGTGGGAGAAAAGGAGAAAGCAGAACCAAAGTTGGAGTCTTATGTATAATATATGCATCGTATGTATGAACCTTATATGTATGCAAATGACATTTAACTCATTAAGACATATTTTCAACTAAACATCCACTCCACTCAGATCCATTGTGAGCACCATTGGATCCCCCACATACAGTGTGGCAAAATTTCTGGCTGCACAACTGCAAACCCATATTGGGCTCACTAAATGACTCAGCCCACTGCATAGGAAAAGAATCAGCAATCTCAAAGTCAGTGCCAATGACAAATTAATCAGCTTTGATGCGGTGTCTCTATTCATCAAGGTCCCTATAACACCTTTATTTATGTATTTATTTACTTTATTTATATACCGCTTTTCTCAGCCCTCAGGCGACTCAAAGCAGTGAACAACATCAATACAAAACATCACGAGACAAGTATAGGGCAATTAAAAACAATTGTAACATACATCATTAAACATCCGTATAACAATCATTAGCACCTCAACAGTAAAATCCGAATCCAGTCACCATCACACGCATCAACTGGAATTTCCCAGAAGACATCAAAGCCCTGTTTCACCATTGCCTCAGCACAAGCTACTTCCAGTGGGACAATGATATCTATGAACAGAAAGATGGAGTAACCACGGGGAGCCCTCTGTCATCACTAATTTTACATGGAACACTTTGAGAAACATGTCCTGGAAACAACAACAAAAAAGTCCACTATGGTTCAGATATGCAGATGACACCTTCAACATTTGGAACCACGGAGAAAAAGAATTAAACACATTCCAGGACCACATCAACTCCATAATGACATGATGGCAACAGTCTTGGACAGCAATGGTTCCCAAAGTGACCCATTTAAGGTGGAATCAGGTGTCAAACAAGGATGTGTTATTGCCCCAACTTTATTCTCCATCTTCATCACTATGATACTTCACCTTGTTAACGGGAAGCTTCGCACCGGAGTGGAAACCATCTATCGGACAGATGGCAAGCTGTTTAACTTCATCAAACTGAAAGCCAAAACCAAGGTTACAACAACATATATTATAGAACTCCAGTATGCTGATGACAACGTCGTATGTGCGCATTCAGAAGAAGACCTACAAGCCACTCTAAATACCTTCGCAGAAGCATACGAGAAGCTCGACCTGTCATTAAACATAGAGAAAACATCGAGAAAACATCTTATGTGTAACATTAGAAAATGTTGACCATTTCTGCTACCTTGGCTGCCACCTCTCCACCAAAGTCAACATTGACACCGAATTACAACATCACCTGAGCTCTGCGAGTGCAGCATTTTTCCGAATGAAGCAGTAAATAAAGAATACCACTCAGCAACAGAATTCCAGGCAGCAAACAATCAAGTGCCAGCCAACACTTCCTAAACAAAGGATGCCTCCAGGCAACAACACTGATTGACTTTGCAGCTGCAAGACTACTCAATGCTAATCAAGCTTGCCAACTGCAATGTTTACACTTGCTTCAAACAGACAAGGGTTCTTCCCCCACTCTGGACAGTTCCCAGATATATATGCACTCCACTTGTCTAATTTCCAACAGACCTCTGAGCAAATCTCTGTGTATGCCTGCCACAGATGCAGACAAAATGTCAGGAAATAATTGTACTAGAATATGGTCATACAGTCCGAAAAACTCACAGCAACCTAGTGATTCCAGCCATGAAAATCTTCAACAACACAAACATGCACGTGCTTGGAATCTTTGTTTAAAGATGCTAAACAATTTGATAAGGCCAATATTAAGTTAGCATTTCCCCTACATTTGGGAGGGGAACATGTAGATCAGGTGGACTTGAACGTCACGGAAGGTTAAAATGACCCAGAAAGCAGGAAGTCAAATGGAAATGTTGTTGTCTATCTCAAACAAGAAAGAAACTTGTCAGCTCTGATCCACGTAAGTCGACTGCTACTATGCAACTAACTACAGAATTATATATTTAAAACCTATGGCAAAATTAAGACTTGACAAGACCTGACTTGTTCACACGCTGACCAATACCCAATTTATATTTATTCATTAACACACTTAGTGCAAATCGTTGTGATCGTAACTACAAGTCCATTTGAGCTAATGGCTCAAAAATAGCTCATCTGTGGACCTACTGTTTTTTTGAAGGACTGTTGTTGTTCATTCGTTCAGTCGTTTCCGACTCTTCATGATTTCATGGACCAGCCAACGCCAGAGCTCCCTGTCGGTCATCATGACCCCCAGCTCCTTCAAGGTCAATCCAGTCACTTTAAGGATGCCATCCATCCATCTTGTCCTTGGTCGGCCCCTCTTCCCTTTTCCTTCCATTTTCTCCAGCATCATTGTCTTCTCTAAGCTTTCCTTTCTTCTCATGATGTGGCCAAAGTACTTCATCTTGGCCTCTACTGTCCTTCCCTCCAATGAGCAGTCAGGTTTTATTTCTTGAAGTATGGACTGGTTGGATCTTCTCGCTGTCCAAGGCACTCTCAGCACTTTCCTCCAACACCACAGTTCAAAAGCATCTATCTTCCTTCGCTTAGTCTTCCCTATCGCCCAGCTCTCACATCCGTAGGTGACTATGGGGACTGTACTCCCTTAAATGAGAGTCAGTGCAATATAGAGGTTTGAGGGTTGAACTACAGCTCTGGAAAATCAGGGTTCAATTCCCCTCTTTGCCATGAAGTGACCATGGGCAAATCACAGACTCTCAGACACAAACCCCTGCAAAAGAGTTGTCTTAGGGTCCCCATAAGGCAAAAAAGACTGGAAGGTACACAGCTATTCCTTACATTGCTACACACTATCTACAAATAGTGGAAGTTGCAGTTCAGCAACATCCAGAAAACCACCAACTTTAGTATTAAGAAATTCTTGGCCTAAGGCCCACCCTACTAGGAGAAAGCTAATCTTGGTCTGGTCAGTAGCTAGTTTGAAGAGCCCCTGAGAAACCTGTGGGCGATATCTTAACATCCATGGTGAAAGCATTAGTAAGAAATTAGCAGGAAACCACAATGCTCACAGCTTTAGGATGCCAATCATCTTCATCCTCAGGACTGTCCTCTCCGGGTTTCCTCTTGCCCAGTTGGCTAGGAGCCAGGCTTCTCCTCTGCAAGAGAAAAAAAAGCAGTAGATCATAGCTACCCATTAAAAATCTATATAAAGTAAAACATGGTTTTCAATAAACTGTTGTTGCTGTTTGACATCCCTAAGATGATTCTATCACAGGGATTTCTTGGCAAAATTTGTTCAGAGAGGGTTGCCATTGTCTTCCTATTAGGCTGAGAAAGTGTGATCTGCCCAAAGGCATCCTGTGGGTTTCCAAGGCTGAGTGGATTCAAGGATTCAAACCCTGGTCTCCAGAATCGCAGTCCAATCCAACCACAAAATCACAGTGACTCAAAAAAGGGGGGGTTGGATGCATTTAAAGAGACAGCCATGGCAGTCAGTTGCATAAGGTGACCAGATGAAAAAGAGGAAAATGTAAACAGTGTAAGTTAAACCTGGACTTCTTAAACTTCCACTTGCAACCCCATTTCCACCAGGGTATATAGGTATACAAAATAGGTATAAAAATCAAACACTTACTGATAACAAATCAGTATTTTAAAGGCTTGCTAAACAGGCTGCTTTTCCTTTTTATGAAGTACAGCTGAAGCAACTTCCATAGAGTCCATTGTGAACCCTGCACACTGTTGCTCATAGTTGTGCAAATGGGTGGCACCTAGAAAGCTTTTACATTGTGTGAAAGGGGCCTCATTTGAGGTTAGAACCCACATATTAAGAAGCAGTGACTTAAAGCCATCCCTGTTAAAAAAAATTCCAAAAACAGTGAGCTAAATCTAATTATTAGTCAGAATTTGTACAGAGCCACTGAATCAATAAAACTTATACTAAAGTTGACATGACATGTCTGTTCTAGTTAGGGCAAACCATTAGGTCCTTTGGCACATTAAAGACACGTAAACAGTATTCTTCATAACCTACAGTCTGGCAGAGACCTTTCCTGCTGTACTGGCAGACATATGTGCAGTATGCATGGTTAATTCCACCAAACATGTCTATGGCTGTGGCTACACTGTAGAATTAATGCAGTTTGACACATCTTTAACTGCCCTGGCTCAATACTATGGAATCCCGAGAGCTGTAGTTTTGTCAAGTGTTTAATCAACTTTGTCAAGGAGTGCCGGTACCCCACGCCTAACTTTGAAATTCTGGGAAACACTTAATGTATTTAATAGTGGACTAGTGCTGGCCCTGTACTATATGGCTGTATGTATATGTATGCGTCTGTGTATATGTGTGTGTGCGCGCGCGCGCATTTATAAGGCATGGGCAAACTTGGGCCCTCCAGGTGTTTTGGACTTCAACTCCCACAATTCCTAACAGCCTGCCAAAACACCTGGAGGGTCCAAGTCATACACAGGCGGCCATAAGTCGGAAACATTATTATTATTATTATTATTATTATTATTATTATTATTATTATTAACTGCAGTTCTCTACCACTTTTCTCATCACTGGGGGAAGGAGCCCTCAGTGGCAAAGTGGGTTAAACCCCTGTGCCGGCAGGACTGAAGACTGACAGGTCACAGGTTCGAATTTGAGGAGAGCGTGGATGAGCTCCCTCTATCAGCTCCAGCTCCTCATGCGGGGACATGAGAGAAGCCTCCCACAAGGATGGTAAAAACATCAAAACGTCTGGGCGTCCCCTGAGCAACGTCCTTGCAGACGGCCAATTCTCTCACACCAGAAGCGACTTGCAGTTTCTCAAGTCGCTCCAGATACAAAAACAAAAAACAAAACCGGGGGGGGGGGGGGGACTCAAAGCGATTTACAACATAATAAATGGCAAATTCAATGGCTCATATATATATATAAATATCACTTATCTAAATCAATAACATATAACTGAAGATAAAAACCATTAAAACTATAAAAACATCAAACATAGACATAAGAATGGAACATATTATTGCTGCAATTAACAATGTAGACCCCTTCTCTGCTCCCCACCCCCACTCCCCAACTCTCTCCATAGCGTTTCAGCCCTTCTTTCTATACCCCCCCCCCCCCAAATCCCAACAGACACAAAGTTACTTAGGTACACATTGAATACAAAACGGGGAGTTGCTGTTTTAAAAGAAGGAAAGGAAATCCATATATCCTGCAAAGGAATGAAAGGCAATTCCTCACTCACCATTTCGTCCCCGCGGAATTATTTTCCATCTGTGCCCCGGTTCAAAGAGGCTGGTAACTGGAGGGGAGTCAGCATGGAGACCAATGCTAGGAATTCAGACGCCCAGGAAACCCAGAGTGTGAGGAAGAAGACAACTCAGCTGCTTAATCAAAATTGGAAGCAAAGGAAGGCGTCAAGAGAGGAAGAATATGGGGTGGGGAGCAATTAAGTCACTGGGGAAGAAGAGATAACAGCGTCTACACGAAAGGCTGACGCGCAACGAACCCGCTCCAGCGGCGACGCGAGGCTGAATATAAAGCCACGCCCCCAACTGCGGCTTTTCCTTTTTCCCGCGCGGAGCCTTCGCAGCAAATAGCCACGCCCCCTCGTCTTAGGCGCACCCAATCACGCGCCGATTGAAGCGTTCGCCCAGCGATTGGCTCTGCGCTCTTGGTGGGGAGAGAGAGGACTGGCAGGAGAGTGGGAGGGCAGGTAGAACGTGCGACTGCGATAGGAGGCGGCCTCGAAGATGGGAAGGTCGGAGGTTCGAGGCCCGCAACCCCCATTATGAACCAAAAAAAAAAAAATTACTCGAGAAATAATTACTATAGTGCCAGGAAGAATCGACTCATTTGTTGTGTACCCGGTGATGTTGCTCATCTGAGCTTCATTGGCAGCACTTCCACCCTTTGGATGTTAACATAGAGTTGGAAGAGATCATAAAGGTCATCCAGTCCAAACCCCTGTCATGCAGGAAAATGCAATCACATCTCATAATAGATCAATGATTGTAAATCAAAGACCACTCATCACAAATCTGGAATCATAGCCATGATGCCCTTCCCTACCCTCCTAATTCTATTTATTTCTTATGATTTGCTATTTTATAAATGGTCACATGCATTCACAGAACAGCCTGGCTTGTTGACAAATGTGTGTTTGCCTTATTCCTTTGTTCCAGTGCAACTCAAAGTAGTGGCCCTTGAACCAGTGATCCCTGAGCCATTGATGCCTAAGCAATGTTAATGAAAGAAACAAACAATTGGGTTGTTATGTGTTTTCCGGGCTGCAGGGCCATGTTCCAGAAGCATTCTCTCCTGAAGTTTCTCCCGCATCTATGGTAGGCATCCTCAGAGGATGTGAGGTTTGTTGGAAACTAGAAAATGCAGTTTATATATCTGGAATGTCCAGGGTGGGAGAAAGAACTCTTGTCTGTTGGAGCTAGGTGTGAATGTAGCATTGGCCACCTTGATTAGCATTTAATGGCCTAGCAGTTTTCAAGGTCTGGCTTCTTACTGCCTGGGTAGCCAGGATTTCGATTCAGGGGGTGGGGGTAGCTGAGTTTGATTCGGGAGGACTGAGTCTGAGTGAAAGAGGGTCTACCCTAGCAAACCTTTTGTATCCCAATACCCCCATGCATATGGGACATATTGAACATGGTGATCAGATCATGATATGAATAAACATAACAGTTTAAATAATGCAGCAGTAAGGCCTTTTCGCGAACCATCATGACAATTTCGGGGGGGGGGGGGCTGAAGCCCCACACCCCCCCCCCCCCCGGCTACATGCCTGGAGGAACCCTTCGTTGGATGTTCTTGGACATTCTACACATATATAAACCCTACTTGCCTAGTAGGGTTTATATATGTGTAGAATGTGTAAAACCTGTGTAAAAACCTTCCAACAGACCTCTCAACCTTTGAGGATGCCTGCCATAGATGCAGGCGAAACATCAGGAGAGAATGCTTCTGGAACATGGCCATCCAGCCCAGAAAACTCACAGCAACCCAGTGATTCCGGCCATGAAAGCTTTTGACAATACAAAGAAACAATCGTAGTCAGTGGGCACAAATGTGGGTACCTGCTCCTGGCATGCTGGGGGGTGAAATCCTGTCCCTTAAGAAGCCCTGCTCTGATCCAAATTTGTTTTCTTTTGCCGTTATGTCAGAAATGGTAGAATCACAAAGGTGAATTGAGTTTTTGTGGCCATATTATCCAATCCACTGCTCAATGCAGGACCTACAATGTCATCAACTATATGACATTTGTATTTCATGCTGTGTGGCCACCAAGCAATACCTAGGAGGAGAACCAGTTGTTGAAACCAGACTTTTGCATATGAGACTATGGCTCCAGCTACACTGCCATGCAATACAGTTTGCCACTGCATTGTATGGTCAGTGTAGACCAGGTATGGGCAAACTATGGATCTCCAGGGGTTTTGGACTTGAACTCCCACAATTCCTAACATTCTCAGGCTTTTTCCTTTTCCCCTCAGCTGCTTCTGTTAGGAATTGTAGGAGTTCAAGTCTAAAACCCCTGGAGTTCCCCAGTTCGCCAATGCCTGGTGTTAAACTGCATTATATGAGTCTCCACTGAGCTGTTTGCATTATATGGCAGTATAGATGGGGCTTATAATCAAGAGTCAAACTGTCACCCCCCTGTGAAAAAAAACTCCACCACTTTTTAAAAAGCCATAAAGAAACAACCAGCATGAGCAAAAAATAAGAATGGTTGACTCAGGCCCCATCAACACTGCCATATAATGCAGTTTCAAACTGCATTAAATGGCTAGTGTGGACTCAAACATCTACAGTGACCATATAACACAGTTGCAAATTGCATTATATGGCAGGGTAGATGGAGCCACCGTCATGGCTTTTACCTTTTTTCCGTGCCATGAGCGACTTGAGAAACTGCAAGTCGCTTCCGGTGTGAGAGAATTGGCCGTCTGCAAGGACATTGTCCAGGGAACACCCAGATGTTTTATCATCCCGTAGGAGGCTTCTTTCATGTCCCCACATGGGAAGCTGGAGCTGACAGATGGGAGCTCACACTGCTCCCCGGATTCCAACTGCCGACCTTTCAGTCAGCAGTCCTGCCGGCACAAGGGTTTAACCCGTTGCGCCATCTGGGGCTCCTGTGGCTTTTACTGAACAACATTTATTATAGATTGACTTGTGGCAACACGAAATAGAAATACCTGCCTCTTTTTTCTTGCAATATCTTTGAAAAAAGGATAGTGTGGAAATGAGAAGATGTTAAATCACAGACGTCAGCTAAGCCGCAAGTTGACCTCGATTTTTCATTTAATGTTGAATTATGGTCTCCGCCACTCCACTTCTGAAGTCCTCTCTAGATTTAGTGATGAATGTTAGCCATTTCTATTGCAGGCTCAGTGGGCACAGAGAATGGTTATTTATAAAGATAATTGGCTATTTTGTTTCCTGGCACAAATAATTATTGCATGAATAGTTCATCTCTCCATGCTGGGAGGTAATTTCTTCCCTGAGCTCTTCAGTCCAAAGACAGGTCATTGAAATATAGGGAACAGGAATTGAATTAGTCCCCTGCTACACCCACCAACATAATATCATCAGAATTAAAGTAATGTGTTCAGTGCTGAAGCTGGGAACACCTTACTTCTCAGTTGTGGACATGTAGGAATGCCATGTGTTTCTGGCTAAGTGCCTCACATTACAGAGCTTGGAAAAGTTACTTTTCTAAATTAAAAAATTCAGAATGCTTCAGCCATTTCACCACTCAAGGGAACTATAGCCCCAAAAGTACCCTTTCCAAGACTTAATCGCATGATATAATATTTATCTGGAAATTCATTCTGTTCCCATCACAATGTACAACTCCAGAAATAGTCACATTGGCTTGGGGATTCTGGGAGATATAGCCCCCAAAATGATTCTTCCAAACTCTGTTTATGTTGCAATAATTGCAAGAAATGTAACATGTTAAACAGTATGGAATCAAAATATTGTGTCTTTTCTGATTTAGGAACTTTTTCTTCCTGCCTTATATGATCTCCCTCATTCTTCATTGAAGACTGTAGTAAACTAATACTACATATTCTATGCCCATGTATCCCTAGCTGGTTAGTTTCAAGCAAGAAATTTTCTAACTCCTTTAAAAAAACATCCAATGGAAATTCAAGCTTCAAGACACCCTGGATGTCTTTTACCCCACTGCTTCTTAAACTGTGGGTCCTGATCCCAAACAGGCTTCTCTTTAGCTCAGTGTTGAGTTCTCCAAAAATTGGCAACAGTAAAGGTTTTATTAATGTTACCTAGTAACTACTTTATATGAATCTGTTGTGCAATGTTTACAGTAGACACTGCAGAAGCTGCTCCAGCTATGCTTCATTAAAAGAAAAATTGGAATATTGAGCAAGGCTTGCAAATACTGTTTTTTAATCAGTAAATGTTTACTTTTTATACCTGTCTATCCATCCATCCCTAGGGTCATGTAGAAATTTCTCAATCCAAAAGTGATCTCAAGTGGAAAAGCTTAAAGAGCCTTGTTTTAGTCTATTTGAGAACTGGGTAAAACTCAGATCTCACAAAGTTGTTCCCTCTGGAAAGAAAAACTGCTTTCCTTGCATTAGCTCAAGAACAGAGCACAATTCTTCCACAACAATAGCCATCCACACCTTTCCACCAGTACTAAGTGATTCCTGTTCTGCCATGCATGTGCGTGCCTTTGAGTCATCTGCTAACTTATGGTGGGCCTAAACTCAAGCATACTCAGAGGTTGTTTTGCCAGTTCCTCCCTCTGAAATATAACCTATAGCACCTGCTATCAATGGAAAGTCTCCCATTCATGTACTAACCAGGGCTGACTATGCTTAGCTTTCAAAATCAGATACTTAAGGCAAAATAAACACTCATACTGCACTCAATAAATGAGAGTTTTCTTACCCAAAACCTTTTTGCTTTATGTTTTGAAGTAACTCTTGGGCTACAAAGATATGGAAATAAAACTACTGTCAAAAACAATTAATATCCAGTGAAGAATAAGAGTTTCCTTAAAGCTTCTTGTCCTCAGCTTCTCTTTGTTTGTTGCTTTCCAGTATATGAACCAATGGAAACTGACAAGTGGGTAGCCTGAAAAGGGAAACACAAAGCAGGCAAGCAAGATTTTCTCCACCTGGAGGGCTACTGTCAGCTTTAGCTATTGTCAGAAGAAAATGCCAGAAATCACAGTGAACAATTGCAGTATCCCTGATTGACTGGTTCCCTTACTTCTTGTGCCTTCAACCCGAAACTAAGATGTCACTCAGTGTCTGGCTGCACAGACTTTACCCTTCTCACTTAGCTTATGGTTAGAGCAAATCAACGGTCCCCTGAAATTTCACGTCCCTTGGTCTGTGTAACCTGGTCCATGTAACTTGGTTTGTGAAATCACACACAGCAGGTGGCTCAATCCTTATTTCACATAATAACATAATCTTATTATTTCCAAAAATACAGTTTTACTACAAAAGACTAACCTAGCTAACAGAGAAAAGCATAGTACCTTGAAGGTTAATAGATGTGTATTATAACACAAGGAAACAGACAGACAAACAGGTATATAGGCACGCACACATACATGTTGGACAATGATGCCCTATATCAGTTGCATGATGTGTTAACCAGAATTGTGAGTAGAAGACACAAGATTGGGAACAAAATTAAATGCAAAAAATACTGACAATTGCATTGCTGGTATTAATGACACAAATGATGCTAATATTGGTCACTGTCAGTGCCTTCTACAGTTATTCCCCTTTTAATCTCACTGTCTACATGACATTTGGATATAATTTTATACAACCAATGAAGATATATATATAGTACATGAGTGTTTGTGCCATAAGACATTTATTAGTCTTTAAGGTGCAACTGAGCTCTTTAGAATTACAGTAGAGTCTCGCTTATCCAACATAAACGTTGAACACATGAAATGTTGGATAATGAGGAGGGATTAAGGAAAAACCTATTAAATGTCAAATTGCGTTATAATTTTACGAATTAAGCAGCAAAACATCATGTTTTACAACATATCAACAGAAAAAGCAGTTCAATACAAGGTAACATTATGTAGTAATTACTGTATTTACAGATTTTGTACCAAAACGTTGCAATGTATTGAAACAGCTGTGGATCTGGGCACGAGGCACACTTTGTTGGTTAATACAGAACACTGGATAAGTGAAGGTTAGATAAGCAAGACTCTACTGTATCATGAAGCTAGAATACAGGGTCCCAATTTAGGCTACAATGTTGCTTGAAGTTGTGTCCCTCTTTTGAGTTTTGCCTTGCAGTACTCTGCTTGATTGGTAAAAGGCTTGAAAATAGTCCCCACTATGAACTATTTGTGTGTGCATATATTTATGTACAGATGAGTTGTACAGTATGTTCTATTGCAGTGTATTTGATTCCTGAGTGAATGCCATAGTTTACTTCTAGACTTAGGGCGCACCTACATTATAGAATTAATGGAGTTTGACATAACTTTAACTGCCATGGTTCAATGCTATGGATTCATTGGAGTTGTAGTTTTACAAGACTTTTAGCCTTCTCTTCCAAAAAATGCTGGTTTTCCTATAGATCACAAAATGCCTGAAAAAACATTCTGCTTCCGTGTCCCAATGGCATCTAAAACCCTGATATTCTCCCTTCACCTCCATATCACCTTTGAAGAGCAAGGTAATTGGTCTGCTGAGTTTTAGGAAGAGGATTACTCATATGCCCCTCTCCCAAATTAGTGATAAGAACTCCTGGACGACATGTATACAGAGTGAAGAGCTTTGTCATGGGCTTCCTCTGGAGTTTGCAGTACATAAATTCCTATACATATGGGCATACCAACATGACTGCCAAACAAAGTAGTCTGGATGTACTAAATTAATCTCAGAACACCTGTCAATCCTACAATATTTAGCTCTAGTTGTGTTCGACTACCTTTTATGTCACAGTTGGCTGTCGTCAACTTCTACTTCAGAAAAGTTTGAAGCTTTTCACAAAGTGCTTTGAATTCTTAGCATCTGGAGGGGAGAAAGACAATGATTTCTCCTAATGCTTTCCTCTAATTCCTCTTTGCATTTTAAAAATTACTCTCAGGCAAACTGGAGAGGCTGCTAAGCAGTTCCCGCAGAGACGCAGGTGCCCAGATTTCTTTTATCAAAGGACTAATCTTCTGTGGATCATGATGCACGCTTGCAGGGAGGCTGAATTAGGTGGTGCTTTTCCCTCCTGCATTATGGAGTCCTGCTGAGAAAAAGAGAGAGGAAGATTGCCAACAGACACGGATGGCACTGAGGGCAAAGTAGAATGTCCCACCTTTCTAAGAAGTAATTTCTTTGAAGTCACTAGACAGAATAATTTCTAAGGTGAAATGAAAGATTAGATTTATGCTGCCATCCTACCCATTTGCTTAAACTCAATGGCATTTACTTCTGAGCAGCTATAAACTTAAAGCTCTTCTTGAATTCAGTGGCATTAAACCAGGACAAACATCCAACAGATCCAAAGTTCCAACAGACCTCATTACCTCTGAGGATGCTTGCCATAGATGCAGGCGAAACGTCAGGAGAAAAATTGCCTCCAGAACATGGCCATATAGCTCGGAAAAACCTACAACAACCCAAGGACAAACATCTCTCACTGATTTAAGAAGGATCTAATTGTGATTACATTCTGACGTAATTTGCAAGATTTATTTTTGTTTTCATGTATTTGCTTTCTTAATTACATCTATTCTATTTCTTTGTTCCCTAAAGCCAGGTTCCCTTTTGAATATATCAGAACAAAAGTAGGTGCTAATCTAACTATCTCATCATACAGCGCTAGATTTGGCGGCAAACACCAATCTAGCCCCAGTCACCCACGGAGCTGGCCAGCTCCCATCAAACAATGTTGTGTCTGCTCAGTGGGTGCAGAGGGCTGGAATCGACGTGCCGCCACCACCCTTGCAACAAAGGAGGCTATCCAATCCTCCATAGTTAGAAGAATAATCTAATCTGTCAAAAAGATACCATCAGCCCTCCATATGGATAGAACCCTCCACAATATATATATATATATCTCCCCAAAAAGTAAAGTTTGATTTTGCCATTTTGTATAAGAGACACCATCTCATTTCATCACTGTACATAATAGGACTTGTATAATCACAGCTCTTGGTCTCTACAGGGGATCCTGGAACCAAACCTCAGCAGAGCTAATGGCCCACTGTAAAGAAACATTTTGAAACAGTTCATTTATAATAAGAATGTTTCAAAAATGCACATTTGAATGTTGAATAAAGCAAAAATTGCCCATCTGGAGATATGTTCCCCTGCCCATGCTGGCAGGAATAATCAACATCAGGGACTAAGGAAGGTAGTGGTTTGTCAAGATGCAAAAGTGAAAAATTATCTTTCCTCCATTTTCTGTGGCAAGAGCTATGAGGCTCATTGGTTGCTCTTACCACACAAAGCCTTTTGTGCAATTCTGCTCCCTTGAACCTTTCGAAGTCTGTCACTTTGTTTCTACTTTATCAGGCCTTCTGTGACTGATAGTGAAGTGTGGCTGGAGAATAATGGGAGCCTTTAATGACGAGAAATATTTTGAGGCCTTGTGTAAGGAAACAGAAAAGGTGTTTTATTAGCATTCACAGGTACCATTCATTGACAATCTAAAGGTAGAGTAACTTTCTTTGCTAGCTGTGATATAGCAACCACAGCCCACTGAGCTCACACTGTATGCTAATGTTTGAAGGATGAACAATTGCAATAGAAGGCTTCTAATTGTGGGTGTCACAGGCCCAATTTTTGTATATACACTCATGCTTTTGAGATAGCTTTTAAGGGCAGATAGAGCAGAAGGAAGAAATAGTGAGCTCATTAGCTAGGATATTCCTGTTGCCTTTGTTTTTCTAACATAGGGCAGAATTCCCATAGAGGTCGATCCCATTTTGCAAGTAATGTTTAATCTGCAAAGTGGAGTAACTGGGAACTGTCCACAGTTCTGAATTCTATATAAACTTAAACTGGGAAATAGAAATATACATGCCTCAAGGATGAATCAAAGGTAAGTTGACGTATAGTTTGTCACAAATAGGGGCTTGATTAGGCAAGATCTCATAAGTGCCAAAGTCTAGGGCAGTGGTTCTCAACCTGTGCGTCCCCAGATGTTTTGACCTTCAACTCCCAGAAATCTTAACAGCTGGTAAACTGGCTGGGATTCTGGGAGTTGTAAGCCAAAACACCCGGGGTCCCACAGATTGAGAACCACTGGTCTAGGGCCATGGATTTGCTTTTATAGATACATGAACATTTACCATGAGTTTCTATTACATGGGCATATTTCCCAATTCCAGCATGTGACTAGCCATACTCAAACTCCTGGTTATGTGAGTTTCAGAAAACACCTGAAGTTTTTGTGCAGGTGTGTTATATAGATTAGCCTTCCACTGAGAGCTTGGCTAAAAGAGAGGTAAACATATTTTTTTTTTAGTCAACATGCACACTAAGCAGAAGAGAGGGCTAATAAACAAGGAGAAAGGTTAACCTTCAACAGGTTGTTCCAGCCCACATGCAAGCATACCATATGAATGCAATCTGAAAATAAGCAGAGTGGTGGGAAGTCATTCCATTGGTCAAACAAAGATGGGTTGGATCTTCCAGATCATCTTTTTCCTGTCCACTCCCTCCACATTTGCAGTCTCCTAACAAACTGGAAATTATATACTTGATTTATTGGAGGAGACAAGTTTACACTATAGCTTATTGTTTTAAAAAAATACAAGACAGAACTGTGATGTCCTTGCTTGATGTGTAAGGTCAAGGCTTCATTTGGAACTTCTGGATACATTTGCATGGCTATTAGCTTTGCAGAACTGCTCTGCATAGGCAAGTAACATTATACGTGCTCCCACAACTCCCTTGAAATGTCCCCCTTCTGAAACAAGAATTAAATCTTCAGGTGTTAGTAAGCAAAAATGCAAGCAAAACAATAGGTTTTTCCTATCATAAAGGATTGGTGTTGTTGAAGGCCATTTTTAAAATCAAATTGTCCAATTAGAGGACTCTAATGTAAGATTTTAGATTTTGTGTTGTCGAAGGCTTTCATTGCTGGAATCACTGCATTGCTGTGAGTTTTCCGGGCTATATGGGCTGTGTTCTAGAAGCATTCTCTCCTGGCGTTTCACCCACATCTATGGCAGGCATCCTCAGAGGTTTAGAGGTCTGTTGGAAACTAGGCAAGTGAGGTTTATATATCTGTGGAATGGCCAGAGAGGGAGAAAGAACTCTTGTCTGCTTGTGGCAAGTGTGACTGTTGCAATTGGCCACCTTGATTAGCATTTAATGCACTTGCAGCTTCTAAGCCTGGCTGGTTGCTGCTTGGGGGGATCCTTTGTTGGGAGGTGTTAGCTGGTCCAAAATTTTTCATATTAGGAATTCCCCTATTTTTTGAGTGTTGCTCTTTATTTACTGTCCTGATTTTAGAGGTTTTTAAAATAGTGATAGCCAGATTTTTTTTGTTTACATGGTTTCCTCTTTTCTGTTGAAATTGTCCACATACTTTAGATTTTGCATAACATATTGTCATACAGAATTGTGCCGCAGGGAGAAAATGCTTTTGATGGGGTGTCAAAGCCAGATCATGAAAGCTGCACCTTAAAAACCCTCAGGGCATCATGTAGCTTTTAGATTGATGGCAGCAATAACAAGGAAGTATCAGGTTTATAGAAGTGCTGAGATGCTAAACTTTCCATATGTTTTATCATATAGTTATGATGCATGTATTGTACAAGTATACCACAGTTGTTTACTCATGCCCAACCCACTTCCTTATCCTCTGTCAAGCTGAACTTATTGAACGGCATTGGCATTTTATAAGACAATATGGATATGGAACAAATACAAAATTAAATTATGTCCAAAAAAACCCATTATTGATTTCAGTGGAAGAAGTGTTTTACAAACCAGATGAGAAGAAATTAGAACAATGGATTACATAGAGATTTAATAGTGTATGCAATTGATAAATACAGATTTAAAACTCAAGCTTAACTGATGGATGGAGGACTCCACTTACAGTAGTACATGTATAGGCAACTGAAAGAAAAATTTACACTAGATAGAAAAAATAATGGATTTGAAAGAGAACAATTGGAATTTGAAAAGGAATTATGTACCAATGAAGAACACCTTATTGTAAAATATATATCTATAGTATTACTGAAGATGGAAATGGAACCAGAACTGAAAAAGTAATATATGATTATATGGACACAAAATGTTGGCCACGACATAGAATTAGATAAATGGGAAAAATGTGGACTATTGGCTAAAAGAAAATTCTGTGTTATGATCTTAAAGAAATTTTGATAAAATGGTGAACCGGTGGTTCCTAACCTCAGCAAAACTTGCTAAAATGCATAAGAGAAGATGTAATATGTGTTGGAAATGTAAGGATCAAGAAGGAACTTTCTACCACGTGTGGTGTTCTTGTAAAAAAAAGGCAAGGGAATTCTGGAGCAAGGTACAAAAAACACTACAATAGCTGGGCATGTTTAGCCTGCAGAAGAGAAGGCTGAGAGGGGACATGATGGCCTTGGATAAATATGTGAGGGGAAATCATAGGGAGGAGGGAGCAAGCTTGTTTTCTGCTTCCCTGGAGACTAGGACAGGGAACAGTGGCTTTAAACTACAGGAAAGGAGATTCCACCTGAACATGAGAACGAACTTCCTAACTATGAGAGCTGTTCAGCAGTGGAACTCTGCCCCAGAGTGTGGTGGAGGCTCCTGCTTTGGAGGCTTTTAAACAGAGACTGGATGGCCATCTGTTGAGGGTGCTTTGAATGTGAATTTCCTGCTTCTTGGCAGGGGATTGGGCTGGATGGCCCATGAGATCTCTTCCAACTCTATGATTCTATGATGCACCCTGATTGGAGAAGGCAGCGGTGATTATAGCCAGGGATCTCCTCCCAGCTGGGCAGGGAGGCCCAGGTCATCCAATGGGCTGGCAGAGGCAGTCTCAGGGTAGGAAAGGTCTCCAGGGGATTATGCCAATCCCTGGGTGGGTAGAAATGGAATGCTGGAGACAAAGAAAGGTCAAAAAGATGATTTGACAGGATTATGCGGAAACCGGGTCTTGCTAGAAAAGACAATGAGAGTTGTTTTCAAAACAAAGAGTCCCAAAGATGTCTATTGGTGATGTGATTACAATAAAAGTTTCATCCTAGACCTTTGTCCCATGGATAGCCAAGATCTCCAAAAGGGAAGTTCTGGGCAGCAGGCAAATAGACTCCTGCTGAGATCCAGGAAGATCCTTTGTTCCCTAGATATTTTTCCATCTCTGGTTCCCACACAGGGTGTGGAATGGGTATCTGGAATTGCTCAAGAGGTTGTTTGAGAGGTTCATGACTTCACATACATTTGCCTTCATTTTATAGAGTTTAATAATGATGATGATGATATAAAAGAGAGTTCATGTAGTATTCTTGTTATAGGGTTATAGAGGCAATAGGGGGTGAAGAGAAGGGGTCTTGCAGTTGTTGAGCATAAGGTGGGAAAGCTTTTTGCCTTCTTTGTTTGTATTTTAGCCCCTCTTGTTGTTGTTTATTTGTTCAGTCGCTTCCGACTCTTTATGACCTCATGGACCAGCCCACGCCAGAGTTCCCTGTCGACCATCACCACCCCCAGCTTCTTCAGAGTCAAGCCAGTCACTTCAAGGATACCATCCACCCACCTTGCCCTTGGTTGGCCCCTCTTCCTTTTTCCTTCCATTTTTCCAATAATCATTGTCTTCTCTAAGATTTCCTGTCTTCTCATGATGTGGCCAAAGTACTTCATCTTTGCCTCTAATATCGTTCTTTCCAGTGAGCAGTCGGTCTTTATTTTCTGAAGTCTGGACTGGTTGGATCTTCTTGCGGTCCAAGGCACTCTCAGAATTTTCCTGCAACACCACAGTTCAAAAGCATCTATATTCCTTTGCTCCGTCTTCCTTATGGTCCAGCTCTTACATCCGTAGGTTACTATGGGAATATCATTGCTTTAACTATGCAGATTTTCGTTGCCAATGTGATGTCACTACTCTTCACTATTCTGCTCATGTGCATATTCGCACAAGGAAAAAAAAGAAAAGAAACGTAGAGCGATACAATGTAGCAAGAGTTTGGAAATGGAGGTGCTTGTCATACACTGTTGCTGCCTGGGTTGTAGCTTGGCTGGGAGGAAAGGGAGAGAGAAAGATTATGAGGCAATCTCCAGTGAAGCTCTGGAGATTCACTGCTGCAGACTGGCTCAGGTTGAACAGATGAGCCACGGGTGTGTGTACATGTGTGGGGGTTTGGAGGCAATGGGGTCAGAATAGCTGCTGGTCCTGGGAGACTCGAGGGAGGCTGTGGGGATAGTGATGGTTTCCATTCATCTGTCCTTCTGTCCTTGGGAAACTATAATTCCCATGGGGACTGAACTGTGTCTTCTTTTTATTAGGAGTGGGGTGGGGGCCTTTGATAACACAAGAAAGATAAACAGCAGCTGCCTCCAAAAGCTCGCCTCATCAACTAGCCTCAAAATGTTAGAAAGAGAAAAAACATATGGAAATCACAAGAAAAATGGAAGCTGGTGAACAGGAAAAAAGGCATCACTGTCCCTGGATGCATTTTGATTGAAGCCTCTGGTTGTTAGTGTTTGAATAAAAAGTTTCCTGAAATATGCTGAGCTCCTCTCCTTTTTGTGTATGACAAGATCCTACAAGGCAGATATTATTTAACTATAACAGAGAGTTTAAGGACAAGACCTAATGAAAAAGGGGCTTTCTATATGTGCTGAAAACCTTCATGTTATTATAACTGAAGCTGGTTCAGGGATAGGCAGTGAAGCAAAAGAAAGCTGTACAAAAAGAGTTCAAAAGGAGACCAGCAGGGAGTTAATCACAATTCTCTGTGTTCTCCCCGGGAGGGTAGCAGGAAGCCATTCCAGCAAAACAATGTTGGCATTTCAAAAAAAGAAAGAAAGGGAAAAAAGGACTGTAATGTTGGCCACTGTACACTCACTAAAGCAGCCCATCCAATCAAGGAACTTCCAGATGTGTTGTATGACAATTCCCAGCATATCTCAGCCAACAGAGCCACAGGACTCTGAGAAATGAGGTCCAACCCATTGGTTGGAAAAGACTATATTATGGCCAATCAATTTCTTGCCACACCAAACTTATGGGAAAGTCAGGAAAGTACTTCAAATATCACAACTCCATGAGAATGCCTCATTCCCAGTTCTTTCCAAGGGATGGTGACATTGCACATGGAAATACAATATCTTTTGACTTCATTGCATGAACCTGCTATTCCACTGTAATCACATTATCTTTGAAAGTGGATATATACTTGGTTAAGCACCTTCAATATTGCACTTTACCGCATTAGCACAAGTATATCAATTTGTCAGTTCATTCTTCCATGATCATACTTCTGTATACCTTTGTAATCGTCCCTTCCCACATTATCACTGGTTTTGAAAAAAGAAAAAGAAAGACAAATACAAATACAAAACATAAAAGAAAAAAAATAAAACAGCCAGCTTAGGAAAAGTCAGGGGGAGAGGAGAAGAATCCTGTCCACTGATGCCACTTTAGTGTCAAAATGTCGGCATGTAAGTGGAAGGGACACACCACACTAAGGTCAGTGATAAGAACATTTAAAGCCCTAAATGGTTCTGGCCCAGTTTACCTGTCTGAACATATCTGTTACAAGCCATCACAAAGTCTAAGATCATCTGGAGAGTCCCTGCTCTTGATCCCACCACCATCACAAACGCGATTGGTGGGGACGAGGGACAGGGCCTTCTTAGCAATGACTCTCCATCTGTGGAATTCCCTCCCCAGGGACATCATACTGGCCACCTCCCTCCTGTCCTTTAGAAGGAAACTCCAGACTTGGCTATGGGACTAAGCATTCGACCATTGAATAGCAGCAATGTGAGAAGAAGATTTAAGCAACTTGTGATAATGAATTGACCCGGACCTGGATTTGGATTTTAATTGGTGTGTTTTAATAGATTGTTTTAGCTGACTGTTCTTAATTAACTGTTTTTAACTAACTGTTTTAATTAATTGTTTAATGTTTTTAATTGTATTGCTGAATGTTTATAATTGTGACAGCACTGGATGGTACTTGCTGTGAGGCCGCTCCGAGTCCCCACTCGGGGGTGAGAAGAGTGGGTTACAAATGCAGGAAATAAATAAATAAATAAACATTGTTGGATGGGGAACTATTAATTGGGAACTATTAAATCGTTTTGAAAATAGAATATTAAAGAATAACCATTTAAAACCTTTTGAAGTTTTTTAAAAAAATCTCATATACTTGTAAAAACCATGAAGAGGTGGCCTTGCTTCAAGAAAGAGTTCCACAACAGTGGTCTGCTCTTTCAAAGGCCTTCTCAAAGTGAAATGGGTCTCATTTGGCAACAGTGAACAGAGCAGAGTTTCTGAAGATGATCACAACTGAATAACAGTTTGTATAGACTTGGGCTGCCCTTCAGATATACCAGACACAAGCCATTTTATTGTTTTACATGTAATAATCAATACCTTTAACTGAGCCACAATCACAAAGAAGCCAATGTCAATGGAATCATTTAGGCAGAATATTTTTAAAGAAATCATGATTGGATGTCTATTCTCTCATTCCAAAATGTATGAGTGGAAGCTTCTGTAGCACATACATCTTGTTTACATAGACATTAAAGGGAAAGGTAAAAGTTTTCCTCTGACATTAAGTCTTGTTATATCCGACTCTGGGGGTTGGTCCTCATCATTTCTAAGCCAAACTGCTGGTGTTGTCCGTAGACATCTCCAAGGTTATGTGGCTGGCATGACTGCATGGAGCATCACTACCATCCTGCTGGACCGGTACCTATTGATCTACTCACATTTGCATGTTTTCAAACTGCTAGGTTGGCAGAAGCTGGGGCTAACAGCAGGAGCTCACTCTGCTCCCCAGATTCAAACCGCCAACCTTTCAGTCAGCAAGTTCAGCAGCTCAGCAGTTTAACCCACTGCGCCATTGGGGGCTCCTTTCATACATTCCAATATTCCAGCAATTTGTATTCTCGTGCCTACCACCAGAAAATACCTGAATGAAAAAGAAACATGAATTAATCTGGATCTGAATTCACAGCATGGGTAACTGGCCGGATTCACCTGCTCTAAAAATGGAGGCAGCAGGTATACCAGACTGGAATAGATGTTCCTAGCCATGAGACAGTAATTCTGGGGGCGGTGGTGTCACTATGGGGTGTGGAGAGTATGGGCTGTGCCAGGCAACCTAATCAGAGGGGATCACAGCAACCACTGGAGTTGGGAGAGAGGTGGGCAACATGGTAGGGAAAGCAGTCAAGTAATGCTGATCGATCAGCTCCCTCAGCTTACTGAAGGCTGACAGGTAAATAAAGCTAGGTCTTTCCCCTCTCAACTGGGTTTCTCTACAGCCATTTCACTTACAATTGTTCCCTCCTTTGTGTATGCTAAAATGGGCTGCCTCTCACCACCCCCCTTTCTTATATAGAACATGTTTCCCTGTTTCATCTCATCTCCTTTGACATCTTCCTCTTTTTCTATAAACCATACTTTTTTAAATTTCCCAATTGTTCCCTGCTCTCTTGTAGATCAGCGGCTCCTCCTGGCATCATTAGGAGCAAGGAACTAGGAGCAGTATGTGTGCCTATATCAATATCCCCTCTGCATTCAGAGATCATACATGTGAGCATTTGCACAATCTTGGGATGCAGTTACTTGAAGATTCTGCTATTTTTCAGTTCTAGCATGGTATAGAGGAATATTATACTGTTTAGCTGGTATTGCACCACCTGACATCCGTTGGGAAGTAGCAGCCAACAATGAAAGGATCAAAGCTGTGACATCTCCAGCCCATCCTCTGTTCAGATATAGGCCAGCACGCCAACACCTTAAATCAAGGAATAGTTTTCTAAGATCTACTGAGATACTTGCAGGAACACCTCAGCAAGCGAGCATCCAAAAGTGGCAGACTAAAACCTGGAACCTCAATCCATGGCTGATACCGAATGAGAGACTCCCTCCTGGGCACACAGAAGAATGGGTGACTTGGAAGGCACTGAACAGACTGTGCTCTGGCACTACAAGATGCAGAGCCAATCTTAAGAAATGGGGCCACAAAGTGGAGTCCATGACATGTGAGTATGGAGAAGAGCAAACCATAGGCCATCTTTATAATGTAGTTTGAGCCCTGCCACATACACTATGGAGGATGTTCTTATAGCAACACCAGAGGCACTCCACGTGGCCAGTTACTGGTCAAAGATCATTTAGTATAATGCCAAGTTTTTAAACTTTGTGTTTTTAAATACATTACAACTTTACCCTCAGTTTGCTTCTGACATGATAAATAAAATAAATAGAAGGAGATCCATGGGGTGACACCATGAGTTATCCATCATATTGATGCTCTATCTTATCTTTATGTTGGCTGTGAATGCTGGGCAGCAGTGAACCAAGATGATAGGAAGAAAATCAATTTACTTTTAGATGTGGAGCTGGAGACTAGTTCTATGGGTAGCGTGGGCTGCTAAAAAGATGATGAAATGAAACCTAGAACAAATCAGGTCTGAACTTTCCTCAGAAGCCAAACTTCTATATTTGCCACGATATTTAACAGAGTCTCTTTCATTGAGCTGCTCTGAAGCAAGTTCTTAGAGTTTACCAGCTGTCCAGGACAGATTTTTTAAATTAAAAAATACAAAATCTCTAACATGATTTCCAACTTTATAAAAACATACTTGGATAGGAGGGAACATGATTCTGGCCATATTTTCTCCTCTTTGCAGTATGTAGTTAATCCCTGGGTTCTCCACTATTAGACAAATAGCCCGTGTTTGATGACCCCTGTTGTGCAAGGACTATTTACTGCCTCCCATTTCAATCTGTAATTTATTCATCCATCATGACAAGGAACAGAAGGCTGTGGCTTCACTCCTTAAATGTAATACACCATTTCCTTTGTGTATATTTGAAAGCGATTCAGTAGAGTGAGACAATACCATTTCTCCCTTTCAAGCCATTCATCCAATTATACTTGCTATCTATAATAGGATTAGCCCATTTTCTTACTCATCTTTCCCCTATTGAACTTTTTCACTAACAAGACAGAAAATGTTGCAACCAAAAGGGACCATTATGAGTTCCTAGCAGTCTTAATCTTGTATGATGAACCTTTCAGATGCATCACGTTGCTCTGTTCACAGTTGCACCCTAACACTTCCATTATTCAGAAATATGTTCCATAAAGTTCAATGAATCTTGAAGGTAAATGGGAATTCATTGAACTTTATGGTGGGGGACTGGAAGCTCAATGTTGTGCATACCGCTCGTGATTTTTTTTAATTTATTTTTTTTGGAATTAAGTCCGCGTTTGTGGTAGAAAGAGCTAGGAAAAGGTTTTTTAAAAACTACAGTTGTAGTCCAGAGAAGTAATCTTATGGTTTGTTGTGCTGCAGGATGAGGTATATCAACAGACACCCAGAGCAACGTGAGGGATTTGCCTCTCAGATAAGAATTCTGCTTTCCAAATGACATTTTTCATCCATATCCAAAAGAGACAAGACACTGAAAATAATTTACACTTAAAATTCTTATATGTATTTGTATTTCATTGGTAACTCTACTTTCCCCATTTCTTTGGATGTCAGAGCCCAGTGGCACAGTGGGTTAAATCCTTGTACTAGCAGGACTGAAGACAGGTCAGAGGTTCAAATCTGTGAAGAGCATGGATGAGCTCCCCGTGTTAACTCCAGCTCCCCATACGGGGACATGAGAGAAAGTTCTCACAAGAATGGTAAAACATCAAAAACATCCCGGCGTCCCTTGGGCAACATCCTTGCAGACAACCAGTTCTCTCTCCAGAAGCAATTTGCAGTTTCTCAAGTTGCTCCTGACATGAAAAAAAATTATTTGGATACCAAATCTGTATCTCTGATCAATTTAACTTTCAAGTTACTGCAATGTTAAAAAAATTGAAGCCTAAAAGAAATTTTCAGAGAAATCAGAAATCTTGTTTGGGTAATGTGTGGCTCTTTAGATACTATTCAGTTACCATGGTGTACACCAGTCCTCTAAAACAAAACTAGAAGATCACTTCTGGTTTTTTTAAAAAATAATGTATGGAGAGGCTGTGGGAGTTAAACACCTTTTAAGTATGGATGTGCCTTGGTTTAAAGGAGAATTGACACTTCAGAAGCTAAAAAGGTGTCAACACAAGGAATATCTGTAAGAATCTGGAGAGGACAGTGGCTACCAAAACGGCACCCTAGCTTCATAATTCTTTCCTTTGGGGTAAATATAACTGATAATACGAGGAAAACAATGTGTTACTAGTCATTATATTGTATTGAAAAAGCAACATCATTACAGTCTTGTTACATCCCAAACTAATGTGTTACAAGTATTTTTTCCTAAGCTCTGTTGGTAATAATTGGATTACAGCCCTAGGGCCACTGAATGAAAGAACAGCCTAATGGAAGTACATAATGAGCAAAGGAAATATTTAGAGGGAAAAAATCTCTAAATGTTTTAGGAAAGATATTTAACAATGCAAATGAATCCAGTTTTTTAAACTTCCTAATAAAATGAAATAAAATATAAAATATAATATGATATAATAAAGGAGCCCCCGGTGGCGTAGTGGGTTGAACCACTGAGCTGCTAATCTTGTTGACCAAAATTGAAAACATGCAAATGTGAGTAGATCAATAGGTACCGCTCCAGCGGGAAGATAACAACACTCCATGCAGTCATGCCGGCCACATGACCTTGGAGGTGTCTACGGACAACGCCAGCTCTTTGGTGATGAGCATCAACCCCCAGAGTCGGACACAACTGGACTTAATGTCTGGAGAATACCTTTACCTTAATAAAATGAAATGGCTCACAGTATTTTGGTACCAGCACAGAGTAGCATTGATGGATTTCCTAGCAAAGGGTACCAGGATCACTGGGGCATACCAAGCTTCACTGCTATGGAAATTGCGGAAGACCATCAAAACCAAGAGATGTGGCGTGCTTACCAAATGTGTCCACCTTTTGCAAGACAATGTACCAGTTCACAACTCACATGTTGCCCACATGGAAGCATGCTGTTTTGGCTTTGAAATTCTACCACATCCCCCTGATTCACCTGACCTAGCATCATCAGACTTCCACCTCTTTCCAACAATGAAGTTATTTTTGAAAGGCAAGCATTATTAAAATGATGAGATTCTGATTTCTGAAGTCACAACAAGGCTTTTGGAGCAATCTGCCAACTTCAACAAGCAAGGTATTTACAGTTGCTTAAAAAGATGGGAGAAGTGTGTGTCCCTAAGTGGCACCTATGTAGAGGGAGCCCTCGGTGGTGTAGTAGGTTAAACCCCTGTGCCGGCAGGACTGAAGACCGACAGGTCACAGGTTCAAATCCGAGGAGAGTGCAAATGAGCTCCCTCTATCAGCTCCAGCTCCTCATGCGGGGACATGAGAGAAGCCTCCCACAAGGATGGTAAAACATCAAGACATCCTGGCATCCCCTGGGCAATGTCCTAGCAGACAGCCAGTTCCCTCACACCAGAAGTGACTTGCAATTTCTCAAGTTGCTCCTGACATGACAAAAAAAACAAACAAAAACAACTATGTAGAGAAAGACTAACTGTGCCAAGTTTCATTGCTCTCAGTCCACAGGAAGTGGGTCAGGGGAAATCTTTAATGAACCCAAAAAGATTTTATTTTATTTCCTTGCCTAATGGTTTTTGCTTTTTCTTAAGTTACAGGAAATAAGTTAATCCCATATAACATTCATGGTAAATTATATCTATATGTTCAAATGTAAAAAAAAAAAAATATCAGGATTTTCCAAGAGACAAAGCCATACTAACAATTTGCCATCCAAATGAAATCAACCAAAATATATACTTCATTTTTTAAAGGTAAATCATGGGAACATTCTCGATTTCTGACCCGAACTTTATTAAAAATGTAAGAATTCACCTAGTACAATCATTATTAATTACATAAATTAAGGTAAAAATACCGTAAAGTGATAGTTCCCTATGCCAGAGTTGGAGGAGAGCTGAATACTGAGCAGAGACATTAGCAAAAGGGGACAAATTATTTTAACCTGTGCAAAAGTTCATTCCTCATTTCACAGATAATGAACTGAGGCTGCAGGAGGATACTGTAGATTTGAGCTAAGTAGCCTTCTGCTAGTTATTTGATATCAGGATGGTGAAGAGAGGCATAATTCAACCTTCCCTAAATAGCTTATAGAAAGGGATGAGGTGATGTCCAAAGCAGTTCTGATGCACTAGAGCAGACTAGTGATTAGACAGACACAAGAAACACCTGAGGCAAGAAGATGAGGAAAGAGAGGAAATCTTTGGGACCATGACACAGTTAGTGAGTCAGCACTTCTATTTGTGGTGAAGAAAATCCAGAGTTATAAAACATGGTGGAAATAAAGCCAGAAGAGGACAACAAAATTCTTCCTCCGAATAAGAAGAAATAGAAAGGAGAAGGGAAATAGGCCATCCAAAGAAAAAGGAATAATCATCTGTAACAAAAAACAGCTGCCTGGAAACACCAGAAAACAAGTATAACTTCTGAAGCAGAGGAGAAGAAGGACTTTATCACACGAATCAGGCAAACCAGCTTTGTATCTTGTGACATTGTATCATGTGATGCCATATGCATGCTGCCACTAATTTGCCTCCCTGCAACAATTTGCCATCCCAATTATTTTGTCCCAGCTATTGATAGCCAAGTAAAGGGAAAGGTAAAGGTTTCAAGGCCACTAAAAGACCGCTAGAGAATTGCAATCTTACCGGATGAAATAAAAGGAAGAAAGACAATGGAATTAATTTAAGATCGTAAGAGGACACAAATAACAGAGGAAGAAGACTGGAAGACCTGAGAAACTCCCCATCTATACTCTCTTTTTTCTTTTTCTTTTCTTTTTTAATTATTAGTATTGTTATTATTTGTTGCTCTGCTAGCTTCCTTCCTATACCCAATTCCCTAGGATCCTACCTACTGTTATCCCAACCCTGTTCCTGCTACAGCTTTTAATAATATTTCTCTCCCCTACTCCAACATTTTTCAATAAAGATTATTTAAAGGTAAGGGTTTCCCCTTGATATTAATTCTAGTTGAGTCCAACTCTGGTGGGGTAGTGCTCATCTCCATTTCTAAGCTGAAGAGCAGGCATTTTTCGTAGATGCCTCCTAGGTCATGTGGCCAGCACAACTGCATGGAGCGCCATTACCTCCCCCCCCCCCGAAGTGGTAACTTTTTATCTACTCACATTTGCATGTTTTCAAACTGATAGGTCAGCAGAAGCTGGGGCTAACAACAGGAGCTCACCCCATCCCACAGATTTGAACCGCTGACCTTCCAGTCAGCAAGTTCTGCACCACCCAGCAACAACTGCCAAATCCACCAATAAATCCCAATCCTGCAGTGTTCCTATCATCAACCTTCGTTCTTGCCAGCAGTAATGTGATATCAAAGGACAGAATTCCCCCCATCCCTTCTACCACCTTGCTATTTCCAAGGTGGCTGTTTTATTTTTATTTTATACTTATCTTTGCCTTGTTTGTTTTTAATGCCGAAATTGCACAATTGCACCAATGATGGTGATGATGCAACTGCAGTAGTGCTGGAAAAGGAGGCTACAAAATGAGTAGAAGTTTGATTGCAAGACCATGGAATGGCAAATTGGCATAACTGCACTATAGGAGAGAAGAGTGATATCAAAACTGTTCAATCTGATATATATCTGTTATCTATGATAGTGTGACTGTAGCAGAATAGCAGGTTGGTGTGATTAAAGTGTGAATTTTCATCAGAGCAGGTTTCTGTGACAGGTTTCCCATTATACTTGTTCTATTCCTGAACATAGTCAGGAGACATATTCCTGTCACATTTTTAGATGCCCAGTGCCCACTATCCTGAATAAACCAGCTGATTGTGTTTCTAGGTTGCTTTGGATTTAGTTGTTAGTGAGTAGAAGTGACAGGTTACTATATACTTTTCCATTGATCTCTACTATGACAAGTGCCAAAGTTGTCCAAATGCAACTTAGATTTCAGTAAACAGGTTGAATCACCTGCTTCCTGCATAGATAAAGTAAACAGACCTGTTCAGAAATCAGTAGGTTGTACTGAAGAATAGACATTACTTGTGTTATCTCCTTGTCCAGAGAACAAAGGAGCTAAGAGCATAAAAGCTTGCATTGTTCAATGACACTAAGATACCTTATTCCACTTTCACCATGATAATCTTTCAAACAATACCACCTAATGGAGAGTCTAACCAGCATAGATTGTAGCATTGTATTTGAGAGCCCCTAGACAGACATTGGATGAAACAATTTGCTTATTCAATGTTCTTGGGATTAATCAGCACTCATTCTTGGAAGCCTGATTGCTATTTCTCCAATTCTTTTGAAAATCAGTGCCAGAATATGTACAGATGTTAAACATACATCGCATAATTTCAGCACGGGAAGATATTACACCAATCTATCAAAATGTGCTCTGGATGCAGCCTAAGGAGGCAGCCAGTAGGGTAACAAAAATGACAAAGTGGACCAGATACTAAGGTGCCAAAATTGACAAGGGAGCCCCCAAGTAAGTGAAATTCAGGTTTAAAATTCATTTACTGTTTGCTTACTTCTAAACAACAATATGTAACTGAAAGGCAATGTTAGTATGAAGGATGACAATACTTTAGTCACTCATTGCTGCTCCACCAAAAGTTGAGGGCTAGTCTTTTTCAAAACGAATTCAGCCATAGCTTGACTGGCTTCTTTATACAATTTGCCTAACCAAATATTCCTTCAGTTGATGCAGTCTATGATCCTACTGGTTGGCCTCTTGTCCTGTTTGTTGTAGTTGCGTCCTTTCAAGCCATTTCCAGCCTATGGCATCCCTAATGTGAAGTGATCACAGGATTTACTGACTAAAGTATTGTCATCTTTCATACTAACATTGCCTTTCAGTTACAATTTTGCTACTGTTATGAACTGTAATGTAAATATTTGATGTGCATTTTCACTCACTAGGCCAAATTGGGCACAAATACCCAATACACCCAAATTTGAATACTGGTGGGGTTGGGGTAGGGGGTGGGTTGTCATTGCTGGGATCTATAATCAAAGAGCATTCTGAACTCTACTAATGATGGAATTGAACCAAACTTGGCACACAGAACTCCCATGACCAACAGAAAATATTGGGTTTGGTAACTGAGCATGCCTGCTCTAAACAGCCCTCCCCTTGGCTGAGAGGCCAGCTGCAAGGCCGGCCAATCACAGCAAGAAAATGTTTTTCAATGGGAGGATCTGTCTCCATTTCCAAAAAGGAAGAAAAGGACAGGCAAAGAGATCTTCAGCCTTGTCTTTCAAAGGGGTTTCTAAGACCATCAGAAATATGTGTTTTCTGATGGTCTTTGGTGCCCACTATGAAACCCCCCCTTGTAACCCCCCCCCCAGGGGTCCCGACCCCCAGGTTGAGAAATGCTGTGGTAGGGACTGCTTCACAGCCCAGGACTAAACCTCTTGACTTGAAAAATTCCATGGGAGTGGGGGTGATCAACAGTGGTCTTCCAGGAGGAAGGGAAGTGACCTTTTGAGGCCTTTTCAGATTGGAAGAGGTTTGATAAATTGCTTTGTCTCTTCTGTGAATACATGCAGTGACAAAAGCTCTGCATCTCCCTTTAGTTTCTAGTCCTTCTGGAGACATGATTGCAACCTTCTAACCCTGGCACCTGGTTAATTGGAGAGAGGCCCTTGAGGGCAGCACGATACAGGCAGTCTTAATTAAAAGTTTTGGAGAGAAACAGGGTGCCCTAGGTAGAGGGACATATGCCTTAAAATTCCCTGTCTTTCACATTCCCAAAACAACAGATGCTATTAAAATACATGGTTAATTAAGAAACCCAGGGTTAAGTAGACTTCTGAAGTTAGGCAGCCCAGCAAACAACTGAGCCAAGTACATACTTAGCCCTAAATTGATTTTAGAAATGCATTTTAATGTAACTTGTAAATTGATTTTGAGAAGTAAGAAAAAGAAGATGGAGGTGGAGTGCAGTGACCTGTATTGCAAGAATTTCTTCTGCGATGTCTGCTAACCATTATTATTTGCATTTGGTCAAAGATAATTAACACACTGGCTTTTCAGATACAATCTAATAATGGCCTTTAATAACTGTTATTTAGACAGCAATTCTCTTGGGTTATTCCTTGGTTAAGTGGCTTTCAATGCTCTCTCCTCATCCACGTTGCAGTGCTTCTCTGCCTCCTCTCTCCCTTCCCCAGCTTTTTAGATCATGTGAACTCTAAACAAACACAGTCGCATTATCTTTGGCTTGAAAGTGGTGGCCATTAACTGTTCAATCAGTTGTGAAATTTCATGCGTCAGACCAAGGCCATAACAAATGAACATTTATAGTAAATCAATACAAAGAGAAAAAAATCCAAATCTGCAGTAGAAGTGAATGCAAAACTACTAATGGAGCAATCTTTAGTTTACAGGTGTTTCTTAACTAAGTTTTTATTGGGCAATCATCCTGCCTCATCCAAATAATTAGAATTTTTTACTTAGGGTACACATCTTTGCATAATTTTTGACTTATTTTGTTTAGTTTTTTTTTCTTACGAGAAAACTTCTGTTAAGGAGGAGGATATGTCAACCCCCCCTTTTGCCATGATCTGTGTTGTGCCAATCAGACACTGGGACCTCCATAGTGAAGAACTGATCCTCTTGCAGCACCAATTGCTGTGTCATTCTTCAACACCCTGCTCACCATCCCCACAAATCTCTGACCCATGGTGCAGCTGACTGGATTTTTAATTATGGTAGGTTTCAGGACAATTTATATTTGTGACAATAGTACCACAATCATAAGAGCAATTAGTTGTATTGGAATAATTGTGGATGTTTAAAAGCTTAAACGTAAAATTTAAGGATTAAAAGAGTTTGAAGGAATTGAAGACTTTTACTTTTTATTATGAATATGAATAATAATAATAATAATAATAATAACAACAACAACAATTTTATTTTTGTACCCTGCCTCCATCCTTCCCAAAGGAACTTGGGACGGCTTACATATGGCACAATGTGCATAGAACAAATTCAATAAAATATAAAACCACTAGCATATAAAACAATGATTTATACTCAAAATAGCACCCAATAACCTATGGTGAGAACTGTCATAAAACAGTAGATATCAGAGCTAACTGCTAATTAACTTTCTGTAGAATAATTAATTAGTATGGTAAGTTATCTTTTATATGTGTACCAACAAAATTCATAGACTATGGTAAGAAGTATTTTTATTCAGTGTTAATGTTTGTTGTGTCTAAGATAAAAAAAGATGAAGAATACTTATTAATTTTTTTATTTATGGCAATTGTGAAAAATATTAGAAGTCACTTTTACTTTTTCATGTATTGTTCCCTCCCCCCCCCCCCTTCCCTGATGTTTACATTGATAGTTAAAATTCCAGGAACAATTCTTGGCTCCAGCCTGTCTAAGGACTATAGGTCTTGGGTTCAGCATGTCTGATGCTCCTTTTCTATCAAGACAGAAAACTCCACATATTCTGCTTTGAACTGGAATATATGACAGTGTGGACTCAGATAACCCAGTTCAAAGCAGATATTGTGGAATTTTCTGTTTTGATAATCTGAGTTATATGGCTGTGCAGAAGGGCCCTGAAAGACTGTATTCTCCATATGGCTCCATGAAGACCCCTTGGAAGTCTTCAGGGGTGTCTATTCACTTTTTAAATAGGTCGCAGAAGAGACTTGAAATGCTTAACATTTCAGAGTTCACATTTTTTTCAAAACCAGAAGTGGACCTTTAGCCACTTCTTTTTGTATTTTCATAGGGAGGAGGCATTCATGTGACCCATAGAGAATCTCAGGGGCAGAAAATTAGCCCTTGTACCTGACACAGTTGTTCACCTGTGTTTAGAGGTTTTTGTAAGGAACAAAAAGAGAAATCATGAACTGTATCCTAAACTCCTTGAAAGAAGAATGTGATGAACATGTAATAGATCCATGAATTTAGGTATACTTTCCTTGACAAGAAAACTGTGAAGAAAACAAACATAGCAGCTGCATTTTACAGAAGTGTAGCCTCCCCCCTCACTGTGTATTTTTTTACATCCTTCATGCAGTTTATTTTCCTCCATATGGCATAATGTTCATACATTTATTTTCCCATTATGGGATAGATTAGCTCTCTTGACAGCATTTCCAGTTTTGTTCTTCATTCTAATAGCTTTTAAAAGTGTGTACCAGTCAAAGATCTGGAGATGTTCACTAAATTATCATAAGTGGCTGCAAGAACCTCTCAATAACATAGCTATAATCATCAAGACAAATGGCCCACTGATGATGATGAGCAACATTCTGCTATTGAAAAGAGATATTGAGTGGGAGAACAATCCCTCCTCAAATTAAAAATGAAACTTTGTTTAGCAGAGAAATGGGCAACTGCACCCTGGAAAGTGTCATTGGACTTGTGAGTCCCAACCTACCTCAATATTGGCAATCTTGGATAAGCATGATATGAGTTGCAGCCCACCAACATCATCCTTTACTTTAGCAGATTAGGAAGCTAGAAGAAAGAGAGAAAAGAAAACGTAGTTTCAGCTGTGTGCTTGTCACAGTCACTGATATCTTCATTTAGATCAAAGATTCAGTTTGGGATTGACTAAGCCGTTGAGCCCACTTGTACAGCAACCAATAATTCCTTTATACTGAAGCTATCTTTATTTTATTGTTTGTTTTCTCTTCCACAGAGTCTCTGGGTTGAAGTGAAAAGCTAGAATATTTCTTTATCCTAAATCTTTATTAAAAGCAGCTGCACCAAAGATACCAAAGCTCATTGTAATAAAGAGTCAGATCACTGTCTTCTCCTCGCTGTCTCCTGGGGCTTAAGACCAATATTATATCAGAAGCTGGCACAAATTAAAACAGCAAGATGGCCAATTAGAATTTCATTGTGACTGACAGCACATGTGTACTAAAGCTCTAAATACTTTGCAGTCTGTTCTTTTGTTGATCTTATAAAGATCTGGGGAAATATATCAGTCTCAGAATGCCCCTGGGCCAGCACAGAACTGTCAAATACATGTGGTGGGTATGATTTCTAATTTCCAAATGTGGGAGTGAGAAATAATAACCCCACCACTGAGATAAAGTAGAACTCCAGCTTTCTAGATTCAGCCATGGCAGTTAAAGTGGAATCATAGTGCTATACTAATGTAATGTAAAGGGACCCCCAGATCTTTCCACCTGAAACATGCCTTCAGTACTCCTAAAGTGCATGAAATCCACATTTATTAATCTAATAGTGAATAGCATGGATGCCCTTCAACCTGACCTTTTTTAAAAATAAGCCATGGTAGCATTCCTACCTTTGTATTGGCAGTTATTGTCCAGACAAAAATCTTCTATCTCTTTGATTGTTAGCAGTCACGTTTTGAAGAAGGCTCTCCATAGCCTTCTCAATGGGACTCTAAATCTTCAAAGATCAGCTTCTTGGGTAGGAGATGGCAGATTTCTTATCAGCGCTTGGCCACATATTTTCTCTTTCCTCCAGTTATATTCAATCAAGATGCCTTCGATTTAAGATTAGAGGACTTCAAAAATAGATATTTTTTTGTGCAGAGGAATACATATAATCAAATCTGACAGGTATGTAAAGAAAAAGGTGACCTGGGACCAAAAGGCTATGATCCTGTTTGTTATTTTCAAGATTTTTGTATTGTTAGATTTATTAGACGCACAGAATGTAGATGCCCCTTTCTGCAAGAAATTTGTTCAAGCCATTCCTTTTATTCAAGCCATTCCTTTTATTAAAGTTCATAAAAGGTTCCATAATAGGTACAGAAAATACACCCAGCCAATGTTTCTGCTACACTTTCTAGAGCTATTCATCATTAACTTCATCCTAACTATTCTCAGACAATACATATTTCAAATGGAACCTAAAATTGTTGGTGTTTGTAAGGTTGTACTGTTTTTATTTATTTGTTTGTTTTATTTATTTATTTATTTAAATTACTTTATTTTACCTGCCTAGCTTCTGATATAGGGACTCAAGGTGACTAGCAACAAATATGACACAATACAAAATAAAAATAGAGCAAATGCATTAATACATGGATACAACTGCTAATAAAGTTGAATGTAATAAATTACAATTAAAGCTACAACTAAAAAATTACACAGCTCTCCCAATTCCACTCACATCATCCCCAGAAACCCTCTTATCATTGTACACCTAATGACATATGTCTGTTAAGCAGGCAGGTGTTTTGGACTTCAACTCTCACAATTCCTCATAGCCTAGCAGCTGTTAGAAATTGTGGAAGTTGGAGAGCCAAAGGAGAGCCAAAGTTTGCCCATGCCTGCTGTAAAAGGATGGGTACATGCTGGTCTCTCCTGGGATGGAGTTCCACAGTCTGGGAGTAGCCACCAAAAAGGCCTTCTCACCTCTTCCCGCCAAATGTATTTGAGTGAGTGGTGGGACAGAGAGAAGGACCTCCCCTGATGATCAAAGAGATCTAGCAGGCTCTTACAGATAAGGTACTTCAAATAATTCCTAGACCCAAACTGTATAATCAACAATGGCCATATATGTCTTATGTGGAGTTTATGTATGCAGAAGCACCATAATTATGGTGCTAAGAAGTGAATTTGGCCTGACACTCCACCAATCCCCACTTACTGGGAAACAGCCATTGCCATTGATGTGGGTTCTCGCCACTTGTTAAACAGCTAACAGCTAACAGTCCCACCTTCTCCTGTGTGAGTGATCTCTTATACGACAGGCAGAAAGAGGGTCCTGGTTGTAATTCCCCCATGTGTGAGAGTGGGTGGAACAATCAGATAGCTGCTTCCCAATTTACAGAGGAATAGCCCCCTGCTGATCACAATGGCTGCTGCCTGATAGGTAGAGACTGGGAAACTCTTGAAGTCCTTATGTAGTCCCTAATAATAGCATTTCCATAAGGCTGTGACAACATGACTTGCCCAAGGTCACCCAGTGGTCAGGTGAGAATTTGAACTCTGGTCACTGGAGACATAGTGAAATATTTAAACCACTGCAACTATCCCTAGTCTAAATTAAAAAGCCTTTTAAAAAGTCAGTATAAAATAATCTTGAAATGGCAGAATTGTGGGAACTGGTCATAGCTGAACATATGCTTTACTACAACTAAAATACATTCTCTAGCATGGACTGAACACTGGGTACTCACATACACACACACTGCCATTCTTATGGGGGTATTGATTTATTATTTGAAGTATTTTTAATTCACATTTCAACTCTAACAGTTTATAGGGACTATCATGCAAAAAAATAAAATAACCTTTTTAATGTTCTTTGTAGTATTTTCTTGTTTCAAACTAGGAGAGTCTCCAGAACAGCAAATATTGGCATCTGCAGCTGTGACTGACAGCCAGAGGAAGATTGAAATGGAGAAAACTGAAATATGGAGGCTGCCAGTCTTGAAATGTTAATTGTGTCCTTTAATGTGTTATGCTACATTTGACTGTTTGTGTCCTTTCAATGAAGAGCAGCTGAAGAACCAGCAGCAGAGAGAGAGGCAGTGGATGACAATGCCTTGGGTATTTCCTCTGGCAGGCTGCCATTCCTCATCACAGTCTCCTGGATCTATTTTTAGGAGCCTTCTGTCCCTGCAGCAGAGAAGCCGCTTTCTTACCTCACAAGGTGTTTTGGAGATAACAAAATGCATTCCAAATTCTAGCCAATTTGCACTGATCAGACAAGAGACAGATGGAGGGAATGTGATGCTGGCAGGCCAGGGAGGCTTCTCTCAGATCATATACTGGTGTGCAATGTACCACTGGTAATCCCAGCTTTACTGTTCAGAAAACCTGCATCCAGAGAAAAGTGAAAGTGAACAACCATCTCTCTGATTGCAAAGGAAACAAAGATACAGGGCGAGGAGGAGAAAGAAGTAGTTGAGGAGGAGGATGTGGTCTTTATCAAATGCCTATACACACATACACACACCAACTTAAGCTGTGTCTTCATACTGGAAAACTTTTCTGCGTCTAACTGCGTGTGTTTCCTAATGCAGAACCAGGAAAACTAATTTTTCTGACCACACCCTCCAGAATCATTCAAACAGCAATATTTGTTTATTTCAAGCTATATGGCCATGGTCTAGAGGCATTCTCTCCTGACGTTTCGACATAGATGGAGGCGAAACATCAGGAGAGAATGCCTCTAGACCATGGCGATATAGCCTGAAAAAACCTAAAACAACCCAGTGATTCTGGCTACGAAAGTCTTCAACAATACAATATTTGTTTAGTTATTTATTTTATTTACCATATTTATACCCCACCCTTCTCAGCCCCAAAGAGGACTCAAGGCAGCTTTACTCATAGTTCAACTATTCAATGCCTTAAAAACAACATACAAATAAAATAAAACATTTAAATTAAGATTAAAATTAATACACATCAAAACAGTTAAAAACATTACATCTTTTATTAAAACCATGCCACCCACAATCATAATCCAGGGCCATTCCAATAGTCATGGCACATATTCCATATCCTTCTATTGCACTTCTCCAAAGGCTTGATCCCAAAGCCATGTTTTCACTCTCTTTCTGAAGGCCAGGAGGGAGGGAGCTGATCTAATATCGCTGGGAGGGAGTTCCACAGCTAAGGAGCCACCACTGAGAAGGCCCTGTCACTCCTCCCCACCAGTTGCATCTGCGCAGGAGGTGGGACCGAGAGCAGGGCCTCCCCTGATGATCTTAATCTCTGAGATGGTTCATAGAGATATGTTCTGACAATAGCTATGGTGGATTGGGCATTCTGTAGTCACAAATTGATCGCCCTTTCTAAACTTACAGTAGAAGATTTTGGGGGGGGGGGGCAAAATGTTAATCTGTTTTGCTTTTGATTCACCTTTCCAAGGGGTATTATTGTGGGCAAGGCAAGATAGAAAGCTCATGACTAATATTAAGACTTACCGATATATTTTATGAGCAATAAAATATGTAGCATATCACATTGCATTTTAATTTTCTATGCCTTCTTTGTAAGTATGAATACACATGTATTATTTCACCTGCTTTTCTTTTAACAGAACCTGAAGAAGGCTCTTCAAAAATGTGTTGGAACAATGCATTGAGACTTTTCTAAGCCCTGTACAGAATTTATTTTTGTACATTTAAAAAAGTCAAACAGATGTGTTCATTCAGAGGGAAATGAAATGGTGGCAGGTATTCTCCTGGAATTGCTGGGTGTGAGGAGCTGTGGAAGTCCCAGAAGATGATAGGAAATAGTTGGATAAATCTTTGCTCTCTCCCACTTTTTTCACTACTCAGGAAATGTTTGTGTCTGGTAGGCTGTAACAGAAAAAATGTGGTTTGGGAGTGAACAAGAAAAGTATAGTTATTCATGTGAGATAATTCCTGAATCTCCAGGTTCTTGGTCTCAGCCCTTCTTTTACACTGGACTCATACTACTTAGCAGAGTGATTCCCAACCTGTGGGCCACAACCCACTGGTGGGCTGTGAGAGCTAAAATAAAGTTTGCAGCTCTAGATTATTAAATATGGCTTTCTGTGGGTGAGCAGTTGTTGACTACTGGATGGCATATGTTCTGTATCAGAAACTAGATCTGATGTGGTATATCCAATGCAATTTTCTGAATCAGCGCCCTCAAATAATCTAACCAAATTAAAAGCTGACCAAAAACTGATTCGTAACCTTTTTTGATACTAATGTTGGAGAGTGGTCCCTGGTCAAAGTGGCCCCTGGTCAAAAAAATATTGGGAACCACTGCCCTAGCATATGTTCTGCCCTTAGTGTGACAAGCAGAAGTTGAGCATGTGGACATTTTTTCTGCATGCAGCAATGGAAAAGGCATCATATACTAGCTTTTGAATGTTAAATTCCCATTAAAGTGGCATTGGAAATCTCCTATAACTTTGAGGTTTGCAAAGCCCTCCACCCCCTCCCCACATAAGACTTCTATGCCTTTAAACATTCAAAGAGCAAAAACTCTATTGAGGGAAAACAGATGAGATTCCTTTTAGGTTACTCCTGCAAAACTTAGGAAGCACCTTCATGAGAAGCCATGCCTCCTAAAATTTGCTCTTCTACAATGCTATTAATGGTGCAGCATCCTCCTTGGAGTTTAGCCAGTGTAGGAGAGAGCCTTTATAGTCTGTGAATCCAGAGGATGTGATGAGGGATCCATCCTAATATTTTAGCTTCACTGTTTTGTCCTTCTGGCTGTCTGCCATTTTGGGCTTTGCAATTATTACAAACAAGTGAAGGTTAAGAGGGGACATGATAGCCATGTTTAAATATTTGGATGAATTTCATATTGAGGAGGGAGCAAGATTTTCTTTTTTACTGCTAGAGACAAGGACATTGGTTTAAACTGAAGTAAAAGACATTCCACCTGGACTTTAGGAAGAACATCCTGATGATCAGAGCTGTTTGGCAGTGGAATATATTGCCTCAGAGCATGATGAAGTCTCCTTTTTTGGAATTCTATGATTTGAAGTGGCCACTGTGCGACTGTAATCACATCATCTCACTCTAATTTACTAATTTACTCTAGGCCTGGGTAACCACGGAAAAATTTGTTTCTAAAATCGATTTGTATTTGGGTTTTTTTTTGTTTTGATATTTAAAATAATTACAAAATTTTCCCTTAAAAAAGTTCGATATTTACGAAATTTCATAAATGGTAAAAAATTAACGAATCGATTTCCGAAACAATAACGAATCGATTTGTTAATGGCGGACGCGACTGCGAAATACGCTAAAAAACCTCCAAAAACTTCTGAAGCTTCCCTCTCCCTCTGTTCTTGACTGTTGGTGTGATATTATAATTTTTTTCACTAATTAAACCATAAAACTGGCCCAGACATGCGGAAATAATAACGAAACGACCTCAAAACAATAACAAAACGAACACAATAACGAAATACGAAGCATTTACAAAATGTATTTAAAAATTCGTTTTTTTAAATAATTGCTCCAGAATGGTTCGTTATCGTTTTGTAATTGAAAAAATTAACAAATTATTAACGAATTACGAATTAACGAAATGAAACCGCCCAGGCCTAATTTACTCCATTGTCCTCAGATCACAGACTTTGGATTTTTGCTAAGTTCTTCAATTCGGAGATTTGGAAAGGTTTAGCGTCTTCTTTTAATACCTGTATGAATTTTGATGTTTGTAAGTCTACCCAAGACAAGACAATATCATTTGAATGGGGGAAAATCTATTTGTCATTTTAAGAATGTTGCAAACATAAAGCTGATTAATCCTTCAAGCAGCATGCATATGTTTGCCAACAGCTAGAATGGCCGTGTTCCATGGTACCAGGAGGCAGGACAGCTGTAGATTTAGCCAGCATTAATACAGGAGGCTGACGTCAGATGGAGCTCATACTTTCTTAATGATCCACTAAGAACAAGGCTGATATTTGCATAGCCAACTGCTTACTGATAGCGCTGCCAACTTTTTCCCATCTCCTGTTAAGGCTTGTGCTCATCCAACATATTTTTTATGGGAGAGAAAGCAACTGATTTCAGGATCAAATGGCCAGATGCCCAAGTGGACAACACAAGAAAATTGCTGAAAACCCTTCTTCTATGAAGCTGGAGTCCTTGCTATCTGACTATCCTACCTCATGCTCTGTTTTATAGGCTTTCCCAAAGCATCTGGTTGGCCACATTGGGAACAAAAAGCTTGACTAAATACAGCTTTGGTCTCATCTAGGAAGCCTCTTCTAATGTTTTTAAAATGGGAGGTGAGTGGGTGATGAAATTATATCTCAATTTCAAGTCACATTTGAAAAAAAAAAAACCCTGTCTAATCTTTTAGCAACCTTTTTTGTCTTGGTAGCTTGTGGCTTCCAGGTCACTGAGGCAGTCAATTTGCTCAGGATACGCTTATGATGAACTGTAAGGGAACTATCCAAGGTGCTGAGCTATGTACTTAAAATAGGATAAGCATTTTGGAGAGCTCTTCTAAAGATCAGATTAAAAGCTAGAGGAGATCCACTGCCATCAACCACCACTGATTTTATTAAAATGAATCACAAAAGATTACAGGGTAAGCATTTCTTGAAGTAATTCAGAACCTACATAAACTTGAATTAAGCATAAGGTTGATGGTAAACTAGGGAAAATAAAAAATATATTTGCATTGTAATATAAAATAACAAAATTAGCAACAAATGAATCAGCTTATTTAATGTCCTTTTTTGTTTTATGAAGGCATTGCATGTATGCCGTTGTATGTTGGAATGCGCCCTGAGTCCCTTCGGGGAAATAGGGCAGAATAGAAATAAAGTTTTTATTATTGCTCAACACACAAAGTTAAACAATAAAATCCACGACATAATATATAATACAAACTTTATGTATCTTCAAGAATAAATATTAGAAATAAACTGTTGTCTTAAATCTCATATCTAAAAGTTGTCCAAGATAGCATGACTTGCCTGCAAGTACAGAAATGTCTTTACCTAGCTGCTGCAAAAGATGATGTTATGGTATGGCAGACCTCATTATGAAGGACATTTCATAGGTAGAGGGATGTGTTGAGCTAGGCTCACCTGTAGCTTTACTCGAGAGAAGGTATTGGTCCAGAACAGGACTCATTTTGGTAATTAATGGATGCAGTGAGTGTAGAAAAAATCCTCTTCAAGAAAGAACATTTTACTGTGCAAATGTAAACAATTATTTAAAACATGCTGAATTGAGAAAGTGAGCAATTGCAGGAGGGGAAACCCCTACACTTCCCCTCCCAGCTAAGTCAAAACATTCTGATTTTAAAAATAAAAAAAAATACTTCGGTCATCTCCTTGCCTTCTGGAATGCTCTGACAAGATAAATGGTAAAAGCGCTAGTAAAGACAAATGACCACATTCATGTCACTGGACAGCTGTAAGATGGTTATCTATGATGCTGGCTGAAACTCCAGAAACAATTTGTCTGAGGCCAGTGTCAGAGAGGGACAACTGAAAATGCTCATAGCATAATGGCTTATTGATGGCTTAGCCATCTATTTCCTGGTTGGATAAAGTCCATTGCAGACCCAGTGATGAGAAGAGAGCTTTTTGTGTAGCAAGAATGAGCACAAACTACATTCTGTTGCAGTGGAAAAGGCCACAGCTTTATCAATTACAGCTGAATAGGCTTAGTTCTCAGTATGGGGCCAGATCTAGGCATCACTTGACCTATCTGTCAGCAAGTGGAAAGTTTGTTCATCCAACCTGTCTGCTGGATAATATTGGACTGACCAATGTCGGAATCCACTTGAGAAGAAGTCACTGTGTGGTTCCCCTTCCACCCAGAATGATGCAGAGCTAGCTGCATCACACCTTCCCATCCTCCCTGTGTCTTTAAAACACACACACAAGTATGTCCCATTGAATTAAATGAACATAATGTATCACTCATCTTTGTTTCTTGTTATGGAGTTTAGAAGCAAATTGGATATATGCTAAAACAGTTCTAATTAAGAATAATCAATCTTTTCTTACTTTGATCTTTGTAGCCAGCCACTTTTTTCTCCAATTGTAGTGTATCATTGTCAAGTAACTGAAATTAACATTTTTTACCAACCTTTGTTGTTGTTGTTGTTTATTTGTTCATTCACTTCCAACTCTTTGTGACCTCATGGACCAGCCCACACCAGAGCTCCCTGTCTGTGGTCACCACCCCCAGCTCCTTTAAGGTCAAGCCAGTCACTTCAAGGATAATATCAATCCATCTTAGCCTTGGTCAGTCCCTCTTCCTTTTCCTTCCATTTTCCCAGGCATCATTGTTTTCTCCAAGGTTTCCTGTCTTCTCATTGTGTTGGCAAAGCACTTCATCTTTGCCTCTAATATCCTTCCCTCCAGTTAGCAGTTGGGCTTTATTTCCTGAAGTATGGACTGGTTGGATCTTCTTGTGGTCCAAGGCACTCTCACAATTTTCCTCCAGCAACAAAAGCATCTATCTTCCTTCGCTCAACCAACCTTTAGTATCACTTTTTTCCAAATAAAAAAGCATTTGAAAGACAATTGAAAGTAAATATTTTGAAGTGAAGATACAGAAAGAAGAGATATGCAAAATAGTGACAAACTTTCAATGAACGGATTGCAAACTGAGATCCTGTATTTTAAGATTCTTTTTAGCCAACATGTGCTAAGACATTCACCATTCCAAGGCAACAACTGTATTTAAAAGTTTAAATCCATCTGGAGAAAATACTGGTTAAAATTCATTATTATAGCCAAGGGCAGTACTTCTTGACTATATCATTTTAAGATTGCAGGTGGACAGCTATATGGTTTTTTCCTCATCAGTAAATAACCTGCATGTAGAAAAGGTCCACGGCAGGGAGAATGGTGTCCCTGACATTCCAGCTTTTCACATACATAGTGATTATTCAAGCAGATATTTCTATATGAAGTTGGCTGTGTTTGGGACATGTTTGTCTGTGCACTCTTTATGCACGCTCATGGGATTTGACAATACACTTTGCGCTTTCCAGATTATATTCTTCTATCAAGGTCTTCAGAGTGTTGCTATGCATAATCAACTGCTGTGTTTAAGAATAAATATGCAAATAAACACAGGGAGCTGACACCTCTAATATAAACTTACATTTTAACAAATGAATTCTTCTTTAGCAAGGCTACTTATGATGTCTTTCATCACTGAAACCAAGAAATCCAATTTGCTTTAGACCATTGAAGTTGCAGGGTTTATTTCACTTTCCATTTTCGTAGGTTGAAAAATGGCATCAAAGTGGTCTGTTTTACAATCTACCTCATAGTCACTTGTTCTGTTTGATTATGGATGGAGTAATAAAAGAAAAACAACATAGTGTCTTTGATTTCAAAAGACCAGAAGCAAGAGGGAGAAAAGCAAAAGTCAGACATATGCATTTTACAGAAAGCATAATCAGTGAGCACAGTGTGAGTTGTGAACAATTAAATACTACTTTTTCTTTCTTTTTGATATTTACAAATCACTTGTATCTGAATATTTCATAATGGTGTTCAACAATGGTAAATTATACAATTTTAATGATACATATTAGGCCTGGGTAACAACGGAAAAATTTGTTTCTAAAATCGATTTGTATTTGGGGTTTTTTTTTGTTTCGATATTTAAAATAATTACAAAATTTTCCCTTAAAAAAGTTCGATATTTACGAAATTTCGTAAATGGTAAAAAATTAACGAATTGATTTCCGAAACAATAACGAATCGATTCGTTAATAGCGGACGCGACCGCGAAATATGCTAAAAAACCTCCAAAAACTTCTGAAGCTTCCCTCTCCCTCTGTTGTTGACTGTTGGTGTGATATTATAATTTTTTTCCACTAATTAAACCATAAAACTGGCCCAGACATGCGGAAATAATAACGAAACGACCTCAAAACAATAACCAAACGAACACAATAACGAAATACGAAGCATTTACAAAACGTATTTAAAAATTCGTTTTTTTAAATAATTGCTCCAGAATGGTTCGTTATCGTTTTGTAATTGAAAAAATTAACGAATTATTAACGAATTACGAATTAACGAAACGAAACCGCCCAGGCCTAATACATATACTGTGCAGCCAGATACTACCAAGCTGAATGTTCTGTTCCAAATGACTGTGAAGCAAATGTGTAAAAGTTTCTAAGCACAAGATTCCAAAAGATTTGTTTTGTTGAAGGTTTTCATAGTCGGAATCACTGGGTTGTTGTGAGTTTTCCAGGCTGTATGGCCATATTACATAAGCATTCTCTCCTGACATTTTGCTTGGAGGTTGGGATGTCTGCCATAGATGCAGGCAAAATGTCAGGAGAGAGTGCTTCTGGAACATGGCTATACATCCCAGAAAACTCACAACTCACAACAACCTTCCAAAGGATTGCCTGGAAATGGTGCATGGATTCACATACAGTAACTACTTATAACACTAGTGGGTAGTACTGAACTAATCCTTTTTTGGATTTCCACGGGATGTTCTGGCACCAAGTTTCTGGAACTGTAATTTTTTTAAAAATAATTTTTACAAAATTAATTTGTAAGAGGTGGTGAGATTTCCAGTGTAAAAGTCACGTGGTCTAAGGATTTGCATTGTATTTATGCAGTTTGCTGTTGGGTGGAACAACAGAGAGTGGAAAAGGAAGACTCTTGCAACTGTTTAGCTGTTGCTGGACTACAAATTCCAGCAAATTTTTCAGTGTAGCCAATGCTAAAAGTATGCTAGGGTTATAGTCGAATTACACATGGAGAGCCACAGGGTCGCCACTCCTGACTCAGAGCGATAGGCAACTTGTTCAGCAATTGATATCCACAGCAGAATGGATATTCATGCTTTCCTCATAGCCATTGTGGTGCCAGAGCTCACCCATCTGCTTTTAGTTATCTACTTGATAGAACCAATTAAGACAGATTAAATATCCCATCTGTATAAGGAAGTGATAAGGTATAATCCCCTCATTGCAGCTTGATCTGTAAGTGTGTTGGTACTTAAAACATCATCAGGCACCAACCTCAGGTCCTACATTTTGGCCCAGACACTTGAGGGCCTGGGATGACCCTTACGTGCAAACCATTCTCCTAATTCTCTCTTCTTCTTCCAATAAGAATACATCTACACATTTAATGACACATTTAATGAGACTCCAAAGCTGCTAAAAATAATCCAACAGATTTGAGAAATAAATGTGTATATTGATGTATATGTATTCTATCAACTGAAATATCACTCCAGCTCCTACATTATGTAGATTCTTATAGAAGACCTTCTGCCAGGCCTTGCGCAGCCCTCCGTCCAATGCTGCCAGTGTTTCTATTACAAGAAAGCTCTTGAATCATGCCATGTGTGTGCCCGTGCATGTTTCTATTAGATCTACATAGTTAATGATCCTTATTAAATTACAATCCATACTATACTGACACAAAAGGCAGAATAGATGAAAAGGCCCACTGGGTATAAATCTTTCCACTATTAGAAGATTAATGACCACTGGTGCAAACAAGTGGACACTAAATCAAAGGCCAGATGTGTTTTGATACTGCTGTCCTCATCAGTGACCAACATTGAAGGCCTTTATATTTAGATGTCTTCTCTCTTTCTGCTTGTCAGAGACAAATTCTCCTAGACAGAAGTTAAGATGTACAAGAAGTACCTCTTAACTTCAACCATGCATAGGCTGACAGGTAATACAAGTATACTTTTAAAATATATCTCTCCCCTCCCCTTCCCTCCCCTAGTAGTCCCCATCACATAATTATGCAGTGGGACTGATTGATTGGCTAATCAGGATAAATAAATGCATGTATTTTTTATCACATCAATCATACTTATCAAAATGGGAATTACTAATGTCAGTATACAGAGACAACCTCTAACCTAGAATGCTTGAAAAAGAAATACTCTGAGGTTATCAGATACTTTCTCATCTTGGAAATTAAGTAGGGGCAGCTCTGATCGCTACTTTGATGGGAGACCTCCAATGAATATCAGATACTAGAAGCTATATTTCAGAGGAAAGAACTGGGGAAATCTCTTCTGAGTATTCCTTACCTAAGAAAATATGAAATTCCTGGTGCCATCATAAATCAACATGCAATGTGAAGGCGCATATACACACAAAGGTACCAATAGAGCCCCTCAATAGATTGTCACCTTATCATGTTGAAGGTTTCCACAGTCACCTACGGACCCACCACTAAGATCCGAAGCTTGGAAGGCCATCCTACTTGGACATGAGTGATTGGCAATGAATGAATGACCAATAGAGCCAGCTTATTGCTATAGTTTTAGTGTCAGACTAATACTCTGGAGGCCAGGTTCTAATCTGCAGTCTCTCAGCCTTTCAGGAAGGCAACAGAAAACTCCTTTTAAACAAATCTTGAAAAAAGAAAGCCCTGTGATAGATTTGCATTAGGGTCACCATGAGGTGGACATGACTTGCAAGCACACAGCAACAAAAGGTGCTATGGTTATTACTCATTATATTAATAGGTAATAACAATTAACACCTTTTGTTGTGTCCGCCTTTCTCATATGCTTCTTGTGGATCACACATAAACATGTGTTTGACTATCGTACAAACAGAATACTGAACTAAATGGGTATTTGGATTCATCCTGTTTGAATCTTCTCTTATTTAAAATGATTTTTATTCCAAAAATGTCTGAAATGGCAATTATAGAAGCAGTCCACATGTAGAGTTATGATTGTGTTGTTTTTTTTTAGTGGTGGCAATGACATCAAGAGCTTTTGGAAAGGGGAAACAATTTAGAGATGACATTAAGGAAGCTCTTAGCAATCAGCTTGTGTTGTTGAAACACAGATAATCAGGTAGACAATAAAAGTAATGGAAATACTGTGTGGGCATATCTGATTAGAGGGCAAGTTGGCAGTGTGGTTACATAAAAAATACATGAGGAAGTGAAGTGGTACAGGACAATATTTGATTACTTAAATATAACAATACAGAAGAATAAAACCCATGCTGTCAGCAATTAGAGGTGCAAATGGACAGTCTGAAATTTAAATAGGCCTGTCCAAAAAGATAATTATTTTGTCTTTTATGAACATGAATTGGTAAAGAAAAATATTATTTTCTCCTGATGTCGGGCCCAGTTTATTTATTTTTTAATTCAGGGCCAAATCCATTGGTGAGGGAAAAGTGTTGCATCTCTACCATAGCTATTACATTGCTATGTAACCTCCAATTTTATTTATGCTGTTACACTTATTAAATCATCAAAAGCTCTTACACTGTTTCAAATGATAGAAACTAGACATCTAAGGGCTCTTCTACACAGCTATATATCCCAGAATATCAAGGCAGAAAATCCCACAATATCTGCTTTGAACTGGGTTATCTGAGTCCACACTCAGATAATGTGGGATTTCCTGCTTTGATATTCTTGGATATAGGGCTGTGTGGAAGGGCCCTAAGATATGACCCATGTTTGTCAGCATCCTGTTAGTAACTTACTTTTTTGTAAAGCCCTAAAGACACCAGGTACACACTGACCTAGCAAGCTAAGAAAAGTCAGCTCTGCTTAGTCCCTGGATTGGAGACTGCCAACAAATATCAGATGCTATCATCTATATTTCAAAAGAAGGGACTGGCAAAACCACATCTGAATATTAGTTGCATAAGAAATGCCATGAAATTCAAGAGTTTTTCACAAGTGACAACAGCAGAGATTCCCCCTGAGTTCAATAGCTCTTGGGAAGTAGGAAGACAGCAAACATAGCCTTCCTACTTTCTCTCAGTGCATGTGCAAAGCTACACGCAGATGTAGGATCTTGGCCACTGCAGGTCATAATGAGAAAGACATTGAGTTTTCTAATGGAGAATTGAGATTTCTAGTTTGAAGGTAAAGGCTTGCAGCATCTACCATCACACCTGTTATCATTCTGTGAAGTAATTGTAAATAAATAGATGCAGATGCTCTGACCCAATATGCCAGCATTTTAGTTCAATCCTATGAGAAGGGCCAGTCCATTGATGACCTCATGCCTGCTCAGAAATGAAAAGCACCTTAACATCCCAGCACCTCCATGCTTCTTCCTAACTTATTGGATGAATAATACAACAAATGGGGGGGAAACCCATGAGTTGCTCCAATCAAAACGTGGAGTCAACAGAGAAATCTCCATTTAGTAACACTTGTAGAATGTTTTCCATCCATATGTGTTTTCAGCTGTCAACAGAAGATGCAAATATTTAGTTCATTTTCTCTGGGAAATCATTGTGTTGAAACAAAAAACAGTATTCCCATTTGTCTTTTTGGGAAAGCTGTGACCAAGTTGATGACACACTGTTCTGTGGTCAATTTGTATTTGTCTAATCACACAGGTTATATGTAGGCTGTCAGCCTACATAAAACACTGCTTCCACCAGAACCCATTTATGGTGCATGGAAGCCTGAAGGTGCTACACTTCCAGTCAATCTCTAAACCATTGGTTCTTAACCAGATCTTTTGGCCTTCAACTCCCAGATATCTAACAGCTGGTAAACTGGCTGCGATTTCTGGGAGTTGTGGGCCAAAACACCTGGGGACCACAGGTTGAGAACCACTGTCCTAAATGGTTCCGACCCAGCTTATCTGTCCAAATGTATCTCCTCCTATTAACCATCTCAGAGATTAAGATTGTTTGGGGAGGCTCTGATCTCAATCCCACCCCCTTTGCAGTGTGACTGGTGGGGACGAGAGATGGGGCCTTCTCAGTAGTGGCCCCTTGGTTGTGGAACTCCCTCCCCAGAGGAATTAGATCAGCTTCCACCCTCCTCTCTTTCTGGAAGAAAGTTAAGTCCTGGTTTTGGGACCAAGCATTTGCACAGTGATAGTGCAACAATTGATATCTGAGTGAAATAATGAACAATTACAGATGGCGATTGGAATGGCTCCTGACTTATGTGCCTGGATTGTGTGATTTTAAATGACTGTTTTAATTGATATTTTTAATAATGTGATTTTAATGTATATGTTGTTTTATGCTGATATGTGTAATACGGTTAAGGCTCTTAATTTATAGTATATATTATTGCCAAGAAATTATGTTTTGGCATTGAATTTTGCCACTTGTATGTTGGAAACCACTTTGAGTCCCCTCAGGGGTGAACAAAGTGATATATAAATGCAGTAAATATAAATAATGATTAAATAACAAATGTCTCCTCTTTGCCTAAGGATGATGAATGTCTTCTAGGAAGAGGGCCACTTTTTCTGTCCGCACATACATGAGCTATCTCTCATTCCTTGGTGTCCTTTATGAGTCATCGGTAGCACATGGGGCTTTTCAGGCTTCGTCAGAAAAGTTCTGAGCAAGTGAGTTCAGCATTGTTAATTATGTCATGTGCAGGCAAGTAGCAACAGCAATAACTAGAATCTTACTTCATTTACCTGCCCATAATCTTGTCTCTGTACCTTTAAAAATACCCAATATTTAAAATCTCTGAAAAGTAGAGATCCATCTGTAGTTTGTTTGTATAATATGACACCTTTCTCTGAATATGGGGCCCAATGCAGCTTATTATATAAATCAGAGCAAAATATAGTATGTCCACAGATTCTACACCCATACATTCAACCATTCACAGCTTGAAAATATTTTTTAAAGAATCTCAACAGCAAACTTTGGTTTAGCCATTTTACATGAGGCATGCAATTTTGTATAAGGGCTGACAAAGTACTAGAATCAAACTTCAGTTGATATCAATGATTCTCTTTGTGTGATGAATCAGTAGTCTTTATGTCAAATAGCCAAGAATTCATAGGTATTTTCATTATGATAGCCAAGGACTTTCTTGCTGGGCATCAGTCAGTAACAATTAAGATCTGAATTAAAAATATGTACTTACTTTACTTAGGCGATCCTTCGTAGATCAAGGATGATGGTCTTCCAGTGTAGTGTCTTGGCGGTGGGTCTGTAGGTGGCTGTGGAGCCCTATTCTTAATCCGCATGTTCTCCCGCAGTGAAGACATTGGTTTCCAGAGGACATTGGTCCCTGTCAGGGTTGGCTTGATGTGCCTTTCTCTTGGCACATTTCTCCCTTTCACCCTCCGTTCATGCTTCTTTGAATTCTGCAGCACTGTTGATCACAGCTGACCTCCTGTTAGAGAGCTCAAGGGCCAGGGCTTCCCAGTTCTCAGTGCCTTAGCCACAGTTTTTGAGGTTGGCTTTAAGACCATCCTTTTAAATCTCTTTTCCTTTTCCAACATTCCTTTTTCCATTCTTGAGTTGGGAGTAGTGTAACTGTTTGGAAGGCAGTGATTGGGCATTCAGATAATGTGGCCAGTCCAGTGGAGTTGATGGCGGAGGACCATTGCTTCAATGCTGGTGCTACCTCTATGGATGTCCCAGACCTCAAACACTCTCTGCTTCATTCAAAAGAATGCTGCACTCGCAGAGTTCAGGCAGTGTTGTATTTCAGTGTCAATATTGACTTTTGTGGAGAGGTAGCTACCAGGGTAGTGGAAATGGTCAACATTTTCTAATTTTACACCATTTATCTGTATTCCTGGCATTGGAGAGGGATTGGCTGGTGCCTGCTGGAAGAGCACTTCGGTTTTCTCGATGTTCAATGAGAGACCAAGCTTCTCGTATGCTTCTGCAAAGGTATTTAGAGTGGCTTGTAGATCTTCTTCTGAGTGCGCATGATGACACTGTCATCAGCATATTGGAGTTCTATAACAGATGTTGTAACCATGGTTTTGGCTTTCAGGCTGCCGAGGTTAAAGAGCTTGCCATCTGTCCGATAGATGATTTCCACTCCGGTGGGAAGCTTCCTGTCAACAAGATGAAGTATCATAGCAATAAAGATGGAAAATAAGGTTGGGGCAATTACACATCCCTGTTTGACACCTGATTTTACCTTAAATGGGTCATTTTGTATTCACAAGTTGGACCTTGATTTTCCTGTTTCAAATTTGGTGAATACCTGTTTAGGCTTCACTGAGAGATGAACCCTGAAGAAAAGTTTTAATGGCAAGACGTCCCCTTTGTCTTGCTTCAGTGCTGTTGGGTGTTTCCCCATTCCACAAAGTTTTAAAGCTTCCAGAGGGGACAACGATGGAACTGTGTATCGTCAAAGGACATTTCAACTGAAAACTAAATCGTTAGCAGAACATTCTCCCATCAATATAAGCCAAACTGTGCAGGTGGTTTCAAAACAAACCTGTGAAAAGTCACAGAAGTTGAAGACACTGAAAAGTGACAAATATGGATAGTGTCCAAACTGCTGCCAAATGAATGAGCCATTTCTTCTTCTTGCTAGGAATACCTAGTACATGAAAATCATTACCATTTTCCCCTTCCTTATTTAATTATCTTTCTGAAGTGTCTTTCAAAGGTGATTACTACTGTTTATTCTTTCCCTACACTCTCTACTTTTTGTTCTGTGGAAGGAAAGGTACCTTCCTCTGCTGCTCCTGCCCCTCCAAATGTCATTTTGATCAAAGGAAGCAAGGGAAATTATCCCCTGCATGTTCTCAAAGCAGCTTGGCATTTAATAAGTACACTCTAATATCTCCAAAGGTCAACTGCACTCAGATTGCTCAAGCACCTCCTTGTTGTGTATTTAGAAAACTAATTAGAAACATAGCTGCTACCAGGCAATTGCTTGACATCCGTGTGTGACAGGATTGGCTGTCCATTTCTAAAACACATATACACACACACATGTTAGAAGCCTGCAAAATGTCAGCAGAGTTTGAAAGTAACACATCACAAACAATGGACTGATTGTGATTAACTCCTTTCCCTGGTACTGATATTATCATAGCTTACTTAGGACTTCATCAGACAGACAGGCAGAAAGTAAAGGAAAGTGAAGGGAACTGTTCTCCAGTCTTTCTTCGTCTTCTGGGATGGCGTCCCATCCCATGAGGTTTCCTGTCCTTTCCACATTTCCTCTTCATGTTCAATGGGCTCCGTTTTTCAACACTGCTGGAATAGATGCCCATGGAGTCTCACTGGAAGTTGCCCCACATCATGTGATTGGCTCTGTGGGACTCCATTTTGGCAATGAGGAGAAGATGCAGAGAAGACTGCATCTGATAAGGTCCCCACATTATTGCTTTGGGTATTCTATACAGCCCAGTGCCAATCATAAAATACACCATAAACCAATGCAGTGCTCTTTTTTGTGGGGTAGAATTCAAAGACATAGACATGGTATTCTGGAATATCAATATACAAGGGAATCCTGTAGCATCTTAGAAATTAATGAAGAGAACAAAGTTGGCAGTGTAAGTTTTTAAAAGTCTGATTCCAAAAGTTCATTTCTTATGATGAATCTGGAGAAATAAATTTAGTGTACAAAAACTTATAATTTGAACTTCATTATTTTAGGGTGCATTTACACTGTAGAATTAATCGAGTTTGACACCATTTTAACTGCTTCAGCCCCCCCCCCCCCCCCCAATTCTCATGGTGGTCCACGAGAAGGCCTTACTGGTATATTATTTAAATTATTATGTTTATTCATATCATGATCTGATCACCATGCTCAATATATCCCATATGCATGGGGGTATTGGGATAATGATACAAAAGGTTTGCTAGGGTAGACCCTCTTTCACTCAGACTCATCCCCCCCCCCCAAATCAAACTCAGCTCCCCCCGAAATCCTGGCTACGGGCCTATCCCCCGCGGCCACTCCTGGGAGTGCATGACTGCGGTCGTTGTGCCTGCAGGTTCATTGAAACACGCAAGCCCCCTCACCACGATAAGGTGACAGTCCATTGAGGGGGGTTGAACATTTAATGAGATGTCAAACTGCATTAATTCTACTGTGTAAATTTGCCCTTAAGTCTCCATGGTTCTACAAGATTTGTCTGCATACTGTACTTTCTTTGAGTTTTGGCATGTCTGACATACAGAGAAATTTACTCTAGATCATTGAGTTATGTGGATTTTTTTTAAAAAAAATCTGGACTTTTGAGGTGGCTTTTGAGTTAAATAATTCTCTTGGTAGAACAAGGGGCCTATTCACACTACATTATAGCCCTTTATGTCATTGTTCTTGGGCTTGCAATTAGCTGGAGCACTAGAGCTCTCTGCTTGAGGATTCTAAATGTTCCAACCTAAACTCTAAGCCTCAGAATTCCCCATCAAGGTACATGGTGATGAAAGTGCTATTGTGACATTATAACTGTGCAGTGTGGATGAGCTCAAGGTGCAAAAAAACCCAAAAAAAAACAAAAAACAAAACGGGAAACCCAACCAAATCACTCTACTGTCCTTTCCAATGCTAGACAGGTTTTCCACCCTGTGAGATTCTTGTTGGTGGGTATGGGCCTTATTGTTATGGTGTAATATGTGCCAAGGAAGAATTAAAAAATTTCCTACCAGAAAAAAGAGATGTAGCAGGAACAAAACGAGTGTCAAGTCCACGTGTTCTTCAAATGTGCCAATTTGATTTCTGAAAGAGTTATCAAGGACAACCTAGCTTTCTCCCTATCATTTTTCAGTTTACACCTTAACCTTTTAAAGACATTCTTCTTTTAGAATATAAAGAGCAAATGAAGGGAAGGAATTTATAGTGATATGCTAATTATCTAGGTTCCTTTGCCCTTCTTGCTTTCCATGGATGGAAAGGAAATTCTACTGAAAGCCATCTTTTCTACTCATCTAGGTGCCTTGTATGATGGGCAATGCAGAATTACCAAGGTCTGTAATTGCGTAGGAAGCTGCTGTGAGCAGGGAAGCAGATGGTTGAGCTGGGCAGCTGTCTAATAATCTGTCAACTAAGGTAACACTCTATGCATCTGAGGAAATGGGCTGTACTCCACAGAAGCTAACGGCATAATAAAGATAATTTGTCTTTATAGTGACCCAGTTGTTTATAGTTTTTCAAGGACCCTTGTAGTTGAAAGATGTTTTTAAGTGATTGGATACAGTTATGCCCCCAATTGTACTGATTCAATAGGTGGCCAGCAACACTAGATTGGCATGGTTTATGTATTGCTGAAGTCTGCATTACTTCAGAGATCAAAAGTGCAGGTGGCATTGGCACTCTTGTAACTGCAGACTGGCTGGTCTTACCTATAAAGTAGGCCTTCATTGCTTGGGATCCTATTTTAAAAGCAGATGATGCACAAAGTACTGCATAAGTTGCCTGATATTGTTAATGTTATTGATATTGTTAATTGTAATGTTATTACAATATGGATCCCCCGGTGGCACAATGGATTAAACCCTTGTGCTGGCAGGACTGAAGAACAACAGTCAGAGGTTTGGATAGCCCTTGATTGCATGATTGTGACAAATACAGGTTTTTTAACATTTTGCTTCAGCAGCTCTATGTTCCATAGCAAGTTTGTGTATATTTTTTCCTGTGAAACAAACTGTAATTCAAAGTTAGGGACTGGCATGGTAGGGATACGTTTAATGCTCTCCTTGTGCATTTACTTGATTAAATTACCCCTGTTCTCCTTTGCAGCTTAATTTAATGGAAACCAACCTTCAATTTGTCTCCAGAAGATACCTATTTCTACAATGGGTCCTTGGTATATGCTGGCATTTGGTTCCAGGACCCCACATAGATACAAAATCTGAGGATGATTAAAACTCATTATATACAGTGGCACAGTAGATTAGTATCTCTTATATACGATGTCAAAATCAGTTTGGGAGGCTGAATCTATGAATACAAGTGGATATGGGGGCTGACTGTACGCAGATGATGTCCAACTCTGTCACTCCTTCCCACCTGCTACTAAGGAGGCTGTCGAGGTCCTGAACCGGTGCCTGGCCGCTGTAATGGTCTGGATGAGGGCGAACAAATTGAAATTAAATCCAGACAAGACAGAGGTACTCCTGGTCAGTCGCAAGGCCGAACAGGGTATAGGGTTACAGCCTGTGCTGGATGGGGTCGCACTCCCCTTGAAGGCACAGGTTCGCAGCTTGGGTGTGATCCTGGATTCATCGTTGAGCCTGGACCCCCAGGTTTCAGCGGTGACCAGGGGAGCATTCGCACAGCTCAGGCTCGTGCGCCAGCTGCGCCCGTACCTTGGGAAGTCTGACTTGGCCACGGTAGTACACGCTCTGGTCACATCCCGCCTTGACTACTGCAATGCTCTCTACGTGGGGCTGCCCTTGAAGACGGCCCGGAAGCTCCAGCTAGTCCAGCGCGCGGCAGCCATGTTACTAACAGGAGCAGGACACAGGGAGCACACAACGCCCTTGTTGTCCCAGCTCCACTGGCTGCCGATCTGCTACCGGGCCCAATTCAAGGTGCTGGTGTTGGCCTACAAAGCCCTAAACGGTTCCGGCCCAAAATACCTATCTGACCGCATCTCGGCCTATGAGCCCACGAGGACCTTGAGATCGTCTGGGGAGGCCCTTCTCTCGATCCCGCCTGCCTCACAGGCACGCCTGGCGGGGACGAGGGATAGGGCCTTCTCGGTGGTGGCCCCACGGCTGTGGAACACCCTCCCTGTAGACACCAGACAGGCGCCCTCCCTTATGACATTCCGCAAGAGCCTAAAGACGTGGTTGTTTGAGAAGGCGTTTGACTAAGTGCTACAACAAATTGGCAATGATGAGTGGAACGGAATATGGATAACGAGATTGGATTGTGATTCTATGATGAGACGTCGCGAATGATTTAGTGTAATGGTATTATTAATAGTGATGTTGTTATTATTGTTTATGATATTGCTTTCATTGTAAATTGTCTTTTTATATGTTGTACACCGCCGTGAGTCGCCCTAGGGCTGAGAACGGCGGTCAACAAATGCAGTAAATAAATAAATAAATAAACAAATAAATAAAAGCAGGTATCTTCAGACAAGGTATCTTCAGACAAGATACCTTGGATGGAATGTTCTCCAGAAAAAGTATCAACTAAGCTGCTTTGTCATAATATCCAAACACATGTGGCAACATCACAATTTTGTCAAATTGTCAGAACTTATTAATGTGAAAGAACATACAAGCAAATGAGAGTGTATGCTTTATCTCTTTTGGCATAAGAATTGCCTGATGGAACAGATTTGAAAGGACTAGGACTTAATTCCTGACCTCAGGATTGCAATGATTCACTCAGTTAAAAAAAAAAAGACAAGATAGAACCAGAGCAGTTTCAGAAGTCAATTTTTGATACTGGAAAACAATACGCTTTGCAAATGGTGAAGAGGAGGCATTCATTTTATAGAGATGTCTATTATACTTGTTTTTATCCTTGAAGTCAATGACATATTATTGTAGTATCTCCTCATTGTGGGGAAAGATCAGTGTCCTTCTGAAGCATTCTCCTTGTACTTAAGTGCCCCAGGTATTGTAGCGGAATTGCTTTGCAAAGAAAACCAGATGGTTGTGTGTGTGTGTAAAATGTTTTTGTGCTTAAAGAACGATGTTTTCTGTACATGAAACTATTGTTTCGTGAAGAAATTGAGGTGAGTGGGCAAAAATCTCTCTTCCACAAAATAATTTTTCTGTGACACTTTGAGAAGTTTGAATACCGGGAGAAAATTCTGCACAATTCTCACTGGTCTAGTATTCTTCCCAATGAGGTTTTGTATTTTTAAACTTCAGAATGAATCATTCTGTATATTCTGACAACTCCTAGCATTTTCTGTAAAAGGAAATTGGCATCTCTTGGAAATTTTCAGGCATAGCAATCCTCCCTTTTATCCTAAAAGAAGATGGTAGGTGTTTTCTTGTTTAATGTACTCTTGAAGGCTTTTGTGGCTGGAATCACTGGGTTGTTGTAGGTTTTTCAGGCTCTATTGCCATGTTTTAGAAGCATTCTCTCCTGAAGTTTCACCTGCATCTATGGAAGACATCCTCAGAAGACCTCACAACCTGAGGATGCCTGCCATAGATGCAGGTGAAATGTCAGGAGAGAATGTTAGTAGAACATGGCCATAGAGCCTGAAAAACCTACAACAACCCACTGTTTCTTGTTTGTTTGGTTTTTCGAAAGGAATCTTGGGAGATCCAGGATTACATAAATTGCCCATGAGTTTGTGTGAGATCTATGTGTTGCACAATTCCACATCTGCCCTTTGGAATGTGTCTCCAATATGACACTTGTTTCAGAGGTCTACAACTTCCATGCTTTTCCTTGAAGGAGGACTTGAAGTCATAGCTCAAATTGACATAGCCTAGAACAATGCCACACTTGAACAGATGAGAGGGTAAGGTGCATTCTAGAAGAATACAATATGAGGGGAATGATTCCAAAAACCAGAACTTCAAAGAACACAGGCATCATGTTACCTTTGATCATGAAAATTCCCCAGAAGGCAATAATGCTTATTGCTAACTATCATCCACTTTGCATTGAATGTGGGATTGTAGCAAGGTTAAGATCCTTGTCTGGAAAGCTGGAGTGATCATGCTGTGTTCAAATGCTGTTTACTTTTATAGGATATCTTCAGGGTATTTAGAAGCCAGTTTCTCTACTTTGCCAGTACGATAAGAATAACATTCAGATGATTTCCATGCATTGGTTTTCCCAGAAGGATGAAAGGTATGTATTAATGCAATAGAAAATATCTTAAAATGCAGAAACTGCATGAGAAATACTAAGAAAGTTTATAGAACAGACGAGACCTGGAATGATAGGTATCGCAATGACATCTATCCTTTACAACAATAACTGGGAAGATCAAGAAAACAAAGTATGGTGTTTTCCTTGGAGAACAGGAAATCAGGAAGGATGACTAAAAGAGTGTGGGGAAAAGAATTGTAGTAAAGTTTGTAGTTGTTTTGAGGGCAACCCTTAAGTATTCCCAATTAACACTTGCTTTCTCCACTACCCCTTATTTCCACAGAATACAGAGACTGTGTTAGGGGATATGACAATAGTAGTTTATCTAGCAAAGTAAACAAATTATCAAGGCAGAAGCCAAACGAGAGCGCTCCACCCACTCACTGGTTCTAACAGAGAATAAGCCAATCTTCTTTGTAAAAGCATTAAGATAGTTTCACTTACTAACAGCTTGTACATAATCAAATGCAGGATAAGCAAGTGAAAAAATAAGTGCAAGTTAGACCAATCCAAAAATTGCAAGTTGCTATTCAACCAGAGAGTAGCAATAAGCACTCTAATTATTACTTAGGGATTCACATTGCTTGACAAACTATGTTTCATGAGCATCTAATCTGTCATGTAGATGGTTGGATTAGGTTTTCCAAAGTAATCAATCAGCCCATTTGGTCCATATTAAGATATTCACTTTTGTGGCACCTGTTGGCTTCTGCATTCCCCTAAAAATTGAAGGCCAAAAGCTGTGGATCTCCACTGCTGATCCTCCAGATGTTTGGGATAACAAATCCATTCTGGATTTTAATCTAAATTATTCAAGTCTCTCAGGTCCCATTTACTCTGTCATACAATGCAGCTTCAAATGGCATTATATGGTCCATGTAGACCAGTGGTTTTCAACCTGTGGGTCCCCAGGTGTTTTAGTCTACAACTCACAGAAATCCCATCCAGTTTACCAGCTGTTAGGATTTCTGGGAGTTGAAGGCCAAAACATTTGAAGACTAGGGCTGGGCGGTTTCGTTTCGTTAATTCGTAATTCGTTAATAATTTGTTAATTTTTTCAATTACAAAACGATAACGAACCATTCTGGAGCAATTATTAAAAAAAACGAATTTTCAAAAACGTTTTGTAAATGCTTCGTATTTCGATATTGTATTCGTTTCGTTATTGTTTTGAGGTCGTTTCGTTATTATTTCTGCATGTCTGGGCCAGTTTTATGGTTTAATTAGTGAAAAAAAATTATAATATCACACCAACAGTCAACAACAGAGGGAGAGGGAAGCTTCAGAAGGTTTTGGAGGTTTTTTAGCGTATTTCGTGGTTGCGTCCGCCATTAACGAATTGATTCGTTATTGTTTTGGAAATCAATTCGTTAATTTTTTACCATTTACGAAATTTCGTAAATATCGAACTTTTTAAAAGGAAAATTTTGTAATTATTTTAAATATCGAAACAAAAAAAACCCCCAAATACAAATCGATTTTAGAAACAAATTTTTCCATTGTTACCCAGGCCTACTGGAGACCCACAGGTTGAGAACCACTGGTGTAGACTCATATAATTCCATGCAATACAGTTAAACAGCATTATATGACTCTACACTGACCATATGATGCAGTTATATCATGGGGCCTCAACCTATTTTGATGATACAGGTCAAAAGATTTAAACATCTCTCTTTTCACATTTAGACTAAAATCCAGGACAGGATCATGCCCCTTCCAACATAAAAAGCCACCCGCTACCACAGATTTTATATAAGATCTCAGGAGAAAAAAAGATTGGTACAACAAAAGTGAAACCTAGCCATTTCCCACACACACACACACACACACATATATATATATATATATATATACACACACACACACACACACACACACACACACACACACACACACATACTTCCAGAAGAGATATTTTACCCTCAAGGAGTTCTTTTACCTGAATTTTCCTCTGGTTAATTTATTTGTTCACCCATGTATTAGCTGGATAAAATGCGATTTTGGGTTGATTCAGCCTGGCTTTTCTCTTACTTAAAATTATTTTTATTTAAAATGGCATTACTATCACTTGATAGAACTATGTGCTTACATGTGTCTATAATTGCTATTCTTCTCTCTATTATATACAGCAGGCATATCTTGCTTGTGGGCTACACATAAGCATATGTTTGGTCAGAATACACATTCAGGATTTGTTGTATGTCAGCCCGTTCAGCCTGTGATTGTGTCTAATGATCAGGTTGCTTTGGATGATGGGAATGACAATGTTGTTCATGTTCAAGTTGATTCCTCTGATGGGAATGGGGATGATGGTCTGTTTCCTAGGCCTGGTTTTAGAGATGTGGAGCCTGAGTGCAGTTCCGTAGATGGGTTATACAGCAATAATGCTGTATTGCTGCAAAAGGATTCTCAAGGTCTTGATTCTGTGAAAGGCTCTGCACCACAGTCCCCTGGTCAGTTCTCTCCAGGTGCAAATTTTAATGAAGCTTTGAACAGAGGAAGTGCTTTTAGCCAGCAAAGACAATCAAATCAGAAATTAAAGCACTCAGCCAGACTAGCAGAAGCTAGAAGTGAAACCAAAGTTAAGGAAAAATATGTTCTTAGCTGTTTGGGAAACAAAGTAGGAATATAAGTGCCAAGTACTGAATCTAGCTTCAGATGAAGCAATGTTGGATTCTTGATAAGTTCTTCATGCCAAGTTCCTGGACCTTTGTTTTTGTTTGATTCCTGTTTTAAGTGCCTTTTGCTGTTACTTTGCCTTTGAAATCATACAGTGTTAAAAGAAAGGAACAAGGTATTACAGGACAAACGAAGGGCTTGTAGCCCAAAGCTGTAAGTCCTATTCTGGAGAAGATCTAAATTTGAGTCCACATGTTTTAAGACCTTACCCAAGTAGATGAGATTTATAGACTTTTCACAAAGAACATAGCACGATTAAATGTGTTTTGGAACTACATTTTTTTCTCCCTTCTACTAATACTAAAGTTCCCTTATGATGGAAGCAACCACATAATTTCCCCAGTAATGTGCATGCAATTTCTCTCCCATTTGTCATTAAATCAATCCAGACCTTGGCATTTGAGCTAGACCTGATGATCTGTAGCAGTTTCATATGACATGATATCAAGAAGAGTTTGTGGCAGTCTCTGTTATAGAAAAACTGAACTGTAATATTCTCTCATTAATTTTCAATTTCATACTGCAAAATTGTTATTCTCCTTTGGGAGCTCAGACTATGTATTAGAAACTCAATACTCTTAGATCAACAGAAATGCTACATTTAAAAGAATGTGCAGTTTAAACTGCTAATTCCAAACAACAAAAGAATCTATGTAATCATTGATTGCAAAGTTCAAAAAATGAAAGCCATTGCAATATATATATATATATATATATATATATATATATATATATATATCAAGCATAGAAACATTCGTCATCCTCCAGGTCATGGGGAACAAAAAGTGAGTGCAGAGAAAGACAATCTTCTTTTATTAAAAATTTGACTTCCACCAACTAGATTTGATTACAAAATAGTGTTTCTGTGCAGAGGATGAGATGGGGAAATATTGGTCTATTGGTTGACTTCAGCTACAGTCACCTTATTGAATCATCTGACAAATGGCAAGTCCATCTATAAATAAATCCTATTAATTTAATGGGTCTGCTCTAGATTTTAGGCTGTTGTTAAAAGTGTTCTTCCATCTCAACAGTCTAATTTAGGATCAAACTTGGTGTTAATGGGAATGTCTATAACCTGATTTTCCTCACACAATGGGCTTTCCTTAGATATAAATGTCTCAGGAATACGATTTACAAATCGAGCCTGTGTATATCTTCCATGTATTATAACTACACTTCTACTACTGAGGGCACCACGTCTGCAATAGTTGTGATGATTTTATTGTCTGGTTTTATCTATCACAATGTACTAAGATACATTTTGGTTACCCATCCCTGCTCTAACTTGAATTTCTACAATAGTTGCTTATTGGGTGTAATGAGTTTTTTTAAAAAAAAACCCCACAGACAATATTTTTAAGACAGTGTTTTTCTCCTGTCATATTTTCTCTCCATTGTGAGCAGCTTTGATTGATTATATCTCATTTCCATACTAAATCAGCCAGTAAATGAATGAACTGATTCGCCTTCTTTTGAATCCTTTTGTGAAAGGTCATTAATGTTGAAGAGTCGGCTTTTCTTGAAGTGTGTCTACTCTTTGTACTTTAAAGGAAGTGAAAAAAGGAGACAACGATGGCATGCTCTGTGCAAAAGTGGCCGACACTTAATGCATCATGATTAATGGTATCAGCATGGGCCTCCTTTGACATCACATGGGATCTTCCTTAGGCCTCAGGTTTGGACCCTGAAGTCCAGTGGCCTGGAAAAATCCTGACTTGACTATCTGTCTTAATTCAGATTTTGGCACTGCCTCAAGCAGTTGTTAGGGAAGAAGTACTTAACATTGTGTAAGGAAATTAAGCAGAAATACAGGAGATATACTTGTTTGGAAGGGCTTGTTTGCATGGGAATAGGCAGGAGATAAGTCAGTCTGAAAGTTTGAGAGCCAAGCCTGTCCAAAGTTCCAAGAGTCACACAGAACCATCAGTCAATCCAAGGTTAAGATTTCAGGGACTTCTTATAGCAGTGGTTTTCAATCTGTGGGTCCCCAGGTATTTTGGCCTACTACTCCCAGAAATCCCAGCCAGTTTACTAGCTGTTAGGATTTCTGGGAGTTGAAGTCTGGGGACCACTTGACAACACTGGAAAACATTTCAGTTGTTTCCAACAACGACCACAAGTCAGAACTTTCTTAAATTAGCTGCAGCCATTTGACTTTGATCTTTTTCTGCAGCCAGGAAATTAGGAAATGCTTAGGAAATCAGAAGACACTTACTTCTTGGGAGGAGAGTAATGACCAATCCCGATAAAACAGTGAAGAGTAGAGACATCACACTGGCAACGAAGTTCCGCATAGTTAAAGCAATAGTATTCCCCATAGTCACCTATGGATGTGAGAGCTGGACCATAGGGAAGGCTGATCAAAGGAAAATAGATGCTTTTGAACTGTGGTGTTGGAGGAAAGTTTTGAGAGTGCCTTTGACCGCCAAAAGATCCAACCAATCCATACTTCAGGAAATAAAGTCCGACTGCTCATTGGAGTATAGTATAGTAGAGGCAAAGATGAAGTACTTTGGCCACATCATGAGAAGACAGGAAAGCTTAGAGAAGACAATGATGCAGGGGAAAATGGAAGGAAAAAGGAAGAGGGACCGACCAAGGGCAAGATGGATGGCACCCTTGAAGTCACTGGATTGACCTTGAAGGACCTGGGGGTGGTGTCAGCCAACAGGGAGTTCTGGAGTGGGCTGGTCCATGAGGTCATGGAGAGTCAGAAATGACTGAACGAATGAACAACAACTTCTTCTTTATTTTGGCAAGAAACATTATTGCACACCTTTGTTCTGCTTGTTTTCCAGCCACTTGGATTGTGGGTTTGGAGACCAAGCATTCTCATCTAAATGTTCCAGCTGTTCTGGCTCTGCTGATGTCTGATTAATTCAGGTGAGTCCTGGCCTGGTGTGTTTTCAGGTTATCATTCCACAAGTTGAGCATCCTCCTCCTCCTTAAAGTTGATCCCCAAGAGTCCTAAAGTTGGCCTACTACCTTTGGATATTTCCAGTGAATCTGTTTTAAAGGATTGCTGGCAATGAGCCTATGATACAATGTTTTGGTTGGGATAATGATGAAATGTTAGCTTCATCTGGACTTATCGGATGTCCAGCTGGTGAAGGAGAGTTTTAAAACTGATATCAGGGTGAAGGTAATAATAATAATAATAATAATAATAATAATAATAATTTATTTATTTATTTATATACCATTCTATCTCCCCAAGGGCGGTTTCCAAATCATAAAACCACAAGAACATACAATGTAAGCAGAAAACATAAGCACAAAATTATGAACACAACACATATACAGTAAAACCAATCCCATCTTATTCTTTCTGCTAGGATTAACTGTTAAGGTCAGGATTTCAAGAAGGACCCGGGCCAGGGCTAGTGCAAGGTAAGCCACTGGGGGCCATGGGAATGGATAAAGTGCATAACCAGACTCAACAGTAGTGATAATGGGACCTGTAGCTGTTCATTTCCTGAGCCTTCTGGGGAACTGACTGGGGTAATAGATGGGGGTGAAGGGCCAGGTTTTAACTAGCGGCCAGGGACTGGAGCTCGTATTATGGTGCTCAGGAAATGGGGAAGATCAACAAGACAGGAAATGGTAAGAAAGAATGAAGAATTGAAGGCAAACAAAATGAACCATATCTGCCTCTGGAAATGAATATGTCAGCTGTCCAATTTACTCAACTAGAAGTGAGAGAAAGACTACAACCGGGGGAAGAAACTCAGGTGTTCTGATGCCTGTTGTAATAAGCGTCCACTGCTGAACTGAATAAAAGGTGACACCTCTGGACCATCAACAGGCCATAATAAATTCATTGCCTGTACCATAGATTTGCTTGGAGCAGCGAGTAAATTCCAGGGGGTGGGGGTGATATTTTGCACGTAAGTGAAACTGAACGCATCAGTCCCACAGGTAGAGTTGCAGTAATATAAACAGAAATAAATAGAAATGGACAAGACATAATTATTTTACAAAATTACACAAGAAAAATCATTTCAATCTTTGTACACTCCTGAGTGCTTACAGATACTGACTTGAAATCTAACTATAGAAACTCTGAAGCCAATACTCTCATTTTGGCCCCTTCTACACTGCCATACAAAATCCAGATTATCTGCTTTGAAATGGATTATATGGCAGTGTAGACTCATATAATCCAGTTCAAAGCAGATAATGTGGATTATCTGATTTGATAATCTAGATTATATGGCAGTGTAGAAAGGGCCTCTGTTTGCTAGAAGAAAAGGAACATGTGAACCAGGTTTAAGTGCTTTTCTTTAATGTTTGCAGAAGTTTTGAAAAAATTGGGTGGGAGATTTAGATATCATTCAAGCACGTATGGATGCAACTGGGCTGAAGGGAGAGAGTACATCAAAGAGCTTTGAGGGGATTTACAAGTGTGGGAGCAGCTCAAATTCCTCAATTAGCTCTTTAGGAATCAAAGATTTAAATTTTAAAATTAAAATATTGTCTTATCTCTTTCTGTAATAGAATATTCTCATACATTTTATTCTTTTTTTCTATTGCACATATTCTGCAATTTGTGGCAGGATGATGGTATTCCAGGAACTGACTTAAAATTAAATCAAATACAAGTCAAACATAAAAATGCTTAAACATAATTTAAGATACACCAATAAAAAGGGAAGAACCCAGCACCCATTCAGTTACATTTCCACAACAATCCATTTTATTTATTTTGTGTCAAAAGCATTGCATAAATAGATAAATTTAAAACTGATACAATAAAAGGATCATAAGCTGCTAAATAGATCTAGACCAAAAATGGTCAACAGTGACTGCATTGTCAACCCACGTGAGTTGCCAGTTCAAATAAAAATGCGAAGAATACTACATGCTGGGCATGATGAATAGCCAAAATATAAACACTGGGGATTCAGAGCACATTTCTTCTGGGAACTAATAATCATTTGGTCCCTTTTGCCATTCTTTACTCTATCAATTCATTGCAATTCTTGTATTTCCCCAGGTCTCTTCCCTTTTACCTACTCCTATTCATAGCTCAAGGGTGATTAATTTTTCACTGCTGGTGCATATAGCACTTTGTCTTTTATTTCCATCCATTTTCTTAATGTAGGCTTCCAAGAATTATGTCATAAAGGCATATAAATGCACCCTGGAGACATATGTTACTCGTGACATCACCAAGGACATTTTGGTAGACTAAAGAGACATAAAAAATAATAGGAAGAATGGTATTCTTAATGTTTCTTTCTCTCACCTACCTGCTCTCTATATTTGTATGATTTTAACTCACTTGTAAATTTAGTGCTCAATGCTATGGAATTGTGGAATTTGTTGTTTTTTGATATATGTAGCTTTCTGTAGCCCCTGGTGGCACAGTGGGTTAAACCACTGAGTTGCTAAACTTGTTGGCCGAAAGGTCGCAGGTTCGAATCCAGGGAGCGGTGTGAGCTTCCGCTGTCAGCCCCAGCTTCTGCCAACCTAGCAGTTCAAAAACATGCAAATGTGAGTAGATCAATAGGTACCACTCCGGTGAGAAGATAACGGCACTCCATGCAGTTATGCCAGTCACATGACCTTGGAGGTGTCTATGGACAACGCCAGCTCTTTGGCTTAGAAATTGAGATGACCACCACCTCCCAGAGTTGGACACGACTGGACTTAATGTCAGGGGAAAACCTTTACCTTTTCCTTTACCTAGCTTTCTGTTAGAGAGTTCTGGTGCCACAACAAATTACAAATGTCATATTTCTGTAGCATTGAGCCATGGCATAGAATCATAGAATCATAGAATTAAAGAGTTGGAAGAGACCTCATGGGCCATCCAGTCCAACCCCCTGCCAAGAAGCAGGAATATTGCATTCAAATCACCCCTGACAAATGGCCATCCAGCCTCTGCTTAAAAGCTTCCAAAGAAGGAGCCTCCATCACACTCCGGGGCAGAGAGTTCCACTGCTGAACGGCTCTCACAGTCAGGAAGTTCTTCCTAATGTTCAGATGGAATCTCCTCTCTTGTAGTTTGAAGCCATTGTTCCGCGTCCTAGTCTCCAAGGAGCGCAGAAAACAAGCTTGCTCCCTCCTCCCTGTGGCTTCCTCTCACATATTTATACATGGCTATCATATCTCCTCTCAGCCTTCTCTTCTTCAGGCTAAACATGCCCAGTTCCCTAAGCCGCTCCTCATAGGGCTTGTTCTCCAGACCCTTGATCATTTTAGTCGCCCTCCTCTGGACACATTCCAGCTTGTCAATATCTCTCTTGAATTGTGGCGCCCAGAATTGGACACAGTATTCCAGATGTGGTCTAACCAAAGCAGAATAGAGGGGTAGCATTACTTCCTTAGATCTAGACACTATGCTCCTATTGATGCAGGCCAAAATCCCATTGGCTTTTTTTGCCGCCACGTCACATTGTTGGCTCATGTTTAACTTGTTGTCCACGAGGACTCCAAGATCTTTTTCACACGTACTGCTCTCGAGCCAGGCGTCACCCATTCTGTATCTTTGCATTTCGTTTTTTCTGCCAAAGTGGAGTATCTTGCATTTGTCGCTGTTGAACTTCATTTTGTTAGTTTTGGCCCATCTCTCTAATCTGTCAAGATCGTTTTGAATTCTGCTCCTGTCCTCTGGACTATTGGCTATCCCTCCCAATTTGGTGTCGTCTGCAAACTTGATGATCATGCCTTCTAGCCCTTCATCTAAGTCATTAATAAAGATGTTGAACAGGACCGGGCCCAGGACGGAACCCTGCGGCACTCCACTTGTCACTTCTTTCCAAGATGAAGAGGAAGCATTAGTGAGCACTCTCTGTGTTCGTCCACTTAACCAATTACAGATCCACCTCACCGTAGTTTTGCCTAGCCCACATTGGACAAGTTTCCTTGCCAGAAGGTCATGGGGGACCTTGTCGAAGGCCTTACTGAAATCCAGGTACGCTACATCCACGGCATTCCCTGCATCTACCCAGCTTGTAGCTCTATTGAAGAAAGAGATCAGATTAGTCTGACATGACTTGTTTTTGATAAATCCATGTTGACTATTAGCGATGACTGCATTTGTTTCTAAGTGTTTGCAGACCACTTCCTTAACAATCTTTTCCAGAATCTTGCCCGGTATCGACGTGAGGCTGACCGGACGGTAGTTGTTTGGGTCATCCTTTTTTCCCTTCTTGAAGATTGGGACCACATTGGCCCTCCTCCAATCTGCTGGAACTTCTCCCGTTCTCCAAGAACTCTCAAAGATGGTTGCCAATGGTTCCGAAATGACTTCCGCTAGTTCCTTCAATACTCTGGGGTGTAGTTGATCTGGCCCTGGGGACTTGAACTCATTAAGAGCGGCCAGGTATTCCTGGACGACTTCTTTCCCAATTTGGGGTTGGATGTCCTCCAAACCCTCATCCACTCCATCTTGCTGAGGTTGAAGACTCTCTTTTTGTGAGAAGACCGAGGCAAAGAAGGCATTAAGTAGTTCTGCCTTTTCCCTATCCCCTGTCAGCATTGCCCCATCTTCTCCTCGAAGAGGTCCTATCGCCTCCTTGTTTTTCCTTTTTCTACTGACATAAGAATAGAAGCCCTTTTTATTGTTTTTAATGTCCCTGGCAAGTCTGAGCTCGTTTTTTGCTTTAGCCTTGCGGACCTTTTCCCTACAGGTGTTGGCTATTTGTTTGAATTCTTCTTTGGTGATTTCTCCCTTTTTCCACTTCTTGTGCATGTCTCTTTTGTGTCTTAGCACAGTTAGAAGTTCTTTGGACATCCATTCTGGCTTCTTTGCACTTGTCCTATTTTTTCTCTTTGTTGGCACAGTTTGCAATTGCGCCTTGAGTATTTCACTCTTGAGAAATTCCCATCCATCCGTAACTCCCTTGTCTTTTAGTATCTGTGTCCACGGAATGCTGCTCAGCGTTTCCTTCATTTTTTGGAAATCAGCTCTCCTAAAGTCCAAAATGCGGGTTTGACTTGTCTTAGTTTCGGCCTTCCTTTGTACCTCAAATTGCAGGAGCACATGGTCACTTGCCCCTAAGGATCCTACCACTTCGACCGCATCGATCAGGTCCTCCGCATTTGTTAAGATGAGATCAAGAGTAGTCAATCCCCTTGTTGCTTCTTCTACCTTCTGGACCATGAAATTGTCTGCAAGGCAAGCGAGGAATTTGTTGGACCTTGTACTCTTGGCCGAGTTTGTTTTCCAGCAAATATCGGGATAGTTGAAGTCGCCCATGACTACTACATCTCTTCTCTGTGCATGTTTGGTCAACTGTTGGCAGAAGACTTCATCAAGTTCTTCCTCCTGGCTTGGGGGTCTGTAGTAGACGCCTACAACGACATCTTTTTGAGTCCCAGTTCCCTTGATTCTTATCCAGATGATTTCAAGCTGGTTTCCCAGATTGCTGTCTTGAATCTCTTCTGTAGCATAAGAGTTTTTGACATATAAGGCTACTCCGCCTCCTCTCCCCTTTGTTCGGTCTCTGTGAAAGAGGTTATACCCCTCGATATCTACATTCCAGCGATAGGAGTCATCCCACCAGGTTTCAGTGATCCCTATGATATCATATTTGTGGTGTTGTGCTAAAAGTTGGAGTTCGTCTTGTTTATTTCCCATGCTCTGTGCATTAGTGTAAAGACATGTGAGCCCCTGAGATCTTCCCCTGAGCTGTTTAATTGGGATTATTGTGCTTTGGGTACTTGGTCCTTGTTGTGTTTGTGCAGCCCTCCGTTTAGCCTTCTGGCGATTCCCAGATATTGTGGGTAAAGTAGTGTTCGCAAGGCTGTTGTCCCCCTCCCCCGGTGGACCTAGTTTAAAGTGCGTCTAATGAGGTTTGCGAGTCTGTGAGCAAAAAGGTGTTTTCCTACTTGTGTGAGATGCACCCCATCCCTTGCCAGTAGGCCATCCTCCTGGAAAAGCAGGCCATGGTCGAGGAAGCCAAAGCGTTCCTCCTGACACCATTTTCTAAGCCAGTCATTGACCTGTACTATTTTTCTGGCTCTTGTGGGTCCGTGTCTTACAACAGGGAGGAGGGATGAAAAGACCACCTGTACATTACATTCTTTTAGCTTTGCTCCTAGAGCTCGAAAATCATTTGTGATCTTTTGAAACGTATGCCTTGCAGTGTCATTGGTTCCTACATGAATCAACATGAGGGGAGGACGGTGATAGGGCTTGAGGAGCCTGGTGAGCCTCTGAGTGATATGGTGTATTTTTGCCCCCGGTAGGCAGCATATTTCTCGAGCCATCCCATCTGGTCTGGAAATGACAGCTTCCGTTCCTCTAAGGAGGGAGTCGCCTACTACCAAGACCTGTTTACTTTCGGGAATGACAGGGCCCCTTTTGTGCATTGTAGTGTGTAGGTCTCCAGAAAAGTGGTATTGATCTGCTACAACTCTACAGCGTGGCGACACCCGCTTGTCACTAATCGAAAACAAGATGAGGGTTGGTGGTCTTTTTTCACCATTCACTACCATTTTCAGGGAGTATGGTATGTCTTTCTCTCAGCAGTTGGATCCAAACTCCCATTCCTGTGGCAATCAGTGCTTCTAAGCTGGGCATTCTTTCTGATCAGCCTTGATTAGTTATTGGCTGGTACACTGTTTTGGCAGAGTAATAAATAATAATAATAAAACTTTATTTGTACCCCGCTACCATCTCCCCAAGGGACTTGGTGCGGCTTACATGAGGCTGAGCCCAAATACAACAATACAAGGAATAATAACAACAATACAAGCAATTAAAATAAAACATGGACAATAAAATAATGAAACATTAACAATAAGACAACACACAATTAAAACTTCAAGCTCCTCCTAAAGACTGCCAGAGTTGGGGCCCGCCTGATGTCCTTAGGAAGTGAGTTCCAGAGTTGAGGGGCCACCACCGAAAAGTCCCTCTCTCTCATCCCCCAAGAGTTTGATTAAGAGATCAGCTTCCTTCCTTCATTTCTTCTTCATTTTCCCCAAAGCCTTCTCAGGGCCCATCCAGACAGCCCCTTTATTGTGGAAACCTCCTCAATAAAAAGGGGGCTATCCAGACAACATTCTGGGCAGTCCCGCATTAATTTGGCACAAACCAGAAAACCCTGGTTTGTGCCAAATTAATTTGTTAGTGGATTGATTCCACGCCTTCTTGGAAGACACGGGATAAATCCAATACTTCCGGGTCTGGACTGCAGAATACTGCAGTCCAGACACCATCCCCACAATTTACCAGGATAAATAAGCCCAGTAAACTGTGGGAATACCCACCCGCTTCCTCTAAGCCCCCAGACACCTTAAAAAAGTAGTAAAAACTTACCTATCCTCCATTAGAAGCCTCAGCAAGCTCTCCCGGCGTGTCTAAATGACACGCCGGGGGGGGGGGGGGCGGAAGAAAATTGCTCCTCTCTCCTTCTTCTGGTGTAAGTTTTTACTATTTTTCTAAGGGGTCTGGGGGCTTGGGGGGAGACATTTGGACACCCATGCCAGAAAACCTCCCAGAAACATCCATATTTTCTTAATGTGTATGTTTGAATAAAGGGCTGTCTGGAACCACCCTCAACCATCTACCTGGAATATAGCCTGAGCCCCTGGTAAATTTCTCTGATGAAGAAACAGATCCACTGCCATGGGGCCCTTCCAGACAGGCCCTATATCCCAATAACCAATCCCAAGTTTTCTGTTTATCCCAGATTATCTGGCAGTGTGGACTCATTTAAAGCAGTCAACCTGAGATCAGATCCTGGGATCTAGGGCAGGCATGTAGCCGGGGGGGGGGGGGGGGGGCCTCGGGGGGCTTCAGCCCCCCCCCCCGAAATTTTCATGGTGGTTCGCGAAAAGGCCTTACTGGTGCATTATTTAAACTGTTATGTTTATTCATATCATGATCTGATCACCATACTCAATATATCCCATATGCATGGGGGTATTGGGGTAATGATACAAAAGGTTTGCTAGGCTAGACCCTCTTTCACTCAGACTCAGCCCCCCCCCCCCGAAACTCAGCCCCCCCGAAACCCCCCCTGAAAAAAATTCAGCCCCCCCCCCCCCGAAACGAAATCCTGGCTACGGGCCTGATCTAGGGCCTGTTTGGAAAGGTCCTAAGTCATCATAGTCTCCAGGCAGTACGTCATACCTCAAGTGAAACTTAACCGAGGAATAACCTAATACTGGAAGAGGATCTCAGGAAGTGAATCTTTCTGTCCTGCTTCAAAATATCTCAGGACCCATCTATACTATAAATGTAATGTTGTTTAATTCCAATTGAATTGCCATGGCTCCATATTATGGAATCCTGGGATTTGTAGTTTGGTGAGGCATCAGCACTTTTTGGCAGGGAAAGCTAAAAACCTTGAAAAACTACATATCATTGATACATGACAGTTAAAGTGGTGTCAAGCTGAATCAAGCAAATTCGTTATAGTCTTCCCCATGAGGATTTCTATGTCCTTATTGTGAAAGACCGTGTATCCAGAACAGGTTTTCACAGTCATTTCCAGATCCACCACCAAGTCTCTACGTCTGGAAGACAATCATACACAGCCATGAGTGATTGTACTTGAAATTACAATCTCTGGCATTTTCTATTTAAAATCACAGTAGAAATTGAGGTTTTGGAATTGGGGAACAATCATCTTCAGAGTTCCTGATTTCTAGTGTTGCTTTGGCATATAGTTCTTAACTTGTGCAAATGATCTGCAGAACTCTTTCACTTTCTTTTTTTTTTTTTTTACTGATGGACTTTTCCTTTTATTATGATGCAGAAATAGATCTGCTAACCATCATGTGCTTCATGCTTGACGAATGTCAATTTATCAGTGTTCATAGACTTTCCTCTCTTGCCCACTCACTTCTTCAGGGTTTATGCAAATATAACAATCATATCAGAGTTTATGGAAATATACTTCATCAATTATGCAGATTGCTTTAACTTAGCTGGAACACTGAGGAAATCCCAGTGTGAGGCAGCTCAGATTTACAATAAATATGATTATGCAGCATGGGTGGCCAGCTGCAAAGAGCTAGAATTTTTATACCTAAAGTCAGTGGTAAGAACTAACTAATTAAAAGCAATTATGTTATGGATTAAGTTGAACGTTTGCCTGTGAAAACAACTCAATTTTATGTTTTTTTAAATAACAAGCAATTAAATTACAAATTCCACACTTAAATGAGGCTTACCTTATATATTTAGGTATAAGCCTAATTTTTCAGCACATCTCTATTGCTGAAAAAGGCCTCGTCAGCTTATACTCGAGTGAGAGTCCTGGTGGGAAGACATGGAACTTGGCTCTTCTGATGTGCCTTTGGAGAGTGACCATTCACCCCATTTCTGTTTGTACCACCTACAGCTTTGCCCCTATGATGCACTTTCTCTCGTCCTAAACTGAAAGCCTAACCCCAATGTTCATCTTTTTGGGCTTCTCTCAAATGCACTTTTTCTACTCCTACCTCATCCAGGGTTTTATTATTTTACCTTGTCCACGTGGCTCGCCCATTTTGTTCGATATTATATTATGTTATTTTGCTTTGCTTATTCTATTTTGTTATTGTATGTATTTTATTGCGATGCATTTTTGTTGTTTTTTGTTGTTTGCATTTTGTATTTTATTTTGCTGTACTGTATTTTCGGGCTTGGCCTCATGTTAGCTGCCCCGAGTCCCCTTCGGGGAGATGGTGGCAGGGTATAAATAAAGATTATTATTATTATTATTATTATTATTATTATTATTATTATTATTATTATTATCGGTTCCATGCCACGTGTTGCTGTGGCCCAGTCTGGTGATCTGGAAAATAAAGTATTGAGAAGTGTTGGTTTCTAATATATGTACTTCCTTTATGCTTGTGGGTAAAGTTATTGTACAATTAGTATTAGACAAGAAATAGAAAATATTTTCCGAACCAGTATTAGAGTGTGGGAACAATGAAAAAGATTAGTTGTCAGGCCTGAATGCAAAGAACAAAATTAGGCAAATTCTGAATTTCAAAAGACCCACCAATATACAGAAGGACTACCAAAGACATTTAAGAATATCTGCCATAAATTATAGGTCTGGGCATAGTTTGAAAGCAAAAGGCTGTAAATTCAAGGTGTCCTGAACCAAACCCTAGTAGATAACAAGGGCCCACTTTAGACATAAAGTTTTGTAACTTATACCACAACAGATGATCCCGGCTAATGTTTGAATACCTCAGAGCAGCCACCAAAATGGAATTTGCCTAATAGGGTAAAAGATTAATATATGCTGCTGTGGTAGTTGCCGGATTAATGTGGCCATGGTGTAGATCAAACATTTTCATACATGTGTTTTATCTCATTCTATTCAAAACAGCCCTAAATCAGACAAATTAACAAGAAGCAAATGAAGCTGCTAAGAATGAAAGGCATTTTTCCCTGATGTTTCTATCTCTCCTCCCTTGTCTTGAATGAAAATAGTAGACGTCTGTTTTATTTATGTACACTTTGATGCTAGAATCGGGCCAACCACAAATGAAACTTTCCCCATCTATTAGTGTATCAAACATGGCTTCTCTCCTTCCTTGCAGTACTCCAGCTGTGTCTTGTAGCACTCAAGTATGTTCAGGCTCATCAAAGTTGCCTTTTAGTTTTCCCACGCAGCTCAAAAATGAGACCACACAATTACGAATGATGGCTTATTGAAGATTAATCATCTGCGCTCTTCTTCCCCTGCGACAATCATTTGCCTAATCTTCCTTCTGCTGTTTCCAGATCTTTGGCGAGTACCCTGATAATAGGCATGGGAAGCTTCTGAATGTTTCCTATTTACTAATTTATTTCACAGCCTTGCCTCTAAAGTGACAAGTAGAGCTGAGTAAAAATCCAAACAGCTCTACTACTAGTTTGGGTGGATCTTCAGCAACTGAGGGCAGTCACCATAACTTTGACATAAATATCCTGCATAGCCCTTCAAAATGATGCTAGGAGGTTTCTCTAGGCAAAGGTTTATCAAACTTTTTCCACTCATGACCTCTTTCCGCCTGAGAAATGTTACATGCCCATAGGTATATAAAATGGTTTTTTTTTAAATCAACCATTTACTCATGATAAATCGGCATTTGCAAGCCTTACTAAACAGACTGATTTTCCTTTTTGTGAATTACAGCTGAAGTCCACTGTGAACACTGCATGTTATTGCTAATAGATTTGTGTAGATGAGTGATTTCAGAAACTTTTTAATGTTACCATATTGAAGCAGTGCTCTAGACCAGTGGTTCTCAACCTGTGGGTCCCCTGATGTTTTGGCCTTTAATTCCTCGGTAAACTGGCTGGGATTTCTGGGAGTTGTAGGTCAAAACACCTGGGGACTCACAGGTTGAGAACCACTGCTCTAGACTATGGGTGCTTCTACAAGGTAGATTTAATGCAGCTTGACATACTTTAAAAACTAAGGTGCAATGCATTTTCAGAGAAGCTAAAGACCTTATCAACTCCTATGATTCTACAGCACTGAGTCATGATGGTTAAAGTGGTTTCAAACTGCATTGATTCCACTCAATGTGACAATCAATATAGAAAGCCTAACAATAATAATAATAATAATAATAATAATAATAATAATAATAAAACTTTATTTGTATTTCGCCCTATCTCCCCAAGGGGACTCAGGGCGAATTCCAGCATAACAATGGCAAACATTCAATGCTTACATAAAACACATGATACTGACATAAAATCCCAGAAAAACCCCACATATAAAAGTAGCATTAAAGCCTAACATGAAATTTAAAACCTAGCATCAGTAAATTAAACTTGTCGTCAATAAATTAAACTACACATAACCAAACAAAATTCTAAAATAACATAAATCTAAATAAAACATCCACACTGGTGTACAACAGCCAGCAATGGTTCACCAAACAGTGTAGGTTGGTTATGTGGTCATTCCATGATGATTGTAATCATTATGGATTTTTAAAAAATGTCTTATATCAGTTGGCTTGTATTCTCTGTCTTATGTACAGATGAGCACAAGATTTGCTAGGCTCTCATTTTGATATGAAGATCAGAATTGGGAAATAAATTTTCTAGGATATTATAGAAGTGGTGCAATAAATTCTAATTACAATTACCCTGTTTTTTGGGTTTTTTTGTTTTTGGACAGTACAGTCATTTTGTTTTGTTTATTTAAAATTGATATGAGTTTAACCAATTTGCAAGCTTTGAAACAGAATGAGGACAGGAATACAATATGTGTGTGCTCAATTTGGCAACAGTAAAAAGTTCCTGAAGTCACTCATCTACACAAATCTATTAGCAAATTTATTCTCAATTTAAGAACAGAAAATGGAATGTCGATTGACAACAAAAGAGATTTAAAGATGGGCTTAGCACTAACCTTAAAAAATGAGGCATAAACACCAAGAACTGGGAAGCCCTGGCACTCAAATGTTATAACTGGAGGTCAGCTGTTACCAATGGTACTATGGATTTTGAAGAGGCATGAACACAGGACAAAGAAACATGCCAAGAGGAAGGCACATCAAACAGACCTGTTGAGGACACAGATTTCCAGATGGAAGGTCATGACCACCTTCCATTTGAAAATCTGTGTCCTCAACAAGTTGGTGAATAGATCTGTTACAGAAATGCTGAAATGCTACAGGAGAAGCAAATCTATGACAATATTATAATCTAGGTTCTTGTGGATTTTTTTGGGCTATAGAGCCATGTTCTAGAGGCATTTCTCCTGACGTTTCGCCTGCATCTATGGCAAGCATCCTCAGAGGTAACTGCAGCAGGGAAGAGCTCCTTGCCCCACCCCAGCCATTCCACAGATATATAAACCCATTGTCCTAATTCCAACAGACCTCACTCTGAGGATGCTTGCCAAGGATGCAGGCGAAACGTCATGAGAAATGCCTCTAGAACATGGCTCTATAGCCCGAAAAAACCCACAAGAACCTAGTGATTCCAGCCATGAAAGCCTTCGACAATACATTGAACATTATAATCATAAATTTTATTTGTTATGCTTGTAACTTGAGTCAGGGTACAACAAAGATAAAACACAGAGGTAAAACAGAAGAGTGTTCATTTCAGATTTTAAACAAAGATTAAAACCAATACCAAGTACCAATACATTCCAAGTACCAATACATTCAAAATGATCACAGACAACCAACAGCTGAGCCAAACACAGTGATGCATCTATAATAGGAAAGTATGGGAATTATGGCTTCCCTTACTGCTCAGTCCCTATCCGAAATGGGCCCTGAAGTTCAATATAAAATATATTGGTTTATAATAAAGGGAAGGCTAAGTATGCACTATAGTGTCAAGTCTGAATTATGATGTTGACTATCTATGTTCCTCAGATGGTTTATGGAAGGTGGCACTCTTACATTAGGCTCCATCTTGGCAAATTCCTTAAGAAAGGCATCTTCCAGGGTGGTAACTAGGTTCCACTGCTTCCTTTGGTGAAGATATGTGCTGGCACTAGGATGAAAAGTTTCCTAAGAAGATGGTCTTATCCAGATGTGGTTTTAGTGGCCCTGACATGAGGATCACTAAAGGAGAAAGAAAAAGAGATGTGAAAGGAAAACAATGAATAAGCAAGACAGAAGCAAAGAAAGATGACTTAGAAAGACCAGTAAGGCAACACTGAATGAATAAAGAAAGAAGTCAATAAATGGTAGCAGAAGAACTAAGACTTCGAGCAAATGGGAAACTCCAGAATCTGACCATTCAGACATCTTCAGACATTGCCTCCCATTTCACCTTTGGAGGTCAGACTCCCAAACTGCACATTAATTTTTTCTAATTGTTTAGTCCTTTGAAATTGGAGAGGTGGCCTGGAAGCCACAAAAACAGCCTGGGGGCCATAGGTTTTACTTTTCTGCTCCAAGCTGTCAATAATTAGCAAGCACAGGCCTCAGTCCTGAATCGCTCAAGGACTGAGGCCTTAAATATCCTCAAAAAAGCCTATGTTATGCTAAGCCATATACCCTCCCCACAATAAGTCTCTGAAGTCAGCTGACACTACCATGCATTGCTTCACAGCAAGCTGGCAGGATTGGAGACATACTTTCCTACATTCCCATAGCCAAATGGAGAATGATTACAGCAGCATAAAACGCCTGGAGGACCCTGGTAGATCTCAACACTGATGCTATCATTTTGCATCTGGCTACAGGGACACAATAGACATTTCTCTGGTCTCTCCTATTGCTACATAGCATGGAGACTGCTTTATGTACTGTGGAGGGAGGAAGAGATACCAATCCCTGTAGCATCTAAACAGGGACAACCAAACTTGTTAAGAAAACTTGCTCATGTGGATGTTCCTAACATAATTTTTGCCACAAACTAATCAACTACTTATCATCCATGGAAAAGCTGGAGACAGCGGTCATCCCTGTAAATGAAACTTATTGAATTAATTGCCTCCCCCTCCCCCCTTACACTGTACCAGAAAACACAACGATTAACCTGCTGTGTAAGTGGTGGGATGGGTGATGAAAGCAAACTTTTGACTGATGGCCAAATAAAAGAGTAAACAAATAACATTCCAGAGCCTCTGCTAATTAGAGATTACAAAATGCTTTGTACCTCCGATTCAGTTAAAACCCACGTCTTTCCTTCCTCATATCTTCATTTATGAATTCTCATGAGGAACCAAGGTGCCAGAGAGTTCTCCAGAAGTTATTTGATGTTTTAAATAAATCCCACTTCACTCATTAACACAGGCGATGTCCTGGGAGAATAGAGACTTGATTGGGATCTAATTTATGGCATTTATCAACATATAATCTTTCTCTTTGCACAGGAGTGAGGAAGTGAAAGTGTATGCAGCAAATGCATAAGGGGAAGGGGACAGGAAGAACAGAATGAGGTGCAGAATTCTCTCCTCAGAGGATAATGGCATATAAAGCTAATGGTGGCAAAAATAAATCATTAACATAGTAGACATTAATTTGGACCATACGGTCCCAAGATCACCAAGAAGAGGAGTGCCTGCATAGAGATTCCTCCAGACTATTTTATAACTGAGAACAAAAGTCACATCTGAGTCATTTTGTCTTTTCTTTTAACATCATCACCATTTTTTTTCCTTTATGGTTTTTAATTTTTCTCTGATGAAGAAGCCAGTGAAGGTTTGAAAGCTTGCTTGGAGTATTTTGTGCTTTTCAGCTGACCTAATGAAGTTATCTCTGTTGTGTGGATTTTTGGATCTTGCCATATAAAAATATAATTTGAGAGAGAGCGAGGTAAAATGCAGTTAATAAATAAATAAAATAAAATTTTAAAAATGAATTTGTTGTATCCATAATCTTAACAAAGTAAAATTGTGGTTCACAGAAATCCTGAGTGAATTAGACTAATTTGAGCATATTTCTGGATTGATTTGGTTTAGTTAAGGGGTCGGGCTCAGCACAGCGGGTTAAACTGCTAAGCTGAAGAAAATCCTGCTGATTGAAAGGTCGGCAGTTTCAAGCCCAGGTTAGGGTGAGCGCATGACCATCAGTCCCAGTTTCTGCTCACCTGGCAGATTTAAAACAGAAATGTGAGTAGATAAATAGGTACCACTTTAATCGAGGAGGTAATAAAGGCACCCATAAGGACATCAGGAGAACATCTACAGACAACAAAAGTTTCTCAGCATGGAAGATGGAGAAACAGCACCCCCATGGCCAGAGTCGAGCACAGCCTCCAGATGCTAGAAATGGGAAAAGATAGGAAAAGCCTTTACCGCTGTATTGTTTGTCTTGTTAATTGTCTAAAGGCATTGAATGTTTGCCGTATATGTGCTCTGTAATCTGCCCTACATCCTCTTGGGGAGATAGAGTGGAATATAAATAAAATATATTATTAAAGAATATTATTATTAGTTTCAAAGTTATAACAGAGAAGTACAGAGACATTTGGACTCATACAGAGATCTGTATATCAGATTTCAGGATCAGCCCTAAAAAGCCTTTCTTGTGATTTTGTTAATTTGAATAGTCATCATTTTATGAAACTTCGTTTGCTTTAGATAGAGAAACATCACACTCATATTGGCACAGTTGTCTCTAGTTGCTGTTTGCTATTTCATTCACTTTCTCAATGTGATTGCTTAAAAAAACCAAACAAACCATGATTTCTAAATAAATGCATGTATGTAATTTTAGTTTACCTACAAACACATTCATTTCATTTAAAAAGCAGACATCACTGTTATAACTTGTGTTTAATTCATGTGGAATTAAAAGCAAACATGCTTACTTTATTATCCATTTGATTGACTAAGGAAAGCCAGGAGTGTTTTGCTTGTGTTTTCCTGCGTGGCAGGGAGTCGGACTAGATGCCTTTGTGATCTCTTTCAACTTGATGATTCTATGAAGCAAAGACTCTCAGTCATTCCTCCTCTGTGAAAAGCTTAACCAGGCAATTTTTGAAGACACATGTTCCTGCCGCTACCCAGTAATGTTCCAAATCACTAGCTGCTATTATGATGAGTCAGGGGAACCTTTTGAGTTGATCTGATAATAAAGTATCCCTTTATAACCCAGTACTTTCATATGCTTTGCACTGGAACTCATCAGCTGGATTGCGGACAGAATGAAGCAAAAAACCCATCTCAAGTAAGCTGTCATATCATTATCATTAAGCTGTCGTATCATTAAACTGCCATATCATATCATTATATTCAAACATTAGTTTAGCTTTAGCAGACTTAGACTGGTGCTCTCTGTTTACCTTCCCGCTATAGAAGTGAGAATATTTGAACATCATGCTGCTTTCTGTCTACCACCTTCATCTACTTAGTGCCGCACATCATTTCATCTTCATTGGTTAAATGCACAAAGTCTGAGAATCCAAAAAAGGTGCCCCAGTAGTTTGGACAGGTTACAAAAGCCAAGACTGAGCAGTAAACAGCTTTTACAAAATACTTTACCTAGCACAAACTTTCCAAAAAATATCTGCCCCAAATTGGACATGATTAATTTTCTTTTTTACGGTCTAATATAGCTCCAGCTTTTATGCAGACGTGAGACAAACAAAACAGTTATGGATATTTTGAGTTCCCCACGCAAGTTCATGGGTTTTGTGATTTGAATTTCTAAATCTCGGTTCAGATTCAGATTCTTGGTTCTGGACTGAATCAAGCCCAGTTTGAATTGCTGGATCAGATTCTCACCTAAGTCAAAGATCCTATGTATAACCTTAAAAGTAAGTCTGTTTGAATACTACAAAAAGCAACTAAAACACAATTAAATTTCTCCAGCACAATGAATAAACCAATGAGGATCTGCCCTGTTTTGGTGTCTGGAACCATTACTTCTATCTATACAGGGACTCAAACAGAAACTTGGGAGACTAGGACAGCAATAAAGATGGTCTGTGGAATGTGAAACAAGTCCTATGAAAAAAGGATGAAAAGTGTGAGGATTTGTAAAGAGGTGTGGTGGGTTAACTGGAAAGACATGTGTCTGCAGCTGATTTGCTGAGCATGCCAGGAGCCAGGGTTCTGATTGGCTGCTATCTCTGGCTTGCTGCTGTGATAAACGGTTTTAACTGCCACTTTCATTTTGGAGAGTGAAGAGAGCGCTGACTGGAGATAGCCAGAAAGGAAAAGGCTGCCAACTCTCTGAAGCCTGATTATTTATAAGGCATGAAGCATATTTTAAAGACTGTTTTAAAAGGACTGTTTATTTCCTCTGTTCTCTATGTGAATTCAGTGAGACTGCTGTATATATTGTTGCCCTGTTTGATATTTTGAACTGAAGTAAAGATACTATTACTTTTTACATAAGCCCGAGTGATCCTTTATTATTCTGCAGGGTATATCTTGGTTCAGAAACTGTGGTAAAGCTTCTGTTTATTTACATTTACAACCTCCAACAGAAAGCTCTTGATATCTTTAGCCTGCAGAAGAGGAGACTGAATGGAGTCATGATAATATTATTAAGATACCTAAAGACAAAAGGCTGTTATATGCTGCCTCAGAAGGCAGGACTTGATGTAAGGAGTCTCACCCTTTCTTACTACACAGAGGTAGTGCTTTGATTATACTTTAATTGCCATGTCAACATCCTATGGAATCCTAGTGTTTGCAATTTAAGGAGTGTTACTTCAAATTCTCAGCCTGAGTAATCTGGTGTCTCACCAAACTGCAAACCAGGGTTTCATAAGATTCAGCCATGGCAGTTAGAATGGAATCATTGTGCTAAAGCTGTTTATATGAAAGGGCTCCAGATCAGGGTTGGGAAGAATATAGAACTGGCAAACATTGCTGAAGTAAAGAAATCTTGGAAAGAAACGTAAAATTAATAAATATTTATTTTCTGTCACATATATGCTGATGTTTAAAAAGGTCAGTGTACTCTTTCAATGCACTTTTCATCACATGGCATAGTAGACAGTCCCATTATTGTAAAAGAGTGTAATTTCAGGATGGGGAAGTGTAAGAGCTCATCGTTCTGTATGCATTTGCTGAATTGCTTCACACAAGACACCAAAGAATACTCCCAAATATGACAGGCACTCTCACTTCAAAGTGAAAGTGAATTTACTTCACATTTGCAAGGAAAATGTGGAAGTTTCCTGCATGAAAGGAGTGCTGAAATGACAGTGCACAATGAGCCCTTTCCTCTTTGATTTTGTCATTTGGGCTCACAGTAAGAATATGCCTTTAATGGTTGAATTAAAAAGAGAGGTTTGTGACTCCCTTCCTATGTTTATTTTTGCTGCTCTCTTAGAATTTTTCAGCATAGATGTATATACAATAGATGCCAGGAAATAAATACCTAGCACTTATGGTGAGGACATATTTCCTTCCTGTAGCAAATAGAGACTACAGTCATGTATTGAGTACTTATTTAAGTAACTTCTCCTGGCTAAATCACCCATCTCCAAAAGAAAAACCCTTGAAAGAAACATCATTCAACTTTGCTGCAGTTGCTGGCAGAATGGAACTGTTTTCTCTATGCAGCTGATGCCCAGTAAGGCTGAGGGAGGAGTAGGTTGACAGAGGAGTTGTGACCAAGGCAATTGTGTCAAAATTATGGCTAAATAGTGATCATGAATACAAAATATGAACGAGTAAATCTAAAAAACTTTTCCATATTCGTGATTGCTACTAGGTCACAATAGTGACACTATTGCTACCATCATAGCAAGCATATCAAGCAACAGTAGCACGGGGCAACAAAGGTTCAGTCTAGCAGCAATTGGAACATGGTCAAATGAAGTTGCTATTGGGAAGAGTGGTTGGATTTCAGTTTCTTCATCCACTTTTTCCTCTCTTCCTCCATCTATAAGTCATTTCCAACTTATAATGACCATAAGATGAATCTATAACAAGGTTTTCTTGCTGGACTTTGTCCAGAGCAGTTGCCATTACCTCCTCTGAGGCTGAGAGGGTATGATTTGCCCAAGGTAAGTCAGTAGGTTTCTATAGTTGAGTGGGGTGCAAACCTTGGTTCTCAAATATGGTTGTATGATTCTGGGCATCTGAAGAAGAAGCCTTATGGGCCATCCAGTCCAACCCCCTACCAAGAAGCAGGAAAACCGCATTCAAAGCACCCCAGCCTCTGTTTAAAAGCCTCCAAAGAAGGAGCCTCCACCATAGTCTGGGGCAGAGAGTTTCACTGCTGGACAGCTCTCACAGTCAGGAAGTTCTTCCTAATGTTCTCAGGTACCAAAGCAGTAGCAGCTGGAGGCTGGGCTTTTCATCATCTTCTGGACTTAGGCATGATGGAGTGGTGGCTCCTCCTCCTCCTCCTCCTTCTCTTGTTCTCTCCCACTGAAACCAGGACAGTGGCAACTGGATCAGTATACTTAACTGTAGCCAATACAAGATTTTTGTCAGAATCTTTAGTTTGATTTGCACCTATAGTATAACTATTCCATTTTGACCATTTATCCCAATGAGCAACCAAAATCTACCCTAGTAATTTATTTGTTTGTCTAATTCAATTATTTCCTGCCTTTTTCCTGATAAGGATACTCAATATGGTTAACACCATCTCCCATAATTGACTAATGGATTACAGCATACTTTTAAATAAAATATAACTAAAAACAGTTATAACATTAGATGATTGAAAAAACACTGTAGCCAAGTACTGAATTATACCAAGCATTAAGACAACTTTAAAAACATTTAAAACACAGCATGAAAAGAAACAATTCAAAAGTACAACTCCCCACACTAAATAACTTTTTTTTAAAAAAAATCCTTAAAACAAGTAGGGGCAGAAAATAATTTATGTTTGCTTCACCTACCTCATCCTTTATGCACAAAGATAGAAACAAAATATGCTTATAATTAAATAATTCTGATCCAGGAATTTGTTTTGAGCATAAGAACTGGAGAAGAGTTCGGAGTACTTCACAGAAATCTGTGCTCATATTTTTCTTTGTTTTATTGATGTAGTTAGCAATGCGTGTATCGGGGGGGGGGGTCAAATCTTGTGGCAGTTCTTAAACATTTCACACCAAAGTTATTGCAAATTATCCAAAGAGATGCGGCTTTTGATTCCACATCCTACTCTTAAAAACACTTGATTTTGAAATTAAATATTTCATCGTATTTATTTACGCTTTGTATTTATACCTATCCTAGAGCTGGAAAGGTTCTAGCAACTGTTTGCACATCAATAAAAGCAAGAGAAGAGCCTCATAAAACTCAGTCTAAAAAGACATGATTCAAAGGGAATGGGCAGTGGTGAGAGGAAAATAGAACAAGAGCAACAGGTGCGTGTTCAGGATGCAACCTAAATTGAATTTGGCTGATTCAGTTTCAGGCACTGTCTAACCATGATGGGATTCCTCTGAAGCAGATGAAATTAGAAACTGAACATTTTTGAAAATTCCTTTCAAGGTTTATAGAGATACAGAGGAAGAGTGCTTCCAAAATATGATGAATTTCCCCCCACAGGCCATTCCATAAAAAGAAAATATTTGGATAGGAGGGAGAGAAGGGTATGTGGTTTTATGAGTGGTACTTGCAGCTTTTAATAACAGTGAATGGTTTTATCAGTTCTTCAGTTCCAGTGCTTTGGAGTGGGATATTAATAAACCACAGGACCGATCAAGTGTGCAGTGCTCTTTCCAAGTTCTCTTTGCAATTTCTATCTTCTAAGTGAAGGAGTGCTAAAAGTATGTTGGTGGAATATGTGAGTTCTGGGAGGAGGTAGCATTAGGTGCTCTCTTGGAAAATGCTTAATGTCCAGCCTTCTGCTGTTGTCATCATGCATGCCTTGTCGATCATCAGCCCATGTTTTATTGCACTTTCTGTAACTTTGTCCAAGCCGGAAGCACATACACATACACTAACCTCTTACACTTGTCCTAAATTTCTGAAGATCTTGTGTTATAAGCACACCTATAAGATAAGCTGATTTATAAACAAGGACAGACAGAAAACAAGGGGGAAAGGGAGGGGGAGATAATTACATCTCCAAACGTTGAACAACCTTCTACTTCCAAAAATTGTGTGCCTATTCTTTTAAAATATAGCAGGTTACTTGTTAGAAAAAGGCAATCTCTAATGGAGTTAACATCTCAGGAGGCCTTCAGGTGGATCTGTTTATCTAGTGGAACTCTGTGCTGGCTTTCTATGAGGTCACATATTTTCTACTTGCATATCGCTGTACTCTTTAAGGGCAATCTTTCAACAGCACCATCCATATATCTTGGTTGAGCAGCCAGAATGTTTTACCAGAGATAATCTAAAGACATGGTTGTTCAGCTGTGCTTTTGACTAGACAATCTCCCAGATAGCTTGGCCCAAACTAGGACCCAAAATCTTGTCCTCACACTTCACTATTGCTCTGTACCTAAAGTTATAATGCTCTATCCCATATTGCCAGAGGCAGCCCTAGGTAATTTTCAACGGTAAGCAAACAGTATTTTGGCACCCCCGCCCCCTCCCCCCAACCAATCACTGATATATATATTTTCTGTTCGTCGTGGGAGTTCTGTGTGCCATATTTGTTTCAATTCCATCATTGGTAGAGTTCAGAATGCTCTTTGATTGTAGGTGAACTATACATCCCAGTAACTACAACTCGCATATGTCAAGGTCTATTTTCCCCCAAGAGTGCCTCAAGAGTGCACCTGGGCAAAATCAACTATACTGCAAATGCTTACTTTGCGTAATGGGTTGAGCCACCCCTGCATATTGCCCTCTATCTCTACTGCTGCCATGCACTTTATCCATCAGCCCTATTTTCACAGTTGTTTTTGTACCAGTCTGCCCACTCGTGCCCAGAAACTGATCATTACCGCAGAGCTCACTGGTTATTGGTTTGATGTTTACTTTTATATTTTGTTATAATGTTGTTATTTTATTTCTGTTTTATGTTACTGTTTATATATTTTAATGTGCTATATTTTAACCATGTTGTTTGGGCTCATCCCCATGTAAGCTGCCCCGAATCCCTTCAGGAAAATGGAAGCAGGTACAAAAATAAAGTTATTGTTATTATTATTAATCTACAACAGAGAACACTTCAAAATCATGCAACACCCCATGGGACACTGCTGAACTCCAGACACTTTTCAAGATGTTCTATATCAGTAGTTCTCAACCTGTGCGTAGTTCTGTTTTGGCCTACAACTCCCAGAAATCCCAGCCAGTTTACCAGCTGTGAGGATTTCTGGGAGTTGAAGGTCAAAACATCTGGGGACCCACAGGTTGAGCGCCACTGTTCTATATGATCTATACATGAGTTGGACTGAGTGGAAAATCTTCCACTCATCCAGTCTTTAACTTCACAAGAAACAGAGAGCTCTTGTGTATTCCCAACCATACCATCACTATGCTGAATATGTACATGCACACAGAGGGATGGAGTGCTGTCAGATATCTATCAATCAGAAAACTATTCAAGGCACCACTATTTTAAAGAAGCTTGCCATCCGATTCACAGGTATGGTACCTGCCCCCTCTGATGTCTTGCACAAACTCTTCCATCAACTGTTCATCTGCAGCCAACAGCTTTATGTGTGCAGAGACAATGTGTCAACTCTCCATTTTCTGCCCTGGGCAGCTGCCTCCCTCAATGATAATCCAAGGTGCAACAATGAGGTCTGTGATACCAATTTCACCTTGGCCAGGCCCACAGCTTATCTCATCCCAGCGTACAATTGTAAGATAATAACAGGGTATTGGAGGGTAGACTGGCCAGAGGAGATGGCGCTAAGAATGCAGCTTGTGTGCAACAGAGGTGAGCCTGAGAAACAATTGGCTCTATTGAAAAGACATTTTCCCCTGGGTGGACAGATGCTTATCTCGAAATAACAGTCCAAGAGTCAGGAAAGGAATAGATTGATTATTCTTGGCAATGATTTTCATGCAGAACAAGAGACCTGACAATGATAGTTGTCCTTAGTGGGTTTCAGCCTTTTTTATTTTGTTTTGATGAATAGAGAATTTGCATATCACCTGAACAACACATCCATATTTCTAATTATGTTAAAATAACCCTTTATAACGCATGGTATTTTGTTGTGTGTATTCAAGTTCTTTCCGATGCACGACATCCCTAAGGTGAAAAGACTATTATTATTTTTTTGCAAGATTTCTTCAGGGAGAGGTTACCATTACTTTTTTTGAAGACGAGAGAGCATGACTTGCCCCAATCACCTGATGAGTTTTCTTTGACCAAGCAGGGATTGGAACACTACCTAAAAAACATGCTTTAAGTTTTTTTCTTTAAGTAGTTCTGTTGAGGAGGACAAGCTGTAACATGAAGCAGAATAAGGTGAGTATCTGAAGCAACAGATGTTGAGTATCATGAAAGAAAAAGAGAGTATGGATTATTTAATTTGTTACTATTAAGTCTTCACTGTCAGGTGCATGTGGGATGGTGAGCCTTCAAATAACTCAACTGGCTTTGTTGCTAAGCACCTTGACTTGTATGGGAGATGGGGAGGCATTTGCTTCTCCACTCCAGGTTGCAGAATATCGTTAGTCTGGCTCTTCTGTCTCTGCACATTACCATCATCTTCTCCTTCTCCTCCTCCTCCTCCCTTTCCCCAAGGTACTCAGCAGTATGATCACATATGAAACCCCTACTAAGTATTTCATACTACACATATGCACCTTCAATAGTGGCACCATGGTGACTATTTCAGAGAGGGAGGTAAGTGTTATCTTGATTAGCAATCACTAAAGAGGTATTGGAGAAGGTGCCATATCCTGTAAATGTGGGTTATGTGGCCCAGCATCATCTAGGCATGTTGTACTCTAATTTCCACCATCCTAACAATTTTTTTTTGTGGACCATTCTGGCTATGCATGAACAGAGTTGTAGTACTTCACTTTGGTGGAGTGAAAGGTTGAAGAATACTACCTTAAAATCAATCAATATGGGCAACATTAAAAGTTATCATCACCATTTGTCTAAAGTGGAATTCAGAATTTCTACTCAGACGGATATATAAAGCATATCCATTGAGAGCATTTCAAAAGACTAGCAACATATCTCCAGGAGGTCCCCTTCCCCATGTTAGACAGATATTCCTCTTTTATATTTGTGGTGTGATCCATGCAGAATCATAGAATCATAGTGTTGGAAGAGACCACCTGGGCCATCTAGTCCAACCCCCTGCCATGCAGGAAAAGCACAAAGTACCCTGATATACTGTGCAATGAATCTTGCAAAGTGTACTTCAAAATATAATGAAAATTAAGAACCTTCAAAGAACCATGTTGAACCAACCCAAAGGCCTATTTAGTTCAGCATTTTGTTCACACAGTGGCCATCTTTGTGCCTAAGAGGAACTCAGTAGCAGGACATGAGTACAGCTGCAGTTTCCATCTTGCATTCTGCAACCATTGATATATAATGTGTTGTGTTATCATGTACTTTCAAGCTATCTCTGACTTATATTTTCTTAAAGTGATTTCTCAGCAAGATTTGCTCAGAGGGAGATTGCCATTACCTTCCTTTGAGACTGAGAGAATGTAAAATGCCTAAGGTTACCCAGTGGGTTTCCATGGCTGAATGGGAATACCGCTTCTGATAATGAAGATCTTATATAGCTATCCAAACAAGAAACAACTGAGGACCCCAACCACCATATAAGTGTTCAATCCCTCCTTCAAGTTATCCAAGTTGACAGCCATTGTTACATCCCATGGCAGTGAATTCCACATTTTAACTAAGTTAAATATTTCCTTTTTCAATACTGAATCTGCCACCATACAGCTTCAGAGGATAATATTAAGTTCAAACATAATAAGAGAGAGAAAAGGAGCTATTTACTTTCCTATTTGCTTTTTCCAAATTGTACATAATTACATACACCTGTAAAATGTCTACCATTCCTTGCTGCACCCCTCAAGCTAAACAGCCCTAATGGCTGTATCCTTTCTTCAAAGGGAAATGGATCCTATGAGTCTTTCCTTATTTTGGTTGCCCTTTTCTACAGAGGCCCTTTCTACACTGCCATATAAAATTCAGTTTATCTGCTTTGAACTGGATTATGTGGCAGTGTGGATTATCTGCTTTGATAAATCTGGATCATAAGGCAGTGTAGAAGGGGCCTGAGGGCCCTTCCACACAGCCATGTAATGCAGAATAATCCACAATATCTGCTTTGAACTGGATTTGCTGACTCCACACTGCCATACAATCCAGTTCAATGTGGATTTTATACAGTTGTGTGAAAGGGGGCTGAGGCTCAGATTCTGAAGCCTGATCTGAACCTACCAAAGAGCCATACTAGACGTAACAGCACCTCCTGTGTCAGCAGAGCAGTGAATCTATTCTGGGTTTTAGCCAAAGAAGTGGAGGCCCCTCCAGCACACACTAAGGATGAGTAACCTTCATGAGAAATGCACCTGTTTTCATGCACCTATGGTGTTTCTGTTCCTCTGTGTGACCACAGCCAAGCCTGCTTGTGGCAAACAATTATTGCAGTGCCTGTTTTAAGCCAGAGTACAAAAAGCTTGTGCCAAGATCTTCCTAGCACAGCACAATGTCTAGGCAAGCCTTTGTCGAATATATGGCCACAATGCTATTACCCATGGGACAAACTTTCTAACTCATCTGAGCTCCAAGGTTAAATTACAACTGAACACAAAGATTGCAGGTTCTCCATCATATTCACAATGGCTAGCAAAGGGGTTGTATTTGGAAATTGACTGCATAATGTTCAATCTATCAAAGAGAAAGAGCAATCCAATTTTCTGCCTCACCTAATCTAATCAGAAGATGAGGAAACTGCTTCCTGTACAGCATAAGCATAGTACCTGCGGATTCTGCAACTTTTTCTGTGGGCTTTCTCTAAAACTCAATGGACTAACAGGTTCATCAGATGTAAATCTACTTACATAGCAGAAGTCCCTTCACAATTATAGCACTACGATTCCACTTTAACTGCTATAAGTTATCCTAGGGTTTGTGATCTATGGTGGTATATCTGTACCATTGCAAAATTACCTGCTTCCCCCTTCTGAGTGTTCAAATCAAGCTCCAGTATCTATATGCTAGTATACATGGAGCAAGCATGGGCAAACTTCGGCCCTCCAGGTTTTTTGAACTTCAACTCCCACAATTTGCCCATGCCTGATATGGAGCCTTAGGCTTAAGGGTTTGGTCATTTCTGGTTTGACATGGAAGCACACATCCACCAATTAGTGTGTGCTTCTTACCATAGCAAGAGACTGTAAGACACAGCTGACAATAACAAATGAATGTTAAGCATTCATAAACCTGCAGGAGAAAGTAATCACCCTGAATGATTTTGGGAACTTCATAGAAGTATTTCAACAGGCCACCAATCAAACATTTCTGACCACAAATTATCGTCTTTTATATGTGTATTCATAAGCCTATTTTCTCCAATTGAATTAGGAGAAGCAGCTAACCCTGACAATCCTTCTGCCTCCACTTTCAGCTCCTCTGTCGAGAGGCATTTGGGTAGAATTGCTAAGATGATGATTTTTATTTAAAGTGATTTCTCAAAATCATTAACAATGTTCCCGAAGCGGAACCCACTTGTCTGTTAATTTTCCTCTCGACTGAGGAAAATGCTAGCAGTGCTTATGAGTAAAGTTTCACAAAGTTTTCCTGAAACAAATGTTTTTCTTTGGTTACCACTACCCAAATTCTTTAATGCAGGGTTGGAATTAAAGAAGGCTTTCAAATTTGGATGGCCAGATCATTCCCATTTCTGCTTCACTGGAATTAAAAATGTATTTAAGGTGAAATCCTCAAATATTTGCTAGCCCTGTCTTTTTCTCTCACAGCTACATCTGTTGTTTAGCAAAGAAGAAAGCACTGATAATTTTACTGTATCTCTAAATGCTAAGATGAATTTTTAGTTAGTACATTGCTTGAAATTTTGGCACTGAAGGGAAATTTCAGTGAGTGACAGAATTTTTATTTGAGGATACAATGGTCTAAACATCCTAAAGCAGGCATGTGCAAACTTGGGCCCTCCAGGTGTTTTGGACTTCAACTCCCACAATTCCTAACAGCCTCAGGCCCTTTCCTTTCTCTGCTCAGCCACTTAAGCGGGGAAAAGGAAGGGGGCTGAGGCTGTTAGGAATTGTGGGAGTTGAAGTCCAATACACCTGGAGGGCCCAAGTTTGCTCAGGCCTGTTCTAGAGACAAAGGTTTGAATCCCCATTGAGCCACAGAAACCCAACGAGTGACCTTGGATAAGTCACAATCTCTCAGCTTTAGAGGAACAGAAAGGCACAAAACCTATGAACAATTTTTGCCAAGAAAACCCCATGTCAGCTTCTCTTTGGGGTCTCCATAAGTCAAAAGACATGAGGGCACACAGCAACAATAACATTGATGTGCAAGTCAGAACTGATGTGTTTTATCCTTTTGGACTTTCAGTATTTTTTCACTGCAGTTGCCTTCAGGGGGAGATTTGGTCCTGCCCACCATCCCTCTACCTGCTCATTGTTGAAAACCAGGAGGGAGGGAAGGAAAGAAGCAGCGCTCCTGCTCTCTCCCTCCCTCCTTCGCTCTCTTGGCTGTACCACAGAGAAGGGTGTAGACCTTGGAAATATATAAATCCCAGCGCCGATAATATTTAAGTGCAGGCCAAGGTCTTTAGGCACTGCATCCAGTGTGCTGATCACCACTGGGACCACCTTTACTGGTTTGTGCCAGAGTCTTTGCAGTTTGATCTTTAAATCCTCATTTCGTGTCAGCTTTTCCAGTTGTTTCTCTTCAATCCTTCTGTCACCTGGGATTGCAACATAAATGATCCATACTTTGTTTTTTAACACAATTGTGAGGTCAGGAGTATTGTGCTCCAAAACTCTGTCTGTCTGAATTCGGAAGTCCCAGAGTAGTTTGATGTGTTCACTTTCTGTAACTTTTTCTGGCTTGTGATCCCGCCAGTTCTTTGTCGCACACAGGTGGTATTTGTGGTGCAAGTTCCAATAAATCATCCGAGCAACGGTGTAATGCCTCTGTTTGTAGTCTGTCTGCGTGATCTGGATACACCGGACTGGATCTTCATCTGGGTGGGCAACTATTCTTAGTAGTCCATCTATGAGGAATGCCCACAAGGAAGATCTGGAAGTTATTTATTTATTTATTTATTTATTATTTAGAAACATAACAAGATGAGTCCACAGCAGACACTCTGCTGGCTGTTGTATTGGATCACACGTCGGACATTTCCCAAGTGTTTAGGACTGTGTGATGTATCGACGAATAATGCGTGCTGATCCCAGTAAGGTGGCCTTTTGCAGCTGGCGGATGGTAATCTTGTCAGCGCCGATTGTATTTAAGTGCAGGCCAAGGTCTTTAGGCACTGCACCCAGCGTGCCGATCACTACTGGGACCACCTTTACTGGTTGCTGCTTCTGCTTCTGCTGCTGCTTCTGCTGCTGCTTCTCCTTCTCTTTCTTCTCCTCCTCCTTCTTCTTCCTCCTCTTCTCATCATCATTATCATCATCCCAGGTCTCCGGTGTGCATAGAAGGAAATAACTAACCTCCAGATCTTCCTCGTGGGCATTCCTCATAGATGGACCACTAAGATTTGTTGCCCACCCAGATGAAGATCCAGTCCGTTGTATCCAGCACACATGCTTCCCATCTCCTTTGCCTTGGCAGGGAAAGAGTTTCTGGAGGGATTAGAAGAAAGGGGAGGGGACAGCAAAGGGGGGGGGGGGAGAGGTGATCATATGTCACTGCTTGATTTCTTAATATGATGGTTTGCCTTCCCCCTCTCCTCCCCACCCCAGGCGGAGAGACTGGAGTCGAAAGTGGGGGGTTGCAATCTCTGGCCCAGGAGCTGGGTTCATGCCGGGGCAAAGCCTTCCGCGCCTCGCCGTGAGGATGCCGCCTGGCGCCGGGAAGCAACCGGAGAGAGGTTGAGGCGAGGGAGCCTCCGGGGCCAGGCGCCCTTCCCCACCAGGCTTCCCTCCTCTTCCTCCGCGTCTCTCGCCAGGCTTCCCCGTCGAGCCAAGCTGGGCATGGATGGGCGGGATGGCAAGGAAGCGAGGAAGGCTCTCCTCCGCCAGCCGGTAGGTCCCTCCTCCTCCTCCTCCTTCTCCTCCAATCCACGGGTGTCCTCTATCCGTGAAGGACGCGTGGGCGCCTTTGGAAAGGGACCCCGAAAGGGAAGAAGTAGTTGGGGACGCCGCTCTGCATCCTTTGCTCTGTCTCCTTCAGTGTGGGCTCCTAACCGGGGCACAGAGGGTACCGTTTGCCGGGGGGCAAGTGGGGGAGACATGGGTCTCTTTTGCCCGGCTCTCCAAGGCTGCTGAATGAATCATGACTCGCCCAGTCCCAACGAGGGGATACCTGGCTGACGATGGAGGCAACACTTGGGTAAATCCGACTCATTCAACAGGTCTTCTCCAGTTGGGACTCTAAAGCATGCTTTGCCTGCATTAACTGCTCGTTTTCTTTTCTTTGCAGGTTTTTTCTCTGTAGCTGGAGAAAGAAGAATGCCTCACCAACCTCCAAATGATCCAATTCAGCAGCCAACTTTTCTCACTTCTTTCTTCCCCCTTTAGCATCAGGTAGGGAAATCAGGGAAACCTTCATGACAACCGGGAAGGCTTCTCATTCTTGTTTTAGAATTGGAGCTGTTCACTCTTGAAGGAGGATGTGACACTGCCCAGTCTATTCACCATCATGTAAGTGTGAATGGGAAATCGTCGTGGTCTTCAGGTGGACTCTTCTGCCTACATGGATGTTGTCAAGGAGCGTGGTCTGCAAAGAGAAGGAGGACACTGATACCCACATTTTTTTCACATCTCCCAATGTGAGTGGAGAGTCACCCTTTCCCCCATTTTCTTTCTTTCTCTTGCCATTATGATCATTTGCAATATCAGTGCAATTAAAGATTGGAGCACGTTCCTCTCCCAGATCCTCCCCAGTGTCAACAAGACCCTCCGTTTGGTGCAGCAAGTCGAAGCCACCACCAGCTCTGTGGTGAGCGTTCTTCCGAACCCAGAGCAAGATACCTACTTGGACAACAGCCAGCCCATGAATTCCAGCAACTTCACCACGGGCCTGGACCACCTTTTCCAGTACTCCTATTCGGACACTGACCAGCTCTACAAGGAGTACAAACCTCCTCCGCGAGATGCCATCCCCTTGCCCAAGGCGGTGCTCTACCTTCTGATGGCAGCCCTGGTCGTGGTGGCAGTGGCTTATGCCATTGTTGGCCACCTCATCAAGGATCTGTTCCATGACTTGATAGGTGAGTGTTAAGGCATACACACATTTCTCTCACATCATGCATCTCATAAGGAATGTTTGAATTGTTTTCTCTGTCACCAGTGATTAGAATGGCAACTGTGTTAATTTACCTTTGAGTAATTTCCAGCTTCTCATGCCATGAGAGTCAGTATTGTGTAGTAGTTTGAGAGTTGGAGAGTGATGCTGGAGAATGGAGTTCAAATTCCCGTTAAGGCATGGAAACCTATTGGGTGACCTTGGACAAGTCTTAGTCTCTCGGCCTCAGAGGAAGCATGGGAAAACTCCCTCTGAATAAATCTTGTCAAGAAAACGCCATGATATGTTTTGCTAAGGTCCCCCTGGGAAGGTAGAGCAGGTTATAAATAAATTATTATTATTTGATACTTAACAAGACTAGTACACAGCAAACAAGATTGCTATGCTGGCTTTTGTATTTGATCACACGTCGGACACTTCCCAAGTGTGTAGGACTGTGTGATGTATCGGCGAATAATGTGTGCAGATCCAAGGTGGGCGAGCTTTTGCAGCTAACAGATGGTAATTTTGTCAGCACTGATTGTTTTTAAGTGTAGGCCAAGGTCTTTAGGCACTGGACTCAGTGTGCCAATCACCACTGGGGCCACCTTTACTGCCTTGTGCCAGAGTCTTTGCAGTTCTATTTTTAAATCCTCATATCATGTAAGCTTTTCCAGTTGCTTCTCGTCAATTCAGATGTCACCTGGGACTGCAACGTTGACGATCCATACTTGGTTTTCCCCCCACATTTGTAAGGTCAGGAGTATTGTTCCAAAACTCTGTCAGTCTGATTTCAGAAGTCCCAGAGTAGTTTGACATGTTTATTATTGTTACTATTATTATTATTATTATTATTATTATTATTATTATTATTATTATTATTTTACAGACACAAAAACACAGTATGTCACAGCAAATGGGATATATATGCTGGATTATTATTATTATTATTATTATTATTATTATTGGTCACCATTAAGCGGAAATGACTTGAAGGCACATAACAAGAATAACCACCTAGACTGAACTTAATAGCTCTGATTTATTTCTAGGTTAATAGATTGAGGACTGTGCTGTAAATCTGTGCTGAATGTAGTTGTCCTCATTAATTGAAATTGTGCCACCAGTGAATCTAGTCTTTTTTGAAGTGACTTCTTTTTTTAAAAAAAAAATGCCCCCCTGTTTTCAATCTTAAATAATTTCAAATTTTCCCAGTTTACATATATATCCCAGTTTACATATGCACTATGCAATAATTGCACTGTTGTGTGAGGTAAACATCAAAACAAGATAATATACTTTTCAATTGCTAATCAAAGTGGCCAATTGAAACATTCACACCTAGCTCCAACAGACAAGAGTTCCTTCTCCCACCCTGGACATTCCACAGATATATGAACCCAATTTTCCTAGTTTCCAACAAACCTCACACCTCTGCGGATGCTTGCCACAGATGCCGGCGAAACATCAGGAGAGAATGCTTCTAAAACATTGCCAAACAGCCTGAAAAACTTACAACATATTTTTCAATTTCTTCATTGACTTTTCTTTTAATGTACTTTTGTAACCTTGTCAGAAAAAAGCCCCAAAGCAAAACTGTAGGATGAATTTCTAAAAATCCATAGTTGTCTAACTGCTCATAAACAAAAATTCAACTTCATGCAAATATTTTTCATGCAAAACACTGCTATTCCTCATCAGCATATTCCCTTTGTCCAAACCCTATCTAGCCAAATTATTTTCTTCAATATTTTTGAGTACAACAGAGACTGTTGCTATTTTACTAAGTATATATTCTGTTGTGCCAGCGTCTTTAACCTAAAGACCCTTACAAATTAAAATGAATCCGCATACATTTCTGCGTTGTGGAAAGGTGCTCTGCATCTTGAAGGACAGAAGCTATAGTCATGTACGAACTTTAAATGAGCAAGGAGATTAATTGCTAGGACAACATTTGTAGGGCAAAGATGAATCATTCTGTATTTGTAGCAATATAGCTGAGAGACATTTTGGCTTGTGAAGGACTGAACAAATAGGGAAAAATAAGATTCATTGTACAGCTGATCATATATAGCTAAAGGATTCATGTACATTATGAACAGATTTGACTACTATAACTTTGTGAATAGTCTTAATGTCCATTAACATTGTATTTCAAACAGTAACAGGAGTTTTGTTATTCCTAGATCCGTGGCAAAATATATAGCATTTCTACATCCTAAATCAACTTACTTATGAAGAAAAATAACACTTGAGGACTACATATGGCTGCTCCTGCCAGCAACATTCATATGCTGAGTGTTTCATGAGCCAGAAAAGAGCATTAACATGAAATATTACTGCCAGATTCACTGGTGTGAGGAAAGCTGAAATACTGTCTTTGAAGGGTGCCGAAATCATAATATACAATGCAATTTCAACATTTTTACTCAGCTTGCCCAATGCAATTTACACCCAGTAAATGTATGCATGGGATTTAAGCCTCTGAAACATAATGTAAAATACCTTTCGGTACATTTATTTGGTTGTCTCTTCCATCAAAGCACCCTCAGTTGTGTGCGCTCATATGTTGAGTTTTTCTCCTAAGTTTGGAGAGAAATCTAATTGACAACTAGATTTTATATTTTCAAAAATGGAGGAATTTGCCATGAATTATTTGATTTTGTATGAGCATACTGATCTGAAATCTAGTCAAGTCAAATCTGCTTCTCCATCGTTCACTCAGTCTTAAGACTTTGACCATGTAGACTTCATGACTTTCATCCTCATCAACCTTATCCAGTTTCTCTTTGTTTTCTTACTTTTTGCAATTTTTCCTAACTAAAACTCTAGGAAAGCTTTTGAAAACATACACAGTTTTGTGCGTTTTTCTCTCTTTTGAGCCTAGTAAAGACAGTGACGGATTGTCATTTAGATTGTTAAATTTTGCACAGCTTACCCTACTTCTAATAAACACTCCTGTGTTTTCCATTCATATGTACTGATGGACCCTTAAAATGATATACCAACCTGCTAGATCGGTAAAAAGGAAGAAACCAATGGCACCATTCTACACATGTTTACTCAGAAGTAAGCGTCATTGCATTAAATGAGGCTTACTCCCAAGTAAGCATGATAGTTTTGCATGTGTGTATTTGAAGAGCTACATTCAGAAAAGGCACTCGCTTCTCAGGAACCTTCCACACAACCATATAACCCAGAATATCAAGGCAGAGAATTCCACAATATCTGCTTTAACTGGGTTATCTGAGTCCACACTGCCATATATTCCAGTTCAAAGCAGATAATGAGGGCTTTTATTCAGCTGCGTGGAAGGCACCTCAATGAAATAAGAATGGGAACTAATTTTGATCTGAAAAGTATGTAGTATATAGTAAAAACTAAGAACATGCTAGCACATTACTTCTGAATCTTTGGTCCCCCAGCAGTTCTGGATATCTCCAAGATGTTCTAGACAGCATGGGCAATGGTCAAGAATTCTGGAAGGTGAGCCTCCAAAAGTCTGGAGGACCAAAGTTTTAGAACCACTGTGGTAGACCAGGAATAGTGAAACATTGTACCTCCCAATATTTATATTGTAACTCCCACAGTCTCTTATCATTGGCCATACTGGCTTGGGCTTTTAGGAGCTGAAGTCTGAAATATCTAATAGGAGAAAAAAAATCATCTTACTGTTGTGCTACAGAATTGACAATACAAAAGCATCCGATATCCTGCTTCCTCAAGTGACCAAGGAGCCTGGCTAAAATTGTGTGACCTTGATGAAGAGCCTTTTGCCTGTATACACTAGAAGTTAGGATTGAAAAATCCTCCAGATGTTATTGAACGTCTCTGGCTAAACATAGCAAATGACATGGAAGAATGGTAGGAACTGCAGTTCCACAATGTTAGGGGGGATACACAGTGTGCACCCTTAATATACCCCTCCCATTTTCCTTGAGATCACAGACCCCTAAAAATATTTCCTTTATACGTTGATATGCCAGTTCTTATTGTTAATATCACTGTAACTCTTGTCAAAAAAATCTGAGCCCTTCTCTCCCTATGAGCCATTTAAGGAAGTTAAAATCATCCCAGGAAACCTGCTCTCAATCCCACCCTCCTCACAGGCACAACTGGTGGGTACGAGAGACAGAGCCTTCTTGGTTTTGGCTTTGGAATTCCCTCCCCAGGGAAATTAGATCGTCTCCCTCCCTCCTGAAATTCAGGAAGAAAGTTAAATTCTGGTTGTGGGACCAAGCGTTTGCACAATGATTCCCAGTGCAACAATGATTTCTCAGTGAAATAATGAACAATGACAATTGGAATGGCTTCTGGAAATATGCTTTTGGGCTGTGTAGTTTCAGGCTATTATTTTAAGTGATATGTTTTAATTATGTGATTTTAAAGTTTATGTTGTTTTATCTTTATATGTATTCAAGGTATTGAAATGTGCCTCTGTTGTGAGCTACCTTGAGTCTCCTTCGGGGTGGGAAGGGTGGCATATAAATGTAGTAAATAAATAATAAAATTTAAAAATAACTTTTTGATACTATAGTCATTTGTGGCTATTAAAATAACATTTCAATAGCCATAATAACAATATCATGGTTACCTAGGGCTACTGGGATGATTCGTGGTGTGATCCACATCAGAAAAAGTCTCCATTGATTTTAATTGATTTTTCCAATTGACCACTCAAAGAATCAATCTCTATTCCTCCCCGCCCCTGCCCCCCCCCCACCCCGAGATGAAGTGTGCACCTGCACTGTAGAATGAATGTAGTTTGACACCTCTTTAACTGCCATGGCTCAATGTTATAGAACCATGGGAGTTGTAATTTAGTGTGGTGTCAAGCTGCATTCATTCTATGGTGTAGCAGCACCTTCAGTTACTCCTAGGTCTTCCCTGTTTATCCTGTACTTCTTAGATTTGACAAACCATTCTGTGAACCTGAATCATTTCACAGATCTGATAGATCACATCCTTCATCTTGTCAGAAATAATAGCTCTGCTAAAGAGTGGGGTTGGAACTGGCAATCTTTTATTTATCATGAAAGAAAAAAAGATAGGGTTTTTTTCATCATGCAAATGGAAAATGGAAATTAATTCTAGGAGCCTGTTGCAGTCAAGAAAAAGTACTAGCTTATACCTTTTTAGCAGGCTATACTTGTATTACCTATCTTTATATGCACCAAATCACTGAATTCTCCAAGGAGAGAGGCTAAGTTAATGTTTGTTAGCCTTGTAGAAGTCAGACCTTTTTTTCCCTTTTCATCATCGTCATTTTTCTCTCTACTAAAATAAGTCTTATTTTGAGTAAGTCTGAATAAAATGATATCTAGTGAAGTGAAAGCCAGCTCTGAGAGTTATCAAAATTATTTTCACAAATGTATCCCCATATTTGTGTCTTCATCAGACCTGTGACTTATCATTAAAGTTCATCTAATAAGCAGCAAGTGTGGCATAGTGACTTAAGCATTGAACTTTAACTCTGACAAACAGAGTTTGAATCCACACTCATCCATGAAAACCCACTCAGTGACCTTGGAAAGTCACATATTCTTATTCTCAGAAAACCCTGTGATAGGTTCAGTTTAAGATCACCATAAGTTGGAAACGACATGAAGGAACACAATAAAATAATAATTAGTGCTCAAATTATCTGTGGAAAAAGCAATGTTCTTATCTTTTTAATAAACACTAGGCTTTGGCTAATCTTAGCTGATGCCCAAAGAAGGAGTAAATAGGTGTGAATCTGCCTTGCAGATGTGTTGGACTCCAAGTCCTATCTGCCTAACCAACATTGCCTGATACTAGCTGGGCACAGCAAAACTTGTAGTCCAGCACATCTGAAAGGGTTTTGTTGTTCATTGGTTCAGTCACTTCCAACTCTTTGTGACCTCATGGACCAGCCCATGCCAGAGCTCCCTGTTGAGTGTCACCACCCCCATCCTTCAAGGTCAAGCCAGTCACTTCAAGGATACCATCCATCCATTTTTCCTTTGGTCAGCCCCTCTTCCTTTTTTTAAGAGGCCATGCAGGAAGAAACAACCAAAGCACTTCTGAAATAACCCCATCCAACCTCTGTTTAAAGGCTTGCAAAGGAGAGTCCATCATCCTACGAGGCAATCGATTCCACTGTCAAACACTTTTACAGTAAATAATGTCTTCCTAGAATCTCTTTTCTTGTAATTTTAACCCATTTGTTTGCATTCTAATATTTTGAACAGCAGAAAACAAGTAAGCTCTTCTTCTATGTTCATAGAATCATAGAGCTGGAAGAGACATTGTGGGCCATTCAGTCCAACCCACTGACAAGAAGCAAGAAAATTGCATTTAAAGCACCCCTGACAGATGGACATCTAACCTCTGCTTAAAAGCCTCCAAAGAAGGAGCCTCTACCACACTCTGGGGCAGAGAGTTCCACTGCCGAACAGCTCTCACAATTAGGAAGTTCTTCCTCATGTTCAAATGGAATCTCGTTTCTTGTAGTTTAAAGCCATTGTTCCGTGTCCTAGACTCCAGGGCAGCCGAAAACAAGCTTGCTCCCCCCTCCTAATGATTTCCCCTCAATATTCATACATGGTCATCATGTCTCCTCCCAGGCTAAACATGCCCAGCTCTTTAAGCCACTCCTCATAGGACTTGTTCTCCAGACCCTTGATCATTGTAGTCACTCTCCTCTGGACACATTCCAGCTTGTCAACAACTCCCTTAAACTGCGATGCCCAGAATTGGACACAGTAGTCCAGGTGTAGTCTGACCAAGGCGGAATAGAGGAGTAGCATGACTTCCCTGGATCTAGACACTATACTCCTATTAATGCAGGCCAAAATCCCATTGACTTTTTTTTTGCCGCCACATGACGTTGTTGGCTGATGTTTAACTTGTTGCCCATAAGGACTCCAAGATCTTTTTCACACATACTGCTGTCGAGCCAGGCATCCCCCATTCTATATCTTTGCATTTCATTTTAACATCTTTCCAGATACGGAAAGATGTCTTACATGTCATTTCTCAGTTTTTCTTCACCAAGTGAAACATACTCAATTTCCTAGGTTGTTCTTCCTAAGCATGGTTTCTAGACCTTTGATCATCTGGATCAAAGTAATTCTAATTGACTATCAGGCATAACAGATTTTCTTGCTTTCTAAATGATTTTTTTTGTAAGACAAACAGCAAGGCATATACATATTTTTACATATCTATTAATTTTATTCCCTTTTAACCACACAAGAAAAAGAACCTTCAGTATGTGTGTACAGTTTATTTGTTGACTTACCTTGTCCTTCTTTTTAACGTGGATATTTCCTTTGCAATTAATGAGCAGAAATGGTTCTTTTGAATTTCCAAGGTGAATGTACTTCATTTATTCCACTCGAAAATGCCAAGGAACCACAGAGACTTACTGTCCTTGGAGAAGGCACTATGAAAAACTATGAATGCTCTTAAAATGTGTCCCTGGCTGACCGTCAGAAAGGAATGAAAGCAGGGAAAGATGCATTGTTAAGCCATGCCAAGTGATTTTTTTTATTCAAGGCAATATCAGGGAAAGCAATAGCATGTTTAGTGGCATGGTTTATAAAGGAATATTTCCAGCACTAGAACTTTTTTGTGTCATTTAGAAATGACAAAAAAAATCTGCTGTGTCAATTTTTGCCAGATTTGGAAGATCTGGATTAATACAGCTGGAACATGCAGGTTTAGGTAAAGGTAAAGGTTTTCCCTTGACATTAAATCCAGTCGTGTTCTACTCTGGGGGTTGGTGCTCATCTCCATTTTGAAGCCAAAGAGCCGGTGTTGTCTGTAGACACCTCCAAGGTCATGTGGTCAACATGACCGCATGGAGTGCCATTACCTTCCCGCAGAAGCATTACCTATTGATCTACTCACATTTGCATGTTTTCAAACTGCTAGGTTGGCAGAATCTGGGGCTAACAGAGGGAGCTCACCCCACTCCCCAGATTCGAACTGCTAACGTTTCGGTCAGCAAGTTCAGCAGCTTAGTGGTTTAACCCGCTGTGTCACCAGGGGGCTGAGACACAGCAACAACAACAAATGGTTTTGAACAAATCTTGCCAATTAACCCCCATGATAAGTTCACCTTAGGTTGTAGTAAATTAGAAATGACTTGAAGGCCTACAACTCTTGCTACAACCCTTGCTACTTTTTCTAAGCCTGCATGTTCCAGCTCTATTGGACTACACTTCCCATAATCTTTAAGCTACATAGCCAATGGTGTTTAGTTTGGGCAGGGCTTCCTTCCAACCTGGAACAACAAAACTACAGCAAAATAGAGTTAAAACCTTGATTTTATGAAGTTAACATAATCTGTTTCTCATATGATACACCTTCCATTTTTAAAAGTCCAAAATCCTTTAAAAACTTAAGCGTAAAGTTGAAAATATAGAAAGGCCTTCCTCATAAAAAGACCCCTCTTCAGGAGCAATTAATCATGTTACTGGTTGACAGATGGCAACTCCATGAATTTTATAGGGTTTGGCAAGAAACTACCAATTCCTTCTTCTGCAGAGAGGAAACCAACCTAACTTCCCATGGAAGGGAATTCCAGAACTTCAGAGCCACTGGCAAAAAGACTGCATCTGATATAGTCACCAGTCCTCTGGTGGTTGTTGGACTAAGGGAAAACAACCATGTGGTGGGTGGTCATGGTGTTGCTTCCTACATTTGTACTTGTATGCTATCTTTGTTACAAAACCCTTTGAGATAAGGGTTTTGTATCTTGAAATAGATATAATGTCTAAGCAGACAACCTATGTAGACCATTAGTGCTTTCTAGCTCTAAGAAGATGGCATCTCTTACATCTCATCTTTCCATGGTGGTGATAGAGTTGTGCATTTGGGATAAACCTTGACCTGTTTCTTGTCCCAGCTTTCAGTGGGGCCCCTGATCCATTTTTGGGAGCCTCCTGAAATCAGGAGGGCAGATATCTGTTTTCTTTCTGGGGTGCTGAAAGATCAATTTTCTATTGGCCCATTATTGGGGAGGGGGGCTTCCCAGGTTCCCCTTCTCATCATTTTAGGCATTTAAGCTATTTTGCTCTAGAGGAGAGGCACTCAGCTGCACTTGAATACCACACACACACTTTCCGAGGCAAGGAGGCAAGTTCTCTTACTCCAGAGGAGGTGTTCAGCTACAAGCAAGCACAAGCACTTTTTGGGTCTACACACCACACACACACTCTCTTTCCAAGGCAAGGAGGGAAGTTCTCTTACTTCAGAGGAGATGCTTGGCTGCAGGCAGGCGTGCACACTTTCTGGGTCTGCACACGACACATGCACTCTCTTTCCTAGGCAGGAAGGCAAGTTCTCATTCTTACTCTAGAGGAGGCACTCGGCTGTAGGCAGGCATGCACACTTTCTGGCCCTGCACGCCACACACACACTATTTGCAGGATAAGGAGGCATGGATCACCACATGCTCACAAAAAGCAGGCAAGGAGCCAGGAATAGCTCCCGTTTGCTTTCGTGCTGAGCTGGTATTCATACTGGGAGAGACCTTCCTGTTATGTGCTCCCAAAGGTAATGAAAATAATGGAAGAACAGATGAAACGAAGGAAAATGGTTCCACACACACCACTAGTGGTGATAAGATTACCACTGTCTCCTAATTGTGAGCACTTTAAGGTTCCTGACAGGCTGCATGTTATTATCCCGCGAATAATGAAGAGATCTACAGAATTTAGGAGAACCAGCTATTGACTTCTTCCCTCCCCAGAACTTCTGCAACCTGCTGTGATTTCCTCAATCTATCTACCAGTAAGGCCACCCCTGGGTACAGTACTCAATGTAGTTGTATGTTGAGACTACCAACCTGAGCAATGCCTGGAGTTAAATTTACATTGTGTTATTAACCTCAGTGCAACCTACTGGCACACTATCAGTGTGGTGCTTTTAAACCTCTTTTCAAAGGCATTTTTTAATTGATGGTGAATTTCATAAGGAACGTATGAGAGGGGGTAGATTCTAATTTTAAATTAACCTTGACTAAAAATACTCAAAATAATTGGGTTTTATATATAACAAAATTGAGCCATGGGATTTTATGAAGTATCTTGCTTCAGAATTTTTGAAAATATAGTAGTAGGAAGGTAAGGCGTAATGGTTTGAGCATTGCGTTATGGCTCTGGAGACAAAATTTGACATTCCCATTCATGCAAGAAAGGTGAGCGTTAATAAGTCTAGAAGAAAGGAAATGGCAAACCTCCTCTGAATATATCTTGTCAAGAAACCCCTATAATTGCCCATAAATTGAAATAAAAATATTGAAATAAAAAAAACTGATAGAAGAAAGCAAGAACACACATAGTAAAGACAGAGGTATATTAGTAGAGTGGGAAAACTATATATAAACCTTAGCAAAAGGTATCCCAATACTTTTGAATATACCCACATGAAATTGTTTTCTGTATGCCACATATTCAAAAGTTAAGGGGATTGTAAGTTCTCCTGTCCACTGTAAAGTATTCTCTCCAGTAATAGGGAGTAGATATTAATCTCTCCAGTGTTGCCTTTTCTAGCCACCATGTGAATAATCTGAATCCCCTTGTTACCAGAAATCTTTCATCTTTTTCTCTGAGGAATATGCTTGTTTCCAAAAGACAGAACAAAATCACAGGTAGGAAATTCTGTCCAGTTTTTCCTTGAAACACAAACCTCTTTTGCATCCCAAAGTCTGCTGGTGAAAAAATAAAGATATCTATTCTCACATGATCAGCATCTGGTCCACGAACCTCAAGAAACAAAGGATCCAAGTGGCTCCTTCAAGATAAACCTCTTCTTCTCTTCCTGGCCCATCTGCTACATTGTACTGTTTCTCCCTTATCTCCACACACCACATTTTAGGCTTCTCTTCCCATAAGAAGTCTTTCTTTTCCATTGTGACATAAGGATACAGAATGTCTGAATGCAGCTGATAGATCTTCATTTGAGAGGGACGGAATGAATGACCTTTTGCTGGGAACCTTAAAACTATTATAGTAATTCAAATCCTTAGTCATGCAAAGCCAGTGTTACAGATGAGGGAGAAGGAAGGATATTCTCCTCTGATTCTGTTCATGGCAATGTATGCTGTTCAGCTCACATCATCTGGGTATAGATTGCTTTTGAGGCAAGCTGAAAGTGAAAAAAACTTTGTCTATCCATGTTGTCATCAAACCTTAATGTCCTGCATCCGCACCAACTGAGTTCATAAGTGACCAGATTATTGTTAACTTTTGACTTCAAATTAGAACAATCCTATTAATGAGAGATCTTTTAAGTTAGCCTGACATCAACAGTCATGCTCAGGCCTTGCAGACTCAGGGCTGTGACTTTTTTCGTTGAACCCATCTTCCTGTGATATAGTCTTCCTCTTTTCCTGCTTGCCTTCTAGCTTACCAAGCATCATTATCTTTTCCAGTGAGTCATGTCTTTTTGTGATATGACAAAGCAAGGCAGTTTCAGTTTGGTCATCTTGGCTTCTAGAGGATTTCGGGTTTAATAGCTCTAGGAACCATTTATTTTCCTTTTTAGCTGTCCACCATATCAACAGAACTCTTCTCCAACATCACATTCAAAACAAATTTATTTTTTTCCTCTCAAGCTGTCTTCACTCTCCAGTTGTCACAAGCATACATGCAAACTATTAACAGAAAGGCATGGGCAACCCTAACGTTAGTATTCAATATTATTATCTTTACATGTTGGGATTTTGTTTTGTTTCTTCATGTCTGCTCTTCCAGGTCCCAGTCTTCTGATTTTTTGAATCTAGTCTGTATTCTGATTACTGATGAGCCAGGGTACTGAACTATTCAATGTCTTCACCATCTACGTTAAAGTTATGTAAACCATTTGTGGTTATTATTTTTGTTTTCTTCATGTTCAGCTGTATACTCTTTCTTTCAGTAATCTTTCCAGGCCTTTGCTATTTTCTGCTTAGTGTCATCTGCATATCTTATAATCCTTCTTCTAACTTTCGCATCTCTTGTTTCTCCACCTAATCCTGCTTTACATATGATAATGTCACTTATTTCTTTCCTGCACGCCTTGAGTCAGAAGACCCAATTTCATGACTGGATAGTATGAATGTGTTTGTTATCACTTTGACATTCTATCTTTTTTCTAAGAGACAGATCAAATGCTTTTAGAAAGTTTAAAAAGTGTAAAAAAAAATCATAGGGAAGAGGGAGCAAGCTTGCTTTCTGCTGCCCTGGAGACTAGGATGTGGAATAATGGCTTCAAACTACAAGAAAAGAGATTCCACCTAAACATGAGGAAGAACTTTCTGGCTGTGAGAGCTGTTCAGCAGTGGAACTCTCTGCCCCAGAGTGTGGTGGAGGCTCCTTCTTTTGAAGCTTTTAAGCAGAGGCTGGATGGCCATGCATCAGGGGTGCTTTGAATGCAATTTTCCTGCTTCTTGGCAGGGGGTTAGACTGGATGGCCCAAGAGGTCTCTTCCAACTCTATGATTCTATGATATAAAGAGTTAAATGAATATAAAATAAAACCTTTTATGCTTTTTTTGTCGTGTCAGGAGCGACTTGAGAAACTACAAGTCGCTTCTGGTGTGAGAGAATTGGCCATCTGCACGGACATTGCCCAGGAGTCGCCCGGATGATTTGATGTTTTTATCATCCTTGTGGGAGGCTTCTCTCATGTCCCTGCATGAGGAGCTGGAGCTGATAGAGGGAGCTCATCTGCCTCTCCCCGGATTCAAACCTGCAACCTGTTGGTTTTCAGTCCTGCCGGCACAGAAGTTTAACCCACTGCACCACCGGGGGCTCCTATTGGTCAGTTGTTCCTTGTCTTCTGTACCCTCTGCCATTTCACAAATGTGGCCAAGGAAGATCACAATGTGGTCAAAATGGCAAAAAGGTATTAAGTAAAAGGACAGACAAGCAAAGAAAGGCCACAACAGTTTGTTTTCCCCAGAACCGCTGCAAAGAGCAATAGTCTGCCTCTTCCTATCCATTCCCTCTGCTGATTTAAGTGAGTACAAACTAATTTTGCACTGTAAACTCTGTACCAATGAGACAAAGAGGGAACGTTGCAGGAGAAGAGGAAAAAGAGGGACATTTTAGATGCAAGTGAAAAACAAAGGATTAATGAGACTGTTAGACCAGGAGAGTTGGAGGTCATGTGCAACCTCACTGTTTTGCACAGCTTGGAGAATCCTTCAGCCAGCAAGTTTGCAACCCATGCTAAATCATGGGATCGGGCAGGTGTAATTCAAAATTCAAAACGGGAACTTCTCCAAGCTCTAGTGTTTTGTTTACTGGTTTACTGCTGGTTGTGAGGGAATAGATAATGGCAGCTACTGCAAGAAAAAAGTAAAAGCTAATCCGCAACAGACTGCTTTGTCACTTTCCATGACAAATGTTCAGTATTGTCAACAGTTCTTTTTTCTGGCCAGAGTTGCATTGACGGAAAGAGATGCCTAGTAGTATTTGGGTTAGATTAACGTTCTTTGTCTTCTAATGATCATTTCTTAACTTTAAGTAACATAATCCCGATTCAATGCTCTTGTTATATCATTCCTGGTTCCATCTACAATGACTAGAAAACTTTGGGCTCTAGTCCTAGTATATTGGATTGCGTATTATCCCAGCTGCTGAGAGAGTAGCACAAGACAGATGGAGCAATCTTAGTTGACTGTGCCAGCTGCTCTTCTTTGCTTTATGTTGTCCTTCTGTTTTGTGATGACTTCTCTGAACGTGACCAAGGAATGTTATTGATCTATACATCTCCTCAATCATTCACCCCCAAAGTCTCAGAAATACATTGCTATTGTTTACAAAGGAGAAAACCCAAATGGATAGCTCATCATTTATGTTCTCTCTCTCAGCTATTATGTCTGCAATGGGATTTGATTCTATGTTGCATGAGAATGGGCACTGAATAAGAGCAGAACGCTTTTCTGGAGCAGTTGGATAAGTTATATTTCCAGAGTGCTTGATTAATCCTTGTTTAAAATCAGGTGCACTTTCTAGCCAGTATAGTGATCTTGCATTCAAGTTTATTTTCCCTTTGTCTGAATGAGAGAGAAGAACAAATGTTAAAAGAGGTCAAGATACCTTTCATAATCATCATGGCAAGCTGGTGGCATCACTGTCAGTAGGGATGTTAATTTGTTCTAGATCTTAGTCCTAATTTCAATAGAATTATTCAAGGTGTTGAAATCTATCCCCAAAGTAGTGATAGCTTCTTGAAAATTCAGGCTGAAACTTGGAGTGAATTCATGCCACTTAATTGGTATCCGAGCCACCAGCTTCTACCAATAATAATGATAAGTGATAGCTGGAAGGAGAGGGCTCGACATGAATGACCAAGCACCTCAAGAACATCTCCCTGCCTACATATTTATTTTCTGGATCTGCAAACTATTAAAATGTATTATTAAATATAAGGGCACTTTGCTTATTTTTCAAGAAACTAGGCTGGCAAAGGCTAGTACCTGGTTTTAGGGGATCGTCAGTAAATATTTCAGCAATCAACTTTCCTGGTGGGTGGGTTTTTCTGATAGCAGGAGCAAGTGGAGACACTCAAATGGAACTATGTCACTAACATTTTCTGGAGTGACACTATGTCAGGGGCATAGGGTTCCTCCCTATCTCACATAGGCCAGGATAGTGTGCTGGTTAAATGGAGACCCAGGGCTGGACAAGGCAGGATGCTGATGGAATATAGTATAATATAACCTTAAATATACTCCACATTCTGCACCAGAAAATATTTTGTAATGACTGGACTCCTATGCCCCCCCCCCCACACACACACACACTACCCAAACTACTAGAAGTATTAATTACTATAAAAGGGCCATACATCACACCCTCTTCTGCATTTTGTCATCCCAAATGGCACTCAGTCATCACACTGTTGGGAAATGTGAGAGAATGTAGCACATCTCTCTGGCAGCACAATCCAATTGGCAAGTCAGCAAGTCAGCCCCAAACCCACATTGTCTAACAGAGAAAGAAATAAGTCAAGTTTTCTTTGGAAAAAAGTAGTTTTGCTTACAAATTATTTGTGCACTTATTCATACACAGGTCTTATGAAAAAGAAAGGAGATGAAGGATGAAATGATTGCAGGTCAGAATAATGCAAAAAGCAAGTAGGCATGGAAAAACAAGCAAACATGATGTCAGCAAACATACAAACTGACAGTTACTGTAGGCATGCAAAAACCGCTAACCCTGATACAGGAAAGGATAACTGCTCCCAAATCTGCACACTCTGAGAACAAATACAAGCACCAGCTACTTTAAAAATTCACTAGTGTGATTAAGCAAATTATTAGGAGGCAATATTCATGTGTGTTGTTACCATCTCTTCTCAAGAAGCTCTTATGAGGCTGGGTTTTTTTTTTTGCTCAGGCTGTGACAGCCCCATAAGAGGAATGGATTATCTCCTTACCTGTCACTTTGGTAAAGTCGTTTGTTAAACAATTACAAGACTCTTGGCATTACTCCTCAGCAGGACATTTCCCACTTGAGCTGTCATTGCTAATTTAAAAGATTTACTCTTCAAGAGGATCAGGGGGCAGCTGCCTTCAGTTGCAAGTCATTAATGAATGGACTGATGGCCTAAAAGGGAAAAAAAGTCTGCATGCTGTTACCCCATTATGGAATTTAAGGAACAATTACTGCTTGCTTTTGGCCTTTACCCAACCACCAAAATGATCTGTACCATTTTTAAAAGTCTATCCAGAGTTTTTGTAACAAAGCTAATGAGGACTTAGGACTTTATCGCCTGGAGGTGGCAAACCGACATAGAATCTCGTCCTCTTACAAGGCTGCCACACCCAGAGTAAAAAAAAAAAAACAGTCTTACTGGAACTTCTTTCAAAGTCATGTTGGCAACAAGCATAGAAACAACTGACAGTTCTTATTGCATGACATTGTGCAATATCTTGCTGATTGACCACCTCGCTGCAATGAAGCTGTTCTCAGGTTGTGGAATATCAGCTTTATGCAGCAAAGTCCTTAATCTATGAGAGTGTTTGCTATTTCCATTTTTAGAGGTCTATTCACAAAAGGAAATGTATTTGAGTATAGGGAGATCTGTTTTGCCACTTTGTTTCACAACAATGACAGGGCCTGCCATGCGCCATCACATGACGTATGGCAGGCCCCACCCACATTCCTCCCAAAGTGCGACAGGGAGAAAAGTCTATTTTGGGTAGCTCCAATGGAGGTACCCACACTTCCCTCCCTTTCCCCTCATATGATGGGGAAAGGGCGGCATGGCAACATCTGCTGCCGCCCTTTCTCCCATCGAATGGGTTCAGGGACACATGTGATGGGGGAAGGAAGAAGGGTGCATGAGGCACCACAAGCCACCCCACGCACCTTCTCTTTCACCAGCACAATGACACAGCCTGAAAGGGCTGTGTGAAGAGATTGCTGCAGGTGAGCTCCCAATACAGATGTAATATAGGATGTTTATAAAATGAAAATTTATTTTTTTTATTTGGCATTTTCCTGATCAATAGCATAGTCAGTTCCTCCTTAGCTATTTTGATTAAATATCTTGCTCTTTTACTATTTTTATTAGGCTTGGTCTTATTGTATTTTCCTATCCTAACCACTGGGATATTATAAAGTGCTTTGGACTTTTGGAATTCATAGGCAGGAGGTGTGGCATTGGCTACTATCTTTGATGGCTTTCAAAGAGAATTAGAATGGTATTGTGATCTCTGTCTCAGAAATCCCAGGCTGCAAGAAATTTGGGGAGATGCCATCAAAAACAATTGAAGCACCAGTGACTCCTATCTTTGGATTAGACAAACTCATAGAGGGTAATGCTGTAAGTGGTCATTAATCAAGATGTCTAGATTGGGCATGGACAAACTTCGGCTCTCCAGATGTTTTGGACTTCAACTCCCAAAATTATGGGAGTTGAAGTCCAAAACAACTGGAGGGCTGAAGTTTGCTTATGCCTGTTCTAGATGGAACTGGCAAGTTCAGAAGGAAATATCTTTTTGAATACTAGTGACTGTGAATGCCAGTTGCTTGAGTCCTGGCTTCTGGTGGTTTTTCTGTAGATATCTGGTTGACCACCATAAAATCTGGACAGAAGCCAGCATTTACCTGTGGGAGTCAAGGTGGGTGTAGATTGAAATAAATCATTCCAACTGGATTTTTCTGAGGTTCTTTTATATGTCCTTAGTCTCAAAAAGTTATAGTTCAGACTCAAACTTCCCAAATCCTCAGCCAAAATGTCAAAAAGTAGCTTTTCTAAATTTGCCACATGACAAATTAATCTAAATCTAAAGATTAGGAAAGCAAGTCACAGCTTCTATATAAGAAATCATTCATTCAATTCTTTCAAATAAAGAAATAAATGGGAAAATTGCATCAAATTAACCTTCTTGAGTTCCAGAAAGTGTAATTCAATTTGCAACCTCTACCCAGCTGTGCTGCAAAACCACTACCACCTTCTTTTTGTGGTATGTGTCTCTTTGTAATTGTTACAGTAAGAATATTGCTACAATAATAATACATTCTGTCTTCTAGTCTTTTATCTATTTAAAATGTGAGCTCTTTAAAACAGAGATTCTCTACCAGTGATAAATGGAAGCAAATGATACCCTGCTATTCACATGGTGTCATCCATTTGTATAGGATACATATTCCGATATTCTATTTGCCCAGCAGTGTTGCTAATGTTGTGTAATAATGCATTAGGCTTTTTGTTTATAATTGCTGAGATGGCTTGTGTGTGTTATTAAAGGCACCACTTTTGTACAGTTGCTTAGAGGAACTCAAATGGATGGCAATAAACATTCTGTAAGGTTTTCATTTGGTTTCATATCTTACCCTTGCTTTTGGTGTTGAATGCCAATTGCAGAATGTCAACCCCCTCCTCTTCTACAGCTAGTGAGATATTTCACTATACAAAAGCACAGAAGGCATATCACCACAGTAATTTGGGGATGGAATATAACTGGGGCATTTAGTATAACTCTGTGAACTGTACCTTTTATATGACCCCATCAGATGGGCGAAATTGCCCATCGTATGACAGTCCCTATTCACTTTTTCTATAAAGCTCGCCGGATCCCATCCCATGACATCCAGCAGGCCTCCTTGGAAAAAGTGAAAAGTGTCTGTCATATGTCGCCACTTCTGCCTGTTGTATAGGCAACAACAAGAGGAAGCTGGGCAGACACTTCCTCCCATGGGATGGTGTAAGGGGCAAATCAGGCAATGTGGGGCATGGGGAGAAAGGTTCCCTACGATGGGCTCCACCAGATTCGCCACTATGTGTGGCAAATCCAACACTTAATGTGATGAGGTTCATACTGAGTTTGCTATAACTGCAAACTCAAGTTCCATTTATTCAACCAATGCCGCAATTAGGACAAATAAGGCCCTGTGCTAGTTAAGTGATGAAGCCCCTTCCTTGGGCCCCAAAGGAGGTAGGTAGTCCAGATAGGCTTACACTGCCTGCTTTGTGGCACACTCCCATAGACTATCAACTCTATCATTATGTCTGGAATTGCTCCAAAGGACCACATAAGGAAAATCATTGGTAAAAAAAAATGGCAGGAAGATGCCCCCCCACCCCCAAATGGGACCCTGTACTTAAGCACACCTAAGCACAATGGTACATCCGGCACTGGATTCAACCCATGATGGTTTTAAAGCAGATGTGGCAGCAAGCTCAAGCCACTAGGACCACATTCTTTGCATTCCCTCACCTCTACAGAGCCCATCAAGTGCCTGTTTCTGCCTTTTGATTGAACCAGAAGATATGCTGCCATCACTGCCATGAAAACAGAAGCAGGCAGCTGAGAGTACAGAGAACGTGCTTCATGGCTGGGGCTTATGTGGCCACCTCCACTCCTGCCCTATGCCATTTTCTTAATAGGGATTCCAGAATACCGTAAGAAAGTATCCAGTACTCACAACTCAAGCAAGTTCTCAGGTGCCCACAAGACAATAGACTGAGTTGAAGGAAAGGCTAAACATGGAAATACAAGTGTGCTCCTCCACAATCTGAAACAGTCACTGCAGTCAGGCATGTAGCCGGGGGGGGGGGGGGGGGGGCTTGAGGGGCTTCACCCCCCCCCCCCAAAATTTCTCATGGTGGTTCGCGAAAAGGCCTTACTGGTGCATTATTTAAACTGTTATGTTTATTCATATCATGATCTGATCACCATACTCAATATATCCCATACGCATGGGGGTATTGGGGTAATGATACAAAAGGTTTGCTAGGGTAGACCCTCCTTCACTCAGACTCAGCCCCCCCTAAACTCAGCCTCCCGAAACCCCCCCTGAAAAAACTCAGCCCCCCCCCCCCCCGAATCAAAATCCTGGCTATGGGCCTGACTGCAGTGATCATCAAAATTGCAGAAGATTATCTCTTGAAACATTGCTGCTGTGGAGGAGGTTTATGCTCCACCTTCCACGATCGGAGTCTCACTTATTACACTGATATTGCAAATCTACCTGAGTTTTAAGATACCTGTGGCAAGGCTTTCTGTTACTCCCCTCACTGTTATAGTCCCATTTGGTGAGGACACAGGACAGGTCTGCTCCTGGATATACAAGCGCACCCAGTGAGCCGATCACCACTAGGACCATCTTTACTGGCTTGTGCCAGAGTCTTTACAGTTCGATCTTTAAATCCTCATATTGTGTCAGCTTTTCCAGTTCTTTCTCTTCAATCCTGCAGTCACCTGGGATTGCAATTATTATTGTTGTTATTATTATTATGTTCCTTTTGAGGCAGCTTTTCAGGGCATGTTGAATTATTTTACCTAGGAATGGCAAAACTGCAATAGGGATAAAACCCTGTAATTCAAAATGGCTGGATCTTGGTTCAGTTGGCTACAGTTAGCTATTGTCCAGTTGAAATGCCAATGGCTTATAACAAAAGAAGAGCAATACAGAAACTCTCAAATGCAATAGCCACAATAAGTTACTGTAATAGGATGGAGCTCTCAGCACTCATATGCTTGGTTGCCGTGAGTTTTCTGGGCTGCTTGGCCATGTTCCAGAAGCATTATCTCCTGATGTTTAGCCTGTATCTATGGCAGGCATCCTCAAAGGTTGTGAGGTCTGTTGGAAACTAGACAAGTGGGGTTTATATATCTATGGAATGTCCAGGTTGGATAAATATTATTATTAGCACATCCAGTTTTTCCCCCAACAAGTGCTTTCTTAGATCGCCACAGCAGTGCATATCTCAGCTTTTGCCCTGGGACCTTGGGCACTGTAAACTCTTCTTTGCTCAAAGAAAAAGAACATCTTCACAGCATCTCAAGTATCAACTAGCAACCTCCTAATTACCTCTTCCTGCAGATAACTAGCTTATTAAATCCAGAAGGTCCCAAAATAATCCTCACAGAAACCATCTTGTGGATTAGCCTGCAAAGGAATAAGCCATCCTGTTATTTACTCTGGAATTAGAGGAGAGAGAGGCTTCTTATATAACTTCCCTTCATTACAATGCACTGTTTTGCCTGAAATCAGACCCCATTTCAGCTGTGAAACTGCAAGGAAGAGCTGTGAACAATAGCAGGAACTACAATCCCTGTCATTGATTCAACAGGAGCAATGAACCCATGGGAAGCAGAAAAGAACATGATAAGGCCAATAGCCGTTACATGTTGACTAGTTCTTTGTCTATGAACTGTATAAGTCCATTCTGCCTGTAGGAATCTTGACCTTGTGGACACAGTGTGTATGATCATATTAGTATATCTGTTACAATGAAGAGCCAATGAACATGTGAAGGCAAGCACAGCCCTGCTGCCCAAATCCCTGCTTCTATGCATTTGTTAGTGTTACTGTGAAGCAGAGCTTGGAGCTAGTTGAGGGATTCTGGGTATATTAGTCCAAAAAAAGAAGCTTTTCAAGAAAATGCTACAAAATCAGTTCTAACCCAAGACTCACTGAGCAATCATGCCAAATCATAAAGCCAGTTGTTTTTTATTCTCAAAGGCAGAGATTTGAAAAATAGATTCTGGAAGTTCTAGCTCAAAATCTTTCCCAAGCTCCGATAGTGGTTACACTTCCCTGCTAAATTTCTGCTAAAATTCTTGTTCTTCTCGATTCCTTCTCAGACTTAGGTGCAACCTCCCCCCCCCCCCCCCGACTTTTGAAGCTACCGTTTTGGAATTAAAACCATTATACTGAAAGCAGGGCATGTTCATCCCTTGTGGCCTGCCATCTATGTGCAGACAGAATGCAAATTCTTCCTATTATATCACACAGTAATCAAGATCCTATTAAATTCTGATGGAGTAAAAAGTTCAGCCAGTAGACTTATGCTGATGGTCCAGAGGGAGGTGGTTACTTGTCCTTTCCCAGCTTTGCAACATCACTGCTGGCTTCCTTCAGCCCATAATATAAATTTAACACCAAGAATGATGAGGCCATAATCATGTGCCCAAGACTTCAGATAATAACTTTAAACCTGATTTTAAAAATATGAACAATTTTAAGCTTATATGAATTTTTGTTTAGTTTGATTGTGTTTTAGGTAAATCTAAGACTAGTAATTGTGGAAACGGATTATTCCTTAGGATGAAAAATCTCTAGCCCATGTGGTGGAATCTCCTTCCTTGGAGGGTTTTAAACAGGAGTTGGATGGCCATTTGTTGGGGGTGCTTTGATTGTGCTTTTCCTGCATGGCAGGAGGTTGGACTAGATGGCCAATGTGGTCTCTTCCAACTCTATTATTCAATTATTCTACTGGCTATGGTCCGTCATGATTCACCACTGCCTTGACAAGCTTCCGCTGGTATTTTCTGTCAGCATGTAGACTGGAGGTGTTTAAACTGAGCAGAGCTATGCAGCCAGGAATGCGGCTGTAACTCAGTCTACGTATTGTATATACACCAATGCTTCACAGATGCAACATGTAGGGTCAAGCAACATCAAATGCCATCAAGATGACCAAAGTTATGGAACTAAGAGAGGCTGCAACAATTGGCTATTGTCTGAGCCTTTTGTGAAGGACAAGATTCCAACCCATTCTTTTTTCTCCCTTCTTCTAAGTTAATTGAGTACAAAATACAGAATAAAAAGAATAAATTAATAAAATCTCCCCTCAAAATAGACAGAATTAAGGTGATTTAATGCATCTTGAAAAGGCAGAAATTGGTTGGCAGATGAACTGAGATGCTTGTCGGATCCTCTACTTCCAATATTAGAATAGTTTGGGGGGGGGGGGGGGATATTATACACTTTAACGTGGAAAGGTTTGAGGGTGTAGCTGTTGTGCATGTGCATGGACTTCCAAGTCTGCTGTTGTCTTATGGTGGCCCCATAGATTTCAGAGGGTGTTCTTGGGGAAGGAATAGAGATGGTTTCACCAGTACATTCCATTGAAATATTGCACACAGCATCCGATATTCATTAGCAGTCTATTGGAAGGGACAACATGGGAGCATTGCCCCCACATATAAGAAATGTCCCCCATTAATTTTTCTTTCTGTCCCCAGTTTTTCAGCACTGAGTAACTTAAAACATCAGTGAACCTTTAGAAATACAGTTTAGGCATCCAAAGAAAAGGTGCAACGTTCCCAAGGGAAACACAGCAAGTTCATGGTATGAACATTTTTCCAAGTCTTAGCAATGTTAGAAAATGAGGGACTGAAGGAAAATTCATTTTGTTACATGTGGGATAAATGCCGCCTATTTTGACTCCTCTGTATAGTTGTTTATTTGCTTAGTTGCTTTTAACTCTTCGTGACTTGTGGACCGGCCCGCACCAGAGCTCCCTGTCGGCAGTCACCTTCAAGGTCAAGGCAGTCACTTCAAGAATACCAACCATCCATCTTGTCCTTGGTCGGCTCCTATTCCCTTTTCCTTCCATTTTCCTGGCATCATTATCCTCTCCAAACTTTCCTATCTTCTCATTATGTGGCAAAAGTACTTCATCTTTTCCTCTAATATCCTTCCCTCCAGTGAGTAGTCAGGCTTTATTTCCTGGAGTATGGACTGGTTTGATTTTCTTGCGGTCCACTCTCAGAATTTTCCTCCAACACCATTTAACTATTTTTGGAGGAAAATTCGGTATAGTTACATTCCTGAAAAGTTAGATATGCAGAGGTGCCTTTTGCAAGTATCTTTTATGTTTAGTGCTTTACGTCAAGGTGGCACAAGGCCCTGAGTATCTTAATCAGTTTGGCCAGCTGTAGGAAGAAAGCACTTTGCTGAAAAATATTATTTTCCCCAAAGGTCCTAAAGGCAGCTTACATCAGGGCTTCTTAAACTTTTTCCACTCATGACCCCTTTCTGTCAGAGAAATGCTTACATGACTCCAAATATATAGGTATATAAAATAAATATAAAATTGAACATTTACTGATAATAAATCAGCATTTGCAAAACTTGCTGAACAGGCTGAATTTCTTTTTTGTGGAGTAACACTGAAACCTTTTGTGAAGAGCCCACAATAAACATTGCATGCTGTTGCTGACAGCTTTGTTTAAATGGGTAGTATTCAGAAACCTTTTACTGTTGCCAAATGTTTGTGAACCCAACATAGAGCATTTGGGGTTGGGACTCAATTTAAGAAGCAAGAGCTTAGACAACAGCATAGAGATTGATTTCTGCATCATTCCATTTCATGTTTGTCTGGGTATATTCACATGTAAGTTCCACACTGAGAACTTTCCACTTGGACTTGGGCCAAGTTTTTATTCCATGCCTTTGCGTCTTTCTTTGAACCTTCTCAGGTCATGAAGTGTCTTCCATCACTGTACATCCCAGCTGCTCCTAGTGATGTTTAACCACTGACGTCAGTTAGCCTTAATAGTATTGGTAATCTCATTATCTGTGATCCCCTCCTCCCACTTTACTTCTTGCTCCAATTGGAAGCAAGACAAAAAGAGCCGTAAAGGGCATGAGGAACCCTGTATTGGGGAGAAAATTCTGCAGCTAGTCACTGTGGGTGTTACTTATTTACTTATGTGATCCCTCATTGTTCAAGTATGATGGTCTTCCAAGTTTAGTGTCTTGGCGGTGGAAACGTAGGTGACTGTGGAGCCCTATTCTTGATCTGCATATACTTCTATAGTTTGGGCACCAGTTTCCAGATGGAAGTCACTATGGGTCACAGCTTAACAAATACAGTGGGAATACTGGAAATTCTTTTTCCTGAAAATTTAACAAAGCCACAAGATTGCAAGGAGAGCTGGCAAGAAATTGTAGTTGTTGTGGTTAAAGGAAAAATGTTGAAGGCATCAAAGAAAACAATGCCCTAAAATAATGAGAATTCAGTGAAATTAGCACAACTGTGTGCCTTTTGGAAGGCATGAAAGCAGAACTGCACATGATTTTGGACCTCTAGTGTGGTGGTTTCAGCATCTGGTTATAACAATGGTGACCAAGTCTTGAATCCCTGCTTGGCCATGAAAACCCATTGGGTGTCATACTGTCTCAGCCCCAAGCACACACACAAACACCAAAATATTTTTTTCAGAAAAACTCCATAATAATTTCATGTTAAAATTACCATAATAACTTGAAGGCACACAATGACTTGAAAGCGCACAATATGTTACGAAAATGTGATAACTGTAGAATGTTAAAGGACGTAGCACAGCATAATTCCGCTGATACGGTGTTTTAGCCAATGGTTAAAATTGCCTATTTTTATTTATTTTAAATTCATGTTTTCATTGGATTGACCATTTATTGATTTTTAAACTTGTGTACCACATTTTCTTTTGGCTCTTTTGTTTTAAGATATATGAGCGTTCCATATTGGGTGAAAGGTGGGATATAAATAAAATCAGTATTGGAAATAATTAGAAAAGCCTTTTGCAGCACATATTTTCTTCTTTACCTTTTTATCCCCTAAGGAAGTTCCACAGAATTTGTTGGGATTTTGTCCTGGTCAGCATGATTTAGAATGAAACCTCATTACATCTAGCCAATGCTAAAACTGACCTAGCAGAGAAGTTTTGAAAAGCACAAATATCTTGTTTTAAAAACTGACCAAATGCCACAGGGATCTCTTTGCAAGCATACTGGGAGCAAGAAGTAAGACAGGCACATGCCTGCCCTTTGAACCGCTCTGGAGTTTTTCCAGACTCAAGAAGCTTTTAATCCAGCACAGTGAGTCGATCGAGGTCAGCTGAGCTCCAGGCTCAGAGAGAGAGAGCTATTTCAATTTGCATGATATCTCAGAGTTTATTCATTCTACAAATCACACCATTCTGCCCTAGATTAATTAATCCCAAAGAACTACCAGAAATCCCCTCACTTGTCAAATCTCTCTTCACTTTGCACTATAATTATAGAGACCAACAGGCAAGAGAATTAAGATTCCATACGTTGGCACGAATCAGAGCTTGGAGAAGTTAATTGTTCCAACTGCGACTTCTAGAATACCCCAGTGTATAGGGCTGGTGATCTTTCTGGTTGGAGGATTCTGAAAATTGTAGTCCAAAAAGTAACTTTTCCAGGCTCTGATAGGAGCTGAAATCATGGGAAGAATCTATTCCTTCCCCACTTGAAATGTGTGTAAGAGAGGATGTTTGAAGAGTGATAAAGAGTAACTAATCTGTATTAACACGTTGATCCTATGAGCTACTACGCTGGCACGGTGGCTCTTAAGATCAGCATGCCTGCCCTGCCGAGGGATTTGTTATTGCTGAGCTAGCAACAGATCCAGGTACTGTAAAAGACCGAAGCACTCATGATAATAATTGGTTCCTACAGAGCATCAGTGAAGTATCATGGGGCCAGAAGTGATTACAGTTCTGAATGAGGACATCTTCCTAAAGCAGAATTAGGAATTATACAGTTCTCTGTTCCAGGGAGATGAATTGGTACTGGAAAGATCTAACTACTGAACTACCAGTTCCAAAACTGGAGCATCAGTTCCAAAGATGCAGAGTGATATCTAGTAGTACTCCAGATGCAGTTCCTCCTTGTTTGCTGCTGTAGGAAACTAATGGCCCTTCCAGACATGCCCAATATCCCAGGATCTGAACCCAGGTTTTCTGCTTTGAACTGGATTATATGTCTGCACTGCCAGATAATCTAGGATAAACAGAAAACCTGGGATCAGATCCTGGGATATAGGGCCTGTCTGGAAGGGCCCTAAGATGGCATTGTCTGAGATTATCTATACCATTCTTTGTTACAGTTTTCACTTGCAAGCTCTGAATACGTTTAATAAAACCAGAAGTTCTAGAGCACTGATGTGAATTTTTGTTCCTCTGGAGAACACCCTCCATGGACAATAAGATATGACATGTATGAGCCCCAATCCATGTGGGATGCATCCATGGCAACACCTCAAATGGCCTTGGGAGAATGACATTCTGCTCCCCTGGTGATGTGAGCAACATCTCACTACTGCTTTAGTCACTTTGTAGCCTCACTCTAGTGCACAGATGACATTGTCCAAAGGTAAACTGCGCACAGATGTAAAGCAACTGGTAACATTTATTGTACCTTCTGTTCAGTCTGAAACTATGATACTAGAGCCGGGAAATGAAAGAAGCTCCTGAATGTCTACTTTATAAGTATCCCTAGATCTTTATGAACATTTATCTGAACATATATTTTGGAAAAGAATGTGAGCTTCATCCCACCTCCTCCCCTTTTGCACTGTTAAATCAGATTTATGAGCAGCAATTACAACTAGTGAAGTACACGTAACCATTTGGCATGGAGGTTTTGTTTCATACTGCCAATGATTGCAGAAATTGAAAGTTTCAGCAAGCTCAGCAGGTTATCATTGCCTTTATTAATTGTTCTCAAGTCAGCTTTGACTAATCGCAGCCCTATAAATGAGAGACCTCCTAGTCATTCTGTTATCAACAGTCCTGCTCAGGGATCTATCGCTTCCTTGACTGAGTTATCTCCACCTGTAATGGAGTCATCCTCTTTTCCAACTGCCTTCCACTTTCTAAGCATTATCATATTTTTCTAACCATTATCATCTTATGATAGGGCCAGAGTATGATAGCCCAGTTTAATCATTTTGCCTTCTGGGAAGAGTTTGGGCTTGATTTGATCCATGACCCATTTAATAAGCTGCCATTCATCAAAACCTGCAGGTGTTCTATAATGGGACAAGAGCAATTAAGCAATTTTGCCATCTATTATTTTCTACTGAATGTGCACTTTCAAGAGAAATTGATTCTAAGGAACGAATTCATTTTTCTCTGCAAAGAAAAAGGGCAGGAAAAAATTATAAGGTTTTAGACTTAATTAGCCTCATGTTCACAAGTCACATTGGTCCATTAGAATAAAAAAAGACTCAAAACATTGACAGTTCCTTTCTTAATGACCAGAAAGTTACAAAAGACTCTCAGGCTGTGTGCTATCATTGAACAGGAGAAGCAAAGGCAGGCTTTTCTGAAGAATGCAGAAGATGCAACTGCAATTTCACAAATGAAATGGAACTTTCTTCTCAGCTCCTGAGCTTTTATGTGTTTGGCTGTTGACAGAAAAGGATTCTGCTGGAAGGAGGGGATTTGTGTTGGCAGAAAAGGCTTGGCCCAAATGTTATCTCTCATACAGCTGGTACATTTTAGAGTTAGAATTGCAGTGGGTTGTCATATCCCACTTGAACTGGGCACCTAATTGACATATTATGTGAAATATGCCTCGATTAGTATTCTAAAATATACTTGATTAGTATTCCAAGTGTGGAATTTTTGCAAATTAATAATTGCAAGTTTTTTATCACTATATTCCAGTCTTGAAACATTTTACAGTAATTACCCTTCTGAGAGAACTACTGTAGAATAATGTTCAAAATGCTGGACTTGGGAGAAAGAAGCCCAAGTTCAAATCTTTGTATGATATACCATAGAGCTTTGTTGTATGTATTATGTAATCTGCTCATCAATATTAGAATAGTTGTGTTACAACCCAATTGTTGTTAAAATAAATTCCCAATATTTGTAGCATTTCCATTTCAGTTCCTCTAGAACAGTAGTTCCCAACCTGTGGTCCACAAGAAATAAAATATAGTCCACAGTCTCACCATTACGATACAGTTGCAACAAGAGTGACTAGTCTTGCAAAATCGTCTTGTAGTGCTGAGGCTTATTAAATATGGTTTTTTGTGGGCGAACAGATGGCAACTGCTGGTTGGCATATATTCTGTATCAGAAACTACAACTGATGTGGTCTATCCAATGCAGTTTTTTTGAATCATCACCCCAAATAACCAATCTGAATCTAAAGTTGACCAAAAACCGATTCATAACCCTTTTGGTACTAATGTTGGAGAGTGGTCACTGCTCTAGAGCCCCCTACCTACTCAAGCATATCTATGTGTTTATGAGTTGATAAAGCTCTCCATATAAATAAAGCACTCCAGTTTGCAAAAAATTATACCAAATATAATTTGTTAGGCTTTAGGATGCTACTAGAATCTGGTTTTTAAAAAATTAAAAGTTATAATGTCAAATATTGATTTTTGTGGACCACTGAAATTGCCTTTTAATTGCCTTCTAAGTCACTTCCCAAGCTCTGGATATGCATTCTCTCTCTCTAGAATCCATCTGCAACACGTTTACTTTCTCCACATTGCACTTGTTTATTGATAAACTCTTGGTTCTTGCTGCTATTATACTGCTTTGCCTTCCCAACATTGCAGGTACCTTGTTTACAGCTTAGCTCCCTCTGCTGTGTTAAACCTGTATTTACTATTTGCTTCTCATTGTCCATGTTCCCGGGAAAGTAACTTGAAGATCCTCATCGGTCTAAACAGTTCTCTCTCTTTGAATCTCTCTGCTTTTCAGGGCAGTCTGAAACATGAAATATGGAAGGTTTATTATGAATAAATATAAACAGTGTAGAAATGAACAGCACATCATTCCCACACAACAATATATCAATTAACTTAAATCACTTAATCTATATATGATGTGATTGGTATGATATATGACAGCATTTTCATTTCTTAAAGCAAAGCCCTGTTTTTCCACAGTTCTATATCTGGGACCCTCTGGTGGCTCAGTAGGTTAAACCACTGAGCTGCAGAACTTGCTGACCAAAAGGTTGGCAGTTCGAATCCTGGCAGCAGGCTGAGCTCCTGCTGTTAGCCCCAGCTTCTGCCAACCTAGCAGTTTGAAAACATGCAAATGTGAGTAGATCAATAGGTACCGCTTCTGCAGGAAGGTAACAGCATCCCATGCGGTCATGCTAGCCACATGACCTTGAAGGTGTCTACGGACAACGCCGGCTCTTCAGCTTAGAAATGGAGATAAGCACCGTCTCCCAGTGTCGAACATGACTAGACTTAATGTCAAGGGAAACCTTTACCTTTACCTATATCTGTTTTTCTAAAGAAGCAATCATACGTTGGTGTGTGAGACACACATATAATGTATGTGGGTGTCAGAGGGAGTCATAATCATAATGCCTAGTCTGAGAACAAAGGAAACAAAACTAATTGATTCCACTGCACTACAACCCACCACCAGATTTTAAAAACAACAACAGCACACATTTCTTTGACATGATTTCATTCCAGAATCAATGCAGCCTGACAGTCCTATCCACTTCTTAGAGGGGGGTGTGAATAGTTTGCTCCTTGTGAAATGTCCCTAAATCACATATACAGTGAACTGGAAAATACAGAGTGAAATGCAGTACAATACAGGTAGAAGTTGGCTTAAAAAAAAAAGAAAATCAGAGACAGAATGGATGAGCATGGAATCCTTAATGTATAAGCCTTTGTGACTCACAGACATTGTGCACTGTGCATTTGGTTTCTTAGAATCTGTCTCAAGGCTAAACCTTTTCATTCAAAAATGGGTGCCATAGCAATGGTTGAAAAACAGCCCAGATTTAAAGTCTGAAAAAGATCCTTCAAAATTGCTTTATCGTGTCATGTAACATGAGATCTTCTCAGTCACTCCCTGCAGAATGTCATCTAGTATTTGAGAGATCTTACCCAGTCGATAAACTGTTTCTTTGCAACTCCTTCCAAAGTGACTTCATCTCATAGATGTTTGCCTTTCTAATATAGATGCCACTAGACTTTTTTTGCACCTCCAGATGTTGTCTGATGGAGCAATGTCATTGAAGATTCATCTAATTTGTCACTGCACTTTCCTGTGTACTTTCTCTGGGGAATCTTAGCATTTGGCTTACTAAGACCTCCCATGCAATTAGCCAGCTGCTTGAGCAATTAAAGAAGCATAATGAGGTTATCACATGGATTACCTGAGAGCTACATCAAACCTCTGAAGAATGTATCTCCTCAGGCCAACCTCCCCAGATCTGCCTATTTATAGACATTGTGCTGCATTTGTTTGTATTGTGTGCAAGTCTGCCTGTGTATATCCTTCTACATCCCCCAGGCTTAGTTTTAAAGCCAACCATGCTAGCTCTCTGCATGCCATTGTTACCATAATCCAACCGTTCAAATTGGCTTCAGCAGTCAAACAGCAGCTCTTTATTCTATCCTGCGGTACCACTGTGCAGGATGCTAAAGTGATCCTGCCCACCCAAGTTTCATTTTGTTACACCAAACTTCTGGCACGGGTCATCCACCATGTCATAAATGGGTAGGGCTAGAATTAGCAAGGCTATCACCACAGGCATTGCTGTCCATGCTCTACTTCCCTGGCTGATGTCTTTTTGTTCTAGGTCAGTGGTTCTCAACCTGTGGGTCTCCAGATGTTTTGACCGTCAACTCCCAGAAATCCTAACAGCTAGTAAACTGGCTGGGATTTCTGGAAGTTGTAGGCCAAACACCTGGGGACCCACAGGTTGACGACCACTGTCCTAGGCAAATGCAATTTTTTTGGCCCCAAAGAGATTCAAGCCCTCTGAGGATAATCTCCAAATGGCCTGATTGTTGTTGTGTGCCTTCAAGTTGTTCCTTACTTATGGTGACCCTAAGGGGAATCTTTCACTGGGTTTTCTTGGCAGGATTTGTTCAGAGGAGCCTTGCCATTGCCTTTTTTTGAGTCTGAATGTGACTTGTCCAGTGGTCATCCAGTAGATTTCCAAGACAGAGCAGGCATTTGAATCTTGTTCTCCAGAGCCACTGTCTTATGCTCAAACCACTACACCATGCTGGTTCCCCAAATAACTTGGAGTTGAACCATGTAGGAAACCAAATGTTTATAAAAATGAATCTCAGCACCTCAGGATGTTGAACAGTTCAGTAAAATTTACTTAACTACAGCTCCCAGAATCCCTCACCAGTTTGGCCAGTGAACCAAAAACGTTATTTCTCAAGTTCTGGGCTGTTGTAATAGTTTTGACAGATGAGCATGCTTCACTGGGTACAGCCTGATTTCAGTTTGCTTGTGGCATCAACGAGTTCATGTTCTGTCTGTCAATTGCTTTGTCTCTTTTTGTTTCTAAACAAGGATGGATGTTGTTTTCCAGGATTGCCAAAATATTAGGCCTCACACTAGCAAAGACTACTTAGAGTGACAAGTCTCTTCTGACAGGCTTAATTTGGTTTATTTTCCCCTCTGGAATTAACAGTTCACTTTAAGTTGCATTCCACATTCTTCACTTCAGAAGCTGAAGAGTAGATTTTCTTTCCTCAGAAAGCTGAGAGGTATGCTAAAGCTGACAGGCTGAATAAATAATACCAAGTGATGGAAAGTGCTTAGGGAGAGTTGAGGATTCAAAATACCTAGGGATGTTTAATTAGGGAAGAGATTCTTGCTAGGGCAGATTACAGCAGCTCCAAACCTTCACTTTAGCAAGAGAGTGCAAAATATGTGAGCCCAAACAAATAATTATCTCCAGAGCTGTCTTGTCTAAATCCTACATGAGTTTGTGTATGTGACTAAAAGTTGCTTGTTGACCTATGATGACTCCATGAATTTCATAGGGTTTTTTAAGGCAAGGAAAACAAAGAGGTGATTTGCCAATGCCTTATTCTAAAATGTAGCCTTTAGCACTTGATATTTGTTGATGTTTTCCCATCCTACTAACCAGAACTGTGACTATGTACCATGCCACCATAGTCAAGGAAGTTATATGAGTGTTGCAGTTGAACACACCAGCTCTTCCACAGAAGAAAAAGGGGCAATATTAACTCTATGAAATGAAAAATGATCATCAAACATGGTATTCACACAAGTTGGAAGAGTTATCATTTAGATTCTCACTCTGACAGTTCTCTAGCCAGCATGCTTCCCAAAGGTAACCTCTCTAAGTTGTGGATAATCAGGTGTCCTGCATAGAAGGGCTGCAAACAAGTCTATAACATATTTTCTAAATACAATTTGTAGGGTATTTCTTTTCTTGCATTTCAGCACACAGATGAGTGGAAACACCATTTCTGTCTACACATGCATTTTCCACATGCAGCACTGGGATTGTGCCACAGCTAGCTGGGTGCCAGCTGCATTAAGATCACTACTGACCAAAAGGGTCAGAGTGAGCTTCTGACCAAAATTGTGTAGCTTGTTCTCGACCTTTGCAGCCCAAAAGACAGTTGCATCTGTCAAGTAGGAAATTTAGGTACCACTTTGTGGGGAGGCTAAATTAACTAATTTATGAGGCTATAAAGATCAGCGAGCATGCGGGGAATGAGGAAGTACTTCATCAGTGTCTCAGATGGATGGTGAAGCGACAGCTTCCCTGGTGGCCAGAAAAGTTGGAATGTTAAATAGCCTCTGACTATCTGTCTATATGTGTTGTGTGTCTATGGCATTGAATGTTTGCCATGTATTGTAATCCGCCCTGAGTCCCCTGCAGGGTGAGAAGGGAGGAATATAAATACTGTAAATAAATAAATAAATAAATAAATTCAGATCAAAAAGTAAGACTTGAATTTTAAAATGCAGTTACTCAAGGTTGTGGTCCATGAGCTGTGGTGCATCCATGTCCAATAACTCCCAGTTTCTGGCAAATTTCCAAGTGATAAATAAAAAATTGTAGCCAATAGGCACAAATGTGGTACTGATCAATAGCACTTGCATGTGTGAGTTGCTGCTTACACAAATAAGGGGTTTAAAAACACTGGCCTATATAATTCATTTACATAACAGTACTGTTCTCTTTCACTCCCCATATCATTGTAGCACTCATATTTCTGTTGTTCTCTTTGCAGACTGGATGTTTGGCCCCAACCCAGAAGACAACAACAACAAGAGTGATGTGAACTGCATCAGCAATAATGTGAGTGAGATGGGTGAGATTCGAGGGAGCCTCCATCCTCCAGAATTCCAGTCTCAGGACGTGGTCATTTCCATCAGTGAAAACATGTGTCACCTCCCCCAGCAGACTTGAACAAGCCAATCCTGGATATGCTTTGACCATGCTGAGAGGGTGGCAAAGAGAGAATGGGAAGGGCTCACCCACTATTTTTTTTAAAAGGATGGAATTTTCCCCCTCAAGGGACTTTGCATTTTTTGATGAGGGCTAATTTCTCGATTGCAGACAGGTTTGAATTGAAACTGGACTCATTGCAAATGTATCATGTTTTGGGAGGATCCAGTCAGCAGTGCAGTTATCCCCTCCTCTTTTCCTTAAACCTGGGAGTCACAGAAACCCTTCAGAACAAATTGTTCCAGGGCTCCTACAGAGAGCAGAAGCAAACCTGCAGGACATTTGGTGGATTCTGTAATTCTGTAACGTCATGCAAGGCCTGCTGTTCCTTTCCAGATGGTACTATTTTCTGTTGGCTGGCCAATGTTGCACTGTGAAGGGTGATTCTGTCTTACAAGTTATGCACACAGAGATTTGGAAGAAAAGGAGTAGACCACTGGTAAACTACCAATTCTGTTGTCTTGCTGGAGAGAACCTGATGGCTGCACACATGGAAACTATTGCCAATGCCAAATGGAGCATAACGAAGTGCAAAATAACAGTGTATGATGCACTATACTCCTAATTTCTGTTGCTAATTCTTCTGATTACTTAAATGTCTGCCATTTCAGTAAAACAATGTACACAGAGAGAGGCGGTCCCATCATTTTCTGTGCAAAACAGCTTGTTTTCATTGTTCCTACTGCTCTTCTGTCTCTGTTTTACTTTCTGAGTGCAATTGGAAAAACATGATTTTAAAAAGAACCTGGTTTCAGATATGATGGCTCTTTATTCTGTTTATTGTTAAATCATCCGCTTCTATCTCATCCTTTCCTTATGGCACCCCATATGCTACGCTTACATTCCAAGTGGGAATCTGAACATTCATGCTTCCCTCCTTAGAGTAGGGGTTCTCAACCTTTGGGTCCCCAGATGTTTTGGTTTTCAACTTCCAGAAATCCTAACAGATGGTAAACCGACTGGAATTGATGGGAGTTGTGAGCCAAAACACCTGGGGACCCACAGGTTGCAAACAACTGCCTTAGAGGCTGCTTCAATCCCACCCTTCTTACATCAATTAAAACCCCTGCAAGGCTACATAATAAATTCTAATGTTTGGTAACCAACCAGTATTTCCATATTTCTCCTCAATGGGAATTTGATGTTTACTGCTTATCTTCTTTATCCTGAAAACACAGACACAGCGTGAATTTCTGGGTAGAGGAAGGTAATCCTTTTCTATTCCAGGACAGGTACTGAAACAAAACAAAATACAAACAACACTCCATTACATTTGTTCCACATACTGGGAGAGCCCAGCAACCAGTACTTACACCACATATAGCAATTGGTGTCTGAAGTAAAGCAGTTTCATCTTTATTCAGCATTCAAAATCTGAACACTAAGTAACTATGGTAAATTTGAAAGAAATGCATCTTTCTCTTTTCACTTGCATAGCAAGAAAAAAGAAAAACTATAGTTGTGGACCATCTCTAACTTAAATGTGCCTTTATTTCTAACTAACTACTTCATCAGGTTTACTAAATACCACTGAGTGCTACACTTAAAATGTGAAAAGCCACTGTTCTCATCACATTAGGTTGGGTTCAAGTGTAGGATAGAGCATTCTTTGCATTTTTAAGTGTGGGGGCCAGCATTCTTTTCAGACGTTTCAGGAGGTGGTGGAGCAGTGGATTTTTGGTAGTGGTCTGGATGTTTGGACAATTCTGTAATGTGATGGCATTTGTTGCTTCCAGGTCTAAAATAAAATGTTTCCCCTATTTGTGGGAGAAGAAATTGTGGGTGGAGCCAAGCCAATATCTGGGTGCATCTGTACTGGACAATAACAGCAGTTGGAACCTACTTTAAATAACATAGCTCCATGCTATGCAGTCCTGGAAGTTATCATTTCCCAAGGTCTGCACCCTTCCCTGGGTGCATTTGCACTGGAGAATAGTTGCAGTTGGGACCCACTTTAGATGCCATTATTATTATTATTATTATTATTATTATTATTATTATTATTATTATTATTATTCCATGTTTCATGACGTGCAGTCCTGGGAGTCATTGTTTTCCAAGGTCCAAACCCTTCTCTGGTGCATTTACAGTATGGAATGAATTCCCTTGCATACCACTTTAAATGCCACAGCTCCATGCAATGGAGTCCTCCTGGGAGTTATAGTTTCCCAAGATCCATACCCTTCTCTGGTACATCTACACTGTGGAATGACTGCAGTTGGACCTTACTTTAAATGCCATGTCTCCATGAGGTGGTCTTGGGTGTTGCTGTTCCCCAAGGTCCATGAACCTTCTCTGGGTGCATCTACACTGTGAAATTAATGTAGCAGGACCTTACTTTAAACACCATAGCTCCATACTATGCAGTCCTGGGAGTTATAGTTTTCCAAGGTCCACACCCTTCTCTGTGTGGCAGCAGGGAGAGAGAGGGAGGGAAGGAGAGAAAGAGTGTGTGTGTGTGCATTGCCACTTTCCCTCCACCCCTGCTTCCTTGCTTCTGGAATTGAAGATACATAACAGCTGATATCTCAAGGACAGGAGTATTTTTTTCCAACAAAGAACAGGAGGAGGGGTGGTAGGCAGGGCCAAATTTTTAAAGTGTGATGGCAAATAAACTTAAAGAATGCTGAGTACAACTGAATATTTTATTTATTTATTTCAAACACTTGTACCCCGCCCTTCTCAACCCCCTGGAGGGGACTCAGGGCGGCTTCCAATCGGCACAATAAATATGTAATAAAATACATAATAAAATAAGCAATCAATTATAAATAGTTAAAAACATTTGGATACATTAAACAGTGTGATGAACTTAGGGAAATCATCCCTTTCAGTTCAAAACAGAGCTCTACTCTGCCAAACACTTCCCTGCTTCAGTGTGATGAAGTCCTAACTATACATGCCTGTCCAATTCGGCTAAAGGGACTTACTCTCAGGTTAGTATATGTTGGATTTAGAAGTCAAGTACCTAGAAAACATAACTTGATAGCCTGTTAGTGACATATGCTAGTGATATGTTCAACCCTTGTTTGTATGTGGTTATGTGAGAGGTAATATGGTGTAATGGTTGGTATATGGTACTAGTAATCTGGGAGACAGTGGTTTGAACCCCTGCTCATCCATGAAAACCCACTATGTGACTTTGGGAAAATCACACTCAGCCTTAGAGGAAGGCAACAGCAACAAACATTGAACAAATCTTGCCAAGAAAACTCATTGAAAGCACTGCTGTAAGACACATGATAGCAATAATATCTCATCCTGGTTTCATATACTTTGAAGATTGCCAATTTCTGACATTGTGTCATTCACTTCCTGTATTATTGGGGTTTTATTCATATATTTTAAAGTGGGCCTGTTCTAGGGCTGTAAATGCAAACTTTTAGCAAGCGAAGAGCACAAAGCAAGGAAGATGAGAGAGGCTTCGCCTGATTAATCTTGGTATATTTTCTTCAGCCATGGAAACCCAGGAATGACCTTGGGCAAATGATGTTCCCTTGGCCCGAGAAGAATGTAATGACAATCCTGCCTGAACAAATCTTGTCTCCCCCCCCCCCAAAAAAATCCTAAAATAGGATCACCAAAAGTCAAAGTCGTGTTGAAGATGTCTAATAACAACAAGGACAACAGTGGTCCAGGTGCTGATAAAATGAAAGAATGGCAAAAAAAAAAGGGGGGGGGGAGAGAATGGAAGCCCTATCTTGCCATTAATTCCCCTTTAGAAACCTTTAGCCTGGAGAGAAAGAACACTTCCCCCCCTTTTTTCCTATTACAAATTAATAAAAACTCTTCATGGTTCTTTTGCTTTCAGAGGACATGTTTCTGAGTCAGCACACCTCTCCAAACTTCATAATGATTTTCCTTTCTTATTTTAATTTTCAGTGACAAAGCACTCTAGAAAGCCAAAGGTCTTTCTCATACATCTCTGAGCTCTTCAAAATCAATGCCATTGCTTTCATAAGGAAATAAACTAACATCATTGTAGCCTAGCTTAGGAATGAATTCTTTTTAGCATAAAAATGGGACTGAGCTCATTGTCAATTGAGCATCTGAAATTGCAGGAGTGTCAGCCACCCTGTTCCCTTTTGAAAAGACACTCTGAAAAATGAATAGGGAATTAATGCACAGTATGATTTCACCATGTTGTACTAGAACTCATCAAGAACTGATTTAGGATTTCTACATTGCATTCAATTAAAAGATGGAGTCCTGTCATTGTTTCAATAGTATCCATAGTTTTGATTTTCTATATATAAAGAGAGAGACTCGACTAGAATAAGATCAAGTTTAATGCACTTTTAACAATTCTGATCTTGAATTGCTTCAGCTCATGTAAATGTATGGTTTAATGAAATGGAGCATTTTTCCAGGGAAATAAAAGATTGGGAACAGAGAATGTACCCTTGTCCTAGATCAGCCTCTCCTAATGTAGTGTCTGAACTGTCCAAATGTGTAGAACTAAATTTCCCATAATTACGAAAAAGGATGGTTGTCTGGGAACAATGAGGTCTATAGTCCCACTTTTTCTCTCCTCCCCCCGCCCCAAAAAGGAGTCATTCAAAGCAGTTTATAAAGTATAAAAATACTTTAAAAGGTAACAATTAAAGCATATCAACAAACTCAAATCAAACACACAAACATCCCCAGACTACTAACCAGTAAATACCCACGTGACATAGTAATTTAAGCATTGGATGGAAAGGTGTGAGTCTCTGCCCAGCTTTGAAAGCCCACTGGGTGATCCCGGAGAAGCCACACATTCCTAGCATCAGAAAACCTTGTGCCACGGTTGCCTTAGGGCCAATATGGAATGCTTGCCGTGTATATGTTATGATCCACCCTGAGTCCCTTTCGGGGTAAGAAGGGTGGAATATAAATGTTTCAAATAAATAAATAAATATCAGAAATGACTTGAGGTCACACAACAACAATAATAAATATGAAACAAGAAGACGTGTAATTAAATGTTTAAAGAGGTGTGTCTTCATTTTACAATAAGGGACTGACCAAGGAAGAAGACACAATCTTTTATGGTAAGGAGTTCCACAGGTGACGTGCTGCCACCAAGAGGGTCCTCTTGTACATTGCCACTATTTTTGACTATAGGGCAATGGCAGATGAAAGAAGGGTATGGAATTTGAGGACGAACATGTCCAAATGGGAGAAAATGGTGCTTCAAGTTGTTAGATCCCTAAGGCTTTGAGATATTGTTGTTTATACTAGTGAAACCAAGGCTGGATCTACATTGCCATATACGGTAGTTTCAGAATGCACTTTAACTGCTTCGAACTGCATTATACGGAAGTTTAGACTCATATAATCCAGTTCAACGCAATTAAACTGCATTCTGAAACTGGATTACTTGATAGTATAGATCCAACCTGAATTGCCAAAGGCAGAATCAGCATATCTCTTTCCTTGAGCAGTGAAACATCAATTGGCATGACATTTTTTTCTGTAGTCAGAAAAGGTTAACAGTGAATACAGTGGATTTCCTGGTGGTGCAACGGGTTAAACCTCTGTGCCAGCAGAACTGCTGACCGACAGGTCAACAGTTCGAATCCAGGGAGAGTGGGTTGAGCTCCCTCTGTTAACTCCAGCTCCCCATGCAGAAGCCTCCCATAAAGATGGCAAAACATCAAACATCCTTGTATCCCCTGGGCAACATTCTTGCAAATGGTCAATTCTCTCACATCAGAAGTGACTTGCAGTTTCTCAAGTTGCTTTTGACATGGAAAAAAAAAAAACAGTGAATATGTTATAGCCTTAAAGTTAACAGCTGCACTACAGAGCAAGTGAACAAAAGTTGAGGACTTGTGTTGCAACTTTTTATACAAAAAGCATGTTTATAGAAGGAGGGGGCAGTAAAGAGGATAAAGAGAATATGGATAGGGGGGAAATTGTTGGCTTCATGGGGTCATTATTTCCTAGGATTAAAGAGGGGAAGGCCGTAAAACTAGAATTGCAGATTAGGATAATATGGTAGGACAGGCATGTAGCCGGGGGGGGGGGGGGGGGGGGGGGGGGTTGAGGGGCTTCAGCCCCCCCCCCCGAAATTCTCATGGTGGTTCGCGAAAAGGCCTTACTGATGCATTATTTAAACTGTTATGTTTATTCATATCATGATCTGATCACCATACTCAATATATCCCATATGCATGGGGGTATTGGGGTAATGATACAAAAGGTTTGCTAGGCTAGACCCTCTTTCACTCAGACTCAGCCCCCCCCCCCCTGAAACCCAGGCCCCCCTCCGAAACCCCCCTGAAAAAAATTTACACCCCCCCCCCCCGAAACGAAATCCTGGCTACGGGCCTGTGGTAGGACATGATAGAATATGGACCCCATATAATATCATGGCCTGCCATTTTATCCTCATTTTCCTGCATTTGTACAAACAATGTTGTTTCAGAGACAACTTTGAACAGTGTGAAACTGACTTTTGGTAAGCAAATTTATTGCTTTTACACATCAACACTAAGGGAGTCACATCTTTCTGGATCCTATTATATTTCATCCCACTCCCACAACTGTGCAAATATGCTTTATAGCTGAATGTTTATTGTCACTCTGTAATGTATCAGAAGAGCAGGTTGACATTCACAAAAATAAAAGTCAACAGTCTTAAAGATGCTGCTTCTTTCTTTTTCTTTCCTTCTTTCTTCCCCCTTTTTACAAACTTGTACAGAATCTTTGACTTATATGTGTAATGGCATATGTATTTTCCATTACTGTGGCAAGATCTGCATTTCTTTCCCAGGTTGTTTTGATTCGTCAGGCTTTGTTTTGTTTTGCTATAGCAACAAGAGATATCTCTTGTTGCTATATCTCTTCTCTTGAAATTTTTATTGTCCATATTTAGAATTCTTAGCCAGAGTCCACAATTGTCTCACCAGACTACAAATCCCAGGATTCCATAGGATGAAGCCATGATCATTCAAGTACTTCGTCTCATTTTCACATGGTGGGTGACAACATGGGGATTTGCCATGCATCACGGTGAATTCTGCGGGCAGCGTGGGAAACCTGTCTCCCCACATCGCCTGCATTGCCCCATACCACATCCCACAGAGGGAAGCATCATCACCCAACTTACCCCTATTCTTCTCAATAAGAACACAGGAAGCCCCCCCCCCCCCACGTTTCCTCTTATGACACTTTCACTTCAGTTCAGGGACAGAACCCCACCGGAAGTAGATGTACATTGTATCATGTGATGTGGCAAGCTCTATTCCTGAACTGAGATGAAAGGATGGGCAAATTTGCCCATGTGATGAAGTCGCAATTGGACATAGCATATTATTTGAGAACACAGGAATGCTGGAGCACTCTAACAACTACCACGTCAGGCTACACAGAGAAGCCATTGAAATTCACAAGCATGTGGACAATTTCAACAGAAAGGAAGAAACCATGAAAATGAACAAAATATGACTATTTACTGTTATAATTTTAGAGGTTTTTTAATATTGGTAGCCAGGTTTCAAATTGAAACATGCACACCTAGCTCCAAAAGACAAGAGTTCTTTCTCCCACCCTGGACTTTCCACATAAACCCAATTTTCCTAGTTTCCAACAGACCTTACAACCTCTGAGGATGCATGCCACAGATGCAGGCAAACGTCAGGAGAAAATGCTTCTAGAACAGGGCCATACAGCCCAAAAAACCTACAACAACCCGTTTATGAGATTCTTTGTAATGGATTCTTTGAGGTAAATGCTCCAGAAGTACAATTAATCTGCTTTATTAAAACATCACAGAGGATGAACTCGTAATCGGCGTTTCACAACTTAGGTTTTCTTGAAACGTTGTCATGCTACAATCTAAAGTATGACCTTCTGAGGAACAATTGAGAGCTCAGTTTTCACTATGTCCATATTCAGAAGATGACAGAGTGGCATCCCGACTAAAGCATTAACGAGACAAGTAAATTAACATAAGAAGTCCAACTTTCATCAGAAGTTGACCATAGAATTGTACTGGAGAACTTACAAAATCTTAAAGAAAACATATTAATCAGATACACGAATAATTAAATGTAAAAAATAGTCAAACCTGCAAATGTGGAGGACCAATGGTAGTTGTAAACTTTCTCTGGCGGAGTAAATAGGAGCTTAAGGATGAGGAGGTATTTATATCAAGGAAATGGTATGTGTAAAAAATACAATGGCTCTATCTTAGGGCAACCTACCTTATGTTTCCAAAGCAGTATTGGATAGGTTCCAAGGCTCAGAGGACACACCATCTGATTGTGAACTTTTCCAGAGCAGAAGTGTGGCTTCACTACTTAGGTATATTTTGTATGACAGGCCACCAACATATCATATTCTGATTTTAAAAGTAAGTAAAAGTAATTTCAATTATTTTCAATGGGGAAAAACCACAGTGGTAGCCACTAACTACTTTGGGTCTGGACGATAGCTAGCTATTTTTAAGTAGTCTTCCAAGCTCAAGAAAATGAAAATGATCTCTTGCTGTGGCTAAGAGCTTTGAAATAGAGCTACTTGCAGAAGGCTTTATGCTCAGAAACCTTCCTATATACTCATATTAATAGTAATTTCCAAGCCATCAGGAAATTGCTGCTCTCCACAGTTCACAGATGCTAGCAGAGCAGCATGCGCCAAGCTGATAGAGAGGCAAAGAGCCAGCACAAGCTCCACTGGGCCGGCTCAGTTAGGAAGCTGGATTTCCTAACATTAAATACCCTGAAGGCAGCAGATCCCATCTAATCTTGGAAGTTAAGCAGGGTCTGCCCTGGGTAGAACTTGGCAAAAACCACCCCCCTCCTCTGATATTTGCTGGCAGTCTCCCATCCAACCACAAAACAGGGCTGCCCCTGTTTAGCTTTCAAGGTCAGACATAATCTGGTGCCTTTAGGGTATTTTGGACATTTTTCCATTGCCATTGTATGCTCAGGTTGTTGTTATGTGTCTGGATAAATACATTTTAGCTTATGAAAACCACATCTACTTTGGTGTTGGCTGTGTATAGAGTGGTGTGTAGGAAATTTTGCTTTATGATTACTGTGTTTTCTGGCGTATAAGACTACTTTTTAACCCAGGAAAATCTTCTCAAAAGTCAGGGGTCATCTTATATGCCTGGGGTTGTTTTTTAGGGAGGGTGCTGAAACTTCCAAGCCAGATTGGAGAACCTGTGGTCGCCACATATGGTGGGGGGAACTCAAAAACTGCCGTGGCCGCATCCCTACCATATGCAATGACCGTATGAAAGCAGCAAGGGCGGCACTGTACAAGTATGGTAGAAGAAAATCCACTCACCAGGATTCGTGGAAAGAAGTGACTTAACGCGGTCCCGATGACAAGGTAAGGGGGCACCTCACCGGGAAGGTGTAAGTGAAGGGCAGAACAGGCTGCAGGTGTACAGGACACCCAGGGTATGGAAAAAATAGGTAGAGCAGTGCTGTGCCCAGAAAAACATGCCTCTTTCACCCGCCTGGCCCACCCTTGTATCTTATTACCGTACCTCCTTCTCTGCCTCTCAGATCTCACTCCTGAGGACTGCAGTGAAGTGGCGCTGGAGTGCAAGTGTGAGAGCTGAGAGGCAGAGGAGGAGATACGGTAATAGGAAAATTACCATCTTTAAATCAAATGTGATGTTTTTTAAAAGATTTATTTGGTGTATGTTGGAAGAGGGTAGTCTTACATGGCGAGTATATCCGAAACTCTATATTTAACTGGAAAAGTTGGGGGTCGTCTTATATACCCAGTCGTCTTATATGCTGGAAAATTCGGTAATTGGTAGAAGCAACACGGACATTGTTTTGCAATGTCACTGCAAGGTGGCAGGGTGACCAGCAAGCAGGCAGTTAACAACACTAGTGTATCTTTCTTGCAAAATTAAATGGTAACAACAATTAAACAGTCCAAAAGCTAAGACAAACTAATAACAAGCAAGCAATAGTTTCAAACTGCATTTGGCAAAATTTGTTTCTTTTTAGCTCGGACAAATATTATTTTGAGCAGGATGTGCCAATCTGTCAATCTGCAAAGCATCAAGAATTTAATTCCCGCTTTTTTTTTTTTGAATCCTTCAGAGTTGACACACAGCTTACGGACTTCATTCTGATTAAATGGAATGGCCCCTGTGACTATTTCCTCTTGACCTAATGGCTACATCGAAACCCTTCTTTCTCAGTGACAACAGCAATACAGCAGAGGGCACATTGGCATGGAATTGGCATCCTCTCTTCTTCATACTTGAATAATGAAAGTTTACAGAGAGCAGAAATGTATTTTAATTGTTGTTCACTGAGTTCTGTAATACCTTCTCTCTGCTGTTCTAATAAAAAAGCAGGCAAATATCAAGCCAAATCTGCTTCAAATGGAGCCGGCTCCCAAATACTTTTCTGAGTTGCTCAACCACAACAGTCATAGTATAACTTAGAAATGGCTGTTCTCAGAAATTGATCCTCTCATAATTACTGCAAGATGAGATGCAAAACCCTGTGGATGCTGGGTAATAATATGTAAATCAGGTTAGCCTGCTGCAGCAGAACCAAGCTTTAGTCTTGGAATTACTTTCAAACATGTCTGGGAAGCAATGCTATTGAAGCTTAAGCATGACACATTAATCACAATGCTACAAAGTTTGTGGATTTTGAGAGGCAAAAATCAGGTAACTGTGCTGAAACTTCAAAAGGGAAAAGGTGGTGTATTTTTCCTGGCTACTGAACACCTTAAACCTTTTGGTAAGTGTTCCATTTCATAGCAAGGCAACGCTTCCCGTTGGCCACAAATTAATTGTGTGAGCAAAAGGATGATGAATTGCTTTCAGCCCAGCGACTGGATTGTGATTTGAAGAGATTGCCAAGGGGCATGGGGCACTAGCAGACAAGGCTCAGAGTAGAGTCAAAGCAAAATAGATGGGGACAGATGTGATGACTACCTTAGACATTTTTTCCATTACGCATATAAAGAACTATGGGATCTTTGTTTATTCATGTGTAGACCAGAGTGGGAAGTATTCCTGAGCTGCAAACCAAAGATAGATAAAATAATTGCAAGCGGAAAGTATAGAAACTCCATTCTCTCAATAAAAATCACACTTGCAACAGATTGCAGAACAGACCACGAGCTGCTAACATCAAAAATTAGAGTAAAGCTAAGTCAATAATTATACCAAAATACATTCATTTAGCATTTAAAGATTATTTAAGCAAGAGATCTACATTAATAAGCTTAATTGACCAGGAGCCTGAAAGAATATATACTGAAGCCAGGGATACTTTCAAGGAAGCAACCTCCTTCCACATTATCTAAAAATTATTTGCATTTAAAATATTTACACCATTGTAAGGGTAAGGTATACCAGCACAAACCATCCACAGCTTGAGTTCTAATCAAATGACAACAAGTAAACAGTTTCAGCATTTCTGGGACTTCGTGCCTCAAGAGGTAGCTTAATGTACGTCACTAATGTGCAAAAAGGTCTGCAACCAGTGGAAACGGGGTTGTCATTGAAGAGGTTGTAAGCCTTCTCCATCTATAAATGTTTATAGTGAAGGGTTTCTGTCTTCTTCAACTTCTATGATCTAGTGTTTCCTAACACATGGTGGGGGTGGGAGAATTTTCTATGTGTTGTTGTTTAAAATATGGCTAGATAGAGCTGTAGCTGTATGGATGGAAACTGCAGTTATTCATTGCCAAAGCATTCAATGAATCTGTCCCTTTTGCTGCTGGAAAAGATCAGATGCAAAGCATCAAGAAAGTTGGAGCTATCATGTCAAAGATACAAACAATACTAGGATGAGGAATTTGACTCTTTTTATTATTCCAGAATTTTAACTTTTTAAATTTCAGGTTCTCGGGTGTGATGAAATGTCACATTTTGATTTCTTTTTTTAAGAACTGTAAACAAACTCTCCTCCTTTGGCACTCAATGAATCAAACATTTTAGCACAGAAAGGGCTATATATTACTGTGCTTTCCTGCAAGGATGCTGTCAGGAAGAAAAAAAGCAACAACTAAAATTAGTACCAGAAATAGGGATTTTAAGAGTTATGCCATGAGCGAAATCAGGGTGAGGAACTGTGCAAGTGGAGCCAAAGCCAGATTTTCCCCAGCAAAGCCAGATTTTCCCCAGATTCCCTTCAGAATCACACAACACACACACAGAAAGTCAAAGTTCCTCCATTTTCATCTGCTGTCTTTCTCAAAATGATGTCAAGAAATGACATTGACAAGTTAGTACAGGATTCTGAGTTGTCTGAATGAAGAATTGACTATTTTACATATGTTTGTGTGCATTGGCAGATTCTGCATAGTTGGCTGGGAGTAGGGAGTTGACAGAAAATCATGCTTTATGAGACAAGCATCACAATGCCTATCCCTAGAATCATAGAATCATTGAGTTGGAAGAGACCTCGTGGGCAATCCAGTCCAACCCCCTGCCAAGAAGCAGGAAAATCGCATTCAAAGCACCCCTGACAGATGACCATCCAGCTTCTGCTTAAAAGCCTCCAAAGAAAGAGCCTCCACTACTCTGGGACAGAGAGTTCCACTGCTGAACAGCTCTCACAGCAAGGAAGTTCTTCCTAATATTCAGGTGGAATCTCCTTTCCTGTAGTTTGAAGCCATTCTTCTGCGTCCTAGTCTCCAGGGCAGCAGAAAACAAGCTTGCTCCCTCCTCCCTATGACTTCCCCTCACATGTCTCCTCTCAGCCTTCTCTTCTTCAGGCTAAACATGCCCAGCTCTTTAAGCCGCTCCTCATAGGGCTTGTTCTCCAGACGCTTGATCATTTTAGTCGCTCTCCTCTGGACACATTCTAACTTGTCAACGTCTCCCTTCAATTGCGGTGCCCAGAATTGGACACAGTGTAATTCCAGGTTTGGGCTGACCAAGATAGATTAGAGGGATAACATGACTTCCCTGGATCTAGACACTATACTCCTATTTATGCAGGCCAAAACCCCATTGGCTTTTTAAGCTGCCACACCACGTTGTTGGCTCATGTTTATCTTGTCCAGCCAGGCATCGTCCCCCACTCTACATCTTTGCATTTCACCTTTTTTCTGCCTAAGAGGAGTATCTTTCATTTGTCCCTGTTGAACTTTTTTTTTTTTTTTTTTTTTTTTTTTTTTTTTTTTAGCTTTGACCTATTTTTCTAATCTGTTAAGATTGTTTTGAATTCTGCTCCTATCTTGTGGGGTATTGGGTATTCCTCCCAATTTGGTGTTGTCTGCAAACTTGATGATCATGCATTTTCACCCTTCGTCTAAGTCATTAATAAAGATGTTGAACAGGACAGGGCCCAGGACGGCACCCTCCGGCACTCCACTCATCACTTCTTTCCAGGATGAGGAAGAAGCATTGCTGAGCACCCTCTGGGATCGTTCACTTAACCAATTAAAAGCCATAGTTTTGCCTAGCCCACATTTGATTAGTTAGTTTGCCAGAAGGTCATGGGGGACCTTGTCGAAGGCCTTACTGAAATGCAGATATGCTACATCCACAGTAAATGGGTCTAAACCATTTGTAGTTTGATGCGGCACTAGGGCTTTTTGGCTGAGAATTCTAAGTTATCCCTAAACTGCAAGTCCCAGGATTCCATAGATAGAATCATAGCACTTAATGTGGAATCACAGCACTATAACTGCATAGTGTGAATCATAGCACCATTAACTGTGAAGCACTCTGCAGCCCTGAATATCAGTCATTCCTGGTAAGCACTCTGACAGCTATGAAATTGAAAAGCGATGTATGGGAGAATGAGAGAAGCTGTGTCAGTTCCTCACTGATGACAGAACATGTTCACTGGAATAACGGTATATTCCAAATTCTTGCAATCACATAACACAAGGTCAGAAGTTGAAATTCAGTTTCAATATTCCACATCCTGAGAATACAGGTATAGAAATACCTTAAGACTTTAAAGTATGAGGAATATATGAGCAATGCCTAGAGTAAAGCTAAATAAATAATGATGCCAAAATACATGCAGCACATCATATAAGCAGGACTGTAGGAGCCTCCGGTAGCACAATTGGTTAAACCCTTGTGCTGGCAGGACTGCTGACCGGGGAGTGGGTTGAGCCCCCATCCATCAGCTCCAGCTTCTCATGCAGGGACATGAGAGAAACCTACCACAAGGATGGTAAAACATCAAAACATCTGCAAGAACATCCTCTGGGCAATGTCCTTGCAGATGGCCAATTATCTCACACCAGAAGTGACTTGCAGTTTTTCAAATCGCTCCTGATAAAAGAAAAAAAAGCAGGACCATAACTCAAAATAGGAGGGAGGCATCTGTGTTCTTCATACATCTTTGCCTCTTCTTAGGGCAAGCAGAAGGAAAACTATATATATAAAAGCAGAGTACATTAAGCAATTTGCATAATTCAAATAGTTTACAAAACGAAGATTTTTTTTCAGCCCTAAGTGTGGATTACATCACTTGTGCATGTCTGCATAGTAGATGTCCAGCATTGTATAGTGTTTTAAGCATTGGACTATCATTCTGGAAAATCTGATTACTGACTCATCTGTGGAAACCCACTGGGTGACCTTGGGTGAGTCACACAGGCTTGGCTACAGAAAACCCTGTCACAGGTTCACCTTAAAGTTGCTATAAATTACAACAGCAAAGCTGAAGTATTGGACTGCAGATTCACAGCAAGAAAATATTGCATTTTGTAGAAAAACTATCCACCTCCTTTTTGAAGGAACACCCTAGGTCAGAAGATGAATGAAGTTGTTTTTTTTTTTAATCACTTACAATACATAACAAGAACCAAAATGTGGAGAGCACAGCCATATATTGCCTTTGTGAAATCCATTGTTTCCTAGCCTTCCAATAACCTTCACGGAGCAAAATAGATTTTATTTATTTATTTTAAATATTTTTATCCTGCCTTTCTCCCCACAAGGGGGACTCAGCGTGGCCTCACATGAGCATCAGAGGATGCTAACAGCATAAATACCATAAAAATTACAATTCACAATAAAATCATTTAAAAACATTGTACATCATCAGTAAAATTTAACAATAAATTAATAGATTAACCTGCCAGTAAGCCTCCAGTGGAATGGTGTATGGATGAAAAGAAACTTTTAAGATGTTCAAAAATTGGCCAAAGCAGAGTGTAGAGAGGCATTGTTGGTATAAGATGGCTCGTATCACATTGGAGAAAGAATAAGTGAATGTACCTATTCTATAGTTGAGGGTGATATTGTTGGTTTCTGTACAATTGTTCACACAGCAGATGTGGGAACAGAGTTGGCATCTGGATTTATGGCAGGGTGTTCTCCCAGTATCCATATTATGCATTCTGTTGTAAGTAAATAGTTGTTTTAAGATTTGGAGACTATCTGTAGGCCAATAAATACCTGCCCTCCAGAGCCTGTAAGAGGGCTGTACTATTCTCCAGAATTGGTTGTAGCCCATGATGATGTGTTTGAGTTTGTTCAGCAGGGACTGTAGGTAACAACTATGGGCCTTCTGTAATTTTCAGTTATTAGTAGTTGTCTTGTCGTTCCTCACCACATTCCTGGTCACCATTCCTGATCACGTTCCTAATCACTACTTGCATCAATAAGAATTTCTACCACAATTTGGATTTTACATGGGACTGTACTGTATTATTATAGAGAATATAGGAGAACCTATGAATTATTTTGGAAAGTATTCAAACATGAGCATAATGTTTGTTATATCTGTGTAAATCATGACTAAATGTATTTGTTTGTTTCCCATGTTTTTTACTTATAAATAATAGTCAGATTATGTATATTATTTTATTTTGAACTTCATATCATTACATTTAAGAATATAGTAACAGGACAACTTTGTATTAATAGTTTCATACATATCCGTTTAAGTGAGTTAAGTGTGCCAAATGTCTTTGCAATTGCCAGGAGAGGGCAGACTTGTGCTAAGAATACATAGGTCTTCCTCTTTTGTAAAAAAAAATTCACTATTTCCGTGTTCTGTCAAGAAAATGGAACACCAGGGATGCAAAACTTCCTTCAAAATCCTCTTCCTAGGAATGGGGTGAACTAGTCAATTCCTCATTCATGTCACGTTCGTAGACTCATTCATCCCATATCAGAATTAATCTAACTATATTTAAAATTCTGTTGAAATACTGACATGCAAGGATGGCTTTTTTTCACTCAGTATTTATTTTAAAGCTGTTCTCTCTTAGAATTTGAATTTTCAAGTGTTATTTGATACTGGGACCACTACACAATTATAGTGCTATAATTCCACTTCAATTGCCATGGTTCTGTGCCATGGAATCCCAGGTCTGGAAGTCCAGGAAAGGGGCATTTAGGATTCTCGATCAGAGAGCTCTAGTGCTTCACCAAACTACAAACTTCCACATTCTGTAGGATGGAACCATGACATTTAAGATGGAATCATACCAATACAGTTTTACACTTTCATTTCAAGATAAGAAGAATTTCCAAACATTCTAGAAATGCCAAAATAAATTCCTCAAATGAACTTGGGAAGCACCAAAAAAAAAGGTCAAACTGCTCTGGAATGTACAACACAATGCATATTGTATTGTCAAAGGCTTTCATGGCTGGAATCACTGGGTTGTTGTAGGTTTTTTCAGGCTATATGGCCATGTTCTAGAGGCATGCCTCTAGAACATGGCCATATAGCCCAAAAAACCTACAACAACCCACAATGCATATTACTTTGTATTCCTTAGGATGAAATGTGCTTTTAACCAACAACTCATTTGCCTTGAAGCAGGGGGAGAACCGTGTGACCCTCCAGAAATTGGACTGCATCTTCTGCCATCCCTCACAATTAGCTATATTGACTACGGTTGCTGGGAGCTGCAATCCAACTAGATCTGGAAAGCAACAAGTTTCCCACCCTGTCCTATAAAAGAAATGAGACAAACCAAATCAAATCTTTGTTCCAGTAATAGACCAGCATAAGAAATGAGTCAAATTAAAGAATAATATGACTGTTGATGAGGCCAAAATCTTGTGAGTGATTGGTGCATATGATCTTGTGAGTTACTGTTTTGAATGGGATGCAAGGTGCTATTGTTTAGACCTTCCTGCTACATCTATACCCTACCCTGTGTGGGAGGGAGGGAAGTGACAAAGCAGCCACATTAGCTTCTGATCCTTGCTGCAGTTTGCAAAAGAGGGAGGCAAGGCAATAAAGTCATGGAAAGCAGTGTATTTTCACTGCAATCCATGAAATTCATGCCAAATAATGCTTATTAGCTTTGAAGGTTATTTCTGCTGCAACCCATTAACACGGGCAACCTTACTTTGTAAATTATATTCTGGTGAATTGGAATCTAGTTGTTGGTCAACATGACTAGATCCTTTTAATCTTGCCAAGGTTATACTTCAAATTTGGAAAAATAAAACTTCACCATTCAGATTGTACTGCTTTAGCTATGCACCAATTTGCATTTTTATAAACCTCAGCCTCGAGAAAGCATACACATATATGCTAAATTTTGTTAACATATATGCCTATTTCCTAACCCATGTTCATATCATATATACTCCACCCTTCCTTCTGTTTTACTTCTGTCTTTCCCCATTTTGTTTATGTATAAGGTAAAGGCTTTCCCCTGAGGTTAAGTCCAGTCATGTCCGACTCTGGGGGTTGGTACCCATCTCCATTTCTAATCCGAAGAGCCAGCGTTACCTGTAGACACCTCCAAGACCATGTGGCCAGCATGACTGCATGGAGCACCTTTACCTTCCCACTGGAGTGGTACCTATTGATCTACTCACATTTACATGTTTTTGAACTGCTAGGTTGGCAGAAGCTGGGGCTAACAGCAGGAACTCACCCCACTCCACAGATTGGAACCTGCGACTTTTCGGTTAGCAAGTCTAGCAGCTCAGTGGTTTAGCCCACTGTGCCACCGGGGACTCCTTGTTTATATATACACTTTTAAAATATAACAGTAATATAAAAGTGAGAGAGAAAGTATTTAACTCCGCCACACATACATATGGTAGTAGTATCTTTAAAAACCAAACAATGATATATATAGCTCATAACAGCATGTGCAAAATCTCTTCAAGACCCAGTGGTAACCTTCGAGGCAGCCCTAGAGATCAAAGTAGGTTATGACAAAACTGGAAACGCCATTTTCACATGGACTTATTGTCAACAGAAGTTGAATGCAGGACCCTTATTTCCCAGCTCTATCCTGATCACAAGGGAAACACTCAAAAGTTATAAAACTTCTTCCACTGCCCGTCCCAAGAGCCCAGTGACATTTCCACAATCCACAATCTAACTGAGGCTACAGGGACAAAGAAGCAAATCTCACAAAGGTTCCTGGGAACCAAGGCCAAGGGGGATCAGGTTATCCAACCACCAAGCTGTAAATCATCCATCATCACCCCTCCTTCTCCAACACTAGAGCTATTAAATACAAGAGATTGGTTTCTAAGTCGCCCTTTCCTGTCCTAAGCATCTTACAAGAATGTGGTAGGAGAAACACAAGGTTATTTTTAACAGCCTAATCCAGAGATTCACTGCTCTCTTTTCTGCTTGCTTCCAAATCCCACAAGGGACTGAGCTGCCTGTGACAGATAAACAGGGAGCTTTTCATCCAAGTAGAGGGAGAAAGTTCCCTCCCCTCTACAAGACGGAGAAGACAATACGCTTGTGGCAAGGAAGCTTGGATTTGTTTCAGCATTCTTGCCGGATTGTTTACATTAGGGGGTGGAGGAAATGAGAGGCCAAGCTCCCTATAAATGCCATTTTGTGTAGGAGGATTTACATAGGCTCACCAGGGAATTCGGTTTCAACTTCTTCCATGTCTTCTCTCCATTATGTACTATCATCTCCATGATCTGCTCATCTGCACATAACACATTGCAGAGCTTAATGATACGGGGGGCTTCAGGAGTCAACCTGGTTTAGTGCTCTGAGTGTTGGACTACAACTCTGGAAACCAGGGTTTTGGTTCCTTGCTTGACCATTGAAACTAAGGACCCTTCCACACAGCCCTATATCCCAGAATATCAAGGCGGAAAATTTCACAAAATCTTCTTTGAACTGGATTATCTGAGTCCACACTGCCATATATTCCAGTACAAAGCAGATACTGTGGGATTTTGTTCAGCCATGTGGAAGGGGCCTAAGCTGGGTAACCTTGGGTGGGTCACACAGTTTCAGCCCCAAAAAGCTACCATGATGGAGTCAGTTAAAGGTCACCATAAGTCAGAAACAACTTAAAGGCACACAACAGCAACATTCAAAAAACAACCTTTCCATGGTTTGATTATTAGCACCTAGCATGAGAAGTTGATGAATTGAGTCTAAGTTTTGACAAAGTTTAAATGGAAAGGATATAAAAAGACAGGAAAGATGAGCAATTGCCAACTGTAATCCTTACTGAAGAATACAATGCTTTTTATGAATGTTTAATTAAAGCACATCAAAAATAGATTAAAAGCCCTGTACAGCTTGTAAGGAGTACCCTTCCCTGTGTTCACCTGCTTGAAGAATGAATTCTGCAAAGATGACTCTCCTCTGTGTCCCACCAGTGGGTCAGGGAGGGGGATACAATATGGTAGAAGATGAGAGAGGATCTTTTTGATATAATAATAATAGTAATAATAATAATAATAATAATAATAACTTTGTACCATGCCACTATCTCCCAAAAGAGACTCGGGGTGGCTCACTGAAGCACAAGTGCCGAACATAAAATAAACAATACATAAAAATATAGACTATAACAGCATAAATTTCCAACAGCAAACATACATAAAAAGACACATCATTTTTTTAATTCATAAAATTCATAAACACAGTGATGCCTGCAGATAAAACTGACAGTCTGAAATTAACAATCCAAGTGCCAGCGTGGAGCAGTTACTAAGTTCTCATGTCTAACCATTAAAATCTACTCAAGATCAAAGGCCTATCAAAACACTCAAGTTTTTATATTAGACCAAAAAGCTTGGAGAGTGAGGGCAAATCTAATCTCTCTAGGAAGGGCATTCCAGAGCCAGGGCACCACTACTGAGAAGGCCCTCTCTTGTCCCCACCAGCCGTACTTGGGACGAAGGTGGGATCAAGAAGAGGGACTCCCGGGCAGATTCAGAGCCTGTGCTTGTTCATAGAAGGAGATGTGGTCTTGAAGATAGGTTGGACCTGAAGCATCTTGATATGGGATCCCAATTCTGGACAGTTCTTCCCTTAGAGATACAAATTTTCTTTCTTTCTGGTGCTTTGGAGCTTAAGTTATTTTAAATGTATCTCTGCATGGATTTTAATTGTTGTAGTTTTTAAAGCTGTTTAATTTGTTGTCATGTTTAGTGTATTTGTATTCATTTGGATCTATTTATTGTTTTGATTGCTTCAAATGGTGTATTGTTTTTTCTGCCTCTCTGAAATCCCACAATAAAGGGCAAGGTACAAATACAGTGGGTCTTTTGTATACATCCAGAATTGATTCCAGAGCTCTCTATTGATATCAAAATCCGTGGATGCTCAAGTCCCAATATATGTTATAGCATAGCAAAATGGTGTCCTTAGTTTACAAGATCAAGTAGAATCTGGTACTTTTTGGGTATTTAGGCCCTCTTGGCTTTAAGAAACAATGCAAGTGATCCACATCATATAGCCTGAGAAGCACTGCTTTAGAAGCAGCTGGGTCTTCTTTCATCACTTTGAGTTCTGCCAAATGTTTAAAGTGGGCATATAAGTTAAACTTTTTTGTAGCCTTTCCAGTTTGTCTAGCGCAGCTTTTTTTTTTCCTGGCCAAAGCTGGGATTGCATGTAACCTTTTAGAAGGATGAGGACAGAAGGTTTAAACTTTACTCTCTCCATAAATCATTTTTAATTACCTTCTACAAATGAAAATAACACATAAATGTTGCCAAGATTATTTTCAGATGTGTTTAAATTATTCCAGCTGCCTTGGATTGACCTAAAAATGAGAATAGCTAACTGATCGTGATGAGAAATAAATGGAGGAGGCAATCAATTGTTCCTTATATTACTTGTTTCTGTGTGGAAGCCCCTATATTTTTCATAGCTGCATGATAAACCAAAATACAACAATGAGAACTTTGCCAGATGGACAAAAAGCTAGTGGAAATCTTCCCAGGGTAGAGCATTTAATGATGAGGTGTTGGTTCATTGTTTAAAAACACAATGGATAAACTCATCAGATTAGTGCTGAAGATTGCCAGCACCATTTAGCAATTTATAAGCCCCCTGGTGGCACAGTAGGTTAAACCGCTGAGCTGCTGAACTTGCTGATCAAAAGGTTGGTGGTTCAAAACTGGGGAGCAGGGTGAGCTCCCACTGTTAGGCCCAGCTTCTGTCAAACTAGCAGTTCAAAAACATGCAAATGTGAGTAGATCAATAGTTACTGCTTCTGTGAGAAAGTAACAGCACTCCATGCAGCCATGATGGCCACATGATCTTGGAGATGTCTATGGACAACAGCAACTGTTCAGCTTGGAAATGGAGATGAGCACCACCCCACAGAGTTGGACACAATTAGACTTAATATCAGGGGAAACCTTTGTCTTTTTAAGTATTACGTGTACCCTTTCACCCTTTAAAATGTTTTTATTACCTTTTGAATTGAGTTTTTAAAAAAAATAATACTTAAAACCCAATGACCTACAATCTCAGAGTTTATGGAATGATTCTGCATCCAGATTGTATTCAGAGACCTGCACCGTTATTGGCCTTAAAGTGGAAAATCTCCTTGTACATGCTGCAGATTTAGGGATACCTTAAAGTAGCCTCCTGTCTTGCTGGACTGTTACATGGCCTTATGGCCCTTGCAGTCAGGCTCTATATCCCAGGATCTGATCCCAGGTTTTCTGCTTGAAACTGGATTATATGAGTCCACACTGCCAAATAATCTGGGATAAACATCAAACTTGGGATATAGGGCCTGTCTGGAAAGGCCCTCTGATTGAATGACAAACATGCTAACCATAATGTATCACTGATAATTAAGACATAATGCCAGCAAAAATTAAAATAGCAGATTGAGGAAATACAGTGTTGGGGTGAAAAATCATACAGGGGGACCTATCTATACAACCAACTACTAGTCCCCCATACCTGACTACACGGCAATCTTCCAAATAGAGTAGTTAGGAAGAACAGAGACACTGCATATGCACCATAGAATTAATGCAGTTTGACACCACTTTAATTGCCATGGCTCAATGCTGTCAAATCCTGGGAGTTTGGTGAGGCGTCATTACTCTGTGGCCAAAAAGGTTGTCCATCCTGTAAATCTACAAGTCCCATGATTCCATAGCATTGAAGTGGTGTCAAACAGCATTAATTAGATTAATTAATCCCTAATTCCAAAATAACACAAGGTCCTGCAAAAGACATGAGGGTATCTCATCAGGTCATGCAAGCCACATTTGCTGAAATTCTCTCTTCTGCGTGCCATAAAAGGCCCAGGACTTCTGTCTTACTTTGCACACTGCTGCCACTTCTTACCTCTTCAAAATCATCCCTCACCATTCTCTGGAAGAATTATTTAATTCAACTTTTGTTTGAAATTTTTTCTTTCCCTAATAACAAAAAATTATTATGAGAAATAACTTCACTTTTTGTAGTTGTATTCTAATTAATTTTTTAAATATTTTGTAGGTTATGCCTTCATTAAATGTTAACATTGATTTTTCACTCCCTTTGTATATCTGTCACTGTCCATCCATATCTATGTTTTGAAAAACATGTCTAATTGAAATCCTGTTACCTTCACACAGGTAATTAAACTTCATGTTACAGAGCTTCATGCAAACAGTTTTACGACCGTAAGTAGATGTCGAAAGATGTCCTTTGATGTGTGGATATATGAAGCAGTATGCCATATGCGTGCTGTATGAAATAAACATGAATGAGGCAAGACAGTATTGTTCATTTTATTTCATTTTTGGTTTTACCATCTTGTTAACGTATTTTCCTGGGTCCCTGCTGTTCATCTACTTAAAACATCCTGGTTTAGCAAACTAATCTTATAATTTTATTTCCGCAATCTGGGATTACTGCAGCATCAAGTTACTGCCATGTGAAGTAGAATAATGCCTGTCCAGTGAAGAGAAAAGAAAAGTATGATTGCCTGAAACAGAGAAGCGAGAGGCAAAAGAAAAGAGAGCTCTCGAATCACTAACTTAAATATTATTACTTCATTTATTGAGTTGCTGTGAGTTTTCCGGGCTCTATGGGCATGTTCCAAAAGCATGTTCAGGGTGGGAGAAAGAACTCTTGTCTGCCTGTTGTGTGTGGCATTATATTAAATGTCCTTTGACCAGTAGCTGGCCACATGGAGTGCCTCTGGTGTTGATATAAGAAGGTCCTCCACTGTGCATGTGGCAGGGATCAAACTGCATTGTAGTAGGTGGTCTGTGGTTTGCTCTTCTCCACACTCACATGTCATGGACTCCACTTTGTGGCCCCATTTCTTAAGGTTGGCTCTGCATCTTGTGGTGCTAGAGTCTGTTCTGCACCTTCCAAGTCGCCCAGTTGTCTGTGTGCCCGGGAGGGAGCATCTCATTTGTTATCAGCCATTGATTGAGGTTCTGGGTTTTAGCCTGCCACTTTTGGACTCTTGCATGCTGAGGTGTTCCTGCAAGTATCTCTGTAGATCTTAGAAAACTATTTCTTGATTTAAGACATTGGTGTGCTGGCCATGAAAGCCTTCAACAACACAGTTCTTTTATTACTTTTTTATGCAGTGCACACTAAGAAGATAAAGCCAGTCTTTAAACACACACATACTTTAAAATTCTCTACAGTATTTTAAAACCCAACAATCCTTAAAACATTGTAAGCCTATTTTAAAAGCCAGTTTTAAGGACCAAATTGTACAGTATTATCTGCTAATACTTGAAGCCTTTCCCAACTTGCCTGTGTTCTTCCTCATTAATAACTTTTGCTATCTTGACCACCCTTTGATGCTGCTTGCAGCACATATTCCTATTTTCATCTGTGAAATGTTCAACATTATGCTGCTATTGAGAAAACACTGTTTCATGAATTCACCACATTTTTCTTGATGTAGTAGGACATGCAACAGTAGCTGTGTAAAAGAAGAAATTTCAGAGGGAATTAGTTACCTGCTTGACAAGCTGCGCTTGCTGAAATTCCTTCTTTCATGCAATGATTGAAGTGCTTTTTTGTGTTTTTCCTCTTGCTCCCGGTGGCGCAGTGGGTTAAACCCTTGTGCTGGCAGGACTGAAGACCGACAGGTCGCAGGTTCAAATCCGGAGAGAGCGTGGATGAACTCCCTCTATCAGCTCCAGCTCCTCATGTGGGGACATGAGGGAAGCCTCCCACAAGGATGGGAAAAACATCAAAACATCCGGGCATCCCCTGGGCAATGTCCTTGCAGACGGCCAATTCTCTCTCACCAGAAGCGACTTGCAATTTCCCAAGTTGCTCCTGACATGACAAAAAATAATCATCTTGCTCCTTTTGTTTGAACCTCTCTGCTTCCATATTTATATACTTGTGTCCCTATTCAGTCTATGAGCAGAAATCAAAATATTGGAAGAAAAGTACAATTCCATCTGTTTCATATTATAAATGCTGTTAAAATACCTGTAATGATAATCACAAGGATCTTCCCACAGTCTGCAAGTCCAAAAATATACTTGCTCAACCAAAACAAGAGCTATACTAGTTTTATTGCATTATCTTTCCTCTATGATGGAGGAAAGCTTTTCACTGTTGAGATACATTGAACCCACATCTCCATCATCCCCACTCAGCATTCCTATGTTGGCCTGGATTATGGGGATCCTAGTCTGGCATATATGGAGGACACCGGATTAAGACTGGCCTTGGAATAAAAAGAAAGAAATATCTTTTTGAATCATCTGCCTCATTTTTCTCCACTCTCTTGCCATCTCCTGTATCCAGAATGCCTCGAATTTTACTTTAAATCAGGCCTGGGAGAAAGAAAACCCAACGTGATCTAGTGGTTTCAGCACTGAACTATTAATCTGGAGACCAGAGTTTGAAGCCCCACTTGGCCTTGAAAGATACTTTATCGTGTCAGAAGTGAATTGAGGGTATAGTTATAATGCATTTAAAAACACAAACTTTAAAAACTTGGCATTATGCTAAATGTCCTTTGACCAGAAGTTGGCTACTTGGAGTGCTATGAGAAGGTCATATATTGTTCAATGTATTATTGGAGGCTTTCATGGCTGGAATCACTGGGTTGTTAAAGGTTTTCGGGCTGTATGGCCAAGTTCTAGAAGCATTCTCTCCTGGCAGGCATCCTCGGAGGTTATGAGGTCTGAGGATGCCATAGATGCAGGTGAAACGTCAGGAGAGAATGTTTCTGGAACATGGCCATACAGTCCGAAAAACCTACAACAACCCTCATCCATTGTTCATATATGTAGCAGGACTCAGGTTGCATTGTAGTAGATGGTCTGTGGTTTGCCAGAGTGCAGTCTGTTCAGTGTCTTCCAGGTCACCCAATCTTCTTTGTGCCCAGGAGGGAGTCTCTCATCTGGTATCAGCTACTGATTGAGATTCCAGGTTTTTGCCTGCCCCTTTTGGACTCTTATTTGCCAAGGTGTTCCTGTGAGTATCTCTGTAGATCTTAAGAAGCTATTTATTGATTTAAGGTGTTGGCTTGCTAGCCGATATCAGAACAGAGGATGGGCCAGAGATGTCAATGCCTTGGTCCTTTCATTACAGGCTGCTACTTCCCGATGGATGTCAGGTGGTGCAATACCAGCTAAACAGAATAGCTTCTCGAGCAGTGTTGGGTGTAGACATCCTGTGATAATGCAGCATGTCTCATTAAGAGACACATCCACTGTTCTAACATGGAGAGATGTATTTCACAGTGGGCATGCATACTAAGCAGCAAGGTAGCAAAGCACAAGGGCAGATGTCTTTACTGTGTCTGGCTGTGATCCCCAGGTTGTGCCAGTCAGCTTTCATACAGTATTATTTCTAGTGCCCACTTTTTTCTTGATATACAAGTAGTGCTTCTTGTAAGTCAGGGCATGCTCCAGAGTAACTCCCAGGTATTTTGGTGTGCTCCTCAGAGCTCAACTTACATGAATCCTACTGACCTTAGACAAGTCACAATTCTCAGCCTAGGAGGAAGGCAGCGGCAAACCTCTTTTGACCCCCCACCCCAAAAAATCTTCAAACAATCATAGGTCTACCTCAGGGTTACCATATTTTGGAAATGACTTGAAGGCATACAATGACAACAATATAGGAACAAGGTGGATGATAAAAGAAGAAGAAGAAAAACCTCAAGGTGTGCTGGGGCTACATCCTTGCTTGGTGCTTCAGATGACTGAAGAAAAAAAACAGGACAGAAGACTACCAGTTAACCAGAGATTTTTCTGAAGAGTGCTGGACACTAGCACACTCAAAGCCTCCAAACAGAACTAGGCCAAAATATTTTAAATTTCCCTTTCTGACAAGAGAGTTGGAAAATGGATTCCATAAAAACTATATACCACCTGCTGTCCAGCTGGAAAGAACCCACCAAAAGCAATCTGCCTTTCTGCTGGAGACAATTTATTGTTAGAACCACTTCCTGTGCCTTGCTGTAGGAGTGCCAAATTTTTGTTTTTTCTAAAGCAAAATATAAAAGAGAGAAGTCAAATTATGAGAAGTTTTCATTGAGAGCTCTCCATGCATCTCTAAATGGGTTTTACAAGAAAATCTGAAAATGGTTGTTTTTCTGTCAGCCTCGTTTCCCACAACCAACAATATGTGCATTTGCTTGCAAACAGACTCTTGTAAGAATATGTATCATGTGAAAGATCACGGGCTCATTTATGTTGAACAGGGAGATGTTTATCTCAACAACAAAAAAAACCTACATTGGTGAGACTGAACAGTAAGATTCTCCAACAACAACAACGTATTGTCAAAGGCTTTCATGGCCGGAATCACTGGGTTGTTGTAGGTTTTTTCAGGCTCTATGGCCATGTTCTAGAAGCATTCTCTCCTGACGTTTCACCTGCATCTATGGCAAGCATCCTCAGACAACAACAACAACAACAGCAACAACAACAGCAACAACAGCAACAACTTTATTTATAGGCCGTCCTATCTTTCTGGGGGGAAACAGGATAGCTTCCAAACAAAAAGGCAAATATTCAATGCCTTGGTGATAAACAAAGACATAAATCAAAAACAGTGCAAGGTAATGTCATTATAAACTCATAAATTACTAAGCAAGAAAATGAAATTAATAATTAAATAAGCATAATTCTCTAAATAGACACATAAGCTCCATAAAAACCAATACAAAAAACCCCCAAAATTCTCCATAGAATTCCCTTAGATATTGATTATGCCATCAGCAGGCAAAATTCATTAAATATGTCAAGAGTTACCATTTTTGGACTAACATAATCTAATCCCTAAATTTGCTTTGGAATTGGAGCTGTTAAAAGCTGACTAAGGCTTTCAGTGGCTCCAGTCCCCAAACAAGCTTTGGATATGACATTTTCCCGGCATTTTCCAAAGTGAATCAGTCTAAGCCCGGTTCAGTAGCTTTCTTCTCCCTAACCAATGAGAATGGGTTTGCTAGGTTTTAGTTCAGATGTTAAAAACATTATCCAAAGTATTAAGCTTTATCTGCAAGACAAGCCAAGCACCAGTTTTGAACTTTGGAACTTTGGACTAAAACCTCCAGTCTTCTTGCCTCTACTGGATAAAAACACATGCGGGACAAGCACTTGAGCAAAAAGTCAAAACATGTGAAAGATCACATGAGGATGAAAACAGCTCCAATACCTATAATGTTGCAAGAAAAGCTGCCCACCCTCCTGAATTGAACATGTCACTGACAGCAATTTATGAGAACTATATATGTACTCCTTTCTTCCCCTGCCTGCCACCCTCTTTCTTTCTCAGCCCAACCCAACATTCTTCCAGGCTGGGCCCTGAAGGTTTGGCAGACGAAATAGCAAAGTATATGCAAGACTTGGGGATGTTCTAAACAAAGGCAAGCCCATTGATGAATGAGTTGATTTTGAGCTGCCTCTGCTGCCTTCTTCAGCAGCTGTCTGCTCCTTTGCCAATGGCTCTTGGGGCTGTGCCAAGTTGGGCAGGCAGCAACACCAATGGTGCAGCAATGAAAGAGAAAGGGAGAAAACCCTTGAGATCAGATAAAGCCAAGGATCCCAAATGGGATCTATTTCTTCCCTTGCCTTCAGCATCACTCATGTATATGTTAACATAGCTGAAAATAAACATAAGGTCTCCTTGGAGAATAAACATCAAGAAACACAATTAAACATGGCAACAAAACCCTGTTTCACCAGAACCATCTTAAATTGTTGTATTAAAAATAGTAGTCTTACAGAAGATTAAGGACAAACAGATATATAGGTTGAGTAGCCCTTTTTCAAATTATTATGACCAGAAAAGTGATAGATTTTTGGGTGCTTCCTCCCATCCACACCAGCTGCATTTCCTTGGCCTTTTTGTAGGCCACATCTACACTGATATATAATGCAGTGTCAGAAAGCAGTTGAATTGCATTATATGGCAGTGTAGACTCGTATAATCCGGTGCCCCCCCCCCCCCGGTGACACAATGGGTTAAACCCTTGTGCCGGCAAGACTGAAGACCAACAGGTCAGAGATTCGAATCCAAGGAGAGCGCTGATGAGCTCCCTCTGTCAGCTCCAGCTCCCCATGCATGAGAGAAGCCGGCCATAAGGATGGTAAAACATCAAAACATCCAGGCTTCCACTGGGCAATATCCTTTCAGACAGCCAGTTCTCTCACACTGCTCCGTTTCTCAAGTCACTCCTGTCGTGAAAAAAAATCCAGTTCAATTCATTTAACATACATTCTGAAACTGCATGGTATGGCAGTGTAGATGGGTTCATAGCTGACATTGTGAGACAGTTTGGAGAAAAGTGCAGCATACTTTCTAGAGAGCCAAGAAGGAAACCGCTGCTGTTCTTTCCATTCTTGTATACCTTAACTAAAAGTCAATATTGGCACCACACAGATACATTAAACAGAAATTGCATTTACATTTTGGGTGCCTGTCTTCTACAACAGTCTCCTTCGGAAGGTATAATGCCTCAGGCAGAGTTTGCCCTTGTTCTTCTCACAATTCTGCAAGGGATTACCAAGTAAACTCTTAGCGTGCTGAAAAGAGGCAAAGAAAGTAAAAGAAATCTACCCAGTCTTAATTAATACCCGGGAGATGGTGGGTGATGCATTTCTTTTGGAAGAAATATAGGCATTGCTAGCAGAGGCATTTATCTTATTGACCCTTTCGGAGGATTGTCATTGAACATCAAGAAAACCAAAGTGCCCTTCCAGCACTCACCAGCCAATCCCTCTCCAATGCCAGAAATACAGCTTAATGGTGTAACATTAGAAAATGTTGATCATTTTTGCTACCTTGGCATCCACCTCTACACAAAAGTCAACATTGACACTAAAATACAACACCGCCTGAGCTCTGCGAGTGCATTCTTTTTCCGAGTGAAGCAGAGAGTGTTTGAGGACTGGGACATCCGTAGGGATACCAAGATGCTTGTTTATAAAGCTATTGTCCTCCCAATCCTGCTATATGCCTGTGAAATGTGATCTACAGACATCACATGCAACTCCTAGAATGATTCCATCAGTGTTGCCTCTGAAAAGTCCTGCAAATCTCTTGGGAAGACAAGCAGACAAATGTCAGCATGCTGGAAGAAGCAAAGACCACCAGCATTGAAGCAATGGTCCTCCGCCATCTACTCCGCTGGACCGGTCATGTTGTCCGGATGCCCGACTACCATCTCCCAAAGCAGTTGCTCTACTTCGAACTCAAGAATGGAAAACGGAATGTTGGTGGGCAGGAAAAGAGATTTAAAGATGGTGTCAAAGCCAACCTTAAAAACTCTGGCATAGACACTGAGAACTGGGAAGTCCTGGCCCTTGAGCGCTCCAGCTGGAGGTCAGCTGTGACCAGCAGTGCTGTAGAATTTGAAGACACACGAATGGACGGCGAAAGAGAGAAATATGCCAAGAGGAAGGCGCATTAAGTCAACCCCGACTGTGACCACCTTCCACGTGGAAACCAATGCCCCCACTGTGGGAGAAGATACAGATCAAGAATAGGGCTCCACAGTCACCTACGGACCCACCACCAGTACATTGATCTTGGAAGTCTATTCTACTCAGACAACGAGGGATCACCTAAGTAAAGTAAAGTTTGGAGGACTAAAAAAGGTGAGGAGGCTCAAATAGTTTATATTCTTGTCTCTGGGAAACTTACAAAGATAAGCTTTGAAGGTCCATTTTGATTTAATAATTGTGGAGAGGACAAAGAACTAGAATAATTCAAGATAGATGTCTGGTCACTAAAATTACATTTTTTAATCGCTGTACGGAATGTTAGCATAAGAAATGGAAATGGCAATTTATGTATGTAGCAATAGCTTCCCTTTTTTGCTTCTACGCAATTCACCTGGCAACACTACGATTCTTTATCATTTGCTAGGCATGTCTTATTTTGCAAAGTGCTTTGCACTTATCATATTCAGTTAATCTTCATGCCTGTCTTGCATGATCGTTATAATTCCTATGAGATTTCACAAACAGAGGAAAGGAAGGCTAGAGAGAGAACTAATTCTCCACAGCTGCCTAATCAACAGTTGAGCTGCTCTGACATTCCGTGCAAAAGGTTTGCAACTGCTTGCAGCAAATCCCTGAATTCTGAAACAAATCCATTTGAACCTGACTGATTCAGATCAGGTGCAAAGCAGGTCATACCTCAGCCTGATTCAGATTCCAAGAGGATGAGCCTGGACTCAAGTGTTTTGGTGCATAAGATGGAATCGGAAATTTATTAATCATTAACCTGCTGACTGTTGCTTTGTCAAAATTGGGCATTCCAATTCTCTATTCTATTCCTACTATCAATCTTGGCATGTCATATTTTCTGTGGGTAACAAAAACTTAGATAGAAAGATAGATGATCAATAGATAAATATATGGCTTAGATTCTTAATCAGCCTCAATAAATGTTTTTGAAATCCAAGGAGCCTCAAAAGCACTAAGGCCTCTTACACATAGCTGAATAAAATCCCATATTTTCTGTTTTGAGCTGGAATATATGGCAGCGTGGACTCAGATAAACCAGTTCAAAGCAGATATTGTGGGATTTTCTGCCTTGATATTCTGGGTTATATGGCTGTGTGGAAGGGCCCTAAGTAGCTCTTAAGAGAAGCCATAGCCTTTGCTGCTTCGTCACAGAAAAGGGCAGGAGAGATGAATGAATGACCAACATAAGAAGCATGTAGTACTGTTGGTGGGCTGTAATGTTCCAGGTGTGCTGTTAAATATTGCATCTCATTGGTTGTGTGTCTGTATCACTGTCTTTCCATATTTTTACAGGTTTGTGAGGCTCGGGGATATTGGCATGTGATAACAACTGGTCATATAGACCACAGGGATATGACTTTTAGGTCCAAATGAAGCCACCAATATGGTCTCATAGGAGATACTCAGCTTCTAGATCCATTTTACTTTATACAATTGCAGCATTATGACTCTGCTTTAACTATCAAATCTGCATCCGATGGAATCCTGTTATTTGTAGTCTGGCACTCTTTGCCCAGAAATTTGAGATATCCTTCCCAAAACTGAAAATTCCAGGATTCCATAGGATGTTGTCATGGTAGTTCAAAGTGAAATCATATTGTTATAATGGTATGGTATCACCGAGGAGAGGAGGGCAGTCATACAGAGAGAAAGAGGGTCTGCAAACTTAATCCCAGACTTCAACTAAAGTTTCTTCCAAGGGTCTGGAAGGACATTAAGTGGGAGTATTTCCTGGTCTGACTCTGGGTTTAAAGTGATGGCCTTTGCACCTTGTTAACAATGCAGTGGTTCTATATTAATATGAGGTCAATTACAGGAGCCCCCGGTGGTGCAATGGGTTAAACCAGTGGTTCTCAACCAGTGGTCCCCAGATGTTTTTGGCTCCCAGAAATCCTAACAGCTGATAAACTGGCTGAGATTTCTGGGAGTTGTAGGCTAAAAACATCTGGGGACCCCAGGTTGAGAACCACTGGGTTAAACCCTTGTGCCAGCAGGACTGAAGACCAGCAGGTCACAGGTTTGAATCTGAGGAGAGCATGGATAAGCTCCCTCTGTTAGCTTCAGCTCCCCATGCGGAGACATGAGAAAAGCCTCCCACAAGGATGATAAAACATCAAAACATCTGGGCATCCCCTGGGCAATGTCCTTGCAGACAGCCAATCCTCTCATGCCAGAAGCGACTTGAAGTTTCTCAAGTCGCTCCTGACACACTCAAAAATGAAGGAGAAAACAAACCTGTCTGGATTTCGACATGGCACACACTATCCTTTCCTGTCCAGTCCAATAAACTGAGCCAGATGGAGTGGACATTAGGCTGTATGAATTTGACCGTGAGTACAATGAGTAGCATCTCATTGCAAATCATTTATATTAACTGAATTATTAACTTTACATAGAAAAAAAGATTTAAAACAATGAATTCATTCCTGAGAAAGAAACATTGCTTATGATCATGACATTTATATTTCTAGAAAAAAGACAATGGGAAAAACAGGGAATTTGTTGCAACAGTTAATTTCTTATTCAGAAATAAAACACTATTCTGCAAGATGGTGTGGAATTTTTAAAGATTTAGCATACTATAGAATTGCCCAAAGAACCTAGAAAATTACTGCTGAGGACTTACTTTATCAGAAACAAAGGTGAAATTGCAGGGCTCATACTGTATGGCTACATATTTCATTTAATATAATGCAACATAAACATAGATATTAGCATAATTGTTTCCTCCTTTCTACCTCAGCTTCAATATTTGACAGTGGTGCTCATGTTCTTTGTATTTGAATGAATAAAATGTGGATACAAGGGATTTACCAGAGCAAGAATTGATTATTTAGAAGTGGAGATATTGTGGATACCCACATGAATTGCCCCCATTTGCAAAAATGTCTCAGTAGAATGATTCAGCAAGCGCAAGTAGTTCCCTCCATACATCTGTATAAAATTGACATTGAACTCGATTATATGACAGTGTGGACACAGATAATCCAGTTCAAAGCAGATATTCTGCCTTGATATTCTGGGTTATATCATGGCTGTGTGAAAGGGCCCATACTTTGCAGCTTGAACTATCTCCTGCCTTGTCCATAGAGAACCAGGCAGCCTGTTTGTTTTTGAGTCACTGGATTCTTCAGTGTCAATGACGGCCTCATGTAAACCCATCATAGTAAGAAGGGACAGTATCTATGTGGGTCAGAGATTATGGAGCAGGCAGCTGTAGATTCAATGAGAGGGAATTCAAGTCCATCGACTGAAAATATCTCACTTCCCCCGCTGCTGACAAAGTTCATGTGCACATAATGAAGCTGGATGAAGTGGATGAAGATAAGATCCAGATGGTTAACTGGGTTTTTAAAAGATGAAGCAAATTTCAAGGAACTGCTCTGCTGGCAGGACTCAGCATTTGTAGAACACAGTTCATGCCTTCAAACCCCTGTTTGTAATCCTTCCAATAGTCCCTCATCACATAAGGGGCTGTCAATGAGAAACAGCCATCTCCCTAAGCTACCTAAGGAAGGTGGAGCTGTGGTGAGATGTGACCTTCCTGAAACATAGTTGCTTATACTAATATTTGGCCAGATATTGTTCAGCTGCAACTCCCATCAGCCCTAGCCAGCCTATCAAGTGTGAGGGATGCTCGAAGTTGCAGTCCAATCACATTTGGAGGGTGACACTTTGCCCAACCTAAGCTCACACTTTTCAGAACAATGTTGTATACTGTATGTTTAAATGGAGGCAAGCTGCATCTATATATCAATGGAATTTTAGTTTTGGAGTTGTACTGGGAGGTAGGATTCTATATTAATTATCTGATTTCAATGGGACTAGTGCAAAATTATGCTTTACCTTTTTCCTATAATTATGAATACATCTTTTGAAATGTTATTGTAAGAGCAGGTATGAAGAATCTTAACTTGATTGGCTTAAGACCATAGGCTATGGACAGACCCTTGATGAATCCAAGGCTAGGGTTAAAATTGCTGGAAGAAACATTAACAACCTTAGATATGCAGACGATGCCACTTTGATGGCCGAAAGCGATGAGAAGCTGAGGAGCCTTCTAATCAAAATAAAGGAAGAAAGTGCAAAAGCTGGGTTGCAGGTAAACATAAAAAATATTCTTTGTATTTCTAGGTGAAAAGATTACTGCAGACGCAGACTGCAGCTAGGAAATCAGAAGACGTTTACTTCTTGGGAGGAGAGCAATGACCAATCTTGATAAAATAGTGAAGGGTAGAGACATCACACTGCCCATGAAGATGCGCATAATTAAAGCAATAATATTCCCCGTAGTAACCTATGGATGTGAGAGCTGGACCATAAGGAAGGCTGAGCACAGGAAGATAGGTGCTTTTGAACTGTGGTGTTTGAGGAAAATTCTGAGAGTGCCTTTATTTCAGGAAATAAAGCCCAACTGCGCATTGGACGGAATGTTATTAGAGCCAAAGATGAAGTACTTTGGCCACATTATGAGAAGACAGGAAAGCTTAGAGTAGACAATGATGCTGGGGAAAATAGAAGGAAAAAGGAAGAGGGGCTGACCAAGGGCAAGATGGATGGATGGTATCCTTGAAGTGACTTACTTGACTCTGAAGGAGCTGGGGGTGGTTAAGGCCGACAGGGAGCTCTGGCGTGGACTAGTCCATGAGGTCACAAAGAGTTGGAAGCGACTGAATGAATAAACAACAACATGGACTGGAGGTGGAAAATTCCATCTCTAAAATGTCCTAAATGCAAAGATACCTAGACCCCTGGATGGGGAATACATGGACTTCCCATCAGCTCTTGCTAACCTAGCCAAGGATGAGAACTGATGGGAGTGGCAGACCAGAAACATCCAGAGGGCCAACTGATACTAAGTACCTGAACTTCATTTTTGTCTACATAGTAGCTAATTTCTTTGTGCAGAATTGATACAGGTCCTACATACTCTAGCATAGTGTAGTGATTTGAGCATTAGACTATGACCTTGGGCATATCTCACACTCTCAGCTTCAGAGGAAGGCAAAAGCAACTTTCCTTTGTGTAAATCTTGCCAAGAAAACGTGCAATAAGGTCACATTAGTCTAAAGATCTTGAAGGCAAACAACACCATCTTGATGGCACACAATATTGGATCACTTCAATATATTGAAGTGGCACAATATATTGACCACTCAAATATTAACACACACATGCATACAGAGAGACTATCTCAGGAACACAGTGGTGTCTTCTTGCAGTGATCTATACGAATATATACGATATCCTAAAACAAAGGTAGCCTACTTATTTTTGCATCTAATTCCCAGACTTGTGCACCAAATGGGAGTGCATGGGTTTTTGATGTTGTTTGGACTTAGGCTCAGTATTCTCACTAACATAATAAATAATGGCCAATGTCACCATATAATATACAGATCTTGATAATGTTAAATATAATTCTTAAAGAGTCATGGGAAATGAGGACTTATACAGGCCAATAAATACCTGGTGTTGTAGAAACTCCCAAAGCACCTCTGAGTATTCCTTGCCTAAGAAAATCCCATGAAATTAATGGGGAAACCATAAGTCAATGGAAGCTTTGAAGACACACATATGCATACACCTGACATCCGCCGGGAAGTAGCAGCCAATAGTGAAAGGACCAAGGCAGAGACATCTCCAGCTCATCCCCTGTTTGGGTATCAGCCAGCACGTCAACGACTTAAATCAAGACATAGTTTTCTTAGATCTACAGAGACACTCGCTGGAACACCCCAGCAAGCGAGAGTCCAAAAGTGGCAGGCCCAAACCCAGCACCTCAATTCATGGGTGATACCAGATGAGAGACTCCCCCCTGGGCACTCAGAAGACTGGGCGACTTGGAAGGCGCTGAACAGATTGCGCTCTGGCACCACAAGATGCAGAGCCAATCTTAAGAAATGGGGCTACAGGGTGGAATCCTCGGCATGCGAGTGCGGAGAAGAACAAACCACTGACCACCTGCTGCAATGCACCCTGAGCCCTGCCACATGCACGATGGAGGACCTTCTTGCGGCAACCCCAGAGGCACTCCAAGTGGCCAGATACTGGTCAAAGGACATTTAACCAAATACCAAATTTACAAAATCTGCGTGGTTTTTTTTTTCTTTCCTTTTTTTTTCTTTTTCTTTTTAATCTTTGTGTTTGTTTTGCTCTGTTAGAATTGTAATACAATGGTTGCTGATGACACGATAAATAAATACATAGGTTTTCAAGGCACAACCAATCAGATCTATACTTTCTCACTTCTGCTTTCCGGCAGATGTGATACACATCACTGATAATTAATTCACAACTTCCCCAAGTTTTTACTGCAATTGCTAGCATATCAAACTGAAAAAATGCAAATTAATACAGGCTTTAAATAGGCCATACCAGAAGTTGAAATTCCATTCACATACAGGCATAACCCTCTGCCTAATTGCAAAAAGCACACACTGTCATGGAGAATTAAGGATGTATCAAGCTAAATGACAAAAACTTGCATATTATTTTAAGGTCTAATATTTGATCTTCTTTCTCCACTCATCTACTCATCTGCCTTCTTCCCCAGACTCCATAATGACATGATTGCTCAATCTTTGTTTCATGCAGTTCCTTATCTGCTTTCCTTTCAGGGAAAAAATATACTCTGTTATATCACTGTCTAACTTGGTTTTACTCCAACCCAATAGTCAACAAATTCCAGGGACTGTGCCCATCCCATTTTGTACCTCTGATACATAGGATATATCTATTGCTCCTTATTCATTTTTAGGTGGTCACATTGAACTAGGGCACCTCTGGTTTGGAAAATATCTACAGAAATAGTGGAGTTAATGAGGAAGAAGTGCTCCTGGGCATAATTTCATTAGCAGAAAATATTGTACCAGAGGCAAATAACTATGAAAGAATAGGGATAGGTTCCTGAACCACAAAAAAAGGAGTTCAACATATTTCAGAACTTTTTTTACACAAAACTAACAGTATTGCACATATAAAATGAAACAACCAAATCAGATAAATAAACAAAAACATTCTGAACCTTTTTTAATATCACTTTGAAGGGCTTTATTCCAAAAGGGATCAAGGGATTTTATCTCTATTTCACTAGGCTTCATCTACACTGTAGAATTAATACAGTTTGACACCCCTTTAACTGCCATTTTTCAGTGTCTATGGAATCATGGGAAATATAGTTTTGTGAAGCACCAGCACTTTGGCAGAGAAGGCTGAAGACACTGTAATACCACAACTCCATAACACTGAACCATGGCAGAAAAAATGGTGTCAAACTACATTAATTCTACAGCATAGAAGCACCCTAGCACCTTCTTATAATTTTAATTTGAATGAGCAAATGTGTAGATCAACATGTTTTAACATGCTAAGTGAAAGTGGTGAGGCAGGAGTATCTGGTCTCTCCGTTTCTTACTGAGCATATGCTCAGTAAGGGATTTTGGAGGCAGCTGCAATTTACTTTGACTGTTATATGCAGGTACACACTGGTTATAGTGGGATTGACTAGGCAGGAATCCAATTCTTTCCCAGCTCAAGCTGCTTCGTTGTTTACTGAAGAAATGTTGCTGTAACCCAACACCAGTGTTTCCATCCCTCCTCCGCCAGCTTTCTAATGCTATTAAGGCTGCTAAAAAGTTTCACAGGTAGGCAGAAGAAAGGGAAATTGGCAGATAGAGGCCCCTTCTACACTGTCCTTATATTCAAGGATCTGATCCCAGGTTATCTGCTTTGAACTGGATTATATGAGTCTCCGCAGCCATATAATCTGGGATAAGATGATAATCTGGGATCACATCCTGGGATATAAGGACAGTGTAAAAGCAGCCAGAAAAAGGGTTATGTAAAAAGGCAGAGGAAAAGGGAAATTGGCAGATTAAAGAATTTTGTAAAAAAAAAAAAAACACAGCTTCTTTGTTAGAGTGTTTGTTAACTGGGGTATACTTTTTATTTCTAGTTTTTAAAATGTATGAAATAGTGTTGGAATAGTCAATGGTGCCCCCTGGATGAAGCATTTGACAATTTTTAGTTCTTTTTCTGCAAGAACAGTTATGGGGCAGAACATGTTGTATTAGGGCTTTGTACATTACACACTTTTCACCCCAGCGCTAAAGAGAAAGTGGAAACTGCTGGTTGGTGACTGACCACCTCATCACACAAGATGAATTTAGCATCCTGGTATACGCCATCACACAATGTATAACAACTTGTAGGAGGGCTCCGTGGATGAAGCAGCCTGACAGCATGGTAGGATGCTTCCCTCGGAATACAGGAAGCTTCCTGTATGCTGTTCCATTGGATACTATGGTGCCAGCATGGAGGGAAGCTGTGCAGCTATACTTCCCCACATGGAATGGGGAAGTGTTGCTGCAGACGAGGTGGGGCACAGGATGGCCCCACTACCCTGCCAATTTGCTACAGAGGGTGGCAAATCACCCAGTGGGACCTCATCTATGTGATGAGGTCCTTAATTAGATATCGTCCATGTATAGTAATGACCCGAGTTTAGGAAAGCCAAATTAAAGAGAAAACAAGAAGGATCCCATTGGGAAAGGAAAAATTCCACAAGCTCCTTTTACACTTTGGACACAGATTGAAGCAACCAAGACAAGTCAAAGACAAATAGAGAAAGTCAGAGCAAAAGACAGGAACTTTTAAAACCAGCTGAAAAAGTGGGACAACAAAGGATTTATTAAGGCCATCTCTATCAAATAGGTACCATTTGAGAGTATTTCATCCAAAGCTCTTACTGTTTGATAATGGTGACTCATAATATTTGGTGGTACAATTTAGGGTAAAAATGGAGAGAACTGTTCCATTATCTGGGTAGAGGCCAAAAGAGGGTGCTGGATAGAGAACGATAATGATAATCCATTTCACGGTTTGAAGGAGAAAAACCATTTCCTCCGTTTTCGCTGGTTATTTCCCCTCCCCATGTCATAAACGAGGGTTGTTTCCATGACGGTGAAATAGTTGGGGGTATAACCGGAAAACGGTGAAATAGTTTTACTCCTTCAAACCCCCCCCCCCCCCCCCCCCGGTAAAATGGACTATCCTTTTCTGTCTACCACCCCCTTTTGGCCTCCTTCCAGAAAATTGAACAATACCAAATTGAGCAACTATACATAGCTAATGCAGATTATTAGCTTGTCATGCTCCTTGCTTTTCCAGGCAAGGAGAAGCAAAAGGTCTCTAGGGAGTAGCTGGTGAGGAGAGGATATTGCCCCCCAAATAAAATCTTCATTCCCCAAACTTCTAGCATCACCATCATTTGAAACTTGAGTAATTAGAAATAACAGTTTAGGTATCTGAAGAAAAGAGGCAGGCAAAGTTACCAAAGGAAAGTGGACACAGCAAATGTAAGAGTTCTACACATGAGGCATATGTGCCTCACTCTCTGCAAGGTTTGGAATTTGGAGCATTGGGGCCAGAATACTTATTTGGAGAGGTTAGCGACCTCATTTTGACACATACACACACCCCACAGTTACACCCCAGAAGTTCACACTGCATAGAGAGTCTTTCTTTCTCCAGGAAAAGGGGATTCACAATTGTAGGGCAGCTGTTGAAGTTGTCTGTTTCTCTCTGCATATGTTGTTTGCACCCAAACTGTTGTTTGCTTCAAGGATGATGTTGGTAAGCTTTCCTCTATTAGGGCACTGTTTATAGATGCACACTTGCTCCACTGACCTAAGCCCTAGGAACACAGCCAAGCAGGGAACGGATGTATTCAAAGGAGAAACAATTGTCCTCTTTTCTTCTGCTAGTTAAATCATGAGACAGGTGGCGAGACAGAGGTGGCACAGATCCATGGATGTGTGGGTGGGCATGTAAAATGTAGAGTACAGAAGCACTTAGCTTTGGTCAAATGGCACTTGGACAATCCTGAGCAAAAGGGTGGGAGACTGAAATCTGAATAGAGGGCGGTGGTGGAGGTGGGGGGGGGGTTAAATTTGGCGGAGTACAGTGGAAATGGGGCAGGAGAGGGCTGTATAGATGTGTTTAGTATGCCAGCCTCTGCTTTTCTTTGGCTGAAAAGAGTTCTTTCACTTCCTTTTCATCCAATTAGCCAGAGACAAGGGGTTTCTGTACAGCAGCGAGCTAGACTAATGCTTCAACTGGCAGTGCACTTTGGAAAGATGTGCTCCCCAATGTGCCCCTCCATTAATAATCTAGATAATTGTCCTTAAAAAAACATACCCTGGCACTGGCTTTGGGTCCAGTCATGCAAATGGGACTTTGTGTCAGGGAAACCCTGATGGAAGAATATCTGATCCAGTTATGCCTTGTATAATCCATTCTCTTAAGCCAAGTAACAATCCCTTTACATTTCCTGTGAAACAGATGTGTTTACAAATAATAACAGATGTGGACTTACTCAGGGTGTAACCAGTCACTGTAATGAAAATACAGTAGACTCTCAGTTAATAAGCATCCATGGGAATTGATAGATGCTGGATAGATTTCATTTCTGGTTGCCTGAGAGTCACCATTAAAACAAGCCTAATATTATACACATATTATACCATACCCTAAACTCTGTACTGACTTGATACATATTAATATTGAAATACAGTAATTAAAAACAAAGATATAAATCAAGAAATAATATAGTTTTCTGTTTTACTGAAGTATTAATTCTTCAATTTTTTGTCGGTTGCTAGAGAGTTCTGGTTGCTGGAATTCCAGTTGACTGAGAGTCTATTATACCTTTCACTGGTCATATGAGATTTGTTCCTGTTGCCATTTTGAGAGGTGCTGCAGAGAAAAACAAACATATTTGAGATTACTAGGGGTGTGTGAATCAGGAGGTGTTAGAAGTTAGCACCTGACCTCCATGCAGTTGCCCAGCCCCACACTGGTGATTAATGGTTTAGGGATCTAATGTTGCTTTGTCTTGAATTGCATCCCATTTCCTTGCTTTGCCTCACATTCCAGTCCTACCCACCTGACAAGGAGGGCAAGATGGGAAAAGCATTGATTCTGAAAATCTTCTATCTGTATTATCAAGAAATTAGACCCATAACAATATGAATTATACTGTTATGGGTCTAATTTTTTGAATTGTAAAATGTGGCTCCATTGGAAAATATAACCACATGGTTGTTTATAATTGCCTTATGAATTTAATTGGAATATTGTTTCACCACACCTTGGACTCTAGGAAACAATGCCCCAAATTAAATAATCCCTTTACAGAAGGCATAGGCAAACTTTACAGAAGGCATAGGTCCTCCAGCTGCCAGCTGTTAGGAATTGTGGGAGTTGAAGTCCAAAACACTTGGAGGGCCAAAGTTTGCCCATTCTGCTTTATATGGTACGCGTAGGGGGAACTCAAGAGGAAATGGCAGACTGCTCCCAACTCCCTATTGATGAAAGCTTTCTCTATCTCTGTGTAAGCCATTCACGGATTTCCCACCTCATTCATGGACTTTTCGTGTCCTCATATCTTTTGCCTTAATTCATAAATCCCATGTGTTCATTCATGAATGTCCTGCTTTCATTGATAAAGCCGGAGATATGCGCTTTTGAGGTTCAGCACATAGGTTTCGGACAACCTCACCCATTAAGCTTTTTAGCCATTTGTAAATACAGTACCCACTGTATAGACAGGATGCTTCCTATTGTGTTTTTCTAGACTGGACCATTAAATCTATCAAGGACTAATTTGTGTGTTACTACACCACATTCCTAGAGTCCATGCCCCTCTCAGGAAGGGGGACAGAATAACAGACGGTCTAATGCTTTGAATTAGTGAATGACAATTTATTAATTTTCTTGCCACTCAAAGAATCAACCACAGAAAACGCTCCACAGCCAATGGCCTTCTCAACCAATCAGGAGTCACCATTGATATTCTGAATAGCATTCAAAGTGAAGAAAAAATGCTCTGTATTTTCAACTGTTTTATGTCAGTGCTTTGAACACTAGCTCTGTTCATATCTTCTTAGGCCAGTGAGAAGATAGACCTCTGCCATGCCTTCAAACTCATTTGTGCTTCTTTCTACCATCTGGTGGCTTAGCACTTTGTACTCCCAAACTATACAATTCAGGGAAGCAGAAATCACTCAATGCCTGCAACAGTAATTTTATGGAAGAGGGAGGCAGATGTGTGATGGTTGCTTTTCCAATGTGTGTCTGTTTTGTATCTGACTGAGGAATTGCATAACAATGTGCCATCGTGCCACACTGAAAAATGTCCAACTTTCATCTAGCCACAGAGCTCTGGCTTGAAGAAAAGGGTGAGAATTCATCATTTCCCACTACCTCTGAACAGTTATTTCTGACCCAGGCAGTTTCACATATTGGTTATTTTTATTTTTTGGCATGAATAATAAAAATTCACACATGAACACATACATGAACATATCGGCCATTGTTTTTGTGCCTGCTGAATATTATATTCTACCAGTGTCTGACTTGTCAGTATGTTGAAGAAATCTGGCTGCTTCTTTCCAAGCTGTTTGACTGACAAGCCTTTATGGGAAGACACTGAGGTCCATTCATCCCATTTCATCTGCAGCGCTAACTTAACAAACTGGAAAAAGGAAGGAAGGGCTGTGCCTTCCCATTAGCAATCTATGGGACCATCATAACACCCGCAGAGGGATATGACCTTGTTCTTGCTCCCAGGCAAGGCCATGAGAGCTCTTTCTTCTGTTTCTAGGCTCCAGATGTTTAGGAACTGGTCCCCGAGAGAAATATCCTGCTACATCCCATCTAGAAAAACACCCATGTTCACTTAACTAGGAATGTATTTTCCTTTCCCTAAGGATGTGTGGGTGGAAATATTTTTAGCACAGAAGAGATGAAAGCAAGGAAAAAATCGAGGAACTGACTGCTTAAATAGATAGACTTTTGGAACAATGCCTATTACTTTTGAAAAAAAGGGAACCACAAAGCTGATCCCAAGGAATGTGGTTCATATATGTTAGGAACATGGGATTCTCAGGAGCATGTGATTATTATATTCCACTCTCACAGTTGTGTATGGTCAGTGTGTGTGTGTCCTAAATACCCTAAAGGAATTTTTTGCACATGCCAATGTAGAAGTACAAATTTAAAAATAATTCTTATTTTTAAAATAGAACTAAAATAACACTTTTTTTAGTTCAGAGGAAACTGCTAATCTGATGACAAGCTCCATAGGCACCTGTCCAAGCTCTAGGATCTTTGGGGAGGGCACTTCCCTCAGCCTCACCACTTTCACAGGCATGTTCTATCAAACATGTGGAAGTGAGTCTTACTATTAGTGGTTTTGAAACTCCAGAATTTCCTTCCTTGGAGGGGTTAAGCTGGCCCTACTTTGCCACCATCAAATCAAGTATTTTCTTTGCCAGCATGCATTTGGGACTTGATTGCTCTCTTTATAACAGATTTTCTGCTTAAGTGCTGTACTATTTTTAATATATGCTTTTAGATTAATGTTTTATATGGCTTTACTTCTATAGGGAGTTTACTGTTATTTTAATTTAGCTGTAATGAACTTTAGCTCTTTGTGGTTTTACTTCTATCTTATTTTCTTCCATAAGTCATTCTGAGTTCTGCTCTTGGGGAGAAGGGAGAACTGAAATAAAGTGATTAATTGGTTGAAAAAGCAAAAAGGAGAAGAGGTGATTGAGGAGGAGGAGGGCAAGGATGTGGCAGCAAATCTGCCTAATGTGCATCTGAACTGAAATCAAGCTGTGCCAAACTTGTGAGCAATGAAATGGCCAGTACAATATGAGAAGGTAGGAAGAGACAATCCAGTTGCTTGGACAATGTAAATTTGTTCAGACTCTCTCTCTCTCTCTCTCTCTCTCTCTCACACACACACACACACACACACACACACACACACATGTGGCTGCAAACTGTAGAAACAATGACTTCAAAATAATGCAAGAACTGCATGCAAGAGTGGAAGGTTGGATTGTAATTGACATGTATTTTTCATCCCAATATGTGAAAACTGTGAAGACTGAACTTCATACAATTTCAGCACAGTATGGGTTTAGATTGTATGGAGACTATCTTTGAATCTGAAATGAAGCGGAAGTCCCAGATAAGTCACGGGCTTAAACATCCCAGAATCCATCTGCAAATGATCATGCATCTATGGGAAAGCAAGCATATGCCATGGAAGTTACAACTGGAAATGTTTATTTGATAATATGATTCTCATTATCCCTTGGAACATCTTGTATTTTAAAGAGACACATTACTTGCTATTTTAAAAAATCCGGTCTCAAGAGAGCAACTCTACCAAAAAAAAGGAGAGACAATCATAGCAAGCTCTTTAGGAACAATCTATATTAGTTGCAAGCCTCATGTATATTGTATGTTTTACCAAGAAGGCTATATAGTTAGGTCTTTTCTCTGCTTAACCTTATGGTAAGTGTTGAGTTGGTTGTTGCTCAACTTCCACCTAGTCAAACCGTTTTGAGTCCCCCTCAGAGTGAGAAAAGCGGTATATAAATACTGTAATTAAATAAATAAATTTGATCCCTCTGCTTGAGAGATGCAGTACTAACTCTTGCATTGTCTAACCATTCCTAGAGCTTTGAAACCACTGTATTTTAACTGAAATACTCAAAAACCCTGAGTCAGTGTGAGGGGAACTCCAGAAATCATACTTCCCAAAAGTTCTATTTACTCCTAATTTGTACAATTTACTCTTAATGTGTACAATTCTGTCAACAAGACCAGCTCACTAGAGAGTGTGGTGTCTCCCTGCTCCTCCCACCCAAGGACCCTATGGTGAGCATTTGTCCCACCATACTAGGTGCTGTCTCCATGCCTACTGCTGCTAAACAGAAAATGCAATAATATTGTTTTCATTTATTTATTTTTATTTCAATTTCAACTATGTTAATTTCAAAAGAATATAAGGTGTGGTAGGGGCTGATGCCACTGATACCTATTCTGAGTTTTAGTCCAAGCTTTAAGAAAGCTGAACCCTATCTCTCCAAATAGGTTCAGGGTCTGGAATAGCCTTCTTAAAGTTTGAATAAAGCTCAGAATGGATACACCACCACTGTAAGCATGAATTGGATGGAAAGGAGGGAGAAGGGTTGTAATAAAACACCGAGGATGTGATGACAGTTCAGTGGAAGAAAAATAGCCCTGTTAGTGGGACCTACCAAGGAACATCTTCAGAAAGACAATAGGAGGAGAACATAGATGGAATGTTATGTTTGCTGTCCATGTGGTGCACAGCTTGGTTTTTTAAAAATCTGAACTATTTAAAACTATTTTCTATATAGGTTTTTTTCTTTTTCCTGCTCCTTTAGTCTGGATTTGGCATGTGAGTTCCTGTAGTCACCAGGAGAGTTTCTCTACTCTACGGGCAGGAGGTTGGAAGAGTTTGGTCCAAACCAATTCTGCTTTTTATATTTCTGGATGGACGGTCTAGGTTGCACAAATAAATTGGATCAAAACTGAAAATAATTATCTGTGTACATTAAAAGCCAACATAGTGCATATCTCCAGATTCAAGGACTCTTTCTCAATCATGTCTACTGATGCTGAATTCAAATGCCCCCCCCCCCAATAAAAGCAAATATTTTATGAAATTTGGCTTTCAGGTTTTGAAATCTAGTTTTTTGAGGTTTATAGTTCAAAGTGAAAGATACAGATTTCACATCAAGGCCTGCAGAAGAGAAAGCTGAGAGGAGACATGATAGCCATGTATAAATATGTGAGGGGAAGTTATAGGGAGGAGGGAGCAAGCTTGTTTTCTGCTGTCCTAAAGACTAGGACACAGAACAATGACTTCAAAATACAGGAAAGGAGATTCCACCTGAACATGAGGAAGAACTTCCTGACTATGAAAGCTGTTCAGCAGTGGAACTCTCTGCCAAGAAGTGTGGTGGAGGCTCCTTCTTTGGAGGCTTTTAAGCAGAGGTTGGATGGCCATCTGTCTGGGATGCTTTGAATGCAATTTTCCTGCTTTTTGGCAGGGGGTTGGACTGGATGGCCCAAGAGGTCTCTTCCAACTCTATGATTCTATGAATAAGCTCTGTTAAAAGTAAAATAAGAAACAAGATGCAAATACTCAGTGTTACAAGAAACTCCTGGATTCAAAGAAGTTTAATGTTCAATGAAAGAAGCAAAAAACATTATTTTATTGTTGAAATGTGACTGTGTATTAGGATTCAGCAAGAGAGAATATTGCTTGCAACATCTCATACCCTTTGCATGAGCCATACTGGCCCACACCATTGCTACAAACAAACTGTTTGCCCTCCAAAATTCACATGCCAGTATGTTAGCATAGATAAAAGAAGATGCAAGGACTAGTACAACACTGAAATGTAAAGTGACACAAGTCAAAGAGTGCAGCCACCATTACAAAAAAAAAAAAGTCACTTTTTGAACATCATTCTTCAGGTAAATGACATTGTTCATGTCACAAAGTATGGCAAACCATAACAGGCCACAAAAATAACATTCAAGAAAAGAAAACACAAGGCCACCGTGGATGTGTCAGAAATTGCAATTAACCTGACTAATTTTAAAGATTAATTTAATAATGTTATTACTATTCAAGCAGCAGCAGTGGCAGGGTAGGGTGAGTTAAGTCAGGCTTTGCAAGGAATGTGCCACATTCATATAAAAACCATCCCTCCTCCAGGAAGGAAATAGCTGGGGCTGGGATGGTTCAGGACCATAGCATGAAAAGAAAGGAAAACTCCCTCTTTCTGTCTGCTGCAGTCATGATTTCTCAGCTCACTGCTAAAACTGACCACATTTATTGCATCCAGGCAATTAACATATTCTCCAGTTTGGTCTCCAGACACCTGGACCAGCACATGAAATCAAAATGTTTCTTAACAGCCCGTCTATATGGACAGTACTGCCTTGTATGTTTCAACACACATACACACACTGTGGATACCTGAAATTGCAGACAATAGGGAACTCTATATTTTGACTATATTTGGGGTTGAAGCATACCATAGAATCACACTCGAGGATTTAGAGAGGTCCACAAATACTTTCAGGAAGTTTTTTTTTAAGAGTATGAGTAAATGTAAGAATGTATTTTGAGTTTACCAATAAAGAGGTTGTATTGTACATATAAAAACACCTTTCCTAGAATCCTGGGTTTTATTTATGTGTGTTATTCCTCTTTCCAAAACTCAGATGAGTTGAAAGAATTCTTTATAGCTTAATTTAAATGTGATTTTCTGCTCTAGAAAACTGCTTCTTAAACTGTCAGCACTGATCTCAAATGAGGTCCCCAACCTTTGGTCCTCCAGGTGTTTTGGACTTCAACTTCCAGAAATCTCAGCCATCTTACCAGCCAGCTGTTAAGAATTGTAGGAGCTGAAGTCCAAAATACCTGGAGGACTAAATGTTGGGAACCACCATCGTAATGCAATGTTGGGGTTTTGGAAAATTTGGCAACAGAAAAAAAAAGATTCTGAATGTTATCTAATGGCTGTTTTAGGCATTTATATGAATCTGTTGTACAGTATTTACAGTGGACTCTGTAGAAAATGCTTCAGCTGTACTTCATAAAAATTCTGATTTGTTATCAGTAATTGTTTGGTTTTTATACCTATTTTATACACCAATATAGCTGGGTTTGCATAAACATTTCTCGAGAAGAAAGGGCTGCCAAGTGAAAAGTTTAAGAAGCCCTGCTCTATACCATAAACCACAGAATGACCAAGTTACAATTAAAGAACTACATTCTCATTCTCGTGTTCATTTGATAAGGAAGTGCAAGGCATGAGTAAAAAATACAGTCCTTTTTGGTTAGTACATTCTTAAACATGACAGTGGTATAAAAATTCCACTTTCCATAGGGAAATTTGCACATGCTTGAGATACCAATAGGATTCTGGCCAGTATGATAACCATATGCACATACATACATTCACGTTCACGCAACTGCCCTCAGTTCCAAACTTAGGAACTGGCCTTCTTACCACTGAAAATATGTTTTTCATGGTGAGTGAAGTCAAGTGAATTGGTAGATTTCATTGTTGGATTAATTGCAATCCACCCTTTCTTTAAACCCAGGACTGAACTCTTAAGCAAAGGGATATAAATCCTGAATAATAACTGAACTGGTAAAAAGGGAAAAAGTAACCCTTCATCCAAACCAAAGTCATGGAAAACATGTGATATGAACAGGAACAGACAAACACATTCTCCTCCTGAAAGCACTGATTACAATAATGACTCTGTTATTGTGATCAGCTGCTATTAAGGTAAACATGTCCAACTCTCATGTAGGTGTGCAGTGTATGATCACCACACAGCACCCACAGAACATTTGGAAGTTAATCTAATTGCATAAGGCTGACAAATGTAGTGACAGCAGATCAATAGTTCCTTCAAAATAGGAGTTTCATCTGAAACAAGACTGTTGTTGGGTGGAGGATTAATGTCAAAAACGACTGCTGCAATCTCTGTGTTATACATATCTTCTGTCCACCAGTTTATTCCCCATCAAAAGCAACCTTTTTGGCAAGAAACATATAAGCTTACAGCCAACAGTGCTCACAACTAGTGCCTTGAGGCCTTCAGCTTGCCATTCTCAGCTAGACCTCTTGGCCTTGGGTGCTACAAGAACGTCACATCATCTTGAGACTGAACCCACTGCCAGTGGGCATCATACTCCAAGTGCCTCCTGCTTTTGATCATGCAGTTCTCTAAGTCAGCTTTGCTATTCCTAGAAAATTTTCCTGCTGGGCTGCCTTTGCTTGACTGCTCTGCAGCTGATGAAGGTAATTTAGCCTCAGTGCTCTGCTCCAGTCCTGGGAATTGTCTACTCAGAAGGCCATTAGCCATTGGTGGTGATTGCACGGTGGGTCTCTTTGGCTCAGTTTGGCTTTTAACCAAGCTAGGGACCCTCTCAAGGTAGGGTTTATTTTTCTCTTGTTCTTTGTCCCTCTTGGCAGGAAGAGTTCTGTCTAGCTCAGCCTTTGAACTTTCCAGTTCAGCTCTAGCCAGTGGCCTGCCTGGAGTGGATGACATGACTGGTTCTATGGAAGGTCCTTGCCCATATTCATCCATATCATCAGCCAGGGTATCCAAATAGCTGCCAATAGATATACTGTCCAACTTGTCATTAGGATCCTGAAGGCTGTTCCAACTGCCACGCCGAGATGTCTCTTGACTCTCTACTAAGCTGTACTGGCTGCTGGTAAGACTGCTGCAACGGCTGGTCAGCATCCCTCTCTCCTCTAGTAGCCACTTCACGGCCTCTATGCCCTCATTCACTGCTACTAGTTGCTGCAGGATCTTGATATCAATTGCTCTGAGACAGGCCTATGGAAAAAGAGGAAAGAGAAAAACACAGATGTCAGAAACTACTGAATGGACAACCTTCTGGGAGATAAACTGGTGAGCAAAATGGTCCACATGGATCTAAGCAACAATAGTAATACCAATGACTGATTGAGGCAATTTCTGGCATTGGGTTACCCTCAATGAGAGCCAAGTGCACCTTTATTTTTGCAACTTTCTATAACAGTGATTCTCAATCTATGGGTCCCCAGGTGCTTTGGCCTACAACTCCCAGAAATCTCAGTCAGTTTACCAGCTGTTGGGATTTCTGGGAGTTGAAGGCCAAAACATCTGGGAACCCACAGATTGAGAACCACTGATTAACATGAACAAGTCATCCAACTCACAAGAAGTATTGCTTCAAATTGGTAGGTGTCAGTGACTTTCAGATTCCCATAGCTAAAAGTAATGAACATTTTAATAGAACACTGAAGAAATAAGGAAAAATTAACTGAAAGGAAAAGAAAGGAAAGCATGACTATAAGTATATGAGTGGATAATTATTTCCACCACTACCTCACCCCAAAGAAAACAGTAAAGAATCAGAAGTCACTTTCCACATTCCCTTTTGACTCATTTTCGGTGGTAATTCTAGAATACAGAGGAGTTGATCATGAAATGGCATCTGCCTGCCTTCTTGGATACCAGTAAATTACATACAGTCTGAGATTACCATAAAGACCCATGCTCTTATTTTACTAGGGTCACACACTCTGTTCTGCACTGCTTGGCTACTTTCCTTTTTGGTACCTAAAACATTATATTCATCTAAACTTCCCAGTTCCTTTGTTTCTCCTTCCCTCCCTTCTACAGTCTCCAGTTGTACTATTGCTTGCCTTTTTGGCAAGTAAGATTTGGTACTTAGAGTTATCAAACACAACCGAGAAATAACTTCATTTCCCATTTGAATTTTTAAACAGGTTTTATTTCAATTAATTATTCAAGAATACAAATGAAATTAAGGAAGTGGACTGTATAGCCATTCTATGAATCTATTTAATAGGCAGGGAAAAGTAGACAAAATGTAATGATGAATCAATGCATCAACAAGGATAAAGTATTTCCATTCAGTCAGGTTATATCTTGAGTATATGTGTTGCAATTGAATCTTTCAGTTTTATCTCTGCAGGCAAATTCATTAGTGGCTGCCAGATAATGGTAAAGTCAAACCACACAGAGGTCAGAGTTGGAAACATTAGCTGAAAACCCATATCAACTGTGTAATGTAACTTTATATATACTTAGCTACATAGCAAAAGAGATAAGAAAAGCTGTTAGTGAATTGCACAGGACCATAACAGGGCTATACCAATGCACATCGGTACCCTTTAGCCGGTATCCTGATGCACAACAAAAGCAATGTGCATAAAGACAGATGTGGATTGGTCCCATTGTGTAGCGATCCTGTGGTGCAGTGGTTCCCAACCTGTGGTCCGTGGACCACCTGTGGTCCCCAAGAATGAAAATATGGTCTGCAGCCTCACCATTGCTACACTGTTGCCTCAAAACCATGTGGCAATGAGAGTGACTGGTCTCTAAACCCTCTTATAGTGTCAAGGCAATGGGGATGTCAGGAGGAGAAAGGCTGACTACATACAAAAGATTATTACTGCCACATCAACTCTAGATTGTTAAATATGGTTTTCTGTGGGCGAGTAGATGGCAACTACTGGGTGGCATATGTTCTGTATCAGAAACTAGAGCCGATGTGGTCTATCCAATGCAATTTTCTGAATCAGCACCCCAAATAACCAAACCAAATCTTAAGTTGACCAAAAACTGATTCATAACCCTTTTGTTATTAATGTTGGAGAGTGGTCCCTGGTCAAAGTGGTCCTTATTCATGTGGTCCCTGGTAAAAAAAAAAGGTTGGGAACCACTGCTGTAGTACATTGGTCCCAATGGGTAGCAGTTACTTTGCTAGCTCCCCTTTATAAAGCACTTCTCTTTTGGATACAGAAAATATGAAAATATCAGATTCTAATCCCCACATATATAAGTCCACTTATAAAGATATAAATCTTATGCAGGAAGCCCCTCCCCCCTTTTGATGTGCTCCCTGGGACAAAATCTGAGAGCTGTAGCCTCCAAAAGTGCAATTTCCTAATTATTATTAGGGCTATTCCACAACTTTCACCACAAATCTTTCTCCCATGCACTGGCATAGCAAAGTTGAGATGTTCCTGTGTATCAAGGCAAACAGTTTTGAAGAAACATATAGCTTACTATTCTTTGGTTCTAAAACAGCTGTGTGGCTATATGAATCAGCTCCAAGGTTTCCTTTTGTAGAACATCTAAGCTGGGAAATGCCTATAGAGGAGTTTGATTTATCACCCTTGATTCAAAGATTGAGGAATTAGGTAAATGATTCCAGATGTACAAGCTGTCAGTGAACTATTTGCTGAGGCATGTGAGCACCATGGACAGAGGGAAACAGTCCAGGCAGGCAGAGCAGAATAAAAAATGAATGTAATCTGGGGGAATGAATTGTTTAGGAGAAAGCACTCCTAAGAAAACTAAACCCTGAAAAGTGGCGAAATTGAAAGCCATCAGCTAAGACAGCTTCATATATTGTGATTGTGGCAACCAACATCAGTGTCTCTCAGAATAATGGGAAAACTGTGGACATACATATGTCCGGCAACCCTGCTCAAGCTCCAATTCCAATTTTACATGTTTACTGCACAAAATACCAATGTAGTACTAGTTTTTTCAGCAACAACTGCAACATAAAGAGCTATGCTTTCAGTTGCATATATAAATATCGACATCTAAATTTTCTTTGAAATCAAAGTGGACCATATCAACAGATCATATCCCATTTTATCTTGAAAGTTCATTAGGATCAGCCCCATTGGGTACTTGAATGGAAGACTCAATCAATATCAGGTGCAGTAGGCTAAATTTCAGAGGAAGGGTCTAGCAAAACAACCTCTGAGTTCTTTGCCTATGAAATCCATGGGGCTGCTTTAAATCAAGAAAGAACTTGAAGGCAGACCTATACATACAATGTTAAAGTGATAGACTCCAAGTATTCAGTTGAGAATATTTAGTGCCAAATCATGTTTCTTGTATAAAATATATACATAATATAACATTATAAAACTCTGTCCAATTCTGATTTTAGAACAGAAAGTTGGTCATAATACCTAAATGCTCACTTAACAGGAATTGAAAAGGATAATCACTTGATCACACACACACACATTGATCATTCTCTACAATCAGTGTGAGATTGCAGAATTCGAGCTCAGAGTAGCAGGCAAATATTCACATACCAATCAGTTTGTGCTTCAGTTGCAGTTGGGTTTCTTGATCTGAGAAAAGGGAAGTCTGAATGAACAGATGGAGGAACTAAGGAAATAGTTGTCCAGGAAGACTTTTTTAAATATCAGGAAAAGACCAGAGAACAAATAGCCAGTCCACAGGACGTGGATCCTATTTCATGCAGCTATAGTTCTATTTTTGGATAAAAGCAAATAAACAGCAGCAGGTGTGCTTGAAAGAGCTGTGTCTGCTTTGTAGTACCAATGCCCAATGAGTGGCATGAATATATTCCAGCTGGACTTAGGTGGCTAGTTTAGGATGAGGACTGCTTTCCGTATTGTTTTCTAGAGCTTCTGCTTCCATTCTTTGTAGCATTTTCTCAAGCATACAAACATCTAATAGCTTCATTGCCATGAGCTCCCGGTAGCACAATGTGTTAAAACCTTGTGCCAGCAGGACTACTGACCAACAGGTCAGAGGTTCGAATCTAGGGAGAGTGGGTTGAGCTCCCTCTGTCAGCTTCAGCTCCCCATGCGGGGACATGAGAGAAGCCTCCCACAAGGATGGTAAAACATCAAACATCTAGATGTCCTCTGGGCAACATCTTGGCAGATGGCCAATTCTCTCACACCAGAAGTGACTTGCAGTTTCTTAAGTTGCTCCTGACACACACAAAAAGAGTCTGAAGAAACTAGATTGCAGAAAGAGTTTTTACAACACAATAATAACACTTTGGTCCAACTTTAATTATAGAGCCCCTGATGGCGCAGTGGGTTAAATCACTGAGCTGCTGAACTTGCTGATCGAAAGGTCACAGGTTCAAATCCGGGGAGTGGGGTGAACTCCCACTGTTAGCCAAAGTTTGAAAACATATAAATGTAAGATCAAAGGTACTGCTCTGGCAGGAAGGTAATGGCTCTCCATGCAGTCATGCCAGCCACATGATTTTGGAGGTGTCTGTGGACAATGCTACTACAGTATATTGTTGTAAATCCAGTGTGTGTGTGTTAAAGAAAACTTGCAGAAAAGCCTTGCAAACTGTTAATGATTAACTGCAGCTGCAAAAGCTCAGCTCAGCAAGACTAGGCCACGCCTCTTCTAGGTAGCAGTTTTCTGAGGCTTTTGCAAACTGTTTTTGCAGTTGGCAGTTTGATTTGCTCGAGAGCAGAAGCAAGAAGCTCATGTTATGGTGAAGTAACCATGTACTTTTGTTATGCTCTATGATTTATAACACAGAAGATTTATTCTGTATTACTTACAGAGGCTATGTAAATGTGCCAAGCTGTTTCATTTTCAACTCTACAACCAAGAGTAAAGTTCTACTGTTTTATTTCTTCTGACTGGTCTGTGTCTTTGGCATTGGATTTTTGGACATGTTGGGCATTGCTACTGTGCAACAAATTGATTCTGCGTAACAAATGCTGGCTCTTCAGCTTAGAAATGGAGATGAACACCAAACCCCAGAGATGGACAGGACTGGACTTAATGTCAGGGTGACAGCTGGCGCTGCCGGTAGCCCAGCCTTTACTTTAGTTTGAACTGCAGCAGGGAGTTCCGCAGTTCCTGGGCCGAACTTTGAGGCCAGCAGATGGAATGTGCCTCAGCCGCCAGCTCCAAGACCAGGAATGCCTGCAAACCTCAGCTAACTTTCCCCCTCCCTTACTTTGTATCATTCCTTAATAAACCACTTGAAACTTGAAACTTTTTATCTTTCCGCATGCTACTTTTGTATCCCTTCCTGGCTCAACACTCCATGAACGCTTCCATAAACTCCTTTCTGGGCTCCGGAGGGCCGTGAGCCCGCGGGGGGCGCCTCCAGGTGGCCCCCGGACCCCGAATCTGCGTTTGACCAAAACGCGGATAAGGAAACCGCCATTACGGACCCCGCTATCCACTAAATCATTTAACATGGCGGATCGCCGCCGTTCCAATTTTGGCTTATTCTATGATTAATTCTAAGTCTATCTGCCATCTCAGTTTCTCTGTTTTGGGCTGCTCCTCCCGGGAGAAAATTAGTTTTGTTTTTAGAACTTCTGTTTTGCAGAGAAACAGCTGATTGTCAGTGGCTGGGCTCTTTCTCGCTTCCCCGCGGCGGCCGGCTGCAGCAGCCCCGAGGAGGGGCCAGATGGCTCCCAGGTCTTGACTGGGAGCTGCGGTTCACTGAAGGACATTGCTCCACTCTCCACTACTTGCAGATTCTTTGCGGACCTTTCTGCCTTCTCTGATTGACTTGGTGCCCTAGCATCACGGGCTTCCTCCATGAACTCCAAACCAAGCCGCTTGGGGAGAAAGAGCCCCCGCCTGTATGTGCGTGGCCTTGTTGAAAAGGATCATACCTCAGGAACTCTGCTGCTTATCTTTATTAATTGCTGTGGGTTTTCTAATAAACTTTACTGGGATGGGGATCTTTCCTATGAAATCTATGAGTTATGAAAGCCTATGAAGAAAATATATATGAAATATATATAATATGTAATGAAGTGAAATGAGATGTACCCTCACCCCTCTCCTTGCCTTTCCCCTCTTGAACTTTACCCTATAAAAGAATATGTGACCTGGGGATTACAGTTAAGGAAATCCAATTTCCTTGGAAGAAACTCCATCCATATTGACATTGCATGGACAAATACTGGCAAATCTATGGCTTTGTTTTCAGAGTCAGACAAACAAAAGCCAGAGATTTTGTCAGCCAAAAGCCCGGAAAAACAGACTGATTGAATCAATCATGGTGTTTGTGCACGCTCCCTTGTGTCAAAGGATCTCCTTTGCCTACAGGGTTGAGATCCAGACACCATCCATAGCCACCCATTTTGCTCATACACATCTTTTATCAAGACCCAGGAAATCCCTTGTTCTCCCCATCCGCCTCCCTGCCGTGAAGAGACAAAAGGTGTTCCATCAGCTGGCAGACGCCTCCCAGGCATTCCGCCCCTCTGCGCTGTCAAACTAGAGCCCGCCTCCTGGCCGCTGATTGGACAATCTCTGGAGGCGCTCCGAGGGCTCTGATTGGCCCTCTGGAGGCAACAGCGGCCGGCGATTGGAGGGAGGGTGGGACCAGCGGCCAAGCCTCCTCCCAGCTGTTCCGGAGCCGGCCAATCAGGACAGAGGGAACTGACAGGAGGCGGGCGGGGGATTCAAACCGGGATTTCTTTGTCTTGCCTGTATAAATATGCCTGAAATTCACTGTACTGTATGCTTATAGAGGAAATATCCCTGTAATGCATCCTTTTCAGCTGAATCGCTAAATAAACGCCTCGGTCGCAGATTGCCTCTTCAGCCTCTGGCGAGATTGATTTTCAACGTTTTTGCGTCTTTTTGAATTGGCATCCGCTGGCCGCTCGCCAAGGTCAGGACCCCATTCGCGGTCCTTAGGGACTCCCCTCGCTGGGAGAACCCCCAAAAAGAGCTCGATATCAAGGGGAAAACCTTTATCTTTACCTTTTACCTACTTTAATTGCCATGACTTCATCCAATGGAATCACTGTGTGTGTGTATGAGCGAGAGAGCGAGAGAAAGCGGGAGAGAGAATGAGTGTGTTATGTATGCAAAATATGTGTGTGTGAAAGAGACCATATTGTACAAAGATTGCCCACTTTAGCCTTCTGTCTCTTGCACTTTTTCCAGAGGAAGGTGTCACTCTATGATAATTCTCAAACCTCAGAAAAATTATTTGGAAGTAAACACTGCCTCTAGGTCATAAAACATTCCTTGCCAGAAATTAAAGCATTTTACTGCACTCTTCAGTCACAAAAATGCTTTCCAGGATGGCTTATTAAATCAAAGACATTACTCTGATTTAAAGGGAGGAATGAATGCATAGCTTTTAAGGAAATTGTTCATTACACTGATTAGCAGTTTAGAAGGAGCCTAGCTTCAACTCACCCCCATTCCCTGGCAAGTACAAAACCTAGAGGGGGTGCAATTGCCAACTTTCTGAAAAGGTGAAACACAGAGTGTGTCAGTATTGTAGAATGAAGGCAGTTTGACACCACATTAACTGACACAGCTCAATGCAGTAGAGTCATGGGAGTTGTGATGTTATGAGGTCTGTCAAAGAGGGCTGGTGCTTCCCAGACTACAACTCCCATGATTCCACAGCATTGAGCCAGGAGAGTTATGGTGGTATTGAAATGCATTAATTCTACAGTGCAGATGCCCCTACACTGCCTATAGCTATGTGGGATCAATGCCAGCAATAACATAAAGGTTATTTTCAGTCATATGAAAAACCCAGTATTATGAAAGCGCTTTCTTATTGGATGTCCAAAAATTTCCCTTATCCTAATACTAACCCTTAACCTCCACTCAGTTTAGATCAGTGCACAGTGAAAGGAGATATTAATGCTTCAATACAGCCTCTCCCCACTTTCTCTCACCCCTACATCCAGCTGCAAAGAAGAAGCAAACAATCACTGGCTCTGGCATCTCACACCATAATCATTATCCAAAGAAAAGCTTTTGGGGAGGATGAATCATTTGAGTCAGCAATGTCTACCAAAATGTGTAGCCTGGCCCTGAACCAACAAATCAAAAGTTTGAGAATCTGAACTGCTGCCTAAGATGAACAAGACCATTATTCATCATACTATAGAGTCAGAATCACTCTGGTCCCTGTTCAAAAGTAGGACAGACAAAAGACTAGGTAGCTTCCACATTTTGCCTTTTTATTGTCTTGTTTTGATTGTGGCAGGAGAAATACAACCCATTTGTCTCGTAAATAGCCTTTTTTCCTTGTTCTTGTGGGAAAAGCAGGATGGAAATTTGTGCTGTCGCTCACTGGGCCTATGACAATGTCTGTTTACAGGACATGCTTTCTGTATGCCCACCGGGATGTCGGGGTGCCTCAGCTAAAGGGTCCCATAGGTTTCCCAACACAAAGTTCTGTAGAGGCTCAAAATAGGTCCAACAAAGTTCTTTATTAAGGCTTAAATCTTCGAACAAGTGAATTAAACACTATATAATCTTGAAAAACTGGTAGCTTTCTCGATCTACTGACAAGGGACAGGCAACTGCTTGATAAACTGTTCCTTTCCTCTTTAGGGAAACCTTCCGACCCCTCCTTGGGCAATCTTTCTTTACCCTGCTGGCGTGAGGCCCCAACTCCCAGCTCCAAAATGCAAAATGCATGGCCCAAATGAATTCAAACAAACTAACAGTGCAAGAAAAAGAAAATCAAATCTCCTGGCACAGCCGTGCCAGCACAAAATTGAATAAACAAATAACTATAAATTCAGCATTGGGTCAGCATTGCAAGATTACTGTAAGATTTGTGCCATTCCTCCAGATGTTGATGGATTTCAATTCCTATCTCTCCCCCCCCCCCCCCTTGACTCTACTGCTTAGTGCTAATAGGGCTTGCAGTTTAACAATATATAGAAGTCACATTACTCTCACTCTACTATAAGGATTATTAAGCCAATGCAAAGTACAATACCATATAAAATACTTCATACTTGTATGAAGTACTGCATAAAATAAGTACAGGTCTTTTATTGTGTATGGTTTTTCACTGGATGGTGAATTCAAGGTGTATTCTATAAAAACTTTTAACCTAAGTAATCCCATAGGTACAAGCTAGCTCATATACAAATATGATAAGATGTAGTGATAGCAGCAGTAGCTATTAGGTACATTTATATGTATCCTCCTGGCTCAGCTCTCCCCCCTGTTTTATCCTCATAGCAACCCTGTGATGTTGGTCAGGCTTGCAGAGAGTGACAGTCTGAGTTCTTTGGATCAGTAGGTAATGAAAACTGGCTCTCCCACATCTCAGGCCACTCTGTGTGATAATTATAGCATTAACTTGACTTCACAGCTTATGTTCCTGACGGATTCCATAACAACATAGTTGAGGAACAGCACAAAAAATAGAAATATAAGACAAAATGCAATAAATGATACACAATTGCTACTTTCCTAAAACAGGTCTGACCTAAAGCGATCATGGTGCTACAGCTGAAAAGACCATGACCTTTTATGCCTGCACATCGTACTTCTACACAACAAAGGACTATGAGGCAGGGCTATTGAGTCAGTACATAGGTAGACATGTATGAGAATAACTGTCCCATCCCACATGTGGAAGTTTAATTCTGGACTATAGCTTCCAGAATTCCCTGACACAGCACTGCCAGTGTTGCACAGTATCTTCTCTTATCTATGTTTAGTTTATTTTTGGATTACAACTTCCAAAATTACCAGACACAGTATTGCCAGTGTTACAGTGTCTTTTGTCATAAGTCTTTAGGACCAAATAGTCCCTGAAGAATATGATTAATATGCCTATCCAATATTAGTGTTGCATCTATTCCTTAAACCCATGAGAGACACTTAAAGTCTTTAAGCATCTCTGTTCTATGATTCTGAAATGTTGCCATTAAACACAATTATTCTCTGTTAATATAAAAAGGTCTCCAAAGCTTAATGTGCACCTGGCAGACTTGCCTTTGAATAAATGGAAAGAATACAGAACTATGGCTGTCTAGTAACATTTTCAGTCTTGTAGATCAAGGCTTTGCAAGCATTTCTCTCATGTACAAACACACACCTGCCATATTTCCCTGTTCCTCGCAGTAACCACCATATCTGTAACCACAACTGAAAAGCAAAATGCTAAGGAGGACATCACAGAATGCAAATAACATAATGATCCATGGATCTTTGATTTGCATCGTGTATGCCTCTGGCCCAGGATATTTAAAACACAAATCAAATAAATGTTCTTTGGGAATAAATGTTGTCTGGACAGGGATTACTTGCTGGGATTTCATTCCTCCTTATTTGGTGTCTCTTCAGCACTAATGCTTTGGCACACAGTTTTTACTGAAAGCATTTGGAAGGAGCGAATATTAATAAAAGATTAATGGAGACCATGTAATATTAATATTTATACTTAATCAGTGACTAATCAATTCAATAATAATAAATATTGGTAAATAAGAATACCAATTAACAATATCATTATTAATGAAAACTATCATTAATTATTAATTTTGATACTCATTCACTAGTGGTTCTCATTAATAATTATAATGATTAATTAGCACAAACATTAATAATTATTAAGTGATGAATGTGGATCAAGCAACATTTTCTTTCTTGTTCTATCCAAAATTCAACTTATCAAAGTATTAATGCTAGATGAGATCTTCCTGAATGGGTATGCTTCTAGTAAAAGAAGTAAATACAGTACAAATCCTTTAGTTTGGGGTGACCAATGTGTTGCCCACAGGTTGTCAGGGCTTTTCAGAGGGGTTGAGCTCCACTTTTGAAATCCTTGAAAAATCCATGGCAAGCCCCAATGACCCTCAAATCCTTTTAAAACTTAATGCTGATGGGGAGGGGTGATTTTCCCCTCCAACATTAACCAAATCAGCTTAAAAGCATGGCAGATGGGGATGTTTATTTCCCCAACACCCTAAAGACCTTCTAATCGAGATAAAAATGAATGAAATACCAACTGCAAGTGGCACAACCTCATTTCCATTGCACTGAAACATAAAAATGTGACTCATCAGAAGCTGTGTGTGAGGAGTTGTGAATGACACTGGTTCCTCTGTTGTTACCCATGCCATATCAGTTATTGGCGACCCCCACCAATAAAAAATTCAGGTACATAGAATATCTGGATTTAAACCTGCTCCATATTGCTTCATTTAAACCTTGTTTACCCCACTTTTCTTTCAGAAAACTCAAGCCAGCTCTCAAGAAGAGAAAACGGTATCCCAGCTATTTAAAATATTTCCTCCCTTTGGCAATATCTACATGGTCATCTTGATGTGGTAAACTGAATGGAGATGCGTTGTTGTGAGTGAAGAATTAATATTTATGGCAGAACCTAAGAAATATGTTTCTTCTTGTTTTGGGAGACATCTAACCAACCTAAATGCCCTAAAGATCTGATTTGGGAAGCTAGCAGGGTCTGCCCTGGTTAGTAGTACTTGGATGACAGACTGCTAAAGTATACCAACTACTGCCTCCTTTATTTTAGAGGAAAACTGAGAAAATTGCTTCTAAGTAGTCCTTGCCTAAGAAAACCATTCAAATATACAAGATCATCATAAATTGACAGGCAACTTGAAGACAAACTGGTGACATTCTAACCCCATTCTAATTCATGCCAGTCAGTAGGCTTAGATGTCTGAATGGCACTTCCCACTGGCAGAGCCCCTGGTGGCACAATGGATTAAATCCTTGTGCTGGCAGAACTGAAGACTGACAGGTCGCAGGTTAAAATCTGGGGAGAGCGTGGATGAGCTCCCTCTGTCAGCTCTAGCTCCCCATGTGGGGACATGAGAGAAGCCTCCCACAAGGGTGGTAAAACATCAAAATATCCAGGCATCCCCTTGGCAACGTCCTTGTAGACAGCCAATTCTCTCACACCAGAAGCAGATTCTCAAGTTGTCCCTGTCGTGAAAAAAAAACTGCCTGCTGGCAATTTGTTGGGAGATGAGGAAGAGGGGGAGGGAGGGTTGCCCCTATTTTTTGTTTTGTTTTGTTGCAGTAGTATGCAAGACTATGCTCAAAGCAATATGAGGCTCACCACTTGGAAACCCAGTCTCCAAAAAAAGTGTATTGTGAGCTAATGTATCCCAAACTGTTCTTCTGTAATGTTGTTCAGCATCTTTGTAAAGAAAATAAGTTGCTATTTGAAATTAAGCCTATGGCATACAAAACCTAATGCAATCTTTGAAACCTTTCAGTCATTCAGAAAGCTCAGAGAAGTTAATGGCAACTTGCTAAGGCTGGACAGCAGATGTATCCCTTTGGCAAAGAGCCAGTTGAAGTGCAGATGATGAGAAATTGTTCGGTCTTATTTTCTGCCTGGGAAAACAATCTAAAGATAAACCCAGATTTCTCACTGTTCTCCATATGAGGTTGATTTCTGAGAAAGAGCCACTTCAATGTTGAGTTTCAAATGGAGGTTAATCAAAGCCACAATGGATGTTATTGGCTGAATTGTTTGGTAGAATCATTGTTTGCGTTTCTGTTGTTTATTGCATGTTTTTAAAGATTCAAAGGCATTTTGAAGAAGGCTACTGGTTGCCATATTAGTTCATCAAGTTAAAGATTCACTGTGTACTTGTAAAATCCTGGAGGGACTAGATATAAGTAAAAGGCAATATTTTTTTTCTGTTTCATGCATTCCCAAGAACTTAACAGCACAATTCTATCTATACAGAAGTTCCAATTAATTCCAAAAGCTCTTATTCCCAAGTAAGTACATATATGATTCAGTTGCACATGGAAGCTTTCAAATTAGTGGGATAGTCAATCCATTCTGGGTCTGCATTCATACTTCAAATGTGCTATCCAGGGTGCTGAACACTTTCCACAAATTTGGTTCAACATCACAGCATCATAACATATTTAAATACAGAGGTGAAATGTGGATTCACTGCTCCATTGATATGGAAACCACCAACTGCCATGGAGGCTGAAACCTAAGTTAAAGATCTGGATGACAGTTAAAAGTACAACAAAAAATGAGCAGCACTGAACACCATATGTTATGCCTGAGATCGCTGCTGAAGAAGGAAGTTTGCATTTGCAAAAACAAATACAAATGGGAGACAGATAAGAACATTTCTCCCCTCCTTTGCAGAATCAGGTGTTAATTTGATCTGGGAAAAATGCCTTTCCAGCTGCCACAAAATGCTGGGGATTTAGAGATTCATATACCTTCAAGGAAGCTTACTTCAATACAATGGCCCTTACTTCTAAGAAAGAATGTACAAAATTGTTTTGTGAGTTCGCAAACCACCCTTAGCATTTATTTAAAATGATGCTTGAAAAACAATGACACTTCCCCAGAAAACATCATGATATTCTTTACAACAGCATTGTAAGGAAGATCAATATGAATATGCACAATTGTAGAGTGCACATGGTTAGCCAAGGAACACCTTCTGTGTCAATGGCTGAAATAAGAAGTGAGCTATGAGATATTCAACATGTTGCTCGCCTCCTTAAGAAGTCCCCTATATTTCAGCCTCTACACACAGCATAAAGTGCTTGTGTCGTGAAATCATATTCAAATTAATAGGAAGTATATTCCACAGTGTTCAATGGAGCTTATAAGCAGCTACCTAACAAAGGATTGCAACCTTCATTCTTAAACAACTGTTCACCATCTCATCCCATGTCATATCGAAGAAGAAGAAGAGGTGGTGGTGGTGGTGGTGGAAACAATATTTGGAAAGAAAGGGAAGATGTTATCATTTTTTGAAAATTATTCCACCCACTTTTCTCTTAAGGCCAACTTATCCATCAAATTTCCTAAGAGTTGATCCAGAAAAAATAGCAGTGCTGAAAGCATTATTAAAAATGGTTCTGTGCCAAATACTCAATTCACAAGTCAATGCAGATTTAGCATATAATTGCCAAAGAAATGCTGGGCACAAAGACTTAAGTGATTTAGTGATTTCTCTAGAGTAAGCTGGCTGCTTTATGGATCCACTCTACTCATCTTCATTCGACACTAAAATGGCTATCTGAATGGGAAAAGTCATATAGGATGGGAATGGGGCAGTGAATGCTTTTCTTGAAGTTTCACTGAGACCAGAACTTGGGAAAGTGACTTTGCAGGTGATCAGAATCCCTCAACAAACATGGCCCCTAACTGCGCCTCTGGCTGTGCTGTCTTTGGATTTCTGGAAATCCAAAATATTACTTTTCCTGGCTCAGAGGAAAATTCTCCTGTCCTAGCCTTTTCTTTTCACTATAATAACAACAGACTGAAAAGTCCTAAAGCCGTGGTTCCCAATCTGTGTGTCCCCAGATATTTTGGCCTTCAACTCTCAGAAACAGCCGGTAAACTGGCTGGGACTTCTGAGAGTTGTATGCCAAAACACTAAAGGTAATAGATCATGTGTGACTCAGGGGGCCCTTCCACATAGCTCTATATGCCAGAATATCAAGGCAGAAAATCCTACAGTATCTGCTTTGAACTAGGTTATCTGAGTCCACACTCAGATAATGTGGGATTTCCTGCCTTGATATTTTAGGATATAGAGCTTTGTGGAAGGGCTCTGGAAGCTATGCAGGGTCAGCCCTGGAGTACTTGGAATGAAAATTAATGCTGTAAATTATATTCCAGGGAAATGGCAAACCACCTGTTAGGATCACTTGCCTAAGAAAGCCCTAGGAAATTCCTTGGGTCACTATAAGATGACAAGCAACTTGAAGGAACACATACACACCCCACAACAGCAATACACATCTATTTCAGGTAGAAACATTCACTGGAGCTTTTCAGGGTATTTGGGCATAAGGTCCAGCACACTGGACAGCTCATTTCAAGTTCACATTAAAACCCAAAGCAACTTCACTAAGCCACAGGCATAGAAACAACTAGTGGATAAAGTTAAACCAGGGGTCCTCAAACTAAGGCCCAGGGGCTGGATATGGCCCTCCAAGGTCATTTGCCTAGCCCTTGCTCAGGGTCAACCTAAGTCTGAAATGACTTGAAAGCACACAACATCAATTCTATCTCAACAACAACAACAGCAACAATAATCCTATCTCATCAGTCAAAAGCAGGACCACACTTCCCATTGAAATACTAATAAGTTTATATTTGTTAAAATTGTTCTTCATTTTAATTATTGTATTGTTTTAAAGTGTTTTTTGCGCTACAAATAAGATATGCACAGTGTGCATAGGAATTCATTCATGCTTTTTTTCAGATTATAATCCAGCCCTCCAACAGTTTGAGAGACTGTGACCTGGCCCTCTGTTTAAAAAGTTTGAGGACCCCTGAGTTAAACCAATGTAATCTTGTTCATTTCTGTGGAAATCTTTCCAGTAGTCCCATTCCAATCAAGTGTCAGTCCATGAAGTTCAGATGAAATGGATACAGAGAAATGGATACAGAGACCTGGAATGCCCTGGGCTCATATTCAGCCTCTGAAACTGAGCTTGGATGATAAAATGTCTACCTTCAGAAACCGAGAGCCGAAAGCCTATCTCTCATGGCAGGAAGAAATTGAATAGCAGGCGAGGTGGCCATACCTCTTTCTAGAAGTGCAAACTGCAGCCAGGTCACTGTGCTAATCTGCTAGTTATTACAAGAGACAACAGTGCACCTTTGAGGAAAAGGTTTATTGTGGCGTGAGTTTAAAACTGAGAGCAAGATAGGTATGGTTTGGGTCTTGGACTAAAATTCTAGAGCCTCCCATTCAGTCATGAAAACTCATTGGTTGACACTGAGCAAGTCACACTCTTTCAGTTTCAGAGGAAGTCAATGGTAACCTCTTCTGAACAAATCTTGCCAAGAAAATCACCTTTTGATTTCCATAAGCTGATGGCCTGAAGGCACAAAACAACAACAATCAAGAGAAGCTCAAATTTTAGTTTATCAGGATGCAAAATATAAAAAGGGAGAACTGAGAGAATTGTCCTTCTGTTCTTTAGAGAAAAAGGTATTCATTGGTATGTTTCCCTATCCTATTGTGGATCAGGAATATTGCTTTATAAACCCACATTGGGGTGAAGGAAGGAAGAAGAGGCTGAAAGGAAACTCAAGGGAAGGGGGAGATCGAGCTCCCTCAAAATAGAATGATTTGGTGAAAAGGAGACCCAATTGGTAAGGCTATCCCATGGAGAGCAGAGAGGAAATGATGGTGCTGGAGGAAATGGCAGGGGGGAAAAACACAGAGAATCTCTCAGAAATTGAGCTATAAAGCAGAGAATATGCATTATAAGTGCTGAACCAGGACTTCAGTTGCAAAGCTGAAATGAACAATTCAGCTGTGTTTTTAGTGTTCATTCAAAGTAACTGGGATTAAGGAACCAACTTCAGTCTCGTACCCTAGCTTGAGTCCCCCATCATAGGCCATTCATCATCTTCATGTATGGCTTATATCCTGTGGCTGTTGAGAAGATAAGTGTGTGCTTAAAGACTGGCTTTGTTTTCTTGGTGTGCCCTGCATAGAAAAGTAATACATGAACTGTGTTGTCGAATGCATTCACAGCTGGAATCACTGTGGGTTGCTGTGAGTTTTCCAGGCTGTATGACCATGTTCCACAGGCATTCTCTCCTGCGGTATGGCAGGCATCCTCAGAGGTTGTGAGGTCTGTTGGAAACTAGGCAAGTGGGGTTTATATATCTGTGGAATGTCCAGGGTGGGAGAAAGAACTCTTGACTGTTTGAGGCAGGTGTGAATGCTGCAATTGGTCACCTTGAATAGCCTTGGAGCTTCAGAGCTTGACTGCTTCCTGCCTGAGGGGAGATCCTTTGTTGGGAGGTGTTAGCTGGCCCTGATTGTTCCCTGTCTGGAATTCCCCTGTTTTCTGAGTGTTGTTCTTTATTTACTGACCTGAATTTGGAAGTTTTTTTTAATTCTGGTAGCCAGATTTTGTTCAGTTTCATGGTTTCCTCCTTTCTGTTGAAGGAGGCTGATGGTTCTGATGTTGCCGGGGGGGGGGGGGGGGTGGTGGGGGTGAATCCACTTCAGACTTTTGTCTGAACTTTAAATATCCCTGTTTGGGAGGTAGAATTCAGTATCTTGGCTAGAATTCAAACTCAATCCAGTAAAAGGTTCACCATCTCCCTGATAGCAGAACTAACTAACTACTAACCTCCAGTGGCAGCTTCATGCAGCCTTTAGTTTGGTGGAAGCAAAACAAAGCAGAAATGGCAAATAAATGGACAGCAGGAGAGGGAGAAGACCTGGAAAAACATGTAGCCAGAGAATAAACAGAGGTGCTGTCCGTTTGGACTTTGGAACAGAGATGTAAGGTTTTTCTGCAGGGTTGGCTGGCCATGCTGAAAAACAATCAAGCCTGTTCCTGAAGCAAAGGAGAAGGAATAAGATCCTCAACTCCAGAGTCTCAGATTACATGTAGATGGGGGTGCACCTACACCAGTGGTTCCCAACCTTTTTTTGACCAGGGACCACTTTGACCAGCATCAGTACCAAAAGGAATCAGTTTTTGGTCAACTTTAGATTTGGTTCTTGTGGGTTTTTTCGGGCTATAGAGCCATGTTCTAGAGGCATGCCTCTAGAACATGGCTCTATAGCCCGAAAAAAACCCACAAGAACCTAGTGATTCCAGCCATGAAAGCCTTCGACAACTTTAGATTTGGTTTGGTTATTTGGGGTGCCAATTCAGAAAACAGCATTGGATACACCACATCAGCTGTAGTTTCTGATACAGAACCTATGCCATCCAGTAGCCACCATCTGCTCACCAAAAGAAAACCATATTTAATAATCTAGAGCTGATGTGGTAGTAGTAATCTTTCCTGAGTAGTCAGCACCTCCCTCCTGACATCCCCGTTACCTCAGCACTATAAGAAGGTTTCACGAGACCAGTCACTCTGGTTGCTGTAGGTTCCAGGGCAACAGTGCAGTTATGGTGAGGCCACGAACCATATTTTTGTTCATGCAGTCCACGGACCACAGGTTGGGAACTACTGCCCTACACTGTTGAATCAATGTCCTTTGACACCACTTTCATTACCATGCTATGGAATCCTGGGAGCTGTAGTTTGACAGGGCCTTTAGCCTTCTCTGCCAATGAATGTTGATACCTTGCCAAACTACCATTCCCATGCTTCCACAGCATTGGCCCTGGTGTCAAACTATGTCAATTCTCCAGGGGGTTCTTTCCACCACTGCAGTTCTAGGATGTTATGATGCAGATTGCAAAAGCAGCAGGGGGTTGGACTAGATCAGGCATGGGCAACCTTCCAGGTGTTATGGATTCCCAGCATTCCTAACAGCCTCAGGCCTTTTCCTGAGGAAGGGGCCTGAGGCCAGGAATGTATGTGTGTGTCAGGAGCAACTTGAGAAACTGCAAGTCGCTTCTGGTGTGAGAGAATTGGCCATCTGCAAGGATGTTGCCCAGGGGACGCCCAGATGTTTTGATGTTTTACCATCCTTGTGTGAGGCTTCTCTCATATCCTCACATGGGGAGCTGGAGCTGACAAAAGGAATTGTGGGAGTTTAAGCCCAAAACATCCGGAAGGCCAAAGTTTGCCCATGCCTGATCTAGATTATGGCCTTCCTCTTTTCCTACTGCCTTGTGCCTTTGAACTTACCAAACTTTGTTTTCTCTTCTGCCTCTAGCATTTAGCATTCTCAGGCACAGACCTCACCATAATTTTTAAAAAATGCCCGGATTCTACAGCAGTGAAAGGGGACAGTGCTATCATCTTAGAATGTGAAATGGTTTGGCAAACTAACTTGTCTATACATAATGTCAACACCGCGTCCAATAGAGCTCTGACGTCCTGATCTCCCTGCGTTGGAAAAGGAAGGGGCCTGGGACTGTTAGGAATTGTGGGAGTTGAAGTCCAAAACACCTGGAAGGCCCAAGTTCGCCCAGGTCTGCTCTAGAGGGAATGAAAAGTCGGAGTGGTCTCAAACCGATCCCTAGGATGAGGGGGGGGGGGGCGGGGATGGGATGCACCGGGTCCCTCTCACTCACCAGCTCCAGCTTCAGAGCCTTGATCTTCTCGCCCAAACCGTGGCGCAACCCCCGGCCGGGGCTGCTCCGGAGCAGGTGCGCCGTGGGGTCCTCCCGCAGCCAGCGCAGCAAACCCTCGGGGGGCCTCTGCCCCACTTTGCTCTCCAGCTCCTTCAAGTCGGGGGGCAGAGGGACCTCCGCGCAACCCACCGGCGCCGGGACCTCCATCGCCAGCTGTGGGGCGAAGGCGGGAGGAGAAGAAGGAGAAGGAGGAGAGAAGGAGGAGGAGGAGAATGAGTTGAAGAAGAAGGAGATGAAGGGAAAGGAGATGGAGGAGGAGGAGAAGGAGGAGATGAAGAAGGAGATGAAGGAGGAGATGGAGGAGGAGATGGAGGAGGAGGAGGAGGAGGAGGAGGAGGAGGAGGAGATGAAGAAGGAGAAGGAGATGAAGAAGAAGGAGGAGAAGGAGATGAAGAAGGGGGAAGAGGAGGAGAAGGAGATAGAGAAGGAGAATGAGATGAAGAAGTCGGGGGTCTGCCTCGGGAGGAAAGAGCCTTGCTGCCTTTCAAAGTCCAGTGCCTCCCGTGCAAAGAGGAAACGCCGACCACGGTGGACCCCAATGATGTGGGGCTGAGCAGGGCGAATTCAGGAGGCAGCGCCCCCAAATCCCAGCGCCGCCCGCCTCAGGTCCAGCGATCTGTGCTGCTGGGCCTCAGCAAACCGAGGGTCGCTCCTTTGCTCTCTCGTCCATCCTTCCGAGGCCCCCGGTGCGGCCATTCATGGGCAATTTCCGACTAAAAAGGGTCAGGAGCAACAGCCAAAGTCCCCTTCTTCTTCAGAGCCGCCCCGTCTCTTTCCTTCATATCTTCCTTCCTTCCCCTTCCCTTGAGGCCAGCAGCGTGTCCCTGTGGGTTGTCAGCCACTCAGGGGAACTCCACCCGCGACAGGGCGAGATTCTCTTCCTCCCAGGGAGAAGACGCAGGGCGAATGCAGCCGGAGGTGTGAGGCTGTCCTCTCTTCCCCTTTCGCCCTAGAGACCCGCCCCAGCCTCTGCCGGCACCTGCCTGGGACAGGGAAGCGCCCACTGCAGAGGGAAGCACCACACCGGCAGCGGCCCAGCGCCCGTAATGCACCGCGGAGAAGCGCACGCCTACTGCTACCGTATTTCCCCAGCGCAGGCAGATCAGGACGTCAGAGCTCTATTGGGCGCGGTGTTGGCATTATAGACAAGCCAATTTCACATTCTAACATGAGAGTACTTTCTCCTTTCACTGCTGAAGACTTCTGGTGAGCTCTGTGTCTGAGAATGCTAAATATCCCTCCTTAAATTGCCAGAGGCAGTAGAGAAAAAAACTTTGGTAAGTTTGAAGGCAGTAGGAAAAGAGAAAGACCATAATCTAGATCAGGCATGGGCAAACTTTGGCTCTCCAGGTGTTTTGGACCTCAGCTCCCACAATTCCTGGCCTCAGGCCCTTTCCTTTCCCCCCACAACAGCTTAAGCGGCTGTGGGGGGAAAGGAAAGGGCCTGAGGCCAGGAATTGTGGGAGCTGAAGTCCAAAACACCAGGAGGGCCAAAGTTTGCCCATGCCTGATCTAGATGCATAGAATCAATCAAAGAAACTAGGGACCTGATTCTGAAAGACTTGAGCAGAGCTTTTGAGGATAAGGTGACTTAGGATCATGAAGTTGGAAGTGACCTCAAGGGCCATCCAGTCCATCCCCACTCCGCCATGCTGGAACCCACTGTCAAAGCACTCCTGACAGATGGCCATTTAGTCTCTGCTTGAAAACCTCCAGAGAAGGAGGCTCCACCACCTTCCGAGGCAGCATATTCTACTGGTCAGGAAGTTCTTCCTAATATTTTGGTGAAATCTCTTTTGACCAGGAACCACACTCCAACATTAGTATCAAAAGGATTACAAATCAGTTGGTCAACTTTAGGTTAGGTTTGGTTATTTGGGGTGCTCATTTAGAAAATTTCATTGGATAGACCACTTCAGCTCTAGTTTCTGATACAGAACATATGCCACCCAGTAATCACCATCTATTCGCCCACAGAAAACCATATTTAATAATCTAAAGCTGATGTGGTCTATCCAATGAGATTTTCTGAATCAGTACACCAAATAACCCCAGGAACAGGCCTAAAAATGAAGACACCAAGGTGCCCCACTTCCAGGTACCACATGAAATGGCTCTACTTGGAGGGAGGGAGGGAGGGAGGGAGGGAGGGAGGGAGGGAGGGAGGGGGAGAGGCTGGATGATGTGACTTTCGTGGGTAGTGAGCCTCTCCTCTCCCAACATCCCTGTTGCCTCGGCACTATAAGAGGGTCTCACAAGATAAGTCGCTCTCATTGCAATGGTGTAGTAATGGTGAGTCTGCAGACCATATTTTACTTCTTCAGGACCACTGGTGGTCCACGGACCGCAGATTGGGAGCCAATGCTCTGGAGTAACATTGGACAGAAAACAAGCTTGCTCCTTGATCATTATGGCATCCTTTCAAATATGTAAACAATGACTATCATGTCCCCTCTCAACCATCTTTCCTCAGAGTTAAATATGCCCAGCTCCCAAAGTGGTTCCTCGTAGGGCTTGGCTTCCAGAAAATTTGGTCATTTTATTTGCCCTTTTCTGGGCTCCTTCCAGCTTGTCAATATCCTTCTTGAATAATGGTGACTAGAGGTCTCTCATTCGTAGGATTGCCATAAGTCAAAGATGACTTGACCATAGTTAAGAGCAACAAAACTACCACTCCCAGGATTCCACAGGATAGAGTAGACTATGGCAGTTAAAATAAAATAGTGCTATGATTGCACAATGTGAAAGGGCCCACAAATCCTAAGCATGTCAATTAAGGTTCTGCGAAGTAACAGAACTTCTAAAATCATGAAAACAATTGTTCACCTTCCCACAAACTTAAGGCAGTCAAGTAGCTCAGATTATAAATGCTGACTTATCTTGTTTGATCAGGGTTATTGGGTTAAGTAATGTCTGGTGCAATTTTGCCACCATAGAAAAATGGGTGTAACACTACAATATTTGATTAAAAAACCCAGTGTAGATTCACTGTCTCAATGATATGAAAGCTACCAGCAGTCACTGAGAGGAAGCCTCTGGTTGGATTGGCTTCCATAGAATGGAGCCAAGGCAATTAAAATGAATTCATAGTGCTATAACTGCATAATGTGAAAGGACACCAGGAAAGATGAACTTGTAAGCGTGAGACAGAGAAGGTGTAATCATTCAGATTTTCTAAACGGCAAATCCCATAGTTCCTCATGATTGGTTGTGCTGACTATGACAGATAGAAGTTTCAGTCCTAGCTGGAAAGTCATGCATTCTCATATTTGTTGATTGTTTCTCTCATTTCCATACTATTCATTGTTTACCTTTATTTTATTCTTCCATTCACATTCTTTCCCTTTACCACGACTGAACTCCACCTGGAGTACGTTGGGTCCACAGGGCATTTATTTTTCCTGTCATTGATCAACCCCCCACCAGCTTAGCTTTAGCAAGCTGGTCTCCTTACATGCAGGCAGACCAAGCCTTGTATTTGCTTCAAGATATATATATAGGAGTGGGTTTACAAAAGCCCTTAAATAGGTACAGATGAAAACTGCAAGAAATGACTTTAAATAAATACCTCAACTTGCACTTTGACAGCCTTCATGGGATCATTGCTACAAATAATTTTCTTGTGAAGCCCTCTAATTCAAAATTCTCTACTGAATAGTCTAACTAGGTATTACTGTACAATTTCACCTAGACTCCAAAGTAAAGAGGCCTTTTTACTACATTGCCAGGAAACCTCAGTTCAGATAATTGTCCTCCTGGAAACTGACTTTCTACAAGCCATTGAGTTTCTTCACATTTCTCATATCCAGCCTCCCTTAAGGACTAAACTCAAGTTAATCATTTCCCAGTTGCTGTTAACTTCCTAACAAATTTGCTGTTAGCTTATTACCTTTGTCCAGCAGTGCCCCCCCCCCCCCCCCGCTTTGACCAACAGCATGGTCAATCTGAAATTCAGTTACTGACCTCACTTCACCTCATCATTAGCAAGAAAAACCTGCACTCACGGAATTGCTGGATACTATGAAGCTGTTAAAGGTGCAGGTGTCTAGACTTAAAAAAATAAAGGCAGCAGTCATAATATTGGAAATTCATATTATAGTCAGCCCTCCACATTCAGTGGGTTTAGGAGTGCAGGACCCCATGAAAGTAAAAAAAAAAACCACTTAAAAAAACAACACTTTTTAAAAACCTGAGAGAAATACTTTCTTGGAATCTCCAGGTCCTCTAGTGTGGCTCTATAATAAACATTTGCCAGAAGCTGACCATGGAATTACACTGGAGGACCTATGAATGCCAAAAGAAGTGTTCTCAAACTGCAATTCTCCAGCTGTTTGGGCCTCCAACTCCCAGCATCCCTAGCCAGCTTGTTCAATGGTAAGGAATTCTGGGAGTTAAAGGCCCAAACAGCTGGGGAGCCGCAGTTTCAGGATGCCTGCTCTAGGTCCTGCAGCATAACTGTATGATCAATTATGGAAATTGGCCATAGAATTACACTGGAGAACTAGAGATTCCCAGGTTTTCTGCATTAAACTGGATTATATGAGTCCCCACTGCCAGATAATCTGGGATAAACAGAAAACCTGGGATCAGATTCTTGGATATAGGGCCTGTCTGCAAAGGCCCTAAAATGCATCTAAACCAGGAATAACTGGTGGTTTCCATATCAGTAGGATGAGGACTTCTATTTTTTTTTTTTTTAAAAAAAAAGAAGATTTCAACACTTTTGATAGCAACTTTAAAGCCCAGGCTAAAAACCTGGAACAGATTCACCATCCCACGGTTATGGAAGCCACAAGCTGGCACTACATCCAAAATTAGACTAAATCTACAACACTAGAAGAAGGACTATTTATTTTACTCTATTTTTATTTGACCAATGTGAGTGACATCAGAGGTCTTAAAGCTACTTAAGGTAATATCATTGACACTCATAAATATCTAATTCAGGATATGAATGTGACCAGCACAAAATGTCTCTTCTCATTCTGCAGTTTTTTGACCAGTTATATGTGTTCAATAAGATCCATACAGGCACAGTTAATACTCAACAGATGAAGCATCCAAAATCCACAACCAGCTTGCTTGATGACTGGTGTGAAGCCAAGCAATTGTGATGCTATTCTGCCATAAACTTATGTTCTAAGCAATTTCGAGTCCCATTAGGGATAAAGACAAGATATAAATCAAATAACTAAACATAGAGTACAAGGTCTGCTGCTTGAATCATGCATGTGCATAAGTTTTTCAGGTTCATCTGTCACTCACAGATAAGTTTCTGCAGATTGCTAAAATCATCCAATACTTGAAAACCCAACCTTTCAATTGGTAAGCGTCGTCTTTATTTGAAACAAGGCATAGGATTGCTTCTTGCAAATGTGTATGGGGTTTTGTTATTAATGTGGTGAATGACCCCTGTCCAGACCCAAAATCTTCCTTTGTTCTTGATCATGTTAAATGGCCTTCATTCTTCTGTTAGAGAAGAATTTTAAGGCTCATATGAAGGAGGAAACCAAACAGACAGTGAGATCTTCACTCCTGGTTCCAGATCAGGTATTTAGAATGTGGCCTCTTAAATCAGAGTGCAATCCCTTTAACTACCAGGCAGGCTTCCTCTGTGGGAAATTCCCCCACAATCTTGGCAGGATGTCAGCTCCAGACCAGCGATTGTAGTACACTACTGCCTCCAAAGGCAGTCTTCCTCCATAGGAAGCTCTCCATGGTCCTGACCTTGAGCTATCTCACCTGCACCTTGCCACATGTCCTCTAGATATGCCCACAAACACAGGACTACAGTTGTGGGATGGAGATAATTTTCAGACTGACATGCTGGACTGAGTAGAAAACCAAACTACTAGGGAAATGTGATCATAAATAAGTGCATCGGACTAGCAAGTGTGCACATATCAATTGTATGAACATAAGTTAACCATAGAGTTGCACTGGATGACCTTGTAAATCCATATAAAACCACTTCTGCAAAATATAAACTCATAAATGTTGAGGCTTAATTGTACATATTTCTTTGTGTGTGAACTTTATTTCTTGGGAAGGACCTGTAAGCATTGCAAGTGTATGTGCATTTTCTTGCAGCAAATCTCAGGAGATATAAAATGTTATTTTTATTCAGGTAGTCTAATCCAGTGGCATGTCTTTCTGTCCCTTATTAATTGATATAAGTGCACCAGTCTCACCTTTGTGGAAACAGCTGGTTCTTTTGACAACCAGTCCCATGTTTTACGCTGTTCCAATACATTCCTTGGAATATTTTCAACAGGCGTTGCTCTGCATCACTTGATATTTTGTCTTTGAAATTGTTCCTTTGGTTCTGTCCTAAGACATTACTGTCTCTCTTTGAGGAATCTGAATAATTTAGCCTCCTCAAAGTGTACAGTGTAATTGCTTCAAGAAGACCAACAGGGGATTTCAGATCAATGAACTGGATCAGCTGTCACATTTCACCAGCTTTAAGCCAACTCCCTTGGCAAGTGACATAACAGATTGAGCTATCAACTGGACAGGGAGGAAAAGAGCCATTCCTTTGGTATAATCCTCAGACCCCAACACATAAGACTCAATATCCAGAATTAGAAAATGTTTTTTTTTAAAATGGCTGCTTTTCCGCAACGGGTCTGTTATTGCCTGCTGAACTCTATGGCTTCATGTTCAGAGGAAGGAAGCTGGCACATAGTAAGCACTGCAGTTTGAGCACATGGCTGCAATCTGCCATTGACATAATCCCAGTCCCCCTCGATGGACTGTCACCTTGTCGTGGTGAGGGGGCTTGCGTGTTCCGATGAACCTGTGGGCACAACAACTGGAGTCCTGCACTCCCAGGAGTGGCCGCGGGGGAGGTCCCAGACCAAGCACAGTCCGAAGACCCAAAGACCTCAACGGCGGAGCAGGTGGAGGATAACATGGCACATGTTACAACGGCTGCGAAGGCGGAAGAAGGCTGCAACAGACTGAGAAGCCACGGTCATTGTGTTAAACTACATCACCAGTGGAACCTCATCTGTGAAGACTGTGTGTTGTTCAGTTGTGCACTGACCTCCACACATTAAAAAAACCCACGCACAGGCGTCTTCCAAAGAAAATAAAAACAAACCAACCAAAGTCCCATGGCGATCAGCGAGTGGCGACGGGGGCAGGACTGTGAAATCTGGAAGCCCCTAGTCACAGACTGGCACATGGGCGGTGGGTACGGACTCAGTCGTTCTACCTCAAGGACCGAGGCAGTTGAGTAGTTCGGCAGCTGTATCCGCGACTGAGCAGCCCTATTGAGGACCCACTCTGCTCACCCCACACGGGGAGGGGGCTAGAAAAGGTGCCCTAAACATAGCCTGCCTCTCTTATCCCTGATTGGACTGCCGCGTCCAGTGGGGTCACCATCCTGCGGCCAAAAAAGAAAAATGAATTTCGGTACGTGGAACGTACGGACACTGATGGACAACAGTGACAGTGAACGCCCCGAACGCAGAACTGCCATCATCGCAAGGGAGCTGGGACGCTTTAACATCGACATAGCAGCCCTTCAGGAGACCCGGAGAGCAGGAGAGGGACAGCTGAAGGAAGAAAAAGGAGGCTACACCTTCTTCTGGAAGGGACTGCCCGAAAAAGACCAAAGAATGCACGGAGTTGGCTTCGCTATAAGAAATGATCTGATGAAACATCTGTCCGAAGCACCCACTGGCATCAATGAACGACTCACCACCCTCCGAATTGATCTTGCCAAAAACCAACGGGCAACCATCATAAGTGCCTATGCACCAACACTAGACGCTGATGAAGACATCAAGGAGAAATTCTACTGTCAGCTGGACACCGTCCTATCAGGGATACCTAAGGAGGACAAAATCATTCTCCTGGGGGACTTCAATGCAAGAGTCGGGCGAGACTTCGACCTGTGGCCAGGCACCATAGGAAAAGACGGGGTTGGAAACAGCAACTCAAATGGCATCTTGCTTCTCACCAAATGTGCAGAACACAACCTTGTCATCACCAACACGCTCTTCCGCCAGAAAAACAAGTTCAAGACATAATGGAAGCACCCCCGGTCAAAGCACTGGCACCTCTTAGACTATGTAATCACACGTGCCAGAGACCGCCGTGATGTGCTCCTCACAAGAGCCATGACGGGTGCTGACGACTGCTGGACCGACCACAGGCTAATCCGATCCACGATGGCTATCAAGATCGCCCCCTAGCGCAGACTCCAAGGAAGGAAGACAAGGCGCAAAATGAACACCCAAGCCCTTCAGGAGCCCTCCAGGCGAGCCCATCTCCAAACAGCACTCAAGGACCATCTACCCACAGTACACCCCGAAAATGTTGAGGAACATTGGAACAAACTGAAGACCTCCATCATCCAAGCCTGCGAAGAAACTATTGGATACCAAGCCAAGAAACATCAAGACTGGTTTGACGAAAATGACATCGAGATCCAACAGCTAATCGACAAGAAAAGGAAAGCCTTCCAAACATGGCAGAGAGACATCAACTGTGCTGCTAAGAAAAAGATCTACGCCAGTGCAAAAGCTGAGGTCCAAAGAAGGACAAGAGAACTCAAGAACATCTGGTGGACAAAGAAGGCTGAAGAAATCCAACACCTGGCAGATACCCATAATGCTCAAGGATTTTTCAAAGCCACAAAGGTCATCTATGGGCCAAGAAACCATGGCATACAGCCTCTACGCTCATCAGACGGAACCAAACTCCTGAAGGACCAAAAGTCAATTGCACTACGTTGGAAAGAACACTACCAAAGCCTCCTAAACCGCAGCTCCAGTGTGGCCGAAGAGGTCCTCTCACAAATCCCGCAACAACAAACCAGGGATGAGCTTGCAGCACTGCCTAGTTTGGAAGAAGTCAGCAATGCCATCAGCCAACAAAAGAACAACAAAGCCAGCGGAACGGATGGGATCCCTGCTGAAATCTTTAAAGAGGGAGGACCTGCGCTGACACACCAACTCCACCAGCTCATAGAAAAAGTGTGGGTGACCGAGAAAATCCCAGCAGACTTCAAGGATGCCACCATCATCACCCTCTTCAAAAAAGGGGAAAGAACAGATTGCGGAAACTATCGAGGTATCTCCCTTCTAACCTCTGCTGGAAAAATCCTCGCAAGAATCCTTGCAAACCGCCTTCTGCCCCTCTCAGAAGACACCCTCCCAGAATCCCAGAACGGCTTCCGCCCCTCCAGAGGAACTGTGGACATGATCTTCACTGCACGACAGCTCCAAGAAAAATGCAGAGAACAAAATCAACCTCTGTACATGGCATTCATCGACCTTGCAAAGGCATTCGACACAGTGAATCGCAGCGCTCTCTGGACCATCCTCCAAAAAATCGGGTGCCCAAGCAAATTCGTGAACATCCTGCGGCTCCTCCACGATGACATGATGGCAACAGTCTTGGACAGCAATGGCTCCCAAAGTGACCCATTTAAGGTGGAATCGGGTGTCAAACAGGGATGTGTTATTGCCCCAACTTTATTCTCCATCTTCATTGCCATGATACTTCACCTTGTTGATGGGAAGCTTCCCACCGGAGTGGAAATCATCTATCGGACAGACGGCAAGCTATTTAACCTCAGCAGACTGAAAGCCAAAACCAAGGTCACAACAACATCTGTTATAGAACTCCAGTATGCTGATGACAATGTCGTCTGTGCGCATACAGAAGAAGATCTACAAGCCACTCTCAACACCTTTGCAGAAGCATACACAAAGCTTGGCCTGTCACTGAACATCGAGAAAACCAAAGTGCTGTTCCAGCAGTCACCAGCCGTCCCCTCTCCAATGCCAGAGATACAGCTTAATGGTGTAACATTGGAAAATGTGGACCATTTCCGCTACCTTGGCAGCCACCTCTCCACCAAAGTCAACATCGACACCGAAATACAACACCGCCTGAGCTCTGCAAGTGCAGCATTTTCCCGAATGAAGCAGAGAGTGTTTGAGGACCGGGACATCCGTAGGGATACTAAGGTGCTTGTCTATAAAGCTATTGTCCTCCCAACCCTGCTATATGCCTGTGAGACGTGGACTGTCTACAGACGTCACATGCAGCTCCTGGAACGATTCCATCAGCGCTGCCTCCGGAAAATCCTGCAAATCTCCTGGGAAGACAAGCGGACAAACGTCAGCGTGCTGGAGGAAGCAAAGACCACCAGCATTGAAGCGATGGTCCTCCAACATCAACTCCGCTGGGCCGGCCACGTTGTCCGGATGCCTGACCACCGTCTCCCAAAGCAGTTGCTCTACTCCGAACTCAAGAACGGAAAACGGAATGTTGGTGGGCAGGAAAAGAGATTCAAAGATGGGCTCAAAGCCAACCTTAAAAACTCTGGCATAGACACTGAGAACTGGGAGGCCCTGGCCCTTGAGCGCTCCAGCTGGAGGTCAGCTGTGACCAGCAGTGCTGCAGAATTCGAGGAGGCACGAGTGGAGGGTGAAAGAGAGAAACGTGCCAGGAGGAAGGCGCGTCAAGCCAACCCCGACCGGGACCGCCTTCCACCTGGAAACCAATGCCCTCACTGCGGAAGAAGATGCAGAGCAAGAATAGGGCTCCACAGCCACCTACGGACCCACAAGGAAACCCATGATGGAAGACCATCTTACTCGTCCAACGAGGGATCGCCTAAGCTAAGCTAAAGCTAATCCCTGTGGGAAGAAACAGCAAGTGGCAATGGACAGTATTCAACCCATAATGTCTTCTCAATAGATATAGCCCTTTCTAAATGCTTATTAAAGTAGCCAACATATTCTTGCTTACCTAGGAGTAAGTTCTACTGGATTTATTTATTTACAGAGGAACCAATCTGGTATATTGGTTAGGACTGGAATTTGGAAAATTCCACAGAGCAAAAGATGTCACTGGATAATATGGACAATCACTCTGTCACAGCACAGCTTAACCCAGAAGACTATTGTGAAAATAAACTGAGATGTGTCATGAACACTTCTTTGGGCTTATGTGCATTATCTGGAGCTCACAGGGAGAAAAGTAGGCTATAAATATAAAAGTAAACAAAGAGATGTTACCTCTAAACAAATCTGGCCAACAAAAGCCCACAACACCATCATTATAAATGTTAAAAGCACCCACTAACAACAAATTTTGCTTATTGGAGGAAAAGCCCATGTACAAATCAGTGTATGTCAGTGTATGGCAGTAAAAGTGTTTTGGATCTTTTTAGGATTTTGGTATTCCTGTATTTGCATATTCATACATACCTTGGAGACAAAATCCACTCATGATTCATAGACACCTCATATGCATACCCTGAAGCTAGTCTTATGCACAATATTGTTGATAAGGCGTGCTTGAGCCTGTGTACCTATCTCAGCTACCTGTATGAACAGTTTTGGAATACAGGTACAGTCTCGCTTATCCAACATAAACAGACCGGCAGAAGATTGGATAAGCGAAAATGTTGGATAATACAGAGGGATTAAGGAAAGATCTATTAAACATCAAATTACATTATGATTTTACAAATTAAACACCAAGACATGTTTTACAATAAATTCACAGAAAAAGCAATTCAATAAACAGAAACATTATGTAGTAATAATTACTGTATTTACGAATTTAGCACCAAAACATTGCAATGTGTTGAAACAGCTATGGACCCAGGTGAGAGGCAAACTGTGTTGGATAATACAGAACATTGGATGAGCGAAGATTGGACAAGTGAGACTCCACTGTATATGGGATTTCAGAAGTCCAGCTAAGGGATGCTCAACATGTATAGCAGACTTGCTTGTCTCAAAATTTAGAGAAGTCACTTTTGAACTACAACTCCCAGAATTCCCTAACAATAAGACAACTGACAGTGTTGTCTAAGGGATTCTCAAACTTGCAATCCAAGAAGGTTCTGGTTTGTTCCTATAGAAAATGACTACCGTACCTTGGATGCCTGGCTGCAGCTCTGCCAGTACTTCAAGCAGAAACATTGTTTTCACTGTCACCTCTGACATGAACCCTTCATTTAATGATACCAAGGATTAAACTAAGACTTTCTGGATGCAAAGTGTGTGTTCCATCATCCAGCTTTGGTCCCTTCCCTCCCGAGGGGATTAGCACTAAAGCTGAGCTATAGTCAAGCAAGGGAGGAATTCAGGTGGCAACAAATTAGTCAAGCTAGCTTAAAACTGGCCAGATGACAATTGAAAATATTTCTTCCTCAGTAAATTCTTCCCAGTGCCTAGCAGGCATATCAAAACATGCTGTTTCACTTAACATCAGCTCTTTACCTGACAACACCATCTTATTCAGAGTACGAGATGGAACTTCCCCACCACTGGGTTGTATTATATGTTTAATATCTATTGATGGAGTTAGCAAAATACTACTGAACACCCATAAATATTCTAACTGTGCAAGGAACAAAACTTGCAGGTCTAGTGAGAATGATAAAACATAATTTGTTTGGTTGAGATTAAACTTGGAGATTAAACTATTTCATTTTATTTATTAATTAATTACAGTTCTCTGTCACTTTACAGCCTGCTAAAAGTGATACATAATGCAATAAAATGATCACATAAAACTCAATATAAATGAACTGAAGATCAAACCAGTCCATACTCCAGGAAATAAAGCCTGACTGCTCACTGGAGGGAAGGATATTAGAGGCAAAGACGAAGTACTTTGGCCACATAATGAGAAGACAGGAATGCTTGGAGAAGATAATGATGCTGGGGGAAATGCATTGAAGAGAGGCAGGCCAAGGGCAAGAAGGATGGATAGTATCCTTCAAGTGACTGGCTTGACCTTGAAGGGGCTGGGGGTGGCCACAGCTGACAGGAAGCTCTGGCATAGGCTGGTCCATGAGGTCACAAAGAGTCAGAAGCAACTGAATGAATAAACAACAACAAAAGTAAATGAACTGAAAACATGAGACTGACACTGGATACTGACATCACTCACCTTCATACAACTTGAAATAGAACATTCATTTGAAAATGGAAAAACACCAGACCTTTGAAACATTATGTCATTTTGGACTACCAGTCACAGAGTCCTTTAGGAGGCAGTGTCATTGTTCCAAGTGTGTAGCTGGAAGGTCGGCAAGGAGGAGGCCATTCTGGCTTCCTTGGGAAGAGAGCTCCAGTCTAAGGGTAGCTACTGGGAAGGCCCTGCCGCTAACTGTGCCTAGGAAAATTGAGGAATTGTTCTTTCTTTTGCCTTTTCTTGGCCTTTTAGGTCTAGTAGAGACACTTTTTTCTAATAGGAAGTGACCTAGAAGTCAATTTCCAGGTCATCTCCTATTATGAAAAAGGGCATCTCTTAACCTAAAACCAGCCAGGGTTGGAGTGAAACCAGATGATATTTGGGGACACAAATCAGACTTGGGGGGGTGGATTTGGCAGCTCACATCTAGCATATAAGTCACACTTTCCACACATCATAGTAACTGCTTAGGGAATCAACATAATATTTCTTGGATGCTTTTTCAGTGCAAGGGACCCCTCATAAATCAACAGTGAAGCACCAGAACTGGGTACAGGGTCAGTTCCTTACAACTTTGAAGTATGATAGATGTAATTACTAGGAACCTTAGCATGACTAACAGCCAGAGTTGCATAGTGGTTTGAGTACTGTAACTCTAGTGACCAAGTTTCAAATCCCTATTCAGCCGTGAAAGCACATTAGGAAACTTTGGCCACATCATACTCTCTCTGCCTCAGAGGAAGGCAAAGACAAACATCTAAACAAATATTTCCAAGAAAAACTCTGTGATAGGATTGCCTTAAGAGTACCATAAACTGGAAACAGCTTAAAGGTATATAAAAACATCTTGCAGGACTTCTCAAGAAAATCCATTCTAGTCCATTTCTTTGACATATTGCTGCAAAGTCAACAACGACATCATTTCCTTTCTTTAGTCTCTCTGAGTTGCCTCCAAATAAATGGACTGCTCAAGACAGTGTTCTTCAACCTTTTGAGTTGGGCCCCTTTGAGAGTCTGACAAAATATTAAACATATACACTATTATTTTACTTGTCAGTTTTATTGCATTTTATATAAATAGTCAAAATGTCTTTACAATCAGCAGATGAAAAAATACTACAATAGTAACTCAATATGCACTGTGACTAGAAAAAGCCAAAATAACAAATTGGAGGGAGAAAAAAAATATTTTTGGACCAAGTTTGCTGATTTTCTGCATGGAACCCTTAGAAGTCCATGGAGGACAGGTTACAAACTTCTTTGTAAGAAGCATCTTCCAGATTTAGCTCTTGTCAAGACTAGATAGTGACTTGAATCGACTGTTTGCCTGACCCAGTGAGCCTATTCATACTTTGTGATGGAGGGACTTCCTGTTTAAATGCCCCCCTTTTCTGTTTGACACTTACAGGCCTATGAATGGCTTGTCATTAACACATCAGGGCTGCCCTTCTGGCTCCGCAATGACATCAGCCTGCATAATGAAGCCAGAAACCACAAGTCAATGGGCAGAGGAGCCAGCCAACCATTTCATTGTTAATCTGCTTCAAGAAGCCCAGTGAGATTTCGGCCCACCCAGGCACACATGGGGTGAGAGTGGGCAAGGAGAACAGAAGAAATGGGGATCAGATGCAAAAGAAAACAAAGTTCCCAGCTGGCTTTAACAGCCACAGAAGATTTCCATAACTTAAAAGTGGAAGAAGATAAAGACATCAAAGTAGTTAAAGATTCTCTCTATCTTGGCTCAATTATAAATCAAAATGGAAACTGTAGTCAAGACATCAGAAGAAGGATAGCACTTGGAAGGGAGGCTACGAAGGAACTAAATGAAGTCATGAAGTCCTCCAATAAAATTAAGTATCAAAATCAGAATCCCCCATGCCACTGTATTCCTAATTTCTGCATCTGGTTATGAAAGCTAGATAGTCAAGAGAGCCAACAGGAAGAAAATCAACTCATTTGTAATATGCCACTGGAGACAAGTAAATAAGGTTTATTCATTTGGGGGCAAATGAAGCCTGAATCCACTTGAAACAAAAATGACTAAACTGAGTATATCATATTTTGCATGCATTGTAAGAGAACAGGACAATTGGGGGAGGGGGGCAGTAAAGAGGAAGCCAATAGGAAAAGGGGAAAGCCACATTACAAGCAGATTGACTCAATCAAAAAAGCCACCTTAACCCTCAGTTTACAAGACCTGAGCAGGGTTATTTATAACCATTGCTGCAGCCAGCTCCACTATCAAATTAATGCAGTTTGACAACATTTTAATTACAATGACACAATGCTATGAAATTATGGACGCTGTAGTTTTACAACTTCTTTATGCCAGAGTGCTGATGTTTCACTGATCTATAACTCCCCTTATCCAAAATCACAGGCGCCCCCAGTGGTATGATGGGTTAAACCCTTGTGCCAGCAGGACTGAAGACTGACAGGTCAGAGGTTTGAATCCGAGGAGAGTGCTGATGAGCTCCCTCTGTCAGCTCTGGCTCCCCATGCGGGGACATGAGAGAAGCCTCCCACAAGGATGGTAAAACATCAAAACATCTGGGCATCCCCTGGGCAACGTCCTTGCAGACGCCTAGTTCTCTCACACCAGAAATGAATTGCAGTTTCTCAAGTCACTCCTGACATGAAACAAAAAACCAAAATCATAATTTAGTTTATTGCACACACTTACTTTATTGCACGTAATTCACAGCTGAATTTTAATCCATTGAGCCATGGCAGTTAAAATGGTGTCAAACTGCATTAATTATACAACATAGAGCTAGCACAATCTCTTAAAGGTTTCCCACTCATAAAGTCACCCTAAATAAAAGCCAACTTGATACCACATAGTAACAAAACAAAATAACAAATACAGGAGGACTCTTGTTCACCTGAAAAAGCTCAGACTCTATTTTCTGTTATACTTAAGGATAGTGAAGTCCTATCAAACATCTTAAAAACCAAGGCAGGCCTGTTCCTGTGTCAAGGCTGTTTCGCAAGCCACAATATTCCACACGGTGCTCCTGGGACAAAAAAGGGGGTTTTCATGGGGAGCTGAGGTGTTTTTTGTCCTGCTCTTGGATGCATCTGGAACTACAGTTTAGGGCTAAAACCAGGCACAGCACCAATAAACTGCTAAAGTCAAAAAGCAACTGAAGCAGACAACATTTTTTAAAATGGTTTTTAAAAAGCTGTCCACATTTTCAGGTCTACTATAGCATATGATGGGATCCTATAAATTTGACCCCTGGATCATTGGAGGATGTTTCTTCCTTTGTCAGTGGGTTATGCTAGGTCTTGAGAGAGAATGCACAAAGTCCAGTTCATAGGCTATATGTACCCCCAAACTCCATTTTCCAACCCCAACCATTTAAAAAAATGCATGTAGTTCATCCATCTAGAAATATACTTTATGTCTTCTATCCTTCAATTTTTCTTCTGGCAGCACTTCCAAAGGATTACAACCCAATGTGGAAAAAAATGGGGTTGGCTTTGCAGGCAAAAGCCCCAATTCCAAATCATTGGCTTCTCCAAGCAGAACTGGAAAACAGCTATAAGCGATCAGAGTAAAGAAACACTGAGCAAGATGGAAGAATGGTCTTTCTAAAGTGTCTCCTGTTCTAGTCCTGACTCTCTTTGGAAGGAGACGGCGCTAATTTCAGCCACAGCCTGTAGTATTTTTAGTAAATGAAGTGTTTGACACAGTAATAGTCAAATTAATCACACTGGCAACAAAGATCCGCATAGTTAAAGCAATGGTATTCCCAGTAGTAATCTATGGATACAAGAGCTGGATCATAAGGAAGGCTGAGCAAAGGAAGATAGACACTTTTGAACTGTGGAGTTGGAGGAAAATTCTGAGAGTGCCTTGGACCGCAAGAAGATCAAGTCCAAACTCCAGAAAATAAAGCCCGACTTTTCACTTGAGAGGGAAGGATATAAGAGGCAAAGATGAAGCACTTTGACCACATAATGAGAAGATGGGAAAAGACAATGATGTTGGGGAAAATAGAAGGAAAAAGGAAGAGGGGCAGACCAAAGGCAAGATGGATGGATGGTATCCTTGAAGTGAGTGACTTGACTCAAGGTGATGCATGCCATATGCCAGCAAATATGGAAAACACAAGAATGGCCATCAGACTGGAAAAAATCCACTTATATCCCCATACTAAAAAAGGGAAATGCGAAAGACTGCTCCAACTTCTGTACAGTGGCCCTTATTTCTCATGCCAGTAAGGTAATGCTCAAGATCCTGCAAGGAAGACTCCAGCAATACATGGAGCGAGAGTTGCCAGACGTTCAGGCTGGGTTTAGAAAAGGCAGAGGAACGAGAGACCAGATTGCCAATATCCGCTGGATAATAGAGAAAGGCAGGGAGTTTCAGAAAAACATCTACTTCTGCTTCATTGACTATTCTAAAGCCTTTGACTGTGTGGATCATAATAAATTGTGGCAAGTTCTTGGTGGGATGGGTATACCAAGCCACCTTGTCTCTCTCCTGAGGAATCTGTACAAGGACCAAGTAGCAACAGTTAGAACTGACCACGGAACAACAGACTGGTTCAAGATTGGGAAAGGCGTACGGCAAGGCTGCATACTCTCAGCCAACCTGTTTAACTTGTATGCAGAACACATCATGCGATGTGCGGGGCTGGATGAATGCAAAGCTGGGGTAAAAATTGCTGGAAGAAACATTAACAACCTCAGATATGCAGATTACACCACTCTGATGGCCGAAAGCGAGGAGGAGCTGAGGAGCCTTCTAATCAAGGTGAAAGAAGAAAGCGCAAAAGCCGAGTTGCAGCTAAACATCAAAAAAACCAAGATTATGGCAACAAGAATGATTGACAACTGGAAAATAGAGGGAGAAAACGTGGAGGCCGTGACAGACTTTGTATTTCTAGGTGCAAAGATTACTGCAGATGCAGACTGTGGCCAGGAAATCAGAAGATGCTTACTTCTTGGGAGGAGTGCAATGTCCAGTCTCGATAAAATAGTAAAGAGTAGAGACATCACACTGGCAACAAAGATCCGCATAGTCAAAGCCATGGTATTCCCTGTAGTAACCTACGGATGTGAGAGCTGGACCTTAGGGAAGGCTGAGCGAAGGAAGATCGATGCTTTTGAGCTGTGGTGTTGGAGGAAAGTTCTGAGAGTGCCTTGGACTGCCAGAAGATCCAACCAGTCCATCCTCCAGGAAATAAAGCCCGGCTGCTCACTGGAGGGAAGGATACTAGAGACAAAGTTGAAGTACTTTGGTCACATCATGAGGAGACAGGAAAGCCTAGAGAAGACAATGATGCTGGGGAAAGTGGAAGGCAAAAGGAAGAGGGGCCAACCAAGGGCAAGATGGATGGATGGCATCCTTGAAGTGACTGGACTGACCTTGAAGGAGCTGGGGGTGGTGACGGCCGACAGGGAGCTCTGGCGTGGGCTGGTCCATGAGGTCACGAAGAGTCGGAGATGACTGAACAAATGAACAACCTTGATAAACATTTTGGAGCAAGGAAGGGTAAAATGCAGCCCTTCAGACATTGGTAGATTGCAGCTGAAGGTACTTCTTAGCCAATGGTTATGCTAGCTGGGGCTGCTGGGGATTGTGATCTAATACATTTGGATGACTACACTTTACTCACGTTCCAGCATTAAACAGTTTTTATCTGGATGGTTTATTTGCTTGCATTTATGTATTGTGAGAATACTAATGAGCATTTAGAATTTCATGCTTACAAGAAATTAAAATCGATAGCATATCATTGAAAACCTACTTTTTCAGTGTTCTTGGGGGGAAACAGCCAAGAGGAACAAAAATGGGAACTCTTTAATCCATTTGAGAGGGCTTTGGGATGCAGTTTTGGGATGATACTGAAAAGACATCAGATATGCATCCTTAGAAGAGTAAAATTGCCAGGTGATTTGATGGAATTTGAATTCTCCTTTTTTCAATATGGCATTTAATTGTATTTGTGTCAGCATCATCCACAATAGTGAGAGAAAGAAAGGGAGATACCATATTTCTTAGTTCAACAGCACGTGGAAGCATGGGACAGTTCCCACATCCACTTTAGCATGACTTGAGTTCACCGTAATACAGATTGGTTTAGAGCCCTGTCATTTTGATGTTTGGGAGGGAAAAGAGTATGGACAAATTTTCCATAGAGGGGAGAGGAAATCTCTTCACGCCCCTGTGATGGGACATGTGGGAATGGACTGGAAGAAATACTGTTTAATTGCCTCCAGAACATGGCCATATAGCCTGGAAAAAACTACAACAACCCAATACTGTTTAACTTTGCCCTCTTTTACACAGCTGTATAAAATCCACATTGAACTGGATTATCTGGCAGTGTAGAGCCAGCTAATCCAGTTCAAAGCAGATATTGTGGATTATCTGCCTTGATATTCTGGGTTATATGGCTGTGTGGAAGGGCCCTTTTCCCCTGCTTATGCATGGTTTTCTTGAAGAACCAGGGTCATCCTGTCTATGCAACCATGCTGCCTCCCAGTGGTAAAGTGATGCTATTAAATATAAGTCAATATCTAAAACTACCAGATCTGGAAATTAAGTAGGGACGCCTCTGGTTATTATTTGGATGAGAGGCCACAATGAATACCAGATGCTATAGGCTATATTTCAGAGAAAGGGATTACTCAAAGCCACCTCTGTGTATTTCTTGCCTAACTCCATACATTTGATGAGATAGACTTAAGTCTATGAAGTAAATGATGCCAACTTCTTTCTGTCAGTGGACGTGCATCAGTCTGTGCTAAAGAGTACTGGTGCCTCATCAAACTACAGATCCCATGATTCCATAGTATTGAGCCATGTCAGTTCAAGTGGTGTCAAACTGCATTAATTCTACGGTGTAGCTGCATCCTAGAATATTCCTTTGCATATTTTATTGGAGCCCCCAGTGGCACAGAGGGTTAAACCGCTGAACTGTTGAACTTGCTGACTGAAAGGTCAGAGGTTCAAATCTGGGAAGAAGGGTGAGCTCTTACTGTTAGGCCCAGCTTTTGCTAACCTAGCACTTCGAAAACATGCAAATGTGAGCAGATCTATAGGTACCGCTTCCTTGGGAAGGTAACAGCGCTCCATGCAGTCATGCTGGCCACATGACCTTGGAGGCATCTACGGACAATGCCAGCTCTTCAGCTTAGAAATGAAGATGAGTAGCACCCCCAGAATCAGACACAACTAGACTTAATGTCGAAACCTTTACCTTTTATATTTAGTTGATTATAGTTACAGTTGTGATACATTATGGAAAAAAGCAACATTTTCCATTCCTATTGCGTAAAGGTTACCAAAACAATGACTTCTTGTTAGTTCTTTTCAACATAATTGATCCTAGAAGCCACTGGCTGCTCTTAGCCTCCTGTCCACTGTGTACTGTATAAGGCATCTGCCCAAAACACAATAAAAAGACAGCCCCTGAACCACACAATTTATTGAGGACATGGTTCATAAATATCAATTAAAAGTTATGGTAGAAAAGAGATATTAACCCTCATAAAATTGCAATTAGCAACAAGAGGTTAACTGGGAAAGTAATTCATAACAAATCATTTTTTCTAGCTCATTCATTCCAGGCCCTGCTATAGAAATACAATTTCGGGGGGAGACAATAAAATAGTTTATATTTTTAATTTTGGCCTGATGTCTGCTGCAGAGATGAGGAAAGTGTGGTCCTGCAGATATTACTGGGCTGTAAGTCCCATCATCCCTTGCTACAACTGGATAGGTCTAATGGAAATTGTAATGCAGTAACATTCTGGAGGGCCAAAGATTCTCTTAATTTAATGTACTTTAGGAGTATAATCACATACAGCTAATAGTTCTGTCCAGCCAACAATTATTTTAAAATCATTACTCGTTCTGCATAATGGCAACAATCCATGGCAGAATAAGACCTGTCTTAAAGGCAACGCGTGTCGTAGCAAACAGTACATGGTCAATTTAGACAAAGGAGTGAATCGGTTTTTTAGCATGGTTCATCCTTGGTTATGCTGTCTAGGACTGTTGGGAATTCTAGTTCAACATCTCCAGGCTCACATAATTGCTACTCTTGGTTTTATATAATTGCTTGTTATAATAGGTTATATTAATTTTCTGGGCTTATGGCCATGCTCCCGAAGCATTCTTTCCTGATGTTTCACCCACACCTATGTCAGGCACCTTCAGAGGTTGAAGGGTCTGTTGGAAACTAAGCAAGTGAGGTTTATATATCTGTGGAATGACCAGGATGGGAGAAAGAACTCTTGTCTCTCTGAGGCAAATGTGAATGTTGTGATTGGCCACCTTGATTAGCATTGAATGGCCTTGCAGCTTCGAAGCTATCAGAGTCCACACTGCCATATAAGTAGTTCTATGTGGATTTTACACAGCTGTGTGGAAGGGCCTACATTGCCATATAAAATGCAGATTATCCGCTTTATTGGATTATCTGGCAGTGTAGATTCATATAATCCAGTTCAAAGCAGTTTCTTCATGTCAGGAGTAACTTGAGAAACTGTCAGTCACTTCTGGTGTGAGAGAGTTGGCCGTCTGTAAGGATGCTGCCCAGGGGACGCACGGATGTTTTACCATCCTGTGGGAAGCTTCTCTCATTTCCCCGTATGAGAAAGGTTGGCAGTTCCACTCCGGGGAGCAGGGTGAGACGCTCACCCTGCTCCCCGGAGTGGAACTGCCAACCTTTCGGTCAACAGTCCTGCCCACAAAAGGGTTTAACCCATTGCACCACTAAAGGCTCCAGTTCAAAAGTGGATTATCTGGATTATATGGTAGTGTAGATCCAGGCTTTGTTCCATTCTGCCCTAGTCAAGGGTCTCCTGCCATAATATAAGGCACCTGTGGCTTTTTCATTTGTTTCCCTACCTTTTTGGCAATTTTATGTTGCTCCTCCTACCAAGGTTGCAAAGCAAATTAGGCAGTAGTTTTATTTTATTTCATATCTTAACATGCAAAGTGGGAAGCATAATGTTTCAAAGTCACATGGCTTTGATGCTTCTTTCACTCCTTTGGCTCAATGGTATGGAATCATAGGTGTTGTACATGGACCCCCATCTACACTGCCAAATTAAGAAAGATGTTTTTAAAGTGCAAGCTTTTATTGCTCTTTATTGTTTCCAAGTGTTGCTCTGGGGAAAAGGGAGACCACTAGTGGCTGTTTTTAATAGGACACACTGAAGGTGCCTTTTTAGAGTCATAGAACTGGAAGAGACCTTGGGGGCCATCCAGTCCAGCCTCCTGCCAAGAAGCAGAAAAATCTTGGTTTAAGACGATTTAAGATGTTGGCATGCTGGCTGATATCCAAACAGAGGATGGACTGAAGCTGTCACTGCCTTGGTCTTCTCATTATTGGCAGATGTCAGGTGGCGCAATCCCAGCTGCACATTATAATTTTTCCATTGGTGTAGGACATAGACATCCTGTGATATTGCGGCATGTCTCATTAAGAGCCACATCCATGCCTCTAGACTATGGCCATATAGCCCGAAAAAACCTACAACAACCCAGCCACATCCATTGTTTTAGTGTGGTGAGATGTGTTCCACACTGGGCATGCATATTCAGCAGCAGAATTACAAAGAGCAAGGACAGATGTCTTCGCTGTGTCTGATTGTGATCCCCAGGTTGTGCCAGTCAGCATTCATATGATATTGTTTCTAGCACCCACTTTTTGCTTGATATTCAAACAGTGCTTCTTGTAGGTCTTGTGACTCCCAAGTATTTTGGTGTGCTGAAATGCTCCAGTGGTATTCCTTCCCAGGTAATCCTCAGAACTCGAGATGCTTGTATGTTCTTATGATGGAAACTACATGCCTGTGTTTTAGATGGATTAGGAATCAGCTGGTTTTCCCTGTAGTAGGCAGTAAGAGCACCTAAAGCTTCAGTGAGCTTCTGTTCAACCATTTCAAAGCTCCCTGATTGAGAGGGGAGGATGTGTTCATCAGCATAGATGAGTGCGTCCTCTGGCAGTGGCTGATCATTTGTGTAAATGTTAAACATTGAAGGTGCAAGCATGCTTCCCTGAGGCAGGTAGTTCTCTTGTTTTTGCCATCTGCTTCTCTGCCCCTGGAATTCAACAAAAAAAGCTCCTGTTTTATAGCAGATTTCTTATGAAGCAGGTGAGGTGGTAGTCCTTTGTGATATAAGTTTTTCTCAGGAGGAGGCGATGATTTACAGTGTCGTAAGCTGCTGACAGGTCTATGAAGACAGCTCCTGTAATCTGTTGCCTTTCAAAACGATATTCTATGTGCTGAGTCAGATTCAACACTTGCGATGTGCAGCTTTTGCCTTTCCTGAAGCCCCATTTGCTGTGGAATCAGACATTCTATGCAAAATAAGTCTCTTGAGAACTTTGTAAAGATGGCACAGCTAGGAGATTGGTCTATAGTTTTTTGGATCATGACGGTCTTTGCCTGGTTTCAAGTTCTACTACTGAACAGCTCTCACAGTCAGAAAGTTCTTCCTAATGTTCAGATGGAATCTCCTTTCCTGTAGTTTGAAGCCATTGCTACGCATCATAGTTGCATATTAATTAACTTCAGAGGGGCCCTTCACACAGCCCTATATCCCAGAATATCAAGGCAGGTATCTGCTTTGAACTGGGTTATCTGAGTCCACACAGATTCAAAGCAGTTCCAGTTTAAAGCAGAAAATGTGGGATTTTATTCAGCTGTGCGGAAGGGGCCTTCTTTGTTGTTTATTCATTCAATTGCTTCCAACTCTTTGCGACCTCATGAACCAGCCCACGCCAGAGCTCCCTGTCAGCCGTCACCACCCCCAGCTCCTTCAGAGTCAAGCCAGTCACTTCAAGCATACCTAGAAGGGGGGTTATTGTCTGAATAAGAGTTGAATAAATGGCCGTTTATTTATTTATTTACAATATTTGTTTACTGCCCATCTCAGGCCGAAGGCGACTCAAGGCAGTTTACAGTTGGCAACAATTCAATGCCACAATACCATAAAATACAATTAAAAACATTAGCATCTATATAAATAAAAATGTAATATTTGTTTGTGGGATTAACATAACTAAAAAAAACCACTGGAAGAATTGACAGCAAATTTGGATACAATATATCTATTCAGCCAATGAGTGACCGTCACATATAAAAAAACTGAAAAACACAGCTGAAAAACCCAAAAAAATGCATTACAACGCACGCACAAAACCATACATATATACACATATACACAAATATATACACGCACACATATAACACATATATAGCCTGGGCCACAGCAACGCATGGCAGGGAATGGCTTTATTTATTTGTCGTGTCAGGGCAGCCAGTCAATTATATTACATTTCTAACAGAACAAAGCAAACAAACAGACAAAATACAAAATTTGGGAGTTTGGTAGTTGATTAAATGTCCTTTGACCAGTATCTGGCCACTTGGAGTGCTTCTGATGTTGCTGCAAGAAGGTCCTCCATGGTGCACGTGGCTAAAGAGCTCAGGTTGCATTGCAGCAGGTGGTCGGTGGTTTGCTCCTCTCCACACTCGCATGTCGTGGATTCCACTTTGTAGCCCCATTTCTGAAGGTTGGCTCTGCATCTTGTGGTGCCAGAGCGCAGTCTGTTCAGCACCTTCCAAGTCGCCCAGTCCTCTGTGTGCCCAGGGGGGAGTCTCTCATTTGGTATCAGCCATTGGTTGAGGTTCTGAGTTTGAGCCTGCCACTTTTGGACTCTCGCTTGCTGTGGTGTTCCAGCGAGTGTCTCTGTAGATCTTAGAAAACGTCATTATGATCCACACGTGCATAATGGTCCGCCAAGTGTAGTTCCTGGGGATGGCTAGTATAATATAAAACCATACAAAACCAATAAAAGCATATATCATCAGCGTCTCCTTGTTAAAAGCATTGCCCAGTCAACATTTGTGATATGTAGATAGGGACAAAGTCTTTAGCCTTCCCTACCAAAGAGTACTGGTGCTCGCCCCCAAACTGCAGCTCCCAGGAATCCCATAGCATTGAGCTATGAAAGTGAAAGCCTTGATCCTTCCCCTAGAGCTCCTGATTTGTCTTACTGGAGGGGGCGGGACCAAAGAGGCAAGGGACAGCCTGGGCAGCCAATCTCGCTCCTCGGCATGTTTGCTCCGCGCTGGCCTTGCCTTCCTTTCTGTCTCAATGGCGAAGCGTCTTCTTAAGCGGCCGTCTCCTTTAAGGGGCGTCTTCTAGCAGCCTTCCCCGCGCCGGAAGCAGGCAGGGACGTCAATTTCAGCCTGGTAGGAAAGGGTCCCCCCTGTTGCGGGCTGGAGAAGGAGAAAGAGTGAGAGAGAGAGAGAAAGAGAGAGAGAGAGAGATCAAGGCGTTTGCTTGGAGGAGATGCCGGGACGGAGCCGGGCTCTCTGCTTGGCCAGACAGTGAGTAGATCAAGGTCTCCCTTTGGCCGAGGCAAGGAGATCTCTGCGGGCGGGATACAGCTCTTGATCCCTCCTTTGCACGACTCTATGATCCGCTCTGCATCGTCACAATTCCCACCTCTTTCTTCCCTTCTGTTTCCTTTGGGGCGCACCTCTCCACACTGTGGAAAGAATGCAGTTCCATACCGCTTTAACCACCTATGCAATGGAATCCTGCGAGTTGCAGTGCAGGGAGGTACCAGCACTCTTTGGCAGAGAAGGCTAAAGAGCTTGGGAAGCTACAGCTACCAGGATTCTGTTGCATTGAGCTTTGGCAGCTGAAGTGGTACAGAACTGGATTAATTCTACAGTGTAGATCAGGCCTGGGCAAACTTGGGCCCTGCAGGTGTTTGGGACTTCAACTCCCACCATTCCTAACAGCTGGCTGTTAGGAATGGTGGGAGTTAAAGTCCAAAACACCTGCAGGGCCCAAGTTTGCCCAGGCCTGGTGTAAATCCATGCTGTTTGCCTAAATCTCCCTTAGCAGTGAATTGGTGCATATGGGACACTTATTCCCACGTTTGCTGCCCCTGATTTATATTTAAGTCCTCTGTCTTTCGCAGGCTCTCTCCCCATAAATGTCCTGAATTATATTTAGTTCAAGGAAGGTAACACTGTTGCCCTCCCTTGAGACTTGTGGCAGGAGTTGGAAATGGGTGATGATGGGAACACAAATACACTTTCCATTTGTATTCCAGCCGTTGCTTCATAAGCGTTGCTTTATACAGGACTTATGGCCAGCCAAATGGGCTTAAGCGACAAACTTAGGACAGCAATTGCTTGCGGTTCCCATTCCAGTTTCAAGTTATGGGTAGAAAATCCTATGGACTGATATGCTGTAGAACAGTGTTTGTCAACTTTCCTAATGCCGCGACTCCTTAATACAGTTCCTCATGTTGTGGTGACCCCCAACCATAAAATTATTTCCGTGGCTACTTCATTACTGTAATTTTGCTACTGTTATGAATCATAATTGTAAATATCTGATATGCAAAATTTATTTTCATTCACATTTGAATGTGTTGTTGGGCTTGGCCTCATGTAAGCTGCTCCGAATCCCTTGGGGAGATGGTGGCGGGGTATAAATAAAGGTTTTTTTAAATTATTATTATTATAAATACCCGATACGCCCAAATTTGAATTCTAGTGGGGTTGGGAGGGATTGATTTTGTCATTTGGGAGTTGTAGTTGTCGGGATTTGTATTTAACCTACAATCAAAGAGCATTCTAACTCCATCAATGATGCAGTTGAACCAAACTTGGCACACAGTACTCCCATGACGAAGAGAAAATACTGTTTTAGTGGACATTGACCTTGAGTTTTGGAGTTGTAGTTCACCTACCTCCAGAGAGCACTGTGGACTCAAACAGTGATAGGTCTGGACCAAATTTGGCACAGATATTCGATATATTTTATTTATTTTATTTATTTTAAGTATTTATATACCGCTTTTCTCACCCCTAGGGGGGCTCAAAGCGGTTTACACATAGATAATGGCAAAAATTCAATGCCTTAAAACTACAATAGTAAAACCACACTTTAAACATGAATCATATTAAAAACAGTACATCATCAAATATCAAACAGTTATTAAAACCATAAAACAATTTCATCAGTCGAGTTGCCGTTCCAGTCCTTGTCCCACTAAAAGCTGCATACATCTATTGTCTGAAGGCCTGGTCCCAGAACCATGATTTTAATTTTTTTTCTAAAGGTCAAGAGCGAGGGAGCAGATCTTACCTCCTTTGGGAGTGTGTTCCATAGGCGGGGAGGGGGGGGGGGCACAGCTGAGAATACCCATATGTGAACACTGGTGGAATTTGGGGAACATTGACCTTTGGGAGTTGTAGTTGCTGGGATTTATAGTTCACCTACAATCAAAGAGCGTTCTGAACCCCACCAATGGTAGAATTGGGCCAAACTTCCCACACAGAACCCACATGACCAACAGAAAATACTGTGTTTTCTGATGGTCTTTGGCAACCCCTCTGACACCCCGTCACAACCCCCCCAGGAGTCCCGTCCCCAGGCTGAGAAACGCTGCTGTAGAATCAATGCAGTTTGATGGCACTTTAACTGCCAAGGTTCTATGCTATAGAATCATGGGAGTTGTAGTATTACAAGGTCTTTAGCGTTTTCTGCCAAATGGGTGTTGGTGCCTCACTATAAATTCCATAGCATTGAGCCATGGTAGTCAAACTAGGCCACACATTTCATTCAGTCTGCAGTGTCGATGCACCTTTTGACCCTGGGAGACCGCTTGTTCAGACATGGAAACCCACTGAGTGACCTTGGGTGAGGCACAAACTCAGGGCCCTTCCAGACAGGCCCTCTATCCCAGGATCTGATCCCAGGTTTTCTGCTTTAACCTGGATTACATGAGTCCCCACTGCCTGATAATCTGAGATAAACAGAAATCCTGGGACCAGATCCTAGGATATAGGGCCTGTCTGGAAGGACCCTCAGAGGAAGGCAAAGGCAACCCTACTCTGAGCAAATTCTGCCAAGATAACGCTGTGATAGCACTACCTTAGGGTTGCTGTAAGTCTTAAATGACTTGACGGCACACAACAACAACAGTGAATGTCTCCTTGGGATAAGCTGATTGTATCGACTTAGGTGCCAGCAAACACGTGATGCTTCCATCTGCTTGTACTTCTTTATACTGACTCGGATCACTCACCTTTCTAGCTCTAGCAATTCTCAGGGCATTTGATGTGGAGGACAGACAATTATTATTTTTATCCCCCGGGAACTGGTCTCATATTTCTGCCCTGAAAACTCCTCCAGAGAAGCAGCAGACAATGGCTTAGATAGAGAGTGGCATCATTTAAGAAGCAGCACTTTGAAGAGCACTGATCTACATTGGTGATCCTCAGATTTTTGTCTTTGTGCGGTTTAGTTCCTAGAAGCCTTCGTGGTTGAGACTTCTGGGAGATGAAGACCAAAACATGTTCATATACCGTATATATTCAGGTATAAGCCAAGTTTTTCAGCCCCTTTTAAAGACTGACTCCCCCTCCCCCGCTTATACTCAAGTCAAAGTTATTATTTTATTCTGTTACTATTTTTATTACATTTGTTATTTTACTCTATTATTATTATTGTTGTTATTACATGAATTATTTTAATCTATTATTACTGTTAATATTACATTTCCATTATTTTACTCTATTTATTATTATTATTGTATTTATTATTTTACTCTATTTATTACTGCATTTATTATTTTCCACTATTGTTATTACATTTACATTGTATTATTCTATTATTATTGCAGATATTATTTTACTCTATTATTACTGTTAATATTACATTTTCCATTATTTTACTCTATTATTTTTATTACATTTATTATTTTATTCTATTAGTATTGCAGTTATTATTTTACTCAATTATTATTACATTTCCATTATTTTACTTTATTATTTTTATTACATTTATTATTTTACTCTTTTTATTATTACTGAAAGAATATATAAGCACATTTACATTGAAGAAGGTTAGAATAATGGCTTTATCAGAGTTGGACAGTCCTATCTTAAATTGCAGTTTTATGTAAATATTCAAAAACATTTAACCTACTGATGCCTCAATGTGATCTTATTGGTTTCTATTTTGAAATGTACCAATAGCCGTGGCATTTCCCACCCTCAGCTTATACGTGAGTCAATACGTTTTCCCACTTCTTTGTGGTAAAATTAGGTGCCTCGGTTTATATTCAAGTTGACTTCCACTCGAGTATTTATGGTATTTATTTGGTTTTTCATTTTTGTATTTGCTTTGTTTTAATTTTTTAGATTGTGTCATATTATTGTGAGCTACTTTGAGTCCCAGTGGTGAGAAAGATGGGATAGAAATAAGGATAATAATAATAATAGTCATAATAATAAACATATGGATAGCCAGAGTGTGACAACTACTGATGTATAGCAGTAATAAGGGAAATGTTGGCAAGAATTCTCTTTCTAGTATAATTGTTGAGGTGATAGTTTAGGCTGAGAAATGTACAATTGGATAGTTTCGGCCTCTTTACTGGGCTGGGGATACTTCATAAACAACCTGCATTCTTTTTTTCATAATGCATATTTCTTGTTCTATGCAATGGCTCTTAAACTATTTTTGGCTTAAATTGCTTTGAGAACTGTGAAAATGGCTATGGCTCCCCTCTGAGAAATGCACTTAATGCACAATTTTCAAAGAAAATTGGAGGGGTAGGGCATGATTGACAGATCTAAACTGAGGACTAATTTACTGCTAACCTTTCTGAGGATAAACTTATTTGAATGACTACTTCACAATTCCATCCCCAGATCTATCGTTTGTTCCGTTATCAGAATCCCTAGCATCTACACCAGATGTGGACTCTTGTTTTTCTGCACATTGGAGGCCAGCATGGTGGACACCATCAAAGTAGACCTTGGGCATTAATCGAATCCTTGGCCCTCTTGTTGCTTCCATTGCCATATTCCATCATTTTTCTGAACCTGAATGTTTTCTTCATTTCCACTCTGCTCTTGCCAGACTACCACAACTTGCTAACTTCTATGTGCAGCAACTAGAATAAATTATATTATATTGTGCACACTTGTATTTTCCCTTCAGCAATTTGCAGAGGTCTTCTTTAACAGTGGAGTGGATCTTCAGACTTTTAGAATGTGCGCAGCCCTGCCTTTCAGCAGCTGAGTGCCTTCTGCTTTCTGTCCCTTCCCAGGTTATATTTGTAGTGTGCAACTAGAGAAGAGCAGATGCTGAGAGCAAGTTCTTGCAGCTGTCCGCTTCCGTCCGTTTTGGCCTACTATGATGGATGAATGGAAACCCAACCCACCAGCCAAGCCATGGAAGAAGCGCAGCTGGTTCCTGGCCTGGAAGTACAAACTGACAAACCAGAGGGCACTAAGGAGACTGTGTCAGGTGAGAACACATCCTGTCCACGCTTTCAAGTTACGAGTGTGATGCCAGGCCTATGAAATTGTAGCCTTATTATCCCATTTTGAGCCCCCAGTGGCACAGCGGGTTAAACCGCTGATCTGCTGAACTTGCTGAGCCAAAGGTTGGCAATTTGAATCTGGGGAGCGGGGTGAGCTTCCACTGTTAGCCCCAGTTTCTGCCAACCTAGCAGTCCATAAACATGCAAATATTAGTAGATCAGTAGGTACTGCTTTGCTGAAAAGGTAACGGCGCTCCATACAGTCATGCCGGCCACATGACGTAGGAGGTGTCTATGGACAACACTGGTTCTTTGGCTTAGAAATTGAGATGAACACCACCCCGCAGAGCCAGATATGATCAGACTTAATGTCAAGGGGAGATCTTTACCTTTTATCCCACTTTAACTGCAATGATTCCAAACCATGGAGTCCTAGGATCTTCTCTTTCAGAGGGGAATCCAGAATTCTTAGCCAGAGCTTTGCACCAAGCTACAAACTGTCACCAATGTAGTTAAAGTGGAATTATTCTCATCAGAAAGAGAGGGCAGGTTATAAATCAAGTGTTGTTATTATATTATTATAATGATTGCCCAATTAGTCAATAGTGTGAATGGGCCACAAATATAATGGTTGTTTGGAATTAGAAAAGACTGTAGGATTCAGTGCCCCTGCATTATTTGGTGTGAGGAGGAGCCATATTAGTATTTTGCAGTAATAACAAAAGATCCTATGGTTTCTTAAAAGCTAGCAATTTCTATTTGCCATAAGCTTTTGGGGACTTTGCCAAACCCCCTTCATCAACTCTGATGAAGTGGATTAGAGTATGGGAAAGTTTGTGGCAAATAAAACATTTAGCTTACTGGGTTGCTGTACGGCCATGTTCCAGAAGCGTTCTCTCCTGATATTTCACCAGCATCTATGGTAGGCATCCTCAGAGGTAGTGAGGTCTGTTGAAAACTAGGCAAGTGGGGTTAATATATCTGTGGAATGTCCAGGGTGGGAGAAAGAACTCTTTTCTGTTTGAGGCAGGTGTGAATGTTGCAATTGGGCACCTTTATTTGCATTTAATGGCCTTGCTGCTTCAAGGTCTGGCTGCTTCCTGTCTGGGAGTTCATTAGCTGCCCCTGATTGTTTCTTGTCTGGAATTCCCCCGTTTTTTAGTGTTGTTTTTTATTTACTGTTTTGATTTTAGAGGTTTTTTTAATACTGATAGCCAGATTTTGTTCATTTTCATGGTTTTCCTCATTTCTGTTGAACTTGTCTACATGCTTGTGGATTTCAATGGCTTCTCTGTGTAGTCTGACATGGTAGTTGTTAGAATGGTTCAGAATTTCTGTGTTCTCAAATAATATACTGTATCCAGGTTGGTTCAACCAGACTACTTTAACCAAAGAAGTCAGCCATAACAGAGCACTTGATGAACCAACCTAGACACAGCATATTTTTGAGAACACAGAAATGCCTAGGTTCCAACAGACCTCTCAACCTCTGAGGATGCCTGCCATAGATACAGGTGAAACATCAGGAGAGAATGCTTCTGGAACATAGCCATGCAGCCTGGAAAACTTACAGCATCCCAGTGATTGTGGCCATGAAAGCCTTTGACAATACATTTTGCTTACTGATGTGATGCACTAAATTACGGCTCCTCTGAACTCAAGGAACTGAAAATATCTACTGGTAGCATGAACAGGAGGTGAGGATAAAACATGATTGTTGGTGTAATTGACCTACAGGAACAAATATGATATGTATTGTTTCCCTTTAGAAAAAAAAATCCTGTGTTACTTTGCAAGCTAGCTAATTTATTGTAATTTGAACTTTTGTTCACACAAGGGTGCATGTATATGAAAGCTCATGTTATGCTAAGTATGGGTTAGCAAAATGCCATGGGATATTTTTATCTATTTGCTGCCATGGACAAATGCATCAGCTCTTCCAAATGATTTTCTATGAATCATTTATCTAGTGTTTCAGGGGTTTTCTCCATTTAGCTCAGTTTCCTTGACTGCAAGCCAGTTGCATGCACTTCAGAAAGAGGCATTTCACAAAGGGCTATTCTTCACTTCCAATGTGTGGGCTTGGTATGCTTTTACGGGCCCCACCTATTTCATCTCATAGACATCTATATGTTTGATGAATGAGTGGGGACTGATAATGCAACCCGTGTAAATGTCTTCTTGGAAGTAAGTCTTGTTCAGTACGATTTCTTCTCAGGTAAGCAAGTGTAGGGTTGCAGCCCCAGGAGACTGACCCATCAGTGCCAAACAGTCCTGATTAAAATGGGATTTGAGCTTGGGGCTGCTTGGAAGCAAAGTTACACTGCACTGCCTAGACTCACTGGGATTGTTTTTGCTCCCTTCCATCGTGATTTTCCCTGTGTTCCAGGACAAATGGCATTCCTACATGCTCAACACTGTAAATTCCAGACAAGAATCAATCAGGGTCAGCTAACACCTCCCAACAAAGGATTTCCCCAGACAGCAACCAGCCAGGCTTTGAAGCTGCACATCATTATATGCTAATCAAGGTGGCCATTTGCAACATTCACACTTGCCTCAAGCAGGCAAGAGTTCTTTCTTCCACCATGGTCATTCCTCAGATATATAAACCTCACTTCCCTACTTTCTAGCAGACCCCTCAACCTCTTAAGATGCCTGCCATAGATGTGGGCAAAATGTCAGGAGAGAATGCTTCTGGATCATGGCCATACAGCCCGGAAAACTCACAACAACCTAGTGACTCTGGCCACGAAAGCTCTTAACTTATCCCCCCCCCCCCCCCCAATTTTAAACACTTTTCAAGTTAGTACAGTCAGCCTTCCACAAGTGAAAGGTTGTGAGTGAAGAATTTATTTATTTACAGTATTCCTAGCCCGCCTTTCTCGGGCCTAAGGCAACTCAAGGTGGGTTACAGATTGGCAACCATTTGATGCCACACATTCATAAAAATACAATTAAAACATTCAGCATAATATTATAAAAACCATTTGAAACATATGATCATTAGTGTCATCCTGTTAAACTAATTTCATTTATTTATTTATTTTTACTTGTAAGGGCACCTCTCTAGGAACATCTTGGTCTTCCATCATAATGTTATCGTCAACTACCGCTGCAAGTTGAGCATAGACTCAAACTAGATGACTTAGAGATATCCAGAGAAGTGTTCTCACTGGAAATCTCTAGGCCCTCCAGCATGAGTCTGTAGTTAACTTCCAGAGAAAGATGCACTGGAAAATCTAGAGATTTTTATGAAGAACATTTTAATCAAATACGCAAAAGTCAGATCCTCAAATGTGGAGATCCAACTGCATTTGCTTCATTGTCGGGTTCAATCCTCCAGGATGAATGCATCCGCTCCTCAGTTTCCATAGGTTTGGCACTTTTGTCCTTATGATTTTGAGCTTGTTAAAAGTAGCTAAAAATAGTTGTGGAACAGGGACTCATTCATCCTGCACAATCGCAGTGCTGTGATTCCATTTTAATTGCTATAGTTTCATCCTTTGGTATCACAGTGTTTGTAGTCTGGCGAGGCTTTTTGAGCTCTCTGGCTGGGAATCCTAAGTGTTCCTTTTGAACTATAGTTCCCCACATTCTATTGTATGGAATCATTATCATTAAGGTGCCATCATTCTGTAGTGTGAATGAGTCCCAGGTAAGAAATAGAAGTATACTTATTATTTGGTGTTAAATTATTTCAAAATTGCAATTGAAAACATTTTTGCTTGGTGTCTAAAATCAGCAAAGCTATTATATCACCTGTGGGAAGAAATCTCATAGCTGATTCACCACTACCACATCAATAAATACAGCTCATTCAACTGAAATGTATCTCTCTCTAGCCATTGAGTCTTGATGTTCAGCAGAAGAGAAGTGCTTGTGATAGAGACAGTACATTGTGAAGCCTATTGAAGTAATCTGTTGTCAACTGTGACAGTCCTCATGCCTTTCAAAACAAATACCAAAAAAATCCTTGAAGATTTGCAACATGGTATATATTTTCTTTCCACTTGTCAGTTTCTCCTTTCGCCTGTATTTTCGAAAGGGTTTCAAATGCAAGGTAGAACAAAAGGGAAAAGGAAGGAAATGTGGCTTCTTTGAAACAGATTCTCCTCCTGCTTCTTTGCGATGTTTCTATTTAATTATTTCCCCCATATATTTTTAGCTGCACTAATTGGCTCACTGTTCCCTGTAGCATGGCTTGTAGGAGAGCTCTGTTTATGCAACAGGAGATTGCGGCAGAAATGCAAACAAATGAACACTTCCAGGAAGCAAAGCAGTATTCACATTCACGTAACTTCTTGCTTGTTGAGGCTTAGATATTGAAGGTGATATAATATAATCACTGCAGTAAACATGGAGAAAGGAAAAGAGCAAGCAGGAGTCCATGCCTGGATGTAGCTGGGAATGATAAACTAGAGTACTGAAGAAGCTACACCAAAATTTTTTGACTGAAACCCTCAAAGAGCCATAAAGCTCATTGGGTGACCTTGGGCCTCTTTCTCCCAGCCTGGCTTATCTCACAGGGCTGTTGTGAGGATTAAATAAGAGAGAGGAGATTCCTATATACTACAAAGAGATTATTGGAGGAATGGTGGGTCATAAATGCAATTAAGCACATATGTGCAGAGCATGGCTAGTAACATCCACTGGCTGGCAGAAGCAGGGGTAGAGGCAGGGCTGTAGCAAGAAAAAAAATTCAGAGGGGGTTTGAAAATTGGGGGGGGGGGGTTGAAAATTTCAGGGGGGGTTGAAACCTGCCTCTTAGCTCACACTGAAACAAAGAGCACAGCAGGGGGCAGAGCAGTCCTCAGTAGCCTGCAGGTCTGCCGCTGTCAACCACCTCCACCAAGTCTGGCCTCTTTAATGAGAGCATTCAACACCCCCCCCCCCCAACTTGCTTGCTTTGCTACATTGGCTATTGCTGCAGGTAATGACAGTGTGAATAAATTGTCAATATTTGCTTGAGATAGTGCTTGCAGTTCTGGAGGGACTCTTATTTTTTTGCGTCTCATAGACTTAGCACGAGGATTTGGTTAACCAGTTAAAATTCATGAGTAAACCAGGTTTTTTTAACCTGAAAAATTTGGGGGGGGGGGTTTGAACCCCTACCCTCCCCACCCACCCCCACCCCCGGCTACAGGCCTGAGTAGAGGACAAATGGAATCCTTAACTCCATGGTCTCGTGACCAGACTTTGCACCTACGACATATTCATCTTTGCTTGAGCTCTCCAGTCAATGTGTGGAACCCCAGAATGCCACTACACCAGTGGTTTTGGTACTAATGTTGGAGAGTGGTCCCTGGTCAAAGTGGTCCCTGGTTAAAAAAAAGAGTTGTGAACAATTGGTGTACACTGTAGAGCCAATGCAGTTTGACACTAATTTTAACTGCCATGGCTCAGTGCTGTGGAATCCTAGGACTTGTAGTTTTGTCAGGCATCACTGCTCTTTGGCAGAAAAGACCTTGTAAAGTTATGACTCCCTGGATGAGCCATGATAGTTAAAGTGGTGTCAAACTGCATTTATTCCACACTGTAGATTCACCTATAGTTCCTTTCCACACAGCTATATAACCCAGAATATTGAGGCAGAAAATCCCACAATATCTGTTTTGAACTGGGTTATCTGAGTCCACACTGCCATATATTCCAGTTCAAAGCAGAAAATTTGAGATTTTTCTAAGCTGTGTGGAAGGGACCTAAGTCTTTGGACCTGGAGCAAAATAGCAATTTGTCGATTTTTCCTGAAAGTAAAGGCCTTGCAAAGATGCTCCTTATCTCATTGCACATGGAGAGCCTGGTGAGGTATCTGTCCTTCCAGGTTTTTGTGTAGGTGGTTATGCAGCAATTGCAATTGTTGTAACTGTGGAACTTTGGGAAGGTAACAGCAACCCTGTTCCCGGTTTTTGTGTGATTCTGGGTGGATTAATGTCTCCATGTGTCTCAGGGCCCTCCCACACAGTTATATAAACCAAAATGTCAAGGAAGAAAATCCCACATCATCTGCTTTGAACTGGGTTATCTGAGTCCACACTGCCATATATTCCAGTTCAAAGCAGAAAATCTGGTATTTTATTCAGCTGTGTGGAAGGGGCCTCAGGCTGGTTCTGAATTGACTCATTGATTCGTAAGGAAAAGAAGATCTTCTTCCCCACCCATACCTTCCTTGTAACAAATCTCTTAAAAACTTTGCTCAAACTTTTAAAACTTGCCCCTGCATGCAGTCTCCCACGTCCAATGAATTAACAAGATTGTAGAAGAGAATGAAATCAGAAATGGCTTTCCAAACTCTAAACTTCTAAAATATATTTTGTTTGTAAATTACATTATGATTTCAGAAACTAATCATGAATTTCCCAAGCATTTTATATTCAGAATCCCACAAAAGGAAAGAATAGAAGCAGCTGCTCCCTGCCTGCAAAAAATACTTGACATTGGAATACAATACCAAGACATGACAAATAGATTTCAATATCTTGTGTGGATCCTATATCTCAAAATAGCAAGTTTAATACAAAGCTGTCAATGTTGTGAGGAAAGCTGACACTTTAATTGCACACAGACAAGGCTCTTCATGTTCAGGTTCCCATAGAAACCCATATTGTCCTATATTCCTATATCCTTGGAGGATTGATCATTAAAGCACTATCTTTCACAATATGGCAATGTGACATTCCCTGCAAATATAATAAAGTAACGGAAACAATGATTGGGAATAGTCCTGCTCCCACTAACTCTGAAACAAAAGGCATGTCCTTTTCTATCTCAGAAATCTTAGTGCCATTTTAAAAATATATCTTGTAGCATTTGGCAAGTTATCTGCATATTAGGAAGAGGAGGAGATAAAGCAGTCTGGTGAGATCTGGAAAGCTATAACAAAGGATTTGTTGAATCAATGTAAAAAATAAAGTGAACTTCATGAATTGCTTGAACTTTGACAAAAATATTTTATTTTTATTCTTTGTATTGTACTTTTTCACCTTTCTTAATGTTAAAGTACAATGCGAAGAATAAAATCATTTATTTGCCAAAGTTTCGATTTTCTAGGGTCTATCCAACTGGAAACTACATACCGTAAGTGTTTCAATTATATATCATATAGTTAGTGTGGGTTTTGTTAGTCTTAATGGGGAGACAACTAAAGATACTCTGATTTCTAGAGCACCATTACTTAAATTTGCATCTTGTTTTTTCCCCCTCAAGATTGAGACCCAGAGCAGCTCAAAACAGTGAAAACTATACAGTTAAAAACATACAAAAGATAAATACTAAAATAGAATTAAACATGACCCCCCCCCCTTTGGCACAGTGGGTTAAACCGCTGAGCTGTTGAACTTGCTGACTGAAAGGTTGCCGGCTCAAATCCGGGGAGCAGCGGAGTGAGCTTCTGCTGTTAGGCCCAGCTTCTGCCAACCTAGCAGTTCAAAAACACGCAAATGTGAGTAGATCAATAGGTACCGCTCCAGCAGGAAGGTAACGGCACTCCATGCAGTCATGCAGGCCACATGACCTTGGAGGGGCATGCTACGGACAACGCCGGCTCTTCGGCTTAGACATAAAGATGAGCACCCCACCCCCAGAGTCAGACACAACTGGACTTAATGCCAGGGGAATACCTTTACCTTTTATAAGTTTAAAACAATTTAGTTAAAATATCATTTAAAAATAAATAAATAAACAGCTGTTAAGAGCAATTGACTTAAGACCATGTAGCTCTCCTGGCCTGTGTTTTAAAAATAGTTTAAAAGCTTGCTTGAATAAAATGGGTTTAGCCTGCCACCAGAAAGACAACATAGAGGCTGCATTCTGGTCTCTGCCAAATAGCCTGGACCTGAACCTTACAGTACTTAGTACTGATGACTGCAAGCTTAAGTCACATTATAGCTGTTAATCTTTAATGCAGTGTTTCCTAACCTGTGATCTGTGGACCACCAGTGATCCACAAGAATGAAGATAGGGTCCGCAGCCTCAGCATTCCTACACCATTTCCTTGATACCATGTGGCAACAAGAGTGACTGGTCTCACGAAACCTTCTTACAGTGCCGAGGCAACTGGGATGTCGGGATGGGAGAGGCTGACTACCCACAAAAGATTACTACTGCCACATCAGCTCTAGATTATTAAATATGGTTTTCTGTTGGCGAGCAGATGTTGACTATTGGATGGCATATGTTCTGTATCAGAAACTAGAGCTGATGTGGTCTATCCAATGCCACTTTCTGAATCAGTAACCCAAATAAACAAACCGAATCTAAAACTGATTTGTGACCCTTTTGGTACTAAAGTTGGAGACTGGTCCCTGGTCAAAGTGGTCCAAAAAAAAAAAAAAAAGAGGTTGGAAAACACTGCTTTAATGTAAGAGGCAGTGTGATTCAGTGACTTGGGTGTTAGACTAGAACTCCAAGAGTCTAGAGTTCGAGTCCTGCTCTGCCATGGAAACCCATTTGGTTATGCTGGGCAAGTCTCGGACTCTCATCCTCAGTGGACAGCAATGGCAATGCCAAGAAAAACTTAGGATAGGGTTGCTACAAGTCAGGAAACTTGAAGGCATGTAATAATGCATCTCATCTTTTTCAAGTCTTCTTGATTTGTTTAGAGTACTATTGTTGCCTTTGCTTTGTTACATTATCTAACCTCTTGAAATCTAAGGCCTGATGTTTTGTTGAAAGCAGTTGCATTTAGATATTTGCAAGGAACTGAGTTACTATGGGGGAGCAGCCTGGTGTGGTACGTAATTGAGGCACATTCATTTTACAAAGAGATTCCACTTAAACTTAATGGTGTTTAACAAATACTGCATCGCTCTGAAACCTTTTTTAGCCCAAGCTGTTACTCAACACTTTCAAATTCTGTTCTGCTGCTCAGAAAACAGCTAGGGTTTTAAACTCACTACTGGAGTTATGTGATACTATTACTAATAGCAACATCCCCCCCCCTTTTCTGTATTCCCTCAGGTATTTTCATTATACCATATCCTTTGCAGGTAATTAATGTATTAGATAACCCATGAGGGGGAAAGGCTATCAGTGGCTGCTAGTTTTATTACCTGTAATAGTTTATTGTTTGCTTTGATATCATTGTAAAAGATAAAACAGCCTGGGAGACATAGAGAGATAAGACCTTAGTAATCTGTCTCTTTCTCCCATAAACCTGGAAAAATTCCATCTTTCTAGATATGGTTACAGGTAAATAGTATAGGCTCCAAATGTCCTTCTTCTTTTTCTTCTTTTTCTTTTAGTTAAAATGGCCTCAAGATTTGTTTTTTCAGAAAGGAAGAGCTATTTTCTCATATTCTAGGTTTCCCATGACAGTCGTGTCTGACTCTGGGGGGTGGTGCTCATCTCAATTTCTAAGCTGAAGAGCTGGCATTGTACGTAGACACCTCCAAGGCCATGTGGCCGGCATGACTGCATGGAGTGCCATTAGCTTCCTGCAGAAGCAGCACCTGTTGATCTACACACATTTGCATGTTTTCAAATTTCTATGTTGGCAGAAGCTGGGCCTAACAGCGGGAGCTCACTCCGCTCCTCAGATTCAAACCTCCAGTCTTTCAGTCAGCAAGTTCAGCAGCTCAGTGGTTTAACCCGCTATGCCACCAGGGGGCCCAAGGAGCCCCCGGTGGCGCAGTGGGTTAAACCCCTGTGCTGGCAAGACTGAAGACTGACAGGTTGCAGGTTCGAATCCGGGTAGTGTGCGGATGAGCTCCCACTATCAGTTCCAGCTCCCCATTGTGGGAACATGAGAGCAGCCTCCCAGAAAGATGATAACACATCACAACATCCGGGCGTTCCCTGGGCAGTATCTTTGCAGATGGCCAATTCTCTCACACCAGAAGCAACCAAAACAAAAAAAACAGGGGGCCCAACCCCAGGTATACAGGTATATGAAGTGTGTGTAAAAGATAGGAAACCAGCATTTGCAAGGCTCCCTAAACAGGCTGATTTTATGAAGTACAGTTGAAGCATCTTCTTCAGAATCCACTGTAAACACTGCAGAATAGATTTATATAAATGTCTATACAGTCACTAGGTGACATTCAGAAAACCTTTACTGTTGCCAAATATTTCAGGACTTCAACATTGAGCTAAGGGAACCCCATTTGGGGATGGAAGGAACCCACAGTTTGAGAAACAGTGCTCTAGATCAGGAGTGAGCGGAGCTATGGAGTTGGGGTGTTGAAAATATTTTGACCACATCTCCTTATCATTTTAAGGTTATAGATGGCATTTTCAGAACAGGAAATACATTCTGATAATTTTCTAATTTTCTTGAAACTCCTCCTGAGCCTACCACTGCTCAGTGTGGTGGTTCAGAAATATAGCAAAACACTGCTCCTCTTCCTAGAGAGTTTTTTTTTTGGGGGGGGGGGGGGCTATAGAGGAGAGAACATCGTACTCCCCACTATTGCCCATATGTGGTCTGGATGGAGTGCTCTTTTTTCTTTTCATACAGAGTACCAAGCTTTATTTCAAGATATGTGCATTTTTAATTGGGTCAGTGCTGGATCCTGAACCATTGATTGAAAACCGGTGAATATATGACCTTCCAGCTCTTATTGCCTTCATTTCCCATGATAGATTTCTCACTCTTGGCTATCCTGTTTTGCACTGATGGGCAATGAAACCCAGCAGCATCTGGAATAATGCAAGTCCACAATCCCTGGTCAAATCCTAGCACAACCACAAGAAGTCAGTTAGCATAAAAGCAAGAGACTTATTCTTACTGTGCAACTTCATGTTGTCTTCAGTATGTTGTGGCATTAAGACAAACCTACCATGGAGTTAAGAGTTGTGGTAGCACAGCAGGTTAAACCGCTAAGCTGCAGAACTTGCTGACTGGAAGTTTGGCAGTTTGAATCTACAGGATGGAATGAGCTCCTATTGTTAGCTCCAGCTTCTGCCAACCTAGCAGTTTGAAAACATTCAAATGTGAATAGATCAATAGGTACTGCTTTGGCTGGAGGTAACAGCGCACCATGCAGTCATGACAGCCACATGACCTTGGAGGCGTCTATGGACAACGCCCGCTCTTTGGCTTAGAAATCGAGATGAGCACCACCCCCAGAGTCGAACTCGACTCAACTTCATGTCAAGGGGAAACTTTTACCTTTATACCACGGAGTTTCCTTTGCAAGGTTTGTTGAGAAGGGGTTTGTCTTTCCCTGAGGCTGAGAGAAATGTGGCTGGTCCAGGGTCACCTAGTGGGTTTCCATGGACAAGTAGAGATTCAGATCCTAGTCTCAGGAGTCTTAGTCCAGGACTCAAGCCACTATGCCAGCCCTCAGGAGGTTTTATTTCCGAAGAGAAAAATGATATAAATATCAGCAGTTTCTTAGAGTGCATAAAACTGCTCTCCAAGTTATATAAACAATTGTTCCATAGGTAATAAAACGTACCGTCTCATTTCACCTGAAGTAATTTAACTGCAATCTGTGCAGACACAAGAGACTGAAGATTTTTATCAAGCAGCTGGTTTTCACTGACCTGAAATCAGCTTGTAGTTTATGCCAGCCGAAAGTCATGTCAGCCGCAGACTGATGTCGTATTATAAAATGACAACTGATACTATACACAGATCTCTATAGTACAATGTTGCTACATCTTTTCCCAGAACACTGTATTTTAAGCTGCCTACTTTGGAAGCAGTCATGTGAATAGTGGTGTCAAAGATGTGCTGTTGTGGTTTTTTTAAATTCCCCATGTGTTTATCAGACAGATTTGTATTCAGCATTGGTACCCAAGGCACTTTGCCTTGTCTTCTATATATCCTTTTTTAAAAACTGGAGTATAGCAATTTGGAATTCATTGAAGAAACTCCCATCTGGAAAAGCAGGCCATTGAATGTCATAAGCAGGTTTTGTGTCCTGACTTTTTAAAGTTTGCATTTTGTGGCCTCTTTGTGATAGGCTTCTGTTATCCTAAATTTGGTTCATTTTTATGCAGTCTTGAAAAAAACTATTATTTAAGGCTACAGCCAAGTTAACTGAAGGATTTATGTGTGGGGGCTATAGGTAGAGCCGAAGAAATGAATATTTCTAAACCCTGGAATTGCATGCCTGCTTGATAATAGTAACATAATGAAATTGTGGAAGGAATGCCATGCCTTTTTTCACTTGACTTTGATCTGATAACCATCTCTAAACCCCAGCACTTAATTTCTAAGGAATATAAAAAAGCATTGGTTACTTGTAATAGAAAATTGGATATGTCAGCTATGACATATCCAAATATGTTTTCCTGCTACTGTTTTCTCCTTGCTATTGTTGAGGTCAGAATTTAGCTCTCAGCCCAATCAACTTACATGGAATGGTAGCAGTCCTATTTTGTCCTTTACTTCAGGCATCAAAATGTATTGGGATATCCTTTCCCACCAGTATTTGTGACAGGGGCAAAGAGCATGTAGCCCAGTAGATGTTGTTGGAGCCCTACTCCCATTTTCCTTAATGCCAGGCTCTGATAATATTGGAGGGAGTGATAGTCCAGTGGCATCCAACTTTTGGACCTCCAGACATTTGGGACTCCAACTCCCAGGAGCCATGGCCAGCTTATGCAATGGTGAGGAATTCTGGGAGCTGAAGTCCAAAACACCTGAAGTACCAAAGGTTGGACACCACTAAGCTAGGGGGTTGCGTATTGTTCACCCCAGGATAGGCCTTGTGGTGTGAACAGAGTTAATGGACATCACATTTTGCCTGTGAGGAGCTGAGTGGCAGATATAGTAGAAATGTTTTCTTCTGGTGCTTAGTCAGTGCTACTTCTTTGCCTGGTAATGTAATTCCGCACCTTTCCAAAACATCAGAACTTGGAGTATGGGATTAACAAGGCATTGTTTTCATTTAATAGTGTGAAAATATTTTCCTTACAGATGGGAGCTGTGGTCTTTTTACTGGTGACCGTCATAGTGAACATAAAGCTGATCTTGGACACTAGAAGAGCAGCTAATGAAGAGGAGGAGTCTGCTCAGGATTATGGTGAGGATGTGAAGAACTGTGACTGCGGATGTTTCATAATTATAGCTCTGTGACTCCACTTGAACTGCCCAGGCTGCATCCTATAGAATTCTGACATTTGTAATTTGGTTAATATACAAGAGAGAAATCTAAATTCTCCTCCCTTTTCTGCAAACCAGGAGTCCATAGGATGGAATCGTGGCACTTAAAATGAAATTATTCTTCTATTGTTGGAGTGAAAGGGTCCCATATGTTTGCATACTGCTACAATTATGTTTATAATGCTGATTTTGCTAATGATTATGGTGGTGTAATGTCCAGCCACTGTCTCGCCTATATTAAGCAGCATACATTAAGACCAAATTTGTTATCCTAACTGTGCACTGGGCTAAAGCTCACATAATCCCACTTTTAGAGGGCACCAAGGTCTTCCAATGAGGTAGACATCATAATAAAGTTTAAACACTAAACCAAATTAAAATTGGAGGTGTAAAACTAAAAACAATGTAACTAAAAGCAGTGGTTTGCTGTGAGTTTTCTGGGCTGTATAGCCACGTTCCAGAAGCATTATCTTCTGACGTTTCACCCACATCTATAACAGGCATCCTCAGAGGTTGTGAAAAGCATGTTAGTTTTATGTTATAGAAACCAAATAGATTTTTCCTGTCCATCTAATAATCATCAGTTATAGAGCAGTCTAATATCTCTCTGAAGGTAATTTCATAGTCAAGATTTTGGCATAGAGAAGGCCTTGTAATCCCACCATTCTTAGTAGTGAGACACAAAGAAAATTAATTTCTGCAGACAGGCTCATGTGGGAGAATTCAAAGTGCATTATATTGTCTCTCTCGCCCTAGATGAAGGCCTGCAGAACCCAGAGATCCCACGCCGACCTATTAATAACAGGAAAGTTCTGGATATAGAGGTGTACTCAAGCCGCTCCAAAGTCTATGTGGCAGTGGATGGCACAACGGTGAGTACATATGCTACAGCTCAAAGGAAAGATAGAAGAATCAGGGCAACAGTAAATTCTCACATTTTGCTACAGCAAAACACTCTTTCTGCTCTGCAAATCTGGGTGTATACTTCGATGCTAATCCATCTATGTTCACTATGTTCACCGCGCCACTTAAAATGTTTTGTTGTATAGTTGCACTTAACTGTTTCTCAATTAACTTGGTGTTCCTGCATCTCTGCTTCTAATGTGTTTGAGGGAGAAGTAGAAGTAAACTGCAGGTATCAACTACATGCTGAATTATTGCCATAAGCAAAGTACAAGGGATATCCAGAAAGTAAGGTTACAAGATTTTTTTAAATACAAATAATGAATAAATTTTAGCATAGGTATTACATTGTTTGTCCACATGATTGCTATTCAGTTCAATACATTTCGTCATCTGTGCAACGAGGTCGCACAGAAGTCACCCACCGCCTTTTTCAGCCAGTTCATCACTTCGATTTTCACCTTGTTATCGTCAGAAAATGTTTTCCACCCCAGTGTTCCTTAAATTTAGTGAACAGATGATAGTCACTGGGTGCAAGATCAGGGCTGTGAGAGAGGTGGCTTAAAACATCCCAACCAAATGAAGTCAACACCTCTTTTGTTGCATGAGCAGTGTGCGGGCGTGCATTGTCATGAAGGAAACAGACATGAGGGAAACAGAATGAGGACGCTCATCTCAAACCTTCATGCCAGTCGATGAGCTACTGACTGGCACTGCTCGTTCGCTTCCGCCAGCTTCCCGCTACACTGCAGTGATAACAACTTCTCCTGCGGAAATTCCCCGTGAGAGCTACATATCTTGTAATCTTACTTTCTGGATAACGCTTGTAAATAGTGGTAAAAAGTCAGTACTGTTTCCATTGGATGGAGTATATCTACTCTGCACATATAGCAGTGTGTTGGTACTTTAACTGTTATGACAGCATCCTCCAGAATCCTGAAATGTGTAGTTTGGTAGCTCTGTAGTTTAAAGGTATAGCTAGAGCTGTCTAGGATAACATTCTCAGTATCTCTCCAATCTTAAAAACCCAGGATACAGGAGGATGGAACCATAGCAGTTTAGAGTGGTACCATATTGTTGAAAGTGTGGTGTTAGATGTACTTGGGGTTATAGAACTTTGTTACCTAAGGAGAGAAATTCCTAGAAGGGATGGTGATTGCTAAAGAGATTGAGTAATATTGCAGTCCCTTTTGTCATTTTACAGGTTTTAGAAGATGAAGCACGAGAGCAAGGCAGAGGCATCCACGTGATTGTGTTGAATCAGGCTACAGTAAGTGATTGGAACTGGAAAGCAGTCTCAATATTTATGTGCCAAAAGAAGTCATTCTGCTTCTCCATCTCCAGAAGCCAGGAATGAACTAATATATCTAGAGTTAGCTGTGAGCTTCCAGGTTATGATAATCTACTGCACGCATTTCAAACAATAAATATCTAAACAAATCTTATCTAAACAAATGATTGAAACAGAATAGCAAGTTTTAAACAGTATTGATACCAACTACCCAAGCAGATAACAAAGTAAATGACACAAAAATACATAGAATTTCTTTTACACATAAGCTATGTACATACAAGCTCTACTAATTTCTGTGTCTATTTTTATTATGTTAGGTTGGGGTTATTTTAATACTCTGCTTGCATTGCTTGTGACATATCCTAGAATCTGAGCAGGGCTCACTCACAGCTAATGCAGTTTACTCTCTTTGAATGTATACTCAATAGGGCCATGTGATGGCAAAGCGGGTTTTTGACACCTACTCACCGCATGAAGATGAAGCCATGGTCCTTTTCCTCAACATGATAGCCAGAGGCCGAATACTTATTTTCACAATTAAGGTAGGTGGAAGTTGGGAATCCTAATTCTTCCATCTTTTCTCGTTAAGACATGTGCAATATACAGTTGGTTCTCCATATCCATGAATTCAGTCATCCATGGCTTGAAAATAAATATTTTTTGCATACTTTCAAAGTATAGCCTTGATTTTGCCATTTTATATTAGGGACACAAATTTCCTATGCATATAAAACCTTCAGATCATAATGCCAAGCCCCTTCATGAAGTTCTTAAGCAGGAAAAAATAGGCCTGAATCCAATTGCTTGTCTTAACAAAAGTAGACTCATTTAACCAGAGCAAGTAACATATGTGTGCACATATTCAGCAGTTGATTCAATGTGTCCATTGTATTTGAGAAAAGCAGTTGAATTCAGGCCAAAATTCTTGGTGTCTACTAGTTCTCAAATAAAAAGGATGTTTATGAACATTGGGATGCCATTCAGTTATATAGCTGACTTGATCAGTGTTAGGCTAGAGCAGCAGCAGAAGATGAAAAAGGAAATGACACTGAAGGCTTGTTCTGTTTTAGTAATGGGAGACTTGTGGCCCTTTCGTTGTTATTAGACTGCTGCTCCCATTCTACTGCTTCCTATATGTCCAAAGATTGAGGCCTTTTGGGTGAGAAAGGAGGCTCCTCTGTATCTCACCTGTGAGGTAGATGTGCTATGTGAATATGTGGGCGAGGGTCTCCTCAGCCATGTGATCCTCATTGTGGAAAGCGCTATCCTTGGAGACCTTCTTGGCGCCAACACTAGTTTCATTTAGATGCTAAGTAAAGTCATGACACTGTATTTACTTCAGTTGAAATGGCCAGGGTTTTCAAAACCTCTTAAATCTGTTTTAATTTGTTGATCTATTCATCTGTTAATATTTTATTGTTTTGAATTGTTTTAATCTGGTCATATTGGTTTTATCTATATTCTTACACAAACATCTTTGGTATAGATTGGATTATAATAATTAATGAATAATTTCTCAGCAGTGGATACGCTGGAATAAGGCCAATCGGAATTACAATCGAAACAAGTTCAACTGATTCTAATTGCAAAATCATCCTTACTAACTTTCTGATGTAAAGGTGGGGAAACTTTTTTCCAGTGACAAAGACTTTAAGCACAGTCTGCTAGGAACAGTGTGCCTTTATTGAGTAGGAGCAAAAGCATACAAGGAGAATTCTTTTTCTCTTTTCCCCCCAAACCCCCTTTGTGCATTTTATTCCTTTTTCTTCTCTCTCGCTCTTTTTCATATAAGCTGCTGGCAGAAAAACAGATGACTCTTGCTAGGAAGCTGAACAAAGCATTTAGAAAGAGCTTTTACCATTCTCCTTCCATTACTTTGTCTCTCCTTGACTCCTTTCTTTCTTCCCCCAATGCTCCTTTTCTCTATGTGTTTTTCCCTCTTCACTTGTATAAAATTAGGCCAGGCACACATATATTGTTTGGTCCAGAAGTTGCTCATTTCTGTCCAAGTGTATTACATATTATAAGATAGTATAGGATTTGTAATGGTCTTTAGTCAAGTAAAGTAAGTGACTGACTGAATGTCCGACTGTATTAAGCACTCTGGAGGGGATGATGTGCAACTGTAATGTGCTTTTTAGGCCAGTGGTTCTCAACCTGTGGTCGGTGGAACTAGTCCACAAGAACTAAAATATGGTCTGCGGCCGCACCATTACTATACTGTTACAACGAGAATGACTGGTCTTGCGAAACCCTCTTATTAAATATGGTTTTCTGTGGATGAGCAGTTGGCGACTACTGGATGGCATATGTTCTATATCAGAAACTAGACCTGGTTTGATCTATCCAATGCAGTTTTCTGAATCAGCACCCCAAATAACCAAACCAAATCTAAAGTTGTCCAAAAACTGATTCATAACCCTTTTGGTACTAATGTTGGAGAGTCATCCCTGGTCAAGTGGTCCCTGGTCAAAAAAAGGTCAGGAACCACTGTTTTAGGCTGTAAAATTCTGGAATCTTATTCAATACAATTGTTTGAACTTATAAATGAAACAGGACATGCTGTGTAATTGTTATCTTTGTCACCAGTTCAAAAATAAAAGATTCTCTTAGACTGTTTCTGCTCCTCAAAGTAACAAAAGATCCTTGCAAAAACTAGAAGGGTGATCCTGCATATATAGTAGCAATTGTTTTTCTTCCTTTTCCAGGATGAGGGCTCCTTCCACCTTAAAGACACAGCAAAGAGTCTTCTGAAGAGCCTAGGGAGCCAGGATGCTGCTTCCCTCAGCTGGAGGGACATGTGGACGTTTGTGGGGAAGAAAGGAGGTCAGAATGTAATCTTGTCATAAGTCTCCAGGGGAGATACAGGGAAGGGTGCCTTTTTAAATGGGAAACACACGATGATAAGGCATACTTTCTGCATTGGGTTCTCTGTCTTCACTTCCATATAGTATAGTATCCAGATCTTTTTAGCATGCCTAAGCATAGCATAGGGTACAGAAGATAGGGCTCTATTATGGTTAATAATAGGGGAAAAAACAGGAGAGAAGTTCTGCCTACAAACATTTCCCTTCTACTATACATCCCTTTTCAAAGCAGATGTTCCTCATATTCTGTGGCATTTGGTTACTGAGGTGTATTGTTGATACTAGTAGGGCCTCACGAAGTTGACATGCATATTGCCCAGGAGGGAAAAAACTAAAGTGGGCTCAACTTCATTGTTGATTGTGATTGCTCCAGCAGGATTCCTCTAGCAACACTTTACCTGATGGTAGATGGGCACGATAATAACAAATACTGAGTGGTAATCAGCTGTCTCCTGGCTTTGATTGCAGTATCTTCTCTTGCAGGTGAAGTATTTGGTGAAAAACATGCCAAGTCCCCAATGCTTTCCTCATGGGGAGAGCCAGTGTTGTTGAAAACTGAAGTCCAGTTAACCTCAGTAGAAGGTATGGTATATCTGGTTCTTCCCAGGAGATCTTGACATCTTGGAACTGTTGACAAGTCAACTTTGATTTAAGTTGACTCCATGATCTCCAAGTCTGTAATCAACAGCCTTGTGCAGGTTGACTGAACCTATCCATCTGGAATGTGCTTTTCCTCTTTTCCTTCTACCTTCCCAAACATTATTATCTTTTCTAATGCATTATGTCTTTTCATGATGTGATCAAAGTAACTTAAACCAAGTCATCTGGTTTAGTCATCTTGGCTTCTAGGGAGAGTCCAATTGTATCAGAGTTTGGGGAACCTGAAAGGATGTCACATTGAGGAAGGGGCTAGTTTGTTTTCTGTTGCTCCAAAGACAAAGACACAGAGCAATAGATTCAAATTGCAGGAAAAGAGATTCCACCAAAACATTAGGAATAACTTCCTGACAGTAACAACTGTTTGGCAGTGGAATATTCTGCCTTGGAGTCCAGTGGAGTCTCCTGCTCTGGAGGTTTTTAAGCAAAGACTGAATGGCTATCTGTCCGGGGATGCTTTGATTGTGTGTTCCTGTGTGGCAGAATGGGGTTAGACTGGATGGCCCTTGTGGTCTCTTCCAATTCTGTGATCATATGCTTGGGGTAGGAAGAACAGGAAGTCTTCATTTGTAATGGGGGCCAATGGACAAAATTGAGATCATTTTGTTGTCAGATATGGACTTGCTAAAATGGTTGGGTCTAGAATAGGGGCACATTCAATAGAGCCTTTATGACTGTAGCTTTCTTTATTCGGCCTTCCCAATTCCTCATAGCAATGTCCTGGTTTGCTGTTTCCCTCTCATCTTGAGGGAAGTTTTGCAAAAAGAAACAGGTAAATTCACTGCTCTGTCCCATTCTTTGGCACTTTGTTCAACAAAGGTAGTCTGTTTCTCACTACAACCTGTCAGTGGCATGAATGTGGATGGTAGAGAGGTATCCATTTCAGAGTTCATTCATATTTCAAGCTGACTCACTCTCAATTGTACTCACAGATGCAGAATGCCACTGGCCAGATACAGAATTGAATCGACGACGGAAACAGTTCTGTAGCAAGGTGGAAGGCTATGGCAGTGTCTGCAGCTGTAAGGACCCCACACCTATAGAGTTCAACCCTGAGCCAGTGAGTAAATTTAACCCCCTTCCTGGGTTGAGCATTGATGAGAATGTCCAAAGACTTTTATCAATTTCTCAATCAGTTGGACAATGTATGATGAGCCTTGGTTGTGCTATGAATTATCTCAGCTTTTCTTGGAAGTTTATCAAAACATAGAGCCAGCTCTACAGTTAGACAGCTGCCATCTTAGTCATTGGGTTTGTGGGGGTCAAGTAAGGGCAGCAAATTATAATGTGAAACACATATCTCATTACTGTTCATTTTCATTGTAGTTATTGCTGTATTTTATTGATTATTTTTAAATTGGAATTGGTCTTTTCTTTTTTTGTAATGTGCTACTTTATATTAATTGATATTGTTATTGTTAATCTGCTGATGTAATTTTACCTGTACTATTATGTGTTTTATGGCACTATGATGTGCTTCTGTAAGCCGCCACGTGTCCTTTTGGGAGGTACAAATAAAGTTGTTGTTGTTATGCCCAGAATATGTGATGAGAAGGACGTTCTCTGTTCTGTGTCAAGTGGCACATGTCTCTTTTCAACACTGCCAAAATGTGACATTAGTACCCTGTATTTTGAGAGGAAACATCTAATATGTTTATCTGGGTACTGTCCTAGCAGTTCTCAGCATACCTCTATCATATACAGCCTTTCTTTGTTTGCTTGTTATACACTGACAAGACAGACAGCTGTACATAGATAGAGGTATATATATGCTTTCCCATCATCAGCATATTGGAAGCTGTGCTCGGTTCCAGCCACTGGGGAGTGCTGTCGCTCCACATTCCCTGCTGAAGAACTTTGTTCACAAACTTCCTCATTGATCGAATCATTGGCATTTTTCTGGCATTTCCTTATGGGTGCCTTAAATACCTCCCTGCTTAATCGGTACCTATCTATCTGCTCCCGTTGCTGTTTGCAAAACTGCTAGGTAGGTAGAAGCTGGGCTAAAGGCCAGGAGCTCATCCTGACTTGGATGATGTGCTGGCAGTTAACGTGCTGTGCTAAAGCCCGATCCTTAACTTACAAGAACCTCAAATATGAGAGACAAAAATTGACAGGTAATTTAAAAAATGAAATGAATATTTTTAGGCCATTTGCCCCTCCCTCTGCATCCTGGGGATGTTAAGGAGGATAGATAAAGTAGAAGATAGGTGAGTAGGTGAAAAAAAGAGAATATAAGTGTAACTGAATAAATAAAATGCTTGAAAGTACCAGTGATGTTTGGTCATAGTTTTTCCTTTTATTCTTCCTATGAATGTTCCAAAGTATGGGAAATTAGTAATACCTTAGGTACATGGAAAAAGGATAGAAATTTGGTTTGAATGTAATGGCTTATGAACTTCCTTCCACTTTTAGCTCAAAGACAACAAGGTTTTTGACGTGCCTGTTGCTGTCATTGCGGGGAACAGACCGAACTACTTGTACAGGTCAGTGCTTGGATGGGATCTTCTTTATTGGCATGACTAAGTTAAATGTTTCCTGCATCAAATAATAATAATAATAATAATAATAATAACAACAACAACAACAACAACAACCACCACCACCACCACCACCAGAAATGAGAATCTTTTCTTGGACAAAGAATACCCCCATTCCTCTGGGAAAACCCATAATTTTGATAAAGAAAAGCCTCCAAACCTTTGATAGTTTGACAGCACATAGTCTCATGGGACTCTTTGTGTGTGAGAGTTTGGCTAGAGGGCCAAAGTATTTGCTACAAATGACCCTTTAGGGCAGTGGTTCTCAACCTGGGGTCTCCAGATGTTTTTGGCCTTCAACTCCCAGAAATCCTAACAGCTGGTAAACTGGCTGGGATTTCTGGGATTTGTTGGCAAAAACACATGGGGACCCACAGGTTGAGAACCACTGCTTTAGGGGGGGAAAGAGGAATGTTGGTAATGGTGACACTAATAAATTTAGATGGTTGCTAGATGAGTGATTCTGTTGATCTTTCATCTCCTGTAGAATGCTACGCTCTCTTCTTTCGGCGCAAGGGGTTAATCCTCAGATGATAACTGTCTTTATCGATGGATATTATGAGGTAAGATACAGGGATGGAGGATAACCCTTTCTGTGCTTCATACATTTCCTTTATTCTCAAGAGAGGCAGAAACTTCATAATCTGCAAAATCAGCCATCTTAGTCTCTGAAGAACTGTGGAGTATTTTAAATGGATCTCGTTACAAAATGTGTAGAAAGTACACATTGTGTAACTAGATAGCTACAGTTCAGATAGACCCCAATCTTCCAAAGAAAGACAGATAACCAAATGGGCATCCTTCATTGTAGCTCCATGATTTATTTCCTAGTCATACTAGCTGTCTCTTAAAATCTCTCTGGTAGATTCCGTAACAGATATCCAGTGAGACATTCAAGTGACATACAGCCTTCAACAGATTCATAGTTACCTTAAACTAACCCTGACAGTTACTTGCCCAAGTTTCTAACAATAGATGAAATGTTTCTCGTCACAAGGCAAAAAGTGTAACCCTTCTGTTGCTCTTCCATTTAAGTACAGTCAAGTGAAATATCAGAAAATTGTCTTTCACTTTAAGTCATCACTTGAACTTTTACTCAGTGGCAGTGAGCAGGTGTTCCTCAGGTTCATTGTGATAGCATTTATTTTAATGTATCTAAAGTCCATTATTAATGCTCTTCTTTGAAGACAAGCTAATATGTATGTATTGATCTTAAGTACTGTCTGTCGTTTCCAGGAGCCAATGGATGTGGTTGAATTATTTGGCCTGAAGGGAATTCAGCACACTCCTATCAGCATTAAAAATGCCAGAGTTTCACAGGTGAGAGGACTTTTTCTGGAAATGTGTCATTATCTTTCTTTTAAAATGTGATTGAATCCCATTGGTAGAAGAACAAAAACAATAAGCTATTACAGTAAGTGAGAAAATTGTAATTCCAGTTATAGCATTACTATATCATCAAGCTTCAAATGACAAAACTGAACTTTGTTTAGGTTTCATGAGGACTGAAGTGGGATTACTCATACACCAAATATGTAGTAAAGGAATGCCAAATTCAAATTAAAGTATCTTTTTTTGGCCATTTGTAGTGGTACATAATTGGTACGAGAGCTTCTATTATAGAGCAGTATCAATTTAGACTTTTAGTTTCTAGCTCGTTATGTCAGTATATTGTAATGGTCACAGTGCCAGGTTCCGTATACTGTTTAACTATGAGCCCATTAAAAATGACAGTTAGTTCCCTTAAAGCAGTGGTTCCCAACCTTTTTTTGACCAGGGACCACTTTGAACAGGGACTACTCTCCAACATTAATATCAAAAGGGTTATAAATCGGTTTTTGGTCAACTTTAGATTCGGTTTGGTTATTTGGGGTGCAATTTCAGAAAATTGCATTGGATAAACCACATCAGCTCCAGTTTCTGATACAGAACATATGCCCTCCAGTAGTCACCATCTGTTCGCCCATATAAAACCATATTTAATAATCTAGAGCTGATGTGGTCTATCCCATGAGATTTTCTGAAACAGCACCCCAAATAACCCCAGGAACAGGCATAAAAATGAAGACACCAAGAGAAAAAAATCAGTTGGGCCATTATTATCTGTGGATTTTGTTAACGCTCATGTAAAAAAAAAGAAGGGGAGGGGGCTGAGGTTGAAAAAAAATTACAAAAAGCAGAGTGCAAGACCCAAGAAACTGTCCCTAACAGCTTTAATAATAATAAAAGCCGTTAATAATAATAACAACAGCAGCAGCAGCAGCAACAACAACAACTTTGGGGGACTAGACAGGGTCTTACAAAGGGCTGCTTTCCCATTACAACTCTTGTGTTTTGCAATGAGAGCTAATAATAATAATAATAATAATAAATTTGGGGGACTAAACAGGGTCTTACAAAGGGCTGCTTTCCCATTTCAGCTGATGTGTGGCTGTGGGAGCTAACAACAACTTTGGGGCCACAGACGTTATTTTGGGTCTCGCAGCCCATGGGTTGGGAACCACTTCCTTAAATAACCATGTTTTGGAACAGTGAAGCAGCTCCACTATGTGCAACCTCTAACTCAAACATAAAGTTTTTGTTTTTATTATTTTAACCCAATGTGGGTTTAGTTCAAAGGGGGACAACTTATGGTCCATAGCTCACTTCCCATAATCCCTTGCCACTAGTTGTGCTTGCTTGGGTTCATATGGTTTCTAGTCCAACAATATCTGGAGAATCATTGATTCATTGTAAATGTAAGAGGCACAAAGTCTAGCTGTTATGCCCCTTCTGCATGAGCCAAACCAAACAGGTGGGAAGCAGACACTTGCACATAAACCAACCGTTCAGTAGCAACACTTACTCACCAACATGGTGGAAATGAGATATCGTTATAAGAAATAATAGATGGCATTTTCCATTCTTACAGCACTACAAGGCGAGTTTGACTGCAACATTCAACTTGCATCCGGTATGCATTGCTCTTGTTTATTCCCGATTCTCAGTACAGCTTTCCCTCAGACTCTGAGAACTTGAGTTTGATTTGATTTTGGTCTTTAATGTAATCCCTTTGGGACTATTTTAACTAGAGGAAATATTCTGGTTGTTTATATTAGAAGCCGGGATGAATAGTAGTTCAGGACTAGGAAGAAACACGTGCAGTGATGTCCTGTCTGTTTTAAAATGCAGTTAAGAAATGCATTATTATGCTGGGAAGTGTGTGTGTGTGTGTGTGGGGGGGGGGGGGGATTTCCCATGTATGTTCAAGACAGTAAGAGTCCTGAACAGAAATACAGCTATTTCGTCTGTTTCCTAAAGTTGCCTATATCCAGAGTTGCCTCTGAACCTGAGAGCCCCTTAATTTCACTGATCTCCTTTCTTCTCTTTTTCTTCACCTTTTTGTAGGATGCCACACTTGCTGTTGTATTGGAAGAAGACCTGGATATCTCCATTGACTTCTTCGGGTATTGGCTGAGCCCATATTTTAAACCCAACCTTTGCTGGCTTTGTTTTGCCTGACCAACAAGAATGTTTAGCCAGGTTTTACTGACTGATTAGTTCAATCAAACTGGACAGCATGCTGCAGTTGGCTATAAGAAGCTAAGACTATTGGAAGGAATATACTGTGTGATGAAGAGTTCCCTTAGGCAAGTCTGTTAGAAGGAATTTTAAAGCACAGCAAACAAATCAGTCAACTAAGGATGAATAATTTCTGAAAGGGAAACTGCATTTATTCAAACGTAAACCCAAGTGAGCATTTGCACAAGCCATATAAAATGTTCTCTTGACCATGTGCCTAGCTATCTTTAGGATCAATGTGGACACTAGGCTTTGCTCCATGTGTTTTACTTTTTCATAACAAGGCACTAATCATGAACCACTTCTGTCATTTTGTTGAAGGCTGGCTTGAACAGGATCCTTGTGGCTTATTTCTTGTTTCCCCCTTTTAGCTTCCTAAGCCAGTCTGTCTATTTGCTGGAGGAAGATGACAGCTTGTACTGCATCTCTGCTTGGAATGACCAGGTTGGTGTGCACGAGACAGAGTTACCTTTGCCTTCACCTCAGGTTCTCTCTTTCCTCTCATCCCTTCTCATTCTGTACACAGCAGATTGGTTTCCTCTCTGCCACTTAAAATTAGGATGTCAGACTTAATGACAAGTTTTCCTTTGAGGAAGATTTCTTAAATACTTCTCTTTGGCACAAATTAGGGTTATGAGCACACAGCTGAGGACCCTTCGCTCCTGTATCGCGTGGAGACCATGCCAGGCTTAGGTTGGGTGCTGAGAAAGACCCTCTACAAAGATGAGTTGGAACCCAAATGGCCAACACCAGAGAAGGTCAGTATCATGTCAGTTTGTCTCTCATATTTCTTTGCCAAATGTTGGAGCAGGCTATCAACATTGGTGCCATTCAGTGACTTCCATATTATCCCTTCTGGCATCATGGTTCTAACAGAGATGGGGAAAGTGTAGAGTGACTTTCTCCTATACATCCATCACTTTAAATGTTGGCTGGATGTGCCTGGGAGTTAGTTTCATGCTGGCAGTCCTAGCAACTGGACTGAAACAACTTACTATTGAGTAAGTGCTTCATACATTGCATTCTGGTTTGTTCTTTTCCCCTCAGCTCTGGGACTGGGACATGTGGATGCGAATGCCAGAGCAACGAAAAGGCCGTGAGTGCCTCATCCCAGATGTATCTCGTTCGTACCACTTTGGCATTGTTGGCCTCAACATGAATGGTTATTTCCATGTGCGTAGTGCAACTAATTCTAAATAAAGAGGATTCCAGCACTTTTCCTTCTGCCTAGAATACACAACTACCTTCTTTTTTCTACATTTGGTTCCAGCCCAGTTTACCTGTCCGAATGTATCTCCCATTATTATTATTATTATTATTATTATTATTATTATTATTATTGTTTCTCATCTGAGGTTGATATGTTTACTACTTCCAATTTTTGGTTTGCTTCTCTAGTCTAATAATTTTAATAATCAAAACAGTAGTAGTTTACTTCCTAAGTAATGGTGGGTGCAATGATTAGTGTGCAGAAGCTGCATCTTTGGGTGGGCATCTCTATGTACAAAGCAAATAGTTTGACTGCTGTTGTCCAATGTGGCAAGAGTATTTTCCCTATATCCTTGTTCCTTTAAGCATGTGTGCTTTTAAGTATAAGCCCCAGCTTTCTCCCTACTGTGCTCCATGGGCAGAGGGAAACTTGGATTAATTGTAGCCAGAGTTGAATTGTGATTTCTAAAGATGTTCTTCCTCTTTTTCATATTTTTCTAGGAAGCTTATTTCAAAAAGCACAAGTTCAACACTGTTCCCAATGTACAGCTTAAAAATGTGGAGAGGTGAGCACAGTATGTGGATGTTGTGCATCTCTAGTAATAAATTTTTGCTTGTGACTGATAGCCAGGCACTTATAGGAAGTAGAATATTAATTTATTGGTTCAGACTCTTGATCTTGATCACTAACTTCTCATTTGTGTGAATATAGAGTATTTCGCTTCAGCTGATAGCGTACTTTTGATTTTCATCTCCGTTTCTTTGTGTTCATCCTCCTCTTGGGGCTGAATTCTTTTGTACAAATTGTTGTGCTGGTATTAGACTTGTGCAAAGATTTGTTTTGGCCATTTTTCTTCAGCTTCTTCAGGGCTCTGCAAGGGCTCTGCTGCCATGGTTTTTTTGACAGAGCTCGTGACATGTGGAAAGGCTGCTGCATGCTTGCACAGGGTTTCCCTGTGAGCCCTGCCTGCTGGGCCAATCAGAATAGAAGAAAGCTGTGATGTGTCTTATTCAAGCTGAGTCTATTTAATGGGGTGAGCGCCTCCTCCATTGCTCAGTTGCATCCTGGCTCTAGAGATAAGTGCTTTAGTCCGATTGGCTTGCTGCTCGCTCACAGCTTTAGCTTTCAGCTTGGCTTCTAGCATTGAATCTTTTTGATTTTCCTTTATTTTCTTGATTCTTTATTTAGTGGGACTGGGAGTTGGAATGGTGCCCTACTGCTGCTCCTGGAGAAGTTACAGGGCAAGACCAGTGGGAGATATCTTTTTGGGATTTTTTTAAAGGAGTATTTCTAGAAATTTAGAAAATTCCTAAAAATCAGGGGATGACCCAAACATTATGAAACTTGGTGGGCCAGCAGTGGTAACTGTGTCCTCCATGTGTGGCCATTGTCATCCTGATAGCCCTGAAAATGACAGAAAGGGAAGCTCATGGAGCCCCTCTATTGTCACCAATGGGCCAGATCTAGCCACATTTTCCAGCTGTGAGCCAAAAATGCCTATTTGGGCACCTGCCCATTTTTGAGAAGTGTGTGAAAACAAAACCACCCCACCCCCAGATAGCAGAAACGGCTTGAGATTCATTCAAAATGCACAAGCCTAGCTGGTATACATGCTGGACAGAACTAGATAATAGTACTTTCTGCAACTCAACAACCATTGATGTATATCTAGGCACTTGATTTCCATTCTGCCATGGTAGGCTTTGTGTGTGTGTGTGTGTGTGTGTGAACAGTGACTTGAGAAACTGCAAGTCTCTTCTGGTGTGAGAGAATTGGCCGTCTGCAAGGACGATACCCAGGGGACACCCAGATGTTTGATGTTTTACCATCCTGTGGGAGGCTTATCTCATGTCCCTGCATGAGAAGCCAAAGCTGACATATGAGAACTTACCTTGCTCCCTGGATTCGAACCGTCAATGTTTTGGTCAGCAGGGCTTAACCCATTGCGCCACTGAGGGCTCCTGCCATGGTAGGTGAAAAACTAGCATTCATCCCCTCTGCTTGTTCCGCTCTCTGTAACTCCAGAATGATCGGGGGAAAAAACAATAAGAATAACTCAATAGTTTGCTTAGATATTTTTACCCTAAGTTCCAGTATTTCAGAAAGGCTGAAAGAAAGAAAAACATCCTGATGACTTCATTGTGTGGTTATAATATAAAGGCAGTGGCAAATGAATAAGGGCATGAATGTTAATACACAAAACTACTACCAGGAAGGCAAAATGCAGAATTTTTCTATCTATAGACTTCCACATTTTCCCTCTTGCATCTCCCTTCCATTAAATGAAGGATTATAAGATTTGCAACCTGTCATTATCTGGAAAGCCATATATTGCCTGTCCTTAATGTATCTCTCTCTATCTCCTATCTCTGACTTACTGTCTCTTCCATACAGCTTAAAGAAAGATGCCTATGAAATTGAAATCCATCGGCTCCTCAGGTAACTCCCACAAACTAAATCAAAGTCTCCTGGTAATTAATGGTAATTAAGTTTTGGAAAAGGAGACGGGGAGAGTAGGGTAGAAGGAATTATTTTCAAGGCTGTGCTCCTACATAGCAAGCCCAAATATATACATTCATTTACTTTCTCTGTCCATTATATATTTTTATCATCCACCACTAACAGTGAAGCAGAGGTTTTGGATCACAGCAAGAACCCCTGTGAAGATTCTTTTGTACCTGATACTGAAGGAAAGATCTATGTGATGTACATCAAAATGGAGCAGGAGGCAGACTTCACTACCTGGACTCAGCTTGCCAAGGTAACTTCCAAAGAGGCTTCCCGCTTCTAACATAGGCTGGAAAGGAAGTGCAATAATTCTAATGTGGAAAAATATTTAGATGTAACCTATGACATATCCACACAATACCAATTTAGCACTTCGATACCATGCGTCTGTCCTATCGGGGGCCTGGGGCTTTATCATTTGATGCGATACTTTAAATTTTCTGCTCACATTCTGTGCCTAGTACACCCTAGGAGATGACTCTAAATACCTCTTCAAGCTAGAAATCCCAGAAGCCATGCACTGATGCCAAGGAAACCAAAGTGGTATCCAAATGTTACAGTTGTGCAGTATGGATAAACATGTAGTCTGCTAAGGTTTTGGCACTCAGTCACATGGTTGATTCTTCCTTGCTGCCATGTTTCTCCACTTTGTTCTAGTGCCTCCACATCTGGGATCTAGATGTCCGTGGGAACCACAAAGGCCTGTGGCGGCTCTTTCGAAAGAAGAACCATTTCCTGGTGGTAGGAGTTCCTGCGTCTCCATATTCGTAAGTGCCCTTTAGGGGGAAATCCACCGTGTATATAATTTGCTTATGTCCATCAAATAATTGTGGTGGCACAATATGTTACCCCTTTGTGCCGACAGAACTGCAGACAGAAAGGTCGGTGGTTCACATCCAGGGAGTGGGGTGAGCTCCCATCTGTCCAGTCCAGCTTCTCATGTGGGGACATGAAAGAAGCTTCCTGCAAGGATAGCAAAACATTTGGACGTTCTCTGGGCAACGTTCTTGCAGACTGCCAGTTCTCTCACACCAGAAGCGATCTGCAGTTTCTCAAGTCACTCCTGATACAAAAAAAAAATCAAATTGTGGTACTAGCTAGCTTAGGAGTACCTTCTTTCCAGATATTACTTCAGTTTGTTCATCAGTTGGCTGTACAGTAGGATCAATGTGGTTAGTTTAGAACAGTGGTTCTCAACCTGTGGGTCCCCAGGTGTTTTGGCCTACAACTCCCAGAAATCACAGCTAGTTTACTAGCTGTTAGGATTTCTGGGAGTTGAAGGCCAAAACATCTGGGGACCCACAGGTTGAGAACCACTAGTCTAGAAGGAGCATGGCTTACTGCCCACAAACCAAGATAGTTCAGGCTTTACATTCATCTACTATTTCTGTTCTCTGTTGCTTTCTAGTGCCAGTTAATATATTTTTAAACAAATCAAATGTTGTGGAGGATCTGACAAAAATGCATTTATAGGATATTGCTGTACACCAGAGCATGTAATATCTGAAGCTATACACCAACACAGTTATTCTAGTATGAGCCAGTAGCCTCTTGTGATGGGGCCATTTTTCATCACCAGCAATATGGATTTGGTTTTATCCATAGTTTTGGTTACCCATGAGGGGGTATGGGATTATTTTCCCCACGGGTACAAGGATTGTATTTTAACAGATTAGAGAGATGGCCAAAACTAAAAAAATGAAGTTCAACAGTGACAAATGCAAGATACTTCACTTCTGCAGAAAAAATGAAATGCCCTTGCAGAATGGGGGACACCTGGCTCAACAACAGTATGCGTGAAAAAGATCTTGGAGTCCTCATGGACAGCAAGTAAAACATGGGCCAACAATGTCATGTGGCATCTTAAAAAGCCAATGGGACTTTGGCCTGCATAAATAAGAGTATAGTGTCTAGATCCAGGGAAGTCATGCTACCCCTCTATTCTGTCTTGGTCAGACCACTCCAGGAATACTGTATCCAGTTGAAGGGAGATGTTGACAAGCTGTTTTTAAAATCAATTTTAACCAAATGGTTTATTTAATGTGTAATGTTGTGACATATTATAAGCCGCCCTGTGTCCCCCTTTGGGGGTTGAGAAGGACAGGGTACAAATGTTGGAAATAAATAAATAAAAGCTGGAATTTGTCCAGTGAAGAGTGACCAAAATGATCATGGGTCTGGAGAACAAGTCCAGTGGGGAGGGACTTAAAGAGCTGGACATGTTTAGCCTGCAGAAGTGAAGGCTGAGAGGAGACATGTATAAATATATGAGGGGAAGCCATAGGGAGGAGGGAGCAAGCTTGTTTTCTGCTGTCCTTGAGACTAGGACGCAGAACAATGGCTTCAAACTACAGGAAAAAAGATTCCACCTGAACATTAGGAAGAACTTCCTAACTGTGAGAGCTGTTCAGCAGTGGAACTCTCTGCCCAGGAGTGTGGTGGAAGCTCCTTCTTTGGAGGCTTTTAAGCAGAGGCTGGATGGCAATCTGTCGGGGGTGTTTTAATTGGGATTTTCCTGCTTCTTGGCAGGTGGTTAGACTGAATGGCCCATGAGGTCTCTTCCAACTCTATGATTCTATGTTTTGTAACTTCCTATGTTTTGTTCCAGCCGCCACTGGGCTGGATCTTTAGTGAACTGCATCCTGGCAGTTATCCCAGACCTCTGACTTGTTGCTTACCTCTTTTCTCATAGATTTAAGAAACCTTCTACAGTGATTCCAATTTACTTGGAGCCTCAAGCTAAGGATGAAGCAGTGGGAGCCATAGCAGCAGGAGCAGAGCAAACGTGAAGCCAAGCCTAGAGCATTGTCCATTATGCCTTCGCCGCCTGCTGGGAAAAGAGGCACAGGAAGCCACGGCGTTCTGTGGGATCTGTATGCTGTTTTCACGAATGGACTTGAGAACCAAGGTCAAGATAAACATGGCCTCTCTCCCTGCTGGGTGCTGATAAGCTGCCCTGGGAAGACCATCCCAGGCTCCTTCAGTATTTTTCTATGCCACCGCACCAACTTGATTGTCTCATTTTTAACACTGATGCTTTACTAATTTTGGCCACCCTTTCCCCAAATTGGGGGTTAGGCCAGAGGAGGAGCTATTTACAAGGGATTGGTTCCTTTTAGGAGCTCTTCCCACGTTACTATTTCAGGATATTTTTATTATTATTTATTAACTCTGTGTTGGCCAGTATCCTCCTAAAGGATGCTGCCCAGCATCATATTTCTGGTGGTTTTCAAGGTGGCGTTATGATGGGAATCGAAGCCCTTGAACTCCTGTGGAGACAGCATTTAAACTAAGAAAATTGTGACCCTGGGACACATCACCTGAACTTGGAAAATCCTTTTGATCCAGAGGTGGAGGCTTGGCCCTGATATGTGTAATCGGGAAGAGGAGTCCTGTATTAGTACTGTGGATTATCCATCAGTTGGTAGGGATTGTCATACAAGAAAGTAAACTTCTAGCCTTTGTGTTTCTCTTTTGGTTCTCTGACTTCCAACCAAGGCATCTTTTCTTACTGAAACTCTTGCAAAGACTTCAGGCTAGCAGCAGCACATGTAGAGGCTTGGGTGTGAGGCTTGGTGGTGCTGATTTGCTGCAACTGCAGTGTGGCTTGTCATAAGAAGAGCCAGGAGGGGTTTAGGCAGAAGTACAAAAAGTGCCTTGAGCAAGCAAGTTCTAGCCTAGGAAGCTTTGCCAGCTCCATTAAGGCTCAAATGAACTAATCTGACCAAGCCTTATTCCCATTTGGTACTTTAGGACCTGGCTTCTCAAGGCTTGAAAACCCAGACCAGGGAAAACAATTGTTCTACATGTGGCCACCCACAACTGATTGTTTGTACTGCTAATCAGGTCATGCTAGCAAGGGAGCTCCCTCCTGCCCTCCCCTGTGGAGCTTGACACAATTCAGATCCTATTCTGAATTGGATTGAAGCCAGATCTCTTCTTTCAAGGGTCAGATTACTGAATCCTGTTGGTCAGAAGGAAGGTCTGGAGGTGCAAATGTACCCTTGGGGACATTGGAGCAGGTGGCTTCATAAGAAAAAGGTTCTTCTGGATTCCAGAATGATAAAATGGAGAGGGATGGAAGTGTGGCAATTCAGGTATAAAAGGGGGAATTGTAGTTTCCTCTTCCTGTGCCTTATGAGATGAGAGATGTCCTTGGATCTGGAATGTATATTTCCATAGAGTGATTTGGTGAGCAATGAAGGAAGGGGACACTGCCCACTAAGGGACAGTAAGATTCTTGATTGATACAATTTCCCCTTCCCCCCTTTTTGGTGATTAGATAATTTGTGTTGGTTTTGTGGCTTTGTATTTCCTGACCTCTTCTCCCAACTCCAGGTTAATTAGATATACAGGATTGATTGGTGGTGTCCTAGCGTCCTTAGGAACACAAGTGGGTTAGCAGTAGCAAAGGGGTAGGCAACACAGTCAACAATCAGCACACTAAGCTGCTGTGGCTTCAAAAAAAAAAGGTACCAAGGTCAGCCAACTCTCTTCCAAAGCAAAGATCCCTTTCAAATTGTCTTACTTCTTGTTGATCAGGCTTTTCTCCATGCTTCAGTCCCAGGACTTTGTGTTGGATGTCATAAGGAAATGATTTTAATCCAGGTTGTTGCAACAAGGCTATGGATCTTAGAGATGTTTTACATATGAATAAATTGTGCTGAAGAATGGATTAGGTACTACCAAATGAAAATAAAATCAGTGTTTCCATTGCAACTGTAAACTCAAAAGACAATGTCGTCCCCTTTACTTGAGATGGTTTCTCATCCTTCACACATAAATCCAGAGGCCACACACCACTGACTTTATCACACATTGTGGAGAAGATGTCATTTCTTCTCCATAATGTGTGATAGAAGTACAGCTGTCACTTTTTCCTTACAATTTGTTTCAGAAAAACACTTTGTGGCTCCTTACACTTGGAAGCAAAATGTTGGGTGCTCTGCTTTTGTCTGTTCCATCAATGCAGTTATGCTGAAGTGGGTTCTGAGAAGGACAAGGTTAATCCAAAAACAATTCAGTTCTTGATAGGATTTGACTTTACATATTTTTTTTAAAGAGTAATGGTTTCTGAGAAGTTCTGCCTCAGAGCAGGTCGCATTTTCCAGACATACAGATGCTCTGCATTTGAGGGAAACTTATAATATTACTCAATTGCTTGTCATTTCTTTTATCCAAAGTGTATATTATAGAGTTCATTAGGATGAACATGATCCCATATTAGCTCTCTAGTGTTGTGGGTTCTCGAGAGATTCAGAGTTATTTTGGACTATGATACCCAAAATCCCCAACCAACATGGCTGCATGTCCAAAACACGGACTTCTTCCAACCCTGCCATCTTTTCAAAAGACATAATTAGGAGCTGACTTCTAAAATTCATGGTCCCTGCCTGTTCCTATCTTTTTAAAAAACATCTTCCTGTAGGTTTATTTTTTTATAAACATCAGGAAAGAAGAGCATAGTTTCCTGGGCTGAGGAGTCATTTTGCATGTAGCTAGGAAGAGAGTAGGGATGACTGTTTTTTTGTTTTTTTGTTTTTTAATCCATTTGTGTGTATGTGTATTTGCCACAAATAAAGGTGGTGGAATTTCTTGCAAATCTTTTTTTTTCCTATGCAAATCTTTTTTCTTATGGCATTTAAAACAGAAAATACATTTTTCATTACTATACAGTAGAATGCCACAAAGAAAATTAGGTAAAAGTGTGATTTCTCCCCCTATCGTCATATATTTAGCTATTCTTTGAAAGCAACATCTGTGGACAAGAAAAATCAGAGGCCAGTTACTTGGCTCCACTAGAGGTCCTCAGTCCTTCATGTGATTCCAAAGAGAACTCAATCGAGAATTCTATTGTGCAAGCAAAAGAAGAAAAGGTCTATGTATTCAGTGGTGGATTATTTTTGTTACCTAACTGTGTTAAGCATTTCACCATGATTTGGTTCATCCGTGGGTGTAGCCATGAAGTCATTTTGCTCTCTTGGTCTCTTCCTCCTTACAACCTCATTTCAAGTAAGTGATTTAGAGCCACGTAATCCTGTGAACCCTGACTATGGGATAAAATGACATCAAACTTGAAATGCTGCTTCTGCAAGCAGTACAATAAATATAGGAAAATTACTAAAAGATATTTATTCCTGCTTAATATCCAAGTGCTTGTTTAGCTGGTGGTGGTTTAAAATGTTGCAGTACAACATACTTCTTGGCTAGATTGCTTCCTTGCAGAGGGAGCTGCCATATAACTATGTATTTGGGACACAAACCATTGGAAAAGTTATATTCTTTCCTCCATCTAAATGCTGCAGTGGCAGCACATATACTTTTAAGAATGTACCTGTGTCACACAACCCCCCCCCCCCCACCAGTAGTTAAACTGCTGAGCTGCCGAATTTGCTGACCGAAAAGTTGACGGTTCGAATCCAGGGAGCAGGGTGAGCTCCCACTCTTAGGCCCAGCTTCTGCCTACCTATCAGTTCTAAATCATGCAAATGTGAGTAGATCAATAGGTACCGCCTTTACAGGAAAGTAACAGTGTTCCATGCAGTCATGCCAGCCACATGGCCTTGGAGGCATCTATGGGCAACACCGGCTCTTCGCCTTAGAAACGGAGATGAGCACCACCCCCCAGAGTCGGACACAACTAGACTTAATGGCAAGGGGAAACCTTTACTTAACTGTGTCACCTAGCAATCTAATACCATTTTTCAATTTGTGCTACAAAATCCCTGGAGTTGCTGTTTAGGCTCCTTAAACAACATTACTATTGTCTGACAGAAGCCTCCAGTGCTGTAGTTTGGAGCAGTGTGTGGCAATCTTATAGCCATGAATTCTAAGTATTTTGACACACTATAACTCCCAGAATTATGTTGGATGCAGCAGCAAGAGTTAAAGTGGTGTCAAGCTGTTATAACTATGTCATGTTGGCCAACATATTTTATGCAAAAATCCATACATTCCAGTGCTACATTCCTGACACATCGCTCCATCATCCTTCCCTTCTCCCTAAAGCACCTTGTTTGGTATCCATTGGAGCAGAGCTTTCCAAACATTTCATGTTGGTGAAATGTCTTCCAAACTTTTTAGACATGCATCATTTTGTGAGAGTAAATCAGTTTTACTAGCAAACCAGAGGTTAAACCAGAGCTTTCCAAACTTGTTGGTGACATACTTTTAGATGTGCATCATTTCGTGGCCCAGTTATTCAGTTTTACTAGCATGCCAGAGGTTAAGCCAACCCCTTTAAAAGGTGCAGACATATACATACATTGTAATAATGGAATATATGGGAGCACAATATATCTCATGAGAGCCTTCCAATAATATATTTTTAAAAATCTGATTTATTTCTTATGTCACACAGACTCAGGTTTCTCATTACATATGCATGACACACCTACACACTGCAGCTGACACACTGATGTATTGCAATATATAGTTTGGAAAGCCCTGTTTTAGAGTATCTTTTGATTTGAAATGTCACATTAAAACCAGATACTTTGAAGAATTACAAATTCCTTCTGAGCGTGTCTCACTGTGCAATTTAGTTTGCAGTTCCACACATCTTCAATTGCTAAAAACGAAAGTATAAAACTAGTAATTAAAAAATCAGATTTTTTTCTTAAAGAAACAAAAGATGATATTGTAGAGCTATTTTAGACCTCTACAGCATCATAGAGGCAAAAGAGTGTTTTTTGGTATGTGAATTTTTATTTAAACATACACTGTGAACAATACAGTGATGCAAATATGTGTCAGTATATATAAACAAAGTTGAGTTGGGTGAGTTGTGATGAATAGAATCGCAACTTAAAATATCCCATCCTTGTTTTAATTGGGTAGTTGGTCCAGATGTTTCATCCTATATAGTATTTGATTTTGTGGTAGCACAGGCTGTAATCCTGTTCCCTGCCAGTTACCAGCAACCTTTTCCTGTTAGCTTTTTCATTTGTAGTGACGTGGCATTAAATGATAAGTGGAACCAGACATTACAAAGGAACAAAATGTGTGTGTGTATGCCTTCATGTCACCTGCTGACTTATGACAACCCCATGAATTCCACAAGGTTTTCTTAGGCAAGGGAGGAAAAGCTTTGTCATTCCTCCAGCACCTGATATTCTTTGGTGGTTTCCGCATCCAAATACTAACCAGGGCTTGATTCTGCTTAGCTTTCAATATGAAAAGGACTTAGTGTTGTGATAGAGTCTGCTGGCAGCGATAGTAACACTAGTTGTGTTAGGAGAGGCAGGAAAACTACTCGCGAGCAAGACTATGAGGAAGAGCAACAGAGGAAAAGAATCCGGGAGATACTTAGAGATAGGGGTGTTGACCTTGACACTTTGGTACCAGTGCTCCATGCAGTCATGCCGGCCACATGACCTTGGAGGTGTCTATGGACAACGCCGGCTCTTCGGCTTAGAAATGGAGATGAGCAACAACCCCCAGAGTCAGACATGACTGGACTTAATGTCAGGGGAAAACCTTTACCTACCTTCAGAGCATTTAGCCTAAGTTAGCCTAAGTTCCTTGTCATTGTACAAGAAGGCACACACGCAAGTATTATTAGAAGACACAGCTGGAATCACTAGGGTGATGTGTGATTTCTGGGATGTTTGGCTGAACGCTAGCAGCACTTTCTCCTGATGTTTCATTTGCATCTGTGGCTGGCATCCAGACTGCTTTCTGCTTTGCTACTAACGAATAATGTAACCACCACTAGTGTAGCTGTGTTTTTACTGATTTTGAGCAAAGAAATTTATGTGCACTTAACTGCTTTCTTGAGCATGCATAATGTCCTTATTTTATTTGAGCTAGATAAGATTGGAACAGTTTGAGTAGAATGAATGTTTCCTTGCATAGGTGAGTACGTACCCATGGGGTGACAACATTTGTCATAGAGTTCATTTACATTATGTAATCCAATGAGTGACAGGAAATGCCATAAAGGGAACATAAAATGGAAAATCATTTGGTTGTTTGCAGTCTTTAGATGTCTTTTTATTACACTTGCTTACGTTTCTGCCCACACATAATTTGCCTGATATTATTTCCTTATTATAGGAGGAAGGTGTAAATGCCTTCTATAACAGTTCTCTACAGTGAACTTACAAACAGCCTTTTTAATTTAGAGTAGAGCATTGTAGCCTAACTTGAATTAGCACAACAAAAGTCATGATGAATGCCTGTCAAACTTACAAGAATCCCTCAGACAAAGATTTGTAGCACAATAACAACTGTCAGGAGCAAATACTTTTCTTTGTGATGGCCTAACTTGATTGCAAGTCCCAAGTAACATACATTCATTCAATCAATTGCTGAATACTGAGTTAACCATTATGTATTTCCCACTAATTCAATGATTTAAATAAGATTTAGAACAAATATGGTTTCATAGATTGGAGCCTTTCATCAGAAACTCAAATATTATACCACCTTGGTAAGACAAAACATATAAGAACTTAGAATCTATTGGGTATATTTGCTGATGAAAAGCATTCCATCAGCATATTCTGAAGATGTCATTCATTACATGGCACTTACAAGTCTCACAAAATGTTCTCTCCTCCTTGCCTTTGATGAGCCACCCATGCAATAAGAAACTCTGATCTAAAGAGTTGGCCAGTAGCTATTGGAGGAAGATGGGGATCTCCCCTCCTCGAATCACTGGTCACATCAGCAAATGGATCCTATCCTAGCTAGCTACTCTAAAAAGCGAATTCACTACTTTCATTGGTAAGCACTCTACCTTGCTTCAAAAAAACATCCTGTATGTCATTCAGTTTCATGTTTGCAAAAGGGTGTGTCCATTTCTCACAATGCTTATCAATGCTATTTCTGTTTTATATTTTCAATTCAAGCATTATGGCAGTGCAAACAGACGTTGAAAGGAAAGAATAGTCCCAGCAGGTGAAAGAGAAGATAAAGAATAGAAATGTAACAGCTTAAAAATGACTCAACACCTAACAGTGCTTACAACTGATGCCTGGATAAGATGGCTACTAATCTCATTAGCAAGGTCAAGGGCACAGAAACTACAATTGATACTGAATTCCATTTTCAGCAATGTAAAAAGAGACCAGGGTGATTGTCCCTGATTTATGATTGATTGAATTACTGTAATAGGGACAAAGCTATGCTTTGATGAACTGGATTTGTCAGTTGACAAGATCTGATTCAGACAATTTATTGTTTGAAATAATAATAATAATAATAATAATAATAATAATTTATTTGTATTTCTTCCCTATCTCCCGGAGGGGACTCGGCAGATTCCAGCATACACAAACACAAAGGCAAACATTCAATGCCTAGAAAAACCTAACACAGATAAAGGTAAAGGCTTTCCCTTCCAGCTCTAAGGGGTGGTGCTCATCTCCATTTCTAAGCCAAAGAGCCTGTGTTGTCCGTAGTCACCTCCTAGGTCATGTGGCCAGCATTACTGTACGGAGCGCCATTACCTTTCCACTGAGGCGGTACCTATTGATCTACTCAGAATTGCATGTTTTCAAACTGCTAGGTTAGCAGAAGCTGGAGCTGGCAGCAGGAGCTCACCCCATCCCACAGACTTGAACCACCAACCTTCCGGTCAGCAAGTTCAGCAGCACAATGGTTTAACCCGTTGTCCCACCATAGTCTCATTAAAACAGACATCACTTTTGTATAAGGCAGGTAATACCATTTAAAAAATGAAAATGCAATATAACTGGTTCTCAAAATGTGGTACAAGAAACTCCAGCTGGCTTAGCAAATTAATTCTGTGAAATTAAAACCAAAACATCTGGAGGGCCAATGTTTGAGAACCATTATACTACACTATCAACTCAAATCTCACCATGGCACAAATTCCATTTGTTGTCAAGTTGACTTCAATTTACAGTGACTCTATGAATGAGAAACCTCCAAGTCACCCACTCAATAGATCAACAGATCAATAGGAATTACTAATTCCTATTGATCTATTAAACCAATGGTACTTGTGTTTGTTAACTGCCACCTTAAACTTATTTCAGACCCATAAATGAGAGAGCTCCAAGTCACCCTATTATCAGTAGCCCAGCCAGGTCCTATAGACTCAGGATCATGGCTTCCTTGATTGAGTCTATCCATCTGGAATGCAGTGTTCCTTTTTTTCCCTACTGTCTTCTAACTTACCAGGTATCATTGTCTTCATGATGAGCCATCTCATTTACACAGTAGGTTTGGTAAACCTCTCAAGGAAGGGTGTTTGAACCAGTCAAATTGGTGGGGAGTGGAAGGAATATAATTGAATATAGAAGCTATGGATAAATATAACACTATGTAACACGATTTTTGTTCCTGGGTTATAGATGTCATTTCCTAATTGGTTCTATCACAAAAACATGGAAAAGTTGGTTAAACTGCATAAACAAAAGGTTTAAAATGGCAGCCACAAAAACTGTTTCTGGAGTATAACAACTACTTTCAAAGTACCGCACAATTAAATGTGGAATAATATTTTCAAACTAGGAACAGAACATTTTTCAAATTTTGTTATATAGTGTAATTAAAGGATTACACTATGTAATCAGTGACATTGTGAGGTCAGGAGTATTGTGCTCCAAAACTCTATCTGTCTGAATTCAGAAATCTCAGAGGAGTTTGACGTGTTCATTTTCTGTAACTTTTTCCAGCTTGTGATCCCACCAGTTCTTTGTCGCTGGCAGATAGTATTTGTGGCACAGGTTCCAATGAATCATCTGAGCAATGATGTTCTGCCTCTGCTTGTAGTCTGTCTGTGCGATCTTCTTGCAGCAGCTGAGGATGTGATTTGTTTCATCTGCTTCCTTGCAGAGTCTACATTTGGGATCTGTCGTTGATTTTTCAATTCTGGCTTTGATGGCATTGGTTCGGATGGTTTTTTCTTGGGCTGCCAGAATCAGGCCCTGCGTCTTATTATTATTGTTGTTGTTGTTGCTGTTGCTGTTGTTGTTGTTATTCTATACATTCCTACATCTTGAAGATGTACTTGTCTTTGCATGTTGGGAGATTGCTGAAAGCACCAGCAATAGGCCTGTAAAAGTTAACTAATTTCAAACCAAAGAAAGACCAGGGATGGTAATCCTCTAACCCCCAGCACTATGTCCCAGAAGCACTTTATAGAGTTTAAGACTCTCTGCACATTGCACTTGCCCAGAATCCTAACATACCTCCTGTCACACCCAGCACTTTTTAACCTGTACCCATCACTGGCCCAGCCCTGGTTTTTACTGCGTAATGGTGTAATATTTTGTTATTGCTTATGTTTTTAATTTGCTTTGTACTGTATTGTTATTGTTTGCTGTTGTTATGTTGAGGCCTTGGCCTTTGTAAGCCGCATCGAGTCCCTTTGGGAGATGCTAGCAGGGTACAAATAAAGTTTAATAATAATAATAATAATAATAATAACCTTGCTAATGTTTTGGACTGCAAATCCCTGCAGCCCCAGGCAACATACCGATTATGGAAATTCCCCAGTCCTGTAGTTCAACAACATCTGCAAAGCCTTGTGATTCCCATACTTAGGCCAAAATGCTGATGTGTTGAGTGCACCATACCCTAAGGAAGCTTTTACATGTAGTCATGAACATCTTTAAATGTTCAGGCCATGATGTGTATGCCATAGGCAAGGGCACCTTTAGTGGGAATGGTGGAAAGTGTTGTAATTGCTGGTGCATTTTTCCAGTTCATGAGATGCAAAAAAAAGGAAAAAAAAGAATCAATTCTAGCTGTGGTTTCTCATAGTACTCAATTTCTGGAGCTCTTTAACCAGCTTGTTCTCATTTTCACAATCAGTTGGCCATAAAACAGTTCTGGCCCACCTTTGATTGCCCTGCCTCTGTACCTTCACAAGGAAACTCACACCCTAATCTCTGAGCGTCGGACGCAATGGCCCATGAGGCCGCTTCCAGCTCTATAAATTATCCTTGAGCTTTCTGAAAGGAAGGGAAAATATAATAAGCAAATACCATAAAAGTGGGCGGGAAACTTGATTAATTAAGTGATATAACACATAGAAGAGAACCGATCAGTGCTTTCATTAATGTCAACTTTGCGGATTATTTATTTATTATTGTGATAGAAGCAAATTGAGAATACAGTTATAATGTATAGAAAAACTACAGACAAAGTTAAAAACTTGACATTATACTAAATTTCCTTTGACCAGAAGCTGGCCTCTTTGAGTGCCTCTGGTGTCATTGTAAGAAGGTCCTCCATTGTGCAATGTGGCAGGAGAACATGAGAGAAGCCTCCCCGGGCATCCCCTGGGCAACGTCTTCGTAGACAGCTGATTCTCTCAAACCAGAAGTGAATTGCAGCATGCAACCAAACAAACAACTTTGCAGATAAATCCAAGCCTTTTGTGAATTATTAGACTTGAGATGGACTTAAGAGTCCAGAGCAGTTTTTCCCAATCTGGTTCCTTCCAGATGCACAGGACTAATGATTAAGGTGACTAGGAATAATGAGAATTTTAATTCAAGGTGCCAGATTGGGAACGTTTTCATTCAAGCTAGAAGGCACCAGACTGGGAAAGGCTGCTTTGGAGCAATATTTATGCAGCTTCTAAAAAAATGAACCAGGAGTTTAAAATCAAAATACATTAAAATACATTTTTACAAAGAGGAATAATGCTGATATTGATGGAGAAGTCTCAGGGAAGGCTTTGCTTAATCACATGACAGTGAATTTTGGTTGGCTCCTGTAAATTAATGTAGATGATTTTACTGTTTAGGTTTTATGTCATTATATAATTTTGTTGGTTATGTTTTGTTTAATTTATTGATGTTAGGTTCTAATGTTGCTTTTTATGTGGGGTTATTCTGGATTATTTGTTGGCACTTAAGTGGTTTATTGGGGCATTGAATATTTGCCTTTTTGTATGTTGGAATCTGCCCTGAGTCCCCCGAGGAGATAGGGCAGAATAATAATAATAATAATAATAATAATAATAATAATAATAATAATCTCAGATTGGTCCCAACTCCTTTGCTTAGCATAAAGATATATTAAAGTAGTTATCTAAGGCCCCTTCTACACTGCCCTATCCCAGGATCTGATCTGAGATAATCTCTTTATCCCAGATTATCTAGAAGTGGAGACTCATATAATCCAATTCAAAGCAGATAACCTGGGATCTGATCCTGGGACATAAGGACAGTGTAGAAGGAGTTTTTCCATTATTAAATAGAACTGTGGAGGACAACTTCTCCCTTCTAACCAGGATAATAAAATATGCAAAGTAAGCAACATCAAATGTGCACAATTAATTCTGCATCGCAATTAGCTGGTTATTAGGTTCTTGTAGGTTTTTTCGGGCTATAGGGCCATGTTCTAGAGGCATTTCTCCTGACGTTTCGCCTGCATCTATGGCAAGCATCCTCTGAGGTAGTGAGGTCTGTTGGAATTAGGACAATGGGTTTATATATCTGTGGAATGGCTGGGGTGGGGCAAAGAACTCTTCCTTGCTGAAACTAGGTGTGAATGTTTCAGCTGACCACCTTCATTAGCATTTGAAGGCCTGCCTGAGCCTGGGAAATCTCCTGTTGAGAGGTGTTAAGCTGTGCCAGGTTGTTTCCTCTCTGCTGTTTTGCTATTGTAATTTTAGAGTTTTTTAATACTGGTAGCCAGATTTTGTTCATTTTCATAGTCTCTTCCTTTCTGTTGAAATTGTCCACATGCTTGTGGATTTCAATGGATTCTCTGTATAGTCTGACATGGTGGTTGTGAGAGTGGTCCAGCATTTCTGTGTTCTCAAATAATATGCTGTGTCCAGGCTGGTTCATCAGGTGCTCTGCTATGGCTGACTTCTCTGGTTGAAGTAGTCTGCAGTGCCTTTCATGTTCCTTGATGCGTGTGACCCAATTGTTGATCTGGTTTGCGGATGACTAGGACATCTAGAAAAGGCAGTCTTCCATCTTAACAGCATCCACCCAAAAATCCAATTCACAATGGAAAAAGAAAATGAAGGAAGACTGACTTTTCTAGATGTCCTACTCATCCGCAAACCAGATCAACAATTGGGTCACACCGTCTACAGAAAACCCACACACAGAGATAGATATCTAAATAAAAACTCCAACCATCACCCAAGTCAAAAAAGAAGCACCATTAAAGTCTTGGCAGACCGTGCAAAAAGAATCTGCGAACCCCACCTTCTCCAAGATGAACTGAACCACCTCAGCTGGGCTCTCCAGGCCAATGGACACTCCACCTCAGATATCAGAAGAGCTGCAAGACCAAGAACAAGCCACGAGAGTAAAGATGAAGATCCATCCAGAGGAAAAGTGTTCTTGCCATACATCAAGGGAACCACTGACCGCATAGGGAAGCTGATGAGGAAACATAACATACAAACAATCTACAAACCCACCAAGAAAATCCAACAAATGCTACGTTCAGCAAAGGACAAGAGGGATCCTCTCACCTCTACAGGAGTCTACCGTATACCATGCAGCTGTGGACAAGTCTACATAGGGACCACCAAACGCAGCGCCCAAACACGCATCAAGGAACATGAAAGGCACTGCAGACTACTTCAACCAGAGAAGTCAGCCATAGCAGAGCACCTGATGAACCAGCCTGGACACAGCATATTATTTGAGAACACAGAAATGCTGGACCACTCCAACAACCACCATGTCAGACTACACAGAGAAGCCATTGAAATCCACAAGCATGTGGACAATTTCAACAGAAAGGAAGAGACCATGAAAATGAACAAAATCTGGCTACCAGTATTAAAAAACTCTAAAATTACAATAGCAAAACAGCAGAGAGGAAACAACCTGACACAGCTTAACACCTCTCAACAGGAGATTTCACAGGCTCAGGCAGGCCTTCAAATGCTAATGAAGGTGGTCAGCTGAAACATTCACACCTAGTTTCAGCAAGGAAGAGTTCTTTGCCCCACCCCAGCCATTCCACAGATATATAAACCCATTGTCCTAATTCCAACAGACCTCACTACCTCTGAGGATGCTTGCCATAGATGCAGGCGAAACGTCAGGAGAAATGCCTCTAGAACATGGCCCTATAGCCCGAAAAAACCTACAAGAACCTAGTGATTCCAGCCATGAAAGCCTTCGACAATACATAGATGGTTATTTTTAATTTTTTTACAAATGGAGGTAGATATAGAAATGCTGCTTTGTTCTGATGTGATAAACCTGACTACAGGGTCCTGCCTGTCATCACACTATTTCTTCTCACCCTCTTTAACATTTATTTTCTAAACGGCAAGAATCCTATCTTTCCAAGAACAGCATAACATCAAACCCAATTAATCCTGTTCTCTTGAGCTTTTAAAAATAGTTAATTTTGTGTTTATGGTCCTGCAGCTCGCAGCCATAGCCTTTTTAATTAGTAACTTTTTCTGGGTTACTCATAAACCCAGCACAGTGAAGGGCCCTATTGTGGCTTCTTTATGTAAGTATGAGGGGTCTGTCCTCCTATTACTAAATAAAACTCAGCAGGAGGCTGAAGAAAGTTGATGGGGGAATTTTCATGGGGCATTTGTAATTTGTGAACCAAAATTAAAGAATCAGTTCCTTTAATTACTTCACATTCAGGTCCCCTAAGAGCTCGTCAGAACAATATCAGAGCGTAATTAAATGGAATTCAATTAAGCAATGTAAGGAAAGAGTATGCACAACTGTAATTGACTTGTTAACAATGAACACATCAGCCACACATACATTCTGTGATTTCACATGTAACTGATAGAAGTGTACAATCCGATAAATTGTAAATAAATACGTAATTAAATAGAAAATAAAACAAAGTATGCTTTAAGAAACTGGGAATAAACGAAGTGTAGGTAATAATAATAATAACAACAACAACAACTTTATTCTGCAGGGGGACTCAAGGCGGATACCAACATACAGCGACAAACATTTAATATTATTCCCATTCTGCAGATGGAATAATTGAAATCAGTGCTCATGTTATGTCAAAGTTTACTGCACCTTAAAACTTTATTTAAACTATTATGTCTTTATTTTATTTATTCTTATCATTCTCTGCTTCACCTGGGAAGCTGCGGAGGAGTGTAGAAGTGAACATTTTGTCTGCTTCCCATTCTCTTTGTAACATCAAAACAACTTGCAGAAACTCAGTGACTTTAACAGCCTCACTTTTCCTGCCCCTGCATGAATGCTGTACCTCATTAGCATCTTTGCCTGATGAAAAAGCCAGTGAAGTTAGAAAGCTATCATAATTCATTGAGGAGGGACACATATTGATTCACCTAATACACGATATCACCAAGGACTTTTTTTCTAAAAAAAAATAAATCCTAGACTGACAAGGACTCAAACTGTTATGTAATAATAATAAAATAACACTTTATTTGTACCCCGCTACCATCTCCCCAAGGGACTCGGTGCAGCTTACATGAGGCCGAGTCCAAACACAACAATACAAGCAATAATAACAACAATACAAGCAATTAAAAACACATAGACAATAAGATAGACATTATCAATAAAATAACACATAATTAAAAACAGTGGGAAGGCCAAATGATAAGTTAAAATTGGAAATAATGCTGGGACAAGAACGGAAGGTGATACTGGTGTTTGTGGAAGGGCATACGAGCAGACTTAAAGAAAGTAAAATGCTTTGGAGGACAAAGTGCTATGGGGTCATTATTCCGGGAAGGCACACTGGAACAACCACATCTTCAAGTTCCTCCTGAAGACTGCCAAAGTTGGAGCCTGTCTGATGTCTTTAGGGAGTGAGTTCCAGAGTCGAGGGGCCACCATCGAAAAGGCCCTCTCTCTCGTCCCCACCAATCGTGCCTGCAATGCTGGTGGGATTGCGAGCAGGGCCTCTCCAGATGATCGAAGGGATCATGTGGGTTCGTATACAAAGATGCGGTCACGCAGGTAGGCGGGTCCCAAACCGTTCAGGGCTTTGTAGGTAAGAACCTGCACCTTGAATTGGGTCCGGTAGATGAATGGCAGCCAGTGGAGCTCCTTAAACAGGAGGGATGACCTCTCTCTGTAAGGAGCCCCAGTTAAGAACCTGGCTGCCACCCGTTGGATCATCTGAAATTTCCGGGCCGTTTTCAAGGGCATCCCCACATAGAGTGCATTGCAGTAATCCAGTCTAGAGGTGACTAAGGCGTGGACCACCTTGGCCAGATCTGCCTTCCTGAGGTATGGTCGCAGTTGGCGCATGGGTCTTAGTTGTGCAAAGGCTCATGCATGTGTAAATGAAAAACGAAATCTTCTCTTGACACCTCAGTTTTGTCTGGATTCAGTTTCAGTTTGTTTTTATTCATCCAGCCCATTACCTCTTCCAGGTATTCATTCAGAGAAGGCGTGCTATTGTTAGTTGAAACTGTTTTTGAAGGCATGGAGAAATACATTTGGGTATCATCAGCATACACACCCAGCATGAGTGGGACATGAGAGAAGCCTCCTCGCAGGATTGCAAAACATCCGGGCGTCCCCTGGGCAACGTCTTCGTAGACGGCTGATTCTCTCGCCACAGAAGCGACCAGCATGCAAGCAAGCAAGCAAAACAACCAACGGTCCTTTTCAGGACCAACCATGATAATAATCTCGATCAACATCGAAGGCATGTCAGCTGCCAAAGAGCAACTGCTCTATGAACTGTGCCGAGATAAGAAATGTGATGTGCTGTGTGTCCAAGAAACACACAGGGATGAACAACAGAAACGACCCAAAGTTCCAGGAATGGTCCTAGTAGCTGAAAGACCACATGCGCAGTATGGAAGCGCCGTCTTTGTCAAACCAGGCCTCCAAGTCAGCAGTGCCCACAACACTGAAGAAAACAATATAGAGGTTATAACAGTAGAGCTTAATAACATCACCATCACCTCTGTGTACAAACCCCCAAATGAAGAGTTCTGCTTCTCCTCCCCCGAGAATTTTGATAGGCACCAAAGAGCGGTAGTAATTGGTGACTTTAACAGCCATAGCCACGTATGGGGCTATGCCCAAGAAGATAAAAATGGAGAGGCTGTCCTCTCCTGGTCTGAACTGCACAAACTATCACTCATCCATGATAGCAAGCTCCCACCATCCTACAACAGCGGGAGATGGCACCGAGGTTATAACCCAGACCTCCTATTTGTGAGGGACAGCATTGCACAGCAATGCCCTAAATCAGTGGGACCACCAATCCCAAACACACAGCACAGACCAATAGTATGCCAACTGTTCCCAACAATAAGGCCTCAGGAAGTTCGATTTAAACGAAGATACAACTTCAGAAAGGCAGATTGGACTAAATTCTCAGACATGTTAGATAACATGATCACATCGGCCGCACCAATCCCTGAGGAATACGAGCACTTTATTGAAATCGTGAAAACCTGTTCACGGGCCTCTATACCGAGAGGCTGCAGAACCAACTACCTTCAGGGCATTACCCCTGAAACAGCTGCCTTGTTGGAAAACTATTACAGGCTCCACAACGAAGACCCATTTAGTGAGCAGACCCTTCAGGCAGCGCAGAGCATTGTGTCGTCCATCTCTGAAGCCAAGAAAGAACAGTGGATCAAACTGATCACAGAGGTCGACATGGGCAGGAGCAGCCAGAAGGCCTAGAGGCTGCTGAGATGGCTGAGCAATGACCCCTCACAAACTAATACCCATGCCAACATAAAGGCAGATCAGATAGCACACCAACTCTTGAAGAACGGGAAACCCAACCTTGCCACCAAAGTGGGAAAGAAACCAATAGCCAGACAACAAGAGATTGAGAACAACAACCTCCATGAACCCTTTACACCTATTGAATTGGACATGGCTCTCAATAAATGTAAAAATGGCAAAGCAGCTGGCCTGGATGATCTACGGATGGAACAAATCAAGAACTTTGGTCCCAAAGCAAGGCGCTGGCTGCTGGGGCTGATGAACAACTGCACTGCATCCTGTCAGATCCCCAAAATCTGGAGGAAAGCAAGAGTCATCGCCATCTTGAAGCCAGGCAAAGACCGTAATGACCCAAAAAGCTACAGACCAATCTCCCTGTTGTGCCACCTCTACAAAGTTCTGGAGAGACTTATTTTGCATAGAATTACAGAAAAAATAAACCCATGTCTGATTCCACAGCAAGCTGGCTTCAGGAAAGGCAAAAGCTGCACATCGCAAGTGCTGAACCTGACTCAGCACATAGAAGATGGCTTTGAAAGGCAGCAGATCACAGGAGCTGTCTTCATAGACCTGTCAGCAGCCTATGATACTGTGAACCACCGCCTCCTCCTGAGAAAAATGTACACTATCACAAAGGACTACCACCTCACCCGCCTCATAGGAAACCTGCTACAAAACAGGAGCTTTTTTGTTGAGTTCCAGGGCCAGAGAAGCAGATGGCAGAAACAGAAGAACGGCCTGCCTCAGGGGAGTGTGCTTGCTCCATCCATGTTCAACATCTACACAAATGACCAGCCACTGCCAGAAGGGACAGAGAGTTTCATCTATGCTGATGACCGTGCCATTACTGCTCAAGCAAGGAGCTTTGAGTTGGTAGAACAGAAGCTTTCCGAAGCTCTAGGTGCTCTTACTGCCTATTACAGGGAAAACCAGCTGATCCCCAACCCATCTAAAACACAGACATGTGCCTTTCATCTCAAGAACAGAGAAGCATCCCAAGCTCTGAAGATCACCTGGGAAGGAATCCCACTGGAGCATTGCAGCGCACCCAAATACCTGGGAGTCACTCTGGACCGTGCTCTTACCTACAAGAAGCACTGCCTGAACATCAAGCAAAAAGTGGGTGCTAGAAACAATATCATACGAAAGCTGACTGGCACAACCTGGGGATCATAACCAGATACAGTGAAGACATCTGCCCTTGCGCTGTGCTACTCTGCTGCTGAGTATGCATGCCCAGTGTGGAACACATCTCACCACACTAAAACAGTGGATGTGGCTCTTAATGAGACATGCCGCATTATCACGGGGTGTCTGCGCCCTACACCACTGGAGAAATTACACTGCTTAACCAGTATTGCACCACCTGACATCCGCCGGGAAGTAGCAGCCAATAGTGAAAGGACCAAGGCAGAGACATCTCCAGCTCATTCCTTGTTTGGGTATCAGCCAGCACGCCAACGACTTAAATCTAGACATAGTTTTCTAAGATCTACAAAGACACTCGCTGGAACACCTCAGCAAGCAAAAGTCCAAAAGTGGCAGGCCCAAACCCAGCACCTCAACCAATGGCTGATACCCAATGAGAGACTCCCTCCTGGGCACACAGAAGACTGGGCGAATTGGCAGGCACTGAACAGACTGCGCTCTCGCACCACGAGATGCAGAGCCAACCTTCAGAAATGGGACTACAAAGTGGAATCCTCGGCATGCGAGTGTGGAGAAAAGCAAACCACTGACCACCTGCTGCAATGCAGCCTGAGCCTGAAGGTCATGTGTTTAACAAGGGAGATTCTGCTTATGCAATGTAAAGCCTGAAGGGCATGAGAAGGGCCAGTATCCAGGACATCCTTGTCATTGGGCAAGAGGAAGTGAGTGCAATCAAAGGTTTCAGCTGTTACTAAAATTAGCAAGTTGGAGTGAGCGCATAGCACTCCACCCTCAACTGTCACAGGTATCCAAGGTAAAGTTATTTTAAAAAGCTGAAAAGAACTGTTGTCTTGGTGGGAAGCTTCGGAATTGTACATAGGCACCAACATCTCCCTAATATCTCCCAGTTACTTAAAATTAGAAAAAGAATTACTCTATGTACCCGCACAATGGTTTGAGATAGAGCAGTGGTTCCCATCCAGTGGGCCACGGCCCAGCAGTGCACCGCAAGAACAAAAATACAGTCCATGAACCTCCTTCAAATTATTTATTTTATTTTATTTATTTTATATCTGTTCCTTCCCACAGAGCTGACCAGCCCCAACCCTCTTGGTACTAATGTTGGAGAGTGGTCCCTGATCAAAATGGCCCCTGGTCAAGTGGGCCCTCGTCAAAGTGGGCCCTGGACGAGTGGCCCCTGGTTGAAATGGTCCCTGGTCAAAGTAGGGCCTGGTCAAATGGGCCCTGGTCAAGTGGCCTCTGGTCAAAGTGGGGCCTGGTCAACTGGTCCCTGGTCAAAATGGGTCCTGGCCAAGTGAGCCCTGGTCAAAGTGGGCCCTGAACAAGTGGGCCCTAGTCAAAGTGGACCCTGGCTGAATGGGCCCTGGTCAAGTAGGCCTTGGTCAAAGTGGGCCCTGATAAAGTGGGCCATGGTCAAAAAAGGTTGGGAACCAGTGGGATAGAGGAACGTTTTAGAGTTTTCATGTGATGGAATAATGGTGTGGGCAAGTGCACATTTGAGAACAGAAAAAAACTAGGCTTTTTAAAAAGATAGTATAAAAGACAATTGGGAGCCAATATGGCTATAATTTATGGTAAATGTTGGATGCCAGGATTCGAATCCCTATTTGATCAGGAAAATTCCCTGGATGATCTTCAGCAAGTCATGCTCAGCCTCAGATGAAAACAATGGCAACCCCACTCTGAACAAATCTTACAAAAAAGAAACTCTAGGGATGGTTTCAACAAATAGAAGGCAGTATTCTGGGTCAAAAATGCCAGGAAAAGGACGGGGCACCAGCCGAAACAGACACATGGAGCAGACAGGAAGATGAAAAGGTGCTGGGATTTATGAGGTCAGTGATGTGGCAGCAGCATGTGGAGCTGCCTTCTCTTTCTGTGTGCAACATACACCTGTTTATCCCAGTACCTCCCCGCCTTTACCAAGGGAGAACAGACACTTAGGTCGCACACAACAATAAAATCCTGATGGCATTAAAATGTGTTAACTTACTAATGGAAGGAAAGCAAGAATGAGGCTATTCTGCCCACCTTAGACAAGGAATTCCAAAGTCTGGGAGCAACCACCAAGAAGGCAGTCTTCTTTATTCCTGTGAGACAGAGAGAAGGGCCTTTTCAAATGATGTTTGAGCTCTAATCAGCTCATGCAACTTCTTCACTACTATGAATTATTGGGAGAATTAAGGTCTAGTCCATTGTCTTATGGTGATTTCAACTTGCAAGAGAAAAGAGCAAGAGAAAAAAAATAAATCCAAATTAAAATATGAAGAAATTGAATAGACTGGACAGAAGCAGATCTATAATTTGATTCAATCACTACAAGTAGCAAATGGGACCTGCTTATGAGGTTGAGTGCTGCAAACTAAATGAAGCATGGAGTTATATAGGTAAGAGAATTTTGCAAGATTAATTTTTTGGATTACAATTAATCCCTCATTTAATATCACCACAGATCATACTGGTTGGAAGATTCTGAGCAATGTGAGCATCTACCTAGTTTTTATAAGGCACTATATAATATTGTCAGACACTCCTACAGAAAAGAGCCTTCCAAAGGTGTGACTACAGATCTTTTTTTCTTTCTTTCCTGGAATCTTGAAGGCTACTGAGTCTCCTTGACCTTCAACAAGGCTTTATGTTCCCCATCATAGTGTAAACTTCTTGTACACCTTGAACTGGATGGGAGGGGTAAAGTACAGAGCTACCCAGTTCAAATCCCTTGACACTTTTTAGTACTTCCGGGAAGCCACATCTGATAGCATGATGGAAATGACAATATTCTGTTAAGTGCAGGACCTTTTTCTTCCACTTTAACACAGTTTTTATTCTTTCTAATGCAGTTATAGGTGCCACAAAGTAATTTTACTCACAATATTTTAATAATGCTGTGCATGAAACAAAGTCTGTGTGCACTGAACCAATGGAAAGCAAAGGTGTCACTATTTCACTATACATTTCAAAATCTGAAGAATTTCAGATTCCAGAATAACAGCTGAGGGATGCTGAACTACAAATACTATGAACTGCCAGAGAGAGACAAATAGGTTTGAGAGCTAATGAGCTCTGAACTTCCAGGGGAAGCAAAATAATTTAACTGATGCTGTTGTGCATCTTGAGAAAGCACAACTCATTGGAAAAGACTGTCATGCAGGGCACACTCCCATAGACTATCAACTTTATCATTATGTCTGGAATTGCTCCAAAACAGAATGCCTTCAAATTTGGAATTGCACCACATAAGCAAAATCCATCCTAAAAAGATTTGGGGGGGGGGGAGATGGGACCCCCCCCCCACGGCCAATGGGGCCCTGTGTTTAAGCACACCTTATGTTAAATCCAGAACCCCCGGTGGTACACTGGGTTAAACCTCTGAGCTGCTGAACTTGTTGATCAAAAGGTCGGTAGTTTGAATCCGGGGAGCAGTGTGAGCTTCCACTGTCAGCCCCAGTTTCTGACAACCTAGCAGTTTGAAAACATGCAAATGTGAGTAGATCAATAGGAACCGCTCCAGAGGGAAGGTAACAGCACTTCATGCAGTCATGCCAGCCACATGACCTTGGAGACATCTACAGACAACGCCAGCTCTTCGGCTTAGAAATGGAGATGAGCACCACCTCCCAGAGTTGGACACGACTAGACTTAATGTCAAAGGGAAATCTTTACCCTTTAATTGTAAATCCGGCACTGCCAGCATACCTTGCAAAGCAAGAAAACAAGGATGCAGCAATGAGCCACAGCTTTCAAGTGTCATCTAATTACCCTAAAGTGTGCTTGAAATCAATGGGACAAGCAAGTCCCGACCAGCAAAGCCAAGTAATTTGACAGATTTGACTAACTTTCTTAGGGTCAGAGAAAGAAACTATGGCTTATAAATCTATTCACAAAGTTTGAAGTGATGGCCATAGCAAGGTTAGAAATGGCTTAAGCATGGAACTGCTTAGAGTTATTAATTAACTGTGCTGAAATAAAACCAGTAGAATGTCAACTCTTTCCTCCAGCACACACTGTAATTCGTCCTTTTGCTGCTTTCCTTTGGCTGCTTGCCCCTGCCTATGCAAATATTACCTTGTTGTTCATCTTTGTAACATAAAACCATAATATTAAATAACTTCCTTTAAAGATATTAGAGAAAAGGAAGGCTTTGCTTTTTTTTTGTTACCTAGCTGCTGCTCCCTTTTTTTGTTTAGATTTCAGGGGGGGAGGGTTGGGGGGGGGGTTGTCTTCATTAAGCATGAAACATGATGCATTTGTATTGACATTTATCTCTTGCGCAAGTGATTAACAACAATGCAAAGGCTTAGGACAACAGTGGTAATTGCAGCCATGTGATTCTGCAAACACACCACTAGTTCTGTGTGAGCTTTCCTTTCCATGGAAACCCACAGTTAATAGGTATCACATCATTGCTCCCACCTGCTAGTCAACATTGCTGTATTGCTTGTCAGTGCAAACACAACCAAAAAGTCATAAAAACCCCTAACGTTTCCATGTGTGCATGTCAAGAGTTATAGGAAAAGCTTCTATTTTAAAATACATTTGTTTGTTTTTGTTTAAAATGGGAGTGGGGGGTTACATGGAGCTTCTGAGGAGTATATTTTTAGGTATTGTTCTGTTCCACTTTGTCATGGCAACAGTCCATGTTATTTTGAAGCTTGGAGTTTTGTGAGGCCCAAGGACTCTCTGGATGAGAACTCTAAATGCCCCCCTAAACTACAAATCCCAGGATTCCTCATAATGTGATGTAATGAGATAGGCCCCCAACAATTATAAAGAAGGCAGGAAATGAAGAAATTGCATGATCTGGTCCTGATGTGGATGACAGCCTATCACAAAGCAGGGAAAACTGTGGTTCATGTTTCAAGAGACAGGGGTGTGTACATGATGGAGAATGTTTAGTCCAGCTACTGATCCAAAGTACACACCATTAAGAAAATAAAATAGTCTGTTAAAAAAGAGAGCCTTGCTTACATTTAAAACTGTTTGCCTAAGCTAATAACAAGCTAGAAGAGAAATGTTGATGGTTTTGCATCCAACATCTTTACAAACAGGAAAAAAGAAGGCTGGATTATTGCAAGTGGCATTTAGGAAATCTCATTCAGCTGATTACAGAGTTGGAACACCTAAAACAGGCATGGACAAATGTTGACCCTCCAGGTGTTTTGGATATCAACTCCCACAATTCCTAACAGCTGGTAAACTGACTGGGATTTCTGGGAGTTGAATTGGATTTCTGGGAGTCCCTGGCGGGCCAAAGTTTGCCCATGCTTGACCTAGAAGGATCAAGTTCACCTCAATGACAGTTTACCAAAAACTGGTTTCTTTCCACTTCCTTTACTATAGCCTTTTTCTACAGGGGATTGTTGTTTTTGTTGTTACTCTTGGTTTATTTACCTAGTGTCATGTATGCCCATAATGGTCTATGCTATGGCATCATTACACAAAATGATCACCCCTGTACTGGTGCCAGTACCTGAACCATTGGCTGCTGGTCACTAGCAAGCAGCGCCTAGAGAACAGTATAAAAATAGCACTTGATACACTTCCATCTCTGCTGCTTAACAACTTAGATCTGAGCTTTATCCAGAGAGGATGCCAGAAGCCCTGATTCAGGCATGTAGCCGGGGGGGGGGGGGGGGGGGGGCTTGAGGGGCTTCAGCCCCCCCTCCCCCGAAATTCTCATGGTGGTTCGCGAAAAGGCCTTACTGGTGCATTATTTAAACTGTTATGTTTATTCATATCATGATCTGATCACCATGCTCAATATATCCCATATGCATGGGGGTATTGGGGTAATGATACAAAATGTTTGCTAGGCTAGACCCTCTTTCACTCAGACTCACCTCCCCCCCCCCCCCGAAACTCACCCCCCCCCCGAACCCCCCTGAAAAAAATTCAGCCCCCCTCCCATATAGTTCACCTGCAATCTAAGAGCACTCTGAACACCAATGTTGGACGTGGAACTAACCCCCATGACCAACAAAAAATACTAGAGGGTTTTATAGCAATTCACCAACATCCAGAGGGCACTATGAACCCAAACGATGGTGGATCTAGACCATACTTGGCATGCATATACCCAATTTTGAATTCTGGTGGGATTTGAGGGGAATTGGTTTCATCATTTTGGAGTTGTAGGTACTGGGATTTATAGTTCACCTGCAAACTAAGAGCATGATGTCAGTTTTAGTTCATCCACAACCTTATGTACTTTGTACAATTAAAAATTGACTTTTTCAAATAACCTGCCGGGTACCCAAGCTAGTACTTTAAAAAATGTAAACAAGACATCAACAAAAAACGTTGCATTATATACCCGTGACCCTGTCTTAGATCTGACATGAGTGGGCTAGCAAATGGAAGAGATTCTAGAAGCTGTCACCCAAAAAAGGAAAAAGCCTTGGAACTAGCATAATACAGAAAAGATTGGATTCTGAACAGTAAGAAGCTGATGACTCAGACCTTATTGATCATCTCCTTGTGAAGTTAGAATTTCCTTATGCGAAAGTGGCCATTCCTTAGTGAACCATTTATCCAGCTCCATGTCTTCCATCATGATTTCCTTGTATGTTCCACTGCCTTCCATGTTTTTGAGTATGTCCCTCTGCATTAGGATTGCGCCTGTGTACATACTCACCATGCAGAACCCTTATTATGAAAGTTTCTAAGATGTGTGGTAAGACAGCCAGACAGCCTCTATGAAGAGTTGATAATGATGCAATAGAGATGGTGAAAGTGGGTAGCATGTCTTCACTTGCCTCCTACTTCTCACGAAGAAGAACGCTTGAGAAAGGAGGGATAGAAATATGTACTTCTTTAATTGCCTCATCACACTAGAGAAATAAAATCCACTTAAAATCCAGTTTATGCCTCCTGCAGAATTCTGGAGTTTGTAGTTTAGGAATGAGTCTTTAACAACATCACTAAACTACAAACCCCAGAATTCTGCAGGAGGCAGAAACTGGATTTTAAGTGGATTTTATTTCTCTAGTGTGAAAAAATCTGGGATTGCAAGTCCCATAGTACCAACTGGACATTTCCAATATACAGCCAGGAGGATGGCCAAACACAACGATTTCCAGAGACATTGAGATCACAGGACAGTGAAGCTGATGTGATTGATAAGATGCTTGAGTGAGTTTGGCCTCTGATCTCCAGAATACCTAACAAACTGACAATGGATTACAGAAAGTCCACAGAGGTCATTTGCCACCTTTCTATTAGTAACACACATTTCTATCTGTTATTTCTGGTTAGAAATACAAACTGGGCAATCAGAAACATAAAACATTTAACAAAAGGAAGCAATAAGTCTCCAGTTTTTCAGTAGTAGAGAAGAGGAAGGGGATATATTATAAATATATTCCTGAATCCCAGATTCATACTCAGGTTCAGTTAATCTGGTGGTTTATATGGGCAGGATAACATGAAGACATTTTCTATAACTACCAGTTTTCAGACGCCCCCAGAAGGAATATAGATATAATTTCTAGAAGTCATTCAAAACCATTTTCCCTACCCATAATTTATAATGGCCAGCTTACATTGACATGAATAACTAAAATGTTCTCCCAAATTTCTCCAGTTCTTTTTCTTTTTAGTTTCTTTTTTCTTTTTAGTTCCTTTCTTTGTTATCACGCTTTGAAATAAACAATAAAAAGTATTAAAACTTTCCATCATGTTACACCTGCTACAAAAGCTTTCTGTCCAATACACTTGTTTTTTTTTCTTTAAAGGCAATGTCTTTCAAGAAAAACAAAAGTATAGGTCTGTTTGTTCTAGCAAAAAGTACACAGCCAGCCCTCTGAAAGTCAGGCACATTTAGAGGAAGAACTGGATACAAATACAACAGGGAAATAAGTCAGTCCATGGTTAAACTATTTGCACAGCCCTTTCATGCATATGCCAAAAGCACACTTGCTTTTGCTTCAAAAGCTGCCTTTGACAAGTGATCGAGCTGGATTATATCTTGTATCACCACGTCCAGGACAGTAGTTGGCTTGTAACTTCCATCTTGATTTAGGAAGAAGAGAAGAGCCATAACAAGAATGTACCTGAACGTTGTGGTTCAGCAAACAGACAACAAAAGTTATTTATAGGTTTGGCTCCTATTAGCAAGTGGAGCCACAATTAGTGTGTGGGTAGCATGCTATGTGTAACCACTAACTGGTATAATTCAGTATGCACTGAACACCCAAAATTATGTTTCAAAACAATATTGAAATAATGTCTGTGTAATAGGTTCACCCATAGTATTTACTAAGTCCTTTCCACAACACCAAAGGGAATAGGAAGGCTATATAACACCAAATAACCACTATGGTGTGGAGCCCCCAGTGGCACAATGGGTTAAACCCTTGTGCTGGCAGGACTGAAGACCAACAGATCAGAGATTCGAATCCAGAGAGAGCATGGGCAAGCTCCCTCTGTCAGCTCCAGCTTTCATGCAGGGACATGAGAGAAGCCTCCCATAAGCATGGTAAAACATCAAAACATCTGGCCATCCCCTGGGCAACATTCTTGCAGACGGCCAATTTTCTCACACCAGAAGCGACTTGCAGTTTCACTCCTGACACACACAAAAACCCACTGTGGTAAATCAAGCCAAACACTACCTGACCAATTCTCCAGTTTCCAGCTGGAGCCATCCAAAGTTTTCTAAAACACCCATCAAAGAAACAGGCCAAAAAAGTGACATCCATTCTCAGTATTCGCCCAAGCACTTATATGAAAAGTATAATTTACCTTTCTTATTCCAATTATACTTTATATACTTTCCATAGCTTAAAGCCGTTGAGAGATGCTATACAGTAATGTATTTGATTTATCCTACTGCATGCAGCATAATAGTGATAGAAACATTATTCATAATAAAGCAAGAAAAAGACCTACTCCTAAATAGTAGTTACTGTTGCCAAATGCTGAAAAGAATTAAACATAAACACAAAGCTTGCTTTTCGAAAGTGGTGGCTCTAATCCACATTTTTCCTGATGCAACCACAGGTAAAGACTCAGATTTTTAGGGCATTGGTAAAACCTGTCTCCCTTTGAAGGGCTGTTGAGTCATGGGGAAAATATTTGAGGCACCGCAACCAATGATGGCTGGCACTTCAGTCAAACATGGGTGGAGATGGCAATGTGGAAATTATCTGATTACAACTTGGGAAGAAAATGTAGAAGGAAAGACTAGTTTGGATTCAGTCATCACCCCAAAGGCAATTGTTTATGTCCATACTGTGTGATGCAGTGAACACTGATCAAGAAATGCAGTAAAACGCCCACCCCCACATGACCTGAATCTATCTGTAGATGACAAAATATGTCTTTACTAGAAATTTTCTATGTCCCTCAGGCAATTGAATGGTGTGCTTCTGCCAAAGTTGTCATACATTCACTCTAGAGGGCCTAGCACATTTATAGACAGAATACCTCTCTAGGAATTTTCTAGGTTCCCCCTCGGGGGTTGAGAAGGGCGGGGTAGAAATGCGTGAAAAATAGGTCTTCTGGAGTAATAGTAACTTCCAGGAGAAGTCATTCATTTCAATATGGTTTGCTATTATCCATGGTTTTCTATTTCCATGGTAATTTCAGGAACATATCAGGGGCTGATACCACATCCCCCAATATACAACATTTTTAAAGTCTCTAATTAAGAAGCTCCTTTTTACAAAGTATTTTTATGTCAGTCCAGCACCTCTCTTTCATTCTCATCTAGAACAGACTGTCTAGAATAGAGTTTTCCAAACATTTCATATAGGTGATACTATTTAGACATGCATCATTTCGCAACAGTAATTCAGTTTTACTAGCAACCCCTTATAAGAAATACAGATAAATTTCCCCATATAAATTGTAATAACAAAATATATGGGGAAACAATGTATCTCATTAAAACTTTTCATTCATTTTTTAAATATATATATATATAAGTGATCAGTTACGGCTGAGTATGATTGTCTTCCAGAGGTAGAGTCTTGGCAGTGGACTAGCAAATGCCTGTGAAGAGCTATTCTGGATCCACATGGTCTTTCATATTAAGGACATTGATTTCCGTACGGATAGACGGTGGTCACAACCAAAGTTTGCTTGACATGCCTTTCTCTTGGCACATTTATTCCCTTTGCCTTGTATTTATGCCTCTTCAAAATCCATAACCGTATTGATAACAGCTGACCTTCACTTACAATGCTTGAGTGCCAGAGCTTTCCCAGATCTTGGCGTTTATACCACCTTTTTTGAGGTTAGATTTTTTTTTGTTTAGGTTTGTAAGATAACATACATTTATAAGATTTTTGTCATTTATGAGTAACAATTTATATATATATATATATATATATATATAGTCGTGTCAGGAGCATCCTGTTGTGAGAGAATTGGCCGTCTGCAAGGACGTTGCCCAGGGGACACCCAGATTATTTTGATGTTTTATCATCCTTGTGGGAGGCTTCTCTCATGTCCCCGCATGAGGAGCTGGAGATGATAGAGGGAGCTCATCCGCCTCTCCCCGGATTTGAACCTGCGACCTGTCGGTCTTCAGTCCTGCCAGCACAGGGCTTTAACCCACTGCGCCACTGGGAGCTCCATATAAATATATGAACATTTTTAAAAATGCATAAAATGAATAAAATAACTACTTAACATTTTAATGAGACATATGAATTTGATGGGACAAACACATCTTTTTTCAGTGGTATTGCTTATTTAATATAGACCAATGGTTCCCAACCTTTTTTCTGACCAGAGATCACTTTGACCAGGGACCACTCTCCAACATTAATACCAAAAGGATTACGAATCAGTTTTTGGTCAATTTTAGATTCGGTTTGGGGTACTGATTCAGAAAATTGCATTGGATAGACCACATCAGCTCTAATTTCTGATACAGAACATATGCCAATCTGTAGTCACCATCTGCTTGCCCACAGAAAACCATATTTAATGAGCCTCAGCACTATAAGAGGGTTTTGCGAGATCAGTCACTCTCATTGCAACAGTGTAGAAATGGTGAGGCCGTGGACCATAATTTAGTTCTTGCAGAACACTAGTGGTCCATAGGCCACAGGTTGGTAAGCATTGATATAGATTCAGAAGCATGGAGACACACAAACTTGCAACAGCATTTCTACAGTAAACAATACAATAAAGCTTGACCTGAGAAAGAATGGGATTCTACTTAAGTCAGTCTTATTGTAGCTGGTTGTGCTTACCTAAGTCTGACAAGGTAAACAGCAGTTGATGCCAGAAACTCTTCCTAAGCCACAGAACTAGCAAAATAAGGGAAGAGGAGATAGGTCCATTTCATCAACTTCCGCCACCATTTGAAAAGCTCAAATATATACATTTCAACAGCAAAATGGGAAAAAGAAAAGCGGAAGCGGATTAAATAATAAATTGTCCTTGAGTGCATTTTGGAAGAAGTCTTCAAATGTTCTTTATGGGTTGGGAATGTTTTTGTTTACTTATGCAAGTCTTACCTGATAGAGTTTTTTTCATTTCATATATGCACATTGTTATTTTAAAATAAAGTTTTGCTGAAACATATTGAACTGCTCTTGTGGTGTTGGAACTTAGCTATTCTTTCCATGATATTTCTGCCTTTGATGCTATTTCTTTATTCAAGAAGTAATGTCCAACAATATACTGACTTTGTTAACTTGAAGTGTACCTGTACAGATCACAAATCACATAGAGAGTTTCAATTTACCAGGGCATGTTGGGACCTGAGGCACAACATTATTGTTTTTGCTCAGGTGCACAACCAATCTCTGCATCACATTTCTCAAGAAGATTGCCAAGAACACTCTTCTTGACAGGAATGTATAGTATAACTTGTCCCTAGCAATACCTTCAAAACATACTTCCTGTTTCTTGCACGTCACAGTCACCAAATGAAGCACCAGACCTTTCTCCTACTCTACAAACATATAAAGAAAGCTTTCTGGAAATTTCAGAAGCCACCACACAGAGGGGAAAACCTATCTGATTTTCACACATTTTCATAGCAAAAAGGGGCCACTTCAAAACAGCCAAGAAGTACGTGGCCTGACCTTGAGCCTAGCTCCCTTTTGGAATTACCTAATTCTGTTTGTTGTGAAAACAGCTTTCTTGAATAAGAAGGAAAGCAACTTTTACAGGAACCCACGCAGTTTCAACTAGAATACACACCTTGATATAGGAATTTATAACCAACACACACACCAAAAAAAAAAAAAAAAAAAAAAAGAATACCGGTTTGGACTTTGATTCTTGAAAAATGAAGTTGTTGTTCTATTTTGTTATCAAGGGATGTATCCACACTACACAATTATAGCATGTTGATACCACTGCATGCTGCATTCTATGGAAATCTTAATTTCTAGTTTGTGATCAGGGAACTAGATTTCTGCGTGAGAAAGCTCTGAACTATCGTCCAGGTGAGTGCAATAGAGAATTCTATGTCACAAAATTACAAATCCCAGAGTCCCATAGGATGGAGCCATAACTTTTAAAGTGGGATCAAACTAATATAAATTTGCAATTTAATATAATTTAATTCAAGATGACATGCTCATAACACCCCATTCTCCCACTTGTCACATCATTGCTTCGACAACACGTCACCTCATTTTCACTTCATTGGATAATCTCACCTTTTCTTGGATGTGAATTAATTTTAGTGTTTGCCAGAAGCAATGCAGACTATTTTTGTAGTGACAACACAGTTTGTGTTTATGTGTATGTGTGTGTACATGCCTTGTTGCCAGTTCCTTCCTCTGAAATACAGTCTACAGCACGATGGAGGAGTTAACAGGATGTGTCTTTGTTTACACGAGGTCTTCTAACCATGCATGTATAACATATTGACATAAATAACCAGTTCTGATAGACCAGGGGTTCTCACACTTTTTGAAGCAAAAGTTTCTTGTGGAGCCCCAAGAAATGTTTATATATAATATATTATATATTATAGTATGTATATATATTAGGCATGGGCCAGGCCAGTGGCAGATGGATGGAGAGTGTTTGTGTGAACTAATTCATACAGTGCCAAAAAAGGAAAGAAAGAACAATACTATGTTTAAAATGAAGAACAATTTTAACCAACATAAACTTAACAGTATTTCAGTGGAAAGCCCCAGGGAATATCCAATTCAACCCCTTCTGCCATGCAGGAAAAACACAATCAAAGCTCCCCCAACAGATGGCTTTTGGTAGCAAAAGGGCCAAGGGAAAAAGGCTTTTGGTGGCAAGGGAGGCAGGGGGAGGGGAGGAGCAGGAAAGAGGATGAAGAGGGGGGAGGAGGAGGAGGCGGGACACCACTGTGAGGGAAATGAGAGAGAGAGGGGGGGGGGGAGACGGTGCCAGACCCAAATGGTGGCTGCAGAGAGACAATCCTTTACACAAAGGCAAGCAAGGAGGCAGGTGGGGTGTGTGTGTGTGCAACAGTCTGGCTTGACTAGAGCAGAGGAGGAGGGAGGAGGAGGAGGAGGAGGAGGAGGAGGAGGAGGAAAGCATGCGGCCCCTTAGTAGGCTTTGCAAAACCCCAAGGACTCCAGAGAGCACACTTTGAGAGCCACTGTTATAGACTCAGCAGAGTTCACCATGCAAGTGGACACTTCCATGGTGGAATTGTATCTCCAGAAAAATGTGGGAAAGCAACAAGTAATGGAAAATGGAAGGCTAAATATGAACCAACATGGTGCCGTGGATTGTTTGACTCTGAGAAACCCGGGTTGGAATTCCTTCTCAGCCATGAAATCCCACTGAATTACCTTGGGTGCTTCATGTTTTTTCAGTTTAAGAGGAAGACAACAGCACAATGGCATCACGAAAGTTGGTGTCACCTAGTGCAGTAACTCCACACTATGTGCCTCTTCCAGTACCAGATATACCACAACATTACAATGAAACTACCAGAAAATTTGACAGAACCAATTAAAAACCCCATCAGCAACAAAAACAATGACATGTGCTTGTAGCATGTGCAGACAAAATCACATGATTTGTAACATCATTATAATAGATAATGACCAGAGATCATATGCATTAGAAGGCTTAAAAGATAAAGGATCATTGAGCTTTAGCCTTGTATGCATATTGAGACAATACATGTAAGCCAGGAGTATGGAAATTATTTTGTAGTTATAAGGATATAAGGAAACACCACATAGAAAATGATAGACAGTAATTTTGGTGTCACCCAGTATGGTTCATACGCTTAATGACTCCACTGCAATGGTAAGCCCTCCTCTGAATACGTTGGAGGTTATTTGAATTCATACAGCAACAACAAACCTGTTACTCTCAGACATTTGGTTCATCTGAGGAAAAGGGTGCTTTGGTTTTTGTACAGAACAATATTTACCATGTGAGTTCTCAACTGCAGTCTTAAACATTATATAGCCGAGACAAAAGTTTACTAACTCCATAAAAACTAGGCTGTAGTTTGCAAAGATTACCATAACTACAGCCTTTGTAGGAAGTGCTGCTATAGGTCAAAAAAGAACTGAAATTAAATATGGTACATATAGTTAGCCAGTCTACATTTTGCTTGTGTTCATTGTGTCCCCATGCTTGGATATGGTCAAAACAAGGATGCATAAAAATACAAACTATATTTTGTCTGCTAGCTCTTAAAAAACAGAGTGGGAGAAAAGAAAGGCTATGATTGATCTATTACAGTCATTGGCACAATATGGACTTTCAAATTTGCCCTATGGTCAGTATCTCTATCCCTGCATTTGTATGAAAAGCTATTAAGCTTCATTTGAATTTCAAATCCCACATCTAAATAAAGTGGCAAATGAGCTCTGAGTCTTATTTCATTTTTAAAACTAATCACAATTTCACTGTGTCACTCCATCAAGTTTTCTCTGGGTGTCTAATTCAAACACATACACAGATTAGTGTTCATGCTTAAACACCTAAGATAATATGTTTCGTGATATCAGACTTAAGATTTCCCCAAGTTCTTACATCACGTAACAATTCAGACATAGCAAATACAACAAGAAACAGGTTTTATATATATATATATATATATATATATATATATATATATATATATATTTACTTCACTTGTATACCGCTCTTCTCAGCCAACGGCGACTCAGAGCAGTTAACAACCAGTATCAACAATACAGTACAAAATCAGTAGTCATTTAAAACAGTAATATCCATTAATTAACATCAGGACATCAATACAACAATACAGGAAAACAACAATCCATCACGTCTCATCAATAGAATCAGCATCCGATCTCGTTGTCCATTAATCCATATTCCAGTAATCAATCAACTGCACTGCTTAGTTGAAAGCCTGTTTGAAGAGCCAGGTCTTCACTCTCTTCCTGAATGCCAATAAGGAGGGGGCCGATCTAATGTCTGTAGGAAGGGTGTTCCACAGCCGGGGGGCCACTACTGAGAAGGCCCTGTCTCTCGTCCCCGTCAGGCGTGCTTGTGAAGCCGGCAGGACCGAGAGCAGGGCCTCCACAGACGATCTTAACGTCCTTACTGGTTCATAGGAGGAGATGCGTTCGGACAGATAGGTTGGGCCAGAACCGTTTAGGGCTTTAAAGGCTAAAGCCAGCACTTTGAATTGTGCCCGGTAGCAAATTGGCAGCCAGTGGAGCTGGCGCAACAGAGGAGTTGTATGCTCCCTGAGTGCTGCTCCTGTTAACAACCTGGCTGCCGATCGTTGGACCAATTGAAGCTTCCGAGCAGTTTTCAGAGGCAACCCCACGTAGAGAGCATTGCAGTAGTCTATACGGGATGTAACCAGAGCGTGGACTACTGTGGCCAAGTCAGACTTCCCAAGGTACGGGCGCAGCTGGCGCACAAGTTTTAATTGTGTGAATGCTCCCCTGGTCACCGCTGAAATCTGGGGTTCCAGGCTCAGCAATGAGTCCAAGATCACACCCAAGCTGCGAACCTGTGTCTTCAGGGGGAGTGTAACCCTGTCCAACACAGGCTGTAACCCTATACCCTGTTTGGCCTTACGACTGACCAGGAGTACCTCTGTCTTGCCTGGATTCAATTTCAATTTGTTCGCCCTCATCCAGACCGTTACAGCAGCCAAGCACTGGGTCAGGACCTGAACAGCCTCCTTAGAAGAAGGTGGAAAGGAGTGACAGAGTTGGACATTACCCGCGTACAAATGACATAGTACCCCGAAACTCCGGATGATCTCTCCCAGTGGCTTCATGTAGATGTTGAACAACATGGGAGACAGTATTGAACCCTGAGGAACCCCACAAGACAATGGTTGTGGGGTAGAACAGGTGTCTCCCAATAACACCTTCTGAGAGCGGCCCTCTAGGAAGGACCGGAGCCACTGCAAAACAGTGCCTCCAAGGCCCATTTCTGCGAGGCGTCCCAGAAGGATACCGTGGTCGACGGTATCGAAGGCCGCTGAGAGGTCCAGCAGAACCAACAGGGACACACTCCCCCTGTCTAGTTTCCGGCGAAGATCATCTACTAAGGCGACCAAGACAGTTTCAGTTCCATGTCCCGGCCTAAAGCCAGACTGTGCCGAATCCAGATAATCCGTGTCGTCCAAGAATACCTGGAATTGTGAAGCCACCACACGTTCCAGGACTTTGCCCAAGAAGGGAAGATTGGAAACAGGCCAATAGTTGTCGAACATATATACCAATATGTTGCGCTGTACCACTGTGTGTAGTGGTGGTGGGGGGGGGAGGAGCTCTCATAATCCCCCCTCTCTCTGTCTCTGCCTCCCCCCTCTCTCTATATATATAGCCCCTGGCCATGCTCTTCTGGACTTAATGTCCCAGAGGGACCTCAAATGCAATGCAGGGGGGCAGCCTCTCAATGGCCACTGGGAGTTAAATGAGAACCATAGAATCATAAAGTTGGAAGAGACACAAAGGCCACCCAATCCAATCCTTTGCCATGCAGTAATACACAATCAAAACACTGGGTTGCTGTGTGTTTTCTGGGCTGTATGGCCATGTTCCAGAAGCATTCTTTCCTGATGTTTCACCAACATCTATGGCAGAGTTGTGAGGGATATTGGAAACTAAGCAACAGAGGTTTATATATCTGTGGCTGGTCCAGGGTGGGAGAAAGAACTCTTGCCTGTTGGAGGCAAGTGTGAATGTTGACCATGAAAACCTTCGACAATACAAATCAAAACACTCCTGATTCAGCCTCTGCTTTAAAAAAACCTTCAGAGAAGGAGACCACCACATTCAGAAGTAGCACATTCCTCTGTTAAACAACTTCAAGTTTAATTTACTCATGTTAGGTCTTAATTTGATGTTAAGTTACTTTTATATGTGGGGGTTTTCTGGGATTTTATGTTAGTATTGTGTGTTTTATGTAAGCATTGAATATTTGCCACTGTTATACTGGAATCTGCCCTGAGTCCGCTTGGGGAGATAGGAATACAAATAAAGTTGTCATCATCATCATCATCATCATCATCATCATCATCATCATCATCACCACACTTACCATCCCTGTGCTGCATACATATGAAACTCTAACAATCATTAGAAGGGCTAATATCTTTCCCATGAGCATCTTTTTTTTTTTCTAAAGAAGAGTTGAGAATGGAATCTGGACTATATTAAACATCGGCAGGGACCAGAAAACTGGTGAGCACATTTTCATTATATTCTTTCTGACATTGGAACGTCCAACTCAAGATAGGAATGAAAGCTTCAAAAGGAGCTGGGGTAAGGCTGTACTTTGCCCACCCCTGACCTATTTTAAATTATAAATTATACATAGAAAGTACCCAGATATCTTAAAGATAAGCACTTAGTTGCATTCATAATGTGCTAATTATTTCTCAGTCAAAAGACCTCCATATAGAATCTCACATACAGCTGGCTTTCCCAGAAGCATTGGGACCAGTTAGCATTACTTGTGAAGATGCCCCAAGAATCCACTTTATTCTCCAGGGTCCCACTCTTGAATGTTAATGTAATACAGAAGAGAAGAGAGCCATGATCAAAACCAAAATTAATGAGCGCATAATGTGGCTCTCATTATCCAGACACTGGAAATTGAAATATGGTTTTTGTAGCATCACTCATGAGAACACATTCAGTCCCCAAAGTGAGAAAAATGGATAAAATGTAAATTCCAAAGTTAAATTCTACAGATTTAATTCCTAACTGGTTAACTCTCCATCTATTATGGCCCCAGTTGGTTTTTTAAAATAGTAATCTCACTAACATGGTGACTATTCAAAGTTGCCCATAGCTGTGTGGTATTTAATAGCCAAAGATTTGAAAAATTACATTTTGGATTACAACATTCTAGATCCTTCGTTCAGCACGCAGCTTCATAAAACCATGCAGTTCTTCCCATTTGCTTCTTGATGGGCCATTTCCTAAAACAGTAAACTCTCAGTTAACCGGCACTGATGGGGAATAGCAGATGTCGAATAAACGTAACTTCTGATTGCTTGAGAGTTACTGTTAAAGAAGCTAAACTAATACTATACCCCGTACTTTATTAATATCAGATCAATACAGAATACCATATATTCTGTATAGATCTGATATTAATATTAAAAGCAAATTAAGATGAATAAAGACAAGCCTTACTCAATGTAATATAGTTTTACTGTATTGCATGTGTATTTTAATTTTAATTTACATTATTATTTCTTCAATTTTTGCTAGTTGCTTGAGTTCTGGTTAACTAAGAGTCTCCTGCAACTTCTTTGGCAGAGACAATGAATGGTGGTTTTAGATATAGTTTAATCCTTTTGGCTATCTGTTCTCCAAATAGCTACTAAAGTTCCCTTGGGTGTAGCAAAGCTTCTACTGAAGTACAAAATAACATTCTCTGCTGTGCTGAAAGACATGGATATTCACAAGATAAAATTAAAAGAAGCTTTTATTGTAATAGATAAGACTGTGCAAACAATGATTCGATAATAAAATTGCATCCTCAAAGAGTAAAAAAATAAAAGGCTAGGCCAACATACAATACAATCCATAATAAAAGGGGTTCTGTTCCAATAGAGCCAGCTCAACCAGACACCCGTACAGACTCTGGAGAGTCAAAAGGAGCATTGGGGGGTGAGGGGGGGGGGAGAAATAGGGAAATTTGTTACTACATATACTAACTGGCAGAATAGGATTTGCCATGCAATGACCCTTTGCAGCCATGCACATTAATCCCAGGAGAAAACAAGAGCTTGTGATCTTTGTTTATCTTCTATGTTTTGCCAGTATTTGTATTAAGGGGGGAAAGTGGCGCTGATTCCCTGACTCCACATGGAGACAGGATTCTTTTGCATAGGAATGGAACTATAGCCTTTCAAAGCTTTGAGCAGCATTTCGGACTGTTTACCCTCCTACGGAGATCTCGCATGTCTCTCTGGATGAGAAGTATCAAAGCCAGCAGGAAATCTCTCAAATTTTAAAGTGGCAAAGGGCATTGTTTTTAAAAGCAGAAATGCTGTCCGTTTTTCTGTTTTTCAGTCTTTGAGTCAATCTTCTTGGCTGTGGACATAAGAACCCTTCACATTCCAAAACAATTCTTATCAAATCACTTTCCCTTCATTTTTGTACACACTACAGATTCCAGTTTGGTACAGTTAAATCATGTGGCACGCTTCATGCCCGAGAAATGTTCAATTTGTTGTGGACACAGGTTAAGAAAAGGCTGCTATGAATGGCATCCTCTTGCCTCTTGGCAAGGTAACCTCACAGCACTCTAACCCAGTCATTTCTCATCTAAGCGACAGTAGATGTACATTGCCACGGCCATTGCTGCAAGCTGGAGAGGAAGGAAAATGGGAAAACAAAATGAGTATATACAACTAAGACAACACTGTGTTCTGAGTTTTGGACTAGATCTCAGGGAGACAAGGGTTCAAATCTCTGCTCAGCAGCCATGTAATCTCGCTGAATTAACCTGGGTAGTTTTGTATAATCCTTATCAAAATTGTAGAGGATACAAAACAGGGAGGGGTAGGTAACACATTGAAAGACAGGAAAAGAATTCAAAAGAATATTGTTAAACTAGAAAAAGGGACTGAAATGAAAGGAGAAAATACAACAGAGAAAATGCAAAATTATGCATTTAGGACAAAAAAACTCACAAGAAGTAGTATAGGATGGGTGTGTGTGTGGGGGGGGGGGATACTAGGGCTACCTTTGCCATTAAGTACTTTATGCACAGTGCCTATGGCCTACAACAATTTTACTAAAACAATTAACTAAAGAATTATAGGAAATGAGAAAAGAAACAAAAAAAATGAAAACAAAGAGATTTTTGACTTCCAATTTACAATTGGTGTACATGTTTTAAGGTCCACAGAGGTCAATGGGACTTTAAAAAAATTAATCTGTCTGTCCCTGGAGGGACAAGATAGGGAGTCAAATACAAGAGCTCCTTGGGGCCTATGAAAAGATGAATGCCATCCCGGGAACACTTGACTCAACAGTATGACATGTGAAAAGGACCTTGGGATTATCATATATTCTTCATCCTCTAGCACAAGAGTGGGATCATTCAAGGGCCACACAGATTGTGAAAGAAGGAAAGGGGGAAAGAGGGGAAAGAGGAAAGGGGGAAAGGGAAGGGGGAAGGGGAAGGGAAAACAGAAGAGACTGGAAGTCAGCTTGTGGTCTGAAAAAAAATGGGTTAGACTTCAACTTATTTGAAAGGCAAACAGCCATTCAAGGTAGCTTTTTTCTTGGCTAATAAGGGGATCTGGAGGAGTCAAGCACTGGAAAAACATCTTGGGAGTGCATGTGTTCCCTTGAAGAAAGCTACCATATTAATTTTGCCCAAGACTGCAAGAAGAACCTGGTATCTAGTAGGAAGTAAATAGATTAGCTCCTGCTTCATGTTCTCATAAGCTTAAAATAGAAGGGCTCATTCACACAAAGGTGACATTATGGTTCGAGTGGGACTAAGAAAGATGAAATCAAGACTCAAGACCCCACTAAGTCATAAAAAGTGGCATATCAATGTAAGTCTAAGGTTCAATATTCCAAAAGAATGCTACCAAGAAAAAATGCCAGGAATATTGCATTGGTATCTTTTAGTGTTGATGAAGTTATAAGATGCAGAACTGGTTACTTGTCTGGCATGTGAAAATATCCTGGTGCATTCCATCCTTGATCATAGATGTTTGCACATGAATATTTTGATGGTTATTAGGGCACAGCAACAAAAATGGATCAGTTCTAAAGATACAACATACCTCCAGTGCACAGATCCCAGCTGCTACTCCACCCACAACACCAGCATTCTGACGTATTTCAGATATCAACTTGGGGAAACAGCCCTAAAGTGGGTTTAAAAAAAAGAAAAAAAGAAAAAGTTATTTCTACAAGAAATGGGCAATCCTTGTGTGTGTGTGTGTGTATAACACATATTGACAGATCTCAGGTGAGAAGTATGGGAGAAAAAAGGAATGTATTATCTGCATAGAGAACTGTAGAGATCTCCATGTATTAGTGAGGTTATTGTGCACAATTGCTGAAATATAGATAGCCCCATCATCCCAAACATGGTCAAAATGATGCGCTGACCAGGAACATGAGGGGCACTCAATTTGTTCTGTGTGGTCAGAGTTTAGAAAAGCTTCTTCAAATATATTAAAACCCCTAAAAATTCTCTTAAGGATATTGGCAGGTGCAGTCCAAAGTTAGCTGCCTTGAGTCCCCACGAGAAGAAAAGCAGGGTATAAATAAAGATGATTATGATGATGACAATGATGATGATGACAATGATGATGATGACAATGATGATGATGATGATTATTATTATTATTATTATTATTATTATTATTTGTCAGAAGCATATACATGAAACCACAGGTGGATCTGGGGGTCAAAATATATTCTATCTCATATATGTGACTGTTATTTTATTAGTTCTGTGAGTCGGTTCCTCCATCCATTTGTTCTTTTAGTTGTGAAGAATACAGCTCATGAAGATCCCATAGTGTAAAGTAGAAGCAGTGCATTAGTAGTTTAATTTATTATCGAAGGCTTTCATGGCTGGAATCACTAGGTTGTTGTGAGTTTTCTGGGCCATGTTCGCTAAGCATTTTCTCCTGACATTTCACTTACATCTATGGCAGGCATCAACCTCTGAAGATGCCTGCCATAGATGCAGGCAAAATGTTAGGAGAGAATGCTTCAGGAACATAGCCATACAGCTCAGAAAACTCACAACCACCCATTAGTAGTTTATTTTGAATATCTATATCCATCCTTTAACAAATTCCTCAGGGTGGATCTTAACTAGCAAGATCAAAATACATTTTGGGGTATTTTTATCACAGCACATAAGGGACACTGGTTCACTGTAAAATCCTTCTGCATTTAGGAGACTCAGTTTAGGAAGTTGCACCTGACTTCCTTCCCACCCAGAAGAAGGGAGTCCCTAGAAGTTGTTTTAGACCAGCAGGAAAAGTACAACTTCAACAGAAGCACTATTAACTCCTCCGAAGACAGATCCCTTTGTAAAACACAGGCTGGATACAAGAGTTCGCAAGGCAATACAACTGATAATTCTTTATTTCCCAACCCTTTTCAGTGCCACCCAATAAATAATAAGAGACAGACTTTGTTTTCTTACCGGCACCATGCTTTTCACAGCTTCAGCTTCAGTACAATTGTTGGTGTTGTTACAGCAGTATAAGGGGTAAATATTGCCATGATGGGACATGTAGTAGGAACCATCAAAGTCTGTGTAATTTGATAGACCACAGCACTTCAGCTGGAGAGGAAAATGAGAAAATGGTCAAGAAGGTGTGCACACATCATGTAGCATTTCCACCCTACTTTGCAAAAGGAGAATTACTATAGCATTCCAATATCCTTCCAGGAAAGCTATGAAAGAACAGATACTCCATGGGCTACAATACAATTCAATCTATAACTCAGCAAATGAGGGCCTGCTATGTATGGGGAAAGTCCCTGAAACTCTGGAGAGCTATTGCTATCAGTGCTGAAATTATTGAGCTACATGGACAAATGGGCTGGCTTAATTTAAGGCTGCATAAAGGTTGACTTAGTGTAAGACATCTAACTATAACAATTACATTCGAACTTAGTATCAAAATAAAAACAACAGTTGACATTCTGTTAGTGAGTTATGATAGCTTAAGTCTAACTTATCATAGCTCACTTGTCTGATCATTGCAGAAGATGGAAAATGTTTAGCAATTACACAATGATCAATATCTCCACCCACAAACTACTTTTAATTGACAGAATACACACCCAAAGTGTAGCCATTTCTATGTGGAGAGCATAAGATCATAGAGATATATCCAGCTGTTTTTCCCATATGGAAGTCATCTTCACAGACTTCCTAAGAATCACTAGATGTTTCTGCAGATGCCTATTATAGTGTATCCAGCCAAAGGAAACTAGCTACTTGTCCCTCCACTTATCCCCACACTCATGGAAATGACTATGTTGGGGTTGGAGTTTGCATCACCCAAGAGTGGGGTTGAGGGTAGAAGTGGGAATGTACCTACAGAAAATTGGCTGTGTCCCACCTATATGTCTTCCATGCAGGATTCAAACCCTCCTTTAAAAGTTTCAGTTCAATACTGAACAGCAACTTTAAGAGTAGCAAAACAGCTTCTTTTGGTGATGGGGACAAATATGGATAGAGAAAGAATTGGAATCGTACAGATGCTGTTAAACTGAAATTCCCATCATCCTTGAGCAGTGTGAGGGATGCTGGAAGTTGCAGTCCAATCAAATCCAGAGGGCATAAGATTCACACTCTTGGCATAGTAGGGCATCACAATGCCATTTCTGTAGAAACCTAAATGTATAAACCATTGCAAAAACATTGCAAAAACATAACAAAATTGCTGCTTTATCATTTTAAATAGCCCCAAACGATTCAATAGGCCAACATACTTCTTTCATTGTGGTATTCCATACAGTAGTAATGTCAGTGCTTTTTCCATATTCGTTTTTCAATAGCTGTGTCACAGTTCCTTGCAATATAGTTTCTGCCTGGAAGTAAGGAACACAGGAGGGAGTTATGGAAAAGAACATATCAGAATTTCTCATTGTCAATTAAGGACATTTAAGATTATGTGTCTGTTTTCACTATTTCAAAAACTGTTATATTCTTCTAATATTTGCTCCACACTTGAAATGCCCTTTCAGTTGAAATCAAGATTCTCAAGAGACCCGTATGAATCTATCAACTTCACAGTTCCATTTGCACAATAGCCTTGTCCATGAAAATATTAGATTCTCAAGGTCACCTGTGTGCTCTGTTTGTTAAAATCAGACCACTCCCACAGCATGGAGCAAGCACGGGAACAAACAGAGCTGTCTCTGTAATCTTTCCAGTGACATTCATGAGCAAGGTTTGCCTACACACATGCACTTATTCAGACTACACTGCTCTCTCATGGGTAACTGCTCTTCCTGTGAGGAACTTACACAGACTGCAATGTGGCATTTTCCAGGAAAATCAAGAAGTGAAACAGGCCCACATTTTGCTGACAAAGGACACTGAAGCACACTCACAAAACGTGCCATATCTCATGAAATCTTTTTTGGAAGATAGGATCTAACATGGGTCTAACATTTCTTAGCAAAGGCTTTAGCAACTCCATTATTTCTTCCCCCCCCCCCCTTATTTTTTTAAAAATACACATCATTTTTTTTACAGTAGAATATTATTAATATTATTTTACACATAATATTCAGTACAATCTACAACACATTAACACGTTGCATCTACTGTTATTTTCATGCTTATAAATAGTTTCTTATCCTCACCACCATGTTCCCCTCCTCCCAAGCCACTTCTTTTATATATACCATCTGTCCAAAATTTCATTTCATCTTGTGGAAGTAATTTTCCACCTTTCTTTTTGAACCCTCTTTCAATAAATTTTCTCCATACATCATCAAAATCACCTTGTTTCCATATCCCTCTTTTAACTTTTAATTTGCATGTCGACTTATCATTTATTGCCAGTTTCCATACTTCCTACTACCACTCTTCTATCTGTATACTTATTTCCCTTTTCCAATTCTTTGCTATAGGCAGTCTTGCAATTGTTAATAAATTTGTTATCGCATCTTTGTCCTCTTTTTTCAATTGATTATTATATATTCATAATAAAGCTATACTAGGACTTCTTTCTATTTTAATGTTCATTATATCTCTCTAAATATCTTTCCCTAGAAATTATTTACATATTTACACTGCCACCACATATGTATGTTCCCATTATTTCAATACATATCATAGATGTATTCTGGAATCCTATGCATCTTTACACTGAGTTCACATAAAGTTACACACACACTTTGTCTCTATCTACAATATTCACAACCAGGTAAACTTTTTGCATTGGAGCCAGGCTAGGAGAAAAATACATGTTTATGGTCCAATGTTTTCACCAGACATGTATAAACATGCTGTACAGTCCTATCTCGCTGGGTAGTTATGCACCAGGAAGAAGAAAAAGTACATAGGTTAAGTTACAAGATGTAGCTCCTTAGCAAATGATTTAAACTTACTATTATTATTATTTCATTTTATCCTGCTTTTCTCCCTAACCTGAGGTGGGAAGCATAAATAGGGCATATGGAGAGAACTCAAAAACAGCCCAAAGAAGTTGCATGTGGTCTGTGAGCCACCATTTCTCCATTCCTATTCTCATGGATTAGTAAAAACACCTTTTATTTGGGATGCACTGATCTGCCCAAAAGAGCCAGTAATGACATTCAAAGCTCAAAACACATAAAGTGCTAAGGTTGCCACATCTCTTTCTTAAGTGATGAAAAACCAAGGTTGATGTTTTAGTCTTAGCTAAACAATCCTTTCAATGGGGATTATTGAAACATACATAACTGTGGTTATTTCATTTTTTAAAGACTTTCCTTATATCTTTGCTTGATGTGTATATATGACGAGGTGGGCACATGATTACCCACCCTGGGTAATTTAATAAAGGCAAAGAAAAATGAACTATACATATATTTTTAGAAAGCATCACTGCTCCTCCGTCACTAATTTCTAAAAAGATAAAGGACCTGAAGGAAACCTTTTACCTCTTTACTGAACTAAAAGTCCCCAACCCATTAAATCAATAACATTACAGAAAGTATTTACTTGGGCTAACAAAATTATTTGATGTTCCCAAATGTGACACACAAAGAACATGGCAGTGTAAATTAGTTTTGAATACAAACTTTTCCTGTTTGCAAATTACAGCTTTGAAACTAGACTCTTGGGGCTAAATCCAATTGTTAGTTTTATCTTGAGTAGACTAGAACCTTATGTAAGTGCTGAATTAACTAGTCCTTTTCATTCAGTGGGTGTATTCTAAAGATGGAAGAGTGAGAGCTATAAATGAAAGGTGGCATTAATTACAATTACATACATTTCACAAGGGGAGTGAGGTAATTATATCATACAAGTCTTCAGTAGAAGCATGCTACATCACACATATCTATACAATTGATTGTACTTCATGTTACTTACAAGTGATGTGTAGACCAAAGCCACCACTGCAGCAGCAACTTCAACAATGAAGATTATCAGGATAATTGAGAAGAACTAAGGAAAAGAAGAGAGAGCATTGATACAAATCTAAGACAAGAATTGTTCAGATACAGTTGGTCATATATATCAAATGGAGAATAAAGGATTGTAAGTCTGCATCAAGTTGTTGCAATTATGCCAAAGGGAAACCAGAGAGATTCTCCATAACTGTGCTACTAAGTCAGTGGTTCTCAACCTGTGGGTCCCCAGATGTTTTGGCCTTCAACTCCCAAAAAATCTAACAGCTGATAAACTGGCTGGGATTTTTGGGAGTTGGAGACCAAAACACCTGGGGACCCACAGGTTGAGAACCACTGCACTAAGGATTTATGTATTTATTTATTATTTTATTTCTTTCAGATATTTGTATCCTGCCCTTCTCAACACCCCCCCCCCCGGGGGGGGGGGGGACTCAGGGTGGCTTTCCTGCCTAGACTTTTTCTACAGGAAAATTACATCCCCTATTCTTCTTCCACAGCATCTGTTTTGCTTGGACTTTTGCTATTTCAGTGCACTGAAAAATATTTACATCTCTGTCCAGTTGCTTTCTTGTACACTGAACTGATCTATATAAGGCCATTTGGGAGTAATTTACATAAGTATAACTTCCTCATTCCTCAATGGACTAACACAAGAGGCAGGGAGACATTAGGTATTGCCACAATGCTATTGAAAACAGGCGATCCCCTGGTCACACGGGCTTCTTAAGAATTGGGAAAACAAATCATAGGTTTCCAAGTCAATGCTGCACCAACAGTTTCACAGTCTACCACAAAATGGCCAAATATAGCCAACAAGCTTGTATCTGTCCTTGTGTGGAGGTTATCCAAATGAGAAACAGGATTAGCATCTTCCAAAGCTAGTTAAAGGCCTTAGTGTTTGTCTTGAGCAGCAATATGGCACTATTATAGGATCTGAAAAATGCATAGTGGTTTGAGTATTGGGACTAGGGCTGGGAGACTCAGTTTCCAATCCCAAGTTAGCCATGAAGCTCAATAGGTCACAATCTCTCAGCCTATCTCAAAGGAGGACAAAAAGCTTGAGGAGACAATCCATCTACATTGGATTGAGTTTTTCAAAGGAGATGTAGGATATAAATATACTAACATACACTCATATACAGTGAGTAATTTGATTCAGTTGTCCTTTCCCTATCATTCTTCTCCACCGTGATACACTAGGAAGACAACTGCGCATGTTTACATCAAACAAAGAGGTGCAAACAGCTTTGCATTTTGATTACCGTAATCAGAAGGCACTTGCTCTCTTTCTGAGCTCCACAGCATCCCAAGAAGCCCAACAGAAACAGGACAGCTCCAATGGCTATGAGTAGGTAGCCCACATTCACAAACTGAAGGACACTGGAGGATAGAGGGCCAAACATTTTGAGGAAGGAAGTACTGTCAACACTGACCCAGATTCCAATGCCCAATAGTACCCCTCCACCAATCTGTGGGGGAAAAAGAGGGAGGAAAAAGATATTATTTCCAAATAATGGTATTAGAAACAAACATAATTAGAGGCAGTTCCCAAGTTATGAACAAGATACATTCTTTAGGTTTGTTCTAAAGTTGAATATGTATGTAAGTGGGAACAGATACATTTTTAAGTTTAACTCCAACCAATCTCTCTCTCTCTCTCTCTCCCGCTCTCTCTCTCTCTCTTCCCCCCCCCCCCCCCTCTCTATATATATACGCTTTGGATAACATAGCAACTTCTTGAGAGATGCAGCAGAAACTGTAAAGAGAGTTTATTAAAGTCAGCTGTGTAGACCAAGAGGGAGATCATTCAGGTCTTTTAAGAATAATGGCATCAACATTTGTACAAATTACTATTGTTTATTTATTTCAGACATTTATATCCTGTCCTTCTCACCCCCGGAGAGGGGTCTTAAGGAAGCTTACAACTGGCAGCCATTAGATGGCAACAACAAAAACGTAAACATTAATTAAAACATAAGTCATAATTCAAAATTCATCCATTGTCAACTACATGATTCCTTTGTTACTGCTGTGACTGCTATTTTATATCAATTTACTAACAGGTATATACAGGATTTTAAAAATCATAATAGAAGCACAAAGAATCCTGAATCTGACTGATTGTGATTTTTCAGATTGTTCACATGGGGGTATCTATTATGTTTTCCTCCAAAGTTTCAGGAGATGAATCATTTGGGAAAATCAATACAGGCAAACCTGACTTCAGTTGTTTTAAATCTTATGCTCTAAAACAGGCATGAGCAAACTTCGGTCCTCCAGGTGTTTTGGACTTCAACCCCCCTAATTCGGCTGTTAGGAATTATGGGAGTTGAAGTCCAAAACACCTGGAGGGCTGAAATGTACCCATGCCTGCTCTAAAACAACTGAGAAGGCCTGTTATAGGTTGAGCATCCCATACCCAGAAATCTGAAATTGTCCATAAGATTATAGCGACACCTTTGCTTTCTGTTGGCTCAATGTATACAAACTTTATGTCGTGCACCAAAATATTTTAAAATAGAGTATAAAATTATATCCAGGCTATGTGTATATATTTTAAGTATGGGAACTTTAAGACATGTTTTACTGCATCTAAAATATAGTGTCTTCCATTATATCAGGACAAACAGCTATTCCATGATTTAGTTTGTGCTGTAAAGACATTATCCAGGAGATGAACCCTGTTATTCAAAATAGGTTCAGCATCTTGAATAGATTGTCACATTTGACCTTGATCCCAAAATGAATTCCCTGTCCTACTTTGTAAGGGTAGAAAAGTACATAGAAGCCCAGTACTGTTTGGTTTCTAGAGTTCAAAGCAGATAAAACAGAAGTGTGGTGAAAGATACAAATGTTCCTCCTTGTCTGATGCTTATTTGCATTTTATAAAGGAGTGCACACATCGGTGCTCTGGAGGAGTTCTACAGAAGTTCACAACTACAGCATGATTTCCATGTTTCATGCAAATGTGGGACTGATGCATTTTTTAAAAAAGTATGAGTTGCAAGAGAGAAAAACACAGAAGCATATTTAAGTGTACTCAATGGACTGGGATAGGAAATGTAAGCATTTATGTGTTTCAGAACTGAATGGCACACCTGAACTCCTTCAAACTGTATCTGTAAAGACTAGGTACTATTCATTTTCCACAAAATAAATAAATGATGTTGAAATCCTACTTCCAACCTCTTATTCTCAGTCCTATGGTAATTTTACTGTACATACTAAAATCTTAGCCAGGTCATGTCTCAATTACCTCACTCCATTTGACTTTACCCATATTATCTAAAGGTAAAACTATCTTTTTTTTTTCTTTACGGTGACCAGCAAACTCATTTTCTTCATACATGTATTTTGGTAGTAATTCACAGACAGCTAGACTGATGACTCAATTTCATGTAATATCTTGATTCCCTAGGTTAGGGCCTCTTCCTATTTGTGATTTGATTTAAAAAAAGATCAGCATCCACTCATACCCTGAACTGGCTTTTGTAATGGAAGCTGGTATCATCCCTAGCTAAATTTCAGTATTAAGTATCATTGCTAAGAAATCCCAGTTTGGTCATATTAGACTTTTTTACCTCTAAGGAAGAAAATGTGGTTCCTCCCAATGGTGGATGGTAGCTTCCAGGTCAATAGGGCAATAAACACATTTTGAGTTTTAATCTGAATTGAAGGAGCTCTTCAAGATTATGGATTGTGCCTCCAAAAATGGAAGCTTCTATACTTTTTGGATTAAAACCCAAAGTGGATTTATTGTCCCACTGACAAGAACTGCCCATTATCTGAACCAACATTACTCATGGGCCGGGGTGATCAGAATACAAGATGTTTATGTTGGCAAACTGCCTTTGACGTAAACAGTCCTATTACTGAACAATGGTAGCCATGTTGAGAATTATATGTAGCTAGCTAGATTCAAAGATTATCATTTTGGAATAGTTTGTTTTAAGAAGGGAGAACACTAATTGCTCAGCACAACCCTCTGTCCAAATATCACAGAAACTAGAGACAAACCACAGAAGCAGATCACTTCCTCCATGTTTAGCGAGAGAGTATGGAGAGAAAATGTTCAACTTGACAGCACCAAGAAAAAGATATGGAAGTAAAAGTGTCAGATCCTAAATCTTCCATTGATTCCTCTTATGAGTAATCCTATATCCATTCACTTTTTGAGGTAAGCATCACTAAACTGTTTTTAATGTAAACAGAAATAACCTTGCATTCTTGGTTGTAGAGACACATGTTATTCCACATTTCAAAGCAGATTGTTAAAGACAAAAGGCAAAAGTGTGTATTTTAAGAGCTCTATGGACGATGGGATTTCAGCAAAGCATGTAGCTCTTCAGATAGGTGAAAAATTACCTATCTGCAGAGCTACATGATTTGCCAAGACTTTCTGGTTAACGCTATCATTAGATGCACAGAGAGACCTTGTCTTCCTCTGTCTTAGGCCAACATGATGCTTCCAAAAAATTGCAATAAAGAAACGCGAGTATTAATTGGTGGCCTCCCTTATCAACAGAATACTGAAAATGCTCTGGCTGAACTTTGGAGAAGTTATCCAGGATATGGAAATCCTTTCCACAAAATAGGTTCAGAATCTCTGAAACTTCTATTAAAATTCAGACTGAAATCTAAAACAGATTCAACATTTCACTAGAACAGTGGTTCTCAACCTGTGGGTTCCCAGATGTCTTGGCCTTCATCTCCTAAAAATCCTAACAGTTTGTATACTGGCTGGGATTTCTGGGAGTTGTAGGCCAAAACATCTGGGGACCCACAAGCTGAGGACCACTGCACTAGAATGAAACCACCAAACATTGTCATGACAGCTGAAAGATTCCCAATAGGATACAAGGTATTGAAATGGTCCAATTCTCATTTCACTTAAAAGTTTTATTAGAAGCTGCCTGGAGTTTCAGTCCAGTCATGTGATTATTTTTTTAAAAAGTGAACAACGGCACCGGGGACATTAGAAAGACGGTCGAAGCAATTATCCTTGACCACAGGTGCCAGCTTTGTTTGCCCTCAAACAAAAGAACAAGGCAGGCATCGCCCATATAAAAATACAGGTGCCAAGCCGGAAAAAGACGCACCATGAAAGAGGCAGTCTCCCATATCATGAGCCATTTTCTCACCTTCTTTCTTTTTCCATTCAACTACAAGGAATCACCACATTTATTTTAAAGACAGCCCCCACATACTTTTTAAGAGGCTGTTCTTTCTGATTCTTAAAAGTGTTAGCTGCCTCCATTTGAAAACAACATAGAAATTCAGCATAGCTACAATTTTGGGGGAAAAAGCTCCTGCCCCAACCAATAAAATAAACTAATAACAAGGTCATGACACACATAATTTTTCTAACTCAATGTTTATTTTTAATAGATAGATGTATTTTGTCCCCATGAGTTTGTAAACACTTGTAAACAGAAGAGAATCCTGCTAATCATGTTCTTATTGTTATAACCATATTGAAAAGGTGGAACTATGGTTGAGAATTGAGAGGTGACAATCCTGTTGGGTATCTCGGTGTTGGTAGAACCATATTGTGTGTGACAAGATGGATATTGCAATAATTCTGCTGTGTTGTCCAGTTTACAGTATCCAGTTTGTCTGTATGTTTGGTTGTCAAAGAAATGCAAAGGAGATTGCTCTATAATTGACAACAACATATATAAAATTAAATGAAGGACTAAAGGAAGTAAACAGATTTAGGAAATAACCAAGAGTTTCAGCTCCTTGTGGAAACACATTGTCCAATGCCATATTTACTTCTTGAGAAACAATGTCATGGAGTGAATCTCCAAGCCATAATAATGTGTTGCTGAAGTCTGTGCTATGCAAATAAATTACAATCACATGCTACTCTTCAAGTCAAGATTTTCCTTTAAAAAGCCTAATAATCATGTATTTAATTACATATTTTTCATTCCACCCCCCCCCCCCCCCCAAAAAAAGAAAACACAAAGCCCTGTTGTAGAGTTCAACCCTTGGATCCTTGACAAATGGGAAAGAGCCAGAGATTTGGGTTGTTGTAGGTTTTATGGGCTGTATGGCCATGTTCTAGAAGCATTCTCTCCTGATGTTTCACCTGCATCTATGACAGGCAACCTCAGAGGTTGTGAGGTCTGGCATAGATGCAGGCAAAATGACCTCTGAGGATACCTGCCATAGCTACAGGTGAAATGTCAGGAGAGAATGCTTCTAGAACATGGCCATGCAGCCCGAAAAACTACAACAACCTAGTGATTCCGGCCATGAAAGCCTTCGGCAATATAGCCAGAGATTTACTGATCTGTACCGGGGCAGGAGCTGTGCCAGGCTACTGCCCAGGTACAGTTCCCAATAGCCCTAGGCAGCATAGCCAGTGGTGACAAATGCTGGGAACTATACTCCAACAACATCTGGAAAACAACATAACAATGTAGGATCAGGAGAGCAATGCCAGTTCAAATATATACCTATCAAACTAATTAAAGATAGTTGGAATGCACTTCAAGTGTTCACTTTGTGTGCACCTGCACATGTAAGGAATGTGAAACATCTTTCATCCCACCTTCAGTACAAAAACATTCAAAACCTAAATAATTTATAACCCTGAGATCTTATGATTAAGGACAAGACTTAAATCTATAGGTTGAGCATCCCTTCTCCAGAATTCTGAAATACATTAAATTGCAAAATGCCTACATGGAAGGCTGAGATAGTGACATCTGTGCTTTGGTTTCATAAATCATATTATTTTCAAAATATCATATAAAATTACCTATGTTTATAACGTTTATATGAAACATCAATGAATGTAATGTTTAGACTTGGGATCCATCTCCAGAATATTCATTATGCTCTGAAATCCAAAGTTCTTCAATCCCAAGCATTTGAAATATGGGATGCTTAAGCTGTATAAAATACAGTTATGCTTATAGAAAGGTCTGGTCATATGAATGAAAAGCCACCTGGGAGTAGGATTCCCTATCATATGAATACAGCCCTTCAGAGACCCCCCCCCCCTTCCCCCCAATTACATTGCAAACACAATTAATTAACCCACCTTGGGTAAACAGTCTTCCTTTGGTGATCATGTTAATTTTTAACAGCCAGAACTCATTAAAACAGAACTCTGAGATCTCCAAGCTTAAGGGCGTTGACTAGGAAACACAGTTAAATACGTTGCAGTCATCAACTATTGACTCAACTATATTCATATTTATGTACATGGAGGTTTCAGATCCTATAATCATTCTTCCTGGCTTGGCATCCTTTAGGTGTTTGGACTACAATGGCTACCAACTAGAAGCCACATAGCCAATGGTCAAGGATTATAGCAGTTGTAACCTATAACAAGAGTTACAACTGGGGAGTAATGCTGCAGATTACCGACCATTTCTTTGGCACTGATCTTATAGTCATTAACAACTCAATTGCTTTTCCAGTTCAACTAATCTAAATTTATGGCATATTTTTAGAACTATATGTAATCTGTTCAGTTTTCCTTCTATAAGACATATCTGTGCCAAAGAAATAAATTCAAACTAGACTTCCTTGAGAGAACTATCATGGAGCCGTAAGTACAGCATTTTAATGTGCTGCTTGTGAAACCATATTGGCAGGCCAAGCATGAAACCAGATACAACACCCACAGAAACCATAAAACCCACGCTGCCTGTCTTGAAAGAGAGGAGGAAGAGGAACACATATACTTTCCAATGAGGCTTGCATCATGATTGTATTTATGTTACCCACTGCTATGTTGTGGCTTTGGCCAGCATTTTCATGAAGGCACACCTGCCATCAGGGTTAATAAACCCAGCAGAACCTTGTGACACTCCCATTCATCCCATGGGTGTGGCAGCTCCAGTGAGGAATCAGCAGCACAGAGGACATTCTCTAGAAGTCAACCCTAGTATTAACAGACTGCTCCATGTTATTAAGTATACAAGTAATCCATGGGAAGCCAAAGCTGTAATATGTGTAGGTGGGCAGACTTCAGTTTCACTGAACACGATACACAAGAAGCTACAGCATACTTCTCCCAGCTGATGCTTTGAAAAGCATTGTTGTTGGTATTAGGATCACCATTGTTTATATAATATTTATTTTTTCTCTAAAAACTTCAAAGTGGTGAACGGTAGTAAAAAAAATATACAATTTCAAAACTAAAACATTACACTAGAATGAATTCTAATACTATTTTAAAAATATTTATTTATTTATTTAGTATAAAAAGCATTGCATAAATTAGTATAAAACTGATAAAAATAGAAGGAGCACAAGTGGCTAAATATCTTTTGACCAAAAATGGGCAACAGCAGTTAATTAAAACCAATAAAAACATCAAAACTAATTTAAAATACATAGTAGGCCCACATACTACACAAACTAATACAGTAGTCCTGCATATTACACAAGGGATCCATTCCAAAATCCACTGTATAATATGCTTTTTTGTTCTCTATTTTGATCTCTATTTTTCTACCGGAAATAAGTGGTGGGTTGGGCTTCTGGCTGAAACATACCATAGAATCATACAGAAGGACCTAGAGATGCCAAGAGAACTGTTCGCTTAGGCTTCTGGAGTGATTCCATGGTCAACATCCAGAAAAACTTTCAGGGGAAATTGACCATAAATCATGCCGGAGGCCTAGAGAAAATGCTTTTCTAGGCATCACTCGGTACACTCGCTCGATTCTATAGCACTCAGAGCTCATTGTGTATAATGTATTCTAGGATAGTCAAAGCTCTTAGCATATAACAACAACCATGTTCAAAGACCTTGGGTAATAAACTGGATTTCCATGCACTAGTGGCAACCTCTTTGTGTCCCCTTCAGGGGAGATAAAGTGGGATATCAGTAAATATAATTATAACAACAGCAGCAACACCAACAACAACAACAACGTAGAATCACGAGGGATCTGCAGGTTATCTAATACAACATCTGGCCTATGGTTTTGTTAAGCAAATTTGACTATACAAAACTGTGTTGAAAGTGTTAAAAGCTTTTCCATGCTTGCTTCCCCGCAACCTTACAAACTACTATTTGCCCTGAAATAGAAAACAAAAACCTGTGATCTCTCTGATGATCTTCCACCAACTAGTTTTATCCAACTAAATTATGTACATGCTATTTCTGGTAAGCAAAGTTATTTCCTTAGGGAGTGTTTAGTTAAATGCTCTATAGGGGTTTACAAAAAAATGGTAAAGAAAGACAGATCTTACTGTAAACACAGCACATTGACATAATATGTCCCAATTTAACAGGTTATAAAAAAAGATATAACTATTCCAGTAAGATCCATCCTTGAATTTAGGCAATCCAAGATTATATTTAGGATTGCAGCCTAAACTAGAAAGTTTCATAAAGTATGCAAACACAGAGTCTTTACTAAAGCTACGTTACCTCTAAAGATTGGAATGTGCTCTGAATAGGATGCTAAACCAGTAATACTTTTACAAGGGCATTCGCTGACTCCATGGTCAATACTAAAGAAATAAGTACTTACCACTATAGCTAGATTAAATAAAATCATCATGACCTTCAAGAAACTGAAACAACTCATCTTGGTATCTGTAAAGAATTTAAGAAGAATGTTAAATTGCTACTCAAGATACTTCACATAGCTGAGCCCAGTTCACATTGTAGACTTTATGAGTGAAGCCTCCACAATTTTATCAGAAACAATCATTGTGAAACTCCATTTAGTTTGCTTCTTAGTATGTATGCTTTGTACTACATGCAGTTTGTTGGGCCATATGATCATTGATGCCATAAGAGCAGAAGCAAAATACTAACTTAAGGAAGTGAGGGATGGTATACGTTGTGTAGCAGCCCCCAAATCCTCTAAACCACTGGTTCTCAGCCTGTGGGTCCCAGGTGTTTTGGCCTACAACTCCCAGAAATCGTAGCCAGTTTACCAACTGTTAGGATTTCTGAGAATGAAGGCCAAAACATCTAGGAACCCACAGGTTGAGAACCACTGCTCTAAACCAGAGTTTCTCAAATGGTGCTCCTCCAGATGTTTTGGACTTCAGCTCCCACAATTCCCAACAGCTTATATGATGGCTGGGATTTCTGGGAAATGAAGTTCAAAATACCTGGAGGAGCACAGTTTGAGAAAAACTGCTCTAAACAAACTAAAATGCTATTCCATTTGCAACCAAGTATTCCTTGTAAGCAAACAAATCAGTGATGCCCCCCCCCCCCTTTCCTATACAGCAATATAAACTTGATTTCAAACACTTCTGTTTGTCTCCATCATCCCATTAGGACTTCAATAATTACCCCCAATAGTTATAAAACCTGGAAATAGTCAATGCCATTGATTCAGAGGAACAGTGGAAACTCTATTGGAAGGAGAAACATGTGCTGGTGAGAGGGGTCTGAAACAGACTTGCAACCAGAAAAGTTTGCTCCCTGCACACATCTCTTTGAGAGAATTAGCCAAAATACATAGCCTAACCATTGTGATTACATTAGATTCAGTGAATCAGCACCTGTGTAGATTGGTAGATGCCAGATAAATGCCATTTCTGATTGCTTTGAGAGTTACTATTAAAAATATGCCTAATACTATAATCTATACTATGCTATACCATACTATAAACTATTTTGGCTTGATATTAATATTTGAATATAATTATAAAAAAGCTAATAAAAACAAACTTAATGTAACACAGTTGTATTGTTATAAAAACAGCTTTGTCAATGCAGTATTATTTCTTGGAATGTTTTGCCAGTTGCTTGAAAGTTCTGGTCTCTTGAGTTCCAGTTAACCGAGAATCTAAGACCATTAGCATTGAAATCTGGTTTTTATTGCTGTGTGCTTTACCTGGTGCATGACTGGTGTTTGAAAAAATCTCATCCAGTTCTGGCAAAATAATTTTCAAGGAAAGGGCTGATCTCTCTATTATAGACCACTCTCCAGATTTGAATGAAAATCTCATGGAGGAATTAATTAAAAACAAATTACCCTTAACAAACTTTTATGTAAAGTAAAAAGAACAACTTGTGTCTTTTCCTGTAACAAACTTAAGTCAAAAGCCTGGTTTCAGCACATCAAATGAAGTAGGTTATAATCCCTGGAAGTTCGTACTATAATAAATTTATCTATCTTGTAAATAATATAGAACTTTTAAAAGAACTTAACAAATATCAAAACTTTCCTTTGACAGAGATAGGATCTTTACAAGCAACCACCACAAACACAAAAGGCTCACCTGTAAGGGCAACAACCTACGCCAGAAACAAGGTGAATGGTAATCCTTATGACTTTGCAGTGAGCAAGAAGTCTACCTTTTAAATTGCCCAGTCAGCCTATAAGAAACACCCCATCCTCAAGCCAATCAAATCTCTTTAAGGGCAAGGGCTGTGTTTTCAAAAAGGCAAAAATTACAGGAGTCTTACTATAGAGCACCGTTCTTTATTCTGTACTGCTCTCTAGTGGCTATGTGTGAATATTCTGTCATGACTTTCCTCTTTTTTCATAAGCACACAGAAGATCCACAGTAGACACTGTGGTTTGGTCCCAGGACACTGTGGATACCAAAACTGATAGATGATCAAGTCCTTTTACATACAGTTATGTAGTGAAACTGTGTTTGCTTTTTGAATTTTTAAAAATAAAATTCAAACTATTGTTAGTTACAAAATTATAGAATCGCAGACTTGGGAGAGACCACAAGGGCCATCCAGTCCAAACCATGCGGAAAGTTGATTGCGTAGATACATAATACATGGACATGACTGGTGTTTACTCATATGTGAACACCAAGAGTTGAGGAAAACAAGTCTCCAGAACACTTAGGAGATAATCACACAAGTCTGTAAGCTACATTGGAGTCTCCCTAGATACAAATGGAAACATTCAGAACTGCACAACCTCATCCTAAACTCACCCCAAATCAATCTTCAAGTTGTGTGAAACTTGCATTAAATGAAAATGGTTTTTTCCCATCTTTTAATAAGACTTTATTTATATTCCATCCTATCTCCTCGGGGGGATTCAACAAAGATTCCAACAAACAAAAAGGCAAACATTCAATACCTCAATACAACAACAAATACAAACATAATAATGCAAAATAACCCAACATATAAAAACACATTATAACATAACACCAAAAGTTAAATAAAATGTAACCTATCAGATAAATTATATTTAACCTAAAACAAGAACATCAAACATCCACATCAATTTACAAAAGCAGACAATAGTCCACTAAAATAGTTAAATTGGTTATATGGCCAGTCAGAGGTTATATTAGCTGGGCTGGCAGGGTCTACAAGCCCAAGTGCAATAACAACTCTCACTCAGAGGTATAGTAGTGGTATATCCTCATCTAATCCTCCTCTCCATGTGCTGATGAGCAAAGGTAAGTTTTCAGTTGTTTGTTGAAAGACAGAAGGGAAGGGGTTGTCTTTATTTCTGTGGGGAGGGAGTTCAGGAGGTAGGTGCAATCACGAAGAAGGCTCTCCCTCTCTCATTCCCTCCAGTTGTTCTTGGGATGGGGGTGGGACCAAGAGTAGGGCCTCCTCCGCTAACCGCATTGTCCAAGTTGGATTATAAGAGGAGATGCGATTAGCCAAATAGCTTCTGAATGTGCTTTCAAAGAGTTTTAGAAAGTGGGTTCTATAATGCAGTAAAGGCAATGTGCTTTAGCTATCAGTTTTGAGAGCTATGAAATCCATTGTTGGCTGTCATTCTTTGTTGCAAAGCAAAAACATAATCTTTTCTCCCCTAGTGATTTCCTTTAAAAAAATAAATAAAAGAATTACAATGGTCCTTGTCTCACCAAACCTCTAATATAAATCTGTGCTATTAATTGAACATTTCTTTTTCTGGCAAGGTAACATTTTACAAAACTTCCCACTCATGCATACTTTTACCTTATTATAGAAGCTTAAAAAGTTCAAAGTACACCTCTCATTTGCTGAATAAAATCAATACAAAAAGCATTAAAACTGAAAAAAAATGTTTTTTAAAAAAATTACTTGAAGTTGTGTATGACTTGTGCTTCAATACTGTGAAAACATGAAAGCTCAAAGGTGCATAGCTTTGAATCTCTGACCTCTCAAAGTTATGCAGTTCTTACATTTAAAAAAGCAAAGCAAAACAAAAAAAAGCAGAGAAGTATGAAGATGGGGGCAGCACAAATTGGGAGGAGTCACTTCCCTGTAGCTGCAGCAATGCCAATGCACTTTGAGCTTTTTCAAGCACATTCAAAAATACTTTGGGCAATAAGAAAAGGGACTAGGCAGGTGCACCCATCTCAGGCAAGATAGGTTTACCATGGCAGAAGCCATTTTAGGAGAGGTGTGTGATAAGGTCCTTGGAAATATGCATATAGCAGCAGAAAACTGCAAAGATGAAACTATTGAATTATTTCTCCCAAATGCCAAAGATTCTTTTTTCTCTTTGCACCTTTCATTCAAACTAACTAATGGAAGAAAACAGATTTTATGGTCACTCCAAAGTGAATCAAAGCACCTTGCACTGTAAAGTGTTCTTTCTTCCTTTCAATTTCCCAGCTTTGCCATAGATGTTTTTCAACGTCAAAGTGTGGCTCTGCAGCTTTCTTCGAACCTACAAAAAAACCCATCTCTGTGGAAAAGAAGACAGTTGGTCATTCTTGATTCTCTGCAGAGATATTAGGCTGCAGTGTCATAAGCTTCAACCAGAATGGCCATGTATTATAGGAATTCTAAATAGCCTGGTTACATATCCCTTTCTTTAAAGTAAATAAGAATGGGGTTTTTTTTAATGTCAGGAGAATAACAGAGAAGGACGGATGGAAAAGAAGACTAACAGGCTATTTGCAGAGCTCATGGCCATAAACAGGGCTCCAGGTGGATTTTGAATTAGGCTGATTATTGCCTTGAAGGATCATGTGGATGGAGCATTTCAAAGGTAGCAGTATCAAAGTTTCAGTAGCTTCTATTATTTGGAGATCAAATCTACAGGATGCTTGAGACCCAATATATTTATTTATTTATTTGTTTACCTCATTTGTATACCGCTCTTCTCAGCTCTTAGGCGACTCAGAGCGGTTCACAGCAACAGTTTCAGTATACACAATACAAGATCATTGGGCATTTAAAAGCAATAACATAACAAATTAATTAAACAGTAAATATCAATACATCAATATAACAAATCCATCAGATCTCATCAATAGAATCAGAATCCAGTCTCATTATCCATTATTCCATGTTTTGCTAATCAATCAATTGCACTGCTTAGTCAAATGCCTGTTCAAACAGCCATATCTACACTTTTCTCTGGAATGCCAATAAGGAGGGGGCCGATCTGATATCTGCAGGAAGGGTGTTCCACAGCCGAGAGGCCACCACTGAGAAGGCCCTGTCTCTCGTCCCCGCCAGGCGTGCTTGTGAAGCCGGCGGGACCGAGAGCAGGGCCTCCCCAGACGATCTTAATGTCCTAACTGGTTCATAGGAGGAGATGCGTTCGGATAGGTAGATCGGGCCAGAACCGTTTAGGGCTTTAAAGGCTAAAGCCAGCATTTTGAATTGTGGCAAGGCAGGAAATCCTTAACAACCTTGCAAGCCCCCTGAAAAAAATACTCTTCCTATATGTATTCCCAATAACACGAGACAAATGTTATATGGATAGCTGTGTATTTAAAAAAAGTCAAGGTCTCTATCCAGACCTACAACACTTGCCTCTTAGGGCCCTTCCAGACAGGCCCTATATCCCAGGATCTGATTCTAGGTTTTCTGTTTATCCCAGATCATGTGACAGTGCGGAGTCATATAATGCAGTTTAAAGCAGAAAACCTGGGATCAGATCCTGGGATATAGGGCCTGTCTGGAAGGACCTTCAGCAATCATTGGATCAGATTTTTCCAACCACCCACTGAAATCAACAGTACAGTTATTTTGTGCCAGTTCTATAAGCACAAATTATTCAAAAACGTAAGAGCCTGGAACAGATTGAAGGAATAGATCGGTCATGATAGCTGTGTTTAAAACATGCAAACCTTACCATCCAGAGAACCTCTCAGGTAGAAAAGGCACACACAGCATTTTTGTCAGTCTTTCTCTCAGGCCCTATCTACACTGCCATATAATTCAGTTTGAAACTATTTTATATGGTCAGTGTAGATGACTGCATTATATGAGCCTACATTGGCCATATAATTCAGTTTCAAACCCAACATCATGTAACTGCAGGTTTTCCTTGGTTAAGCCACTTGTTCTCTTCTCATCTTGATCCAGATGTTCATACTTATCTGTTCCCTCCTGATGTGTGTGTTTTGCTCTCAATGGCTCTCTCTCTCTCTCTGAATTTAAATGTATCCCATGTTTCTGCCAGATTATACTTTTGCCAAGTTCATGATTTCCTGTCTCAGCCCCAAGAGACTTCATCTGTGTAGGGAAATCACACACACACAAATCTCAGAGCATTAACTCCTTCTCTGGAAAATCTCAAACTTCAAAGCTATCACTTTGTGTTGTATGTGTCCATTTACATCTTTATATTCTCAAAACCTTCCTAAACTATAGCCACGGATATCTGCCCAAACCTCTTCTCTGTTTGTTCAGATTTCCAAATACCATAAAGTGGAGGTATACAAACCCTTCAATTTCCATAGACATCCTGGTATCCATGCACCCATGTAACAAAAAAAAATTAAAATACTTTTCTGGTTTGAAAGTGTTGTCATACTCATACTTTTTAATTGTGCGGTAGTTACTTTGAAAGTTGTCATACTCCAGAAACTTGTTTTTTGTGGCTGCCACAAACTATGTTGAGTTGGTTGAGGCTCTATGAAATATTCATTGGAAATCTAGCAAAATGTGCTGCAGGATGTCTCACAAAAACAGTTTTTGCAGTTTAATAAACATTTAATGATAGAACCAATTAGGAAATGACATTTATAACCCAGGAACAAAAATTGTGTTACATAGTGTTATTTGAGACATTATTCTTGTGTTTCAGCAAGCATTCCATTGGCTGCACTTATTTTGGGAAAAGGCACTTGTGATGAGGTAGTTCTAGTAAGCTACATTTTCAATGACAACGAGTAGCCAACTTGGATTGGGTTTGGCCCAGGCAGTTAAAAATTCATGATATGCAAGGTTAACAACCAGAAACAACTAATAATACATTTATGTAACACCTAAATACCAAATGAAAATATTGATTTGACCTATGTATTTCTCCATAAAGTTAACAGAAGATCGTCTCCACAATAAAATCTTCTCCACAGTGATTACAACTATACTTTTTCATATATTCAAGCTCTCATTATTTCTCTAATACAATATTGTTTTTCTATAAGATACAATTATTTATAACTCTTATTTTAATAAATATTCTATATGTCCTTTTTATTTTAAAAAAATGGTATAAGTTTTTATAGTGAGGCTGCTGCTTTACTCTTTATGAAAGAGTAAAACATTAGACAGGATGCCTACATAGTCAACTTTCTTGCCATTCAATTACAGATTTTAAAGCTATTAAGATTAGGAACATGATAGGTTAACTTCCAAACGGTCTCAAGCAACTACTGTAGCTACATGGGAATCCCGCTACTCACCCACCCAGCTGAGCCAGCTCATCTCTTCCAGTGGTAGAAGATACCTCTTGTTTTGCCAGTGGGTAGATTACTTTTGCCAATGCTACGTCCCTTTAAACCACTGCTGGACTTCTACCCTTGCTTTTGCTTTCTGTTTAGTTATATGCTTGTTTAATATCCTTGAAAAATAGTAGATGCATTTCTGAGAAATCTTTTCTTGATGATAGCACCCTTCAATAAAGACAGCCGAAAATTTTACCAACCCCCCCCCCCTCCACCACCACTATTTCTCATCAAATGATCCAGATTTATTATTTCTGGATCAAAGGTTGTGAATTTCCTACTGATGTGGGCTGTTGTATCTGAAACACCAAGCATGAAAGCCAATTCTGCAGCTGTTTTTCTAATACCTTTGGATGGAAAAGAAGTAATTTTTGAGCATCACAAGTGGAATACCATATTATCCCTGGCAACCTTGATACATGATTATTTCTACAACACCATTTTTGAGGGAGTAATGAAGGCAGGGGATTCTCCCTCTCTTTTTGGGAATTTTAGAAGCTTAGAAGAGTGACTTAGAAAAATATAACAAATGAGATAACTAAACTTTTGCAGGTCAGGCAGCTACCATGATGGGACCAGGATGGGGTGGGGATTCAGCTACTCACCTACCAACACATGCCTTCTGACACAGGTAGCTACTAATGGTCAAAAACAAACTTTCCAAGAAAACTGCCTCTTTCTCCAGCCTCTAAAACACAATCCGGCATTATAGTTCTGGTTTTTCTTGCCATTTACTTATTATACTATAGTTTCAGTTTCATCAGAAATGATAAGTGTATCACAGCAGTAAGTGATATCAACCCTAGTGATACCACTGAGCAATGTTTGCTTTCCTATTAACTCATGCAGTGGCATCTATCTCTGTGTGTCCACACATGAGCAAGCAGGTGTGTCTCTAAAACTGCCCACGTGGGTGGCTGAGATAAATGCCTAAAGAGTATTTATCTCCTCCTTCCTGGATTTTTCAAAAAAGTAAATCCTGGCTGTGGAAGCAAGTGTTTCAAGTAGAAAAATTAAAGTGAAATAGACTTACAGAACTGGCATAAAGAACAACCTGGAGGACAATTTTGAGACTGGTGCTATGCTTTAAATATGTGTATATGTGTGTGAAAGGGTTTTTTATATTTTACTTATTTATTTATTTATTATTTGAACTTATATGCCGCCACTCCCCTGGGGCTCGGAGCGGATTACAAGAACAGGCTAAAATCGAACACAATTAAAAAACAATTTAAAACAATTTAAAAACAATCAGAGATCAAAGGCCCGTCGAAATAGATATGTCTTACATGCCCTGCAGAAAGCTGATAAATCCTGCAAGGCACGGACTTCAGGTGGCAGAGTATTCCAGAGTGATGGTGCCACTGCTGTGAAGGCTCTCCGTCTGGTTGCTGTTAGACACAAGGTCTTGACACTGGAAATTTCCAATATGTCTTAATTGGTGTTAATTTGTATTTTATATCTTTATTTGATTTTAATGGTTAATTTTGTTACGTATTGTTTGATTTGTGTATAATTGTGGCATTGAATATCTGCCAAAATTTGAGGCCACTCTGAGTCCCCCTCAGGGTGAAATAGAGCGGGGGGGGGGGGGAGTAAATAAATAAATAGGCAAAGAGTATGTATCCCATCTGAAATCCTGTGGCAGCCTCCTGCAGAATTGTTTGGCCATACCTTTTAATGCATGGGGCAATATCCTGAAAGTTCTTTGTTCTGGTGTTATCAGTGATGCAATAAATCTGTAGTAAGATTGGGAGAATCTGAGTGTTGTAGACCTGTTGTGGATATCACTCTTCTTCATGTCCCTGTTTCCAAGTTGTGGCATTCAACTTCCAAAAAGCAAAGCCGTTTCTTCCCTGTTTTGCACCATCCGCTTCTTTTTATTATTATTCGAAGTAGCTGCACAACTTCACTTGCACTGTTATGGATTTCTTTTGTGACATAAACATTTCCTTATTGTTGGAAAGACTTCCGAGATATTTTTGGCAAAGTTATTGCTTCAAGTCATTGCTAATAGTCAACATGGATTTATCAAAAACAAGTCATGCCAGATTAATCTGATCTCTTTTTTCGTTAGAGTTACAAGCTGGGTAGATGCAGGGAATGCCGTGGATGTAGCGTATCTGGATTTCAGTAAAGCCTTCAACAAGGTTCTCGTGACCTTCTGATAAACAAACTAGTCAAATGTAGACTAGACAAAACTATGGTTAGATGGATCTGTAATTGGTTAAATGAATGAACCAGAGGGTGAATCTCACCAATGCTTCCTCTTCATCCTGGAAAGAAGTGACGAGCAGAGTGCCGCAGGGTCCCATCCTGGGCCTGGTTCTGTTTAACATCTTTATTAATGACTTAGCTGAAGGGTTAGAAGGCATGATCATCAAGTTTGCAGACAACACCAAATTGGGATAGCCAATACTCCAGAGGACAGGAGCAGAATTCAAAATGATCCTAACAGATTAGAGAGATGGGCCAAAACAAACAAAGTGAAGTTCAACAGAGACAAAACCAGAAAAAAATGAAATGCAAAGATACAGAATGAGGGATGTCTGACTTGATAGCAGTACATGTGAAAAAGATCTTGAAGTCCTCGCAATTTAAGGGAGATGTTGACAAGCTGGAATGTGTCCGGAGAAGGGTGACTAAAATGATCAAGGGTCTAGAAACAAGCCCTATGAGGAGCAGATTAAAGAGCTGGGCATGCTTATTTATTTATTTATTTATTTATTTATAGTATTTATGTACCGCTTTTCTCACCCCTGGAAGGGACTCAAAGCGGTTTACACAATGGAAAAATCCAATGTCTTACATACATAACCAAAACTCAATCAACAACATATAACTAGCATGGAATCAATAGGACAATTCACCATAAGATAAGATAAAAGGGCATTTAAAACATGAAATATAAAAATTAAAACACCTAATAAAAACATTAAAATCACATTATCCAACTTTAGGCTGGGCCATTCCAAATGTCGATTGCACATATTCCATATTTGCTTATTTTATTGCATTACCAGTCAAAAGCTTGGTTCCATAACCATGTCTTTGTTCTTTTTCTAAAGACCAGGAGGGAGGGCGCATATCTAATCTCACTGGCGAGAGAGTTCCAGAGTCAGGGAGTCACCATTAAGAAGGCCCTGTCTCTCGTCTCCACCAACCGCACTTTCGAAGCAGGTGGGACTAAGAACAGGGCCTCCCCAGAAGATCTTAGCCTCCTTAATGGTTCATAGAGGGAGATACATTTAGCCTGCAGAAGAGAAGGCTGAGAGGACACATGATAGCTATGTATAAATATGTGGGGGAAAGTCATAGTTTCTGCTGCCCTGGAGACTAGGATGGCTTCAAACTACAGGAAAGCAGATTTCGCATGAACATTAAGAATAACTTCCTAACTGTGAGATCTGTTCAGTAGTGGAACTCTCTGCCCAGAGTGTGGTGGAGGCTCCTTTTTTGAAAGCTTTTGGACAGAGGCTGGATGGCCATCTGTCAGGGGTGCTTTGAATGCGATTTTCCTGCTTCTTGCTAGGGGGTTTGATTGGATGGCCCATGAGGTCTCTTCCACTTCAATGATTCTATGATTCTAAGTCTCCAATTATATTCACAGACCTGCTGATAGTGTTGAGTTGTTAACCTGGATTGCCTTTAATTGCACTGTATTAAAATTGACAAAGTTATCACCTATAGGAAGCCCATCACCACAAAAGAAGGTTTTATTGTTCCCTGAGAAATTCAACCCAAAATTTGTGTTACTGGATTAGCCCTCATTGTCAGGTTCAGGGCTTATAGTGTTAAAACAATTTTCAAAGGGTTATGAGTGGCAATTCAATAAACAGTCTTCTAAAATAAAACAACAAAGAATCATGGACTACAACTTCACTCTGACCCCTCCAGCAACCTTGTGCACTATATCCATGTACTAAGCAGATGTTTTCTATTTATATTTATGTTGTTAAAATATTTACATCCCACCTTACAATCAAAGATTTCGGGGCAGCTTACAATAAAATCAATTTAAAACAATTAATAATAATAGGTTTAAAAGAAGAAAGAAAAGGAAGAACACATAAGGTGCGAATGTGGACTGAACGTATGTAATAATATAAGATAATTATATTTCCAAATAGACATCTACTAGGAGCCTGCAGTGGTCAATGGGTTAAACCCTTGTGCTGGCAGGACTGAAGACTGACAGGTCGGAGGTTCGAATCCAAAGAGAGTGTGGATGAGCTCCCTCTTTTGAGCTCCCCATGCAGGGACATGAGAGAAGCCTCCCACAAGGGTTGTAAAACATCAAAACATCTGGGTAACGTCCTTGCAGATAGCCAATTCTCTCATACCAGAAACAACTTGAAGTTTCTCAAGTTGCTCCTGACACGGAAAAAAAATTACTTGATATCTATAAAATGCATATATTATTAATGTAAAGCTTAAGCACTTTTGGCTACTAAATGACAGATGGTAAATGTTTAGTTTTGGTTGTAAGTCTTTTGACACGAAGGAATCAATCACACTGGTTATCAGTTAAATTTTCTGTTTACAGAATATCATCTAAAACATGTATGGCTATAAATATCAATAATTTTCTAAAGTAACATTGCAATATATCCAACTAGAAAAAGGTAACTACAGAACACGTCTACATCATATGCTACAAGGAAGTACTTTCTATATTGCATTGCCAGTACTTCGTTTAATTGTGCAGATTTTCTTCCCTAAACCAATGTTATGATGTACAGTACAGCAAGTACATACACAACTGGAGGTCACCAAGTTGCTAAGGGATGTGTGTGAATTAATATTTTATCAACTGTCCAAAACCAGGGATGGAAATGATACATTCCTCTCATGCTGTTGGATTGCAGCTCCCACTATTCATTAATTGACTATGTTAATTCATTTTGTAAATTGTGTGGTTTAAATTCATTAACATGTCACTAACAGACAATATTGTTATGAATTATTGATAGATCTCTAAACTGATTTGCAAGACAAAAATCCTCAAAAAGTAACCTTGATGGGAACTTTCTATTCATTCCCAGCAGATGGCACTGACCATCAAACTGGCAGAAACCTTTTTTAAAAGTAGCTGATTTTGGGTACCAGATTTTTTATTTTATTTTACATCAATAGGAAAGAAGGAAAAACAACACTTGTGGAATTTGAAATCTGAGTTTTATTGTTTGATTTTTCAGTAGAAGTAGTCTTTGGTTGCTGGTGGTGGCAGGAATCAATTTGTAATATGTTTCAGTATGAGGGTATTTGGAGGGCATAATTATCCCACTGTGCGTTAGGCTATTGTTCTGTTTGTTGTTTGTATGCTTCTTTCTCTTTTTTATGTATCATATTGTGTTTGTTCTGTAGTTGTTATCAAAATAAATAAAATATTTTTAAAGTGGGGGTGGAAGGATAAGACTAGCAGCTATGGCTTTTGCTTTTTCCCTCTGGAGTAATTACAAGAGCCTGGTATTATTCAGGACCATAATGGAAGGTGGTTGTTACTGTGTGCCATGAGGATGTTTCCAACTTATGGCAAACTCTGTCACAGAATATTGTTATTTATTTATTTATTTATTTACAGTTCTTATATTCCGCCCTTCTCACCCCGCAGGGGACTCAGGGCGGATTACAGTAAACACATATATGGCAAACATTCAATGCCAGTTTGACAAACAACATTTAACAGACAAAGGCTATTTAACTTTTTTTTTTCTGGCCGCCAGGGGAGCTGCTGCTTTTCATCGTCCATCAACGACACCGATGAAGTTCTTCCGCATTCAGAGGCGGCCCTAGGTAATTTTCAATGGTAAGCAAACAGTATTTTGGCGCCCCCCCTCCCCCAAAACCAATCTCTATCTATCTATCTATCTATCTATCTATCTATCTATCTACCTATCTATGGGGGCATGGACAAATTTTGGCCCTCCAGGTATTTAGGACTTCCTACTGGCTGTTTGGAATTGTGGGAATTGAAGTCCAAAACACATGGAGGGCTGAAGTTGGCCCATGCCAGCCATACATACACACACACACACACACTACTCATCCCCTGCCACGCGTTGCTGTGATCCAGTCTAGTGATCTTGAAAAGAAAGTAATAAGAAAGTTGGTTTCTAATATATGTAATTTCTTAATGCTTGTGGGTAAATAGTATTTCTTGTTGTTTCTTTGTCAGTGTTGATGTAGTTCCAACACAAAATACTGAAGGGATTTGGGGAAAATAGACTCTGATACTGGAGGGGTTTTGGGGGAGCATGTACAATAATTTAGATTTGCAGTACCTTCAGTCACTTCCATTCATGAAGAAACCTCCTTGCCGCCCTGAGAGGGGTGATGGCACAGCTGCCTGGAGAGGCACTTGCAATGCTGCCCCTCTTCACACAGGAGAAGAGGCCCTGTGCTCCATCGGCTCCTGGGTATGCGCTTTGCATTCTCTTCCCCCACACGCTTTGCAACTCCGGGAGAGGGACACGCGCCGGCATTACCAGGCGCATGGAAAAAGAGCCCTCATGCAGGGAGCATGCTCTCCCTCCATCCTTCCCTCACAAGTGCGCACGTTGTCCTCCTCTCCTCCTCCTCCTTGCAGGCCAAGGGAGACAACAACGCCAGTGTGCATCCTTCTCCCAGCGTTAGGAAGTGCATGGAGAAGGAGGGAGATGCAGAGCGCACATTTCCTAATGCCGAGAGAGGGATGCGCAGCAGCATTGCCGGGCACGAGGAAAAAGAGGCCTCGTGCATGCCTCTTTTGTGTTTCATCTTGGGTGCTATCTTTGAAATGTGTCATTGTGTATGTAAACAGCTATCCCATGATCCCAAACATTTTATTTATTTATTTACAGTATTTGTATACTGCTTTTCTCACCCTCAGGAGGACTCAAAGTGATTTACACACTTCTAGTTCAAAGCACTTTGGATCAGGGATACTCAACCTGTATTACATTACAAACTGCTAGACTGGCTGTTAGGTATTGTGGGAGTTGAAGTCCGAAACACCTGGAGGGCTGAAGTTTGCTCTTGCATGTGTTTGACCCAGAAGCAGATGAAGAGCCCTCCTTCCATCCAACTGCCACTGCTTTGGCCTTGGAGAAACAGGTGGCATGTGAAGCCATGGAGCCCTTCCAGACAGGCCCTATGCCGCATTATCACAGGGTGTTTACGCCCTACACCACTGGAAAAATTACACTGTCTAGCCGGTATTGCGCCACCTGACATCCGCCGGGAAGTGGCGGCCAATAGTGAAAGGACCAAGGCAGAGACATCTCCAGCTCATCCCCTGTTTGGGTATCAGCTGGAACACCTCAGCAAGCGAGAGTGGAATCCTCGACGTGCGAGTGTGGAGAAGAGCAAACCACTGACCACCTGCTGCAATGAACCATGAGCCCTGCCACATGCACAAGGGAGGACCTTCTTGCGGCAACACCAGAAGCACTCCAAGTGGCCAGATACAAATGACAAATCAGATAAAGGAATACTGGGGAAATTAATATAAAGCAGTGTGTATAAAGGGACATTACATTTGGTAATCTAATGCAGGCTTTAAAAGGTTTTAAAGATCAAGTCAGGGTCTGCTGCAGTTTTTAGTTTTGGATATGTTTTTTATGGATTTTAACTGAATTTTTAAAATACCAATGATATTTAATTCCATTTTAATGTTTGCATATTTGTGGATTTTAAACTGTACTGAAATGTTTTTAATCTAAGCCAACTTGAGTCTTCGTGGGGAGAGAAAAAGCAGGGTATAAATAAACATAATAATGTGTTGTGGAAGGCTTTCATGGCCAGAATCACTGAGTTGCTGTGAGTTTTCTGGGCTGTATGGCCATGTTCCAGAAGCATTCTCTCCTGACATTTTCCCCACATCTATGGCAGGCAACCTCAGAGGAACAAAATCTGGCTACCAGTACCCTCTAAAATAACCCTCTAAAATCAGAACAATAAATAAAGAGCAACACTAAAAAAAAGGGGGGGGGGAATTCCTGACATGAAGCAATTAGGGCCAGTTAACCGCTCCCAACAAAGGATTCCTGGGCAGCAACTAGCTCGGCTTCGAAGCTGCAAGGCCATTAAATGCTCATCAAGATGACCAATTGCAACATTCACACTTACCTCAAGCAGACATGAGTTCTTTTTCCCACCCTGGACATTCCAGATATACAAACCCCACTTGCCTAGTTACAAACAGACCTCACAGCCTCTTGAGGATGCCTGCCATAGATGTGGGTGAAACATCAGGTGAGAATGCTTCACCAAGCACCAAAGAGCATTCTGAACTCCACCAATAGAACTGATCAAACTTGGCATACAGGACTTCCATGACTAACAGAAAATACTGGAGAGGGGGTTGGGAAAAATAGACCCTGACATTGGGAATTGCAGTTTACCAAGCACCAAAGAACATTCTGAGCTCCACCAACAATAGAATTGAACCAAACTTGGCATATAGGACTTCCATTACCAAATACTAGAGGGGTTTGGGGGAGGCATGTACAAAAGATGACATTTGCAGTACCTTTTGAGGAGGCCTCCTTGCTGCCCTGAGAGGGGTCCAAGCTCAGCTGCAGGGAAGGAAAGGGAAAGAGAAAGAGCCTGGCTGGCTGGCTGGCTACTTCCCTCCTGGCAGCACGTGGAGGGAGGGCTTCCCTCTCGCCTAGTGGGCGGGGCCTGCGCTTCTCCATTAGAAGGCTGTGCCTCCCGCCCTCAATCCTCTCTCTCTCTCTCTCTCTCTCTCCCTCCCTCCCAGGACCCTCCGTGCTTCTCTCTTTCTCCTGCACATGTGGCGAGGCCTCCAGGCTCCTTGCGGCTGCCTTCCCTTCCTGGCTGGAGGGCCCAAGAAGAGCGAGTGGGAGAAGAGGCCTTGGGAGCATGCACGCAGGAAGGGAGGGAGGGAAGGCAGCCGCATGGCGCCAGGAGGTCTCGACACATGTGTAGGAGAGTCAAGCACGGAGGGCCGGGGTGGGGGGAGGCACAGCCTGCTGCTAATGGAGAAACGCAGGCCCTGCCCATTAGGTGAGAGGGAAGCCCTCCAGGTGCAAGGAGGCCTGCAGCTAGGCTCTTTCTCTCCTCTCTTCCCTTCCCTTCTCTCTTACACGCTGTGGAGGGCGCATGGGGCCTGCAGGAGGAGGCGTGGCCTAAGGACAGAACAGCGCCCCCTGGCAAAAAAAGTATTCCGCCACCGCTTACTTCGCGTAATGGACGGGCCGCCCCTGTCCGCATTCCACATTCCCCGGAGTCTTCTTTCTTTATGGCCTCATAAATTAGTTAAATTTAGCCTCCCACACAAGGTGGTGCCTTATTTCCTACTTGACAGATGCAACTGTCTTTTGGGTTGCAAAGGTCGACAACGGGCTACACAATGGCTGGACACCCACTCCAGCCCGGGCTGGCTTCGAACTCATGACCTTTTGGTCAGAGTGATCTTAATGCAGCTGACACTCAGCCAGCTGCGCCACAATATTTTAAAAATATTTTATTGTGTCTTTTATACACATAGTGATAAAATAAGAAGAATAGGAATTAGGATGTAGGATGAAGGAGGGGCTAATGCAAGAGAGTAGCGGGGGGAAAAACGTATTTACATATATCTATAGATATAGATATAGATACCTCGATTTAGCTATGGGAGCTGGAAGTTAAGGATAGGGTACAGGATAGAAAGTTAGGACTTCCAGTCTTCTCCATTGTGGTTATGTTATTTCATTTAATTTCCCTTTCTCTTTCATCCCCTTTTCTTCTTTTAACTACTAAGTATATGCTCTTCTCCTTCTAATTTTGGTTTTATTATCAACTCCGTATTTTCTCATCTCACGTATTTACACAATAGTGACAAGACCGTACTTTTTCTTGGAGTATTTAAATCGTAATTGGGTCAATTTATCCATGTTCATAATATCTATTATTTTGGACACCCATTCTTCTATAGCAGCAGGCATGTAGCCTGAAGCCCCTCAAGCCCCCTCCCCCCCCCCCCCGAAATTCTCATGGTGATCCGCGAGAAGGCCTTACTGGTGCATTATTTAAACTGTTATGTTTATTCATATCATGATCTGATCACCATACTCAATATATCCCATATGCATGGGGGGTATTGGGGTAACGATACAAAAGGTTTGCTAGCGTAGACCCTTTTTCACTCAGACTCAGCTCCCCCCCCCCCCCCATCATAATCCTGGTTACGGGCCTGTATAGCAGGGATTTCTTTTGAGCTACATTTTCTCACAAACACGATTCTAGCTGTTGTCGTCAAGTAATAGAATAGTCTATCTCTGTTCTTATCTATATTGGAATCTATAATTCCCAGAGGAAATATTCGGGTTTTACTTCCAGTTTTACATCCAGTATTTTCTGTATTTTTTCCTCGTATTTCCCTCCAATGTTTTTTGGCATGCTTGCAATAATACCACATATGATGGAATGTTCCTGTTTGTTTTCCACATTTCCAGCATTTATCTTGCATCTTTCGGTGGAATTTTGCTAGTTTCTGCAGTGTAATGTACATTGGTGCATCATTTTATGCCATAGAATCATAGAATCAAAGAGTTGGAAGAGACCTCATGGGCCATCCAGTCCAACCCCCTGCCAAGAAGCAGGAATATTGCATTCAAATCACCCCTGACAAATGGCCATCCAGCCTCTGCTTAAAAGCTTCCAAAGAAGGAGCCTCCCCCACACTCCGGGGCAGAGAGTTCCACTGCTGAACGGCTCTCACAGTCAGGAAGTTCTTCCTCATGTTCAGATGGAATCTCCTCTCTTGTAGTTTGAAGCCATTGTTCCGTGTCCTAGTCTCCAAGAAAGCAGAAAACAAGCTTGCTCCCTCCTCCCTGTGGCTTCCTCTCACATATTTATACATGGCTATCATATCTCCTCTCAGCCTTCTCTTCTTCAGGCTAAACATGCCCAGTTCCCTAAGCTGCTCCTCATAGGGCTTGTTCTCCAGACCCTTGATCATTTTAGTCGCCCTCCTCTGGACACATTCCAGCTTGTCAATATCTCTCTTGAATTGTGGTGCCCAGAATTGGACACAATATTCCAGATGTGGTCTAACCAAAGCAGAATAGAGGGGTAGCATCACTTCCTTAGATCTAGACACTATGCTCCTATTGATGCAGGCCAAAATCCCATTGGCTTTTTTTGCCGCCACATCACATTGTTGGCTCATGTTTAACTTGTTGTCCACGAGGACTCCAAGATCTTTTTCACACATACTGCTCTCGAGCCAAGTGTCTCCCATTCTGTATCTTTGCATTTCATTTTTTCTGCCAAAGTGGAGTATCTTGCATTTGTCACTGTTGAACTTCATTTTGTTAGTTTTGGCCCATCTCTCTAATCTGTCAAGATCGTTTTGAATTCTGCTCCTGTCCTCTGGACTATTGGCTATCCCTCCCAATTTGGTGTCGTCTGCAAACTTGATGATCATGCCTTCTAGCCCTTCATCTAAGTCGTTAATAAAGATGTTGAACAGGACCGGGCCCAGGACGGAACCCTGCGGCACTCCACTTGTCACTTCTTTCCAAGATGAAGAGGAAGCATTAGTGAGCACTCTCTGTGTTCGTCCACTTAACCAATTACAGATCCACCTCACCGTAGTTTTGCCTAGCCCACATTGGACTAGTTTCCTTGCCAGAAGGTCATGGGGGACCTTGTCGAAGGCCTTACTGAAATCCAGGTACGCTACATCCACGGCATTCCCCGCATCTACCCAGCTTGTAGCTCTATCGAAGAAAGAGATCAGATTAGTCTGGCATGACTTGTTTTTGATAAATCCATGTCAATTTTCCTTTAGATCTGAGGCATATGTATATTTTATTTTTTGGTTCCAGCACTTCTCCCATTTTTTCTAGCTTAATTGATTGAACTATATTATTTGCCCATTTTATCATACATTCCTTAATTTGTTCAGGTTCCATTGTCCATTCCAATAACTCAGGCTGACTCAGTATAGCCGGAAGTAAGGGACTTTATCACTTTACTTTTCCCTGTGATCCCAATCAAAATCAAATGAAGCCCAGACCTTGGTGAGATTTATTGTCACCAAGTGATACATCACTTTGTTTTCTGAGAACAACTGCTGGTTATTGGGCTTTGAGATCAATACAGTCATAAACTGATTTAAAAGCACAGCTGTCTGTCTGCTGGTGATGATGACAATAAATACACAATTGAATTAAATGCAATATGCTTGGCTCAAATATAGATCTGAGCATGATAGAATTTGGGATAGTAACAGACAATGCGACTGAAAAGCCAAACAGATTCCAATATAGAATCCTATTCAAAAAGTAATGCACAGAATAATTATTATTTATTACAATTTATTTGTATGCTGCCTTTCTCCCAGAATAGACTCCAAGGAGGCCTCCAAATAATTAAAATTCACAATATTTTTAAGTAAATAAAACAATTTGAAAACATTTGAAACATCTATAAACTTTTTTAAAAGTAACGCAGCACCATAAAAAGATATCCTGCTTACATGTTTCAAAGAACCTGGACACAATCCATATGGGAGTTTATAGGTTGAAACCAGCCTGGAAATGAGCTGGCAGCCAAGGGAGTAGGAACCTGGCTGCCACTCTTTGGATCAGTTGACGTTTCTGAGAATTTGTCACAGGCAGTCCCACATACAACACATTACAGTAATTGGGCATGTACCACCAAGGCCAGATCTGACTTAATAAAAATGTCACAGCTCACAAAGGTATTTTATTGTGACTAAATAGTTCTCAACAGCAATAATCTGGAGATTTTCCCTATCATGTCAATTGCATTTTCAGCTGAGATATGCAAATGAAGAGCATTTTCTTTATAAAGAGATGGAATGTGCCCGTTGCGTGGGAAACTATTAGCCTTGGTGAGTTTCCTATTCCTTGTTCTAGGCCAGCCATTTGTCAGACAATCAGAGTAAACAAAGCCTGGCTATGGGCAGTTCAACAATCAGCACTTTTGCAACTGTATTGTCAAAGGCTTTCATGGCCAGAATCACTGGGTTGTTGTAGGTTTTTCGGGCTGTATAGTCATGTTTTAGAAGCATTTTCTCCTGACATTTTGCCTGCATCTATGGCAATCATCCTCAGAGGTTGTGAGGTCTGTTGGAAACTAGGAAAATTGGGTTTATATATCTCTTTGGAATGTCCAGAGTGGGAGAAAGAACTCTTGTCTGTTGGAAGTAAGTGTGAATGTTTCAATTGGCCACCTTGATTAGCATTTGATGGCCTGACAGTTTTTAGGTGTGGCTTGTTAGTGTCTGGGGCAATGTTTTGAGAGATAATTAGCTGTCCCTGATTGTTTCCTCTCTGGAGTTGCCCTGTATTTGAGTGTTGTTTTACTATGATAATTTTAGAGGGTTTTTTAATACCGGTAGCCAGATTTTGTTCATTTTCATGGTTTCCTCCTTTCCGTTGAAATTGTCCATATGCTTATGGATTTCAATGGTTTCTCTGTGTAGTCGGACATGGTGGTTGTTAGAGTGGTCCAGCATTTCTGTGTTCTCAAATAATATGCTGTGTCCAGGTTGGTTCATCAGGTGCTCTGCTATGGCTGACTTCTCTGGTTGAAGTAGTCTGCAGTGCCTTTCATGTTCCTTGCTTCGTGCTTGGGCAATGCTGCGTTTGGTGGTCCCTATGTAGACTTGTCCACAGCTGCATGGTATATGGTAGACTCCTGCAGAGGTGAGAGGATCCCTCTTGTCCTTTGCTGAACATAGCATTTGTTGGATTTTCTTAGTGAGTCTGTAGATAGTCTGTATGTTGTGTTTCCTCCTCAGCTTCCCTATGCAGTCATGTATGGCAAGAACACTTTTCCTCTGGGTGGACCTTTTGTCTTTATTCTTGTGGCTTGTTCTCGGTCTTGCAGCTCTTCTGATGTCTGAGGTGGAGTATCTATTGGCCTGTAAAGCCTAGTTTAGGTGGTTCAACTCAACATGGAGGAGGTGGGGTTCACAGATTCTTTTTGCACAGTCTGCCAGAGCTTTACTGGTGCTTCTTTTCTGACTTGGGTGATGATTGGAGTTTTTATATAGGTATCTGGAAAAGATTGTTAAGGAAGTGGTCTGCAAACACTTAGAAACAAATGCGGTCATTGCTAATAGTCAACATGGATTTATCAAAAACAAGTCATGCCAGACTAATCTGATCTCTTTTTTCAATAGAGTTACAAGCTGGGTAGATGCTGGAAATGCCGTGGATGTAGCGTACCTGGATTTCAGTAAGGCCTTCGACAAGGTCCCGCATGACCTTCTGGCAAGGAAACTAGTCCAATGTGGGCTAGGCAAAACTACGGTGAGGTGGATCTGTAATTGGTTAAATGGACGAACCCAGAGGGTGCTCACCAATGCTTCCTCTTCATCCTGGAAAGAAGTGACGAGCGGAGTGCCGCAGGGTTCCGTCCTGGGCCCGGTCCTGTTCAACATCTTTATTAATGACTTAGATGAAGGGCTAGAAGGCATGATCATCAAGTTTGCAGACGACACCAAATTGGGAGGGATAGCCAATACTCCAGAGGACAGGAGCAGAATTCAAAACGATCTTGACAGATTAGAGAGATGGGCCAAAACTAACAAAATGAAGTTCAACAGTGACAAATGCAAGATACTCCACTTTGGCAGGAAAAACGAAATGCAAAGATACAGAATGGGTGACGCCTGGCTCGAGAGCAGTACGTGTGAAAAAGATCTTGGAGTCCTCGTGGACAACAAGTTAAACATGAGCCAACAATGTGATGTGGCGGCAAAAAAAGCCAATGGGATTTTGGCCTGCATCAATAGGAGCATAGTGTCTAGATCTAGGGAAGTAATTCTACCCCTCTATTCTGTTTTGGTTAGACCACATCTGGAATATTGTGTCCAGTTCTGGGGACCACAATTCAAGAGAGATATTGACAAGCTGGAATGTGTCCAGAGGAGAGCGACTAAAATGATAAAAGGTCTGGAGAACAAGCCCTATGAGGAGGGGCTTAAGGAGCTGGGCATGTTTAGCCTGAAGAAGAGAAGGCTGAGAGGGGATATGATAGCCATGTATAAATATGTGAGAGGAAGCCACAGGGAGGAGGGAGCAAGCTTGTTTTCTGCTTCCCTGGAGACTAGGACGCGGAACAATGGCTTCAAACTACAAGAGAGGAGATTCCATCTGAACATGAGGAAGAACTTCCTGACTGTGAGAGCCGTTCAGCAGTGGAACTCTCTGCCCCAGAGTGTGGTGGAGGCTCCTTCTTTGGAGGCTTTTAAGCAGAGGCTGGATGGCCATCTGTCAGGGGTGATTTGAATGCAATATTCCTGCTTCTTGGCAGGGGGTTGGACTGGATGGCCCATGAGGTCTCTTCCAACTCTTTGATTCTATGATTCTATGATTCTATGATCTATCTGTGTGTGTAGGTTGTCTGTAAACTGTGTGGCCCAATTGTTGATCTGGTGTCCGATGACTAGGACATCTAGAAATGGCAGTTTTCCTTCATTTTCTTTTTCCGTGGTGAATTGGATGATTGGGTGGATGCTGATAAGGTGGTTCAGGAACTTGCTTAGTTCTTCTTCTCCATGGCTCCAAATAGTAAAGGTGTCATCCACGTATCTGAACCATATAGTGGGCTTTTTGTTGCTATTTCCAGGGTTTGGTTTTCAAAGTGTTCCATGTATAAATTTGCTATGACTGGGCTAAGAGGTCTCCCTATAGCTACTCCATCTTTCTGTTCATAGAATTCATTCTCCCACTGAAAGTAGCTGGTGGTGAGGCAATGGTGAAACAGAGCTGTGATGTCTTCTGGGAACTTCTGGTTGATTAGTTTGATGGTTCCTCTACCGGGACCATGGTAAATAAAGACACCACATTGAATCTAATCAGTTTTGCAACTGTTTTCCAAGGAGCAGAAATGGACAGACCAGCAGACCATGAGGTCTGTTTTTGATATATCAGCCTACACAAAGAAATTTATGTCATATCAATTACACAGGGACAGGAAAACCTAGAATTTCAAGTTCTAAGAAGAAATGTAACCAATCTATATCAGGCTCATGGACTAAAGCCCGTATTCCTTTGTGAGGATATTAACCTCAGTTGATCTCCCTGCATTTATTTTAAAGTAAAGAAAATAACACATAGTTGTCACCTGTGTCAGTTAGGATAACAATGGAAGTTTTGATTTATCAGTCAATACTGGCTGATACTGTAGAAACCCAAGGATGTTTTGAGTCAACCCATCATGATGAACTCAGTCTTCCTTTAGGAAAGAACAGTCTCTTTTATATTACGAATGGAGGAAAAACTGTACTCAGGTGGAAAACAACCCATTTGTTTTCCTATTGCATATTATCATGTTAGCTTTCCTTTAATGTTTCCCAGGAAGAGGCAGCTAGCCATCTGTGGTTTTTGGAACTCTGACATCAACCAAGTTTCACTGGACTTTGGAAGGATATTTGGATTTTAGTTTATCTTTTGCTGGCCTTAGTCTGAGAAAACATTTGCTGAGCAAAAAATCCAATTGCTGAGCTGGACTGTAAAATAAAAATATATAAAAGCCAACCAGAGGCTTGTAGGACAGTCATCTTGTTAAAAAAATATTTGTATTTCCTGTTGATTAAATGTAAATTTCATGTAAGCTGAAATGACTATCTAAACAATAGCCAGTTTCTAATAGAGACTTATTAAGATTTTTGTGCACCATTTTGATATCATACAACCAGAAGTTTACTTGAGTAGATCAAAGGATGGAATTATCCTTGGATCAAAAGCAAAAAAGCAATGATTCCATTGAAAATGTAGGAATAGAGCTGGAAGATAAACATATAGAAACTATTTAATCACTACATGGGAGTAGGCTTTCCCCTCTACCCATCAGCTAGAATTAGATTAATATGATTCTTATTTTTTTCCTTTTACACAAAATTGCTTTTTCTTTGGGTTGTTGTAGATTTTTTGGGTTGTATGGCCATGTTCTAGAAGCATTCTCTCCTGACATTTCACCTGCATCTGTGGCAAGCATCCTCAGATATTGTGCCTGGAAAAGTTTCTCCCCATAGAGATGTTCAATGTATTGCCAAAGGCTTTCATGGCTGCAATCGCTGGGTTGTTGTGTAGGCAAAACATCAGGAGAGAATGGTTCTAGAACATGGCCATACAACCCAAAAACCCTACAGCAACCCAGTGATTCCAGCCATGAAAGCCTTCAACAATACATTGAACATCTCTACGGGGAGAAACCTTTCCAAGCACAACCTCTGAGGATGCTTGCCACAGATGCAGGCGAAACGTCACAAGAGAATGCTTCTAAAACATGGCCATACAACCTGAAAAACTTACAATAACCCAGCGATTCTGGCCATGAAAGCCTTTGACAATACACTTTTTCTTTTCTTTCCTCATTTTAAAGAAGAGTTCTTTTCATTTTTGAGTAGTCTCTGAGGAAAAGTGAGGGCACAGAGAACAATGGATTCATCAGAAGACACTCCAGACAGAAACAGAGACACTGTTTTGAAAACACAGGCACAAAATGAATAGATCTAATGTGTTCCCACTAGTCCTGAATGTCGGCATTTCTGTGATGAAAATTCAGCCAGAGGAAAATGGATCCAGTACAAATGTTAATTAGGAGAATTCAAAGGAAAGAGGATATTAAAACAGAGCTTAGCCAAGGAGAGAAACATCCACATTTTTCAACAATGAGTAGCTGGAACAGGGAGATACATTAAGAGAAGATGGAGGGCAGCTAGTTTGCATTTTCTGGCCAAAAAAGAAAAAAGATTCTACCAGATGAGGATTTTATTACACAATCAAACACCATGCTGCAGCCATGTAATTTTATAGGGTTCCAAATGGGAATTTCACAGCAATACTTTTTTGGACTAGCCATGCTGGATGAAGGATTCGGGGAATGGTAACTCAATGAAATAATATTTCCACGTTCTTCCATTTTTGATAGTCCACTCTTCCTGTACCTTTGCTTTATCAAAAAAGAATCTGCTGAGGATCAAAACACTGATTAGTTTTACAATATCATTTCGATTGGTAATGTTGAGCTTATAAAAGCTACTATATTGCTTGAGCACAGCCATGGTATAGCTAGGTGGCATTCTGGGATTTGCAATATGAAAAGTGGGAATTCTTCCAAGCTGTGGCTACAGTTTCTCATCTGGAAGCATTCAGAATGTTGAAAAAACTCAAGAGATTTGAATCTGCAAGAGGCCAGGATCAAGGTCATATTTGACAAATTTTCCATCACAGTTATTAACTCCATTTTGGTGTCTTGACTATTGAGTTTATTTCATGTTAATAAAATGCCCATTCTCCACACAGTAGTCTGAGGTAAGCAGAAAGTCAGGAACCTTAAATTCAGAACCAAAAGGCAACTCGAGGATACAGTTATCAGTGCTCATCAAAACAAACCCTTCTTGATTGACCAAGCTGGATATAGATATGTGTACTACAGTGCCTGAAGATAGTACACCTGGATTCATCTACGCCAATGGCCTAATCCTGATTAATACTTTGCCATCCTACTTTTTCAGCAGTTTTAAAAATGCTCCAGACCCCCTCCACCCCTGTGTCTTATGTTAGTTGTTTCAGATGAAGTTCTCTTGGAAATAGCAACCACCTTCAAGCCTCCACTAATAGGTGGCTTGTTTTGTATGCAGCTTTTCTTTTACTCTATGTTTCTTGAGGTTGTGGGAGGGGATACAGACCACATGATCAGATCATGCTGAGATCTCAGACTCCATTTTAGAACACAAAGATGCCATGAAACCTTGGACTGCTAAGAGCAAACTCATGTTGCTGTTGATTATAAGAAAGATGCCCTGTGTTATCTACACAGAGAAACCACTTCCTCTGTAACTGGGTTGACAAGTTATGTACCTGTACACTGAATGCATGAAGGCTATGAGTAAACCAAATATGTTACATGTTTGTCTCTTGAGAGAATTATATAGAAACAAGATGTTTTATGGGAGAGTAGATGTTTTTGACCACTGAAAAGAACACTTCTGATGAACTGCTATATTTTGTACATTGGCACAATCTCTTCCTAACAGATCAGAGGCAACTAGGTTATGAGTCTAACAGCTGGAAAGCCAAATTGCCTTGCATAAACACATATGGATATATACCACTGGAGAGAAGATTTTACTCAAATGAGTTGTTTGGCTCATGATTTTCAAATTGATGTGAATGCCATTTTCTACAAAAGTTTATGGAGATGCTAGTTTTCCAAAAAGTTATGATCTCTAAAGGTCATGCCTTTCCAAAAAGTTCAAAGTGTAAAAATAGTTTCCACTCTATTAAACTCGGTGAAGTGTGTGTGAAGTCTTGGCCTTCCCAATAGGCTCAGCATCACCTAGCTGGTGTGTTCATATTATTGGGTCATTTTTACCATCTAAACTGAACATAGAATTATGGAATTATAGAATCATAGAATTGGAAAAGACCACATGGGTCATCTAGTCCAACTCCCTGCCATGCAGGAAAGCACAGTCAAAGTATCCCTGACAGATGACCATCCAGCCTCTGTTTAAAACTTTCTAAGGAAAGAGCTTCCACCACACTCCAAGGCAGAGAGTTCCACTGTTGAACAGCTCGTGCCATCAGGAAGTTCTTTCTAATGTTCCTGTAATTTGAACCCATTGCTCCGAGTCCTAATTTCCTGGTCATCAGAAAATAAGCTTGACCTTGTTGAAAATCATTTTGATAGTGTCGGCCCAACTCTCTAATATGTTAAGGTCATTTTGAATTCTGATCCTGTCATCTGCAAGCTTGTTAAGCATGCCCTTTAAACCTTTATCCGGGTAATTAATAAAGATTTTGAACAGTACTGGATCCAGGACCAAACCCTGCAGCACTCTACTAGTCACTTCTTTCCAGGATGAAGTGGAACCAATTGTGAACACCCTTTGGGTTCAGTAACTTAACTAATTCAGATCCACCCCTCCATTGTTACATTCCAATTATAAGACTCCTCCCACCAGGTCTCAGTTATGCATATTACATCTCAACTGTTTTGTTGTGCCAAGAGTTCCAGCTCATCTTATTTATTTCCCATGCTCTGGGCATTAGTGTAAAGACATCTAAGCCCGTGGGACACGCCCCTTAGCTTTTTATTTGAGATTATTGTCCCCTTGCTGCTTCATACTTGTGTTTGTCCAACCCTCCCTTTAGCCTTTTGTATGTTCACTCTGGGCCTTGATAAACTACTGTTCCCAAGGGCAATGTCACCCTCCCAAACAGATCCAAGTTTAAAGTCCCTTTGATCAGGATGTGCATTTGTTTTCAATTGTGGAATGTTAGAAAATAATTTGCTTCTGACAGCAGTTGTTTAGCACTTGGGGGAGTGACAAATACCATTATAAAATTTGGGGTGGCATAGAATCATAGAAGCATAGAATAAAAGAGTTGGAAGAGACCACACGGGCCATCTAGTCCAATCTCCTACCATGCAGGAAAAGCACAATCAAAGTATCCCTGACAGATGGCCATCCGGCTTCTGTTTAAAAGCTTCCAAGGAAAGAATTTCCATCACACTCTGAGACAGAGAGCTCCACTGTGGAACTCAATTCAGAAATTCTAGGTGTCATTTAAGGTCAAAAATTGCTCATTGTTTATTATTTTATTGCCAGAATTGAGGAGAGATGCTTGTGGGATTTTATTTTATGTGCCAAAATAACATAGCTTATTTGGGAGCCTACAAAAGAAAAAAAAACTCCAGAGTGGCAAATTACTTTAGGAATGTTTACAATAGATGCCTCATGCTTCTTTCCCCCCCTCTCAATTTTTTTCTCACTGCAGGAAAACGATGGTGGCACTTCTAAACTGATTTATGGGCATTCCAGCCCATCTTCCAGATGCATTTATAGGGAATAAACATGGCTTTATTGTTACTGCACTGAGAACTTAGTCCAAAAGTAAAATATTAAATGAAAAATGGCAACTGGGCATGTTTGTGTATATGTGCATGTGAGAGAGAGAGCTCAAGTATGAGTGAAAGAGATTTATGTCCTGCCAAGTCTGGCTTTGAGTGTCAATCTCCTGCTAATGTTGGCTGGCATTTCAGGTACATCATAACCATCACCTGACAAACAACTAAATTTAGCTGAACACTCTAAAATTCTCTGTGGATGTCGATAGTGTTGCAGTTTTGTAGGAGGCATTCTACAAAAGGCAGAGACTGGAAAACACTGTTTTATACCTTTTGAGTACAGCATACCCTTCAACAGTTTTCAAACAAAAACTGGCACATCTGTAACAGTAAAGTGTGATCTCATTTATTTCTGTTGAGCTAATTGAGTACAAATTGACTTTAAACTGCAGAAGCCATTTGAAGCAACTGAAGTAACCTGACAACAAAGACGGAAAAATGAAGTGGGAGAGAGGGAGATACTGGAGTATTTGAAAAGCACCCTAGAAAGTTCACTAACAGATTTAGCACTCCCTGACAAATTGGGACAGTTGGGGAGTGTGGTATAGAGTATGCATGAACAGACCTTATGAAGTCCCCAGAAAAAGGGACCATGCAGGAGTAAAATCCTTCATGCTGCTGCTATATGACCTCGTGGCTTTCCAGGTATTTTCAAGCTGCTTCAGCCTGCCTCTTCTGATGCCTGATATTGCAGTATTTGAATAGAAATACTGAGAAGCTGCTGCAAATAACCAGGGAGGGTGTTAACTAGCACATCAATTATCTGCAATATGACCGACTCCACTGTGATTTATAGTTGCTTTTCTGTACATTCATGCCACATCAATCCAAACTTGGTGGTTAATAAACAAAGGAGAACACTGGGTTCCACAGTCTGGAACACAAATCAGGCAAGGAGAATAGCCAACATAAAATCTCTCTTTCTGATTGGCCTAGAATAAAAAAAAACAGAACAGTATTAATCCAACACGATTATTGTTAAAGAAGAAAAATATTTGCAGCCCGTTTTCAATAAAAATTCTGGGAAAGTGAGACTTGATTTTCAGTAAGGCAAAACACATGATATTAGTTACCTGAACACTGGCAGTACACATACAATCCAATATAAGCCAACATTTTGCACATTCCTCAAAAACCTAGTCTTACGATGATCTATTCCTGCGGTCCTCAATGTGATGTCCATGGGCACCCAGGGGGACCCAGCGAGCGAATACCTGTTGGCACTGCAAGGCAGTCTGTTCCCCCTGATTCAAAAGCAAAATAAATAGATAACTGAACCTCTGCAAAGAGATGCACTAGCTTCCAACACTTGTTATCTTGCCTAAAAGTGTTCATAAATAACAAAAATGGTGTGTGGCTTCAGCAAAACCCTGAATAGCCATCATGGAAGAGGGTTTTTGTGTTTGGAAGCTAGATCCCATCTTTTGCAAGGGTTCTAAGGGAAATTATGTTTGTTTGTTTGTTTGTTTTTGCCTCATCAGTTTGGCTTTTGAGGAACTGGCTACCATGGCAGCCATTCTGAATGCTTCTCAAGTACCAAGAGACCCTGATATGAAGAATCATGAGCTCATAGGAATGTTCACACATATGGTTGTTGTATGTAGAAAAGGAGGAGGGGGGAACAGCATTTTCTATGCAGGGAACAGCATTTTCTGTACAAAATGACTGTGTGCATTTTGAATAGAGTAAGTTCCAAATCGCGTTAAAGATTCCCCTGAGCCACTTCCTGTGGACTGAGAGCAATGAAACTTGGCACAGTTATTACTCTTTCTCTACATAGGTGTCACCTAGAGACACACATTCTGCCATCTTTTTAAGCAACTGTAAACACCTCAATTGCAGGTTGCTCCAAAGCCATATTAAGACTTCGGGAATCAGTGTCTCATCATCTGAAAAATGATTGACCATCAAAAATAACTTCATTGTTGGAAAGAGGTGGAAGTCCAATGGTGTGAGGTCGGGTGAATAAGGGAGATGCAGTAGAATTTCAAAGCCACAGGTGCATGCTTCCATTTGGGCAACATGAGAGTTGTGAACTGGTGCATTGTCTTGCAAAAGGTGGACACCTTTGGTGAGCATGCCACGTCTCTTGGTTTTGATGACCTCCCACAATTTCTGCAGCACTGAAACATAGTATGCCCCAATGATCATAGTATCTTTTGCTAGGAAATCCATCAATACTACTCCATGCTAGTTCCAAAATACTGTGAGAATTGCCTGCCGAGAATTGGCCATGTGCCTTCTTTGGAGGTGGTGAGTCATAATGCTTCCTTTGCATCAACTGGACTTTAGTCACAGGATCATAATAATGGACCCAGCTTTCACTCTGTGTGATCAGTCTGTTGAAAAATTCATCCTGGTTTCCATGGCACATTGTCAATAGAGCGTGAGAGCATTCAACTCATTCTTGCTTCTGGAAAGGTGTGAGCAGCCGGGGGACCTAGCGAGCGAATACCTTATACACGTGAAGGTGGATTCTTGGATTATTTTTTTTTCCACGGACTCCACACTAATCTTGACATTAGGTGGCGAATGGTTACGCAGTGTTTTTCAAAATGGCAACCTCCACTTGCTGGATGGTTTTGTTTTGTTTTGTTTTTTTGTTGGTTTTTTTTTGGTCATGTCAAGAGCAACTTGAGAAACTGCAAGTCACTTCTGGTGTGAGAGAATTGGCCATCTGGAAGGATGTTGCTCAGAGGACACCTGGATGTTTTAATATCCTTGTGGGAGGCTTCTTTCATGTCCCCACGTGAGGAGCTGGAGCTGATAGAGGGAGCTCATCCGCGCTGTCCCTGCATTTGAACCTGCGACCTGTCGGTCTTCAGTCCTGCCAGAACAGGGGTTTAACCCACTGCGCCACCGGGGGCGTGTGTTCATCAATAACAGAGTGGTGTTACCTTGGAATTGGAGCTTTTTCCACCGAAATCCGACCACACTTGAATTGATGATGCCAGTTTTTGACTACACTATATGATGGGGAATCATCACCATAAACCTCTTTCATCTCATCGAACATCTCCTTTGGTGTGCGGCCTTTCAAGTAAAGGAATTTGATGACTGCTCTGTATTCCACAGGGTTCATTATCAAACCTCACACCACTTCAGCACCTGCAAAATCAAGACCGTTATCAGCTCTGAGTTGTAAATTGACACGTAACCTATAGAGACATATCATTACACAAGTGCAGTTTCAGTGTCTTGTGTTAAATAGAAGTAGATCTGGGAAAATCTTTAATGAACACCCTTCATACATCCTTTGATTTTCATTTGCTTCCCAGGAAACCCATAGGACCCTGTTCTAGATTTAGAGAACCACTGCTGAAGGTGAATTTTAAACTTTTTCTCCAGACCATTTCTTCCTAACATTTACCCCAAGGCTAGAAAGCAGGGCAAAGTAATTTTCTTATGCCAGTAACATTTGGTGTAAAGCAGATATTCCAACTATACTCTCCTCTCAAGTCCATTCACAAACAAAATTTCTTGTGGTGGTAGTGCAATTTTTCCCTTTCCCTGCCCTAAACCAGGTGTCTATTCCCTGCTGGAGCTGAATGCAATTTGAGTTCAAATATAGTATTCCCTAATGGAAAAATCCATAGGTGTAATAAATAGTTCTTGGCTGGTGAATCTAATGAGTGAAAGGTGCTCCAGCTGGATTACTTTCTGCACCTTTTAAATATGAAACTTAACCATCTCCTTATCTTGTAGAATATGAATTGAATTCACAGAGCCATGGATTTTCTGCTAAACAGCTTTGTGATGAACCTGTGACATCTTTATGAGGACAAGGGCAGTGACAGAAGCAACACTTTATTACTAAGACATAAAAATCAAAGCAGAAATTGCTTGTAGTACAGCTTGATCTGACTCTTGTTCAACATTTATCCAGCACCAGCCTCTGACTTTCTGAAGGGTTGTGTTATTTTAATTAATCTGAAAACCAAGTTTCAAGAAGTACATACAGAGTTTGGAAAAATTACCTGTCAGGATCACAGTTTCCAGGATTCTTTGAGCATGTCTAAGGAATTCTGGAGAGAGAAAAATAGACAAAACCAACTACATCCCCAAATTTTAAGTGTATGTTTGCATCAAAGTGACATTTGAAAATCCAAATCTTTTTTCATAGCATTTTAGGACAATTATAAACCAACATTAATGCATGGTAAGAATACTAACATGTAACAGGAAAGTGGTTATGATTTCCTGGTAATTTATCCTCTTGTGTTCTGCTTGGTGAACTTCAAATTTAAAATATGTTAGAAATCAAGAGTTAAAGAGTTACTTCTCTATTTAACAGACAGGAACATATTAAATATACAGGACTGAAATTTGTGTCTGGGCTTAGAGCCAGCCAACCAAAACAAGAGACAAGAAATTCTATCCAGATGGATTCTTGAAATATATTAAACTCCAGCATGGTTTTTCCTGGGGGGGGGGGGGGGGGAATCAAATATTAATTTTTCCAAGAGAAAAAACTTCCATAGAACAGTGTCAGGGACCCAATCCAAGTGTCATTGGCTTCCCAAAGCAATGATTATATTCTTCCATTGGGTGAGATCCAGCTAAACATCTGTTTGCTGTAACTAGAAAAGCTGGGAGATGGCATCAGGAAAGTGTCACTCTATTGGATCATGCCACAACAAGATGCTAGCTGTCTGTAACCCAGAATGAATAAAAATATTGTGGATTTAATGTTGTTATTATGTGCCTTAAAGTCATTTATGTCTTCAGGTGACATCATGGAACTTTATTCTTCCTCCCAACTTGATTTCATCATGAAGCCCCCCCTCCCCCCTTATATCATGTGATGGGCTTTGGCAGGCTCCACACTGGCTCCGTGTTGAAAGTGTCCTATGACAGGGCAAAAGCCCCATGCGATGAGGTGATAAGTATATATAATCTGATTGAACTGCTAGGAAACAGTCAGAATGACTATCTATATATATAAATTTGTTAGGGGCATCCAACGAGGAAACAAAACTCAAAAAACCCGCCAACGAAACTTAACCAAAATTCCCATGCCCATAACACAACCCACAAGGTACAAACATATCTACTCAAAATGAAAAACAACACAACAACACACTCACAAAACGGCAAAACAACAAAACTCAAAAATCCCCCAACGAAACTTAACCAAAATCCCCGTGCCCATAACACAACCCACAAGGTACAAACATACCTACTCAAAATGAAAAACAACACAACAACACACTCACAAAACGGCAAAACAACAAAACTCAAAAATCCCCCAACAAAACTTAACTAAAATCCCCGTGCCCATAACACAACCCACAAGGTACAAACATATCTACTCAAAATGAAAAACAACACAACAACACACTCAAAAAACGGCAAAACAACAAAACTCAAAAATCCCCCAACGAAACTTAACCAAAATCCCCGTGCCCATAACACAACCCACAAGGTACAAACATATCTACTCAAAATGAAAAACAACACAACAACACACTCACAAAACGGCAAAACAACAAAACTCAAAAATCCCCCAACGAAACTTAACTAAAATCCCCGTGCCCATAACACAACCCACAAGGTACAAACATATCTACTCAAAATGGAAAACAACACAGCAACACACTCACAAAACGGCAAAAGAACAAAACTCAAAAAAACCCCAACGAAACTTAACCAAAATTCCCATGCCCATAACACAACCCACAAGGTACAAACATATCTACTCAAAATGAAAAACAACACAACAACACACTCACAAAACGGCAAAACAACTGAGCATGCGCATTGGCGCCCAGCCGCAAGTTCTCTGGCGCGCGCACATGGCCTTCCGGCCAACGTTCCCTCTGCGGAAACCATGCCCACTCCAAGCCCCGCCGCGCCACTTCCCACACACACACACCCCCTGCCGCACACACACACGCAACCCCACGCTCCATCACTCCCCCCGCCGCTGCATACACACACGCAACTCCACTCCCCCCGCCGCCACACACACACACGCAACCCCACACTCCATCACTCCCCCACCGCCGCACACACATGCAACCCCACTCCCCCCACCGCCGCACACACACACGCAACCCCACTCTCCCCGCCACCGCACACGCACACACAACCCCACGCTCCATCACTCCCCCCGCTGCCGCACACACACACGCAACCCCACGCTCCATCACTCCCCTGCCCCAATCTTACCTCCTTTTACTTCACGCCACCTCCAAACCCCACCCTGCCCCTTCCCACCCTGTCAAAATCTAGGAAAGACAGGAAGGAAGGAAAGAAGGAAGAAAGAGAAAGGGAGGTAAAGAAAAAGGGGGAAGGAAGGAAAGTTAGAGGAAGAAGAAAAGGAAAGAAAAGGAAAGATGGAAGGAAAGAAAAGAGAGACAGCAGAAGAGAAAGAAAAAGGGGGAAGGAAGGAAAGAGATAGAGAAAGAAGAGGAGAAGGAAAGATGGGAAGGAAGGAAGGAAGGAAGGAAGGAAGGAAGGAAGGAGGGAAAGAAGGAGAGAAAGAGGGAAGATTGGCCACAGCAACACGTGGCGGGTAAAGGTTGTTATTTCTATTATTATTATTATGCTATTGTTCCTCTGAGACCCTTTTAGGGGGAATGGGAGAGGTGTCAGGTCCCGGAGGCAATGCATTGCATTATTGTTATTGTTATGATGGTGGTGAAATAAAAGGAAATAAAAAGTGAAAGAAGGAAGCAAACAGGGAGGGAAGAAAGGCAAAGGAAGAAAGGGGGAGGGAATGAAGGAAAGAGAGAAGGATGAAACCAAGTAGTGAAAGAAGGAAAGAAAGAAAGAGGTAGAGAAGGAAGAAAGGAGAGAAAGGGGGAGGAAAAGGGGGAAGGAATAGGTAGGGACCTCTCTTTCATAATAGTTCAGATATCTACCTCAACTTTGAGAAGTTTTACTATAGGCCACAGCAACGCGTGGCAGGGCACAGCTAGTGCTCTCTAAAAGAATGATCATCATTGTTGTATTACAGGACTCTCACCCAATAACGAGGGCAGAGTTTAACCAAACAAACCCCAGATGTGCCAAAACCAGATTTACTTAACAAAGAACAAAACATTGAGTCTTTCCAGGGTTTGGCTAACAAAACAGAAATACAGTGCACAGTTGTAACGTAACACAAATCAAAGTCCCAAGTTCCAAAAATACAGTCAGTAGTCAGAGTCCCAAAGTCAAGGCAGATGATCAAGGTTAAACTGAAGGTGCAAACCTGAATTCAAATCCATAAATCAAGTCAGGAAGTCAGTAAAGAGTTCAGATTCAAAGTTTCAAGATATAACAAGATCCAAACCAAGGTTTCAGAATACAGCAGATTCTTTTAAAGGATTATAGGAATGTGGTTTGGATCCAGTAGCCTAACTCAGGAGTAACAGCCAAGACCCAGAGCAAGAGTACCAAAGTACACTGTTACTGCTACCAAAGAGTATATCTTCCAGGTCCCTTTTATCCAGAGATTCTCAGCTTCTCATTTCAGAGGGCCTTCACAAATAACCCCTGAAGCCTGTGAAGCATTCCTCAGGAAGAGAAGCTCAACTTGACCTCTTCAAGTCAAGAGGTCAGATTAACACATTCCAAACAGAAAATGCCAAATCAAACCAGATAAGCTCCTGGTCATGACAATAATGCCCCTAATACTGCAATAAACATGTTCAAATATGGGGTGTTCAGGTACTACAAATATTGTGAACCTTTAATATATAGCACAAGTACCATGTGCCCTATCATCAGTATGAGAAAAACTCCTTATAAGTGGTAATACTCATAATAGGCATGAACTGTGTAATGCCTCTAGAAGCAATCCACCTAAAGTATGCAAATAAGAATATGTGCCTAGTCTGGAATGTCTGTGATGTGATTAAATTCCCCAAGAAGTATTTAAATGCATAAGTTCATTGTTTTACTTTATGAAAAGAGATGAAGCTACATGCTTATTATTCTGTAATATAAATGCCTTGAAAGTCTAAAGATTAAGATATCGTTAAAGGGAATGTTGATCTGTTATTTAAAGCCCTGGGAGCACCCGGTGGCGCAGTGGGTTAAACCACTGAGTTTCTAAACTTGGTAACCGAAAGGTCACAGGTTCAAATCCGGGGAGCAGTGTGAGCATCTGCTGTCAGCCCCAGCTTCTGCCAACCTATCTGTTCAAAAACATGCAAGTGTGAGTAGATCAATAGGTACCGCTCCAGCAGGAAGGTAGCGGTGCTCCATGCAGTCATGCTGGCCACATGACCTTGGAGGTGGCTATGGACAACGCTGGCTCTTTGGCTTAGAAATGGAGATGAGCACCAACTTCCAGAGTCAGACATGAGTAAACTGCTTTTAATAGTATTTCAAGCAGAAAATGATTGATTGATTTATCCATCAAGATTATGAAACTGGCTTATTGGTCCAGTCATTTCAGGAACATGAGTGAAGCAAATCAGCAAATAGTGGAAACAGTTTAGCTCTGGATCACATCAGTCTTTGAAAATGGCGCCCTTTCATAGCACCTCAAAATCTATCATGTTTGTGAAGCCCATTTGCAACCATATGGAATTTCGTCACTGCCAAATAAGGTTCATGGCTTATTCCTGTGACTGATTGTAGAGGGGGTTTTTTTTGGGGGGGGGGGGTAGAATTTGTCCTATAATCTCTACTGTAAAGGTATTTCTATTTTCTTCAGTCACTCACTGAACTCAAAACTGCATCAGAGGGTGACATGAGTAGACGTTACATATAAACAAGCTATTAAAAAGATGCTATTTGTTGATCCACTAGAATCCTAACATATCAGTAACTATTAACTAGGCTGTGCTTTGTATGCTTGGAGAAACAATAGTTGAATTGGGTTGCTGTGAGTTTTCAGGGCTGTATGGCCATGTTCCAGAAGCATTCTCTCCTGATGTTTTACCCACATCTATGGCAGACATACCCAGGAGTTGTGAACCTCACAACCTCTATTTATTTATTTATTTATTTCGAGGTTTTATATACCGACCCTCTCACCTTCAAAGAGGGATTCGGACCGGTTCACAACATGTGTTAACATACAAAGAATATACAATAACAACACAATGCCACTTCATAACACGATTAAAATATCAGCACTATACACATTAAAACATTATCATCACAGTTAAAAGGGCCAAATCGTACGACACCATCACAATCCCATTCATCATCCTCCTTTCATGTGGGCAAAGAATTAAATCAGTTGTCAAATGCCGCGTTCCACAACCAGGTCTTTGTTAGTTTCCTGAACGTCATGAGGGAGGGGGCAGTTCTGATCTCTAATGGCAGGGAGTTCCAAAGTCGAGGGGCCACCATCGAGAAGGCCCTGTCCCTCATCCCCACCAGCCGTGCTTGTGCAGGCGGTGGGACCGAGAGCAGGGCCCCTCCAGACGATCTTAGTGGTCTACGAACCATCAACCTCTAAGGATGCCTGTCATAGATGTGAGTGAAATGTCAGGAGAGAACGCTTCTGGAACATGGCCCTACAGTCTGGAAAACTCATAGCAACCCAGTGATTCCAGTCATGAAAGCCTTTGACAACAAATATTTGAATTGACTGGAATTACTCTTGACCCTGTCCACTAATTTATTTATTTATTTATTTACAGCATTTATATTCCATACTTCTCACCCCGCAGGGGACTCAGGGCAGATCACAATGCACATATACATGGCAAACATTCAATGCCATAGACACACAACATATATAGGCAGAGACACAGAGGCTATTTAACTTTCCAGCTTCATGACACCGATGGAGTACTTCCTCATTCTTTTGCATGCTGCTGGAGAATTTTATGGTGTCGTAAATTTGTTAAATTATCCTCCCTGCATAAGCGGTGCCCAAACTTCCTACATGACAGATGCAACTGTCTTTCGGGCTGCAAAGGTTGACAGCAAGCTAGACAAATGGCTGGAAGCTCGCTCCGACCGGGGCTGGCTTAGAACTCATGACGTCTCGATCAGTAGTGATTTTAATGCAACAGACTCACAACCAGCTGCGCCACTTAGTCCTATTTAAGTGTATGCCCCCACTCTATGACAGATTTTTAAAGAATTCATGTCCCATGACAAAAGAGTTTCTAAGACCCTATTTCTGGAAAAAGTAGCAGTACCTGTACTACAAAATGGCCCTCAGCTACTATAATGTGCAGCCTGAGTATTTAAAAACACCAACTAAACTTTCCAGATATGATAAAATGGAAGCCATTGTAAGTCTATAGGGACAGGCACACCTGTGTTTTAAAGAACCAAGGGAAATGCAAATATTTGTCCAAGAGACATTATTTTCTTTCTATAATTCACGCTGCTTGAAAACAATTTCTTTTGACTACCAGGAATTTATTTGGATAAGAAAGAGGGTGGATCTATCACTAGAATGATATTTGACACTCTGGAATAGTATTTCTTGGTCAAACCATGATTAGAGATTTTCTTACCCAGGTTGCTTGGGTACTAATTTTTGCTGAAAGCCAAGCACCACTCTGAAGAGAAAAAATGCATGTTTATGGATGGCATCATGACTCTTTTAGAGGTTAGAGAGCTACTCTCCAATTTTATTCATATGGCAGATTCTGAGAAAACTAAGAGGAAGTCACAAGGACAACACTACCAAAACATTTAATGCCAATATAGAAATGTGTCAATTTGTTCAACATCAGCACTCACAATTGGATACACATAATAAATGATCCTCTCATTGTGTTGTATGCAAATTCATGTTCCAAAATCAAGTCTCAAGCATTTGAAATAAGGAATACTCAACCTGTACACTGAACAAACATTGGGATCAGAGGAATGTGTGGATACTGAGAGCCATGTGCATTTGTAAATTCCATTTATTTATTTACCCTATTTGTACCCCACCCTTCTCACCCTGAAGGGGACTCAAAAGCAGCTTCACTCATAGGCAACAATTAAATGCCATAAAAACATACAATTAAAATAATCATTTACATTAAAACCGCAAATTAAAACATCAAAACATTACACTAACTATTAAAACCACGTCATCCACAATTGTAATCCAGAGCCTTTCCAGTAGTCATTGCACACATTCCGCATCCATTTATTGTACTACAATTATTAACTGAAGGCTTGGTCCCAAAGCCTCATTTTCATTTTCTTTTTGAAGGCCAAGAGGGAGGAAGCTGATCTAATATCACTGGGGAGTTCCACAACCAAAGGACCACCACTGAGAAGTCCCTGTCTCTCATTCCCGCCCATTACACCTGCAAAGGAGGTGGGACCGAGAGCAGGGCCTCCCCAGAAGATCTTAATCTCTGCATGGTTCATAGAGGAAAATACATTCAGACAGGTAAATCATTCCTTGTTATTAAACTTCCAGGGATCCCACTGGATGCAGAAACAACTTATTTTAAAAAGTAACTATTATTTCATTAAATAAGCGTATGGTAAAATATGGAAGTGAGCACTGAAACTTTTTCCAGTAACCCCCATCTTAGATCAGTTATGCAACAACCAGGAGCTAATGGATGGCATCCTGTTGATGGCATACACAGGGGTACTTACTTACTTCTTCTTACTTACTACTACTTACTTAGGCAATCCCTCGTTGGCTGAATAGGATAGTCTTCCAGGATCAGAATTCTTGTGGGTCCGTAGATGGCTGTGGAGCCCTATTCTTGATCTGCACAGGGGTAAGTGGGTATCCAGTACCACCTTCTGCAAAGTCCCCAGTCCTGTGTCCAACTGCATCTTAGGGGCTTTCTGGCATACTGCAGTCTACCATGTGCAGTATATGTTTGTGTTATAAGTGGCATCAGAGGCAGGATTACTTGACATAGTCCCATCCCCAGTCTCATTGTGAGAAGATGTGGATTAGTGGTTCTCAACCTGTGGGTGCCCAGGTATTTTGGCCTACAACTCCCAGAAATCCCAGCCAGTTTACCAGCTGTTAGGATTTCTGGGAGTTGAAGGCCACAACATCTGGGGACTCACATGTTGAGAGCCACTGGTCTGGATAGTGTCAAGATGGTGTCACTGTAGGTTTAGTCACTAGATGAAGTTGGCTGTGTCTGAATGAAGTCCAGTGTTCCTTAATGCTTGACTGTTCTTATTCATGAGAGATAATGAATAACCCACTGGCAATACAAAGAGCTATATGAATGTTTAAATTCCATCTGTATATATAGCCAGATTAGCAACTCTCCCAGGGGCCCACTTATACTACACAATTATAATGCCATATTCCACATTAATTGCCACGGTTCGTAATTTGTGGAGCTCTTTTGATGAAGATTCAATGTATGTGTGCGTGCCTTCAAGTTGCTCGTCAACTTATGTTGACCCCATGAATTTCATAGGGTTTTCTTAGGCAAAGAATACTCTAAAGTGTTTTGTCAATTCCCCCCTCTGAAATATAGCTAGAGCACCAGGTATTCATTTGCAGTTTCCCATCCAAGTATTAATCAGAGCTGATAATAGTTTGCATCCAAGATCAGGGAGGATCTGGTGACATTAGCATACATATATATGAATTCATAGTATCCCTCCCCAAATTGAGATTCTAATAAGATTTATTTATTTATTTATTTTGTATCAAAAGCATTGCATAAATAAGTATAAAACTGATAAAAATAGAAGGAGCACAAGCACCTAAACATTTTTTGACCAAAAATGGGCAACAACGACTGCATTTTCTGTAGCTTTAAAGAATTCTTCCTCTGTGCATGAGGCAGGACATTGTGGACAAGCATACAGGTGTGGAGTTGTTTGTTCTGCTCCACAGTCTTTTAGGTAGTGCCATTTTGTCAGGTTGTCTTTTGAGCTGCCCACTCCACTTCTGAGTCTGCTCAGGGACTTCCAAGTTGCTCATTCTTGGTTTGCCCCTAGAGGCAGACCTGCATGGGGGGTCATCCTATTGGGATTTCCTGATTTATAAAATGGAATCATGGTAGTTAAAATGGAATCATAGATTAAAATTTGCAGTGTTACTAGACCTTAGGTGTTGCATCGCACAGACCCTTTGGGCATTCCTCCCTTCCCTGTGGAATCTCACAATTGCCTGGGAACACAAGGTCTTGAATGATTTGGAGCCTGTTTAGAGGAATATGCAAAACCACAGACTTCCTCGACACACCTTAGGAACACGGTGGATGGTGCTGCTACTATGGTGGAGCATCTCACCACTTCACCACAGTGGCTTCCTTCACCATCTGCAGAAAGAAATCTAAAGGCTTTTACAGCTCCATTAGTCACCTTTGCAAGGAACATAGCAGATATTGCTAGATTTTATAAAAATAAAGAATTACTGATTCAGAACAGGAAGAAACAAAGTACATTACAAAAATGGCGGTATAAACACATTACAGCAATCAGTAGATGGCCACCAGTAATGTGATATTTGTCAAGTAAATTATTAATTTCTACCTGTGAACATAATTTCATGAATATATATTGGAAGTAGTTTTTATCAGTATGTCTTATTTGCCTCTCATGTTCAGTGTGTGTGTGTGTGTGTGTGTATTGTTTTGTTTATGTTTAATACAAATATTAAGTTGGTATTAAAAATTACAATAAAATTCATTTTGGAAAAAGAGCCATGAATGTCAGGGCATATCAATGCTTTTGCTGCACTTCCCATGCTATGTGAAAACTATGTTCAAAGCCCAGAAGAGTATGACTATGAGGATCAGCTTAGGGAGCTAGGTTTGCTTAGCTTGGAAAAGAGAAGGTTAAGAGGGGGCATGACAGCCACATTTAAATATTTGTAAGGATGTCACATTAAAGATGAAGGCAGTTTGTTTTCTGCTGCTCCAAGGACTAGGACACCGTTTTATACTGCAGAAAAAGAGATTCGACCTAAACATTTGACAAAATTTCTGTCAGTAAGGGCTGTTCAACAGTGGAAGAAAGGAGCCCCCGGTGGCGCAATGGATTAAACCCTTGTGCCAGCAAGACTGCTGACTGAAAGGTTGGCGGTTCGAATCCGGGGAGCAGGATGAGCTCCCATCTGTCAGCTTTAGCTTCTCATGCGGGGACATGAGAGAAGCCTCCCACAGGATGGTAAAACGTCCAGGTGTCCCCTGAACAAAGTCCTTACAGATGGCCAATTCTCTCACACCAAAAGCGACTTACAGTTTCCCAAGTCACTCCTGACATAAAAAAAAAAACAGTGGAAGTGACTACCTCATTGGGTGCGGGTGGATGGCCATCTGTTGGGAGTGATTTGGTTGTGTGTTCCTGAATCACAGGGGGCTGGATAGGATGGCCTTTATGGTGTCCTCCAACTCTATGATTTTATGAGTCTGTTAAGGATTGAGAGCATTCATCTTTCCAGATGCGGATGACCTTCTGCTCCTATCATGCCACACCATTTGCCAGGCTGGCTAGGGCAGATAGCAACTGGAGTTCAATGGTATCATGGGACCTATAAATTCCTCAAGCCTATATTAATTTTCCTGTAGATCAATGCATTTTCCATCCCCATCTTTTCTGTTAGAGAAAGCTTTTCTTTGTTGAAATTACTTTGAATTAGATTTTGGGATCGCTGCTCTGTGCAACCACAACAGAAAAAACAGTGGTGTAAATGGGCTATCAACACTGCTTACTCACCTGGCTAAATAATTAACAGTCCCATCCCTAACTTTTCTCCCTTAAGGAGAATGGGATTGCTAGAAATAAAATGCACCTCTGCGATTATGAATACCTGCTCTGGGATTGTGATACATGTGGTTGCTATGATACATCGAATGTTCCTCAGAAGTTTAATTATCAAGCCAGACCTCTGGGTAATTTCATCCAATAGTGGTACACTCAGCTGTAGTGGAGAACAGTAATAAATAAGTGGCAACTTTAGCATCTCCTTGCCACTAAAGAGGAAAAAAAGGGCTCTCTACAAATCAGACAAAGTGCTGTAAAGGTCAATATACCCAATTATCTCAAGGCAAGGGGAGAAGGGAACAAAACTACAATTCCTCTAGGCGTGCTGGTTATAAGATCAACTTCATATATTATCTATTAATATTCAAAGTCATATGCACCCCTCCCCACATCATTGGGTCAATAATAATAATAATAATAATAATAATAATAATAATAATAATACACATTATTTATATTCCACTTTATTATTATTATTATTATTAAACTTTATTTGTACCCCGCTAGCATCTCCCGAAGGACTCGATGCGGCTTACAGAGGCCAAGGCCTCAACACAACAACAGCAAACAATAACAATACAATACAAAGCAAAATTAAAACATAAGCAATGACAAAAACATTACAACTTTATCTCCCCAGAGGGACTAAGAGCGGATTACAGAACACATATGAGGCAAACATTCAATGTCTTTTTACACGAACAACAACATACAATGCACAGATAAGGTAAAGGTCTTCCCCCTTTTTCTATCTCCAGCATCTGGAGGCATTGCTCAACTTCTGGCATTGGGGAGCTCCTGTTGTTCTATTTTCCATGCCAACAGAGCCGGCTGTCCATAGATATCTCCAATCTTTTTGCTGGCATGTCTGCATGGGGGCGCCCTTTTATCTTCCTGCCGAGGCGGTACCTATTGATCTACTCACATTGCATGCTTTCAAACTGCTAGGTTGGCAGAAGCTAGGACTGACAGTCGAGAGCTCACCCTGACTCGTGGCTTCAAACTGTTGACCCTCCAGTCAGCAACCTTTTCTGCAGCTAGCAGCTTTAACTTTAGCTGCTGTGCTACCATGGCACCAATAAATAAATAATTACCAAAACAGAAATCACATCATTTTTCTGGGCATTGTTGGTGCTTACAGATTTCAGGAAGGCAGTGGCTGTGGGCAGATAATCTACCCCTGGCTTTGGATAGCCTTAAAGGAACTATCAAAGATGCTGAATATGTTTTGGGGAAAGGGTTTTGTACCTTGGAGAAGTCTAGACTCAAACCTAGGGTGCATTCACACTGCAAACTTAATGCAGTTTGACACCACTTTAACTGCCATTGCTCAGTGCTATGGAATCTTGGATTTGTAATTTGTTGACATATCAGTACTCTTTGGCAAAGAAGGCTAAAGAGCTTGTAAAACCGCAACTCCTGTGATTCTATAGTATCATCATTGAAACTATATGGAATGAAGTTGCAATTCCTCAGTGTAATACATTATCATTATGTATTACAATTATTATTTATTTAACTTCCATGCCATCTTTCTGTGGAAATTACCTGCCAGAAGAGATTCAACAGCTAAATCAGATGTCAGAATTTAAGAGATAATTGAAGACATATATCTCCCAACAGGCCTTCCCAGTCAATTTTTAACTATGAATCTTAAAGTCATGTCCCTTGTCTCCTATATTTTAAACTTTATTCTGTGCATCTTAATATGTGTATTGTACAGATTATATATATATATATATATATATATATATATATATATATATATAACTAGGTTTTTAATGATGTGTTTTTAACTGTGTTGTGACTCACTTTGAGCTATGAGGAGAGGCAAGTAATAAGAAATTATAATAATAATAATAATAATAATAATAATTACTATTATCTCAGAAAAAGACCCACTGTGGCTTACAAAGCAAACATTTAAAAACATCTATTAAATAATGTAAACCAATTAAAATCATATGGTACATTTTGAAATAAAATAAAGCCAAAGAAAGGTTAAAAGATGTATAAAATAAGACCAATAAAAAGTCACTCGTGGCAGGTCTTTCTCAGTAGCAGCACCCAGACTGTGGAACTCCCTGAAGTCAGATTGACTTCAGCCCCTTCCACACAGCAGAATAAAACCCCACTTCAAAGCAGATATTGTGGGATTTTCTGCTTTGATATTCTGGGATATAGGGCTGTTGGAAGGGCCCCTTATCTCTTCAGAGCTTCCCTTAGACAGGGCTGATGTTTGGTCCTTCAAACTTCTCCTGCTATTCTAACTGTCTGCTTTTAGATTATTTTTGAGGAGTGTGTCTGTTTGAAAAGTTTTAATCTATTTTCAATGTATTGCTGTAATTTTATTTGTATTACATTACTTCAGGGGCTTTGGTGGGATTTGAGGCAATATAAATGCCCTAAATAAATAACCTGCCTGTCTGTGGACTCAGAAGCTATTCAGCATTGAGGGAGATATATTCTGCATGAGCTCAGAAGACTTTAAAAGACATGCCACATCTGTCCTATTGTGCACTGGAACCAATTAAACCCTGTTTCTGTTGAGTCACTTTTCGCTGGACAGTTATGTAAGCCGTGCCGGGCAAGAGAAAGGGCAGAGAGAGGTACACAGGGCATGCCATGGGCGACTGCATACTCTTATATCACTAAGTTTTAATATTCATGTTAGCTTGTGTTTTTTGTCATCTCTGAAGCAAAACCCATCCTCCCATCCATAATGCTCCACAAGCAATAGAGAGTCACAAACATGGTGACAAACCAATCTGTGTGCCCATTATAGAACGACATGCTGCAAAATATAAAATGTCATTGCACAAAGCTCTCTTTGCCTACAGCCAGACAGGGTGCCCCCTCCTTATTTTCTAGGGAATTAGTATTATTCTACAGCTTGTTCTGATTCACATAGTGAAAGTTAAGTTGGCAGAAACACAAGTGCCGGTTGCTTGGAGCTGAATGGCTGCCTTTGTTTTAACCTTCACCCTGTGAATAGAACAGGTTTCTTGGTGAATTTTACTTGGATATGAAAATTTAGGAAAACTATTGTATTTTTACAAGGGTCCTACAAACGAAGACAAATAGTGTAGGGAAGGATAGGGTAGCAGCAATGTTATATAGGATGCAACACAGATGCATATTAATTAAGGCATTCTTTTTTAAAAAAAATAACTTGAAAAGCAATTATTCTTTTCTTTTTTTAAAAAAAGCCCTTAATTTAATACTTTAGTATACATCAAAATATTTAAATATGGCGTCAACATAGGACACACAAAGAACAAAAAAAGAGAAGCATGCTTGGGGGCAACAAATGCTCAATGGGTTAGCCTTGTAGGGAAGGAAGCGCAATCAAAACACCCCCGACAGATGGGCATCCAGCCTCTGCTTAAAAGCCTCCAAAGAAGGAGCCTCCACCATACTCCAGGGCAGAGAGTTCCACTGCTGAACAGCTCTCACAGGCAGGAAGTTCTTCCTCATGTTCAGGTGGAATCTCGTTTCTTGTAGTTTGAAGCTATTGTTCTGCATCCTGGTCTCCAGGGCAGCAGAAAACAAATTTGTTCCATCCTTCCTATGACATCCCCTCACATATTTATACATGGCAATCGTGTCTCCTTTCTGCCTTCTCTTCTGAAGGCTAAACATGCCCAGCTCTTGAAGCCGCTCCTCATAGGGCTTGTTCTCCAGACCCTTGATTTTTGTAGTCACCCTCCTCTGGACACATTCCCGCTTGTCAACATCTCCCTTCAATTTCGGTACCCAGAATTGGACACAGTATTCCAGATGTGTTCTGACCAAGACAGAATAGAGGACTAGCATGACTTCCCTGGATCTAGACACTATACTCCTATTGATGCAGGCCAAAATCTCATTGGCTTTTTTTGCTGCCGCATGACATTGTTGGCTCATGTTTAACTTGTTGTCCACAAAGACTCCAAGATCTTTTTTGCACGTACTGCTCTCAAGTACTGCACCAGAGTTCTGCACCAGCAGAGCCACATCAAGCCCTCACCCAACTAGCCCTCTTCCTCAAAAAATTGGGCAAACTTGGACCACCAAGTTTTCCCCAGCCTCATAAACCAGCATCCTTTTCCTGCTGCTTTCATAGGACTCAGTGATGGCATGGTGCTCGCTTTAATGTCACCTTTTGGGCTTGTGAAAACATACCTGTGGCAAGTAATCGAACTGAATAAAAATACCGACTTGTCTGATGATATGGACCTTCCACATACATACATACACACATACATACATACATACATACATCTTGAAACAGTTCAAGCAGAGACACACAGAAGGGTGGACTCTAAAACATGGGGAGCCCCCAGTGGCACAGTAGGTTAAACCGCTGAGCTGCTGAACTTGCTGATCAAAAGCTCACAGGTTCGAATGTGGGGAGTGGCGTGAGCTCCTGCTGTTAGCCTAGCAGTTCGAAAACATGCAAATGTGAGTAGATCAATAGGTTCTGCTCCAGAGGGAAGGTAAAAGCACTCCATACAGTCATACTGGCCACATGATCTTGGAGGTGTCTACGGGAAACACCGGCTCTTTGGCTTAGAAATGGAGATGATGAACTCCCAGAGTCGGACACGACTGGACTTAATGTCAGGGGAAAACCTTTACCTTTACCTAGAAAAAGTCTAGATGCCATCATTGTTTCTTTCCACTGAGCCCCCTTCCACACAGCCCTTTATAATAATAATAATAAAACTATTTATTTTCCGCTCTATCTCCCCAAAGGGACTCAGGGCACATTCCAAACATAAAAGGCAAACATTCAATGCTCGAATACAACAACAATACATCCATACTAACAAAATTTATACAACCCAACATATAAATACGAATTCTTACTTAACAAACTAAAATTAAATAAAAAGTACAGCCTGTTATAACAGACATGAGTCAAAACATCAAACTTCACCTGTTAACATCTGTGTGAGGACTACTACCTGGATTAGCTAAACTACTCTCTGAGGCTTTTCTATCAATTCCTTGCTGATTGTGTTGGGCTGCCTTGGTGGCTCTGGTCCCCATCACAAAATTTTGTTATAATTGCATTGCCTACAAGACTGATAATTGAAAACTATACCAACTGGCAACCGATCATGTCTGGCGATTTTAATGATTTTAATTTACAATTATATGTTATTGTTTTGATATATGTAATATATTGTTTTATTCGTATGTGATGCACTGAATTTTTGCCAGTTATTATGCTGTACACTGCTTTGAGTCCCCCAGGAGTGAGAAAAGCAATTTAGATATGCAGTAAATAAAAAATAAATAATAATAAAAATGGAAGCAATAATTTCCCATTTCCTTGGGGCAAATTGATGAATCATTGCTCAAGATATCTATTGAGCTGGTGAGGTGAGCAGGGCACGGATACGGATGGCAACTATTAATCAGGGGTATAATGGTAGTATTACCAACTACTATTCCTCCTCCTCCTAAGCAAAGGTATGTCTTCAGCTGTTTATTCCAGAATATCAAGGCAGAAAATCCCACATTATCTGAGTGTGGAGTCAGATAACCCAGTTCAAAGCAATATTCAATATTGTGGAATTTTCTGCCTTGATATTCTGGGATATGGGGCTGTGGGGAAGGACCCCCAGTCCCCTCTTCCAGGCTCCTGGGCAAAGCGGCTTTGCCAACAGGAAGCAGCCCACGATGCCATCTTTCCATCTGATGCTGGTGGTACTTTCCATCAAAGACTGTTGTATAGGACGAGGTGCCCTTCTTGCCGGCTCTGTTCTCCCTTTCTCTGCCTCCTCCATCTGTCCCAAACCTCTTCTGAACCTGCCAGCCCTGGTTGCCTCCTTTCCCCGCCGCTTTTGCCTTGCCAGCCTGCTCTGCTTCTCCCTCTGCAGAGAGCGATAGTCCAGGCAGCCAGAAGGAGGAGGAGGAGGAGGAGTGCCTGCTGAGTCTGACATCACCCTCTCAATCCCACACAGCAGTGGAAGGGGAGTGGAGAAAGTCGAGAAAGGAGGCGCGGGGGGAGGGAGGATGGCACCCACTGCCCACTGCCTGGGAAAGGGATAGAGACAGCTGGACCGTGGCAACTTTCAGCCTCTCCCCTTTCTTCTCCTCCTTCCCTTCCCAGGCGCTCCTTATCTTCCCATCCCACTGCCTTGGTTGCAAACGGGACCTCCGCTGCCTAAAGGGACGGAGAGGAAGGCTGCGCGCCTTTCCTCCACCCTCTTTACTCTGGGTTGCAGCGGGGGATCAAGGCCATGCAGGTGTCGCTCTCCAGGAAGTCTACTGACGGGAGTCTTTCGGTAACATTTCCCTACAAGAGAGCAGGACAAAGAAATCCTTTCCCTTGGTTGTTGTAGGTTTTCTCGGGCTGTATGGCCATCTTCCAGAAGCATTCTCTCCTGACGTTTCGCCTGCATCTGTAGCAAGCATCCTCAGAGGTTGTGAGGTCTGTTGGAAACTAGGAAAACTGGGTTTATATATCTGTGGAAGGTCCTTTCCCTTACTTTTTCTCTCGATGCAACTTGCTGCAGCGCCGAGGTTTGGAATCCAGCGCCTGGGAAGAAGAGAGCGCCTTCTGTGGTGAGTGATTCTCTGAGCATGTCCTGAGTGCTGGGGCTAGGATAGCGCAGGCTGCTGGGTTGACTGAAGACTGAGTTGATCAATGTATATAATGTTGATCAATGCCATTTTACTGTGCCACTGGATATAATGGAACATAAGTATCCACGAATTTGGTATCTGTGGGGGATCCCAAAATCCAGTACCATCGGACACCAAAAGCTCACCGAGCCACTCCCATTCCAGTTTCAAGTGTAAGCTTTAGGGACGAGCCTTTAACAGCCTCACTAAACTACAAACCTCAGATTTTTGCAGGAGGCAGAAACTGGATTTAAAGTGGATTCATTCTCTAATGCAGGCATCCTCAAACTGTGGCCCTCCAACTGTTTGGGCCTTCAACTCCCAGAATTCCTGACAATTAAACCAGCTCCTTAGGGCTTCTGGGAGTTGGAGGCTTAAAAAGGCAGAGGGCCGCAGTTTGAGGATGCCTGCTCTCGTGTGATGAGTCCCATAAAGTCATAGAACCCCCAGTGGCACAATGGGTTAAACCCTTGTGCCAGCAGGACTGCAGACTGAAAGGTTGGTGGTTTGAAGCCAGGGAGCGAGGTGAGCTCCCATCTGTCAGCTCCAGCTTCTCATGCGGGGACATGAGAGAAGCTTCCCACAAGGATGGTCAAACATCTGAGCGTCCCGTGGGCAACGTCTTTGCAGACGGAGTGGGATGGGCTCCTGTCTGTTGGCTACAGCTTCTCATGCTGAGACATGAGAGAAACTTCCCATAGGATGGTAAAAACATTTGAGTGTCCCCTGGGCAACGTCCTTGTAGACAGCCAATTCTCTCACAGCAGAAGTGACTTGCAGTTTCTCAAGTCACTCCCAACACGAAAAAATAGAATCTTAAGAGTTGGAAGAGACCACAAGGGCTAGGCCCGTAGCCAGGATTTTGTTTCGGGGGGGGGGGCAAAAAAATTTCAGGGGGGGGGTTCGAGGGGGCTGAGTTTCGGGGGGGGCTGAGTCTGAGTGAAAGAGGGTCTAGCCTAGCAAACCTTTTGTATCATTACCCCAATACCCCCATGCATATAGGATATATTGAGTATGGTGATCAGATCATGATATGAATAAACATAACAGTTTAAATAATGCACCAGTAAGGCCTTTTCGCGAACCACCATGAGAATTTCAGGGGGGGGGGGGCTGAAGCCCCTCAAACCCCCCCCCCCCCTCCGCTACATGCCTGACAAGGGCCATCTAGTCCAACTCCCGGGCATGCAGGAAAAGCACAATCAAAGCACTCCCAGATAGATGGCCATCCAGTCTCTGTTTAAAAGCCTCCAAAGCAGGAACCTCTACTTTGGGACAGTGATTTCCACTGTACAATAGTTCTTACTGTCAGGAAGTTCTTTCCAAAACTGTAAGATGGTCCTGTAGTGGCTTGTCCACATGGACTCTTGGGCTGCATGTTAATCTCATGGCGATGCTGTGCTGGCTAGGATGCTTTGGAATACATGAGTATGTTGAATGGGTCATCTGGCTTTCCCCTTCAATATTCCCCTGCCCTGATATAATTGTGGGTTGTTCTTTCAAAACCCTTGTGGTCAAGAAAGGCATGAGAAATTATTTGGACCAAGAACAGCATCAGAGATTATTTGGATCATTATGGGTTTGCCAAATGGCAATTCTTCTGAGGAGACTTTTTTTTGTGTGTGATTCCAAGACCCTCCATGGGCTGACACACGGGGTACAGCTTTATACACTAGGGAATGGGAAACATCTCAGTTGCTGCTATTCTGCACAGAAAGGCACACTTGCAGAGGGAAGTTGAAAATCTGGCAATCATGCCTCCATAAGGTTAAACCCTTGTGCCAGCAGGACTGCTGACTGAAAGGTCAACAGTTTGAATCTGGGGAGCAGGGTGAGCTCCCGTCTGTCAGCTCCAGCTTCTCATGCGTGGACATGAGAGAAGCCTCCCACAGGATGGCATCTGTGCATCCCCTGGGCAATGTCCTTGCAGATGGCCAGTTCTCTCACACCAGAAGCAACTTGCAGTTTCTCAAGTCATTCCTGACGTGAAAAAAAGCCTCAATAGGGAAGTATTAATGCTACTGTCTTACTTTTGCAGCAAAGGAAACTTCTGACAGATCTGGTGCTAAAAACCTGGAAGCTGAAACAGAAGGGAGAAGAGAGAGACTGGCTACCAGCTTCATCATGTACTTTTGCTCAGCAAGTACAGTTGGGCTGGGCCTTGCAAAGTTGATCATGACAGATTGATGGCTTGAGTTTTGGCAGACTGTTTACCTTTCCGGGTTTAGTGTATATATAGATATAGATATATATCCCATTACACAAGAATAAGTTGAAACTGGGAGACATTGAGGAAGGACCAGTGCAATTTCAGCTCTCTGCTCTCCTCCTTTTCCATGCCCGTGTGAATGTGCAGAGCTGGCAAGTTTGGTAGATAACTCAGGAGCCTTGGGATTTTCTTGCCATGGCTTCAGCGGATGGGCTGCAGTATCGAGCTCTCTATGAATATAAGAAGCATCGGGAAGAAGACCTGGCTCTCTCTCCAGGAGATTTGCTGACAGTCAACAAAGCTGGGTTTATGTGTGTGGACTACAAAGAAGGTGAAGAGAGGACCCCCAAAGGCTGGCTGAATGGCTTTAATGAACGTACCAAGGAGCACGGAGATTTCCCAGGCACCTATGTAGAATACCTGGGCCCCGTGAGGATCATGGCCCCTACCCCAAAGCTCCGGCCCCTGCCTCCAACACCTTCCAAACACCTGAGGGGTAAGTCGGTGTATTTATAATATGGTTTCCAAGTGAGCCCCCACATTATAGTTATTGTTGTTGTGTGACTGCGCTATTTCCGACATATTTAAGGCAAACCTTACACAAGGTAAAACAAGTTGTTCAGAGGAGATTTGCCTTTGCCTTCTCATGGGGCAAGTATGACTTGCCCAAGGTCACCCAGTCCGTTTCCATGGCCCTGCAGGGATTCAAATCCTGGCCTCTGGAGTTGTAGTCCAACGCTTAAAGCACGACACCATGCTGGCTCTCAGATTGTAATAGCTTCCCGGAATTGTGGCAGCATTTCCTAACTGTGTCTTTGCACAGCAACCAAACTGGGAGCTGTGCTCTCTCATTGGCTGGCCTCAAGCTGAGCACTGACGTTCATAGGACTTTCTCAAGCTCTGCTCTCAGTATCAGTGCATCATCACTCCACTGAAAAGGAAAGAAATACTTGTGTCCCATCCCCCGTCCCTCCACTGCCACCAAACATCCCCATTAAAAACGTAAAATGCAGGTTTTACAAAGCAGAGCTCTCTGGGAAGCTATGGGGTTGTACAATTTATAAACTGTGTGGTTTGAGAGTGACATGTTCCCCCAGAGCATGCTGTGTGCAAACCACTGGAGAATTTAGGCTGGGGTTGGGAACATCTTGGGCCAGATTTCCAGCTAGTTTTTTGTGCAAGGTAATCATTTACATACGAGCAAGTCGGTCTGGCTAGCCAGACATGTGGCTGTGTGTGCTGATGGCTGGGAACAGAGTGTTTATTCTGGGATGGGGCTCATTGGGAAGAGGATTATGAAGCCATTTCTGGAGTTTATTTCTATGAAGAAACAAAAGTACTCTTGACATTTAGAAATGTTTCATCTCTTCAGATGATGTGCATAAAGAAAGGCCTGCTGTTGATTAAGAGAAAGCCCAGTGGTGTATCCTCTTCTTTTGGTAAAGTTCAGCAGAGATCCTTGAGGCCACTGGGAAAGCCATAATGAAGTGAGAAGTGATGGATATATGTATGTATGTATGCATGTATGTCTACCCTGCTTCATAGCAGAGTGCTGCTGCAGGCTGTTAGACCAGAAGGCAGGCACATTTGCCTTTGAGACAGCAGGTTCAAAATATATCTCAGCTGTGCCCCCATAGTATATATTTGGTGGAAGGGATAACAGGGTCTTGTGACACCTTAAAAACTAAGGTTGCAACTACACTGTTAGTTCATGCAATTTGGCATCACTTTAACTGTCATGGTTCAGTGCTATGGAATCCTGGGAGCTGTAGTTTTTAAAGGTCTTTAACCTTTTTGGGGCCGTGGTGGTGCAGCAGATTAAACCTCTAAGCTGAATAGCTTGCTGATTGGAAAGTCAGTGGTTTGAATCCAGGAAGCAGGGTGAGCTCCTGTTGTTAGCCCCAGCTTCTGCCAACCTAGCAGTTCAAAAACATGCAAATGTGAGTAGATAAATAGGTACTGCTTCAGCGGGAAGGTAATGGTGCTCCATGCAGTCAATTTCCCGCCACCACAAGAGCCAACCAGCAATGATGTTGGACTGAGTCCTGAGTGACTCAGGATACAGATACTAGCTGGACAGTTTCTGGAGTCAGTGCAGATTTCTTGAATATATAGCTGTCAAAATGAAATAAAAATGCTCTGGGTTCACTATTGCAGAATATCAGTTCTTTCAGGGGGGTCCCTGCTGACATCCTCTCTAGCCATTGAGACTAAAGCCTCTGCATTGCCTTCAGCCTGCCTGTGTCTTATCTGATCCTCTGGCAGCTTGGCACTCCGGGCCCTGAATCCATGGTTCTAGCAGAACTGAAATCACATAACAAAATCATGGCAGGAAAACCTAATGATAGGTTTACTTTGGGATTGCCACCAAACAACAACGACAACAGAGGCCTTTTTCTTAACAGGAAGTGATCTGTAAATTTGTTACTTCTCATTCCAAACTTTAAAACAAACTCTTGCATAAGCGGGTTTCTACAATGTGTTTTGCATTCTGCGGGGCTGATTTCATTATGTGATCTGGTTTAGATTTAGGACTTCCTGAAACACATGAAGGAGTTTAGCTCAGACTTTCCCCCAGGTTTTCTTGATGCACTTTAAGCCCTTTAATTCAAACAGTAGCATGATTTGGCTTAGTGTGTTTTGTAGCCATTGAAGTCTGAAGTTGACTTCAATCTGTAACAAGGCTCAGTGTTAACTTTGCATATAATATCCACTCCTCACAATTTATAGCGAAGTAGGTAATTTGTTACTCAAGCACTGAAAATCTTATTTGAAGGTCTAGATTCTGCACATTCAGTTTTGTCATTGGAGTATTTGAAGTGTCAATCTGTTTATTAATCAGCCTCTGAGAGGGGTGTGATCAGAAAGAAATGCAGTGTGGCAATCACCAGTGGGTTCATGATGGGCTTAATGATTGGACTCTGGTGAACACCATGGGGTTAGTCCAAAATACTCAATTGGCGCTTAAGATGATGAGCATTTCAATGGGTGTTGTGAGAGTGAGGCTGGCTTGAGGCATGGGAGATGGATCGTTCACTCTGATAATGCTGATCATATCAGGGGAAACAAGAAAAGGGACTCAAGGCTTTTAATGAAAGTTTTGTTATGTGCTCCCCTCATGTCTCCCAGTCCATTGTAAAAGGATTATGGAGTTTTTAAAGGATTGTTTCCTGGGATCCACAGGGTGTTAGAAAACATTCCAAAGTCAATTTTTAAAAAAGATTACTGCAGAGCACAGGCATGCGTGCTTGCTGTATGTCAAATAGAGCCGTATCTATAGATTTATAAATTTTATATTTCATATTTTTGGAGGACCTGACTTCTTGATAACAATTTAATCTGAAGAGATTTTGCAAGAGAAAAGGGTATGGGTGTAAACTTCACTCTAAAGTAGTAGAGTAGCAGATTGCTACAGTCACTTAGTGCATGATCACACCAAAACGTAGTTTCTAAATCAGGCATGGAGAAACTAAGGTCCTCAGGCCAGACACAACCCTCTGGGCACTTATGTCAGGTCCTCCTAATTTTCCCTGTGGCTTACGGTGTCCTTATGCTAAAAAGATGGGGAGGGAAGACACATGGTGCCTGGGAGCACTCCTGTGCACTCTGAGCTGCTTCGTGTCTTCCTCAGGCCATCCTCTTGGCTTAAGGATGGGAGGACGGTCCCAGGAAGGCAGGTAGTGACTGAAGGGGCTCTGGAGCCCTCTCGGCCACCACCTGCATCTCCCTCCTCTCGGCATAAGGATGGGGCAGATTGCCCTGGCCTTATGCTGAGAGGGCAGCCCAAGAATAAGGAGGAGGATTGGGGAAGATCAGGGCAGTCGCTGCGTGTCTCACCGTCCTTCCGGGATAATGGCTTGAGGATGACTTGTCCCTGCCCCTCCCACCCGAGCCCACCTTCTCTCCCTCCCTCCCTCCTAGTCCGGTCCTCCCTGGCCTGGCTGCCCCAAGGCAAAAAAGTTTGCCCATACCTGTTTTAAATGCGTTATTTTTCCTTATGATACAATTATATAATTGCACAGTTTTGATGTTTCTTCCAAATAGAAGGTGCTGCTATAATTGCATAATTGCAACCCACCAAACAGTAAAATTCTGCATTTAAAACAAAATTTAATATACAAAATAAAAACTAAGGAATGGAGTAAAAGGAATGTTGCTCCTGTACACCATAATGCCCTCTTTGTCCAGACATCAGCAGGAGAGTAACTTCATCCTGCCTAGGGATAGGAAACTTGCCCAACATGATATGGGATACGGGAACTGTAGCAGAATGAAATGATTGTATCAGAAATAGTTGAACAGCTGTGGTAATGGTGCCATTGATGGAGTATTCCTATCATCGTGTGTTGATTTATCACCTATGGTGAATGTCAAAATTAGCTAATACAGGTTGAACATGCCATATTCAAAATTCCAAATCCCCAAATCATCCAAAATTGTCCACATAGGTGCCAAATAGTGACATTTTTGCTTTTGATGGTTCAATGTACACACTGTACACAAACTTTGTTTCATGCACAACATTATTTAAAATATTGTATGAATTACCTTCAAGCAATGTCTTTATGATGCATCAACAAATTTGGTGTTTTGACTTGGATTCCATCTTCAAAATATCTCAATAGGTACTTGTATTCAATTACAAGTATTGCAACAACAAAAATAAAAAACCAAAAGAACAAAAATCCGAAATCCAAAACAGTTCTGATCCCAAGTATTTCAGATAAGGAATACTCAACCTGTATCATCCTTCAGTGTATTCCCAACTACTTTATGTCCTCGTCCTGTGTCATCAGCCATAAACTGTTTGCTTTCATAAGTTACACGCACTTTTAAAAAAACTCCTTCTTGCCTTATTTAAGAATGGTCTTGCTGCATATGTACATTGCATAAAGATGCTATTATATTAGGAGTATATATCAGTTGAATGTCGGTGTTACTGTGGCAGAAGTGGGTGTTTTTCACACCTGGCATGGACTTCTAATAGATTCATTGCCCATTGGACCTCATCCCATGAGAAATGTGAGACTGCCAAAAAGGATTTTGTAGTATTCAGAGAATGCTGTTTTCTAATCCAAATCTAAGTGGACCCATTTGTTAAAATGCTATCTGGGCAGCACATTCCTTCCCCACCAATTCCCATGCCCTGGTGAGTGGAAATCAGCCAATAAAGGACTAGGAATTTGTCTAGATAGAAAATGAAGGTCCCCAAGCTGTCATGTTGGCATGAATTCTGCAAGCCGATCACTTGTAGCAAAAAGTTTTGATGCTGCTTGCAGCATTTGCCAATTCCATCATATCAAAGAGAGCACAGTTCCTTAGGTTGCAGTCAGAGAAAGCAGTTCTTTCTCATTAATAAGACATCATTAAGGGAAAGATCTGGCTGTCTATTTGCTTTGAATGCATGTTCCAGGTCAGCTTGTTAGCCAGGAAACAAAGTGGGGGAGTGGCTAAATGTGACATGAACACAAACCTCTATACCAGGGGTCCCCAAACTTTTTGAACAGAGGGCCGGGTCACAGTCCCGCAAACTGTTGGGGGGCCGGATTATAATTTGAACAAAAACATGAATGAATTCCTATGCACTCTGCACATATATTATTTGCAGTGCAACCCCCCCCCCCCCCAAAAAATCAAAAAACAAAGACCCACACTTCTATATAAATAAAAATGTAATGTTTGTTTGTGGGATTAACAGAACTCAAAAACCACTGGACGAATTAACACCAATTTTAGACACCTAACAACCCAATGTATATCCTTCACTCAAAAAAAATGATTTTGTCATTTGGGAGTTGTAGTTGCTGGGATTTATAGTTCACCTAAAATCAAAAATCGCTCTGATCTCCAAGGAGGCAGGTAAACTACAAAAGGCTTCTGCCTCCCACACGAGCATAAGGGCCGGAGCAGAGGGTTCCTGCGATGGGCGGAGCGGCGCCGGGTGGGCGTGGCCAGGCCAGGTCAGGCCGCGCGGGCCAGAGAAATGCCCTCGGCAGGCCGCATACGGCCCGCGGGCCGTAGTTTGGGGACCCCTGCTCTATACTGTAGATTCCTTGATTAGCCAACAACAAAGCCTGGCCTTAGACAGAAAAGCCAAGCAAATTTGGTTTTCTTTCGTGTCAGGAGCAACTTGAGAAACTGCAAGTTGCTTCTGGTGTGAGAGGATTGGCCGTCTGCAAGGACGTTGCCCAGGGAATGCCCAGATGTTTGATGTTTTACCATCCTTGTTCGAGGCTTCTCTCATGTCCCCACATGGGGAGCTGGAGCTGACAGATGGGAGCTCAACCCACTCTCCCTGGATTTAAACTGCTGACCTATCAGTCACCAGTCCTGCCAACAAAAGGGTCTAACCCATTGTGCCACTGGGGGTTCCAGCCAAGCAGGTGATCCTTTTTTCTTCTTCTGCAGAACAATAGAAGCAACAACAGATGTGTACCTCCCTCTGATGTCTTTCCCTCTGAGGACCTTTCTCTGAGGTCTTTCCGAAGGTCTTCCATTCTTAATGGGTGGACAAGAAGAGCCATCATAGTATAGGTTTTAGCAATGGATTACACGGGAGCACTGGAGACCAGAGTTCAGTTCCTTTCCGGCAAAGGAAACACATAAGCAACTCACACTCTCTCAGCTTCACGGGAAGGCAAAGGCAACACCCTCTGAACAAATTTTGCCAAGAAAAACCTATAATTTATTAAACTTGGGATTGCCAGGAGTCAGAAATGACTTGAAGCAAACCATAAAATAAAAGGAGAGCTCCTTTTTTGTGACTGATCCTTCATTGTGAAATACCTGCCAGAAACTGTAGAACTGGTACAATGATAGAGGACAGGAGAGGTTTTTTTGGTAACATCTATTGTGAAATGTGAGAGATCATATTTTATCTCACAAGCAGAGTATTTACTATTTGCAAGAAGCAAATGTGCAACAACCTAACCTACAGATCTACCATCTCATTGTGAGAAGCTCTGCAATGTCTAGTTTTTAAATATAGAGGAAAAGAAATAGAAAAGTGCAAATTACAAAATGCAAGATGAACAAACAGACTAACTGTAGGCTAACTGATGCAAGAAGTGAGATGGTGAGGATCAGACCAACAAACAAGGCATTATGTGAATAAATACTATGTCAAAACCCCTTACAAACCTGGAAACAAGCAATTACTCTGATTATTGGCATGCTGAGGTTGCTACTTCTTACAACTTTAAGGGGTATTGGCTTTTGTTTGAAACTGGCAGAACTTTGCTGTTCATCCCAGTGGACAGGAAAAGTGTATTTGGCTTTATTGTAAGAAAGATGTATACAAATTAAGGCCCAGTGCCAGAAACAAATGTTCTCACTTATTTGCCTAGCTTGTGTGCCTTATTAATAAATAAATAAAACGTATTTATTGTGTAAAATAGATTTGGAAAATTTTCTCACAAATCTATTAATGCTGGGCTGAGGTTAAAGCACAGGATGAATCTCTAGATTTTGCTGAAAATCCTTTAAGAATAAATTGGAGTGCATTGTCATATCTGACTCCAGTTTTCATTAAGTGGAGCTCATTGTTGCTACAAAAGAGTCAATATTGTTTCAAATAAATAATACGATAAAAAGGGGACAACTGACTTCCTGCTAAAACATCAAAGTTATTTACAGTTTACAATATTTGCTGTTCCATGTAATCTACACTAGGAAAGAGTGTTGTCTATGAGATCAGCACTTAACTTGAGATGAATGGCTTTCTAATAGCAGTAAATGTGCGTATATAGCTTGAGCTCCTTTTTCCCCAGAGGAATTAATGGAAACATGGACTATAATTCTAAATTTAATTTTTCTTTATAGTTCTGTTGAGATGATATGGGTGTTGTCACACTGGAAAGCCCCTTTCCCTTTAGCACTTACTTTGGCATTTCTGTGAACGGATTGAAAAACATATATTCTTCAAGCTGCTTTGAGTCTCCCTGCGGAGGGAAAAAGTGGGATTATTATTATTATTATTATTATTATTATTATTATTATTATTAGAGTGTTCTTGAGGTTGTCCCAACAGAAGAAAACCATTGGATCAGAGGAGCGACTTCATAGTTTTGTGCAAAGATTTAACTTTTTATTTGCCTGCCCATAAGTATTTTAATTCCACAAATAAAATTTTCTTTCACTCCCCAAATTTCTAGCATTGTGATAACTTGAAATATTGATTGAAAATTTAGAAATTCACAAAGATAAGGGGCAGGCAAAAATACCAAGGGAATGTGAACATAACCAAAGTAAGAGTTCTGGGTGTTAACAATATTCAGTGTCTCATTTTCTGTAATCAGAGATGTTTGGAGCTAAAAGAAAATTTCATTAGAAGGTCCTGATTGATGGCATCATAGGAAGCATGCAATTGAGTTGACCAGAGTGGACGACTCCTAGTTGATGACTCCAGTGTCAATAGAATGATAATTCACATTTGAAGGGTGCTGAAATTTATCTCCCAAATAGGTACAGTGCATTAGATCTTCCCGTCTGGACTAAAACCCAGAGCAGATTCAGCCAACACTGATTCAGGCAAAATAAAACAGGAAAGAGTGGTGCTGAAGTAACAGTGGACTGTAGGGAAGAGAGTCGGGAAAGAATAGCCCCGTATAATTACATAAATGTCTTCACAATGAAGATGTAATCTACTGCTGAAATCTTTGCTTTTAAGCTGAAAATAAGAACGGGAACATTTAGTTCAGCATTAGTGCTAGGATGTGTAGTTTCTGAAGCAAGTAACACAGAGACTGAAAGTCCTGTCAGTCCTATCCAGCTAATGATAAAGCATGTTTTTGATGAATTTGCTTATCAGCTGAATGAGAACTAGTTAAGCTGTCTCCTCCTTTCAACACTGAGGCATTTTTCACTTTTTCCTAAAGCAGTGCTTCAAGTTGTAGCTGCCATTAACCCCACTACTTCTAATACAATGTGGAGATAACTGGAAAGCCTGTTGCTATGACAGTACCATCATAAGTTCCCATTCCATATATACATGGCCCCAACATGTAGACTCCCAAGAGCTGTTGGAATATATGAACCACTATAGTTCCCTAGAGATGTGTGGTTGTAATTGTAGTTCTACCATATCTTACTCAAGAGTTGAATGCATCTGACCCACTTTTCACATTGGACCACACAATTGGTTGCATATTCTTGAGAAAAATGGAAGGATGCTATAAATAGATAAATGTTGCTAACAGCCTAGATGCTATTTTAGTTATGGAAGAAGTGGCTCCTTACAAGTGCATCCAAAACTAAAGAATCACACACTGAAGTGGTTTCATTATTATTTGTGCCTCCCTAGAATGGACACTGCCTTGCTGGGTTTGGGATTCTTGCTTTTTTAAAAGATTTCAAAGGAGCTATTGTAACAGTAGGACATGTGGTAGTCAGATGGACATTTTGGTAGCTGAAAGGACATCTGGATGAATAGGTTTTCCTTTCCATATGACATTTGCCCTGCTTCCAGGTTTCTACTTCTTTGTTTTTCCTCATCCCACTACTCTTGTTTCTTTATCAACAGATTTTGCACTCCTTGATCCATACAAGTCCTCTGTTCATTGGATTCTTTGTTATTTTTCTCCTAAAATATTAAGAAGCAAATGCAGACAGGATAAAAATCATTTATAAGCAATGTTTGGTTCATCTTCTGTGGTCACACTCTCTCCAGTTTTGTCAAAGAAAAGATCAACAACATATGAGGTTAAGCAGCCCCACAAAGAAAGTATCTATCAAGGGATTGTGATGTGACTCATAATCAATATTCCCAGAACATTTTCACCATTTTTATACAAGTGAAGTGATAGATAGTGTTTAACCAGACATAGAGCACATTTCCATTAAAATATCCTCAGTAATTATAGATTTTAATTATGATATTATAAAATTATATTTATGAGAATGTATCAGGCTGAAATACCCTAAAGACACTAGATACCAACTGATTTTGTAAGCTAAGCATAGTCAGTCCTGGTTAGTTCCTGGATGGGGACTGTCAACAAATACCTGATGCTGTAGGTGATATTTCAGTGGAAAGAACTTGCCACACCACCTCTAATAATTCCCTGCCTTTGAAATTGATGCGGTTGTTATAACATAAAATGACTTGAAGGCACATATACTAAGATTATCTCAGATTATGAGGCAGGAATAACATAGGTTACATAAGTGTGATATCTGTGCCTCAAGAACGTAATTTCCTCAATGTGAAGCCCAGGTGGACTGTGTGTCAAAGAACAAACAAACCATAAACTAAAACAGCAATTGTGTGGAAAGGCCCTTGTGTATTGTTAATGTCCTGCTTGAGGATAATTTTTAATATGCATTCGCCTGCTTAAATTTTAGTCAAAATCAACCTTATCATGAGACAGAACAGAGCTGCTTTCCTCTCAAAGGGCTGTACTTCTAGTACCAGTACTTAACTTAAAAAGTAAATGCCATTCTAGATTGCATCAATAGGAGAATAGTGTCTAGATCAGCGGTTCTCAACCTGTGGGTCCCCAGATGTTTTGGCTTACAACTCCTAGAAATCCCAGCCAGTTTACCAACTGTTAGGATTTCTGGGAGTTGAAGGCCAAAACATCTGGGAACCCATAGGTTGAGAACCACTGGTCTAGATTGAGGGATGTAATAGTACCACTTTATTCTGCGTTGGTCAGACCTCACCTGGAAGCACCACAATTCAAGAAGGCTATTGACAAACTGGAAGATGTCCAGAGAAAGTGACCAAAATAATCACAGGTCTGGAGGCCAAGCCCTATGAGAAGTCACTTAGGGAACTGGGTATGTGTAGTCTGGAGAGGAAAAAGTTGAAAGGGGACATGATAGCCATGTTTAAATATTTTAAAAGATGACATATTGAAGATGGAAGAAATTTGTTTTCCGCTCCAGAAAACAGAGCAATGGATTGAAGCCAAACACAGGAAATGAGATTCCACCTAAACATTCGGAATACTTTCTGGTGGTAATTGCTATTTAACTGTAGAATAAACTGCCTCGAAGTATGGTGGAGTCTCCTTCTTTGGAGGCTTTAAACAGAAACTGGATGGCTATTTATTGGGAATGGTTTGATGGTTTATTCCTGCATGGCAGGGTGTTAGACTGGATGTCCCTTGTAAACTCAAGATTCTATGACTTGTAAGAAAGGGGGTTGACTATTGAGTTATAGAGAGGATGGCTTGAGAAAGAGGAACATAACAAGTCCAAGGCATTTTGCTGTTGTAGGCGAAGTGGTAACGTCATCTCGCATATCCTAAACTAAGGTGCATAGACACGTATTTTGGCAAAGGAGACAGAAAATCCTTCAAGCAACTCTTCAGCAGAAATGCAAACAAATAACTATGTGTTCTCTTTTCACAATGCCCAGAAATCTGCTGACTGAGGGGGCTGCCTCACTCTTCTGAATAATAAGGCCATTCCTGGGAGGGAAAATTCAGCTCATTTCACCCATCTATTTCTCCCTTCTTTTACCCTGGCTCTTTTTTGATAATTAGAACACCCTCCCTCAACCTCGCGCCCTCCAGATGTTTTGGACATATTCATGCATTGAAATATTCATACAGCATAAATATCATAAGTTCTCTCAAGAGGGCATAGAAGAAAACAAGTTCAAACAATCTAAAACTATTCATACAGTTTTGACAGGAAGACATAATTTAAACCATGAGTCCTCAAACTTTTTAAGCAAAGGCCCAGTTCACAGTCCACCAGACTGTTGGAAGCTGGACTATAGTTTGAAAAAAAAAAAGAATTCCTTGCACACTGCATATATCTTATTTGCAATGCAAAAAAAAAACATGAAAGAACAATATAATATTTAAAATGAAGAATAGTTTTAACCAACATAAAATCACCAATATTTCAATAGGATTTGTGAGCCTGCTTTCAGCTGATGAGATAGTCAAGTTAATTAGGATGTGTGTTGTTAAGTCGTCTCAGACTAAGTCTAAAGCAGTAGTTCCCAACGTTGGTTATTCAGGTGTTTTGGACTCCAGCTCCCACAGTTCCTAATAGCTTGGTAAGCTGGCTGGGATTTCTGGGAGTTGAAGTCCCAAACACCTGGAGGACCAAAGGTTGGGAACCACTGGTCTAAAGTTTAGGGTTGGGTTCAGGCAAATGGCCTTAAAGGGTCACATGTGGCCCATGGGCCTTACTTTGGGGACCCCTGGTTTAAACAGTCCAAAAGAATACTTAAACATGTATAGGTACCAATTTGAAAATTATTTGATCCTGAAGGGTTATGTAAAAACTCATATTTTAACTTGGCACCAAAGTGAATCAATACCAATTGATATTAAATTGGTAATCACTGGAGGGATGGATATTAGAGGCAAAGATGAAGTACTGTGGCCACATAATTAGAAGACAGGAAAGCTTGGAGAAGACAAGCTGAGGAAAATGGAAGGAAAAAGGAAGAGGGGCAGACCAATGGCAAGATAGATGGATAGTATGCTTGAAGTGATTGGCTTGACTTTGAAGGAACTGGGGGTGGCCACGGTCAACAGGGAGCTCTGGCATGGGCTGGTCCATGAGGTCACAAAGAGTCAGAAGCAACTGAATGAATAAACAACAACAGCCAATTGGGATCAATACCAATTGAACCTGCAAAATCTACTATCAAGGTACCACAGGAAGAAAGGTATACAAGGCATGGACAAATCTGCCTGAAGAATGGCAAACACAGGAAACGGAGGAACACTCAAGGTGTGGGAATAAGTTTAAGTTTTGATAAACGTCATTTCTGTGGATGAAAGGCTGAAAATAATTCCTACTGGATAGAGAACATGTGTTCTCCGGTTCCACTGTAGCCACAGAGGCATCTGCTCTGAGAAGCATGCTGCATTTAATATGCACTATTTAATTACTGAATGAAAAGTTTTGGGGCTATGTTTTAATTGACTTGCATAACATTGCAGGGAGGCTTAATAGGGCAGTAGTGTACTGCAGAGATCAGGAGATTTTGATGCTCCCTGGGAAGTTAAGCCAAAATATTATATTCAGCAGACTGAGGGGTTTGTTCCAACTTGGTAGAACCATCATTGATGACCCCTGTCTGTTCTGCTGAGATCAGTGGGTCCTTTATAGCAAAAATTATTGGAAGAATTGATACTTTTCATTGCATCTGATTGCCAGAATCTTATTTTAGACTACAGTTTTTATGGTGGTTGGAGCCAGGGTCTTATGTCAAAAGGTCAGATTCAAAGACCAGTGAAGCAGCATGAGTGAGCAATTACACAGCTCTCCGTATCCATGCATTCTGCCTCCGCATATTCAACTATCCACAGCTTTTAAATATCTGTCCCAATCCAAAATGCATAAAGAAATACCACTTTATACTGCCATTGTATATAATGGGATAAAAGCACAGACAGATTTCAGTATCCACAAGGGATGCTGGGACCAAAACCTGTGCAGATATCAAGGACCCACTGTGTATGGAATGAAAGGCAATTGTTTATAGCAGAGTTTCTTAATTTGTGCTCCTCCAGATGTTTTGGGCTTCAGCCCCCACAATTCCTAACAGCTGGTAAGCTGACTGGGATTTCTGGGAGCTGAAGTCCAAAACATTTGGAGAAGGAGAGTTTGAGAACCACTGGTTTAAAGTAACAACTTTCAGTTAAAGTATTTTTCAGGATTTTGAAACCTAAAAGCCTAATCCCAAAAGGTTTTGGTGGTACAGCTATACACTTTTTACGAGAATCTAGAAAGGTTCCTCAGAAATAATGAAGAACAGCAACTTACCTTTTAAGAATTGTTGCTATCTTTGCACACCTATAATCATTAGAAGGCTATGGAACAGCCCAGGTTCAGCCTCTTCCAGCAGAGGAAAAAAACTAAATGTGAAAGCATGTTGTAAGCAATTAGTCAGTTATATTTTCCCCTTTTTCCAGAGAAATATATGTTCAGAGTTTCAAGGTTCTTGTGTTTGCATGAGTCCAGCGCAGTTTCTAGAGAAGAAGCTTTTAGTTGGCTTACCTTGAGTAGAAATAGAGTTAGAAACGTGATTAATAGTAAAAAAAAAAAGAAAAGAAAAGGGGGGGGGGTATCCTACTCTTTTAAAGTGTCTGGATTGAATAAATAAAACAGATTATTTGTAGAAAAATGAATTACGGTAGCTATTACAATATAATGCACTATATGCATTAGAGCTGGAAATATGCCTGCAGTTTGTTGTGTTGCATGTACTCCTGCTTCAAAATACTTTTGATGTTATATTTTAACATATTTTGATGTGTTCTCTTATACTTCTAGAAGCTCTTAAAGAAAGAATTATACAGTTGGCTATCACAATATAATGCACTATATATATTAGAGGTGGAAAATATGGAAATACAGTGCATTATATTGCGATAGCTAATTCAACTCCACATTTGTGGGTTTAATTTTTGCAAATTTGATTATTCACTGATTTGATTAATATGTCCTCTCCGGGAATCTCTAGATTCTCCAGTGTGACTCTATATAGTCAATTCCCACTCAGAGTTGACTATAGAGCCATGCTGAAGGACCTAGAGATCCTTACAGAAAAAAACTTATCTAGGCTTTTTAGGTCCCCTAGCATGATTCTATGGTCAACAAACAGTGGGTGTATTTTATTTGCATTTTTCTCATTTTTGTGTCTTACACATCTAACCTCAGAAAAGTGGAAAGCTAATGTATTTCCAAAATTGTTGGACACAACTACAACAAACAATTCAGGCACTTTAAGAATTGTGTCTTTCTGGGCTCCTGCCTCCGTCCGTGGCTTTTAAACATGTGACTACTTGTGTTTGTTGCTGGAGAATTTTAGTGCAACCCATTTGGAGGACTCCTGGTGAGGAAGACGGTTAATTGAGTGAATGTCTTGTTAATCTTCCTTCAATGAGACAAGGATAAGCAACTGTGACTCTCCAGATGTTTTTGGACTATCATTCTCATAAGCCCACATCATAAACTGACTCAGGGTGTTGGGAGCTTTAGGCCCAAAAATATCTTCTATCCTAAAGGAAGGTATCAAAAACATCTGGAGAGCCACAGTTGCCTATCCCTAATCTTCTAGATTAGAAGTGGAAATCAAGCATCCCTTCAGATATTGTTGGATTGAATCTCTCGACATTCCTTGCAACTGGCTATGCTGAATAGGAGTTCTGGTAGTTATAGTCCAGCAGCATCTGAAAGGCTACAAAATTTCCACTCCAATTTAGACATTTTTGGTTGCTGTCATAATGGTCAAACTGAGGCTATTTCACATTGGCTATATCATGGGATAATACTGATCACTGGAAAAAAGAAGACAATGCTTGCTAAATTTAAAATGAATCGAAATGAGGAAGACCACCTTACAGATAGATTGATTGAGTAAAGGAAACAATGATCCTTAGTTTGCAAGACCTGTGCGAACTTGTAGATGACCAAAGCCTTTTACGGTCTTTCAGTCATGGGATGGAGCCCCTGTGGTACAATGGCTTAAACTCTTGTGCCAGCAGGACGGCTGACTGAAAGGTCAGCAGTTTGAATCTAGGGAGCAGGGTGAGCTCCTGTCTGTCAGTTCCAGCTTCCCTTGTGGGGACATGAGAGAAGCCTCCCACTGCTGTGTGTCCCCTGAGCAATGTCCTTGCAGATGGCCAATTCTCTCCCACCTGAAGCGACTTGCAGTTTCTCAAGTTGATCCTGACACGCACAAAAAGTCATGGGATTATGAATAAGTTGAAACTGACTTGATGACAATTATTGTTGTTGTTTGCAACTACTTTGCTTTCTGGTATCTGGAGTTAATAAAAAAAATGAAAGAATTTTCAAGTACCAGGAGGGAAATTGAAGTCATAGCAATTCAAGTGTGAGTTACTGTTGTGTCTAACAGTAGCTATTTAATGATTCTTCAGTGGCATCTAGGGATCTGTGCCACATGGCAGCATATATGCCTGCATGGTTTTTATGATTCTCTTAGCAACATCACTTTCAATTTTGATTACTGCTAGTCGAACATCTCCTGCCAGTCAAATGTGTAGAATTGGTAGTTAAAATGCATGCTTGGTAGTTATGTGTCCTCTGTGAATCTTAGGAAATCCCAAAATGCTTTCTCAGATGTCATTAAGAAATCCATATTGGGATAAAATAATTCTCAGTGGTAAACTGCAGTCAAATGACCTCAAATACATTGAATTATATAGCTAGAAGTCAATAGCTTGCTGAGCTCTCATTTTCTCTCAAGTTACACAAGAATACTCCAGTGACTCTATGGCATCAGTAATTGATAACATAACTTTTAAACTCCAGTTGTATTTAGTGTCTAAATTCAATAGTAGTAAATGCAGGATAGATAAATGGATAGTTTCTCAACTATTTCTACCCATTTTGTAATAGTAATAAAATGTGTGTGTGTGTGTATGTATGTATGTAAATATCCCAGAGACAGCATATCCTATCTGATCTAGGAAGCTGAGTGAGACTAGGGCTGGTCAATACTTGAAAGAGAATATCCATTGGTACAGGCTATATTCAGAGGGAGCCAATAGGACTTCTGAGTACTCTAGTCATAGGGTTATCATAGGTAACTTGAAGGGACATAGATTAATAAGCAATAAAAAACCACTCTGATAATCCATCTCATTAAAAAATAATTGATTCTTCTAAATATCATAAAGACACTATGTTCTGTCTGATCTTGGAAGTTAAGTAGAGTCAGCCCCAATTAGTACTTGGATTTGTGTGTGTGTCAGGAGCGACTTGAAAAACTACAAGTCATTTCTGGTGTGAGAGAATTGGCTGTCTACAAGGATGTTGTTTTGTTGTTAATTCGTTCAGTCGTCTCCGACTCTTCGTGACCTCGTGGACCAGCCCACGCCAGAGCTCCCTGTTGGCCGTCACCACCCCCAGCTCCTTCAAGGTCAGTCCAGTCACTTCAAGGATGCCATCCATCCATCTTGCCCTTGGTCGGCCCCTCTTCCTTTTACCTTCCACTTTCCCCAGCATAATTGTCTTCTCTAGGCTTTGCTGTCTCCTCATGATGTGGCCAAAGTACTTCAACTTTGTCTCTAGTATCCTTCCTTCCAGTGAGCAGCCGGGCTTTATTTCCTGGAGGATGGACTGGTTGGATCTTCTCGCAGTCCAAGGCACTCTCAGCACTTTCCTCCAGCACCACAGCTCAAAAGCATCGATCTTCCTTCGCTCAGCCTTCCCTATGGTCCAGCTCTCACATCCGTATGTGACTACAGGGAATACCATGGCTTGGACTAGGCGGATCTTTGTTGCCAGTCTGATGTCTCTACTCTTCACTATTTTATCGAGACTGGACATTGCTCTCCTCCCAAGAAGTAAGCGTCTTCTGATTTCCTGGCCACAGTCTGCATCTGCAGTAATCTTCGCACCTAGAAATACAAAATCTGTCACGGCCTCCACATTTTCTCCCTCTATTTCCCAGTTGTCAATCATTCTTGTTGCCATAATCTTGGTTTTTTTGACATTCAGCTGCAACCCGGCTTTTGTGCTTTCTTCTTTCACCTTGATTAGAAGGCTCCTCAGCTCCTCCTCGCTTTCGGCCATCAGAGTGGTGTCATCTGCATATCTGAGGTTGTTAATGTTTCTTCCAGCAATTTTCACCCCAGCTTTGCATTCATCCAGCCCCGCACATCGCATGATGTGTTCTGCATACAAGTTAAAAAGGTTGGGTGAGAGGATGCAGCCTTGCCGGACGCCTTTCCCAATCTTGAACCAGTCTGTTGTCCCGTGGTCAGTTCTGACTGTTGCTCCTTGGTCCTTGTACAGATTCCTCAGGAGAGAGACAAGGTGGCTTGGTATGCCCATCCCGCCAAGAACTTGCCACAATTTATTATGATCCACACAGTCAAAGGCTTTAGAATAGTCAATGAAGCAGAAGTAGATGTTTTTCTGAAACTCCCTGCCTTTCTCCATTATCCAGCGGATATTGGCAATCTGGTCTCTCGTTCCTCTGCCTTTTCTAAACCCAGCTTGAACATCTGGCAACTCTCGCTCCATGTATTGCTGGAGTCTTCCTTGCAGGATCTTGAGCATTACCTTACTGGCATGAGAAATAAGGGCCACTGTACGGAAGTTGGAGCAGTCTTTTGCATTTCCCTTTTTTGGTATGGGGATGTAAGTTGATTTTTTCCAGTCTGATGGCCATTCTTGTGTTTTCCATATTTGCTGGCATATGGCATGCATCACCTTGACAGCATCATCTTTTAAGATTTTAAACAGTTCAGCTGGGATCCCGTCGTCTCCTGCTGCCTTAAGGATGTTGCCCAGGGGACACTCAAATGTTTTTACCATCCTATGGGAAGTTTCTCTCATGTCTCAGCATGAGAAGCTGTAGCCAACAGACAGGAGCCCATCCCACTCCTCTGAGCTGAATCTCCAACCTTTTGGTCAGCAGTCCTGCCCGCACAAGGGCTTAACCCATTGCACCACAGGGGCTCCAGTACTTCAATGGAAGACTACCAAAGAATAACAGGTTCTGTATGGGAGATTTCAGAAGAAAGAACTGGCATTAGGAGCTCAGCAGAATTTGCTGAAATTCACATTCTGCCTTAGCATGCAATCACCAGAAACAACAAAGAGTCTTGTGACATCCTAAACACGAATACATTTTTTAGCATAATTTTTTGCAAATTCCAGACCAATTAGTTGTGTACATTGGGATTGAGACCATGGAAGGTTATGCCAAATAAAATGTGTTAGTGTTTCTAAGGTAGCAGAAGAAGTCTTTGTTTATGTTACAGCATATCACACAATCTGTCCTCCCCTTCACCTCTCATTCTAAACTATATCATACCACAGGAAGCTTTTGTTCCTGTGAAAACTTCAGATTCACACAGTGCCAATGACAAGCAGTAAGCCTTTGTGGTAGGAATGCTCCTAAGAACATAATTGGTGCTTCATCTCTGTTATTGAAAGATGTTAGGAGAGAAGGACATGCTTGAGAGTTATTGTCTTTGATGGCATTGTCACTTTATATCAAATACCATGTGGGATCGGGATGCATTAAGAGTCAAAAAGGCTTCAGGTGGTCTCTCTTTTTTCTTTCTCATGTACACATTTTCCACAGCAGCACATCCCTTTATCTTTTTATTCCCCACCAGAAAGTAGCCATCATAAAGGCAGATCCCTTCAAGCCTTCAGATGCATTGAAATGTTCCACAGAGATATCCCCAATGTTGTTTTCTCTATCCATGCAGTATCAGCGATTCTCAAATAAGTGCCAACAACTAGAAAAAAAGATAGTTAATTGATACATTGTATTATTTGTGGAAACTGTGTCTATGCAAAAGTGTATCCAGCAATACAAATTCCTGACATCTCAGATATGGATCAGAGAAACAACAAGCAGAAAGGGATAGTCAATGAGGGACTTAAACCCAACCCAATGTGTTTTTGCTCTCTCTTCCTACTGTATTACCTTTAGCTTATTTGCAGATAAGGATGCAAAAGAGTTATATTACTGTCTGACCTTCTTAATATTCTTTTGCTCTATTTTATTATTCAATTTTTATTATTATTATTACATTGGGAAGGGCAGGTCCTTCCTAGACAGGAAATAAAACAAAAGTAAAAAAGAAAACCACAGTAAGGTAATCAAACTTTAAAAGTTAAAACATTATTATATCTATACTACATTCAAACAAAAGCAGTCTAAGCATGGCCCACAAACGGTATGCAGCCCCCAGACCACCCCCTCCTTTTGCAATCACAGAAATCCCATCAGTACTCAACCCTACCTTTGTTTTTTAAAATTCAAAGAATTTTTGAGTACTATATTATATTTCTAACAAGGAAATTTCAAGGGGAACTCCTCGAAACATGCAAACTCATCTCCACGGCATTCCCAATACCTCTGTTTTTATTTGGGGTCTTTAAATGGTGAAAGTATTGCAACATAAGTATTGCAACATAACTTTCTTGCTGCTTTGGGGGAGAAATCAATGGAAATAAAGGTATTTGGCAGCACTGTTATAAATAGTGTGGCCAATGAGGAAGGAATCAGAAGTGGGAAAATTGGTCCCAGCCCCTGTGCATGTTGCCCATCCTCTACATCAGGCATGGGCAAATTTGGGTCCTCCAGGTGTTTTGGACTTCAACTCCCACAATTCCTAACAGCCAGTAAATTGATAGAAATTGTGGGATTTGAAGTCCAAAACCCTACAGGACCCAAGTTTGCCCATGCCTGCTCTACATTAAAATAATGCAACAAATGTAGAAAGAAAATGCAGAACCATGTTAACCAGACAGCAACATGGCAGTGCAAACACATTGATCAAAAGCTATTTGAACCAAGTGACTTTTTGATGCATTTAGAAATGCTATGTTTGATTCACGCATCCCATACGAGGAAGTTCTATAATGTCGAAGCCTCAAATATTATGACCCTGTCCATATCCCCAAGTCCTAGTCTTAGTGATTTTAAGGCAGGTCAATGAGTAAAGCATTTGCTAGTCTTAAAGCATAGGCAAAGCATATGGGTGGAGGCAGCCCTCAAAACATTGAGTACATTAAAATATGAAGCCCAGCATTTAGGTCTGGAAATGTCCTCGTAAGCAGTGCTGCTAGTATGGTATTAGTGTAACATGTGTATTTTTGTTCTCTGGCCCCAATGAAGATGAAAGCAAAATTCTTCATCCTGATAAAGTTTCATCTTCTCTCTAAAGCATCCCCCATAGAGAGCACACTATAGTAGCCTAATTAGTAGCCTAAAAAGTGTCTGATTGCTAAGCATGGAAATTCTAACAAGCAAAGGCAAAGGAATGTTGTAGCACCTTAGAGACTGAGAGAGCAAATTTCATGGTACAAACTTTATTACTAATGAGGTTAGTAGTGTTAGTGAAGACTCCATGCATCTAAGAGAGTAAACTAAGGGTGCATATACACTGTAGAATTAATGCAGTTTGACATCACTGTAACTGGGGCATGAACACCCACTAGCCCAGAAGAGTAACAAATACATGGTCTACTTTATTTCATTCCTCTAGGAGTCCATCCACATTACACACTACATTGTAGGATGAATGCTATTTGATACCACTTTAATGGCCACGGCTCAATGCTATGGAATCCTGGGAGTCAGAATTTTGTAAGATCTTTAACTTTATCTGCCAAAGATAAAATTAAAGTTAACTTTAAGCATGCCAACATCTTAGGAAAATGCTTCCTAAGATCTACAGAGATACTTGCTGGTACTCTTCAGCAAGCAAGAGTCCAAAAGTGGCAGGCTAAAATCCAGCACCTCAATCAGTGGCTGAGACCAGATGAGAAACTCTCACCAGGGGCACTCCAAGTGGCCACTTCTGGTCAAAGAAGGTGCTCAACAGACTGCACTCTGACACCACAAGATACAAACTTAACCTTAAGAAATGGGGCTACAAAGTGGAGTCCACAACATGTAAGTGCAGAGAAGAGGCCTGCCACCATAGACCACCTACTACCATCCAACCTGAGCCCTGTCACATGCACAATGAAGGACCTTCTCATAGCGACACCAGGGGCACTCCAAGTGGCCACTTCTGGTCAAAGAACATTTAGCATAATACCAAGTTCTTTATTTTACTTTGTGTTTTTAAACGCATTTTAACTGTACCCTCAACTTGCTTCTGACACAATAAATAAATATATCTGCCAAAGAGTGCTGGTACCTCTCAAACTACAAATCTCAAGATTCCATAGCATTGAGCCATGACAGTTAAAGTGATATCACACTACATTGATTCTAGATGCATCCTTGGTCTACCTTACTCCTACATCTGAGAAGGACAACTTGTTCTACGAAAACGTATGTTACGATCTTTGTTGTCTCATTCTCTAACTTGTGATGACATCCGTTTGCACATTGATACTCCAGACTAACGTGGCTATGTCTTTGATTTCTGTTAGGCAAAGTTGGATATATGCAGTACTAAATGTGCAAAAAATGACACTCTTTCTATGTGCGATCCAGAAAAAAAAATTAAAATTCCATGTTCTGTAAAGAAGAGCAGCAGAAAGGTGTTTTCATGTCTAAACAGTCTTGGTTTCAGCCACTGTGCCTGGACCTCCTGCGACAGACTTCCAGGCAAATATCTCCCTTCAGCTGCTGCCTCTTCCTTACTCTGGAGGCAAAGTGCTCTTGGCAGCTTCCCTGCTTATCCAGCTGTTCCTGGAAAAGGTGTGAAGAGAGGCATCTCTGTCCATTTAGCCCACAGTGGGAGGGAGGAGAAAACAGTCAATGAAACTAAAGAATACAAACAAACTTGACCCAATTTTGACAGGCGGTTTCATGAGAGGGAGTTATTTCCAACAACATAATAAAATGGACATATCCAAATCTAAGCTAACAATTCCCTAAGGCACATGGAAAACTATTGCGAAGTGTACATGTAAATGCATATGAGGCTGACATAAATATATGTACCACTGTATTAATGTTTTCCAATGATTCCAGTTCAACCCAGTTTCAGTTTCAGCACATGATCTTTTAGGGTTTAAGGGTAGTTTGATGAAGGCCATGTTCTGTCAGATTAAGCCCTTTGGCTAGGCTCATACACCTGTGAAGGCTAGTTCTCCCATATCAATGAAGCAATAGCTGATGGTGATGAGGGATTGACACTGGCCCGATTTCTTGCATGTTGCAGCTACCTACTGGCTGGGATTCATGTACTTTGACCACAGCTATGTTTCAAATTCAGAAGAGGAAGTTGCTCTGTGTTCCAGAAATCAGGAGGATGGAGCATTTCAACTTGTTTAGGCACATATTAAATCTGATAGAAGCCTGTGTCTGCATTCACTTTATCTTGCTGGTGAATGGCTTTAAGTTAGAACTAGGAACCATGAGGCTTTCCATATGTTGATGGACCAAGGTTCCTATTAATCCTAGCTATATTGCCAGAGATGAGGCCTCATTAAAATTCCAGTCCACTAATGTATGTAGGATAAGATGTTCCCCAGGCCTGACTCAAGAAGACAAAACACTCTTGAAACACCAATAAAACGGTATGTTCAAATGACATCACAAGCAAGTGATGATGATACCTTACTAATTCCCACATTTTGGAAAGTCCCACCAGTAACATCTGTAGAACCAACGTTAATAATACAAAAGCAAGGTTTAAGGAGCAGTCCATCCTGATACTCTGTATGTGAAATTTCTGTCTCTGTAAAATTAAAGTGAATTGGGGAGAGGAAGTTCAATAATAAACATTTTAAAGTCTTCTAATGTGCTTCTCCCCATGAGAGGACAAGTACATTATGAGGCTCTAAAAAGTGCTGTTGTGATGTTGGACTACACTCTGGAGACAAGGGTTCAATTCCCCACTTAGCCATGAAAACCCACTATGTGACATGGGACAAATTAAAGATCTCAGCTCCAGAAAACCTCAATAGCCAACATGATTAGAATACCTTATATGAGAATACCATATTTGTTTACTAAGTTAAGCATGACATGGTTCTAGACCAGTGATTCCCAACCAGTGATCTCCAAGAATTAAAATAGGCTCCACAGCCTCACCGTTACTTCACTGTTGCAATAAGAGCAACTGGTCTCGCGAAACCCTCTTATAATGCCAAGGCAAGGGGGGATGTCAGGAGGGGATAGGCTGACTACCCAGAAAAGGCACGTCAACAAGCCTTCTGACTGCTGCTTCTCCTCCTCACTCCCTCTGAGTGGAGCCATTACATGTGGCGCTTGGAAGCGGGGATGTCTTGATGTCTTCATTTTTAGGCCTGTTCCTGGGGTTATTTGACATGCTGATTCAGAAAATTGCATTGGATAGACCACATCAACTCTAGATTATTAAATATTAAATATGGTTTTCTGTGGGCAGACAGATGGCAACTAGTGGATGGCATATGTTTTGTATCAGAAACTAGAGCTGATGTTGTCTATCCAATGCAATTTTCTGAATCAGCACCCCAAACAACCAAATCGAATCTACCAAAAACTGATTCATAACACTTTTTGTACTAATGTTGGAGAGTTGTCCCTGGACAAAAAAAAAAAAAAGGTTGGCAACCTCTGTTCTAGACTAATCTATAATTTGCTGAATGCAAGATTTTGTAACGAATTTTTTAAAAGCACAGCAATTTGACTCAAATTCTGCTTTCTCCCAATTTCATTTTGCAAAAGTAAGCTATAGTACACTTTATAAAAGAAAAATGCAGAACTGTTCTGGGATTGATTGGAATCGCATGTTTATTGAGCTGTACTTTAATAACGAAAATGATGCCTCACAAGAGGTGATTATATCTGTGCAAGATAATGGTAACTGGTGCTAGGCAATGGTAGCTTTTCCTTGCTTCAACTGAACTGTGTTGAACTTTTGGAGAACCACTTTTCTCCCCTGAAAAGTCTCCTCTAGACAGAAAAAATGTGCTAGCATTGAGGAGCAGATGCTTGACTCTTATGTAATTATACCTCTTTTCATTCCTTGTTCACACTATACCTATAATTAAACTATATGCTTTTTTTATTTATCTCATCCTCTTTGACTGGCATGTCTCTGCAATTTGTTTCTACGTGTAACACATCTTTTCAAATTCCATGTATAAGTCTTACCACATCTGGTTTAGGACTCTTAAATATGCATCAAAATTTATTTTATTTTTTTCCAGAGATACTGATGCCTGGCTGAATAGCACCAAGCATCTCTGGCAAGTGAGGGACTGTACTGCTTCTGGGTCAGAGTTGTGAATAAACTGCAATGAAGAAAATGGGAACTAAACTTATATCTTTGCCTCTTTGTTCTTAACAGGGTCCCCTGGGCAGAAGGAGCTTGTTGATCAGATAAATATCCCAGAACAAGCACCACTGGTTGTCATGAGGCTTGTGGACGCTTTAGAGAAAGAAGGTAATGAGCAACGTTCTGCTGGTATTATGCCTCCCATTTTGCTGTCCCATCATTTTGCATTCTAAGCATCAGACAAGTATATATTCTAACTGAATATCTTTATCTATCCAGTACACAGGGTGTATATCTGATACTTAACATAAAGGGATGACTTTACTAAAGTGAGATACTGAGAAAATAAAAGTACCAGTCTGCAGGACTCTCCCCTTCCTGTTTCTTTTACATGAGAGCCATCCAGCAGACAAACAGAAGGCAATAATTTTTCTATCTAAGTCAGTGGTTCTCAATCTGTGGGTTCCCAGATGTTTTGGTCTACAACTCCCAGAAATCCCAGCCAGTTTACCAGCTGTTGGGATTTCTGGGAGTTGAAGGCCAAAACATCTGGGGACCCACAGGTTGAGAATCACTGCTCTAAGTCATAGTCATTTCTACTACACGTATTGATCACCATGAACTTGGACACCTTTAATGGAAGAATAGAAAAATATAGGGAAGTTTAAGAATGGTGTTGCATCTCTATAACAAACAAGTCAATATTTTGCCATTTTGGGAGGATCCCTGGTTTAAAATTGCATGTCAGAAATGCTGTCCACAACCACTTTGTGGTTCTGGAGAATAGAATTGTGGGCCACAGCCTAACTATCTATCTCTGCCTTCAAGTGACAGATCCAATGAGTAGGCTGTTCAGGGAAGTCATCCATCTTCTCCAAGGGAGGGGACTTCTCACAATGAGAGATCTGGTGGACAAGATTTCTGGAGAGCCATGCTAATTGCAAAACAAATAAAGGAGATGGCATCATTCTCATCTCATGAAAACTGCTTTGAGTTCAAAATGCTTCATTGAATGGGTTCTTCCTAAAATCAAGGATGTGTAGGAGTTGTTGTAGGTTTTTCGGGCTGTATGGCCATGTTCTAGAAGCATTCTCTCCTGACATTTCACCTGCATCTGTAGCAAGCATCCTCAGAGGTTGTGATTCCAGCCATGGAAGCCTTTGACAATACATTGCTGTTGGTGGATGCAATCCCATAATCAATGCTCCGGAAACAAAATATCTTGAGTGAGCCCCAATGCCTAGTAAAGTTTGAGCCAAAAAGTATGAGCCAAAGAATGAGCCAAAGGAAAAGTATAAGCCAACTGTGCTGTTTTTTGTGAAGTTAACAGTGAATTGTCACTGATACTCTTTTTGTCATGGCCACCCATGCATGAAGCAGCCCACTCTACAAGAAATCTCTAGCAGTAGTCACTTGCTTCTTTTCAGATGGCTTGATGGTTTAATGCCATTTTTGGATTTTGAAGATTATCATAAATTATTAAAAGTGTTGCTTCATTTGGCAAAAAATGTCACCTAGTATTTACAAGTAACATTTTGATGCCCCAGTTTGAAAACATCACTATCCATAAATATTGATGTGGCAAGTTAACAGGCAGCCACCTTTTATTTGAATGGACAGTTGTGGCAACTACAAAATACTTTTACTTGTGAAAGCATTGTCAGGCTTTTGAGGAGAATTACACTGCAGCTTTCTCTCGATTAGAGTCTGCCCTTGATCTTTTCCCATGTATCAAGCTTTTGTCTCCACCCTGTGGTGGGTACCATTCCCATTCTTTTTTAAATCAAATTATTTATTTCAGGAAAAGATTTAAAAAACGAACCACCCATAGGCACATAGTCTGTTATATACATATAATTATATTCATCATGAATTCCAAAAATATTTTAAGATTGTTTTCTTTGTGCATACACTCCTTCTATAACTAATATTTTACTTTTCCATTTTCAGTTATTGGCCTTTTTAATGTTTCTGGTCTTCCAGACACCAGACTGTCAATTACACTATGTAATAATTACACTATGGGTTATAAATGTCATTTCCTAATTGGTTCTGTCATAAAAACATAGAAAAAAATTACATTGCAAAAAAACTTTTGAGTGATATCCTGCAGCACCTTTTGATGTAGTTTTTCGATGAATATCTCCAAGAGTCACAACCAATTCAACATAGTTTGTGGCAGCCACAAAAAATGAAGTTTCAGGAGTATAACAACTGCTTTCAAAGCAAGTACCACACAATTAAACAGGAAATAGCACTTTCAAACCAGAAACAGAACATCTTTCAAATTTTGTGTAATAGTGTTATTTTTGTAACTATAGTTGCAGTTCTTCAGATAATTTGCTTCATAAAGGAAAAGAATTAGCAATGACAACTGAGTAGTACAACAAAATGTTCTGGCACAGTGTTGCTCCTTTTGGGGGTTCTAGGCAGCTGCACCATTTCTTACGATATTCAATTCCATCCTCACTTTCCTTCCTACAGCAAAGCTCAACAAACATTCAATGCCTCCTCAGCACATTCAGTCATCATTGGAATATGGGGAGTCTTTTCCCCTTTGTGTGTGTGTGTGTGTGTGTGTGGTGTAATCTTCATTTTTTTGATATCTACTGGAGCCCCCCCCCCCCCAACCCAACTGATACGGAGGTTCCATTGTGTGTGTGTGTGTACAGACCATTCACACACAAAGAGTGGCCCACTGTATCTACAGGGTTCAAATCTGGGATCCCCCACAGAAATGAAAACAAAACACATGATAATTGTCCATATTGTTAAATGGGAGTAACAACAACATGTACTCTTCAGCACTTCTGTATTCATGTCAACACCATTTAGTAATATGGAGCATAGCAATCTTTGATCAGTTGAAATCTCAGTTCTGGAGCCCACAGATCTGGATAGCCCACTGTGGAGGGAGGGGAAGAAAAAGTATGGGCTGGGGAATGACTGTTTCTCAAACGTCCACAAACCTAAGAAGTCTTCAGGTTCCACCATCTCATACGTTAATGATACTTTGGCTACAGAATGATCAGCATTTATACAGTGAATGAACTATTACTACAGATATAAAAGTCTTTATCTCTGTTTTGTTATGTGTCCCTGAATCCTACACAGAGGGTTTTTATTTCCATCCTGTTGTTTGTGTGAGAAAGAGAGTTTAGGTGAGGAATGTCATGCTCCCTTTATAATGTGTGCCTTAATGCATGTTACCAAAACTTTTGATGAAAGATAACCACAGGGTCGTATCAGAAGACCTAGAAATTCCTGAAGAGGTGTTCTCGCAGGTTGAACGAAAGCACTTATTCATGATTTTTTGTGATGACCCTGTTTCCTTAAGCCCTAAAAAAGCAGAAGACCTCTTGTATTACTTATATACTATTTATTGTTCATTCAAAGAGCACCTGACTAGCCCCTCCTCTTTATTTATGTTGCATTTGCAGGCTTAGATAATGAAGCTCTTTACCAAGCCCCTCCTGGATCTTTCTGGGATTCTCAAATAAAACAGTCTCTTCTGACAGGTAAGACAGGACTATGTTTCGTAATGTTTTTTGAGCTGTTGGGAATAACCAGGAAATTGCTTGTTGAATGGCTAGAATAAGAGTATGAATCCAGATAGTTAATCATTTTACCCTAAAATCAGTAATTGGAGCTGGAAAAGATGTTCAATGAGTTGGGCATCTGGATTGTGAAGATGGGTCAAAGTTGTGTTTATGTTAAAGGGGAATCAACAAACTTCAGCCCACCAGATGTTGATGGAGTACAACTCCAAGCATTCCTTGCCACTGCCTGCGTTGGCTTGGGCTGGTGGGAGACAACCTCTGGAGGTCTCTACACATTGCCCAGCCTTGGCTTTAAAACACAGTGAACTGTTTAGACAGGTGGGCTTTGCTAGCTGAAAAAGAGTTTGCTATGGCTTTTACAGAGTTCATGCAAGTTGGAAAGCAGCATTTTGATCCTGGTTGTATTGTTTTAAAACTGTGACTTTGCAATACCCCATATTGCCAGCAAAAAGAAGGTAACTCATTGGACATAACAACAATACAGGTTGACTATCCCTTATACAAAATGCTTTGGGACCAGAAATGTTTTGGATTTTTTAGAATTTTGGAATAACAAGCATTATTAATATGTGCATATACAGACAAAGTGAGGTATCCTGGAAGTCAAACTCAAGTCTGAAAACTAAATTAAATTTATTTTTCATACACATTCTATAGATATAACTAGACAATAATTTTGTACACAGTATTTTAGATAATTGCTTATTGTGTATTTTTTTGTTTTTGAGTTTTATCTTATTTTATTTTAACTGTTTTGTATTGATTATTTGTTATCACCTTTGTTTATTGATGTGTTGTGGGCTTGGCCTCATGTAAGCCGCATCGAGTCCCTTGGGGAGATGGTAGCAGGGTACAAATAAAGTTGTTGTTGTTGTTATTATTATTATTATTATTATTATTATTATTATTATTATTATTAAGCAAAGTATGTGTGCACTGAACCATCAGGAAGCAAAAGTGTCATTATCTCAGTGACCCATGTGGAGAATTTTGGATTTTTATATATTTTGAATTTTAATTTTCCATATAAGGGATACTCAGTACAGTGCTCTCCCTCCATCCCCAGGGGATATGGTCATGGATTCATGAAACTATAGATAATAGGAAACTCTTGAACTATGAGACTTCCGACCAAAGAATATCATAGACATATCAAAATGCCTAAGGAGGACATGTTTTGTTGGATATACACTAGATAAACAAAACTGCATTTAACTAGTACTGCAGATACAGAGGTTGCACTGTACTTCACATTCATGATTTATTATGCTTTCAGCAGCTTCCAATTTTTTGGGAGCCTCTTTGGATCTCATTCTTGGAGGAGGGCAGCATATAAATAATAAAAAATGGTATCTTTCATGCCCCATCATGGATAAAAAGCAGAGTTCACATATCCTGCAGCACTTTTTGCTCCTTGCAACATCATGATCTTCTTCCATCAAGTATTTATTCCTTATAGCCTTTTTCAATAAAGCAAAGCAAAATAAAAACCTTCTAACTATCCCCCTCCTGCGCTTTTCATTTCTGCTAAATTTGTCAACAAAAGAGAGAACTTGGACAGGTTGTTTTTTCAAAGATGACAGCTCCCAATATTCCAGGGGATTCTGAGAGTTTTCACTTTTGAAAATATTGAGTCTATAGAGTGAAGCGAGAATAGGAAGGTGGTGATGTAATGTACTCAGGAAACTGTCCTGAATATTATGGACCACCAGATGGCACTCTGGCACCAGGCAGCGTAGCAGCCAAGTCTGTCCCTGTCTGATGGTGTAAGTGGAACTGTGATGCTCCAGAGCAGCCTGCTCTGGCCACTGCATCCCTCTCTTACCTGGGCTGGTTCATCTGTGCTCTGTTGCCTTTGAGCAAATGCTGTTTTGCAGCCATGGGGAGGATGCAATGTCAGACTCTCAAGCAGCCAGATTCTCTGACAGCACCAACCCAGAGGCTGTCACGCCAGGACGGGTTGCTATGGAGAGGAATCTGACGGGATATCTATATAAAGAAACATGAGCTCATCCATTCTCAGCAGAACCAAGAAACCGAGTCCCAAGATACCTCATTGTCTGCAGTGAGGCACGCAGCGGCAGCGAAAACGTTCTCACATTCAAGAAGAGACAAAGTGTCTTATCTCATCCGCAAACCAAGCCAAACCACACAGGACTTTCCACGCTAGATTGGTACTCTTGGAAGCCTCTGTCTCAAGGTGTATTTGCACTGTAGAATTAATGCTGTTTGACACCACTTTAACTGCCTTGGCTCAATGCTGAAGACTCAGAGTTGTAGTTTTACAAGAGCCTTTTCTAAAAAAAGAGTGCTGGTGTCTCACCAAACTACAATTCCCATGATTTCATAGCATTGAGCATGGCAGTTAAAGTGATGTCAAACTGCATTAATTCTACAATGTAGATACACCCTGAGATGTGTCTTTGGTTAAAGGCCTGCCACTAAGATTTTAGAAGGCACTCAAATGTATCTCCTACTCCCTAAATTAAGGAGGCACTCTGTGCTTCTTAGGGACCACAGCTCAAAACTAGCATAACAATGAAGCAATTGTTACATAAAGATATCCACTTAAATTTGAACATTCATTTGAAGGACTACCATACTGACACACTGTTTTTCTTAAACAAATCTAGCCAGCACAGTATAGTGGTTTGAGTATTGAACTCTGGAGACCAGGGTTCAAACCCACACTCTACCATGGGAACCCACTGGGTAATCTTGGGCAAGTCACAAAGTCAAAGATGAATCTTCTCTGAGCAAGTCTTGCCAAGAAAACCTGCTGTGATAATTTTGCTTTAGGGTCTCCATAAACAGTTTGAAGGCACACAGTAACAATAGTAATACTTAAACCAACTTTGATACTTTTTTCATCCAGCTTTTTGTCCTAACAATTTTGGAGGTACAAGCATGATCCAAAACTCCACAAAGACTCAGACACATATACAAAAGAATGATAATGAAAATACTCATCTCAAACAAACTAAATGCACAGCATGTACGCAATTCCTTCCTGCTTTGCTCCTCCCTTCTAAATGAATGATGAAGAAATGAACCATTTAAACAAAGAAGAGTATACACCTTATTTATAATAAGCCAGCATAATTCCGAAATTCTTGTTTATTGTTGCATGTGAATACAATCAATGTGTCTGGAGTAGCTTTTGGGACATATGCCTCAGTCACATCTCATTTGAATGACATGGTCCATGTGGAACTAACATTTTAAATATGCTCAGAAACTGTAGCTAGTGTAAAGCACTGTAGCTATATTGTGGCTGAAGTCGTATACTATACTTGGAGGACCAGGCCCGTAGCCAGGATTTTGTTTCGGGGGGGGGGGGGGCTGAGTTTGGTTCGGGGGGGCTGAGTCTGAGTGAAAGAGGGTCTACCCTAGCAAACCTTTTGTATCGTTACCCCAATACCCCCATGCATATGGGGTATATTGAGCATGGTGATCAGATCATGATATGAATAAACATAACAGTTTAAATAATGTACCAGTAAGGCCTTCTTGCGGACCATCATGAGAATTTGGGGGGAGGCTGAAGCCCCCCAAGCCCCCCCCCCCCCCCCGGCTACATGCCTGTGGAGGACCATCACGCACAGATACCCTCCAAATCATGACAGTCCTGATTTGTCCCACTTTTTCAGTTGTTTTTAAATTTTTCCAATTTTTATCTCCTCAGTCCAGTTTCTCTGCTTTGTCCTCACCTTGCTTTGGTTGCTAAAAACTGATTGCCAAGTGCAAAAGTACTTTGCACTCAACTCCTCAACAGAGAAATGGGAAATGAGCATGGAGGAAAGTATTGCCTTTCCCAGAAGGCTTAGGAAAAAGGAAACTAGGACAACCTCTTGTACCTTGTGTGTTATTCCTCCTTAATAACTAGGAGCAATTGGTTCAATTCACAGGAAAGGAGATTCTACCTGAACATTAGGAAGAACTTCCTGGAACTCTCTGCCTCGGAGTGTGATGGAAGCTTCTTGCTTAGAAACATTTAAACAGAGGCTGGATGGCCATCTGTCAGGTATACTTTGATTGTGCTTTTCCTGCATGGCAGGGGGTTGGACTAGATGGCCTATGTGGTCTCTTCCTACTCTATTATTCTATGATTCTATGCATATGAAAATCATTTGGGCATCTAGGTGATTGGTTGGCACTTGCCAACACTACCCTCAAGGGAAAATAAAGAACTGTGTTCAAATCACACAATGTTTAGAAGCCTCTGAGGTTGTTCATGGGGTAATTTCTGCCACTAGATGGTTATAGAAATCTTTTGTCCAAAAATGTCATGCACGCAACCTGCTTGAAGGGGATTATGTGAGCCCTAGTGGTAGTATCACGGACAATTTGCGGTCTTCAGATAGTGAAAGTTATTTTCACAAATGCTTTCAAAATAATGTAGCCACAAGAATCTGTTAAATTGCAAAGATATCATGTTGGAATTGAGCCCCAGTTTGCTTCTTTGATGAAGCTGAATCTGTTTCAGTTCAGTTTTGTCCAATTTGTGTAGCTGATTTCTACTTTGATATGCAAGGCAACTGAAATAATTAAAGTCGGCATGGATGAATCCAATGAATTTTGACCTTGTTAAGTAAGGAAATGAAATGGATTCAGAGAAGGTGAATTGTGTGCGAGCACTTGCTGTGAGAGGCAATATGAATTTTCCATGGTCAAATTGGATCCAAAATTATAGACGTCCTTTTCTAGTCATCAAAATTTCACTTCTGATCAACCTGTAGGCATTGCATGGGCAAAACAGTGCCCCCAAATGACTGACACATTCTCCCCCCCCCCCCCCTTTCTCTCTGACACACACACACGCACACACACACTTCTTTCTCAGTAGGAGGGGAGCAACATCTTGTGTATGGATAGTTTCACATTTGGCACTTTGTACTAGGTGCACAAATTATTTATTCAAAATAGTTACAAAATAGAATTTGTTGATATATATTATTGCAAAATTTCCCACAGGTACTGGAGATAGGCCCCATCTACAAACTGGTATTGAAGAAAGATGTTTCACTGTACATAGGATTACATAGGAAATCCTGGAACCAGTAGATATTCCAGACCTTAGCTCTTTCTCTCAATTTCTCTTTCTCTTGATTAATATGTGTGATCAATTAAAATGTTTCAAAAATCATTACAAAATGGGAGGGGGCTCCTCTGGCACTTCGTTTCTAAAGTGCTTCCAAAGTGTCATTACTGAAAAATTCGTTACTATAGCAAAGGTAATGACATTTTGTTACTATTTTGTTATAGTAATTGCGCATAATTACTATAATTGGGGAAACTTTAGGGGCTCCTTTCTCCTTCATTTTTACAGCTATTGAAACTTACTACAATGCTAGAACACTTTTACCACTGTCAGCACACCAAATTTCAAAACGTTCACTTATCCATAGATTTTGGTGAATTTTAGAAGTTTTTATAAACAACATTTTTACAATAATAAATAAAATCTGTTCCTGGTTTGAAAGTGTTGTTTCTGGTTTAATGGTGTAGTCCTTACTTTGAAAGTAGTTGTTCTACTCCAGGAACTTTGTTTGTTTGTGGTACAAACTTCATTAAATTGGTGGAGACACAAGATACTATTGTTAAATGTGCTGTAGCACAATGTTCCTCCCACAAAATGAAGTTTTTTACTGTTTAATAAACATTCCCCATGTTTCTATGATAGAACCAATTAGGAACTGGCATTTATAACACAGGAACAGAAATCATAGTAAATACACCATCAAGGGTCTAGAACAGGGGTCCTCAAACTAAGGCCTGGGGGCTGAATGTGACCCTCCAAGGTCATTTAGCCGGCCCTCGCTTAGGGTCAACCTAAGTTTGTAACGACTTGAAAGTACACAACACAACAACAACAATAGCAACAATCCTATCTCATCAGCCAAAAACAGGCCCACATTTCCCATTGAAATACTAATAAATTTATATTTGTTGAAATTGTTCTTCATTTTAATTATTGTATTGTTTTGTAGTTTTTGCACTACAAATAAGATATGTGCAGTGTGCATAGGAATTCATTCTTTTTTTTTTTCAAATTATAATCCGGCCCTCCAACAGTTTGAGGGACTGTGACCTGGCCCTCTGTTTAAAAGGTTTGTGGACCCCAGGTCTAAAACAACCCCCTTCTTCCAGGCAGAAGGGCACCATCCAAACTCCCCTAGTGAGATGGAGGGAACCCATTTAGAGATTTCTTCCCAACACAGATTTCTTCCCAACACAGAGATTTGTTTACTTTCTAGAGAAGTATGAGTCAGTCCTACTTTTTGTAGCTCACTGCTGTTAGGGAAGGACAAATCTCTCTTTCCACTATCCTGATTGGTGCTTTCAGTTGCTGATGCATTCTGGGAAATGTAGTTTAGGGCAGATGCTTTTGAATTCTCTGGCATAGAATCATAGAATCATGGAATCAAAGAGTTGGAAGAGACCTCATGGGCCATCCAGTCCAACCCCCTGCCAAGAAGCAGGAATATTGCATTCAAATCACCCCTGACAGATGGCCATCTAGCCTCTGTTTAAAAGCTTCCAAAGAAGGAGCCTCCACCACACTCCGGGGCAGAGAGTTCCACTGCTGAACGGCTCTCACAGTCAGGAAGTTCTTCCTCGTGTTCAGATGGAATCTCCTCTCTTGTAGTTTGAAGCCACTGTTCCGTGTCCTAGTCTCCAAGGAAGCAGAAAACAAGCTTGCTCCCTCCTCCCTGTGGCTTCCTCTCACATATTTATACATGGCTATCATATTTCCTCTCAGCCTTCTCTTCTTCAGGCTAAACATGCCCAGCTCCTTAAGCCACTCCTCATAGGGCATGTTCTCCAGACCCTTGATCATTTTAGTCGCTCTCCTCTGGACACATTCCAGCTTGTCAATATCTCTCTTAATTGTGGTGCCCAGAATTGGACACAATATTCCAGGTGTGGTCTAACCAGAGCGGAATAGAGGGGTAGCATTACTTCCCTAGATCTAGACACTATGCTCCTATTGATGCAGGGCAAAATCCCATTGACTTTTTTTGCCGCCACATCACATTGTTGGCTCATGTTTAACTTATTGTCCACGAGGACTCCAAGATCTTTTTCACACGTACTGCTCTCGAGCCAGGCGTCCCCCATTTTGTATCTTTGCATTTAGTTTTTCCTGCCAAAGTGGAGTATCTTGCATTTGTCACTGTTGAACTTCATTTTGTTAGTTTTGGCCCATCTCTCTAATCTGTCAAGATCGTTTTGAATCCTGCTCCTGTCCCCTGGAGTATTGGTTATCCCTCCCTTCCTAAACTACATTTCCCAGAGTTCTGTGTTGTTCCCAGAAAACACTTCTCCTTCCTTTCCCACTTCTAATGGTGATTTATAGAGGAATGGGAATTTTTTTTCAACTTTGCATGGTTGCTTGCTTGCTTGCCATGAAAATCAAGCTGATTTTGATAGGGCGCCTTCTGAGATTTACAAAACGAAAACGAAAAAGTATGGGGTAACTTTTGATTCTAAAGTATTTGGTGTGGGTCACTCAAACACATCAGATATGACTTCCAGCTTACAAAACTTCTGAATTTCTTCCAAATTCCAAGACTTCAGAATTTTTTGCACATGTCCACTATCTATCTATTTCCATCTTTCTCCTAGCCCTGGGGCTCAAAACAGCTTAATCCTAATCTTAAATCCAACTAGGGTAGACCCAGAGTACTTAGAACTTAATTAAGTACTTAGAACTTAATACTCAGTTCTAAGTAAACACGATGAAACAAGTTATTACTAAGAACAATTTCTACATATTCATGTAGAAAATGTTCTTAGTAATAACTTGTTTCATCGTGTTTACTTAGAACTGAGTATTAATTTTGGCTTACTGTTAATATAATAATAATATAACTTTATTTTTGTGTCCTGCCACCATCTCCCCAAAGGGACTGGGGGCAGTTTACATGGAGATTAGCCCAGTCAAACATAGATTAAAACATAAAAGCATAACACAATTAAAATTTATAAAAGTAGCATCATAAACAACATAAAATATCATCAACAACAGCCAATAGTGTGTCAGAATAATCAAATACTAAAACAATGAGTGAGCAGGGGCTTGTGCAATAAAGTTGTAAGGACAGGGCAGATGGAAAAAGCGCAGGAGCCAGATGATAAATTATGTCTGGAAGGGCAATGTCAGTCAGAACACTGTATACAGGGGACAGTAGTAAAGTGCTGGGGCCAATTATTAAATTATGGTTGAGAGGGCAGAATTAGCGTTAAACTGTTTAGTCAAATGCACAGTGGAACATCCACATTTTTAGGTCTTTGAGAAAGGTGGACAGGTGGCCACCAGTCTAATCTCTGGGAAGAGAGTTCCAGAGCTGAGAGGCCACCACTGAGAAGGCCCTCTCCCTTGTCCCCACCAACTGCCCTTGTGATGGAGGTGGAAGCGAGAGAAGGGCTTCCCTAGAAAATCTTAGAGCTTGCGCAGGTTCATCAGGGAAGGTGCGATCTCAAAGATAGGCAGGTCCCGAACTGTTTGGGGCTTTGAAGCTGATAACCTGCACCTTGAATTGAAACCAGAAACTTATTGGCAGCCAATTAACATTGGTAATTGCAATGATGTCAACTAAAAGTGAGATTTTCTTTACAGAATGGGTTTGCTGTCATGAGGAAATAATTGGCTTTGTATCTGTCTCCTCCCCAGGGTATATCTTTTTTTTCTTTTCTTAAGAGGGAAAAGGGATCACTAAGTTTACCAGAAGTGCAGTTCTACAGGTAGTCTATCCTTGGGGAGTGAGGAACAATACTGAACATAGAACAAAGCACTTTGCAAACATAATTTTAATTTGTTAGCTCTTTACTACTGCAAGCAAAGTGTCATTTGAGATGTCTACCATTTGAATTAAACATGTGCTGGTTCTTTGTTGCCTCATTCCAAATGACCACTGTTGCTAAAAAGTGGAGAGGGTGTAGATGGACACGGGGAGACAATGGTTTTAATATGAAAATGAGAGAAGTTGTTTTCTTTCAGCTTCATTGCCAGTTTTTTTCCTTCCGGCCCAAGCCCATACAAGATGACTCATCTAGAATTCACGAACCAGCAAAGTGGTTTTGAGCTATAAATCGGCATGAAAATTATGTGTGCTGTAAATTCTATAATAATTTGGATCCCTCAGCCCTACTTGGAAAATCTTGGCATCTGAGAAACTTTGATAATTTTAGTTATTGTAATTTGATAATAATCCCCTGTAACTAGCATTTTGGGAGACGTTAATGGTACATAGTTGGGCCCTGGTGTGAGCCAAACTGCCTGGGATATATTTCTGAGCCCTTTTGTGAAGGAGGCTCCTTACTGTCTCTCTGGAATATGGATTATAATAATTACTCAAGTTCTCTCTGTCTTCAGCAGGGCATTGGTTTGATTCCCTAGGTCCTATCTTGCAATGGAACTAGAAAAGATGTTTACACTTGTGGCTGATAATGATATGTGTGTAGTTGCAGAACAATTTCACATCCAAGGGGCTGTATGGTAGAGGAATTAAATAAAGATGTCACACACTCTGATAAACAGTATGTGTGTTCCACCTTTTCAACAATAGCTAGTTGTGAGCCTGGCATTCATGGTTGAGAGGTGGAATGTGATAGCAATAGAAGGAAATAGCCACTGAATCCTGCATTGCTAAAAATGCACGGATAGGTGAAAGTCTCTGGATTTCCAGTTAGAATCCTCTTTTACCAAAAGGCATTGTCTAACCTCTAGTTACACCACTTTAGATAATGTACATATGATCCCTGGTTGTGTCAATGTATGAATTTTAATGCTGTGAAAGAAGGAATCCCATATCTCTTTGTTCAATCACTATCTGCAATAGTCAGGCAGATCCCCTATCTGGATTTCTGATTGGTTGCAGTGATTCAAGAAGATCAAAAGTGTTAACACAAGAATGCATCTCTATCCAGTTGGAATCATGATCAACCAAGCCAAATACTTTACAAATTGCTAAAGGATAAAGGCCGTGTGTGTGCTCCAGAAATAGCATAAAAGTGTTTGGACAAGCTGGGCTCCCACAACCTGGCTGAGCTGCAAAATATTTCAGGTTCTTCCCCTTTCTTACTGACGCTAGCCACATGGACCATCTACAGACATCACACTCAACTCCTGGAACAATTCCATCAGTCTTGCCTCTGAAAAGTCCTGCAAATCTCTTGGAAAGACAGGTGGACAAATGTCAGTACACTGGAAGAAGCAAAGACTACCAGAATTGAAGTGATGATCCTTCACCATCAACTTCACTGTACTAGCCATGCTGTCTGAATGCCTGATCACTGTCTCCCAAAGCAGTTACTATACTCCCAACTCAAGAACGGAAAATTGAATGTTGGTGGACAAGAAAAGAGATTGAAAAATGGGCTTAAAACCAACCTTAAAAACTGTGGCATAGACACCAAGAACTGGGAAACTCTGGCCTTTGAATGTTCTAACTGGAGGTCAGCTGTGACCAACAGTGCTGTGGAATTTGAAGAGGCACGAATGGAGGGTGAAGGGAGAAACGTGTCAAGAGGAATGTGTGTCAAGCTAACCCTGACTGGGACCACTTTCCACCTGGAAATCAATTTCCTCACTGTGGAAGAACATGCATATCAAGAATAGGTCGCTCTACAGTCACCTACAGACTCACCACCAAGACACCACACTTTGAAGACAATCATACTCGAACATGAGTGATTGCCAGTGATGATGACTGTATTCATTAAAAAATTGCCTTCTTTTTCAGGGAGCAAGCAACAAAGTACATTTTCAAAAATGTCACTATCTTCTGTGAATTTTTCATTTCAGTCCTAGTTGTATACCTCCCATTTGATTTCTTCTTTCTAGAGCTTTCTAAAATATATTGAACTCAGAAGAAGAAAAACATGAGAAATAGTTTACATCATCAACTGACCATGAAAAGTCTATTTGTACCAACATTCAATTGCTACTGTTACTAGTCCTGTCAGACAAGAATAAAAATCTGGAAACTCATGGCTCTGATGTCCAGAAGGCCATGAATCAGCTCTGGATTTCAGTCTGGGTTTAGAGGAGCTCTCCAAGGTGCTTAGCCTATGTTGGAGATAAGAGTTTGGCAGCTTGGACAGGTCCTTTCAACCAAAACCCAGAAGTGATTCATTGCTAAATTACTGTGAGAGCCACCAGCCTCCACTGAGTTGAAGTCCATAATCATATCAGAAATTTATGTTAGCATGCAGTGTATTAGCCTTTGTGAAATTCGGGGACTCTTGACTGCTATTAACCTTATGATTGGTTTAAGGACTTTAAAGAATTCAGAAGACATAAGTGTAGGATGTGGAGTACGTGAAGCTTGATTCAAATATTCTGTTTTCTTTCTACTGAACGTTTTCTCTTCTTTGTCATATGTGCCTTTCCAATTTTCCTTTCCACCAGCAAAGCCTGATACAGCACCTCTGATGATCCCCTTAGTTCAACAAATAAAGTAATATTTTGTGATCTGAATCAAAACTATAATTGTGTGTGTTTGTGCTGGTTTCAGGAATAACAGTGATATCCCTCCTCACCTCTTTAGTGAATAGTTTGGGAGCTTGTGTGTGTCATTACTCTAGCAGATGGCATCTGACCTTGCAACCAAGGGGTGAATGGCTCGGCATCCTATGACATGGTTCCAGAGGCATTTGAGCCCTTGCAGTGATGTAGAGGAACTAGCAGAATATCAGATGGAACTTGCAGGAGGAAATGAAAGTTTTAATGAGTGAGTAATGGCTTCCAGAAGCTGGCAAGCAGAGATGAAGTGTAAAATTAGATTGGATGCTGGAGGTTGAAAGCCCTGTTCATCTCTGCCTCTTGGGGGCACAACAAGGACAGACTTCATCAGCATGTTGTCTATAAATACTGTCTCTCTTCCCCACTTGGAGATAAGCAGACCAATTTTCCAGACATAAGCAATTTAATAAGATGCTCTCAGGTTCCATTTGGATGCAGAAGTAAGCTCACAGCATCGTATATAATATGATAGCAACCTCTTTGAGTGCAATTCAAGTAAGAACAGCAATGGAGTCCAGGGACTACAGTCAGTTCAGTTCTTTGTGGTGCTTGAGCTGATTTTGTTAAACAAGCACAAGCAGAGACATGAAGGGAAATTATATGTTGTCTTTTGCTTTGTCAGAAAGGGACCACAATGCAGAAGAATGAATCAAACTAGCCATTCACACTGTTCCCCCAGTATCATCCACTCTCACTCCAAGATATTTTTTGCCCTATAAATAGTAAAATATATGGACATGCAAGTACAGTGGTGGCTTCCATGTCAGTCACCAAAATTCATTCAGATCCTTGAATACTCCTCTAACATCCAGGCTTAAACCCAAAGTAGATTCATTGCCTCACTGACACAGATACTAGCATCCACCAATACAAAAATACAAAATAGACCTTGTCAAAAATGCATTTTAGTTAGCTGTTCAACCACTTTCCCACCACTTTTCATGTGTGTTCTATGTCTTCTTAGAAAAATTTTCCCACTTTTGCTTAATATAAATAAACATTATGTCACTGAGAGCCCCCGGTGGTGCAGTGGGTTAAACCCCTGTGCCAGCACGACTGAAGACCGACAGATTGCAGGTTTGAATCCGGGGAAAGGCAGATGAGCTCCCTCTATCAGCTCCAGCTCCTCATGTGGGGACAAGAGAGAAGCTTCCCACAAGGATGATTAAAAAATCAATTCATCTGGGCATCCCCTGGGCAACATCCTTGCAGACGGCCAATTCTCTCACACCAGAAGCGACTTGCAGTTTCTCAAGTCGCTCCTGGCACGACAAAAAAAATTATGTCACTAAATAAAACCCCTAAATTGCAACAAATTTCATAGCATGTCAAAAACAGGGAGCCTGTATCCATCTAGAAACATTTTTTTTATTCAAATCCCATCACTCCTAGCCATCCTGGGCAAGTATTAGGATTCCGGGAGTTGAGGTTCAAACAACAGGCTCTTCCAAACTAGCACAAATTATCAAGAGCTCATGTAAAGTCCTCACTTATTACTGGTTGGTGCCTCTTCGTGTCGCCTCTGGATCCATACAGCCTCTCCAATTTTTTTTATGTTCCTGAAAAAATGATGGGGAGGGTATCATAGGCAACTTAAGCCAATCATAATTTAGCTCTCATGGCACCGTAGGCAACTTGGCTAGTCATTATGCAGATCTCTTTAGTGCCTTTGCTCACTATTGGTTCTGGAAGTTGAGCCCAAATTTGGGCATGGCTTCTTTTTTAAAGAGAGTGTGTTCTAAAACTGAAGTTTATCTTTTCCTTTGCCTTGTCATATTGAATACATGGGGAGAGAACCCTTTTTTGGGGATACATTCTTGTGATTATTTTTGTGTTATTTGTAGCTTGTGAGTAGCAAGCATTATAAATTAATAATGTATCACTCATGAAAGTAAATGAATAAGTAACATACTGTGGTTTTTGAATAACATTCAGAGCTCTGATCAGAGGCTGCTGCATCTTTTCAAACTGTCTTTTTTCCTTTTCAACTATGGTACTTTCCTATGGGAAGTCAGCAAAACATCTCCTGTTGGTGACTACCTTATCCCACAACACATATTTCAAAGGGTACTACATATTGTATCCTTTCTGAGATGCATTGTGGAATGAGATCATTCTTCATGGAGCTATAAGATTGTTTTTGCAGCTACGGGGAAACAAACAATTTAAATCAGAAATTGGGAGATTGAGAGGAAATGAAGTTTCTGAAAATTTGCCGTCTCTGGCCCTCAAAAAAAGTGCTCCTCATCCATCCAGCTTTTCCCCCTTTCCCCTTGCTGCTCCTTTGCCTGAAAATGTTTATGGGAAAGTTCCTGAGAACATACTGTGAAGCTCTCCTATAAACCATGTTCAACTCTGCCTCTTGGGGGCATGGCAAGGATGGACTTCACCAGTAGGCTGGCTATATATACAGTGCCTCCCCCAAGCAATTTAATAAGATGCTCTCAAGTTCCATTTGGATGTAAAAACTATGCCACAGTCTATAATCTTGTGCTGACCTCAGTGAGTGAAATTCAAGTAAGCCTTTTTGAGTCTGTTGCACATTTCTTTTCCCTGGGGGTAGGGAAAGAAGATGTGGGAAAACTGTGTTTCGAAAAGCCTTATGTATCTAACCAGTACTGTAGTATGGAAGTGAAAGCTAGCAGTATTGATCAACAGCCTCTTGGGCATTGTCTCTGAAACAGCCAAGAGTGTTTGCATACTTGTGTGTTTGTTTATGCATGTCTGTTCAAATATATCTAGAGAAGGCCCTTCACTTTTGTAGGGCTTAGGGGTACAGGACCCCTAAATCCACAAAATACTATTTTTAACTTGAGACAACACCCCTCTGAGAATCCCTTGAACTTCCAAGGAAAAGGTTACCACATTGTTGTTGTAGGTTTTTCGGGCTGTGTGGCTATGTTGTAGGTTTTTCGAGCCTTATGGTCAACCTATAGCAACCCAATGATTCCGGCCATGAAAGCCTTTGACAATACAATGGTTACCACAGAATTGTACTGAAAGAGCTATAAATTCCTAAAGGAGTGTTATCTCTGAGATTTCTGTGTCTTCCAGGCAACTCTAGAGTTACATTCTGGTGGGAGTTAACCATGGTATCACCCTGAAGGACTTAGATATTCCTAGAGAGAACATATTAATCAAAACAATGAATAATAAAATCTTCAGAAATTAAACTCACATAGGTGGAAAGACGAGAGTATATGCATGCACAGATTTTACTATGTGTTGTCTGGAGGAGCATGTGTGATGTTACTAGTATGAGTGAGGAAGGCAAACTTCTGGGCATTTTTGGTGTTTTTAAATCCCAATCTAATTTTAAAATCAGATTATTTAATGTCTCCTTTACTTCAGCATTACTATGCAGTCACTTCAGAACATTTTAAAGGATAATCCGAACAGTGTTTTAGCATTCATTAAAAAGATCTCGGGGAACTGACACAAAGGCAAAATGACACCTATTAGAAGAAAGAATATTACTAGGTATATTTTAATTATGTCATTAGGCACTTGTTCACTTGAGCACAGTTTCAGAATTCATTTGACAACTTTTTATTTAAAAATGGGAGAAAGGGGAAAATTTAGGATACATTAAAAGATCTATTTTTCAAAAACATTGATAAAATCCCATTGATGGGGAAATATGCTCAAAATATAATGATTGCTTCATCTCTCCAATATGTCGTTGCAGACTTACATATGTTAAAAATCGACATGGATACACTCCAGATGAAGTAACTATCTTATCTATCTGCTAAAGCTGTTGTCATTGTATAACATGACAAATGCAATTGGAAGCCTACCCAACCTCGTGGCTTCCATATATGATTGGATGTTCCATCTTTCCCAAACATGCTAGCTGTGAATTATGGAAGTTGTAGTCAAACACATGTGGAGGATACCAGGCTGAGGAAATCTTGCAAACCAATCATGTTTAGTTGCTCAGTGTTGGGATAAGTGAAACCAGTACAAAGTAACTCATCCAAATCTTTGCAGATTGAAGGATTGTGAACCAAAGAGATGTCAAAGGAGTATGGCGATGGATCTTAATGGATTTATTTATGACTCTTATGCTGAGTCATCCCAGCAATGAAATTGAGAAGTATTTCAGTTTGTTCATATTTGCTGAGGAAAAGAAATTGCTGGAGGACTTAAATCTTAACACAGAGGGTGATTTTTGTGTTATTTAATTTATTATATTGTTATTGAGAACCACTCGTACAGTTAAGAAACCATTTTCAATATAGTAAATGCTTAGCATTATTTAAACATTTTTCTTATTTCCATTTCCTTCTGTTTCTGGTGCTTAATTTCTACTACTGTGGCATCCAGCAGCTAAATGAATCTATCTTTGTGACACTTTTCTCCACCCTGAAATATGTTCCCTGGAAAGATAAAATCTTGCTGCAATTGGTTTTCATTTAAATGCTCTTTGGTCTATGATTTCTCATTGTCTTTGCTGTAAGTGAGCTGCTCAGTCAAGTGCAGAAGACTATTACAAAGTGCAGCATCACCAGAGATGTTGGTTGAAAAAGTCCTGAAAAGTCATTTGACCTGTCACAAACTTTCCACTTTGCACTCATTTGCAGCAGTGGCATCTTGGGCGGGGGGAGGGGGTGACATCAACCCTTGGGACACTATTGCTTTGGAAATGAGAAGGACATCTTGCCCTTTCCTGAGCCCCGGGGCATGAAAATCAGTGGCAGCCCCCACCCCAAAACCCTCCCCTGCTATTCACACAGCTTTGGACCTATTATGTCACTAGACATTGTTATGTTAGGGTCCACCATCACTAGTTATGGGTAATCTTGGCCATTTGTACTTGGATTGTAGGTTTGTCAAGGTAAAAACTGGATCAGGTTTGTTACGATCATTGTGAAAAGGGAAACTTAGTAAGTGTTGTTTGTTACCTGATTGAGTGAGAAGGCACAACTGCTGAAATTGCCTCATCTACACAATTGTGCCACACCAAAGAGCTTTCTCCAGTTTTGATAAGCCCCAATCCATTTTGCTCCTTGAAACAAAGAGTATAGGTTTTTAGATAGAAATCTTGGGAGAGCTCCTGTACCTTTAATTATTTTGTAGTAGAGGGAATTTTAGCCAGCCTTGCTGCTCATGCAAGCAGGTCATGAGCAATACCAGCTGAAATCTTCTTTTACCCCAGTGGTTCCCAACCTGTGATCCATGGACCACCAGTGGTCCACAAAAAGGAAAATATGGTCCACAGTCTCACCATTACTACACAGTTGCCTCAAAACCATGCGGCAACAAGAACAACTGGTCTCATGAAACCCTCTTATAGTGCTGAGGCAATGGAGATGTCAGGAGGGGGAGAGGATGACTACCCATGAATGATTACTACTACCACATCATCTCTAGATGATTAAATATGATTTTCTGTGGGTGAGCAGATGGCGACTACTGGATGGCATATGTTCTGTGTCAGAAACTAGCGCTGATGTGGTCTATCTCATGCATCAGCACCCTAAATAATCAAACCAAATCTAAAGTTGACCAAAAACTATTTCGTAACCCTTCTGGTACTAATGTTGGAGAGTGGTCCCTGGTCAAAGTGGTCCCTGCTCAAATGGTCCCTGCTCAAGTGGGTCCTGATCAAAACAAGGTTAGGAACCACTGTTTTACATAGATAAAAAGAACCCTCTCCTGTTTTCACTATGGCCATCCCAATTCACAAGTTATCCAGATGATTCTTTACTTGTACTCCGCTTTTCTATTCAGACACAAAATTCTTTCTGATCTACTCTACTATTGTTATTATTTGTGTTGTTATTGTTGTTGTACACCTTCAAATCAATTCCAACACATGCTGACCCTCTTGATAGGGTTTTCTTGGCAAGATGTGTTCAGGTATTTGCCATAGATACTGAGAGAAAGTGTTTCGCCCTGGGTCACCTAGTCAGTTTCTAAGTGACAGAGTAGGATTTGAAAGTTGTCATTTGCAGTGGAAGAAAGGAAAAGATAGGCACAAGCCCTGCCCCCTCCCCCTGGAAATAGCAGCATTGTCAAAGAGATGCAAGTTGCAAAAACCAACTTATAGAAGAATGCACAGGGAAAAGGGAGACCAGGGGTCAATCATTATGGGGGAGTAGTGCCACTTCCGGTCCACTGGGCATTTTCTCCCTGCTTTCCCCATCCTGTGCCCTTTCTTTCAATAGCAGTGGCAGCTATCCCTGGCATCTATTGTGTGTCATGCTGTTGTCTTGTCAGTGATTTAGGACCTTATCAGACAGCATCTTCTCTGCATCTTCTCTCCGTTTTCAGACACTGGTAACACGTAGTCCCATAGAGGCCATCCCATGATGCATATCCATGTCTGGTGGCTGCCCATGGGAACCTGTGTTGCCAGCACCTGAAAATGGAGAGAAGAGCCCATTTTCAGAAGTTGAGTGCTACCTGACTCTTAATTGGAAAAAAGCGGGGAGGAAGTGGGGAAACAAAAAGAAACAATGTGGGATGGGAGGCCGTGCCAGAAATTGGGGAAAGGCAGTAGGGAGCAAAGGAGAATGGTTCCCTCCTCTGTCCCCCACTTTCCCCCTGCCCATCTGATGACGTTCTTATACACAGGGCAGGTGGCACTGATTCTGCAAAGCAAAATGTGTCATAAGGGGATGGTAGAAAGGCAAGGAATTTTGGTTATGGTCTTCAGATTAGGAAAAGCATGATATTTTTTCCTTCTTTGTTCTGGTTTATCCAAAGTGACCATTGCACTTTGCCAGTTCATAGCTCGAGCTTGAGTCAAACTGAAGCTCCATACTCCCCGATGGCTGGCACCTGCCCTAGTGTTACAGCACTACCATTCTGCCCACTGTGCACCTGATAGAATCCATGCTTTGTAGTATGTGGGGATTTTCCACCCTTGATGTTTAATGTGATCCTCAAGTCTTGAAAGCTTGTATCCTGTATTTCTGAGACCCACATTCTGCCCTGATCAAAAGGCTGGTGTCAGTATAGAAATCCCCCTTTGACTTCCCAGAGATCAAACTCTTGACTTCCTCCAGCCCCCAAAGTTAAGAAAATAAGCCAGGGAACTTTGATCTAGGAGCCCTCCATGTGCATTTCCTTTCCTTATCTTGACTGTTTGAGAGAGAGAGAATTAATACTCTTCCAACCAGCCCCTCCTGTCTGCCACCTTCTGCAGCACTGATCTTAGACCCATACATGACTTGTGTAAAGCCACTGAGCTTTTTTTCTAATTTCTCTCCCTCCCACCCCTCCATTTCATTTGCATGGAAGATGCTGGTTGGCTAATGGTGATGTCACCAGGCTGAAGAGTCAATAAGCAATTAACGCTATGGATTTTGCAGTAAAAGCAGTTGAACCGTACACTGCTACTTAAGCCGTTTTCTATTACAGTAATTTACTTTTCAGCTCCCTTTCAACTGAAAGACCCATTTATCAGGCATCTGATGCTGCTTCTCAATCCCAGTAGAGAGGAATCTTGTGAGAATCAGGAAGGGGAGACTCAGACAGAGACTGCGGTGTAGAAAGCCCCCACCTCACCCCAAGACATTACAACTCTAAATTCCAACACAGGAGGATCCCTCAGCTAATGACGATGAAGTCTGATAACAAAATACAATAGCTTCTGTCCATCACCACTCTTCTTCTGAAAGAAATGTGATCAGTTCAGCAGCTTCGAAGCAAATAGAATCCAGAAATTTCCCAAAAGAGAGGAGATCCCATTTACCGATCTCTGGGACATTGCAGAGCATTTGGCCCCCCAGAAAACATGTGGCCCCTCAGATGCTATAACAATGAATTCTTAGGCAGGATAGTCATTTTCAAGAAATGACTAGATCTGCTGCCTGGCTTCATTGCATTCATATACCTGGGATGTGAATGCAATCAAGTGAGATCTAGATGTGAATTCCAGAGTCAAAAGAGGTTACACAAAATGGATAGGAGCATTTGAGGATGGTTGGATGGACAGCAGCAGAATTATCTGTGGGCAGACTGATCTCTAGGGCACTCAAGCAGATCTGGGCTGCCATTCCAGAAATGGAATAAAGAAACTTCTCTTCTAGCTTGATTTCAATTTCTGGATCTTGTAGTGCTGGCTTATTAGTGTGTTGCTTCATCAGGCATGCTTAACATGGCTTTGCTTCATTTTATACTGTTCCTTGTAGCACCTATAAAATTATGTTTGCTGTGGAGAGCTGTATTATAGAAATTCGAATTACAGGCACTGATTTGTAGAGCTCTTCAAAGCCACTCTATGTCATCCTTTCTCTTGACTTGCAATGTACCAGAGTAAAGCGTGGCACAACCCATTCCTTAAAGCGGACTCTCTTGAAAGAGGAACACTGTGCACAGATATGGAAGGGTAATGTATTGTCAAAGGCTTTCGTGGCTGGAATCACTGGGTTGCTGTAGGTTTTTCAGGCTATATGGCCGTGTTCTAGAAGCATTCTCTCCTGATGTTTGCCTGCATCTATGGCAAGGCAGACCTCAGAACCTCTGAGGATGCTTGCCATAGATGCAGACGAAATGTCAGGAGAGAATGCTTCTAGAACATGGCCATACAGCACGAAAAACCTACAACAACCCATAGAAGGGTAACCTTATATAAGTAAATAGGTATAGATGGGCAGCCTCATGCCTTCACGTGCATATAGTAAGCAGTAACTCTCTGTGTATGTGTATGGATAAACATATATACTTGAAACGGTGCATGCATTATTATTATTTTAATTGCCTCTGATCTCTAATGGGCATTGATGCACTCATTTGCACAGGCCTGGATATCTATCAGTATGCATGTGCTCATTTACACATCAGCCCCTGTATACAAGCATGCATATATCTTGGGCATAGATACTCCAAGAATAGGCATCCGTCTTATTCACTGGGCTCTCTTAACTCCTTCCCCTCCTCCTGCATTCTCCACCAATAAGTTCCTTCTTCATCTGGCCAATCAGAGCGCTAGGCAACAGATGATATTTTGGGATGAGGGCTTAGATCTACCTAAGCAGCCTCTCAGGGCTCTGCCTGAACAGAGAATTCAACAGCTCATCTGAATGCCAAGCTAAGATTAAACAAAATATTTAAAAAAAACCTGCCTGCAGAATCTCCTTTTATTTCTGCTAAAGGCATGTCACATTCGATTTGATCAGAATAAATTTTCAAACACTGGTGGATATAGATCTGAGAGAAGAGCTCAGGTTGTTTTTTTGGTTTTTTTACTTTGGAGCCTGTTGATTTCACTGGGATAAATAAAAGGATTTTGTTTGTTGTTTTTCTTTGTTTGAGGTTTACCCTCCCCCCTTCAGTGCATTGATATTTTGTTGACTCTCCAAGTGCTCTGCAGATTCCACTTATTTTCACACCATTTCCCAGCAGTGCTAATTAGCCCCCACTTTGGAGGCTCTTCTACAAGTTGCTTGCCATTTTCTTCAGTCGATGGACATGCTGTATTACAAACCAAGGGCAGGTCCCAGAGCCCTGATGACTCTCTTCAGTCTTATCATAAAAGCTGGCTTCTCATCCCATAAGGAATGCTCAAGTTGACATCAGTTCTGAGCTCCTTCTGACTATAGGGAGGACGGGAAGGCGAGAATCAGTAGGAGTTCTGTGATCCTGAACCCTGTCCTCCATCAAGTTCAGCACCTTGGACAGCTCCATGAAAGTCTACAGCAGCGGTTCTCAACCTGTGGGTCCCCAGATGTTTTGGCCTTCAACTCCTAGGAATCCTAACAGCTGGCAAACTAGCTGGGATTTCTGGGAGTTATAGACCAAAATACCTGAGGACCACAGGTTGAGAACCACTGGTCTACAGTAAAGCCCAAACCACAGGTGCATCTACACAATAGAATTCATGCAGTTTGACACCACTTCAACTGTCATGGCTCAGTGCTATGGAATCATGAAAGTTGTAGTTTTAGAAGAACTTTAGCCCTCTTTGCCAAATAATACTGTTGCTTGACCAAACTAAAGCTCCTATAATTCCATAATCTTGAGCCATGGCAGTTAAAGTGGTGCCAATTGCATTAATTCTATGGTGTAGATCCACAGAATATTCCCCAACCTACGGAATCCACAGTTTACCCCTGGTGAGACTCTTTAATGGGAGAAACAGTGTATTTTCCCATCACTGGTACCATCCAGTCAATCTAGTTGGCTGGGGCTACAGGGCTGGGTTCCCTGTCAGGTGCTCTGATCTAGGGTAGTGCACAATCACATCTCCCACAGGGATTGTAACATTCACGTGAAAGGAGAAAAATGCCTTAAGGAACAAGTGGTATTTAGCGTGAACACTGCTGCTTTTGTCCCACACCTGCTAGGAATTATTGGAGTCCCAGGGGCACCGGTTGCAGTTTCCAGCTAGAAATAGAAGCTAAGAAATGCAAAAGATGACAATGTTTCATGCTCAGCCTGTTCATAGATTACTGTGCTTCAAAAAGGGGAGGGGGAGCTGAAAATGTAAATAGTGGTTTACTGTATGTATATTGGAACCAGAACCTTCTGTGGATACCAAAGTCCATGGGTGCTCTTGTATAAGATGGCAAAATCAGTGTTTGGTTTTTGGATTTAAAATATTTTTAAGCCTGCAGATATAGAATCTGTGAATATGGAGGGCTGGTTGTATATATACACAGTAAAGGTAAAGGTTTTTCCCTGACATTAAGTTCAGTCATGTCCAACTCTGGGGGTTGATGCTCATCTCAATTTCTAAGCCAAAGAGCTGTCGTTGTCCATAGACACCTCCAAGGTCATTTAGCCAGCATGACTGCATGGAGCGTTGTTACCTTCCTGCTGGAGTGGTACCTATTGATCTAATCACATTTGCATGTTTTCGAACTGCTAGGTTGGCAGAAGCTGGGGCTGACAACAGGAGCTCACACCGCTCCCCAGATTCGAACCTGCGACCTTTCGGTCAACAAGTTCAGCGGCTCAGTGCGTTAACCCACTGCGCCACTGGGGGCTCCTGCATATATACATACTAGGCATGGATAGAGTCGCGTCGGATAACTCGTTGCTCGTAATAATTTCATTAAAATTACCTTTTTGAAGTGATTTCAAAGCCAGGACCTTCTAGATGACCTCCCAGAAGGTGGCTGGTAATGAGGGTAGGAACAACCAGGCCTGGCATCAATATCCATGTCAACACCAGCATGCCAAAGCCCACTGCAGCAGACATCAGTTGCTGTAGCATTTAGCTTTCTATATATTCTTAAGGCCATTCATTGCAGGCACACACCTGGACATGTAGATAGTTACAGATGCTCACTGCAATTTTTTCCATTTAAAAATATATATGATCCCTTCGTACAACAATATGATGCTAGGGCAAGTGAGTGTCAGAAAAGAAGAAGCCATTTAGATTTGTAGTCACAGTGTTAAACTCATTTAAGTGAGTTTAATATGAAACTACCTATGTTGATATTTCATGGGTGAGGAAAGTATGGCCTGCAGCTGCATCCAACCATCACTCACACCCAGGCTATTAAAAATGGGCAATTTCTCAGGCAGAAATAGCTGGAAAATGGCAAACTGCCTGCCTTGAAACAATTTATATCCCCACCATCCCAACCCACCAAAACCCAAAACAAGGCCCTACTCAAACTGGAATTTGAAACATGGACTCACTTCTGTTTTCATTTCTGGATGAAAATGAGGCAATGTGGCTCACTGCAGGATGGAAAATTAGCCCTCCGCACCCATTTCTGTTGTCCCATCCCTGCTCGATCATATCAAGAATATGGAAGAAGTTGTAAAGTAAGATTTAGCAGAAGATATGTTAATTGTATTTCACAGTTGAATGTAGTATTACCAGGCAACACAAAGAGAAAAGTTATTAGTGAGAAACACGTACAATTTACTTTTTAAAGGAGTTTTAAATTTGTATATTGGGTTTGGGGAGACTCTTCCACTTCCTTTCCCCTCCCTTCTGCTGAATTAATTGAATGCAAAACTCAGTTTACAGTAATTTAAGTAAGCTGAGGATGAATGGAGAAAACGGAAGGAGAAAAGAAAAACAGAGGCATTTAAGAAGTAGGAGACAGAGTTTTTTTCATGTCAGAAGACTGCAAGTCACTTCTGGTGTGAGAGAATTGGCCGTCTGCAAGGACATTGCCCAGGGGATGCCTGGATGTTTGATGTTTTACCATCCTGTTGGAGGCTTCTCCCATGTCCTCGCATGGGAAGCTAGAATTCAACAGGCAGGGGCTTACCCTGCTCCCCCAGATTCAAACCGTGACCTGGTTGGTCGACCAGTTCAGCCGGCACAAGGGTTTAACCCACTGTGCCACCGGGAGCTCCAGGAGAGAGAGGTAAGATGGTAGACTGGCAGACTGTTCCTGCCAAACTGGGATAGTTCGAGGATATGCATTAAAGCAACAACTCTATACTCATATAACCCGGGACTGTCTTATTGGAACCCATGAGGCTTTCCTATGGATGGATATCCTCTTCTGCAGTTTAGTTCCATCTCACTGTTTTGTTAAAGCTGGCATACATTTGCACTGCAGACCTACAATGGAATAGTTCAGTCTCAAAATATGTTGTTCTTGAAACAGACCTCCAATGACATCCACCTCCTTCTGAGGCTAACATTTGAAAAAAAAAAAAACCTTTGGCATGCCATTTAGACACTGACACTTGCCTTTTTCTATATCATTCTTCTCTCAAGATGTGATTTGAAGTTACTGCTTCATTCTACAGCATGGCAGGGAGGGGTTACCTTGACAGGTATTTAGATATAGATATGTCAGTGGCTTATGTATGGTGATGGCATCTTATGGTCCTTGTTGTGAGACCGCCCTGAGCCCGCCCCCCCCAGGGGTGAGAAGAGCGGGGTATAAATATAGGAAATAAATAAATATGTTTCAGAATCCCAAATGAAAGTTGGTTCTAATAATATATGTTTAGTATAGGGAAGGATATTAGAGGCAAAGATGAAGTACTTTGGCCCATAACAAGAAGACAGGAAAGCTGGGAGAAGATAATGATGCTGGGGAAAATGGAAGGAAAAAGGAAGAGGGGCCGACCAAGGGCAAGATGGATGGATGTTATCCTTGAAGTTGCTGGTTTGACCTTGAAGGAGCTGGGGGTGGTCACAGGTGACAGGGAGCTCTGGCATGGGCTGGTCCATAAAGTCTCGAAGAGTTAGATGCAACTGAGCAAATAAACAACAACAAAGTGGAGAACTCAGGATGAAAGATTCACTGGTAATACATGTATGGGGTGCATACTTGGATGACACTGGTGGATGCCTTCTGTTGAAATCATTGTAGCGCAGATACACAGTGCCAGTCTTTAAACTCAGATGATCACGGAGGTATGTATGTATGCACTTTGTACATACATTATGTAACTTCTCATTGACTTTTTTGTTTTAGGCAGGTAAAAGACTGAATCCTTCATTGGATCTTAAATCAGGCAATGAGGTATGAGCATATGAATGTGTATGCATATGTACTTAAAGAGAGGGGAACTATCCTCCACTTTGCCTTTCCCCTCATCTTGTACTTTGGGGGTAGAGGGATTAATTAAAGAAAGATATCAGGGGGAAATTGGGTTTTTTTATAATATACAAATTTTGGCTAATATTAAACTTGAAGTCCTGTATAGAAAGGAAAATCCCATCCATTTTTTTGCATGTGTTAAAGAAAAAAAGTATATACAAACCTTTCCCAGATCCTGAAGCCATTTAAATGTTACCATTCAATCTTATTTCACTGGAATGAGTGTGCCCCTCAATACACCTTGAGATCTCAAGCCAAGTGAAAGAAGGGACTGCAGGAAAAAAAACCTTTTCACACTATACACTTACAGCGTTATGATTCCAAAGAAACTCCCCTAGTTCCATACTCTGGAATTCTGCAATTTGCAGTTTGAGAGGAAAACTACAAAATCCAGGATGCCATAGGATGCAGCCATGGCAGTGAAGTTACGTGGCTGGATAGTGCTAATTGTATAAAGCGAAAGAGTCCCAAGAAGTTACAACTACTGCATCCAGAACAACTGTCACCTGAAGCTTTCACCTCAGTTTATTTCTTGGTAGATCTGGCCCCACTGGACAAGAGCTGCAGGAGAGAAATGTCAACATTTCAAATATTCACTAGAAGGAAATGTTTAAAAGCTGACTTTGTGGGTGTGAACAATCCCACAAGCAGCCAAGCGCCATGTGAGGCAGGCTGCTAAATGCACTTGCTTGTCTCCAGTGTTGTTGGAGAGGGAGAGTGAAATTATAATTGGTACTGTAACTGTGATATGTGGACCAGAGAAGAATTAATGGTTGGAGCAAATCCAGCAGCTAATTTCATTGCTCTTATCTCCAAAGAGAGGGAGATAAAGGGAGGGAGAGAAAGTGAGTAGGTACATCTGCACACTCCTACACACATGGGCTGGACCCATGTGACATGACAAAGCACAAATGCAATGTGATCCCCCCCTCCCCCGCTTTTGCGGAGGAAGAGAACAAGGAGTGCAACCAAAAAATCAGCTTGGAAATTTAAATATATCTTGTGAACAAAAAGGTTGCAGAGCTCATGTAGTTCCCCTTCAAAAACATCTTTAAGAGGATGCATAGCTTATCTTATTCTTAGATCTGCAAGGCTTGTAGGAAAGATATTTAAATTTTAAAATGGTTTTTCCCTAGTGTATGTAAACAGAGGATTGTGGAGAGATAATGACAGGGTTCAAAACAGCACGTCAGATAAATCCCTCTATTGAAGCATTGCTACCACACAGGGTCAGCTCTACTGTAATGCAAAGTAATGCAACGGTTTCTAGTAGTAGATACTGAGGAACACCTGAGCCTCCTGGTCATTTTCATCTCTTGGAAGTAAAGAACCCTATGCATTCCGTATTTTCATGAAAGGAGGAAGTGACAGATACTGAGTCACTGAGTATCATCTGATGGAGTTCTGAAATTCACAGTTGTATTCTCTGTTAGACAGTTGTCATGTTATAGTTCATTGAAGTTAGTTGCTAATGGAGAAATGCAACTATAGACCCCAGAATTCCACTTTTTGGAGACATAGTAGTTAATTAACAATGTAAATGATATTCAACTGTATTAAATCTGTAGTGTAGACATGATATCTGATGTGGCATGGTGCTTGGAGTGTTGGACCAGAAGTTTTGAATCCTTGCTCAGTCATAGAAACCTATCTGTCGGCCTCACAGGAAGGCAAAGCAACCCCACTCTGAACAAATATTGCCAACAAGATCTCATGGTATTTAGTCTGAAATAACTTGAAGGTGCACACAAGAAGTAAAGATACATTCTTAAGTGTCATGAAAGGGCAGCAAATTGTTCAATGAGGAGTAGATGAGACAGGGAGTGGGCTAGTGAGTGAGAGAAAATAACTTGGAGACTGTGCAGTATCTCAAATCTCACAAGAATGGGGCTAGCTTGTTGACTTAATGCTTTGGTTGCATGTATAGGGCCTTGCTTCTTTTTCCTAGTTAAAGGGAGGATTGTGGAAAGGAAAGGGGAAATTAATCTTCTATCATTCTTCCCCCTATAACAGTGGTTCTCAACCTGTGAATCCCCAGATGTTTTAGCCTTCAACTCCCAGAAATCCCAACAGCTGGTAACCTGGCTAGGATTTCTGGGAGTTGTAAGCCAAAACACCTGGGGACCCACAGGTTGAGAACCATTGCATGACAAAATGTTGCATTATATGAACTTAGCAGCAAGACTGCTATATGCCCAAAACTGCATAGTAATGACCTCCCAACAAGAGAATAATGTATTTTGAAGACTTTTGTAATGGTAGCAATGGACACATTTTCCATTCTGGTCAAGGTGAAATCTTTGGACAATTATTTGAAAGGTTGCAGACCATTTTTGTCATACATAAAGAAGAAAGATCAAAAAGCCGGGCTGTGCCCCCCCCCCCCCCCGGCTTTAGAACACCCTTCCCAGGAAATCATGCCAGCCTCCACAAATTAATCCTTTCGAAGGGAGCTGAAGACATGGCTGTTCAAGCAGGCCTTTGACAATGGTTAATGTATCATCTAAACTGGATGAACTAAATAGAATGAAGTTTTACACTGACATTTTGATGCTGTTATTTTTTACCCGTTTTGTGGCTGGGACTTTCAACTCGGTTTGTACAGTTTGCTTTTAATTACAATTTATTGTTGTGTTTTATTGGTTATTTCATTTTGATTGAATTCTTCTATGTTAATCCCTGTCTGTTGTTATTTTATGTTACTCAGTGTTTTTTTTAATTATTTTGGCTAATTTTTGTTGTATAATTTATGTGTTCTGTTTTGCACTGTTGTTGCCTTGTAAGCCGCCCCGAGTCCCTTTAGGAGGATGGGGTGGGATATAAATAAAGTTATTATTATTATAAAGAAGGAATAACAACACTTCTGAGATCTAAGGATTGAGTTTGATTATTTGCTTTTCTCAACAGAAGTTCAAATGTTACTTAAGTAGTTGTTGTTTATTCGTTCAGTCGTCTCCGACTCTTCGTGACCTCATGGACCAGCCTACGCCAGAGCTCCCTGTCGGCCGTTACCACCCCCAGCTCCCTCAAGGTCAGTCCAGTCACTTCAAGGATGCCATCCATCCATCTTGCCCTTGGTCGGCCCCTCTTCCTTTTGCCTTCCACTTTCCCCAGCATAATTGTCTTCTCTAGGCTTTCCTGTCTCCTCATGATGTGGCCAAAGTACTTCAACTTTGTCTCTAGTATCTTTCCCTCCAGTGAGCAGTTGGGCTTTATTTCCTGGAGGATGGACTGGTTGGATCTTCTCGCAGTCCAAGGCACTCTCAGCACTTTCCTCCAACACCACAGCTCAAAAGCATCGATCTTCCTTCGCTCAGCCTTCCCTAAGGTCCAGCTCTCACATCCGTAGGTTACTACAGGGAATACCATGGCTTTGACTAGGCGGATCTTTGTTGCCAGTCTGATGTCTCTACTCTTCACTATTTTATCGAGACTGGACATTGCTCTCCTCCCAAGAAGTAAGCGTCTTCTGATTTCCTGGCCACAGTCTGCATCTGCAGTAATCTTTGCACCTAGAAATACAAAGTCTGTCACGGCCTCCATGGTTTCTCCCTCTATTTCCCAGTTGTCAATCATTCTTGTTGCCATAATCTTGGTTTTTTTGATGTTTAGCTGCAACCCGGCTTTTGCGCTTTCTTCTTTCACCTTGATTAGAAGGCTCCTCAGCTCCTCCTCGCTTTCGGCCATCAGAGTGGTGTCATCTGCATATCTGAGGTTGTTAATGTTTCTTCCAGCAATTTTCACCCCAGCTTTGCATTCATCCAGCCCCGCACATCGCATGATGTGTTCTGCATACAAGTTAAAAAGGTTGGGTGAGAGGATGTAGCCTTGCTGTGCGCCTTTCCCAATCTTGAACCAGTCTGTTGTTCCGTGGTCAGTCCTGACTGTTGCTACTTGGTCCTTGTACAGATTCCTCAGGAGAGAGACAAGGTGGCTTGGTATGCCCATCCCACCAAGAACTTGCCACAATTTATTATGATCCACACAGTCAAAGGCTTTAGAGTAGTCAATGAAGCAGAAGTAGATGTTTTTCTGAAACTCCCTGCCTTTCTCCATTATCCAGCGGATATTGGCAATCTGGTCTCTCGTTCCTCTGCCTTTTCTAAACCCAGCTTGAACATCTGGCAGCTCTCGCTCCATGTATTGCTGGAGTCTTCCTTGCAGGATCTTGAGCATTACCTTACTGGCATGAGAAATAAGGGCCACTGTACGGAAGTTTGAGCAGTCTTTCGCATTTCCCTTTTTTGGTATGGGGATATAAGTTGATTTTTTCCAGTCTGATGGCCATTCTTGTGTTTTCCATATTTGCTGGCAAATGGCATGCATCACCTTGACAGCATCATCTTTTAAGATTTTAAACAGTTCAGCTGGGATCCCATCATCTCCTGCTGCCTTGTTGTTAGCAATGCTTCTTAAGGCCCATTCAACCTCACTCCTCAGGATATCTGGTTCTAATTCATTCACCACACCGTCAAAGCTATCCTCGATATTATTATCCTTCCTATACAGATCTTCTGTATAGTCTCGCCACCTTCTCTTGATCTCTTCAGCTTCTGTTAGTTCCCTGCCATCTTTGTTTCTTATCATACCAATTTTTGGCTGAAATTTACCTCCAATGTTTCTAATTTTCTGGAAGAGGTCTCTTGTCCTTCCTATTCTGTTGTCTCCTTCCACTTCCATGCATTGCTTATTTAAAAATAGTTCCTTATCTCTTCTGGCTAACCTCTGGAATTGCGCATTTAACTGGGCATATCTCCCCTTTTCACTGTTTCCTTTTGCTTTCCTCCTTTCTTGGGCTACTTCCAGTGTCTCAGCAGACAACCATTTTGCCTTCTTGGTTTTCTTTTTCTTTGGAACGTACTTTGTTGCCGCCTCCTGAACAATGTCGCGGACTTCTGTCCATAGTTCTTCTGGGACTCTGTTTACTAAATCTAGTCCTTCAAATCTGTTCTTCACTTCCACTGTATATTCGCTAGGAATGTTAGTGAGATCATATCTAACTGGTCTGTGTATTTTCCCTGATCTCTTTAGTTTTATTCTAAATTGGGCAATAAGAAGTTCGTGATCTGAGCTACAGTCAGCCCCAGGTCTTGTTTTCACCGACTGGATGGATGTCCGCCACCTTTGGCTGCAAAGGATGTAGTCAATCTGATTTCGGTGTTGACCATCTGGTGAGGTCCATGTATAAAGCCGTCTTTTAGGTTGTTGGAAGAGAGTATTCGTTATACACAGCGAGTTTTCCTGGCAGAATTCTATCAGCCTGCGTCCCGCTTCATTTTGTTCTCCCAGACCATGCTTGCCTGTGATCCCAGTTGTCATTTGACTTCCCACCTTGGCATTCCAGTCTCCTGTAATGAAAATAATGTCTCTTTTTGGTGTATTATCCAGTAGGTCCTGCAGATCCTCATAGAACTGATCTACTTCTGCTTCTTCAGCAGCTGTGGTTGGGGCGTATATTTGGATCACTGTGATGTTGAAAGGCTTTCCTTGCACTCGAATTGAGATCATTCTGTCATTTTTTGGGTTGTATCCAAGCACCGCTTTAGCGAATTTCTTATTAATTATGAAGGCTACTCCATTTCTTCGATGTTCCTCTTGTCCGCAGTAGTAGATCTGGTGGTCATCTGATGTGAAGTGGCCCATTCCAGTCCATTTCAGTTCGCTGACCCCCAGAATGTCTATCTTTAGTCTTGACATCTCACCAATAACAACATCCAATTTGCCCTGGCTCATAGATCTTACATTCCAGGTTCCTATGGTGTGTTGATCTTTAGAACATCGGATTCGTCGTTCACCTCTAGTACCGTCGGCCGCTAGCCTTCCTTTCGGCTTTGAGCTAGCTGCGTCATCACATCTGGGGCTAGTTGAACTTATCCTCTGCTCCTCCCCAGTAGCATTTTGGCCATCTTCCGACCTGGGAGTCCCATCTTCCAATGGCATACTGACATATCTCTGGTTGTACTGGTCCATTTAGTTTTCTTGGCAAGGATACTGGAGTGGTTTGCCATTGCCTTCCCCAGGGATCACGCTTGGTCTGACCTCTCTGCCACAACCGTCCCATCTTGGGTGGCCCTTCACGGTTTCGCTCATGACATCATTGAGGTGCTCAAGCTCCAGCGCCCCGACAAGGCGGTGATCCTTTGCTGGATCTAACTACTACTTAAGTAGTAGTTAGAAATTTTCTGTAGTGTTATATAGATGCCAATGTTGGCATGCAGTCCATTTTTAATTTGTTGATTGGGGGTGGAGAGTGGAGGGGGAGAGATAGAATAGTGATTGCCAAGTATGGGATTTGGGTATTTGTTATCTTTTTCTTTTCTTTTTTTGTTGTTTATTAGTGTAGTGTATGTGCCATTAAAACATAGTAATGTTTCTTTAGTTTCCCCCTTTGCCCCACAAGATTATCAGTTTTTCACATATATATGAATGATGCAGTGGCTTATCCCTCGATGTCAACAAAGAGAATTAATTACAAAACGAAGTCTCAAATCCCATTTAATCCTGTCTGAGATCCATAGTTAGCTTGAATAACAATTTGATTTGTTTTACCCACTGAAAATACTACAAAAGCCCGGGGTCTTATTAGTACTTCATTGAACTCGACATTGATTTTTTTTTTATGAGAAGTAGCCAGTCAGGACAGTTATTGGTCCAGTCGATGGATCTGCTTTCTCTTTGTGCATACATTGACCTGCATCTTGCAGTATTTAGCAATCTGCCCAGAAACAGGCTTGAACACGTAAGAAATAGGTCATGGCTCTTTAAGGATTAAGAAAGGTTCTGGCAGGCCATTGTCTTTTGAGCCGTAAGGGGATATTCCTATTGGTTTTTCTAATAGCCACTGTGGCCAGGCAGAAAAAGGCTGCGATAGAACCATGGTGATAGGTTGTAAAGGATGTGCTGATTGCCCGATGATACAATGGATGTTTTCTTAGGCTATACTTGATGTTTTATGTGGAATTCACCAATGAGATGGAGCCTTATATTACACCTAACACAAAGTGTCTCCTCCTAATAGGGTATGACATTGTGTGGTGGTGCTTTTGCATTGTATAGTGACTTCTGACAAAAACATCATTTCTCTTTACTGATATTTGGATTATTAACGCATGAATTTTTTCACTCTTTGAGTATCTTTGGAAATCTCTTTCCAAACCTTGTTGTCATTGTTGGAGCTATACCACACCTGCTGTATGCAATTTTGCTTTCAGATCCTTCCTAACTTAATGTATCATGCTAGCTTGGACAAAGTTCCCTAAAAGTTTATCTTTAACCTTTGCATTATGTCATTGCTATAAGTGTTTTAGTGCTGATCTTCAGTGCTGTTTAGGCAACCATCCTCAACAAAAGCCATCTTCTCTGGAGGTTGGAGCAGTCACCTTGCACCATCCCAGATGGCACTGCTATACTAGCCTGTCTGGTGGGACACAGTTATCTTTGAGCTAGGCTATTTTTGTAAAGCCATTTTCAATGTTCTTGCATTCACAATTCTTTCATCCACAAGGACATGAAAGCCAGACTCCAACTTAAAGGTTTTGCATTCATTCAGACCCCAGTCCCATTTCTGAGCTGCTAGAAAGCTTGGGTTTACCTTTGTGAGATCAAACTGAGTAGAATTATTGATGGAGATGTTAGACTGCCTGTTTTAAATGGTGTGGAACTCAGCCAATTGTTTTCATCATATTTCTCACATTCTGTGTGTGTTTTATTAGAATATGCATCTTTCCATTTCGGGGGGGGGGGGGATAGCAAAGTGTCAATGTTTTCATCTCTTCCCCTCTCCCAAACGAGTAAATGGGTATGACTAAAATGTATTTGAAAAGTAGGCAGAAAGGAGGTTATACTCATAAGAAAAATTGTGAGGGGGGGGGAGCATACATTGCCATGCAGAGAAGTAAAAAAAGGCCTATCTTGGAACCTAAAATAGAATTTGGAGGAAGTTGATGACCTCTCTTTCAATGGAGGGGTGAATCTCCTCTGTGATTTCATCTTAACTTCAGTATCATGGATGGTGTCTTTGAAATTCAGTCTATGGGTACATCTACACTGTAGAACTAAAGGAGTTAGACATCACTTTATCTGCCATGGCTCAATGCTGGAGCTGTAGTTTTACAAATTATTTAGTCTTGTTTGCCAAAGAGTGCTAGAGCATCACCAAACTACAACTTCCAAGATTCCATAGCTTTGAGCCATGACAGTTGACATGTGATAGTTAGCACCTCCTGAAATGGGAGCCACCAAAAATAACTGGAAAAAAATGCAGAGAGGGATTCTGAGAATCACAACAAAAGTGAAATTGACAGATTTTCACATACTTTGTTATTGCATGGAGCCTATATTCATGAATAATAATAGTGATAACTTTATTCTTGTACACCACTTCCATCTCCCTGAAGGGACTCGGGACTTACATATGGCACAAAGTGCCTAAAACAGAGCATAAAATAAACACACAGCACAATACAATAAAGTAAACCATTTACCTATAAAATAACAATTGAAAACCCAGAACAACACCCAATAACCTATGGTGACAACTATATTAAGACATGGCCAGACTGTAGACAAGACAGGGTAATGGAATAGTGCAAATTGTAGCTAAGGAACAATGGCATGGGATGAAGAGCAGTGCTGTGTCATTGATTGCAGACCATTAGGGCTAGACATCTCAAAGTCTTGTTTAATCATTCAAGTCTTAAGATCCCTACAGAAGGACAACTTCATAACTTCTTCCCACCAGTTATAAAGCTGGTGCATTGACATCTCATAAAGCAACTAGATCCTTGGATGGAGATTTTATATAAGCATGCAAACTTGTAATGCCTAATAGCCTGAAAAGGGCTTTAGCAGTATTGCTTGTCTTTACTTTACTTTGTTATAGCTAGAAACTGTAGAGCTTCGTTCTTTGGAACTTTTTCTCTTCTCTTTTTTTTTTTTGTGTGGCTGATCATAGGTCACAAACAACCTGTTTTTAGGGAATTGTGACTTTGATCACCTTTGCTACTGACAGCCTAAACCAATTTTTCAGATACAGTGCCAGTACTATTCAACAGATGTCCCATGACTATACACAGGCACATCTTGGATGGTGTTTATGACATCTTGTCACACTTATCCATCTATGTTGGTTATGAGTTCCCATTTCATTGAGGCAGTGAATCCATTCTGGGATTTTGTCTGCATTTGTGGGATTTAGTCTGCCTTTGCAAGTTGTATGTTGTGCATTGTGGTTGTGGATTCTACCATTTTTCTTGTGGTTATGCAGCCTATTTTTTGCATTTTGGTTATGCATCATGTATTGTACATCGCACATTTCCCCCATCCACCCACCCCCACACACATTCTTATCCTCATCCTCACATTCAGTGCAAAGTTTGAACTGTTCAACTGTGTCTCTATTTTTTAAAAAAAATCAATACATTAAAGATTGAACATCTATCTGTTCTTCATGTACTTTTTAAAAATAAATCATTTCTTAAAATATCTACTCTATCTTTGTGACCGCATCCCGCCCTATGTACCTGCATGAGCCTTAAGATCTGCCGGGGAGGCCCTCCTCTCGGTCTCACCACCATCACAGTTGGTGGGGACGAGGGAGAGGGCCTTCTCAGTGGTGCCCCCCCCCAAAGCTTTGGAACACCCTCTCCAGGGAGATTAGGCAGGCCCCCACACTGTCTTCCTTCCATAGGGATCTGAAGACTTGGATGTTAAAGCAATCCTTTGAGAACGTCTAGCCCCAATGGTCCACAATCAATGACACAGCATTGCACTTCATCCCATGTGCTTGTTCCTTGGCTACAACTTGCACTATCCAGTTCCCTTGTTTTGTTTACAGTCTGACCATGTCTTACAGTAGGTGTCACCAACGGCTACTGGGCGTTGTTCTGAGTTTTAAATTGTTGTTTTCATATGCAATAAGTTTTACTGTATTGTATTGTATTGTATGTTTTTTATGCTCTTTTTGGGCACTTTTTGCCATATGTAAACTGCCCCGAGTCCCTTTGGGGAGATGGAGGAAGGGTACAAGAATAAAGTTGACTTATTATTATTATTATTATTATTATTATTATTATTAGTCCAACATTCCAAAAATGTTTCCTTTTTAATCTGTTCTCCAAATACAGAATTTGTCTCCAACAGAAGTATATATGTTCCTGCTACCATTACCCCCGTGAATGACACAGACTTTTTTTTCCAACAGTGAACCTTTCTTCATCTATCAGCTGCAACTGTAGACTTGAGGTGAATACCTCCCAAAGAGGTGTGTGGGAAGTCATCATAATTGCTCTAAAGAGAAGTGTGGGTCATCAGTGCAAGTACTATCAGAACAAAGGAAGTTATAAAACAGGGAAGGAGATTTAGCTTTTATAGCAGAATGTCTTTCCTGTGGCAGCTCGTACAACTGATGATAACAGTTGTGGCAGGATTTATGATTTCAGAATAAGGGGGAAAGATTTTACTGTTTTCTGCACAGATACCTTCCTTATCTACTTTATGCATTTCCGGTTTTGCATTCATGAAGGCAGAGGCAGAATCTCAAAAGAAATTATATCACAGATTTGGATGCAAGGAACAAGATTATGGAGGAATTAGGAGAATACTTTTTAGATGAAAAACTATTCAGTGAAAGAGGTTAGTTTTTGTGATGAACTCAGAGCAAAATTACATCATTGACAGGCTACCCAAAATGCTCAAAGCAGGGATGGATCTGTATGTGGCTGCTATAAGTTTGTATCCTGTGTATGTTTTTGGACTACATAATGGAAATTGAGCATGGAAGGTTTTGTTGTTGTAGTAGTAGAAACAGTTGTTTTTCCTGTTGTTGTTGCTTACACACTAAAACTGCTTGCTAGAGTTAGTTCACTGTGCATCCTGTGTCTAGTGGCCAGCATTTATTTATACCTGCCATGTAAATAAAGTCCAAGTCTATCGTGGTAATGCGCTCATCTGTTATATTTAGTGGTGATGAGAGAATGGTAAATAGATGAGAGTGCTTTGAACTCATTTCCCAGACACAATGGGGCCAAGAAGCACCACTCATGACTCATGCTTTCTCTATCTTGTTCCCAGCAGCGGCCTTTCAGCCGGGCCTACTACCATCTCAGGAAGTGAGGTGACATTTGCCTTCTCCCAGTTCAAGTAGGATGACGTTAGTTTGAGCCCCAGTGTTACCAAAGATGTGGCATAGTACAGATAATCTATGTCAAGATGCAATTCATGAAAAATTAGGAATTTTTCAATTATATCAATAGGCCTTCCGCTTAATTTCCTGTTTTTATTAAACTTCGGGAGTCGAATCAGGTCCTTGGTTTCAGATTGCTTGGTGAAAAGGTTGCATAATATCTCACTTTCAAACAAAGACCCAAACACCTCCAGATCTTCTAATCCCACCCTTGTGACTAAGTACTTCATCTCACTAGAGAATGAATTCACTTTAAATCCAGTTTCTGCCTCCTACAGAATTCTGGGGTTTGTGGTTTAGTGGGACTGTTAAAGGCTCCTCCCTAAACTACAAACCCCAGAATTCTGCAGGAGGCAGCAACCAGATTTAAAGTGGATCCATTCTCTAGTGTAATGAGGTCCAAAGGCTCCTTTTACACTGCCATAAAAATGCAGATTATCTGATTATCTGCTTTGAACTGGATTATCTGGCAGTGTAGACTCAGATAATCCAATGGAGCCCCCGGTGGCGCAGTGGGTTAAACCCCTGTGCCGGCAGGACTGAAGACCGACAGGTCGCAGGTTCGAATCCGGGGAGAGGCAGATGAGCTCCCTCTATCAGCTCCAGCTCTTCATGAGGGGACATGAGAGAAGCCTCCCACAAGGATGATAAAAACATCAAATCATCCAAGCGTCCCCTGGGCAACGTCCTTGCAGACGGCCAATTCTCTCACACCAGAAGCGACTTGCTCCTGACACGACAAAAAAAAAGATAATCCAATTCAAAGCAGATAGTGTGGTTTAGCTGCTTTGATAATCTGGATTATATTGCAGTGTAGAAGGAGCGAAATTGTTATTTGTGCCTTCAAGTCATTTCCAATTTATGAATTTATCAGGGGGTTTTCTAGACAAGATTTGTTCAGAAGCAGAAAAAGAAAGTCTTATAAATGTTTAAAATGACACATTTTAATAATAAAATTAAAACATTAAGCATTTTGCACAAAACATAAGGTTCCTTTGTCACTTAGGAGAACGAAGGGTACATCTACATAATGCAGTTTGAAACTGGTTTGAAAGGAACAGTTTTGCTGTGCGTATGATTAGATTGACAGGTCTGGAACTGCTTTGAGGCCAGGAAGGCAGTTCTATGAATCATGGAACCTGACTTCAGACTGCTCTGTCTTTAAGCAGATTTGTCTCTGAGCAATGGAAAGGATATTAGGAGTATACTTAATAATGGGAGCGTAGCTGGAAAGCAACAAAATCCAAATGTGGGCGTCTGTCACGTCATACTGCTGTCTTCGGAGATATTCCCCCCACTCTGCAGCTGTTTCTGCTCCTTTGCCACTTTCTGTAACTAAACATCCTCCCAGGTTACTGAAAGTAACGTCGAAGGCTCACAAGCCACCCCTATTTTACTTGAGTCACGCAACACCATCCCTGCCTTGGCCCCTGTTTTATTTCATATTGCAGGGGAGAGTTTAATACCATTTCCTGTCTGGCTTGAGTCAGCTGAATTCCATGGCTCACTGCCCCCATTCATCCCATGAAGCAAAGGAAATAGCATTGGAGATGCCTGTTTTCCTGTTCCATTTGTCAGACTTTATTCAGCACAAGCTCCGAGTCCTGACATTGGCCCTTTGGAAAGACCAGGCAGAAATGGCAACGAGTCTGTGATGTGTGAGAAGCCTGAGTTATCAGGCAGAACCCCTAAAGAGGGAGCTTTCTGGCTCTTCTGACCTTATTCAGTTAGATCCTGTGTTCATATAAAATAGTTGGCATATATGAAACACCTAATAAGCCAAAATTCATTCCATTCTGGTTTAATAGGAACTTAGGCAGTTAACATTGTGCACAACTTGTAAACCTATGATCTTGGTAGAGTGAAAGCTTTTCCCTGTAGATTTTGGGGTTTTAGGAGGTTTGTATAGGTTCAAATAGTCTGGTCCAGAACCATATAAGGCTTTATAGGTCATAAACAGCACTTTGAATTGTTCCTGGAAACAAATTGTTAGCCAGTGTAGCTATTTTAGCAAGGGAGTTATATGGTCCCTGTAACTGGCCCCAGGCAGCATTCTGGGCCCACTGCAATATGGGGAAGTCAGGAATTGTTGGGCTGGAACTAATAGAGCTAAGCAGAACAAATAGGTCAACAAATTTTAACTTTCAGATTTTTGCTTTGCATTGAAGTATAGTAATCTTTCTGTGTGCATCTTGTTACATGGCATTTTTAAAAAAACGGCAGTCAGGGTGTCTTGAATAACATCTATATTCAAATGTGCCCTTTCACACTACACAATTATAGGACTATGATTCCACTTTAACTGCCATGGCTACATCCTATGGAATCCTGGGGCTTGTAGTCTGGTATAAAACTAGAACTCTCTGGCTGGATTTTGTTGCTTTGTGTCCCTGTGATAATTGGATTTTGAAAACTTCACATGAGACACCTTTTTACCATGGTAGCTTCTTCAGAAATGAATTTTGGATGTTTGTAACTCAGGGAGTACTTGTATTCATAATATGATTTGGGTTTACATGGAAATGCAACTTGCATGGCTTTTCTTGGCATTAAGATTTTGTATGTTTCATTTCTGCTAGTTAGTTTTTAAGGCACAGAAACCCTGCTGCAAGATTCCCCATTTTTCATGTAGTGCTAAAACCTATAAATGACCGGGGAACAGAGTTAAGATAAGTAAGCTGAAAACAAATTCCATCTCTCAAAATACAGCTTAGCTCTGTGTGTCTATATGACTTCAGGTTTTCTGTCAACTGATGGCAACGCAATGGTTTCACAGAGGGTTTTTTTTTTATTTTTTTAGGTAAGGTGGTTTTGCAGTTCCTTCTTCTAACATATATTCTACAGCACCTGTTATTTGGAGCCCTGCTTTATGTCTCCAGTCCAGAGTATTTCTTGAGCCCACTCTATGCAAGTATTCAGAGAAATAGTGATGTAATGAAATGCCCATGTGGCAACTTTATCTATCTTGTTGCAACTAAAAGTGTGGAGTGTATCTGCATGAAAGATACATCTTTTCTCCAACAACAGGGCTAATTCTGTGTTTGACAGAACTCCAGAAAAATGGGTTTCCTTTCATTGAGGTACTGTGTTTAATGCTCCAAAGATATGCTGTGCTGGGAGTCTAGGACGTTGTGGATAATTTGAAATGAAGGGTTCCAGGCCACCTGAAAATATCAGATGTTGACCTTGGCCTCTCTTCATAATATGTAGCAGAAACTCAACCGTGCAAAATATACAGCTCATTCTGGACATGGAGTAGATTCACTTTAAAACTCTAAGTCAGTGGTTCTCAGCCTTTGGTCCTCCAGCTGGTTTGGACTTCAACTCCAGAAATTCCTGCCAGTTTACCAGTTTGGGAACCACTGTTCTAAGCCACAAAGTCATTGGCTTAATGTTTGAGTCAGTCCGAACTTAGAAAGGTCACTTTCTTTTGAATTGCAACTCCTAGAATCATAGAGTTGGAAGAGACCTCATGGGCCATCCAGTCCAACCCCCTGCCCAGAAGCAGGAAAATCACATTCAAAGTGGACAGATGGACAGTCAGCCTCTGTTTAAAAGCTTCCAGAGAAGGGGCAGACTCTGGGGCAGAGAGTTCTTCCTAATGTTCAGGTGAAATCTCCTTTCCTGTAATTTGAAACCATTGTTCCACGTCCTGGTCTCCAGGACAGCAGAAACCAAGCTTGCTCCCTCCTCCCTGTGGCTTCCCCTCATGCCCAGCTCTTTAAGTCGCTTCTCATAGAGTTTGTTCTCCAGACCCCTGATCATTTTAGTCACTCTCCCCTGGACACATTCCAGCTTGTCAACATCTCCCTTAAATTGTGGTGCCCAGAATTGGACACAGTATTCCAGGTGTGGTCTGTCCAAGGCAGAATAGACAGGTAGCATGACTTCCCTGGATCTAGACACTAGACTCCTATTTATGCAGACCAAAATCCCATTTGCTTTTTAAGATGCAGCATAACATTGTTGCCTCGTGTTTAACTTGTTGTCCAAGAGGACTCCAAGGTCTTTTTCCCCCATTCTGTATCTTTGCATTTAATTTTTTCTGCCTAAGTGGAGTATTTTGCATTTGTCCCTGTTGAACTTCATTTTGTTAGTTTTTAAGATCTCTTAAGATCATTTTGAATTCTGCTCCTGTCTTCTGAAGGCTATCCCTCCCAATTTGGTGTCATCTGCAAACCTGATGATCATGCCTTCTAACCCTTCATCTAAGTCATTAATGAAGTCGTTGAGCAGGACCAGGACCAGGATGGAAACCTGTGGAATCCTCAAAACCTCAAACCAAAAGATCATGTTTGTTGGGGAATCTGGGAGTTATATTATAGTATATAAATTTACCAAGTTCTGATCTTAATTCACTATCTCATTGGAGGGACCTAATTCACCAACTGTCTAGTCCAGCTGTCCTCTATTCCCTGTCTGCCCAATGAAGAGAAGAATGCATATCTACCCTATAAGGATATTGTACAGACTTCTGAGCATGATTTCAACATCAAATAGCAACTATAAAGCACTATAACTGCATTTGGTAAAATTATTATGGATCAGTGGTGGAGAACCATCACTCTAAGTGGAAGACCAGCATGGATTGCACTAGGCACATAGGCATTTCATAGATTATGAATGCTTCATCAGTACATCTGATTTGTCAAAGAGGAGTCCTGTGGTTATTTCTGAAGTATAAGCTGGGATGTCTGGAGATATCATTATCCGTATTCAAACTTCTGGGTAAGTATGGAACTTTTTTAAAAACTCGGGGAAATGTGAGTTAAACATTTCAGAATAGTTTGAGAGTGAGGCTCAACTTTAAGAAATCCAACTTGTGACAATCCTAATATGAGGGCAAGCAATGCCAGTGAAGGGCCTTGGATCTTTTCTGGGAAGCCACACATGTTAAATGCTATGCAACAAAGCCCATTTGTCCCAATTTGTGGAGGATGGTCCGGCCTTCCTCTTTGAAGGCACAAAATGTTTTACTAGAAGAAAAGCTGGGCCAGTTTGATTTGATTTTCAGTCACCATAGGTCATAGCCAAAGAGCTGGAGTCAGCTTTAAACAAAGCCGCCCTTAAATCCCATACAAGGCGGCCAAGCCAACTCTCTGGAATCTGTCGCATGGAGAGTGTAATCAAATCAAATTCATCTGTGTTTAGGGCTTATCTCCTCCTACTACTCTTAGCTATTTTGAGCTGCTCAGGAAAGAGTGCTGCCCTTTTCATCTCTTTGTATATGTGCGTGGGATTTTTGCCTCTCTTTTGACCCACTCCTTCCAAGTTCCGTGATGTGAAGGATTGCATTTCTCCTGAGACAAGACAACTAGTAACATAAGGTTTTTCTAGAACAGAGGATGTGTTAAGTGATAGTTCTTATTCAACCAACTTATGGATACCTCCAAATTAATTTGTGGGGAGGGAAGTTCTGATCCCTACTCTACTGGAAATGTGCACAAGATTTCTAACATTTTGGTGTAGAACTGTAGAGCAAAAACAGTAATACAGAAAACTATTGTTTGGACAAGTTCTAATGCTTTGTCACCAAAGCCAGTACACATATCCTAAGTGAAACTACAGCTTCAAATGACTACTTACTTAATTCATACATTTTAAAAATTAATTCCCAAGAAAAAAAGGCACGTGACAGTGCAACCAATATGGTGGCTGAGTTGCCAATCTCCATTATTTAGGAATCATCACCAAGCAGGAGACAAGGGTGCTAATTCTTCCGTTTTGGTGGACTGGATTCTGGGCAAGAGGAAAGACCTGTGTACAAATCTGTAGCTCAAATAGCAAGTTCCTACAATATGTGAGTTTCCATTTATTTATAGCTGAATCTTGAAAAGACTCTTGGTGTCTATGAATTTACTTAGCTTCCTTCATCCCTTTGAGTCATTGTGATGCCAGGTATAACCCTCTGCTCTGTATCCAAGTTCTGGCTAGAATCAAACAGGCTAGATTATGAGCTTTATTCCATTTCCCTGAGAAGGAACATCATTTCACCCTGATCTGAGAACAGCCCTTTTAGCTAGAGACTTCATCCCATTGAATATGTCAAGTGTTTGGATGAGTAGGTTTACCATACAGCTCAGGCATACTCCTTTTGGAAATTAAATGGATGATTTTCCTACCCCCATTACACACTAGCAAATTATCCATTTTATTCAGAAGTTCTTAGTTGATTTGCCATCACATTGTAGAGAGTTGTTCCCGCCCACTGTCCCTCCCTCATTTTCTTTTTGAAAAGAAACACCTCCTCTCCTGGACTATGGTTTTTGTTCCTGGGTTATAAATGTAATTTCCTAATTTGTTCTACCATAAACACATAGGAAAAGTTTATTAAACTGCAAAACTTTTGTTTTTGCAGGAGAGACATCTTGCTACAGTACATTTTGCTCTAGCTTCTCAATGATTGAATATCTTGTAGTTTGTGGACACAAAGATGAAGTTTCTGAAGCACAACAACTACTACACAATTAAACAGGCATGCTAGGAACATATTTTCATTATTATTATTATTATTATTATTATTATTATTATTATTATTATTAGACAGGATAGCTATCTGTCAGGGTGCTTTGATTGTGCTTTTGCTACATGGCAGAAAGAAGGGGGTTGGACTAGATGCCCTTGAGGTCAACCAAAGGAGAAAGTGGAGGGAAGAAGGTGCCCGGGGGCTCTTCCTTTGCCTCCATTCTGGTAATCCTCTTCTCTCTTCCCCTCTTGCCTGTGTTGGAGGAAGGAAGGAAGGAAGGGAGGGAGGGGAGAGGAGAGGAGAGGAGAGGAGAGGAGAGGAGAGGAGAGGAGAGGAGAGGAGAGGAGAGGAGAGGAGAGGAGAGGAGAGGAGAGGAGAGGAGAGGAGAGGAGATGAGATGAGAGGGAGGCATCTGGGGGCTCTCTCTTTGTCATCATTCTGGTGATCTTCCTCCTCTCTCTTGTTCTCTTTCTCTCTCCTTTCCCAAGTTGGAAGGAGGAAGGAGGGAAAGAAGGACAGGAGGAGGTAACATGTGGTAATAATAATAATAATAATAACAACAACAACAACAACAATAACAACAACAACAACAACAACTTTATTTTTATACCCTGCCTCCATCTCCTCGAAGGGATTCGGGGTGACTTACATGGGGCCAAGCCCAATCAACAAAGTTAAAAAAATAACACATTAAAATGCATGACATCAATTTAAATACAACGTACAACACACAGAAGGAAGGAAGGAAGGAAGAAATCCCCCAGAAAGTGAATGAGACAGAAAGGAATACAACATACTGCCGATCTTCCCTCCTCCATGAGCAAAAGGTAATGGTGGAGCTTTTTCTCAAAGGGGCATTTTGGCTCCTCCCACAAATTACATAATTGTATCATTTTAAAGCTGAGAATGACAAAAACCATTGCATGACAGAATTGGCCGTTTTGCCCATCTCTATCAGGATATTTTTTTTTAAAAAAAAAGTCATTTGCCAACCAGTTTAGCAATTATCTGAAAAATAACCCTTTGCAACCCCCTTTAAACGCCAAAATATCTCTACCCTACACTTGAAGCCTAAGTCATGTGATGAACACAGTAGGCTGCCATTTCTTAAGTGGATGGCTCATTAGTATTTAATTAATGTGAAGAAGTGATTGGTTTTAATTTCCAGCCATGAAAATATGGTGTGTCTGTGGGATGTGTGTATTTGAATGACATGTTTTGTGCAGTAGTTAGAATTTCATGCATTACTCTCAATGACATTACCAGGGGCTGTCCCTAGGTCTCGGGTTTGGGCTCAGAAACTTCAGGGCCTGGGTCAATCCTGAACTAGCAATCCTATGGTTAAATGATATCAACTGATTTAACTACTGGTTCATACTGTGCCAGCTGCTGCCACAGTTATGTGATCTCTTGTTGTAGGTATAGAGGTGGATTAAACAATGAGGTGGATGCAAGGAGAGTGTGTTTTGAACCAGAAACTTAAAAAAATCATGTTTTAACACAACAATTAAAGTTAGTTTTTGTTACTTTTAAGTAGCCATAATAACTATTATGTGGGTCTTCAGCATGTAATGCAATTCATTAATTTTTAAAATAAGTTTCCAAGCTCTGTATGAAATTGTTCTAACAAATCCATTCTGCATACAACACATACTGAAGCACTTATTATTACATGTCAAAAAATAAACTTGACCCTCATTTAACACACTACTACAGTGGAAAGTGTGGGCCTCTCTATCCATGTGAAGAGTTAATGTTATCTCAGTATTGACTGAATGGTTCCAAGCATCATTATATACTCAAGTGATTGTGAGATTACACCAGTTATACGTCTAGCCACTAGCCACTTGACCCAAATATGCTGCTGCTCAATTTGGACTTTGACAGTTTTCTAACACTAACTATAATGAGACAGAGAGAATGGAATCGAGTGTCTACCTTCCATGTCTCAACCATGCATCAAAGACTGTAAAATCTAGACATCTGAAATTTGACATGAATACTAAGAGGACCCTGAGAATGTGTGTCTTTGTTTCTAAAATGTAATGATTTTAATAAAATAATGTTTGTTCAAAACCTGCAGTCAGAGCCAGTATGGTTTTGAGGTTTGGTCCAACAGGAACCCTGTACTATAAGGTCTGAAGCTAGTGTTGCTAATTTGGTCTGACTGGTGTTGATGTCTGACTAATGGATGTTGAGCATGTTGACAAGTCAGCTTCTAGATCTTTCACTTAAAATTATGATCAGTGGAAAATGTCAGAGGTGAGAATCTCTGTAAATATTGAGTTTCTGTCTCAACCTCATTCTGAAAGTTGCATCAACATAGCTGGTTAACTATATTATTCTTCCCCTCCCCTTCCCCCCCCCAAAAAAAACCCCACCTTGATTCTAAACATCCATTGGGGGCAGAAATCCAAAGATGAATAAATTTGTTTTCCTTAAAAAGTAATTAATCTAGGAAATGATATTATCTAATATCCCTCCTGGTAATTTTTGACGTTGTAGGATCAAGTAAACCTGACTATACTGGTTTGACAGTGAGTGTTTCAAACATCAAAGAGCGTCTGTTGATGATTTAAATAGGAAGAAAAATGGCACACACCAAGACATCTTTATTCTGCTCTATTAACTGCTTTTCTATTCCAGCATGGTTTGAATCTTTCTCTTTCAAACTTTTGTGCAGATCTTCTTTCATAATCAGACCCAGAAAAGCAGAGACAGAAAAGTTAAACTGGAATATACATTGTCTACTCGTGCAGGTGTTGTTTTTCTAAACCCATATAACCACTATTGTATATAAATACTATTTTGGGCTTGACCTGCTTGTTCAAGGTTTGAATGGTCTCTGAAGGTGTCCCAGTGTGGGTAAGGCAACAACAAAATACTAACTTGCTGATTGAGAGAAATGTTTTCCTTATCAAAGGAGAAGGTGAAGTATCCATTGCATTATGTTGGCCTTGTTGTGTGACCCAGTGGCCAATTTCAGACTTGAAATGGAGGGGGCTGGAGCAGGCGCCTTTTCACTTCTGCCCTTTAAAACAGCAGTAAAAGCGGTGGCACTTGGCCATCTCCCTCAAGGCTGAATGCTCATTCTTGGATGGAGACCAGAGAAACAAAACTCTTGCAAGCCAGATAGTAGGACAGCTGGGAGGTTTTAGTTAGTTTGGATAATCAGAACAGAGGATATTTTGTTTCATGTTTGTAAAATTTTATTGCAGCCTAAAACAGCCCTTTTGGGGCGGAGGAAACCACCAGCGGCAACCAAATTTCTCCCTCTGTCATTTTGGGAAGGGATGGTGCCTATTTAATGAAAACCTACAGTTATAGACTGCCTTCCTGTGACATCTGGAGAACCACAGGAGACAAGTGGCTTAGGGCCAAAACATCATTAACTTATTATAGATAGCTATAATCTCAACCTGATATCTGCAGGAGACCTGTGGACAGCCAAGGCCAGTAATTGAATGGAGGGGAGAGGAAGCCTCCAAGGTCAACGTTTCCACTCCACTTGGAAAACTGTGCAGGAGCTCTACTAGCGGGAACTACCTCTGAGACCACAAAATGTTTGTGGGTGGTTGAGGGGTCATTTGATGAATGTGGCACTCAAATATTGTTGTTGTTGTTGTTGTTACAGTATTTTTATATCTATTGGGTGATTTTTAAAAAAACACCCCTTTGGCTCAGTTCAGACATAATATAATGGCCAGTGATGATTTGTTAGTTCATGACAATGACCAGTGGTAGACAGAAGATTATGACAAACTAAACAAAGACTGCATTTAGGGTTGTACTTTACAGACAGAATTGTGCAAAGTAGAAATGGAAACATATATGGTCTTCCTCGTATCTGGGAATGCATCCCGAGACTTACCATCTCATCACACGTGGTGAACTTAGCATCCTAGTACGCAGCCGGGATGCTTCCTCCTCAGAGCCCCATGTCACCCATAACACAATACATGGTGACTTGCAGAGTGGCAGGAAGCTTCCCTTGGAACATGGAAGGCTTCCAGTGCCGGAGAAGCCACATGGTGATGCTCCCCCACATGGGATGGGGAAGTGTCAACCGTGGGTGAGGTGGGGCATCGACCACTGGAATTGCCCCACTGCCCCATTGATTCACCACAGAGGGTAGTGAATTGTCTCATAGGACCTCATCCATGCAATGAGATCCTTAGTGTGGATACATGAAATTGCAGATAATAGTGAACCCTAATGAAATGAAGGACTTCTGGAGTGGAGGTTCAAATGCCTAGAGAGAAATTATTTTGTCACATGTAGGCAAATGAAACTGTGAGTCCAATAGATTTGGGTGTCTTACTATAGTCTCTGATGTTTTTGTGCAAAGCAAGGCCAGGAACAGCAAGGCTGTACACACCTCATGTTTGCTTTACACTCCTATGCAAAGCCAGTCCTTTGCAAAGCCAGTCACGTGCTAATGTGATAGAAGCCATTGCCAGAAAGGCTGCCTCTATTGTGAGGCAGAGTGAGCAGTCACTTTGAAAGGTGGTTACCAGGAAGTAGGAGCAGAATGGAGGACACATGGTTTACCCTGCACCCACTATTTAGACTGCTACCTTCAAGTATGATTGAGGATGTTATTTCAGTGCTAGTGGTGGAGAAAGATGCAACTGCCAATCTAGTTAGCACTTCCACATGCCAATTTGCTGTTGCCTCAAGCGACAATATGTCTTGAGTTTCTCCTGATCACCAGTGTTAATTTAAGATTCAACAATGGATGTGGCTGGATTCTATACATTGGACAGAAAGGGGACCCATCCTGTCTTTCACTTGACATCCAAAAGGTCTCAGGCCAGTCACGTTTCCTATACAGATATTGTTTTCAAGTAAAAAAATTGTAGATAAGCACTCATTTGACTGTTTCAGAATGAGTTTACAACTGGGCAATTTACTTGATCGTGATTTGAAACACTGGCACACACTAGTTACATGTCTCAGTCTACATATAAAGTTCATTCCTGATTTTATATGAATGTACATTCCATACAGAAAATACATGATATTTGAAACACTTCTCAGTAATGGATTCATAGTTTGTGGTGCAGTGAACTACAAGCAGAGCTTGGAAAAATTACTTTTTCAGACTAAATGTCCCAGAGTCCTCAAGCAACATAGCTACTGTTGGAGATTCTAGGATGGATCCTTCAAAAAGGTAACATTTCCAGAATCTGTCCACAAGTGTGAATAAACACAGAATTCTTGGTTTTGGGGTTTTGTTTTGGTTTTTTGTCTATTTTTCGCTTCCTATCAGCTGTATACAGTGCATGTATTGCTACTTGAAAAAGTGAGATTGCTTGCTTTAGAATGAAATGGAAATAATATTTAAAAAATCAAGTCTTTGCCTTTGAAATACTTCCCCCAAAGCCTTGTTATGAAGAAATATGCAAATGATCCAATTAGTTGAGGGAGGGGGGTCCCCAGGGCTAATAGCCCGAGGCTTGGAGCAATTATGAGCAGCTTTACCTAGTTCAGAAGCAGATTGCTGCTGTTTCACCCCATCTAGTCAATTCTCATTAAAGCCAGGACCCAGTGGCGAACTCTCTGCTGGTGTACTAGATGAACCACCATTGTGCCACTTCCCCCACAATCATGGTGGTTCCTGCCTGAGGATTAGGTTGCTCTTCGGGGTTGGGGAGTGGGGAGGACAATGGGAGCAGGCTGAGCAATGTTGTATCTCCAGAAGTACTTCTCCCTTAAAATAGAAAGAAACATCTTTTGTCAGCATGCATCCTGAACTGTCCACCCACATCGTGCTTGAGATGGACTGGTCAATTTCTTATTAGCCTTGGTATTTCTCAGGCTAATGGAGAATTCTCTCTTGCTCCTGCTGCTTCTGGAGAGTCCAACAGACAAAAAGCTCTCCTATTTGAATGTCTGTTCTCATTCAACTACAAGGACCTGGTGTCACAGCTGGGATAAGAAGCCCCCTCAGAAATAAGTAAGCTGTAGGCTTGAAGGGTTAATAATCAAAGAGGGCAGATTTCACTGCAGCAGGAGTTACGTCTGTGTCAGAGACCTTGCCTCCAATCATTCCTTCCCCAGTATTAGTGAAATATAAATTCTGAAGAGAGTTTCATTCAAATTAATTAGGAACATAAGAAGTTGTCTTTTATCGGCTTGAGCTATTTGTCCACCTAACCTCTAGTATTGCCTACTGACAGTGGCATTTTCCATTACCAGCTGGAGATTCTAGGGCTTTGAACCTAGGACTCCAGCACACAGAGCTCATATTTTGCCACAGTTTTATGGTACCAAAACCAAATCCTGCTTCTGAATGCAAATATCATATTTTTCTCCTTTGAAATGCACAGCTGTCTCTAAGAACAGATGTCTCAAGAAGAGAAGACTTCCGTCATAATTCCAGCAAGTGTTGACGTGTGGTAAAGTGATGGCAGGCAGTATTCTACTGGAAGATCTGAAGAGGAGCATTTTGCCCTGAGTTCCCACTGGGATGAAACATACCTAATGACCTAATGTCCTTCAAAGAAATGGGAGCATAGAGCAAACCTCAAAGGCCCTCTGCCCAGAAAAAATGATCTCAGTAGTGATTCTTTTATTTTGACTTCTGAGCCTAGATGTCAATAGAATCAGATGAAAATATGACTCATCATGCTGTCTCTCTAAGTCTGGTTCCAGCGACACTGAACCCAGGGCCCCGTCAGGTCACTCAATCTGAAAGTCACACCACTGCAGAGACCGGCAGAACAAAATACCTTCTGTACCAAAATGACTTCATTGGTCATCCGTGCTGGCACACTATGAATGCTACCCTTTGTCTTTTGCTTGCTACAAACCAGTGGTTACTGGCAAACACAACCTTAAGGTCAAGGATTGAATAAAGATCTCCAGGGAGCGAAGACAACCCAGGAGGTCCATCTGCTCATTTTGTCTGGGTCAGCTTGGGTCCAATGGCTTGTGATCTAAGTGAATCCACTCCAAACTGCAGAAAGTTCAGGGCCACACACAATAGAACCATAAAATTGGTGGGCAGGAAGAAATCTGGTTCTAGTCCCATGATTCTCAAAGTCAGCTTTTAAAATGCGTCTTAGTAGCTGTTGTGGAGAGTGCCATGTGAGCTTCTCCTATTCGGCTTTTGTTTGTGTGAAAAATGGATTTCCTGGTGTGATCAGAAAGAAGAATAAAACAATAACAACTACAAAACAATATTTTCATTTAATTCTAGAAGGAGGAATGAGTTGATTATATTCTACTTGGTTCACTCCAAGGAATTCCCCTTTATGTGACTAGATAACAAAAGCCGTGCCCAAATTAACTAGTTTCTTGAGACAGTTCAAGAGATGTCCTGTGGACCAATGATTTTGGATGGGGCAAAATAGATCAGACATTCCAGTCTACCCTATTATGTCTAACAGGTAGGTCCTCTTGGTCTTTATTTCATGCATCCAACAATAGTCTTTGGAAGGAGAGGAAGAGAAATAAAATGAAGAAAATAGTGTTTCTGATATTCTCTGATGGGATATTGAAAGATTATTTGGCTTTCAGTAGTCGTATCACTTGTAACTTGATGATCAGTGATCCAGAGCTGTTTCAGGCAATCTATGGTAATTATTTCAAGTGTAAATTCAGATGAGAAAAGGGGAAATTATGTACAAAATGACGACCCAGGGGAGGAAGATAAATAATTGCCACCCATTATGTCCGCATCAGGAGACCTGGTCAAAATTACTGTGCAGAGCAAAGAAAGGCAACATTTCTTCCTCCTCCCACTCTTGTCCAGGGACAAAGAAAAATAGAGATCCCATAATTAACCCCCTCCCCTCCCCAGCTACAAGTGGGATGTACATGAAAGGGGATTAACAGAAAAATAACAGGAGTTGTTTTCTCATTATCATTTTTTGGCTAAAGTAAAAAGAAGAGAAGCACTCCAAATCAAATATTGAAATCAAAAAAGGGTTCTTTAGATCAACAAGGACTGCCCTGTTCTGAATGCAAAAAACAAGATCCTTTACAGAGTTTCCAGAGCAAAAACATCCATTCTGAAACAGGAAACAGTAGATGTGATCTGTAAACAGCTAGATCTCCTAAGGATGGGTCTTGGATCTCCTACAAGGGGAGATGCTTTATGGTTTGAGGTACACCTGTTAAACGTTTGCATCAACAGCTAAAGAAATGATGTATGTCTGCTGAGTTTTCGACTGAATGCAGATAAGCAGATATCAGGGAGCCAGATGCAAAGTAAACTACAATGTACATCTCAGATTATGGACAGTCTTTCAATGTTTTCAACCTGTGTATATTAAAAATATCCCCAGATTTACTAATTTTCAAGTTTTATATAAAGCTGATTCTTCAAAGGCTCAACACATCTTAATCCTAATCCACTTTTAAGAACCAGCATTCAGAAGCACCACAACTGTCCCAATTTGGCACCCCACTTTTTCATCTGCTTTTAAAATGTCCAAGTTTCTCTCTCCTCCTCCCATTTTCCCTGTTTGTCTTCAGTTGCTGCAAACTGAGTTCAAAGCGCAAAAATAGTTTGCACCCAGTTAGTGGGGTGGAAGAGAGGAAGTGCTGCCCTCTCCCATAGACTCAGACAAAAGTAAACTACTGCAGCTTCTCCTAGTTTGCATGTTCATCCTCATTCATGACCATAACCATCTTGACCACACGCTGATGTTGTTGGCTGCACATGCCTCAGTTTTCACCTTTGAAATGTTGGAGGGTATGCATTAGTAGAACCTTATTTGCTGCAGAATGAAGACTGAAAGATCTAAGAGCAGTGGTGGAGAAAACCACTGCATACCTAGATGTCATTGGTATGCCAATCCCATAATCCTTATTCAGTATAGCCAATGGTTAATTCTGCCCAGCATAACTGGAGCAAAAGTTTTCCTTCCCCCTTCTAAAAGGTAGCAGTTCCAAAAAGGGCAGAATGCCAAATTTCAAGACCTTGATATGCAATCCACTGGTATTTACTACTCTTTCATCTGTTAGGTGTAGTATCCCTTTTCTCAACAAAACATAGTGCAGTGCTGATATTTTTGGTAACCTTATGAAGACCGAAAGCTCCCAGTGAATTAAAGCAAGAGAAACCACATATTCCTCAGTCACTAAGCCCCCTTCCACACAGCTGAATAAAACCCCACATTCCCTGCTTTAAACTGGAATATATGGCAGTGTGGACTCAGATAATCCAGTTCAAAGCATATATTGTGAGATTTTCTGCCATGATATTCTGGGTTATATGGTTGTGTGGAAGGGCCCACAGTTTGACCACTGTAAACTGATCAAATCTCAATAGAATAATGAGGTGCTGGCAAGGATTTAACAATGAATTGTAATGTAGGAAACGTGGCACACACAGGTGAAGGTTAGTTATGGGTACTGTTTGGTCCTTCTTTCTTTTTTCTTTTTTCATGCAACTCAGTTTTCTCTTAAACATAACTTTTTAAAAAGACACCTCAGAAAAAAATTAAAAATAGTTTTTGCCTGTCCAGGGCTGAGCCTTATATTTTCCCCTTACCCTTTCAACTTCCTTTCTCTATTCCTGTATGTTGTTCTCCAGAGATAGAAATGAAGACAGGTCTCTAACTATGATTCTCACAATTCATTTCTGTGGCTGCCATGGATTCCTTTAGAAAGGAGACTGCCTATTTCCTTCAGGCAGTTTGGTTGTAGTTTAACAAGCTGGAATGCCTGGCTGGAAAGTACAGGGAAGTACTGAGGTCAGAGGAAAGCTGAGGACAACAACCCACCTTGCCCTTAGTGTAAATTGTATCTTTTTAGTATGGGACTAATTTGCTTGTGTCCCTTAAGGACTGCCAAAGTAAAACTTGGGCAGTAGGATCTGTGTTCCATGCTGAAACGTGGGGGGAAATCCAGCAGGTTGCTTATTTTCCAATGCTTGTGCAGGTCCACCTTCCACCTGCTTCTTCAGCTCAGTGCTTGGCAGTGTACATAGCTTGCAGAATAAGAAAGAGGGAGAGGCGGAGGAGGAAAAGCACACTGAATTTCCCAAAAGGAAACCTCTAGCCCAGCAGCTGGAGACACTATCTCATAGTCAAGGGTGACCACAAGAGTGACCACAAACCTCATTGCAATGCCTTTGGGAAAATAGCAACCCTTGGCAGCCTTTATGTGCTTGATGGCCCGTGAGAAAACTGGTAGTAGAGACATGTTGGGGATACTGCCCTGGCCAAGTATGGCACAGATGAAACAATATGGTTTTATATTTGAGTTGATTTCCCAGAACTACGCACAAGTTGTCTGAGAAAAACAAAACAAGAAGCTTAGTGTATGCATGATACACTTGGCAGAAGGACCAGAACACTAGTTTGATCTCCCGCACATTAAAAAAATCTATTTGAATGTGGGGTAAAACAATGTCTTTTCACACTTTTTGCTTGCCTCCCTTTTTCATGGCTGTCTGAAATGATTGTGGCACTGACATGAAAATGCTACTTCGGCCCTGAACATCATAAAATGGATCTCTGCAAGTCTGCTCAGAAGTAAGCCACAGTAACCACAACTAAGTCCTATGCATGTCTGCTCAGAGGTAAAGCATATCACCAAAGTTTATTTTTCTTTATTGAGAAGTAATCTACATTTGCAAAAAGCAAGTATCATCAAAGTGGAGTACAGGCAGCTCCAAAGTTACAAGCATCAGACTTACAAATGACCCATAGTTAAGAAGGGGGGTGAGATAACAGGAAGTGAGAGAAATCTACCCCTAGAAAGAGAAAATCACTCCTGGAAAAAGTGTCATGGTGAAAAGGGGTCTCCACTGACGCTTTCTCACCAATCCTTTCTCAAAATCCAGTGATCACAGGGACAGAAAGTAAGGTGAAATCTTCTGAACAGGGGAACAGACAGCAAAACAAACTCCACAGTGCTCTCTCTCTCTCTCTCTCTCTCTCTGGAGTTACACTGAAAAAATGTACCTGTTCTGACTTACAAACAAATTCTACTTAAGAACAAGCCTATTTGTAACTTGGGGGCTGCCTGTAATTTGAGAGAGGAAATCGTTATAAGGAAATATAATCTTTTATTTTTCTTCCTGTGGCCCATCCTATTGCATTCCATTCCATTTCATTTCATTCCTTATTATATTTGTAGATCCCTTGTAGTTTATACATATTTTAGTAAAAATTGTGCAATAGCCTTATCCAGGTCCATGTACAATCCACCAAACAAGGTCCATAAGGCATCCTTTTTTTCTCCTCTTTTCTTATAACTTCAGGAATCTTACAACAGCGCCCCAACAATTCCTCTTCTATTTTCCTCCTCTTTTAAAAAAACTTGAATCTTAACAGAAGTGCCTGAGCTCTTTCCAATATTCTGACACTTTAACGCCTCAGGACTGTTAGCAGCAGAGCCTCCGAGAGCTGCCTCCGATTTTCTAGCCTTTTAAAACTATTAAGGCTCTTTATTTTGCTCTGAGAAAGCCCCCTCCCCACTAGGACTCATTTGGAATGTCAAATTGGTTTCTTAAATCTGGGCACTGCAAATGGGACAACAACAAAAATGCTGTCAAATTTGGAGGTGTCTGCCATAGTTTTGTGAAGTTATGATCGCTCTCCCCTTTTTTTAGTTTTAGTGAACCTCACCCCATCCCCACCCCAAATTGGAAGTTTTACTTGAAACAGGCAGTGTGACTTCGTTGCCAATCATAAAACCAGACTCTGTCAGTTTTTGAGATGTCATATGATGTCCCAATGAATTATGGCTGTTACTGAGAATGTGTGTGTGTGTAGATATGGTGTGTGTGTGTGTGTGTGTGTGTGTGTATTGCATTGCATTGCAGTGGGAGTCCTGCTCTTCACTTTAACTGCAAAACTTCCTATCAGCTAACTAACAGAAGGGTAGAAGTATTCTTGCTTTTGCAACCCTATGGTGAACCTATTATGGGGATTTCTTGGCAAGATTGGTTCAGAGGAAATCTGCAGTTGCCTTCCATGGAAGTTTAGAAAATGTGGAGATTTGAACCCTGGTCTTCTAGCATCCCAGTCCACCACTCAAACCACATCACCACTCTTGCAAATTAGGTGGCAAATTAGGAGCGGTTGTTATTGTGTCTCATAACCTTTTGATTTTGCTCATGGTGTTAACCAGCCCCATAAATGTCATAAAGAAAAGAAACTTCCAGTTTAGGTTTTATTATACTTTGGGGGGGGGGGGGTGTTGAAGAGCTTTTAACGTTTCATACAATGGAAGCATCCAGAAGTGGAAACTATTGGGATTTGCAAGGTGTAGGAGACTGAAGAGGGATTGGTGGACTACAGGAGTGCACCCCAAAAACAGCTTTGAGGGCCACATGCAGCCCATGTAATAATAATAATAATAATAATCTATCTATATAATAAAGAAGAGTGTTTGTATCGGACAGAGAAATTGTGGAGGGCGGTGTATGTGGCAGCGTTCTGATTGGCTGCCGCTGTGGAGCTATTTGCATATGGTCTCTGATTGGGCAGCTTCAATAGGAGCCCCTGGTGGAGAAGAGGGTTCATGGCAGAAACGGGGCATGACAGAAGGAAATTTCCATATGGTCTCTGATTGGTCAGCCTCAAATCCAACATTCCGAGATGAGAAAGAGAGGAAAGGAAAGGAAAGAGAGGAAAGGAAAGGCCGGGGGCTGGGTCAGAACACTCCCAATACAGACCGAAATAGGCACACAGAGCCCCCATCACCCACTCTACATCCTACTGCAGTTTGGAGGACTATGAACCATGGATGATGGGACTTGCAGTACCACCACTCACATTCTGGGACCGCTGTTAACCTTATCCAATGACTGATCAGGACCAAACTTCGCACATAGACCACTCATGGCCCACTTTACGTCCTGGTGTGGTTTGCCCGGGAATGGACCGTGGATTATGGGACTTGCAGTACCATTGCTCAATTCTTCAGACCACTGCAACCCTCATCCAATTACCAATAAATACCAAACTTGGCACACTGAGTCTCCATGACGCATTCTACATCCAAGTGCAGTTTGAAGGAGGCTGCACCATGGACGATGGGACTTCCAATACCTGCACTCCCTTCCTAAGACCATTACAACTGCCAACGATGATAGATCAAGACCACAATTTACACAGAGAGCCTGCATGACCCACTCTACATCCTGGTGCGATTTGGAAGAATTTGACAGTGGATGATGGGACTTGCAGTCACTTCACTCACTTCCTGAGACCACTGAGACCCTCGCCAATGACTAATCAAGACTAAACTTGGCACACGGAGCTTCAATGACCCACTCTACATCCTGGAGCAGTTTGGGGGACGACAGACCATGGATGATGGGACTTCAAGCACCTCCACTGCCCAAGACTGCTGCAAAACTCATCTAAAGGCCAATCAAGACCAACGTTGGCACACAGAGCCCCCATGACCCACTCTACATCCTGCTGCAGTTTTGGAGAAGGGTGGACCATGGATGATGGAACTTCCAGTACCTTCACTCACATTCTGAGACCTCTGCAAACCTTATCCAATGACGGATCAACACCAAACTTGGCACATAGACCTCTCATGACCCACGTTACGTCCTGGTGTTGTTTGGAAAAATTTGGAGATAGATGATGGGACTTGCAGTACCTTTGCTCACTTCCTGAGACCACTGAGACCCTCGCCAATGACTACTCAAGACTAAACTTGCCACATCGAGCTCCAATGACCCACTCTACATCTTGCTGCAGTTTGGAGGAGGACAGACCATGGATGATGGGACTTCAAGTAGCTCCACTCTCTTCCAAAAATTGCTGCAACCCTCTTCTAATGACCAATCAAGACCACACTTGGCACACACAGCCCCCATGATCCACTCTACATTCTGCTGCAGTTTGAAAGGGGATGGACTTTGGATGATGGGACTTGCAGTACCTTCACTCACTTACTGACACCACTGCCACCCTCATCTAATAACTGATAAAGACCAAACTTGGCACACAGAGCACCCATGACCCACTCTATATCCTGCTGCTGTTTGTAGGAGGATGGCCCATGGATGATGGGACTTCAAGTACCTTCACTCACTTCCTGAAAATAATGCAGCCGTAATCCAAAGACCAATAAAGACCAAACTTGGCATACAGAACCGCCATTACCCACTTTCTCTAATAACCCGGGCAACGCCGGGTCCCCAAGCTAGTAATAATAATAAACCTTTATTTATACCCCGCTACCACCTCCCGAAGGACTCTGTACAGCTTACAAGAGGCCGAGTCCAAATACATCAACAAAACAACAACAACAATAAAGCAAAATAAATGAACTCATAAAGCAAAGCAATAAACATTAACAAAACATCACGACGCATTAAAATCTGTACGACATAATGCCAACCCATACTTTGAACTGTAGCTTACTTAGGATGTATGTAAACCTGGGACCTCATCCTGTAGATCAGTGGTTCTCATCCTGTGGAACCCCAGGTGTTTTGGCCTACAACTCCCAGAAATCCCAACCAGTTTACCAGCTTTTACGATTTTTGGGAGTTGAAGGTCAAAACATCTGGGGACCCTCAGGTTGAGAACCACTGCTATAGATGATGCTATGGGCAATAGCCTGCTTTTTCCCACTCTAGTTTAGCAGGAGCCCTGCCTTTCTTTTCTGAAAGCCTATTATGATCCTTCTCCACTTTAGTTAAGATTTCATGTTGTGACTGTGGAGATTTCAATCTAGATCTACCAAGTTATAAGTCTTCCTTTTAATTATTGAACCAAAGTGGCCGCACCTCTGGTTCTACAATTGGTTGTGATAGACATTTTGGTTTTAGGAGTGTATTCTATTGAACAAGTGTAGCTACAGCCAATAAATGGTGGGCAATTAATATGAATAAATTTGGAATATCATTGCACAAAGGGAGGAGATTCTGAAATTCATTTGAAGTCTCTGGTGAGCAAAACTCAGTGGGAACTGTGCTTTTGCCCTTTGCTACAAAACCACACTATTCTTAGAGAGCAGTTGTTCATCTGAATCTACTCATGATAGACTCAGACTTAAAGGAGAAATATTGAGAAGCTACAGTAGAGTGGTCTCCCTACCCCCTTCCAATGCTGTTTGAAGTTGCAGAAGGACAGTGTGTAATCCAGGCATACACAGCTTCCCAGCAAGAAACAGCCATTATAATTGATTCCTGAAAACCATTTCTGCATAGTAAATGCACACAATGTGTTTTCCATTTGAAATATGCAATTCACATGTCTCACTCATGGTAGTACTTCTGTCACAGGGATATCCTGTTTTCTGAGTATCCAAAGTACAACACATGGTACCAGAGGAAATGTAATACTTTCCATGGTGACATGTTCATTGCTATGGTGCTTGGCTGGAAAAAAATTGCACTATGATAGGGTCATGAGTAGAGCTTAGGAGTTCCCTTTCTTCCTTTTCTTTTCTTACCTTTTTTTTAAATTACAACTATGATTGCCAGATCTCAGGACCTGTACCCTTTCCTCCAGTTGTTAGGATGGGAGGAATCTTAGGGTGAGAGTACTGTCTTGAAAACTAGCTAGCCCTCCCTCTCCCTCTATGTGTGTATGTCCCTCACTTTTAGACCTCTTTTTGAATTTTTTAAATATTTCTTGCAACTATGGTTGATGTTTAATGTATCACCAGGAGCTTCTTCTTGTGGCATAATCCTTACAAAATCATGAGGCTCTGCTTCCTGTGGCATCACAAGAGGTTAATCCTAAACTTCTATCTAAGCATCCATTGATGATATAATGAGTGATAAACAGATGAGTTGCTCACTAAAGAGATTTCCTTATTAAAATAACACATCTCACTATGCTAAAACAGTGGATGTGGCTCTTAATGAGACATGCCACATTATCATGGGGTGTCTGCGCCCTACACCACTGTTTAGCCAGTATTGCACTACCTGACATCTGCCGGGAAATAGCAGCCAATAGTGAAAGGACCAAAGCAGTGACATCTCCGGCCCATCCTCTGTTTGGGTATCAGCCAGCACGCCAATGACTTAAATCAAGAAATAGTTTTCTAAGATCTACAGAGACACTCGCTGGAATACCTCAGCAAGCGAGAGTCCAAAAGTGGCAGGCTCAAACCAGAATCTCAATCAATGGCTGATACCAAATGAGAGACTCACTCCTGGGCACACAGCAGACTGGGTGACTTGGAAGATGCTGAATAGACTGCATTCTGGCAACATGAGATGCAGAGCCAACCTTTTTATTCCCCCACTTTCTCTGTAATTCTATAAAATACTCAATAAAAATTATATTAAAAAAATAAATGGGGCTACAAAGTGGAGTCCACAACATGTAGTGTGGAGGAGAGCAAACCACTGACCACCTGCTGCAATGCAACCTGAGTCCTGCTACATGCACAATGGAGGACCTCCTTGTGGCAACACCAGAGGCACTCCAAGTGGCCAGATACCGGTCAAAGGACATTTAGTCAACAACCAAGCTTGCAAACTTTGTGGGGTTTTTTGGTTTTCTTTTTTAAATACAATGCAACTATTTGGTTTGTTCCTGATACGATAAATAAAATATTTTTTTATAAATAGGAGCAATGCTTCACTGGCATCTTATTCAAACACTGTTACATATACAGCTATATTTCCAGCATTTTTGGGTACCCAAATAACCTAAAAGAACTAGATCCTGTCTGATCTTAGAAGCTATGTAAGCTCAGTTTGGTTAGTACTTGGAAGAGAGGCCGCCAATAAATACCAGCTTGTGTAAGCTGTTTTTCAGAGGAAGGAACTGGCAAAACCACCTCTTATCCTTTCCTAAGAAAACCCTATGAAATGCACGGGTCACCATAAGTCGACAGGCGATGTGAAGGCACAGACACACAGTTCTCATATTAAAAATTTAAAACTTTTCTGGTTTCCAGTAGAGTGAGCACAGCAGAGCGTTTAAATATGTGTGGGCACAGAGGACTTCAATCCATAGGCACAGGAATCTGGTGGAATAGAAAAATAGGTTTATTTTTAGGCATCAGTATCAGATGACATGCAAACAAGCATAACAGAGGGACGCTTTTTAAAAATCTAGTGGAAAAGCAAACTTTATTACCAGACTGGTGAAAAGAAACAAAACTCGTATTTCTGAAATTACAAAATGCTACATGTTGAAAACCCTGTTTCCTAGAGCTTTATTTCATATTCTAAGAAGAAAATCGCCTATAAAATTCTTGGATGCATTAAAGACAGGGAGCCTGGCTGGCTAAACTATGGCAGTCAGGATATGGGTCACATTTCTCATACTTCCACCTCCCCCCCCCCCCCCCCGCCACTTCAGGACTGTGTGCCATTGTGCTTGGAGATCCCTAAACCTCTGTCATGTGTTCCCTGGGAATGGAAATCCCTCTTTTGGGGCAATTGCTTGGACACATAAACTGTTCCATGGAACTAGCAGCCTTGAGGCCGCCTTTTGCGTCACACGTCTCTTTTCCAAGGGGTGACATGTAGGACACAGGGAATATAATTAGGTGTCCCCTTGGTTTGTGGTCGCTTACCATTTCTAATTGTCAGTTCTTATTTTTAGCCAAATTATAGGCTCTTTTCTAAGGAAAAAGAGACAATCTTATGTTGATGTAATCCTTTTTAAAATATATGACCCCAAAACTACCCATCATAAATATTTTGTCATCTTCAAAATGAGTCCATTTTCTTTTGTATGTGAGGGTCATAAAGCATTTTAGTGTTTTGTGATACCTTTAATTGGGGTGGGATGGGATCTTAGTTCTACCCAAAGAAAAAAGTTTATAATTAACCACTGGAAACTTATGAGTGACTACATGTTGAGAAGTCAGGCAAAAAAAAAAAAAAAAAAAGCCAGGCAGACTGGCTGGCTTGCTTGCTTGCTTTCTTTTTCTTTCTTTCTTTCTTTCTTTCTTTGGCAGCAAGTGGGGAGACTGATGGAAATCAGTAATAGGTTTAGCTATTTGCCTTTTGTTCCATGTGGTTCTCTATTCTATATTGACTCAGGTATAAGGAATACATTATGAGAGTTTTCCAAATGCAATATCACCTTTCTACTTTACTTACAAATGTATGTTTGTGTGCTTAGCCTAATTCCAAAACTTAGGCATTGAAGTCAATAGAATACTGTGCCATAGCAGTATGCACTTCTGGATTATTTTGTTTCTAAAAAGAGTTAATGAATTGTCACTAATTAGCCTGCAGGATAATCTATATGTGGAGTTGAATACGTTCCTAATCTCCCTAAAAGAATAAACTGAGGCCAGGTCTGAGAGATTATTTTCTTTCTATGCCTCTGGGCCAGTCCATGGACCACCAGTGGTCCCCAAGAACTAAAAAATGGCCTGCAGCTTCACCTTTGCAACAAGAGTGACTGGTCTCGCAAAACTGTCTTACAGTTCTTAGACAATGGGGATTTCAAGAGGGGAGAAGCTGACTACCCACAAAAAGTCGCAACAACAAGCCTCCTGACTGCCGCTTCTCTTCCACCTCCCTCCCCCTGAGCAGAGCCGTTCCATGTGGCACCTGCTAGCAGGGGGGACCTTGGTGTCTTCGGTTTTAGGCCTGTTCCTGGGGTTATTTGTGGTGCCAATTCAAAAAATTGCATTGGATAGACCACATCAGCTCTAGATTATTAAATACAGTTTTCTGTGGGCAAGCAGAAAATATACTGGGTGGCATATGTTCTATATCAGAAACTAAAGCTGATGTGGTCTATCCAATGCAATTTTCTGAATCAGCATCCCAAATAACCAAGCCGAAACTAGAGCTGATCAAAAACTGATTCATAACCCTTTTGATACTAATGTTGGAAAGTGGTCCCTGGTCAAAGTGGTCCATGGTCAAAAAAAGTGGTGTGTGATTTAGTGAAATCTGTTTTCTAACGTAACAATCTGAAATCTTCTTTCAAAGCTAAGTTCCTTAAATACAAGCAATGATTTTGTCCTTGAAAATGAATTAAATTTTTCCCTGGCTCACTGATGACTTTCAGAGATAACTACACCTTCTTCTTGTTCTTTTTCTTGTTCTTTTCTCTATTCAGACATGGCATCAGTTGAATTGGACTCATTTGATGGGCAGACATTAGCTGCAATGCTTAGGTGCTACCTGAAGGAACTCCCTTGCCCTGTGATCCACCCAGCAATATATAGTGAATTGCTCTTCATAGTTCAAGGTAAATGTCTATTCCATGTTTCTTACCATATTTTAGAGGAATTCGATTGTGGACTATTCAAGAATTCAGTTTTGTAATCATTTTGGGGAAATCTTGCGAAACAGACCTGATCACATGACTGGAAGCATTTGACTCAATCCTTTTCTTTTTTCTTTTTTAAAGATCTGCAGTCTGGTACTGGTGATATAATTATGTATGTTTGAATGAATATGTTTCTGAGGCTGAGTCCATTGTGTTCTTACAGCAACATTTTAGTGCTTCCCATCCTTGGCTGCAATAATGTTCTGTAAATGCCTTCGGTAAGAGATGCTTCCATGGTGAAAATTCCAGTTTTGGAAATGTTTAGGATGTCTCTGAATCTCAGGCAACTTGGGTCTGAGGAGATCCAAGGATAGCACCAGACATTCCAGAGGAAGTAGACATTGTTAACAGTCTCGGAGTTAGGCATAGAAGGAATATACTATTATCCGTTTCCTGGCTAAAAAAAATGCGTTTTCTAATACTCAGGAAATCCAGTCAGGAGGAATAACACACTAGCAAGAATTCTGCACAGTTATTGCCCAGAATTTGCATATCTTGAAGTCTTTTCAGGAAATTATTCTGCACAGAAATGCCTTAGGAATCTTTGCCTGATCAATGGGTTTCTTTTCTTTTTTTGCACAAAAATTCATATTATTTTTGTGACTGTCACCAGATTGCCATATTCTGCACACAAGAACCTTCAATCAGACACACAGAAATATAGCACATCCCTCCCATGAAGTTGTATTTTTGTCCTTTGTACAGAAAAAACAATTATCTTTTTTAAAAAAACAACCTAGATGTCACCACCCGAGGGATACAAATTAGAGCAAAAAGTCCACAATTCTCATGCAAATGTAAAAAAAAGTGTATTTGTGTGCTTAATAGTTTTCTAAAACATTTTGAGATGTGCAAATATCTGAGGAGATTAATACAGAAGTATTTGTTTTCTCAACAGCAAGAAGAAAATTTTTGGAAATCATTCACTCTCACATGTGATGTTGAAATAGTCTTATATGACCACCTCAATTAGGAATTCCTACAGGGAATGTAAGACAGGTGGAGACTCTGGTCCAGAAGATGAAGATCTTCTGCTGAGCTTGGTACATGACTGAGGGTTTCGAAAGTTGTAATCTTTAAAAAAAATGTAATTGTGGATTGCTAGAAGGCCTCAAACTCCAGTAACACTAATCAATCGTCTTGTGAAAACTAGTGGCAGAGAGATACATACAGAGTGTCTGGAGATTTCTCTCCTCCTCCTTGAGAACTAGGATTAGCCTAAACATATCTCTGACCAAGACACAGACGAAAATGGCACTCTTCTCCCAAGAAGCCAAATTATCTTCTCCCAAGTCAACACCTGGTCAAGCTATTTTGATACCTGAGACAGGTGCCTCTTCCCTTCATAGCAATACAAATAATAGTCAATTACTGTAGATAACTTAACAATCAGCTGTGTGTTCATAATACCCAAAATCATCTGTCAGAGACACTTACATCATTATAGAGCCAATCTTGACAGCACTCACGAAGCCTGCAGAGAAAGAAGGTATGGATCCCCACATAGAACAGTGGTTCTCGACCTATGGGTCCGCAGGTGTTTTGGCCTACAATTTTCAGAAATCCCAGCCAGTTTACCAGCTGTTAGATTTCTGAGAGTTGAAGGCCAAAACATCTGGGCACCCACAGGTTGAGAACTACTGTCATAGAAGCAGTCCAGCTTTGGTTGGGGCTATTTTTAGATGGCTGCAGGTACCAATTGAACTGCATATATACATCGCTGTAGATATCTGGCACACTGATGAACTGTGCCTGATTCAACTGTACATTATCATAGAATCATAGAATCATAGAATCATAGAATCAAAGAGTTGGAAGAGACCTCATGGGCCATCCAGTCCAACCCCCTGCCAAGAAGCAGGAATATTGCATTCAAATCACCCCTGACAAATGGCCATCCAGCCTCTGCTTAAAAGCTTCCAAAGAAGGAGCCTCCACCACACTCCGGGGCAGAGAGTTCCACTGCTGAACAGCTCTCACAGTCAGGAAGTTCTTCCTAATGTTCAGATGGAATCTCCTCTCTTGTAGTTTGAAGCCATTGTTCCGCGTCCTAGTCTCCAAGGAAGCAGAAAACAAGCTTGCTCCCTCCTCCCTGTGGCTTCCTCTCACATATTTATACATGGCTATCATATCTCCTCTCAGCCTTCTCTTCTTCAGGCTAAACATGCCCAGTTCCCTAAGCCGCTCCTCATAGGGCTTGTTCTCCAGACCCTTGATCATTTTAGTCGCCCTCCTCTGGACACATTCTATGTGGAGGACCATATCTTAAGGTCCAGCCTGGATGTGGTATAAAGTCATGTGCATAGTTCATTTAAAAAAAAATAGTAGCACTGATAACAAAAAAGCCCTGCTAAACAAACAAGAAAAGTTTAAACTGTAGAAGGTCTACTTCACCCTTTTTCCCTCTAGGCCTTATTTTCCTAGTTGAAATTGCCTGCACCCTCTATTTTTTTAACCAGTATGACAAGAAATCAGCATTTAGTTGCCTTTCCTTGGCTACCAGACTGGAATGGCAGCATTCAGTGCTCTAGATGCCACTGCCAACGAGTTCCTTTAAAATGTGCCAAATGTTCCTGTTTTGCAAGATTTCCTTTCAGGTGCGTATTAGATGACTTTTTACATGTGTTCTAAGAACAAAGGAGATGGGCTTGGCAAGCTATTATTCAGTTTGACCCCCCACTTTCCTGCATTGACTCAGTTACAATGTATTGCATCATTCATGCCCTTTACAAAAAAATTAAATGGCAAAATTAAAATAGCAAGGTGGAGGTTACATATGCCTCTAGTTCTACTTTGTCAGTTCAAGATTAATACAATGCCTGTGCTCCCAAGAATAAAAGCAGGAATATCAAATGGAGTGCATAAGGTTTGTTGCTAGTTAGAGCTGTGTCTCTTTTGTTGCGGGATGGATAGCATGACATGGGACTCACCTATACCTGTTGCAAATGGTTTGCTAAAGTGGTTGAGCATGTCCAAGATAATGGTAGCTAGATCTGATGGAGATTCTGGGGACAAAACATACGACCTGGAGATACCTTGCAATGGACTTAGTATTGTGACAAGGATCAGACCCCGTTGATGTCATGAAGCATGAAAAATTAAGCATCAACCACAGAGCACTCCAATAAAATTAAAAACAATACCAAGTGTGTGTGTTTGTGTTTCCAAGACAGTGCTCTTATGCTGAGATTCCTCTGCCTTGCCCTGAGAATAGGAGAAGAGAAGCTTGGACCTGAAATCTGGGAGCCCTAGTGGTAGCAGCCAATGCTCAACCTAAGATCAGTCAGTTCTTGTGCCAAAGACAGCTGGAGAGGGTTATGGCCTTGGAAGAAATTACAGAAGGAGACTGGAAACTGTTAAGAGCCCTGTCCAAATTCCAGTTCACATTCCTCCTATTCTTAGCAGACAGGGCACATCAGGAGACATGGAGCTGCCTCAAGCACTGAAAAGGATATAAGCTTACATCGTGCATATTACTCCAGGCCAGAAGCCCAAGTGACTGCCAAGTCCCTGTGATACTGGCCTAGAAAGAAAGTGTTATTGTAATATTTTGGCTGAGCTGCCTGGTAGGTTTCTATTGTAAACGAGTCCTTTCTTGGCTTTATATGGGCATAGAAAAATCTCTGGGGCCTTTTTGAAAAAAGTTTTTAGCCCAGCATATTGGAAGCCCTTCTCTGTTCCTGTGGAGTATCTCTCTCTCACTCACTCACTCCTTGGCTCTCCTCTTTTGGCCATATGTATAAATATGTTTCCATGCTTAGATTTAGATTTTACTGGAATTACTTGTTGGAACCAACTAGCCAAATTCTTGAAAGTATGAAAGTTAAAAGAACAAAACTTGGAAGGGAAGGCTTTGATTTCTCCGTTATCAAGCAGAGAATCTCAGCTACTTGGTTTCAAAGCCCTTGTAAGACATATGCACTTTTTTATTTTAAAGAGGACTATAGGCATACAGCCACTTGAGCATCCCTGCCTTCATCTGTCTTGTGTTAACTCAGACCCAATATGATTAATAACATTCCTACATAGCCTTAAAAAAACCTAGGTAGGTTACCATTTAGTTTGCTTATATTATTTGTAACCATCTTCTAGATATGCATACATATTGTCTGTCAAACTAGTAGAAGAGCTACTAACCCACACTGCTCTAATGGAAAAAGCATGTGCCCACCAAACAGATGGCTGATGCTGTTACTTTTGCCAATGCCAGTTGCCTGTGGGAAAAGTTGGGGAAGCCTGGATCTTTTCCTTCATCCCTTCTAAACTGGTGACTGTCACTTTCAGAATTGATAGTGCCAAGCACTAGCTTGTAGATGGGTCTGATCTAGCAACAGAAACCATTTGTGAGTTACTAAGCACTGGATGTAGGATTGTCAACACCATACTGGCTAGCACCCATATGCATTCATAGGACAAGAAGCCGAGTTTTGTACACAGTCATAGAAGCGTTCCCTTCTCATTTGCCAGCTCAGGAACCAAAGCACAGTCAAAAGCCAGAAATTATTGAAAAACATGTTTTGTTTTATTTCAGGTTTATTTAAATGGGTTGAATTTTAATTTGGCTTTATAGTAAGACTTCTGTATCAGTGGAATCCATATCTATAGTTTCATTTATTCACATGTCTTCTCTAGGCACTTTCTAGGTCCTGTAACATAGCTCTATGATATTCTTGGCCCAGAAGTTCTTCACTTCAATGGGGTTTGATATTGTCCACACAAAGTCTGGAAACATAATTTCCTTCCCAGATACAGTTTTTTTTTTTACTGTATTTTAAAGCAGCTTTATTTTAAAAATAATAATGAAAGACCAGGCAACATATCAGTTCAAAATGGTTGAAAAGGGGACTGGGAGGGGGGTGGCCTGGAGTGAAAAGGTCTCCCTCACCACCTCTCATTGTGGAAGGGGAAATAATTCATACAGAAAAAACTGGTTTGGGGGCATCAAAGCTATCAGAAAATATGTTTTAGGTATAAAAGATGTCAGAGGACTATCCATATGAGCCATCTGTCTTAAGTGATCTGCTGGCCCCAGTCACAGATGGAGATTGTGGTCACCCCTCTGTGAAGATTGCCCAGCTATAAGATGAGGAACTCCAGATAAAATGGACTTCCATAGACATTATAAATCAACTTTAATGAAGCGTGACTATTGGGAACCTGCTTAAATTAAAGCAAGTTCCATACTTCTCACCTATATTGGCTTAAATCTGATCTGAAGATTTTAGAATCAGCTCATTAGCTGGAGAAGATTGCCTCCCCCTCCTTTCCCTTTGATGTTGGAACTCCTCTAGTTTGGGTTGTTGGAAGCGACAAAAGACAGCTAGCACCAAATTGAAAATGGTTTATCAGTATTTGGACCATGCTTTTGGACAAACCCCAAGGCTAAGATAATCTGAAGTGTAAAGGACAGTCATTATTAGCTAGCATTCCAAGAGGAGATAAACAAGTTGCAATAAGTGAATGGTTTATGACATGTGCTGCTACAAAGAAAAAATCCACCATCTGCACAAGACCAAGCTATTTTCAACAGCGACTACAGTCTGTAATTAACTCCTTCCAGTCCCTACTTTTGTTGCCCCATGATGACACAGCTAGAGGTCTTGGAAATGCTAGTGGGATGTAAAAAACAGCTTTTTCAAACAGAAGACAAAATCAAGCAAGATCTTTAGAATATAATGTATAAAGCTAAACAGCCAGAAAACAAACAGAAAAAAAAACAAAAATAAAAATTAGCTTACCAGATTGATTAATGAAATAATAGCTCGCAAAGAAGAGCCAACATTGAATAACAAGGTTTCCATAAACAGGCTGTGTATGCAGAGAAAGTGGATACAAATCCATGTTAAGAATAAGAAAAAATAAAGAATCCTATACAATATTACAGGGAGGAGGATCTACAAGATTTACCAAAACCTAAACAAGAAGGGAAATTTGCAGCTTTCAAATGTGGACCCATTTGAAAGCCCATTTCAATGGAAGAAACATGTTAAAATAATGTTACCTTAAGGATGGCTTGACTTACAAGAAAAATATTGAGGCTTCAATATTGTGATAAACTAATGGAGAACTCTGGAAAAATTTAAAATAAGTCAATAACTGATTTTGTTTGTGGAAAGAGTTGAATTGGTGAAATAAGTAAAGAGGAAATGAGATGCAATTAAGTAGAGCAAGAAATATATGCAGTAGTGTGATAGTTGCCTTTGCTTGAGGTGGGGGCAAAATCAGTTGTGTTTTTAATGTTTTGTGTGTGTTTTATTTTTAATTATGTGTTTACAGGAATGCAGGGGGGAGAATTATGGAGCAGGGCGTTATAGGGTTCTTATTTTAGAGTTCATATTTGCTTGTTTGTTTTGTTTTACTTTTAGTTGACTGTGGAAAATTCAATAAAACTTAATTTTAAAAATAAGTTTCTGAAAAGCAGGGAATGCCTATATATGTGGAAGCCCATTTTTATGTCTAGATCTCCCTCACAAGAACAGGGTAAAAAACTCAAAGAAAGCATGAATGTTCTTAGATGTTTCCTCCACTAATAAAAGTAGCAATGCTCTTGTCCTTAGAGATTTGTTATAATCACTGAAAATATACTAAGACCAGCTATGATAACAAGTTCCATTTTATCCACTAAAAAAGAGATGAGGAGGGGCTGAGGGAAACATACCCAAATGAGATTAGAGAATTTTTCCAACGTTTTTTGGTTATCCTCTTTCCCCAATTCTTTGATCTAACATTGGTTAGTCCCATCCCAAGAACTTTTTACAGACTGTGATTGGCTAACTGGAGCCATTTGGACTGGATGGGCCTATTTGAAGGCTAGAGAGGCACAAAAACTATATCTTCGGACTATGGGTTATTAGGGCCAACTTATCTACTGCTTCTTCTGCTAGAAGAGGTACATCCTCACCATATTCTTTGTGTGTTCCTCATTTGATAACAATTCCTTTCCCCTGGAGGAGGAACAAAAATGAAGCATATATTTCCTGAAAGAAGGGCAGTGGCAATCTCATCATTTCATGGACTAATGCTATACTGCAACTGTCTCTTGTCATTGCAGTTTGTTTCATACTACAGATAGCCATTGTTTTCCTATTGCATTCCCAGAGTTTTTCAAAGTCAAAATTCTTTCAGCTTGATTCAGCCAAAACATGTTCCTTTGAAACCTGAATTATGACCTCCAAAGGTTTTAGTGTATGCCTTTGCTAAAATTTGGATAACACCTCCCCGCTCCACTAGAGCCATGAACTTTATTGTAACTAGGATAGTCATGTTCTACTTCCTCAAATTCAGGTTTCTAATTTGCATGTTATGCAAATTATTCTAAATAGGTTCCTGAAAGGCTTGGGTAGATTTATTTCTTGCAGAGCAATTTGACAGAAGAGTAGCTCTGCATTTTCCCTGTATCTCAGCTTCCATGTGGCTGACACACTTGCTTTCAAAATGAAAGAAGGAAAGAACATTTAGAACATGGACCACTTGACAGTCCCAACAAGCCCAGGTCAGCACACCTAGAATCCAGATAAAACTCAGTGAACTGAGAAGTATGGCAATCTTAACTGTAGGAGTGAGATATATGAAAATATTTATCCCCTGATATAAGTGCAGTATGATCACTTAAGCTATGAAGGGTACATTTCCGGATATAGCATGATCAGTGAAAATCAAAGATAACAGCAAACCATATTAAATAAAAGATGTTTGGTAGAAGGATACCACAGAGTGATTCTGGAGGACCTATGAAATGTCTTGACAGGACACCTCTGTAGGCATCACTAGGTCCTACGTTGTTTATTCATTCAGTTGCTTCCGACTCTTTGTAACCTCATGGACCAACCCACGCCAGAGCTCCCTGTCAGCTGTCACCACCCTCAGCTCCTTCAGAGTCAAGCCAGTCACTTCAAGGATACCATCCATCCATCTTGCCCTTGTTCAGCACCTCTTTCTTTTTCCTTAAAATTTCACCAGCATCATTGTCTTCCCTAAGCTTTCCTGTCATCCCATGATGACTTAATGGTCAGCTTCTGGCAGAACCATACTACAGAGTTATGCTGAAGAACCTAGGAAACATCTGGAAGGACATATTTGTCAGTTGTGGGTAAATGAAACTTCAGATACCAGTCCCACAGATAGAGGGGTCATACCATATACAGCACACACACACCCTTAAATTGTGGGAGATAATATGACCAAAAACTCCTTGTATAAAGAATAACAGTTCCAGCTTCAATAGCCATCATGATACTTGTGTGAGCAAGATGTGAATCTGAATGGAAAACAAACACGTCCTGCTAGGAATGATAGACACAAAATTCGATAAGAATCAAAAGATTTTATTTAGCTACTTGACTACATCAGTTAGAATAACATATGCAAGAAAGTGGAAGACAAGAAGACCCAACCAAAGAAGAGTGGATCGCAAAATATCTTAGACATAATGAACATGGACAGGTTAACATACTATCTGAAAATACATCAAGGCAAACCAAAGACACCAAAAGATTGAACCCCATTGAAGATTTTTTTTTGAAAACAGAAACAATTAATATAAAAATATAAAGATGGGGTGGACTAAAACTATTTCTTTTTTCCTCTCATCACAAATGATATTCAACCTAGATGGAAGAATTGGAAGTGACAGAAAACAAAATCCTCAATTATTTTTGAGTTTTTTGTTTGTTTGTTTTTTCTTCTTTTTCTTTTTTTCTTTTTAATCTTTTTAAAATTTGCCTCCTCTTCTCTTTTTCCCATTTTTTCCCTTTCTTCCAGAGGTAAAGTCCTTTTTAGAAACAGCTAAAACATTTTTATTTCTATATTTTCTTCCCCTCTTTCCGTTCTATCCATACCCTCATTTCCACCATCCCAACCATACTCTTATCACTATAATGCAATAAAAATTAAAAAATAAACACTTGCTATAACAGAAGGAACCTGTTTCTCCCTTAGTAGTTCAACTTGGTTTGGGTTCTTGGTTTGGGTTCTTTCTTATTATATGTGCATTTGGGAACAAGGTTTAGATTTTTTTTCATAGCTGTGTGGAAGCCAGCTACTTGGAATTGTTATCAAAGACTGTCTCAAGTGAAGAGAAAGCATTCATTAAGGAAACTGCATGTCTGATAAAGAACAATAAAGTCTGCTGGGTACAATTACCTAAGAAAAATTGCAGAAAGGAGTGAGAGGAAACAAAGCAGGCCCTGAAAATATCAGCTTGTAGTCAAGGACGCAATGGATCAGACAAGACGAAGAGGGTACACTCCTGGGAACAATCACTATTTGTCACTACTTCTAAATGCCCCCAATAGGCACATAGTTGTCTGTGCAATCATGATAGTATTTCTGCATTTCCAACAGTGAGTAACTTTGGTGCCCATCTGTGATTCAGCTTTGAAAGAAACTACATCCTTTCCCCCAACACACAAACCTACTGAAACGCCACACAGTTCCTGTGATTCTACTTCATATTGCTTTCAGAGCATTCAGAGAGTTTACTTCTTTCAAACTCTGCTGTGTAGACATTTCCTTTCTATCCATCATATGGTATTTCTAGACTAGAGCTTAGAACATTAATTTTTGGACAGCAATTCCTGGAATGATTGGGGGATTCTGGTAGTATCATATAAAAAGTACCTTTACAATATCATACTTTGATTTGGGACAAGCTATCATATTAGTTCAGGCTGGACTACTGGTTTATCTCTTTACCGGTCTTCTTTCATTGATCTTCTGACCTACACATTAGAAGCATCTTTTTAAATATGAGTTTATATTAGTAGGTTAATGCTTGAGGGCAAACGTGGTGAAACATTATCTGTAAAATATTCCTATAATCATTCACCATGTAGAAATATTATTTTTGTAATGTGGTAGCTCCTTAATAAGCCAAAACTGGCAATGGTTCAAGTTAGCATATGGACATCTCCATGACTGAAACCATTGGAATGTAACAAAGCCAATGTAGCAAAGGATTAATGGAGTGTTTGCCATATTACCTAGAGAACAGCAGTTGCCACCTGCTGTGCTTGGGCAATGGCTGGTACCTGAGGTAGCCCTTCATTAAAAATAAAATCTGAGTCCACAATGGACAACTGGGGTATTGCCAAATGAATTTTTCACAATGCCCCAGACACAGTATCACTGTCATAGGCAGCTAGGCCGATTATAGCACTGTTCTTAGTTCTGCTGCTTCAACCTGTCCACTGGCAGGTTAAGATGCACAAACATACACAGACACGTCCTATAACAACACAGTGATCATGGATTGCCAATCTAAAAGGGGGCTGACAGTAAAATAAGAGGGGATTTATAGAGTTACCTTTGCTCAGCTGCCACTCAGTACTAAAACAGGATGATAGGGATGGTATTATTAGGATTTTGACCTGGGTATGAAGCTTCAATGTTTTTTACTATTTTAAGATTTGATGGTTATAATACATAAAGGGTTTATTTTTTCTAATTTTTTACATTTATATTTTAATGCATTTATATTGTTTTAATTCACATTGCACCATATTTATTGTTAGCTGTCGGGAGTTCCGTATATTGAGAGAAAGTTAGGATAAGAATAAAGTAAATAAATAAAATAGCAAATAAAGCCAAACCCAAATTTGTAGACAGCTTTTTTTAAAAAAACTATGCATATTAGCTGACTAGAAGCAAAATGAGTGTACTTTGAACTTAAACTATGACAGTGTTCGAATCCTCACTTGGCAGTGAAACCCAATTGGTGTACGTGGGCACGTCATACTTCTTGGGGCTCGCAATAAGGCAATGGCAAACCTCTTCGGAATCAAATCTTGCCCAAAAAATCCTATAATAATGTCAGCTTAGGGTCACAATAGGTTGGGAACGACTTGAAGGCACACCACAATTTCCTTGCTAACTTTACCTCCTGAACATTATGAAATTTCCCTTGAGTGGTAGAAATGTTTTGCTCAAAAATTACTTGAAAGAGCTTAGTATCATGCCATGTCAATAGTGAAGCTTTCATGGAAGGAAGAGAAAAATACTGAGTGATCTCAGGCAGGCAAGCCTCAAGCTGCTCTCCTCTCATTGTGGCTCAGCCAATTTGGGTAACTCAAGAATGGCAGGCAAGGCAGGGATTCCCCTTATGCTGGAGGGAGTGGCATCATAGGATCTTGTTTCACCCTTTGGCCCAGTGCTGAGCTCAACCTCTGTGGTCTGGAAAATTAACATTCTAGTCGTTCAATCAAAACCTCTTTCCCAGAATGGACACTGTTTATGGCATGTTCTCTCATGACTATTTCTAAAGAGGCAGATCCTTGAGACCAACTACACATGCAGAAGTTCTATGCAATTTAAGGTGGATCTGCCTCAGTCAGCAAAAAAGAGGAGATGGGGAATGATTTGAACACTCAAAGAGGGAGACGTTAAAAGTGCTGAACAAACATGCAAACACTTGTCACTTGATTTCTCATGGTCCCTTTCTCCAAGACTTCATTCATGTGAGAAAACTTGGTCTATGAGGAGAAAACCACATAAGGAGGGAAGCTGTGGTGGACTGAGCCACAGCCAGGAAGTGGTTCCTATGCCCCTCATTCATGCACACCACTCAGCATAATTAGGGGGATTTTGAGTTTAAATCTACACAAAAAATTCCATTGGCAATTCCAGTTTAGCTTTCACTTTATCAAATATAATTCTATAGTACGTCTTCCCAAAGAATTGCTGGAGGGATCCTCATAACTATCCTTTCTGGATCCTTGTTTCTATAGGTTTCTTTGTCTCAGAGCAAGATACCTAGGGCATCATTTGATGACCAATATAGATGTCTAAGTGGAGCCCCCGGTGTTAGCCCCTGAGTGATCTTTGCCTTTCTTTCAATTATATAACGAAGCTGACTGATCAAAATTTTTATATTAATGTGCATTAGGAAAATGTGTTTATAAAAATGCACTTTTTCTGAATGCACGTTAATATTAGTGACTTGAATTTTTTATATTAGGAAAATTAGGAAAATATTAGGAAAATTCCTTGCAGAAGAGGGCATACTGTACAACCCATGTATCAATAAGACCAGTACCTATCTATATCTAAAAATATGTCCTCTCTAAGAATTTTCTGGCTCCTGCAGGCACTTCTATGGCATGATTCCACTAGAAGTTACCCTAGAGTTGCCCTGGATGACCTAGCAAATTCCTGAAGAGGATAACATGAATTTTCACGTAATCCTGAAGCAAAATTTAAATTGAATTTACAGTTGGAAACATTCTCAACATGTAAGAAAACTTAAGAAACACGTACACATGTTCCTGCCTCCAATATTATTGTATTGTATTGTATTGTATTGTATTTTGAACATTTAAATCCTGTCCTTCTCAACCCCCAAAGGGGGACTCAAGGCAGCTTACAACTGGCAATCATTAGATGCCGACAAACAAAAAATCACAGTACAAACAATTAACATTAAGTAAACCAACAAGATTATAAAAACACATTAAAATATTGACCATTAAAACACAACTGAGTCTAAGCCCCCAAATCCAAATCGTAATCCAGAGTTCTAGTCCAAGGTCTATTCATTGACAGTTCTCATAGGTCATTGCAGTTGCTGCTCAGTCAGCTGCCCGAATGCTTGGTCCCAAAGCCAATATTTAAGCTTTTTCCTAAAGGTGAGTCGCCCTGATTTCACTGAGGAGTGTGTTCCATAGACAGGGGGCCACCACTGAGAAGGCCCTGTCTCTCGTCCCCATCAATCGCACTTGCAAGGGTGGTAGGATCAAGAGCAGGGCCTCCCCTGACAATCATGAACTCAGAGGTGGATCATAGAATGAGATACGTTTGGACATGTAAACTGGGCCAGAACCATATAGGGTTGTTATTTCATAGCCTCTTTTCTGTTTCCTCTCTTCTTTAATATATCTGATTCAGGAAACAATTGTTTCACTATGTATCAGAGGCCAATATCACTGATACATTTATTTTTTTTGGAAACTCACAACAAATCAGTAGCCAGTGTCTTGCAAACTCTGGTCCAGGAACAACCACTTTGATTAGCACTACATTAATAGATAGTATTCTTTGGATTTTCCATACTTACAAGATAGAGTTTAGAAAAATTATTTTTCCAATAATAACTATGAGCTTGGTTGCAAACCATATTGGCTAAAGAAGTTAGGAAGTTGTCCAGAAAGTAACTTTTTCAAGCTCTGCATAAGTATCTCACATCTGCTTCTCTTTTCCACTGACCTCCCTTGTTAGCATGGCTGGTGGTTATCTTCTCCTTCATTAGAAACAGTTCTGCTGTATCCCAAACTTTCCCATACTTAATTTTATCACTCAGTATTTCTTTTCCAGAAACCTCATTCTGAATTTGCCTTTGAAGGGCGTGCAGCACTGCATATTTTGTCCTGAGCACTCCAGTGGAAATCAAAGGGTGTCTTCTGTACGAGAAAGAAAAAAATCTTAATTAGAAAGCAATTAGTTGGGCTTGCTCATTAAATTACTTCAAAGCAGAGCCAGCTCTCCCTGCTCCTTTTCTGCTTTCCCTACACCTCTCAGCCAGAGCGTTCCTAAAATTCCATGGTAGCTGTATGATCTCTGCTCAGTTTGGAATGCAAGGATAATGCCAATGCTTGTAGCAAAGAGTCCAAAATAGTGTTCCTTACAGAAGCATTTAAAAGTTGACTTTTGGGAGAATGCCAGTTGCACTGGTGTTTTTCTATTTGATGAATCTCCTATAGAGGTCCTCAGTACTGAAGAAGACATACCTGGTTACTGTGGGAATGTCTCCCAACTTCACTAGTTTAATGTGCTATATATGGAGTTGTCCTTGAAAAGAATTTGAAAATTTAATTGGCCCCAAAATCAGCTTTCATCTGGACTTTACCACACAAGAGGATAAGAAGAGCTCAGCTGGATCAGATCCAAGACCTATTTAGTCTAGCTTACTTACTTTACTTACTTAGGTGATTCCTCATTGTCCGAGTAGGATTCTCTTCCAAGATTGGTATACTGGCGGTAGGTACGTAGGTGACTGTGGAGCCCTATTCTTGATCTGCATGTTCTCCCTCAGTGAGGGCATTGGTTTCCAGGTGGAAGGCAGTCCTGGTCAGGGTTGGCTTGACACGCCTTCCTTTTGGCACGTTTCTGTCTTTCGCCTTCCATTTGTGCCTCTTGAAATTCTACAGCACTGCTGGTCACAGCTGACCTCCAGCTAGACCGCTCAAGGGCCAGGGCTTCCCAGTTCTCACTGTATATGCCAGAGTTTTTAAGGTTTGCTTTGAGCCCATCTTTAAATCTCTTTTCCTGCCCACCAACATTCCGTTTTCTGTTCTTGAGTTCGGAGTAGAGCAACTGCTTTGGGATTAGTCTAGCATACTGTTTTCACAGTAGTCAAACCCCAACAAGAAACCCATCAGCAGGGTTGAACCTTGAACCTTGAGAGACCAGATTCAAATCCCTTCTTAGCCATAGAAATCCACTGCATGACCTTGAGCAAGTTATACTTTCTCAACCTCAGAGCTGGCAATCCAAATGGCATTAATATAATGCCAAGTTTTAAAAATACATTCCAACTGTACCCTTGGCTCGCTTCTGATACAATAAATAAATAACCTCAGAGTAAGGCGGTGGCAAATTCCCCATTGAATAAACTCTGTAATGAGACTGCTTAGGATCTCCATAGGTCAGAAATGACCCGAAGGCACAGAGCAATAAACCTGTACTGTATTGAGAAGCACAATGACTTCGATATTGGAAGTACAGCCATCATGACTAGTAGCCACTGATAGTAGCAGCCAAATAGCACCAATTCTGTACTATTTTCACTGGTTTCGAGTCAAATTCAGAATGATGATTTGAGCTTTCAAGATCCTGAACAACTTCACTATAATCAGGAACAAAGGAACCCATCATATAAGATCAGACCAATGTTCCATCTAGCCTAAAGAAGTATGAATGAAGGATAATTCTCTCTGCATGCGTTTCAGTAGGCTGAGTGTTCTTGTCTTCTCCATCTCCTTCAGAATGGTCTTTCCCCCCCTTTTTTTTTTTACTCTAATGGATTTTGGACAGTAGATAATAGACAAAATAACACAAGTTTTTCTACAAGGTGCATTAAAGCCATTTATTTTCTGTTGTTATTTGCCTTCAAGCTGACTATTGTAGGATATTCTTGCCAACATTTATTCACGGGAGAATTGCTGTTTCCTTTCTCTGAAATATAGCCAAAAGCTTCTTGAATTCCCTGGTGGTTTTTCTTCCAAGCACTAACCATACTTGACTCTGCTCAGCTTCCAAGAAAAGACAAGATACACCTCTGAGTGTCCAAAAATGTACTACTTCTCCTTTTATTTGCCTCTGTTTCATCAGCATCCATCACTTTCAAAAGTAGTGCATTTTCCCACCCAGATATATAATTAACTATTTCTGTAAACTTCAACAGCGGGATCTTTCTTGTCTGGCCATAGATTCTTTTGAAAAAAGAGTACAGCATTGCAAGAATGCTACCCTTCCAGAACAAGGAAAATTTGGCATCAGTGAGGTCTGTGGTGGATACTCTGGCATGTACTCCACACAGTACTTACGCCGCCCCCCATAGTTAAAATTGAGAAAGAGATACGTCCAAGTGGAGACAGCAGAGATAACACAAGGTAGGAATGTGTTCCACCCCAGGAAAAGCTAAAAGAGCCATTAGCCCTCTCCAATTCTCTGCCATGACACCTCTTCTGGTCTTTTTGAATGCCTGGGAGAGGGAATTGTGGTGAGGCAGCATTGGTGCTTTCCCTTCTCTATGGAATGACTCTCAATTTATCCACATATCATATAAAAATTCATATTTTTGGCCTGAAAACCTGCCCTCATCTTATACCTGAAGTCAACTTGTACATGAGTATATATGGTAGTTGACCTGAGTGGCTGCTGAATTATACTTCAGCGCTAGTAATAAACCGGTGTCTTCTGCTGCAGCAGAGGGCAGAAGATTAGTTTTAGGTATGCAGAGCACATACAACTTGTCCCATATCAAAATAAAATGGCTATGGTATTCCAAATAATGGGCTCAGAATTGTTCTCCCTACACTTCTTACATTGCTTTTTAAAAGCAATGGTGTTGCTCACATTATAATCCAAAATTAACATGATATCACTTAGTAGCACCATTATTTATTGCATATTATTTCGAGATTCAGATTACTCTGTCCTTCTGTGAAGTTGATGGCTCTTTATTTATTCAATTTATATCACACTTTCCTTACACAAATGAGAGATAAAGTTGTCTCCAATTGCAATATAAAAGGAGTAAATCATGTAGCACATCTAAAACATAGTTTTAAAAATTAAAAAACACCAGAAAAAGTATTGTCTGCATTGCAATGGCAATTAAAATTGTTCCTCATAAATCTTTTGTAGAGATTAGATGGGGAAGGACTATAACTCATGGCCAAAGACCATATTTAAGGTTTGCATACAGGAGATTGTGCATGGTATCTCCAGCTAAAATGGACAAATAGCAGTGGTGGGGAAGAATTTTGCCAGAAACCCAATAGAGTCACTGCCAGTTAAAGCTGACCATATTAGGATTTGATGACTACATAATCTGACTAGATATAAAGTGGTTTCCTGTTGGAAGAATTCTATTATTCAAAGGAGAAATTCTCCAGTCACACATCCTAAAGATGTAGAGAGCAATTGACTGCTTGATCAGATGTGCAAGAATATATACTTATTCTGCCAAAGACACAAGTCTTTAGTCCCTATGGAGAGAACAAACATGAGCAAAATTTACAAAACATACATATATAAAGGGTTAGATGGAGCCAGAAAAAGGCAAGTTTGGAAAAGAGTCTGCTTTCAACTTTTCATCCAGTTCTGAAAACTAATATGTATTTCCTGTAGACCAGTAGTTCTCAACCTGTAGGTCCCCAGGTGTTTCGTCCTACAACTCCCAGAAATCCCAGCCAGTTTTCCAACTGTTAGGATTTCTGCAAGTTGAAGGTCGAAACATCTGGAGACCCACAGTTTGAGAACCACTGCTGTAGACACTTTGACTCCTGCCTTTGTTGTTAACTGCTCTCAAATCCCAGCTATGTTTACACAAGGCAAAATACTCCAGAATAATATGTGCCAGAGCTGTCCCAGCTACACCATGGGGAGTCCACATATACTGATGTGGAGGAGACCTGAAGCCTTTCTGCAGTTAACACAGCTGGCAGGGTTGACAAGCATTGACACTGACACCATGTCCTCCTGATGGCTGCTGCTACTGTCTCACCAGCCAAAAGCAACTCCCTGGCAGAGACTTTTTGGTGACGTCATTTCTCATGTTATCACTAGAAGCGATGTCGCTGCTGGGGAGCTGCTTCTGACTAGCAAAACAGCAATGGATATTTTTGACATGTGGGCACTGGATCGCCCCTATATCCAACAATCTACACATCAAAAACACCAGCAGTCACTCCAGAGTTTCCTGGAAGCTTCTTCTTGTGTTAGATGTATGACTGGAAGCAGCAGAATCAGCCATACATTGTATGGACTGCTCACAGCGGGTTCAAGGTAAGTGCATTTTACTTGGTCTAACATGGGGCCAGTGAATGAGGGACCTGCAAGTTTGATCCATGAATCTCAGGGCAAAAGTATGATAGTTGGAACCCTATGCTGGTTGCGCAATGTGGGGCAGAATTAATGAAGGGAAGACATGCTCAATGCAGGTAAGAAAGGGGGGGAACAGAAAGGGGGGACAACAAACAGCCAAGCATACTGCTTAAGGCGAGTGAAGTAATGTTAGAGTTATTTACCGTTAAATGATAAACAACAGCTTCCAAAGATGGTAAACAGGGTAGAAATGTTTCCTCTCCCTCTTTCTGGTGAACAATGTTCCCAGGATTCTGACACAGTTGTGTCTCTCACTCTCTCCGCTGTCTCACGCACCTCTTCCCTTCCTCAGTTCATAGCCACATTACGCAACTAGCATAGCATTGTGTCCCAGCTATCATACTTTTACCAATCTCAGCTCTCCTTCCACCTCACAAAGTTCTCCTACCCCCCCCCCCCTTTTCTTCTTTGAAACTTGGAGCAAAGCAAAAAAATAAATAAAAGCAAAGACATGCAAATACCCACTTTGTTGAAAGTGTGCCAAAAGAAAATGCTCACAGCAGGGAAAGGAGACCAAAATTTTAGGAAGCTGGGTAACATTTGCATGTGGTTTTATTTTTAAAATGTATGTTATGTTGTAATTAGCGGGGGGGGGGGGGTGTTGGAAGGAGATTTAGACCTTCCTTAGCTATTGTATGTATGTTCGTTATTTCAGATTTCTCACGCTGTTTGCATACTGGCTCCAGGGAGTGTTATGATTCAAGCTCCTTCCCAGTAGCCTCCCACCTGAGGTTCCATGTAAACTGGGCATATCCCAGCAAGAGACATCTTCAAGATGGCAAGACTCTCAACATATTTTGTACATGAAGGTGCCTATAGCATCTTAAAGGTGCAATGGGGGAATATGTATTGCTGCTAGGGATTTTTCTTTTCCTTGGCCCCTTTAAATCAAAGAAGCTCCTTGAATCCTTTGCTAGAGGAAAGGTCAGGCATGCAGAGTGTTGCTAATGCTCTAATGAAGAGTGGGGTGGGGCTGAGGGTGCCAGTCAGACATCAAAGAAAGGCTTTGCCAGTCCTGGAGAGAAAAGGAAGGGGAGGTGGAAGTGGGTGAGTGGCGCAGAGAGCGATGCAGAACAGCAGCTACACAGCTAGGCCAAGGGCTTTGCTTTCTCCACTACTAAGTGGATTTGCCAAGATCCTATTTGCTGGAGAAATGTGGCCGAGTAGATTTCAGCTCCCCCCTCCCAACCCCTAGTGTTTAGAAGAACTGCCTATGAGTGCTGCTGGGATGTATTTATTCTATTGAAGCAGCTTTTCTGAGATTAATTACTACCCAGCATGGTATCATGGAGACCACAAACTGGTGTGTGTGTGTACGATTCTGTTTTCATGTACAGATTAGCAGAGGTGGCAAGGCCATCCGTCCTCCACAACTATATGTTCTTACACCCAATAATTATTGGGTTATAACTGGAGATTGACCAACTTTTATCCTGTCTCAGTGAAATTAAAGAATTAATAAATAATAACAAAAAGGGCAGAAAAAGAAATAGAAGAATCTCACACACACATTCTCACCAACCTGAACCTTTACTTTAAAGAATAAAATCAGAATAAAATCTCTTCCATTTTTTCTGCAATATATCAGTACTGTTGGCTAATAAGTCAGAACACATTTCAGACCAGAAAGTTGTTGTTATTGCTGTTATCACCATCATAATCTTCTCCGTTTGTATCCTGCCTTTCTCCCTATAGGGACTCAAAACACCTAACAACCACACAATCTAATAAAAAAATATTTATTTATTATTTGAAACATTTATATTCCACCCTCCTGACCCCAAAGAGACTCAGGGTGGAGCACAACATATATACAACAAGCATTCCATGCCGGGCGATAAAATAACTATAAATATACTCAGACACTAAAATCAGTTATATCTACTTTAAAATCAATTGTTTAAGGCCATCTCAAAATGCCATGCTGGCTCCGGTCAGCAGAGTGGGGTTTTTTTTATTATTATTGCCTTATTGCACTGCCCCAAAGACTTGATCCCACAGCCAGGTTTAAACTATCTTTCTGAAGGACAGGAGGGAGAGGGCTGATCTTATCTCTCTGTATGCTGCCCAAATTATTAACCTGGCTGCCTTTCATTGGACTATTTGAAGCTACCAAACAATCTTCAAGGGCAACCCCACGTAGACTGCATTGCAGTAATCTATCCTGAATGTAAATAAAACAAATACAACAATTAAAGAACAATTAAATATTAATGTGTATATAAAGTTAAAATACAATTAAAGTACAATTAATACATCAAAATTACATTTAAAACTCACAATTCTCTCAAAATCCCACCCACAACTTCCCCAGGAGCATGCCCCTTACCCTCCCCCAAATGGCTGATGGCAAAAAAGTCTTAACTTGCCTGAGAAAGGCAAGCAGGGATGGGGCCATCCTGGTCTCTCTTGGGATGAAGTTCCACAGTCTGAGAGCAGCCACTGAAAAGGCCCTCTCCCTTGTTCCTACCAAGAGCATTTGAGCGGCTGGTGAGACAGAGAGAAGGCCCTCCCCAGATGATCATAGATTTTTAACAGGTTCAAAGAGAGATATGTAGTCCTTCAAACAACCTGGACCTAAGTCATATAGCGCCTCATCGCCTCATTTTGGCTCCTTCTAGAAGGGCCATTCCAGGTTGTCCTATCAGCTATTTTGGATGCCCACAATGTCATCGTGTAACTCCCGAGTTTGATTAATACAAAGCTGAAAATGAATTTCAGCCTTGTTTGTTGATACATGCATGCCCTGTGCTCTGCTGATAGATACGATGTTTGCTGACTCCTGAATCCTGCTCCCATGAATTAAACCTGTGCCAATAGGCATCATGCTTTAGACCAGTGTTTCCCAAATTCCGCTCCTCCAAGTGTTTTGGACTTCACCTGGAGGAGCAGAAAAGGGCGAGTAAACAATGCATGTTCCCCAGCAAAGATAAATTGGGGGGGGGGGGAGTTTAAAAATGACGCTTCTTTGGGCAGTCCAGAGGTGCTGAGGTCCTGCTGGCTTGTAGAGAGATCCTTTGTGGTCATTGCTTCTTCTAATGAGCCAGGCCCCAGACCTTCCAATGCAACATTTTGTGGGGAGCTATAGGTCTCTGCTATAACTACTTCACACATCTATTGTTTGATGAGAGGGTGAGTGCCAAGGGATCTCAATAGGTTCTTAATACTGTTTGGCCACTAGAAGAAAATGCAGCCCCTCTCCTCGCCCATCCTTTCACACCAAAGTGAAGGGAGGGTTGGAGAGATAATATTTACCTAGAAGAAAGTCCCACTAAAGCCAGTGGTGTTACTTATACTTACTAGTAGACACAGATAGGATAATTTTTCATAAAGCAGAGGTAACACACAAGGAATCTGTTAATGATAAAGTCCACAAAGGGACTATTGTATCTGTTTGAAAACTGCTGAGGAATTAAGTAGATTAGTCTGAATAAATCTTTGAGCAAATTTTGTGTCTCTATTTAAATGCAGTCTTGGCTTTGCAGCTAGTTCCAGTAGATGCAGCACCAAATGTGGAGAAGTATTTATACATTTTGTCCCCTCCAATGAGACAGAGTGAAGCAGTTGCCTCAAATGGCAAACACTGGGAGGTAGGGAGCAGCATCATGTTTTTTTCTGTGTTCCCAAAGTTACTCTGCTGACTTCAGGGACAATAGAAAGTGTTGCCCTATCACTAGTACTGGGTAGAGATTCAATTTCTGGGGGGAAAATGTATACAAAATGGTGGGAAGCACCATATTGCCCTTGCCCCAGGCAACAAAATACATTATAACAACTTCATAGATGTTTTGTGCTCTTGATTCTTCAATCTGGCACTTTGGATCTGTGGGTTCCTTTTCTCCTCTGGGTATCCAATTCCCTTCACATATTATAGCAGATATATTACCAAAGATTGCTGACAATATTCAAGCAAAAAAATAAATAAAACTCTGAGTAGCCAAAGCCATGTAGTTATCAGCCGATGCTGAGCAATATTATGGTGCCACAATGTATATGGGCAAGCAAAGTTAGAGCAGGCCTCTCTATCGTGTTAAGATTCGCAGTTCAATCCCAACATGTCTAGCAAAACTAGTTCGGGAGCAGGGCACACAAAAAGTCCTGGAGTCTGAGCTATCAAAAAAACTAGGTTGCTGTGATTAATATTGGGGAATAAAACTGGAATATAAGACAGCTTTCTTTACACAGTATAATCATTTGGCAGCTTCCAAGACTGTGGGATGAAAAAGAATAGGCAGAAATTTTAATCCATGAGATCAGACTTTCTTTTTCCTCCTTCTAGAGATTTGGAAAAATCTTAATTTCTTATGCAGATTTAGAAAATATGTGATTCAAGCATGTAGAATTTTAAAAAGTCCAGCTCTTATCTAGACAGGTTTAAAATATACATGTTTCAAGCATGTGGAATTAAAGGAGGTTCAACTGCATTAGACAGACAGAGATTTATTATTTGGAATTCGGATCACTGAAGCATACATGAACAAAAAATGTTTCTAAAAAGCTCTACAGCCCATTGGGGTCAGAAATGCAATTGCTGATGCTGCATGTTCAAACAATTCATTGCATGGACCCAAATTACAGGGGAAAACTAGAGTTAGGAAAAAATAAAAGTTAAACCAAGTCTGGAAAAAAAGAAGAGAAAATGGTACAAGAGTCCCAACACAATATTTTAATAGAGAGAAATGCTGTGGGTATCCTCATCACAGATACCCATAAATCTTTTGACATGAAGCACTTAATATCATATTGTCCTATTCAGCCATTCTACTGTAAACAGTAATCATTCCAGCACCTGAGCAGGAAGAGAAATCCTGTTCCCACCGCATTCTCTCTCTTATATCCATGTGGGTAGATGAAATGTATACAGATAATGTTTCTTTGTCCATTGTTGTTGTTTATTCGTTCAGTCACTTCCGACTCATCGTGACCTCATGGACCAGCCATGCAAGAGCTCTCTGTCAGCCGTCACCACTCCCAACTCCTTCAAGGTCAAGCCAATCACTTCAAGGATAACATCCCTCCATCTTGCCCTTGGTCAGCCCCTCTTTCTTTTTCTTTCCGTTTTCCCCAGCATCATTATCTTCTCCAAGCTTTCCTGCCTTCGCATGATGTGACCAAAGTTCTTCATCTTTGCCTCTAATATCCTTCCCTCCAGTGAGCAGCCAGGCATTATTTCCTGGAGGGTGGATTGGTTTGATCTTCTCGTGGTCCAAGGCACTCTAAGAATTTTCCTCCAACACCACAGTTCAAAAGCGTCTATCTTCCTTCGCTCAGCCTTCCTTATGGTCCAGCTCTCACATCCATAGGTTGCTACAGGAAATACAATTTCTTTAACTTTAACATCAGTTTGCAAAACCATGAAACCAACAAAGTATTTGCTACTAAATGTAAAGCACAGTGGCAAAAAGTGCACTCTTTGTGACTTAGCCAAAAAAGGTGTGCATTACAGTTGCTGCCTGCTTAGAATTCCTTCTTTAAAATAATTGTGTTGGAACGACAAAGGTTCCAGCCATGAAAAAGAAAGGCTTGGAATTCATCTCTGCTGTAGAATGAATCCACTTTAATTTCCATGGTTCAATATCATAGAACAGGCATGGGCAAACTTGGGCCCTCAGGTGTTTTTGGACTTCAGCTCCCACAATTCCTAACAGCCTCCGGCCCTTTCCTTTTCCCACTCAGCCACTTAAGTGTTGAAGTCCAAAACACCTGGAGGGCCCAATTTTGCCCATCCCTGCTATAGAATCACGGGGGTTGCAGTTTTACAAAGTCTTGAGCCTTATTAGCAAAAAAGCTTGATGCCTTATCAAACTACAAATCACAGAATTGCATAGCATTCTGGCAATTAAATTAGAGATGACATCCCTCAAATAGGTGCTCCAGGTGCTCCTGAAGCAGCTTCCCTTTTGCTTTGGCTCAGCACTTTACCATATTATGCAAATCTAATGTGTGCCCTAATTTTGGTGAGGTAATTTAGCCAAAAAACGTAAGCATTAGATTTGAGTAAATAGGATACATCTGTTGGCTATCAAACTGATCCAACTTAAATTAATACCTGCAGGAATAGCCATTTTTGGTCTCTTTAATACTACACAATAGTAGCAATTTGGTATCACTTTAATTATCATGGCACTGCCCTATGGCATCCTGGGATTTGTAGTTACTCTCCAGAGAGCTTGGGTGTCTCACGAAACTACAAATCCCAGCTTTCTATCAAAGGTAGCAATTGAGATTAAAATTAAAGTGTTCTAATCAGGTAATGTGAAAAAACCTTGATACCTTGCAGCAAAAATTGAGTCCTTTTGGCTCCTGAAATGTTAGCAAATGTTTTGTATAGTCATCTTTAAAGTTCTAAAATGTAATGAAGGAAACCTTGGCTCGTGAAAGCCAAAGTGTTTGCTCTTTTCCAGCTCCAGCTCTCCGTCTCCTTCTGAATGTGACCACGCTACTGTTGGCAGGGCTAAAGAGTAAACTCCTTCTACTTTAGGCCCTGTTCTGGTTGAGAGCCAATTTTGTACCTCTTTCTGGGTTCTTTGGGGCCAACTGTAATTGAATACTTCTAATTCAGTTGCACTTTAAATCTCAATACATATGTGTAAACATTATACAGATATAAAATTGGACAACTGTACACTTTCCTACTCCATCTTCCCTCTCCTTATGAACTCAACCAACAAGTACAATTGCTTTCTTAGGGATTCCCCATCCAACAGGATTTGAATCTGTAATAGCCAGTGACCATGGATTGTTGCACCCAGTTTTAGTAAATTGTGGCAACATGAACACAGAAATGCTAGAATATGTATGCCCACAGTGTTGCTGTTCAATAACTTTGAGTTACCTGTGAATATGGCAGATTCACTATAGCAGAGTTTCTCAAACTATGCTCCTCCAGATGTTTTGGACTTCAGCTCCCACCATTCCTAACATCAGGAAATCTGACTGGGATTTCTGGGAGCTGAAGTCCAAAACACCTGGAGGAACACAGTTTGAGAAACACTGCAATACAGTCATAGGTGTTACAAAAGCACATATTTTTAAAGAATATTGTTTTTTATTTTTCTTATCTATTTATTTATTCATTTTTATTAGTCTGGTTATAATACTGTGGCCCCTTGGCATCTGCTGGGATTTGGTTCCAGGACTTCCTGTAGATTCCATTAGACACAACAACAAAGTTAAATGGTTCCACTTATATAAAACAGCAAGGTTTACTTTTTGCATTTTTTAAAAATATGTTATCAAGCTGTGGATTGCTGAATTTGTGAATATACTGTAATTATATCCAAATTACTAATTGTAATTTGAATTTGGGGAATACATGGTAACAGTGGGAAAAAAACAATGTCAATGTTGTGATACTGAGATTCTATCTAATACAACACAAAGCTGATGGGAAACTCATTTCCTTCAGTGGTGCTACCAGGCAGTGTCTCCCTTCATGGAGAAGTAGTTGTGTGAAGTTTCTAGTGGTGTCTTTATAGAAATGTTTGTCAGTTTTTCTTGAAGGGTAGCCTTCTGGGGAAAAATAGCAAAGTTGCGCCAGTTCTTTTAGATGAACATTAAAAACTTTATGTAGAGATCCAGAAAACTCACTAATGATGATTCCTTGAGTAAATAATTAGCAACCCCCCCCCCAACTGTCCTGATTTGTCAGAAGGCAGTCTCAAGTAATCCTCTGCCTTTTCAGCAGATTTTAAAATGTCCCAGTTACTCTCTGCTCTTATGTCTTCAACTTGCTTGAATTCTGCAAACTCAGAATCTATGCTGCTATATAAGGTGTTTTGAAAGTGCCTTATATTATTGTCAATGTAGACTCCTATAATGCAGATAGCTGCATTGAACTATGAGTCTACACGGACCATATAATGAAGTTTCAAACTGCATTATATGGCAGTGTAAATGGGCCTGAGATCAAGGTACAAAACCAGCAAGGGGATGATGAGGGGTGAAACCTTGCTCTTGATTGTAGATTCAGCAAAAATGAACTGCTGCATCATTTTTTAGCTTTTTTGATGTTACTTGACCACATGTTTCCCAGTTTGCATTCAACTATGAAATATAGGAGGGCAAAAACTAAAGGGCAAGGACACATAGTACAATACCTCTGTTTATATCCACTAGAGGGAAGCATTACACACATCTTTTCATGGGGACTTGAAAGTATAGCTAACCTATACCTTGGCATACCATCATATGTACACTAGGTGTGATTTGTGCTATAAAAAGAGACTGGTGTTACTAGTAAGACAATGCAATTTGAACTGTGGAAGGCACTGAGCGGTTTGCATTACAGCATTATACCCGGAAAGATCTAAGCTTTGGGGGAGGGAACAGCGTGACATTTGGTCCTTCCTTATCCCAATGCGGTTCAAAGCCTTTACTTCATCATCACACTGCAAATACCCTTCATGCTCCCTCATGGGCATTTAGGGAGCTGTAATGACCCAGATTTTTCTGGGGCTGGAGCCAATGCACTCCTCGGCTCCCAGCCACATTTATCTTTGATTTGATTCCCTCTTTGTCTGCCTGCTCTTAATTGCAGCTCTGTCTCCTGGAGTTGGGCTGCCTCTCACCCTCTCCCAGCAGTCTTGTTTGATGGGCCCTTGGGTCAGGAGTCCTTCCCCATTGCCTCATTAACAATGCATGGCCCGGCCCATTTCGCATCCCCACAGCCTCGTTAACGAGCTGCAGCACCACACCATCAACTCCTGCTGGCTAATTATTATCATCAGCTTCTCATGTTGCAGATGTGGTAGAGCCCATGGTGGTGGTGGCGGAGTAAACTTTTCCGAGATAAGGGTTTTCTTTTCTTTTCTTTTTTCCAGAACAGGTGCCAGGAGTAACCCAAGGAGAGTAGCATTCAGACCACATTCAGAAGACTGAAAGCAATCTGGCTCGTTTGTGAAAAGGCCCTTCAGAAATACAACAAAGGATTTTCTTAATTAACCACAAAGAAATTCTGTTCTCAGGAACCAGCCACTTTAGCAGTGGGATGATAAACTTTGGGCTGAAATGCTAAATAGAAAGCAATTTCCCAGTCCTCACCAAACTTGGGTAATAGTTCGCCATCAAGTCAATTTCAACAAGGAAACAGTGTGGTGTAATGATTTGGGCATTGGACTAGGAGCCCTTCCACACAGTCATATAACCCAGAATATTGAAGCAGATAATCCACAATATGTGCTTTCAATTGGAATATCTGAGTCCACACTGCCAAATAACCCAGTTCAAAGCAGATAATGTGGGATTTGATACAGCTGTGTGGAAGGGGTCTTGGAACCGGGTTCAACTCTGTGACCAGCCATGGAAATCCACATAGGGCCCTTCCACACAGCCCTATATCCCAGAATATCAATAAGGCATAAAATCCCACAATATCTCCTTTGAACTGGGTTATCTGAGTCTGTGTGGAAGGGCTGTTAGTGACCTTAGGTAAATCATACTCTCTCATCCCCAGAAGAGGACATTGGCAAACCCCCTCAGAACAAATCTTGCCCAGAAAAACTCATGAGGAGGACTCTATATGTTGGAATGACTTGAAGGCACACAACACACACACATAAAACTTCCCTGTATGTCAGCACTATGCATGGGAGACCTCCAAGAGACATCAATTGTTCTGCTCATGCTTTGCAAGCACAAGGCGGTGTGTGGCTTCCTTGATTTAATCAATATAATTGTAATACAGCCTTCCTTTTTTTCAATTGCCTTCCACTTTTCTCAGGATTGTCATCTTTTCCAATGAATCATGTTGCCTAATATATGTTTTGGAGACCCCGGTGGCACAATGGGTTAAACCCTTTTGCCGGCAAGACTGATGACCAAAAGGTTTGGCAGTTTGAATCCAGGGAGCGGGGTGAATTCCCGTCTGTCAGCTCCATCTTCTCATGCAGAGACATGAGAGAAGCCTCCTACAGGATTGTAAAACATCCGGGCATACCCTGGGCAACATCCTTGCCAATTCTCTCACACCAGAAGCAACTTGCAATTTCTCAAGTCACTCCTGACACGGAAAAAAAATCATATGTTTTGATAAATGTTTTAATCATGCTGCTTTTAGGAAAAAGTACACCTCTTACCAAAGTTGTAAAGTAGAAAAAGAACCCAAATTTTACTACCGCAGCACTTTGGATTTTATATTTAATATCATACTCATCTTGCCTGAGCAGAAGACTTGCTCCTCTAGCTGCTCCAGTATTTTAATATAGAGCAAATGACCACAAGTGAAAGGGTCATGTTGTGCAACAAAATGGCTTTCCGGGACCTGGACCTGGACCTCAGCCGACAGAACAGATTGGCCTCCAAGGACACAGATGGTGGCCATCTCAGCTTTAGCACCATATATAGCCATCAACTAAATTTTGTGCATATCAAAAATAGATGCATTTGGAGTTACCACAAGATCAAGCATAATATCCTACATTAAAACCAGAAAGCAATAGCTGCAAAAAGAACTATTTGTGTCCACCAGGAAATTCACTTCATTGCAAAAAGTTTTTTTTTCATAGTAAAAGCCTACATTGGTGGGATTTTAAACCAAATTGCCACAGTTTCTACTGGGAAGCTGCTTGTCTGTCTGTCTGTCTATGTATCTTCCACCCATCCTTTAAATGCTAGTATCCTGAACTTTGCAAGGGTTATTTAGAAATTCCCAGGGAAGACCTAAGGAGGGCCATCTGTTCCACTCTGGGGGTAAACTTGGATGCTTCCCCATACTGTTGTCTCCAAACTTTGTCGCGTCTGTGGTCCCAAGAGAAGAGGCTTCCTTCTGCTACTTTGTTTAATAGCTTTAACTGTTCCCATGGTTGTAGCAGGATGAGTTGTAATGGGTAAGGCAATTGCTCCTTGAGCAAGACAGAAGTTATGAAAAGGATGAACAGGAGGTCCATGACACGAACTAAATTGATGTTTGTCATATATTTAAATTAACTGGCAGAAATGTGGGGAGATGAACCAGGCTGAGCAATGTGGAACTCCATCTGAGTTTGGCTAAGTCTTAGACCAATAGAATAAACACTAAGATTTTCAAGTACCTGGCAGTTTTGCATTTGCCATTTGTAGAGATAAGCCACAATATACTGTAATAGCTATAGCTGTCTATGTGAGGTCTTTTAAAACCAGACAACTCAAAAGGGCAAGTTAAAAAAAATCAAAGCATTCATTTCCGGATTTTGAATGGTGAACTTCGTGTGCCTCTAGACTGTAGAATTGATGCAATTTGATACCACAATAACCACCATGGCTCAATGCTGTGAAATCATGTAAGTTTTAGTCTCACACAATTTTTGGCTTTCTTTGCCGAAGGATATTCATTCTCAATAATCTCCAAATCTCCTTATTCCATAGCATTGAGCCATGGCAGTTAAAGTAGTGTCGAACTACAGTGTAAGTGCATCCTGAATCTGTCGTCTTTACAACAGCAAATGATTAGTTATATAATTTAGTGTTTTGCTGCAAAAGGAGGAAATCAATGTAAAGTAGTGGTTTAAGCATTAGACTAGCACACTGAGAAGCCAGGGTTCAAATCCCCATGTGGCCATAGAAATCCACTGGGAGACCTTGGGCAAGTCACACATCCTCAAGTTCAGAGGATAGCAAAGGCAAATCCCCTTTGAACAAATCTCACCAAGAAAATTGTATAATAATGTCACCATAAATATGAATCAACTTGGAGGTACATAAAACAGCAAGGATAACTTTTGTATTCGTATTACTAATTCATTTTTAATTAAATGATATTAATAATCATGCAAGAAACAGAAATCAAAGTGAGTATATGTTGCACAATATCAGAATTTCTCTTGGTTGCATTATATTCCCAGGATTCCATAGGGGTTCAAGTGCATCCAGTCGGCAGTGTAGATGTGTGCAATGTGACATATTATGTTTGTTTAAGTTCCAACTTTTAGTTATTATTGGTTAATTACTATAAGTTTATATTGTTGTATTTTATTTATTGTGTTAATTGATTTGTTGTTTGTCTGTTTTTATGGCATTGAATGTTTGCCACTTTTGTTGGAAACCACCCTGAGTCCCTTCGGGGAGATAGAGCGGGTAACAAATAAATTATTATTATTATTATTATTATTATTATTATTATTATTATTATTATACATGTTTCCATGATGTACATGAAAAATTGAAACTGATGTGTTGATGCATCATGTGTATCAGAGGAAAATGCATATTAGTGGGCATCTCTATCCAGTAGTAATGTTCTGCAAGTGAACTGAAAGGAGAACATTCAAGCAGGATGTTAGATGGTAACCTTTATTCCAAGTATTGCGAATGGAAATAATATTTGACAATATTCCAAAAAATGGTTGAAAAACATATTTGTGTTTTTTGTGGATTGAAAAAAATGGATGGGAAGAATCTTGGACTGATAAGAATCTTTGCAGTGCAGGCATAAACCATACAAAATGTGCCCATGGTGTGCCCTCTTTTGTGCACAAAATGTGCCCTTTTTGTGCACAAAAAACATTTTCTTTTTAAAAATATATTTCATGTTGTTTTCTATACAAACAATGTAATTGGGGATTTAGTCTTTGTAAAAAATTTACATGGTTGATTTATAAAGGAAACTGCATAATTTTTTGCAACAATGATTATTTCTGCATTAAAATATTATTTTCCATGCAGAAAATGTTTTTTTTTTCCTGCACAAAATAACCACGGACAAATTTTGCACAGAAGAGGTCCTGGATCACAAATAGCCTTTGAAAATTGTGGTTTTCAGACTTTACTGCAGCAAGAAGAAAATTGATGAAATTGCTCACTACCTTTGACAAGAAAGTGAAAAATTATTTCCCTAGTTAAGTATACATTTTTCACTCATAATACATTTCTAACCCCTGAAGTACGCTGGCAAAATGATTTCTGCATTCTTGGAAGCTTTTTGAAAAAGATGGCTGGACAAACAAAAGCAATGTAGAGTAAAGGACTGGGGATTGAGGACTCCCATGTTGCATATTGAGATGTGTAATTACAAGTAGACACACCAAAGTCACCTTCAACTTTTACCCATACATAAACATTCTTCTCTCCCACAGAAACACAGACTCTGGAAGAACATGGTCAACAAGTAAAGATGGTGCTGGAATCTTCCTGCCTTCCTCAGTGGAACAGACTCCTTTTGCAACATCTGACCAGGCATTTCTGTAAAGTGTGCCAGAACAACACCAAGAGTCACCTTACACCTAGGTTACTTGGAGAAGCCTTTTGTGACGTGCTTTTTAAACCGTCCTTATCAAGGTAATACTTCTGGGACATGTACCTGACTTCACCATTTGCCAGAAATATGAAGACAAGTGGGTTCTTCTTAGTTGTTTTCTCTTCACCTTCCTTTTCTTCTTGAATGAATTGGGCTGCCTAGAACTCCATTTTTAAAAACTGGCCTTATAATAATAAAATTATGATTTTGTTCTGTGTGTGGAGAGAAAAGGAAAGAGACTAAATCATTTCAAATTGCATCTTCTTCTTCTGAAAAAGGTCTTGTGTGAAAGCCATTTACATTTTAAATGGTGAAACTAAGTCCTTTATCATTTGCCCTGATTCAAAACTTGCTGTGCTTTTGTTAAAGGTATTCAATAGGCCATTGTATACCTACTGACCCATTTGGAATGTAAATATTAACTAAGTAATGTAACATCGCCTGTTGCTTTTTCCCATATCTCTAATTTGGCCAGATTCAGATCTAACCCCAAGCCATAGTTTAGGGCTGCCAACTAAACCAGTGGTTCTCAACCTGTGGGTCCCCAGGCGTTTTGGCCTACAACTCCCAGAAATGTCAGTCAGTTTACCAGCTGTTAGGATTTCTGGGAGTTGAAGGCCAAAACATCAGGAGACCCACAGGCTGAACCATGGCCAGTCTCCCCTTAACCTGGCATGTTCCATCCTCTTATTCTACACTGGCTTAGTATGAGGATATCAGAAATATCTGCTTCCATTTTAGATATAGTGCAGGTCAGTTTCTTATCAAATCAACCAAACTGTGATGAACTTTAACAATCGTTTCTTAAAACAAGCCAGTTTCATTAACCTCCATCAAGCAATTCATAACTAAAGGGAACCACAGTGACACATGACTGATAACAAATAAATAAATAAAACCTTCCAACTTCCTCGTACATATTTCAGAAGAGGCAGAAGACAGTTATTGCAGCGGCTGCAGGACACTGGTGTGTTTATATCATGATAAGCCATCTCTCTCTCTCTCTCTCTTTCTCTCTCTCTTTTCTTGGTTACGTGCAGTCACAACTCATTATTTCATCTTGAGCGAGAATTGTTACCTGAACTGTCTTATTTTCCTGATCCATTCCTTTTGTGTTACATGACTTAGATGACAAAGACATTATTATAAAATGTAAAGTAGTTTGTATAGATAATACATGTAGTTTAAAAAATCAACATTAACAAAAAAACAGAACAGTATGGAGACAAACAAGCACAGGACTGTGGTCACCAGTATTAACCTTTTTAATTATTTAAGTACTAAACCATAGTTAACATTAGATTTAGGAGTGTCGCTGGTGATCGTGGTGCTCCTGTTGTCATCTATGAAGCAACTGCAATATGCTGCTGTCCTTGAAAATTCCAAAATAATGCGGAAATGTGGTGGCTGACTATGTCATATCTTGTCCATGATTTCAGGTGTCCATTTGCTTCTTCTAACTATCCTGCACATACAGGTAGCCTAGATAAGCTTGCATTAAGTTCTGTCATTATCTTTCTAGCATGGAGATGAATCCTGAGCACCATGTGAAGATTATCGAAGCTCTCATTGTAGCTGGTGGAGTGTCTGAGGCCCAGCCAGCACCAGGTAGGAAATTACTGAAAACCTTGCCATCTAAAAGACAATGGAATGAGGATACTTGTCTGATTGTATGTTGGCTTTGTGGTCAGTAATAAGCAAAGTAAGGACTGGACTTTGTCATGTGAGTGCCTGCAACTTATGTTTAATTTACTGTGCTCCTAAGGGCAGTCTGTGTGATGTATCAGTTGAATTTTCAAGTATCAACAAAGAAAGTCGGTGGTCTGGATACCGTTTGGAGTGAGGAGATTTCTTTAGCTGCTTGGACAGTGTTCAGATGGATTTCATTGGGTTGCTTTCATGATTCATTTATTGTATCAGAAGTGAACTGAATGTATTAATGTATTTTAAAAACACAAAGTTTAAAAAACTTGACATACTAAATGTCCTTTGACCCAGGCATGTAGCCAGGGGGGGGGGGCTCGGGGGGCTTCAGCCCCCCCCCCCCGAAATTTTCATGGTGGTTCGCGAAAAGGCCTTACTGGTGCATTATTTAAACTGTTATGTTTATTAATATCATGATTTGATCACCATTCTCAATATATCCCATATGTATGGGGGTATTGGGGTAATGATACAAAAGGTTTGCTAGGCTAGACCCTCTTTCACTCAGACTCAGCCCCCCCCCGAAACTCAGCCCCCCCGAACCCCCCCCCTGAAAATTTTTAGCCCCCCCCCCCGAAACCCCCCCTGAAAATTTTTTAGCCCCCCCCCCCCCCCCGAAATGAAATCCTGGCTACGGGCCTGCTTTGACCTGTAGCTGGCCTCTGGTGTTGCTATAAGAAGGTCTTCCATTATGCATGTGGCAGGACTCAGGTTGCATTGTAGTAGGTGGTTTGTGGTTTGCTTTTTTGCCACACTTGCATATCGTGGACTCCATTTTGTGGCCCCGTTTCTTGAGATTGGCTCTGCATCTCATGGTGCCAGAGTGCAGGCTGTTCAGCACCTTCCAAGTCATCCAGTCTTCTGTTTGCCCAGGGGGGATTCTCTCATTCGGTATCAGCCATGGGTTGAGGTTCCGGGTTTTAGCCTATCACTTTTGGACTCTCGCTAAGCTGTTCCTATGAGTATCTCTGTAGATCTTAGAAAACTATTTCTTTATTTACGGTGTTGTTGTATTGACTGATATCTGAACAGGGGATGGGCTGGAGATGTCATTGCCTTGGTCCTTTCATTATTGGCCGCTGCTTCCCGGCGGATGTCAGGTGGTGCAATACCGGCTAAACAGTAGTCATGATTATTTGTATTCATGGGATATACTAATTTTAGGCAACAAGATATACAGGAAAGTAGTGCAGAATCAGCTTCTATTGCATTTAACGTGGAATCTAGAAGTTCATAAACCAGAGTTCTGTATCAATTTTTGTAGGTATAGTCATTGTGGTTGTACAAACAAGGCTTCTGAAATATTTCCTAACCTTGCTTCATTAACATTTTCATTGCTGTTTTGTTGGCAGCTCTAATCAGCTGTTACACAAGTCATTCTTTATTAGATCAGTCCTTGTTGACTGTGTGATCTCAGCCTATTGAGGATCACATCGCTTCAGTTATGATACCACTTGTAGTTATAGCTGCCTATGTGACAATATCATGAAGCCAGTTCAAAGTGGTATTTGTTCATTCAGAATTAGCCCCAAGGTAGAGTCAGTTATGAGACATCGTAATATCATCATTTTGGTTCCATGGGCCTCATTTTTTTCAAAACAAGTAGTCAACGAGGCAATCTTATTTGACTAGGGGATTATGCCAGAAACCCAATTCAGTGTAAAGGCAATGAGACTCAGCACTGTCCACATTCTGAATGTATAAGGAGGGTGGAGGGCTCTTTTGTTTCCAGCTCCCTCAAATATAGTGAAAGGAAGGGAAACTGTTCCAAGAAAGCACACATGCACACAGTTTTAGCTTAGCTATAGTAAAATGCACTCAAAATCTTTTCAAAACCAAGAATAGATATGCCTCTAAATGAATGAAGTCAAAGAAAATGGGTCTGAAATCAACTACTGTATTATAAAATATGTCTTACAAGTAGAAGTCAATCAGAATAGATTTCTAAAAGGTTTTTAAATACATATTGTTTGCTTTATCAGTGCAATTTCTAGTGTGTTCAACTGTCTGGGTCAAGACACTAGAACCAAATAATGAAAAGTTCCAAAAGCCTTTGGGACAGGCAGTTGTGGTGCAATAGCATCCTATTATTTCTATTCACCATGGTTAGTAGTAAGGAATAGTTGTCCAAAATACCTGTTGCAGGGAACTGTCGAGTCCCTGAGTTAACCCAGGAGTGAGAATCATATGCCGTCCCGAGTAGATTTCAGGTCCCAGCAGACCTAGCCAGCATTAGCCAATGTAGTAGAAGCCTGGACACTGCAGCCCAACAATATGTGGAGCTGCATATGATTCCCATCTCAAATAAACACCATGCAACTGTAGATAAAGCTGAGAGTGTGCTGCAGCATGGCAGCTCACAATTACACAATTACAGAAAGGACCAAAAAGACTGTGGGGAAGGATGAGTTGAATTGGAAAACTTAAACAGTTAAACAAGCACGGGAATTGTACTAGTCATGAGCTAACTGCTTCCAGTCTTCCCTATGGGGTCTAGGACTTCAGAAACCCATAGAGGGCACTTTTGAACATCCCTTCATGAATTGAAGTTTGTGTTTCAGAGGATGAGGAAAAGTACAAACATTCCTGTGTGTGTGTGTGGTTTCCTTAACTGTTTCAATGTGCACATTGCAAAGCCACAATTGCATCTTGGCCATCAACACAATGATTGACAGCAACACAATACTGGCTGCCCATATTGTATCTGCAGTTGCCATAGAAAGAAGGGGAAGGTCTCCTTTCTTTCACACTGGACTGACCACTTGCCTTGCAATTGTCAGATTTGCTAAAGTCTCTTGAGCCAGACATGGTCTGTGGTTTTGCAAGGATGCTTCGTCCTCTCCAGCTTGTGATGATCCAGAAGAAGGAGAGTCCACCGCCCCACTGTCAGTCCCATGCTTGTTTTTCGGCTCTGGTGCCCTCCTTTTTTCCAACACTCCAGGAGGTGATCAGCCTGCCTCAGGCAAGGATGGGAGATCCACGTTTGTTTCACCTTCTTGTCTTTGTCCATGGTTGTTAGCTTGATCGGCAGCACTGCTGGCAGCTGGGGATGGTTTAATTGCTCTTCGGGGAATCACTGAGGTGATGTTACAGGAACGCCTTTGGTGAGGGTTGACTTTGGGAAGAGTCCAGCACACCAACAGAGAATGGGAAAGGAAGTTTTGTTGCCGTATTTTCCAGTTCAGTGTTTGCTCACATGAGGTTTATTGGCAGGAGGAATGGCTCCTGATCCTGTTTGCATTTATCATCTGATCACCAAGGTTATGAAGAGATGGTTCTTGAGGCAGATGATGGGGCTAAGGATTTTCCCTCATGAGCTCACTATACCCTAAAGTGCCCTTATTGCTTTAAATCTTGTTCTAAAAAGAGGTTTATCAGTAGAAGTGTAGCCTTCAGATAACACCAAATAAAGTTCCTTAGCCTGCAAATTTCTGATGAGTATTTTTCCTCAGTCAAATTAATTCAAACAGGTGAATTTAGCAAGATGGAACTAAATTGCTTGGAAATAATTAAGCAATACAGTAAGACAGAATTTCTTTCTGTGTGTATAGCAGACATTAATCATGAACAATATGTGGTTATCTCTATTTGCAAAAGCAGGAAAATGAGTAGCAGGTAATATTATGTTACTAGTGGTGGTATTTGGTTGAATATGTGATATATATGAGTTGCTTATTCTTGTTCATTCTGTTTGTGTGCATATTATTAACTTATAATGAAGGGAGGGAAGAATGCAGCCACTATTTTGATGGTTAGTGTTACAGTAGATGGCACTGTGGATGAGCCCTCAAATCAACCATAGCTGTAAACTTTGCTTCTGGAAACTTTATAAATGATTTCACAGGAGGCCAAAAGTGTGGAACTAGGCTGCTTCCTGAGATGGCACCTTTCAAAGGGCATGGTCAAGCTGAAAGTAGAACATAAGTTGGCTCACACTGCTACTGGCATGGTTGTTCCCTTGGTAAACTAAAGAGTATTTGATGTCATTGACTTATTTCAAATATTTATATGTGTCTCTTCCAGGAAAAACAGGCCTCAAAGTTATTCCCATAATCCTCTGCAACATCATAGATTCTGGGACATTCTCGGCTTGTGCTTGGATTGACTTAATTTGTTCAATCCTACTTGGCCAGGGGCAGCGAAAATTTCTGAGCCAGCTCTGACTAATTCCAACTGTCTAGCAAAAAGTCTACAATTTATCTTGTTGACTCAGCATTGAACCATGAGAAGTTCCTAGTGCTAGCATTACTTAAATCAGAGGTTTTGGTCCATTTTTAACTAGTTTAAGAAGTTGTCTTCATGAGGTTAAGTTAGAGTTTATTAATGTGGTGTGTGAATTTACCTGGACAGTTTGATTCTAGGTTCAATCCTCACTTATTTAAGACATCCCTGTAGCTTTGCGGTGTCTGGAACACTGAAAGGTTTTCCTCTAGCCTTGTACAGTTTGCTTAGAGTTAAGGGCTTAGTTGTTAGGGAAAAGAGCTTTGGACATTGGCTCTGTTTTGCTACAGATATGGGATGTGCCTATATTAACTCCAAATGTTGCTAGACTGCACTCCCAGCACTCTTGCCCAGCTTAACCAAAACTGAGTGTTGCAATCCAATATATTGAAGATTGCATGAATCACACCCGCACCTGAAATGACTATTACATAATGTTAAATTCAGCTCCTCCTCATCTTGGTCTCTTTCCCCCCACAAGTTGGCTTTTTCTTCACTTGCTGTTCTCTCGCGTTCCTATTTCTCAATTCATTGCATATTCCACACTGTTTTCCCCAGCTCATACCTTGCTTTTGGGTAGTCTGCCTCTTAGCCAGTCTGTTTCCTGGGGTCCCTTCTCATATTAATTTCATATTTTTGGTCTGCGTAATAGTTTACTCAGAAGCATCCTGATATCCTTATTCCCTAAGTGTTTATGATCATTCCAAGTTATTCCAGAAGCTTGTTGTAAAAAGGCTGCACTGCTATAAAGATGGACCCATATACATTTCTAAAATACTTACTTAGGACTTCATTGCATATGATTAGAGCATGGATCCACTTTAAATCTGGTTTCTGTCTATTGTAGCATTCTGGGGCTTATAGTTTAGGTGGGAGACTTTAAAATGCTCAGCAGGCAGGTCCTGGACCTCACTAAACTAAAACCTCAGAATGCTGCAGGAGCCAGCAACTGGATTTAAAGTGGATTCATGCTCTAGTGTGATGAGGCTTGTACCGATACCTCATTGCCCAAGTATGATTGTCTTGGCTGTGGATAAGTAGGTGACTGTGGAGCCCTATTCTTGATCTGCAACAAGAATAGGGCTCCACAGTGAGGACATCATTGTAGTGAGGACATCATTTGCCAGGTGGAAGGCAGTCCCGATCAGGGTTGATTTGATGCGCCTTCCTCTTGGCACGTTTCTCCCTTTCACCCTCCATTCATGCCTCTTCAAATTCCAAATTCCATAGCACTGCTGGTCACAGATGATCTCCAGTTAGAGCACTCAAGGGCCAGGGCTTTCCAGTTCTCAGTATCTATGCCACAGTTTTTAAGATGAGCTTTAAGCCCATCTTTACATCTCTTTTCCTGTCCACCAACATTGAACATTGAACATTTCTAAAATACTGTTTTGTAGATGCCTATACGTATGATTTGTTTCTCTCCTTTTAGCAATCAAAATGTAATGTCATGTTGTTCTGTTTTTGTAATTAGAAATAGAATTAATTATAAATGTTTCTCATTAGAACTATTCATTCATTTGTTATGGCTGTGTTTTAGGTAGTCAATTAAACTGTTGCAGCAGTGGGATTATATGTGCTTTGTAATCACCTTTGATCAACAATCTGGTTGTAGCCTTTTGGATCCATTGAAATTTCTGACCATATTCCAAAAGAATACAACCAAGATATTTGCTATCTTGGTACCTCACTGAATTACAAATCCTGCAGCTCCCCAATACAGCCATGGCAATTCAGTTGATATCAAATAGATATAATTGTGTATTGTGGAAACATCTTTGGTGTATGCTGTTTCCTAAAACATTTGCCTTTCTCCATTTGCCTTCATGGCTTTTAAAAAAATCTATTTTCATTTCCTAGCTACCACATCATATGCATTAATATATATAAGCCACTGTACCTCTGGAGTGAATCTGTCCTCAGGGTCAGCCCATTAGTCTGAATGAGGGAACTGCCTCAGGCATGAAGAGTTAAGGAGCAAGGAGTGGCGATTTGAGGACAGAGCTGCATGTGCATGTGTGTGTGCCATAGGGCCTGACCTGTGCCCCCTTAACTTGCCTGCTGCCCCAGGAGTAGTGGAGGAGGCTATCCTGTCAGCAGTAAGATTCAAATGGCAGTTGGCTTCTGTCCATAGTTGGTAGGAGAGCATCTTGTCTGCCCCAGGCAGCAAAATATCCATAGCTGCTCCTAGACCTCCCTTTCCCCTTCGATTACATGACGAAAAAATATTCTTGGCCAGAACTTCATGGCAGGGCAAGTAGAGCACGAAACAGAGAGTGCCATTTGCTAATTGTCTTCCAAGAGATTTCTCTCTTCCCCCTGCTTTAGTCATCTTTTTGGCATGTAATGAGCACATGTGTTTCTTCTGGTAAATCTTCATATATCAACCTCTGCCACCCTCCAGCTTACATTTATTGCTCTTCTCGGAGCTCTCCCCCCCTTCATTTACGCAATGTCAGTATGCATTTTTTTCTCTTTAATTCGGCCATGAGTTAGGAAATCATAGTTTCCCTCTGCCTTGCTTTTCCGATGTACTCAAAATGGTTGAGAGGCAGCACAAGATTTTAAATGAACTTCATCAGAAGAATATATCTGCAGGAAAATATGCTCAGTTTGGAAACAAAGTATGTGTATGTTTTAGGGGTCTATTTAGACTAGGATGAAGACAGTGCAAAAATAAACACACACAAAAGTGAAACAAAAAATGGAACAAATGTTTCTTTCCTATTGAAAGTTAGATGCAGAAAAATTCATTGGGAACACAACAGAAATAAAATGGTATTGCTTGTGAGAAAGAGCTTTTCTCTGAGGACTTTGAAAAGGAAGCCATATAGAGAAGTCAGTCACTTTGTATGAATGCGCCGCTGAATTGGTGCTGAACTGTTGGCCTATTGGCCTACCCAGCTCAGTGTAGTCCAGGCATGGGCAAACTAAGGTCCGGGTGCTGGATGTGGCCCCCTGGGTGCTTACCTCAGGCCCTCCTCATTTTTCCTGTCCTCTTAGTGACCCACTGCATCCTTATGCCAAAAAGATGGGGGCAGAAGGCACATAGCAGCTTAGAGCCCTCTGGAGCGCTTTCAGCTTTCAGTTCCTCCTGGCATAAGGACAGTGTGAGCGGCCAGATCCTTATGCTGGGAGGACAGCTCAAAGAAGGCACATGGCAGCTGAGAACCCCCTGGAGCACTCTCAACCACTGCCTGTCTCCCCCTCCCCCCTGCATAAGAAGGAGGATAGGGAGGGGGATTGGAGGGGAGGGTTGCGGCAGTCACTGTGTGTTCCGCCTTCCTCCCAACATTGGGATAGGGTGACCAACCCCATCGTTATGCTAGGAGGACAACCTGAAGATGACCCAGACCCTATCCTGCCCTCTCTGGCCCTGCCCTGTTTCGGCCCCTCCCCCTCCCAGCGTGTGCCTGACCCCCTTCCCTCCTGGCCCCTGCTCAGTCCACAATGTGGCCCGAAGACAAAAAAGTTTGTCCATGACTGGTGTTGTCCATGCAGACTAGTGGTGGCCTACAAGGTTTCGGAGGAGAGTCTTTCCTATCTGTACCTTGAGAAGCCAGGGATTGAGCCTAGGGTGTTTTCCAAGTCTGTGGCCAAATGTATACCTTCAACGGCTCTGTGCACTGCACCAGGTCAGAAAATAGCCCAAAAGTGTATGGGGGGGGGGGGCAAACAAGAGGTGATTATATATCTACTACTGGTTTGAATTTGGGAGTTGAAAAGGAGAGCCCCACTTGTTCTGTGCAAAAACCTAAACTCCTGGAGGCATCTAATAGCAAAAATATTGCCCCCCCCCCCCCCCCGTCCAAATTGTTTGGAAATGTGTTAGAGCATAGGATTCCATTAGGGAAGGTAGAAAAACAACCTGAGGGATCTGTGCAGTCTGTAGCCCACATCAATGTTAGATAGACTTCATACTGTCTCCTCTATAATAGGGAAGTTGTTGCACAGGTCCAGGCATCTCTGAATTGTACCACATAGACCATGCCAATATGAAAACTTGATCCAACCCTAATTTTGTTCCCAGATCTCAGATTAGAACTCACTATAATATGCATGCTTGCATGTATACCTATATAACAAAATATTCCTTTGTCCCAGGTTATTGGTCCCAGTTCTGACATTTAATATTGTTATATATTGTTATGTTGTGTATTGAGGCCTTGGCCTTTGTGAGCCGCATCGAGTCCTTCAGGAGATGCTAGTGGGGTACAAATAAAGTTTAATAATAATACAGATGGGCTATGAGCTAGGTTGGGTTAATTGTTTCTAGGTCTGCTGCTGACTAATTATGTGGCCTTTCGTTGCTCCTTTAACCTTCTGCACATCAAAATTATTCTTCTAATTCTATCACATCTTAGTGGTATGAGGCTTCAACCCATATTTTTAAAGTTCTTTCAAAACCATGAACGGACATAAGAAGTGCTATATAAAGCTTGTGGTGTTAATATTAGTTGGAGAAGTGGAGCCCTTGGCCACTTTACCATATCCTGTCCTATTCCCCACATGCATCCTCATCCCACATTTAGCCTTGCCTTGTAATTATACCCATGTAAAACAGTTAAAAATACTTCGCAATAACACAGAGACCTCTGTGCAAATACTATATAAACAGGACTTAAGAGCTGATACAAGGGGAAATGAGAACATCATCTTGCTTTGACACAAGAGTAAACTGGCCTTCTTCTCAACACAGATTTGTGCATCCTCTTTTAGAGAGCAGGGGAAAGAACATTGTTTTGGGTTACTTAATGCCTCCTGCATTTGACCACATGCAATAAATAAGTCAACGTCGGTGCATTCCAACCTTTCGCTGTTACTGCCTTGAGCAGGTCACTGTTTTCCAGCCTCAGAGCTCTATTGATGAAATGGTAGTTATAATGAGCAATGTCACAAGACTTTAGAAGGATTGCAAAAGAAGGGAAGGATCACAGCTGATATTTTCTGTTACAAACCATCCCATACTTTGAGATATGCTGGGGAGATCCTTCTGTCTGTTCCATGCAGGTATATCTTCTCAGCAGTTGCCCACTGATTCTGTGGCTACCTTTCCAGAGTACTTAGACTGGCACCCTCCCTACTTTCTTTTCATAGACAGGTAAAATTTTCTGCTTAGCTAAGTGATAGGACAACTGCCTTTCATGGCAGAGAGGAAACCATGTTCAGCTCCTTAGATCACCAGTTAAAAGCATCCGGTGGCAGGTGTGACAGGGAAAGAAATGCTCTCAGTGTTACCTTGTGGAGCTGATGTCAGCTAGAATACACAACATTGGACTATAAGTGAAGCAACAGTCTGACCTGGAGCTTGGAATGATTACTTTTACTGCAATTATCAAGAATCCTACAGATTATTCAAGCTCTAATCTGATCTAGTGAAACACAGCTTGGTATAACATAGGCTGTCAACATATCTCCTTATGGAAGTGTTATGCATTGCTACTTAGTTGGATATTGATGGAGGAGGGAATTTTGCAGTGAGTGGGAACCAGCACCAACCTTATGTCTAGATGGCAATTTCTAGCTAGATCTTCAGTACACCACCACTTCAAATGGGACCACACCTCTGTAGTGTCATCCTTCTGTAGTGTTGGGTCACAGGAAGTATATATCATAACTTCATTTTCACAAAGGTCAGGTATCAAAGGGGTCATCGGATGCTACCTAAAATGTGAAGGGGGATCCCTAGGGCTCCTTGGTGGTGGAGCTAATCTGCAATTCTGGCAGGTGTTACCAGATGCTATAAGGCCCCTGTTTCTTACTGCCATGATGGAACAGGAATTAGTCTGGTTGCCTCAGTGTCCCCTTCCCCCATTTGTTGGATGTTGTTTGTTTTGGATGTGATTATATCATTTCTTGTAGTCGTATTGAAGTTGTGGGCTTGCCCATAACTTGATGCCTGACCCCTTTGTCTTAATGTAACTTCTGTTTTCATCTGAAGAATTCTCTACTATTCACTGTTTTCACATCATTCTTAGCCCATTCATACTGTCTGCTGACAATCTTGAATGATTCTGTAAATCCAGTGTGAATGAATTGTGACTGCCTTGTTGTTCTGTGCCTTCAAGTCATTTCTGATTTCTAGTGGCCCTATCACTGGGGTTTTCTGGGGCTGAGAGTGTGTGACTTACCCAATGTTATTCAGTAGGTTTCCATGGCTGAACAGCAAATCAACCCTTAGTCTACAAGTAACAGTGTAATTCTCAAACCACTACTACACCATGCTGACTCTCCTTGCTGCATGAATATTTCACAACTGAACTCATCTTTGTAGTGACAGCACACAATTCCAAAACATCAGATTTTTCCCAACAGGTTAAGGTGTGGCTAAGGAAAACCTGCTGAGATGGTCACTTTGCCACTGGTTGAACTCTGCATAAAAAATGTTCAGTTCATACAGATACCACACACATATAAATTTGATACACGAACAAAATCAGTAATGTGCCACCTTCAGATTAAATTGATTGCTTAGGTCTGAACCACTTCCAACGCAGGGCAAAGGAAGAGCAGAATCTCTGTGTGGAAGAATGGATAGAAATACCAGCTTATGTAAATGTGGGTGACATCATCCTTTCTCCTGGTGCTATTTAGAGCTACTTTAATTTACTCCCCTTTGCTTTATTATCTTTCCACAAGCTCTTTATCCCCAGCATTTAGCATCTGAATCGGCAAGCGGGAGCCAGCTGCATGATATGGCAGAACGCTTTTTCCCCTGATCCAACAACACTTGGCTGGTAGGATAAAGCATGGAGGAAGATGAAGGAAGGGGGAAGGAAACATGTGCATATAGAGAGCGGAGAGAGATGGAGCATATTCTGTGGGATCCTGGGATGCAGTGGAGCTTTGCACTTTTTCACGGCTTTCAGGGCTAAGCACAGTTGCTGTTCTGGATTAACACAAACTCAGGATTCCCAGAAGTGTTTTAAGGGGGGAGTTCAACATTACCAAGCAGACCATTATTAATTTTGCCTACTTGCAGTGGGAGGACAAATTACTTTCCCTCTGCATTATCATTGACACTAGAGTCCTAATACATAGAGATGTATACAAGATGTATTGACAAACACCCTACATGTTTAGTGTTATTGACTTCCAAGTAACTGTGCATACGATAAGGGTCAGGCAACCTTTACTATTTGCAGGAAGGCTGAATGATAACAGCAGTCGTAATGTTTCTTGGTGTTTGATCATGTAGTTTACCTCTGATTGATCATTTCTAGAGAGATTCTACTCCTAAGGAGTCTTTGCAGCCCAATTTTGCCAAATATTTTCACAGGGAACTCAATCCCATCAATATAGTATTGGGGGCTAGAGTACCCTTGTCGTCACCACCCATTTCAGAGACCAAGCACGAGTTCAAAATTTAGATAGAAAGTACAACACCTGCATCTGTGGTTTTATCTACCTGTATGAGACAAAATTATCCAGTCCAGCAATTTTCTAGGTACTCAAGTACTTCTAGCAGAAGCCATTCATTTCAATAGGGTTTGCTATTGTCCACGTTTTCCTGAATTTTAGGAAGGTATCTGCCACAGATATGAGAGCCATACTGTTGTCCAAAATACAGGGACTGGCTCTATCATTACACAGAGTGTAGTACAGGCATGGGAAAACTTATAGAATCATAGAATCATAGAGTTGGAAGAGACCCCGTGGGCAATCCAGACCAACCCCCTGCCAAGAAGCAGGAAAATCGCATTCAAAGCACCCCCAACAGATGGCCATCTAGCCTCTGTTTAAAAGCATTTTCCTGTCATTCAAGAATTAATGTTACATATAAATCAATATTTAATATAAATCAAGAATTAATATTACAAAGGAAAGGGGTTGCTTTTAAAAGGAAGGCCTAGTTAAAATGGTAAGAAGATCTGCAGTGGGAAAGAAACATAGGAGATTAAACATTGTATAGAAATCCTGGCTTGGAATGATGGAGTTTCCTTTGTATTTGCTCTAATTCTATAATGATGTAGTTTATTAAGAAAACTAAGTGAGGAGAGTTCCAGTTCTGCTTTTTCAAACACCTTCGTTGCCATAATATTCTATTGCACCACCATTTCAGCCAGGAATGTATTTTTTAAAGGTATGAAGATGAAAAATTGAAATGTTTGAACACTTACTGCCTTTAGAGTGAAACAAGGGATTCCCTGAGCAGGTAGAAATGTCCTCGTATTCCTTCCGTTGAAATTGGCGTTAAAGGGCACATCATCTTAGGAAAAGACAGCTGTGCTAAAAATGATGAACCTGGAGCCACCCCCATTTCTCACAAGATTCTTGCAAGATGCCAGCTAGCTGAATTGTGCCCACACAATTCCTACGCTCATGTGCACACATCCCACTTCCCAGAAGAGACCCTGTGATGTAATGGGCACCAGCTTCCCATCAGCTTCAAAACATACAACAGCTGCTGTTTCACATTAATTTGAATTCAGCAAAACCAGGGAAGAAAGGAGGCTGTGGGATGGGAGGGGAACCGTGACTGATGTGGGTTCCTGCTCTCCAAAGAGGCAGCTTTCGGTCAGTATGGGTTTCACAACCTTCCTTGCAGCAGGAAACCCCCATGGTTTTTCCCACCAGGAGTGCTCTCCTCTGCCCTCTTCCTGGAAAAATACAATGAAGCTTTCTTTGATGCAAATAAAGGCTCTGTCTAATCCATATTTATCATGTGGGTCCATCTCCACACTCTCCGACATTTCACAGATGACAAACAGGATGCATGTGTCCAGGCAACCTCAGAGTGTGGTCAAGATGGCAAAAGGTATTAATGAGGAGGATCCCACAAACTGCAGTTTGCTTTTGCCTTAGTCTATTGGGAAGAACAAGACTCAGTCCCTTCCTCTCCTCCTGTTGAGTGCAAACTACTTTTTCATTTTGAACACAGTTTTAGACATTGAGGTAAGCTGAGGCAAGTGGGAGGAGGACTGGGGCATTTTAAAGGCTAAAAAAATGGAGTGACAATAAATTAATTGTCAATGATTTGGTCAAATTGGGACATTTAGAGAACATACATACATTTAGAGAACATATAGGCTGGATGGCAATCTGTCGGGGGTGCTTTGAATGCGATTTTCCTGCTTCTTGGCAGGGGATTGGACTGGATGGCCCACGAGGTCTCTTCCAACTCTATGATTCTCGCCATAATTAATGGATAATGAGGTCACATGTGGTCTTAACCAAACCTTTAACTGCTTAAAGCTTTCTTTGTCTATACCAACTACTGGAACATATCTGTAGCTTACTTATTAATGAATCGTCTTTTACTCAGGCTTTCAGATAAAGGTATGGGTGGCTGAATTAGGTGACCCATTGAAAATATGCAGTTTTGAAAGGATTCACCATGTTACTCAGTTATGGCAAGAAAAAGAAAAGTTGAAAGAAAAAAGTGCAAAAGCTGGATTGCAGTTAAACATCAAAATTCCAAGATTATGGCAACCAGATTGATTGATAACTGACAGACCTTGTATTTCTAGGTGCAAAGATTACTGCAGACACAGACTGCAGCCAGGAAATCAGGAGATGCTTACTTCTTGGGAAGAGAGAAATGTCCAATCTCGATAAAATAGTGAAGAGTAGAGACATCACACTGGCAATGGTATTTCCCATATCAACCTATAGATGTGAGAGCTGGACCATAAGGAACACTGGGCGAAGGAAGCTTTTGAACTGTGCTGCTGGAGGAAAATTCTGAGAGTGCCTTGGACTGCAAGAAGATCCAACCAGTCCATACCCTAGGAAATAATGTCCAACTGCTCATTGGAGGGAAGGATATTAGAGGCGTAGCTGAAGTGCTTCAGCCACATAATGAGAAGACATGAAAGCTTGGAGTAGATAATAATGCTGAGGAAAATGGAAAGGGGAAGAGGGGCCGACCAAGGACAAGGTGGATGGATGGTATCCTTGAAGTGACTGGCTTGACCTTGAAGGAGTTGGGGGTGGTGACAGCTGATAGGGAGCTCTGGCATGGGCTGATCCACATGAGGTCATGAAGAGTTGGAAGTGACCCATTGAAAAACAACAACAACATATTGTTTTAGAAAATCACAACATATCAAGACTATAAGGATGAAGCAGATAATTCCACAGAGTAAAATGATATGTGGGTCTTCACTCTTTTTAAGCGGAACACATCTTTTCAAATATCCACACTAATTAGTACAGCTTTTCCCACCTTGAGGAGTTATACCTTCCATATAAATGTTAAATACAAGAATGTTTCGGGGGGGGGGGGGGGGAGCTTGGTAGTCCTAAATCAGTATTATAAGCATAGTTGGAATACACATTCCAAGAGGAAAGCAAGGGATATGTTTTTCTTTTGTCAAACATATGCAGAATAGCATCCCAATAAAAATGTATATGAAAAGAGTACATACTGTGCCATATTGCTTTTCCAGATAGCTGGAGGCTCCAAGAATTACATCAAAACCCAAATATAGATGTACATTACAGTGTACATCTGTGAAATGTTACATTAAATTTTACTTTCACACAACTTTCAAGGGGGGGGGGAAATATTTTCTTTGTGAGTGAAACCCTGAGTTGTATTTTTACCACATCACAGTTAAAATTGGTACAGCTGGTAGAGCCAGATAAAATATTGTTATAGGATAGTTTCAGCCCACAAGCCTCAATCCGATGCTCTTTATTTTAGGCAGTCATGAAGGAGGTTAAGAATTCATCAGACAAGGTAACCAAAATGTATTTTAAAGCAGAGATATGCAAAGTGTCATCCACTTGATATTCTTCAACAGCAACTCACAGCATTACTCACTGCTATCTATCAGGAAGGAATCATGTAGATCTCATATTTGCTGCACTACAACTCCCATCATTTTTTATCAATATGCTAGCAAGGGTTGCTGGAGTGCATAGTTTGACCATGCTGGTTTTAAAGGAAGAACACAAGGAGTTACAACTTAGCATTTGTTTGGGATCCACCATTCAACTAAATGAAATACCTGAGATTTATTTGGCGCAATTGGCAATTGGCTAGGGCAAGTTTTTTGATAGTGGAAATTAAAGTGCACCCACCACCATTATTTCGGTTCACTCTTGGTCTAATAGCAGTAGTATAACAGATGCTGTGTAGTGTGTGGAAATGACACAACCCAGAGATGAAATATATACATTAGTATGCTTGCAAAACAATACCGGGGGCGGGGGGGGGGGGGGGGGGTGACAGGTTGGGCAGGAGATTGTGGGAATAAGATTAATAAGAAGCAGATAAAATGAAACTATGGTTGCAAGCATATATAACTTACTTTTAGGAACCCCCTGTAATTCAATAGCAATTACTCATAGAATCATAGAGTTGGTATAGACCACAAGGACCATCCAATCCAACCCTCTGCCATGCAGGAACATAAAATCAAAGCACCCTCAACAGATGCTTTAAAAAATCCAGAGGAGGAGACTCCACCACACTCTAAGGCAGCATATTCCACTGCTGAACAGCTCTTACTGTCAGAAAGTTCTTCCAAACCTTTAGGTGGAATCTCTTTTTGCATCCATTTTGCATCCACTTTGCATCCATTTCTCCGGGTCCTAGTCTCCAGAGCAGATGTACACAGCATTGGATGCACACAGCATTTGTATCTCCCCATTAAATGCTTTAGCGACTTTTGACAATACGTCTTGATGCAACCCAATTGTACCTCTGAATTCACATTGCATATGACTGATGTGCACTGTTGATGGAACAGATACCAAAATCCCCATTTTTTCTTTTACAAACATTATCCTACCATGATTTCACCCTGTTTTCTAACCGTCTTTGTACGCTTCCAAAACGGAGTCCCGCTGAGGCCATCCCATGATGCACACCCTCTTCTGGTGGCTGCTCATGGAAATCCATCTTGCCAGTGTGCAAAGATGGTAAGACTTCATTTTCAGGAGTCAGGACTTATAATTAAAATCTACCTGTTTCAACTTAAGAGCAAGCCTACAGAACCTGTCTTGTTCATAACTTGAAGACTGTCTGTATTGCTGTCAAAGCCATTTCCATTTGACATTGGTTAGAACCTTGTTTCAGGAAACAAAGAGGCAAAATGTGGCTATAGACCTCATCATATCCAGGGAAAGAAGTGTCTTCTTCCCACTTCGTTCAGCTGCTGGCATGGAGTCCCCCAGAGCCCATCACATGATGCAGGGCTGCTTCCAGCAGGATTCTGTGGAGCTCCACCCAGCAGCGTTGCAACAGAGCAGCCCAGAGAAGTTAGATGTACACCCGACTCCACATAGAAAAAAACCAGAGGCTCCAAAGAGGAAGCAGGGGACAGCGGGGAAACATTGTGGAATACTATGGACCCCAGCAGTAAGGAACATGACATTACCTCCATAACTCCATGATTTCCCCCACTGTCCCCTGCTTTACCAATAGCCATCAGATAAGATCCTATGTCTCCTCTCTACAAAACCCATTTTGAAGCAGTCCCTGCAAAATGGTCTTTTCTGCATTGTTGGAAAGAGAGCAATGATGTGTGGATGCATCTGGATATTTTCTGTAGCTGGGACATGCTACAACAGGCATCTGCAGACACTTCTGGGAATCTTCAAGAGATCCTTGTAGATGACATATTTGCAGTGTTTCCAGCTTGATGCATCTGTGCTGATTCCCCAGCTCTCCAATACCATGGAAATAGCTTTGTGGCAAGGCTTCAAATGTGGATTTGAGGGATTTTTGTTATTGTGGAGTTGGTAATTAATGCCATCATAATTCACCAACAGAATTCTAGTCTGTCATTTTTTTTGCATCTTTTGAAGGCAGCAGTTAGTCTTAGACTGTCCTAAAAGTAACTAATAGCCTTAAGGAAGTGTTCACTTTGCATGTACCGACAGGTAGTCATAGGGCATTTCAGTTCAAATGCCCTTCAGAGATTCTGGGGCAGGATCTTTTGCTGTTGCACATGAAGCAAACAGAAAACAAAGCAAACAACAGAAAGCATACTTCATGTCATGATGCAAGACAGTAGCCAAGTTTCTCTGTCACACACGCACACATCATCTGGATAGAGCTGCTACTTTGACTCTCAATGCAAACTATGAGGTTGAGCCAGAATCTGGAAAAATCTGCACAGAACCGAATAAGTTAACTTAAAGATGGTGGCTTTTTCAAGCACCAATAATTTCCTGGGGAAGAAATACCTGTTTAGTCTGCTTTGGAGAGGAAAAACCTGGAGGCATAGGGGCTTTACAAAGTATGCCTTTCTAATATTTTCTCTATTTACAAATCTATATGCAAAGCAAAAGTGTAGGCCGGGAAGACAGGATGCCCCAGAGAGCAAAACTGGGCAAACCATCAAAGCCTCACGCCATGTTCCAGCAAAAGGCTCTTCCTCCTTCTAACTCTCTCTCCAAATTCCTCCCCCCCCCCCCATCCAAGCTCCAACAATGCTGTTATTCACTCACTTACTCACCCACCCTACCCCCACATGTCTAGTCCTTCCACTGACTTGGAGAAGCATCATTTCCCAGAAATTTCAGTGGAGATTTAATTCAAAAATATATCTCCCCCTCCACATCATCTTATCAATTGCTCCTGTTTATGAAACTTTGTCACCCAAGATTATTATTAACCAGCATTCTTCCTAACAACAATGGTCAGCTAACAACAAAACTTTGCAGGTCAGGGCTAAGTGAAGGCAATATCTTACAGGTCAGGCATAGTATGCAAGACAGTCCCATCCCTGATGTGAAATGATCAGAAAAATATAAATCCAAAACTCAAACCATTGTACCATGCTATTTGGCACTGTAGTCCCTGTAAATATTGACATTCTTCTGCCATGTTGACCGAAAGGTCACAGGTTCAAATCCGGGGAGCGGTGTGAGATTCTGCTGTCAGCCCCAGCTTCTGCCAACCTAACAGTTTGAAAACATGCAAATGTGAGTAGATCAATAGGTACTGCTCCGGTGGGAAGGTAACAGTGCTCCATGCAGTCATGACCTTTTAGGTGTCTACAGATAACGCCAGCTCTTTGGCTTAGAAATGGAGATGAATACTACACCCCAGAATTGTACACGACTGGACTTAATGTCAGGGGAAAATCTTACCTTTACCTACTGCCATTACACAGTTGGTTCTCTTGTATAGATTCTGCATCAGCACAAAAAGCTCTGATCTAAATGGCTGACAAGCAGGCAAGAGATCAAAATCTGTTGGGACATATGAGAGCCATTTGCAGTCGCGAGGAATGGAGGAAAAAAGTGGGGCTATTTAAAACCAGCTGAGAGAATAGGATGAGAAATTAATTAAGACAGCCCCTGCCAAACTGGGATGGCTGATGGGTATGGCATGAGCTAAAATATTCACCTTTAAATATGGCTACAGCCTTCCCTTCATGATTATACTTTGAAAAAATATGGACACATTAAAAAATAGCTCAACCAGTTTAGAAGTGACTAGGTAACAGGTAGCCCTATTCCTAGTTCTCTGGCTTTATAATCCTGAAAGGGTTTGAAGGTTTTGCAAAAGGGTAGCAATATTCTTGCACTGGAAGAGCTATGTTGCAATGGACAGAGGAGCTGTTTCTTCTCATAGACTCTTCCCATACAAGAAGGTAGCTAGATTAATGATTGCTTTAAAAAAAAACCCAGCAAAGCTGTGGAACCGCAGATGTGGGGTGTAATGACATTAAGCAGCTTTGATGCTTTCTTCCCTCCGCAGCTGCCGCTCTCTTTATCGGCCTGTCCAACTGCCCTCTGTTGACTTCCTGGGGCAGTGGCCAAAACCTTGGCCTGAGATCATAGGCGCTCACGCACACATACCTCACCCATTGCCCTGCCTCTGATCTCAGGAAGTGCTCAGTAGGCTTTGGGAAAGAGATGGAAATATAAACAGGCCGTTACTCCCAAAGCAATGGAGTTGCTAATGCTGAAACGTTTACCTTGTAATACTCCAGAGACATAACTGAAGAGAGAGAGAGAGCTCATGCATGCCCTAACCACTTGGCAAACCTTCCTAAGGTTCCAAAAAACACTTTGAATCAGATCTGAGAGAGCTTCATGGCCAACGCGTGCTCATGCCTTAATTTGCTCCATCAAGTCACAGTTGGTTTTATTTCCATGCTTTGCTCTGGATTGCAGTGAGCAAAAAAGAAATGCAAAGCAGCGCATGATGATGCAGTATTTATCCTGGCAGTAGAGACATGGTTTGTAGAAGGAAGAAGGGTACATTGTCTGGAACTGTGTGGTGTATGATTAACACTCCCTTAGTGAAAGATGGGGGCTACTTCTACAATGAAGCTTCTTAACTTAATATTCTTCTGTTTATAATATGCCCTACCTGCTCCATAGGTCAGAAATGCCAGTTACATATTCTGAAAATGCATAAATCTAAATAAAATATGAAGTAAGATACCTTGGCTCTCCCAGTTAGGTCTAAAAAAGTGCAAGTTTTTGTGATATATATCCATGTTTTGATAGTAGTTTTGGCCTCTGTGTTCACTTATTCCATTCTTTTCTAAGGCTGTTGAAGCTATTTATTTTAAAGCAGAATTTATTTTAATGGGAAAGGCATGGTTTGTTGAGGTGACCCTATGTTGCAATGGGCAAATTTTCTTAATTAAAAAAATCTTAAGAGTTACAATGCTGCAGTGCACAGCTGCCATTTCACTGATGCACTGGAGCCCTATAATACAAAGTATTCTTTCAAAGGAAACAATTGAGAGAAGACATTTTCTTCTAATATGTCTGTTAAAAAGAAACCCCTTCAAAGGGGAAAATAAAAATTTCTGATGCTGGGATTTGCCAAAAATAGTCTGTAACAACAGGTTGTTGATAACCAATGTTATATTTATGTATTTATTTATTTACTTTACTTGTATACAGCTTTTCTCACCCCAGTGGGGACTCAAAGTGCTTTCCAACATAATTATGGCAAAAATTAATGCCTCACATGCAGAAACCTAACATAACAATAATATATAATTATCAATTAAATCATAAAACACGACATCATTTAACATTAAAATGTGGAATTAAAAACATATTAATATAAACATTAAAATCGCACAATCAAACAATTATAGTCCAGGCTGTTCCAAATATCATATCTATTGCGCATAATCCCTGATCATTCCTTGTACTGCTTACTGCCCAAAAGCTTGGTGTCACAGCCAAGTATTTGCTTTTCTTCTGAAGACCAGGGAGGGCACTTATCTAATTTCATTGAGGAGGGAGTTCCAAAGCAGAGGAGCCACCACTGAGAAGGCAGGCCCTGTCTCTCGCCCCCACCAATCACACTTGCAAGGGAGGTGGAACTGAGAGCAGGGTCTCCCCAGATGATCTTAACCTTTGAGATGGTTCATAGAGGGAGATATGTTCGGACAGGTAAGCTGGTAAGATCTTTATAGGTTAAAGCCAGCACCTTGAATTGTGCTTGGTAGCCGACTGGCAGCCAGTGGAGCTGGTGTAACAGGTGGTTTGCATGCCTCTTGTACTCTGCTCCAGTGAGTAATCTGGCTGCCACCCATTGGACCAACTGAAGCTTCCAAACAGTCTTCAAGGCAACCCCAGTAGAGCGCATTGCAGTAGCCTATATGGGATGTAACCAGAGCATAGGCTACCATGGCCAAGGTACAGGGCGCAACTGACACACAAGCTTTAGTTGTGCAAAAGCTCCCCTGGTCACTGCTGAAACCTGGAGTTTCAGGCTCAGTGATGAGTCCAGAATCACTCCCAAGCTATATATAGTGGTTTGAGCACTGGATTACAACTCTGGACAACAGGGTTCAACTCACCATTCGGCCATGAAAATCCACTGTGAATCACACACCCTCAGACCCAGAAAACCCTGGTATAGGTTTGTCTTAGAGTTGCCTTAAGCTGAAAACATCTTGAAGGCACACAACAACAACAGCAGCAGCAACAGCAGCAACAGCAACAACAGCAACAACAGAAGTTATTTGTTTTTTTATTTCTAACCCATATATGACATAACACAGCCCAAACCTAAATGTTGAATGTCAGCAGAACATGCAGAAAGTTTGTGTTGGAGTGTAAAGGCAGATTCGTCTGACCTCTAAACACTAACCCACGTTTAGAGTAACATGCCATGGCATGTCAAAAGCCCAGCCGATGCCTGAGGTAATCGCTGTAGAAATTCAACCTGTCGTGGGCAAAGTTCCAGCAAGAGAGGACATATATCTGGCAGTTTTAAATAGCTACCACAGACCCAGTGATTGTGATCAATGGCGAGGCTGTAACATCCTTCTTCTGTAGCAGGTGACTTCATCACTAGACACTGAGCATGTGCTTGAGGATGAAGTCATACACTCATATTTTATTTTTGGACCACACTATAAGTGATGCTTACTTGTGTGCAGTTTTCTTTTGATGTTTTCTTTTCTTTTCATGACAAACAGCTTCTACAGCCCAATTTGCAGGAGAAAATTCTGTGCCGCAGGGAGATCGTTCTTAATTGTTTCCCTCCTGGAGGTTTTTTTCTGCTAAAAATGAGGGAGGGGTGCTTTTCTGGCAGTCATAGGAGAAAAGGTCACAGTACACACATCTTTTCCTCTCTGGGGGAGGAGAAAAACTAGTGCAGGGAAGTAACCTTAACATAAAAAGCATTGGAAAGAGGAAGGGTTAGGAAATGGCCCCGTGTGGATGATCTTCTACAAATTACATAGCTGCTGTTTGTGAAAAGAAAACATAGGGGGAAACTGCATGTGTGTTCACATGTGGTTTTGTTAGGAAGAAAAAGATTCTTTTCTAGGTAATTTTAAGAGGAATCATATTTTTGCAGTAAAAGCAGAGGAAATACAAATAATGCATCTACCTGCAGGAAACAGTGAACCATTGTGCTCCAGGCAAGCACTGCTTCCCTTAAGTAAACTCATATAATCATCGATTTGCCTGGCTCCATATTTAACCTTTGTTTTCAGTGCTTTGGGCAGGCTTTCAGCATAGATAAATAGAGCCTGATATATGTATAACATTTTGTTTTTGTGCAAGGTTGTTCATTTGTTCAGAACACCGAAAAGTAGCTGCTTACTTATGGTAAGGGATAGTCAATCAACTGTTTGCACAGCAGGTGAGGGAGGAAGCAAAGAGGTGGCTTTATGATGGCAATAAGGGCCAACCAAACAGCACTTTGCACAGTGGGTTTCTGTTTGAAAGATCTTGTTTATCCATTTACTTTGCCAAAAAGTGGTATATCCAACAAAAATGGGGGACTGCAGACCGCACTAGGCTTAGTAAAGTAAAGGTTTTCCCCTGACATTAAGTCCAGTCATGTCTGACTCTGGGGGTTGGTGCTCATTTCCATTTCTAAGCCAAAGAGCAGATGTTGTCCATAAACACTTCCAAGGTCATGTGGCCGGCATGACTGCATGGAGCGCCATTACCTTCCTGCCCGGTACCTAATGATCTACTCACATTTGCACGTTTTCGAACTGATAGGTTGGCAGAAGCTGAGGCTGAAAGCAGAAGCTCACGCCACTTCCCGCATTCTAACCTGCGACTTTTCAGTCACCCAGGCTTACCATTCAGAATATTGCAAATTTATTCTTTTATTTCTTATTACATGATATAGTTAAACTTTTCATAGAATCGTAGAGTTGGAAGAGACCTCGTAGGCTATCCAGTCCCTGCCAAGAAGCAGGAAAATCACATTCAAACCACCCCTGACAGATGGCCATCTGGTTTCTGCTTAAAAGTTTCCAAAAAAGGAGCCTCCACCACACTCTGGAGCAGAGAATTCCACTTCTCTGGATATGTTCCAGCTTGTCAACATCTCCCTTGGTCTATGGTACTGAGAACTGGATTCCAGGTGAGGTCTGACTAGGACTTCCCTCAGTCTAGATACTGTCCTCCTATTGATGCAGCCTAGAATCTCATTGGAATTACTATCTGCTGCATCATGTTCCTGAGTCATGTTCAGCTTGTAGTCTACTAAGACTCCTAGATCCCTTTCACATGTATCATTATCAAGCCAGCTGTCACTCATCCCATATCTGTGCATTTCATTTTTTTTTCTGCCTAAATGTAGTACCTTACATTTTTCCATGTTAAATTTCATTTTGTCAGTTTTGGCCCAGCTCTCTAATTTGATAAGATTATTTTGAATTTTGAGCTATTAGGTCCTGCACATGTAAAATATCATATTTCCCTTTTTGAAATCTGGATGTTGTTCCTGAAATCAATGGCTGGTGGCAATAGATAGGTTAAGTGGCAATCTTCAGATTCCAGTAGAACTTTGATGGTGTAATTTCTTTAACAAAAACTGTGGCCCTCAAATCTATGATCCCATGGCCAGCCACCGAGATAGCTAGCATGGGCCATTCAGCAGTCTCTTCTGAAGTAATCTTTTTGTGATTACTACAATCAGTAAAAACTTATTGAAGGCAGGTGAGCCTTTGCCATTGTTCCATATGTTTGAAAATCCAAATCCACCTAGTTTAATCAAGTGCGTTCAACAACCTCCCCAACTGGACGGTCAGCCAATCCATTGGCAAATTGTTCCTGACAAATACTTCTGCTGAGAGCTAAACAAATTATCTAATGACAAGGAGGCAAGGGATGAATAGGAAAGTGTGCAATATGAAACCACTTTATACTGCTGTTTCTTATATCCATGGTATCAGAGTTCCCGAGCCCCCAGTGGCAAAGTGGGTTAAACCGCTGAGCTGCTGAACTTGCTGACCAACGAGCTGGCGGCTTGAATCTGGAGAGCAAGCCACTGTTAGCCCCAGCTTCTGCCAACCTAGCAGTTCAAAAACATGCAAATATGAGTAGATCAATAGGTACTGCTTCGGTGGGAAGGTAACAGCACTCTATGCCCGCCACATGATCTTGGAGGCATCTATGGACAACGCCAGCTCTTCGGCTTAGAATTGGAGATGAGCACCACCCTCCAGAGTCGGACATGACTAGACTTAATGTCAAGGGAAAACCTTTTTATCAGATTTCCCTTGGAGCTTGCATACCACTTTTTGAGAAAGACTCGTTGCCTTCTCAGATGAAGTTATGGAAAGGAGTAGTGATGTGGTATCACAAAGGCATGACACAAATGACAAGGCATTGCTGCTTTCTCTTGAGTCCATAGACAGGAAATAGAAAGTGAACAATTGTATGAGATTCCTGCTCTGTCTTTCCTCCATCTTTAAAGAGCACGTGCTACAGAGCTTCCTACCATGAGACGTTAAGAAACTTTTGGTCCTTGTGAGTAAGCCTACTTCATATACATATTTTTATAAAGAAAATTAAGCCTGCTGTGCCACTTTGCTACATCCCTTGTGTGCAGTGATGGTAGATTGGAATTAGTTGTTGCTCACCTTCTGGTTGCAATTAATTAATCAATTAATTAATAACTTTATTTTTGTACCCTGCCTCCATCTCCCTGAAGGGACTCGGGGCAGCTCATATGGGGCAAGCCCAAGATTCAACGTACTTAAAATATAATGTATTAATGTATTGTTTTTTTGGCATCTAATGACTGCCTGCTGTAAGCCGTCCTTAGTCCCTCTTCGGCGGTGAGAAGGACAGGATAGAAATACCTGAAATAAATAAATAAATAAATAACAACAAAATTCATAAAAACATTTCAACACACACAATATTATACATGGCGAACATCTAACAACTTTCAATGTCTGAGCAGTGCATAGTTCTGAGCTTCAGTTGGCGGCTGATACAAATAATTTGCAAAGGATTGGGTTAATGAATAAAGTGCTAAGGATGGATGACAAGGTTAAGAACCGGGGGGGGGGGGGGGGGTAATATAAGAACAACAACTGTGTCTTTAGAAGGGAAACAGTGGTAAAGTGCAAGATCTAATTATGATTCAAAATTGGGGGCCATAATTATTTGGGGAATTAGTCGAAGGCACAGTGGAAGTATTACTTACTCTCACATTTCCCCAGTATTTTGACTCACCTTTTGAAGCCATCTCAAAAGATCTGTGTTGTGATTTAGAGAGCATGGAGCTCATTTTTGTGCCTTCCCAACCAAATGAATTTTATACATTGGCAGAATCTTTATAACCAAGCATGAAGTTTTACATTATGCACAGTATTACTAGTTACTCAGATCTATAGACTAATATAGTATGTCAAAGTATTGTCCATGGGAGTCCCTGAAAGCTTCCTCTGAAGAAGACTTAGCTATTCAGACTACAAAAAAAGCAAGTTAACAAGAAAAAGTTGTATGGGTAAACTTGTTGAAATATACAGAAAATCAAGCATAAATTCAGGCTTAAGAAACAAGGCAAGCCTAGCTGTTTATAATGCTGGGAAGCATTAATGTTGCAAAAAAAAAAAAACCCTGAGGTGAAAACATCAAACAGTGAGACTTGGTGCTTCTCATTTTCCACTCAAAACTGAAACCTGGACCTCACTTTGCATTGTGAAAGCAAACAGGTTGGCAAAAAGACCAAGAAAAAGGCAAGCAGTGGAAGCTAAACATTTCAACTGACACTGCCTTTGTTTTTCACCTTCCTTTTATCTTGGCCGGGGATCTTTTATTTATAACTGGGCGTTAGCTGTGGGTTTCTTTCTAGCTAATGAGCTCTTCAGTATTGGTTGGATGTAGGCTGGGGCAGTCACATTTGAGATGTCCTTCACAGTTCAGGAAAGAGAAGATTTCTCTTTGTAAAGGGGGAGAATGCAGCTATAAAAGGTCTTATTGCCTTGGTCAATGGACTGTGGAAAGGAAGGAAGTTCTTTTTCATCACTTGTTAAGATGAAGGGAAGAGTTTCATACATACCTTGCAGGGAAATTGTTCCAAAACAGCTAGCAATTGGTGTTAGACTTACTGGATTTTTTAGGGGTTTTTTTCCGTGTCAGGACCAACTAGAGAAACTGCACGTTGTTTCTGGTGTGAGAGAATTGTCTGTCTGCAAGGATGTTGGCCAGGGGATGCCCAGATGTTTTGATGTTTTACCATCTTTGTGGGAGGCTTCTCTCATGTCCCCACATGGGGAGCTGGAGCTGACAGAGGGAGCTCATCTGTGCTCTCCCTATATTCGAACCTCTGACCTGTCGGTCTTCAATCCTGCTGGCACAATTAAGGAGCACCCATTGCTCCTTAATAAACAAACATACTGTTTGTTAGAGCCAAATAAATTGAGGGTGCAATCTTAGAAGCATAACTGCAAAGATGGTGTCTTGGCCTTACATTACCCTAGGGGTAAATGAAGGGTTTGTGTTTTTAAGCTCCTAATGCAATTGATGTATTTAGTATTATTAATTGTTTGCCAGTGGCATTATCTTCAGAATTAAACCACAAATTCAGGTTCTTGGCCTGTTTCCAATAATAGCAATGCTATATTTGCAAACAGCAGGTTTTGGAGGTCCAGATTAGCAAAACATCACATTTTTTTCATATAATAGTTTTTGGACTTTAGGTTCTGGTTCTTATAGGGTTGATTTTGTGATTAGATACCTACATTCTATGATGCCCTGTCACGTGAGGAATGTGGATGAGTAAAACATGGCAGAAGCAATTGGAGTTTGGAGAATGAGTTACTTGGAAGATTTCAAAATTATTGTTGTTGCTTCTGCACATGGCTCTATAGGGGATTAATCCTCAACCCTGGCACACCGTTGAGCCATGTTCTTAGCTACTCTTTCTGCTGAACTGGGGCACCACCCAAACTGGAGCTACTCGACTGACCTGCTGCCACTCAGATTAGAATTTTATCCTGCCCCATTCCTGTTTCCAGGATCCTGCCAAAGCCATACAGTTGGCAGGCTTGTGAGCAGGGCTGGAGATCGGGCGTCTTGCAGGAATGCCAGGTTTCACTTCTCTGCCTCCAACGAGCCATCATTCTGGAGGCCTGGGATGGGACTTAGAGAAAGTCCTTAGGAGAAGACAAGTCACAGGAAAATGAGAGGACATTCTTTTTCTTTGGAAAGACTGAGTTACAGATGGAAACAGAGTTGACAGATGTTCACCTGGAGATGAGATGTTTATATATATGCACAGCAAGGTCCCACTGGGTAGTTAGCTATGCTTTTTAAGTCTTCTGAATGTGATACAGCCACTGGACTTTCCATCTCCTCCTCTGGTTCTTTGAAAGTTATGTAGAATTCATTTCAGTGCTGAAGAGTTCCCCAGATAATTTTAGCCCCCCAGCTATATAACCCAAGATCTAGCCCTTGCATTTTAGTACTGTTCCTTGCCCATAGTTATAGTGTTCTATTTCATATTGCTCTTCTACTCCTAATTTGTCATCTGGCTTCTGCGCTTTATCCATCAGCCCTGTCCTTGCAACTGATTTGTACCAGCCTGCCCACCCGAGCTCAGAAATTGTTTACTATGTTAAGCTATTGGTTGTTTGATTGTTTAATGGTTGTTTTATACTGTTTTATGTTGTTGTTTTATGAACAACAAGCTCTGGATAAGAGAGCCCGGTAGTCTAGACAGCAGAAGTGAGAATTAAGAAGCCATGCACACTGCAGAATTGTAGCGGTTTGATAGCATTTAACTGCTATAGCTCTGACTTATAAAATCCTGGGATTTAAAATTTGTTGTAGAAGCAGAGCTCTGTGACAAGAGGGTCAGAGGGTGCATCTACACTGTGGAATTAATGCAACTTGACACTACTTTTACTACCAGGGCTCAGTGCTATGAGATTATGGGAGCAAGGTGTTTAGTCTTCTCTACCAAGGAGTGTGAATTGTTGTTGTTGTTCATTCGTTCAGTCATCTCCGACTCTTCGTGACCTCATGGACCAGCCCATGCCAGAGCTCCCTGTCGGCCGTCACCACCCCCAGCTCCTTCAAGGTCAGTCCAGTCACTTCAAGGATGCCATCCATCCATCTTGCCCTTGGTCGGCCCCTCTTTCTTTTACCTTCCACCTTCCCCAGCATAATTGTCTTCTACAGGCTTTGCTGTCTCCTCATGATGTGGCCAAAGTACTTCAGCTTTGTCTCTAGTATCCTTCTCTCCAATGAGCAGTCAGGCTTTATTTCCTGGAGGATGGACTGGTTGGATCTTCTCGCAGTCCAAGGCACTCTAGCACTTTCCTCCAACACCACAGTTCAATAGCATCTATCTTCCTTCGCTCAGCCTTCCCTAAGGTCCAGCTCTCACATCCGTAGGTGACTACAGGGAATACCATGGCTTTGACTAGGCTGATCTTTATTGCCAGTGTGATGTCTCTACTTTTTACTATTTTATCGAGATTGGACATTGCTCTCCTCCCAAGAAGTAAGCGTCTTCTGATTTCCTGGCCACAGTCTGCATCTGCAGTAATCTTTGCGCCTAGAAATACAAAGTCTGTCACGGCCTCCACATTTTCTCCCTCTATTTTCCAGTTGTCAATCATTCTTGTTGCTATAATCTTGGGGTTTTTTTATGTTTAGCTGCAACCCGGCTTTTGCGCTTTCTTCTTTGACCTTGATTAGAAGGCTCCTCAGCTCCTCCTCGCTTTCGGCCATCAGAGTGGTATATATACACCTCTCTCTCTCTATATATATATATATATATAGAGAGAGAGAGAGAGAGAGAGAGAGAGGTATATATATATACATATGATGTGTATATATATACATATGAAGGTTTTATGTCTGATATCTCAGGTCAGCCACACATGCATTCCCTCCCAAATTAGGAGTGGCTTCTGCAGTTTGCTTTTGCTTGAACCTACTGAGAAAGGCAAGATTCTGCCCCTTCCTATCCCCCCCCCCTTGAGTTAATTGAGTGCAAACTCCTTTTGTACCTTGAGATGGGACATTATAAAAGCAGTGGAAAAAGTATGGTGACAAAGGATTAATTAGGACTGTCCTTGCTAAATTGGGACAGTTGGAGAGTATGCACACGGGGACTGTGCTGATCACTGCTCAGCTAGCAAGGTCACCATGGATGATGTAGTGCCTGCTCCTTCTCCTTGTTTCACTTCGTTTATCCTGTTCTCATCCTTGTTTAGTAGATCTGAGTATAGTTAGGGATGTCTTGTCACCTTCATAGTTAACCAGCATTCATTATTACCTCTATATGTATAACCTTTGTGGAAGACAAAAGAAGAAAGGGGGACAACTCCAGCAAAATTTATATCTACCTCTTTTTACTCGCTTGTTCACTTGAAGCATACGAATGATCTTATGATAATTGCAGTTGCCTTGTTGCCTTAACTCACCCTACTCAGCGAAGCTCAATTAGGGGTTTCCGTGTCATAGATGCTTGGATTACAGGCCCTCTAAGCAGCGTTAATACCCCTGAGTTTGCAAACATGGCTTATTTGCATGGGAAACCCTTTGAGCTGAGGGGCAGCAGCTGCTAAGTTTGCCCAAGAAGGAACCAGTGTGTCTTTTCTAAAGAGCTGGGCTCCATAGTATTCACGAAAAGAGCAGCCACTCTGAGTTAGACCTCTGCTTCTTGCAGAATTCCTCCATAGAGGCTAGCCTCCCCCTCCCTTCCACATTGCCAGGCAAAAACATTATTTTCCCAATGTTAAAATGAGAGATGTGCACTAGGGATGGAAAGAATATTTGTAATTATTCATCGCCTGCTTGAAAAATGGCTTTTCCGACAGTCTGGAAACCCCGCTGGGAAAAGGAATAGAGCAAGTAGTCAAATGTCCCAAAGTGTTACAAAGGAATTATTCTGCAGAGAAGAAAAATAGTTGTATCTGCGCCCACTCCCCTCAAACAAAATACCTTCATTTTCTGGGGGTTTTTTTACACAGAAAGTGAGCTTCCTTTTTGGAGAATACCATTTGGTACAAAAAAAAGGTAGGGGGTGTCCTGCAAAAGAAAGAAAAGAGAGTGCTTTTCCATAGAATAATTTCTATGACACACTTTAAGACATTTGAATACAGGAGTGTTGTGAAGGAATAATATGCTCTTGTTTAATCTTGAATGGACTACTGCAGCGCACTCTACATGGGGCTCCTTTGAAGGCTGTTCAGAAGCTTCAAGTAGTCCAAAGGGCAGCTGCCAGATTGCTCACTGGAGCAGCGTAACCCCCCCCCCCCCATTACGCCAGCTCCATTGGCTGCCTGTCTGCTACCGAGCCCAATTCAAAGTGCTGACTTTAGCCTATAAAGCCCTAAGTGGTTCTGGCCCAGCCTACCTGTCTGAAGGTATCTCTCACTATGAACCACCTTGGAGTTAAGATCTTCAAGGGAGGCCCTGCTCTCGGTCCCACCTCCTTCACAAGTGCAGCTGGTGGGGACAAGAGACAGGTCCTTCTCAGTAGTGACCCTTCAGCTGTTGAACTCCCTTCCCAGTGAAATTAGATCTGCTTCCTCCCTCCTGACCTTTAGAAAGAAACTCAAAGCCTGGCTATGGGACCAAGCTTTCAGGGAGCAATCAGTGCAATAGGCAGCTATGAAGCAATTGTAACACGATGGGAATAGCTCCTGGGTTATGATTTCAGATCTTGTGTGTTTTAAATAGTTGATTTCAATGTATTGATATGATTTGGTTTGATTTTTAATTTTTTTACTATTTAAATGTTTGTATGGCATTGAATTTTGCCAATTTGGAAGCCGCTCTGAGTCCCCTTCGGGGTGAGATAGAACAGGGTAAAAACATAGGAAATAAATAAATAAATAATATTCATTTTTCTCTTGACGTTGGTAGAAACTATTGTAATTATTGGTGCTCACCTGCAAAGATGGACTAGTTGAAGATTTACATTCCTAATGTACACTCACATGTGGGAATGATCATAACTGATAGAAGAGATGTCTTCCAAATCTGTACAAAGGAGGCAGAAAAGAATGCAGGGAAGAAGACTCAAGTACAGACCAGTGAACAAAAGAAATGACATTCAACCTAATAATCACTGAACAACTGAGGATGTCACATACGCAAATATAGCACACATATAACACCCCATCAGTGTTCCCAAGACAATATACACAATCTGCAACTTAGGTTGATTGCAAATGATCAACTTATCCGTGTGTATCCTATTGCTAATTGTTTGGATAAAGTTAATCAACTGCTTAGTTGTAGACCTTGAATTGTATCCTAATTGCCTATTCCTCTTTTTTTTTTCTAGGGATCCAAAGTGCTATATAGAACATATGTAGAAAAGAAATTAACTAAATTCTCCCAATTGTAGTGATTTCAGGCAAATGATCTTCCAAAGGATTTTCATATGTGGAATAATGCAAGCAAGAATTCTCTACTCTAGTTTGTCACGAGTTTAATTTTCCAACCAGTGTGTACAGAAAAAGCCATATGAAAAGAGACAGATGGGTGATGATCTATGGGCAAGTTCATAAGATGGGACTGTATATTTCGGTAGGAAAGTATTCCTGCACATCTAAAATATGCCAACCAATGAGCTATTACTGGTCCATAGTGGCAAAGTTAATGATTGCAAAAAAAAAAAAAAAAGCTCCTAAAAACCAGTTTGCAAATATACTTTTTAAAAGCAACTAGTTCCCATTACAATTCCAAGGTCTTTGAACTATGAGTTGCTATTACTGATGAGGATTTGTAAATGTTATTTTTTACTTTTTCATTGCTCCAAACCTTTGTTTTTCATGTCAGGAGTGACTTGAGAAACTGCAAGTCACTTCTAGTGTGAGAGAATTGGCCGTCTGCAAGGATATTGCCCAGGGATGCCTGGATTTTTTAAAATGTTTTACCATCCTTGTGGGAGGCTTCCCTCAGGTCCCCACATGGGGAGCTGGAGCTGACATTGAGAGCTCATTCACGCTCTCCCCGAATTCGAACCTCCTGTCGGTCTTCAGTCCTGCAGGCACAAGAGTTTGCGCCACTGGGGGCTTCTTATTGCTCCAAAGTAAAAAAGATGCTTTTTATTTACTTTAAAGACAACTGTTTGCTTTTAACTGCTTATTGTGATGTGAAACCCACATATTTTTAATCTGCTCTCCTTGTTGTCATCACCTTCACACCCACAATGGAGTAGGAGGCAGCACTTCAGCCATGTGAAATATTTCCTCTGCTCCTTAGTTTGGCACACCTTTGTGTTCATAAAATATCTTTTAAAAATCCAGTTACATTTGCAAAAGAATTGAAGTTGTCCACTATTAAGCCAAAATCATAATATAATCTTGCTATACCTCAGTAACTGGAAATATGTATTAATTGTAGGTAATTAGTGATCAATAAGTGGCTGTAACAAATTATATCCAAAAGCTGTAAATGAGTAGTAGTAGTAGTAGTAGTAGTAATAGTAAATCTTTATTTACTGTATTTTTTATGACAGGAGCAACTTGAGAAACTGCAAGTCGCTTCTGAAGTGAGAGAATTGTCCATCTCCAAGACATTGCCCAGGGGACACCCAGATGCTTTGATATTTTACCATTCTTGTGGGCGGCTTCTCTCATGTCCCTACATAGAGAGCTGGAGCTGACAAAGGGAGCTCATCTTCGCTGTCCCCAGATTCGAACCTCCGACCAGTCAGTCTTAAGTCCTGCTGGCATAAGTGTTTAATCCATTGTGCCACCAGGGGCTCCTAATCTTTATTTATATCCCACTTTTCTCCTTAACGGGACACAAGGCAGCTCACAACATAATATAATACAAATCAAAGTACATTTAGCACAAAATACAAGACAAAAATCACACAAAGCATAATAAAATCCAGAATTAAGATATAAATAAATATTAAACATTAAAAACATTTTAAACCAATTACAATTATTGTGGAGAATCATCAATTAAATCGTATATTAAAAATAGTATAATAGTACATGTAAACATGTATAAACAAGGCTTTATAAAGCCCTAAACGGTTCCGGCCCCATTTACCTCTCTGAACGCATCTCCACCTATGAACCGACTAGGACATTAAGATCGTCCAGGGAGGCCCTGCTCTCGGTCCCGCCTGCGTCACAGGCACGGTTGGCGGGGACGAGGGACAGGGCCTTCTCGGTGGTGGCCCCTCGGCTATGGAATGCCTTACCTGTAGACATCAGACAGGCCCCTTCGCTGTTGGTGTTCCGGAGGAAGATTAAGACTTGGCTCTACGAACAAGCGTTTGGCTAAACAGTGCAACCGAACACAGGAAGACGGTAAAATTGAACATAGGAATGGTACAAGGATTATGAGAACGGATTCTGATTTGTTATCGAGGCATTATGATATGATAATGATTGTTGATTTTGTCTGTTGTGTATGATGTGTTTTAATTGCTTAGGATATTGTTGTGATCACCTGTATTGTGTAAACCGCATTGATTCTCCTAATTAGGCTGAAAAATGCGGTATAGAAATAAAGCAAATAAATAAATAAATAAATATTTGTGAAAAAACCAACAAGGCAGCAAGACTAAGAAATACTAAAATGCTACCTTTGTAAAAAAAAATGGAGTTTATTTATTCATGTTTTAATATTTTAAAACAATTTCATCATTTATTGAAACTTATAGCAGTTTTGCCTAATATAAGTAAATATTGGATTGTGGTATCCCATAAGTTGCCCTGAAAAAGCTGCAGGAATGTTTTGTATTAGAACGCTACATAAATATGATAACATTCAGTCCTGTCCTTTCCTTGAAATGTGCTTTTACTCCCCCAATTGCAAGCCTTGCAGTAACCTAAAACTTCATTTGAACATTTAAAACTACTATTTAGGCTTGCAGAGAAAGGGGGTGAGCAAAGTTACTTCGGAATGCAAATACTGCAAATACGCACTACAGATGTGGATAATTTTTCAATGCCTCACTCTATGCAATGCTAGAAATTTTGGGACTAAAGGAAAATTGCATTAGAAGAGCAAGACTCTTTTTTGTGCAGAGCAATGCCTTCATATCCTCCATCCCCTCTCCCCATGGTTGATACACCCCTGGACTGTGTACATTCATTTCTCCCTAACCTTGTTGTGTAAAACTCACCTGTGACAGGACACCTTTCCTTCTCGTTGTTTCATTTCACAGAATCAGTGGGTGGCAACGCAACCAGAGTTTCTGTTCTAGCAGTGCCCCTGCTGTGACTGATAGCCAACCCTACCTTTGCCTGGGAAAATGCTGCAAGGGAGCCTCTGAAGGATAAATTATTGGTTGTTAATAGTGATTACCACACATATAGCACTTTCATCTCCAGAGCACTTTATGAGCATTCATGAGTACAAGAGAACTGGGTGTCACTGCCCAGGGTGTGGAATACCCTCTGGGGAAAAGGGTAAGATTAGTATCAAGCAGCATGTATGAGTGGCTCTTTGTTTCCCTCTTCGAGTGTATCTTGCACAGAAATAATTTGTGCTAACCCCATTGGCTAGACAGCCAGTTATTTTCCCCAAGGGCACAACAGAAAAGGGAGGTTGGAGAAAGGATGAAATTCCAGTGTTGGGTGTGGGGTATTTTTAGTTAGTTTGTTGTCAGTGGGATAGGAGGCTCCCTCCATGTTTCCAGTAATTTTCTGGTTGAAGTGGTAACAAAACTTGTAAAGGTTGTAAAGAGATGTGAAGGTGTATGACAGAGAAGTGGGAAATTTTGCATGGCATGGAGAAAGTGGCTAGAGGAAGACATCATCCTCACTCTCGTAATACTAGAATAGTGTTTCTCAACCTGGGGGTCGGGACCCTGGGGGGGGGGGTCTCCAGGGAGTGTCAGAGGGGTCAGCAAAGACCATCAGAAAACACAGTATTTTCTTGAGTTCATTGAGGTTCTGTGTGGAACGTTTGGCCCAATTCTATTGTTAGTGGGGTTCAGAATGCTCTTTGATTGTAGGTGAACTATAAATCCCAGCAACTACAACTCCTAAATGTCAAGATCAGTTTCCCCCAAACTCCATCAGTGTTCACATTTGGGCATATTGAGTATTCATGCCAAGTCTGGTCTAGATACATCATTGTTTGAGTCCACAGTGCTCTCTGGTGAACTACAACTCCAAAACTCAAGGTCAATTCCCACCAAACCCTTCCAGTATTTCCTCTTGGTATGGGAGTTCTGTGTACCAAGTTTGGTTTAATTCCATCACTGGTGAAGTTCAGAACGCTCTTTGATTGTAGCAACTACAACTCCCAAAATGACAAAAATCAATCCCCCCACAACCCCACCAGTACTGAGATTTAGGCATTTTGTGTATTTGTGCCAAATTTCGTCCAGTGAATGAAAATACATCCTGCATATCAGATATTTACATTACGATTCATAACTGTAGCAAAATGACTGTTATGAAGGAGCAATGAAAATAATTGTATGGTTGGGGGGTCACCACAACATGAGGAACTGTATTAAGAGGTAACTGCATTAGGAAGGTTGAAAAACACTGTACCAGAACCTCATTGGGGTCATCAAAAGCTGAACTGGCAGAACCAACAGTAGTGGAAATTCACAGGGTCTAAAAATCCAGAAGACATCCCAGAATCCAAGAATAATATGTATATCGTTGTCCTCAATGTCAAAAAACCCCAATACCTCCTCTGATTTTAACCTGGTAAGCGTGTCTATATAGTGTAGAATTAATGCAGTTTTACACTGCTTTAGTTCAGTGCTATAGAGTTGTATTTTGGTGAGGCTGTCTTTTTGACAGAGAAAACTAAAGACTTTGTGAAACAACTATCCCTATGATTTTATTGCAAGGAACCATAGCAGCTAAAGCGATGTCAGACTGCATTAATTCTACACTGTAGATATACCCCAAGAACAAGGAAAGCAGCAAAACCACAGACCAGTAGTATTTCATGTCCATAAAAATGGTTCCATGTTTTGTGTCAGATTATTTAAGCACTGGGGAGCACCCAATAAAATCTGCAGAAGACATCATTCTTGTTGTCCTCACTCATTCTTAGTAACATTCATTCTTGTTAAGACTCATTGTTCTTTTTCAGCTATTGATTGTTTGTTACGTGGTTCATGTTTATGATGTTTTATATTTTATTGGTTTTACTGTTTTTAATATATGAGTTGACTATTATATGTTTTTAATTGTGTGCTCTGAAACCTTTGTTTATATTGGGTTTCGTCCCCATGTAAGCCACCCCAAGTCCCTCTGGGGAGATGGAGGTGGGATATAAGAATAAAGTTGTTGTTGTTGTTGTTGTTGTCATTGTTGTTGTTGTTGTTATTATTATTATTATTACCCCAGACCATAAATTCAAAACAGACAGAAGAGGAGTGCTCCTGCACACAGCACATAGTAAAACTCTAGAATTTGCTAGCACAAGAAGTTGTAGTATCTGCAAATTTAGGCAGCTTTAAAGAGGAATTAGACTAGGGCCCTTATCCCATGGCCAGAAGGGAAGGGGGGAAAGTGGAAGTAAATGTGACCTACCCCGTCAAGGTCCATCTTTGGGATGGCCAGCCATCCTACAACGTTTCCCCATCCTTTTTCGACTTTCGTCTGCCTCCTGACGCTGTCTTCAATCAGGAGTCAGGGGAACACTCAACTCCTGAAAATTGATTTTTCTTTCTGTTTTCGCATGCTGGCAAGATGGATTTGGAAGTGGCTGTTCATCATGAGAAGACCTCGATGGGACTCCATTATGCCAGTGTTAGTAAATGGGGAGAAAACAGGGGAAATTTAGTGTGGGATAAAGTGGCAACATATCATGATAGGGAAAAAAATCTAGGGAGCACCCTATAAAATCTGCAGGTGAAACCATCGACATGTCTGAAGATATTTCGTGCATGAATGATTTTTTATAATAAAAATCTCAATGTGTTTCAGAATCTACATGTTCTTAAAGCATATGGTGTGGGAGTTGCAGATCCAGAGATTTCACTAGATAAATTTCAAACAGGTGTCTCCAGACCATTGGTCGTGTACAAATGTAATAATAATTTCACACACTGTAAAAATTATGCATTTTCTTATTTATTTAAGTGTTGTGCATTTTAATGATTTCATTTGGGCCCTGAAAAGGGCCTTTGAGAGGCCATACCGACCAACACACATTAAGAAATCATTCACCCATTGAGCAACTTGAGCAACTTGAGCGAGGCCTCCAGTTTTTGGCTGATACTAATCATGAGTAAAATACTTTTATTTAAGTACTATTTCATGAATATTTCAATTTTTTAAAAAAATGTGTAGCAGAAAAAGCATTTCAGTGCTAATGAATAAAACTGGTTCATTTATGGAAGTATAACTCCTGCTGAAGTTATAATGAACTTGTGCTGAGCTGCAGTCATTCATTTAGCAGGTGGCATCACTACTCCAAAGTCAAAACTACATCACTTGGTGGAGGGGGAGGGGGAGGATCAGGTCACTACTAAAAGCAACTAGATGAATTATTTTATTGTTCTGTTCATCACAGAAGACCAATAACAGTGAAGATTTCAGTATTCAGTAGAACTATTCCATTGCACAAAGAGCTCAAGATGTTTCCATATTAATGTATTTTCAAACTAGCCCTACATTCTTCTGTCTCTGTGTTGAACAGTATATGGAAATGTTTTCCACTTGAGAAGTAGAAATACTAAATTTTACCAAAACTGGGGAAATTTTAACAAGAGTGAACTAATGGGCTGAGACTTATTATTTGAAGATTTTACTCCCAATGAAGGGAGTAAAACCTTCATTTAGACTACTTCATTTAGACTACAATTGGAAGTTTTACCTATACAGAACCTAAAGGTTTTTTTTCCAGATGTAACAGTACAGGGACATTTTGAGATATTCGGTGATTTCTACTAGTTGTGTCACTAGAATTTATTTCACCCCATGTGGTAACTCATGGTGTCATCCCCATAGGCCTCCTCTCATACTAGATTGCACCCCAATCTTGTGGCTAAAAATACCAAAAGAGTTGGGCTCGGGATGCCTAGTCAAGAACTTCATGGATAAAGGCTAGTATGCAAGGGAATGACACAGGTATGTGCATAGGTCAAAAGGCAATGCCAGACTCATACTAGCACAAAGCAGCTAAAGCCAGTGAAGCCAATCCAGACAAAGGCAAAAGGCAGTGCCAGATTTGTGCTAGCACAAACCAGTTGAAACCAGTGAGTCCAGAATCCGGAGTCAAGAAGCAGTCCAAGGTTCAAACCATCACAATACATACAGAAAGCAAGCTCATCATATAAGATCAGAAATGCAAATCTTCATTAAAAAAAACATTTCCATAGGCAGGAGCAAATAATTTTATCCCATTTTATCCTATTTCATTTCAAACTGTACAATGTTCAGGATATATTCTGTACAACTAAAATGCACATGGGGCTTTTTACACAGAAAACCTAATTTTCTAAAAAGAAAATAAGCTTCCTGTACATAAAATACTATTTTATGCATAGAAAATGATATTTTTGTGTTGTTTTTGCACATTTTCTATGCACAAATATTATTTTCTATACAGAAAACTACAGAATTTAATTTTCTGTCTGAACAAAAGACATGCACTCTAAAAACAGTCAACGAAGGCCAGGTCTACACAATGTTTCCAGAAGATCCTCGAGCTTAGGCCTATGGATGTGTCAAGGCTGAACTGCCTGAAGCCTATTCAGGACTCAGTGGGTGATAATGGCAATTTAAGTTCCCATGTGAATGAGGTGGTTAAACCACTCTGGGTTTTATTCCAAAGGAACTGTATAATTTTATAGGAATACAGTTCAGAACCATGGCCAGCTCATTTAAAGTTCAGATTAAAAATTGGGAATTACTTCATCACTAACATGGGAGCCACCCACTGACACATTTCATCATATGGTCTGCATATGGGAAAGATTCTCCTTTCAATTAGATCCTTATGCTAAAGAGGACCATACCCCCCAAGAGATCCTCCTTTGCAGACACGCACACACACTATCCATATTTTCACTTTACGACATTACTTGATCCCAATTCAAAATTCAAGCACTGGACTTCTTGGGAAGTCCTCTCCCTTAAGGGTCAAGGATCTTCACAATAGTCCGCTTCCCAGTGTCATCTAAAAATGGTACCACATTGCCTTTGAGCTTCCCACATCGAAGTCAGACAGATATATGAATGCTAATTGGAACAGGACCTGAAACTGGGAACACAGGTTTTACTTTCTCGGCAGTGTACATGCTTATATTCATAATGCAAGTGATACAACTCTCTTTTGAGCATCTTGTGTTTAAATGTCATTGATTGTTATCATAGACTGCACTGGCATCAGTTGATCTTTATTGCAATCCTTAATCATTTTCCTTCGTGGTATTGTTATTTGGCCTGTGTGGTGTGCTGTGTGAGTTTGGCATGTTATAACTTGTTTACACAATACATGCATGCACCCACTCTCTCTAATTAATACTTTTTGTGAGAGTCTTGCATTTTTTTAATCCAACAGATGTGTTCATGCAGCCAGCTTTGTGTCTCTGATAAGCACCGTTAATTTAGTGGGTAGAGCAAATTTTTAAACCCTCTGTTCTTTCGAAAGAGCGTGGCATGTACAAATTCTTAAATATATAAAATGCACCATGCGGTGCACAGCCTGCCATTTCCCACTCTGCAAGCTGTGAAGCATAACATATTGTAGATGATTATATATTTTTTCCTAAGAACGTGTAAAGTTAAGGGATAATGGTTCACACCGAAGGGAGAAGAGCATATCCCTCCAATTATCCCGAATTGGCAGGGACAGTCCTGATTAATCCTCAGTCATCCTACTTTTTCGTTTGCTTTCAAAATGTCCTAGATTTTCCCCTCCTACTCTCACTTTCCTCTTTTGTCATCAGCACATTTCAGTTGGTGTAAAATGCAAAAAATAGATTTGCACACAACTCAGCTGAGGAATAGGTGAGGAGGGGACAAAGTCCTTCCCTTTCCCTCAGGCAAAAGCAATCTGCTTCAGCCTTCTCTAGTTTGTGGGTTTTTCCTCATTAATAGCTTTTGCCGTCTTGACCAAAATTTGATACTCTTCGATCACATGCATCCCAATTTTCATCCCTGAAATATTGAGGTATGGAACAATTTTTGATCTTTTCTTTTCTTTTAAAGAGAAATGGACCTCCAAGGCATTTTGGCCCTGGCATTTGCCTGACTCTGCCAGGTGCTGTTCCCACGCCTCTGTATTTTGGGCATGGACCTCGTTGGGCAGTGATCTTTGCTATGAGAACAGAGATGTTATAATTGTGTCTCTGTTTTCATTTAGGACAAGTTGGAAGATATGGCAAAGGCTAACCGCTTACAGTCTGTAGGACCATGTGGTTTTGAAATAAGAGACAACCGTCTAAAATAAACCCTTTATTAAAAATAAATAAACAAAAGGTCATCTGGATGCTTTCGCACATGGTTGTCTGGTGATCTTTTCTTGAATGTATCAATTTCTGCAGAGTGCGACATGTGCAGTTTTACACATGGAGATGTACTTATTTTCTGAACAGCCACACAATGTGTGCTCAGATCAAGGACTTTTTTCCTATCCAGGAGTCTTCGATGACTCTTACAGTCCAGTCCAAGTTGCCTAAAGTAGCTTTAACCACAGGGATTTCCTGTTTTATAACATTCTTCCCACTAAACCAAGAGAAGTGTATTGCAACACTTGCAGACTTATTTTAGACCCATCTCTTCATCACTTTCTTGGCACACAGCAGAGATGGTATTTTGGGTCATTGTGTGCCAGCTGTGCTCATTGAAACTCCAACATGATGAAACTCCAGCACAGTTGCTCTCTGCATTATCAGTTCAATATATGTTCAAATTGTTTTAGGGTTCTACAATCAATTGTTTTCATGCCAAAATACAAATCTGTCTTTCTTTAAGGACATGAGGACTTTGCCTTCTCTATACTTTACTTGGCATACTTTTCAATTGTTGAATTATGACATATATAAGGATTTGTCCTGGGATTATCAGAAGGATCAGCTCAAGGGTATACTGGTATTGTCCTTCAGTGTTACAGGGGTTCTTTTTAGTGCCCTGGAATGGAATGTTGACTTTATATTTTCCATATTTGAATATTATATTTTAATAGGCAAAGTCAACCATGCAAACATGAAATCAGAATATTATTTTATGTATTAGGTTCTCCTTTAGTATCCTCATGATCTCATGCCATTCTTTCTTTGCCACAAAAAAGAATCTAGGCTGTCTTACCTGAGGTCATGGCTACATCTAGATCATAGAATTAATGCAATTTGACATCATTTTAGTTGCTATGGCTCAATGCTGTTGAATCATAGGAGGTGTAGTTTTACAAAGATCCTTCTCTGCCAAAGATTGCCAGTGCCTTGCCAAACTACAAATAACCGGATTCCATACAATTGAATCATGACACTTAAAGTAGCGTCAAACTGCATTAATTCTAGTCTAGATGTGCCCTAAGTCTCCCAGCTAAGGTGCCAAGCCAACCAAGCAGCATTGACCATGAAGGCAGTTCACAGCAAAGGATTGTAGAAATGGGAAAAACCTTAACGACTTCCGACCTATTATTTTCTATTTATTCTTTCAAAATAATTATAGGTAAAGATTATCAACATTACTGTATGCTACAGTAGAGAACAAGAGATATACAAGTTCATATAGTGTGTTTCTGGTGAAAGAATGTAGTTCACTTATTCCCAATGCTCTATTCTATTGAGCATACATTATTTTAGCAGACGAGGCTGTGTGACTGTTTCCAGGAGAATTTAATACAGTATATGACACAAATTACTGTATATACTCTAGTATAAGCCTAGTTTTTCAGCACCTTTTTTGTGCTGAAAAAGGCCCCCTCGGCTTATACTGTAGTGAGGGTCCATTCAGGAAGGCATGGAGCTGAAAGAAGCCCTTTGCAGGGCTTCTACCAGCTGTGTGCCTCCTCCTCTTTTGACACCGCAACCTTTGCTGGATCTCTGTGCTGAGAGAGGATGTAATTTTATTGGTATATATTTTTATTTTGAAATTTACCAGTAACTGCTGCATTTCCCACCCTAGGCTTCTACTCGCATCAATAAGTTTTCCAGTTTTTGTGGTAAAATTGGGTGCCTTGGCTTATATTTGGGTTGGCTTATACTCGAATATATATGGTAAATGAATTGCTCAGGGTCGTATGTTAGACAATTCCTACGGGTTAATGCATCGTAGAATCTTCCCTTTATTTAAACAGAAGACATCAGCTAAACTTCCATATACATTTCTCATATGAAAAATAATATTAGGGAATACCCAAAAGAATGATATGATTCAACTCTAGACTAGTGAAAATCCCCTAGATTTAAGCCGCCTCTATCACATTATCTTCCAAAACTACTGTATGCTTTCAGAACTGAGCAGATACCTACAGTGTTCCTATAAAATAATATCTGGTGGCATATTAAAGGCTCTAATTTTTATGACACAAATCTTCATAAACATATTCAGGGCCGTAGCCAGAAAAAAAATTTGGGGAGAGTTGAAAATTTGGGGAGGGGGTTGAAAATTTGGGGGGGGGGTAGGGTCACACCGAAGCAAAGAGCACAGCAGGGGGCAGAGCAGCCTTCAATAGCCTGCAGCTCCGCCCCTGTCAACCACCTCCACCAAGTCTGGCCTCCTTAATGAGAGCATTCAACACCCCTCCCCCCCCCCCCAATTTGGTTGCTTCGCTACATTGGCTATTGTTGAAGAAACCATCACTGGACCCCACTAAATTCGACAACTATCGGCCAGTTTCCAATCTCCCCTTCTTGGGCAAAGTCTTGGAACGTGTGGTGGCCTCACAACTCCAGGTATTCTTGGTAGACACGGATTATCTAGACCCGGCACAGTCTGGCTTTAGGCCGGGACATGGTACCGAGACAGCCTTGGTCGCCTTAGTGGATGATCTGCGCCTAGTGGTGCTGCTTGACCTCTCAGCGGCCTTCGATACCGTCGACCACGGTATCCTTCTGGGACGCCTCGCAGGGATGGGTCTTGGAGGTACTGTTTTGCAGTGGCTCCGGTCATTCCTGGAGGGTCGATCTCAGAAGGTGTTGTTGGGGGACACCTGTTCAACCCCACAACCATTGTCTTGTGGGGTTCCTCAGGGCTCAATATTGTCTCCCATGTTGTTTAACATCTACATGAAGCCGCTGGGGGAGATCATCCGGAGTTTCGGGGTACGGTGTCATCTGTACGCGGATGATGTCCAACTCTGTCACTCCTTTCCACCTGCTACTAAGGAGGCTGTCCAGGTCCTGAACCGGTGCCTGGCCGCTGTGACGGTCTGGATGAGGGCGAACAAATTGAAATTGAATCCAGACAAGACAGAGGTACTCCTGGTCAGTCGCAAGGCCGAACAGGGCATAGGGTTACAGCCTGTGTTGGATGGGGCCGCACTCCCCCTGAAGATGCAGGTTCGCAGCTTGGGTGTGACCCTGGACTCATCACTGAGCCTGGAACCCCAGGTTTCGGCGGTGACCAGGGGAGCATTTGCACAGCTAAAGCTTGTGCGCCAGCTGCGCCCATACCTTGGGAAGTCTGACTTGGCCACGGTAGTCCACGCTCTGGTTACATCCCGTTTAGACTACTGCAACGCTCTCTACGTGGGGTTGCCTTTGAAGACAGCTCGGAAGCTCCAACTAGTCCAACGCTCGGCAGCCATGATTTTAACAGGAGCGGGGCGCAGGGAGCATACAACCCCCCTGTTGCGCCAACTCCACTGGCTACCGATCTGCTACCGGGCTGAATTCAAAGTGCTGGCGTTGGCCTTTAAAGCCCTAAACGGTTCTGGCCCAAGCTACCTATCTGACCGCATCTCTGCCTATGAACCCACCAGGAGTTTGAGATCTTCCGGGGAGACCCTGCTCTCGATCCCGCCTGCTTCTCGGCTGGCGGGGACGAGAGATAGGGCCTTCTCGGTGGTGGCTCCTCGGCTGTGGAACGCCCTTCCTACGGACATTAGACTAGCACCATCTCTAATGGTATTCCGCAAAAAGGTGAAGACCTGGATGTTTGTGCAGGCGTTTGAGTAATTTAGTGCAATTTGGTAATGGAACATAGGAATGGAACAATGGACGATGAACCTGGACTACGCTTGGATGATGAGAAGATTGGCTGCGGTTGTTTTTTGTAATAATTGTGCATTGTAATTGCTTATTGGTAATTTATGGATAATGTGTTAAGTCAATTGTTATATGTTGTATGGAACCACTGCTGTTTCTACTGTTTTTACTGTTTGTGAACCGCCGTGAGTCGCCTTCGGGCTTGAGATACAGCGGTATATAAGCAAAGTAAATAAATAAATAAATAAATAATATTGCTGCAAGTAATGACAGTGTGAATAAATTGTCAATATTTGCTTGAGATAGTACTTGCAGTTCTGGAGGGACTCTTAATTTTTTGCGTGTCATAGACTTAACATGGGGATTTGGTTAATCAGTTAAAATTCATGAGTAAACCAGGTTTTTCTTTTTAACCTGAAAAATTTCGGAGGGGGGGATTGAACCCCTAACCCCCCCCCCCCCCCCCCGGCTACAGGCCTGAACATATTAATTTTTGTATCACCAAAGGACCGTATTATTGTTGCTGCATCAAAATAACATAGCCACATCTTTTAAAATTCTTATAAAATGGAAGATATGTAGTTTCATATATGTTGTGCACACATTTTTAAGGAAGAGTGAGCTGCAGCTCATGAAAATGTTGTGTCAGTATGTGTGCGCGCAGAACTGAGCTGATTAAAAGTGGATACGGCTCACAAATCTAATGGGGATCTGCGAAAATACACTCAATATACAGCCATATCCACATACTTTATGATCATATATAACCATCGCCAAAGGAGATTGTTTCCTAGTGTTCTTGGGTGATTAATTTTGTATCCCACCCATTCTTTTGTAGAGCCAATCTAAAGATACTTCAACCTGAACTTATTATTTCCTGTTCTTCCTTCATTGTTCCTGATGAGTTGAACTCTTCTCCTTGTTCCAGCCAGGCATGTACAACACTTCCCCCACGAGGGGAAGAAACCTTGGCTGGGCTCATGTAATATGACTCCTGGCTTTAAATGTCTACTATTCAACATTTCCCTGTGTAAATAGTATTCCTTCCTACCAAGATGCTTAGAATGTTGTGCATGTTGTTTGCACCATATGCAAGCCATTCGGGTAACTAGATTTTAATATATACATGGTATATGTAATACTTTCTCAAGAATCCAAATGCAGTCTGCATTTGTCAGTGAACTAAAATGCCCAGACATGTCCATAAGTGAATGGCCTCACATTTTATGTTGGCTATCCAGCAGAGGTGGTATTTTCTTCACTGGATGCTGTGAAGACCAACTCAAAGAAAGACAGAAGAATTTGAAAGTTCATCTCCATTGTTGAAGATCTACTTGACTTTTTACAGTGACATCTACAATGCAAATGTAATACTGATGTTCCAAATGGTATGACATGCTTTGCCATAACAGAGGAAATCTAGCTCTCTTAACACCATTTTCCTATGATTTGTCAGAGTTAGTAGTCTCCGTTGCCCTGGAATCTTAATGTTTCCTTCTCATGCATCTAGTGAGAAGATGTGTGAAAGATATGTTGAAGGATTTCCTGACTCACCATAATGAAGAACCTTTCATTCCGGGAAGATTTTGTACTAAATCTATTTGCCAGATAACAAAAGATGAGAAGTATGCAGAACATCAGCCAATTCCTTTTAAACACAGCAGTCCTGATGAAAAGCGTGGATAGAAAAAGGTTGGAAGAAAAACTTGTCTTTTCCATAATGTTTGTTGCTAAGGTCAGCTAATCCTTCTAATTTCAAACAGAGGAGATCATTGAACAGATGTATTCCTCTTTTCTCAATGAAGGGAAAATGGTGACTGTTAAGGAAAGGCCATTACTGATACACCAGACTTTTGATAATGCTAATGTGTATTGAAAATACATGAACATGACTCGCGTTCACATCAATTTCCTTACATTCTAACCTTATTAATATTATTATTTTCATTTATATCCCATCTTTCTCTTGGTTATAGTACTCAAGATGGCCAACAATATATTTAAAACAGTAAATATTAAAACAATAGAATAATCAGAATAAAAATATGAACATAAGATTGAAAAACAAATAATAATTTGTTAAAACATGAAAATGTTTGAGCTCTCAAAGGAAGCATAGCAAAAACAGGGCCTCTCTAAAGAGGGAGTTCCAAAGACTGGGAGCTGCCACCAAGAAGGTTCAGTCCTTTGTTCCCAACAAACAAGGTTGTGAAGGTGATGCGATAGAGTGAAAGGCCTCTTCAGATGATCTTAGAGCTTTAATGGCCTCATATAAAAAAGGGAGACACAGTCCTCTGAATAACCAGGACCCAAGCCATATGGGTTCAAAACCAGCACTTTAAATTGTGTCTGGAAATGGAGTGGCAGCCAGTGAAGCTCTTGCTACAAGTGAGTTGTGTTCTCCCTGTAGCAAGCCCCAGTTAACAATCTGGCTGCACCTCTTTGGGACAACTGACATTTATTTATTTGTTTGTTTGTTTATTTATTTAAAACATTTATATTCTGCCCTGTATATGTGTTGTGTTCAGGGTGGAGCATAACACATATACAGCAAACATTCAATGCTGAGACACAAATCCCAAATATACACAAACATCCTCACTACCTCTGAGGATGCTTGCCATAGATGCAGGCGAAACGTCAGGAGAAATGCCTCTAGAACATGGCCCTATAGCCCGAAAAAACCTACAAGATTAAAATCACTTATATTGACTTTAAAATCAATTGTTTAAAACCATCTCAGGACACCATTCTATTATTGCCTCATTGCACTGCCTCAAAGGCTTGGTCCCACAGCCAAGTCTTTACCATCCTTCTGAAGGACAGGAGGGAGGGGGCTGATCTCATATTGCCAGGAAGGGAGTTCTATAGCTGGGGGGGGGGGGGACTGTCACCGAGAAGGCCCTGTCTCTCGTCCCCACCAAATGCACCTGTGACGGTAGTGTGACCGAGAGCAGGGCCTCCCCAGAAGATCTTAATTTGAAAGACAACACTATGTAGAGCTCATTTGCATTAATCCAAACTGAATGTATCGGTGTGGGATAGATGTTTAAGAAATGTTAAGGTATAATTAACTGTACAGCCATGTCTGATTTTTCATAGGTTTAGCGAGCACTGAATTTACACCCTTTTGCATATTTTTGTCTTCTTTTTCTTTTTTTCTTTTTTTCTTTTGTTCATTTGTTTTGTTTCTTATATACACTATAAAACAATAAAATTTTATTTTTAAGAAAAACAAACTGAATTTACCAAAGGGTGTACCACCGTGGGCAGATGTAATGCCTGCAGGAACAACCACAGTCAGTACACTAGCTTTAACTGTGTGAAAACACTCCTGGTCAATGCTGAAATCTGAACCTCCAGGCTCAGAGCTGAATCCTTGAGTATTCCTATTTTGCAAAACTCCATTTTGGGGGGTGCTGAAACCCATTAGCATAGACTGAATTTCTGTCTTTCAACTGTCCAGAAGCACCTGTATCATGTCTGGGTTGTTTCAGCTTGTTTTGCCCTTATCCAATCCATTTGAGACATCAGTTTAGCACAGAAACAGCTTACTTGAAGTTTGGTAGAAAGGCATAGTTGAGCTGGGTGTCATCAGTATATTGGTGACAACTGACCCCAAAACTCCAGACAACCTCTTCTAGGAGTTTCATGTAGATCCTAAATATCATGTGGGCAAGACCGAACCCACCAGTCAGTGGCCAATGAGTCAAGCAGAAAACCCACAGCACCATCTTCTGAAAGCATCCCTTCAGGAAAGAATGGAGCGGTTGTAGAATAGGACCTCCAAGCCCCATCCCAGAGAGAAGAGACTCAAAAGGATGCCATGGTTGATGGTACTGAAAGCTGCTGAGAAATCCAGGAGAACTGACAGTGACAAACATCTCCTGTCCAGTTCTCCCCATAGTCCATACATCAAGGTGACCAAAGCAGTCTCATAACCAATCCTAAAAACAGACTGTAATGGCTCTAGATAATCCCTCCCATCTAGGAGCCCCTCGCCAATGCATTTTCTAACAGTAACTGTAGTGACTCTGTGACATAAAAATGGATCTGTAGCTCAATATAGAGATGAAGAATGGCAGGGAAGTAGGTGGCATCTCATTTTTCCTGTGAAGGTAGATGCAGCACACCATCACTTAGGTTCACACAGATACTGACAGGCATTTCAGAGGACACTGAGGTGCATCTGTTAGGGGCTTACCATTTTCCAGCTGACATGAAGACTACAACATATGATTCAGAAGTGAGCATCTGAGACGAACATATCTGGCAAATAAATATACATTATCTGCTTCTGAAAGCAGTGTTATAAAGGATGGAAGAAAATGCTGTCACAGGCTAAGACATGCAATCCCAAGAAGTTTTTCCCTTCCTCTTCTATATTGTTGTAGTCTTCATGTCATGCAGGATGTCTGTGTGTTCTCAAAGAATGCACACAGTCTAATAAGAAGTTCCATGTCTACAATATGTTCTAAAAATATTATGGCAGTACCTGATGTAACCCATCTTAGATTGGGTTGAGATACCATTGGGAGAAAGGGTTCATCATTATTCTCCCACAGACACTTAAATCATTCTTGAAACCAAGTAGTTTTAGATTATCATAGAAGTAAAAGATGAGCTCACACCTCTGGAGCACATTTCAATCCATAATTTACAGAGCATAATGTATAGTTATAAATCTTCCTCTGATTTATTCTGCCAGCAAGTAGAGTAGCTTATGTCAGCCTGCTCTGATTGAAAAATTTACTTTCCTGAAAATTTTTGGAGGAGGGTTGTATGCCCAACATTGCAAGCCTATTTCTGTCTAAGAAACTGTTCCAGTTCGCTGTAGGATGTCTAAGGTTACATTACTTTTTGGTTCCCTTCAAAGTAATGGATTTAGTGGGTGCCATTGGACCATAACCGTGAAGAAGGCAAAATCTTTGTTAGGATTATTAGGAAAGAAATAATAAGAGAGATTATATTATAATGCCTCAGTACCAATATACCAATATATTGTGTAAATAGGTGTAGAGTCTTCAGACCCACTAAGAAAATCCAACAAATTCTAGGTTCAGCAAAGGACAAGAGGGATCCTCTCACCTTGCAGGAGTCTAGGGACCACCAAATGCAGCATTGCCCAAACATGAATCAAGGAGCATGAAAGGCACTGCAGACTACTTCAGCCAGAGAAGCCAGCCAGAGCACCTGATGAACCAACCTGGACACAGCATATTATTTGAGAACACAGAAATGCTGGACCACTCTAACTACTACCATGCCAGACTACACAGAGAAGCCATTGAAATCCACAAGTATGTGGACAATTTCAACAGGAAGGAAGAAACCATGAAAATGAACAAAATGTGGCTACCAGTATTTTTTTTAAAAAAAAAAACTCTAAAATAATAACAGTAAATCAAGAATAACACTCAAAAACAAGGGAATTCCAGACAAGAAAGAATCAGGGCCAACTATTCACCTCCCAACAAAGGATTCCCCCAAGCAGTAAGAAGCCAAACCTTGAAAACTACTAGGCCATTAAATGCTAATCAAGGTGGCCAATTGCTAAATTTACACCTACCTCCAACTGGCAAGAGTTCTTTCTCCCATCCTAGACCTTCCACAGATATGTAAACCCCATTTTCCTAGTTTCCAACAGACCTCACAACCTCTGAGGATGCCTGCCATAGATCCAGGTGAAACGTCAGGAGAGAATGCTTCTTGAGCATAACCATACAACCTGGAAAACACACAACAACCTCGATTTGGAATATTTGACAACCAAAGATAATGTAAAAAAGGATGTCCAAAATTATCAAAGGACTAGATTTTAGTGTTTGGGGCATTTCATCTGGGTGTAGAGAAAATTGATAGGGAAGATGTTTTTTAATCCCTGTGTTAAAATGCTGGAATCTGGGGGTCCTTCAAGAAACCCAAATGATGGAAGATTCAGGACACCGAGAAGGAACTATCTCAAGATCAGCACGTTGATATTTCCTACATGAGTAAGGGCAACTTTTTGCACTGTCATTCTTTGGACTTCCTATGAACATTAATTAGGAACTGAAGGAACATATGTTGATGGACTAACTAGGCTTTGGTTTAGTCATCCAGACTTTTCTTACAGTCTTACATTCTTTTCATGCAGGTAGCCAAAATCTTATTCAATCTGCATGAATATCTTAAATTATCAGATTTTTTTTCATGCCTTATGAATATGGGATAAAACTATATGTGTGTGAGTGTTTGTGCGATATATTATTATTTACATATCTGAATTCTTGATTCCGGAAAGTGAGATATGTGCGTACACACACATACACATACATATACTCCGACTTAGGGAGGAGCAATTGAATTATCCACCAAAAGAAAACTAGCAACATGAGATGCCTTAATTGGGCTTGTGTCTCTTGGCAGAAACACAGAGGAGCTCCAAGCAGCAGAAAACTGCTTAAAAAGAATTTTCTCTATTTGCACCACTAGTAGATTTTGTTATTTCTGCTTGTGTGTGTGTGTGTGTGTGTGTGTGTATGCCTCACTTTGTGAAATCAAGAATTCAGATATGTGAATAATATCCCTTCACAATTGCCAAATCTGAGCATTATCATTCACTTCTCACTCTTCAAGGCTCTCTTAAGAGCCACGTACACCCATATGTGCTGGTCTTTTTAAAACTCAGCTACCCATGAGTATTTCTCACAGTTTCTAATAAGCTGAACTGCTGTTATCTAGAATATTGGAACTTGTTTGCTGTGAGTGGGTCTGCTGGTTTCCTGAGTTTGTTTTCTGGAGGCAATTTGGCATTGTTCCTCTGCTAGCTGATTTGTAAAGAGGGAAGGAACAGTTGAAAGTTCCCTGCGGCTGTGGAGCAGATATGAAAGAAAAAACTAGGATGGAAATGGTTTTCAAAGGGGAGAAGGGAAACTCACCTTTCTCTGAGTACCTTAATGAGGAGTATTTTGACTCCCAAATGAGAATTCCAATGTACCGTTGGGTAAAGAAATGCCTCACATCCACAGGAGTATATGTGGGTGCAGAAGCAAAGCTATTTCCCAATATCCAAATATGCAGAGCCAGATAATACACATTCACTTGAGACAGAAGATTTGTTCTGTTTCTGTCAGCCTCCTCCTTACAATACAGTTGGCCCTCCATGTTTGTTAGGATTAGAAGCGAAGGATTCTCATGAAAGAACAACAAATGAAAAAATATCTTTCAGTCCTCAAAACTTAACTCTTAGTACTGTTGACTGTATTTAACACAAACAAAAAGAGACACAAAGTACAGTGTATATGTGTTATGTATTTGTGATTTGCTTGTTTTTTTCTCTTACATTTTCTTGCCTACACAAGTTATCTGCAATTTCCTGCAATAGGCCATTTTTAAAAAAGAAATCAATTTAATTATTGATGGCAAACTCATGAATAATCAAATCCATGAAATTATACTTATGGAAGTCAAGGTTCAAATGTACTGTTATTTTTGTCTGATACAAAAATCTAAATGTAACATGAGTTACAGTGGCACAATGAGTTAAACCCTTATGCTGGCAGGACTGAAAACCAACAGGTCAGGGGTTCAACTTTGGGGAGAGCACGGATGAGCTCCCTCTGTCAGCTCCAGCTCTCCATGCAGGGACATGAGAGAGGCCACCCACAAGGATGGTAAAACATCAAACATCTGGGCGTTCCCTGGGCAACGTCCTTGCAGACAGCCAATTCTTTCACACGAGAAGCGACTTGCAGTTTCTCACGTTGTTCCTGACATAAAAAAAGAAGCATGGAGCTGCAACTTAGATATATTATTTATAATCACTTAAGTGTAATCAAATATTGACCCTAGACATCTAATTCTGTTTGACTTCTTTTTGTTTAAAGTAACTTGGAGGGAATAAAATGTCCTTTCTTCCTGGGCAAAGGTTACAATCACAATCAGTGGAACTGAGTTAATTGCCAGGGGATTATTTATGTCAAATAAGTGGCTAGATTTGCCATACAATATGTTAGAGCTCAGATTAAAGGCACAGGCTAGTTATGACTAGAATACCTGTGGTTTAATACTTAGGGTTCACAACTACCATGCACAAAACAGGATTCATATTACATTATTTTTATTGTGTCTATTTCTGTTTGACTTGAGGCATTATGGGGCTAGGGTTATTTTCATCACAGTAATGATGACATGTATTTAATCCAAAAGGTTGTCAGACAGGATGGATGAGTCCTTCTTTAACCAAGAGCATTTCTTTATTGCTGTTCTCGAGCAAAATCAGAACTGTTCTGAGAAGCAACACCAAATTCCATTAGCTAGCAAATTTGCCAGCTGGATCTAGGTACTCTCTGCATATCATCTAACAGTGCATTGGGTTGGAAAAATGACATTTTCATAAAGTGTTTTAGTTAAATGTTCCATAGACCCCTTATGGGGACTTCAGATAGTTAGTGAATGTACTTTGTTGGCAGTGCTTTTGATAACCTCCATCCTCTTGAAACTTTGTGGAGTTCCATGGAGTTGGAATGTGCTGACACAAATCTGGCATGGGACATGACAGATATGCGGCAGGCTGCACTGTTGCACTTGCAGTATCTTGTGCACTGATGATATGTCTAGAAATAACAGCAATTTATGCTCACAGCACATACACCAGACCAACCTTCCCTGGACAATAATCTAGCACTAATCTGAACACAGTTTCCTTGCTGCTGCTATGGAAAGAAGCAATGAGGAAATGGGTGGTGTCTACAGATACTGCTCTGGAAAAGAAATGAAGTGAAAGAGAAGTAGACAAGGATGAGATGGTATCCACCCCTGTTCTGATGTATTTCAGCATGGCCCTCGATACAGCAGAGAAAACACATGGGAGCTATGGCTGAGAGAAGAAGGTTGTATTATAAAACTCCCCAAAGATTTCTCTTGTATCCAGGATCAAACTAAACCAAGGGCCCTCAAACTTTTGAAACAGAGGGTCAGTTCATGGTCCTTCAGACTGTTGGGAGGCCAAACTATTTGCTGTTTATTCATTCAGTCATTTCTGACTCTTTGTGACCTCATGGACCAGCCCACGCTAGAGCTCCCTGTTGGCCATGGCCACCCCCAGCTCCTTCAAAGTCAAGCCAGTAACTTCAAGGATACCATCCATCCATCTTGCCCTTGGTTGGCCCCTCTTCCTTCAATTTTCTACAGCATCATTGTCTTCTCCAAGCTTTCCTGTCTTCTCATGATGTGGCCAAAGTACTTCATCTTTGCTTCTAATATCCTTCCCTCCAGTGAGCAGTCAGGCATTATTTCCTGGAATATGGACTGGTTTTATCTTCTTGCGGTCCGAGATACTCCCAGAATTTTCCTCCAACACCACAGTTCAAATGCAACTATCTTCCTTCATTCAGCTTTCCTTATGGTCCAGCTTTCACATCCATATGTTCCTATAGGGAATACCATTGCGCCAGACTATCAGAATCATAGAATTGGAAGGTGTAGGTCTGCTTTTGGCTGATGAGATAGTCAAGTTAATTCGAACTGTTGTTGTGTGCCTGCAAGTTGTTTCAGAGTTAGAATGACCCTAAAGTTTAGGGTGGGGGCTGGGGAAATGACCTTGGAGGGTTGCATCTGACCTGCGGGCCTTTGTTTGGGGACCCCTTCTCTAAATGCTCAGCTGAAGTTTTAAGCTGCTTTAGTGCTATAAACTTGAGGTCTAAAGGAAAATTTAATAAGGACAGAATCAAACCTGTTGACTCCCATATAAGGTGAAAGGTGTGATATTTAAAAAACAAACAAACATAGGGGGATACAGAGGGTTTGTTGGAATTTATTATTCATCTGGAAGATGCTTACATGAGTGAAAAATCCCAGTCATTGTTTCAGTGGCTTTAGATAGCAAATGTATGGATCACATCTTAGAGGAGCCAGAACCAGCCACATAACGGTTCTTGTGGGATAATCGCAGTCTTACTTTTCATTGAACATAGGTGTTTATTTAACCTTCTGGAGGTCTTTATATGCACTTTAGCTCGATAGCTGTGCACGTGCTTTGCATGTAGAAAGTCCCAGGTTCTTTAATTAAAGTAGTGAGGTAATAGCAAGTGATAGGAATGACCCTTCAAATGTCTGAAATCTTGGAGAGCCTCAGCTAGACAAAGAATGCTTTAATAGGCTAGATAAACCAGTGGTCTGACCTAGGATAAACATAATCATATGGTTCACATGCTGTGAACCCACCCGGCTTAAATAGATCCATGTGATTCTGAGACCAATGATCTGCACTTTGCCATTTTTGGATTGCGATTCCTACCACTGTCAAGTAAATTCATGTTTGAAGTTTTTATTTAGCAGTCTAGGGAGTTAACTGTAACAGAGCCGGGGAGGGCACAGATCTTGGAAGAGGAGTGCATTAGATTGTAAAGTTAATGCAGTTTAACACAGCTTCAGTGCTGTGGAATCATGGGATTTGTTGTTTGTCATGCACCAGTACTTTTTGAGTAATGACAGTTAAAGTGGTCTCAAACTGCATCCATTCTACTATGTAAATGCACCCTATATCCATTTTCTATACCATCCACATTACGGTCCAGGGTTATACAGACAAACCATTTGTTGTTGTTGTTGTTATGTTTATTTATATCCCACTTTTTCTCTCCACAATGAGATTTTCCTCTCAGGCCATCCATTTATAAAAATGGAGATAGCAAGAATGACACCATCCCATAGGGACATTGTTAGGATAAATCATATACAAATCATGCAGCATTTTATATACTGAAAAACCAATTTGGAAAGTCATTTTAAAAAACATCATTTCACTTTCACAAACATATCTTATGAAGGCTTTCTTGAAAGCTGCTTTAAGGCTTTGGAACTTGCCCTTCCATTTGCAAGTTTGTTTGCTTGCTTTTTTGTTTGTTTTGTTTTGTTTTTTGGTGTCAAGTCACTACAAGTCACTTCTGGTGTGAGAGAATTGGCCATCTGCAAGGATGTTGCCCAGGGGACACCCAGATGTTTGATGTTTTACCATCCTTGTGGGAGGTTTCGCTCATGTTCCCGCATGGGGAGCTGGAGCTGACAGAGGGAGCTCAACCCACTCTCCCCGGATCCAAACTGCTGACTTGTCAGTCAGCAGTTCTTGCCAGCACAAGGGTTTAACCCATTGCGCCATCGGGGACTCCACTTTCTATTCCGATCACTCAGCTTTTAGAAAATGACTGCAGAGCCTTTAAATGGTATGTTGTTTTACCTTTTACTTTTTAATTGGTTTGCTTTAAATGACTTTAATATGTTATGTAGTTTATTAGCATTTTAAAATTACCTTTTTATGTGTTGTAACCTATGCCTTATTTTATGCATTTTAACCTTTGCTATGATTTCTGCAAGCCTTTTTGACTCCTAGTTTCAGGGGAAAGGCAGCATATAAAATATAGCAACTGTAGCATGTTCCTTTAAAAAGGAGAGAGGGAAAGAAACATTTATTGCATATTATTTTAACACTCACAGAAAAAGAACATACATCCTAACATGTTACTTTTTAGTTACTTTTTAATAACTGTTTTATAAAAATGACCCCACCAGCTTACCCTTAAATGTCGAAAAATACTCCACCTCTTGAATTGACTCCCCAACAACTGATATTTTAAAAGTAAATATTTTACAAAATATTACATTCCTATGTGGACCTAAATGCCCCAAAAGGTACAAGATCCTGACTTTTTTTGGAAACTAAGCCCTGGTTAGTACTTGGATAAAAGACTGCCAATGAATACCAGATGCTGCAAGTTGTATTTCAGAGGAAGGAACTGGCAAAATTTCCTCTGAGTATTCCTTGCCTTAAAAAAAAACTTATGAAATTCATGAGGTAATAAAGTCAGCAGGAAACATGACATTGTTGTTGTTGTTTATTCATTCAGTCACTTCCGACTCTTCGTGACCTCATGGACTAGCCCACGCCAAAGCTCCCTGTTGGCCGTCACCACCCCCAGCTCCTTCAAGGTCAAGCCAGACACTCCCAAGAAGTAAGCATCTTCTGATTTCCTGGCTGCAGTTTGTGTCTGCAGTAATCGTTGCACCTAGAAATGCAAAGTCTGTCAGAAACATGACATGCGCGCACACTTTTAAAATAAAAATAAAATCTCCAATTGTTCCCATTACTCTGTACAGGTTGTTGCCTGCTACATCTAAACTATATCATGTTATTTGGCCCCAAACAGAGCCCTTAGGAATTGTGGTCCTTGACAAAAAGGCTGCCCGTCTCTGCTATAGAGAAATTGTCAGAGCAACTATTCCAGTGTATTGTCGAAGGCTTTCATGGCCGGAATCACTCAGTTCTTGTGGGTTTTTTCGGGCTATATGGCCATGTTCTAGAGGCATTTCTCCTGACGTTTCGCCTGCATCTATGGCAGGCATCCTCAGAGGGTGAGGATGCCTGCCATAGATGCAGGCGAAACGTCAGGAGAAATGCCTCTAGAACATGGCCATATAGCCCGAAAAAACCCACAAGAACTGAACTATTCCAGTCTCTGACCATTCACACCTTTTGGACCAGGGATGCACCAGATTCTGGTTTCACAAAGAAATTAAATGATATTAGCATTCACTTCTTCACCCTTTCTCTTCTTATCCTTCATTTATATAAGATAGTACTAAATAATGTATCCCAACCAGTGAGCAAATTTATTTACTTTATTCTTATCACTTTGTTTTATACCCTGCCCTCTCTACCTCATTGAGGGATACAGAGCAGCCCATGGGCTATACATGGCCCTTAGATCCCACTTTTGTGGCCCCCGAAGGATCTCACACACTCCTTTTTTTCCAAAAAAAGGTGATTTTTTTAAGGCAATTTCCCCCTCAAACCATGCAGAAAGACTCCAAATGTGTGAAAGTACCCATATGTACCCTCAAGCCCCACACTACCCCAGAATGCATCTGTTTCCCCCTATTGTTCCTCTCAAAATGGCAACAAAACAATGACATGTTGATATTTTCTATTGCCATTTTGCAAGGAACTGAAGAACAAAATGGAGGCATTTGGATTTGCTATGGGTGAATATAGCCCATGGTGGGAGAGGACACGAACTTTTCATGGACATATCCACCCTACCAAGCTTCAAAGATAATATGGGATCTGGTGCTTTTAGGATATTTATTGATGAATACAAGCTGACTACCATACTTGAATCCTCTGTATGTTCAAGGCTCTATCATTTTGGATGGTTGTGAAATATATTATGCTTCCCTTTCAAAGACACACACTTTAAATAGAGAGTTCTGTTCCCCCTACAAAAATTAAGAATAGATGCACAGGGATAAAAGTATGTGGTTTATTGTCCTTGGCAGAAGGGATGGTCCTAACTCTGGTTTAGGTGCTTATAACTTGAATCCTACCGACAACCATTAAATTTAAGTTACTCACCACTTCAGATGGAATGAGACCCATATCTTTTGAAACCAAAGTCTCTTTGCTGGGCCAGGGTCAATGAACTGAGAGTCTTGATGCTTATGACTTCACAGTCACCAGTAATGGCTAACTGTCTGGGTTATTACAGAAAGAAAGAATCTACACTGCCCTATAATCCAGTTTCTTAATCTAAATGATCTGCTTTGAACTGGATTATATGGCAATGTAGACTCATATAATCCAGTTCAAAGTTGATCATCTGGATTCAAAAATTGGATTATAGGACAGTGTAGATGGGGCGTATTTTGACCACAAAATAAAATCCAAGGAAAAATCCAAAGTCCATGTCTTGATGATATCTTTGTTAAACCATGCCAAAAACCCAAAACACACCAAGCCAGCTTTCAGAGCCTCCTGGATTAATCATCCAGCAAAAAGTTACATGTGTAAATGTTGTTTAATGTGTTTCCTTAAAGTAGTCTTGAGGGAGAAGCCATTAAGTTGGAAAAGTTAGGCCACACACTTCTGTCTATGAGAGAGCAAAGGCAATAAAAGAAATGCAATCAAAATGCCCTTCCTCCACGGCAACAGAACACCTCCTTTTGAGGACTGGGTCTTTCTCTGGCCTGTATCAGGTCACAGGCCACTTTGCAGGCAGTCTCATAGGAAACTTCAGTATTGACATGTCAGAGGATGAGTTTAAGCCCTGTAACAAACTAGGCACATCAACAAGAACCCAATTAGGATTGCTTCACCTGAGGTTGGAGGGAACAACCCTCAGAAAATCAAGTCCCACATCAATCCATTTCCCCCTAGGCAAAAATTCCCCTGGTTGGTGGCTAAGTTTAGTATCTTCAAATCCACATTGCTATTTTTACAATCAGAGTTTTTCAAAAGTGACTTCCTAAACAGTTCCTGACATTGAATCAGGACTGATAAGAGAGAAAGAAAAAACCGTGACTTATTTCCCTTGGAGAGTATTCCTCCCAATTAAGCCGTGCAGGAAGGGGCAGGGAATTCTTCTCAACACCATTTTGATCCTGCTGGGAGGTGAAAACCTCCCACCACCGTCTTGGAAAGGGACAGCTAAATGACTCAGGGATGTCTCACATGCGTGTGGGTGCATGGATCCAAATGTGTCAGGCACACAAAGTTGGCTGAAAAGCAAAACATAATGTAAAAGACCTCACCATGGCCTCTTGTTCTCTCTCACTGGGCTGTGCTCCACAAGGAAATCAGAACTATTTGTGGATGATAAAAGAACGCGGGGCTGCCAGGAACTGTTTTAAAGCAGAATGGGCTGCTTGTAAATCCCAACCCCCACCCCCTTTACTGCAAGCAAATGGGAAAAGCAAGTGAGAGGCCAACCAGTATGTATAGGCAGCTGTAGACAAAGGGAAGGGAGCTCCCACATAGCAAAATGTTTCCATATTTGTCTTTTGAAACTGAACATGCTAAATAGGAAGTGATCTTAATTCAAGCCTTCTCCTGAAGTACCCAGCCATGCATTACAGGGATTTGGAAAACATGAGATCCATGCATTATAAAGATCCAGCCAGTGTGTGGTCTCCAGAAGGCTACACTAACCATCCACTCTGTACAGTAAGATCCCCCTTCTGCAGATAGAACTTCAAAACCATTCAATTAGCTCACTTCCAGTCCCAGTGAACCACAGAGTAGCATTGAAGAGCTAAGAGGTTCTTAGGGAATCCCATGGTAACTTCTGAGGGAAGCATACCATAGAGTGATATGGAGGACATAGCAATTTCCTAGAGAGACTGTTTTCTCCCCAGGTGCAGATAAGTGAAACCATGGATATTAGTTCTACAGTCGCTTGTTTATACAGGGGCTAGTTCCATTCCGAATGATAAAACCACAAACTAGACAGATGCCATCAAATGGAATGAAATAGGCCACAACTTTATTTGATTACATCTTGTCATGGTGCTGGAGCTTGAGCACCTCAATGATGCCATGAGTGAAACCATGAAGGGACACCCAAGATGGTACAGTCATGGCAGAGACATCAGACCAAATGCGATCCTGGAGAAGGTAATGGCAACCCACTCCAGTATTCTAGCCAAGAAAACTAAATGGATCAGTACAACCAGAGATATATCGGTATGCCATCAGAAGATGGGACTCCTACGTTGGAAGATGGTCAAAATGCTACTGGGGAAGAGCAGATGATAAGTTCAACTAGCCCCAGATGTGATGAAGCAACTAGCTCAAAGCCAAAAGGAAGGCTAGCAGCTGATGGTGCTGGAGGTGAACAATAAATCTGATGCTCTAAAGATCAACATACCATAGGAACCTGGAATGTAAGATCTATGAGCCAGGGAAAACTGGAAAGGGCAAGATGGATGGATGGTACCCTTGAAGTGTCTAGCTTGATTCTGAAAGAGCTGGGGGTGGTGATGGCCTACAGGGAGCTCTGGTGTGGGCTGGTCCATGAGGTCACAAAGAGTCAGAAGCAGCAGAATGAATAAAACAATAACAACAAATGGGATTGGCACCTAAATGGATCTGATCTAGGGATCGATCAACCTCCACGTTGATTGATGACCCTGCCAATCCGACCCAATTCCAGGTCCAACAGAAGACATTAGTCAGGACTATCTTTGCTAGATCAGGGTATGGAATTCTTTGGTATGCTTTGGAAAGCCAAATGTGTTTCTTTAGCAAATATAGGGTCTTATATTTTCCTTTCTGAAGTCTCAAAATAATATCAAACTCTGCTCAGGCAATTACCAACAATTTCTAATATTCCACAAGGGTAGAACAAGGATATTTTCAAGTAATGTAGACATGTTGTTATGTGCCTTAAAGTTGTTGCTTATGCTTACCCTAAGGTGAACTTATCATGGACTTTTCTTGATACAGTTAGTTCAGGTCTGAGGTCATTCAGTCACTGGCCTGAGGTCATCCAGTGGGTTTCCATAGCCAAGCAGGGATTTGAAACTGGTGTCCAGGGTCATAGTGCCTACATATGCTATTCTTCCATTCCTGAGAAGTTTCATAGTACAGATATGAGAATCCCATGCAGACAGAGCACAAACAGGTAGGCAATCAAGGAAAGACTCATTGTGATATATATGGCTTTGCTATAAGTACATCATATATGAAGACAGCTGCAAGGAATGTCCGGTGCAGGCATGCGGTGATGGATGTTTTTGAGTTCAAATCTCATAGAAGAAAACGATGGGTTCACCCCAATGAAGCCATTCTCCTGGGATGCTCTCTCTCTCCTTTTAAGAGCAAGGAGGCGATTACTTTTTATACAATCTCTTCTTAACAAAGTCCCACTAATCCCTCCACTAATCCTTAATGCTCCCTGGAGAACTCAGCAAAATAGGGGAAGCATATTTGCTGTTGCAGAAGAACCCAAGAACTTCCTGGGAGCACAGTAGTATCTTGAAAATACACAGCCATGCTTTAATAAAGGGCTAGATAGTTTTCCCTCCTGCTAATTAAATGGCTCTGGATCATTACAATCCAGCCTGTAATTTAGCTGCTTAGGAAGGCAAATGTTGGCACATCAAGTGGCAAGACCATGTTCTTGTGGAGTATTTTGTTGAGCCGTCGTTATCGGGCAGAAACTGATGAGAGCAGAGATCCACTTTTATCAGAGCTGTTTGTACTCTAGGAAAATTTCAAATCTGGGGCAGATCAAGGTTTGAAAGAGTAGGGGGGAAATGGTAGCATTGCTAAAATGACAGAATTCTCTTCCTGAAATTTCCCGTCAATCCCCATTTTTTTTATAGCATTGCGTCAACTTACAACTTCTCTTGGGAATTAGAAATAAAGTTAAGAATTCAATTAAAAGAAGCTGGGGAAGTTACCAAAGGGAAATGAACACAACAAGTACAAGAGGAAAGTTTCATTGGATGGGGACTCTTATTTGGAGGGGCAGTGTCTCATTTCCCCCTCCCTCCATTGCAACATCCCTGGAATGCTATTGCTGTTGAATAAGAAAGGGAATCCTGCAGGGGCTGGATTGCTGTGAGGTTTCCGGGCTGTATGGCCTGCTCCAGAAGTATTCTCTCCTGACGTTTCACCCACATCAGAGGATGAGGATACTTGCCATAGATGCAGGAGAAAATCAGGATAGAATGCTTCTGGAACATGGCCATACAGCCCAGAAGCCTCACAATAACCCAATGATTCTGGCCATGAAAGCCTTCGCCTGCAAGGACTTTTTGGCATGCTTATTTATATCTGTATTCATGGGTTCTGAGTAAGCATCACAGAAACTAAAGGCCAACTTCTATATCAGCTTCTTCGAGATAACAAAATATAGCCACTATGTGCAAAGCTGTACCAAATAAGAACAAAAAAGTCAAGAATCGAAAAGATAAATATGAATGCTGGAAGAAAATCTGTGAATTGGTGACTCAGAGGACACCAGGACTTAACACAGAACATTTTATATACTATGCTGTTAGGAAGTGAGAGCATGTAATTATTTAACTTCTGAAATAAAAAAAACACAGGCAATGTATTGTGAAACAATTATTATCTGATTGTTACTGGGTTTTGTTTTTTTTAAGCATCCTCTCTTTAGTTTTTGGGGTTTTTTTTGTTTTTGGTGCCAGGAGCAACTTGAGAAGCTGTAAATCACTTCTGGTGTGAGAGAATTGACTGTCTGCAAGGACGTTGTCCACGGGATGCCCGAATGTTTTTTTTTTATGTTTTGCCATCCTTGTGGGAGGCTTCTCTCATGTTCCCGCATGGGGAGCTGGAGCTGTCAGAGGGAGCTCATCCGTGCTCTCCCTGAATTCAAACCAGTCCTGCCAGCACAAGGGTTTAACCCATTGCGCCACTGGGGGATTTAGTTATAGAAAGCAGAAATTGGGATGGCAACACCCCTCCTAAACATACCTCCTAATTCTGTTCTTTGGTTAGGACAATGTGGTTTGAACAATGTGAAAATCTCACAAGCTTTCACTAGATTTAAACTTACATTTTATCCACTCTAAGGGCTCACAGCAGTGGTTCTGAATCTGTGGGTCCCCAGATGTTTTGGCCTTCAACTCCCAAAAATCCTAACAGCTGGTAAACTGACTGTGATTTCTGGGAGTTGTAAGCCAAAACACCAAGGGACCCACAGGTTGAGAACCACTGGCCTACAGTTTGGAGGCACAAAGGTGGGTCTCCCTCTGAGATAGTTAGTTACTTAAACTGAATGCCCCTTAAACTACAAGTTACTTCTGGTAAAGGTTTAGCTTCACAGCTGAGACAGGGAAAACCTGTCTCTATTAATCTCCATCTACTACCTACTGCATTTTAATCTTATCTACACAGTGATTTTTTTTGTTCATAAGCAAAAAAAAAAAAGTAAGCAATTAAGATAAGCTCTGCATGAGATAAGCTACAAGAGGTAAGCAGAGCTCCTTACAAAACCAGCTTCTGTTGCAGGGCAACCCACAATGAAATGATAGTCCATTCCTATGCATACCTACATGGTGCTTACTCCCAGCTAAGTAACCACAAGGGCATGCCCTCAGTTTTGCGCAGACTTGAATTGTGTTAAATTGTGTTAAAACCTTTGTTCTTACAGTACATGGAAATATCTAAGAAAGGATAAACACCAGAAAAGTTTGAAAACAGCAGGAATTGCAAGGTATATCCCTTAAAAATAGATTCCACAGCAAGATGCCCAGAAACCCAGATGCCCAGAAACATAACCTTAAGGTGATTCTTAGTAGAATTTTATTCTCACTGTTTTGTTCCTAAACTCTAAATATAAGGCGTATCACTTAGCCTTGGGGCTTTGGGATTCTCTGCCAAGAGTGGTTGCATTGGATCTCTATCTGTCTTTTTCACTCAAGCGGACCTTTGGCAATTGACCTTGCTTGCTATTCAAATAACTGGGTGGGTGCTGTCTTGTCTTTTATTAGTCTGTTTTTAAATTGTGCTTTTAAATTTTACATTTTAACTGCATGTGTAAACTTATATGTGTGTTTAACTGTATATGTTCTTAATCATAAACTGCCCTGAGTCTCGTTTGCAACAAAAAGCAGGATATAAATTGGGTAATTAATTAAGGGTGTTTTTGTATTTTAAAAAACACATTTAAATGCAGTGTGGTGGCAGCATGTATATTTGAGTGTGGATACTGCTCTTACAGTAGTCCTAATGCAAGAATCATGCGCTTTTGGATAAGGAGGTGGCAGTAGATCCCTCTCTCTTGGATTTTCAGATTTAATTGACAAACAAAGGTCTGCCATCTCAAAGTGCAGTGCTCCAAGTGGTAGGTTTATTTTCAAACACTGGTTCTCACATTAGCACTTTGTGTGTGTATAGGTAATACGATATGTCCTATAATGCATCTGGTGATGCATGGAGCCCCCAGTGGCCCCCAGTGGCCCAATGGGTTAAACCAGTGGTCATCAACCTTCTTAATGCTGCAACCCTTTAATACAATTCCTCATGTTGTGGTAACCCCCAACCATAGAATTGGGCCAAACTTCTGACACAGAACTCCGATGATCAACAGAAAATACTGTGTTTTCTGATGGTCTTTGGCGGCCCCTCTGACACCCCCCACGAACCCCCTCCCCAGGTTGAGAAACACTGGGTTAAACCCTTGTGCTGGCAGGACTGTTGACTGAAAGGTTGGCAGTTCAAATCTGGGGAGCGGGGTGAGCTCCTGTGTCTCAGCTCCATCTTCTCTTGTGGGGACATGAGAGAAGCCTCCCACAGGATGGTAAAGCATCCGGGCGTCACCTGAGCAATGCTCTTGCAGATAGTAAATTCTCTCATACCAGAAGTGACTTGCAGTTTTTCAAGTCGCTCCTGACATGGTAAAAAATGATGCATCTTGGTTTAAAGATCCTAGAAAAATTTGATTAGGATACCTAGGGTAACCTATGCTCTAATCCAGTCTAAATAATAACAATAACTATGAGGGTTGCTAGTCCAGGTCTATTCCAGGCCCTAAGATTTCTGTGCCAAAACCCGAGACCCAGGGATATAGCTCCCAGTGGTGTCATTAAGTATTATGCATTAAATTCATATTTTTTTTGTCGTGTCATGCGCGACTTGAGAAACTGCAAATCATTCTGATTTGAGAGAATTGGCAGTCTGCAAGGACGTTGCCCAGGGACGTCCGAATGTTTTGAGGTTTTATTATCCTTGTGGGAGGCTTCTCTCATGTCCCTGCATGGGGAGCTGGAGCTGATAGAGGGAGCTCATCCTTGCTCTCCCTGGATTTGAACCTGCGACCTGTCGGTCTTCAGTCCTGCCAGCGCAAGGGTTTAACCCACTGCACCACCGGGGGCTCCTATTCATAACTGCTCATAACTTGTCATTCAAATACACATAAACATATGTACACAGATAACATGTTACTCTATTTGGAAATTAATAATCAATGTGAAATAAGGGAATTGTTCCTTCTCACTGACTTAGGACAATGAAGCCTGTGCTATATTTAATCTACCCTACTCTATATATTCATGTAAATATCTTGACATTTAAAAAAAATCAACCCCCAAAAACTATGTTTATTTATACATGGGCCAGAGTGAGTTACCTGTCCGAACATATCTCCTCTTATGAACCATCTTGAAAATTAAGATCATCTGGGGAGGCCCTGCTCTTGGTCCTGCCACCTTTGCAGGTGCGACTGATGGAGACGAGAGACAGGGTCTTCTCAGTGGTGACCCCTCGTCTATGGAATTCCCTTCCCAGTGATATTAGAGCAGCACCCTCTCTCCCGGCCTTCAGAAGGCTTTGGGATCCAACCTTTGGAGATTAACTATAGTGCAATAACAGCTATGGAATATTTGCAATGATTGTTGGAACAGCACCGGATTACGATTGTGAATGATGTGATTTGAATAGTGAATGCAATGTTTTTATATGTTCTAATGTGCATTAATTTTAATTTTATATTTTAACTCAAATGTATTTTAACTATATGTTGTCCAAAGGCATTGAATAGTTGCCTATATGTAAAGCTGCCTTGAGTCCCCTTAGGTAGAGAAAGGCAGGATATAAATAGGGTAAATAAACAAATAAATAAATACTGCACCTCAACTCTTATTTTTAAAAAGAAAGAAAAAAGAACCATTCTCTTCTCAGAGAAGAGTCACAGAAAGCAAGAGATTAGCCCATCGCAGGACAACCTAAGCATTAATTCTACAGTGTAGATACACCATAGTCCTCCCTACATGGAGAGTCTTTGCATGGTGCAGAAACTAATCAGTTTTACACATTATAGAAAGCTGCCACTCTACTAAATGGGCTGGACATTTGCCCAAAGCCTGTTCGTCTTGCCCAGAGATAAGTCAACAAAAAAACCTGGGGACTTAGGGCCAGGCCCTGTGATCTGCCATCCCTAATAAGTACAGATTGATATGACCTTTGCTTATTCTATGATTGCACAAGAAAAAGTTATTCAGGCGGGAGCAATGCCTTCCAGCAGATTCTCCGCCCCACCTGCAAACACATAAGCTATGGGAGCAATCAGTAAAATTAAAAAACTGACATGAGCAACAGGCTCTTCAGGACCTGAGCATGTGATGGGCAGGTGGTGGACGTAAGGAGCATTTAACCCTTTCCTCTCGACAGCCAATTGGACCTCTAGAAAAGTCACAGATTTCCCCTTTGCTAGGCACTCTCTCTTCTCCGCTCCCAACATAGCCAAGCCATACTTGGAACGTTTGCTACGTGACCAGCTCAGCTGATTAGGGTTGTGGCTTTCTCTCCCCTCCCCTGCTTTCCTTTCTTTCTCTATCTACAGCTAGGCAAGAGGAGTCTGGCTGGCTTGTTGTAAGTTAGGTAAATGCAAGTTTGAAAAAGGAGCTTAATCCCTGGGAGAGAGGTGGATCACATGCTGGCATGATGCCTAATGCCTGTGGGGGAGTCAAAGCAGGACACTAAGAGCAAGGCCAGCGCTGCAAATGCCAGGCTCTCCAAGTCATCATTTAAAGTTGAATGAACAGATGCAAAGGAGGGACCGGGCTTTTGTGCCTTGAATGCTTTTGTACAAGGGATGACTCTTCCCCTACCCGCCCCAGTAGCTCTAGCTAGTCTGGCATGAGTGAGAAAAGCTATACGGTCAGCTCTCTACATTCGCTAGAGTTAGGGTTACAAGACTCCCATGAAATTAAAAAATCAAATAAAGAAATTGTTAATTTTTTAATCTGAAAGAGCACCTCTCTAGAAATATCCAGGTCCTGCAGTACAACTTTATGGTGGACATCTGCCGGCCATAGAATTGTCTGACTCCTCCAGCACTCTCCAAAGTGATACAGGGAAGATGACTACAGGGTTATCTTTCAGTCCACTTTGGGGAGGTAAAGCGGGGTATAAAGAAATATAATAATAATAACAACAACAACAACAACAACAACAACAACAACAACAACAGGATCACACTGGAGGGCCTATAGATTCCTAGAGAGGATGTTTTAGTCAAATCAGTGAAAAGTCAAAACCACAAATGTGGTGGGCCTACTATATAGATAAAATCGTTTCATTTCTGTACACCTATTAAAAATAACTTTACTCTTACTTTTTCTTCCTCTTGTTCTTGATATAGGATAGGATAACCTATGGCCTGTGAGCTAAACATGGCACACAGACCGTCATTTTGGCTTCCCATTATCCTTATTGCTAATCAGCGTAATGAGAGATAAGGGGTTTTATGTCCTCTCACCAAAGATAGTGTCAGGCTTTTTAAAAGCATGTGTCAATATAAATTGAGCCTTTATAGAACATCCTTGAAACATGAAGGGGCATGTTTGGGAGTAGCTTATGAGAATGGGGAGAGAGGTCCTTTGGGTCATCTCAAACTCTCCAAGATATACTGTGTGTATGTTTTGTTTGGTTTATTTATTACATATGCATAGACTCCAAAATACCTTTTGCCATCCAAACTATTGTTTTGTGCCTTCATTTGTTTTCATTGTAAACTTATCATCATATTTTTTGGCAAAATCTGTCCAGAGGTTTGTTATTATTATCCACTGATGCTGCTGTGTGCCCAAGACCATGCTGTGGGTTTCCATGGCCAAGTGAGAATTGGAACATTGGCTTTCTGGAGTCCTGATCCAGCATTCAACCCACTGCAACACACCAGCATTTGCCATTCAAATCCAAGTAGAAGGAGTGGGCAAAAGGACAAAAATTGATTCTGTTACCAATGAGAATTTATACCCCCAACATCTTCATCTCTGGATTGTTTTGGAAGACATAGAGGATGCATTTGCATGACATGATAAGCCACAAATCCACAATAATGCTGCCAGTGGAAATGAATACCTTGCTCGTGGTGCATGATGCTCAGTCTCGCCTTCTTGCAAAGAGAGCTTTGGTTTATTGAATCATCTGGCAGATGACAGTTTCACTCCTGATTTGTTTCCCAACAGATCAGATAAGAACCCAGGATTTATTGCTAGTTCTCTCCTTCTCTAGTCTCTTGGGAGGAACCGTCTCAACAAAAGGAAATTTCCCATGGCCAGATGACAATCAACCAGGATGGGCAATTTCATAGAGGCTGGGTTCTAGTTTAGAGCCAATGGGACTGATACAGGTAGCGCTCCCTCCTGCCTGTCTCCCCAAAATGCCACTCTTTTCACACACATTATTATGCTTATGTTTATTTCTACCCCATGGAAAATAAAACATTCCTGGAGCAGCAATAGTTCCTTAAAAATGTTGGAGACATGAAAAACTCAAGGACTCCAAGAACAAGCGTAAGCATTTGCAATACATGTGTTGCATTATGCCTATGCCAGCAATAAAGCAACAGGAGCGCAAATTCCCCCACCTGCTGCAAGAAGGATAATTAAGCAACATGCACCAGCATGTTGCTTGTACATGACAAGCCAGGCCTCCTATGGTTCCCTGACCTGTTCTGTTCTACAGATACACATAAAGTTGCCTTTATTTGTATATTTTTCCAGCCTTGATCTTTTGTGTGTCACCTTTCAGTCTGCCAGGACCACCTGAGTAGGGCTTAATGGACAAAATTTGTTGTTGTGTTCCTTTTAGTAATTTCTGATTTATGGCAATCCTAAATGTGCCATTACAGGGATTTGCTCAGAGAGGGATCGCTCTTTCCTTCCTCTGTGAGTTGGAGCCCCCAGTGGTGTAATGGGTTAAACCCTTGTGCCAGCAGGACTGAAGACTGACAGGTCGGATGTTCGAATCTGGGGAGAGCATGGATGAGCTCCCTCTGTCAGCTCCAGCTCCCCATGCAGGGACATGAGAGAAGCCTCCCACAAGGATGGTAAAACATCAAACATCTGGGCGTCCCCTGGGCAATGTCCTTGCAGACAGCCAATTCTCTCACAACAGAAGCAACTTACAGTTTCTCAAGTCGCTCCTGACATTAAAAAACCCTGTGAATTTGAATTGTGATCTCCCAGTGAGAAGTCTCCCAACCTCTCATTGGAATGTAATGGAGTGTGTATAAGGCCTAACCTACACTACATGATGTGGCAGTGTAGATTGGGCCTTAGCCCAGTACTCAAACCACCACACCACACTGGTTCTAGTTGATAAAATACATGTGTAAACTGTTTTGAAGACCCAATTTTCCAAACACTGACCACAAATAGTTCTTTAACATTATATAAAATCAGAGCAATTTCAAAGACGATGTCAAAGAGCACCATCTCAGCTGCTTGCTGGGAAACCCAAAAGGGATCGGGCCAGCCTGAGGGAGCTTCCACATATGCCCATAACCCACAGGTAAACTCGAATTAAACTGTAGTAAACCGGGATTTGACACCTGGAAAGGTCCGGACCATAATGAAAGGTCTGGATCGCCACTCCAAGCCAACCATTTAATGCAGTTCAAAGCTAGCTTCAAATTGCAGTGGCTAGACAACAAATTCCCACAAAAGCATGTGAAAGAAATCCCTTAATGAGTATTAGTGCTCTGTGGTTCATGTAATCACCATCCAGACTTCAAACTGGGTGAGTTTTACTTTACTTTTAACTGGTTTTCATTTCATCCACATGGCATGTGTCAAGAGCAGAGAAATTTGAGCTTTCCAAGACAGTTATTTACTGATGACATACCAAAAAATGCCCTATTATCACCATGATAACTGGAATCATGCAATGTGTGCCTTGGTAAAAGAATATTAAAATATAAGATAATACAAAAAAAACCCTCTAAAATACAGCATGAAAAATAACTTCTCTGTTGAAGGAAAAAGCTATCCATTAGCAGCTCAGTTTACAAGCTCAAGGAGAGAGCTTACACGAGGACAGCCCAAACTGTGTTTGTTTCGTACACTAGGTGTTTACTAGGTGTTTACACTCTTTCTACCAACCACCAACCTCACATCACTTTGAAGGACACGCAGTAAAGGACCAACACCATTTTTTGAAATCATCCCATTGCAATATTTATTCTTATTATTACCATGATAATAAATAGGGTTTCCAAGGTCAGGGTTATCCCAGGTCATGAGGTTTTGGGGCAAAACCTGAAAATTTGGGATAATGTCATGTCACTGGGAGTGAGCCCTATTGATGTAACAAGGGGAAACCGCTTTGGGATATCATTTAGCACAGGCATGTGCAAATTTTGGCCCTCCAGGTGTTTTAGACTTCAACTCCCACAAATCCTAACAGCCTACCGGCTGGGAGTTGAAGTCCAAAACACCTGAAAGGATAAAGTTTGCCGATGCTTTTTTTATTGTGTCAGAAGTGACTTCAGAAACTGCAAATCACTTCTGGTGTGAGAGAATTGGCCGTCTACAGGGATGTTGCCCAGGGGATGCTCTGATGTTTTACCATCCTGTGTAAGGCTTCTCTCATGTCCTTGCATGGGAAGCTGGAGCTGACAGATAGGAGCTCACCCTGTCTCATGGATTCAAACTGCTGACCTTCAGGTCAGCCGTTCAGCTGGCGCAAGGGTTTAACTCATTGTGCCACCACCTGATTTAGCATGACACATTAAAGAACAACCACAATTGCAGAGAGTCTGCCATTCTAATGAAAAGCAAATGAGTAAAATCTATAAATGTTCGAGGCAGTGCTCTCACTTTGAGATTCGCCCTTTTCCTCTGAGGACCAAGAAAAAGGGTCCAAGATATGAGAACCCATAAACAAGGGGCAAATGGGGGGCAGGCTGCTAGGGATGCAGGGAGTGGAATTTGCGAAGGGGGGACACTAATATTTTTAAAGTAATTTTTAATTTTATTTTACTGTATTTTAATTGTATTTAAACTTTTACACTCATGACACATTTTTTAAAAATATTTAATATTAACAATATGTGTCTTGCTTTTAAATTCTGTTGTATTGCCTCATGTTAGCCACCTTGAGTCTCTATGGGGAGAAAGTTGGGATAAAGAAGAAGAAGATGATGATAATGATATTATGAGCTGCCAAGTCTTGAAATAATGATATAAAAGAATTCTTCTTGCAAATGTCCTTTGTTGTGCAGCATCATTTTTGCAAGGCCATTCTCATTATGTGACTATTTAAAAAAAACATTATTTTCTGACAATTCATCTGCCTTAGGAAAATGCATTTGCATGACAAGGTCAGCACAAAAGCCCTTCTTAAAATACTTGGACATCATCTAAAATGGGCACAGGTGTATCTATCTATTACTCCTCAATGTTGTTTTTAGCAGTCTGTTTGCCTTGACCATCAAGAAAGTGTCATTCTAGATTAGCTGACAATGATCTCTCCGAACATGCCAGTCTGAATTTGTTTCTAGAAGGTCTGAGCTTTTACAGAAAGCAATAAAGTCACAGCTTTTATTTTTTAAAAACCCTCTGTGAAAAGGTACATCCTAAACCCATATCGAATGTATATTAAGAGCAGAGTCAAGATAGATTGTTGATGAATAATCCCGTCAGGGGCTGCCTAGAAATGGAAATAACTGAGTTGGGTGACTGATCAGCTTGCAGTGCAGCGATGGGGTGATGTCATCATAATGCACTCAGGCAAAGGATAATCTATTCTGCAATTGGCTGAGATGAATTTTTGCTCTGAGATCCTCCTAGCCTGTTGCTGCTTCATTAACCTGCCCAGATTCCTGCTGTCAAATAGTATTGAGTTGATTCAGGAGGAAAAAAAGGAGGGGGGGGGAAGGGACCAGCAGCCGGCTCTTTTTAGGACTTGAGACTTTTTCTATGGTATTAAGACAAAGTTAACCCTTCAGCAGAATAGAAAGCTCTGCTTTGCCTAATACTGGGGCAGCAGCTCTTATTTCCCTGTCTGGATAATGAAGGGAGCAGCTGCTTATTCTGTCTCTTCATATATTAAAATTCAAAACATTTGGATTTTTTTTCTCGTGTCTGGAGCGACTTGAGAAACTGCAAGTCATTTCTGGTGTGAGAGAATTGGCCATCTGCAATGGTGTTGCTCAGGGGACACCTGGATATGGGAGGCTTCTCTCATGTCCCCACATGAGATGCTGGAACTGACAGATGGGAGCTCACTCCACTCCCTGGATTTGAATTGCTGACCTTTTGGTCAGTAGTCCTGCTGGCACAAGAGGTTTACCCATTGCGTCAACGGGGGCTCCAAAAATATATTTGGATCATCAGCCGGGTAGCTGTGAGTTGCTGTTCTGGTTCTAATGGAAACAGTTTTGCACAAGTGATCAGTTACAGTATAGGAAAATGTTGTTTTTTCTATGCCTTTAGGACATTTCTGACTCATGGGGATCCTTGGGCAAACCTATCACAAGGTTTTCTTGCCAAGATTAGCTAAGAGGGAGAGCTTTCTTTGCCTCCCCCTGAGAATGAGACAGTTTGACTTGTGCAAGGTCACTTGATGGGTTTCCATGGCCAGGTGGTGCCACACAAAAGAAGCCTCCTGCCCCTTCTGTAAATGTAGGAATCTCATACACCCACTTCCCTCTTCTGCATCTAGCTATTCTAATTACAATAAAAGGTATGGTTCCTATTTCGAAGGTCACACAAATAACTCTATTTATTTCACTGGATCTGTAAAGCTTGGTAATGGTTCAGCATGATATTCCACATGGTGGGATCATCACTCAGAACATATTGTCAATTCCCTTTCAAGGATGTTGTTCCACCACACATCTACCCCTGCAAGCTGTAGGTATTTAACATTACTTACTTGCTTACTTTACTTAGGCAATCCCTCATTCTCCGAGTATGATAGCCCTCCAGATGTTGTGACTTGGTAGTGGGTATGCAGGTGTCTGTGGAGCCCTATTCTTAATCCCATGTTCTTCTATAATGAGGGCATTGGTTGCCAGGTGGAAGGCGTTCTCGGTCACGGTTGGTTTGACATACCTTCCTCTTGGCACGTTTCTCCCTTTCACCCTCTAGTCATGCCTCTTTGAATTCCGCAGCACTACTGGTCACAGCTGACCTCCAGTTAGAATGCTCAAGGGCCAGGGCTTCCCAGTTTGCAGTGTCTATGCCACAGATTTTAAGGTTAGCTTTAAGCCCATCTTTAAATCTCTTTTTTTTTATCCACCAACATTCCATTTTCCATTGAGTTGGGAGTATAGTATCTGCTTTGGGAGATAGTGATCAGGCATTTGGATAACGTGTCCAGTCCAGCAGAGTTGATGGCGTACTAGCATCGCTTCAATGCTGGTGGTCTTTGCTTCTTCCAGCATGCTGACATTTGCCTGCCTGTCTTCCCAAGATATTTGCAGGATTTTTCAGAGGCAACGCTGATGGAATCATTCCAGGAGTTGAGTGTGATGCCTGTAGACAGTCCCTGTTCTGTTTCACAGGCATATAACAGGGTTGGGAGGACAATAAAGAAGCACCTTGGTATCCCTACGGATGTCCCGTACTGTTGGAGACTGAAGTTTCTGATCACCAGTGGTTTTACTGGGTACTGTACTGTATGCTAGGAGCACCATAGGGCCTCATCACACTAGAGAATGAACCCGCTTTAAATCCAGTTGCTGCCTCCTGCAGAATTCTGAGGTTTATAGTTTAAGGAGGAGCCTTTAACAGCCTCACTAAACTACAAACCCAAGAATTCTGCAGGAGGGAGAAAGTGGATTTAAAGTAGATTCATTCTCTAGTGCAGGGGTTCTCATACTTTTTAAACAGAGGGCCAGGTCACAGTCCCTCAAACTGTTGGAGGGCCGGATTATAGTTTGAAAAAAACATGAATGAATTCTTATGCACTCTGCACATATCTTATTTGTAGTGCAAAAAACACATACAATACAATAATTAAAATGAAGAGCAGTTTAAACAAATATAAACTTATTCGTATTTCAATGGGAAGTGTGGGCCTGCTTTTGGCTGATGAGATAGGATTGTTGTTGTTGTGTGCTTTCAAGTCATTTCAGATTTAGGTTGACCCTGAGCGAGGGCAGGGTAAATGACCTTGGAGGGCCTTATCTGGCCCCCAGGCCTTAGTTTGAGGACCCCTGCTCTAGTGTGATGAAGTAGAAAGACTCCTTCCTTTGAAACATACTGCATTTGTAGGTTTGGGAAAGTACCGTGGTTTCTGACCATGATGGCTTTTCCATACATAAAGGCAGGACTACATTTTTCAGTTGCTGAATGGTGAGAATGCATGCCTGAAGGAATTAACTTCTCATTTAAATAACGGGAATTGTTGCTTTATTAAGTTAGCTTTTCTGGATATTCTCAGAAAATATGTAGTAGTTTCGTACGTGATGAAACCAGAGTAGAAATTTCAGTGTAACAGGTCAGCACGTATTATGATTTTTTGGATCCAGTAACAAATTGTTTTGCGATCAGTATCTATCTATTCAGCAGAAGAAAGTGTTTGTTTGTCTTCATGCACATTCTCCCCTTTTGTAATCACTGCAATTGATACAAATGGGGGCTACAAACAACTTCTCCCATTCCGCTAGGTTGGTTTTAATCATTCAATGTGAGGGAAGAAATGGGAAGTCACAGCCCTTTCCTATTTCCTAATACTCAGAAATGCATATTTGGAAGGTTTTCCCTGGTGATTAATGTGCCTTCTGGCACAATGTATTCATCTGCTTGGTTTGCTTATTTTCCTTGCTGTATCCCCAGTGCTTACAGTTTTACAAAGATCTTCTAGATTGCCCTGCCCCTCTGACTCCACTATAGTAATTATTATGAGCTCAGTTTATTATACCCTCCAACTCAGCTAGATGCACATACACACGCATATATATATCTTTTAAGGCCATCATTAACTATAATTAGTAGGCTCTGTCATTCATCTACTGTGGTTCACAGTGTGCCTGTAGCCATAGGAATGCATTATCAAACCTGGATAAAATAAGTTTACTTCCAAACATTCTGAAAAGATATGATTGTAAGATTTTTTTTTCACCCCCATTTCATTTCTTTTGCATTCTTTTCTTGAAGGTGTAGCATTGCTTGAAGCTTAGCAAGTCTACACAAAGAATAGGGGAATGCAATGTAAACTTTGCATTGAATGCACTGAAGTGAGTTAGCAGAGTGACCTCATTGTGATGCTCTGTGAGAATATGTACCCGTAGATAGCTTCTTGGGTGGGGAGAAGATTTGTGGCTTTGGGCTCGGAAGTAAAGCACTGGAAAGGCTACACATTAAGAAGCAGTTGCTCTTCCTTTATGAGAATTATGCAGGGAACCTAATGAGATCAAAGCAAAGCCTGTTTGCAGGAAGCTTTGGCCTTAGGGAAATTGGAAGGTGTGATGGGCAGCTTAGTGCAAATGTCTACTGATAAGGAGTTATGAATTTCTATCTAGCCCTGCCTTTTGATTACTGGAAGAGATCCGAACACACTCCCAACAGACTTCAACCCACACAGGAGATTTAATATGTGATCCAAAGACAACCTCTGCTTGGATGTCGGGGTACACAACTGTTAGGCTTTTAACTGTTTGAGTTGGATGGGTTGTTTAACGTCTAGCAAACCTTTTGCAGTACATGTCACTTGAGCTTTAGTTTGGCACCATACAAAGGGGAAAGTAAAATATAAATTAATAAACTTGACAATATAAAAATCCAACTTGTAAAATCTGCCAAACCTAACCTTTACCATGTATTTATTGCCAGCAATACCGCCTCCTCTCCATTTCTTCAACTATGTGAACTTGTGGCCTTTGTCAATCCTGCATATTCAGGACCACCTGGTGAGCATGTCTTATCCACCTCCACAATCGCAAAGCTGCAGCAGTTAAAATGAACCCGGAGTGACATATTCCCAAGGATCAGAAGAGCTCTTGTCAAAAAATAGGTCCTCCCACACACACCTTCCCTGCCCACCCAAGGCATTTGTCATTGAATCTGTGGCTTTCCAGATGACATGCCCCCCTTGCTGGAGAACTTAACTGAGTTGGAAATGAATTCCGTTTTGGCAGGGCAGGCAAATTGTCAGTGGGCAATGACACCTCTCCAGTCATTTGTCTGATTAGTCAGCCTGCTAATATCCCTTAGAAACACCTCTCAGATGAACTTGCCTATAATGCGATTCAAGGCGCAGAAGGTAAAAATTAGTCCTCGGCTCAGCAGTGGCTAGCTGGAAAGTGGCCAGTTTAGGTCAGCATATTTTAAAGAATGCAAGCAAACTGGAAAAGGATTCAGTAGGGAACAACTAAAATGATACAGAGTTAGCAATAAACATAAAAGGGGAGGCTGAAGTTAAAGCCACTAGGTATGTTGTTTAGACATCAGAATGGGTCTTAGACCTTGAAAGATACAGAGTAAGTAGTAAGGTGGGAAGGCATTGTTTTAATTCCCCTACACTTTACTAGTTCAGATTGTATAGGTGCAGAAAAAAATTGTCATGTTTCACTGAGTCAAAAAGTCATGTGAAAGTCACAGTTTATGTGATGTTTCTCGCCAGTCTTCTGCAACATGGTTTTTAATGGCCTGTCTTTGGCTTTTCTCCTTCACAGCTTGTTCCTTTCTTTCTTTCTCCTTCTTTCCCAAAAATGAGTCAAATGGGAAAAGAAAACAGCAGTGGGGCTGTCAACAGGATCCACTCCATACCTGAAATCCAAGCATGTCCACTTGCTTCTTTATGGGGCTAAACTGGGGGTGGGGTGTATTTGCAGGAGGCCCATCCCGGAACTGTTCTTCATCCAGCAAGGACACTAAGGGCCCTTCCACACCACCCTATATCCCAGAATATCAAGGCAGAAAATCCCACAATATCTTATTTGAACTGGGTTATCTGAGTCCACACTCAGGGCCCTTCCAGACAGCCCTATATCCCAGAATATCAAGGCAGAAAATCCCACATTATCTGAGTCTGGACTCAGATAACCCAGTTCAATGCAGATATTGTGGGATTTTCTGCCTTGATATTCTGGGATATAGGGCTGTCTGGAAGGGCCCTAAGACTCCATCTACACTGTTCGTTTAATGCAGTTTCAAAAAAGAATTGAAGAAAGTGGTTTTGCAATGCAGATGATTATATAGGAAGTACTGGAACCAGTTGGAGCCCTGGATGATGAGCATGGGTGTGCATTAAGAACTTTCTTTCACACACCTTTGTAGGAGTTTGTTGTTGCAGTTTAAAGCTAGCTAGCCTCAAACTGCATTGAATGGTCAGTGTAAATGGGTCCTAAGTTCAGGGAGTCTGAAGAATTAGAAGTACAAACAGAGAAAGGAGGAGGTCCTCTGCCCCATACTTTCCTTCCCATTTTACACACACAGAGACACACTTTTTCTCAGAAGGTGTTTTTTTTCTGTGTTAAACTTCTTGCCAAAGTATAGTAAGAAAGCCTCCAGGAGGAATTTTGGAGTCTTTATTTATTATTTATTTCAGACATTTATATCCCTTCCTTCTCACCCCCCGAAGGGGGACTCAGAGGGACTCACAACCGGCAACCATTAGATGTCAACAACAATAGGAATAAAATCACACTTAAGCATTAGTTAAAACATCAAAATTAAAACATCATATTTTAATGTAATGAGTAATGAGGAAAGTGCAGGCAGGGGTGCATTTCATCATCGTTTTGCAACACTTCTGTACTTTAAATCACGACTTCAACCTGCCTGGCTTTTTTAAATCAAGGTTTTCCCCAGCCTAAATTTTCTAAAGGAATTTTCACTGCTGCAATGAGTCCTTATAGTGAAATGCTGCTTTTAATTTATTCAATAATAATCATAATAATAATCTCCTGCTTTGGCAGCTGAGCAGAACCTTTTGTTTGTGGATTTCTCCCATTGTCTCTGCTTTTTAACAATTCCAGGAATTGGCCAAAACATTTGATGAAACACCTATTTGCCCCAAAAAAATTCTGTTCACGTCCAAAACATCCAAAGGGAAAACATATTTCCATTTCTCTTTAAAAGAAAACATATTTCCATTTCTCTTTAAAACAAAACCATTCCTCACCATATTAATGTCAAGATCTGAAAGAGAAATGCCAGCTCTGCTTTTTCATGCATTCCCAGCTGGCAGACAATTGGACCAGCCCAGCCTTGTCCAGCTGTGTCCTGTTCCCACTTTGTTCCTATTGCAAGGGCTTTAAAAGCATTCAACAGCAGAGGAGAATTGGGAATTGAGAATACACTGCATTCCTGTAACGCAGTTGACTCTGCTGAAGGGAATCTTTATAATCTTATAAATCTCTTAGCTATTTCAAGTTTTAGAACTAATATTTTATATATATATATATAATGGGCCTAATTCACATGTTCCATTCCTGGCATCCCGCAGTATGTTGAGGTAATAATCCCATCACAACCATGACATTTCACAGCCTCAAGGTGTGACATGTATGGCCAAACAACCTCAGAATGAGGTCAAGATGACAAAAGTTATTAAAGAGTGAGGAAAGACAAGGTAGGAGAAGCTGCTGCAGTTTGTTTTTGCATGAGTCTACTGAGAAGGACAAGACCCTGTCCCCCTCCTCTCCATGCCTCTTTCCCCTGCTGAATTAATTGCATGGGAATTATCTTTGCAGTAAGTTTACACAGTGGTACCCAACCTTTTTTTGATCTGGGATCACTTTGACCAGGGATCACTTTCCAACCTTAGTTTCAAAAGGGTTACAAATCAGTTTTTGGACAACTTTAGATTCAGTTTGGTTATTTGGGGTGCTGATTCATAAAATTGCATTGGATAGACCACATCAGCTCTAGTTTCTGATACAAAACATATGCCATCTAGTAGTTGCCATCTGCTCACCCACAGAAAACCATATTTAATAACCCTTGGCCCTATAAGAGGGTTTTGTGAGACCAGTTGCTTTTGTTGCAACGATGTACTAATGTTGAGGCCACTGATCATATTTTAGTTCTTGCGGACCACTAGTGGTCCATGGACCACAGGTTGGAAACCACTGGTTTACAGCCATTTAAGCCAAGGATGAAGGGGGAAAGTGGGAGGAGGAGAGAAACGAAAACATTTAAAGGTAGCAAGTGGGATGTCAGAGAATTGGGATTGTCCTTCTCAAACTAGGACAGTAGAAGGGTGTGAGATCACACCTATTCCAGGTAGGAGGTGAAGACAGGCAAGATAGACACCTTGATATGATAATTTCAGTAGTCAGGAGCTTCCACTTGAATATCGCATAATACCTTGGAGAACCCGGATGGATTGTCACTCTACAACACTGTAGGAAATTAAAATGGAGACTCATAGTCCCAACTAGCTAAAATGGAGGTACAATGCTTAGTATTGGGTGCTACTGAGCTCCCACGGAACACTCAAGATTTAGCAGCCCCCAAGTTACAAACATCCGACTAATGGTAATACTTAACGTGGGCAAAACAACAGAAAGTGAGGGAAATCTACCACTCGGAAGGGAAATTTATTTCTGGAAGTGTTTTCATGGGGAAAAGATGTTCCTGCTGAAGTTTTATCGCCAATTCTTGTTTCCACAACAAGTCAAATTCTTCTAAATTCAATTATCACAGGGACAGAAAGTGAGGTGAAATCTTCTTAAGAGAAACACAGAGAGCAAAACAAACACCACAAGGATGTTCGCCCTTCCCTTTGCTACTCAAATAATGCTTGTGTGTGTGTGTGTGTGTGTGAGAGAGAGAGAGAGAGAGAGAGAGAGAGAGAGAGAATGAAGTTACACTTTAAAAATGTACCTGTTCCTACTTAAGGTTAGGTTGTTGTGTGTTTTTTGGGCTGTATGCCCATGTTCTATAAGCATTCTCTCCTGACGTTTTGCCTGCATCTGTGGCAGGCATCCTCAGAGGTTGTGAGGTCTGTTGGAAAATAGGAAAATTGGATTTATATATCTGTGGAAAGTCCAGGGAGGGAGAGAGAATTCTTGTCTGTTGGAGCTAAGTGTGAATGTTTCAATTGGCCACCTTGATTAGCATTTGATGGCCTGACAGTTCCTGCTTACATACGAGTTCAACTTAAGAACAAATCTACAGAACCTATCTTGTTCGTATCTTGGGGACTGCCTGTCTAGACCTGTATCTGGATTGCCCCAAATCACCTAGTTTTCCCCGTAATGTGAGATGTATTGTATTTCTATTTTTACTCTCTTGATTTGTTTAAATGTGGTCTCCTTTATAATGTATGCAAATTCTATTCCGTATTTGTCTTTCTTTTTTGCAACCCATTTCTTTTGGGCAAAGCAATAAATGAGTGGTCACCCCGCTTGAAACTCTCTTCTGTTCTATGTTCCAGGTTAACAATATTTAATACAAATGTGCCCATAGTACAAGAGATACTCAGGTTACACACATTTCAGGGAAATGTTTCTCAAACTTCTAAAAGATACTTTGTGATCCTATTGGACTCAAGATCTAAGAAAGTAAGCACGATTAAAATATTGCTTACAGGTATTCTCGTGTCTCCCACCAGGTTTTTTTAATTATTGTTATTATAAAAAATGTCTTTTTGTAAAAATGTATTTTTCTTAATTTGCTAATACCTCTCCCTTTTAAGGGGATGATGTCATACGGAATGGAATGGAAGGACATCAGTCTTCCATGCAGTCATGTTCTTGAGTTGCTATGATCCAGTGTTAGCAATAATTAGACATATTCTAACATCTTGTCCACACAGTTGATATTATAAGTGCAATGATTAGGGAACATGAAACATGACCTGATTCAAAGATTAGAAGCTACTCATTCACAGTTGGTTCTGTGCATAGGTTGAAACCTGATATACCAGCTGAGCTGGAACTTTCTCTGAAACCTAGCTGCTGAATGACTGCATGTGGAATGCTTTTGAGCATGTGCAGAGTGCTACTCACATTATATAATGTATTGGATCGGTTACATGAACATCTTGCCTTCCCTCCAATTAGCTTACATGGCTTTCTTTTGCAACAACCCTCTGAAGTAGGTCAGGCTAACACAGGCCACCCAGTGAGTTTCATGATTTAGTGGAACTACACTATGCATTTCCCAATGTGATCTCATGGGTTTGTATTTTCAAAATGTTGCTTGATTGATTGTGTGAGTATGATGTAAGTAGCTGTTGGGAACAGGAAAAGAATGGAACAATCAAGTGGATGCTGATTAGTGGGATGTTTGAGGAGATTTGCTTGGAATTGTTAGTAAATGGGAGTTTGAGTGAAAGTTAGTTATCCTGAGGTTTCAGAAGAATTCAGTAAGAATAAGTGTTTAAGAGGGGTCCAGGTAAACTACGGTTGGAATGAGAGAAATGAGTTTGAGTTGCGTGTTTGGTATGGAACTGATTTAGCTTAAGAGAACAGAGTATGGAGTTTTAAATGCCATATGTAAATAATCTGTTGTTTTATGTTTCATTATGTAAACACAGTTTTGTCTTTAGTGGAAACTATCACTCTGAGAGCTTGGTTTCAATCAAGGTGTCTGTGGCGGCAGCATGGAAAGCCAAAAGGTGGGGTCCTGTTGGAGATAGAAGTAGGCATCTTGACAGCATTTAGACCAGTGATTGCCAAATTCTAGTCTTCCAGATGTTTAAGACCCACTCCCAGAATCCTCAGCTGTCTGGGATTCTGGAAGCTGAAGTCCAAACCATCTGGAAGACCAGAGTTTGGGAAACACCTATTTAGACTGACCTAACAGTTGGTGTCATACAAGAGGGGCAGAAATGAGGGCACACCCTCACGCGGAGTATGAACACAGCAGAAATCTTCAAAATTGGTAGATTAAGTGTAACCCCAACACACACATTTGGTCTCACAGTTGATGGCACTAGTAGGATTAATTGAATGAAAAACTCTGCACTTGCTACAGACGGTGTTGAGATCAGGGTGGACCACTCACATAAAGGGTCAAAACTCCACATTTGGTACTCCCAAAGATAGCTCTCCCTTTGTCATAGACACTGTTAAAACATAAGTGAAAGTCCCACAATGTATATAGACAGCAGTGGGGTATAAACTGAAGACCCTAATCACCAAACCACGTTGACTAACCACTAAAGCCCACTGACTCCTTACCTTTTCCCAGAGTCACCTCAGTGAGTTCCCACACATGTGGAATTATGTTCCAGGGAGTAAACCATGGCAGTGTGATAAGTATATGATAAACTGTTGCCCAGAGTAATCAGTTGCTGAACTGAGCCATCAGTTATTTCTACCTGCTCACTAATCAGTCTCCCTGGGACTAATATGCAAGATAATTAATCTCCTCCATTCAGCAGCTGCTTGTTTTTCACTGTTGTTTGTTTGTTAATCTGTGCTACTTGTAATATAGTCTCTTTTTTTTCCCTTCAAAAATGGGTTGTTGCTGACACCTTTCTAGTCGTGACCACCTGCAGTCCAGTTTTGAAAGGAAACAACCTTTCCAATATTGTACTATATTGTTTGTTTATTTATTTATTTACCCTATTTATATCCTGCCTTTTTCTACCCCAAGGGGGACTCAATGCGGCTTACAATCGCACCCCCATAGTGCCTTAGAACATACCACATCAGTTGAGACATAAGTTACACATTAAAACATCATAAGCATAATAAAAATGCATTTCAATGAATCACGTCATCCAGAGTCATAGTCTAAAGACAATCCATAGTCAAATTGCACATATTGTTCATAGTAAAGTACAACCCCCATACCCACGGGACCAGTAACTGTAGTTTTAGCTACCAGTATCCAACAAAATATATCCTCTTAAGGAATTTTCTAGCTCTTCCAGGTGATTCTGTGCTATGCTTCCACCAAAAATGACCACAGATTCATCCTTGGGGATTTAGAAATTCCTAGAGAGCTCTCTATAGAGCAGGGGGACTTAGTTGGAAAATTTCTTATTCCTCTATTTTAATTTTTTAAACCTCAGGTTCTTGCTGCCCAAAATATTAAGAAATGTGCATAAAATCTCATATTTTCACCAGACATATTAAACAAATTGCTGGAAGAAACATTAACAACCTTAGATATGCAGATGATACCACTTTGATGGCCGAAAGCGAGGAGAAGCTGAGGAGCCTTCTAATCAAGGTGAAAAAAGAAAGCACAAAAGCTGGGCTGCAGCTAAACATAAAAAAAACCAAGATTATGACAACAAGAATTATTGATAACTGGCAAGTAGAGGGAGAAAATGTGGAGGCAGTGACAGACTTTGTATTTCTAGGTGAAAAGATTACTGCAGATGCAGACTGCAGACAGGAAATCAGGAGACGCTTACTTCTTGGGAGGAGAGCAATGTCCAATCTCGATAAAATAGTAAAGAGTAGAGACATCAGACTGGCAACCAAGATCTGCATAGTTAAAGCAATGGTATTCCCTGTAGTCACCTATGGATGTGAGAGCTGGACCGTAGGGAAGGCTGAGTGAAGGAAGATAGATGCTTTTGAATTGTGGTGCTGGAGGAAAGTTCTGAGAGTACCTTGGACTGCGAGAAGATCCAACCAGTCCATACTTCAGGAAATAAAGCCCGACTGCTCATTGGAGGGAAGGATAGTAGAGGCAAAGGTGAAGTACTTTGGCCACATCATGAGAAGAAAGGAAAGCTTAGAGAAGGAAATTATGCTGGGGAAAATGGAAGGAAATAGGAAGAGGGGCTAACTAAGGGCAAGATGGATGGATGGATGGCATCCTTGAAGTGACTGGCTTGACTTTGAAGGAGCTGGGGATGATGACTGCCGACAGGGAGCTCTGGCATGGACTGGTCCATGAGGACACAAAGAGTCAGAAATGACTGAACGAATGAACAAACATTAAATAAATACCATACAGCTCTTCCTAGCTTGCAAAGGGCCCTTGTGAACCGACTTGCCATATATACACAAGTTACATAGGAAGTTTGGTGGCATGTACAGCATAACAAAGTTCTAGGCAAGTCTAATTCAGAGTAGGTCTCGATGTAACAAAATTAAAGACTATAAACAAAAAAGGTAAAGGTTTCCCTTTGACATTGTCTAGTTGTGTCTGACTCTGGGCAGTGGTGCTCATTTCCATTTCCAAGTCGAATAGCCAGCAGTGTCCGTAGACATTTCCAAGGTCATGTGGTCAGCATGACTGCATGGAGTGCCATTACCTTCCCGCCGGAGCAGTAACTATTGATCTACTCACATTTGCATGTTTACAAACTGCTAGGTTGGCAGAAGCTGGGGCTAACAGCAGGAGCTTACTATTGAAGGTTCCAGCTATAATCTAGAGAAGAATTAATGCTCCCCTACTGGTAACACGGCACTGATTCAAGCTCCTGTGTCCCCAGTTCCTTCAATCTATTACTTCCATAAATTATCCATGTTCCCTTTAATGCCCCCCCCCCCAAAAAATCCCCTGTTGTGGGGTGCTATAGCAAAGGTTAGGATGCCATTGCTCTCTCCTCTGTACATATACAGTAATCCATGGCACTGTGTTGTATTATATAGATTTTTATCAATGATTCATGTTTGAGTTGACCTGCACAGCTTTCTCTTATCTTTGACTCTCAGAGGGGAGGTATATGCCAAGACAGCATTCATTTCATATGAGGAAAAAATGTATGCTATGCTTGGCAGAATTTGCCTAGATATGCATCTGAAACTCAGCTTCTGCTGTCATTAAATAATGATTGTCTGCTCCCTCTAATTTCCTGCTCTCGTGAAAATGTACGTTCCATACAGAAATGAAAAATAATCTACAAATTGACATTATCTGTCTGATTTATTTATGTTCATGTATATTTCTAATCAGTGTGTAATGGATTTGCAGTATCATTGTTGCTTCAAGGTGGCCCAATGGTCCCACCATGCTAGGGATAAATTCAGCCTAACCTAACCTAAATAATAGCATCCTGGAGTTGGAAGCAATCACAAGGACTATCCAGTCCAAGCTAATACCACACAGGATGGAATATATAATCAAAGCACCCAAAACAGGTGACCATCTAGCCTCTGTTTAAAGGAGGACACTCCATCACACTCCAAGGCAACATATTCCACTATGAAACAGTTCTTACCATCACTAACTGCTTTTAAAGCAAGAAAGTGGTTCAGTTACTTCCTCAAGTGATGGCTGAAATGTTATGTCCTTATCTTGACCTCTGCTACAGGAGAAGGAAAACCAGTTCCTTCAGAATTTCATTGGGAATAGCCCTTGGTTCATTCAAAATTTATTTAAAAAAATTAAAAAAAATTAAAAAAATTACATCCCGCCTTGATTACTGCAACGCTCTCTACGTGGGGTTGCCTTTGAAGACGGCTCGGAAGCTCCAACTAGTCCAACGGGCGGCAGCCATGGTACTAACAGGAGCAGGGCGCAGGGAGCATACAACTCCTCTGCTGTACCAGCTCCACTGGCTGCCGATTAGCTACCGGGCCCAATTCAAAGTGCTGGCATTGGCCTTTAAAGCCCTAAACGGTTCTGGCCCAACATATCTATCCGAACGTATCTCGGCCTATCAGCCCACCAGGACCCTAAGATCTTCGGGAGAGGCCCTTCTCTCCATCCCGCCTGCTTCACAGGTGCGGCTGGCGGGAACGAGAGACAGGGCCTTTTCTGTGGTGGCCCCGCGGCTTTGGAATGCCCTCCCTATAGAGATAAGATCAGCCTCCTCGCTGATAGTATTTCGGAAAAAAACTCAAGACATGGATGTTTGAGCAAGCATTCGGCTAATCCGATGCGATGAAATCTCTGATCAAGGACTGGCAATCACAGACAACGAAATTGGATTATGATTTTAATTTAAGAGATGCATTGGTCTGTATTGGTGGCCCAATACTGTGTATTGTATATGTATGTGTTTTATATTTTTAATTGGAATATTGTTGTTTTTAAATGTTGTAAACCGCAATGAGTCGCCGTTTTAGGCTGAGATATTAGCGGTATACAAGTGTACTAAATAAATAAATAAATAAATAAATAAAATATTCTTAGCATTCATTTAATTATTTTACCCACCCCCCTTTGATCTATCCTACATTTGTTTTCTTCTCTCTGAGCTATCAAATGGAATAATGCAGATGGAAACAAGGGTGGCTATATCAGCCTGGAGCCTGTGTCCTGGTCCAGACTTACTTTGGCTAAGGAAGAAGCTGTTCTCTTTGAAGCTAATATCCATTCTCCTATCTGAGTTCTCTGCGAAAGGCTTCTCTCCTCCTCTTCTCCAGTGACTTGTCTCTCTGTACTTTGTGGTCCAAATGTAATGCCCCATCAAATATTCTTCCCAAAGAACAAAACTCTGCTGGAAGAAATCTATTTGGCTCCATCAAAGGTAAGCCGCGTGCCCTCCATGGCCCACCTCGACTTTATTTAGTTTGAACTGCTCCAGGGCATGTTGTTGAAACCTTTTGTGTGCCCCCAGTATGAATAGCTCCTCAGTATACTTTTAATTAAAATGACGTAGTTGCAGAAGGCCGGCTAAAATACACCATCTTGTTTGAAAAGGCTTGTCCTTGGAGAGGCAAAACCGATACATTCATCAGCTGATGCAGACATTGATTTCTTCAGATTGAGAAAATGGACTTCAAACACATCAGGTGCTGGAAAAATATCCTTTGCCATTCTGTATAGATCTGCCTCCTAGAAAATGAAGGACAAAAAGGCTGAGAAAACCATTTGAGGAGTGAACCATTTGGATTACATCATCCAGCATAGGTTTTGGGAGATTTGGGATATGTTGCTATATTCAGTTACCCAAGGAGTAAAGGCAGTTCTTCACAGACACTATAATGCAATTTGAAGCCAGGTCAAGAGCGAATTGTCCACAAAAAGAATACCCCAATGTGTGCTGTAGTGCACATCAAGCCTATAACAGCATGTTTTTAAAAATCTGACAGAAAATCCAAAAAAAGCTAATACATTGCATATGGCTTGAAACCAAAACAGGAAAATTCAGAGCCCTTCTCAGGACACCTCTCGCATGGATGTACTTTTTAAAATGCCAAAAAACAGCTAAAGCTGACCAGATGGTTAAAAAAATTCTCCCCCAGGAGATGAAACATTATTTCCATAGAAACTCTTACTTTCCACCCCTTTGTTCTCATTTCCTGTGTCCTGCGATAATCCAGCGGTGATCCCAAATGGGTATGGATATGCGCATCAGTGCATCTCAGCAGAATAGTTAAGAAAAAATCCTGCATTTTCCAGTGGCTGTCTAGCTGCAGATGCTGCCATTCCTGGGTTTGGTTCCGAACCACACACAGCAGAAACTTTGGCCATTGTCCCACTCTTGAACTGTTTGTGTAGGCACTGCACAGCTAAACTGGTCTATTTAATCCACTTCCAAACTGGATAATAGTGTCTGTGTAGAACTGCCCTAAGTGTGCTTTCCATGATACTCACTTGTGAGTTGGAATGGATTAGATTGTGCTGCTAGCTTGAAAGAAGAGAAGGTGGGCAACCATTTTATTCCCCAGAGAACCATATTCTCCTGTGGCCCACATTCCCTTATCGTTTTGGGAACCACAGGACAGTCATGAGCCAAGCCTGTATAGGTGTACTGGATATCCCATCTTCAAAGCATATAATTTTATTACCATTTTTAAAGCAACACATTATTTTACTGGATGGCTGAGAATAATGAAGCTCTTTAGATGTTACTGAACTCTAACAACATTATCGAACCCTAAGCAATACAGCCAATAGCATGCAATTCAATATTAAGATGATTCCCAACCACCTTATTTATTTATTTATTTATTTATTTATTTATTTACTTCGCTTATATACCGCAATTCTCAGCCCAGGGGCGACTCATTGCGGTGTACAACATAGAAAACAGGTGCACAATACAAGACATAGTGCAAAAATAATCCACAATTCATCATTATCAAAAACATCTTAATCAAACATCAACATTACTACAAAAGCCATTCCGTGTCGTCTCATCGTCAATCCATACTCCGATATCATTTCCGTTGTTCCATTCCTTTGGTCAAATTACCAATTATTGCACTTCTTGTTCAAATGCCTTCTTAAACAGCCAGGTCTTTAATTTCCTGCGGAATATCAACAGGGAGGGGGCTAGCCTGATGTCCACAGGAAGGGTGTTCCATAGCCGAGGCGCCACCACCAAGAAGGCCCTATCTCTCGTCCCCGCCAGCCATGCCTGTAACGCAGGCGGAATTGAGAGCAGGGCCTCCCCGGAAGATCTCAAAGTCCTTGTGGGCTCATAGGCCGAGAGGCGGTCCATTAGGTATCTTGGGCCGGAACCATTTAGGGCTTTATAGGCCAGTGCCAGCACCTTGAATTGAGCCCGGTAGCAGATCGGCAGCCAGTGGAGCTGGTACAGCAGGGGGGTTGTATGCTCCCTGCGTTCCGCTCCTGTTAGTATCATGGCTGCCGCACGTTGGACCAGTTGGAGCTTCCGGGCCGTCTTCAAAGGCAACCCCACGTAGAGAGCATTGCAGTAGTCTAGACGGGATGTAACCAGAGCGTGGACTACCGTGGTCAAGTCAGACTTCCCAAGGTACGGGCGCAGCTGGCGCACAAGCCAATCTTACTCTGACCATTGCTTGCTTGGTATTGCATTCAAAAGCAAAGAATAGAATCAACACAGATATTTCTCGAAATAAACATATTTCATATTAACAGTAGCTGAATCCCTTCTTGTCCCATAATTCTTGAGACAGACCCTACCAAGTGTGGCTGAAGAGAGCTAGAGTCCGACATTGCCTAAAGATGTTTTCCCTCCCTGTGGATTTCTTCACACTGTGAAGTTGGAGCTGAAACACAAGTGGACAGGCGTAATAAGAATGATCAGTTAAAGACACTATTCTATGAGAAACTACCCATCTAAAAGTGGAAATGATGAATAGATGGCCCTTGAATCCAGGTGCAGTTTCTGTGATGGGTCCACAGCTTTAGTCTTCACCAGTGTCCCCCTCCCAGCATGGGAGTAACTGAGCACCCATTTCTTGTCTGTGTACACTTACACTATTGTAACAGCCCTGCCTCTGGCAGCAGCCCATGAACTGATCCACCCATCAGAGGAAGGTCCACTATTGAAAGAAGGGATCCTGTTCTTGATGAATTTGAGACCTCCCCCCCTCTTCTCTGTGCCTTCCTGTCAAGCAGCACAGCACTGAGTTGAGAAATGTCAAGATACCTGCTGACTTGGAATCCATAGCTTCTGATTTGGCTGAAAGCCATTCTTTGTATTATTACACTTTGGCTACAATCCTATAAGTACACAGCAGTGAGTCAATAGGATTTGCTTCTGAGCAGCTATGCCTTGCATTATTACTTTTCTTGAAATATGAATATGCCAGTCATCCAACCTGAAACCAGTATACAAAGACTAAGAGCACCACTTTGAGATAAACTGTCACAGCAAACAACTATTACAAAAACCAGCTATATTTTCTGAAATAAAGTCTTGCAACACCTTAAGACAGAATGAGAGATGGGAGTCTTGTTGTCTAAAGGTAGACTATCCAAAATCCTGAGGTTTTAGAAGATGAAATGTTTATTCCTTGCCTTTTCAACAACCAAGGTATCACTGGGTATTGGGCCTTTGAATTTTAGTAAGCTAGTGTAATAAAAAAAATCTGATTTTAGTGCTGAAATGGAGCCATATTTAGACATCTGCACTGCTTTAATTTACTTATTCCAATCATCCCCTCTTGTTTTCATGATTTACCTCCTTGATTGATTGACCATAACCGTAGTTAACATGTTTAGATGAATGCCTCATAACTCAGGCCATGTCTGAAGTACAGTTAATCAGGCCTCCACTTTAGTTGAAGCAGGAGCAATGGGAATACCACAAGTGGCTCATGTTTCAACAGGAACAGCATGTGTGTGGCAGTCATGAGTTGATTGTGTTCCTGAGCACTCCCCAGTGTGCCAATCTTCAATCTCCTTAAATGTAATGTTAACATTTCCACTGATGAAGGTATTGTTGTTACACAGTAGAGTTTTCATAAAATGTGCACCAGAGCACATCAGATTTGGAAATTTCGATGTATAGGTAGAGTAAATCACATGTTCCAGCCAGTAGAGGGCATTAGCACCTAGATAGCCCACCAGGTATGGACAAGTTATTACTCAATAACCTGATATGTCTGACATAGAAGTATGGAGTTATGGAAGCTGTAGATATGGTTTCAGGAGATGCGGGAATCTGGGAAAATCCAGTGTTTTTGGTGTGATGTTGAATTGGAGATGGAGGACTCTCAGTGAAGAGTGGCAGGGAGTTGGATTGGATGGCCTGTGTGTAAGTAAGTAAAACTTTATTCATATTCTGCCCAATCTCCCCATGGGGACCCAGGCCGGCTCACAACATAAAAAGGCAAACATTCAATGCCATAAAAATACACCAATAAATTAAGCAGCACAAATAAACAGTGTGGTCTCTTCCAGTTCTATGATGCTATGATTCAGATTCTAAGTATCTTCGGGACACAAGGAACCCATAGACCAAACATGGAGGGTTAATGGCTTGTTCCTTTATCAACTTCTTCGTTCTTCTTTGGTCCTGAGGTCTAGTGTTTTTAGGATTACCACTAGGACCATTCTGTGTAGGGGAGTCTGAAAGTTGTAGCCCCGAATAGTAACTTCTCCAAGCTCTATTTCTGGCTCACCCTTTTTGTTCTGATGTCTGGGTTGTACCTCAGTCCTCCCCACAGGTTTATTCATTGGTTTTGACATAATCTTTAGTCCTCGCTGCTGATTTGTCTTACAGTTCCTGGCTCACCTTGATTGGTGTCCACAGCTGAGCTCTGACATATGAAGATCAGTGGCTAAATACTAAATCCATGGAAGCGGAGACATTCATTAGAGCTGCTGCCTTTTTTAATAATACAAAAGAGGGGGGAGCATTGGGGCAGCAAACAAGCTCTTGTGTCCTGGGCAACACATTGGAGCATTTGCTTTATGAGACATATTAATGCTAAAGGCAACAATAATGAATGTGCTGCACTGGAATTGATTACATGGAAGAGTAAGTGCTGTGTGCTTAGCTCATCTCAGCACTGGATTGCAGCCTAAAGAGGCCACATCTATTTAGCTGGCTGCTTAATAGTTTATGCAAATGGGTGATGCGAAGGTAGAGTGGGTGGTGTGGCAAGAGTAGGGAAGAGAGGGAAAGAAAATCATTCTCATCACATCCAGCAGTTTCTTTCTTCTGTTTTTATCTTTCAGTGGGTCTGCTGCAAGTATCATGTTACAAAAGCATAGGACAGAGGAAAGCAGAAGTGAATTAGCTAGTGATCAAGGGGAGTGAGTAGTGGTAGAAATACATCCTAATACATCAGTGCTAGTGGCACAGGACAGCTAGACTGTTCTGTGGATGTACTGTAGCTACTGATAGTAGCTTTTCTTATGAGCCATAGGTAGGTGATGTCATTGCAAGCATGGGGTGCTCTTGGCTGCTCAAGAGTCATACATCAACACTGCTGACTTAGCCAAGTTATGCTTCCAGTGCCTGCTTTGGGCATCTTTGGTCACAATGTATGCTTCCAGCTGCACTGCCTTCAGAGGTCATCCTGTTTAAAGGCGTGTTGTATGAAGCATTTCAGTGCCTGGGGCTGGTTGCCAATTTGTTACACACATATACTGCTGATTGCAACATGACATAAATTGAGAACGATTGTTGTACACACACATTCCCTCTCTCCCTATTCTGCTCGGTATATAAAATAAGCACAGAAGTTAAAGAGAACTTAAGCTTGAATTGGCCAAATGAAAGAAATCATAAAACTTTTTAAATCATATCAGAAGCGGCTTGAGAAACTGCAAGTCGCTTCTGGTGTGAGAGAATTGGCCGTCTGCAGAGACGTTTCCCAGGGGGTGCCTGGATGTGTTACCATCATGTGGAAGGCTTCTCTCATGTCCCCGCATGGGAAACTGGGCCTGATAGATGGACGCTCACCCCATCTCACGGATTCAAAACACTGACCTTCAGGTCAGCAGTTCAGCTGGCACAAGGGTTTAACCCATTGCTCCACCGTAGCTCCATCAGTGAAAAGTTTAGTTGTGCTGAAATTCCAAGATTTCATTGATCAACATGCAGCTCTACAATGTTAGAAATTTCATGGAAGATTTATCTATCTGATTCCAAGTAGAAAAGACAATTTGCAGTAATAACATACATCTGCCACATAGTTTTAAGGTTCAATGTCAGATAGCTTCATGAAGGGAAGATTTTGTTTTAGTTTAGTTTATTCATATGCTGCTTTACTCCCAAAGGCACCCAAGGCAGTTTCCAAAACCAATAAATTAAAAACAATTACAATACAATTTTAAAACAATTAAAATCCCTTTGTTATACTGATTGAACTCAGTTAAAAACATACAAAAGTTAAAAATATATGTAAAACATCCCCAATAAAATGCCCCCATGCATTAAAACCTTGCTTAAATAAAAAATATCTTTCCCTGTCAGTGAAAGGAAACCGAACTTTCCTTTAGAAGTTGAAGAGGATAGAAGCACGCATTGAGAAGTCTCACCAAGCTAGCCTATGATGTGTTCGGACTAAAAGAAAGCCTTCCCTTCAAGATCTTAAGGCTCTGGCAGGTTTATATCAGTAGATGTGGTCTTTCAAATAGTCTGCTAGTCATATAGGGTTTTATAGGTCACAATTCCCACTTTGAATTGTATCTGGAAACATACTGGCCAGTGAAGTTGTTTTAACAAGGGATTTACATGCTGTAGGTATGACCAAGACCTAGAAGAAAAAAGTGATTTGCATAAAAGGTATGCTTAGTAGATGAACATTTAAAGGAATTTAAAGAAATTTCTCAATTTAAATAGAAATATAATGCAACTGGGAGGAGGAGTGTAATCAGATGTACCTATTTGATCTGCTGTCCATATGCTAACTACTGCCGAGGCCTTTGCTATCCTTTAACACATGTTTTCTTTAAACAATACTTTTCCTCTGACCATCCATATCAGAGGTCCTCAAATTAAGGCCCAGGGGCCGAATACGGCCCTCCAAGGTCGTTCACCCGGCCCTCGCTCAGGGTCAACCTGTCAGACATGACTTGAAAGCACACAACAACAACAACAACAACAACAATCCTATCTCATCAGCCAAAAGCAGGCCCACACCTCCCATTGAAATACTAATGTTTATATTTGTTAAAATTGTTCTTCATTTTAATTATTGTATTGTATGTGTTTTTTGCACTACAAATAAGATATGTGCAGAGTGCATAGGAATTCATTCATGTTTTTTTCAAATTATAATCGGGCCCTCCAATAGTTTGAGGGACTGTGACCCGGCCCTCTGTTTAAAAAGTTTGAGGACCCCTGATCCACACTTTACTTACTGTTCTGTGCCAGGTAAGACTCATAGCCACTCCACCGAGCTGCCTCTACCATCCCACATAATTACTGAATGACTAGTATCTTATGGCAAGCCTTATTTCGACCATGAGTGTCCCTTACTTTAATACATTTCAGTTCTATAGCCTGCAAACATCACCTTTGGGATTATTTAATTTTTCAGTACCCGGTGTATTCATGTCCTACTTCCACCCACTGCAATCTCACCTAGCTCATGTAGATTGCAAGGCTGCCCCGCAGGCTATGTTTCACTTTTGTGTCTTACATGGAGACTAGCACACCGATGATAGGAGATGGTAGAGGAGTACACTAGCTTCACAGATTTCGTAACACTTAGTGATTAGTCAATTATAAAGTGTCTTAGCAGATACTGTGAACTTGCCAAACACACATAGGCATCTGTTCTCATGATTTTATTGCAAATCATGTGACCCCCAACACCAGTCACCAGCTTTGCAAATACACTGTCAAGCTGTATGCTGGTATTATAAGGAGATTGCTGTCCACACACTGACTTACATTGTCCCCCTTTTCCCTCATGCTTTTTCCATTCAGTTGACTCATACATGAGAAAACAGTAAGCTCTTAGGGATTCAAAAGTGGACTATTGCTATCTTTTTGCAATCATGCCTGGAGGCTAGAACAACACAATCACTGATAAATTGGTGGAAATTTTGCTGGTATCGCATAGATGAGTTCCCTATTCCCCATCATGTTTGTAATGGGTATGAAGTTATTTATGCTTCACTGTCATCTACCCTTAGGAAGTGACATTTCCCAGCCCTGAAGACATTAACCATTTCCCAATACCAGGTGCTGTAGGTTGTATTTCGAAAAAGAAACTGGAAAAACCACCTCTGAGTCTTCCTTGCCTTAAAAAAAAAAAAACCTTATGTAATTCATGGGAGTCACGGTAAATCAACAGAAACTTGGAGGCACAAATACACACATATTAAACTCTACAGGACTTCCAGTGATTACAATGATAATCTGAGAGGACCTTCAGTGCTTTCACATGCAGGACAGGATGGATCAAATAGCCTCACAAGTAACTTAAAGAATTGTTTAAAAACCATCTACAGAACTGAGTCACAGTTGTGGGTGAACATTGGGAAGGACTTGGGCTGCAATCCAAGGGCACATCTATCAGAACTGATAGTAACACATATTTAACTCATATCACAATTCTTGAGCCATGAAATACACATCCTTAGGCTTACAGAATTGTTGTGTGTATGAAGTAAAAGTCACAAGTAAGGCCATTAGAAGTGTGGTTGGTGGATCAAATCAGAGTTCTTACTAATCCAGCATTCTTTTCATGAAGTGGCCAATCCAATGCCCATGCATCTGCAAACAGGAGAGGAGTGAAATAATAGTTTTCCATTCGTGTTTTTCAGCACCTACATATGGAGACGTACTGGAGGAACTATGCAACCATCATGCCTTACAGCTATTGAGAGCCTTATTCCCATGAATTTATCTCCTTGTGGTGCTGTCTCCATCAATGGCCTTCACTTTGGCTCCTTTCACAGTACAGTTCCCCCCCCCCCCCTTTATCATGGCTGCATCTATGGAATCCTGGAATTTGTAGTTTAGGGAGGGGCTAATTAGAATTCTCAACCAGAGCTCAAGTACCTCAATAAACTACAAACCCCAGGACTCCATAGGATGCAGCAGTGGATTTTTTCAAAAAGATGGTCAGGATTTGAAATCACTATATCTCTGCAACCATGAATGAAACTCTTGCCACTTGAAAGTTTGAGGTACAGAGATTCAAAGGATTTCCGCTAGATCAAGCATGGGCAAACTTCGGCCCTCCAGGTGTTTCAGACTTCAACTCCCACAACTCCTAACAGCCTACCAGCTGTCAGGAATTGTGGGACTTAAAATCTAAAACACCTGGAGGGCTGAAGTTTGCCCGTGCTTGTGCTAGATGCTTTTCCCAGCCCACAAACAGCCCCTGGCCTCTGTCACTTGCAAGATGGCAACCCCAAAACATAAAGCCTAATGAGATATTCTTCATTTGTGGGGGGGGGGGGGGGTTAGATTTGTTTCTGACTCTAAATGGTAAGACTTGATAACAGTTTGTACCTTTTTGTGTAATTGTTACATGTTGCCATTGTGAAATATACCACTTTGGAATTGGGCTCATCATTTTGAAACACTCTTGTAGAACCTCTCTATGAAGCTTCAAAAGATGACCCAAGGCACCAGTATTAAGAGGCAAGGGATATTTCATCTTGTGTACACAATGCATCATTTTATACATCTATTTTGTCATCATTTTGCCTTTTTTTGGGGGGGGGATGTTTAGAAATCCTCAAACAGTGCAAATTTTCCTCATATAAGACTGGATCTTACAAGATCAGCCATCCAAAGAAGGAATTGGATGCAGACTGGTATATGGATTTATTTTAATTATCATGTCAAAAGCAAATTGAAAATACAGTTATAATGCATTTTTAAAAAACCATAAACAAAGTTAAAAACTTGGCATTCAACTAACGTTCCTTTGACCAGAAGCTGGCCACTTTGAGTGCCTCTGATGTCGCTGTGAGAAGGTCCTCCATTGTGTATGTGACAGAGCCGCCTCCAGCTCCTTCAAGGTCAAGCCAGTCACTTCAAGGATACCATCCATCCATCTTGCCCTTGGTCAGCCCCTCTTCCTTTTTCCTTCCATTTTCCCCAGCATAACTGTCTCCTCATGATGTGGCCAAAATACTTCATCTTTGTCTCTAGTATCCTTCCCTCCAATGAGCAGTCGGGCTTTATTTCCTGGAGGATGGACTGGTTGGATCTTCTCGCGTTCCAAGGCACTCTCAGACCTTTCCTCCAGCACCACAGTTCAAAAGCATCTATCTTCCTTTGCTCAGCCTTCCTTATGGTCCAGCTCTCACATCCGTAGGTGACTACGGCGAATACCATTGCTTTAACTATGCGGATCTTGGTTGCCAGTGTGATGTCTCTACTCTTCACTATTTTATCGAGATTGGTCATTGCTCTCCTCCCAAGATGTAAGCATCTCCTGATTTCCCGGTTGCAGTCTGCAACTTCGGTAATCTTTGCACCTAGAAATACAAAGTCTGTCACTGCCTCCACGTTTTCTCCCTCTACTTGCCAGTTATCAATCATTCTTGTTGCCAGAATCTTGGTTTTTGATGTTTAACTGCAACCCAGCTTTTGCACTTTCTTCTTTCACCTTGATTAGAAGGCCCAAATGTGAACACTGGTGGAGTTTGGGGAAAACAGAATATTGACATTTGGAAGTTGTAGATGCTGGGATTTATAGTTCACCTACCGTCACAGAGCATTCTGAACCCCACCAACGATAGAATTGGCCAAACTTCCCACACAGAACCCCCATGTGGGCCACAGCAACGCATGACAGGGGATGGCTAGTAGTCAATAAAACAGAAGTAGATGTTTTTCTGAAATCTAATGTAACCATGAGATTGAGCTAATGCTGAGATAGGAACCCAGGCTCCCCATCTTTTCTCCTTGCCAGAAGGAGAGCTTGGAAACCAACTCACCCAGCATAGATTGCAGTTGAGGGGGGGGGGGGGGGGAGAGAGAAAGAGTGGATGAGGGGGGAGAGGAGAGAGAAGGGGGGAGGGAAAGGCGGTGTTTAGTTAAGGACAAATTGTTCTGCTGGCGTTTTCTTCTTCTTCTCCTCCTCCTTCCCCTCCTCCTTTCTCCCTCTCCCCTTGAATTTCAATCAGTCTCCTCGGAGGGGAGCGGGGTACTTTGGGTCAGGCTGCAACAATCCAGATGAATGCCTGCAAAGACGGATCTGTGTGCCGCACGCCCTTCGCGGGCCGGCCGGCCTGCCAAAGAGGGGAGGAAGCAGCCAGGAGCACCGACGCCTCATTAAGGGAGTTTTGCACAAGGCCAGGAGGGGAGGTCGCATTGCAGTCGAGGATGACATCACCGCCTTGGCAGCAGCAAAGCGGCAGCAGGGAAAGCGCCAGCGCCGGCAAACGCCGCCAAGGAGATGGGCAGCCAGCACAAGCAGCAGCAGCAGAAGCAGAAGCAGCTCGATTCCCCGCGGTAGATCGGCGCTAATGGAGCGAGCGCCTCGCTGAAACCGACTCCTCCGATAAGAGCGCAATTCCCATCAATAGAGAGAAGACAGCCTTCTTGGAAAGGAGTCAAAAGCAAGCGTCATCCCCTCTCCCTCTCCCTCTCCCTCTATCTATCTATCTTCTCAAGGTTGAAAATATATAAAAAGCGAAGGCTTGGTGAGAAGGAATGCCTCTTTCTATATAGAATCATAGAATCAAATCAAAGAGTTGGAAGAGACCTCGTGTCCATCCAGTCCAACCCCCTGCCAAGAAGCAGGAATATTGCATTCAAATCACCCCTGACAGATGGCCATCCAGCCTCTGTTTAAAAGCTTCCAAAGAAGGAGCCTCCACCATACTCAAAGTTCCACTGCTGAACGGCTCTCACAGTCAGGAAGTTCTTCCTCATGTTCAGATGGAATCTCCTTTCTTGTAGTTTGAAGCCATTGTTTCACGTCCTAGTCTGCAAGGAAGCAGAAAACAAGCTTGCTCCCTCCTCCCTGTGGCTTCCTTTCACATATTTATACATGGCTATCATATCTCCTCTCTTCCTTCTCTTCTTCAAGCTAAACATGCCCAGCTCCTTAAGCCACTCCTCATAGGGCTTGTTCTCCAGACCCTTGATCATTTTAGTCACCCTCCTCTGGACACATTCCAGCTTGTCAATATCTCTCTTGAATTGTGGTGCCCAGAATTGGACACAATATTCCAGGTGTGGTCTAACCAAAGCAGAATAGAGGGGTAGCATTACTTCCCTAGATCTAGACACTATGCTCCTATTGATGCAGGCCAAAATCCCATTGGCTTTTTTTGCCGCCACATCACATTGTTGGCTCATGTTTAACTTGTTGTCCACGAGGACTCCAAGATCTTTTTCACACGTACTGCTCTCAAGCCAGGCATCCCCCATTCTGTATCTTTACATTTCGTTTTTCCTGCCATAGTGGAGTATCTTGGACACAATATTACAGGTGTGGTCTAACCAAAGCAGTATAGAGGGGTAGCATTACATAGGGACCACCAAGCGCAGCATTGCCCAGGCACGACTCAAGGAACATGAAAGGCACTGCAGACTCAGTCAACCATAACAGAGCACCTCATGGACCAACCTTGGCACAACATACGATTCAAATGTTTAAGGAAAAGCCATGTCTTAATCATAAATTTGGAAGAGACCTCATGGGCCATCCAGTCCAACCCCCTGCCAAGAAGCAGGGAAATTGCATTCAAAGCACCCCCGGCAGATGGCCATCCAGCCTCTGTTTAACAGCCTATACACACTGCAAATATCTTGTTTGTAGTGCAAAAAAAAAAACCCCATAAAAGAACAATACAATATTTAAAATGAAAACCAATTTTAACCAATATAAACTTACTAGTATTTAAATGGGAGGTGTGGGTTTGCTTTTCATAGAATTCAGCCCCAAAGAGACGGAGCCATGATTACTTATAGAATCATAGAGTTGGGGAAGACTTCATGGGTCATCTATTCCAACCCCCTGCCAAGAAACAGGGAAATTGCATTCAAAGCACCCCCGACTGATGGCCATCCAGCCTCTGTTTAAAAGCTTCCAAAGAAGGAGCCTCCACCATACTCAGAGTTCCACTGCTGAACGGCTCTCACAGTCAGGAAGTTCTTCCTAATGTTCAGATAGGTAATAGTATGAAAGCTGGGTCCAGAAGCTCTGAGACTTACACTTATTCCGCTTCGCTCCTTCGGGAGCGCTGTTTGCTTCAACGCAGAACGGAACACAGATATTATAGAAGGAATGTAAGAATTCTTTAATGGTAAAACCCAAACCCTAAACCTTACCCTAAGCCTAACCCTTAACCCAAATCCTAGCCCAAACCCTAAGCCTAACCCAAACCCTAAATCTTACCCTAACCCTAAACCTAACCTCTAAGCCTAATTCTAACCCTAATCCTAATCCTTACCCTAAACTTTATCCTAACCCTCCCCTCCTTTCTATCCTTCCACCAAATTGAACTATATTCCCACTCTCAGGGTGCCGCTCCCCCTTCCCTTATTCACAACCACCTTGTGGATGTGCATAACGCGTGGAGCTTCCAGACCCAGCTATCATACTATCACCTTCAGATCGAATCTTCTTTCTTGTAGTTTGAAGCCATTGTTCCGCGTCCTAGTCTCCAGGGCAGCCGAAAACAAGCTTGCTCTCTCCTCCCTATGACTTTCTCTCATATATTTATACATGGCTATCATGTCTCCTCTCAGCCTTCTCTTCTTCAGGCTAAACATGCCCAGCTCTTTAAGCTGCTCCTCATAGGGCTTGTTCTCCAAACCCTTGATCATTTTAGTCACCCTCCTCTGGACACATTCCAGCTTGTCAATATCTCTCTTGAATTGTGGTGCCCAGAATTGGACACAATATTCCAGGTGTGGTCTAACTAAGGCAGAATAGAGGGGTAGCATGACTTCCCTGGATCTAGACACTAGACTCCTATTGATGCAGGCAAAAATCCCACTGGCTTTTTTTGCTGCCGCATCACATTGTTGGCTCATGTTTAACTTGTTGACCATGAGGAACCCAAGATCTTTTTCACACGTACTGCTCTTGAGCCACATGTCCCCCATTATGTATCGTTGCATTTCATTTTTTTCTGCCATAGTGGAGTATCTTGCATTAGTCACTGTTGAACTTCATTTTGTTAGTTTTGGCCCATCTCTCTAATCCAGGGGTCCCCAAACTTTTTAAACAGAGGGCTAGGTCACTATTGGAGGGCTGGATTATAAACTGTTGGAGGGCCGGATTATAATTTGAAAAAAGCATGAATTCATATGCACGCTGCATATATCTTATTTTTAGTGTAAAAAACACTTTAAAAACAATGCAATAATTAAAATGAGGAGCAATATTACAAATATAAACTTATTAGTATTCAATGGGAAATGTGGGCCTGCTTTTGGCTGATGAGATAGGATTGTTGATGTTGTTTTTATGTACTTTCAAGTCATTTCAGACTTAGGTTGACCCTGAGCGAGGGCCGGGTAAATGACCTTGGAGGGCTGCATTCGGCCCCTGGACCTTAGTTTGAGGACCCCTGTTCTAATCTGTCAAGATAATTTTGAATCCTGCTCCTGTCCTCTGGAGTATTGGCTATCCCTCCCAATTTGGTGTCGTCTGCAAACTTGATGATCATGCCTTCAAGCCCTTCATCTAAGTCATTAATAAAGATGTTGAACAGGACCGGGCCCAGGACGGAGCCCTGCGGCACTCCACTTGTCACTTCTTTCCAAGATGAAGAGGAAGCATTGGTGAGCACCCTCTGGGTTTGTCCACTTAACCAATTACAGATCCACCTAACGGTAGTTTTGTCTAGCCCACTTTGGACTAGTTTGTTTGCCAGAAGGTCATGGGGGACCTTGTCTAAGGCCTTACTAAAATCCAGGTACCCTGTCCCTGACCTGTTTGGCATAAGTCTGCCCATGCAAAGCAGGTGAACATAGCATTGAATGAAACATGCAGAATAATCACAGGATGTCTTAAACCTACACTTGTTGATAAACTCTACAAGCTAGCTGGCATTGCCTCCTCTGATGTGCGACGGGAAGTTGCTGCTAAATGTGAGAGAAATAAGGTTGAACACTGTGAAAGCCATCCACTGCATGGCTTCCAGCCTCCTCCTAGTAGACTCAAATGAAGGAAAAGCTTTATGAGAACTACCACTCCTCTTGGCATCCCCCCTCCCCCCAGCAACAATATCCCTTTGGGCAGCTAAACCAGGAAATCCCAACTAGTTGACACCCCCCCCCCATGAGGGTCTTCCTCCAGGGGCAAACCAAGAATGGGCAACCTGGAAGTCCCTGAAGAGACTCAGAAGTTGAGTGGGCAGATCAAAGACAACCTGGCAAAATGGTACTACCTAAAAGAATCCCACACCTTGTGTGATTGTGGAGCACAACAGACAAGTCTGCATCTGTATGTTTGTCCACTATGCCCTGCCTCATGTACAGAGGAAGAATTGTTGGAGGCTACCAACCATGCCATTGCTGTTGCCCGTTTTTGGTCAAAAGATATTTAGCCGCCTGCGCTCCTTCTATTTTTATCAGTTTAATACTAATTTATGCAATGCTTTTCATAATAAATAAATAACAGCATATTATCAGAGAACAGAGAAATGCTGGAACCACTCTAACAACCACCATGTCAGACTACACAGAGAAGCCATTGAAATCCTTAAGCATGTGGACAATTTCAACAGAAAGGAGGAAACCATGAAAATTAACAAAATTTGTCTGCCAGTATTAAAAATAACCGCTCCAGCGGGAAGATAACGGCGCTCCATGCAGTCATGCTGGCCACATGACCTTGGAGGTGTCTACAGACAATGGCGGCTCTTCGGCTTAGAAATGGAGATGAGCACCACACCCCAGAATTGGACACGACTGGACTTAATGTCAGGGGGAAAATCTAAACTTATTAAAAATAACTCTAAAATCAGAACAGTAAATAAAGAACAACTTTCAAAACCAGGGGAGCTCAGACAAACTTTCAAAACCAGGGACAGCTAATCACCTCTGAACAAAGGATTCCCTCCAAGCAGTAAGAAGTTGCACCTTGAAAACTGTTAGGCCATTAAATGCTAATCAAGGTGGCCTATTGAAACATTCACATCTACCTCCAACAGACAAGAGTTCTTTCTCCCAATCTGGACATTAACTTTCCTAGTTTCCAACAGACTTCACAACCTCTGAGGATGCCTGCCATAGATGCAGGCGAAACACCAGGAGAGAATGCTTCTGGAACATGGGCATACAGCCCAAAAAACCTATAGCAACCCAGTGATTCTGGCCATGAAAGTCTTCGACAATACAACATTTCTGGATTGTTGTGAATTTCCTGGGCTGTATAACCATGTTCCATAACCATTCTCTCCTGACGTTTCACCCGCATTTATGGCAGGCATTCTCAGAGGTCGAGGGGTCTCTTTTCCTTCTTGCTGGGCAAGGAAACTCCCAAGTTTGCAGCAAGGATCCGGTCAGGATGTGGATTCTTCTCATACCGAGCCTGGCATAAAGAGGGGTGTCAAGGTTTCATTTGTTTGTTGGTTTTTCCTTTTCCTTCTCTTCCCTTCTCCCTGCTGTGACTCACCAGACCAGAAAAGGGCTGAAACACATTTCCCTGCTGTGTTCCTGCTGGCTTGGGATCACATGCGGGAGCTCTTGAGGCTCAACCACAGAGCAGTATAGGGTTTGGTAGACAGGAAGGTCAAGATTTAGCTCCTGGGCTGTGTAGGAAGAAAGACTCCTGTGCATCTGCATTGGGCATGGGCAAACTTGGGCCCTCTCTACAGGTGTTTTGGACTTCAATTCCCATCATTCCTAACAGCCTCAGGCCACTTCCTTTCCTTTTCCTTTTCCACTAAAGTGGCTGAGGGGGAAAAGGAAGGGGCCTGAGGCTGTTAGGAATGGTGGGAATTGAAGTCCAAAACATCTGGAGAGCCCAAGTTTGCCAATGCCTGATCTACACTGTACTATTGATGCAGTTGGACCCTACTTTAACTGCTCTGGTTCACAACCGAATTTATACTAAAAGTCATTTGGACCTGTAGACCAGTGTTTCTCAACCTTCCTAATGCCGTGACCCCTTAATACACTTCCTCATGTTGTGGTGACAATTTTTTTTGCTACTTCATAACTGTAATTTTGCTACTGTTATGAATTGTAATGTAAATACAGTGTTCCCTTGCTACCTCATAGTTCGCTTTTAGCAGACTCACTATTTCGCAGGTTTTAGAAAATATTAATAAATAATAACATATATTAAATATTTACATCCAGTGGAGGCCAGGGAGGACAGAGACCTCGGAAGTGCGGTGGGGAAGGCCTGCTTCCCTGGCTTCCAAAGACCCCAGAAGTGTGGCAGCCTAAGGTGTGGTGGGGAAGGCCTGTCTCCTTGGCCTGCTGCTGCCTGCATGATTCCGGAGGTTCTGCGGAGGCCAGGGAGGCAGGCAGGTGCCCTTGGGATGGGCCAGGAGGCGGGTAAGGAAGCACGGGCAAGAAAATAATATATAAAATAATGTAAAAATATTAAAATTAATATGGCATCCGTATTTTGTGGATTTTCACTTATTGCAGGTGGTCCTGGAACATGATATGCAGGATGTATTTTCATTCACTGGACACAAACACCCGATACCCCCAAATTTGAATACTGGTGGGGTTGGGAAGGATTGATTTTGTCATTTGGTAGTTGTAGGTGCTGGGATTTATCTTTCACCCACAATCAAAGAGCATTCCAACATCCACCAACAAAGGAATTGAGCCAAACTTTGCACACATACATCCATGAGCAACAGGAAATACTGGAAGGATTTGGGGAGTTTTGGCCTTGAGTTTTGCAGTTGTAGTTCGCCTACATCCAGAGAGCACTGTGGACTCAAACAATGATGGATCTGGACCAAACTGATGGTCTTTGGCGACCCCTCTGAAACCCCCCCCCCCCTTGCAACCCGCCCTGCCATAGACGGCTGTAGACTGCCCCTTTGTAACCCCAATTCTCACCACAGATCTGATCCTGTGGTGCTTCAGGCGGGAAAGAAAGTGGTTTTGCTGCTGCTGCATGTCCTGCTTGCTTTTCCTCCTCACACACCCCCTCACATGCTTTGACTTTAAAGCAGCATGTGTGCTTCCCATGGACTTTATTTTTAAAATAAAAATTTGGTTTGTTTTGCTGGTGGCATAGGGCATACTATCTTGGTTTGGCAGAGATGGTCCTGTCGGATATCCCACTTTTCCCAGCTACAATAAAAAATGTCCCAAAATCTCTCTCCTCATAGTTCCTCCTCCTACTCTGTAAGGGCCCTTCCACACAGCTCTACATCCCAGAATACCAAGGCAGAAAATCCTATAATATTTGCTTAGGACTGGGTTTTCTGAGTCCACACTCAGATAATGTGGGATTTCCTGCCTTGATATTCTGGAATATAGGGCAGCGTGGAAGGGCCCTTTGCCTGAAGCTAATGTTTTGATCTATGTCCTACATACTTCCCATAAAGATAATTTGGAACATGGCATCAAATGAAGAAACAAAAGGTACATTCACACTATTTTAAAGCACTTTTATTAAGTGGATGGTGAGGATAATAGCCCGAAGGCACATCTCATATTCTCGAAGGCTTTCATGGCTGGAATCACTGGGTTGCTATGAGTTTTCTGGACTGTATGGCCATGTTCCAGAAGCATTATCTCCTTGTGTCTTGCTTGCATCTATGGCAGGCATCCTCAGAGGTTGTGATGTCTGTTGGAAACTAGGAAAATGGGGTTTATATATCTTAGTTTCCTAGTTTCTAACAGTCCTCACAACCTCTGAGGATGCCTGCCATAGATGCAGGCTAAATGTCAGGAGAGAATGCTTCTGGAACATGGCCATACAGTCCAGAAAACTCACAACAACCCAACTTGTCATATAGTTTGCAACCTATGCTGCCTGAACTCTTCCCTGTCTTCTCATTATGTGGCCAGAGTACTTAATCTTTGCCTCTAATATCCTTACCTTCATTGAGCAGCCGGTCATTATTTCCTGGAGTATGGACTGGTTGGATCATCTCACGGTCCAAGGCACTCTCAGAACTTTCCTCCACCACCACAGTTCAAAAGCATCGCTCTTCCTTCGTTCAGCCTTCCCTATGGTCCAGCTCTCACATCCGTAGGTTGCTACAGAAATACCATTAATTTAACTATGTGGATCTTCGTTGCCAATGTGATGTCTCTACTCTTCACTATTTTATCAAGATTGGTCATTGCTCTCCTCCCAAGAAGTAAACATCTTCTGCTTTCCTGGCTACAGTCTGCGTCTGCAGTAATCTTCGCACCTAGAAATACAAATACTCCCAATTGTTCAATAGGGTACTGTAAGCAGGATGCCTCTTGCTTTTTGTTGTTGTTGTTGTTTTGAATACTATAAATGTATGGTTTTAGGAAAGCAAATGATCAATTAATCATTTGGCATACAGACAGACTGACTTGGATTTTTCCATCCTACTTTTCTGTGAAAAAGTATTAATCTTTGTGTAGCTTACAAATAACAATGTCACAATAAAAGAACTTTTGTATATACCTTTTGCTAAGAAAAAAGAATAACAATAGTTAGGGTTATATAAGAAGAATAAACCAGTTAGGAAAACATAAATCTGGGCATTCGTAGTCCTTTCTTTTATGAGCTCTCCATGAGCAGCGGAGGCTAAATTATCCAGGCAGGCGTTCCAAGACCTCATTTCATTAATCAGAAGAGCATGAGAAGAACCTCACATGGTCTTTAAGCTAAACATCAGTTAAGCGCACTGAATGCAGCTAATATGTAACTCAGCTGATCCTCTGCTGTCACACACCTCATTGTATTCCTCCTCCTGAAACAATGAACGGAAACTCGGCTCAATGCAAATGATCTCGGCCAAACAATGTGTCTCCGAATCAGCTGCCAGCACCAGTGGGTTTGACCGGCTATTGCTGCCATTCAGTCTGAGATCTCCATCTCTGCGTTGTTCTGAGTTCAGTTTTAGCTTTGGGAACAGAGAAGGGTTTAAAAGACCTTTCCATTGTGTAGGTGGGTAACTGAACAGGCAGATTGTTATGGATTTTCCTCTCGTCCTGCGAGTGCCAGGACTTCTTTGTTTGAAAAATCAAGTGCTTGATGTATTCCATGTATTGCAAAAAATATACTAGAAGCACTGGAAGATCTTCACATATAACAATTTTGCATTCATGGGTTATTTCATAATGTGATTGTGTGGAATATGGAGGCATGATACCCCCAGCCCAAATAATCAAATACCAAGTACTACCAAAGCTCCCATGTAGTTGAGCCCCCCTAACCAAAAGTGTCTTAGTTCAAAGCCATCTTTGTATTCAATAAGATTTTAAACCTTTCTCTTTTCCATGAAAATCTATGTATTAATTTTAACTTGTAAATAAGTTGATGTCGTATTTGCTATTTTGTCATTTTCTTCATTTCAGTCATATTGTTGGTAATATTATTATTCAGTATATTTTTGTTTTTACTGTTTGTAAAAACATACATTCAAGTACACAAAATCCATAATGACCTTTCTGTCAATCTGGAGCAGCCTCCTCACCTTAAAAACCCAGGGTCCTGATGCAGATAGTTATAACTATAGATAGCTATAGATATTACAATTTATTACATCATCTCCAAGAAGCTTAGAGTTTGTTACACATAACTCCAGGCAGTTTCCCATCCAGAGCTTTCCAAATTACTTGTGCATTGTTGTTTTGTGCCTTCAAGTGGTTTCCAATTTATGACAACCCTAAGGCTTTATGTGTGGGGTTTAGGCAAGATTTTTTCAGAGGGCATTTGTCATCGTCTTCCTGTGGGATTTACCTAGGAGCCCCGGTGGCACAATGGGTTAAACCCTTGTGCCAGTATGGCAGAAGACCAACAGGTCAGAGGTTTGAATCCGGAGAGAGAATGGATGAGCTCCCTCTGTCAGCTCCAGTTCCCCATGCGGGGCATGAGAAAAGCTTCCCACAAGGATGGTAAAACATCAAAATATCCAGGCATCCCCTGGGCAACATACTTGCAAATGGCAAATTCTCTCACACCAGAAGCGACTTGCAGTTTTTCAAGTCATTCCTGACACAAAAAGAAAAAAAAACCCAAGGTTCATCCAGTGGATTTCCAAGGCTAAGTTGGGATTCAAACCTTGGTCTCCAGAGTTTATGCTGGATAAAAGATTGTGGGAATTGTAATAAAATAGAGCCAAATTTTGTTCCCATCAAGGTAGTAACCATGGTTACATCCTCCTGAGCATTTGCCATTTGATCACTTTGTTGTCTCTGTCCCTATCTATTAGCTATTAATCTACAATACAAGTGTTTATCTGTCCTGCTTGTAAGACCCATTACAGTGGCAACACACTGTCAGTGTGTGCTTTCCAGTGTAATGCTGAATAGAGTGATTTGAAAATGCTAATCCAGAATTAAGAAAAGAAAATCATAAACACTGGTTCTAGCAGAATAGGGCACACAAGGAGCAGTAATTTAGCTCTGTGTGTGATGTTAATCAAGGATGCATTTGAAATATAGTTTTGTAACAATTAGTAACTTAAGCAACTTTTCCTCACATAGCCTTTATGGTGATATACAACACTTGTAAATATCCTACGTGATTGGACTCAGTGCAGTTGACCACGGAAGCAATTCTAAGCGGCAGCTCAGAAGAGGACATGTTACTCTAGTTCAGTGGTTCTCAACCTCTGGGTCCCCAGGTGTTTTGGTCTACAACTCCCAGAAATCCCAGCCGGTTGTCCAGCTGTTAGGATTTCTGGAAGTTGAAGGCTAAAACATCTGGGGACCCACAAGTTGAGAACCACTGTTCTAATGGGATTCAACGTACATCTATTGTGAAAACTGCAAATCAAGTTCAACACAGTGACATTTCACTTTTGAAGAGAAAAGCTGCTTCTTCCCTTTCTTAGAAACTGAAATTTACTTTTGAGTATTTGTACACAAGATAGCTCTTCTTGTCTGTATTCTAAACTGGAAGGGGTAATGATTTGTTGTATGTGCATTCATTTGTAATCAACTATTTTGTATCTCTAGTCCTATTTATTTATTCTATGATATGATATGCTAAAATGAAAATAAATGGGAAGTTTTCCAGATGGGGCCAAAGTATTGATTGTGGCAGCCAAAGTAAACTTTCCTTGTAGAATTTTCAGGAATCTTCTCATGTTCCAGCTTTAACGTTTTCGGAGTCGAGCAAGAACGGAACAAATGTTCTCTTAAAAATAAGAAATGGTGTAACACAGAAGAGCCACAAATGGAGCTCTTTTGAGAGGACGCTTTGGGGGGAACTATAGAATTCTCTAAACAACATGGATAGTAGCCATTTTACCTAGCAGATTGTGGAAACTGTAGTCCCATAAAGCAGCTTTCCCAGCATAATTTATGTGGGTATGTTGCTTGTTCCTTCTACAAATGCCTTTCAGCTCTTCTCATCTGCAGTTCAGATGTTTGGTGGTCAGACCAGGGCAACTGATAAAAAGCAAATCATCCTAGGTCCAGATCTGGTCCAGGATGGTGTATTTTTTTTTGTTTTCCGGGTGGGCCACATAAGGATATATTCAGTCAACTCATCCCATGGACCTCCTATGGTGATTTAATGCCTAAAATCACATCACACAATCTTTCTGATAGAATTGGCACTGTCATTTGGACAGATTTGGCTGACCACTAATGGCTCCATTTCTACCTGTTTTATATTACTATAATAGGGAGGGGATATCTGGCTAAGAGGTTGTAAATTTATCCTTGAGTGAGTGAGTGGTTCCAGTCTCTCGGAAAAAGCAGGAAAATACTGCTTCTAGGGAGAAAAGAAACTTAATGTGGTCCTAGGAGATGTGAAATCTAAGATGTTTGCTAGCCCACCTCCCCAATTACCTGGACAAGTGTTTCATTGGAGATTGCTACCCAACTTTGCTCACTCTTGGATGAAACTGATTTTGTAGTTCCATTTCAGCTTTAGGACTGCCTTTCCTCTGTTTTGATAATTCCTGCAGGTGCTATGGAGGTGAGGTGAGCTTGGTGTTTCAAATGGACTTCATAGCAGCTTTCCATACCATCAACCGTGGTAGACTTCTGAATAGATTATTTGGGATGGGAGCCGCAGGTACTATGTCACAGTGTTGTTGTTTATTCGTTCAGTTGCTTCCGACTCTTCATGACCTCATGGAGCAGCTCATGCCAGAGCTCCCTGTTGGCCATCACCACCCCCAGCTTCTTCAGAGTCAAGCCAGTCACTCCAAGGATATCATCCATCCATCTTACCCTTGGTCAGCCCCTCTTCCTTTTTCCTTACATTTTCCCCAGCATCATTGTCTTCTCTAAGCTTTCCTGTCTTCTCATTATGTGGCCAAAGTACTTCAACTTTGTCTCTAATATCATTCCCTCCAATGAGCAGTCGGGCCTTAATTCCTGAAGTATGGACTGCATGGATCTTCTCGTGGTCCGTGTCACAGTGGACTTCTTTTATTTATTTCCCACTTGATATAATAAAAACCCTAAGTGGTTTACATTAAAATACATCTCTAATGCAACAGAAAAAGTAGGAAAGAATTTTAAAATCATAATAAATAATTGAAACCACAGAAGTTGCGAGCAATTATCAACAACTGGCATGTTTTCAGTAGGTGTTAAGCAAACCGTAATACAGTAGGGATAAGCAACTTTGATAAGCCCAGGGCTGTTGTTCTGCCACCCGGACTCTCCAGGAGCTGCATGGGCAGCCAAAAACACATCAAAGTGTAAACAGAAACAAAAATAAAAAAGTCCGGATGTCAATTTCTGGTTTTAGAAGAAATTGGAAGATATTTATTATGTAACAGCAGCCTTTTAAAATGTTGAATGCCTGCATCTAGAGGCAGAAAAGGGGTGATCTAGGGTGAATATGGCAGCAGCATCTGCCCCAAAACCAGCCCTTTGTGCCCAACCCAGGATACAATCTTTTCGTCTTAGACAAGATGGGGAATCTACCAAGGAGACCCACTTTTAAATGTGACATGCCGGCATTCCATGAAAGTTTAATAAGGCCTTTTGTGAAGATCTCTCAGGATCAACTGGGAATGTATAATGAAGTGCCATCTGCGAAGGATCCTGGTCCAAAGGTGTGTAACAACGAAAGCTTGAATCTAGTTCTGTGGCTAACAAGTAGCTAATGTATGGACTTGCTGGTTCTAGAAGGAAGTGCCAGGTTACTGCTTTCCCCTTTGGAAGAATATGTTTAAGTTCAATAGGCACTGTTTTGCCCTAAATCTAATCAGCATGTATATACAACTGCTGGTAGGGGCTATTCAAAAATGTGGGTTGAGATGCCAACAACAGCCTGATGGATCCCAGTTCTTCCCCTGTTTCATCTAATCTAGATGAGATAGAAGATTGATTGATTATTTTTATCCTGCCTTTTTTCTGATACAGGAACTCATGGATGTTCTGACACATGGCAAGGACATGGGAATGGCCTCAATATAAAGTGAGGCAATTTAGAGAAGATACAAGTAATGTTAACAGCTGGTGTCTCTTGCCAGCAGTAGGTCACTCCTGCTAAAGAATGACATCTGAAGTTTGGGGGTACCTCCAATCCATCATTGTCACCGGAGGCTCAGGTGTCTTCAGTGGCTCAAAGCAGCCTTTATCAACTAAAGCTGGAATACCATGTGCGACCCTCTCTGGACAGAGACAGTCTTGCTACGGCTATCTGGTAATCTACCACTGGAATTGCTGCCATCTGTTATATGTGAGCCTGCCTTTGGAAAATCTTGAGCTGATCCAAAACAGGATAGCAAGGTTACTAGCTGGTTATTGTGACCATATCACACCAGTACTTTTTCATCTGCTGTTGTTTCCCCATTGATTTATAGGAACCCCTGGTGACGCAATAGGTTAAACCCTTGTGCTGACAGGACTGCTGACCGAAAGGTTAGCGGTTCGAATCTGGGGAGCGGGGTGAGCACCTGTCTGTCAGCTCCAGCTTCTCATGCGGGGACATGAGAGAAGCCTACAACAGGATGGTAAAACATCCGGGCGTCTCCTGAGCAATGGCTTTGCAGATGGTCAGAAGCAACTTGCAGTTTCTCAAGTCGCTCCTGACATGAAAAAATTGATTTATAAGCCTGATTCCATGGGCTGCTTTTAACCTTTAAGGCATTAAATAATTTGAAGCCAAGCCACCTGAAGGACCTCCATTTTCTGTATTTCTGTCGCTTTTTCCAGAGATCCTTTTCAGAATGATCCTATCTAGCAAAGTACAAAAAATAGCTCATAGAGAAGGAAACTGGTGGTGTTGCTTCAGTTGTGGAAGGCCATCACTAGAAGCAGACACAGCAAATCAATTTGGAGACCCTTTTATTCTCCCAGATATTTTAACACATATTTCTGTTTAATTGTTTTATTTGGACTATGGCAGTTCAGATCCTGGGAGCAGGGTGAGCTCTGACTGTAAGCCCCAGCTTCTGCCAATCTAGCAGTTCGAAAACATGCAAATGTGAGTAGAACAATAGGTACCGCTTCTGCAGGAAGGTAACAGCTCACCATGCAGTCATGCTGACCACATGACCTTGGAGGTGTCTACGGACAACGCCAGCTCTTCGGCTTAGAAATGGAGATGAGCACCACCCCCAGAGTTGGACATAACTAGACTTAATATCAGGGGAAACCTTTACCTTTACCTTTTATGTAGGTTTAATATTTCTATGTTTAATTCTATTTTAATGTTTATATGTGGTAGGTATTAATTCACACATTGTTATGGTTTTTTAATGTTAGCTACTTTAGTCTCCTTTGTCAGAGAAAAAGCAGGGTATAAATACTACGTTAATACTACTATTAAGAATAATTAGGACAACTGTTCTAATTTTTTCTTGCTAATAATGGCTTTACTCTGTTTCCTCAACCTTCCTATTTGAAGGTTTTATTTTATTTTAATTTAACCTTTAGCCAGAAAGATGCAAAGATGTAAAGAATATTTGTAATTTTTTTGACCTTGACAAGGAAGGGTGTCTTCCTCAAAGACAAATGGCAACCACCCTTTTAATCCTTGTATGAGAGCAAAAAGGCCATCATATTTCACTCTCAGTAACAATATCAGTATTTTATGTATACAGTAAGATCCCCATAACTACAGAACCCATATCCATGATTTCTCTTAATGATGCCTGGGATAAAATTGTCTCTCTAGGATTTTTCTAGGTCCTCCAATGCAACTTTGATGTGCTGGAAATGGAAATGGGAAAATTCAGTGATGTTTGGCCATGCCCACAGTTTGACATAACTGCTGTCTGGCCTGGAATGTATCCCCATAGATACAAGGGTCTTATAGTATTTACCAAAAAATATTGCATTTTGGGGAAGAGGGGCATGTAGTTTTGCAGGAAAATATGTTCACACATACATACAAAGTGTCCTGAAATGTGATATATTATGATTTATCTCACTAGCTAAAAACATTATTAATTGGGCATTATACAATGGTTGCTGTCAGACCCCAAAGTTGTGTTTTCTCAAGATGGAGATCATCATCGTGGTACAAACTGGAGGAGAAAGGACAAAATAAGAATTGAATTCTTATGTCAAGCTTCCTTCTGACTAGTGAACCTTATATAGACATTGGTCATGCATTTGTAAAGATCCTTCTGGAGTTATGGAGGCTACAGAATTACTTAAATTGAGCTAAACCTTCAATTCCTTTGGTCATATCCTTCCATGCCAGACTGCATACATTATATGCACATGAATACACAGAATGTGCCCAGTTTCCTTGAATGACCTTCTCTGATCTAAAAAATATATATATCCACTGATAGGATCACTTTTAAAAATTGTGAAACATATATAAAATGCAAACATTACATAAGATCTTATTTTTCTTTCTAGCTGTTTTGGAATACGTCACCCGGACAATACGCAATAAAATATATGAAGCCAGAAGCATACGTGCATGACCAATCCCCGTGTAATCATGACATTTTACATCATTTCTCTCCTATTTAAAAGATGGCAGGTTATATACCATGTGACTTATACAGACTGGATGTACCAAATGGATACATTCAGCCCACTCTCCTAAAAAATGCTATGACACATGCTCCTTGACTCAAGTCAGATCAGCCAGGATGAGATCAGCTGCTCACCTTTCATATGCATGTGACTTCCATTGGACTATATTAGTCGTTCTGCAATTGGAAATACCATGTGTTGCCATGGTATCCCCTGCAAAAAAAAAGGAACAGGATTAGAAAGACATCCTTGTGACAACCAAGAAGCAATCTTTCGTTGCCAGAAAAAGCTTCTTTCCTACCCTTCTAAGTGCACCATGAGACTGTCAGCTGGCCCAACCACTGCCCTTGGCAAGGTTTTAGGTCAAAGTGGGAGGTTTTTATGGCCATCAGGGATTCTTAGTGTCTTGCAGCATTATTTAGTTTACCTAAAAAAAAAAAAAAACAGTTGTGGAAAAAGTGTAAATAGAGTTAGCTTTCAAAGATCTAATATTGTGATATGAGGATTGGTTATTTATATAACCAGAACCTCAATCAATGGCTGATACCAAATGAGAGACTCCCTTCTGGGCATACAGAAAACTGGGCAACTTGGGAGGCACTGAACAGACTGTGCTCTGGTACCACGAGGTGCAGAGCCAACCTTAAGAAATGGGGCTACAAAGTGGAATCCACAACAATCGAATGTGGAGAAGAGCAAACCACAGACCACCTATTACAATGCAGTCTGGGCTCCGCCACGTGCACAATGGAGGACCTTCTTATAGCAACACCAGAGGCACTCCAAGTGGCCAGCTACTGGTCAAAGGACATTTAGTATGACACCAAGTTTGCAAACGTTGTGGTTTTGTTTTGTTTTGTTTTTAATACAATACAACTTGTTCACTCTTGACAAGATAAATAAATAAATAAATTTATATAATTCTCAGAGTTACACTACCCTGCAAGAAACTCCAAATGCATCTTTGCCCATGAACATGCCTCATTGAAAAACCATTGATGATATTTGGCAGTGTTGATATGTTCAGAAATTGATGGCAAGTACTGAGATACCCATTTGTAAAATGTTTTTTTCCCCTTCTACTCTGAGCAAAGAGACTTCATACCATATATCAACTGTATTTTCAAGCACAAAAGACATTAGGCAGGGCCTAGTTTGATGTTGCATTCAAGTTGATATTATTCTGTTCTACCTTGCCGAGTGTAGAGTTTCATTATTAATAATTTTACTCATACAAGCAGCTTCTAATTCATTCCGGGATCCGACTCAATTACTTTCCAAATGATATGTGCGATAACGTTCTGCAATGTTTTTTGTTCTCAGAATGACTACACAAGGACTTGGGCTTCCCGAGAAATTCATCCAAACTCTTTTTTAAAGTCAAGCAATGCCACAAATCAGGGAGGCAGCCAAAGGAGAAAATATAATAACGAGTGACTTCTACTACCCTTACATTGAGTAAATGTCCTCTCAGATTGTAGGAGATGAAAATTTGAGATATAATGAAAGATTATCCCTTAGAAGGGTTTGTCATGGAGTTGGCCAGAGAGGAGACAAACCTGATTTAATTCTGGGCAGTGCCTAGCATCCAGTGCATGACGTAAGTGTCGTTAATCTTCACAGAGAGACTAATTGAGGAGCTATCAAATTCAACATATATGTGAGTGGAAAAGTGCCAAGAGAGCCCCACAATGGCAGTATTTCATTTCAGATGGGAAAACCTATTTAAAACAACAGTTCAATAAAAAAGGACTGGAAGTATCAAGAATGTTGAGCATGTTTGGAGGCAATCTGAAACCACAGCAGTAGAACTGGATACAGATACACAAAATGTAGTTAAATATATAAGAACACAAAGTATATGAGCTGTGGTGGATCAGGTCAAAAGCCTCTCTAGTCTAGCATTCTGATGCCTATGGGACATCCACAAGCAGGACACAAGGACCACAGGTGTTTCCCACTCAAGTTCCTCAGAAACTGGTACATTTAATTATAGAATCGTCGAGTTGGAACAGACCTTGAGGGCCATCCAGTCCAACCCCCTGCCAAGAAGCAGGAAAATCGCATTCAAAGCACCCCCGACATATGGCCATCCAGCCTCTACTTAAAAGCCTCCAAAGAAGGAGCCTCCGCCACATTCCAAGGCAGAGAGTTCCACTGCTGAACAGCTCTCTCACGGTCAGGAAGTTCTTCCTAATGTTCAGGTGGAATCATCTTTCCTGGAGTTTGAAGCCATTCTTTTGCATCCAGGGCAACAGAAAACAAGCTTGCTCCCTCCTCCCTATGACTTCCCTTCACAAATTTATCCATGGTCTTCATCTCTTTTGAAGGCTAAACATGCCCAGCTCTTTAAGCCTCTCTTCATAGGGCTTGTTCTCCAGACCTACATAACAGCAAATGTCCAAGGAAGAGGTCACAGAAGACAAATAGGTGAATCAGTCTTCATTGAGAGGCTAGTTGAGGAAATTCCCCTCTTTAACAGTCAGAAAAGAGGCCATTTGAGTATCCATAACTCATGGACTCTCAGGAGGGTTTTTTTTTTCCTTTGTATTTGTTGACTTCAATCAGCAGCATCTTCTTTATATGCTATTAAGAAATAAATAACAGTTGTAATCAGTATTTTAAAACACTGTGAAAAGCTGCATGCAATCAGTCAAATCAAAGCGTTTTTCTAATTTCTAGAGACATTTTGTCATAAAGAGGTGTTGCAGTCCAAAAATTAATGGAGAGTCACAGGTTCCCCACCCATAGTTTACTGTTCTAAATTGGAAACTGTCCTATTAATTTTGGGGGTGTAAAAAGTACCAAGTTTATAAGTCATGCTAGTGCTGTCAATGGGAAATGTCGACATGTACATAGAAAGGACATAAATGCAAAATCATTTCCTGATTCAGACTTGCATATTTCATGACAAAGAAACTCAAGCATTCAAATATATGCAGGTACCTGTCACTTCTGCGGTACACAACATATAAATTTTCCCATTTAATTGGAAAAGTGAAATGTCAGTCAGTATCAGCCACTAGCAAGGGTTCTCATTGCAACTTAGCGGCACAGACTTTCTACATTGCCACAGAAAAAAAGTGGAGCAACTGTGGGAATAGGATATATGGGCATTTTCCCCTTTCCCCATGTGTGATATTCATTCCTAAATAGGTTTTGCATATGACTATTTCTATCAAGTGCTGTTAGACTGTTATAAAAAACAGTTTTGTAGTAGTATGTGTATATGTAAAGAGATTGTGTTCTCCCCACCAAGGCACCTGAAGGAGGGCAAAGCGATTTAGCAAGAGGCATTGTGGCTGAGTCTAAATGACCCATCTCTTAACTTGAACCCCTGTGCTGTTTAGGAACAAAGCCAACATGACTCACTTGACCATTGTTAAGACAGAGCAAGTATTTTTATGTTGGCAGGAGAGAAATACAGGGCACAGCTGCAATTTACTGTAAATTTGTGAGGCTTGTTTGAAGTACTGTAGGCGGAAAACTAGCCATATCCCACCGAAACAATTGGGCCATGCTTCCTTTGTCTGCGTGTGCTCTCTGTGAAATCTCCCTGAAGCCTGCCATTCCTTGTTCTTTGTAATTCAAGAACTGTTAGCCCTACGCTGATTTGCAAACATATCCCTGATTCCAGCAATATATGTTGACAGGCTGCAATTCTGTGATATGAGTGACTGCAATTAACAGTGTAATAAAGATTTGCTCTCAGCTAACTGGCTTGACTGCTGAAAGATTCTGGAAACCATAAGACAACAACAGTAACTTTTCCAGTTTCGGAAATGAAGGTTAAAATCTTCCTTGAGGTAGCCCATGCCAACTCTGGGTCCTCTTAAGTTATTTCTGCAATTATCACATGATAGCAGCTATACAAATCTAATAGCAACCTATGTTGCATGGGTATCATGGCTTTTCAACTCCAAAGAGGATCTTCTCCCAATAGGAAAGTAGACCCCAGATATAATAGACTGCTACCAAGCAAGAAAGGAAAGTGTATTACCATGTGTGTTCTTTTACTTCAAAATGTTTCAAAGCTAATTTGGCTACTTTGGGAGCCATTCTGCCAAATTATGGGATTCTAGATGTTTGCTCCAAATCCTCAATGGCTCGGCCATGGAAACCCACCTACAGATGTGAGAGCTGGACCATAGGGAAGACTGAGCAAAGAAAGACAGAAGTGACTTCCATCATCATGTGTATAATTATGTATCTGCTCTTTGGACCTCTTCACATTTTAGCCCTGTTTTGCAGCTTTTAATCACGGTTTGGACAGGGCCTGCCGTGTGCTATCACATGACTCACGGCAGGCCGCACCCACATTCGTCCCACAGTGGAGGGGAAGCGCTAAAAGGCACTGCCTCCACCACAATAGTGAAGAAAGTGTGTTTTGGGTAGTGTACTTTCCTCCCCTTTTCCCCGTATGATGGGAGAAAGGGCAGTGGGGCAATGCCTGTATCCCTTTCTCCCATCTGATGGAGACAAGGAGCCAACACGCCCTGTCCTGTCCCCAGGAAGGATCGGGGAAGGAGGAAGGTTGCACTCAACTTCCCTTTTGCCGGCGACTGCTAGCAAAATGACATGGCTCAAAAGGGTCATATGAGGAGGTCCATAGTGAATCGGTTGAAATTTAAGGTAGCCACGCAAAGCTCAGAAACATTCAGAGGAATGGGTTTCAGCACCCTGAGCAGCACGTTTAAAGTTCAGACTAAAACCTGAAACTGACATGCTTCGTCATTGGCATTATTCTCATTGTGAAGTGTCAAAGGTGTCCTCTTCTACCTGCTCAGCCATAGAAGCCCATTGAGTGACCTTGGACAAGTCACACTCTCTCAGCTTTGGAGGAGAGGGAAGGCAAAGTCTCGTCAACGTCACCATAAATCAGAAAATGACAGGAATGTACACAACAATCAATCTCCCTACCTATGTATATATTTGCTTATAATAATAGTCTATTCACCCCAGTATACTCTCACCAAACCTATTCAACTTGTATGCAGAACACATCATGCAATGTGCAGGGCTTGACAAATGCAAGGCTGGGGTAAAAATTGCTGGAAGAAACATTAACAACCTTAAATATGCAGATGACACCACTTTGATGGCCAAAAGTGAGGAGGAGCTGAGGAGCCTTCTAATGAAGGTGAAAGAAGAAGGCGTAAAAGCTGGGCTGCAGCTATAACCTGGTGTTTTTAATCAGTCAAAAGAACCAAGATTATGGCAACAAAAATGAATGACAACTGGGAAATAGAGAAAACGTGGAGGCAGTAACAGACTTTGTATTTCTAGGTGCAAATATGACTGCAGACGCAGACTGCAGCCAAGAAATCAGGAGACGTTTACTTCTTGGGAAGAGAGCAATGTCCAATCTTGATAAAATAGTGAAGAGTAGAGACATCACACTGGCATAGTCAAAGCAATGGTATTCCCCTTAGTCACCTACGGATGTGAGAGCTGGACCATAGGGAAGGCTGAGCGAAGGAAGATAGCTGCTTTTGAACTGTGGTTCTGGAGGAAAGTTCTGAGAGTGCCTGGAACTGCGAGAAGATCCAACCAGTCCATACTCCAGGAAATAAAGCCCTCCTGCTCATTGGAGGGAAGGATAGTAGAGGCAAAGGTGAAGTACTTTGGCCACATCATGAGAAGAAAGGAAAGCTTAGGGAAGACAATTATGCTGGGGAAAATGGAAGGAAAAAGGAAGAGGGGCCGACCATGGACAAGATGGATGGATGGCACCCTTGAAGTGATTGGCTTGACCTTGAAAGAGCTGCTGGTGATGACAGCCGACAGTGAGCTCTGGCGTGGGCTGGTCCATGAGGTCACGAAGGGTTGGAAACGACTGAACGAATGAACAACAACAACATTCATCCCAGAAAAGGCACCTCGTTTTCTCTTATTCTCTTTATTTATTACAGCCCTGAGCACCACATCTTCTCTTCTGGATGTTCCCCCAATTTTCAGGTGTAGCCTTGAGGGAAACTGATGTGTGTATAGAGCATTGAAAACCAATGCAATTTTTTTTGCTAAACTACTAAGACTAAGCCACCAATAGATACAACCTGGTGTTTTTAATCAGTTCTTTTAAGTGCACACGGGTTACTATTATCTATTTTAGATAAAAGTGATAACCAAGGGCAGTAGTTTTCCATCTTTCTTCAGGGCTGCTGTGGCTTCTTCAGTTTTCTCTTGCCTTGCGGTGCTCCTCCAAGTCTTATGTTTATTTGTCTTCATAGCATGTATATTCCTCTAGATGTTCAAAAACTCCATAGCAGCGCAGAACCAAAAATTGGTCATAACATCCCTGTAATGGCCTCAGGCCTCATGTGATTAGTAAAGAATTGCAGAATTCATGACAATCCATCCTTATTATATATAATCTTAAAATCATCTTAATCTTACAATAACTAGGTGCTTCAGAACCTTCTCTCTGACTTCCTCCATCTCATCTCTGCAGATAAATTGATCTCTTCCGTCCACTTGAGCCATAATAATGTAAGATAATTCAAAGTCTGCTCTGATTAAAAATGTGTACCTTATATTTGAAATAATAAAAGTTTCAGGAGGATGGAACAATGAACCAGGAAGCATAATTCACATGATGTTCAGCATGCACACAAATGTTAATTCTCTCATATTGTTATTAAACCACTGCTCAGTTTATTTGTAAGTATTTTGCTGTTTAGCATAATGAACTGTGCAGACAACTGGGATAACTGGGATTTGGGGGAGAGAGCAGTCACAGCCCAGAAAGTGTCAAATATGTGCCTACACACCCTTTCCATAAATGCTGCACATTAGTTTTCATCTCATTGTTGGTTAATTTTAAGCAATATTTTAAACTGCGTTGATTTCATTAAAGTTTGTTTTTTTTGTTTTTAAAAAACTTTTTTGTATCATAAGAATTTTTCTTTTTTTCAGTTTTTACATTTTATTTATAAAATTGTCAAGCAAAATGTATAAGCATACATTCTTCCCTCTTTTTACAATTTCTTAGACAAAAGAGTATGTCATATTATATTCAATCTAAGAGTAAAAGAAAAAAATCAAAAACATCTGTAAGCATATTTATCATCATTATTTTTAAATTTCCATTACAACTTATACAACATATAACTCTATCACACACCTTTTATCTACTTATGCATGTTTGATTTCTTTATAATTATTATACGATCCCCCCCCTTCCCCTTATCCTTAGTTTGCCCCCCCCCCCCTTCTGTGATGTACAGTAGAGTCTCGTTAATTCAACATAAACAGGCCGGCAGAACATTGGATAAGCAAAAATGTTGAATAATAAGAAGGGATTAAGGAAAAACCTATTAAAAGTCAAATTACGTTATGATTTTGCAAATTCAAAATCATATCTATCTATTTGTTGAAAAAGCAGTTCAATACACAGTAATGTTATGTAGTAATTACTGTATTTACGAATTTAGCACCAAAACATACAAGGGTTCTTTCTTTCTCCCACCCTGGACATTATTCCGGCGGGAAGCAGACTGTGTTGGATAATACAGAACATTGGATGAGCGAAGGTTGGATAAGCGAGACTCTACTGTATATCCATGCTTTGGACAAGGTAGACTCTAGAGAGCAAATCTAGGATAGGCCAGTCAAGTGGAAGTGTTCACTTGGCCAATCAGGAATTGCCCCTTGGTAACTTTGCAAAAGGAGACCCTCCACTTGATTTTTCTTTGACTTTACCTCTGGCTTCTATTTCTCAAACTCATACTTTGCTCTGGAGGAGCCACTGGGAACTGCTGATCATGACCAGCACATTTTTTGCTGTGTGCCTCTTTCTGCTGCTTCAGTAGAAGCCAAGTCATGGATTTGTTTTGAAGACTCAGCAATGTTCAAAAGCTGCTCCTCTGGCATGGCAGGGCAAGTTCACTTTTCCTACCAGCCAGCCTGTGGAACACATTCACAGTGAGAGTAGTACCTACATAAATAGCTGCACAAACCAGTCCCTTTTAACAATTCTCCTCTCTACAGCTGTCTGCATTTGATGTATTGGACCTGGCAAGCTTCCTTTCTCTTTGCATGTGCCACAGATAAAAGGAGAATGTTGTCTGAAGATTTTTAGTGACGCCAGCTCTGCTAGAGCACAGGACTTGTGAAGCTTTCTTTCCTCCATCCCTTGTCCTTCAAAATCACAGACAAAGGTCCCAAGTTTAATAAGGGTTTACATGGAATTGGGGGGGGGGGGGGGCAGGTGATGTGAGAAACAGAAAACCTACTGAGCTGCTGTTATCCACTTTTCATTAATGTTGGTCCCAATAATGTTGCAAGTGTAGGACTTAATTCATTTTTATGAGATGATTTTTTGCTCCCATTATCTTTCCGTATTTCTCTCATGTGCTGCACTTCCAGTGCAAGATAGAAAGGTAACATGGCAGATTGGAGGCAATTTATTTAGCCTTTAATCTGGGAAGGCTGAAAAAAAATCAGAAACAAAAGGTTTGCATGATCATCGGGAAAGTTACTAAAGAGAAAAGTAATTGAAGAGAAGGCTTATGTTGCTCAATGGTGCGGTTGTTAATAGAGATATACAGGGTAAAGTCCACACTTAGCCATTGGGCTCCCTCAGCTTTAACTCATCTCTTGCAAGGTTATTATCAATATTTGTACAGGGGAATCATTGATGCTGCCTCACCGTCACTGAGAGAAAGCAGGGTATAAATGTAAGCAACAACTAAAACTTTATGATGCAAGTCCTCCATATGAGAGCAAAATTTCACTATAAAAAGGAAGCAGAACAAGATTGCCATGCTCACAATAGTCTAACGTAATAGTCAATTGATTAAAAAAGAACTAAGAATTGATGCCAGTGTGGGGTATTGTTTTGAGTGCTGGAAATTGCCACTTAGCCAAGTCACAGTCTTTCAGTCTCAGATGAAGGCAGTGGGATAGCTCCTATGAGTATTTCTTGTCCACGAAACTCTAGGATAGAGTCAGGCCTGTAGCCACGGGGGGGGGGGGGGTTCAACACCCCCCCCCCTAAAATTTTTCAGGTAAAAAATAACGTAGTTTACTCATGAATTTTCACTGGTTACAGGGCCCGGCTCCTTGTCCAGCTCCTCTTGGCCTGCCTGGCACGAAGGGGTTTGCTCTGGGCAAAGCCAGCGTCAGAGAAAGACCGTTGCCCCTGTCATTGTTGACCTGATCCTCTTGAGTCCCTGGGATGAATCCTGACCCAGACTCAGCTTCAGACTCTTGAAGAACCCCATGCTAAGTCTATGAGATGCAAAAAAATTAAGAGTCCCTCCAGAACTGCAAGCACCAGGCCTGTAGCTGGGGGGGGGGGGGGTTGGGGTCCAACCCCCCCCCCCCCATTTCTGGCTACGGCCTGAATAGAGTTACCATAAGTTGATTTGAAGGCAAACAATAACAACAAGGATTGGTACATGAGAGCACTAGATAGGTGTAACTTATTTCTCCACTTGCCATAAGAGCATTACCAGTCTTTTTCACTAGTTCCATCTGCAGTAGAGTATTGCTTCTCAAACCTCCACTTATCCAACGTTTTGTATTATCCTACGTAATCTGCCTCCCAGCCAGATCCACAAGTAAGAGAAGTGGAGTGTATATTTACCTATGTAATAATGTTGGGGAAAGAAAGAACCCTTCTCTGTTTTGGTGCTAAATTCGTAAATACGGTAATTACTACATAACGTTACTTTTTCCCTTGATTTGTTGTAAAGCATGATGTTTTGGTGATTAATTTGTAAAATTATAATGCAGTTTGACATTTATAGGCTTTTCCTTAATTCCTTTTTATTATCCAATATTTTTGCTTATCCAATATTCTGCTGGCCCGTTTATGTTGGATAAGAGAGACTCCACTGTACTTTCAAACTTCACAGATGAAAATAACAGGATTCCCTGCTGTAGGAAATGCAAAATATAACAGTCAGCATGGTGATCTTGTCCATTTTGGAGAGGAAAACTGTGGAAATCTATAGTTGGCAATAAGAACAAAGTTTGAAAAGCTTCTACAGTTATACTTGTGGCAGTGAAAAGAACTGTGACATAAATATGTGACATACTGTATTTTTAAAAAGTCACAGAGTTGATTAAGCTGACACTACAAAAATAGAAAAAGTAAAACAGCTGGTTGGACTACAAGTCTAGACAGCTACACGAAATGACACCCACTTAACTCCATCCTCCAGCGTATTTGATTTTAAACTGTTGAAGCTAAAATATGCAAAATATTATAGTTTCTACTTATCTCCTGCCTGTTACTTAAATTTCAAAAGCTAAGATAAAGCTACAGTTCTCTAAGGCACTTAAGAGATTATATTTATCATTTAAATTATTAAATGTATAAGAGATAAGGGACAAAAACAAATCGTCTTTAAAAAAACTGCAAGAAAGGTTAAAATGACAATGCTTTAAAAAAGGTAAAGAATACTTTAAAAAGTCAAAAATAGAAAATTATACTTAAAAGATTAAAAATGCTGAAAACTATTAAGAAAGCTTTGAATAGACAGTAATTGTTGGATTGAACTCAGTAGATCTGGGTTGAGTTTAGTTCGAAGCCTAAGACTGAGTCCAAAAAGCTTTCCAACTGTCAAAATAATATTTTAGAAAGTCTTTCCTGAATCCTACCTTCAGCCAAAATTTCAAATACACAGTATAAGCTTAACTGAATCCAAGTCCATAATCACCAAATCTTTCATTTCAGTGATGATTCAGGAGAGAAGAAGGAAAGCAAATAAGCATAAAAGAAAACGTGGCTTTCTGTCCACTGCATGGCTTTTTCACGGGTGGGGTCTATTATGATGGGTCACTTAAGCTATATATCACTCAGAGATGGTGATTCCATTCTTCCCAATTATCATCTTATTTTATTATAGGAACATCTAGCTCTTGTCCTTTGCCATTTACAATGATTTTTGATAAACTTTTTCACAGTCCTTTCCAATTTTGCCCATCTGGGTACTTTATTTGGTTGGCAAAATTGGAGCCCCTGGGCTTTTGTGCCGGCAGGACTGAAGACCAACAGGTCAGAGGTTCTAATCAGGGAGAGCACAAATGAGCTCCCTCTGTCAGCTCCAGCTCCCCGTTCGAGGACATGAAAGAAGCCTCCCACAAGAATGGTAAAACATCAAAATATCCAGGCATTCTCTGGGCAACATCCTTGCAGACAGCCAATTCTCTCACACCAAAAGCAACTTGCAGCTTCTCAAGTCGCTCCTGACATGAAAAAAAATCTGGCTGGCACACCCAATCCCAGTGCATCTTTTTTGAACACAGTCTTTCCCCACCCTCATTGTTCTCAACATCCACATCATTTCATATAATTGCCGTGGTTTCGCCAGCCAATGAACATCAGATAAGAATGTTCTCCGTCCTCTTATCACTGTAGTTGCTAGCCAAACAGCTACCAAGCAAGGCCTATTGCTCAGTTAGACAGCAATCTTATTTACACTTACCTAGCAGTAAGTTCCCATTAAACTCAGTGGGCCTTACTTCTGAGTAAACATAAATTGATTTGCAGAGTTATATGCCTGAGACTTGTTCCTCAGCTGCCAAGGTCTTAACATCTATTGTTTCCTCCATGGCTTCATTGTAAGCAAGACCAAACCATATCAATCAATGAACCAAGGAGATCCTAGTTACATCAACTCCTCAAGAAGTCTACAGCTTAGCTTTGATTCAGAGGTAGAAATCAAGTGGCCACCCAGAATTTGGAAATGCAGGCACCAAATTACAGGCCCAGTCAACTACAAAACATAACTGGATACCTACCTACAGCTGTCTACACCAGGATGATTTTAAGCTTGCATATCCTGAGGAATTCTCTACTCATGGGGAGCATCTTGCTCCTCTCAAGTTTCACCTTACTTTGAGTGTGGTTGGCAGACTGAAAGCTGGCAACAGCTCTTATACCTTCAAAGGCGTAGCCTGTCACACAACCCGGTAACAAGGAACATCTACAGAAATTTCCCTTTCTACACAAACATGAAAGCTACAGGAGCCCTCTTGTTTTTACTTGGCATCCCTACTTATTAATAATGACCTGCCAGTGTGGCTAAAAACTGCTGTTCATCTTATGGTGACCCATGAATGAGACACCTCCATATCTCCCTATCAACCCCCTACTCAGCTCTTGCAGATTCAGGGAGATGTTTTCCTTGATTGAGTAATACAGTCTTCTTCTTTTCCTACTGCATTCTACTTTACCTCTGAAAAAGCTGACCTTTGATTAAAAGTGGTACTTAGTTCCCTTTTTCTGAAAAGTACTAACTAAAAATGATACATCTGCTTAGTTGTTTATTGTTTTTTAAAACAACAACAACAACGCCTGAATGCTAACTTGCTGACCTGTGGTACATAGCCCTCTCCTCCTGGCTACTCACAATAATCTCAGCACCTACAACCAAATACAAAAAACACAATCTAGCATTTGATCCACATGACATCCTTTTCTACCACTTAGTACAGTGGTTCCCAACCTGTGGTCCATGGACCACCAGTGGTCCGCAAGAACTAAAATATGGTCCGCCAGGCCTGTAGCCAGTATTTCGTTTGGGGGGGGGGGGCTGAATTTTTTTCAGGGGGGTTTCGGGGGGGCTGAGTTTCGGGGGGGGGGGGTTGAGTCTGAGTGAAAGAGGGTCTAGTCTAGCAAACCTTTTGTATCATTACCCCAATACCCCCATGCATATGGGATATATTGAGTATGGTGATCAGATCATGATATGAATAAACATAACAGTTTAAATAATGCACCAGTAAGGCCTTTTCGCGAACCACCATGAGAATTTGGGGGGGGGGGGCTGAAGCCCCTCAAGCCCCTCAAGCCCCCCCCCCCCCCCCGGCTACATGCCTGTGGTCCACGGTCTCACCGTTACTACACCATTGCAACAAGAGCGACTGGTCTCATAAAACCCTCTTATAGTGCTGAGGCTTATTAAATATGGTTTTCTGTGGGCTAGCAAATGGCAACTACTGGATAGCAAACTAGAGCTGTTGTGGTCTATCTAATGCAATTTTAAGTACTTCAAATAACCAAATCTAAAGTTGACCAAAAACTGATTCACAGCCCTTTTGATACTGTTTGAGAGTGGTCCCTGGTCAAGTGGTCCCTGGTCAAAAAAAGGTTAGGAACCACTGACTTAGTAAGACTACACCCCTACATTTGTACTACAAAAGGAGTGAAAATACGCCTTTTTAAGTTAAAGTTGTAAATATAGTCACATTTTTCATATCAGGAGAAGAAATTAATTCCAAGCAGCTAGTTACTATATTTGCAAATAGCTAGTTCGTTTCTAAGCTCTGTTCCAGACCTTGCTTCTGATGCTGATCCATACTAACTGCACCTTGACACTCCCCAAGGCAGGACAAGCTGCACTCCTGGATGTAATCAGGAGCTTCCCCCTGTGAAATAAGAATTGGAGCTGAATTCAGTGGTTGAGGTAACAATTCACTCTCTCTTTTGTGGTACCTCTGAAGTCCACTTTTCTAAGCTCATGTAAGATTGGATAGGTGAAATGATTGGGAAAGAACACCTTGGAAGCTGGTTGCAAATATGAGGAATCTCTGAGAGATCACCTAAATAACCTATCAATGGACAAATATGAATATATACAGTATTTCATATTGGAAACTGAGTGATACTTTCTAGTTTCTGTCTGAGGAACTGGAAAGTATTCTTCAAAATTTTTCAACATTTCCTACAATTGCAGTTAATTATTTGATTTATTCTGATTGCAAAACACGTTACTACTCTGATGTGATGTTGCAATTTTGAGTCAAAATGGTAGGAAGTGGAAATTGAGTAATTTCACAATAGAGTGCCTTGGCCACGCAAATAACTCTGCAAGCCTTGAGACCACTGCAGAAGGTTCATCTTGAATGAATCCTGTCTGGTATGGCTTTCTTTGAATTAAATGTAGATTAATAAGTACAGTATCTGCTTTAGGCCAGAATGACTAAGCGAGAAGCTTGGGAGCATTTTCACAAGAATGACATGTTATGCAATGAGAAGGCCCTGTAACTGGTCCAAAAAGAATAAGAATGAATAACTGGAGGTTAAAAGTGCACAAATTGATATGATAATGGAGGTACCTCTGTCCACACATTTTATGAGCTTACAATTGGGTAAATATATGGACCAAATATGATTTCAGAGATGCTTAGATTAAAAGGCAACAATATTGTCTAAACAAGCAAACAAAAAATCCCAGAGCTGCTGGAGTTAACATGTTAGAGGGAAATGGAAGCCAGACAGAAAGGACATGGAAATGCCATTAAGATTTAAAGATAGCAGATCAATAATACTGTGGATAGCAGTAGGAAGACAGGCTAGAAACACTATTTCATCTTCAGGGAGAATGGTTAAAAATAAGTTACAGCCATTGCTTTATGGCATTTGTTGTGCATTGCATTATATGCTGACAAACAAAAATGGGAAATTACTTTCTAAAATGGCATCTATATGTTTTGTATGAGTCAAGTAGGTTATATGTGTATTATCCTTCACTATGAAGTCTGCAATTACAATTTCTACAAAAAATTTAATTCCATTTACTGTTTTTCCTTTGTATGCCCATAATGCTTTGAAAGTATATGAAACAAAATCCCCTACATTTTGTATTTCTAATTCTCTCCTGCCCCTGTGCTTTTTTCTTTCGGTGAAGAGAGAACTTGGAAGTTCAATGTTTATTTTCATCTCTCAAAATGAAAGCATAAAGCTGCCACAGCAGGAAACACCAGGATTCTAATTGCTAGATATGGCACTGAGTATTTTTAGGGAGAGAATAAAAAAGCAATTCCAGACTTTTCATCCCTCCAACAAACACGTAAGAAATCAGGTCTGGTCTCCTCTAAGGAATGGGTCCAGTTAATCATGAGCTTAAACCAGTGCTGGATCTTCTTGCTACTGAACTTCCTTTCCGAGATTCAAACTTGTGGCGTGGCTGGTGGAAGGCAACCTCATATTGCTACTGGGAGTCAATTAAAAAGAGTAGATCTTAGTGCACTCTGAAAGCTGCTACCCAGTGACAATGGGAACACTCAGGACTTATTTCTCAAGGCATATTTTCTCTCATGTCCGCGAGACCTTCCTGCTGACACTTCCTCCTCAAAGTATGTTTGGGTAAAGAGGCCTTTCTTGAAACTGATTTCTTACATCCAGCTCATTTTTGCACCCAAGTCAAATGACACCCAAATTAGTTTGTTCTGAATCTATTTCAAATTAAGTTAAATGAAACTTGTCAACTGTATGATGCAACATTTAAGTGCTGTTGGAAAATAATTGATAGTGCAGCAATCTGCCTACTCTGGCCTCACTCTCACACCCGCAGGATTTGCTTTCAAAGAGCATTGTGATATATCCTATTTTTAAAGGGGAGTCCTCTGTCTCAAAGTGCTTCTTGTGGGAGCAAACAGCCAAAGGAAGGATCCACGGACAGATGTTGAAACAGCACATTCTTGCCACTCACTATAGGGTTGTGGAACTGGGGAGCAGGAGTGCATGGTTCAGCTCCATCAGGGGAAATGGGAAACATGGTGAAGCTCATATTTTGCATGCCTAGCCATCCCCAAAAATTGGGTGTAAAAGAGTGGGAGTTCTAGGGCCCAAAACCCATACTGTGAGAAATACAGGACAGTTCCCTAACCAGTCAGCCACAACAGCAGCAGCCAGATCTTAAAATGCTTTCCTGGTCCTACACATCATTTTCTTGTCCTCCACATTCCACTATAGATACCAGTGCCTACAGTAGGAGACCTACTCTTATGGATAGAGCACATGCTTTGTTTGGAGGTTTATATGTTTGTTGCTTGTCATTTTGGACTGAGAAAAACTTCCTGCCTGCAAACTCTGGGCCCTTTCGCACTATAAAACTATAGCACTATAGTTTTATTTTAAGTGCCATGGCTGCATTCTGTGGAATCCTAAACTGGAGTTTTCTGGTTTAGAATTCTAAATGTATGAACAAGTAACCTCTCAATTTGTGACAATTTAGCAATTTCATAGGGTTTGCTTAGGCAATAAAAACTCAGAGGTTTTGCCTGTTTCTTCCAGCATACAGAACCTGATAATAATTCACAGTTTCTCATCCAACTATACTAAGTAGAGCTGACATTGCTTGATTTCCAAGATCACACAAAATCTGGTGTCTTGGGGTACTCAGGCCATTCTTGAGGATATCTCTCCCAAAACTGCAAATCCCAGGATCCTATAAGACAGTGTTTCTCAACCTTCCTAATACTGCAATCCTGTAATACAGTTCCTCATGTTGTGGTGACCCCCAACCATAACATTATTTTTGTTGCTACTTCAGAAGTGTAATTTTGCTACTGTGATGAATTGTAATGTAAATATCTGATATGCATGATATATTTTAATTCACTGGACCAAATTTGACACAAATACCCGATAAACCCACATTTTAATACAGGTGGGGGTGGGGCATTGATTTTGTCATTTGGGAGTCGTAGTTGCTGGGATTTATAGTTCACCTACAATCAAAGAGGATTCTGAACTCAACCAACGATGGCATTGAACCAAACTTGGCATGCAGAACTCCCATTGACCTTTACTTTTGAAGTTGTAGTTCACCTACATCCAGAGAGCACTGTGGACTCAAACAATGATGTATCTGGACCAAACTTGGCATGAATACACAATATGCCCAAATGTGAACCCTGGTAGAGTTTGGGGAAAATAGACCTTGACATTTGGGAGTTGTAGTTTCTGGGATTTATAGTTAACCTACAATCAAAGAGCATTCGGAACCCTACCAATAATAGAATTGGGCCAAACTTCCCACACAGAACCCCCACGAACAACAGAAAATACTGTGTTTTCTGGTGGTCTTTGGCACCCCTCACGACCCACCCAGGGATCCTGATCCCCAGGTTGAGAAACACTGCCATAAGATGTTGACATGGCAGTTAATTGTGGGCCATTGCACTATAACTATGTAGTGATGAAGAGCTGCTGCCAGTTAATATTGCTATTGGGATACATCAACCAGTGATTAGAACTCAGTAAAAGATAGCTTCGTGTACTGCCCCTTTCAGCTCTGAGTGTCTCATCTTTAGGTCAACTGAATCCTGGCACTGCAGGAGTAGAGTTGAGGCATCTTTGGCCCTCCAAATGTGCAAGAAATAAAATGCTCATACACTTTCAATTGCCCTTGTATCAGGCTTCTGTAAGCAGAAGTTCAAATCAACTGGAGGCCATCACCATACTAGGTGTGGGAAAATCCTACTCTACAATTTGCACCACACTAGCATGATAGTATCACAGGACAGGTTTCCATAGAACACATTCCCGGCATGTTGTAGCCCTAAATAATTATAGTCATTTCAAACATCTACAGTATCCCTGGTGACTTTTCATGAATCCATGATCTTAAGAGATAAAATCATAAGAAGCATTATATGGTTTGAGAAATGGCTTAAGAGTCCATTTGTATAATTAAGGGTTGTACTCCAAAGCGGTGTGCTGTGTGGGGGTAGTATTCTGTCCCACGTGTGCTTTGATATAGTTGCTTCACAATGCTCAGACTAAAGTTTGCCTTCTTTTTACGTAGAATGACTCAGACCACAGCAATTTCAGGTAGAAGAGTCTGGGAAGGGTTGTCAGTTCATCCACAATTATCACAATAATTCATCCTTTGAGGGTTAGGCTGTATTTTTGCTCTCCAATGATAATTTGTGCAAGAATGAAATGTGTTTAACAACATAGTTTTTAAAAAGAATGATGAAAGAGAAGAAGTGAAGTCTGACTGAGAACTGACATTTGCTGGAGGGACCATTCTATGTTCCTCACCAATGATTGAACTTCTTTCTTGTGACACCCTAGTTTTGGAATATCCTCCACTTGGAGGCCGGATTGGCACCTACATTGATGTTATTCCAACACAAAGTTAAAGGATGGTATTTTATAAAAGTCTTTGGAAATTCTTTGTAACTAGTTTTAAATTGCTTAAACTTGCCTGAACTAGTTTTAAACCACCTTGCTTTTAAATTGTCAGATTCTTTAATATGCTTTCTACCTAGAATCATAGAATCATAGAGTTGGAAGAGACCCAGAGGCGGCTCAACCCATTACGCAAAGTAAGCATTTCCAGTATAGTTGATGTTGCCCAGGGACGCTCTTGGGGGGAAATAGACCTTGACATATGCGAGTTGTAGTTACTGGGATGTAGAGTTCACCTACAATCAAAGAGCATTCTGAACTCCCATGACGAAAGGAAAATATATATCAGTGATTGGTTGGGGGGGGGCGAAATACTGTTTGCTTACCGTTGAAAATTACCTAGGGCTGCCTCTGAAGAGACCTCTTGGGGCATCCAGTGATGGGGTGAGAAGGGCGGGGTAAAAGAACCCCAAATAAATAAATAAATAAACCCCCTGCCAAGAAGCAGGAAAATCCTATTCAAAGCATCCCTAACAGATGGCCACCCAGCTTCTGCTTAAAAGCCTCCAAAGAAGGAGCCTCCACCTGTTTAAATTATTTTGATTGTTATGCATTTTTTTAGATTTTTTAAAGTGTTTTAATTGTATGTCACTTGATATCAGTGTCATGTAGTGGTATAAGGTTTTGACTATGACTCTGGATCCAGGATTCAGATCCTCACTCAGCCGTGGAAACAACTGGGTTACCATGGACAAATCATGCTTTTTCAGCCTCAGAGGAAGGCAAACCCCATCTGACCAAAATTGCCAATTAGATTTATATTAGGGTTGCTAATAGATTTATAATAGGGTTGATAAAATGTAGACAACTTAAAAAAAAACCAAAACAATCCATCTATCTGTTTCCACAGAACAGCTATGAAACCTCACCCTTGGTCTGTGCCACCACTTAAAAGCATATCGAAAAATTAGTCATTTTCTAATCTTTCAAGTCATTTTTTGCTCATCCAAGGCTTTTCACACACCAGTGATGGCAAAGTGGGTAAAGCCCATGGCAACTAGAAAACTTCTAGCTTTGCCACCCTAGTTGTCCCCTGACATCGCAGTCACATATACCATTAGAAAATATTTGCATGTGAATTGTGACTATCCATACATGGAATCCCCTGTTTTGCCTTTTTAAAATAACACCACCACCCTTGGATCTGATAAAGGCATTTTATACACTGAATGGACTTTCAGATCTTGCTGACTGCCCCTCAGATTTCTACTTAAACTAACCTGTTGCTAGCCATGACAGGAAAGCAGCAGCCTCTTTTCTTTACAAAGGAAGGTCAAAGAAGCAGAGCAACTTTTCCAAGGTCTCCCAGGAAGCTCATTATAAGACCTAGTCAAGATCTGCTCACCTGGCTTTGGGGGCATTTGCTTCAAGGAAAAAACCCGCCTGTCCCTTTCCTCTGCTTGATCCCTGTATGGAACAAAGAGGATAACTTTGATCTGAGCTGCTCCAAAGGAATTAACTCTGGTGCTAGCACTGACATTAACACACTCATTAGCTGGATTAAGTCAAGAGTTGCCAAACATTAATCCAGTTAATGAATGTATATTTTTTCCCTGCCACACATATTTTATTGGCACTTTTGCGAAGCTGTTGTGAAGGTTTTGACCTGGTGATTACAGCCCTGACTCTGCAAATCAAGGAAATGCCAAAGTCCAAGCCCTAACTTTTAAAGCCTTTTGAACAGTTTATTTATTGCATTAGTATGTTCCTTCTCCCATTGAGGTAGGTGAGGCTTCCAGGTGACAACCCATTTGTATTGGCATGATTTGTAGCTTTTTTAAAAACAATGATGAAGACTACCAAAAATACATCTTCAGACTGTTGCTTTTGGATGAAATATTTTAAACTTTTTGAGACAAGGTGGAAAACAGCTCTTCCTCCTGGTTTAGCAGTAGCAGTTGGTAGATCCCTTATCAGTGGGATGGTGAATCCATTCTGTGATTTAGTCTGAATGTAAAAGGTGCTGCGTAAGATGTTGAAAATAGTGAGCATAACGTTCAGAACCTTGGACAGTCCCTTTAAAACAGTGGTTCTCAATCTTCCTAATGCCCCAACCCCTTAATACAGTTCTTCATGTTGCTACGTAACCCCCAACCATAAAATTATTTTTGTTGCTACTTCATAACTTTAATTTTCCTACTGTTATTAATCGTAATGTAAATACCTGATATGCAAGATATATTTTCATTCACTGGAACAAATTTGGCACAAATACCTGATATGCCCACATTTGAATAGTAGTGGCGTTAGGAGTGGGGATTGATTTTGTCATTTGGGAGCTGTAGTTGCTGAGATTTATAGTTCACCTACAATCAAAGAGCATTCTGAACTCCACCAATGATGGAATGAAACCAAACTTGGCACACAAAACTCCCATGACCAACAGAAAATATTGGAAGGGTTTGGTGGGCATTGACCTTGAGTTTTGGAGTTGTAGTTCACCTACATCCAGGGAGCACTGTGGAGTCAAACAATAAGGTATCTGGACCAAACTTGACATGAATACTCAATATTCCCAAATGTGAACACTGGTGGAGTTTGGGGAAAATAGATCTTGACATTTGGGAGCTGTAGTTGCTGGGATTTATAGTTAACCTACAATCAAAGAGCATTCGGAACCCTACCAATGATAGAACTGGGCCAAACTTCTCACACAGAACCTCCATGACCAACATAAATACTCTGTTTTCTGATGATCATTGTTGACCCCTCTGACACCCCCCTCGCGACCCCCACTGGGGTCCCGACCCCCAGGTTGAGAAATGCTGCTTTAAAATATTGCACTGCAATTCCAGCCATTCATCACCATGGACTGTGTGTCTTGCTGGGACTAATGGGAGTTATGGGTCATTCGGAAGGCCATGATTCCTCACCTCTGTTTGTAGAGCTTAACAACTTATCCAGCTTAACAGTGGGGGGTTCTCACTCTTCCTTCTTTGACTGTCAATACTGTAGAATTGTATGTGCTTGTAGATGGCCTTTAAACATAGTATAGCCACCACATATTGAAGGCTGTGGGATAGAATACCTCTGTATTTCCAAACATAATTTGTTCAGGAGCTGGTGTGGAGGTTGGCTGCTTACCATCTTTCACCAGAGGCTGGCAAAAAAACAGAGTCTGTAGGTCTTTGTGCACTCATAAGAGATTCTTATAGGTTCTCTTTGCACCCTTCAAATTGTATTTATACCAACAGACTTGCCTCCTTCCTTCCTTCCTTTTTTTTTTACTATTATGGGATAACACAGTGAAGTTTTCATACATATCCACAGTCTATTCCCAGAGTTTCATACTAAGACAGTTTCTATTTATACTCAAATGCTCAATATTAAGCATTAAAAGTGGTGAGATCTGGAACATGATGGTAAAGTTCCTGATTTCTAGGTCTGTGAACTGTACCAAGTGAAGAAAGCTAGCAAGCTGTCTAAATGAAGTCAAAAAACACTGGTGCAAATTATTTTCCACACATGGGGAAAAGAAGAAAATGTCATTCAAACTGTAGTAAATAACAGGAAATGCTTCTACTAGTTTAATGTGATGCATAACTTTGTACAAGAATACCAGATGAAGAAGAAATATTGAGCATTCATGGGACACAATACAGAGTACAGCCTTGCTTGTGGGATATACGGTTTCGTATACAGACCTCTGATCATCTTGGTCACTCTTTTCTGGACACGTTCCAACTTGTCAATAACTATTGTGAATTGTGGTGCCCAAAACTGGACACAGTATTCCTGATGAGGTCTGACCAAAGAAGAATAGAGAGCTGCTGCTACTTAACTTGATCATTTCAGTTCATTGATAACTATATCAATAAACTGAAATGTAATTATAATACAATAAAGGTTTATTTATTTATTTATCGTGTCATCCGCAACCAGAACATTGTATTACATTTCTAACAGAACAAAACAAACAAACAGATTTTAAAAAACACAAATTTTGCAAACTTGGTAGCTGATTAAATTGTATCCAGAAGCAACCAGAGACAATAAAGGTTGAACATCTATTTATAAAGCCAAGTTACAAGTAACTTCAGACTGGAATGAATCTGCCATTCTGAATTTCTATGTAACATTTAGGGAGAATCTGCCAGGGATTCTGAAGGTCGCTTATCCAGCCTAAGTAATGGATCTGAAGGTAGTGCAAGACTCAACTTTTGCTGTTGCTGCTCTTGTAGCTTGTTGGTGAACTCTTGAAAACCATTGATTCATTCTCACACTACTAATGCAATAGTTCTTTTCTTCATCTTTTCTTTCTTTCCATATCCAGTAAAAATGACTCTCCCACGAGATGTGCTCCAGCCTGTTTCGTAGCCCTTGTCTTTCCACACCCAAATTAATGTAAAGCTTTTTTTTCCTCATATGCTATGAAACAATCCCATCACTGTTGCTCATGGTGGCTGTCCCTTCCCTCCCTTGCTTTTCCTGGCATTTAGACCAGTTTGCCTATGTCCCTTTACTTCCTCATTTCAACAAACCACAAATGGAAACATAGCACTTCCTGGCTGACATTGTTTGATTTTATATAACACTGCAGAGATGTGGAGTCACACCTTGTAAAAATAATGAAGCTGATTCTCTGCCCAAGACAGGCTGAGGTCTCTTAAGGCCAGATTTTGCCACCCATTTTTCACGGTAACTGCTGGCTGTTACACCAGTGTCAAAAGCATTAACCAATACTATACTCCAGAAACAAAAGTGATAGAAGAACTACAGATGCATTTATGTAGGCCAAATAATTCCTGGATGGAACAATAACATTTTAAAGGATGGAATCCATTTCTCTATAGGTATAAAGAAGTGTCATATTTGGCAATGTCTACTATTACATTGCCAAATATGACACATACATGCCATGTGGCTAATGAATGCATGAAGTCTAAAACCAGTCCTCAGATTATCTCATTTTCAATAGATTCAGTACCAATTGGGAATATATTAAAGAATGTTTGATTATGTCATGGTAATACACATTTTAACTTTCAGAAATATTTAGAATCACAGGTAAATAATGAACCACTGTTCACCAGTGAAAGAATCAATCTTCTCCTATGATTTATCTGACTGGTGGAACTGATTTTTCACAAGTACCATAGCTTCCATGTTTCACAGCTCTGCCTTTTATGTCTCCTATGTTGCTGCTAATAATACTCAGTGAAACCTATTTTAACTTCTCTGGAACCTTATCTTTAAACAAGGGCATGTGTATTGTGTGGACCCTTTATTATGATCCATCAAGCATAGCAATCTTTGACAGTCAACGTCCATTCTTCCTTATTAGGGAGTTTCATAAGCAAAACAAAATGGTAGTGTCTATCACCTAAACCTCAAAAACACCCAGTGAATGGAAGTTCTGCTAGTCTTAATGACCAATATTTATTGGTGGTTCTATTGCCTTCAGTATGAATATTGTTATTGTAGTTTTGAAAGCCAGAATTTTGTGTTCTAGTATGTAACTACTGAGGATGTTTCTGTGCCAAGTGCTTAAGACACACTGCAAACCTGCTTGTCTACTGAAGGGTAAGCCCCAGAGCAACAACTGTCTTGCTAGAAAAATACACTTCAATTCCAGGTTTCGGCCTTCATATGGCATGGCAGATTGCAGGTTCCGTTGGGATCTTGGAAGACCAGGGTTCAGATCCCTGTTCAGTTATGGAAACCCACTAGATCAGTGGTTCTCAACCTGGGGTCCCCAGATGTTTTTGGCCTTCAACTCCCAGAAATCCTAACAACTGGTAAACTGGCTGGGATTTCTGGGAGTTGTAGGCCAAAACATCTGGGAACCCCAGGTTGAGAACCACTGCACTACATGATGTTCAGCAATTCACAATCAATCTAAGATGAAGTCAACATTTTCCTGCCAAAAAAAATGCTAAAATAGGGTGTCCAGAATGTCTTAACAGTCCTCTAAAATTGTACAATAATTTTGTAAAGCCAAAACTTGTCCAAGATACAACTTCTTGCTTTGGACTGGGAACAAATTTGGCACAACCAATTATGCAGTTTTGTGATGCATTTAGACTTCATGAACTCTGATCAGTAGCATCCAACTCTAAATGCAGTATCCAAAATTATTCTGTTACATCTCCTGTACACAGGTATGTATGCATGACTGGGAGCTCCACCTATCTCCAAATCTGGCTATAGTCATTACAACTGATATAAAAATGTAGAACTGCATGAATATATCTATTTTTGGTGTTTTAATATCACTTTAGAATTTGTGAGCTCTATTTTATGTTTGGATTGTTTTCTTTCATTTTCCAGTCTTTTGGGCTAATTAATTTAACTATTGAAGTATTTTAGGAACCAATTGCTTGCCTTCAAATTATTACAAAGCCAACATTTTAGTTGTTTAAATTTTTGTTTGACTAGAGGTATGAGTAATAAAGATTTCTTCTTCAGGAGCTGGCAGCTTTTGTAGTGATATTACACTTGCAAGGAAGGGGGAGAAGGAAAGTGATGTGTTAACCCAGTTGCTATGATTTGCATAGGAACAATTCGGGTTTTTATTTTATGGCAGCTTCTTGGCCTAGAGATTATTATTATTATTAAACCTTCAACTGGTATGTTGGCCCATTAATCAGCATTCCAGTATTTACCTTGCTCCCTCCCCACACGCCCACCCACCGCAACAATAAACAGCTTACGATTTCTTTGTGCAGGGTAAAGCCAAAGCTAACTTTTTGTGGTTCTATAATCCTCTAAAACTATAGACCTGAAGGCACGAGACAGCTCTTCTTTTTTGAAATGCCAGGAGTTGCTAGGGGTAGAGTTCCTCCCTCAGTCAAGTAGACACATCTGCACTGCTAACAGTGTGCCACTTACCTTAGATAGGTAAACGCATTAGGGAGAAAAGTTGATTTCTCCACAGATGGCAAATGTTTGAAAGGCTCATCTGTAAGAGTTAACATGGAGATGTCTAAAGGTTAGATGGGAGGTTGCCACTTGTCTGAACTTTTCAAATGAATCTGGGACTTTAAAAATTCATCTAGAACAGTGGTTCTCAGCCTGTGGGTCCCCAGGTGTTTTGGCCTACAACTCCCAGAAATCCCAGCCAGTTTAACAGCTGTTAGGATTTCTGGGAGTTGAAGCCAAAACATCTGAGGACCCACAGGTTGAGAACCACTGATCTAGAACTTGAGCCTGCATCTCCTAGATTTATATGCAAAGGGTGTGATCAAAGAAATCCTTGGTCTCCACATCTCACTCTAACTCTGATTAAGTTTTCCACAAGTAAAACAGGTTCCGTAGATCAGCACTTTAGCCCTGATTTTGACTTTGTAAGAGTGAAAGATTTGTCAAGAATATCATGTTCCCAAATAAACTTTGGTCTGCTGAAATGATCTGAGAGGAGAAGGAGGCACCAACATCCAATTTATAAAGGATTCAGAGATATTATCACTTGATAGCAGTATCCAGCCAGAATGGGACAATGATTAGAAACAAAACATTTTTAGCAACAGTGATAGGACTTTTTAACTGTATATGAAAACCTGTTAAACTTAGTTGAATGAATCATATTTTTATTATACCTGCATTTCACAATAATGTGTCCTACCTATTCCATTTGCCCCTGAAAAAAAGCAAAAAACAAAGTATGCAGTGGGATGTGGTTTGTTTTGTTTGATTGTTTTTTGCTTTAATGAGCCATTTTGGAGGCAAAAACGTCTCTTTTTTATTTTAATGACAACTAAACATAAACCTGCAATATTGCTTGTTTAAAGTACAGTACAGTCCCCATATTGGTGGGGAATGTGTTTCCAGATTTTGCATGGATATATGAAACTGTGGATAATAGTTTCCCCTATTATTCTAATGGGACGAACAACAGAGGCACTGAGAAGGGGATATAATATGTATAAGTGGTCCTAAGTGAATAAGTGAAACCGTGGATAAGTGAAATTGTGTAGCTCGGTTCCACAGATACAAGGATTTAAATTTTAAAATGAAAGATGTTAGATCTTAAACCTGTCTGTGAAGCAATCTAGCAAACTGATGCTCTTTCCATTCCCCCATATGACTGGAGATGGATGTAGTGCTGGCACGGGCAAACGTTGGCCCTCCAGGTGTTTTGGACTTCAACTCCCACAATTCCTAACAGCCTACCAGCTGTTAGGAATTGTGGGAGTTGAAGTCCAAAACACCTGGACGGCCGAACTTTGCTCATGCCTGATGTAGTGCATCACTGATTAAAAACAAACCATTCTGTTCTTGCTCAGAATCACTCCTCTATTGTGCTATATGTTCCAGGTATAAGCTTCAACAAACACTACCCATTACTAAGTTTTAGCTGTGTTCGCTCTCCTTTCTCATTTCCCACCAGGGGTTTACCAGTTAAGATGGGGTCAGGTTTCCGTGTTTTCTCCTCTAAATAAAAGAAATAAAACTTCATACAGCAGCTGCAATTTTCACCTGATGTTAAGAGGTTGCTCTTGTCCTGTCTGTATCCCTTAGGAAAGGGAAGCGGGGGGGGGGGGGGGGGGTTAGCATCTTGCAAGCAAACATAGCCATGTTTCCATCTGAGAAAATGTACAAGGAGAGCGAATGTATGTAGCCAAGCAACCGTGCATTATGGTAAAATGGGTCATTTCGGAGGCACAAATTGCCTGCGCGCTATCGGGAGGAAAATGATACCCCCAACAAAGATTTGTTTGTGGTGTCTGCCTCTGAGTGTTTAGTTCAACTTATTAAGAAATAATGTGGCCTTTTTAAATTTTTCATGCCTTCCAGGCCTCTCCTTCCTTTCCTCTGCTTCACACGCATCCTCCCCACCCCATACGCCTTGGTTTGTAGTCACGTGCCTTTCTCACTGGCAAAGATGATGACAAGATTACAGATCTGTCAAGGGGATTCAAAGAGTACTCCCCTGTTCCCACACCTCTGGGGGGAATGAAGCTGCCTCAACAGCGTTCCTGACCCAGGCAGAAAACTTCAGTCTGACAACCTCCCTTAGGATCCTAGAAAATCTTCTTCATTTGGACGGAATATGGGGTTTTTGTTTTTTTTATGGAGGCCATAGTTACATAATGAATACTGCCTTGAGCCACATTCTGCCTTGACCGAAATGAGCGCGGTCCATCCCACAAATAACTTCAAAATCATGATATCCCAATGCAGCATTATACACAAGCATGTATATCATCCTATTTGAATTATGAGTGGGGGTTTTCAAACCCTGGGCCCTGAAACTGGGTTGTCATCCGTAAATGAAGTGCAAAGAGAAACAGCCCACCCTCAAATGCGGCTCACAGGAAGGACTTTCTTTCTGTGGTCAATGTAATTAAAGCAATATATAATAAAAACTATAGTTCCCTGTATGTATTAAAAGGTGTCTTTGAGAAAAGAATCTTAAAGATGTTAAAAGTTTAAAATTAACTTTACGGAATGCAATTTCTAGAACAGCAATATTTATTTATTTCAAACATTTATATCCTGTCCTTCTCAACCCCATGAGGGGGAACTCGGGGTGGCTTACAACTGGCAACCATTAGATGCCAACAACAACAACAAACAATCACAATACAAAACAAATTAACATTAGATAAACAACCAAATTATAAATATACATTAAAATATTAAAGCATTAAAACATTAAAACACAACAAAGCCCAAATCCAAATCAGAGTCCAGAGTTCCAGTCCGAGGTCTAACTATTGTCAGTTTTCATGAGTCGTTGCAGTTACTGCTGGGTCAGCTGCCCGAATGCTTGGCTCCAAAGCCATGATTTGAGCTTTTTTCTAAAGGAGAGGAGTCACCCTGATTTCACTGGGGAGTGTGTTCCATAAACGGGGGGCTACCACCAAGAAGGCCCTGTCTCTCGTCCCCGCCAACCGTGCTTGCAGGGTGGCAGGATCAAGAACAGGGCCTCCCCTGATTATCATAAACTCCGAGGTGGATCATAGAGGGAGATACATTAGGACAAGTAAGCCATATATATATTGAGATAGATATCCTAAAGCGATTCAAACCAAATAGGGGGGCATATCTCGGTGAAGGAAAGGGGGTTGGGAACAACTATCTTACAGAGACAAAGTATGTCCGGTTATAGAAATAGAGGACAAAAGTGAAGTGAACCTTTTCTGCTCTTTGTGCCAAATTTTGCTCTCACCATACTCGTTTCCACTTCTGCAGCCGTTTCTGCCTATCCTGGTCATTTTGCTGGGCAGAAAAGAGAAAAATAGCTGAGCAAAGATCTCTTCCCTGTTAAATGAGTTAATCAGAGACACATGCTGAGAGTCAGGGACTTTGCAAGTACAATCAGGGATGAGAGACAACCTAATTGGCTACAATTGGGAACATGAGACGAGGTGTGGATGGAGCGAACTGTGGGCATGGCAAGGGAAGAGCTATACTTAGTAACTTCTGGGCCTGCGAGCCCTCTCTTCCAAGGACTACAACTATGACCCTGGATTTTAAAAACAGAGCAAATCTGTTACTGTGAAAATCCATCCTGTTCCAGAATAGGTACCTTTTTAAAAATATCTCATGATAAGGTTCCACAAACAAGTGGCCGCTTTCATAAACTTGCTTAGACAATAGGTTTGTTTTTGTTTTGTTTTCAATTACACACATCTAACCATTCTACATAGAGAATCTGACTGAACTAGTAAATGAACCTTCTTTGGATGCCGGTGACATGTCACCTTCCTCTACTGCACCCAAGGGCAAACATATAGCTAGTGTAAGTAGTGCAGGGCACACTTTTCCCATTCTAATTCAAATGAATGAAGTCTAATTTAGACCAGATCGTGTTCTTCCTATCCAATTTGACAGTTCCATAGGACCTTATATTATATTAGGGAAAGATATTAGAGGCAAAGATGAAGTACTTTGGCCACATCATGAGAAGACAGAGCCCCTGGTGGCGCAGTGGGTTAAACCCCTATGCCGGCAGGACTAAAGACCAACAGGTCACAGGTTCGAATCCGGGGAGAGCGTGGATGAGCTCCCTCTGTCAGCTCCAGCTCCTCTTGTGAGGACATGAGAGAAGCCTCCCAAAAGAATGGTAACACATCAAAAACATCCAGGCGTCCCCTGGGCAACGTCCTTGCAGATGACCAATTCTCTCACACCAGAAGTGACTTTCAATTTCTCAAGTTGCTCCTGACACAACAAAAAAAAATGGGAATACAGGAAAGCTTAGAAAAGACAAGGTGCTTGGGAAAAATGGAAGGAAAAAGAAAGAGGGGCCGACCAATGGCAATATGGATGGATGGTATCCTTGAAGTGACTGGCTTGACTCTGAAGGAGCTGGGGGTGGTGACGGCCAACAGGGAGCTCTGGTGTGGGCTGGTCCATGAGGTCACAAAGAGTCGGAAGCGACTGAACGAATAAAGAGAAGGAAAACTAACATGGGGGGGGGGAGGAATATGAGTCATCAAGCACTCATTCTAGTTTCCTTCCCTTCTACTATATTAACTGAACCGGCTTTAAAGCATTTATACTCATTCCTACATTCACTCACCTGGGAATACATCCCCTTCTAAGCACATGTTTGTTTTTGAGTAGACATGTGTAAGTTTGCAGAATTAGCATCTGTTTTGACTAAGAATAGCTTTCATTTGGTTTAGTTTCCAATGTTATTATACTATCAGCAATCACAAAAGATACAAGTATCTTCATTGTGTAAATGCAGTTCTGTCTGTGCTGGATGGCTAACAGAACATGGTAACATTCCACGTGAAGCTCAGATCTGAATGAATAAGTTGCAATACCATCTATATTTCAATCTGCAAGCGGAAATGAAGGATGTAAAATAGGATCCCTCTGAATCTTTCTCTTGAAAAGTTGTGACAAATGTGAGGAACTATTGCCCAAGTAATAATTTCTTGCCAGTGACAGCACCATTGGGGAGGTGCACCTGGAAATGCAGACCTTGAATGGGCCCCCTTCTGAGCTTTTGTGCCTTTTCTAAATAGTTCAGACTTGAAGGCATAAGTTATTGCCTCCAACATTCACTCTACTTCTGTCCACCTTATCCTCCATAATAATTTCTAGTACCTTCCTCTGCAAACCAATTTTAGTACCTCCACTGCAAAAAAAAAATGTAATTGAAAAGAGCTATACTGCTTTGAATTTTTTTTTCCACTGAGGATGTTTTATAGACAGGTTTACTTTTCTCATTCGGGGTCAGCTAGCCATATTTGTACACAGGAAGGAAAGTTATCTGAGATCAGATCAGTTGGTCAGATCCTGAGGGAGTTTTGCTTTACCTTCTGATGTGTAAAACGGTTTGGTTGCTTGGGTCAGAGTTTTGTTACATCTATATATATATATATATATACATTTTTACTGCAGCATAAGAGTGAATGTGAGGCAGCTTGTGCCGAGTTTTTCAGACAGCAGGAAGTTTGATAGGCAGTGGGTGGAATGGGGAGAGGAAAAGGTTGTAGGGCCTCACTCTATGTATGGAAGGATTGCATGTTAAGAAGCTGCAAATTATGTACACACACATATGTAGGCACAGAGAAGCTCAGCAGATTTTTGTGTAGAGTGCTTGATTACAGGCATTAATTGTACCTTCCATCTCTTTTTTTAAAGTAGTCAAAATACTGGATGAATTGAACAAAATGTATTACTTATGGGCTCAATAAGCAAGATGTAAGGCGTATTCACAGATGTGGTAACGGATGAAGGGGTGCTTTTTCAGTTTGTCCTCAATTACCCAAATTGCCTACCCACTTTCCAAACCTGATTGCAGACCAGGACATGATTTCCTTTAAAGCGGTGTTTCTCAACCTGGGAGTTGGGACCCCTGGGGGGGAGGGTCATGAGGCGTTGTCAGAGGAGTCGCCAAAGATCATCAGAAAACAACAGTTTTTTCTGTTGGTCATGGGGATTCTGTGTGGTGGGAAGTTTGGCCTAATTTTATTGTTGATGGGGTTCAGAATGCTCTTTGATTTAGGTGAACTATAAATCCCAGCAACTACAACTCCCAAATGTCAAGGCCTGTTTTCCTCAATTCTACCAGTGTTCACATATGGCCATATTGAATATCCATGCCAAGTTTGGTCCAGATCCATCATTGTTTGAGTCCACAGTGCTCTCTGGATGTAGGTGAAATACAGCTCCAAAACTCAAAGTCAATGCCCACCAAACCCTTCCAGTATTGTATGTTGGTTGTGGGAGCTCTGTATGCCAAGTTTGGTTCAATTCCATAATTGGTGGAGTTAATTATAAATCCAGCAACTACAACTCCCAAATGACAAAATCAACCCCCCACCCCAACCCCACCAGTATTCAAATTTGGGCGTATTGAGTACTTGTGCCAAATTTGCTCCAGTGAATGAAAATACATCCTGCATGTCAGACATTTACATTACAATTCATAACAGTAGCAAAATTACAGTTATGAAGTAGCAATAAAAATAATGTTATGGTTGGGGGTCACCACAACATGATATTTAGGCATCACGGCAGTCGGAAGGTGGAGAACCACTGCTTTAAAAGAGCTTGATCTAGAAATGATTCCTGACCTTCTGTGCCCTCCCCATTATGCAGCGCATACCTTCCCTCGATAACCTATTACATAATCTGGGTTTGGAATAAGAGCCCTCCTGTTCTTCACCAGTTACTAAAGCTGTCCATAACTACACAATAGTGGAATGGTGCTCTGGATCCCAGAGCATCATTCTACCACTGCTCAGTTATGGATGCCTTCAGTAGGTTATCATAGTTATTCTTCTTAAATGTAGCTTTCAAAGCTTTGCTCCGGGGGAGAGTTAATTCACCTCATGCACACAAACTCTATCTAGGGGCCTGCTTGAGCTTAAATCAGGTCGCTACTTAGCAAGTTTTTAGCGCACTGCCAAGAAGAAACCCAGCAGATTGGATCAAATGGCTTTCCTATGTTCAGCATATTCTGCTGGAAGTTCTCCTGGCTTTTTCCAAAACACATGAAAACACTCAGGTCTTTAATATTTAATCCTGCCTCAAAGTACAAATTGTCAGATGCAAGGAAATGAAAAAGAGTTGATAGCACCAGACAACAAGAACCTTTGTTACATTAGGGAACAGGCAGAGTTGTGTGGGTTTCAAGTCTTTTAGGATCATCATCATATTGTTATCTTTATTATAAAAGGCCAAAGATCGACAGCAAGGCACTGTTTGGGATAAGATGAAACAAGGCATTTATTTTACTTGTTTATTACAAGTATTTCTTTATTGCTCTTAGTCCACCAGGACTCCTGAGGTGACACGCAACAAAGAAAACCAGTTAAGATGATGTTTGGACTTTGTGTAATAACCTCAAAAATATTCTCTGTTAAAGCAAGATAGTTAAACATTACATAAAGTTAGCCAGGATACATGTATACGGGATACATGCATATTGTCAAAATTGGCAATATTTAAATTACAAGAAAGCCCCTGAATCATACTTTTCTCCCTTTAATTGCAATTAGTATGTACAGGATGGGCCAAAAGTCACAAAGGTATCTGGTGTTTTAATGACTTGGGGGGGGGGCATTGAAATGTAATGCAAATCAATTTTATATCCTGTATATATATGGTATTGTAAATAAAAAATAAAGGAGTTATTAAATATTGAAACCCTTTTGTGACATTTTAGTCCACCCTATATATAAAACTTTCTTATCTGTTCTCACAACTGAAGATTTTTAGCATGAGGGCACTCATGCCCTTTCTATATAATGAGTTATATTCATAATTTCAAAGGATCCTTTATCTTATCTCTTGGGATTCTTTGAAGGCAGGGAAAATTTTGACCTTCCAAATGTTTGATCTATAATTCTATAATTTAATTTACAATACTATAATCACTTGGCCATGCTAGCTTGGGCTTCTGAGAGTTGAGATCCAAGACGTCTGGAATGACAAACGTTTCCAACTCCTACAACAAACAATGAAGTAAACCCTCTACTTTCTAACATGGGAATAAATCCTGCAGCTGTTGTTAGTAGTATAGGCAACATAGCCCTTAACTGCTTTAAGAAGGGAGAAAATAATTATGAGCACAGCAAAGGTGACCTGGTTTAAATGTAATGGAGATATTCAGGGCTAGTACAGGGAAAACACTGCAACAGGATTTCAACAGAAGGTCTCCAATGACTCACTATCAAGAACAATATTTGGGATCATTCTGCCCTCCAGTTGGAAAATATCACTGTTTCTATATCTAATTATATTTTTAAAAGAAAAGATGGTTTTAATAGCAAAATCTAGTCCATTTCTTGTTGTTGTTCATTGCTTTCAAGTTGGATTTGACTTATGGCCAGCCACCTAATGAATGAAAGACTTTCAAGAATCCTGATTATCGGGTTTTGAAAACTCGGGTTGTAGCTTCCTTGACTGCATCAATCTACTGTACTGATTGATAACATGTAAACAATAATGATATGGAACCTAACTTTAAAAAGGGGATAAGAACAAAATGTTTGAGCAAAAGATTCATGAAAGTATGGAGAATTCAAGGGAAGAATCTGAAGTTTATCTTCATAATTAAAACATATATAAAGCTGTCATTCCACCAAAATAGCATTAATGGTGGTTACAACTATAATTTAAAAAACAAAAAAGCTTTTACAATAATCCTAAATCCATAATAATTGACCCCCCCCCCCCACACACACACACACACACATCAAAGCTTCTGTGCTTTGATTTTAACATAGCTTTTAATCTGTTTTTCAATTGTGGTTTAATACATTTTATTGTACGTTATTTTGGATGCCCTGGTAAGATATTAATACACAATTTTAACAAACAAACAATTCTAGACTGACTTGAGGAATGTGTTATGCAACTAGGTTGCCGATGATTTGACAAGCCTGAAATAGATGCCGTATACCAAGTAAAAGTACGGTAGTATATGTGCACGCCGAAATGAAAGGGTTGGAGAAAAAATGCCCAGGCTACATTTTCATTCCAGATTAAGTAATGAGAAAAAATGCACATTGACTTACTTCCCTGTATCCAGTATCCAAATCAGAATAAGGCAAAAAAAAAATCCATATTTTTACCTGCATTTATCCATCGTAACTCTGTGACAACAGACTCAGATAGCTTAAAATTTATTTGAATGTCTATGAGGGATGAATATAATGAGCTATTCCAGCACAATAAAGCATATGATACAGAGGCATTAAGGATGCAACTTGACAGTTTTACCCATACGTGCCCTATAGTCAATGTTCATGTTTTAAAGAAGGTATCTGATCAATGCTCTCCTGAACATCTTCGGGGAGTCACTGTTTCTGTCAGATGATGATGAATAGAAACATACTGAAGTAGTTTCTAAGAGTTTTTATTTAAAGTATAAAAAAGAAGGAAGCCTATCTGCCTATCACGGATTAATCAGAGAGTGAATAGGGATATAAAATTAATTTATCTAGAGCGAATTACTTGAATGAAAGCTCTGTGCTTTTATGCAGCTCCCTCTCCCTGAAGGAGTCTGGTTACTGTAGCAGCAGATTTCTTTCAATTACTTGCTATCGAGATTATTCAAGCAGCAGCAGTAAACTTCAAATTCTCTGTTGCCATACTTCTGTAAAGTGACGGTGGACTTCTAATTATCTGACACAGTTTTTATCCACTCGCAGCATTCGCCGAAACCTCACGTCAACCTGGTTAGCAATGAGGCTGGTTGACTAGCATGGATTTTGTATTATCTGCATGTCTATTTCGAACAAAAGCTCTGGTGGGCAAAATTATATGGTTTTGGAGCAATAAACTACCCTTGTTTAAAGAAGCAAATCTGTCTCTCTCGGAGCTGCTTCTGATGCTACGTTTTACAACATCTCTTAATTAAGCTCCGTCTCAAGATGTGCACAGACATCATAGAGGAAGGGTTACATCATGAATGTTTATTTTTTTGCAGTAAAAAAAAGCATTCATTGGAGAAGAGAATATGTGCTTTAAAAAAAAGAAAAAGAAAAAGAAGTATATTTTGTATGTCATTCAATGCAATAGGATAGAACCATCCCTATACGAGGTTTGCATGAATCTTTTGAACTTGTATCTGAAGATTGATAATCCTAACATCAATAAGATGCCTACTCCCCTCCGCTTTCAGCATCAGTAAATGTCCAGTAATATCTGCCTACAATCCATGCTGTATTTTTTAAAAATTATAGAAAACTCATTTTCTTTGCTTAAATAATTTCTTTTTTTCTCCCCGAGACTGAGCTTTCTTTCGGTTCATCTAATGTACTGGAAAAGAGTAGTGTCAAACATGCAGCTGAAATACCATAGCAGTACTACTATCTTATTTGATTGCTGCGTAACTTCTACATTATACTAGTTTTTTGTTTTTTTTGGGTGGGTTGTAGCAAGGGTTGTAGAAGAGATAAAATGCTGCGTCAAGCTACAAATTGTCCCAAGAATGCTTCCCTGGAAATATTTTCTTCTTTAACAAAATCTCAAGTTCTACTTTGACAAAATTCAATCAGATTTACCTCTGAGTAGATTAAGGTATCAGATCCCATCTGATCTTGGAAGCTAAGGAGGGTCAGCCTTGAATTTGTGTGTGTGTGTGTGACGAACGACTTGAGAAACTGCAAGTCACTTCTTGTGTGAGGGAATTGGCCGTCTGCAAGGACGTTGCCCAGGACACACACGGATGTTTTGATGTTTCACCATCCTTGTGGGAGGCTTCTCTCATATCCCCGCATGATGAGCTGGAGCTGACAGAGGAAACTCATCCGTGCTTTCCCCAGAATCAAACCTCCAACTTGTCAGTCTTCAGTCCTGCCGGCATAAGGGTTTAACCCTTTGCGTCACCGTTAGACCACCAATAAATACCAGTGCTGTCGGCTATATTTCAGAGGGAGGATCTGACAAAACTACCCCTGAAAAACCCCCAAAAAAGTAATGGGGTCGCTGTAAACCAACAAGAGTCTTGGAAGAAGCATAAAACACACAACCATGAACTATCCCACAATTCAGATTATCTTCTAAACCTTCATAGCAGGTATTTAGGGTTCCCTTTCTCTTAAGAATTGTTAACCATTTTTCAAATAATGTCATCACTTTTATTCCCTCACTATTTTTATTGCTTTTATTGCTTTTCCAGAAAATCTGAAATACTCCAAATTGTCAATATGAGTGGCTAGAACAGTGACACCTTTGCTTTCTGATCAGTCAGTGCACACACACTTTGCTTGCTGCACAGAATTATTAAAAAGGTGGTGTACCTTCAAGCTATGTGTATAAAGTATACATGGAACATAATGAATGTCATAATTTGGCTTGAGTGCCATTTCAAGAAATATCTCATGATGTGTACGCAAGTATTGCAAAATCCTGGGAGGAAAAAATCCAAAACATGGAACACTTTTGTTTCCAAGCATTTCAGATAAGGAGACACTCGACCTGTATTTCACAATCTCTTGATCTCTTAACTACAACATTCTTTCCAGGCATATAGCAGCTACACCAGGCATGGGGGGGGGGGGGGGAGGGCCTGAGGATGTTAGGAAATGGTGGACGTTGAAGTCCAAAACATCCGGAGGGCCCAAGTTTAGCCATGCCTGGTCAACACTGACACCGAAATACAACACTGCCTGAGCTCTACGAGTGCAGCACTTTCCCAAATGAAACAGAGAGTGTTTGAGGATCGGGACATCCGTAGGGAGACCAAAGTGCTTGTTTATAAAGCTATTGTCCTCCCAACCCTGTTATACGCTTGCAAAACATGGACTGTCTACAGACGTCATACGCAACTCCTGGAACGATTCCATCAACATTGCCTCCAAAAAATCCTGCAAGTCTCTTGGGAAGACAGGCGGACAAATGTCAGTGAGCTGGAAGAAGCAAAGACCATCAGCATCGAAGCGATGCTCCTTTGCCATTAACTCCGTTGGACTGGCCACATTGTCCGAATGCCAGATCACCGTCTCCGAAAGTAGTTAATATACTCCCAATTCAAGAATGGGAAATGTAACATTGGTAGACAGAAAAAGAGATTTAAAGATGGGCTTAAAGCCAACCTTAAAAACTGTGGCATAGACGCCAGGATCTGGGAAGCCCTGACCCTTGAGCGCTCTAACTGGAGGTCAGCTGTAACCAGCAGTGCTGCAGAATTCGAAGAGGCACGAATGGAGGGCGAAAGGGACAAACGTGCCAAGAGGAAGGTGTGTCAAGCCAACCCTGACTGGGACGGCCTTGCACCTGGAAACTGATGTTCTCACTGTGGGAGAACATGCGGATCAAGAATAGCACTCTACAGCCACCTACAAAGCCACCGCCAAGGAACCAGACTTGGAGGACCATCATCCTTGGGCTACGAGGGATCATCTAAACACACTGCAGAATTAATACAGTTTGATACCTTTTTAATCACTCAATACTATGACATCCTGTGAGTTGTAGCTTTACAAAGTTTTATAGCTTTCTCTAGGAGCCCTGGTGAAGCAGTGAGTTAAGCCACTGAGCTGCTAAACTTGTTGACTGAAAGGTAGCAGGTTTGAATCCGAGCAGTGTGAGCTTCCGCTATCAGCCCCAGCTTCTGCCAACCTAGCAATTTGAAAAAATGCAAATCTGAGTAGATCAATAGGCGGGAAGGTAACGGCGCTCCATGCAGTCATGCCGTCCACATTACTTTGAAGGTGTCTATGGACAACGCCGGCTCTTCGGCTTAGAAATGGAGATGAGCACCAACCCTCAGAGTTGGACACAACTAGACTTAATGTCGAGGGGAAACATTTACCTTTAGCTTATATACTATTTTGTATTGCTTTGTATTGTTGTTATTGCTTTTCTGTTGTGATGTGTTGTTGAGCTTGGCCTCATGTAAGCCGCTCCAAGTCCCTTGGGGAGATGGTGGCGGGGTATAAATAATAATAATAATTATTATTATTATTATTATGGAGCCCCCGGTGGCGCAGTGGGTTAAACCCCTGTGCCAGCAGGACTGAAGACCGACAGGTCGCAGGTTCGAATCTGGGGAGAGGCGGGTGAGTTTCCTCTATCAGCTCCAGCTCCTCATATGGGGACATGAGAGAAGCCTCCCACAAGGATGATAAAACATCAAATCATCCGGGCGTCCCCTGGGCAACGTCCTTGCAGATGGCCAATTCTCTCACACCAGAAGCGACTTGCAGTTTCTCTGGTCGCTCCTGACACGACCAAAAATTATTATTATTGTTATTATTATGGCTTTCTCTTTCAGAATGCTCTTGCCTCAGCAAACTACTACTCCCATTACATACCCTCAAGATTAGAGCTTGAAATCGTGGGTTTTGAAAACTGTGCCAGCCTGTAGTAGCCACATTATGTGAGGCAGGGAGATCTTGGATCTACACGAGACCCGACAGGTCTCTAGATTTCATGTCTGCCGTTTCACACAGGCTTGCTTGTGTGACTTTTGAGTCACGTTGAAACACCATTGAGGAAGAACTGATGGGGAAGAACAGACGTGGGGACCCAAGCTCCTTCATTTCTCCCTCCCTCTCGTCAAATCCCCCCCTTCCTTCGTCCCGCTTAGTAACTGAGGCCTCCAACCAATCCCCACCCGCCCGACCGGCTTTCCAGCTTTGTGATTGGCCCAGCCGGCCGCGGGTCTCTCAGCCAATCCAGAAGCCCGATGCTTCTTCCCAGACAAAAGACAAGCAAAGCGGCTCTCACAAACTGGGCTAACTAATCCGCGCTCCTTCGCTCGCTCACTCGCTCGCTCTTTTGGTCCCCCTCCCCTCCCGTCCCTCGCGCCGAACTGGCGTCCATGCTGGCCGCGAGCCAGAGGTGGAAGGAAGAGGCAACCTCTTTCCCCCAGAAGAAGGAGAGGGAAAAGGAGGAAGCTTTGCATGAATAAGGGAGAGGAGGAAAAGGACAGCAAAAACTCTGTTTATACAGCCTTCAGCATAAAAACTCTGGAAACTCTTCCCGCACAGCCCTCAAAAGTTCAGGAGCACATCCCAAAACCGTGGCTTTAGTGCAGGCCTGGGGAAACGTAGGACTTCTCTCAAATTTGGGCCTTCCCTCCAGGGGTTTTGGACTCCAACTCCCACCATTCCTCACAGCCTCAGGCCCCTTCCTTTCCCCCCTCAGCTTAAGCGGCTGAGGGGGAAAAGGAAAGGGCCTGAGGCTGTGAGGAATGGTGGGAGTTGGAGTCCAAAACCCCTGGAGGGAAGGCCCAAGTTTGCCCTGGCCTGTTATAGCCTGAAGGCACTTTTGTACAATATTTTACAATAATTGTGTGCATCAAGCCAAGTTTGTGTGCACTGAACCGTCATAAAGGAAAGGTTTCACTATCTCAGCCATTCAGATGGACAATTGCAGATTTTTTAGTATCTCAGGCTTGCAGATGAACAGCACGTTCTGAAAACCCAGTATCCACAGTGTCCCAAATAGGTTATAACACTGAAGGATAGGGAAAATGCTGGTCCCAGGAAGGAGTTATCATCTTCACTTATGTCTTTGTTGTCCAAGGCTTTCATGGCTGGAATCACTGGATTGTTGTGAGTTTTCCAGGCTGTATTCTCCTCTGAAGTTTCGCCCACATCTATGGCAGGCATCCTCAGAGGTTGTGAGGTCTGTTGGAAACTGGGCAACTCCTATAAAATGGGAATTCCAGGCAGGAAACAATCAGGGCCAGCAAACATGAGCTCTCGCTGTTAGCCCCAACTTCTGCCAACCTAGCAGTTGCAAAACATGCAAATGTGAGTAGATCAATAGGCGAAAGTTAATGGCGCTCCATGCAGTCATGCCTGCCAAATGACCTTGGAGGGGTCTATGGAAAACGCTGGCTCTATGGCTTAGAAATGGAGATAACCACCAACCCCCAGAGTCAGACATGACTGCACTTAATGTCAGGGGAAAACCTTTACCTTTACCTAACATGTCCTTAAAAAGTATTCCCCCAGGCAGGAAGCAGCCAGGTTTTGAAGCCGAAAGGCCATTAAATGCTAGTTGGGGTTGCCGTTTGCAACATTCACACTTGCCTCCAACAGACAAGAGTTCTTTCTCCTACTCTGGACATTCCACAGATATATAAACCTCACTTGCCTAGTTTCCAACAGACCCCTCAACCTCTGAGGATGCCTGCCATAGATGTGGGTGAAACGTCAGGAGAGACTGCTTCTGGAACATGGCCATACAGTTCGGAAAACCCACAGCAAGACATTTATTTCTTCATTTTCAAACCTGCGAAATAAAGCCAGGTTCCCTCCAAGAGGCCACAGGAAGGTTTAAGCACAACCTCCATACAAATACAGATTGGACTATGTTAATCCTCCATTTGTCATTAGAAAACAGAGAGGCTCTAATAATACAGTAGTAATATTACACAGAGACAACAGAAGATAAGCCTAAGATTTTGGATGCATCTAGAGATACGGCACCAATTGCTAGGACTCCACACACAACATGCAGCTATTCTCTTAGGAGACTTTTTTTCTTTCCAGGAGGAAAATAAAGTCATGGAGAACCGATGACATCTATACCCCCCCTTAAAATGCCTTGGATGAGGCAGTGACATTGCCTGTGAAAAACCTCGTATAGAAGCTGTGAAGACACAGCACAATCACATGATTGGCTCTATGACTTAGAAATGGAGATAACCACCAACCCCCAGAGTCAGACATGACTGCACTTAATGTCAGGGGAAAACCTTTACCTTTACCTAACATGTCCTTAAAAAGTATTCCCCCAGGCAGGAAGCAGCCAGGTTTTGAAGCCGAAAGGCCATTAAATGCTAGTTGGGGTTGCCGTTTGCAACATTCACACTTGCCTCCAACAGACAAGAGTTCTTTCTCCTACTCTGGACATTCCACAGATATATAAACCTCACTTGCCTAGTTTCCAACAGACCCCTCAACCTCTGAGGATGCCTGCCATAGATGTGGGTGAAACGTCAGGAGAGACTGCTTCTGGAACATGGCCATACAGTTCGGAAAACCCACAGCAAGACATTTATTTCTTCATTTTCAAACCTGCGAAATAAAGCCAGGTTCCCTCCAAGAGGCCACAGGAAGGTTTAAGCACAACCTCCATACAAATACAGATTGGACTATGTTAATCCTCCATTTGTCATTAGAAAACAGAGAGGCTCTAATAATACAGTAGTAATATTACACAGAGACAACAGAAGATAAGCCTAAGATTTTGGATGCATCTAGAGATACGGCACCAATTGCTAGGACTCCACACACAACATGCAGCTATTCTCTTAGGAGACTTTTTTTCTTTCCAGGAGGAAAATAAAGTCATGGAGAACCGATGACATCTATACCCCCCCTTAAAATGCCTTGGATGAGGCAGTGACATTGCCTGTGAAAAACCTCGTATAGAAGCTGTGAAGACACAGCACAATCACATGAACATCTAGCATAAATAGACAGGTGTTGATTTATTAGATATGACCAAGCATGTGCCAGTTTTTTTATATATCTTCTGTATACCTGCATTGCTTGGGTATTAGCCAAAAATATCACTGTGAATGACCACGCACATGAGTAATGTATGCTCCTTAAAATATGGTATAGTTGTGGCATTCTGGTTCCAAATGTACATTCATAATACAATATATGGAAACTGATAGCTTCTACAAGACTTTCTTGAACATCATTTGGTAGATATTTGTACTTTCTGTAGAATAATCTTATCTCTGTGAGCAGTCATTTAAGATGAATATGCTAGATTTTGTATTATTTTGGACGTGGCTGCAAGGAGACTCTGCAGCCGGCCACTTTAACATCAGTGATGGACTAAAAGGGAACCATCAGCTTGTTTTTTTTCCCCAGATTTCACCTATAAAGCCAAGTCCTATTCTAATAGGTTGCATCATACACACACACACAAAATATATGAGAAGTTGGTATGTTATTTACACTTTAAGAAGTCAGCTTTAAACCCTAAAATGCCTCGCTGACAGACTATACAAACTGCCTTTGATAATACACAGCACACAGAAACACAAACACTATCTCATATAATCTGCAATGTCCACAGCCATATGGTTGCTGGAATCCTTTAGCCATATATTAAAAGGTAAATAGATTTTATTCCTAAGTCAACATGGTTCTGGTGGAGCTTCATTGACACAGACTTCAAATCAATCATCGAAGCTCAGCCATACACCACATTACATGCACAGAAAATAACTGTTTCCCACAAGTTACTATTGCTGTAATCTCCATATTTGCTGTAAACTCCATGTTGGCCTGAATCCTATTCATAGTCCCAACTGGAGCAGACCCGTTGAATCAATGGGTTGCACGGTGAGTCAACGCTTATATAAATCCTTCTCCTTAAGTGGGTTTACCGTAGTTGAGTCTAACAATAGGATTCAGGCCATTGACTTTAACAGGATAACTCTGGGGTAAATTACTATAATTGAGTGTAACCAAAGTATCCCTGAAACCATAATTAGTCATGGGCAGACCGTGATCTTATCATGTGGGGGCCACAGTTTGCCACAATGCCACCACCCTTGTCATTCCCATATTATACAGGTAAGGCATAAGATCCAGTTTATCCTAAAGGAGTTTTATTGTTTATTTCCCGCCTTTCCAAACATCAGTCCAACTCATATTCATGCAGTGGGATTTGCTGTGCATCTCCACTGATGCACAGCACTAAAGAACAGGAACAAATTTAGTTTGGATACTTTTGACTCTGGTACCCTGTCGACATTTCACATCCAGTAACCACAGTACTGGGAAGCTCCAGGTGGGCTGAACTGCTGAACTTGCTGACTGAAAGGTTGGCAGTTCAAATCTGGGGAGCAGGGTTAGCTCCTGCTGTTAGCCCCAGCTTCTGCCAACCTAGCAGTTATAAAACGTGCAAATGTGAGTAGATCAATAGGTACCACTTCGGCAGGAAGGTAATGGTGCTCCAGGCAGTCATTCTGGCCACATGACCTTGGAGGTGTCTACGTACAAAGCCGGCTCTTTGGCTTAGAAATTGAGATGAGCATCACCCCCAGAGTCAGACACAACTAGTCTTAATGTCAACGGGAAACCTTTACCTTTTTAACCACAGTTCTGCTATCCATAAACTACCTGAAATATATGGTTGGGCTCTTTAAATTTGGAATGATCCTGCAACGAGTTAGTGGGGATGCTTTGGAGTTGATGGTTCTGCTAGCTACAGCTTGGATCATGAATATTTGGAGTATTTGAAAAAGCCTTCATTATTAATTACACATACTGTGCTCGATCGATGCACAATGCCCCTCGTGCACATTCAGAAAAGAGTGTTCATTCAGATCCTAGAATCATAGAGTTGGAAGAGACCTCATGGGCCATCCAGTCCAACCCCCTGCCAAGAAGCAGGAAAATCGCATTCAAAGCATCCCTGACAGACAGCCATCCAGCCTCTGTTTAAAAGCTTCCACCACACTCCGGGGCAGATACTTCCACTGCTGAACAGCTCTCACCGATGGGAAGTTCAGATGTAATCTCCTTTCTTGTAGTTTGAAACCATTGCTCCGCGTCCCAGTCTCCAGGGCAGCAAAAAACAAGCTTGCTCCCTCCTCCCAATGACTTCCCCTCACATATTTATACATGGAAGAGCAATGCATCTACCTTTCTCCCGCACAGCATCCATCACAAACATCCACAGTCCCAGCACATGCAACCCCCCCCCCCCCCCCCGCAAAGCAAAACAAGACGTAGGGAAGCAGGTTGTTTTAAAAAAAGAGCCAGCCACTTACTCTCCTAAGCGTCAAGACTGAGGCATGCCAGCCAGCAAGTCCATACTTTCTTTCTGGGCATCATCTTCTGTGGGATGCAAAGGGCAAAGAGATTGCCAGATGTCCCTCTGGTGCAGGGAGCAACCTGGGCATCCGCCAGCTGGAGAGATTCCCCCCTCTTCTTGCAACCTGTCCCTACCGCAGGTCATTATGTATGAAAAGTGGTCCGAGAGGGAAAGTTAAGCATCAGCTTATCCCACTCCCAGAGCCCCCCGTGGCGCAATGTGCCGGTTGGACTGATGACCGATAGGTCAGAGGTTCGAATCCGGGGAGAGTGCGGATGAGCTCCCTCTGTCAGCTCCAACTCCCTATGCAGGGATATGAGAATCATAGAGTTGGAAGAGACCTCATGGGCCATCCAGTCCAACCCCCTGCCAAGAAGCAGGAATATTGCATTCAAAGCACCTCTGACAGATGCCATCTAAGCCTCTGTTTAAAAACCTCCAAAGAAGGAACCTCCACCACACTCTGGGTTAGAGAGTTCCACTGCTGAACGGCTCTCACAGTCAGGAAGTTCTTCCTCATGTTCAGATGGAATCTCCTTTCTTGTAGTTTGAAACCATTGTCCCGCGTCCTAGTCTCCAAGGAAGCAGAAAACAAGCTTGCTCCCTCCTCCCTGTGACTTCCTCTCACATATTTATACATGGCTATCATATCTCCTCTCAGCCTTCTCTTCTTCAGGCTAAACATGCCCAGCTCCTCAAGCCGCTCCTCATAGGGCTTGTTCTCCAGATCCTTGATCATTTTAGTCGCCCTCCTCTGGACACATTCTCTCTTGAATTGTGGTGCCCAGAATTGGACACAATATTCCAGGTATGGTCTAACCAAGGCGGAATAGAGGGGTAGCATTACTTCCCTGGATCTAGGCACTATGCTCCTATTGATGCAGGCCAACATCCCATTGGCTTTTTTTTTTGCGAGAGAAGGATGGTAAACATCAAAACATTCCCTGCAGACGGCCAATTCTCTCACTTGCAGTTTCTCAAGTCGCTCCTGAGACGAAATAAAAAAAATATATATAAAAAAATCCCACTCCCAGCGCTTCAGGTTGGGGGGGAAATCCTTCCCGGGCGCGAAAGGGTTAACCCAAAAGGGGGCGGAGCTTCTCTCGCAGGCTGGGCCTTCCCCGCCTCCGTAGTGGGCGGAGCCTCTTCCCCGGCAAAGAGGCGGTTGGTGACGGTTGGGGCCCTCAGAGCCTCTTTAAAATGAAGGCGAGCGGGGCTGGGAGCCGCCGAGTAAGAGCAGCCGCCGAGGAAGGGAGCAGGAAGGCAGTCACAGAGCCGCTGGGCCGGCGGAGGAGGAGCCGCGCTGCGCCCTGAGTGGCCCGAAAGCCAGACCTTTCCCCCTCAGCCCTCTCTTGGGGCAAAAGAAGGACTATTCTTAGTAGTATTATTGTTTTATTCTTCTTCAGAAGGAGAGGAAACAACCCCTTCTCCTCTCCACAGGCTTCCTTTCCCTCAGACCTCCCTTGACAAACTTTCTGGGAACAAAGCAGGACACAGAAACCTCCAAACTCCTTGATTTCCTTCTTCTCCACTTTGAGAAGGAATATTTTTTATTATTCTTCTCTTCCTCCATCTCCTTTGGCTTCGTTTGGACTGGAAGAAAAAGTTATTCCTTTCCCTCGATCCGAAGAAAGGATTCAGAAGCTTCCTGAGAGAAAGGGGGGAGTGGTTTTCCTGAACCATTGAAGGAAAAGTTTCACACCCACCCCCCAAACACACCTCCTTTTGTGTTTTGATTATTATATTTTTGGTACGCTCTAAGAACGCTTGACTTGGTGGTGTGTGTCGTATTTGTCGTGTTTTTGTGTAAAGAAGAAGGAAGCTGACCAAAGAGGGAGCCCAGAGATTGCCCACCTCCTCTTGGCCACAATGTACAATACGGTGTGGGATATGGATCGTGATGACACGGATTGGAGGGAGGTGATGATGCCATATTCCACCGAATTGATATTCTATATCGAAATGGACCCTCCAGGTAAGTAAGGCAGGACACCCACAGGACCTTCATTGTGCTTAGGTCAGGCATGGGCAAACTTGGGCCTTCCAGGTGTTTGGGATTTCAACTCCCACGATTCCTAACAGCCTCAGGCCCTTTCCTTTTCCCCCTCAGCCGCTTAAGCGGCTGAGGGGGAAAAGGAAGGGGCCTGAGGCTGTTAGGAATGGTGGGAGTTGCAGTCCCAAACACCTGGAAGGCCCAAGTTTGCCCATGCTTGGTTTATTTATTTATTTTATTTAGTTACTTCATTTATATACTGCTTTTCTCAGCCCTCAGGCGACTCAAGTAGCAAAATTCAATGCTTGAACATCATAAAACAGATTAAAACAATTAAAAACCATAGCATCCATATACAAACATTACAAAGTCAATACTACATCTCTTAGTTAAAATCAAGATCCAATCTCATCATCCAGTCCTTTCATGTTCCAATATTTGTTACACTGCCTTTTGGAATGCCTGCTCGAATAACCAGTCTTAACCTTCCTAACAGAGAAGGGGCCGATCTTAGATCATAATGGTTTTGTAGCTCCATGCATCTGTAGCAGACATTGATTGTTTCTTTTCCAGTAGAACAGCTTCATTTTAGCTGCCAAAGAAGCTGAAAACTGTACTTTAAAACAAACGTGTAAACTTTTAGATTTTTTTTTCTCACCCCAGTTCTTCAGTTTGTTGAGCAAATCAAATGCTTCGATTTTTCAGATTGCAGCTGTAGAAGCAACGCACCCTTTCAGTTCCAAGCAAACCTTTTGTTTCTTTTCCTTCTGCTGTTCAAAGTTTATTGCGTGTATCTACGTTCCCAACCTCATATACAATCAGTGTTTTTGTTTTTTAACAAAGCATAGTGTACTTTTTAACAAAATCTTATTTTTAAAGCTTTGGGTTCTGCACTGGGTTTGTGGGACAAAACTCTTGCATCACAATCCTATGCTGCTCTACTTGGAAATATCACTGACTTCAGTTGGGTTTACAACCAAGTGAGAACTGCGAAGGATTGCAAACCAAGGATCCCAGAGACTTACAAGTCTAATCTATTTATTATTTATTTATTTGCCATATTTATATCCTGCCTTTCTCACCCCGGAGGGGACTTCAAGGCAGCCTTACAACAGGCAGCAATTTGATGCCATACATACGTATATCAAAAACACAATCTAAAGAATAATATCGACATTATTTCCAGTGGTTGAGAGGTATTGTCCTCACTTTGGTCTGGCATAGTACTTCTTTTGTGTCTCAGGAGGACTAAGATGATAGCCAAGCCAGAGATCAGTTGAATCACTGGTGGAAGCTGGATCCATTCAGAATTATGGTTGTGAGAGTGTGAGATTGCCTCATGCTCGTGAGCCTTCTTGATGACATCATTTTAGTATGCAGAAGAGAAACTGTGTGTATGTGAAATTTCATTTGAAAATTGTGTTAATTATGTTGAGTTTTTCCTCCCAAAATACAAAGACATAATTTCTCCCAAAATATAAAGAAATAATTTCTCCATATATATATATAGAGAGAGAGAGAGAGAGAGAGAAAGAGAGAGAAAGTATTACAATATTTCAGAGTTCTGCAGCCTTTCAGAGATGTGATCCTTTATAACCTAATGTTTTTAAGCTGTTCCGTTTGAATCAAAACGATAAAATTAAGCTTGGAGATCATCCTGCTCATCTAGATGCAATACCGTGAATTCTTAGACATTAACAACACAATGCTTCTCCTAAACTTCCTTTAAAAAGCTTTCAGTAACTTGCTAAGAAAATGAATGCATATTGAAACCAGCATTTTAAGACATTCTGTCAAAGTTTATTAAGCTGCAGCTTCAGCATTTCCCTAAAGTTCAGTCCTATGTCTTTTCTAGCATGCGTCTTTTAACATTGTTTTCTGTATACTTCAAAACTATAATTGTACTGCCTGTTAGGCTAGAAAGCAGCATCTAAGGACCATTGAAATCTTTAGGATTTGTAAAATTCCTGTAATTTTCTAAAGTATGTATGACCCATTTTTCAGTCTCCTATCTGTCAAGATTTTTTTTTTGTTTATCATCTTGAACATTACAGATAATTTGTGGCAAAATACAGTAATCCAACTTCTCAGACTGTAGACTGATAGATTTTGAGTAGTACTGTTATAATATTTTATGTTGTAACTAGTTCTTGGTGTCTCCTATATACCGTGACCATCAGTGAATCTTTTGAGTGTTACAGGTAATTTGTGGTAAAATATGGTAACCAACTATTCCAAATTTAAGCACAATGATTTTGTATAACTATTGAGATTTTTACTTCCTTATTGATTAAACTCTTCAACGTTTAAATGTTCACTTTTTGAATAAGAGTAGTTCATTTTAATAAGTTGATACATAGCTTAATATAAATTGCAAATATTGTATGGAAATGCTTTTAATGTAAGCTGCTTTGAGTCTCCTTTGTGAAGAAAAAAGTGAGGTATAAATAAACAATATAATAAATATATCTTAGCACTCTAACAAAAAGCAAATGTAAGATTTGCTCTTGAATTTTCAGTCTTAATTGGAAGTGGGGTGAAATATGATCAGGGTTATGTTTCAAGCATCCAAGAAAAATGACAAAATTCTGTACTTGAAATGAATTATTCAAATACAGCAGCCCTGCATGGTTCTGCTTTATATAGGTGTGCACAAAAATTAAATATTTTCAAGGGTTGATAATATTTTGTTAACTGTTGGGCTACTGCCCAATCGAAGGTGACATAAAAAGGCCTATTCGTTTTAAGCAAAATTATATTAATTATAAACTCTGTTACAAGCTGATAGTAGTAGTAAGAAGAAAGAAATGCACACACATTAATGTTTATGTTTTGTCATACATTTGGGGTTTTGTTTCTCTACAACCATGAGGGATGGAAACTTAGCCCATTGTAAAAAAAAAATGGACCAAGCTGACATTTTCTTTTTTTATAATTGTTTTTATTGAGAATCAAAATTGCTCCAGCAGAGTGGGAGCAGGATAAAGAAACAAAAGAAAAAAATGCAATGTAGACTGATAGTATATTGTTTACATAAAAAGTGTGGGAACAATATGGTTAAGGACAGTAGGAAAAGGAACATTGTGGGTACTAAGAAACAAGAAGGGGAGAGGAAAGAGGAAAAAAGGGGGGCAGGGGCAGGAAGGGGGTGAAGTGCTTCCAGGTCTCCCTGAGTTGTAAGCTCATCGTCCCTCCAAAGTCATAATTTCCTTTTGTCATTTGTTTCCCATTGATTGATCCTTTGAGTATCTTTCATATCTTGTGGATATAAATTTCTGTATTTTCCTTTTTTAGGAATTTTTCTGACATTTTCAGCGGATTTCATTCTTGCATAGTGATCCTCGGGTTCCTCAAAAGAATACGCGGTTATTAGTGCTTAGATATTGGTCCTTTAAATCTATCTGGATCTGTTAGCGAATGTAATGACAGCCATTTTTATTTGTGTATATTTTAAAAATAAAACAGATCCAGATAGATCATGGAGTATTTACAAGTTTCCAAAATTTTCCATCATTTGTTTCATTCTATAATTCTCTCAGAAAAGTGTACAACACCAGAGGAGTTTGTCAAGATCTTGCAGACAATTCAAACCAGCCAGAAACACTATATTCTGTATTTGAAAACCTTTAGAGAAAGTGGACAACTTCAGTAGCCTAAAGGTACCAGATCCTGTCTGATCTTAGAAATAAGCAGGATCAGGCCGAGTTAGTACTTGAATGAGAGACCGCCAATGAATAGGTTATATTTCAGAGTAGGAAGCTATTAAAATCTCTGACTATTATTTGCCTAAGAAAACCCCATGAATTCATGGGGTTGCCGTAAGTTGACATATAACTTAAAAGGTGAACACGGTCAGAGAAGATGGCTTCCCAAATGTTCCCTCAGTTTTTGAATACACTTTCCTAAGTAAATTAGTATTGGCAGGTTCATTCAATATGAAGTAAGACTTGGAAATCCTTACTTCTAAATCTTTTATCTGACCAGATGTAAATTGCAGGATGTAGAGGAAAGACACATTCAAATGTAACCATTGTACGTATTTCTAAGAATGAGTGTTTATATTAAAATCAAGTTGACACATTAAATTTTTAAATAATCAAATTAAGGAAATCTAGTTATTGTACATGAGTAAGCTTGATTTTATTTCCAGCAAATTTTAAAACTGCATTTTATTACAGAACTGTTTTGTCTATGGATGCAGCATTCAGTTGATACAGGCCTTGTCGCAGTTGTTTTGATGCTTTCATTATAAGCAAGAGTGTCCCACTTTACATTATGGCATATCGTGATTACCCATGTATCCCAATGAGTTAATTTAATACAGCTGATTTTGATACAGTAGACCTATTCTCAGTGGGTTGCTAAAATAAATGGTTTGAGGTTGACCACTGAGGTGCTGCAAACTGTAGTGTTCTAAGGCAAGGTGTAAGGTCCTAGCGTTTTGTTATTGTAATACCGGTATGTTGGAACATCAGTGCTTTAAAAGAGGGAAAAATACAGTTATTCCCTACTGAAGTGCATGGTTCTTAAAATAGTGATGGTAAATCTTGACTCTGAAGAAATGGAAAAGTTCAGTGTGATTCAAAGTTATACCTCTATGCAATATTATTTCAGTTATGAAAATATATAATTAGTCTTGCAGTAAATCTAAAGAAGAGAACTGGAATACAATTTTTATCCCAATAGGGCTCAGTATGACAGTTATTGAATGTTGTGTTTGGGTAGCTTACCAATAAGGTCTTAAATCCTAAGAGTAAACCATCTTGTCCACAAAGAGATCAACCAGATGTCTATGGGAAGTCCACAAGCATGATAGGAGTGCACTATTCTTCTTATCATGTTTGCTAGTACCTGGTGTTCAGAGACACACTGCCTCTAATTCTGGAAGTAATATAGAGCCATCTTTACTGATAACCCTGTGTTTATTCATGTTAGATCAGTGTCCATAATACTGTATAAGGTCAAATACAATATCTAGCTGCAAAATTGCAAATTAAGAAGCCTGTGCTCTATACTACTATATCAGTAGAAAACTGCCTTATACAGAGTCTGAGCATTGGTCATCCTAACTCTGGGCTTCAAGCTTTCCTAGATGAACCTTGAAGTGTAGGGATTGAACCTGGAACCTATATATAGAGCTGTAGTCTGAAGACCCTTCCACACAGCCCTATATCCCAGAATATCAAGGAAGAAAATCCCACATTATCTGAGTGTGAACTCAGATAACCCAGTTCAAAGCTGATATTGTGGGATTTTATGCCTTGATATTCTGGGATATAGGGCTGTGTGGAAGGACCTTGGCACTCACCTTCAGTATTTTCCCTTTCCAACACATATTGACCCTTTATGTGTGAGATTGGAGCTACCAAAATTATCACGAACATCTCGTCTTATTTTGGTAGCATTTAATAAGGGATTATTGGCATAATGCGTTGGAGCCATTATTGTGGTTTGTGGTTCTGCACATTAGTTGATTGCATCATCGCCAGTGGCAGTGAAGCACAACTGCAAAGTATAAAAAATGTGTAGTTAGGAACCTAATCAATGTATATAAGAAACTATATATCAGAAGGTATAAATATCAAAGTCAGTTTTGTATAATTTTTATCCAAACTTTGCAATATTTGGCAAGCTGTAATCAACAATAACATTGAAAACACTTTAATGAACAGACACAATTTGCAGCAGTTCTATCCAAGACAGTGGTGTTCTAACATTCCAATTCAAAACATTATGTAACGGGCTGTCTTGACTTAGTTATTTAGCCTTTGTAGTGAATTTAAATGTGAGCTTTAGTGTAAGCTTTTAAGCAGCTGTCTTGTAGTAATAATTTTTTGATGGAAATGATCTGTAAAGATGAAGTAGAAACTAATTGTATTTATTTTTTTTAAAATGATAGCATAGGCTTTGGGTTTGCATACAGATAGAAAGAAACTTCTTTTTATGTTTGCATTTTTGCAATTATTACTTGAAACAGATTTTTCTTTTTTCAAATTGAGAATATGACTTAATTTACAGAAACTTAAGTGTAATGACAGAAGGCTTGTTAAGTGGGCACCATCTCTATTTATATTGGTTTTTATAAGCGTATGTTTTCCTTTTGAAATTTGATTATGCTTCAGATTTAGATATCTCTCAGTAAAGCATTCTGGCCTACTAAGGTTGTATTGCAATATACACTTTTTATGCCACCCTGGCCAAAGTTACTAAGTCAAACAAGTTCACTTAATTCCACATTCCAAAATTGAATGTAGGGGGTTCAAATTCTGGAAATGATAGTTAATGATAAACTATTTAAAATATGCTTCTGCACTAAAACAATATGCGCTATAAACCTTAGTCTCGGCCTTTTAACTTCAGTTGCTAGCTTCGTTTTGGTCAATTATATTATGTTGAACTAGACATTGAAATGGATCCTACAAAGAGTGTTGACTTTGCAGCAGTTGCCTTTTGACTGTCTAGTGAATTACGAAATGTATTTCCTTGAACTTGGGCTCAAGACAACCATAGATTGTAAACAAACTATAATCTGCTATGTAATAGTTTTCTGACATCAAAAACACTTGTGTGGAAAAAACCTTATTCAATATGTGAAAATTAGCTGTCAATTAGGAAGCCACATTTGACAAAATGGCTGAATGCAGGGATATGAAAGATAAGTGTTGAATTGTCTCTTCTGAAAGGTTGTGTGTAGTTTTGTTACTTTCTGTATACCAGTTTAAGGAAAAGTTCTACTTTAAGTCACACTTAAGTGTGTTGTACTAGAATAGAAACAAAATCAGAATCAAAAGTAATTGCTGCCTGGTATTCGTCTCATGTGGGAGAAGTCGGGGAGTTCTGAATATGAGAACTGCTTAGTGATAGTGCAGTTCCCTTCAGAATTCGGACTGGATTCTTAGTAGATTGATACAGCCCTGCTGCTTTTCCAGATTTTGCCACAATAATATCTAACTTTGGCCCTATCAACACTGATCATTTAATGCTGTTTGAAAGGTGGCTTCAGACTGTAGTAACTGGACAACAAACATTCAGAAAAGCATGTGAAAGAAAGCCCTTAATGCACGTCATTCTCTGTGGTTTATGTAATCATCACCCAGGCCTCAAATTTGTCTAGGATTTGCTTTGTAATCATCTTCACAGCGAAACCACTTTCTTCAGTGCTAGTTTGAAACTGACTTAAGTGGTTAGTGTAGATGTGCCCTCAGTTATCCTATACTTTATGTAGCCTCAGTGTATCTTTGAGACAGATATCCCCAGGGACGCACAAGAAGAGGTTCTATGCAGCAGGCTTTAGGCTCAGTGATCTTCACCGTTTTGGCCTCTGATCTCAGAAGCAATACAAATAGTAACAAGGTATCTAGCTGATAGGATTTCCTTAGATGTCAGAATACAATCCTCAACAAGTTATTTGTTTTATGGCTATAACCCTCAAAGTTGGCAAATGCAGCAAGTTTTCCAGTCAGCTGGGGGGAAAACATTTTTTTCAGCAAAATGTTAGGGCATTATAATTTTGTTTTAGACCATACTAATTTAAAAGAAACGGTATGCATGCACAAACCCACACTGTAAGGTTTTTGAAGGTTAACCCAGTATCTTCACAGTTTTTCCTACACTCTTCCACTGGTCAGTTTTCCTCTTACTAGCAAGGTGCTCTTCAAAGTACTAAATGTGAAGATGTACACATGGATGCTTAAGGAAGCAGTGCTGAAACTACCACAAGGGCAGAAAAAGAAGAATTTAAAGAGTGTGCGCACACAGGTAGCCCTCATGCACTAATTTGTCTTATCTGGCAGACCTAAAGGCACCAAAAAGTGAAGGCTGCTTTCTGTGTTAAGACTTTTTAGGTGGAGGGGAATCTACTCTATGCTATCAGAGGCTAGAGGACGGATATGGGGGCAATGGAATAGGTAGCTCATAGTAAAAGATTAGGAAATTATCTCAGATGTTCTCTAGATAGTCCGTTCATTTAGAGGAGCCTAACCATTGTATTTGGGATAAAGAAAGAATTCCAGGTCAGATTGGCTGTGACTCTGAAATGTATATTTGTGTGATTACAGGTTTTGTATTTCTCTAGATTTGAATCTGTTTGAATTGTTCTACTCTTTTCCCTTTAAATCAAGAAGTACTTTTAGCACAGCTCATTTTATTAGATTCTTGTTATCTGTTTTTTTTCTCTCAAACCATAGTATGAGGATTATCAATTGTTTGTGTTTTTAGGGTTGTATGTGTTTATAACCACACTGTACATAAAGGGAGTAATTATTTAGAAGTTGTAGTTTTGGGTCCAGAATGTGTGTGAGATACTTTTGTCATTTTGCCTGATGCAGGGCTACTTTGGGGGGCATCTCTAATTTCTTCCTGTTGTGTATGCATAGGTAAATATTTCAAGCTGCAAGCTTTTCTGTATGAATGCTGATGCTTTCCAGTGGATGGAGAATCTGAGGCGTTCCAAATAATGTTGGACACTAGCTTAAAGCTTGCATCAGTCAGCATTGGGAAGCGAGCTATTGCTGAGCCACATAGGAAAGTCCATGCATTCCTTATCCCTACTTTATAATGATTATCAGTGGCCATATAGAATAGTCCTATGTTGTTACATGCTGCCTATAGAGTGTCAATTAATCATTTAAAGCAGTGATTTTTATTTTAATAGTAGCTATCATGTTGTAGACCATATTTTTTCTCTAATGTGTTAGCTTAAAAGTAAAGGTTTTCCCCTGACATGAAGTCCAGTCGTGTCCGACTCTGGGGTGTGGTGCTCATCTCCATTTCTAAGCCGAAGAGCCGGCGTTGTCCGTAGACACTTCCAAGGACAGGTGGCCAGCATGACTGCATGGCGCGCTGTTACTCTAATGTGTTAGATTAGGCAGCATATTTTTGCTATGCAATTTATTTGCATTGTTTCCTGATAATTTTCTGTGGACAGGCAACTGATATTTTGTAGACCACCAGCAGTCCACAGACCATCATTTTGAGCAATAATAATAATAATAATAATAATAAAGTAATAAAACTTTATTTATAAACCACCCTATCTCCCCAAAGGGACTCGGGGCAGTTTCCAACAAATATGGCAACAATTCAATGCCAGAAAGAAAACCATAGAAACAATTTACATCAAAACAAAACACATTAGACAATATAGAACAACCTAACTGTAACATAATAAACAAAAAAGCAGAAAATTTACATAATAAAATACAAAAAAACCCCTGATAAAACACATTAAAATAAAAATACAAAAACGATTTCATCAGAGCTCTATCAGGCAAGGTTCAGCAATACCAATGGCCAAGAATACTAAAAAAAGACATGAACAACTATAAAAAATACTGGGTGAAAGATTGTGCAAACCGCATGTCATAGGGCCGGAAAAGTGGATGAAGTGCAGAACAGAGTACTATATGGGAACCTAGGGACTGGGCCTAAGGACTAGTCGTTCTCAAAAGCTTGCTGGAACATCCAGGTTTAAAGTTTCCTACAAAAGGAGGACATTGAGGGGGCTTGCCTAATATCCCTGAGGAGGGTGTTCCAAAGTCAGCAGACTACCACCGAGAAGGCCCTCTCCCTCGTCCCCACCAACCTTGCCTGTGACAGAGGTAGAAGCGAGAGGAGGACCTCCCCGGCAGATCTTAGAGCCTGCACCAGTTCATAGGGGGAGATGTAATCACAAAGATAGGCAGGGCCTAAACTCTTTAGGGCTTTGTAAGTCAAAACCTGCACCTTGAATTGGGACTGGAAACTTATCGGCAGCCAGTAGAGCTGCTTTAATAGGGGCGCCAAGTAGCACTGATTTAGAGAATATCTGATTAATCTGAAATCAGGTGAAGTGTGCCTTATAATCTTTATGGGTGATCCTGACCTTGGCATTAATCTAGTTAGGTACTAGAAAAATATGGAAATTAATAATGAATGTATTCCTTAAAATTAATTAACTAAATATTGAAGAATGCAACTAAAGAGTTCTGAAGGAAATACAAACACAAGTCGATGCAGATTTTTGAAGGCACCCTCTGATCAGCCCCATATCAGGTCATTTTTGTATGTTGACATTTGAGAAGGTATTGTAGATTCTAATTGCATATTTTACTATATCCCTTCTGTTGCAGTTGAAATTAAAGGAAAGTATGGAGCTTAGTGAAACTTTTCCTTATGGTCAGACATCACAACCCACTTCACCTAATATTTCTGTGCATATATTCGAATTGCCTAGTCTACCTAGCCATGAATTTTCTTAGGGTTTTCTTTGCCAAGAAATAACCAGAGGTGGTTCTGCCAGTTTTTTCCCCCTAAAACATAGCTTACAGTACCTAGTTTTTGTTGGCAGTCTCCCATCCAAGTACCAATTGGGGGTGGTCTTGCTTAGCTTCCAGGGTCAGACAGGATCTGGTGCCTTTAGGACAGTGGTTCCCAGCCTGTGGTCCATGGACCACCAGTGGGCCATAAGAACAAAAATATGGTTCATGTCCTCACCATTACTACACCGTTGCCTTAAAACCATGCGGCAACAAGAGCGACTGGTCTCATGAAACTCTCTTATAGTGTTGAGGCAATGAAGATGTTGGGAGGGGAGAAGCTGACTTCCCACAAAGGATTACTACTATCACATCAAAATATGGTTTTCTGTGGGGGAGCAGATGGCAACTACTGGGTGGCATATGTTCTGTATCAGAAACTGGAGCTGATGTGGTCTATCCAATGGAATTTTCAGAATCAGCAACCCAAATAACCAAACCAAATCTAAAGTTGATCAAAAACTGATTTGTAATCTTTTGATACTAATGTTTGAGAGTGGTCCATGGTCAAAGTGGTTCCTGGTCAAGTGGCCCCTAGTCAAAAAAAGATTGGGAACCACTAATTTAAGGTATACAGGAAGGGCTTTGGTCTCATATATACCTCTGTAATTAGTTAAACAGCAATATATTACAATCACATTTTACATCTTGTCCCACAAAGTGTTAAAATGAGAATCCTACTGTAGCTGTAGGGTATCTGTGGAATGAAGTTAGTCTATTCAGATGATGCAGTGAAATGCTTCTTTGTTTTTATGCACGTATGCATGGGTGCACATACAGTTGTATCATTTATTGCTATAGAACTCCTGAGGGTTAAACTTTTAAAATGGGCTCATGCTTTATAGAAAACAGAGGACCCCAGAAGAAGTCCATACTAAGGTGGCTTCATATGTCACTGGCTCATTCTTTTGTGAAAGATCTTACTTGAGATTCAAGTATTTTTGAGATATTTTATTACATGCATAGCATTTTTATTAATGCAAAATATTCACATTGTCTTGAACTGACCAGATTATTTGTTTGTTTGTTTATTTAAAACATTTATATTCCACCCTTCTCACCCTGCCGGAGACTGGGATTTCACCTAATGAGAGCCAAGGTTGGCTGATATATGTTGTGTGTTAGAAGAAAAGATAATTTCTTTAATATGGGAGAGTAAAATACATTCTGGAGATAACATAGTTCGGAATAACATAGAATTGTTTGGGAAGTATAAATAAAAAATATATTAGTTTGTCCAATTTTTTCCTCTGGTTGAAGAGCATAAATTTACAAAGCAGAAAAATCCTTTACTGTTCATATAAATTGTGCTTGGACATAAACTGTGTTAACTGGAAATTTCTGGTATCAAGTAATTGATCACTGTCACCATTAGAAAGCAGGAGTCCTTCAGGTATGATGTGCACAGTAGTGTTTCTCTGTCACCTTCTGCTTGAGAAATATTCTGCTAGAAGAAATACTGTAGGTATGATTTTGTACTAGCATTCTACTGAGAAACTTAGGATCACTACACAAATGCCAATGTAAAAGCACACTATATGTTAAAATGTTAGGTACAAGAGGATAGAGGCTATATTTTCTAGCAGCACGTTACTGGAAAGTATCAATTTGCCTGCATAGCACAGGCTAGTAACTGTTGCCTTTACTCCATTAACCCTTTAAATCAAGAAGATGAAGTCATAATAGTACTGTGCCACTCTCAGCACATTGAGAAAAACTGCTGCAGTGCTGTTGTTCTCTGCCTATGCCAGTTGGGAGGGGGCAGCAAAGCGGACAGAAGACACAGTATGCACAGCACTCTTTGCAGTCTATTAATATCTAGCACTCTTTGCAGTCTGTGACACTCTACTTCTGGTGGCCAGGTACTGCAGAAAGAAAGGAGACTGGCTGGAAATAGTGCGACAATACTTTGCTCAGCCATTGAAGGCTAGGAGATGAAACTCTGATAGCACTGCCATACTATACTGACTCTTTGGGAATTGGGCTTTGTATATGTGTTTCCAGAAAATCAAACAAGTAGAAGGAATAATATATGTAGAAAAAGAAGGTGATGGGTTGTTGGTGATTTTGAGAAATGATTGAAACAGGAGCCTCTGGATAACTCTTAAGTTAACAAAATTCTTGAAAATGTTCTTTTGATAAGACCCCTTTCAGTGCACCCAAATCTGGTGTAACTGTAAAATACAGAATTGCAGATTGCTCAGTTCCTTAAGACAGCTACAGTAGAATGCCCCCTCCCCCCGAAGTAGCCACCTTAGTTTTTTGGACTAAAACAACAGTTCAGAGCCTGTATCACATTTATTGGGATCCAGTATGATGTAGTTTAGGGAATGCTGGAGTAGGACTCTGAGAGATAAAAATTTGAATCTCCACTCATGGAAACCTATTGGGTGACCTTCCTGAAGTCTCACACTCTCAACAGGAAAGCAAGAGCAAACTCCCTCTGAAAAACTCTTACAAACAACCCCCATGATAGGTTCACCTTAGGGTCGACATGAATCAAAAATGACTTTAGAGTACCAAATTTAATATGGAATTCATCCTTCTGGTAGGTTTCATTATGGTGAACCCCAAAGTTCAGTATGCACATTTGAAAAGTTGGTGTAGGGCACTAAACACACATGATGGGTTTAGTGTGTTTCAGACTCATCCATTATTTTCTAATAAAATGCCTGTTCATTTTTGTACATTTTTGGTATTGACTAGATTTTATGTTTGCAAAATGCGAGAGTGTATAAAGATGGTCTTGCCAACAGGATCTGGATCAGTCCTTTCCACCACATGGTGAGCTTTCTCACCCCACCCTTTCCTTATTTAGGGTACCCAGCACTGATACTTTATCAACTGTTTTCTTACCATGCTATGGACAAGGTTCAGATATTCACTCACTATAGTAGTGTGTTAACGTCATTGTTTTACTGTTTATTTTAGTTGCTTGTACCATTATTATATTTGAGATTATGGACACCCAGGATAGAACACTAGGATAATTTAGTTACTTTTTAAAAAGCCAATTCATACCCATGTGTGGGTAGGGATTGGTCTTGTTATTGCCAAAAAGATAATTAATAATTAGTCTGTGCATTTGTCTTATATCACAAATGAGAAGAACCGCCTACTCCTGGGTTTGGTTCTATTGGGAAGGTTATAAATAATGGGAGACTGTAAAATCAACAGTAGGGCTTCCACTTATGCTACAGGCCAAACTACACAATATATAGATTTGGTATTCTACAGACCAAACTACACAATATATAGATTTTGTATTGTAGCTCCTAATGTACTATTTTTAAATTGACTGCTGTTGTGGAAGGATCTCTGTTTGAATACAGCATTGATGTTCAGAGATAATGATGTGAATTATTCTGCATACCATTTTACCCAACTAAATAGTCCACCACACTCTGAAGGGTGCAGTTTATAAATATTTCTAACATGCCATGAAGTTTGTTTTTAAAAAGCTTGTGGAATCTAGTTTAAACTAAAGACACAGATCTCTATCTAGCATCCAAATTACTTCTTTCCTTGGAGACAAACAGACAGTAGAGACTAATTAGTATTATTCTAGGTACTCTGGCATCTCTTCTATCTCATTCTCCAAGGACTTTCTACTTTACATAAAAACAAATTACAAGATTGTTAAGTAGCAATGGAGGGTAGATTTTAATTGATACCTAAAGTATATTCTGATTGTCATGGATGTTCTAAAAAATGTTTAGCCTAATGGGTCTTGAGGTCATTTTCTACCACAGAGTATACAGCAGTAACAAATGTAAAATCAGCATTCTTCATTTTGCTTGCTACGGTTCTTATCAGATTTGTTTCCTGAGGGTACTTCCTGCAGAAGAATAGAGCAGTGGTCTTGACCTATAAGGATTGAGCTGAATCATCTCCTTCGAATACACTTTCAGTTACAAAGAGCAATGGAAAGAAGAAAATGGCTTTGTTTCAGAAGAGTAGGAGGATAAAACCTAGCTATGTTCTCAACCAAGTTATGCCTCCCTGTTGGAAAGTGAGATCTGATAATTGCTAGATTCTGTCCACAAGTACAAGCACTCGATCTCTTCGTTTTTTAGCTTAATACTAATACAAGGTTCCTTTATTCTTCCATCATGTGTCTATTAAATCTCTGGCTTCTAGAGGTTTAAACATTCCTCCACAGACATTTACTGACCAAGTTCAGAAATCACTTGCTGAATTATACCTAACGGCATAAAGAATAGAGGGTCCTGGTGTTCTGACAGTTTTCTTTATTGAGGGAAGAAGCCATGACAATGAATGGCAGCTTAATCTAGTGATTTGGAATACTGACAAGTCTGATTTGATGCCAAAACCTATACATATTTACCTGAAAGTGATATTTATTGAAAATAGAGCTTATTTCTAAACATATAGTATTAGGATTTTTTTGCAAGTGTTTCCCTCTCCCCAAATACATCTGCCCTAATCCAGCAGGGGAGACTTGTTTATCTGTGTCCCACTGATGTGACTACTTCCTTTTAGAAAAGGAATACATACCTACCCACCCCTAAATCAAAGCTACTCACCTGAAATGAATTAGAGATGCTAACTGAATGTGGATAATCACATAAAACAAGTAAAGCTGATTAATTCAACAATGAGTCTTGAAGTATTTCAAAGACAAATTTGTTATACTATGTTTTTCTGGACTGCAGTCAGTTTCATTAAATACACAAAGGCCTATGCAACACTCAATTTGTTTGTCTTTGGCATTCCATCAGAAGCTAGTAATGGACTAAAATGGTTATCCTTATAGAAAATATTAAATCAGATAAGTGGGACAACTATGAATAGAATAATTTGAAAGACTTTGGTTCTGTTCCTATGAATAAATACGGTTGTTGGAGGACATTTTCCAAAGCATTGCAATGCTTTTAGAATTGTATCCTTTACTTAATTAGAACAAATATCACATGGTAATGACTTCTTTCGGTTCTCTGGTAATGTAAACCATACAACTTGATAGTCACATTTCAGTGCTTATCTTTTATTTTCCTGTCGTAGTCACTGTGAATCGTACATTTGGTATCTCTGCGCCTGCACAGTGCAGCACTCGGAATTTTGTGACACTTGAAAATTATAGATAGAATATACAATTAAAAGGGGCAGACTTTGGGCAGAATTAGTACCACTTTTGGCCTTTCTGTTAGTCCTTCCCTATGACAGCCTGATGCTTTTTAGATAATTGTCTGTTATATAGCTCGATGGGAATTTAGGTGGCATGTGTGCTTGTGACCACTTTTGATTACCTCAAAACTGCTGAATCCTCTCTCTGTGTGTATAATAGGTTATGATCAGAACTTCTTTTGTTTGATCAGAACTTTTATGTACAACTTATACATAGTCTATAACTGTATGCAATATTTTAATAATTTTGTGTATGAAACAAAGTTTGTGTACATTAAACCATGATAAGGCAAAGGTCTTAGCCACCCATGTGGGCTCAGATGGCCACATAAGAGATGCTCAGTTTGTTGGAGAATGCTGTAATAACTTTAAAGGATCTCTGTCTTTGAAATGCAAATATTAAATTAAGTGATACCTGATTAATAATTTAACTGTTTAGTTCTGGCTATTTCCTATAGCATACTCAAAACCACTGGCAGATATGCTGTCTACACAGGTCATATATATAATTTGATTTTACATTGCACATCTGAAAAAACAGACATAACACTGATAACTGATACAGACATATAAGCTATAACACTGCTGTTTTCTACTTAGTTAGGGGGGAATCTTTTTAACTTGTATGCAGAACACATCATGCGATGTGCGGGGCTTGATGAATGCCAAGCTGGGGTGAAAATTGCTGGAAGAAACATTAACAACCTCAGATATGCAGATGACACCACTCTGGCCGAAAGCGAGGAGGAGCTGAGGAGCCTTCTAATCAAGGTGAAAGAAGAAAGCGCAAAAGCTGGGTTGCAGCTAAACATCAAAAAAACCAAGATTATGGCAACAAAAATGATTGACAACTGGGAAATAGAGGGAGAAAATGTGGAGGCCGTGACAGACTTTGTATTTCTAGGTGCAAAGATTACTGCAGATGCAGACTGTGGCCAGGAAATCAGAAGACGCTTACTTCTTGGGAGGAGAGCAATGTCCAATCTCGATAAAATAGTAAAGAGTAGAGACATCACACTGGCAACAAAGATCTGCATAGTCAAAGCCATGGTATTCCCTGTCGTAACCTACGGATGTGAGAGCTGGACCTTAGGGAAGGCTGAGCGAAGGAAGATAGATGCTTTTGAACTGTGGTGTTGGAGGAAAATTCTGAGAGTGCCTTGGACTGCGAGAAGATTCAACCAGTCCATCCTCCAGGAAATAAAGCCCGACTGCTCATTGGAGGGAAGGATACTAGAGACAAAGTTGAAGTACTTTGGCCACATCATGAGGAGACAGGAAATCCTAGAGAAGACAATTATGCTGGGGAAAGTGGAAGGTAAAAGGAAGAGGGGCCGACCAAGGGCAAGATGGATGGATGGCATCCTTGAAGTGACTGGACTGACCTTGACCGTGACGGCCGACAGGGAGCTCTGGCGTGGGCTGGTCCATGAGGTCATGAAGAGTCGGAGACGACTGAATGAATGAACAACAAGAAGGGGGGAATCGAAACTCAAAAATAAGCACTACTATATATGTATGCATGACTATACTAGAGGTCAGTGTTATTAAAAAGAATCTACACTTGATACCTTATGACTTGCTAAACTTAAGTATGAAATTACATGTGGTTAGTAAAATTCTATCAGAGCTTTACCAGGCTGCATAAACTATAACTCTGCCTTAAATATCTGTTTTATACCTTACAAATTGAAGATGTGGAAACTCAAAAACTTGCCCAAAAGATAGTTTTCACTATCTTGTTGAGAATGAGAAATAAATGTGTTTCCTTATATTGCCTTGTTAGTTTTTGTATAAAGCTGCATGTCTATAAACATTTTCTGACAATAAAGCCTGTTTAACTCAGAAGATCTTATGTCTGAGTATACACATATAGGACTAAAATGCAAATGTTTTTACAAGAAAGGTCTGGAATTTGAAAGCCAAATGTATGCATGCAGAAAAGGGAAATGATTTTCAAAAGCTGAGCAGTTGTACTAAAACTACCTGCTAGAAACTCCACAGATACAGTCTATGTACTGACGTCACCAACGTATGATCTCAGCTACTGGGCTGCCATTGGCTGAAATGCTGTTTCCTTTCAGAGTTCAGTTTCCCAAATCCCAATCAGAGTCAGCTGAACTCTCAATGCAGCAGGTTGGTTGGAGATTCTGTTTTAGGAGTGGGAGTAGAGTTACTAATAAACAGGCTTTCAAGAAATCATTCCAGTGTGAGAGATGATGTTTGCCTTTGACTTTGTTAGAAATTGTCTACCTTAGCAGTGCATGCCAGCTAGCTATTAAAATCTGGATCCAATCATGCTTATGCTCAGATACAGAAGAGGAAACGTCCTATTGAATCACACATTTATTAATCTTGGATGGAAAGAACTAAGCATGGCTTTGGGTTTTTGCTATTACAAACTACGTGTGCTTCAGTGAAGAAATAACATTGAGATTTCAGGCTTTTTTAGGATTGATTTTGGCATCAGTACAATTCCAGTTAATAAAAGGGTGGGTAGTTTTTCTGGTAATGAAGATCTCGTTGGAAATAGCTAATGCTCTGTTTTTAAAGTTAACTCTGCAGGGACATGCTAAGGACCATATTTTGTTAAAGCCGGCATAGAAGCTATTATTTCATGGTCAGAAAAGAATTGAAGGATGAAAGTTGCCTATTAATTTACCGTCACTTAATTTCTCTGAATTTTTTTTTATTTCAGTCCTTGTTTCACATAAAATTGGGGGACATCCACATTTTGCATAGTACCCTATCATATACAAAAAATCAGCAATTACTGCTTTCTTTGTCCTCTTGCCACTGTAATATGTTGGGCCATATTATATTTGGTGGCTGTAAAATTACATTTGAGAGGTTATTTTCTAGTGCCTGTGCCAGCAATTATCCTTTGTATATTTATGTTGCTGTTCCATCAGCCCTGTTTTAATATCATCACTTGTACAATTCGGTAACTTGCTGCTTTGCTGACATAGTACTCCAATGTTGGTAGTATCTGCATTATCACTGTAAGTAAGAGACCAAAGAGACTTGTTAGTTCAGCAAATTAAATATATCAGCTGTAGTGCTTTATGGGATGAAGAATCTAAATTATTTTAGCATCTGCACTTTGCTTCAGACAGATACTAATTGACCATAGACCTGTCAGGTTACATTAGTTGTACAAATCATATCAAAGGGTACATGCGTCTTGTAAACTTAAGAACCTAGTGCCTGGTTTTGAGGCCTTTTCATGTGACTATTCTATCTTTCCATTAATAGTATGATAGACTTTAAGGGAGCTCTTTCAGTATAGCAAAGAATGGGGGTTGTTGCGGGGGGGGGGGGTTGCTGCTATTGCTTTTATATAAATTTTGTATTTTGTCCATTTTTTCCATCAGGATATTTTCCTTAAATTAGGATTTTTTTATCCTAAAGTAGTACCTTTCCCCTTGCAATATTCCCACTCTCTCCAATATCCTTTTAGTAGAAACAACTAGAGAAACATATTAAAAGAAACCTAGATTTTCAGTGAGTTATCCAATGGTTCTCAAATTTTAGTCTCCTTCCTTCCCTCAACTAGAACCTCAATATTAGGTGAGATACCACCAGAAAGAATAAAATCTCTCTTCTGAAAAGTCCACCAGAATTCTCTATTGTTTTTGTTTTCTCTGTGACAGTTAAGCGGAGCTTTTTAGAAAGGGATTTTAAGCAGGGTAGAAAGTACCTTCAGCTTCAAGTCTTCTGCTTGAACTAGTCCTCTCTCCAATGCTTAGAGGAAAGTCACTAGAAAATCCATCTTCTACCTGTATTTTCAGTTAAGACAGTGGTCCTCACCCTGTGGGTCCCCAGGTGTTTTGGCCTACAATTCCCATAAATTCCAACCAGTTTACCAGCTGTTAGGATTTCTGGGAGTCAAAATATCTGGGGACCTATAAGTTAAGAACCACTGAGTTAGAGTCAAAAAGGTTTTCAGTTAAAAGCAGGACAGGCAATTTAACTCAAAGTCTGGGTAGTGCAAACTTAACAAATATACCACTGTTAGATGTCTGCATGATTTATTTTCATCTTCAGTCTGTTATGGTGAACAATATAAAAGTATGAATAGGGAGCTGGATTTGAAACCATGCACTTCCATTACACTGTTAGGGATGGGATATTTAGACAGGTGTGCACATACCAAACATTTTTTTAAAAAAAAACTTGACCCCCTATAAAAAGGTAAAGGTTTCCCCTGACATTAAGTCTAGTTGTATCAACTCTGGGGGGGGGGGGGTCTCATCTCCATTTCTAAGCCAAAGAGCCGGTGTTGTCCATAGACACCTCATAGGTCATGTGGCCAGCATGGCTGCATGAAGCACCGTTATCTTTCCGCAGAAGCAGTACCTGTTGATCTACTCACATCTGCATGCTTTCAAACTGCTAGGTCGGCAGGAGCTGGGACTAACATCAGGAGCTCACCTCACTCTCCAGTTTCGAACTACTGACCTTTTGGTCAGCAAGTTCAGCAACTGCAGAGTTTAACCCACTGGGCTACCAAGGGAGCCCTATACTATAGGTCTAAACTTTTGTGTACTCTAAAATCAGAATTTCTGCAGCTTGAAATATCTTTGTCAAAAATAGGAACATAATAAACCAAAGACACCTGGATCTTAAGAGGTGCTAGCTTTACCCTCTGATAGGTGGAGGATTCCACAGGATCAAAATTATCTGTGTTGTTTAATGAAATGTATAGAAGTGCTATGACAGATTGTAAGGAGCTATGGGTGTCATCAGTAAACTGTTGATATTGCTTTGGGGTCCGTTTTTCAAAAGTAAATCTTCCAAATCAGTTTTAGAAGCTACAATCAAGTTGGTGTAGATTAGCAAGCAGAAACTGAACCCACATAAGATGAAGTGATATTTACTGGGAGGCCTGATGTTTTAGGATTACGCAGTGTACTTGATATTGATAGTATACTTACATTGATATGGAAATAGATACAAAGTCATGGTGCTAACCTGAATCTGTACTGTTCTTTTTAAAAGCACGTGGCAAGAATATGTCCATTAGTCACATTTCTTAGACAACTGCATCTCATTGGAAAGATCCAAAGGTTTGCAACTGTTATCCAAGTCTTCGCAACCTCAAGGGTTAACTACTACAGTGTTCTCTGTAAAAACTAATGTACATCACCATAGCTTACTTGTTTGTGGTGATATCAAATGTATTAAACAAATTCCTCCTTAATTTGCAAGGGCTGCCGGTGGTGTTCTGGGCCTAATTAATGTGCTGTTTCATATTTATACATATATAAATGTATATTCCAGTCTTCAAATACTAAGCATTTCCAAATCAGTTCATAAAAAATTAAAGCTAGCCATAGCAACAGAACAACATAATATCAGAACAAGAAAGCCAAAAGAATGAATATTAAAATCCAAGTAAAACCAGAACAAAGTAAAAATTCCTAGGCTTCAATCCCTTTATGATGTGAGAAGAGAGAGCCTAGTCTTGTAGGAGCCTACTTGTGATTTTAGATCTTCACTGAGAGTCCTTATCCAGCTGCTGACTAGGGATATTGAATTGTTACTAGAAGCAGAATATTCTCACTACCCCCAGGTTTGAGGAATTTCTGTCCCAAGGAATTTTTTTCTGAGCTATAGATTTCTTTGCAAAGCCCATTTATTCTGGGGCCTTTTATTAATATTGCTGCTTTAGATCTTTAATCGTCTTGTACACCTGGGATGTGTGTGCATATGTAGACTGAAATTGCTATGTGTCCTGTTTATCAAAGCAGAGAGTTTGAGGTTGCCATCTGTATTGCTTGTGCATCCAGCTGAGATGAAGAGTTGCAAAGCCCGAGGGGCAACATCATGTGATATTTCAAAGAATCCATGCATCCTGCCCCTCATATAGAAGAGTAGGTTGGTTTTCACAATTTTGCTTGCAGCAGTTTGTAACCCTAACACTCTGAAAATGCCCAGCAACATTTCAGTTTTCTCCTCAGATTTTTTCACATATTATGCAGATCAATGAGAAGACAGGAGTTTTGTTGTTCAGCAAAGTGTGTCATAGTTATTAAAAACTTAGCCTGCTGAAATGAAAAGAATAATGCAATTGTCTTTCTGAAAGGGAAAAAAAGTGGCTTTTAATGGGGGCACCGAAGTGACAGTGTAACTAGTGGAAAGTCTTCCCTCTCTATGTCTCTTTGTCTAGCTGTTGGTGAACCTACTGAGTAGAAACTAAAAGTTTCTTACTGAATGGTTTTCTGTAAAATAAATGGGCCCAGAGTTGAATGTGCATAGAAACAAAATTGATGTGTTTTTTACTTACTCTGGTGCAGCGTGCTATATTTTATCCCCAGTTTCTGAACTGTCTAGGGCAGGATCATGTAGAACATGTGGCCATAGGTCCAGCCTTGAAGCCATGAAAACATATATGACAAAGACAAAGTCATCATTGATGGCTGCAGCTAATGTAGATGGGTACCCATCAACTATATGTCTGGTGCTTCAAGGGAAGAACAACCCCATACTCTACAGGTGAACTGTAGCAAGTGCTAGATAATTCAGATCCTTTGCTTTGTTTATGTCTTATCTGGATTTGGTTTGTGCATTTATTCGGGCACATCATGCTGTGTTAACCTCTAGCTAATATTTCCAATAGTTTTATGTAGCTCCCATTTAAAAACACGAGGGACAAGGTTGAACCACACAACAATCCCTAACATTCCTCAGTGCTTCATTATTAAAGGATAATTATATCAAAGCAGAACAGGTGGTGTGAAAGAAAGTTTCCAAATATAAGAGCTAGTGCACACTCCTTCATCTACCTTCCAGTATAGTAAAAGTTATTTACCAGAGCAAACAAAACATCAGAGAATGCATATCTGCAACAACCTGTCCAAATACAACAACCTGCAACAATGTCCAAATATTGGAAGAGACATGTTTAGCAGATTAATCATACATAATTATAACCATGTGATCACATGTGAAGTGCCTTTTTCTTAAATATTTTTATTTTGTGGATATACAGTATCTCTCAGTGTAAAGTAAATTCTCAGTGAATGCTCCTTTTTCTAAGAAAACTATAGAAGCAGTCTGGAGCAAAACTATGAATCATGGTGCCTCTTTACTGATGTTTTGAGAAATCAGCTAGCAGGCTTTTTCGTTTGTGGTTACAGAGATAGATTAAATTGGAAATTCATTATAATGTTCTTCCTGTACACTTTTGCCACAATAGAAAATAAATTAGGCATTTTAAGAATAAAATATGGACATAGCCTATCCTGGGATCAAAGGGTGGAACTTGGATCACCTGCCACCTACCCTTTTATATTAGAATCTGTCAGCCTCATTTGATTGGATGAGATAGAAATAAGGTACTGTGGGGGGGGGGGGGAGACAGAGAATCAGGATTTGATTTCCAAATAGCTCAGTTCATTTCAAAAGTGTTGATAAGCAACTTGGCGTAGTGCTTTCCAGCAGCCCCTTTCGGTCACTTTGTTGGGTTCAAAGATTATGTTATGGTTTAAGGTAGTACCATGATTGGCAGGCTTGGCCTTCAGATGTCTCATGGGTGCTGTTCCTCCAGAACTGAAAACGGATATTTGGGGAAAGGAATATAATTCCTGGTTTATTTGTATCTGTCTAGTTATAATTTCGCGGTGCATTGGCATTGCTCTCCATACTTCTGTATACCTACTTGAATATTTTATAGAATAGAATGAGTATTACCAACTCAATGATGTTTAGTCAGCAACCCAGTGTCTGAATTATTAGGACAAAGTTTTAGATTTTTAAAATGGCTTTATTCAGCAAGGGTCGCTTGCTTATGAAAACAGTGAATCTTTATGTTTAGAGTGTTCAAAAGAAGCATTTGAAATTGAAATTTGTGTATGGTGTTTACAGCCTTGGTGTGGTAGGCATTTTAGGTGAAAAATGCAGAAAGATCTTTAAGCAGTTGATTTATTCAGGTTAAATATTTTGTTTAAACTAGAGATCAGGAAATTTTACTGACAAGGTGATAAGATTTTTTGTTGCTCCCTGCCTCCAATCCATTTCCATGCACAGGTTGCTTCATGTATCACATTGTGTGATCAGCTGCTCTACTTGACATGTGGTAATTTGGGTGATTTTGTCCTCGAGAGATCTTGAGATGCATTGTTCTGCTTTTTATTTATTGTGTCAGAAGCAAATTGAGAATACAGTTATAATGCATACAAAAACCGCAAACAAAGTTAAAAGCTTGGTATTGTACTAAACTCCAGAAGCTGGCCACTTCGAGTACTTCTGGTGTGGCTGTAAGAAGGTCGTCAATTGTGCATGTGGCAGGGCTCAGACTGCATTTTAGTAAGTGGTCTGTGGTTTGCTCTTTTCCATACTCACATGTTGTGGAGCCCACTTTGTAGTCCCATTTCTTAACAAGAGCAGTAAAGGAAAAGCAAGAACTTGCATGCTGTTCTCTCCAACTTTACTTTCTTTGTCATCTGTTATTCAGGCTTACCAAAATATTTCCTCACTTTGCATAGTTGCTGTGGGCCCAGATAACTAACCAGCATCAAACTCATAATCCCATAATCCTGCATAACATGGCTCAGATCTCTGTGATGGTTACATGATTTTTAAAACAACTACCTTCTGCCAACAACGAGAGTACGCTGGCAATGCTGCCCTAGCAAAGGAAAAACCACTCTGGCACGGAGAAAGAGGCAGAGAAAGGGGCGGAGAGAGAGGCGCAGTCTCATGACGTCAGGGACGTGCTGGCACAGTTTGCTCCCGCAGGAGGCTAGTTTGCGGCGGCTCTTATGAACTAGCTCACTTGAGAGTCTGTGCATCTACCTATACTGATGGTTTATAGCAGCAGTGAGAGCAACTGGTGGTTGTAACCAGTCAACCCGAGTCAATGGCAACGTTATCGCCATTAACTCACCTAGGAATTCACATTCAGGGAGTTGTTCCTTCTCTGAAGGAGCCTGGCCCTTCTTGAAAGTGTTGAAAAGATAGTAACAGAGCTTTATAGCTCGTGGTAGAAACAGTTGGGAGTTTAAAACTACTAAAGCTACCTGAAAGCTCTTGTACACTCAGGGCTGAGTTTGTATCTGAACCAGGTGCCTGTCTGAACCAGTCCAAAATCCCAGTTAAATTTGAGAGGTGTATGTGCTCAGAAATATATGCAGGATAGTGGAACTATTTTTATAGCATGTATATAAATTAATGTCTCACTGAAATAGTTTTTATGAGTAATCAAAAATCAGCTTTGAGCCTAAATGTGTTTTTCTTCAGTTCTGACAGATCTTTAATGCTATAGTTTGCTTTAACTTAAGTTAATACCAAATATTTAAAGTTGCTGTATAAAGTCAGAAAATTAAATCAGCCAAATTTCTTTTTCAGCTCTTCCTCCAAAGCCCTCCAAACCAATAACTCCAGTTAATACAAATGGACTAAAAGAGAATTGCATCTTATCACTACAGGATGCAGAATGGTACTGGGGAGACATCTCAAGGTAAAAAAAATGTGCTGAATTGGCTGAATTTTTGGCTTCCCTACATATGTATGTATTACAAATGTGTGCTAATTTGGGCAGCGTTGTGAAGAAAATGAGTTTGAAGTTAAATAACATGTTTGAACATAAACAACAATAACAACATTTATGGGAGTCCTCACAGTGAGACTAGGATTGAGAAATATCTTTTAAAGAAATAAATCAGTTTTCTCCTTATTTTGTTTAAAAAACACAAATTGAATTGAAGTTATACTTAGCTTGTGAAATAACCCAAGTGAAATCTGAATTGGATAGTATTTTCAGGCACGGAGTCCTGCCCTTCTATCAATTGTCTTTCTGGAGATTCTAATGAAGGGCTCGACATAAATTGAATTACCTAAATAAATTAAATCAGTCTGATATTCTACCTTTTCATGAAAAAAAGAACATCAGAGACAAAAATACATGAGGTCAACCATTATAATTTTGATACAAAAGGTTATGTTCAGAGCAACTCTGTAGAGGTAGCAAGGATAGGATATGTGCCGGAGCTGCTACTGCATCCTGTGCCCTGCCAGCTAGAAAGGCCAATGGAGAGGGGACATATGACCTCTTTGCATCCCGTTTGCATCTGGATAGTTCTATGTGTTTGTTTATCTTCGGCTAGCAAAGGCAGGTAGAAGATTAACTATACCAACTCTGAGACTAGCATAGGAGTGTGAGGGAATTAAAGGTTTTGGACTCTGTGAATCGAAGACCAAAACAGCATAATCCTCCCCCCCTTGCCCCATCGTTGTACATCTATTACTGTGTGGTTTTTTACAACCATACTAGGTGTACAGGTGTCGACAATTATGTCGATTGTACCAGTTATAAGTGTTTTCATTCTATCAACAAGGCAACATTCTTACTTTGTTTGTATCTCATGGGGAAAGGCTTTTTTACACATAAACTGTCAAAATTGCTCCATGAGCATTCTCTGTGTTCAAAGAAGTGCTTCTACATTTTGTCCTTGCACACATACAGAAGAGTCAGACAGAAATCCTTGATTTCATAATTGCTTTTCTGTCTCTAAACATAAAAAGCTTTTAGTCCAGAGGATGAAAATTGTGCTCCATGCAGTGCTAGTCTAGTTAGTTGTAAAATGGTGCACGTTAAATGTCTATAAGAACCAATTCTTGTATGGGAAATACATGGAATTACACAAAACTGAAAGCTTGGTGTAAATGACTTGAATTGGCCTCCTTTTTTGACAATTTTTTAAAAAACTGTAGGAAATTAGGCTGGTTTGAAGCAGCCCCATAGTTTCTGCTGATCATAGTGTTAATGTCACTGCCCAGACACTAGCATCAGACATTAGAAACAGATTTCTAAGTGAAGCTGCTTGGGATTTATTTAAAATGCAAACTTACCTAAGCCAACCCTAAAAGTTGGTAAGTTCTATTTTTTATGCAAACACGTCTAGAAAGTAACAGTTTAAAGAGCATATGCATGATCATTTAAGAAGCAAAACAGAGCGGAACGTTTGGTACACTTTTGCAATTAATAGTGTTCCTAAGAGCAAGGTAAAGTAACGTTAGTAATATGTTTTTATCTGCCTTTCATTCTTCCAGGGAAGAAGTGAATGACAAACTACGAGACATGCCAGATGGAACTTTCCTGGTTCGAGATGCATCAACAAAGAAACAAGGAGACTATACGTTGACACTAAGGTAAATAATTAGAAAATTGTAATTGGCACCGAATGATAATCTGGTGTAGATATTATAGCTCATTGAATGTGAATGATAGCTGCATCTTTCTTCGTCCTGGAACTTTTGTTCTTGTTGAAATCCTGTTCATGACCTTCTGGGGTCAGGCATGATTAGTTTTGGACTTGCTGTAATGAATTACAAAAGCAGTGCTTTCTTTTCCTCAAAAAGAATTAGCATCAACTACATTCAATTAAATGTGAGTTGATGCTGTTGGCTTTCTGTTGTGAAGACCACAGGAATATGGAATTATTGCGCTGGGATAAAATATGGTCTTAGCAGCCAGTTAATATGTTTGGTTCTTATCTGTGTTTTGAGCCACACATTTGAAAGTTGTAGAAAATCCTATTGCATTGTTTAGTTTGTTCTGGAAGTACTGTTTTTGAAAATGTATGGTGCAAAGCCATAAAACCTGGAAAGAGAAAACATTTAAATGTCTTCTGGTTCTTACACATTTTGAGGGAATAAACCCAGAAGTGCTATGCTTTTGACAACAAAACATGCTACCTAATTTAGAGGCATATCAGAGACCAACTAGATCTTTGGCAAGAGGTTCTGTAGTATACCTGTGAGTAATACCAAAGTAGCAGGATCACATGAACAGATTAAAAGGTCAAATGATGCCTTTATAAAATTCCTCAGTACTAGAAAAAGGTCATGCAGTTCCATGCACCTTTGAGGAAATTCTACTTCTTAAAAAACAGTGAAGCTTGTGAATGCAGCATGTGGAAAATATTCTAATGGGAATATTCCAATTCTCATTTTATAATATTAGATGGCATACAAGAGTGAAAATGTGTGCAAGAGTTGGTTTGACTTTGTGTATTGACATATCGTATGTAACAGATTGTGATATAACTTTTTAAAATTATCTCTTTTATAGGAAAGGTGGCAACAATAAATTAATAAAAATTTACCATCGAGATGGAAAATATGGTTTTTCTGATCCATTGACGTTTAATTCTGTTGTGGAGCTAATTAACCACTATCACCATGAGTCTCTTGCCCAATATAATCCTAAACTTGATGTGAAGCTGATGTACCCTATATCTAGATACCAGCAGGTAACGTTTCCACAGAATATGCAGTTGTTTACAGTGGTTTCATAAACTATTTTTATAGAGACAAGAGTTTGAATGGGAGCACTAATCTCAAACAAAGATTTCCAGATAAAACAGACATGATATCCCTAATTTAGATATGTTCTTTTAAATTTAACTTTGTTATGATCATTCACTGGCCATATAAAATAAGCAAGTTTATGCTTCAGTATTAAAAATAATGTAAAACTACTGTAAAATTATCATAATACTAGACACTTGTAGCATCAGGTGTGTTCAGGAATTGTCTTGAATCCAGCTTGGGTTTCATCCTCTACATCTTGTTTTAAAATCTCTATTTACACTAGGTAGACATGCCTTGGCGTTGATCGTTATCTTACTACTTCTCGCTTCCCACAAATTCTGACTCTTGCTATATTAATTGTTCTTACTTCATTTCAGTATCTTCAGAACTCTCTCAGTATGTGTATTTCTTGGAGAAAATTAAGAGTATTCAAAGGCTGTCATGTTCTTTCTAAAATATATCTTTCAGATTAAGCAATTGATGTCAAGAGGGTAATGCTGTGTAACTAGCTTCAAATACTGGTGCACACAAAGGTCCAAGAACTAACTTAATGTCTAATATTCCTACATATTTCTCAAGTAATTGGTATAATGCTAGAGAAAATGTGTTGGTGCAAATATGGCCCCAGTGGAAGCACATAAATGTTGTGGATAGAAAGCTTAATAAAGTTTAATAATATCTATCTTCCGCAGACCAATCAGTGCTTGAAGCTCTCATACAGAACAGTGTATTTTTTTCTTCCTTGACATCTGCAGGATCAGTTGGTAAAAGAAGATAATATTGATGCTGTAGGGAAAAAGCTTCAGGAGTACCACACTCAATATCAAGAGAAAAGCAAAGAATATGACAGATTATATGAAGAATACACCAGAACATCACAGGTATGTTGCAAGTTGACTCATAAATGTCTTTGGCCCAAACTAATTAGACAGCTTTACCCAGCACATAATTGGAAAGCAAGCAAGTACCCATCTACCATACTAGAAAAACAATGTCAAGAGAGGATAGGGCAAAAATTATACGTGAGAGTGTTTGCATAATTAAAGCAGCTAGAGGAAGGGTTTAGGAATACTCTTTCTGCTCACTGTTCCTGCACTATATCAAAGGTCATTGCAGGTTTTGGGATGTGTTGCTGCACTGACCAAGGTCTGGCTGAAGAGAATTGTGTGTATAGTACTAGATGTCACTCCAGCAAGAAGCCTGTTTTGTGATGTCTCAGAAGAAAGCATCAGGACTCCCCTGAATGGTAGACCAGTAGAGGACTGAGTAGAAAATAATCCTTTTGTTTCTTTGACTTGGAGAAAGTTGCTTTGACTAGGTGTTAACTGTATTAAAATTCCTTGATGCAATTTAGTGTTCAGTCTGAACAGAACCAGAGCCATGTATGCTGTTTGAAGCACAAAGAATAGCATCAGTATGAAGATAACCAGAAATGTTATTACAAGAGTTAAATAGTATCTCCCTTGTAACTTATATTGCTGCAGGGACCTAATTTTGCACAAAATCTCACCGTTTGTGAGGTGAAAAGGGAAGTTGAAATGCCAGATAATGACTCTTTGTCGATTAATTTAATTTTCTCAGTTTTGGAATCAACACTTTTCATTATTGAATCATATTTTAAATATTAAGAACTCAAAATGAATATTCTTTGTTTATATAGATAACAATATATATATAGAATGCAGAAGAAAATACTGTCAATGGTTAATGATGAACTTTAAAACTGTTTCTTCTGTGCAGGAAATTCAAATGAAGCGAACAGCAATAGAAGCATTTAATGAAACAATTAAAATATTTGAAGAACAATGTCACACCCAAGAGCAATATAGCAAGGAGTACATTGAACGTTTTCGAAGAGAAGGGAATGAAAAAGAAATTGAAAGGTAGGTCTGCCAAATCACTGTATCTGCTGACATTCCCTGGCCCAGCATGACATTGCATGTCTCTTTTCAGTTATTAGAATTGGTTGTTAAGTTTCCTGAAGTTTGAATGAGACAGAGTGTTAAAATATATATTTTTAACTAGTTTGATAAATAATATTCAATTTGAAAATACAAGTAGCATAGCAGTAGCAGCCACACACTGGAGGAACTTGACAGGAAAATATGCAAATACGTCCCGGTGATCTTTTGAATCTAGATAGATTTTCTTTGATTGTTTTAATATTTAAGAAGTCTTTATTAGCTAAAGAAATATTGCTTCTGTGAAGGCAATAATATGAAATCATTAGAAAGACATGGTTCTGACCCTTCAGAAATTCAGACAAACCTCATCTGAAAAGGGTTAATAGAATTTGGATAGAGTTGGGAATGATATTGGGCAGGGCAACTAAACATGATAACTAAATGAGATATGGTTGAAATACTTTTATAGAAAATGCTGTGGACAAATAGTAGATGGCCAGATGCTCTAATGCCGTTGGCCACCCTTATCTAATAAGAATCTTGGGTGATACTGTCTCTGTTGGCTTTGTTTTGTGTATCTTGTTTTTATAAGAATAGTGGAGAATTTGTTATAGCATTCTATTTCCAAAATTTTATTTCAGAATCAACGTTAACCATTTTTTTAGCCCTGCCATTGTATGTTTTCAAGTCATTTCCAGCTTATGATGACCTAAAGGCAAATCTATCCCAAGATTTTCTTGGTAGGAGTTGCTTAGAGGAGGTTTAATTCTGCCTTCTTTTGAGGCTGGGTTTCTATGGCCGAGCCTAGTCCAACACTGAAACCACTACACCACTGGTTCTCTTCATTGTTTATGCTATAGTCCACTCTTTACCATGCTTCAATTTGGTATTATTTTATTGTCAATTTGACTGTACCTGCCTACAATTTAGAACCGCTGGGATCCGTTCTGTTAGTTAACTCTACTTATACCTAGCTATATAGATGAACTTTGAACTGGTCCAGCAAGAAACATGCTCTTTAAATTTTCAAATAAATACTACTTTTAAATAGCTTAACAATGTTGGCTGTTTATTGTAATGACTGTGTAAAAGACAAAAGGAACTCTTGATGTGTTTTAAAAAATATTGGTAAGGAATACTACCAATAAAAAACAAACAAACAAGTCTACACTAATATTAAACCAGCAGGGCCTGTACAAAAAAAACTAGAAAAAAAACAGTTTGATGCAGCCAGACCTGAAAGATTAAAAGGTGTAATAATAAAGAGCAAGATGTTAATACTGTGGGCTTTTATTAATAAAACCGAGGAGTGTTCCACAAGTAGTTTGCCTAGTATTTGCCATGACTACTTATTATATACCTCTGAAGATGAAAGCACAGTTAGCCTGGGAAATATTCAGCTTTTTTATTCTTATCCCTCCAATTTGCTGAAATATAGTTAACTCCAGCTAGAATTGTTATAGATAGGTAGGAAAGTTTTGGTTTCTTCCCATTTAAATATAATACAGTGGAACAGAGTGGCAGTCTGCACTAGTCTTAAGGTTGTACTTTCTGGATTCTCCTTTGCCAAACCTGATATTTATTTTTCCAAAGTCATAATTCTTTGTTTTTGGTTTGATGTTTTAAATTTTAATTGAGAATGCAATAGAGTTCTATAATACTTTTATAGAAAATGCTGTGGGCAAATAGTAGGTGCATAGTATATTCACAGTGTTGAACAAATCAAGCCAAAACAGAGAACTAAGCCATGTCTTTTGGCCTTAATATTCTCCATAGCTCAGGTATCATTGATCAAATGGACTATTGTCACATTTGGGTGGGGTATATATTAAAAATGGAATGTAACCTTATGTAGAGACCCTGGTAGAGCCATAGTCGATTTTTTGAAGCTAGCAAGCAGTGTGTAACAATGCACAACTGGGTATGCTTTTTTGTAATGTTAGATATATATTTTTCAGGATGTAAAAACAGGATTATAGTTCAAGGTGTTTGGGGAATCTTGGATTGTCTTCTTTTAGTGGACTCTGTTCTGCACAATGGCTATCATAATAGTTATGTGCTAAGTAGCTATAGATGAACTCCATGTATATTTTAAAATGAGGGCTTGTAATTTTATTTAGGTGCATAGTATACGTGACTTTTAAAACATCATACATTGCTTTACAGGATTATGATGAATTATGAAAAATTAAAATCACGCCTGGGGGAGATTCATGACAGTAAGCTACGACTGGAACAGGATTTGAAGAAGCAAGCCCTGGACAACCGGGAAATTGACAAGAAAATGAACAGTATCAAACCTGATCTTATCCAGCTACGCAAAATCAGAGATCAGTACCTTGTGTAAGTAAACAGGACTTCTTGATATGGAAGAATTTTAACATCTGGTTAGCCTATTCAGCACAATAATTGCACAGTGTGCTCAGTATTGCCCCATTCTAGTTCCAAGTAAATATTTTATTTCATTTTGAAAGAAATGAAGGGCAAACTGTAAAAAATTCACAGTGTTGAACAAATCAAGCCAGAACAGAGAACTAAGCCATATCTTTTGGCCTTAATATTCTCCATAGCTCAGGTATCATTGATCAAATGGACTATTGTCACATTTGGGTGGGGTATATATTAAAAATGGAATGTAACCTTATGTAGAGACCCTGGTAGAGCCATAGTCGATTTTTTGAAGCTAGCAAGCAGTGTGTAACAATGCACAACTGGGTATGCTTTTTTGTAATGTTAGATATATATTTTTCAGGATGTAAAAACAGGATTATAGTTCAAGGTGTTTGGGGAATCTTTGATTGTCTTCTTGTAAATGACCCTTTTAGATTGTATTAATAATGTGCCTTGTATCTCATTATCAGTTGGCTTAATCATAAAGGAGTGAGGCAGAAACGAATAAATGAATGGCTGGGAATCAAAAATGAAAACATTGATGAGTAAGTGTTTTTGCAACAGTGGTCTGAATTTTGTATCACTTCATAGAATTAATTATCAAACTGTATAAAAATGCACAACAAGAGTATAATCTTTGTAGTACATTAATGTAGCTGCCTTATAGACATGTACTTTTTCCTTAAGCTAATTATCATGGATTGGTTTCAAACAGACCAACCAACCATAACATAACTTACATTAAATTAACATGTATTTTTCATGGCTATGTAAACTACCAAAGGAGTCATTCAGAAAAAATAATTGGCACCTATTGCTTTAAAAAAAATGCCATCAGTGACATATAAATAGTGACAGCTGGACACTGATGGGAACTGGGTGCATTTGAATGATTTGGTGGTATAGTGTTGTTGTTGTTGTTGTTGTTGTTGTTGTTGTTGTTGTTGTTGTTGTTGTTATTAATGTATTGCTGTTCTTAATGCATGAAGGGGTCTAAGATCATTGAAGTATTTTCATGTGTACACTTACCTTGTGTTCCTGAATCTTATGATTGTGGTAAGGTACTGACAGGGTTAGGGAGTCACATTGACTCCCCAAGATGTGTTAGAGGAGTGCATTCCTCACAGAAAATTTTAATCTCTATATGCCCTCGGGGGGGGGGGGGGGGGGATTTTTCAGTACTCCTTACCCCAGGCTGTTGTATGTCCTGGACATGCCTTTTTTTCAGGCCTCCCCTATGACTAAAATGGCCCAGGGACTTCAAAAACTTTGCAAAATTCCCCATACTCGCAGAAGATATTTTGGGCCAAAGATTGGCTTGTAGAGCCAACAAATAGTCCTGAGGGATGGATGCAAGACACACTTTTGTCACCCTTGCTCTAGGGCTTTGTCTTCTAATGGATGTTAGGAGTGATAATGTTTCTTTGCTTTTGAATTCATTCAGAAATTCTATATTTTAATGCTCAGAGAAATACTGAAATTCAATTTGGTGTCTCTTCTAGTACATACTTTACGAATGAAGAGGACGAAAACCTGCCACATTATGATGAAAAGACCTGGTTTGTAGGTGATCTCAATCGTATTCAAGCAGAAGATTTGCTTTGTGGAAAACCTGATGGGGCATTTTTAATTCGAGAAAGTAGCAAGAAAGGCTGTTATGCTTGTTCTGTGGTGTAAGTAGTGATTCTTGGTTTACTACTTTATCAGGCACAGGGAAATTTGTTTTTAAGATGAGTAGATCAGCAAGACTTTCCTCCACTATAGTCCCATCATCCAGAAATGCGCCTATATATTAAAATTATGTAACAAGTGGCACTTCTTGTGTCAGAATAAGAATATGGTGGTGCATCCTTCCTGCAAAAATAAATTTAATAGGGTTTGAAATTATTTCTTAAAATTTAGAGCGGGATTTATTCATCTGTAAAAAAATCCAAAAGTTTATACTATGCCTTTCTTCAGACTGGCTAATCAGTAGAGATTGTGAAAATATCATAAGACAAAATAACAGAACAAAGAACAAAAGATACTATATAAAAACTTTCGGAAGAGTGCAAACTCTATTAATACCCAAAGGCTTCCTAAAATATAGACTTGACTGTATGATGGAAGGCCATTAATAAGACAGTAAGCTATTTCAAATCTAGAAATCATTACCTGTGCATGACTGCTTACAGTGTTTGTTTGTTTTTTGTTCATTGTGATAATTCAGTATTTCCTTGACTATAACCCTCTTAAGTTGACTCCCTTTATTTTTCCTTTACAGAGCTGATGGCGAAGTTAAACACTGTGTGATTTACAGCACTCCTAGAGGTTATGGATTTGCAGAGCCCTACAACCTTTATAGTACCCTCAAAGAATTAGTCCTCCATTACCAGCATACCTCCCTTGTCCAACACAACGACTCCCTCAATGTCCGGCTGGCGTATCCTGTCTACGCACAGATGTCCTCCCTCTGCAGATAAATTTCAGGAGGGTGAAATATAGGTGAAGTGTTGGTTATCTTGGATTTCTTTTCTACCGTTTTTACTAGAACCCAGAGGGCATTCTTTCTCCTTAGACTGCTTGTTTTGCACAAGAAGTGATTTGATGAATGTGAATTGGAGACCTAGCAGCAACAAGATAACAGCTTTGGGGTAGGTGCCCTGGTGCTACCTGAAGATCGGAGGTGTTTTTATATAAGGAAACACTGTCTCTTGTTCTCCCTTTAAGGAACAAGGAAACTCTCAAAATGCATACAAAACAACAAGAAGCAAAACTGTGGAGAGAAGTATTTTTGCCAGGTGCCATCAGCGGAACTTCTACTTGGATTTTGTTTTTCTGAGGTCTTGGTAATTGTTGTTCAGTCTTATTATGCGCCAGGAAATGGGGGAAAGTTCTGTGCAGCAGAAACTTTTCCTGTTAATTTTAGCAGCCTTGCTGCAAGTCAGACAAACTTTTAAAAATGAGGGCTCATCTTGATGTAGCATGGTATTTGATGAGAGGAGACCAAAGGAATTATGGGGAGAGTTTCAGGTTCATATTTAAAAGGAATATCCTCAAAGAAATGTTGCTTTATATTTTATCAACAATAACAAAGTTTGGTTTCGACAGCACTACAGGTCTTCAAATAAAAGAAACCAAACTGAACCCACCAAAACTTCTCTCATTGCTGGATTGAGCACTTACCAGAAATAAATTGCATTTGCAATCGCACACTTGCCAAAACTTGAAGATAAAAAAATGTAAAAGCTAAAACTTTCTTGTGTAGTTTTCAAAACTCTGACCTGTTGTAACTGCACCACTTTCCCCATGTTACTTTGAAACTACATTTTCTTTCTTCCCAGGATGTCAGATTTTGTTTTTAAAAACATATTAAGCTTTGGAATGTAAACCAGAATGAAGCTGGCTCTTGACATGCTTATGCTGAACAATTAATATTCTGTTTGAAAACATTTTGTTTTGTTCTTTAAAAAAACTAAAAGTGCAATGGATTACTTCTCAGCGGCTTGCTAAACCAAAAAACAAACAAAAGCCCTACAACCGCAGAAATTAAGTGCAGTCCACTTTATTGAAACTGACTTCAAAACTATACTTGTAACATATTTGGATTGCATGCTAAATCATTAATTCCAATGCACTGGTTGTCTACTTACCCTTAGAATTCATTGTTGGTTTACAATGAGGCAGAATATTTGGGCATTTGAGTTCTGTGAGACTAGTTGAGATATAAAGTGGTAGAATTTATCAGTATGTAAACAGCTTTGCTTGGTCTTCATTAGCCATGTCAGATTCATCTGGACTATATGTAACATCCAATAATGAAATTATAGCAGAGTGAGAACTGGATCCATTAGACTGTGAGAGGTAGAGCTGGTACAATACTATTTTGACTTTTTTTGTCACTACCCTTGTTGAATCTTTGTTGTCATTACTAAAGACGATACTTGAGCTAGAAAACTTCCTTACACAAAAGGGAGGAAATTAAGCAAATTCAGCATGAAATCTTTCCTTTTTTTGTTTTCTCTGGTGTAATATTTGAAGTGCATGCCAGGGAGTTGGGACATGGATCATTTCTGGTTAACCGTACCTTCAGTGCCACCTTGAACCCCGAGACTGTTAGACTAATGTTTACACAAAGCAGAATGCACTATAGAGGAACATAGAAGTATTAAGCAAAATATGGAATTGCTGAACAGGAAAAATGATGAATCTTGAGCACTAATCAGCAGTTGGAGGGGCCAAACTAGTGTGCTGGACATGTCCCCAAAACACTTCTGTTTTGCACTAATCTTCCACCACTTAAGATGAGCAGCTTACTGCAGAAGCGCCTTTTGAATTGGAATGGTGGATATCACACGACCCCAAAACCTCTTTTGGGAAAAGATACTAAATGATGGCATGTGCTGCCGCTTTCTACAGCCCCCTCTCCCCATAACTAGATCCCCCACTCCCTCCCCATCCACCAGCAATATCTTTGTTATTTAAGTATTGCTCTGGATTTTACAGCAGGAAGACCTTCCAGGGACCGGACCAACTTGCACATTTTAATCTGATATCTGCACATTACCTAGATTTCCTTTCACACAATTTAGCCTAAAATTTAATGGCCTTTTCTGCAGGAACAATTGTAAGTTGTTCAGCTTAACATATAGCCAATGAAATACTCATTGGTAGCATTAGGCATCATGACACAATTCCCGCTGCTTCAGATAACATCAGTCTTTTTTGTCCATATAAACAATTTGAACAGAATTCTTAACGTAACTTATACTGGTGTAGCCAGGACATGTGCCAAAGGAACTTTTTTTCTGATGGTATGTAAGGATGTATCCAGTACCTCCGCACACAACAATTTTGACAGATTGAGCAATTGTTGTCAGAGAGTGCCAAGGCACAGCTTGACCCTCCAGCTCCCTCCTGCCACCATCAGCTGGATTCCTTTGCCCACCTCCTTCGGCACTGGCCTCCCCTTTTGCCTTTGACATCTGGGAACCTTGGTGTAAGTACACAATGTGAACTTTATGTTTTGCCAGCTTCAAATAGGATCTTGTCCTCTCATTTCCTTTTTTGTTTTAAATATTAATAAATTAATAAATAAATGCTTTCTTTATACCTTTCATTTACATTTCCCAGCTAACTTTGTGTACACTTTTCTTTCAAAAGCTTCCTTCCTGTACTTTTTTAAAAAATGAGCTTATGCTGACATACTTAGATCAATACAGCACACAAATTAAATTTATATACAGCTTCCTTTTGGTTCGCTTCTCTTTCCACTTGGTTTAGGTAAAAAGGTAACAGCTGTTGGTGTTATCCATCTGGTGTTCACATGCTCCTGCTTGCCTCTTGTGTTAGATGGACATACTTGGCAAGTGAAAAATCATTTTGAAGGCAACTGAAATACTGGCAAGTTTTTTTTACTACCGTCCTCATTCAGCTTTCTTCCCCTTTTCACTTTTAGCTGATCTCAAGTGACTGCATCATAGTTTTCATTGTTCAAATCACCTTTTATTGTTATTGTCTTGCTAGTATCAATAACTATATTTGAAGCTAAAACAAATGCACAAGAGAAAACTGCAGAAATTAAATGGATGAATATGTAGGGCCAAAGTACAAGAAAGCTCACTATATTCTCAAAGCCAACTGAGTTAGGCTTGTTTTGGTGGCAAATGGTTGTATTTTATTTTTAATACGAGAGCTGTGGAACATATTTATCTATGTGGCTCATCTAGGTGAATATCCCCACCAGTGTTACTTGATAAGTGGTTGTGTGGAGTAAGAGTGTCTTCTAATAGTCAGGTTATCTTAAGTGTATTTTCAAGAACTGCAAGTTATTCAGTACTTTTTCTTTCTCCAAGTGGAACACTGCTTCTCCTTTTGCAGTTGTTTTCCTTGTTGTGATGCACAATATATCTGCTAAGAATGAAAAGTGATTGAACTGCCAGTCCTTTTGCTGCCTAGTTTCTTTGCCAGTTTGTTCCATAAGAACAAACACACACACACTTGATGAAATGTTCCTGGAAGAATAGATGCAGGAGGCATACAGTATTGTTTTCTCTATTCCCATTTTGCACAAAGCAGTACCTTAAACAATTTATTTATTGGAATATGAATGAATCCAGCATCCACGGGTTTATTTCTAGCCTGCAAATCAAAAATTCCATATTACTTACATAACCAGTTCCTGGTTATGTATGTGAGACTTTATTGCTCAGCCCCCCCCCCCCCCCCCAATTATTGGTTCCTTGCACTGCATCAGAAACCACAAGTTAAACCCCCTGAGTCTCGGAAATAACCTGCCAAGCAGTTGGAGCTGCTGTGAGCAGGATGCAAACGTTTTTAAAACCTTTCCACAGACAGAGCGCTGATTGTGTAGACCTTAGGGTCCTGGCCTCAAACAAAAAGCAGTGAGGGCTCCAAATAGTTTGTTTACCCCACAGCCCATCTTCCAAATCCATTTTCAGCCCTATCTTTCCATAAATTGGCATGCACAATCCCTCAAACCCAGCACTTTTCACTTAACAACTGTTGGTGTTTCAGTAAGTTTAAGAATAAATGAAAACCACACCAAATTATTTTATATATAACAGTCTAACACCAAGCTGTGGAAGCTCAGGAACTGGGATAGGAGCTAATTTTTTGTCTGTCTCAGCACAGGCAGACTAAGTCTGTAGAAGCAAAGATTTAGACTTACTAGGTTTCTTAGACATCTTTTTCTAAAAACAATTGAAATGTGGTCACATGTCATGCTATATTTAAGGGCTTGGGTGGTTTGGATCTAATTATGCTGTTGTTTGCTTGCTGTGGAAAGCCTTGACAACATTTACACTGACTTAATGCTATTTCTGTTCACGTAGCAATTTTCCTGTTTTACGATCACATTTGCTAATGTAGAAAATCCTCTTTTTGGTACTTGAACAATATGTGAGTGAGTGCATGTGGGTGTATGTGTATGTGTGGTGGTAGCATTTTTGATTCATACTAAAACAGGGAATACAAATCTAAAGTGGTAGTGAATATTCTGTGGTGCGCGCAGACGAATACAGAAAAAATTGAGACAAAAAGGGCAGAACTGGGCAAGCATTTCAGTGTATGTTCATTTTTTGTTTTTATTCACTTTTTAAATTTGTTAACATGAACCCCAAAAGATCTGCTTTGTGGTTTGAGAATTTTTTTAAATATTCCCGAAGTAAAGATTTACATTTAATGTTGACTTGTCCTTTAAAGTATTTGCAGCTGGAAGCAGTCAGACCTTTGGCTTTAGTATCTTGAAACCTCCAGGATTTAACCACATTTTCAGATATGTTTCTTTTCTAAAACTCACCTCCCACCTCCCTATTCCAAAAATGAACTCTTTTAAAATACCACCATGTGATATGTTGATAGGTAAAGTTACATTTTTAAGGACTAGTTCTTCTTTTGTCATTCTTACCCCCTTTATTCATTCTTACTCTCCTCACTTCCCAGCCTCAAAAGTGAGGAAATTAATTTCTTATCTCAATAGCAGCCCTATTTCACCAAAGTCAGAACCAGTGTTGGAAAATCCACTAATTATCCAGTTGATAGAAGCTATGTCTGTCCATGGCATCCACCTGCTGCTATGCTATTTATTTGCTGTCCTAATATGTTTGTGCTAGTTTCACTTACTTGTAGCTACAGCCATTGTGGCTGTCAAACTGGGCATGGCTTCTACACATTCCTCTCTCTGCCCATGTTGCCCCCCCCCCCAAATATCCCACACTGAAGTCAAAATCGAGAGGAAACTCTAAAAGCAACAGCAGGAACACCTTAATAGTTTGGAAAAGGGAGGGGGGTCAATTCCATCCCTCCATATTATGGTGTCTTAACTGAAGGAGCTCCAAAAACCTACAGTGAATGCAGTAGAGCCCTTTCATGTGATGCAACAACTAAAGGGAAAAGCCATTTAATATATTTTCATTCCATTAAATAGTTGGTGTCCATGTAGTCACAAGCCACAGGGAGGAATGCCGGGTGGTGGTACATTAATAACATCTATCAATGGATTCAGTTCTCTAGACACATACCTGGTCACCGCATATCACGTAAACCCTAAATCTCAGACAATCCCCCTCTTGACTTTATCACAAAGCAAAATTTTGGGCCCAAATTGTACGAGAAAGGGAAATTACAGTCGTTTTTTAAAAAAAGAAAATAGGAAAAAATGGTTTGACAAGTGTACTAAAATCCAAAGGATACAGGACTGCTGAAAGATCAAAGTAAGTTCTTCTCTATGTAATGTTTTCAGTTCAAAGCAGTAAAAAGGTTTCAGTTAGATTTAGGAATCAGTTTTGTGAGAGGAAATGCTTTTTTCTTGCATTATACTCTTGACCCCTGCTGCACATGCTATTTACCTCGTAGAGGAGAACAGATGCACAGTTGTGTGTTGTCTCTTGCTTCCTACTGCAGTAAATACTGATTCAGTGGTGTGATTAAGAATGGGATGAAACTAGGATAGATGTTCCAGCAACTCCTCTCCAACCACCCTTTCTCTTGTATAATTTAGGGACCATGCAAATGCTTTGAACTAAAAACACTACAGGGGAGATCTGATCATGGAGAATCCAGTTTATCTAATTTGGTCCTGAGAGAAAAACTTTCCCTATCAGAATATGTTTTTAGACTTGACTATAAAAAATAGTGAAAGTTCTGCAGATCTGATGTTCTGCTGGCAGAAAACTTCTCCAGGGAGGGAATTCTTGGGAATACCACAGATCTGTTTCGTTCCAAAGGGTGCATGAGGATTGAGATTAGTCTGTGACTTCTAAAAGATACAAAGTTTTAAGCACTGGCATATGGGGCTGGCTCTGTAGATTTTAATGCAGATTTTTTTCTACGATTCACAACATGCTTTGATCTTATCACATCCCAAATACAGATGTCCTACTGACTTAGATCTTAGCTTGAAGAGCTCTATGCAGTGATTGAGACAGACACATCTTTTGTGTTTGGTAGGACTCAGCAACTCACTAATACAATAAGTATAACATGTAGTGATAAGTCTTGTTCTTTGAAGTCCATTCTGTTTTTTCATACTGCTTGATATCTTGCCTATATCCATGAGAAGATTGCACTTTCTCCAGTCTACATCTCGGGCCACCTTTTTTATTCTCCTAGGTAGGGTGCAGACATTTGCTACACAAACTACTATTTCGAGATATTTTTCAGGAGTCAACATGCTCCTCTCCCTCTTCATCATAAGTCTGTTGGTTGCACCCTTAAAGATGCCAGCCAGCTGTTCAAGTAAATCTTTTAAAGTGCAGAGTGTTTGGTCTTTGAGTGACTGATTGCAAAGACGTTTGACTTGGTCTATTGATAACTTTATAAGTTTTGCCAGTTTACAGCACCATGGGATTGTACTGGTCTGCAACCAATCGCTTCCCCCTGCTCCCTTTCTCGCTGTGTGTGTGTATATGTACTGTATGTATATAGATATATGGAAACTAAATTCACATACACATGTCCTTATATGCATTAGCCATACGTGGCTCTAGCCCTCTGAAAGTCCCATTTCACTATTTGCACTTACTTTACTCACCCCATGATGGAAAGCTGGGATCATTCTTTGGTTGCCCCCCTCCCAACATGGAGTCTATCACTAATTTTCTTGATGTACTTTTTATTTCTTTTTTTTAGTGTTTTACTTATTTGATCCAAATAAAACATGAAAATTTATTCAAAGCAAAGTTGTTAACATTTTATAGAAGCTCCATTTCTTTTGAGATACAGTAACTGTTGCACATTTTCAAATTGGTGGAAGCCCCATCTACAATGAATGTGCAAAGGAGAGCCGTAGCATTAATCACTGTGTAAGGCGAGTATAATGTTTGTATCTCTGTAAGAATGAGTGGGTAAACGTCCTCTTGTATTGAGACATGCCAGGACTGTGCGCTCCTTTGTACATCCCGCACATGAACATTGCATTCTTGAAATCCATTTTGGTTTTCCTTTTAAGGGATGCTATTTGTCAAAGATTTGCTTCTCATGAAGCAATCGGGATTGTTTTTGTTTTTGTTCTTTTTAATATGAATTCCAGCATGTAACTTTGGTAGTCTTGTTGGTATGTAAAACCTGTTCTTCTGTCATTTTATGGTATAGTCAACTTCATGTAGTTTAACTTTTAAAGAGAAACTGCTTCATGAAGAAAACAGTTGTATGTTAGTCATATTGTAGTTTCTAGATGAGTAATGCAACATTGTACTTGTCACCAAATGTGCTATGATCTTACTGTATGTTTCTATTTTTTAAATAGATGGTTGAGCTTTGGAATCCCAGACACTAAGCATTCTGGCCTACTTTGCTTTAGAATAAAAATGCAATAAAAGATTGCAATAAAGCACATTTAAATGTAATGTTTTAGAAGGATGTACTGACCGCTGTTTCTAATAAATTCAGAAATACAGCCTAGCTGGTATGAAGTCTGTTTGGAAACTTGATGCTTATTTTTTCCCTTATTTTTGTTGCTTATTTTCAGTTTATTTAAACTTTGGTAACTTTGGATGGCCACACATCTTAAAAATCTGGTTGCCAGGGTGGTGGTTTTGTCCATTAGCTAAAGTGCCAAATCCCAATTCAATGCTAACTTAGCACCATAGAGTTGGAATAGACCTTGTGGGCCATCCAGCCTCTATTTAAAAGCCTCAAAAGCCTGAGCCTACACCACACTCCAGGGCAGAGAGTTCCACTGCTGAACAGCTCTCACCGTAGACAAAACAGTAATATAGGGGGATAGATTTCAACCTTGTCAATTGTTCTGACTGCTAACACAGTTCCTCTTCCTTTACCCCCAGCTATGTTTAAGCCTTTGTGGCTTCAAGTCTTTATCATGATCCCTTAAACTGTGGCTTACCCACCAGCCATTACTTGGGTTACTTGGCGAGAGGATGAGAGGGGGAGATGTTTCATAGTTCCACTTTGCAATATTTCTTCCAACCAAGAATCTTGAGCAATATGGATAATTTTGGCCTAAAGTATATTTGTTCCTTTATACAAATCCCCACCATCAAAATCATAGAGAAGTATACATGGGGTGCATCCAAACTGCCTCCCAGTTTATCCTTGGCATCTGGTCTCCCAAATTGAAAATGCTGTTATTGAATGCCAAGTCAATGAATAGGAAAATAATAGCCATCTAGGACGATTTTGCTTGTTTCTCCCAACAGGATAAAGCCAGACCAGCATGCTTGGCTGTAGGGTGGGTGAGAATCACTCAAGTTTCCCCATCATGGTTCTTTCTGCACCACCCACCAAGATGGAAGGAGAACAGAGATATAGGGTTCAGATTGTCTGCTCAGTTCAAGTGTCCATATTTGAAATGGGATGCCCAGCATAGAATAAGGCATTTGTTGGTGAACTGCCCATCCCATTTCTTAACAGCTTCCCATTTTGACCTAATTAGTATGGTCTTAGGTATGATGTTGGTATCCATTTGGCTTATTGTACCAGGGGACTTCCACATTCATACTGATATAATCCTATGGCTCATGATTTCATGTCTGTCATGATAACCATCCAACTGTCCCAAATGGTTATCTGCAAGACACACTTTAGACCTCTATGCAGAGGAGGACGGTGATCGGGGAGTAGAGAAACGTTCTGAAGTTCTACCTGATGGAACTTGGATTTATTGGGTGCTTGGGTAAGGTCATCTTCCCCAAGAGGCTGATGGATCTAGATGGCTGGCGAGTTTCCTGTCTTGTCACCAGGTGATTCTGTTGAAGCCCTTCTTGATCTCTGGCTTGGGAAATGAACTAGTCAGGGCAGCAGACACAAAGTGGAACCAAACCCAAACCCCTAGTTTTGAATTGCCAGTGATCTATAAAATTAGATGGTAATTAATAAAGTAACAGTACCAGAAAACCCGACTGACTCTTAACAGGCTAAATCCTATTCTATGATAATGTGGGCAAAAAAGGGAGGAAGGCAAAAAACAATCCTAACACCATGGAATCTGCAAAAGAGCTATTTTGAGTGGCCAGAAGCTTTACACAGCCTCGGTCAAGATAAGAGATACTACAGTAGATGTAGCCCCAGTGGATTTAATGTCAACTCCCACTTTTCCACTGTTAATGGATACTTACATTTGCCCAACATGAGGATATAGCTGTGGACAGGAACTTTGAAGAGGTGAGTGCCACTGCATGTAATTTAAACCCTTGCCTTTGCTGATTTTTCAGAAAGACTAAGAGTGGGCTGGCCTCCCAGTTCCAGAGAGGGATTATATATTGGATGAGGTTAGATTATCTATATCCCACACTCATTTCTAATACCATAAAAAGGTTTAAGGGTATCCAGGTCAGTTTTGTTGTGATGAGACTTGGAGGTACTCTGTTGAAAATGTGGGAGATTGGCTTCCTATCTATGCCACCTAGAACTCACTTCTTAAGGAAGCTCAAATGTCCCTTCCCTTTGCTGTCCTATTTAAAAGCAAAGAGGTTTTTTTAAATTCCAACATACTTTCAAGAATTGTTTGGTTTACAAGAAAAGAGTTTAGTGGAGTACTGTACCATCTTAACTGCTTTTCATTCTTTTTGTATATGCTCATGTTGTTTTAACATTATTGATAGTTCAATCATATTTTAATTATAATATTTTCATCCACATTGCATCTGCTGTAATTTGTAAGCTGCCTTAAGTTTTGGTTCTGGGTAAAAGATGAGATATAAATAAAGGGAATAATACACGGGGCTCAGTAGAGTTGGCAAAATCCCATTTTCTTCTTTTGAAATATAACCACCTTTAACATGATTTTTAACAACCAGTGAGTTCATAAAACTAAGCAGTACAGTTCGTAATACTGTCGTTGGCAAGAATCCTGTTGGGCAGTTATGAATGTGCAACCCATACTTGTGACTGCTTCATATTCACAATCCCTATGCAGCTCCTAGTTTAGGGGGATGTGAAATCCCCTCCCTCACCCCCCACTCCCAATCTCAGTATACTAGGAAGCAACTGCTGTGATCAATTGGAAGCGGGGTGAGGAAACATCTGGCTGATGGTGCAGCATGAAAGGTAACTGTGACAGGGGTCCTGCTGATGAGAACATCAGTCAGATGCTTCCTGATCAACAGGAACAGATTTCCATCAATTGCACTAGCTGCTTCCCTGTAAATAGGGATTAAGGGACTAGAGAGGGGTTCACTGTGTGGCACTGTAATTATGGTGTTTATGCACATGCAAATCCCCAAATGAATCCTGGCCATTTTTCTAATAAATTGCTCACACCAAAGAGCCAGAGAAAAACCTAGTCTTCCCACCCCCAGCAAAAAAAAAAAAAAAAAAGCATTGGAATGGTGCAGCCTTCAGAGGTATGCAGAATATTGGTCACAACATGATTATTGAACCCAAGGCTTCAGCTCTGTGTTGCAACTTCATTGCCAAGATCTCTTGTGTGGAATTATACTCTGATTATAGGAAGTGAGAATTTATATTATAGCATCATGTTGATCTAAGAATGGAGGAACTTTCTATAGTCTTGTCATGCTCAGAAAACTACCAATGGCTTTCCTTCTTCCCCATCCACAGATGGGAAAAACCATAGGTTAGGTCAAAGCCCTCAGAATCCTCTCCAGTGATTCCCAAACTTAGTCCTCCAGAAGGTTTGGTCTTCAACTCCCAAAAAGTCAGCTGCCTTGGCTAATGATCAGGGATTCTGGGGACTAAAGTCCAAAACACCTGGAAGAGCAGAGTTTGGGAAACACTGTTTCTAGTCAACCCCTTACTTTTCCAAGCTCTGTCCTCAACCTATGCACACACTTTGAACAAGGAAGCAACATGTCCCTCTGCCAACATCTTGAAGAGCAGTTCCATAGTTGCAAAGTTTCAAAAGAGGGGGGTGTATGTCTACAGAGGGATTTCCGGTGTCAAAGGTACACATCCACATCCTCCTACACTGTCATAGCAAGCTAAGCAACTTTGCTCCTTGCCATGTTAAGGTTGCATTCATCAGCCTGCTGTTCTTCAAGTTTTATTCATCACACCAGCTCCTGTTGTCAGTAGGAATAATCTTTAAAGAGGTATCTCTAAAGGAAGAAAGTGGCTCAGATGACAAAGTGAATCTGGCACAGCACAGTGGTAGCATTGTGTTTCATGAAGGCAAGATGATCTTTGACCAAGATCAGAAAGACATGTTAGTAATGAAAAATTAATTCTACTTTTAGCCCATTTTAATTCTGTCCCTTCTTTCAAAGAAACGCTGTGTACTCAAAGCTTCCTGACTGGATAAAAAAAGAGGTTAAATTCTTTCTATTTAACAAGTGGTGGTTTTTGTTTGCTACACTTACAGAAAATTATGGCTGCCCTTGAAACTTCTCAGTGAGGAATCTAATCAATATTGATGCTTTTACTATACACAATTCTACTTAAATGTAATTAACAATTAGAAGATGATTAATCAGCTCACATCTATAATAGATTGGCAGTCATAATGACAAACACTATATTTTTTCTGATATTGTAGAACAAAACATTTGTGTGGCATTATATAAGAAATAGTGAAATATATTGGCAAAAATTCTGTACTGATAAAACTATCAAACCCAAGAGCATATCTCACAAATGGAAGTCCTCAAGTGACTCCTAATTAAAGTTTGTTAAAGTCTACCATCATCAAACTGAGAAATAATCAACAGCGTGTAATATCTACACTGGACAATATCTGTTTATAATTACCATATTAAAAATGAGAGTTAAGCAAACTCCAGGAGTTCAGTGGTCAATTTTCTGCTCCAAGGCCCTGCCACATCACACACATTCCCATGAAATCAGTTGCAACCAGAAGTCCATTTCATATTCTCTTTTTAAAAAATAGTCTTTGAGTTGGAGGGATGAGGCAAACAAGACATGCCCTAGGCAATCCCTCCTAAAGACTTCCAGAAGTGCTGGTTCTCATTCTGGGCTGTTTTTCCTTCAACAAGAAGTATCCAAGATCTCTCTGAGATAGGCCCTAGGGGACTTGCATGGCTCGTAAACCATGTGATATTCCTTCCTGCTTTAGATTGACATCACAATGGGTACTGAAGACTAGTTATATTCAATGATGGAATAAGATGATATCCCTTACATATAATGGTAGAATCAAAGGTTGCATTTGGATTTTAAAAATATTTTCAAGTTGTGGAAGATTGAATCCATGGATGCCGAATCCATGAATGCAGAAGGCCAACTACATATGCTTACATTTCCCATAGAAATCCATGGGAGTCTGTATGTAATATTGAACCCATTGTCTTATTTGGAGCTCCAGCCAGAAAACATGTAACCTTTTAATTCCCTGTTCATGTACTTTTGTCAAGTCAATGCAGCCCATTATATGATTAGAGACATGAAGACCATGGCCACAAACTTTTAGACAACTCTGGGAGACTATGAGTAATTGCTCCTTTTTTCTCATCCACGATCATCAGTAGTCTATGTTTTCTACCCACACCTTATTTTGTCTCAATGTACAAATGTAGAATTCAGCATTAGGAAGGGACCTACACAGCTACAGAACTTTGTAGATTTTTCTTTTCTTTTTTCTTTCTTTCTTTCTTTTTTCCTTTTGGATGCTTTTCTCCAGCCTTCTCACTCTTAAAATCAGTAAAAGGATCACAACTTCATGGTTAAAATGTCTCAACTAAATCCTTGTGCTGACTTTAGCAAAATCCTATTATTTATTCATTTTGAGATTATTTCCCTTGAGACTGAAAACAAAACAGCAACATCCAGTCCTTCACCACTTGACCATCATTCCTCTATTGACCTTCTCAAGATTAGAAAAGGCATCACATGGCAAAGATGCCACAACTAAAAGTGAAATTGTCTCCGGTTTTATCCTTAACTCACCTTTTACTCCCCCCCCCCCCTCCTCTTGGCAGCACAGTTCTCTGGATTGACTTATTTGCTTGTGAAGCAGTGCCCAATGTTTGTAGCAAAATGATGGCTGAGATAGCTTATATTTGGGGTGACCATCTAATCTGGCCATCCTTTTCAAGTGACACTTTATTGGATTTCTTTAACATCTGCCCAAAGGAAGAAACACTAAAGTAAGTATCCAGCTGCCAATGATTTAGCTCCTGGCATTAAACCTGCTGGAAGAATATCTACAAAATTTGAACTGTGCGCAATACATAAATGAGCTGCTTGAATATTCTAACCCAGGGTCCCCTTTATGAATACCTGACAGATTTGCTTCATCATCATAACCCCTGGCCTTCCTGTGCCTGAATACACAGAAACCTCATCCTGAACTTTGATCTGGTCTGAGCCACAAACACCTTCGCAGCCCCATTCCCCTTGTTGTTTTAGGCCAGCTTTCCCTGTTTCTGTTTCTGTTGCCACACACGCGCTCCCCACAGCCACGGAATGCTGAGCAGCTAAAAGTTTATTTCTGGGTCACCTGTAACAGCAGGGGATAGAGAATCAGGCTTTATAGAAGCGTGTGGTGGAGAGGAATCTAGCCAAACAGAGCTAGGGGAGTATTTTGTTCCATATGAATACACACAATGCTGCCATATATCAGGTCAAATAATTTGTCCTTCTTGCACAGTATTCCCTCCTTTGATTGACAGCTGGTCTCACCACAGTCCCAGGCAGAGGTCTTTCCCACAGTTTGCTATCATTTTAACTGAAGATGCGGAGGTTCAATGCTGGAATCTTCATGCAAAGCATGTACACTCCATGAAACTCTGGCCTCTTTCATTCCCAGTCCTGAAATGGTCCTTGAAGGTCCCACTCCAAATTCTGGGTAGTGAAACTGCACAGATGTGATGGAACATTAGAGCAATCCTGTTGAAGAAGCCAAAGCTAGCAGGCGAATTGGCTTTGACAAGTTTTCAGAGCTGGTATTGGTGGGGGTGTGCAATCTGCTAGATAAAAGACTGATCACAAAACAGATCATGGATTGCCTCTTGCCCACATTTCCAGTGGTGGTGTTACTTACACCATGGCATTTATACCAGTTTGATATCAATTTAACTGCCATGGGTGCAAACTATGGGAGCCTGTGATTTGCTCTTTGGTGGGATACTTATAATTCTCTGTTGCGCTCTCTGAATCCCAACATTAAAGCTCTCTAGCAGAAAGCTTGGATTCATGACCACATATGAAAGAGAGACCTCCAAGTCACTCTGCTGTCAACAGCTGTGCTCAAATCCCACTAACTCAAGGTATTTATTTATTTATTTATTTATTTATTTATTTATCGTATCAGGAATGAACCAAGGATACATTTGCAATGCATTAAAAAAAAACACAAAATTTTAAAACTCGGCATTATATTAAATGTCTTTTGACCAGTAGCTGGCCACTTGGAGTGCCTCTGGTGTTACTATTAGAAGGTCCTCCACTGAACTCAAGGTTATGGCTTCTTTGACCAAGGTCTTATCTACGCAATCATTTAATGTAGTTCCAAGCTTGTGTCAAACTGCACTGGCTAGATAACAAATGTTTATAAAAGCACACAAAAGAAAGCACTTAATGGATATCAGTGCTCTGAAGTTTGTGTCATTACCATCCGGGCCTCAAAGTGGTTCCAAGGTGTCCTATGGAATCATCTGCACAGTGCAACCACTTTGAAACTGACTTAAGTGATAAGTGTGGATGTGCCCTGAGACTATCAACTTATAATGTGTTCCTCTTTTCCTGCTACCTCTCACTTTACCAATTATTACCTCCGTTTCTACTGTAACATGTCGTCTTACAATATGTCCAAAGCACAATAGCCTCATTTGAGGTCATTTTGACTTATAGGCAGAATTAAGACATGCTCTAGGATCCATTTAGTTATCATTTTGGCACTGCATGGTATCTGCAGAACTTGCCTCCGGTGCTACATTTCAAATCTTGATTTGCTTCCTTTGCACTTAGCAATCCCATATGCCTCAATCTCAGACAACAGCTGTAGGAAGTGACAGCCTCTAACCTAGACAGATGCTTGTGAGTTTGGAATAACACGTTATCCCTCCTCCCCAAGCACCCAGCTGCTTCTTTCTAATGGATCTACACAGGTCTTCTTGCATCCTTCTAACACAGCAAGCAGAGGTGGACAGATGCATCAGAAGTCAATATATGTCCCCCTTTACAGTGTTAATTATTAGATCAATTCCATTCCATTTCTGGCTTAATGTTTGATGTTAAATCTGCATGAAATTCTTATTTTAAACCATCCATGCAGTAGTCTGAGAGCTGCTTTTTATCTTTTGAAAAAATGCGATGCTCCGCATGACTTGAAACACCAGCTCCTGCCATGTGCATTCAGAATGGGACTGCAAGTACCTCTGGGAATGATGCCATGTGACAATATCCCTCCTAAGACTATGAGGGGGAGGGTGCTGAGATGCTGGATTTTCTAACCACACAGAGAGATTACAGCTTGTTTTAGAAGCTTGCTTTCTTTCTTTTTCTTTTCAAGGCAGCCTTCAAAAAAACCTCATAAAATGTGTTCCAAGGGCAGATTCCAGAGAACTACATTCCAATCCACACATAATAATCCAGGAGATGAAGATCAGGCAAGTTCGCTTTGGACTCCAGATGGAAGAAATTCCTCCAGCATTCCTAATTGCAAGATAAACGCTATACTCATAATGAGAGGAAATAGCCTTCCTGCTGAAAAAGTGAAAGGAAAACTATTTTCGGCTTTTGGCATTAGGTAAAGAGCAGGATACTGCAGAACCAGCATGAGTTTGGCAAAAGGATCCTCACCGATTCTATCTCAGAGGAAAAGGAGTCCTCCACCCTGTCTGCTAGCAAGAACCCCTCATATTGAAGGCACTCCTGCCATTCCTTTATTAGAATCTGGGCAGCAGCCGCTGCAGACAGTGAATTAACATTTCCTAAACATGATGGGCAGACACAATAGAGCTTTGGTTAGCTCTAATCAATATATGCAAATGAAGGCCCCTCCTGGCATCTCCATTCCGTCAGTGGGCACAGATGAAAGTGCAAGTAATTAAGAGCTTGCTCCAGTGATACTGAGTCGAAATCAGCTTAATGAGAAATTGTCAAACTTGAAGTCTGTTGGGTAAACAGTACATGAGAAAGAGTGGCCCAGCATACACAAAACGAGCCTTTCTGCCTCGACATCTTCCTTGTGGGAGCTTCCGTGGAAGATATGCCAGCAACTTCTTCTAAGGTCACCATTTATGGCTGGCTGGCTGGCATCAACCCACATGCCTCCCCTCTCCACCTCAGAAACTGGTCTAGATAAATCAGCTGCAGCTCTATAACTGGTCAAAACTGTCCTTAGTGTCTGTGTAGCACCATGCGTATAAATAAATGCATAGACATTATGGTGTGGCGTCCCAACATCCAGTCCAAATCCACTGCTGTTGGTCTGTATCAAAATAAAAGTAAATTTATCAGGGTGAATTGCTTTGTGAAATAATTTACTCTTTCTTGGTCAATTTTGCTCCTACAGAAAACTGATTTCTGCCAAATCAGATCATCCAACTTAGTCTTCACTGACTTGGCAGCCGCAAGGGTCTAAAAACATAGAGCTTTCCAAACTTTCCAATTGTAGTGTATAGGTGTGCCACGAGAACATAATGAGAAGCCTTTGAGTCTATGTGAAATAAGCAATAAATCACGTGTTGTTGAAAGCTTTCATGGCCAGAATCACTAGGTTGCTGTGAGTTTTCCAAGCTGTATGGCCATGTTCCAGAAGCATTATCGCCTGACGGTTCACCCACATTTATGGCAGGCATACTCATAGGTTGTGAGGTCTGTTGGAAACCCCACTTACCTAGTTTCCAACAGACCTCACAACCTCTGAGGATGCCTGCCATAGATGTGGGTGAAACATCAGGAGAAAATAAATCATGTATTTTTAAATATATAAATGAAATATTTTCATGAGGTATACTGTTTCCCCATACATTGCATTATTATAAGTGAGTGTTTGTATCTCTTATAAGAAGCTAGTTGACTCATGTTCAACTTGGTCTACCAAGACCCCTATCTCCATTTTGCATGTACTGTTGTCAAGCCATGCCATCCATCTTATATCTCTGCTTCTATCCCACCCCCAGTGTAATAACTTACATTTCCCCATTGAAATCCATTGTGTTAGTTTTGGCCCAGGTCTTCAAACTGTTAAGGCCATTTTGAATTCTGATCCTGTCCTAATTTGGTGTCACCTGCAAATTTGATAAGTATGCCCTCTCTTCCATCATTCAAGACATTAGTAAAAATCACATGCCACCCCGCTAGTCATTTCTCTCTAGGGTGAAGAGGGGTCATTGGTGAGTATCCTATGGGTTTTGTCTGTCTAAGTCCATGAATTAAATCCCCTGGTTGTTTATTTAAGGTTTTCCCCTTCCCGCTGTTGGGCTCTTGCAATTAATATTCATCCAGGTCTCTCTGCAACATTCCAGCTATGACCTCCAGCACTTGATGAGTTCCTGCCCTCAAAAATACTGCCTTCCTCCCCCACATAACTGTTCAAAGCCCTCCTGATCAGGTTTGTTAGACTCTTAGAAATCTCTCCTAAGGTTTAGTTACTGGCAATAAGAGCTTTAAAAGCTAAAATATGCTTCCTCTTGTCTTTAGCCTATCCCACCACAGGCATGTATCTCTAGAGAATGTCTCTAAAATTGAATTCAGATCCTCACGCAGACTTTCCTCACCCTCCTAGCAGACCTTGTTTTTCCACAGGAATGGTACCCCACCCAAGTGAGCTGAATTTCTCTTACTGGATTAAGTGTCCTACTGATAAACAGGACTTAGATATTGCCCGGGTGGCTTTTCTTTATTGTGTTTGCACGCAGCTCTAATGACCTGCATGGACAAACTACTTTCCATGGAAAGAAGTCTTAAGCTAATTCTCTTTGTGCTCCTGTACTGATTTCCTGACGCCAAACACCAGTTGCTACTTTTGATGAGCCATTTCCTGAACTTACCTGATATACAAATCCTTTTGCTAGGAATCACCACAAAAAATATCTTATTATGCTCTGAAAAAATGGAATGGGAATACCTTTTGGATGGGAATGACATAACATGTTGAAAAAAGAACTAGACTGTCCAAATCTTGAGTTAAAGTTACATGCATGGCTTATTTGCCAGCATTACCGCAAGCATTGGGTTGTGCTTTCACGTCCCTTCCTATGCTTTATTCCAACCAACTGAACATTTAAGAATTCCAGCCAACAATAATTTCATTGTCTTCCATTTACCAAAGTTATTAGTCTCTACATAATGTCAGATTTATGCCTAACTACACTAAAGGCACCAGATCTCATCTGATCTCAGAAGCTAAGGAGGACTAGCTGTGGTTGCTAATTGGATGGGGGACTGCCAACAAATATCAGGTGCTGTAAGCTATATTTCAGAGGGAAAAACACATCTGAGCATTCCTTGCCGAGGAAAAATCTTACAAAATTAATGTGTTTGCCATAGTCAACAAGTGACTTGAATAGATAAACACCATGTCAGGGTTAAAGATTTGGGAAGAGACAATAACAGTGCAAACTAGACTGGAGTAATAACCATCAGCCATAGACAGAATTAGAGGTATAAACTCTCAACTATTTCATCCTTGCATGTAAGAATGAACAATTATATTAGTTTTCTCACCATTGTGGGAGACAATGAACATTCCAGCACAGCATCCTCCCATATTCGAATATATCAAAGTCGGGTTGAGAAACTATTATGTGCAGAAAATACATGCGGAAATGCTTTTCTGTGCAGATAACAGGTTTCTGTGCAAATCCCCATTTTTGGTGCAAAATCATTCTGGTTTGACACTTCAGGACATTTGAAATCTGGGAGAAACTTTCTACTGATTCTCACTTCCTGGTTGGGTTTTATAACTGCTGAGAACCTCCTTTTTCAAGCTGGGAACAAATAATAAGAAATAAGAAACATTATTTGTAACTAAACAGAACAGCCAATGGTGAAGGAAGATGGTTGATGAACTCAATTGTCAAAAGGCCACATTTCCACACTTATTGTTCAAGTCGCTAACAGTGGGATCCTGTGTGCTTGCTTATTGAGAAGTTAGTTCCACTTAATTCAGTGCTCATTCTCTAGTAAGAATGTTTAGCATCACAGGCCCTTAGTGTTGGAACAATAACATGAAAACAATTTGAAGTGGGATTTAATAAACAATCCACTTAATAGTTTTCATCCAATGAACACATACACTTAGAGATTAATTTTAAGAGTGTAAAGTGAAATCAGAAAAACAAATTGCCACGTTGAGACACATTAGGTCTTCTAGCAACTAAATATGTTCACAGACGCCACTGTCAGAGAAAGGACTCACAAAATCCCAAAACTTGATATATATTTCCCTAAATCCAGTTTGTACATCACATGAAAAAGGCATACTGATGAGGTCAAATATTTGATTTTAAAATCACCTTTTGCTATGTCAGTGGCACAGCCCATATTAAAAGGCGTTTCTTGGCATCACTTGGGAACATGCCAACAGAGAGGGAAGAAGCATCCTATTCGATTGAGACAATTTGTTTGGAGAACCGAAAGAAAACCTAAACTGACCTCTTCAATTTCATTAATCTTGCTTTCCTCCCAGCTAGAATGAGCCAAGCACAGACCTAAAAAGGGAAAAAAGAGGCATGATCTGGACTAGATGGCACATCAAAAGCAAGCAGCATCCATTGGCTGGGGAAGATTAGATTATAACGTAATTAAGAGCAATGGTCTGTGCCCGCCTTTGCGAGGGATACGACCTCGTTTATTAGGCAGATGTTTCTTTTTTTGCTCCTGACCTGATATGAACTCCAAAGAATCCCGCTTCTGAATAGTAAATAAGGAAAGCCATAATGTTTCCATGAGGTGAAATGTTAACAAAACAAAGTAGATAAAGAAACAATTCAGTTGTAATGTAAGTAGTTATGGATTTGTGGGATAGAAAGTATCATCAAGCTAGGCGCTGGGCAGATGAAGCGAGAACTGGAAACAGCCAATGCATCAGATGCAAAAACAAGACTGAATCTCAGGATGTTTTTTTAAAGGTTGTCTTCTTTAAATTGGCCAATAATTGGAGTAATTTGCAGAGTAAACCCACACATCCTGAGAGCCTGTCTCTCTCATTTACAGCTGACTCTTTCCACCTGACAGAATTGCCTAACTATGAGGGGCACGCACATATATGTAGGCACATATTTTGCAAAAATCACAGTCAAATAGCATAGACCAGAATTCATTAACGGTGCATCTACAGTGTAGAATTAGTGCAGTTTGACACCACTTTGACTCATAAATGTGTAGCAGAGTAACTTATCAGTAGCACAGTAACCCAGCACCAGTAGCCCAAAGTGATAAAAAGAACAAAAAACACAGAGACAATGCTATCACTTCCATAGGGTTTCTTTATAGTAAAATAATATGGTTGTACTATTTACAAGAATGAAGTTTCCATAACACTAATAAACAAATACAAAGTAGCTTTACACACAGCAGCCTTCATACTGGAGTTTTCTCACACAAGGCTTCTCTCACACAGAGGTGTACCTCACACTCCTCAGGATGACATTAGCTTTGCCAACTGACTCTAATAGGCTTCAGCCTACTAACTCTTTCAGTGTTTGACTAACACTTTTGTAATAAATACTCCATTAATTTTTAATTTTTCTGACAACCATTTTAGCAGGAAAGTAATAAAGGTGCTCATACAGCCATGCCGGCAACACAGTCAGGAAGTACCTATGGACAAAAGGCTCCTCATCTTGGAAATGGAACAAGAGCACCTCCCCATGGCCAGAGTTGAGCACTGCCTCCAGAATGCCGGAGATGAAAGGGGAAGCCTTAACCTTTGTTCTGTGTATTTGTTGTCATTGTTATTCCACTGTATTAAAGGCACTGAATGTTTCCCTATCTGTGTATGTCGTAATCCTCTCTGAGATAGAGTGGGATATAAATAAAGTGTATTATAAAAAGTCAGTGGGCCAAAGCTAGTGTCATCCTGTGGAGAGTGAGTAGGCCGAAGCCTATTAGAGTCAGTGGGCCAAAGCTAGTGTTGTCCTGAAGAGAATGAGTAGGCCGAAGCCTGTTAGAGTCAGTGGGCCAAAGCTAGTGTCGTCCTGTGGAGAGTGAGTAGGCCGAAGCCTATTAGAGTCAGTGGGCCAAAGCTAGTGTTGTCCTGAGGAGAATGAGTAGGCCAAAGCCTGTTAGAGTCAGTGGGCCAAAGCTAGTGTTGTCCTGAGGAGAGTGAGTAGGCTGAAGCCTGTTAGAGTTAGTGGGCCAAAGCTAGTGTTGTCCTGTAGGAGAGTGAGTAGGCTGAAGCCTGTTAAGAGTCAGTGGGCAAAAGCTAGTTTCGTCCTAAGAAAAGTGAGTAGGCTGAAGCCTTTTAAGAGTCAGTGGGCCAAACCTATTGTCGTCCTGAGAAGAGTGAGTATGTCGAAGCCCGTTAAGAGTTAGTTGGCCAAAGCTTGTGTCATTCTGAGGAGAGTGAGTAGGCCAAAGCCTGTTAGAGTCAGTGGGCCAAAGCTAGTGTTGTCCTGAGGAGAGTGAGTAGGCTGAAGCCTGTTAGAGTTAGTGGGCCAAAGCTAGTGTTGTCCTGAGGAGAGTGAGTAGGCCGAAGCCTGTTAGAGTTAGTGGGCCAAAGCTAGTGTCGTCCTCAGGACAGCGAGTAGGCTGAAGCCTGTTAGAGTCAGTGGGCCAAAGCTAGTGTCATCCTGAGGAGACTGAGTAGGCCGAAGCCTGTTAGAGTCAGTGGGCCAAAGCTAGTGTTGTCCTGAGGAGAATGAGTAGGCCAAAGCCTGTTAAGAGATAGTGGGCCAAAACTAGAGTCCTCCTGAGGAGTGTGAAGTACACCTCAGTGTGAGAAAAGCCTTGTGTGAGAAAACTGCAGTGTGAAGGCTGCCCTATGTAAAGCTGTGTATTTGTTTGTGTTATGGAAACCTTATTATTGTAAATAGTGCAACTATATTATTTTACTACAAAGAAAAGCCTCCTATGGAAGAGATAACATTGGTCTGTGTGTATTGTCAAAGGCTTTCATGGCTGGAATCACTGGATTGTTGTAGGTTTTTTCAGGCTGTATGGCCATGTTCCAGAAGCATTCTCTCCTGACATTTCGCCTGCATCTATGGCAGGCATCCTCAGAGGTTGTGAGGTCTGTGAATTTGTGATGCAGGCGAAACGTCAGGAGAGAATGCCTCCAGAACATAGCCATATAGCCAGAAAAAACCTACAACAACCCATTGGTCTGTGTGTTCTTGTTCCTTTTGTCACTTTGGGCTACTGGTGCTGGGTCACGCTGCTGTTGCTGCTCAGTTACTCTGCTGTGCATTTATGAGGAGGGTCTTTCGTTAATAAGCCCATTCGCCAAACAGATGCAACTTGTGAAGTGTATTGTCGAAGGATTTCTTGGCTGGAATCACTGGTTTGTTGTTGTGTTTTCCGGGCTGTATGGCCATGTTCCAGAAGCATTCTCTCCTGACGTTTCGCCTGCATCTATTGGCAGGCATCCTCAGAGGGGGGTGGGGTCTGTGAATTTGTTGCAAAAGAGAGAAGACTTTTCCAAGCTGCAGGCTGCAGAAAGCACCCTAGGATTTCTCTTTTGCATGGCAATCCTTCCCAAGAGTTTATATTTACAGAGTTCCCCCATCCCAGCAAGAATCCAGACTCTAAATGGGGTGAGAAGGGGGTGGGGAGAAAATAAAGGATTGTGGGCTCCCTCCTTTCCTCAATCTCTCTCTCCAATTGGGAGGAAGGGAAGGAGAAAGAGCTGACACAGCACAAAACCAGGCCCTTTTTTTCTTTCAAGGGGAGAGGAAAGAAAAGCAGAGCCTGTTGCAAACTGCTTAGCAACCCGGCATTCCCCGGCACGCGCCGCCTCCGGCGACCAACCCGCTTCTCCTGCCCATCTCCAGCCCCACTCCTCCTCCCCCCTCCCCCCCTTGGAAAGCGGGCGTCTCTTTGAACAGCAAGGGCTGGACTGGTTTCCGTGTGAACAAGGCTCTCCCCGCTTCCGATTGGCCGAAGCAGAAGGCCGGCGGTGATAGGCGAAGACGGGAGCCAATCGCTAGCAAGAGGCGGGGAGGCGGCCGAGCAGGAAGCCATGGTAACAGCTCGAGCCACGCAGGGCTGAGGAGGAGGACCAGAGGAAGGGAAGAAGAAGGAGAAGATGGGCAGCTCATAAGGCAGGCCAGGTTTTCTGTGGGCTAGCAAATGGCAACTACTGGATAGCAAACTAGAGCTGATGTGGTCTATCTAATGCAATTAAGCGGCTGAGGGGGCAAAGGAAAGGGCCTGAGGCTGTTAGGAATGGTGGGAGTTGGAGTCCAAAACATCCAGAAGGCCCAAGTTTGCTCATGCCTGCCATAAGGACTGCCTTGGAAAATGAAGAGCAGAGGCAAGAAGAGACCCTTTTCTCCTTCCCGCACTTCGACTCTAGAGGAGTGCATCCACAGCATTTATTTGTATAGCTTAATTTATTGTATTGTATAGCATTGGACACAATGGGTTAAACCGCTGAGCTGCTGAACTTGCTGACCACGTGAGCTCCCATCGTTAGCCCCAATTTCTGTCAATTTAACAGCTCGAAAACATGCACATGTGAGTAGATCAATAGGTACTGCTTCTGTGGGAAAGTCATGCTGGTCACATGACCTTGGAGGTGTCTACAGACAATGCTGGGTCTTTGGCCTAGACATGGAGATGAGTGCCACACCCCAGAGTAATACACAACTCAACTAAATGCCAGGGGAAACCTTTACCTTATGTCATTGAATATTTGCCTTTTCATGCTGTAAGCCACCCTGAGTTCCCATGGGGAGATGTGGCAGGATATAAATAAAGGTTATTGTTGTTTTTAATAGCAGGATCATAGTAACTCTCAAGCAAACAGAAGCTACATTTATCCAATATGCTGGTTAACTGAGAGTCTGCTGTAATTCCATAGTATAGGCATATGGCAGTGAAAATGGTGTTAAATTGCATTCATTCTACAGTGTAGATCAGTGGTTCTCAACCTGGGGTCCCCAGATGTTTTTAGCCTTCAACTCCCAGAAATCCTAACAGCTGGTAAACTGGCTGGGATTTCTGGCAGTTGTGGGCCAAAAACACCTGGGGACCCCAGGTTGAGAACCACTGGTGTAGATGAACCCCATGGCTCAAATGAGTAATGTCCAATAACAACAACATGCATAAACACAGTGCTAGATGCTTGCGAAGTATTCAGTTTGTGATTTTGTAATATGAAATCCAGCATCCATATCTCGTTTGCTGTGACATACTGTGTTTTTGTGTTAGTAAAATAACAACAACTTTATTTTTGTATCCCACCCCAAAGGGACTCAGGGCGGCTTACATAGGGACATGCCCAATCAACATAGTTTAAAATAACACAATAAAATCCATAAAACAATATAAAGCAAAACACCATCATAACACAGTATAAAAACAACCATCTAGCAACAACTAGTAGCCTGATATAGTAAACATTTACTGGGCTCGGATGGGCGGGCTGGTGCAATCCGTTGCAAGGACAGGGCTGATGGATAAAGTGCAAAAGTCAGGTGACAAAATTAGGAGTAGAATGTCATTAAACAGTAGAACACTATATGGACAGGGGACAGTAGTAAAGTGCAAGGCCTAGTTCTTGGGTCAAAGCTGGAGCCAAAATTATCTAGGAAACTGTTTAATTAAAGGCACAGTCAAACAACCTAGGCTTCCTGGCACAAAAAAGGGTGCCTCTACATTACAACTTAGATGGTTTGACCCTGTTTTTTGATTATGGAGCAATGGTGATTGTAGTTTTATATAGAAGAGCCTTCTCGAACAAACAGTGCTGGGGCCTCGCCCAAACTACATTTCCTAGGATTCCGTAGCATAGGGCCACAACAGCTCAAACTGCATGAATTCAACAATATTGATCGGTGGTTCTCAACTTGTGGTTCGTGGACCACCAGGGGTCTGCAAGAACTAAAGTATAGTCCGCGGACTCGCTGTTACTACACTGTTGCAACAAGAGTGATTGGTCTCGCAAATTCTTATAGTGCCAAGGCTTATTAAATATGGTTTTCCGTGGGCCATGGGGTTCAAGCAGATGGTGCCTACTGGATGGCATATGTTCGGTATCAGAAACTAGAGCTGATGTGGTCTATCCAATGCAGTTTTTGAATCAGCACCTCAAATAGCCCAAATATTGTTTTAATGTATATGTTTATTTTACTTGATGTGTATTCATGTGGCATCGAACCACTGCCTATATATTTGAGCCACTCTGAGTCCCCTAAGGGGTGAGAGGGGCGGGGTAGAAAATATGGTAAGTAAGTAAATAAATAAAAAACAGCTCAAGTGGGATCAAACTGCATTAATTCCACAGTATAGATGCACCCTAGGAGACCAGGGTTTCAATTCCCATCCTGCCCTGGTCTTGACCTCTGAAAGAAAAGGCAGTCACAGCTCTGCTTAAGCAATTTTTTTAGTAATAACAGTGCTTTAGCAAGTTGACCATACAATCTCACTAGAAGACTGGAAGTACCTCAGGAGAACTTGTTTTAGGTCCTGTGCAGAGCAAGTGAGAACAATCAAAATTATGAATACAAACCTCGCAAAATTGGAGTGTTGACTGTTTGCCAATTTACTTATAATAAAGGAATTATCATAATATAAGAAGAGGAGCATATGACTGTGTGAGAAGTAGAGACCACTGTCTTCCCTTCTGCGTCATGAAAGAGACGCATAGAAGAAACGCAGCAGGCTGCATCACCAACTCGCTAAAGCTGGAGACATTAGTCTTTAAAATGTAATTGGCTTCATAAATCCTTAATTCAAACAAAGTAATCCGTTGTCATTAACGATAATTGGTGGAATTTTCATTTGTTGTGTTCATTTCGAAATAAATTCTTACATTTTAAAGAAACCATACACAGTCTGCTTATGGTTTCTTCAAAAAAAGTCTGAAATACTGTGTCCAATTCTGGGAACCACAACTGAAGGGAGATGTTGACAAGTTGGAATGTATCCAGAGGAGGGCGACAGAAATGATCAAGGGTCTGGAGAACAAGCCCTATGAGGAGCGGCTTAAAGAGCTGGGCATGTTTAGCCTGCAGAAGAGAAGGCTGAAAGGAGACATGATGAAGGCCATGGATAAATACATGAGGGGAAGTCATAGGGAGGAGGTAGAAAGCTTGTTTTCTGCTGCCCTGGAGACCAGGACATAGAACAATGGCTTCAAACTATAGGAAAGGGGATTACAGCTGAACATGAGGAAGAACTGTGAGAGCTGTTCAGCAGTGGAACTCTCTGAACTGTGTGGAAGTTCCTTCCTTGGACGCTTTAAAACAGAGGCTGTATGGCCATCTGTCAGGGGTGCTTTGAATGCAATTTTCCTGCTTCTTGGCAGGGAGTTAGACTGCCAACTCTATGGTTCTAGAGTTCCTGTTATATGCAAAGTTCTCCCGGTTTATTAATAAGAATTCCAATTCAATGGAAAACCTTAAAAAATCACTGTTCCTTTTGCCAAAATATTAATGAGTCTAAACCAGGCGTGGGCAAACTGGCCCTCCAGGTGTTTTGGACTTCAATTCTCGTTAGGAATTGTGGGAGTTGAAGTCCAAAACACCTGGAGGGCCAAAGTTTGCCCATGCCTGGGCTAAACCTTGTTAACTTAAACATTGGGAATAATTTAGAAATTAAGAATGAAGTCATTAGACTATTCCATCACACTACAAAGCATATGATCTTGTTTGCTGATCCTGTGTCAAAAGTACTCATTTTGTACAGAATGACTCCAGTGGCTCTGTACCATCTACCAATGACAATGATAATTTCTGTTGTCACACATAGGAGTTTAGGGAGAAGATGGAGAGCATAAAAGGCAAGCCAGAGTGTGATATTTATAATTCACAAATAAAGGCAGCGCCACATATCAAGGGACACACAAGCTTCTTATAGCAACAGATAAAAATTAAATGAGATGGGAGCTACAAGTGATAGTTAAAATAAAGTCATAGCTGAAATTGTTCTACCCTGAAAAAACTGTGTTTGGGTTTGTTGAAATCTGGATTTTTGTAATGTGCAAACCTGCTTCCATTAACAATCAATGGTTTCTTGTGTACTTTCATGTCATATCTGATTCATGGCAACCTTAAAGCAAACCTATGATAGGGTTTTCTCCACATAATTTGCCAAGAAGGGGTTTGCTCTGGCTTTCCTCTAAAGCTGAAAAAGGGTGACTTCCCGCGGTCCATTTATTTACTGATTTCCTTTTACCTAGTTCAGTGGTTCCTAGCTTTTTTTGACCAGGGACCACTTTGACCAGGGACCATTCTAGAACTTTAGTACCAAAACAGTTACGAATCAGTTTTTAGTCAACTTTAGATTAGGTTTGGTTATTTGGGGTGCTGTATCAGAAACAAGACCATATCAGCTCTAGTTTCTGATACAGAACATATGCCACCCAGTAGTCTCCATCTGTTCACCTACAGAAAACCATATTTAATAATCTAGAGCTGATGTGGTACTAGTAATCTTTTGTGAATAGTCAGCCTCTTCCCTCCCGACATCCGCATTGCCTCAGCGCCAGGCATGTAGCCGGGGGGGGGGGGGGGGGGGCTCAAGGGGCTTCAGCCCCCCCCCCCCCGAAATTCTCATGGTGGTTCGCGAAAAGGCCTTACTGGTGCATTATTTAAACTGTTATGTTTATTCATATCATGATCTGATCACCATACTCAATATATCCCATATGCAGGGGGGTATTGGGGTAATGATACAAAAGGTTTGCTAGGCTAGACCCTCTTTCACTCAGACTCACCCCCCCCCCCCGAAACTCAGCCCCCCCCCAAAAAATTTCAGCCCCCCCCCCCCCCGAAATGAAATCCTGGCTACTGGCCTGCTCAGCACTATAAGAGGGTTTAGTTTGAGAGATAAGTCACTCTCATTGCTACATGGTTTTGAGGCAACGGTGAAGTAATTGTGAGGTCACACACCATATTTTCATTCTTGGGAACCACTGACTTAGAGTATTTATACCTCACTCTTATTTTCTCGCTCCACAGTCAGGGCAGTGTCAGCTGCCATTAAGGCCTTTCATCTAATTGGTTTATACCAGGCATGTGCAAACTTTGGCCCTCGGGTGTTTGAACTCCAACTCCCACAATTCCTAACAGCCTAGTTGAAGTCCAAAACACCTAGAGGTCCAAAACACCTAGAAGTTTGCCCATGCCTGGTTTATACTCGCAGCACACGTAAAGCAAGAGTGCAGCTTTCCTTCTTATTATTTCCTTCTTATTTTCTTATTAAATGAGAAAATATTATAAAATATGCTCTGCTCTCTTTTCATTGTATCTCGCTTCTAAAAAGCGAAAGCTGAATGATTAGAGAAGAGACCTGTAAAATCTCTTATGGTGCAGTGTAAACTTGGAACAGAAAACACAAATTCAAGTCAGGTATCATGCACAGGGGCCATGGTGGCACAGCCGGTTAAACCACTAAGCTACAGAAGTTGCTGACTAGAAGGTCAGCGGTTCGAATCCGTGGGACAAGGTGTTAGCTCCACCTTTTGCCAGTCTAGCAGTCCGAAAGCATGCAAGTGTGAGTAGATCAATAGGTACCACTTCAGCAGGAAGGTAGCAGCGTTCCATGCAGTCATGCTTGACACATGACCTTGGAGATGTGAATGGACAACCCTGGCTCTTCGGCTTAGAAATGGAGATGAGCATCACCCCCCAGAGTCAGACTCACCTAGACTTAATGTTGAGGGGAAACCTTTAACTTTTTAAAATCATGTACAGTTCCTGGTGCCATTGCCCCAAACCCTTGATGAATGCCCAGCATCCAACTTTGAAATTGCCCAGTTGCTATGCTTTTCCTTTGTCAGTACCCACTCCATGTCTACACGGAAATAAATAGTACAAAATGAGCCACTGGGTCTATGATAACAAAGGTCCACTTAAATTATGCTTCTCAGCTCTCACTTAACATATATATTAAGTAACAGAAGGTAATTTCCTGCCAAAGTATGTTATGCTTTCACTGCAGGTTACCATGCAGTAGTGTTGGAGGACCTAGCAAATTCATGGAGAGGATTCCTTCCAGTGGAATTTATTCATTTCAATAGGGTTTGCAGTTATCCTCAGTTTCTTGTTTCTTTGGTAAATTCAAATACATATCCCACACAGATACAAGGGGTGTACAGCTTATGCTGAAAATTACTTAATATTTTTACAACGACATACAAAGTCAGGATATAAATTGAAATAAATGTATGTATTGTTGTATTCGGGCATTGAATGTTTAACTTTTATGTTTGGAATGGACCCTGAGTCCCTCTGGGGAGATAAGGCAGAATATAAATAAAGATTATTATTATTATTATTATTATTATTATTAATAATAATAATAATAATAAAGATTGAACTGCTAAGACTCTGGCACAAGCCAGTAAAGGCAGTCCCAGTGGTGATTGGCACACTGGGTGCAGTACCTAAAGACCTTGGCCTGCACTTAAACACAATCGGCGCTGACAAAATTACCATCTGCCAGCATTATTCATTGATACATCACACAGTCCTAGACACTTGGGAAGTGTCCGACAACGACGTGTAACCCAATACAACAGCCAGCAGAGTGATCTTGTCTGCTGTGGACTCATCTTGTGTTAATAATAATAATAATAATAATAATAATAATAATAATAATAATTGCATCTCAAGCCCAGTACCAAATTCAGAAAGGTTTGTCTCTTCCTACTGCTGTTGGATGTCTGGATTCGGTTATACTTGAGGCCAAGCAGGAGTGGAACATAAGAAGGGGCTTAACTGAGAGACCTAGGAAACTGTCTGTAAACTCAACATAAGTTGTAAGTAAATAAAATATGCCCCAGAGACTAAAATCAGCATGAAGAGCCTTACTTTTCATCTCAAGGATTTTTTTAGTTTGCGCCTATTTTCTCTTTGCAAGTCTAGGGTCCAGACTATTTGACAAACCGCATCTCCCACTACAGGCCAATTCAGACATTGCAGTCATGAGAGGAGGCCCTCTTCTCAGTTCCATCCCCATCCCAAGCATGGCTGGTGGGAATGAGAGAAAGGGCCTTCTCTGTGGCTGCCCCCCACCTCTGGAACTCCCTGCTTAAGGAGTTAAAGATGGCCCCCTTCCTCCCCGCTTTCAAGAAACAGCTGATGATGTACCTTTGCGCATTGGCTTACAACAAGGAGAAATAGTTGGTAATACTACTATTACACATCTGATTAATAGCTACCATCCGTATCCGTGCCCTGCTTGCCCCACCAGTTCAGTAGATATCTTGATCAATGATCAATCTATTTGCCCCAAGGAACTGAGAAATTGTTGCTTCTGTTCGATGATTGATGCTTTGTCTTATGTCTGTTATATCAGGCTGTGTTCTTTATCTAATTTTAGTTGTTAAGTCATAATTCATGTTTATATGTTGGGTTGCTAAATTTTCTTAGTATAAATATATTGTTGTATTCAGGCATTGAATGTTTGCCTTTTAGGTTTGAAATCCGCCAGGGATCTAGTCCCTCCAGGGAAATAGAGCGGAATATAAATAAAGATGATGATGATGATGATGATGATTATTATTATTATTAGGAACAAAAACAATGCTTGGCACTCATTCCTAGGTGGAAAAGTAAGAATATGGACACTTACGACTAATAGCTTGACACTGGGTGGCCCAGTTCGGTATTTTTACATCTTTTACATAAAAATCATCAACACAATGCACAGAATCTTGTATTTAATAGAGACGAAAATAATTTATTCTTGGAAACTGGAAGTATATAAATATATCCATTCACTGATTCATTCATTTCCCTTTTTAGAGGTGATCGTTTTTAACCTTGCACGAAGCTGAAGATGCTCTCAATTTCCCCTACTTTATTTGGATGCACAACAGGAGAGGAATTAGGTTACCTGTATGAGAGCAACGTGGTGTCAAATCTGCAGCTTTCTTGTAGACTGGCTTATAAACCTCTATAGAGGGAACATGAAAAAAGACTGAACCGTCTTGACCCAAATAATGTCTCCATTTTGTTGGCCCTTGGCATTTATAAATCTGGCTTTCCGGGAGCATAAACCAGGCATTAAAATATCATCAGCAGTCTCCAAAAGGATAACTCCCCCTCAGTACTAAACAGAAGATCTGAAATATTTTGGTGTCACCCAGGAAGGGGAAAAACCCCTTGGCTGTCCCATACTTTCCAGTGTTCCCCTGCCCTCAAATACCTAGGAATTTGGTACAATTTTAGCTGGGTCGTTTGTACCAGTTCCAGGGACTGACTAATGAGGTAGCATTACAGGAAATGTGTCAGTCACTAATTGGCTAATAATGTTCTGGGCTTTGACAGCTGAGTTATGAAAGCACTGCAGGGGAAATGGGAACGGGGAGGGAGGGCTATGTTTGGAAATTTCCATGCTGTCGCGCTCTAAAATGACTCCTGCTTCTGATGTCCTCCCACAGAAAGAGCAAAGGCCTGGTGTGTTTTCCACTCGACTTCTTGGAATCTCTAAGGCCTTGGCATTTCACAAAGTCCAAGCAGCTTGAAACATATGCAGGCTTGAAGGGCTTCGTGCATTATAGAGCAGGCATAGAAAGTCAAACTCAACCTGAAGTCAGACTTAAAGGACAAAAAAAAAATCATTCAACAGACTGCTGTGAGCTCCAACAATAAAATTTGAAACACTTTCCTCCTTAAAGCCTAATGAGTAGTTCCAAATCAGCAATTTGACAGAGAAGATGTACATCTAGACAACTTCACAGAGGGGGTATTTGGAGTGAAACATAATCTGGGGGCACTAATTCTGTACCCCTTTTCCAATGCTATATCATTGCACTTATTTAGTGACATAGGAGCTCCCGGTGGCACAATGGGTTAAACTCTTATGCTGGCAGGACTGAAGACCAACAGGTCAAAGGTTCGAATCCAGGGAGAATGCAGATGAGCTCCCTCTGTCAGCTGCAGCTCCCCATGCAGGGACATAAGAGAAGCCTCCAACAAGGATGGTAAAACATCAAAACATCTGGATGTCCCTTGGGCAACGTCCTTGCAGACGGCCAATTCTATCACACCAGAAGCAACTTGCAATTTCTCAAATCACTTGAGACACGAAAAAACAATAATGACATGTAATACCAACAATAATGTATTTATCATTTTGGTCAATAACAGTATTGCACTTGCATGGAGTTTGGAGTTTGTTGTGTTTTGCTGCATGGTCAATACAAATGCCTTTGGAGATATTTCCTAGACTTGAAGATATTCAATATTATCACAACCAATTAAAGTTTAACAAGAGGGAGCAAATAGACTGGAATTAACTCTTTAGGGATTTAAGCTTCAATAAAAATAAAACTCTTTTGTTTGGATAAAACTCTTTTATTATCAAATTTAACATTTTCCCCAGAAATAATAATACTACAGAGACTTCTCAAGAAATCCAGTGTTATTTTAAAAATCACAGAGCAAATAGACTGGAATTAACATTAATATTAATAATGTATTGAACTTGTATTTCAAGGGGCATGTCAATCTTTGGAAATAGAACCAACACATTCTAGCAATTGCTAAATTCCATGGAATAAGGGAAACTGTTGGAGCATGTAAAAATCAGTTGGTGAGTGTGTTAACTGAAAAATGCAAAACATGAATCTGATTGGTTGAGCCACACCCAGAAGCTAGCTGAGCCTGGGAATTTTGGCAACTGTTACATGTTTACGTTTTCTATGCAGGAGCTTGCCAAGACAGTATTTTTTGCTTCTTGGCTGCTAGAAGGAGAGCCTTCTAGCAGCCAAGGTCCATTTGAATCTCTTACAAAAGGTGTTGTGTGAGTCAATGTTCACATGACTGTATATATGTTGCTCTGTATAACAAAGAGTAAACATCTTATTCTTAACTGATCATCTGCATGGCATATCTTTTCTCTAGCAAGACAGTTTGTGGATTGGTAAATACGTGAACTACGTGTTATTTTCATTCCATCACAAAAACTCTTTTGACCTGTGATAAGGTCTGGCCACAACGCAGTTCATGTCTGTCCTTTTATTAATCACAAGGAGGCCATTAAACACTGACTGTTTCTCACCGAAAAATCATTCAGGATAACACAAAAGCGTTGCTCCTATTGGTCCTATAGAATTGATTAATAGTTTCAGTTGTTATTTATGATATTAATGTATTGAACTTGTATTTCAAGGGGCATGTCAATCTTTGTTTTAAAAAGGAAACTTGACCTAAAGATGGAACATGTGCAGGCCAGTTTCTCCTGGACTCAGTTCATCATTTGTAATATGATCATAAAGTAATAAATTACTAAACAGCAGGCCAATGTCACAAACATCTTGTGAGCGTGAGTATTCTGATCACACACGTACCTTATGAAAAACGCCTGTATTAATAATGCCTTTGATTCTATAACAAATGGGGGCAGGGAGTGCAGCTCTTTTACTTCTGTGAAACCAGCTACGAAAACTGTGTTTTGCTCATTTCACATGGGAACCACACTGACAGTCAGAAAAAGGAAGTAAAGGATGAAGAATGAGCAGATCCATTGCGTGTGGTGTGCCAGCAACCCTGTAGCCAGCACTCTGCTGATGGTATTACATAAGACTAAGATGCCACTTCAGAAGTTCCATTATTCATCAATAAATAATTGGCGAGAAACACACTTAAGGCCACATGAAAAACTTCTCATGCCACCAACTTTTCCACATGCAACTTCCAAGGAAATAAAAGAGTTTCTAGGTGACATATTGCTCTGACATCTCCTTTTAGGACTCATAAACTTCAAAAGCACAAATGTCAGAAGCTATGAGCCACCATGGAATAATGATTTGAGTGTTGGACTATAATTCTGGATACCAGGGTTTGAATTTCCATTCAGCCATGGAAACCCACGGTGTGACATTAGGTGAGTCACACAGTGTCAGCCCCAGAAAACTCCATGATAGGTTTGCCTTAAGATCATCCTCAATTGGAAATGACTTGAAGGCCAGCAACATCAACAAAATCATGATTATAGCTGCACAAGTAGATTTGTGTATGGTTCCAGAAGTGATAGACCTTTGCAGTTCACATGCGGGAGAGCCTATAGTCATTGCTCCTTCCTAAGAAATGAGTCAAATGGGAAGCAATGACAGAAGTCATATCCTAGAACAGTGTTTCTCAACCTTCCTAATGCTGTGACCCCTTAATACAGTTCCTCATGTTGTGGTGATCCCCAACTATAACATTATTTTCATTGCTACTTCATAACTGTAATTTTGCTACTGTTACGAATCATAATGTAAATATCTGATATGCATGATGTATTTTCATTTGGGGAAAATAGATCTTGACATTTGGGCGCTGTAGTTGCTGGGATTTATAGTTCACCTACACTCAAAGAGCATTATGAACCCCACCAACGAAAGAATTGGGCCAAACTTCCCACAGAGAACCCCCACGTCTTGAAGCGAATCACTGACACAAGCCTCCCTCCAGCCTCACATGCTCTCCCTCACCCACACATACACACCATGCTGCCATCCGTTCATCACACCTGCCCTCCCCTCCCTGCTTAGAGTCTCAGAAACAGCCCTCCCTAGGCCTTATTTGATGGCTTATACCAGGGAAATGCAAATATGTTATGCAGCAAAGTCCATCTGTCTTCACTGGCATACCCAAATCTGGGGGGTGATGGGGATGTCAATCTGACAAACATTTGGAGGGTCACAAGTTGCTGACCTCAGAATTATGAAGTCTAGCAATATTTAACTGTGGGGTGCTGTTCTCCAGTGCAACACATACTTGATAGCAAGTCCTACTGAACTTCACAGTGAGCATGCATGGCTTTGCATGATTAATTTCCATCCCCTGAAGATAGAATCTGGAGAAGAACTTCATCAAATCTTAAATGCTAGGAAGGACTCTTAGAATTGAACCTGGGACACTTCTAATTTCCAGTTCCTACTTCCCCTGTCAAAACAGCTCAGTCAATAGTGTGAGAGGTAAAGCAGCAAAGCAGACAAAGAACCGAGGAAACAATTTTAAGAAATCAAAGACAAAGGAAGAAGAAGGTGACTTATAGAAGATAGGGCAAAAGTATGATACCTGGGACCCTATGCTGGTTGTGCAGTGCGAGTCTGAATTAATGAGGGAAACACATGCACGAGACAATGCAGTGAGTGAGACGCAGCTGTATCAGAGTTGTGGGAACATTGTTCGCCAGAAAGGGGTAGAGGAAACATTTATATCCCATTTATTGTCTTTGTAAGAAGTTGTTTATCATTTAACAATAAATAACTCTAACATTACTTCACTCACCTTAAACACTATGCTTGGCTGTTTGTTGTCCCCCCCTTTCTGTCCCCCCTTCCCTTCATTAATTCTGACCTGCATTGCGCACGTCTTTCCTTCATTAATTCTGACCCGCGTTGCACAAGTAGCATAGCATAGGGTCCCAGCTATCATACTTTTGCCAAAGATAGCCTCATACATACTCAATTCTGCAATCCTTTCATATTTTCACTATATTCTTAATGGTTGGAATTAACAATATGTAACCTAGAATTATACATCTGTGACTGGTTCATATTCAAATTCCCCCCATATTCACTAGTTCAGGTAAAGGTAGTTTCCCCTTGACATTAAGTCTAGTTGTGTCCAACTCTGTGGGGTGGTGCTCATCTCCATTCTAAGCTGAAGAGCTGGTGTTGTCCATAGACACCTCCAAGGTCATGTGGCTGGCATGACTGCATAGAGTGTCGTTACCTTCCCGCCAGAGCGGCACCTATTGATCTACTCACATTTGCATGTTTTCTGCTTGGTTGGCAGTAGGAGCTCACCCCACTCCCTGGATTCGAACCGCCAACCTTTCGGTCAGCAAGCTCAGCAGCTCAGTGGTTCAACCTGCTGCGCCACAAGGGGCTTTCTTCTAGTTTAGGAAATATGTTTTTAAAAAACCCAGTCCTCATTATTGAACAGCAGCCAAAAGGATTTGTTGGCTAAGAAGCATCTGATTAAAGCTTCCATCCACCATGAGCTATTTCTGGTGTGAGGGGCAATTGCAACAGAGATCCTGCTTCAATTGCTCACGGGAGAGAGTGAAAATGTCAATCAGCTGCCTTCCAGTCAACTTGGGAACAGACCATTGTTGCTTGTACCAACTGCTGTCCAGTAAGTGAGGATGGAGGAGGGACTGGGCTGGGAAAAACTACATAGCTACACAAGTAAAGTCTTTAAGGTGAGATGATACAAAACCATGGCCCATATTTATATTTATTGAAAACCATCTCAATCATACTATTTGTGCACTAGAAATAAACTCCAGCTGCTCTCACAGCCTGTGGGTTAGATCATGTTAGAGGACTTGATAAATCCCAATTGGAGACAGGTGGTTTTATGCCGGTTGCCAATGCCAGAGCTGAAGATAGTCCAGCTCAGAGTGAAGTAAAATGACTTTTGGGGGAGCGCAGACTCCCTAAATCCCCTACTATCATCAGCACTGGCTGGAATTATACCAAGGGATGATGGAGATCATTTCTTTGAATGCATCAGAAATATCTGACCCAGTCAAACACACACCATTGTGCTAAATTAACCATGTATAACTCTTCACATCCTACAGAAAATCTAAAAGGTGGCTATGGCAACATGAACAAAGAAAGATCAGTGAAACAAAGCATGGGCCCTTTGAAACAAAGCATGGCTTGGTTTGCTGTGCTTATGGTCAAATAAAAGCAAGAGCAACATATGCAGAGTTCAGGGCCTATGTATCCCCTTCGCAGACAGGAGCCTTCCCTGCTTCAAAAATAGCCAAGCCAGGGAGCAACCCATGGCCCAGGAGACGGGAGAGCCACTTTTCCTGAGCACCAGATTCAGCCACAGCTGACACACTTTCCCTGAGTCGTCTAGCAGGATTCGTTTAGCTGAGAGCCGCAGCTATTTTGGGGAAGCTGTAACAGCATCCAGGGAGACTGCCTGTCACCTTTTTATCCATCGCCAGAAAGAAAACTGGCTTTTATTTATTAAAGGCAATGATGACAAAAAAAATCCCATCACTTTCTGTGATATGGAACTTGAATGTGAAGAAAAGAAAGGCAAACTCCTTTGTGCTAACAGCGTGGTAGTTCATTTTGGAGAGCTGCAACCCAGCCCAGACAGTCCTCATGGCCATTCCCCCACTGGGTTGTTGTAGGTTTTTGGGGCTATATGCCCATGTTCTAGAAGCATTCTCTCCTGATGTTTCACCTGCATCTATGGCAGGCATCCTCAGAGATTGTGCCTTTGACAATACAATTCCCCCACTTTAAGCATACAGAATCAAAAAATGGAGAAAGCTGAGCTGATTCACAGTGGCCCATCCATCCAAGTGTGTAAGCACAAATACACACATAGAGTCACAATGCAGAGCCCCGGTGGCACAGTGGGTTAAACCCCTGTGCTGGCAGGACTGAAGACCGACAGGTCGCAGGTTCGAATCCAGGGAGAGCATGGATGAGCTCCCTCTATCAGCTCCAGCTCCTTTTGCAGCGACATGAGAGAAACCTTTCACAAGGATGGTGAAACATCAAACATCCGGGCGTCCCCTGGGCAACGTCCTTGCAGACGGCCAATTCTCTCACGCCAGAAGCGACTTCTCAAGTCACTCCTGACAAACAAAAATAATAATGGGGAAACTACATCCTCAACTACAGTGAGGATTGCAAGCAAACGGAGGGAAGTTGTGGGAGACATGGGAAACTGGCATTGGCCCTGGGAATAAAAAACCGTGGTACTTTGCAGGGCTGGATGTACTACCTGCACTGCCACTTTCACATCTACAGCAGTAGCACTATAATTCCACTTTAGCCGTCATGTTTCTATTCTACAGACTCCTGGGCCTTGCAGATGAGGGAAGAGCCATTAGAATTCACATCCTGAGAACGCTTGAGACTTCACAAATTACAGGGCCCAGGACTCCATAAGATTCAGCCATGGCACTTAAAGTGGTACAGGTGGGTGATGCAAAAGGGACCTTAAGAGTAGGAACTGGCACATTTTCTGGTATATCACTGGTTATGGTGCACAGCTACTCAGCTAGAACATTTGGCAGCTAATCTTTTCACCAACTAGTTAATTAATTAATGTTATATCCTACTTTATTTATTTATTTATCATGTCAGAAGCAACTGAGAATACAGTTATAATGTATAAAAAACCACAAAGTTAAAAACTTGGAATTATGCTAAATTTCCTTTGAACAGAAGCTGGTCATTTGGCATGCCTCTGGTGTCACTGTAAGGAGATCCTCCATTGTGCATGTGTCAGGGCTCAGACTGCATTGTAGTAAGTGGTCTGTGCTTCGTCTTCTCCACACTTGCATGTCATGGGCTCCACTTTATAGCCCCATTTCTTAAGATTGACTCTGCATCTCATGGTGCCAGAGCGCAGTTTGTTCAGCATGTTCCAAGTTGTTGATGGAGAAAAGACAAGTATAGCAGGAACTCAACCAGACTTAATACCAAAACAGAATGGACAACAGGGGATGTCTGATTCCCCATTTTTTGATTCTGAAGACAAATGAGGGAGGAGCAATATGACTGAAAAGCTTTAGCAATTGACAAGAAGAATGTTGTGAACCTCTCTCTTTGCTCCGCTTTTTCTAGTGAAGATTCTGGTATAACACAAAACCTCTGCACTTTGCATCAATATGGTTAGCAAATTGGAGATACAGGGATTCAGTGACAGAAAAGGAGAGGAAAAGTGAATGTTGCATTTTTTCTGAATATTTGCCTTTATCCCTCATCCATGCCCTATCTTTTTAGGAAAGACAAGTCCTCCTTGGCTCTGCTAAGATGCTGCAAACATCACAGCAGCCAGAAGGCTGGATCGCACAGCCAAGAGTCCTTTGCCAATTGGGAGGAGTGTGGGTGGGCCGCAGAGGTGTCAGATCCAGTCATTCACAGATTCTGGCCTGTCTGTGTGTGCCGCTTGTACTGAGGCATGAAGCTATGGATGAGAGCAATGACAAACACAACATATTTGCAGGACAGTCCTCACCTTGTAAAATCTAAACTAAGATGCTGGTTCCTTACTCTGTTCAATGAAACCAGGCACAGAAGTGACTAAAGGACTGAAGGTGTGTGCAGAGAATATGGGGTGGTCATATTAGTATATTAGAAATAGCTGCAGCATGGGGTGTAGAAGAAACCAAAAACTATCCACAAGAGCCATCCAGCCCAACCCCCTTCCATGCCAGAGCACAGAATCAAAGCACCCCTGACAAATGGCCATCCAGCCTCTGTTTCAAAAACCTCCAAAGGGTGCATATTCCACTCCTGAACAGCTCTCACCACTTTTAAAAAGTAGCAATCCAAAAGCTGTTTGTGATGCCACAATTTCTCAAAATGTTTATCATATTAGATATGAAACTGGATGCACACTTTTGTCTATATCAGTGGTTTCCAATCTTTTTAGACCAGGGAACACTTTGACCAGCGACCACTTGACCAGGGGCCACTTTGACCGGGGCCCATTTTGACCCTGGCCCACTTTGACTGGAGCCCACTTTGACCAGGGCCCACTTGACCAGGGACCACTTTAATCATGGACTACTTTGACTAGGGCCCTTTTGATCAGGGACCACTTTGACCAGGGACCACTTGACCAGGGACCACTTTGACCAGGGACCACTTTGACCAGGGACCACTTGACCGGGGACCACTTGACCAGGGACCACTTTGACCAGGGACCACTTTGACCAGGGACCACTATAATCAGGGACCACTTGACTGGGGCCACTTGACCAGGGACTACTTTGATCAGAAAACACTCTGCAACATTAGTACCAAAAGAGTTATGAATCAGGTTTTGGTCAACTTTAGATTCAGTTTGGAGTGCCGGTTCAGAAAATTGCATTGAATAGACCACATCAGCTCTGATACAGAACATATGCCATGGTCAGTAACAGGGAAGGAGTGGCAGGAGGCACAAAATGAGCTAAAATAAAATAAAATAAAATATAGAGGAAGGAGGCTCATGTGCCAGATTTTCATCCTCGCGGCACACTGGTGGTCTGCGGCCCACAGGTTAAGAACCACTGGTCTACATCTGTCAATTTTTGAATAACTAATTCTACATGATACAACCAGTTTTTCTAATAAAATATCACCAGCACTTAATCCTACAATCTGATTTCTTCTTCAAATTTGGGGACCCGTGGGATATCATCTCAATTTTTGCTATTGCTTACATTCTCAGCCAATTCTCTCTCTTCCTTGCATGCAGTTTGGAGAACACATTGGCACAAAAAACTTAGAAACAGCTCCTGAGGTTTCTGTTCTTCTTTCTCCTCTTTGCCCTTCAGCTGATATGTTCTCTGGATTTTAGAATCTAGATTACTCATTGGTTTGTTCAAAACTGGTTGCAGTAATGCCATGACAGCATTTTTTTAAAAGAAAATTTCATAGGACTTGAGTAGAGTGCCCACCAGATATGGATAAACTCCACACACACACTACAGAAATCCTCCTCCCTTAAAAAGTGCCAATTCCTTCTCTTATTGATTCATCACACTAGAGAAAAAATCCACTTAAAATCCGGTTTCTGCCTCCTGCAGAATTCTGTGGTTTGTAGTTTAGTAAAGCTGTTAATAGATCCTTCCAAAACTACAAACCCCAAAATTCTGCAGGAGGCAGAAACCGGATTTTAAGTGGATTTATTTTTCTGTAATGTGGTGAGGCCTTCAGCTTGATCAATGAGAGCCAAAGGAAGCCGCTGCCTTTCCAGCTCGGTCTAATCCCATCAACTGATCTTTGGTTTGCAGCCACTCTTTCTTCTCTCCTGAACAGAAGGCGAATTGTTGGTGCCCTTTCCCCAGTGCTCTTGGCAGGTACTCAGCAAACTGGGAAGGCATTGCACCTGTATACATAAAGCTGCCCGACACGCAATGGGTGCGGACATGGAGCCTCCTCAGGGTGGGCCAGTAAAAGCTCCGCACAGCCTCCAGTTCACGTCCTGAATAGTGTTGACTCTCACTCAAGCAAGCAGGAAATGAGACCTGCAGTAACGCCAGGAGCGAAGGATTGGCAGAAAGTGATGTGGAAGGCGGAGAAAGAAGAGGGAGGAAGGCGAAGAGGAACTGCAGGACTATGGGACGTCTGTGCCGCAAATAACCAAGGCGAGGAATGAGATACCAAAAAGCTCCTCCAGGCGGATGTTGGCTTTGGAGTGGAAGCAATGTCAGGCCACAGCTGCTGAGCAAAGGCAACGAGAGAAGAAAAGCACACACACATCTCCCCACGTCACTGGGGACATCTGGAATTAATTGGCAGCGCCGCCTCCTGCCAAAACCCTATTTGCCGTTTAGTTAAAACACAGGCCTTTGCCCCAGGCAAAATGGCAATATAAGCAGTTTGTGTTCCAGTTGGCCGTGGAGCAGCGCCCAGTTCCCAGTCTTCCCTGCCAAGGCAGCCCTGCAAGACCGACATGGTTCAGGTGTAAGCCTCTCTATCAAGCCTATGTCAGAGGCATTTGGGGGATGCTGGAAGGCCAAGGGGCTCGCTGTGTTCAGAGTGGCAAGACCCACTCAAGTCAAGGCAACTCCAGGCCCAGCCTAACTGTAGCAATGCACACTCCTCTCCCCACAGAACTGCATTCCGCTCATAATATTTACTTTGTATGGTTGCAATCTATACTATGGGCCAGATAGAGGTGTTCAGGGGAAGAAGGAAAAGGGCTCTCCAGTAGCCAGATCTTTGTTTCTTGAACAGTGGGAAGGCTACTGGAGCCAATGCATCCAATATGTGGTATTTCTTGATCATTTGGATTTCTAATTATATTAATACATTGTAATATATTTGAGAATGTGTAATAATTTATAAAGTAAAAGAACTACTGTGGCAAGACAAGGGATTCCCTTTAAGGCAGTGGCCCTCAGTCTGTGGGTCCCCAGATGTTTTGGACAGTTCTCAGAAATCCTAACAGCTGGTAAACTACGAACTGTCGAAGGCTTTCATGGCTGGAATCACTGGGTTGTTGTGGGTTTTTTGGGCAATATGGCCATTTTCTAGAAGCATTCTCTCTTGGTGTTTCGCCTGCATCTATGGCAAGCATCCTCAGGGGTTGTGAGGTCACAACCTCTGAGGATGCTTGCCATAGATACAGGCGAAACACCAGGAGAGAATGCTTCTAGAACAAGGGTCCTCAAACTTTTTAAACAGAGGGCCATGTCACAGTCCCTCAAACTATTGGAGGGCCAGATTATAATTTGAAAAAACATGAATGAATTCCTATGTACACTTCGCTTATCTTACTTGTAGTGCCAAAAACACTTAAAAACAACACAATAATTAAAATGAAGCACAATTTTAACAAATATAAACATATTAGTATTTCAATGGGAAGCGTGAGCCTGCTTTTGACTGACGAGATAGGATTGTTGTTGTGTGCTTTCAAGTAATTTCAGACAGGTTGACCCTGAGCAAGGGCCGGGTGAATGACTTTGGAGGGCTGTATCCAGCCCCCAGGCCTTAGTTTGAGGACCCCTGTTCTAGAACATGCCCATATAGCCCAAAAAACCTACAACAACCCAGCTGGTAAATTGGCTGGGATTTCTGGGAGTTGTAGGCCAAAACACCTGGGGACCCACAGGTTGGGAATCACTGTTTTAAGGCAATGGTTCCAACCTGTGGGTCCCCAGGTGTTTGAATGTCAACTATCAGAATCCATGGCTAGCTTTTCTAACTATCAAGAATTTTGGGAACTGAAGTCTTGAACATCTGGAGGACCAAAGGTTGAGAGCCATTTTTTAGTTTAAGGTGCAGTTGCAAGAACAGAGTGTCATACCCTACAGTGCATCACAAATGAAAACAAGGACACATATGGCTGAGCAAAATCAGAATGTGGTCAAGAAGGTAAATGTCATGAAGGAGGAAGAGCCCATAACGTAAGTGAGGAGAGCCTGTAGCTGTTAGCTTTTGCTTGAATTTAAAGGACAGGATTGTGCTCCATTCTTTATGCCCAAGTGCAAAAGACATTGGTACTTTGAATTCAGCAACTGAAGCAAGCTGAGGACAAGGGGGGAAGGAAGAGACAAAAATGTGGATATTTCAAAATCAGATGAAAAAGTGGGACAACATAGAATTAATTGGAAATCTCCCTGCCAAATTGGGACAGTTGTAACATATGAAATAACAATCCCTTCCAACTTAATGATTTTGGAATCCTGAAGGCACCAGATCCTGTTTGACCATGGGAGCTAAGTAGGGTCAGCCTTGGTTCAGACTTGGATGTGTGACCACCAACAACTACCAGGCGCTGGAGCAGTGGTTCTCAACCTTCCTAATGTTGCAACCGCTTAATAAAGTTCCTCATGTTGTGGTGATCCCCAGCCATAAAATTATTTTCATTGCTACTTCATAGCTGTAATTTTGCTACTGATATCAATTGTAATGTAAATATCTGATATGCAGGATGTATTTTCATTCACTGGATAGAATCTGGCACAAATACCCAATACGCCCACATTTGAATACTGGTGGGGTTGGGAGTGGGGAATGATTTTGTCATTTGGGAGTTGTGGTTGCTGGGATTTATAGTTTACCTACAATCAAAGAGCATTCTGAACTCTACCAATGATGCAATTGAACCAAACTTGGCACACAGAACTCCCATGACTGAGAGAAAATACTGGAAGGGATTGGTGGGCACTGACCTTGAATTTTGGAGCTGTAGTTCCCCTACATTCAGAGAGCACTGTACTCACAGTGATGGATCTGGACCAAACTTGGCACAAATACTCAACATGTCCAGATGTGAACTCTGGGGGAGTTTGGGGGAAATAGACCTTGATATATAGAAGTTGTAGGTGCTGGGATTTATAGTTAACCTACAATCAAAGAGCACTCTGAACCCAGCTCACAATGGTGGGGTTGAAGGGGGGGGTCGAGGGGGGGGCTGTTTTTGAATTATGGGAGTTGTAGTTCACCAACATCAAAAAAGGAAGAGAAGAACAGGAGGAGAGATCTTCAGCCTTCTCTGCCAAAGGGGTTCCTAAGACCATCAGAAATATGTGTTTTTTGATGGTCTTTGGTGATCCCACTGAAACCCCCCTCGCGACCCACACAGGAGTCTCGACCCCCAGGCTGAGAAATACTGCACTGGAAGCTATATTTCAGAGGAAACTGAAAGGCCACTCCCAAATGTCTGCAAGAGGAAAGACCAATATATTTTTCGTTTGGGCAAACAGCTAAGTACAGGTGATGTCTTTCCATGGGAAATGGGTAACTATTAACAGAGGTCAGAAATCTTACTTTGTAGATTGCACTTCCTAGAATACTACTGCTAAGGGTAGTTATAGTGGCAGCAATGTAGTCTAAAAAGTAACTTTTTAATACCTTGATTCTCAGAGCATTTTTCAGGTGGAATCTCCACTTGAATTGGCAATAACAGTTGATTTAATTATATTAAACTTTGTAGAAATGAGTTGTGGTTTGCAGGCAGGAACCCTGGACCTGACGCGTGCTTTTCAGGCAGGAGAGCTGTCCCCTGGGGCTTACTCATCAGGAGGCAGGCGGGACCGAGGCATGTATTGTGTGCTGCTTGGTGGGAACAAGTCCACAGTAGTTGCAAGTTGGAATGTGAACACAACCCCACCTCCTCTCGCTTCCCAAATCTGGAATTCATCCCCTGGCTGTAGAAAGGCTCTGAGCCCTTGCCGTATGACAACATATTTACAAAAATAAATAGTGCTGAGCTAGGTAGCAGTCTCTGATCAATTTAATAATTGTTTGCCTGATCAAAAGCTTACCTGATCAGCAGATTCAAACGGGCCTAGAGTTTATTGAAAGCAGTGTCTATTGGAAGGAGTGAAGTCCTAGCTGCCTGATGGCCTTGTTTGCATTTTGCTCATGAGATAAAATTAAAATCTAAAAAACACAATGATAGTCATAACAATAACAATAACGATACTGATACTGATACAGACAATAATAATAATAATAATAATAATAACAACAACAACAACAACAGCAGTAGGGAATGGGAAATTACTTTGATTCATATTTTGCTGTAAATGCACCAAACTTGTACTTCCCAGAACTGCAGTGGATTTTTGCATTTTGTTGGAATTTTGTGAAACAGTTCTTTGATTTGTTTTTCACATTAGCAGGCAAAAACATTGAAAAGAACAATATATAAGGAAGGGCCAGCTAACACCTCCCAACAAAGGAGTCCCCCAGGCAAGAAGCAGCCAGACTTTGAAGCTGCAAGGCCATTCAATGCTAATCAAGGGAGACAACTGCAATATTCACACTTGCCTCAAACAGACAAGAGTTCATTCTCCCACTCTGGACATTCCACACAAATATATAAACCTCACGTGACTAGTTTCCAACAGACCTCACAACCTCTGAGGATGCCTGCCATAGATGTGGGCAAATTTTCAGGAGAGAATGCTTCTGGAACATGGCCATACAGTCCGGAAAATTCACAGCAACCTAAGGAAGAACTACTTGCTAGAAATGATTATATTATGTCAAATGACTATATATTTTGCAAACACCATATAAAATCTGTATATTAAGATAATGTTCATGTGGCTATATTTTTAAAAGGTGAACTATAAAGAAAACTGGAGAATTATTTAATTTTATTGTTTGATTTATTTTATTCTATCCTGTTAATAAATTTCATTTTAACATATTTTTATTGTTACCTGCACCTGTTTTCATGTCATAACTTCTGAATGTCATAGGGATACACTTGAAAGGTTTAGGAGGGCTTCCACTCTCTCTAGCTATTTGGTCTGTAAAATAATGCATCCCAACTTTTCACTGCTTTCACATTACACAGCATTGTTCTCAATGGAGAAACGGTGGTACGGGGATTCTTCTGAACAAGAGCATAGTGTTAAGACTTGTTTATCTATACTGATTGTTTTAGATCTAACTGTTGCATTCCAGGCCTTGAAACACCTATGACCACCACACCACACAAGAGTCCAGGAATATAAGCCATTTATTGTAAAAACACATAAAAGGTATATAAAAATAAGGAATAAGAAAAGAAGATATGTAATCCAAAAAGGTTTAGCCCCTGGTGATAACCAAACAGTAATCCAAATGTCTCGTAAAGCTCCAAAGGTGACCAAGTCCAGGAACAGGCAGAAATCACAGATACAACATAAATCCACAAGCAAGAAGGTATAACTAATAAAAACTTGAACAGGGATACAGGAGCATAGAAAACTACCAGGATATTTAAATCCAAAACCAAGATGTGACTTGAACCAAGAACCAGAGAACTCAGACTTAACTTCTCACTCTAACACTATGTTGCCTGAACTGATCTTAAGGTAAACAACTTGTTGTTTAATAGACACCCATTAAATCATTCCGTTTCCCATGAATTTTCTCCACAACTTTCCCATGTAATCTCTCTGAACAATACAATCTATTTTCCGCTCTGATCTGTAAATGAAGCCTTTTGTTGATCTCGATAACTACAGGTGTTTTCTCCCAGGAGCCCTCCTTATCACTCAGCTCTTCACTCAATTCCTTATCTACTGTTGCAGCTTCTGACTCCCCTGAATGCCTTTGCGGCTCTGACTTTCCAAGCCAGTTTTCTCACAGGGAGGACCATCATTTTCTAGACTTGAATTTCCCAGACTTGAAGGCCCATCACTTTGTGCCACAGGAAAGCTCACAATCCTCTCTAAATCATCAGTTAATCCACCAGCCTCTGGCTGATCCTACAACACTAACACCATGAAACTCTAAATTCATGAGTGCAAAGAAGAGTGCAAGGAAGACTTATTTGCTCTTTTGGAAGTAATCAGGCCAGGGCCTACTCCCGATCAACAGAACAGGGTGATGTTTAAAATGTCCTTTTCTATACGTTTACTGCCCTGAACCGAGAGCCTCAAGCTGGCAGAGAAAATTTCACAGCAAAACAATGAGAATGAGGAGAGCACAGCTTGATGGGTTAATTTGAGTACAACAATAAATAGGATATTTATAGCAAACATAAATAGAGAAATAGAGAAATGAAGAAAATATATGATACTTACAACAATTATGAACAAAGGGGAGTTTAAAATACAGAAAGAGTTAAATAGAATAGAATATTAGAATGCACAAAATGGAAAATAACTTGCAATACTGCCAAAGGTTACTGTTCATATGTGGCAAGGCAAGAAATGACAATATAAAACATTGTACAAATGTGCAACATAAAGACCAAGACGTAATGCAAGTAAACAAATTCCAGCTGTAGGATCAAATAATTATTGTAAGAGTGAAGAACAACCAATAATAACAAAAAATTATTCAAAAGTCCAGCAAACAATTACTGAGCCCTGGCAGGCTATAAATCACGCACAACCAGGGGTCATTCTTAGGACTTATACAACTATTTCAGGTCTTATTTGATGAGAATTTCATCTGAAAGTCCCCAGATTACTTATAAACAAAAGCAAAATATGTTGTCAAAGCTTTCACAGTCGGAATTATTGGGTTGCTGAGAGTTTTCCAGGCTGTCTGGCCATGTTCCAGAAGCATTCTTTCCTGACATTTCTCCCACACCTATGGCAGGCATCTTCTGAGGTTGTGAGGTCTGTTAGAAACGAAGCAAGTGGGGTTTATAGATCTGTGGAATGTCCAGGGTGGGAAAAATAACTCTTGTCTGCTGGAGGCAAGTGTGAATGTTGCAATTGGCCGTCTTGATTATGATTGAATGTCCTTGCAGCTTCAAAGCCTGGCTGCTTCCTGCCAGCAAAATGCATAGGATATTATCATCCAAATAAATTATGTGTAAATAACCTAAACTTGTAATAAGTAACAGCTTACTGCATAGGTACTTCCCATATCATGATATAAATTGTCCCTTTTGCCCTTTTGCCCCTTTTGCCCAGAGGAATTTCCTTTGTTTCTGCTATAAATTTGAATATACCTGCTGAACAATACACAATACAGCACAACCCCTTCATCCACAGATTCAATATCCACAGTTTCACTTATCCACACTCTAACCCCCCCCCCCCCAATTGTTGGTGGGCTTCTCGCTCCTTCAGTGCTATTCTGTGGTACGTTTCACAGTCAAAACATGGGGTTTGCTATTACCCAGGTATCCATTAGGCCTGTTTGATCAAGAAAAAATTTGTTTCTAAAATCGATTTGTAATTGGGGTGTTTTTTTGTTTCGATATTTAAAATATTTACAAAACTTTCCAAAAAAATGTTTTGTTATTTACGAAATTTCGTAAATATTTACAAAACATTTTGTAAGTGTGAATGTTGCAGTAATGGTCACCTTGATTAGCATTGAATGGCTTTCATTTCTCCCACCCTGGACATTCCATAGATAAACTCCATTTGCCTAGTTTCCAACAGACCTCTGAGGATGCCTGCCATAAATGTGGGCAAAATGTCAGGAGAGAATGCTTCTGGAACATGGTCATACACTCATACAGCCCTGAAAACTCACACAACCGGCCTCCGCGCGCCATCCAATCGGCTCCGGCTCCTGCGCCCTCCTCCTCCTCCTCCTCCTCCTCCCAGCTGTGTTGCAGGAAGTGCCAGGAGGAGGAGGAGGAGGAGGAGGGCGCAGGAGCCGGAGCCGATTGGATGGCGCGCGGAGGCCGGTTGTAAGGGTGAGCGCGCGCGCGCCATCCAATCGGCTCCGGCTCCTGCGCCCTCCTCCTCCTCCTCCTCCTCCTCCTCCCAGCTGTGTTGCAGGAAGTGCCAGGAGGAGGAGGAGGAGGGCGCAGGAGCCGGAGCCGATTGGATGGCGCGCGCGCGCTCACCCTTACAACCGGCCTCCGCGCGCCATCCAATCGGCTCCGGCTCCTGCGCCCTCCTCCTCCTCCTCCTCCTCCTCCCAGCTGTGTTGCAGGAAGTGCCAGGAGGAGGAGGAGGGCGCAGGAGCCGGAGCCGATTGGATGGCGCTCGGAGGCCGGTTGTAAGGGTGAGCGCGTGCGGGCCGGGCGCCCAACAGGCAGGGGCGGTGCACTGCTGGGGTGCTTGGGAGCACCGGATTGGCTCCCAGGCACCAGCAGCACTCAGCAGCCTCCATCCCATTAACAACACGAGCTGAAGCTCGTAAAATATATGGGGCTGCTGTTTCGATATTTTTAAACCCTTCCGGGTTTGAAAATGTGTTTTGAAATCGCGTCGGATGTGGTAAAAATAACGAATTAATAACGAAATAACAAATTAACGAACGAAACCGCACAGGCCTAGTATCCATGTATGTGTGTCTTGGAACTGATCTCCTGTGGATACAAGGGTCATACTCTATAAAATCAAATATCCCTACAGCTTAGTCAAGCAGTATATAAAATAAACTCTGGTTGAAAAAGTAGTTGGTTCCAAACAGAAGGAGTCCCTCAACCACAGGTCAGTAGAAGAAGAGAGATAGGATCTGGAAACATTTTCCTCTGTTGACGTAGTAAGTGATTTGGCCAGGCCACCTGTACCCAAATCCCACACACGTGCCCACCACTTGGTTGCCAATCTGGCACTCCTTTCACATACCTGAGACCACAGAGCAGGGTCTCAAAGGGAGACATCTACATTTCAAGGACAACATGATATCTAGCATTTCTAACACAAACCAAGACTTTTCTGCGGCTCTCAGAAGCCATGAAACAGTTGATCCAATGGCAGTGGTTTTCAAAGTCTTGGGGTATTGTAAGGGAAATAATCTTCTCAAAACATTTTCCTTTTGCCTTCTGTTCTCTGAACCCGCCTAGGTGAAAGAACAGTGTAAACACAGCTTGCTTTTTTAAGCTTTTTCCTCAGGAGTTGTTTCACTAGATTCAACAGGTCTAGTATTTCAGGCCACATCGGCAGTAAAAGGATCGTGGACTCCAGCCATTGTTTTTGTGGTAAGGGTACAGGTATCAAGAGAGCAAGAATTTGCTTGACCAAAGGTGCGGACGGGTTTTATACATGTCCCGGTATGTTCCCGCACGGAACAACTTATCCTTCTGCTGAACAGCCCTCTGGAAATAGGAAAACAGCTCCGTAGCAGTTCGGTTCCAAGTAAATGTACCTGAAAACGGAGAGCAGGATATGCATGTGTTTGTATCTGGATTCTGGCAGGGCCAGGGAGCTGACACAGAGCTGTGGAAAAAGAAACACAAACCCAGCCCAACATAGATTGAAATCTTACACCTCTTCGCTTTGCTAAACTAAAGCAATCCCAATGGATTCGCGCACAGTTTCCTGAGCAGTCTAATGGCATTTGCTTCACTTTGACAAAAACAGTCCATTCTGCTATTCCAGGGGAAAGCCTGAACCACAATTGCAAAGAGGCCTGGAAGATACAAACAGAGCATATAAAAGGACTGAGACTGATACAGTCAACTGTTGTCTTTGATGTGCATTAAATTCATGAGCTTCAGCTGCCTCGGTTTAGTGAACTGAATATAGTTGGCATTTGTTTTAATGTTGCTATTTGATTTTACCACTGGGAATGAGAATTTCTTTCTCAAACTATTTGTCCAAGGGCAACCACAGGAATTTTTTCCACCGGACAGCGAAACTATACAGTTGTGGGTAAACATAACTTGTGCAAATAACACAGGCTGCTATAACACATCTGTGCATTTTCCTTGAGTGAGTGAGTTCATATTCTTTAATCCTTAGGGCATCTTCAAAGAGACTTAAAAGATGTACAAACGGTGAGATGAAAATAGTCAGAACTTGGAATTTTTGAAGAACACAAGAGGCATCAAGAACTAATTTTGTTTTTCATGTCAGGAGTGACTTGCTATTTGTGTATGAGATTTATTTTAATTGCTTTGTATTGTATTTGTTACTGCTTGTATTGCTTGTACTGTTGTATTGTGGGCTCAGCCTCATGTAAGGCGCACCGAGTCCCTTGGGGAGATGGTAGCGGGGTATAAATAAAGTATTATTATTATTATTATTATTATTGAGAAACTGGAAGTCGCTTCTGATGTGAGAGACTTGGCTGTCTGCAAGGATGTTGCCCAGGGGACGCCTGGATGTTTTGATGTTTTACCATCCTTGTGGGAGGCTTCTCATGTCCCAGTGGTGCAGTTGTGCTGGCAGGACTGAAGACCGACAGATCATAGGTTCAAATCCGGCGAGAGTGCAGATGAGCTCCCTCTGTCAGCTCCAGCTCCCCATGCGGGGACATCAAGAACTAATAAAGGCAAGCAGGAACATGTTTTTAAAAAATTACAAAGGAGGGGATATAACTGAATGAATATATGACTTAAAAATCCAGTATTTTCTAGCATCACCATGATTATTATAACAGTAGTAATAAGCTTCAATTTGTTTACTGACATCCAGTCCATTGTTGTCTGTAGTTCTCCAGGGATTAGACCTGGAATCTGGAATGTGTTTTTCACCTGTAGCTGATACCTTGATTTCTCCCAGATTTCCTTCTTCCCATATAATGACTCTTCATTCCTTAAGAAATGAGTTCCACATTATATCACAATATATCCCGTAAGAAATATCTACCTGACAGCACCTTCAATGCATTTTCCCCACAGCATAGCCCAACAGCCAAGAAACTGAAGGACAACAATATAGTTGTCCTACACTGCATCACATGTTTTTCTGTCTGCATTCACTTAAATATATAAATTTAGGATACTGGGTGGTGAGGATCCTTCTTTCCCCATGGTCTGAAATCCATGTATGAGTAGCCTCCAAGTTACAGACATCCAACTGACACAGATTCATAGTTAAGAACAGGGCTCAGACAACAGAAAGAAAGAGAAATATACCCCTTGGAAGGGAAATTTACTGCCGAAAGAGTTATCATGGGGAAAAAGTGTCTCCACTGAAGCCTTGCCACCAATCCCTGTTTCCACAACAAGCCAAATTTTCCAAAATCCAATCATCACAGGGACAGAAAGTGAGGTGAAATCTTCTGAACAGTACAGGGGTGTTAGCCTTTCCCTATGCTATCCAAAGCTAACCTATCTATATCAATATCTTTGGCTGGAGTTACACTTAAAATATGCCTGTTCCAACTTACAAACTGTCAAATTTTAAAATGCAGTGTGGCCCCTGTGTCCAAAATTTTCTTGAGTCTTTTCTTTCATGAAGGATTTTGTGGCTTTAAAGTTTTGAGAACCCCTGATATAGACAATATACTCCTATTCAGTTGTTTATTTTTTATACCTTGTGTTTTTAAAGTTGTTTGTTTTGATAAGTTTTAATGTTTTTTTTAAAAAAAATTAAAAGTCAAAGAGCCACAACTGAAGCCCATTCTCTTCCAAAAGGAAATACATCTATGTCAAAAGCAATCTTGGAGAGTTGATACGTGCGACTCAGCACTAGGTTGGAGGGAAGACTAGGGAGAGCAGACTGTTTTTAAGAGTTCTGTATTTCCTAAATGTACACACAGTGGATTACTTTTTGAAAGGTGTTTCAGCCCTCGAGGTCCTTGAGGAATGTCCAGATGCTGTGGATTTTGGAAGGCGGGGGGGGGGGGGGGGGCTTCTGCCTGAAGCCCTTGTGAAACAAGCGCTGTGAGGAATGTGCTGACTTTGCACCGTTTTCAGCAGCAGCAGCAGCAGCAGTGGCAGCACTAGAGAGGCACAAAGGGCTTTGGGGAGTGGGGGGTGAAAGGGCATCAGGGCCTAATTAATGAAAACTTCCAAACGAATATCCCTCTGCCAGGAGTGGAGGAGGAATTGCCTTGAAAGTGTCTCCAGGCTTTGGCCCTGCTGTGAAAAATGCAAGAGCTTGAGGGCTTGGCAAGGCGGCCAAAGGAGAGGTGGAGGGACTCCAGGAAATAAAAAGAAAACGCAATGGCCTCCTGACAAGATTTAGTGAGTTTCAAAGGACTGAAATTATTGAAGGATGTCTAAACTTTTTTCAAAAAATGAAATAAAACTTGCCAGGTTCATGAAAGCGACATTTGGATCCCAGTGAAAGAAGTACAAGGACATTGATGTTTAATGCAGCCCTCGTCTTTTGCAGGAAAAATGTTATTCTCCCCACTCCACCAACCCACCCCGACCAACTTCCTCAGGGTCTAATATAAACCGCTTAAGCGGCAAGAAACAGAAGCCCAGTCTTTGAGTGATGCTGGAAGAGAGGACCAGGCTGTCCACTGTTGCTATTCCACATATCCGTATTTTGGACCCTTGCGGTGTTTGGTTGAGCTTCACATCCTAGCGCTTGGATTCACAACAAACAGACTCATGGCTAGAAAAGAGTCTTTGGTGTCAGGCTCCCAGCTCCAAGAGTCTGTGCACTTTGGATCCTCCAGGTTACCAGGCCAGAAGGTGCAGATGGAGAGAATGAGATGCTGGCTGTAGAGTGTCCTTGGGTTTGTTTACAAAAGGAAACCTGCTGGACAGCATGTTAAGTTTAACACCAGCAGGAGCTGTTTTATCCAAGTCACATACTGGTTGCTAGGATCCCCAAGGCAACTGGTACGCACCCATAAACAGTCCTGATAAATCCTCTGCCATCCTACTTTTCCAGCTGCTTTTAAAATGCCCCACCTTTCCCCTTCACCCTAGGCTTACTGGTATTTCAGTTGCTACAAACTTTTCAAAGTGCAAAAGCAATTCACATTGATTTAACTCAGCAGAAGAAAATGGACAGAAGGGGGCAGACTCTTACCTTTCCCTGTAGAGCAATTGAAAAGCATACTGCTGCAGACTCTTCTAACTTGTTTGTTTTTCCTCATTAATAACTTCAGCCATCTTTATCACATTATAATATTATTTTACCCCAGATGTCCCAGTTTTCATATGTGAAATTTTAGAGTTTGCTAAGACTTAGCACAAATGGGACCTGTAATTAAATAATCAAACATAGAGTACTTCTTTTCAGCATGCCAACCATCTGTTTGTGGTTTCTTCCAAGGGTCCATCCAGACAGTACCTTTATTGCAGTAACTCCTGTAATAAAGAAGACAACATTCTGGACAGTCCCGATTAATTCCCTACAAACCAGGAAAACCTTGGTTTGTAGCAAATTAATTAGGTAGTGGATTTATTCCACGCCTTCTTAGAAGGTGTGGGGTAAACCCACTATTTCCAGTGTCTCAACTGCAGACTAATTTAGTCTGGAAAACTGTGGGAATACCCCCCTCCCCCAAAGCCTTTTGAAAAGTAAAGAAAACTTGCCTTGGAGCAGCTCTCTGAATGAGTAGAAATGACGCGCCAGGAGAGGGGGGGGGAGGAAAATCGCTTCCCCCCCCCCATCCCCACTCTCCTGGCATGTCATTTCTATGCACTGGGACAGCTGCTTCAAGAGTGTAATGGAGGCCGGGTAAGTTTTCTTTACTTTTCAAAGGGGTCTGGTTGCTTCAGGGGAGGGGGGTAGGCCTCCAGATGTTCTCACCCACTCCAGAAAGTGTGCATTTTTTGGGAGGGGTGTGTGAACAGGCCCCAGGAAGATCAGTGTTTTTAAAACGTGGATTGTCCTGGGATAAAGACCTGTCCGGATCTGTCCCAAGATACTCCATTTCATTATTCCACATACCGGAATTCTCCAGGAATGATTGAAGCAAATAATCAGTCACTGTTCTGTGGCTAATGAGTATACTTCATCCTTATTGGATTGTATGGGCATTCCTTTCATTCAGAGGTTCCCCTTAGCCTGCTGGTACATGCCTCCTTGACATGAATGATGCCATTCCCACTGCATACAAATCAGGAGATTGACATAAATATTTGCGGGACTGCTCATTTTAAGTTATGTGAAAACTACTGTCAAGGTATTGGATTGAAATGGTAAAGCTCTTTTAAATAATGAAACAAGTAGGCAATAACAGGCTAGTTAGAGTAAATGGTCTGTCTCAGTATCAAGGTTATCATCATAGGCGATCCCTCGTGGCCAAGTGTGATTACCTTCCAAGTGTAGGGTCTTGGCAGTGGGTCCATAGGTGATTACAGAGACCTTTTCTTGAACTGCATGTTCTTTCACAATGAGGATGTCGATTTCCAGATGGAAGGTTGTCCCAACACGGGTGAATAAACCGTTGGCCTTATAAAATTAAGCCAACTATTCTGGTGCTTCATCTCTTGACCCTAGCCCAAATTTTCCTAAAATCTTGGATTCTGCTGTTTCCTAATTTTGCACCTCACTCTCCTATGATTAACAAGTAGTCCTGTTTTGATGTGTAAACAGTTTCCTCTTGGACGCCAACATGGTATCTTTCCATTTCTTCTTCTTCTGCCTCTGCAATTGGAGCATAAACTTGGATGATGGTTATATTGATTGGTTTCCCCTGAAACCGATAAATATAACGATATATTGATAGTTTCGTCAGACTTTGCATTATATGCTAGTTGAGGTGGCCATTTGCAACCTTCATACTTACCTCAATCAGACAAGAGTTCTTTCTCTCACCCTGGACATCCCACAGATATATAAACCTCACTTGTCTAGTTTCCAACAGACCCCTCAACCTCTGAGGATGCCTGCCATAGATGTGGGTGAACTGTCAGGAGAGAATGCTTCCCGGAAAATTCAAAGCAACTCAAATCAACTACACTTTTCTCCAACTTCCTTGATATCAAAAAATTAATTTAGACACAAAAAGTGTTATTTCTTTGTTTTGCTGTTGGTAAGCCACTGAGAGTTAACGCTTGCCGATGCAGTGCAAATCATTGGATGTATTTACCAGTAGTTTTCACTTTATTTTCTATTCACCTCTGATTCGCAGGGACCTGCTTCAAGATGCACATCTTGGTTCAAAGTAAAACTTTACTGTTTAAAAGTAAAACGAAATCAGTTAATTAAAATAAACACAACAGGTTTAAAATAGCTACTTTAGACTTTTTAAATATAAACAATGATCACTTCTGCACATTTCACTGTTGCCTGTTATATGGGATGGCTGTTGTTGTTTTTTATTAGACTTTGAGCTTGAAATGTCAGTTTATTGGTTTTGTAGATGACATGGAATAGTATGCCATCTAGTGTCTCAGGCTTTCCAAATGACTTCACTTCTGTATGTCAAAATGATGAGATAATCCCTTATTTATATGGCTCCCCCTCTCCCATTTTGTCGAGAATTTTAGCACTTTCTCCCCCATCATAATGTTGTTATGGTTTAAGAAAAAACATAGCTCAAGAAACATGGATGGAGGTCACAAGTAGATCAAAGTTTCCAATCATTTTTATTTAAGGAGATGCAGTGCTCTCCCCTAAAATAGTGTTTTAGGCAATGCTTATCCCTTTGGATCTACTAAGGAGCAACCAGGTTTCAAATAGGATCCAATTGTGACTCTTGATTGTGGTTGGTAAAAATTCTCAGAATTAGTATCTCAATATTTGAGAGGAGGAATTTTGCCATTAGGACTATGTTAATGGCAAGCTTTTCTAAGACAGGTTTCTGTTTTGTTCAGACTGTTCTTTAGCACAGCACAAAATGCAGCCCTTGATACCCAAAGGAAAATCACACAGGACCAAAAAGGTTGTTCTCTCTTGTGGCAGGCAAGCTATATGGTCCAATAGCTTGCTTCCTATGTACAAATTGACCTCTCACCTTTTCACCATATATTACACCAGTTCTATACTCTAAAGACATCAGATCCAGAGGGATTTTATTCCGTGTCAGGAGCGACTTGAGAAACTGTAAATCACTTCTGATGTGAGAGAATTGGCCTTTTGCAAGGACATTGCCCTGTGGGAGGCTTCTTTCATGTCCCCACATGGGAAGCTGGAGCTGACAGACAGGAGATCACCCTGCTCCTCAGATTCAAACTGCCAACCTTTCAGTCAGCAGACCTGCCGGCACAAGGGTTTAACCCATTGCGCCACCTGGGGCTCCTAGATCCAGTAATCCTGGAACTAAGCAGTCAGGTCAGTGTTTGGATGGGAGACTGCCAATGCATAAGAGATGCTGTAGGTTATATTTCAGAGGAAGGAACTGGCAAAATCTCTGTGAGGATTCCTTGCCTTTAAAAAAAGTATGGGGTTCATGCTGTCACCATGGGACTACGAATCATAACAGACAGGCTGGGCTGTTGTTGCTAATCATTTATATCCTGCCTTTCTCTCCATAGTGGGACTGGAGACAGCTAACATATACTTAAAACAAGTTAAAAACAGTACAAAAGTCATAATAAACATATAAACATAAAATATTAAAAATGAACAATGTAGAAATTAAACTTTAAATATTTTAAATACATTAAAAACTCTATATGGACAAAAACTTCAAAACATCACGCATGTAGTTCATATTTGTGTTTTATAGTAATGTGTTTTAATATATGCATTTTATTGTATGAATTTATGGTGACGTGTTGTAACTGTGTTGTGCCCCATCTCAAGCTGAGAGGAGAGGCAAATAATAGATAAACAACAGCAGCAGCAGCATTAACATCCTGACCATGTCAGTTTGTAAATTCCTCGTGGCACAAAACTATTTTGACTTGCCACCAAAGGGAAACCCAGGAGATGGTCATCCTGGGGCTTTCAGGGTCTGGGATCAGCTACCAAAGAGGCCCTCCCCCTTGTTCCCATCAAATGAGCCGGAGAAGCTAGAAGATGGAGAGAAGGGTCCCTCCAGATGATCTTAGAGCTCTAATGGGCTCATACAGGGATATATATTCCTTCAAACAACCTGGACCCAAACAATATAAGATCTTTGCTGCTTTGATATCACTTTTACTATTGTGGCCACATCCTACAAAAACTTGTCATTTTGAGATTAGTAGCATACTTAGATCTATGATTCTATGATATAAAGTATCTAGCTGAGAATTCTTAATAGCTTGCCACAGTGGTTAAAGTGGTATCGAAGTACTGTAATTTTGCAATGTGGACATGGATTAAATGAAATAAGCATCACAAGCAGCTGATCTGCTTTCTTTTTACAGGCCTTGGGGAAGGTATTGTTGGAATAACTCCCCGAACCTTGCTGGACTAAATTTCCTGGCCATGCTGAGAGTCTGGGAAATATAATTTTGAAAACATTTTTAATTTTTTTTCATGTCAGAAGAGACTGGAGAAACTGCAAGTCGTTGTGAGAGAATTGGCTGTCTGCAGTGACATTCCTCGGGGGATACTCTGATGTTTTACCACCCTGTGAGAAGCTTCTCTCATGTCCCCGCTTGAGGAGCTGGAGCTGACACCCCATCTTGCAGATCCAAACAACCAACCTCCAGGTCAGCAGTTCAGCCAGCACAAGGATTTAACCCATTGCGCCACCACGGCTCCTCCTGTAGCATATGTACTCATTGTATATGGTATGATATGGAGCTGATCTCACACGGTATTATGGATTTCCTTGACTCTGGAGTGTACATGATAAGATAGATCAGAGTGTCTCTTAATATAGACAGGGTCTTTCCCTGACTACAGATGTCTTCAGAATGGAATATTGCTATTTTATCATTTGGTATCCCAACAGCACAGTCATTGAGGTGGTGATGGAAAGAGGCCTCCAGCTGAGGTTTCTTCCATCCGTCCTCATTACCCAACTGGTAATTATGCCTCTGTGTTCCCAGGCCCAGAGAGTGGCTGCTGCACCCAGCCCTGCCTTTTGGAAACCAAGAGTGACAGAAGCTTGAAAAGGCTCCCAAAAGCTGCCACATGTGATCAGCAAAGCTTCCATCACAGCTCAGAGTTAATGTCCATGGCATGTGGCTGCTTCACTCCTGGGCATTTGGCTAATGCTTCAAGGAAAAGCTACAGCCAGGAAGGGGAACAGAGTGTCCAGAATGCCATGGAAAATAAAGTGTCTGAATGTCAGGATGAGAAAAAAACATAGAACATTGAAGGAGCCTTGCAAATAACATTCCCTTTAAAAAGGTACCCTCCATGCTTCCAGGGTGCATAACAGGGTGGATAAATGCCTTGATCGGGAATAGGGAACATGCGATCCCTTAGCTGCTGTTGAACTATGACTCCCATCATCAGCCCTGGCATGCGCTCAGCATGGCCAGCAATGAGGGATTACATGAGCAGCAGTCTGGCAATAGCTGGAGGGCTATATATTGCACAGCCTTGTCTGAGGTGAATACTATCAGCAAGACCATCCAAACTGACATATACATTTGTTGACAGAGGATTAAACCCCTTGCTTCCTCTTGTGGTCCTACTCAGGCTGTTGACCATAGATTTGTAGTGGAGGACCTAGAGAGTCCTAGAGAGAACATTTTTAATCAAATTGTGAATAATCAAATGAATAACTGGCATAGAACTTCTTGTCAAGGTACTAAGATATAAATACAAGGTACTTCTCACACCATTAGAATAACTTGGTTTGTACTGTTGCATTGCATTAAGAATATAAATCCACTGTGCCTTCATTAGCTGACCCTCCAAGTAACTCATAGATAACTCAGTTATCTACAAATTCTCTGTAGGAATTAAACTGAATTGAGTGCACTAAGAGGCAACACCTTCCAAATCATGTTCTTTGCAATGCTTTATTTAAAAACTAGTAAACTACACAGATGATAAGTGGTAGTAAAGCTATGAAAAGAAGGTGCAGCTACCTAAATCTTGCTGTGTAAAATCCATTTTTGTGGGCTTGAAGTTTTGAACTCTGTCTTGGCTACCAAATGTTTTCTGTATTGCAAAATTTAAGTCTGGAGATTTAAGGCCTTAGTAGAGGCCAAGGGCAAATCTTTCCTTATAATAGGATTTCTCCACTCTCCCTCCTCTCAAGACCCAACTTTCTGAAGTGTATTTTCCTGGAATTGCCACTCACATCTGCATCACATCCACCGCTCTTGCAAATCTTCCATGTAAGACTGAGAGACAACTTGGTGTTCAGCTCCTACTCTCATCTGCTCTTCTTAAATTATGTTTAGATCTATCCACACCTCCTTTGAAACACTCTCCAATTGAAAAACATTGAGAAGCAGAAGCTGTCTAAAGTTTTAAATTCCTCTCTAAGGTTGTCTTTTTTAGGCAGGCTTTCTCTAATAAAGACTTCCTGCCCCCCCCCTATATATATATATATAACCAGAAGACAATGCACTCTTGGGATGTTCAGAGCTAACGTTTTCAGATGATGAGCCTTTGGTTCGGTTAAGTCACCACATTCTTTTTCTATTTTTTTGTTTTCTAATGAGTCATGTCATTTCAGAATATGACCAGATTTTAGTCATTTGGTTTCCAGTAGATGCTCAGGCTTGATTTGCTCTGACCCATTCATGTTTTTGGTAGGCTATAGTATCTGTATAACTTTCATCAGACACTGGTCATGTTAAAGTATCTCATCTTTAGGAAATATAAATCTAGGGATAATAAAATTCTTGAAATTGTTCCTTGAATGTTATTGAATACTCAGGAATGCAACAGCAGGAAGGATTATCTTAATGCTTCACTGGCACAAATTATAGTGAGAAACTGGAAGGAATTTGTGGAAGTTATAGAAAATAGAGGAACAGGTACAGAAAAGTATAAACGTGTGCCAGCTTGTCAATGAATATGTAATGCATTCAAAATTGATATTAAAGGGGGTCTGACATATGCACACAAACATGCTTGACACAGTCACTTACAAGGGGAATGTCATGATCATAGGAAGAGTTTAACCACATCCCTATCATATTGTTTGGCTTCTTTGGGATAAAGGAGGGAAGCCACTCCATCATTATGATTGCCTCCTTGCTGCCATTATGAAAGCATAGATACATGTCCCCCACTTCTGGATCAGTTCAGGTTTCTCTAGTCTGGTACTGTGATGACTAGGCATTTGCAGTTTATCAGCTGGGCTTTACTGTGAAAAGGAATAGAGGAAGTGACTCTACTTCATCTGGTACTTGGTCTCCATAGCTATTATGTACCTTGTGTAGTAGTTGCTGTCTGGGGCACAAGAGAGAGAGAGGTCTTTCCCAAACCTACTTGAAGACGCCAAAAGCATGTACTCTACCCATTGATACCTCTGTCATAGAAGCTCCAGCTTTTCTTTGTTACAGTTAATAGCAGTTTGCATAAACTTATGACCCCCTGGTTGTTTTCTCATCTGGAGTGTGCATAAGTATATGGGAGATAAGGAGCTGCCCCTTTGGGGAAGCCATCATGGCTAAAGGGATGTTGCAGACCATCTTGAAAAGAAAAGCCAGTTGACAGGATCTCAGTTTAGAAACGAGAGCAACAGAAAGCAGAAGCTTCATCTCAATAGTCTTTCCTTCTTTATCTCCACTTAGAACCCTTTGAGGCTTTTCTGTGTATGTATCCAACCTAAGTTTTCTTCTCTAAGCTTTTGAAGATTTTTTTTAAAAGATATGAAATTGCATGATCTACCCCCATCCAATTTTCAAAGAGAATAAGATAGTGTGGGGAGGGAATTGGTGAAATATGGCATACCGACCCACTGACTCCAATGTTTTGTTTTGTTTTTTTCTGGTGAGGAGGGACATAGTTTCCAAGAAATTAAAGTTGTGATTTGCCCACATTCTCCTTTCTTCATGCAGCCCCTCTCAAATTTACAAGCAATGACATACTTTGCTATTTTTGATTAGAAATAAACCAGCAATACTTTCGTAAGACCCCAGCTTGTCTGCCCGCCAGCTCGTACTCATCTCTTCCTAGGGTTTAGAAATGAAACATTTATAGGAAAAGTAAATGAAAGTTATGAAAATAAGCTGTGGCATGGGATTTTGCCCCATGTGTTATTGTCTGTTTATTAGTCTGTGCCTGAAGGCAAAAGTCCTTCATAACACAGCATGAGAAACCAATACTTGCACGATTCTTCAGAACATTCAGCTTGGATGTTTTATTATTATTTTTTAATGTAGTAAATAAGGGGGAGATAGGAAGGGGGAACTCTTTCTGGGTGCTTTGGGAATGGCAGGCTGTTTTGCTTGAATAATTTGCTCACTTGATATATTCCAAATGATGACTTGGAAAGTTGCTGCGACGGGAGAGTTATGGCTTTTAATCTGAATTATTGATTTGATTGTTTCTTTCATTTGTAATGACTTTTTGATCTTTGAGACTATGACAAGTTCCAGAGTACGGCTCACAGTGGCTTTGGTTTGTGTCTACTAGAGCAAGAGTGGGCAACTTTCATCATTCCAGCTGATGGAAGACTGCAAGTCCTATCAATCCTGCCAATTATATGAGGGAGTCACTGTGACAATGGAACATACAATATCTGTAAATGTATGTTCCAATATGAGAGGCAGAACTAGAAAAAGGCAGAAATGGGAAAGAAAGAAATAGGCAGAAATGGGAAAGCATGTTGTGGGTTTGCTTAGGAGGAAAAGGGCCATGCAAATGCAGGATAGGGGAACATAAGGAACGGAACAGGGGCAAGCTTGAGTTCATCTCTATGCAGTCCACTTTCCACCTTGTCTTCTATCTCTGTTGCTGTGCTGTTGTAAACAAATGGTCCATACTACTGAAAAAGATAAAAAAAACACATGTTCTACATAATAGGAAAACTGACTGATTTATAGCAAAAATTATCCCAGCATTTTGGAGGCACACAACAACAAAGTATGGGTTTTGACCTATGAAACCCTGTAGGGCTTGGGTTCAGGTTATTTAAAGGACTGCGTTATTTCTCTGTATGAGGTGGTTAGAACTCTTATGATCATGGAGAGGGCTACTCTCTCAAGCACATTTGGTGGGAACACGAGAGGACCTTTAATGCCGGATCCCAGACTGTGGAGCATCCTCCCTAGGGAGACCAGCATTGGCCCCATCCCCACTTTCCTTTTTCAGGCATTTTAAAATGTACCTTTGCCATCAAACATTTAGAGCTGGTGCTGGGGTGAGTGGGGTTTTGGGGGATTGAGTAGTTTCAAAGTGTAGTTTTAAGTGCGCTTTTATTTTTGATTCCATGACACAAATTATATTTTATTTGTATATTCATATTCCAATGCATTTGCATTGTTTTAATTGTATTATGTCATATTGGCTCTTAGTCAGCTGGAGTCCCTATATCAGGAGAAAGGTGGGATAAAAATTAAAGTACATAAATAAAACAAATTCCTCTCCAGTTCCTACCTGCTTTTCTCCCAAGGCAGCTCCCAATCCAGATATGGCAAGGCAAATTAGACCCACTGCTAGCAATTGGCTGAGTATCTACAGACACAGATAGACAAACAAGCTGCATGCTGCCAAATGCTGGGAAAATTCTTCACTGCTGTTATCTGGTACATGTACGCATTCACTTGGGTCTCAAAGTTAAAGAGGCAGATAGTGAGAGGAAAACAAGATGTGTACATATGTGAATCTGTGAGATGAATGTGAAACGATCCAGACTACAATGGAGGAACTATAGGTGACAGACCTGCAAGCTCAGGACAAGGGGGGGGGGGGGGGGGATAATAATAATAATAATAATAATAATAATAATAATAATAATAAACAGGTGGTGTAATCATGAGTCTGCTCTTAGTCAGGCTGATACTGATAACTGTATTACTGTCATATCTTCTGTGGGCAGCTGCCCTTACTAACAGCTAATGCAGGTTGAAGCCAAATGGATTATTGAAATGCACTCTACTTGGGCTTCCTTTGCAGAGTGCTTGGAAGCATCAGCCAGTCCAAAGAGTTGTAGACAACTTGTTTACTGGGGCTGGCTACAGGGATCACTGGCTATCAGTCTGTTTCTGGGCACAGGTCAAAGAGTGGGTTTATATGGCTCTATCTGGTAGAACATATTTCTCTGTATGTGCTGGCCCAGATTCTGAGATGATCAGAGGAAGCCCTTCTCACAGCTCCATCTCTATTGTACAAATTGGCGGTGTGGAAGCAAGAGAGGGCCTTCTTGGTGGTGGCTTCTGGGCTCTGGCAGGCTAAAATCTTTTTATTCAGACAAGCTTTTAAAAGAGAAAGTGTTAAAGAACAGGTAAGAGGGTGCTGTACTATTTTAGCTGAGCTGCTTCTAATAAATTTTAAGAAATGTATTTAAATATTGTAACTTGTCTTATTTCAATATTCAGTTTTTGTATGTTTTAATTGAGTTTTCTAAAAGATTTGTGAGCCACTTTGGGTCCCAATCTTGTGCAGGGTGGGTGGGTTTGAAATAATTAAAATAACAATAGTAATATATTAGTGGTGCCTGAGTGAACTAAAATCTCCAAAATTCAGCCTATACACCAAAGAATTAAACTTTGACATTAGCCCTTTTTCATGTATGACAATGCTGCCCTCTAGTGCAAGGATAAGGCATTAAGAAAGGGAACGGTGGTTTCAGTAGATTATTTTGCTACTCCCCCATTACAGGGACATGAGAGAAGCCTCCCATAAGGATGATAAAACATCAAAACATCCAGGCAACGTCCTTGCAGATGGCCAATTATCCCACACCAGAAGCAACTTGCAGTTTCTCAAGTCGCTTCTGACATGAAAAAAAATGCTACTATTCCTATATATAGAGCATCAAACCAAAGCTGCAGATAGTTCTTGAAAGAAGTGTACTAACAGGCCTCCAGAACAGACATGGGTATCATGTAGCCCTATGGAGGGTGGACTACAATTCCCAGCAACACCAGCTAGCATAGCCAATAGTGAGGGATGCTGGGAGTCACAGTCATGATCCAAACCATTCTCATATTAAAATAATGTTGATGGGGTAACATTGATATGAGCACCTGTTTATTACAGAATGCTAACCATGAAATGCCAATCCAAAACAATGGTAAATTATAGTATTGTTCTTTTCTGGTTTTGTTGTACCTATATAGCTAGACAAATTTTGACAACTCGTGTGCCCTGATTTCACTTTACCTTTTTCTTTAACCTGAGATGTAATATATTTGTGGATCTTTATAACATTTGGGGCAAGAGGGGGAATAGGGTGGAAAAGGGTTATGCTTCAGTTAATGGCGCTTTGCAGTTTCTAAGAACTTTAAGATATGGCAGCAATTTTACAACAATTTTAACACATTTTTCAAGTATCAGTAAAAAGCTTTCGACAGACATAAAACCATTCCTTAAATATATGTTGCTACAAATTCTATATGCATTACTATAGAATCTGGCTATATAGTAAGTCCTATGTGAATGTGCTTTCTAAGATTATTAGTTTTCCACTTATTTTAGGTTTCTCCCAAGGGAAAATACCTACTGGAAAAGCACTGAGAAATGTTGAAATTGACTTAAGAAACCTGCCTTACAGCAATTGGTTGGCCTTTTAAAAATTGCTCTTAGATCACAGACATTGCTCTCTCCCATCCTACTGATTTGTGTCAGGTCGCTGTTTCCCAAAAGGTAAAAATTAAACGAATGTTCAGCAACCATGTCAGATAATCTGAGTGCTTGGTTCTGCCCCTTCCTTCTCTCCCCAGAAATCACACTTTCCCAGAAAGACAGTGCCTGAAATCAGATAGTAAATGCAGTCCCCTATAAAGGTGGTGTAGATTCATCTTCATTAACCTGGACACTGCCATCACTTCATTGTCAATAAGCAAACTCAAACTGTATGCATCCATTTCTTTTACCCACTCACCCATTTCCACTATCTGCCAATCCCTGGAGTTTTTATATTAGACGGATTGCACCATACACATCATAGTCTGTAATACTTGAAATATATTGTCTTTGCATAGCTTTGCATGTATATCCCAAAGTACTGTGTCTAAGCCAAATTGTTTCCTCTGAAGTTATTTATGTGAAATAACCAAAAAAGGGAACATTGTCCAGGTGTTATTCTCCATTCAGTGGTGTGGAGGGAGCAGAGCTTGCATTAGTCAGAGAGGTGTCTGTTTCAGGCAGAAGAAAATGAGTGGTATGGAAGAGTCAGGAAAAATGGTTATCCTAGTGCAGTTGATTTATTTAGAGCAGTGGTTTCCAACCTTTGGTCCTCCAATTGTTTTGGAAATCAGCTCCCAGAGATCCCAGCCAACTTACCAACTGTTAGGACTTGTGGGAGCTAAAGGCCAAAACATCCAGAGGACGAAAGGTTGGGAACTACTGATCGAGAGCCAAGATAATCTGGTTGGTTTAGTATGGTTCTTGAGTGGGCCATCATATAGGCAACAAAATCGGGTTGGCTCACACAGTCCTTTCTGATTTGAGGCCTGGGGCACTCAAGGCTTGAAATTTGGTGAATCGGAGGAACACAGGTGTAAACTGGAGTCCCACCTCTTCTAAAATCTCACAGTTTAGGGAAGGAGGGTTTCTGTTGGCGAAGTGTATTGACTAGGGTTGTAGTACAACCTGCAAGTGGAATCAAAACTCTCCCATGCATCCTAAGGCCTGGGACATCCTTACCACGGAAAACATAGTATGCAAGAGAACATGATATCCATGGTAATTCCAATATGCACAGGAGAGCCTTCCTGGAGCTCATTCATTTGTAGCTTGGTGGAGCACTAAAGCGCTCAGGCTGAGAACTCTGAAAGCCCCCCCCCCCCCCAATAACAAATCCACTGAAGTGGAATGAGAGTGCTCCAATTGTATAGCACTCAGCACTCTGACACTGCTTTAAAAAAACAGGCCCACACACAGCCATTCTTGCTTAACCAGTTTTATCCAATAACCCTCTCCTCTCCACAGAATTTCTTTCTGTTACCAACTGTGCGAAAAGTTGAGCTCAATAGGTGTGCTTGTTAAAGACATTTCCAGTGCAAGGGCAACTGGGGGCAGTATGTTATGGTCTTGTTTTCTATTTTAATTCTATATTTATTTATTTATGTATTGTATATCCCTTTTTTCTCCCTGTATGTGACCCAAGGCAGGTCACAGTGTAAATTAAAAACTAAGGATAATGAAAACATTGTATAGCACAAGTTTTTAAAAAAAACACCCGTATCATTATTTTAAAGTAAAAACAGCAGTTAAATCCATAAAGGCAAACACCAACAACCACTCTCCTCAAATTAAAAGACCTTCTGCAATGACCAAGAAAGAGATAATGCCCTGAATAAAAAAAGGAAAGTGGGGAAGAGAGCACCAGCTTCCTGTGAAAACTTTTTGACCCAGGGGCATCTACTGAGAAAGCAATGGTAGTAGGATCAAGAGAAAGCCTATACTATTGTGAAGTATAAAAACAATAGTTATAAAATAACACTATAATTGTTAATTATAGTGTATATAGTATATCGGTGACTAGCAGCACACAGCTATCTCCCAAAATTGGTAGTATGTATCAGAAAATACAAAAGCAGTCATATGTTGAACTATAGTTTCTGTGGAACATATAGAACACATTCATGGTGACTACTGACACGTGTGATGTTATCAAAGTAGTGGAAAAAATAGCACCCAATTTGAGATATCAAGAAGATGATCTGTTGGCAACAGATGATAAATGATCCCACTGCCCCAAGGTCCATCAAGCTTGTCTAAAGACAAGTCAGTTTGCCTGAAACCACAAGATTATTGCAACATTTCACAAAAAACATTAGAGTGGAGTCAAAGGTTGGACACAGGTTTATGTAAAAAATGAAGTGTATTTCAGAAGAGTATTTGAACATCAACATGCAGGTACAACAAGAATAAAAATTATTGCACCTCTCTTTATGTGGCAATTGTTCAAGTTTCTAAAAACACTTATATCCCACATTGTCTTCTGCTAACCAGGTGCTGAGAGGCACCAGCTTGAAATTGGAACACAGTGTGAAAACTGTGCTCACAGCCTCCAAAGTTACAAAAATCAAAACACAATTGTAAACACACACACACAGCTGTAAAATCACCTACTAGAAATACAGCACCATTCTTCATGTCCAGTAAAGATAAAACTGGAGAGAGACTTCACCCCTCCCCAGAGGAAAACAAACAAACAAACAAATCAAAATGTCACACCTTAATTCAGTGCTAATGTAGAAAAAAAAACCAACTGCAGGTCATTCCCCCTTTTCCTGCTCAATGCCGAGTATCTTTTCACAGCGTAATGAGCACAGTAACATTTTGGACATGCTTCTCTCAGGATGGGACTTCTAGCAATGCTAAAATCTAATATTTACATTAAACATCAGTTTGATGGTCTTAGTTGCACCATTCAATGGTGTGTAGTATTGCCGAGGAATGCATCACCTGGATACTTAGAAGTTTAAAAGGCTGTATGAAGAAAATAAATGAAATCTAGATATATAAACTAAAACATGAAATACTGGGAAAGCAATATGGTAAAGATGGCTACATGTGTATTTTGCCTAAACAGAACACAATGGTGATGTCTGAGCTAGCTTTATTTATGGACTGAGTGCCTTAACTGGACTACAGACAGTCAAAATTACAACTGTTTCCCCTCAACATGTTAACAACGAGTTCAGGAGGTCTGTTACACACCACCTCCTGTTAGGCTTAATGGTTGTAAGTGCTTTCAATATCTTAAATTCTGCCCCCTGTAACATTATGATTGTCAGAACTCTTGTATTCAAATGTCAACGTGTAAATCCCATTTATTAACATGAAGTTTGGGTAGAACTATCTCCAGCCATGAATTTTTTCTCAAGTAGGTCCACAGTTAAATGAATCTAGCAAGTGGTGAGAGATGGACACTCCTGGAGGCTTTAATGACGACAGAAGTTTGCTGTTAGGTAAACATATCAAAAAGATAACATCTATGTAGCATATCTATAATACATAAATGAGGTGTCCCAATATGGTTTATTTGGCTAAACTAGATAAACACTTCCTTTGGCTATCTATGTGTGTATAGATGCTACAAAGTATAGTTGAAGCCACACCATTTATCCACAGGGCTCAAATCCATACTGTGTATATCATGACATCTAATTATTTTTACATTACTTTAAATCAGCATGTACTTTCAGTGGCTATTGAATGATATGAAAAACAATTCCCTTTTTCTAAATGAGTTGCTGTATCCACATCTGACTGCCTTTGCCTGGAGTTCAATGCAGCAAATTGAGAGAAAAGGCAGTTCAAACACAGGTCTAGATGCCAACACATGTGGCGTCTACTCTTCTATGCTGGTGGCAGGACTAAGGAGATTAGTGTACTTTATCTGTGAGAATTATTACTCTTGAAAGTCTGAGAACTTAATATGAGAAAACCAATGTATCTTCTTTTACAGCTTTACACCACGCACAAAAAGCATTACACGCACGCACGCACGCACACAAACACAGTGGTTAATGTAAAAAATAATCTCAAATCAAACAAGTTGGTCCAAAACTGAAACCAAAGAATCAAGAGCTAGGCAGTTTTTGTTTTGTTTTGTTGTTGTTGTTTTTTTTTGGGGGGGGGGGTTCAAGAAGTTCAAGCAAGAACCAAAAGGCCATTGAAATGTGATGACAATAAATTTAAGATCCGCTTCCGAGTCAAAAAGTAGCCTTTGTAAAGTGAAACTGAACAGCAGAAGGCTTTATATCAGAAACATGGCTGAGTAATGAAGCTGTATTGTAATTAACTGTAGCGCATGCCCTAGGGAGCTATTACAGTTGCCATGTGATCACCTCTTGTTTACAGAGAACTGTGGACAATGCAAATGATTGCTTTCTCTGCCCACATACATTTAGCAGCCATAAGTAAAATTCACAAGAATTTATGGCATTTGTGCAAGTTGTCGTCTTGCCTATACATTGTAATTAGATTCAATAAGGAATAGATCTGAAATGCTTCATCTACTGCTTAATTGTGTATATGTATAGTTATCTGTCTATATATCAGTGCAGCATTACTGGTCTAGGCAGCTTTGTTTGAGTTTCCAAAAGGTTACATAGGTAACAGCATTTTAGAGAGAGAGAAATCAGATGAACAGAGAAATCTGAATTATAACAAATGTATAATTAATTTGTCATCGAGGGGCCAGTTAATTGTATACTTACAATTGGATAAGTAACACAGCGGCCTGTCTTAGCCTGTTCCTGATGGATCCATAAAAATAATTCCTTCCAATGAAATCAAATTTGTCAACTGTTACTTGTGTCCACTAGTAGTTATGCTGTCCCACAAGATGGGAGGAGATAGTTTCAGATGCTCAGAAACATCTCAGTGGTGCAATTTGGGATGCTACTTCACTAAGAGCTAACTAATACAGCCTGTACCTCTTTTAGGTACTTGCCCACTGAGCAAAGTGAGGCTGGTAAGGCCACAAGTATTTAAAAATTCTAAATAAAAGTTGAAGATGGCATCATGCTTCTTTTAAAGCAATTTTTTTTAAAAAATCATGCACAAACTGAAAGTTTGACATTTCACTTAACAGATTTTTAAAAAAGGAATATTTTCCAATTATACAAGATGACATGCAAGGTTTCCTTCAAAAGTCTACGATATGTGAGAAAAAAAGTGTGCAAAGACAGAAAATATTTCAAGATAAGTTTGCCAAAGGTATTATGGTAGGTCTTTGCCAATGTAAAGAAGTGACCAAAATTTGGCTCACAATAACTAATGTATGTTCCTCAAGTGAGCCTTGTTTTGTAAGTGTATGTTCTCAAAAAGCTCAAAGTGAAAACTATGCAAAGGGCACTCCAGAACGAGGGCATTTTTAAATGGGAAGGGGGAGAGGACATTTGCAAATCAGTTTGTAATTTTTCTTTAAAGATACCTTGTTACGAGGCATCAAATGGCAAATGCTGTGTACAAAAATAGAATTGCAAGAATGAAAAAAGGCAAGAGTGTGAAAACACAAAGTTACAAAAAATAGATGTACAGGTTTTCTGATTTATAACTGTGTTCTATTAATGCTGTCTTTTTTCTGAATGCAGAATGCTATGTTTCCTTCGCAACATCACCTTCTGATGATAGGAGGTCTTTTGTCAGTGACTGACTTCCAGCCTCTCTGGTTTCTCCTGGCATCCGAGTTTTCTCCTTTTTAGGACTCAGGCGGCCATCTGGTCCAGAAGAAGCCCCCATGTTCAGCTCCACAATGCCATCTCCCTGATCTTCAGGTGGACGGATCTGACTCTTTGCCTTCAATGTTTCAGGTACATTAGAATTGCCAGGGACTGTCTCTTCTTCTGTTCCCTCTGAGTAGCCTGACTTCCAAGACATTCTTGTGCTTTCTGACGTGAGGTGAGAACTACATACACCAATGAGATCCCCAATGCTCAATGTTTTGGCTGTTTCAACGTTTGATCTTTCTCTTGGTGCCTCCTCCATTCCTTGCTCAGATACACTCTTTTTCATACAAAACAGTTCCTCCCGAGGGACCTCCCCTCTTGTTTTTTCTAGTACTTTTGAGCCAGACATGTTGGGATTTTTGGAATCCAGCATTCTTTTAGCATTGGTTACCAAATGAACTGGCCAAGGGGCTTCTCCACTTTCAACTGTGCAAGCTGAACCACCTGTAGAACAACTTCGGTTTTTATCCTTTGGTTGACTTTTGTGTTTTGAAGTTGCTACACCAGAAGATATCTCTTCTAGTTCTTCAGCATCAGACAATCTTTGTGCTGACATTCTGCCACTATTTGCCCAGTTCCACATACTGATATTTTCTTGGATATATTGGTGCCCCTGTTTCTGAGGTACATCTTTGCAGTCTTTTTGGCTTAGTGGTGGAAGAGAGCTTATACTACTTGTGCAAGTAGAGGAAAGTGCAAATGAAGGCATAGATTTGTGGGATAACATGTGACTAGATTCCTCAGAAGCAGACATTTTCACTTTATCTTTGTCATGTGCCAGCCTCAAGCAATCACCTTGACCAACCTGCAAGGATCTCAGTGGCAGGCACTTCCCCTGCTCTGGGCAATCTATGCTTTCTTGGATAGCCACAGTTTTTTTAGGATCTTTAGCATCTTTGATATCACTAATTGTATTGCCTTCTATAGTCAACAATGCTATTTCAACTTCTGATGCTAACTTAATTGTTTCACAGTTACCAGATTTTTCTACCGGTGAAGTTCTCACAACAATCTTAGCCTGTGACCTCTCTATATCAGGCAGTGGTGTCCCTGTAATATCCTTTGGTTGCTCTTGGTTTGCCCTGTTCTGCAAATTACCAGTTTTTGGTTCCTCGGGAAGGAAAGCATCTTCTTCCATACTATCTTTGCTTTCCAACTTGGAAGAAAGCTTCATCTCCTCAGTGAAAGAATCAGAAATGTGATGGTCTCTACTGAAATGTGACCTGTCCAATCTTTTCCCATCTTGACTATCTTCTGACCCTTCATCAGTTTCATCTTCGGAAGAATCTACTTCAGTGATGGCCTCTTGCTTCTGCAAAGACTCTCTCCTGTCCACCCGATCTTGCCGAATGGCCCCTAGTTTTCTGGAAGAAGGTTTTTGGAGCGTCCCCTTTTCTGCAAGCCCAACTTTACCTCCGGTTGCTTCATTTATTGATTCTTGCCAACTCTGGAGGCCTGGATCTCTTTGGAGCATTTCCTTCTTGAATTCGGAATGAGAAATGTCCAAACTGTGCTTGCGTGAAGAGGGTAGCTTCTTTTCTGAGGAGGACAGTGAGGAGGTTAGTTTTTCGGCTGACTGCACTCTTTTCAAGAGAGGAGATCTTGGTGGTTCTGCACTCTTGGGCCTTGACATTTGTCGGACGAGGGGTGGGGAGGAGTGTAATTTTACGGGGAAAGACTGCATGATGCTTGAACTGCCAACTGAATGCCCAGGTAAAGGAGAAGGAGAACGCTGAGGTGATGTGGACTGTGGAGTTGGTGAGGGAGTATGTGCTAATGGTGAGAGAGGAATGTTCCCTGCAGATTTACGTCTTGGTGATCGATACTGCCGTTGAAGTTTTGGTGCTAATCCATGCAAAGAGCTGGGCCGGATATGTCCTGAACTAGCTGGAGAGTTAGGAACACTGGAACTAGGCGAGCTGCTCTGAGAAGAGTTTCCACCCACTGTAAACATCAAAAAAGAGAATACTGTATTATTATTATTATCATCATCATCATCCAATTTATTTCTACCCGACCTTTCTCCACATGGTAGCTTAATGCAGCTTACAATAACATGACACAACCCAATAAATTAGAAACATGGCAAATACAAAAAATAAAAACAACTAAATGTTTTTCATGGAAACAAGTTGAAATACTCAGTTTAGATACAGTAAGTAAAGAAATACCCAATTAAGATACAATTAAAAATTCCCATACAATTAAAATTACATTTAAAACTAAATATCCTTTCCAACCCCAACCCACAACCTCACCAGCAGTGTGCCCCTCATCTTCCCCCAAATGCCTGATGGTAAAGAAATTTGAAATGCTGTAACATTTACATCACGTGTAAATGGCTTGTTGAAATCTTGCACTGGCAAAAAGGAATTAATATTGCAGCTGAAATCTACTGTATCAGAAAGTGTCAGGTGCCCGTTAACTTCAATCTGTCTCACCCAGCTACACCGCTGTCCAGCTTTTACAGCATGTTTGCCTGCCATTATCCTGCCAGGGCTCAGTTATGGGCACTTTTAGCAGACCAAGAAAGTTACTTCTAAGAAAAAATACCAATAGAAACAATGTTCTAAATCTGGTTTTAGGGATCAATTTGTTTGCTCAGGCTGGACATGTTGTTTCAGCCATGTCAACTTTATTTTCAATTGCCTCTAGTTTTCTGCTTATTAATTAATTAATAATTCATTCAATTGATTGGTTGATTTCAATTTTAAAACTAATATCCTGCCACAGAAACGTTTCTGCATACGATAATTGCCTTTGCTGTTTTAATGATATATTTTTATGTAATTCCTTTGCAAACTACCTTGATGGAATTTATGAAGTATAAATTCCACTGAGTGCTGCAAAATTGGTCTACATATAAAGCATTTCTGCTAGGCAAGATCCACCCCATCCAATACTGTATAAAAATAAATATACAGTAGTCACTGTTTTTCAAATATTATGGAAGTATGCTTCTCTCCTGAAATCGTTAAATATCTCACAGTATACATTGCCTGGTCCCAATCATCTAATTCAGGCCTGCACAATCTGTGGCTATCCAGGTGATTGAGAATCCAGTTCCCAGAAGCCCTAACCAGCTTGTCCAATGGCCAGGAATTCTAGGAGGTGAAGTGTAAAACACCTGGAAAACCACACGTTGTGCATGCCTGATCTAATTTCATCCTGTCTCCAGTCCTCCCCACCTGCCCAAATATTTTTTACTTGTGAGGTTTTATTCATTTCTATGCTATATACAATTTCTATTACTTGCTCTCCATACACTTGAGGTAAACTGACTTGTACCAGTCAGATGCTTTTGCTTCTTTTAGTGCATTCCAAATTCAGAATGACTATTACTACTACTACTACTACTACAACAAATAATAATAATAATAATAATAATAATAATAATAATATCCCGTCCTATCTTCCCATGGGGACTTTTCCAACAATTCACAAAGTAAGTCTACTTTGCTCCCACCATCTGAGAAAACATCATGAGATTACAAACCCAAAGGTTTAAAATCTGTCACTATCTCCACTTCTACCTGAATGTGTGGAATCGGGAGTAGACCGGTAGCTCTGAGTTGGTGAACGAGGGGAGAGGTTGTGGGTTGGTGAACCAGGAACACTTTCTCCAGATGACAGAGAACGGTTAAGAGAAGACAGACTTCTGCTGGTGTGAAGCAGAGATGCCTGCTTGGTGATCTTTCTGAACAAAGAGCTCTTCTTCTTACTGGAAAAAGTGAAGAATAATCATTTGTAAATTTAAAAAAAAGACCAGATTCAAACTAGAGAGACTCCATCTGCACTGAGACTCTCTATTGTGGATGAGGCACAGAACCAACAGTTTCTGCACACAGAAATGAAGGAGAAGAAAGGCAATTTCTTTAATGCCTGCATTGGCCCTCAGTGATTTTTATACCACTCCAGAAGATTTTAAAGGGATGGAAACTGAAGTGGAATCTGAGAGAATGTATTCCATAATCAGTAACTCTGCTCATTAAACTCTGGATTCAACCCACAGTCTACTAAAAATTCTAGCTGATTTATTCTGCATAATATTTGTGTCATAAAAACAATATTTGCTGACGGAAATTTATTTCCACCAATTACTGGGAGACAATTTCGTTTTCCATAGAAAAAACTCAACTCACCTTTCTTGTCCCTCTTTTGTTTTACTTTTCTTGTTTCTCCTTGCCATCTTTGATTTGTAGCTGGCTTTCCGAGCTGGCCCCACTTTGATTGACGTATTCTCAAAAGGTGTAGTAGATATGGATACTTTATTCCCACTCTGCCAGGAAGAAAAACACACATTTTAATATTTTTATTCATCCCTTCTGAGTAGCTGCATGTTAAACCAAAGGAAATACCAGTCCATCAGTGGCTGTCTTATATTCCCCTGATTAATTCTTTTCTCCCTTTCCAATATTTATTTTGTCTTTAGAAAATTGTGCTGGAGGCACATCTTCAATTTCTCATCTCACTGATTAAACAACGATTTTTCTAGCTGACTGACAGATTCGGAGAGCTCTAATTTTGTGGTACTTCATTTTTCCAACATAAGCTTTCTAAGCAGCAGGCAGTCAAGTAAATTAGAACACCTCCACCACCAGTAGCTTCACACTAGAAATTCTGTCAAGTGGCTGTCCAAGTCTCACATTGCTGCATTCTTTATATTTCATATTCTTCTGCTAAAGAGCTGCCACCAAACAGAAACCACCTTTGTGTAAGAACTGGATGTGTTTATTCAGATTACTTCCTAAACAATTTTGCAGGCAATTGGTTCCAAAGGTATTTATACCAATGCTTTTCCCATGCATGTTATGTTTTTGACAAATAACTTGCTGTCAGGAACACACCATAGTCAAGGAAGCAACTGTGTCATTAGTTAGTTGTAATGTTATGACAATTTAATAGATTTCCATAACACTTGTGCTATTCTAATCCCAAAAGTAAATCAGGTTGTATTCACCTGGCCACTTGGACAAAGCATGTCTGCAGCAAAAGATTATTTCAGTAGTAGGAAAATGAAATACCTCTGAATCAGAAATGTGTATTTGAAGGGAAACACCTGAAACTCCCATATAAAACAATCAATAAGTGCACATTTAGTGTGCTAGAAACATTCAATAAGGAAAATTCCTAAAATCAATCATGACAAATCCTTTTTTAAATACCGCCAGCAATATGGGAAAACAGCAATAAAAGATGGTAGGTACTGTTTGCAGCTATGAAATCAGATGAAAATTCAAAGAATATTTTCCTCAATGAGATATTGTTTTCTGGCAGAATATATCATGTTTTGGATTGCTGGAAACAAACAACAGAAAAGGATATTTTCTGCTTTTTACAATTTTTGTGAAAGTAGTTCTCACATTTAGAGTACCACAACTGGGAATGCCCTTTTCTCTCTACAGATCAGATGATGGGTTTTCGCACGGAACACAAATGCTGGAGATAGTAATGTATAGATGAGCACATAAAGTCTTTTAATTGTCAAAGGCTCTCATGGCCGGAATTACTGGGCTGCTGTGAGTTTTTCAGGCTGTATGGCCATGTTCCAGAAGCATTCTCTCCTAATGTTTTGTTTGCATCTGTGGCTGGCATCTTCAGAGGTTCATTTGTAGCTGGCATCTGGTCAGGTTATTTCTGTACAGCTGGAACCGCAGCCAATTGTCTGTCTGGGAAAAGATGCCCTGTGCAACCTACACTTTGAATGAGGAAAATAGATCTTGCCGCAACCTCCAAGACACTCAACAATGTCTTTTAACTTAAGTATTTTGATTTAAGCACATAATGCTTGTCACAGAAAACAAGTACCTTCAGGACCAACTCCACCACTTCAGTATGAACCAATCCATGAACAGGTTCTCCATTCACATGGGTGATCAAATCTCCTTCCCGAAGACCTGCCTCACTAGCCGGTCCACCTTCCTCAACATGCTGTTAATATGAAATCAAAAATGTTAATGTCAAAAAACAGACATCTCTGTCCATATGTGGGCCCATTCTTCATTTCCATTTTTAAAAAAACAATTTGGCTGGTATACATTTCAGAACACATATGCCAGCAGTTACTGGAATGCTCACTGCCAATTTATTTTTTTTCTTCCTCATTCATAATGATACTTCATCATAGCAAACCACATCACTAGGTCATCTAGCAGACATTCTTTGGTATATCAGACAGAGGGCGTTCTCAGCTCTTAGACCTATGGCCCTTTAACCTGAAATATGAAGAGCTGGATCTGTTCCCTCTTATGTGCAAAAACAATGTCTTGTGTCTATCTCTAAATACAAATAGGTACAAATACTAACAGTCAATAACAGTTTAAACAGTTGACCCCAGTGATTAAAGAGATACAGTTGTGGCATGTGACGTGTGCTTTATTGAAGCTAAACTTACTACCTAATGCAGTCCTTGTCAAGGTCAAATGGAATAAGGATTAGATATATGTTTACAAAAGCAATTAAACTACTCCATATCATTATTGCATCAGCAATAATTAAGATTCAAACAATAATCTCCTTTTAAATGAAGAAAACATAAGTAACATCTATAGGGAAATCAGGGCGCACTTTAGCATCCCTTTTCTCTTCCACCTGTTAGCAAAATTAAAAATGGAAATTGTTATTTGTGAGAATACTGAGGCAAACAACTCCAAAAGAGAGGATATATATATAAGCCAGGCTGACCAAGAATGTGGATAAAGAAGAAACAGTACACAGTAATAAGCTACTTGGATAACTCACAGCTGAACTGAATCCCAAATCCCTAGTGAATTCAGTGATGCTTTAAGACATGTAATCAACTCCAGGCAGATGTGTGAACAGTCCTAAGGGAAGGAGATGATCTGAAGCAGACTATCATTGTCAAAATAGCTCCAAAGGAATTAAATGCAATTAACATACAGGTTACAACTCTGGTAGAGAATATCTCCTAAACAAATGTGCACTCATTTCTGTGGAAAGGATTCACTTCTTCCTGAGGTGATTCTAGGAAGTTGTCTAGGTAAAAATATGGGATTTTATTAGGCTCTGATTATTAAATGCCCTGTTATCCTCATATTAGTGTACTGCTATGCCATACAGTAACTAAACAAACTCAAAGAAGAATAAACATACCCAAACCATGTGATGCACTGTGTAGATATCACTGTTTCCCATATAAACTCTGATGGCACGAAGCGTGAAGCCATATTTCTTCCCAGCACGGTGGATGATGATTGGTGGTTTAGGGTTCATGACAGCGGGAGAAAAATCTCGACTTGGAGATGAATCTCTTGAAGATGGGTTGGAGGAGAGAGAATGAGGTGACATTGGACTGGCGAGTGGAGAACAGGTATGGTGCTCTATAGGAAAATGAAAATGAATTCCAAATTAGCCTTGCTTACAAGAGAAAATACAAGTTGCATAATACAAGATTAAGAAGACTGAAAAAACATATCGTGAAACTTGCAACTATATTTGAAAATGTCTATACTGGTAGTCATTCCCTTTTTCATCAAACAAATGCAAGCTAAATATTTCACATGATTTCTCAAAAATATTTTTTATCAATGATAAAAGTATATTTTTTTGCTAGAACTTTTTTTTTTGGCAGAAACAGAAAGCTATAAATGTATTAGGGATTTTGATGCTTAAAAGTACTCTAGAAGAATCACAAAAATTGTATTTTTCTAATATCTTACCTGAGGGAATTAGAAGGGAGAGGGCAGTGGCTGACGCTGACTTAATCACTTTATTGACAGGCCGTGAAGTCCGTTTCTCCCCCGACTCACCAGAAAGTAACCTATGACGGGCTCTTCGCACTGCTAAGTCACTTGTGGCTTTTGGAGTAGTAAATTCTGAGCCTTCATTGCTATTACTGCGAGTGCGTTGATCAGAGAAGTCTGTATTGCTCCCAGCTACAGTTTCAATTAAAATAGATTAGAGCCATAGGGAATTCGTAACAGCCTGTTCCCCTGCAGGTTCATATATAAAATCTAAGGCATGTTTACACACAATCCAACAGTGAACTTTTCTCAGAAGCAAACCCGGGCCCCAAAGTCTTATTTACAGATGTATTTAACTAGGGGAGATACAATCTCAATAAAATTACCAGCATTCCCATTGCTATTAAAAGAAGCATAATTAAGCTAAAGAAAGATAATCTCCTCCACACTGAATAAAATTAGGTCTACTATGGTGTGGAAAAGTAATAAAAGTTTGAGATATTAGTGAGAACTGATGAACCAAATAACAGGAAAAAATCTGAGAGGAGCACCTCAATTAGCCTTATTAGTAAATAACACAAGTTGTCTACACATTATAGATACGACATTCTACATTATACACTAACATTAAAAAATAAGCATTTTTAACATGGAGAATAGGTAGACAGACCCAATATTAATAAGTACAATAAGACACCTTTGCACGACAAGACACTGTTTCCTATCTTCCAGATCCAGCTTTCTCATTTCAGAGAGATTGCTGTGTCTGAATTAACATTTGAATAGCATTTTCTACACATAAAATCAGTCTACATATACTCAAATCACAAATTTCCAGAATGCACACGAAGTAAGAATCACTGTTTTTGTCTAAATATGATATAAGCTTTATCAAACAGTATGCCTGTGTACAGATATCTAAACAGAACTGGACTGTCCATGCAGTGTGAAAGACTTGTTTCCCAATTATTTAAAGGGATAACTACAGATGACTGGCTAAATGTGAGCAAGCACATTGGTTTAGCACTGCTCAATGACAATAATTCTATCATTATAGGAACATACCTGTCAATGTTGAACTGCTTATGTTACTAGCAGTTGAAGAGGGTGTTTTTGGCCCATCGCTCTCACCCAGCTGGACTTCTTGTTCTACAGGTTGCTCTGGAATTGGAAGAGGAAGGCTCTCCCGTGGCTGTGTGATTGGCAGTAATGTCCCATCCAATGATTTCCTTTTCCCTTCTTCCTCTGCTGAAATAGCAAAGCGAGGCATATCGAGAAGCCCAGAACAACGACGACGGACAGTGAGCGGTGGACTGGAGTCACTTTCTGTATGAGAGGATTCAGACACTGAGATATGTTTGCGCAATCTGCGGAGAAAGAACAAAACAAATTGCCATCATTCATTTTGCCATGAAGTTGGATTAATAAAATGCTTCACATTCTATAACAGTTCTTCATATACAAGTACAGCAAAGTGGAAGTCAAAGGTGACAACCTGTTTAAAGTAAAAGAAGAAATCAAAAGAAAAACATATCAGGCTAAAAGCTAGAGACTTGTAAATAGGGCAAGAAAATGGTGTGCATTTATAGGCAGTCCCCAAGTTACGAACAAGACAGGTTCTGTAGGTCTGTTCTTTAGCTGAATTTGTATGTAAGTTGGAACAGGCACATAAGTGGAACTCCAGCCAAATATATGCACATATTAGCTTTGGATAACATAAGAAAGGGTTAACAACCCTGTGGTGTTTGTTCTGCGGTCTGTGCCCCTGTTCAGAAGATTTCACTTCACTTTCTGCCCCGGTGATAATCAGATTTTGAAAAAAATGGCTTGTTGTGGAAATAAGGATTAGTGATAAAGCTTTAGTGAAGACACCTTTTCCTCATGTTAAGTCCTTCCAGGAGAGAATTTCCCTACCTAGGAGCAGATTTTTATCACTTAAATAAAGGGATTTTTCATTTCATTTCATTTCAGAAACAAAACTTCCAGGAAGGGAAACCTTGGGTACTAATAGTAACACTAGCAAAAACAATAACAGCAGCAGTATGTATCTATCATGCACTTCATTTTCTCATAAATCCTTGTAAAGTAGGGCAGAACTATCCTGAATTACAGACTGTAGACAAGCATTCTCCAGTTAATATTTATATCCAATTTATCTTCTAGCACTTCAGACTTGCACTTTGGGAAATACCTAATCTTTCCAAAAACTCTATAATGAAAGCTTGGTACTTTTTACTGAAGTTATTTTCTGAGCATTGGGGGCGGGGATACATGCTCATGTATATCCTACAGGCTCATGTATAAGCCTAAAACTTTTAGTAAAAAATAAACCCAAAAAACTGGTCAACTTATCCATGGGTCAACATAAGTTCTGCACCTTAGCTCTTATCCAAAATGGAACCATTCTCTTCTCTAAGTATTATGGCAAAAGACTAGAGCTTAGTCTGACTTGGGAGAAACTCCCACTCTACTCTTGCCACTGCTGGTCTTTTTGAATGCCTGAGTGGAAAAACGACTGCTCCCCTGAAATGGCATTGGGACTTTCCCCTTCTCTGGGTAATGACCATCCAATTATCTAGGGATCATATCAAAATCCCTAGTTTTAGCCAGGGGTGGGGGTGGGAAAGGTTTTTTACAGGTTCAACCCCCCCATTTTTCCTCCCCCCCCAGCTTATTAATTTGGCCCATTGCTCGCTTGCCTGCAGCTCGCTCTCCCCCCCCCCCACCAAACTTTTTTGCCAACCCAGGCTCGTTTCAACTCCACTCCCCCTATTTTTCAAACACCCCCCCCCCCCCCCACACACACACACACGCCTTCCTGGAATTTTTTTCTGGCAACAGGCCCATTTTGGCCCCAAAATCTGCCTTCAAGTTATACACGAGGTTGATGGATATATAAATATATACAGTAGTTCTTTTTTGTCCTTTACAAAACATTTCTTATCCAAACAAGATACACAGAGTTAAGGAATCCTAGAATTTTCTTTACAAAGCAAATTAAGCTCACATTTCAGGAGACCCAATCACCCAGCTGCGGTCACGACTCTTAAGGCTACCAAGACTGTCAATTCTGTCATCCTTTTCTTCACTCAGGCTACGTTTAGTGGGTGGTGGTGTCCTTCTTTCTTCATGGATTGAAAGGCGTTCCATACTGCTATATACCTACATGGATAATTCAACTACATGTCAACATGTCAGAGGTCATTAAGAAACTCTTTTAAATCATAAGATATTACAGAATCTCAATTGGATTCTGAAAGATAGGGAAAAGGATTAACAAAAATGCAATGGAACCAACAATTTGGTTACGGCAGAGAACAGAGCCATAGCAGTACAAATTAGTATATTCTATTTACTATGCAAAAGCTGGCCAGATTAAAAAAAAACATGCATTCTGTTATTTTGATATTGTAATAGAAGACATTTTAAAATACACACTGCAACAGAGGTTGTGGAAAACCATGTTTTAAAAATGTTATGTGAAGGATGGACCAGGTTAGTAACGTTTTCAAGTTCAGAGTCAATCTATTTCTAAAAATCTTAAAAAACAATGTTAACCCAGAGAAAAAATAGGTGATGGGGGGGGGGGGGATCCTACCCCCTAGTGACTAATTTGCTTGGCCAATCATCCCTCAACTGCTTTACAATGACATTTTAAATCATTCAACAGTTAACAGGAGGAGGAAAAAAGAAATCCATGTTTATGACTGAACTCAGCTGAGAAACTGATTTGCATATGAGGCTGATGAAAACAACATTATTAAAAATTCACAATATCAACAGGATAGCTATTAATAAATTATCTGGCTGAATTGTCAGACAAGACTTTCAAAATATAATGAGCCTTTCATGCCAACCACACTACAAATGGTGTATTATTTTTTCATATTGAAGATAAGGCCAAGCCTGTAACAGTTTCTTTTTTCACAGTTTACCTCTCCCTCCCAACATTGTGAAATGCTAGTTCAATTTGTACCCCTTTCTTTGCCCCATCACTGAGTGTCCTGGATGAACACCTCTCTCTGCTTTGCATAGAAATTAATCCCCAATTAAAAGTATTAATATTGTTACAATGTCTCTTTTGTTTGCAAAATATTGGTTCAGTGACCCAAATTCTGATTTTTGTTCCTAGCATCTTTTATTATCGACCTTTTCATCATTTAAATCATTTAAATCCTGTTTCTTTTTACAGGATGCAAATTTATTTGTATTCTAGCTTTGCCAAAAAGAGGAACTTCACACAAAACATATACAAGATAATATTATATTCACCTCTTTAAACTTTCAGTATATAAGTGATCAAACTAGGAAAAAGTAATAATTACCTACATTCAGTGAGAAAATAAGCACTTAAGAATTTGCAAAAAAATCTTTAGTTGCCCGCAAATGATCAGAAATGATGTATTTTTAACGTATGATTGAAAGTTACCAGGTACAGACAGAAAGAAGGTTATACTACTTTCTCATAAAATACTCAAAATACCTATTGTTTTGCAGAATAAACAAGAATACAGAAAGTGTACAGCCTTTTCACACAGTTAGAATGCTTTCAATATACTAATATTGCTCACAACCTTTTGGGGAGGCATAGCAAACACAATTTTCAGATATCAAATGGATAGATCACTATTTGATAGAGTTCTCAAAGGTGGTTGACAAAAGTAAATCACTCATGTGGTAGTAAGGAAGGACCTGAGACAGCCCAACAATACCAATAATGTGTTTGAATCTCTTCCGAAAATGCTGACATGAACCTTCTAGTTGCTATCACATATTTTTCCTTTCTTTCTCCTCAATTGAAATAATTCCAAGAAGACCATTTCAGAATCAAAATATGTATGTAATCTTATATGCACAATCTTAAGTATTTAAAACAAGTATTTACTACTGATTTCAGACCAATCTTGACAGCTACAGCATAAAATTATAATTAACATGACATATCATGTTAATTATCAATAGGCCACTGTCGTACATGTAAATAATTGTCTTTTAAAAAACTAGCTTCCATGCTTGTTAAAGACTTTCATACCATATTGAGCACAAATGGGTTCAAGTCCCACTTACGAAACTCTGCACATACCTTGCTAAACCTTGGTGAACATGAAGAAAACTGCCTAATTTCCACACGATCATCATCATTTGTGTCTTCTTCTTCCTCAGAATCTAAATGTTGATACCTCTCTGTACGAGCTGCAAACAAGAACACAGATTTGAGCCCAGATTGCCACAGAGGTATCCTAAATTGTTAGTATTATTATTGCTGTCCGGATTTTTTTTAAAAAAAACCATCAATTAAAAACAAGGAAAACAAACTGGGCACAATTCCTACACAGTAATCAATGGTCTTCTTCACTATCAAGTTCTTTGCCTAAGGCAGTGGTTCTCAACCTGGGGTCCCCAGATGTTTTTGGCCTTCAATTCCAAGAAACCCTAACAGCTGGTAAACCTCCTGGGATTTCTGTGAGTTATAGGCCAAAAACATCTGGAGACCCCAGGTTGAGAACCACTGGCCTACTGAAAGCAACGTCTGATCTGCTTAAATATTATGGTTTCAGCAGTTTGTAAAATATCATATGCATACCTTAATGGCTAATATGAAAATATATCTTTAAAATACTCTCTACGTTTAACTATTAGATCTCTGTCTTACTGTCAAAGTAGCTTGTGTCATCTTCTGATTCCAACTGCGGAATAAATTCAGCTTTTTGCCGAAGTAATCCATTCCAGTCTAAGTCCTTGAAGAACCTATGCTGTTTCACTTCAAAAGCACTACCTGAAATGACAATATTGTTAAATATTCTTACTATTGCAACTACAACTTAATACAGTGCTTCTTAAGATATCTGAAAGGTGTGGCAGTTTTTTTCTTCCCATATGGAAGTACCGGTGTCGAATTTATGTCCATTGGCTAAAACTGGTTCTTTCCTGGAAACCTGCCACAGACCAGCAGCAGACATGAGTAGTTTGAGTAGTATTAGCATTACGAACAGAACTACAACCCAAGTTCGTTATGCTAATACTACTCAAACTGGGTTTGAAACCACAGCTTAGCAGGGGCAAAACCATAGCTACTCTGATAATTAACATAGGAATAATGCAGATAAAGTGTTGCTACTACTGATAGTAGAAGTGGGGAAGACCATGATTCCAAATAAGGAGAGGGCAACACACAAGCTGCATTTAGCGCACACACACCCCAAGCATAGTGATCACTTGACACCATTACATTTGGTGGTACAACAGCCCAAACACTGGTTTCTAGTGTAAATCAAGGTGCATATGTAGGATGCTCATTTTAAAGAACTGGGAGTAGAAATCTAAAGGGGGGGGGGGACAAGCTCACTGCAAACTATGATTTAGAATAGGAGTTCACTTAAAAGTGTCTTATGTTGTTCACACTGCTGAATTTCAACAGTGTCACAGACCCTGAGATTTTCTGGATGGAATGGGAAAATGGCACTTAATCTATAGAAGATGGTCCAAAACTGCACTATCTGAAATACTTAAAATTACCATAAGGTTGAAAAAAACTGGGGTGTTTTGCCTGGGATTGGCAGTAATCAGAATAGAATAAGTGTTTGAGATGGAGACTCATTGTTGGCTTTTGCTCTTGTTAGATGGTCACTGTATATGAGAGGAGAGAAATCTCCAAGATATGTCATGTTTAATTTCAAATATCTGAGCAAACAAATGTTTCATGGTTCATAAGGTCTTAATTGGACTGTCAACCGAAACAAAAAGAGGCAGGGGAAAAACAATGAATGTCAAAGCTTTGGTGTCATATACACTGTCATATACTATGCACTATACTAATCAATGCTGAGGTTTTAAACATTAGCCAACACAGACTGAAGCTGCTGGAAGATGCAATGTTGTGATCATTGTAACAAGTTAGTAAGTAGCAAAAATTGCATCCTGAATTCTTGTTATCCTTATTAAATGAGATATCTCTGCTGCAGAACAGTGCAAACTTCTGAAGACCATTATACCGTACACGGAGGAGTTATTATATAACTTAGAAAGATAATCATTTGATGATAATAATCATAATAATAACTTTATTTTTGTACCCTGCCTCCATTTCCCCGAAGGGACTCAGGGTGGTTTACATGGGGACAAGCCCAAGATTCAACATAGTTAAAATATAACAACAAAATTCATTAAAAAAACATTTCAGGCAATATACCACAACCACAGAATACAATACATAGTAAACATCTAGCAACCTTCAATGGTCTGAATAGTGCAGGCGAGCAACTGGTGCAAATCACTTGCCAAAGGATAGGGTTGATGGATAAAGTGTTAAAGGAAAATGACAGGGTTAGGACCTAGGGAGTAGTATAAGGAGAGCACTGGTAGGGGGCAATGGTAGTATGGAAGATCTGATTATGGATCAAATTGGGAGCCGAAATGTTTGGGGAACTATCTAGTCAAAAGCACAGTGGGACATCCACACCGTTAGTTCTTTCTGGAAGGTGGACAAGGTGGGTGCCAGTCTAATCTCCCTGGGGAGAGAGTTCCAGAGCCGGTGGGCACCACCGAGAAGGCCCTCTCTCTTGTCCCCACCAATCATGTTTGTGACGGGGGTGGGAGTGAGAGAAGGGCCTCCCCAGAAGATCTTAGAGATTAGCAAAGGTTTCCTCCTATTTAAACTACCTCTCCTAGAGTTTCAATGTTTCAGGGAACCCTTTTCATAAAAAATAGTTTATACCTGTTCCCAATCTTTCCAAGGGGTTTTGTCGGAGAAGTTTGCCAATGAGGTCCTGTGCATCTGGTGGTAAAGCCTCATCTCCTTCTGGCCAGGCAATTTCGTCTACAGAAATGGCACAAGATTAGATTAGGAATAAAATACTACTCCAAGATCTTGATGCAAAGTATGAGTATAAACTTGCTCTTAAAATAGGCCTTTCCTGCTGCTACTCTAATAATCTATCAAAAAACATTTCTCAAATTGGGAAACCTCTGGTTCATAGATATACTGTAGTACAATATCTGCAGAGGAAGAAAAACCTATAAATGGGGGTGGGGGGTCACTTAGAGCTAATGAGTCCCTTACGGGAGACAGGGCAGAATACAAATAAAGTCTTATTATTATTATTTGATACACAACAAGATTAGTACACAGCAAACATGATCACTATGCTGGCTTTTGTATTTGATCACACATCAGACATTTCTCAAGTCTCTAGGACTGTGTGATGTATCAGCAAATAATGCATGCAGAATCAGACAGGGTGGCCTTTTGCAGCTGACAGATGGTAATTTTGTCAGTGCCGATTGTTTTTAAGTGCAGGCCAAGGTCTTTAGGCACTGCACCCAGTGTGCTGATCACCACTGGGACCACCTTTATTGGCTTATGCCAGAGTATTTGCCATTATTATCATCATCATCATCATCATCATCATCAGCATCATCATCATTTTAAATGTTTCCACTTCTTATATGGCTCAGTTGGATCCAGTACATAGTATTAAGATATTAAACAAAAAATACTCTCTCTTTATCAAAACAAAACATCAGGTAATCTATTACCTAATCTTTTATACTGTTTTATCTTCATCAATGTAGTAATATGAACATTAGATTACAGTTCTGGCAATCATTTTCAAATCCTACCACTACCAGGGTCCACCTTTCCATTATGTTTCAATTTCTACATGCAGAGGACAGTATTCAGAGAGTTCTACTGAGAAGTATACTGTTATACTTCACTAAGAGTAAGGTTGTGACAAAGGCAGCCATTTATGCTCCCACAAAATCAGCAGTGAGAGTCAAATGGAGGAACTAGTGAGGATCAAATGGGAACTGAGAAATTGCTGGAGAGGATAAAAGAGCACAGGGTAAAGAGGGAAAGAGCTGTTGATTTCAAACCCTGTCTGCATTCCTAAGAACTATCTGACTACCCACTTAGAAAGTAAGTGTTGTAGTACCAGATTTTTTGGTATGCTCCACCAGAATTCTTACACTGCGTTTGCATTAGTTTTCCAAGTGGATCAGCCATATGAGTGTAGCTTGCAAGGCCTCGTCAAATCTGATATGTGCCTGGGCTGTAACTAACTCAGCTGCCCTGATGTCATAGACGAGCTTGCAAATTTCAAGTCACAGTTGATATTTTAGGGATGAAAGCAAAGCCTTTGAATCTGTTTTCCAATACCCAATTTGTCCTTTCTTGTTGCTCTGTCAACAGTTTCATTCATATTTACTATTTTCATTATATTTTACAGGGAACTCTCTTGAATGATGATTAAGTGATATTGGAACCATTTAACAGTTACAGACAGACAACACCTGCGGATTCTCAATCTATCATACATACCACTGATTACTTGCCCAAATAACTCTTCTGGTGTGTCACCAAAAAAGGGAACACATCCAACCAGAAACTCATACAAGATTACTCCCATGGCCCACCAGTCCACAGGCTTTCCATAACCCTGACGCAAGATCACTTCTGGGGCAATGTATTCTGGAGTCCCACAAACCTGGAAAGGGAGAAAAAAATAATTTAGAAGCTTAGATATTTCATTATAACTCACAACATGCAGATGACAAAGAACCTTTTTTACAATGTCTTTTACACCCTCTTTTCCTTCTTATCCTTTGTCTAGATAAAAGTTTCAAAGCAGCATTCATCTTAGGAGGATGGTGAAAGGAAACTTTGAACCTTCAGTGCAGAACTCAACAATGTGCAAGGGTGGCTCAAGCATTACTCAAGGTAAGCATTTGCTTACCACTCCAATCCCTGGGGGGCGCTGTTGAGACAGCCTTCCTGCTCCTCTGAGGAAGATTGAGAGAGTGAGTCCTATATTCCAGAATATCAAGGCAGAAAATCCTACAATATTTGCTTTGAACTAGGTCCACACTCAGATAATGTGGGATTTTCTGCCTTGATATTCTGAGATATAGGGCTGTGTGAATGGGCCCTGGGTTCACACTGCCATATATCCCAGTTCAAAGCAGAAAATGTGGGATTTTATTCAGCTGTGTCACCTTCTACCTTTTATTTTTCAGTGATTGGTTTGGGGGCGGGAGCAAAATACTGTTTGCTTGCACTTGAAAATTACCTAGGGCCGGCCCTGGCAATGTGCCTGCAGTTAACAATGCAATAAAGCCTGACCTGGGAAAGAATGGAATTCTACTCTGGTGTACCATAATACGGCTATACAACAAACAGGGTAAACTGCATCTGCTTTAAGAATTCCTTACTGAGCAGGCATGGACAGCAAAATAAATAGAAAATGGGAAAGTATATTAGCCTCCAGCTTTTTCAAAAGCATAATCTACAAATGTGGGCACCATAGTGGAACTCTTAAGAAATGCGAAGCCAAGTGAAAGAAAATGTTGTTGTTGGGTGCATTTTGGAAGAAACTTTTAATTAAACCTCCAAAAAATTCAAACTATTTTTAATTACTTTGCAAAACCTCTCTGGTCTGGCTGTTTCATTTCTCATGGGTACATTATTCTTTCTGGATAAAATGTTTGTTGAAACATGTTGAACTACTCTTCTTTTTTGTGGTATACTTTATGATTATCTTATCTCTACCTATAATACTAAAATTTCCCTTCAAGAAGCAGGAATGACCAGTAATGCATCTACTTCATTAATTGAGGAATAGCAGAATGTCATTATTCACAGAGTTTTCAAAAATATAAGTTCAACTTACTTGCTTATCCAAGAATTCTCTGGCATCTTTCTCAATGTGACCTTCATACAGGTTTGTTGTCAGACTCATTAAGCCAATTTTAGAGAGGCCAAAATCAGTCAGTTTGATATGACCCATTGAAGTTATGAGAAGACTGAAAAAGGGGAATCACAGATGAGTATTGGAAAGGTATTTTAAAAGTCAAATTATAAGCAAATTTATTGACTCAACACTTGATAATGCTCTATTACTTGAGGAGCTTACTGACAAAAGTTCTTCCTGGAGACAGATACGTCTTGGTGAAAAACCAGACTTAGCCTTAGTAAATGTTTAAAGGAAGCAAGATTTTAAATGTACATGGATATATAATCTTTTCATCTTTGAGTTTTATTTATCCCAGAGCATACTTCTGAAAAACGAATATTACAACTCTAACACGATGTATTTCATCCAATAAAGGCATAATTGAGTTTGCCAGTTAGGGACTCCGAAAGCGTGAATGTGTACTGGTGACAACTAACAGAGATCTAAGCACTTTAAACTAATTTATTCAGGTGCATGAAATGACAAGATGGAAAGATAGTAGATGTTTATTGTTTGTAAAGTATCAAAAATACTTCATAGTATCATATCCAAACTCCTTGATACAATATCCTTATTTTAAAAAGAATGAGCAATCAGTGCAGTGTGGTTCTTTTGGATTTAGCTTATGATTCTCCCTTTCAGCTTTGCCAGCAATTTACTTTTAATGTGATAGATTTGGAAAGAAAATGATAACTGGATTGAAGGGATTTATTTCTTAAGTCAAGTGCCACCAAGACCAGTTTTTGGTTGCAAGCTTGTAAATCTCTCATCCAGAGTTGGACCACTACTTCGTATTATTTCCCTCTGGGAGTACAGCCTCAAAAAAAGTAAAGCTTTTCTGAATATGAGACTTGAGGGAGGGAATATTTAATGGGAAGCCCACACAGGAGTTATAATGTCAGCATGAACAATGTCAGCATGAACATGTTTCCAAGCTGATCTACAAAATTTCAATGTCTGTGTTGAGCAAGATCCAAACACAAACACTGGTTCAAATACAGAGTTAGTAATGCTTACAGCTGGCCCACTAAAATCAATTAAATAAGTGAGTGAAGCTCCAGTGAGTTCAGCAGAGCTCCTCTTTTATTTGATTTTATCTGAATACAACATACTATGAAATGGAAATCAGTGTAGTCTGTTTTAAAATTATATCATATATTTAGACTCAGTGTTTTAATGGCTTTTAAAGTTTGTCCATTTCTTGCTAAATGGAAAATGGAAATGTTTGATACCATTCAAACGTACTCCCATTTAAAATTTAAAGCTTTGTTTATGAGATTTTGAAATATATATATTTTTAGGTAATCACAATATGACATCTGCTATAAAGCAGCTCAGTAACAAGAACAAATACAAAAAATAAAATGGTCAGCCTTGCGGAACACAGAAAATGGCACACATTATTCCTACATCTATTTATAGCATGGACAGCTGCAAGTACAGGTCCAAACATGAGAAGCTAAAAGCATACTTGTCAGGCTTTAGGTCACGGTGGACGATGCCATAATTGTGGAGATACTCCAGTGCCAGAACAGTTTCTGCAAAATACATCCTTGCCATATCAACAGGCAAAGCTCCAATATTCTTCAAAAGGGTTGCACAATCTCCTCCTGGTTTACAATGAAGACACAGCATATGAGAGTGGGGAACATTTGTGCTAGTATCAGGCAGAAGCTAAAGCTGAGAAAGTTCAACTTGTTATCCTGTAGTCATATACTTGTCTATTGAGATACTCAGATGTTATGAGGAACGGGACAACAGCCTTAGACTGCTATTTCATAACATCTCCTTTCACAGTGGGGCAATGTTTTGGCCCAGTACGCTGTGGCATAATATGTAGTTTTGAGTCTATTCCTTTGACCTTTTTTTCTCCTCAGCAAACATATATATTATAGAGGGATAGTTTCAAATGTACTAAAAGACAGAAAAAGAGGCATTTGCATTTAAAACTGGCAATGCATTCCTGAAACAGACTGCATAATCCTTACTCAATTTAATGTGGCGTTCTATAATATAATCACAAGGGGATGTTCAGCCTTTAAGGTTTTCAAAAATAATAGTTCTTAGCACAGAGACACACAGTGGTGAAAGCATAAGGTTTCCACAGGCAATGAAGGCAACTCAACAGACAACAGGAAGCTATGAATTATGGAACTTCAAACATTATAGTCACAAGTATGTTGCTGTTGTTGTTAAACATATGTACTTGTTAGGGTAGGCATTTGTTTGGGATAAATGGGATAAATGCAGCACTTCAAATTTTTATCAAGCCTCCAAGTACAGTGAGCTCCAGTTCTGGGATAGCAAATGGTAAGCTTGAGATGGCATTCCTGTCCTCTCTTGAAATATAAGGGCAATCCATAAAAGAAAAAGAAAAAAGTTTTATTATGTAGAATGATGTAGTGGGTACATTGAGGAAAGGGAACACAACCCTTTCTAAAATATGCCAGTTAAGCCCACTGAAAATTTTCTAAATTTAAATCTTGATCTATTCTGAAAATTTAAATATAGACACTGGAATGCTTGTACTAGCAATCCACTTTAAAGGAGCATAGGAACCCGTTATTTGCACAACTTAAAGCTTTGCAGAGTCATGAAAGTCAGATCTGTGTCAGGTACACTGAAATAATGGACTAATGCTAACTTTCAAGCAACCAGAAACTACACCTATCTACTAATCCCCATGGATGCTGGTTAACTGAGAGCCTACTATAGCCACAGAACTATAAAGCCAGAGAATACCCAAGTTTTATTTATTTAACCATACTCCCTTTCAATGCAGGAAACCGCAGCTAAAACATGCATAACAGAGGCTATTTAAACTGTTTAAAAGCTTCCTGTGACAAACAAAACCCACTATGTTCCCAAGGGTTCCATTCTACTGTGAAACATTACATATCTTTCAGAGTTTCTTCCTAACGTTTAGTCAGAATGTTTTTCCTTGTAATTTGAATATATTGATTTGGGCCAACCCTCTGGAGCAACAGGAAACAAGTTGGTTCCATTTTCCATGTGACAGACATTATACATAGCTACTATGTTGCCTCCAAATTATGTCGTGTCCCGCCTTGAGTCAAAAGGAGGCAGATAAGAAATACATTTTTATCACCATCACCATCATCTCTAGGCTAAACAGACTCAGCTTCCTCAGCTGTACTTCATAGGGCTTGGTTCCATTTCATGTTGAGCAGGACCTTCCTAAGGAAAGGTCCACCCACAGTGTTAAGTTGAAAACACTGAGGTATTATGAGGATTCATCACTGTGTCCTTGTCAACAGTTATCAAGAGGAATTTAGAGGTTTACAGAAATTAGTTGGCACACCTCAGTCCTAAAGGATAAAAAGGCAGAATATGCAATGTTCTGTACTTCTCCCATAAAGCAAACCATTACCACAAAAATGTAAGACCAGTATTACAATCAGGAGAGCTTGGTGGTAGGAAAACAATACCTTCAACATACTCCATGACCATGCACAAGTGCCGCTTGGTTTCAAAGGAGCATAACATACTAACAACAAATGGATTTTCTGCAAATGTTAAGATATCTCTTTCCACAAAAGCTTGCTGAATTTGGTTCCTCAAAATAAGGTTCTGCTTATTGATCTTTTTCATTGCAAAGCGTTCACGTGTAGTTCTGTGGCGCACTAAGAACACTGCACTAAAATGAAACAAGAAAATTGCATTATGTTAGATATGCCATGCACATGCTCCACAGGTTCTGAATTCTAGGAATTGTTCCAAAATTTCAATTGTTTGATCAGTTCACATAGTCACCGAAAGGCAGAAAACAAAGGACAAAGAATTCTTCATCCTTTCACTACTTCTACTGCAACGTTAAGCAGAAGCATAAGATTTCATCTAGGATTAATAGTGATTTTAAAAGTGATAAAAGTCCCAAATGACAATACAAATGTCAAAACAGAAGTGAGGTAATAGAAGAACCAGTATTATTATTCTAGTTCTAAGTTATTACTAAGTGTTAATTTAATTTGTAATGTAATTGATTTGTAATTGATGTTGATGGTGGCATCTAATGGCTGCTATTTGTAAGCTGCCCTGAGTCCCCCTTCAGGGGTTGAGGAGGACGGGATAGAAAAGCTTGAAATAAATAAATAAATAAGTCTAATACAATTAATCATTGTTCCAGCAAAACTTTTCAGACATGCAGCTTTTCTGCCTCATCTCTATATACTATTTGTCTTCAAGAACATATAACATTCATAATAAAATATTGTTATTATATTATTGTATATCGTTTGCTGCCTATGCATTACTATCATTCACTCATATTCATTTCTCCCAACAATAGAATTCAACATAACAACATTTTTGAATTTATCTGATCACTGAAAGAGGCTATAGGGCTATATGCCATCACCAAATAGCCAGGTCTTCACATAATGGTAAATCAAAGGGTGATTTGTTAAATTCTAATATTGTTGGGTCTGAATCTAGACTTTAAAAAAGCAATGGTCTGTTGGCCTGCCACAAACTATAATCAGGAACCATGGTTTGTTATTGGATGGCTTGTTTGAACCATGGCTACTTGTTGCGTTTGAACCAAGACCCATGGCTTGCCTCAGACTTGTTGCAAATGCTGCTCATCTTGAGATGTAAATCAATAAAAATGATAAGAGAAAAAAGGCATTTAAAAAAAACCTGTTTTTGTTTTCCTGTGTTAATGTTACAATGCATAGGTAAAGTAACTACAGATTTGTGTGATATGCTTGCAGGAACCCAGATTTACCAAGGATGAGTATGCTGCTGTCTCTCTCCCGTTCCAAGCAACATACTAACTTTAAAATCCACTCTTCATTGTTATTCTAGTTCAGGACTATGCAACTGTGCCAGCCCTTTCCCAGATAATGGAAGGCAGTTTTCATAATTTTTCTATAATATATCTGCAGTTCAATAACATCTGGAAAGGCAAAGCAGCCCACCTCTTCCCAAGCCTGCCTGAGGAAACAGCTATATAATGCCAGATTTTTTATGTCAGAACAAAAATGTAATTAAGACCAAGGGTTTGTTTAGCTGATTCTACTGAAACGTCAGTGTTTTTCCCAGCATACGCCAACACCCAGTTTTAACTTTGATAATTGGAAAATATTTTGAGTCACGACTGGTTGGTGACATCTGAATGTGACCATTATTTCACAAGCAGATGGGGGGAAAAACCACAAGAGTTGGTGACCAATTAAGTCTTCGGTCCTATGCTGAAAGATGCTAAGAATGTAAGTATGAATTTAACATGTGAAAATCTTATCTAGTAAAAATGTTCTGGTTCTTCTATATTTTTCTAATCTATTAACCAAAATTGTTTTCATTCTTCTCCCATCTAATTAAGTACCCCAAGGAATGCTGAGCAGGACAGGACACTGAGAACATGCTGATAATGATGTCTATAATGTCTTGGAAAAATAAGCATTCATTTACCATTATGTAAACTTTCTAAAGGATTTTAAGACATACACAACTATAATGAATCTGAGATCATCATTTTAAATCTAACCCTCACATTCCATATGATTTACAATGATCAAAATCACAAATCTCCAGTATTATTTACAGTCAAAACCTTACATATTCTTATTTATGATCAAAATCACAATTTCCCATATCATTATCTTTTGCTGGTTCTTTATTGGGTTGCAGATGATCCTTCAAAATTGCATAGATATATATTTGATATTTTACCCATATGCCCCATTGCTAATTAGTTTAATAGTTTCAAATTCTTCTTCTGATGGAGTTTTCTTGGCTTGCACAGTGGCTCCACGGCTCTGAAAACACAAAAGAGATTTTCACTTTCATTCTACCATTGGTCTTCTAAAAACACTTAGTTATTTTTCATATGACAGAAGATGTATTATTTCAATATACTTCTAAAATATCTATTTTTGAATTGTATTGAAGTGGGTTTCTTTCAGTCCATTTAAACTATTTTTGCTTTCTTTAGATGAAAGAAACTGGAACAATTCTGGATGCAACAATTGTGTATAAACACCTTGGGATGGTGGGGAGAGAAAGGAAGATGTGCATTTCAACATTTCAGACCACAAGGAGAGTAACAATGTCTTTCAAGTTCAGTTCAAGTGGCTACTCTAATAAAAGTTTAAAATACACTAAAAATTAATACACTAAGCATTTTCTATATGTTCTAACATTAAAATCTATTTATATAAGTTTAAAATGTTATAGGTAAAATAAGTATTTTTCACTATTAGAAGATACTAATTTACAATTTATTAATACCTTATTAAAAAGGGTGCCTTTACTACCATTACTAGTTAGAAATGGCTTGTAAACGTGCAAAAACTATATTGTGGAACTCATATTTTAATTCATTTACCTTTCCCTCAGCAGAATCATCTGTCTCTGGGGTATCTGGACTGTCATAGCTATTCAACTGGGCCATTTCTAGGGAGGGGGAGACAGAAAAACACACTTGAAGGTTGTGATTTTGTACAACCTAATTCCTTCACTCATTTGTAAACTCCAGCCCCCAATTACTCAACTGTCCATATTCAAAACGTCTGAAGGAATCAGTATATGAAGCTGAAGTACGAAGAAGATAGTAGATTGTGTGACCTTTCCTAGTAGCAATATTTCCCCAAAAACAGACTTTCATCAGTGCATTTTTAACAAATGATCCTGAAATATACATTAAATTCATTGACATCAAGAAAATCAGTTTATAGCCTGTTTAGGAAATATATATCTTTTTTTAAAAAAAGATTTTAAAATATTTGGCAAATAAACTGAACTTTTATAAAAGACTCCTTCATTCTGTAGTGGGAACAGCAACTGGCTTTAGATTTGTACATTTGAAGGAAATATGTGATGCAGCTCCATATAACATGCTTTATGTTATAAATAGCCTTCACTAGTTCTTTGTTATGTATATAATTGCTTGCTGTATTGTATGTGTGTATTGGTTTTTCATTTGACTGTACCTCTTTGATGTGGGAGGGACTGCAGACCATGTGACCAGATCAGACTCAAGACTCCATTTTAGATCAGTGTGTTTGCTTTAGACTTCACTGGAGATAGAAACCATCTGTATGCTTTAAGAAGTCAGTGTGTGTTTGCATCAGATGCAGTGAGTACTGTTACATTAAGATGTATGCTTAAAGACTCCATTGGACTATGGACTGTTGATTCTAAGAAAGATGCCCATGTTACCAACACAGAGAAACTACTTCAAATCCTATCTATAACTGGATCAATAAGACATGTACCTGTATGCTGAATGAATTCATGAAGTTTTGTAAACCAACTCTGTTACTTTTAAAGAAGACTGTCTTTTGAGAGCATGATTTAAAGCCAAATATATTTTAAGGGAGAGTAGATTTTTTTGGGCAACTTCAAGGAACACTTCCAAAACTCTGATGAATACATATGTTTTTGTGCGTTGGCATGTCTTTGTCCCTGACAGTTTAAAACATACCTAGGTACATCAGTTTGACAGCTGAAAAACCCAATTGTCTTGCATGAATGCTAATGAACATCACTTTTCAAAAGGGTTGTGACTTCTAACAAGGTTATGCCTTTTCTTGACCAATGGTTTTCCAAAAAGGTTATGAATCCCATTTCCCAAATGGTCATGGAGATTCACATTTTCCAAAACTTTATAGTACTATAAACATAGTCTGTTACATATCTAATTATTTTGCTACAATCTCTGTAGGGTGAGCAATGGTTTTAACCTATTTGTTCAGTGTTCCATCACTCTAAAGAGAAATTTATGTTACCAAATGCATTCTGGAACAAGGTACTGGAGCATGTGGAAGCGTCCCAATTACAGGAGTTCCTGGATGAAATGGATTATCTAGACCCATTTAAGTTTCTTTTCAGACTTGGCACTTACCTTCCACATGTTGATCTGGCCTTAGTGGCAATCACCACCATGAAACTGGCAGTGATTGCTACATGGCTCCTGTAGTGAGGGGGGGGGGAGTCATTCCTCCTTTCCACCCCTCTTCTCTGACAGCTTTGTAACTCCAGCTATTGTCACTACAGGGACCGGCGGCAAGTTTCATGGCCAGTAGTCGCCACTAATGCCAGACTGAAAAGTGGAAGGTAAGTGCCATCCCCTGGCCTGGGGTTGCCCAAGTCCAGGAAAAGTGGGATGGCGATATGAACAACTACAGCCACTTCTAAAAAGGAAGTGGCCCAACTCTTTACACTGGTCCAAAGTGTTGATGAGCCCTGGAACATCAGGAAAGCTCAATATCATCCCACAACTTTTAAAGATTTGGGACAAGGCTGTGTTAAGGCAAATCATCATGTGGACACCAAACCATGTAGGTGGGCTCACAGATTAAACAGTCTATCAGATTAGATACTGTTTGGATGCACATTTGAGAATGTCAAATATTGTTGATGAAACTCTATAATGGCAATATAAGGCCACTATCTACATGGCATTAGTAAGTGGGGTCAAAAGGTGACCCTTAAAAATAGAAAGACTCATTTCACTTGCAAAGATAATGAAAACTGTGATGATTCACATACTGAGCTGCTCTATCTTCCCCAGTTCTCAGATACTTTTAGGGAAGGGAGGGATAAGCAGCTGTGTGTGTGTGTGGGGGGGGGGGGGATGCATTACATTAATCTCCTCATTTCCACCACAGGATGATTAAGATTGTAAAGTTCTATTCTATGCTATTCTGGATCTAATCCAGAATGCAAGAAACACAAACTTTTACACTCAAACTTCATAATGCAGACCAGTCCTCAATAATAAAATCAACAACAAAGATGTCTTAAATTCTTCAACCAACTTGTGCATTATATATATAGCTTTAAAAAATAGAAAGAGAAAGCCCGCACCCTCCAGGGGATCCCTGGTGAGGCCCAGTTGGCAGATGATATAACGAGGAATGTCACATTTAATGCCTCCCCCTTCCTTGGCATGGCCTTCTGCAGCTTCTAGCAGATGGTAGAACTCTTCGGGATCAAACTCCTGAAGTTCAAGGATATAAAAAGACAGCAGTTAATACGATTTCCAAAACAAAAGCATTTCACTTCATTTTAAGAATGATTAGAAAAAGGCAATGAAGTGCACAATTTAGTTTGAAAATATGGGTTTATCTAATATTCAAATCCAAATATTATAATTCACAGTACAACTTAGCAGTGGCACACTAACATTATGTATTTTTCTGCACTAGAAAAATAGAAATCACAAAATTAACAATTCCTGGAAATGGCTGTACTCATTGCCTTTTTAGTAAGGCCACACAGGAAAAAGAAAAGAGATTATACAGCAGAACTATGCTTCGTGTATTTTCTAGATGAACAGAATGGACAATAATTAGATTCATGTTCTATGTATTCCAAATCATCAAAATCATATCCATATATTGCCCTGTTACCAAAAAGGAAAAGAGAACATTTTCATATGTCTTTTCTGAGTAACTGGGTTACAGTTACTCAGAAACAGGTATCTTACCCCCATTTGATAGATAGGAAAGAGATGTAAAAGAAGCCACACTTTAGCTCAGACCAATTTTTGGCAAAACTCTGTCCAATAAGAACAGTAACAGATAGCAAATATCAGCACTCAATCTGAAAGCATGACCAGACAAGTGAGGATGGGTATCATAAATTCTTGAAACGGCTTGGTCAGGGTTGATCTTCTACAGTTATATTGCTTCATAGTAGAGTAAGTGTTCTGGCATCCAACTGTCTTGCACATAAAGCATGAACGCAAAGAGACGATAATGCTAATCTTTTTCTTAAAAGCACAAGTGATTCATTTTTTTACCCTTCATTGTTAAATCGTCCAATTAATTTTGTCTTGTATGTGTGTGTGTGTGTGTGTGTGTGTGTGTATATATATATCTCAGAAGTCATCCACATCCATTTTCAGGAGTGTCACAACAAACTTTGGAGTTCATTATTCAGATTGTCAGATATCTGCTGTCTATATTTGTTTCCATTTAGTGAATGTCCAGATTTTGATAAACGAATTTTAACTGAAGATTAATTGTGGAACTACTTCCAAGAACAGTAGTATTTAGACTTGTGTGACCATAACCATTAGCTATGTACAGTAACATCTGTAAGGGGACAAGGTCTATTTTTCCGAGAAACACTACAAGCAACATTATAGATATCCAAGACGTACTCCTTAAGTTCCTCACCAAACTGCCTAGTTTTCTCCAATTTCCTTTAGCTGTAAAGTCTTTTCAGAACCAACTTTAGTGCACTGTTTATTAGTTGGCTTTTTTTTTTTTACAATTCCATTAGGTTTAATTTTGGACTCCTGGAACAATTAATTGCTGCTATGACTCCTAAAAAACTCTGTTTGCTTACCAGACATTCCAGCAATCGTGCAGGCCGTGCAATAATGATCATCAACTTTTTCACTAGCTGGGTTACAAATGCCACCTCTGAGCTCTCTGATCGTTCATGAGCCTGTAGAATGATCATGTTTGAAACAAATTAGTTCTACATAAGTCTATTGCAGAAGCTATTATCATTTGTTTAATTAAAGCTACTTAAAAGCACGAAACACGGCAACCAACTTGCTTATGTTATATTATTCTAATCTATAATATTAGTGTTTTAAATTAAGTTTTGCTTGGCATAGATTTTTCTTTGGCTATTCCTATTTTTCCCTTCCTTCCCAAGAGAGGGGGGGGAGGGGGGGAGGGAGAATTCTTTAATTCCTCTATCAGGACATTCAATGAAATGCAAGATACACAAAAATGAAATTGTAGAAACAACTAGCTAAATGGAAAGCTCTACATATAAGGCAGCAAATGGTATCTATACATCACTGGGAACGACTTCAACTCATGTATCTAATGATCGAAAACAAAATATATCTAGGAAATCAATGGGATTTAGCATACCTAAGTATTTAGCATACCCTAAAGGCACTAAAAGACAGAGGTGTGATAAATAATATTAGATGTAGAGTTCAAAGGCCTGATGAGTGGGCAAACATCAAACTTCCCACATTCCTGGCCATCACGAATTTAATGAACAAATGTACCAGCAGCCAGCAAGAGTAGAACTACTTAGTAACATTCATTTTTTAAAAAATAAATAAATGGCCATATACAGATACAGACCAACACCAATACATTACCTTATTATTTATGGAAACATTGTGTTTTAAAATTAAGGATAATTCTGCCTCTGAATGCACAGGGCAAATGGAGGCAATGGTGTAGTGTAGAAATACTTTGTAATCTGCTACACAAAAGCCCTATGTAGCATTTTGAAAATCAATAAAAATAACTTTCAGAGTTTGCAATTCAGCACTCACTGAAGGGGAAGTGTATAGTATTTTTAAATAATTTATTTTCTCCCAATTCTTAAAATCATAAAAACTTAACATAAATTGATATGAGTAATACTTTAAATGTTTAAAATGATTCCATTGACCAATAGTGAAGAGTTTTCCTAAAATCAAATGTGTAGGAAGTTTGTTATGCAATCTAGTGGGGTCCACAGTATAGGTGGCAGATAAAGTGTTGAAACCTCTTAAAACTTAAATGTTGTATTAGTATTTTAAAAAGATTTTTTCTGTTTTCAATCAAGAAAAATAAAGGCACAAATATATTTAATCTCTGTTTTGTGTATTTTAATATGTATTTTGCGGAAATACGTTTTAATGTGTATATTTTAAAGAATTTTAGGTGAATGTGTGTTTTAGCAATGTTATAAACTTGCCTTGAGCCATGAGAGGCGGGCAAGAAATAAAAAATATTGTTACTATTATTATTATTATTATTATTATTATTATTATTAAAACATATAATTTATACTGCATACTAGGGGTATGCAAATTCATTCTGTGTTCTTTTCGAATTTCGGGTGCCCCCAGTTCTGTTTTCGGGGAAGATTCTGGGAGATTAGGAGTGGGGTCATTCAGATTTGTAATTCAGAACCCTGAGCTCCGTTTCCGTTTTGGAAAAAAATCTTCCCAAAAACAGAGCAGATTCTGTGCCGCTTCACACACTCCTAAAATCTAAATTAAATCAAATGTGAAAATAAACAATGCACAGCTTGTAGCAGCCACACAGCCAGAATATGTGCCCTGCACTGCAGCTCCTGAATCTAGAATAAAATCTGTGTTATTTCATTCCTTATATCATTGGGTAGTCTTGCTATCTCTCCAAATGCTTTGTTTTGAATACATTCCACCTGTATGCTTGTGTAATATACCAAATAGCTGCCTATCTTCCACTTTCCTTGGTAAGATGCATGCCATTTAATCAGCAGTCCCAGTGATAACATGCTTGTCTGAAGGTTGTGGGTGTCATTTAAGGGGGAGGGATAGGGGAAGCACAAGGGTTACAGGCTGAATCTGGTGACATTCACTTATAGAAATAAAACTATTTCCAGTGACATACATACTGGAGGTAGAAATGGGCAATTTCCAAAGTGATTCCCTGCTCTAAAAGACTCATGTGTCACTAACTGTAGCCACTGGAGCATGAAATTAAAATTGCTGTCCTCCCTTGGGGTTCATCAGAACCAACAGCAGTGATATTCAAGTCACAACTGTGTAATTGAGCTAATACACTGATACAGCCCAAGACAGCCAAACTCACAGAGAAGAACCAATACACCTGCACCTAAGAACAGCTGTTCTAATTAAGATTTATGTTTAAGTAGGCAACATAAAACTAGTGTAGTACATAAATAATAAGCCTGTGCAGTAGCTTGTGCCCTACAGGGACATTTACAGAGAGTTTTTAATTGTCTTTTTAAAAAACCAAAAGAAAAATATATATATTTATATCCTAATTACATACACACGTTTCACTCTTTTGGGATAAATTCAACATGCAGTTTATTTTCATTGTTCTGAATGTCCTCTTCCTGTAACATTTCAGCTTATAAGTATGTTTTATTTTAATGTCAAAAAGTTGATTCACAAAATTTTCATAAAAGAGAACTGTGACTGGAGTATGCCCATCTTCTTCAACTATGTCAATCAAGGATATTCCTACAATTCCATTGATTTGCAGTAAAGCTGGATTTAGTGAGAGTTATTTTGATACAAGTGGCATGTCTAATCATAATACAAAGGAAGCTAAGAAGAATATTTACATTAAAAACTGGGTCAATATTTTAAAGAAAAGAAAGCAAGAATAGAAGGGGGAAGGGGGCTTCAGCATCATCTTCCTGCAACAATCTCCTTTGTCTTACAATGTTTGATACATTATGACCTATCTCCTACTATATATTGCTATCTATCCCATCTTTGAACCTCCCTGTGGATGTGGTGAATAGAAGCTAATTTAGATAAACCATTTTTAAAATACCAAATTCCCTCCCATCAAACTGAAACACTATTAAGTTATAGAGAGAAGAGAATTTATTTCTTTGCTGTGTAACATAATAGTATACTAGCATTACTACATTAATAGTAGATGACAACGTATGATGGGCTTTAAACCAAATTACTTTGCCATATGCTTGAATTTGCCTGATTAGGTGCCAAACACACTTTACATGTTCAGTTGGCAACTGTGGCTCTCCATTCTGACCTACAATTTCTGTAAAATCTAGCCATCAAAACCAATAGTGAATAATAGTAGTTCAAAAATAACTGAAAGATTATAGTTGCCCATATTTGCTTTTGATGGAAATACTTATTGCTTTTTTTTTTTTTTTTGGTTTGGTTTGGATTTGGATTTAATTCTAAAACAAAGAATTTGAGGTTTTTTGACTAGGTGCGTGCAACAGACCTAATATGTTCCTCTTTCTTAGTTGGATTTTCATTGTTTGGGGAGAAAGTTTCAAAACAGTAATTGTACCCATGAATGCAAGTCCTGCAGATGGCATGATGCTGGGAATCGATACAAACTCAACTTCTTCTGTTTCTGCAGGTAGCAGAAAATGAATACAAATTATGTGTGTATATGTGCCTTCATCTTGCCTTTCAATTTAGGATGACCCCATGAATTACAAAGGGGTTTCCCAGATTTCAGAAGGGCAAATGTTATTCTTAAGATTATGTTAGAATATGAATTGCAGCAAATTCTTAACCACAGAATTAAACTCATATTTTTCTTAAATGTGAGGCATTCAAAGATTGGGAAACGGCATACTTTCCTGGTCCAAGCTGAATCACGATTTTCATTATACACAGTGGCTTTAACTACTTTCTCTAAATGGCTGGATTCTTCCTGAAGTGCACTGAAGTCTACATAACATTAGAGTTGCCATGAGTTACAAGTAGATAAATGAGGGTGCTCTTTGAATTCAACCAGTTTTTGTAGTAAAAAGGACAACATCTAGCTCTTTTTAATCAATAAGGATTATATTGGAATACTTACATCCTGTAAGAGTTTCTCAAGGTTTTCCTGTAATTCGTAAAAGTACCGAGACGTAATGAGTCCTTCACGTGATTTATCCAGGCAATCTCTGGCCAACTCAATAACTTGATGATGAATGAAACTTAGCACTCCATCTGCTAGCTGCAGGACATTCTCTGGTGCACTAGATGCAATAAACTCTGCCAGCCGTTCCTCCATCTGGGCTGTGGCCTAAGAAATGTCAAAGATTAATCACAGGCATTTTGCTTCTAAAAAGTCTACAGGTTGACTTAATTAAACATCTCAAACCCAACTAGTGTAGCAGATTACAAATTATTTTATAATTTTGGCAATACACAGCTAAGGCGCGTTATTCTTTAATAACAATATTTTAAAAAATTACAATTAAGCCTCATGAAGCTGAGTGATAACACAGTTCCTAGATGGCAAATATGGGGACTAAAGAAGAAACAATAATTTAAAGTTACCAAGAAAATCTGGTGTAAAACATGTTGAGGTTTGCAAGCAGAACATCTAAAAGAACTAAACCAAACATTTGATAGGAGTCCCCAAGTTACAAACATTTGACTTACAAATGACTCATAGTTAAGAACAAGAGTGAGACAACAGGAAGTAAGAGAAATCTACCCCTCAGAAGGGAAATTCATTTCTAAAAGAGTTATCATGGGGAAAAATGCCTCCACTGAAGTTTTATCACTAATCCTTGTTTTCACAAGAAGCAACTTTTTTTCAAAATCCAACTATCACAAGGACAGAAAGTGAGGTGAAATCTTCTGAACAGGGGCACAGACAGCAAAAGAAACCTCATAGGGGTGTTAACTCTTCCTATGCTATCAAAGCTATATGGATGGAGTTACAATGAAAACAATGTACCTTTCTGACTTATATATAAATTCAACTTAAAAATAAACCTACTTAACCTATGTTGTTCATAACTAGGGACAGCGTGTGCAAGTACATCTCCTAATTTTATAGCGCTTATTTTAAAGAAGCCACAGCAGATAATGCATTTGAGCACTGAAGAGCTAGATGAGGAGAAGCTAATCTTTCCATTCATTTAGTTCTCCTTCTCTAACTTGCTGCCTGAGGAAGAAAAGCTGGATTGTTCAATTAAGGATATTCAAGACATTTTATCATCCAGCTCTTTGAAACTAATAGAGAGACAAAATGATGGATGAGGATGTGTATAAAGTTTTCACACCCATTAAAAATTAAGATCCTGCTTCATCTGTTTTTCCTTACTTATTAGCACAGTGATGCACTTGCATACTGACAAATAAAATCCAGAAGAACAAGTAAAAGTATTTTTAGTTACATACTTCTTGTTCACTGTAAAAAAAAAAAAGTCACCTTACATTTTACAGTGTATTAATTTCAAATGAAATAAACAACCTTATATTATTTAGAATAATAAATGGTACAAGAAAAAGCAGGTGGACAACAAATCAAAAATGAATCAGGGACAGAGTTAAATTAAGAATATTTTATTCAGGAAAACAAAATAATATTAAGTTGCTCCTGTAATATTATCTGGAGAGAGATTTCTAAAAATGAGCTACTAATAATCTGTCCCTGGAAGACAATCATACTCGGCCCCAAGAGATAGCCTATGATGATGAATAATCGGTCGTTTTCTATGGAAATCTGGGGAAGTCCACTAAAATAAGATGCCCAAAACTTGGCCTTATTAGATGCAAGAAAATAATTGTTTAATGCCTCCAAATCCTTACAAGACTCTTGCCACCATACGGGAAAGCATGTGAAAAGCAGTGTTCTCTTTTGAATATACAACCAATGAAAGTCTAATGTAAACTGGTATTAATTTCCAAAACTAACAGAGTTACATTTAGTCATTTTGTCTTCCTCGGGAAGCAGAAAGTCCAATAAGAGCAATGTCATCAAAATAACAGTCTTCTATTTGAAATTAGGTCTCCCACGTATTTCTTAAATGACTATATAAAAAAAAACTGGTGAAGAGATTATCCCAGTATTTCTTCTTACCTTTGGAAACCTTTCTTTGTAAACATGGTTCATCATTACTATTTCACTATCGAACGATACTGGAGAACGGCCAGGACTGCAGGGGGAAAAAAGAAGATTTTAATATCTAACTGAAACAATGGTTGTTTCTCCCCTCCCAGATTGACTCTTGGATGTTAACTGGAAATGGAAAAAAGGAAATGCTATTTAATTTCACAAAATGTTAAAATGGCATCTACTTAACTTGCACAAAGAAATACTAAATTATATATTTTGGAATACTATCACAGAAAAATAAGACCAGACGACCAACTATTTCACCTTTGGAGAAGATTCTTATCTCAGAAAGGCAAAAAGAATGGTTAATGGGAATAAACATGAAATTGCAATTAAAAAAAAAAGAAATGCAATAATAGCCATGGCAAAAAAACCCTAAATATTAATATCTCTGATCAAATGCAAAAATATTTGTACCGAATGTATTATATTATATTCTTAGTAAAGGTATATAAGTGTGTTAAATGTCAGAATTTCTAAAATATTTCAAAACCTACTTAATAGTAGTAGGAAAAACATATGTCTGCCGATATCTTGTGGGAATGCATTTCTCTTAATCAGCATTATTCAGCGTTGGAAAGATATCAATCAAGTTATAAAACATACAATACACTGCCACTGATGCCACTGCTGAACCAAGCAAAAACAGAACATGAAGAAATTATAGTATAAACATTAACATCAGCATGTCAACTGCTGGCATAGAAAATACAACCACACTGTCCAGAGGAAAATAATGCTTATGAACAAAATTATGAATGATAAAAACATATCATAGAATCATAGAATCAAAGAGTTGGAAGAGACCTCATGGGCCATCCAGTCCAACCCCCTGCCAAGAAGCAGGAATATTGCATTCAAATCACCCCTGACAGATGGCCATCCAGCCTCTGCTTAAAAGCTTCCAAAGAAGGAGCCTCCACCACACTCCGGGGCAGAGAGTTCCACTGCCGAATGGCTCTCACAGTCAGGAAGTTCTTCCTAATGTTCAGATGGAATCTCCTCTCTTGTAGTTTGAAGCCATTGTTCCATGTTCTAGTCTGCAAGGAAGCAGAAAACAAGCTTGCTCCCTCCTCTCTGTGGCTTCCTCTCACATATTTATACATGGCTATCATATCTCCTCTCAGCCTTCTCTTCTTCAGGCTAAACATGTCCAGTTCCCTAAGCCGCTCCTCGTAGGGCTTGTTCTCCAGACCCTTGATCATTTTAGTCGCCCTCCTCTGGACACATTCCAGCTTGTCAATATCTCTCTTGAACTGTGGTGCCCAGAATTGGACACAATATTCCAGATGTGGTCTAACCAAAGCAGAATAGAGGGGTAGCATTACTTCCTTAGATCTAGACACTATGCTCCTATTGATGCAGGCCAAAATCCCATTGGCTTTTTTTGCCGCCACATCACATTGTTGGCTCATGTTTAACTTGTTGTCCACGAGGACTCCAAGATCTTTTTCACACATACTGCTCTCGAGCCAGGCATCCCCCATTCTATATCTTTGCATTTTGTTTTTCCTGCCAAAGTGGAGTATCCTGCATTTGTCACTGTTGAACTTCATTTTGTTAGCTTTGGCCCGTCTCTCTAATCTGTTAAGATCGTTTTGAATCCTGCTCCTGTCCTCTGGACTATTGGCTATCCCTCCCAATTTGGTGTCGTCTGCAAACTTGATGATCATGCCTTCTAACCCTTCATCTAAGTCATTAATAAAGATGTTGAACAGGACTGGGCCCAGGACGGAACCCTGCAGCACTCCACTTATCACTTCTTTCCAAGATGAAGAGGAAGCATTGGTGAGCACCCTCTGGGTTCGTCCATTTAACCAATTACAGATCCACCTCACCGTAGTTTTGCCTAGCCCACATTGGACTAGTTTCCTTGCCAGAAGGTCATGCGGGACCTTGTCGAAGGCCTTACTGAAATCCAGGTACGCTACATCCATGGCATTCCCCGCATCTACCCAGCTTGTAACTCTATCGAAAAAAGAGATCAGATTAGTCTGGCATGACTTGTTTTTGATAAATCCATGTTGACTATTAGCGATGACCGCATTTGTTTCTAAGTGCTTGCAGACCACTTCCTTAACAATATTTTCCAGAATCTTGCCTGGTATCGACGTGAGGCTGACCGGACGGTAGTTGTTTGGGTCATCCTTTTTTCCCTTCTTGAAGATTAGGACCACATTGGCCCTCCTCCAATCTGCTGGAACTTCTCCCGTTCTCCAAGAACTCTCAAAGATGATTGCCAATGGTTCCGAAATGACTTCCGCTAGTTCCTTCAATACTCTTGGGTGTAGTTGATCTGGCCCTGGGGACTTGAACTCACTTAGAGCGGCCAGGTATTCCTGGACGACTTGTTTCCCAATTTGGAGTTGGATGTCCTCCAATCCCTCGTCCACTCCATCTTGCTGAGGTTGAAGATGACTTTCTTTTTGTGAGAAGACCGAGGCAAAGAAGGCATTAAGTAGTTCTGCCTTTTCCCTATCCCCTGTCAGCATTGCCCCATCTTCTCCTCGAAGAGGTCCTATCGCCTCCTTGTTTTTCCTTTTTCTACTGACATACGAAAAGAAGCCCTTTTTATTGTTTTTAATGTCCCTGGCAAGTCTGAGCTCGTTTTGTGCTTTAGCCTTGCGGACCTTTTCCCTACAGGTGTTGGCTATTTGTTTGAATTCTTCTTTGGTGATTTCTCCCTTTTTCCACTTCTTGTGCATGTCTCTTTTGTGTCTTAGCACAGTTAGAAGTTCTTTGGACATCCATTCTGGCTTCTTTGCACTTGTCCTATTTTTTCTCTCTGTTGGTACGGTTTGCAATTGCGCCTTGAATATTTCACTCTTGAGAAATTCCCATCCATCCATAACTCCCTTGTCTTTTAGTATCTGTGTCCACGGAATGCTGCCCAGCGTTTCCTTCATTTTTCGGAAATCAGCTCTCCTAGAGTCCAAAATGCAGGGTTGACTTGTCTTGGTTTCGGCCTTCCTTTGTACCTCAAATTGCAGGAGCACATGGTCACTTGCCCCTAAGGATCCTACCACTTCGACCGCATCGATCAGGTCCTCCGCATTTGTTAGGATGAGATCAAGAGTAGCCAATCCTCTTGTTGCCTCTTCTACCTTCTGGACCATGAAACTGCCTGCAAGGCAAGCAAGGAATTTGTTGGACCTTGTACTCTTGGCCGAGTTTGTTTTCCAGCAAATATCAGGATAGTTGAAATCGCCCATGACTACTACATCTCTTCTCTGTGCCTGTTTGGTCAACTGTTGGCAGAAGACTTCATCAAGTTCCTCCTCCTGGCTTGGGGGTCTGTAGTAGATGCCTACAACAACATCTTTTTGAGTCCCAGTTCCCTTGATTCTTATCCAGATGCTTTCAAGCTGGTTTTCCGGATTGCTGTCTTGCATCTCTTCTGCAGCATAAGAATTTTTCACATATAAGGCTACTCCGCCTCCTCTCCCCTTTGTTCGGTTTCTGTGAAAGAGGTTATAGCCCAGCGATAGGAGTCATCTCACCAGGTTTCAGTGATGCCTATGATATCATATTTGTGGTGTTGTGCTAAAAGTTGGAGTTCGTCTTGTTTATTTCCCATGCTCTGTGCATTAGTGTAAAGACATGCGAGCCCCTGAGATCTTCCCTTGAGCTGTTTAATTGGGATTATTGTGCTTTCGGTACTTGGTCCTCGTTGTGTTTGTGCAGCCCTCCGTTTAGCCTTCTGGAGGTTCCCTGACATTGTGGGTAAAGTAGTGTTCGCAAGGCTGTTGTCCCCCTCCCCCGGTGGACCTAGTTTAAAGTGCGTCTAATGAGATTTGCGAGTCTGTGAGATGCACCCCATCCCTTGCCAGTAGGCCATCCTCCTGGAAAAGCAGGCCATGGTCAAGGAAGCCAAAGCGTTCCTCCTGACACCATTTTCTAAGCCAGTTATTGACCTGTACTATTTTTCTGGCCCTTGTGGGTCCGTGTCTTACAACTGGGAGGAGGGATGAAAAGACCACCTGTACATTAGATTGTTTTAGCTTTGTTCCTAGAGCTCAAAAATCATTTATGATCTTTTGAAAAGTATGCCTAGCAGTATCATTAGTTCCTACATGAATCAACATGAGGGGAGGATGGTGATGGGGCTTGAGGAGCCTGGTGAGCCTCTGAGTGATATGGTGTACTTTTGCCCCCGGTAGGCAGCATATTTCTCGAGCCATCCCATCTGGTCTGGAAATGACGGCTTCCGTTCCTCTAAGGAGGGAGTCACCTACTACCAAGACCTGTTTACTTTCAGGATTGACAGGGCCCCTTTTGTGCAATGTAGTGTGTAGGTCCCCAGAAAAGTGATCCTGTTGGTGTGAATTGTGTAGGTGTAAAGTGTTGTCCTCCTCCTCGACATCCCAGGTGCATTCGTCAAGGACGAATTTCCAAAGGACTAGAAAATCTTTCAAGAAAAGGTGTATATTCATCTGACATTTTTACTAGTCATACACAAGCAACACCAGATGCTCTTGAAATTATTTGAATGGACTCAGGTGTATACGCCTGAAGATGAATGTAACAGAAAAACAAAAACAATCATTCATTAGACTTCTTGTCTATATTATGATTTTTATTTGATTGTCTATGATACATAAAATGACTAGGAATTATTAAAATAATTGTACTTAACAATAATGAGGAAAGCAAGTTACTACTAAGACATTTAGTCCATTGTAGTTAATTTTTAAAAATTGTTTACATCAATAGCAAATACAGTCAAGCCCTCCACAATTGTAGGTTTATCTTTTGATGATTTAATTATTCACAAATTTGATTAAAATATTCTCTAGGAATCACTAGGTCTTCTAGACAAAATACAAATCACTAGGTCCTCTAGTGCAACTCTATGGTCACAGTCTACCAGCATTTGACCACAGAACTGCACAGGCAGGTCTAGAGATTCCTAGAGAATATTTTAATCAAATTTGTGAATAATTAAATTAGCAAAAGTTAAGCCTCTGGCATAAGTGGACTACATGCTGGAAGAACTAGAGGAACTAGAAATTCCTAGAAGGGTGGTATCTCACTTTAAAAATACTTTTTTATTCATGGCTTTCTCACTTTTCTGAGGATCCTGTGCCCTTAACCTTAGTGAATATGGAGAGCTGATTGTAACAGGAGACAGGTATCTTGTGTGAATATCATCTATCTGCTAATCACGTGAAGAAACCGCTTAGTATGAGATTCCCTGCTGTCGTTGTTGTGTGCCTTTAAGTCATTATCAATTTATGGTAAACCTAATACAAATTTATCATGAGGTCCATTGGCAAGATTATTCTCAGAGTCATTTCTGAAGTTGGACCAAAAGTTTACCTGAGACTGCGAGATCGGGGGCGCATTGCTGGAGACTGTCGTCCTTCCTCATCAGTGATGCTTTCTGTACTGAAATGCTTTGTCAGGAAGTGAAGTTCATCTGCTGTTGGTTGGTAGGGCAGTTGATGCAACTTCTCCTGAGATGAGCATGACGACTAAGAACAAAATATATACAAGAAATTCCTTAATATGAAGTACAGGACTCATACATAACCACACAATGACTTTACCTGTTCTTTTCTTTCAAAACAAAATGAAAAAGTGTATGCATTTTGAAGTTGCCCTTAGTTTATTATTCTAGTGAAGGAAAGACAAGAAAAAAACTTCCAAAAAAGTAAAATATCCATGATTCTTGGGCCACTAGCTAACACCCCCTGTTTCAAAAGACTGAATGAAAGATGATCTAGAGTTTTAGACAATCTATTCAAAATTTAGTATATGCGACCATCTCTTATCTCAAATCCTTTAATCTTAAATACTTTAGAAATAATTGTATCAGATGTTATCCAAAGTAATTTATCATTACTTCACTTGAGGCAAGATAAAAACAAAGCTTTGTGACACATGGTGCAAATATGTAGCACAAATTAATTTTAACTATGATACAATTGTCAAAAGCAGTGGTTCCCAAACTTTGGTCCTCCAGGTGTTTGGGACTTTAACTCCCAGAAGTCCCAGACAGCATGGCCATCTATCAGAAATTCTGGGAAACGAAACACCTGGAGGATCAAATGTTGGGAACTATTGATCTGAAGGTTTAACGCTATAAAGCAGGGTGGCAAAGATAAGTTATAAAATAAATACTGGTCCTAAGCTATCTATATATGGCTGTCATTTATTGAGTATGATAAGTCTGCAGAAATGACCTTTAACAGATTAATTACATTTCCATATTCCCCAAGATCAAAGCAAACATAAAACATTTTAGTTGAATGCGTTCATAAGTATAGCTAAGCACAATCAACTGATGCCTATCAATTTGTGAACCAGGCTACAATATATAAATATGAACTCTCCCAGTTCTTGTTGCTCATGTGCTTTAAATGAACACAAAAAAGATGGAGCAGAAACTGCAATAATGGTTCACACTAGGTATTAGAAACATTTTAAAGTTCTAGTACAAAAGAGTAGAAAAACCATGACTTGACAAGCTGCTGGGTAAGTGAGGAGAAAATAAGGCATTTGAAGCTTCATAAACATTTAACTATTGAAAGTAAAACAAAGAATAATATTACTAACCATGTCAAAAAGTAACTTACGCTCTCTACGTGGGGTTGCCCTTGAAGACGGCTCGGAAGCTCCAACTGGTCCAACGTGCGGCAGCCATGATACTAACAGGAGCGGGGCGCAGGGAGCATACAACCCCCCCTGCTGTACCAGCTCCACTGGCTGCCGATCTGCTACCGAGCTCAATTCAAGGTGCTGGCATTGGCCTATAAAGCCCTAAACGGTTCCGGCCCAAGATACCTAACTGACCGCCTCTCAGCCTATGAGCCCACGAAGACTTTGAGATCTTCCGGGGAGGCCCTGCTCTCGATCCCGCCTGCGTCACAGGCACAGCTGGCGGGGACTAGAGATAGGGCCTTCTCGGTGGTGGCTCCTCGGTTGTGGAACACCCTTCCCGTAGACATCAGGCTAGCCCCCTCCCTGTTGATATTCCGCAGGAAGCTGAAGACCTGGTTGTTTAAGAAGGCATTTGAATAGAAGTGCAATGACTGGTAACTCGACCATAGGAATGGAACAACGGAAATGGTATCGGATTGTGAACTTGACGATGAGACGACTCGGAATGGCTTGTAGTAATGTTGATGTTTTTGATGTTTTTGATGAGATGTTTTGATAATGATGTACTGCGGATTATTTTATTTTATGTTGTATTTTGCACCTGTTTTTCTATGTTGTACACCGCAATGAGTCGCCATTAGGCTGAGAATTGCGGTATATAAGCGAAGTAAATAAAATAAATAAATAAATAAATAACTTACTGAAACTGTTGAACTAGGAGTATTTGTTCCATATCCAGATGAAGGGAGGGAGGCCAGAGACCAACGACGTCCATCTGTCCTGAAGAGAGATGCAAACAGTAGTAGAAATTACTGCAAACTTTTAGTAATTTAGTAACAAAGTTATTCTACTTAAGTAAAATGTGCTATAGTTACTGCTCAGTCACTGTTTTAAATTTGTTCCCCAAATGGCTACAGGTTGGTTATAAAGTAGTGATAGTGATAATTATGAAGGTGGAAATCTGGTCTGCATCCTGCCAGGCTATATGACAAAGTCATACAGACAAATATATTCACACAGGTTCACATCCTGTTCTCTGCACAGAGTGCCATTGCAAAAAAACATCAGGAGTTTCTTACACAATGATATTGTTAAGTATGGTTTAACATCTACAGGCATTATATTCAAAGAGTTTCATTAGGTAAGTCCTGGGTTTGGTGTTTCAACACTAAAGGTGAGAATTTGCCTTGTTTGTAGAAAAAAGATATCTTTCAAGGTTTTTGGCAGATAATCCTTATTGTATTTTACATTTAACAAGAGCAGTATGTGTAAAATTAAACTTCATATTTTGTCCATTAAATTCAGGAACAATATTTCTAAACCACCTTGTTCTCACTCTTAACATTAAGCAAAGGGATATCAGACACACATGATAACATAATAAACCCGTAATAAACAACGCCCTCATGCTTCATGCATAAGATCACACATCTTTAAGATGCAGTTACACAACTCATGCTGCAATTAATCCCATTTAGGCAACCTTTTGAACATCAAGATCATCAAATGCCACTGCCATTTTTTATGTCTTGCATCTTATAGGAGACAAGTACTGGTCACTGAATTATTATGGGATGAAAGAATAATACTGCTTGAAGATGTTAAAATATTAGAAAAAGCAATACAAAGATAGCTTCTGTGGATGCAAGAGTCTCATCTGAAACTACTGATTTTCATGTGAATTCTAACATGAAAAACTGCCAACATTTAGATTCTCATTTAAGATATGAAAGTAGGATATAAGTAAATAATAGGAGGAAGAGACGGCTGACTTTTGATTTAAATTTCTATTTGATTCCTCAGCCTTTGTGGAAGAGGTCTCTTGTTCTACCTTTTCATTGTCTACTTCAGTTTTCCTGCATTGATTTATAATAGTTCCCTTTGTCTCCATTTGCAATTCCTTGAATAGATACATTCAGGATTGTGTATTCTTTTACATTTGATATGCCCTTAGGTATTTAAATAATTTTATTAGTCAAGTGATTCTTTTTTTTAATTAGAGGCAATGTCTTTTTTGCATTCTTCCCTGATAATGTGTCTGGTTTCAATCCAGCATTTATCTGGCTCTATATCTATTAGGCTTAGTACAGGAAAGCTGTTCTTTATACAGCTTACAGTCTTACCTGTGAGTATATCTCACTTAATTCAATAGAATTTGATTTAGAGTTGAGAATGCAGTGTACAATAATGTTTACAAAATAGAATAGCAATGTAATAATTGTTATTTCTAGCAGTGTCTAAATGGGATTATGGCATCATATAAACTCACTGGGACTGCAGCATGCAAAAGCATTATACACCATATACATATATGTACATCTGCTAAACCATTACCTGTCTGCCCTGTGTCCATGGCTATATAAAAGAAACAGTACCAGCAATAAAAATTGGGAACAAATCAAGGAGATGAAAAACATGAAACTTTAAAAAAAATTTAATCAACTAGGGTATTTACATTTTAATTCCAACTATACCAACTATTATTCAGCTCAGTTTTATTAGTTTAAAAACTAAACACTCGTATCACAAAATTATGAGGTTTGAGAATAGCTGCATCTTTACATGAAACAAATTATTCTCTATGACACAACATGTATGGTGAGAGGGAAATCTCACACTAGAGAGAAAAATCAGCTTAATACTATACCACACCAGTAAAGGGGAAATTAGAGTTTCTGTTTATTTCTTTTCCTAGCACACCACCTATATACCCATCCATTCTGATTTAAGTCTTGGTCCCTTTGAGGACATCAGAATTGGATGAAAGTTTTATGTCTAGCCTAAAAACCCAGCTCTTCCGCTACCATAGGGTTCTAATGTTTTGCTGCTTGAAAGTTATGCTTCATGGGCATGTGTCAGTCCACAAGCCATCAGCTGCAATCCTGCTGAGGTTTCAGGAAAGATGGAAACAACTATACCCAGGAGGATAAAATATGGTATCAGACTCTGATACTCTGAGAGAGGGTGGGAAGGAACTGCCAGTTTCTCACATAAAATAGTTTGGAAAGCACTTTCTAATACAAGAGAAGGCTCTGTTGCTATCAGGAATCTTACAGCCAGAACTGAGGCTCTAGACAAAGTTGAAAGCAAGCAACAGCATATAGAGAATGGATGTTACAATTAAAGAACAAATTCAGAAAGGAGATGAGATATGCTCCTCACAAACAATAAGACTACATAAATGCAAACTCTTACTGCCAAAATTCAGAATCTAAACATACAAGATAGGCAACAAAGTCCCGCCCAATGCAGATTCTGTGACAAGTCCACATTTTATAAGGTATGGGAGTCATGGATGGATCCTGATAATCTTCAAAGTGCTTTTACTTCAAGTAAGCATTCTGTACAAATAAAGTACAGAGTATTATTTTTGTACCTGTCAGGTAAAAATGTATTTCTGCTTAATGCATTAACATCCTTGATCAAAGCAGTGGGATGCAATGACAAAAGAGAAGACTATGGAAAAGTGGAAAGCTGGTGGAGGAAGGCCTCTTCCGTGGTAAATGACATTAAATGTTCACTAGACATACTCCCTGGTCTTTGTAGATTGGGACAGAAAACAGCACTGTTCCAGGAGGAATTATTGCTGGTATTTCTTGGGTAAGTGGAAGACAAAACAAATCAAATGATTCTAATTATATTTCATCAAATGTGAGGGTAAAATGTTATGACAAGAAGCAGGAATTCAAATAGTAAAAGGCAAGAAGTGCAGTTGTAGCCTGTCTGGCGCAGAATTGGGGGAGAAAAGTTGTGGGAACATTGGATAAATCCAGAGATATCCTAAGAATTAAGAGAAAACCTAAATTGCTCTTGCACAGTTCATGGTTTGAGGTCACCTGAAACAGGAACCTTCTCGGGTGTTTCCCAGACCTACTAGTGTAAGGTACTATATATACTCAAATATAAGCCCAGTTTTTCAGCCCTTTTAAGGCTGAAAAGGGCTCCCTTGGCTTATATTCAAGTGAGGGTCCTTGTGAAAAGGTGTGGAGCTCAAAAAAGAACCCTCACCTCTCTACTTAGCAACCTAGCTCTCATTTCTCTCCTCCTCCCTCACCACACCTTTCTTTCATCCTCCCTCGCTGTTGCCTAGGATCCAAGGTCGCTCTAGAGGCGGATCCCACCCTTGCCTGCCTTTCTTCCTTTCTTCCTTCATGCCTTCGTATCCTGGCTGGGAGATCTGCTCTGGTTGCTCCCTCTCTGCCTTTCCAAGCCTGATGGACCCCCCCCCCCCCCCCCGCTTTCTGCTTTCTGCTTTCAGGTCCTGGCTGAGAATCTGCTCTGGTTGCTTCCCTCTCTGCTATGGCTTTCCAGCTTTTTGCTCCCCATCCCCTATTTGGAACTCCAAACCTTCCTGGGGTTTCAGACACTGACTTCCTCACTGATGCAAAATATGACTTCAGTGGGGAAGGGTGTGCTACCAAGAGAGAAGAGAGAGAAAAGGAGATCCTGACAAAAACAGAACTGGCTGGGGTCCATGCAAATACAAATAATTTTTATTATTATTATTATTATTACATTTATTATTTTATTCTATTATTATTACATTTATTATTTTATTATATTATTATTACATTTGTTATTTTACTCTTATTATTTTTATTATTACATTGAAAAAGGTTAGAATAATGATTTAATCAGAGTTGGACAGTCTTATCTTAAATTATAGTTTTATGTTAATATAAAAAATTAGCCTACTGATGTTTCAATTAATGTAATTTTATTGGTATCTATTTTTATTTTTGAAATTCACTAGTAGCTGCTGCATTTCCCACCCTTGGCTTATACTTGAGTCAATTAGTTTTCCCAGTGTTCTGAGGTAAAATTAGGTGCCTCAACTTATATTCAGGTCAGCTTATACTCGCGTATATATAGTATTTTAGTTTTTTTAGATAAGAGTACTGCTTCCTACATTAAAGATATGCTGGTTGTGACAGTTTAATGAGCGATAAGGAAGATATCTAGCAGCTTAACTGGAGAACTAGTGAAGGGGATAGTGTGGTGTTTAGGACATTTGTTGTGGACCTGCAAGTCAAACTGTGTCTTGTATGTCTGGGAAAACATCCTCTTGGCAATGCTGCTGAAGGGCATTCTAAATATAACCACAGCAATAACCCTATGATATCTAAATGAACTTTTGTTGCCAGTTAAATATCTATTTGAGAAAGGTCTCCAGATTTATAGGTCTACATCTTTCCTGCATTCTGTGCAGCACCTTGCGTGTTAATGAAACTAATCCCAGGATGGAGAACTTGTGGCCCTCCAAATATTGTTGGCATACAACATCATGATTGGTCCTTCTGTGTAAGGTAAGTTAACAGTACAACAACATTTAGAGAGACATATGTTCTTTACCCCTGCACTACAGAAACAGTATGCTGATTTTGTATCTCTTCCTCTATAGTTAGCATGCAACTATATGTAATAAAGTGATAATTCCTTTAAAATTGATGATCTATACTGCAGAAAAAAGAGGAGAACAATCTGTTAATTAGCTTTTCTCAGTCCAGTGATCAGTACTGTATCATTAGAAGAGTAAAAGCAGCTGGAGAAAGCAATTAGAAAGGAAGAAATCAACATGCACACTCATGCAAATCATCTTCCACTGAAGGCACTTGACAAGAAGGTGCTGCCAACAACACTATTACATGTGGCTGCAATGTAACATGTAAGTAAGCAACCAGCGTTTTTATCTTTTCAGATTCCTAAACTGATAGGTCTTTCTGGGAGACTGCTAAAAACTGTAGTCTAAATATTAGGATAATGGTGATGCTACATTTTGAATTCCTGTTTCACTATATACAACTTTATGTAGAAAATACAATTTAACAGAGACATTAGGCCACAGTTTTTTAAAAAATCTCTTGAGCCTACACAACTGACAAAGATTCACTGCTAGGAGCTGTTCCACACAACCCTGTATATCAGAATATCAAGGCAGAAAATCCCACAGTATCTGCTTTGAACTGGGTATCCTAGTCCACACTACCATATATTCCAGTTCAAAGCAGATAATGTGGGGTTTTCTGCCTTGATATTCTGGGATATAGGGCTGTGTGGAAGGGCCCTAGATTTCAATGTGATGGGATATTCCCCGAACAATTTTAAACACTATGATTCATTCATTTATTACTAGTTCCACTACTGTTTTTTTAATCATGAATTCTCAAAAATAACAGAAATCTGGATCAGTTAGAACTTCTGACCTAAACAAAGTCAAAATATAAGGATTTGTTAAATGAATTTATATGTCCCTGTTACATCAAAAAAGGCATTCAAGTATACGGCATTTAACTGTTTAGAAAAGGTAGTGACATATAATGTAACAACTTTAATCACCTAAGTATTGTGGCAGACACAGCCAAGTATCCCTCATATTACATTAATGCTTTGAACAGCTAATCATACTTTAGGAATGAGTGAGTTCTGCCACTTTGTGTTAACCGTAAATTGAGTGTTTCAGAAGCAAATAACAAATGAGACAAACAAATGAAACAAGAGTTTAGCCTAATCTGTAAGGCCTAAGAGGATATAAGAGCTACCGGTGCTGGGCCTCTTCCTACCAATTTAAATAGCAATTGAGTTAGGATAGGATGAACGCTGCTACACTGAGGTCAGACTATGCACACTGTTATACACCAAATCTGTTAGGAGTAATAAAAGTGGTACATTTTTCACAAAAGTTAAATATCAGTTAAATATCCCTTATCTGAAATGTTTGGGGCCAAAAGTGTTTGATATCAGAATTATGATTATTGTTACTGTTGCTGTTGAATATCTGCATATCATAATGAAATACTTTAAAGATGTATATATTTATGTTTCATATTATACACAGTATTTTAATATTTTTGTGCATAAAACAGTTTGTGTACATTGAACCACCATAAAGCGAAGTGGTTACTAGTTCATTCACTCATACGGATGATTTTAGATCTTAGAGCATTTTGGATTTCCAGATAAGGGATACTTTGTCCAAATCCCTAGTATAAGAATCTATTTTCTTATACAGGAGGGTAAAACAGATCTTGTGCAAATAAATAATCAAGACAGTTGATCTGTGTTTTTTGTTCTGTCAATGATTCAAAGTCTAGAGATTATAAATATAAAGATTAATGTTTGAGAGTAAATAATTAAGCATACAGATCTAAATTGCTTTAAGCGGCAGAAGTACTAATCAAAACAGAAATGTGCACACATACCTACGAGCAGGAACAAAGGAAAAGTGAGAAGGCGCATTTGGGGAAAAATTTCTGGGACTGTCCAACGGACTTCCACCTGTTAAAAGAAGTACAAAAAATGACATGTGTATCACATCCACTTCTCTTAACTATACTTTACCTAACACAAGGCACAGCCACTTGTAATTTGCATATGCCATTTAGAGCTATGTATCTGTCACATATTTTCTTGCCTACAGCAATCTAAACAGCCAAACTTTTAAAAAATTATTTTCACAATGTATAAAAATTGGGCAACTTTCTGATGAATTAGAATTATGATATTTAGGATACCTATTTAGATTATCAGGATATCTACACTTACAAGAAGAGCCCCCGCCCCCCGCCCCATTGGATCAAATTGAGGGCATGTCCAGTTTTCCATATCCAAGAATTTGTCCAAACTGAGATGCTGAGTTTTCCTTTAAGATTCATTTCATAAGTTGATATTGGTTTGTGTTATTATAAGTACTTACTATGTTTATGGCATATTTACCCCATTTGAAAATCAGTATAAGGACTCTGTTACACAATTACAATAGATAATCACCTGAAAACATTTATTACAAATTTCAAACTTCCAAACTTGACTACGATTCAATTGGCCTCAATTTGCTGTAACCAACACATTTTACCAAAAAAAAAAAAAAACCCTATCTCTGAAAGTAGAGTTTAACATATAGATAACTGTAGTAGTGCGAATATGGGAATTCTGTCTCTTGACACTTATACAACAGAAAAGTGATTTTATGAATGGCATATCTGCCTGGTAGCAACCATTTGGTAACCTTCAAAATACCATATATGACTGTCAGCACAAATGCCCAAAAGTTCACATTTCAGTTGTGTAAACTTTCTGTAGCAAATTTACATTTTAAACAATGCATACTGTTTCATTGACCAAGTGAGGTACTTGTTAACGCATCAGCTCAGAACACAATCTGGGAGATATTAGCCTCCAACTATTCAACAACAGGTTGATGGCATTTCTGTGGCACATTTCCTTCCTGACTCTGGAATTTTAATGAGATCCCAGGTGAAATATTTCTCAGTTTAAGATGAAACATAATTAGTAGTCCTACTCTACTTGTCAGAGTGGAGCACTGAAAACAACAGGAAAAAGAGAAATTTAATCGTAATTCAATACCTCCTATGAAAGCTGAGATTTTTAATAATCTTACATTTTTAAAAATGAAGAAAAGAACATTCATTAGAAGCAAGAATTCATATATAAGCTTTTTGGGGGGGGGGGGGAATCAAGAGATACAATATAACATTGTTTCAGAAATGCAAGGCACATTACTACTGAAGGACACAGTAGACCACACAATAGCAATCCTCAATTGGCATCACGGTACATAAAGCGCTGCTATATATGCTTGTGTTGTCTTCTCATTGTAGACAATTTTTAAAAAAACAGGACAACAATTATTTAATCATCTGCTATATTGTCTCTCCATCCATCCACCCATCCATCCCTCTTCTCTTTCTTGCTCTCTCTTTCTCTCTTTCTGACACACACACACAGTCTTCTAGTCCTCTAACTAATGCAGGAAGTATTTTCCACACAGATGTACAAATGCAACCTGTCATTGGGTGAAAGGCTATGATTAAGATAAGGGTTTGAAGAAATATAAATGTTTTCTAGTAAGCTATCAAATCTCCTCAAGCTCAATGCCAATGTTTGACATATGCATACAGGTGGAAAGAATAAAGCCATGGATATAATGCCAATCATCTTAAGAACGTCCTGACACTCTTCATGATTCATTTGATTAAAACCATCAATCTCTCAAATCCTATTAGTCTCAAACCAGGTATCACATGTGCTAAAAATACATAATGTGAATTTCAAATAACAAGAATCATGTTGGGTAATATTATGAATGAAGAAAAATGAAAACATAAAATTAAGATAAAGCTAATCTACTATGACTACTTAGGACAACAGCCATTTTATTATCTCTTAAATGATATCAAACAGTACCATATTATTGAACATTTTAACCAGTTATATTTAACAAAAATATGTACACTTATTTAAGAAGAACAATGACACTGGGAAAAACACCAGTTCAGAAAATAATATTTGAAAAGTTCAATAGATTATCACCCACTATCTGCACTAGGAAAAAAAATAGTCTGTCCTTACTGGGGATGTTAGTTTGTGGTTTTGCCTGTATTTGGAGCAACACTCAAGAAACAATCTTCCTCAAACATAATCCATAATAGCATGGCAAAGAGTGTGCGAATTTCTGAAGAAATATATATTTCCTGAACTTTCCCAATAGCATCTTCTTCCTACACTAGATGTCCAAGGAAGAAAAAATAGCATTGTAAATGCTGAATTTTTGTTCTGGAGATTGGGAACTGAAGCTGATGATGAGATGTGGTTTATTTACCCCCCAAAAAATGCCTTATTAACACTTGGAGTCATTTATTACCGTTGTTCCAAGTGCATTTAAAAAAAAAGACTTAGCCATCCAGCCTAAGAGGAATATGGACTGAGAAGACTAAGGCCCCTTCTACACTACCATCTAAAATCCAGATTATCTGCTTTGAACTGGATTATATGGCAGTGTAGACTCATATAATCCAGTTCAAAGCAGATAATGTAGATTATGTGCTTTGATAATTTGATTATATGACAGTGTAAAAGGGGCCTAAGAGGACTTAAGGACTAAGGAGAGTTCTTTGAACAGAATGAATTGTATCATTTCAATCTAATAAAGAAAACCATCAATTTCCACAGCATTCAGCATTTACCTAAATTATATTCACACTTCTTGGCAGTGTTACTATAGTATCTTGAGTTCCACAGCTTGACTGGATCAATGCCAAAGTGTAGCAAAAGCTATTAGAGATGTTGGGGTAAACACCTCCAGAAAGGAAGACATTACTTTTACTACAAGAGTAGGCAAAGTATAACTCCAGGCAGAATGCAACCCCCAAGATCGTTTTTGTGGTTTAAAAAAGTACAGAAAACAACTTCTTGTTATTAAAAATACCTCTTTTTATAACATTTGTGTATATTAATATTATTATTCTTGTTGTTACTTTTATTTGTATACTACTTTCTTTCTCAGGGTTGAGACCTAAAGCAGCTCAAAACTTTAAATACTATGCAATTAAGAACTAAGATTTGCCAAAAATTAAAAACACAAATTATTCTTATGTTTTTCTTCAAATCAGTTCCAAATAACAAGTTCATTTCAGATGCCATAATAAAAATAACAGCAGCTCTGTATAAAGATTTGCTGATTTATTTTGTTTTCCATTACCTGCATGTCCATGGAGTGGTGAATGTGGCCGTGGAAGTGTTGGAGATGTGCTAGAAGTTACAATCAAGCTCTTCCTGTTACTGGTCCGACAGCTGAAATAAAAGTAAAGAATCAGAGATATTTTAACAGAGATAGGTGTATGTTAGGGCATTAAGGGCATGTTAGCATTGTGTGGAAATCTATGTTGTTTCCAGATATAAAAATATAAAGAACGATGTCAAAACATTTCTATCCTATATTATATATGGTATTTGAGTAAACAAGTTTCACAGAGTTTACTAATTTTATTAGCTAAACAGTTTACTGATCTACACACTCTGCTGTTACAGTTTCAGTGCTACAGATCTCTCAAAAGTATGTAAAATAAACGAATGACATCTAACAGACATAGAGAGTGTGTGCCTGACTCCAGAATGAAGGAGGGAAAGGACCTCCCTGCTTAGCTCATGATCCACATACTGGGTGACTGCGTGAACTGTATTAATTAAAAAGAGTAGTGGAACAATATGTCATGATCTAGAAGCAACTAAATTTGTTTTTTCTGGCTTCACTAATAAAAACATACGAACACTGATTCAAAAGATATGATGCACACAATACTTACTATATCATTACATTTTATCACAGAATATATTACATTACTTCAACAAATTTCAGCAAACTTTCATTATCAATATGACACAAGCAGAAAATATTGAAATTTGCAAGAATGACAACAGAGGTCTGACCATAAATCTCTAGAGTTCAAAAGAGAAAAGTAATTATGTCTCAAAATATGAAACAGAATTCCATGCAGAAGAAAAAAACAGTATGTAGAAAAAGGATTAAAAACACATTCTGCTATAGATAAAAAGAACATTTATTTGCAAAGGTGGAATAAAAGCTCATTGCTATTCATTTCCTATTATCTCTTACTCCTTTTGTCTTTCACTAGATAGTCATGAATACAAATATGAAAAAAACAGTATAAAAATAATTTTCAAGGAGGGGGGATGTTCCAGAACAAAGACAAATGCTGACCTGACATAACACTTTTCTATCTCTTTATCTGAAAACCTTATAGCTCCATAAAATGATGTTGGGATAAACAAACACATGTAAAACAAATGAAACCCCCAATAATCATCATTGATTTTCTGTGTCTCTTGATGTTTTTATTCTAAGGCTAGCTCTAGTACTCAGCATTACTCAGGAGAATCATTAACCATCATTAATGATTATTCAGTTTCAACTATTCTGGCAAATGAGTGGATAATTCAAGTATTCTTCATGTTATATATCTGTCTCATTTGCCTTTGATAGATGATGCCTCTCCCAATGAGCCATCAAATACAGTATGAGTAAAAGAAAAATAACTAGAACTCTGTCTGCAAAATGAATGCCCTGTACATTATTAGCTGTATCTTGAATAAGGTATCCTTTACTGATTTGGTGAAAATCCATCAAGCCATTTACCCATTATGCAAACATACAGAAACTTAATTATGCATTTATGCATAATATTTTCAAAATCTTTGAAATGATGTGCCTCAGTATTCTACAAGGGGTATTTTTTAAGTAAGGTCCGTTTTGTTGTAGACACTAGTAGTTCGCACGCATACCGCAACGAGCGCGTGCGTCGTGTACTGGCATGCCTCAGGCACAACTGTGCTCAGTTTCTGCTCTGTAGCTAACCTGTACAGTTCTGTTCTGTGCTTTAAAAATGTTTAAGACTATCAACTCACCCTCCACATGTGAGGTTCGCTCAGTGATACAGTTTTTGTCAGCAAGGAACCTGCCTGCTGCAGAAATTCATCGACAGATTTGTGAAGTGTACGGTGATACTGTTATGAGTGAAAGCAAAGTGCGTAAGTGGGTACGACAATTCAAAGATGGCCGTGACAACATCCATGATGAGGACTGCTCCGGTCGCCCTTCTTTGATTACAGACGATTTGGTGGCTTCAATTGAAGCGAGGATTCGTGAGAACAGGCGCTTCACAATAGCAGGTCTCTCAAACGAATTTCCCGACGTGTCAAGATCAGTGCTTTACAACATTGTTTCTGAACACCTAAAGTTTAGGAAACTGTGCTCCCGTTGGGTCCCGAAACTCCTAACAGATGACCACAAAAACCAAAGATTTGAGTGTGTGATCAAATCAAATCATCTGTAATCAAAGGGCGACCGGACCACTTTGCTTTCACTCATAACAGTATCACCGTACACTTCACAAATCTGTCAATGAATTTCTACAGCAGGCAGGTTCCTTGCTGACAAAAACCGTATCACTGAGCGAACCTCACATGCGGAGGGTGAGCTGATAAGTCTTATACATTTTTAAAACACAGAAGAGAACCGTACAGGTTAGCTACAGAGCGGAAACTGAGCACACTTGTTCCCGAGGCATGCCGGTACACAACGCATGCGCTCGTTGCAGTATGCACGCGAACTACTAGTGTCTACAACAAAACGGACCTTACTTAAAAAATACTCCTCGTATATGAATGAAAAAAATGAGTGTCCCACAGACTTTTCAAACTGAATTTTATGTGCACCATGTATGGCCTATATCTTAAGTCAGACCAAGGCAAACATGCCCTCCAGATTTTGTGAAAATCCAAAAGAGAAGCGATGGGATGGGAAGCGTGTCCTGTGCAATGTGTTTCTTCAGTGAATTTTGTATAAGTCCATATCTTAAGTCAGAGCAGCCTAAAGATACACTCCAAATTTAGTAATGATTACACCATTTTCACATGAAACAATGAACATATAAACTGACAGAAACATACTATTTATAGAAATAAGTTCATTATTGTTCAGTAGATAAGCAAGAGCACCTTATGCAACAGTAAACTGATTGAGCTATCTACAATCTGAAGTAATCTTAAAATGCTTAATTGAGTACCTGTGTTTATTTGAGTCTAATGAATCATCAAATTTAATGCACACCTCAATTTTCAAAATGCTGAAACCAAAAAAGTATTTGCTGTCGAATGTAATGCGCAACAGCAAAAATGGCATTCTTTGTCATTTAGAACACCAAAGTTTCCAGCAATGGAAAAGAATACCTTAGGATGCATCTATGCTGTAGTAGAATGAATCCACTTTAATTGCCTTGGTTCAATGCAACAGAATCATGGGAGCTGCAATTTTACAATGTTTTGAGCCTTCCTGCCAAACTTCAAATCCCAGGACGGCACAGCACTGAGACATGGCAAATAAATTAGAGGTGACATCCTTGAAAATAAGAACTCCTGGGGAAGATTACCCTTTTGCTTTGGCTCAGCACTAAGATTACCGTATTACTCAAATCTAAACTTTAATTTTGGCGAGATAATTTAGTCAAAAACGGTGAGCATTACATTCAAGTAATGGTGTAAGTGAGAGGATCTTTTCAAAGAAAGATTATTAAACAAAACATTAGGTTTCAGCCTTGTGTGATTACCTCCAGGACAGCTCTACACAAACATTTGAACACAATCTGAAGTTGGCTTAAGGATGAGTTGTCCACAAAATGCACAACCAAATGAATGTTGCAGCGCGCATAAAGCCAGCACTCTAAAATAACCTAAACAGAAAGTTCAAAATAAGCAAGAAATGTTCTGCAGTTATTCAATGCAGGGCTCAAAATTAGGACTGAAAAATGTGGGGCACTTGTTAGGACATTCTTAATGCTGAAGCTCTCTAAAAACAAACCAAAACACACTAAAACCATGACTCCCCTGGAAGAAGAAACCACATAATTCCCATGAAACTTTTGCTTTCCATCCCTTTGTTCTCATTTCCTGCGCCCTGCTACAGTCTGGTTCTGAACCCAAATGTACATGGATATGCACATCAGTACATCTCAGCGGGTCAATTAAGAAAAAAATGCATTTTCAGTGGCTATCTAGCCACAGTTACTGCAATTCCTGGGTTCGGCACCGATCCACAATCAACGGATATTGTGGACACTATCTTAACCTTGAACCACTTCCTGGGGTGTTTGTGTAGGCACTGCACAGAAAAACCAGTTTGTTTAATCCACTTCAAAACTGTGTAGAACCGTCCTCAGTTTAATGTATACATTAATAAAGTATGGCCAGCTTAATGTGTTGAATGAAACCCTGCAGAATGAAGTTACAAAGCAAGACGGGAGGAGCAAATCATAGACAAGGAAGAAGGAGACTGATGGTAACCTCAAATGGTTGTGCCATTTGACAGTAGTCCAAAATGAAGTATTTTTAATTAATCAAATGTGAATTTTAATGGATAACTATTACAATGTGAGCTGTTAGCATAAAAATGGTCAAATATACGCCCTCTCAAGCCTTCTTCAATTTATTTGTTACCTACTGTCAAGCAATATATCAGAACGTACGAAATTTACAGAATTTACTCTGTAATTATAACACCTACTCTGCCACGTAATTCAATCCAAACCAGAATACACATAATGTTTACTGGTTACAATATGCATTGACCAACATCAAAACACATAACTCACCTTCAGATCAGTAACAATGTTGAAAGCTAACCAAGAAATACTGTAGAAAAGCTACAAACTGATATTACATGTATTGGTGCACTGATAACCATGGAATCCAGCAAGTAAAAATAGCATGTGTTACGTGTGCTTATGAGTTCCCAATGCATTCTTCGCGTTCAACACTATGGAACACTGGCCTCAGATATTGTAACAGGATACTATGGCTCAGCTCTTTTTCAGCACTGGGTTACTAAGGTAAGGTATGAGAAATGTACAGGTGAAAGGAAAAGCAAATATACATGCGTTGTAATATGGGATAATGTTACCTCCAATATTTTCAGGCTAAGAACTTTCTCAGAGCACATTTCACTGCACATTTTAGCTATACGTTTATTAACTGTCTCTGGGGTGAGAAATTGTGACCCCACTTTCTCTACATTTTAAGAAGGACTGGGAACGTTAACATTAAAAATGGGGGAGGGCCTTCCAATAAGGCTTCAGTGAATACAAAAATGGGAGTCAGAGAAGGTATTTTCTCCACCTTTGATTTAAAACATAATAACTTAATAGGTATCTAGTTGCTATTTTCAGGGGGGAGACTGTGATGTTTAAAATTCCTTAATGAGACTGTCTTTATTTTAAAATCAAATATTTAAAAAATGCTAACAAAAACCCACAAGAACCTAGTGATTCCAGCCATGAAAGCCTTCGACAATACAATGTCAACATCTCTTATCTCAAGACTCCCTAAATCAGCAACAAGATGATTACATGAGCTGCTAATGCTAGTAATACATATCTGATCAACATAATTTCAACAACATATGGCATATGAGTTTAAAATTTGATGAGTAGGCATCCATTTTCTCTTCTTCACTTGACTAATAATTCCCTATTTCTGTCAAATTCCTGGGAACCAATTTATAATAGAGAAGGACCTTGAGGTAGCAGGACAATATAGACATATCTCAAATATACACTGACATGCCTCAGCGGACACACATGTTTACAGGGGAGAAAGTGAGGCGCTATATCCATGTAACAATGAGACCACAACACAATTTCTTTATAAATTCATCAATGGACAAATAGCACTGGCAAGCCCCAAGGTGAATGAACTGTTTAAGATAAACATCTTCCGTTAGTAATTTTATGAACTACTGCAACTCTTAGACCGGGTCTGTTTCAATGTTATTCATAGACATTTTCTTTATGAAAAATAGTTTGGAGTTGAAAACAAATATTTTTTAAAAATCGTCAGTATACTGCAAAATACCCAAGTCTAAAATTGACATGTTAATGAAAAGTACCAGCTGCACAGCAACATTAACTAGATATGGAAGTTATAGCTTTAATTATAGTAATTTAGAGATGGAAGCAATTTTGCAAGCAATCGTAACACTGACAACAGGAATAATTAAGTCCTTCAAAATAGATAACAAGCAAGCAAGCATCCGGAATAAAATTGTCTCTATTTTCAGAAACATTATAAGATATTTGCCCTAGAACAAATGAAATTCTTCGTGTTTCCCAATGTTACACATTTGATATTATCCATAATGCTGTGTCTCTCAAACACACACAGTGTGCTGTGTACATTTTATTAATCTTTCTTCCATACTGTGAGCAAAGTTATACACCATTAAATATATACATTCGGTGACACCATGGAATTCACCACTAATGAAAGCCTATCTGAACTGAAACCTAATAAGCTCAAGGAAATATGGCAAATCATTACTATTCATTCATGCCTTCACAGCAATTGTGCAATTTTGCTGCAGATGTATTATGTTTGAGGGAAGTATTCTAATTCAAGGTATCTTTGCTGTATAATTATTGAATAATTATTGTCATTTGGCTTTTAGGCATTGCTCTGTTGAGTTCATCAGCATATAGATTTGGCCAGCACAAATCAATTAACCATTTAAGAATACTTTATTCACTGTAATAATCTAACACTTTAAGAAGAGTCCTGCTTCAGTATTCAGATGTGGTTGGGTTCTCATTCTCACTTCTCAAATCTCCCTCTTATGCATAATTTCATAATTTGTATCATATTACGTGCTGTCATGAAATAACCCTCAGTAATTCTGCCTTTCCTTGGGAAAGGTTCCTTATTGTTTCTCATTTTCTAGCACTTTGGTACCATATTACCAGCATCTAGGACATCTCCAAGTTGCCACCCTTGAAAATTTAGTTCTAAGTATCCAATCAGAACTCTATCAGACCTCTATAGCCATAGGGGTAATAGCCACTAGACTACAGACAGTCCCGGAGTAACAAACATTCGACTAACAAACAGTTAAGAATGAAGCATGGCGGACGCCACGGTCCATTGAGCTCTCGCTCGACTGACCGACCTTACCAAGCGCTGAGGAGGAGCAGGAGCAACTCCCCACAAAGATTGGAGGTCTTCGTGGTGCCAACCTGAGAGGGGGACACCCTTGGCAGGGGAGACACCCCTATAAGGGGGGCCATCCCGCAAGAAGGAGACCCTAAGGAAGCGAGCGCGGCAAGGTGCACCCAGAGAGGTGAGGACGCCAACCCCTATTTTAACCTAGTAAGAAGAAATGAACAAGAAAATAAGGAGAGAAGTAAGGGCAACCAAGCGGCATAGAATAACATAACAACAGGACGCTGATAGGCACCTCTCCCCCCCTCTTGCCCTCCCTGTAAGAAGGGAGGAGGAAGGAGGGCAGAGAGCGGTCGGACCCGCCATCGAAAGAGTGGATAAAAAGCGGAGAAAGAAAAAAAGAAAGAAAAAGGCGGAGCAACGCGGCAGGCACAAGCGCTGCAGAGCCAGAAAGGACTGGGAAACCATATAGAAAAAGCTCATCAAAACAACAAGAACTTGTAAGGATAGTAATTGTATTCATTTATTTGGTCTTACTATACATTGAACTGATTTGACGATCCCACAATTGGCGGGCTGGAAGAAGATAGACGGCACAGCTGAGATTGATGCGCGGACAGGAGCCTGAATAAACGTGGAATCGACAGCAGCTGTTCCAGAGTGGAAGCGGACCAGGTGAAGAGAGGGTAGGCGGGACAAAGACGTAAGGACGCACAGACGCGAGAGACGCTGAGACACGGAGACGTGGGGACGTGGACGTCAGGATGCGGGAGAGTACCGGAGGAGAGGAGAGAGGAGACCGAGAAAACATCATGACAACATAGAAGCAAGCAGGAAACAAAGAGGGAAGAAAGCGCGGAACGCGGAGGCAGTGAGAAGGCGGAGGAGGATCGAACAAGGGAGGAGAGAGGTGGCCGGTGGGAGAACGGGGGGCAAGGAGGAGGAGAGAGGAGAGGAAAGGGAAAATAAAATAAGAGGTCACTGAAGAGACTACCAAGAGAAAGTAGGTAAGAAACCCAAAGGGGGAGAGAGGCAAGGGGAAAGGAAACCCAAAGCCCTATAAGTTGTATATCATCATTGGACATTGGACATTGGACACTACCTCCACCTACAACCGCGCCCCCCCCCACCCGCACCCCATTGATAGACTGCTTGACCAACAGGCCGCCATAGGGGGGGAGGAGAGGGAAAGGGAAAGAAGAAATTGGCTAAAGAAACAACGTGATACCCACACCCCGCATCCTGGAAGAAGGGTGGTTCTCTTTTCTTTCTTTCTTTCTTTTCTTTTTTCGCTTTCTTCTCTTCCTCCCTTTGCTCTCCTCCTCTTTCCCTCCCCCTCTTCCATCTCTTGTTTGTCTTCCTCTCTTGCCTCCTCCTCCCCCCCTCCCCTCTCACAAGGAAATAAAAAAGGGGACCCTCAATTCCACCCCTGCTAATCGATCCACTTTAGGGCGGGACTTATAAGTTTATAATGTTCACAATATATATGTGCTTTCCATAAGAAGAACTTTTAAGAACAAGGGAGGGGATTGTAATCATAGTAATTGTATCTGATTGCTGATAAGCTCTGTGTATGTAGCGATCGTATGTTTTTAAAACTTGATAACCTTGAACATAATTGATATGTACAGTATTCATAAGTCAGAGGCCTAACATTAAGGATTCTCAAAACCTAATTGTGAGAAAAACCGAAGGGTGAAATAATACTAAAACAAAGGAAGATGACGACACCAAAAGTGAAATCAGACAAAGACAAGGAAAAAGATAAGAAAACACAAAGCAGGAAAGACTCGCTGGTAAAAGACATGGCAGCTGAAGAAGCCACAACCAAGAAGGAAGAATTCACCATGAAGGACCTAATGAGAGAAATCCTAAAACTACAAACAGATGTCCAAAGATTAGAGGGAAAACAGGACAAAAAATACAACAGCATAAAGAAGGAAATGGAGGATATGAAGAAAGAAATTAAGGAAGACGTACAATCGGCAATGAAGGAAGAAGTAAAAAACATATATAAAGAAATAGAGAATATGAAACAAGAAAGAAAGGAAGACACCAAAAAGAATAAAATACTCAAGCAACAACAAAAAGAACTAGAAAAAACGGTACACTCCATAGGAAAGAAAATGGCCACACTGGAAGCACAACAGGAAAATCTAGAAGCCAAGGAGAAGGAATTCCAACTAAGATTCAGGAATATTCAGGAGGAAGAAAAAGAGAACATCAGAGAGATAATTGTAAACCTGGTGGCGCAGCTCCTGCAAATGAGCCAGGAGGACAGTGAGGGGAACATCGACTGGGTTTTTAGAATCCAATCAAATTATGCAAAGAGACACAATGTCCCGAGAGACGTGATAGTGTGCTTCGGAAAGAAAAATGTAAGAGATGGGGTACTAAAAGAAAATGCCAGAAAGGCTACATACCATAAAGGCAACAAAGTGGCAATCCTAAAAGAACACCCAAAGGCAGTCTTAGAGAGAAGACGCAAATACTTCTTCCTCACCGATGAACTCAAAAAGAAAAACATACGATTTAAATGGGAAAGAAGAGAAGGAATAATGGTCACATGGGAAGGCAACCAACATTGGTTGACATCAGAAAGCAAGGCGAAAATATTCTATGACAAGTATCTGAGGAAGGAGGGCGAAGAACAAGGAAAGGACGAAGACAACGAAGAAGGAGAAGACGAAGATGCCCCAGGATTGAACCAGGGCAGAACAAGGAAAAGGCCAAGGGAAATATCACCCAAGGACTACAAGACTTTTGCGGATTCGGCGTTGGCAACTGGCATAAATGATATTGTAAATAACGATAATAATGACTCAAAGAATTAAAATATATTCAAATAATGTAAACAGACTGAATAACCCTAATAAAAGAAATAAAATTTGGCACCAACTTAAGAATGGAAAATTTGACTTAATATTGTTGCAAGAAACCCACATATGCCACAGACAGGTGGCCCATCTCACCCAGAAGAGACTAGGTAAAACATACTATGCGTCGGGAGGAGAAAAAAAGGGGGGGGGGGTAGTGACGTACGTGAATGAAAAAATTCCTTCGAAACAGGTCTTTAAAGAGCAGGAAGGAAGAATCCTGGGTATCATAATAGAATTTGAAGGGAAGAATGTGTTAGTGTGCAACATCTACGCCCCTAACGGAGCAAAACATAATTTCATCGAATCACTAAATAAAAAAATTCTAGAACAGGAGTACGATGACTTAATCATCATGGGAGATTTCAATGTGGTCATAGAGAGCAAGATGGACAAATCCCTAAGAACGAAGAAAACAAAGAACGATCACTCGGGGGAACTTCCAAAAGAATTTAAAGCACTAAGAAAAATCTGAGGCTACAGGATATTTGGAGATTCTATCATAAAGGCGTGCGAGATTACAACTTCTACTCTGACCGCCACAATACGTGGTCACGAATAGACATGGTGTGGGGCTCAAAAACAATACTAGCAAAAACAGTAAAAGTTAGAATATTAGCAAGAACAAACTCTGACCACTCCCCCTTGGAGCTGACTTTAGAAGAAACGGACTACAGAAAAGGAATATTCAAATGGAAACTCGACGACAACCTGATAAGGGAAAGCAAAGACCAAGAAATCAACAGAAAAATTCTGGAAGAGTTCTTTAAGTTCAACACAGAACAAGACTCGAAATTAGATGTTATTTGGGATACATCAAAGGCATACATTAGAGGCCATTTTATCCAACAGAAGGCAAGACGGAACAAGATAAGAACCGAAGAGTTAAGAAAGATAGAAGATGAAATCAAGAAAACAGAGGGAGAATTAAAAAAATGACCAGAGAACAAGAAACTAAGTCTACAATTGGAAATTTTTAAGAAAAAAGTCAACACACTGCAATTAGAGGAGATAAGCAAAAAACTAAAATATATAAAACAGAACCAATTCGAAAATGCCAACAAAATAGGTAAATATCCGGCCTGGAAAATCAGAAAGAAAAAAAATAAACAACAGATAAATAAAATAGAGGAAGGGGAGAAATGCTACACAAAACAGATAGACATCGAAGAACAATTCCGTATATTCTATAAAAAATTATACACAGACGATAACATACCCAAAGAGAGAGTTTGTAAATACTTAGGAAAGCAAAAAATAAAGAAACTATCTGACGAAGAACGGGAAGCATTAAATAGAAAGGTAACAGAAGAAGAAATAAGAACAATGATAGCAGACCTACCAGCGAATAAATCCCCGGGCCCCGATGGGCTAACAGAAAAGTACTACAAAGTCTTCAACGAAGTATTAACACCACACCTTACAAAGGTAATAAACAAGGCTTTAGATGACAGAACAATACCTGAGACATGGAGAACAGCATACATAACCCTAAGACCTAAGGAAGGCCAAGATAACACAAAAATCAGAAATTTCCGGCCAATATCCCTACTCAATGTCGATTACAAAATCTTCTCGGGAGTTCTAGCGACAAGACTTAAAAAGGTATTGAGCTCAAGAATAAATTAAGATCAAACCGGTTTTCTACCAGGCCGACAAATTAGTAATAACACCAGACTGATTCTCAATACAATAGAATACTACAATAAACATATACAAAAAGAGGCAGGATTCCTGTTTTTAGACGCTGAAAAAGCGTTCCACAGGGTCAACTGGGGATATATAATAGAACTATTAAGAGAAATGGATGTGGGTTTTCACTTTACAAACGCGATCAGGGCAATATACTCACACCAGTCAGCAAAAATAATAGTCAACGGCCTACTCTCCGAAACGATTAGAATAAATAGAGGCACCAGACAGGGATGCCCGATTTCCCCCTTAATTTACATCATGACTTTGGAAACAATGCTGAACAGCATCAGAAACAACAAGGAAATCACAGGCCTAAAACTGAACTCCCACAACTACAAAGTAGCGGCCTTCGCGGACGATGTAGTGTGTATTATGGAAGACCCGTGGAGACAATGGGAGAAATGGTGGGCAGAGATAGAAAACTTCGGAGAAGTAGCGGGATTAAAAATAAACAAAGATAAGACCAAATTCCTGGTCAAGAACATGACGAAAGAGGGGAAGGAGGAACTAAGAGAGAAAACAGGGGTGGAAATTACATCAAAGGTCAAATACTTAGGAATTCAGTTAACCACTAGCAATGCACAGTTAATAAAAAATAACTATGATTCTAAGTGGAAACAACTAAAGGAGAAAATGAAACAATGGCAGAAGCTAGACTTATCCCTACTAGGCAGGATCGCAGTAGCAAAAATGAACATCCATGCTGAGGTACTTTATCTCTTTCGCATGATCCCAGTAATCAGAGGGAAAAACATAATAACAAACTGGCAAAAAGACCTAAACAGATTCATATGGCAGAACAGGAGAGCTAGAATAAAATTCAGGAATCTGAGCGACGAGCCCAAGAGAGGGGGGCTAGGATTGCCCGACCTCCAGCTGTACTACGACGCAGCGGCACTGTCATGGACAAGAGAATGGGCGACACTTAAAAATGACAAACTACTGACACTAGAAGGAGAAGACCTGAACAGAGGATGGCATAGCTACCTTTGGAAGGGAAAAGCTACAATAGAAAAGAACTTCAATAGCCATCCACTTAGAGCATCGCTACTCAAGATATGGAACAAATACAAGAAGAGATGGTACACAAGAACACCAATGTGGATAGCACCGAACGAAGCGGACCAGAGGAGGGAAACATCAAAGGGAAGTTGGCTAACATACAAACAACTACTAAAGACAACCAATCAGGGGATTGAACTCAAAACATTAGAAGAAATACGACAACTGGAACCCAAGTTCTCTTGGTTCCAATACTGGCAAACCAACGAAAACTATAAAGAAGACAAGAAAATAGGTTTTGAAACGAAAGAAAAAGCATGGGACAAGGTGTTAAGAACAGAAAAAAAAACGATCAAAGGATTATACCAACAACTGCTAGGTTGGGCCACGGAGGAAGAGCAAGTGAAGGAAGTAATGGTTAAATGGGCCAGAATAATCGGGCGCACAATCACAATGTCCGAATGGGAAGTAATGTGGAGAAGAAAACTAAAATACGCATACGCCACGGAAATCAAAGAGAACTGGGTAAAAATGTTTCATATGTGGTACCAAACCCCCGAAAAAATCGCAAAATACAGTAAAGGAAAGACCGATGGTAACTGCTGGAGGTGTCAGAAGAAAAGAAGAACATTCAAACACAAGTGGTGGGAATGCAGGACCATCAAAAAATTCTGGAAAGAAGTCCACCAGAAAACAAAAGAGATATTACAAGTAGATCTTGAATTCAGACCAGAATGCTTCCTCCTGGGAATGAACAATACAAACCTGAACAAAAATGATGAAAAAATCCTATTCTATCTTAATACAGCCGCAAGAATAAGTGTGGCCCGAGTTTGGAAAAATAGGGAAATGGCATCCATCAGCTCATCGATAAGTAATGCCATGGACATCATGAACATGGACCAATTAACACAAAAACTAAAGAAGAATATAATAACGCACAAAAGCACTGACTGGAGCAAATTCACAACATTCCTAGACAAAAGTATGACAAAATAAGAGAAGAAACAGAAGAAAAACATAACCCCACAGAGAATAATAAGTCAAGAAAGCAACCAATCGCAGGAATATACAGAACATTAAGAAATTAGTTAAGTATACAAGAAATAAAGTAAATGTCCGCCCGAAACACCCTGGAAGTTAGAAGAAGGATAAATGTTGTCTATGTCTATATGTGTAATATATGTAGCACGCTATGTAAAGGGGGGGAGGGGGGGAGTAGGTAGATAGAAAGACTTGCTCAAAATGTATCAGTGAAAACAATACTAAGAAAGACCACAATAGGTGGGAACCCCACAAACATGAAGGAACAAACCACAAGTAATTGTGGTGGATACTATGCTGATAAAAGAGGAAAGGGGGGGAAACACCAGAATGGGAGCAAGACGAAAAGAGGGTATTTATTGTATTGTACTGTATTGTATGTGTTAGACGTGAAATATATGTTTGTATGTTTGCTTTTATAATGGAAAAACAATAAAAATTTATATTAAAAAAAAGAATGAAAGTGAGAGAACAGGAAGTGAGAGAAATCTACCCCTTGGAAGGGAAATTTACTCCTGGAAGAGCTATTATGGTGAAAAGGTGTCTCTGATGAAGCTTTATTGCCAATCCTTGTTTCCACAACAAGCCAGTGTTTTCAAAATCCAATGATCACAGGGACTGAAAGTGAGGTGAAATCTTCTGAACAGGGGCACAGACAGCAAAAGAAACACCACAGGGGGTGTTAACGCTTCTATATGCTATACAAAACTAAAAGATGTATCTTTCAGGCTAGAATTGCACTTAAAATGTACCTGTTCCAACCTACAGAACCTACAGACTGAATATCAACATGTAATTAAAGTGTACTGGCAGCAAACTTAAATATCCACATTTTATCCTAAATGTACACACTTCAGTATTTCTCCATCTTTTCTTTCTATTCTTTTTAAGAATAGCTAATCAATAAAATAACTTGGAAAAATTAAATAAGGGACAATTATGATTTAGATCAGTGATGGGCAACCTTTTGAGCGTGGTGTGTCAAAATTTGCCAAAAAACCGAACATAATTCAGGTGGTGTGTCACTTCAAGAAAAAAAACCATAATTTCACAATATTTAGTATAAATAACCAAAAAATATATAATTGTAATATATAACTATATTTAATAAACTAAAACATTACATTACTATGCATTATTACTGTTATAAGACTCAGGCAGTTGGAAATCAGCCCCAAAGGTCACCTAGTCCAGCCCCCTTCTGCCAGGCAGGAAGATAGAATTACTATTACATGACTATGCATTATTATTATTGTTATAAGACAGTTGGAAGGGAGTCCCAAAGGTCATCTAGTCCAGCCTTGTCATTTGGGTGTTGCTGGGCTGTATAATTCCTCTGCCATTAAAAAGCATTCCAAACTCCAACAATCACTGAATTGAAATAAACTTGTCATATAGAACTTACATGCCAACTGTGAGAGCCAGGAGACCCAAACACTAACGCAAGCCTGCCGCCGCCTTCTCTCTCTCTCTGTCTTCCCAAGCGCAGTGGGCAACCCAGGGCGAGAGGAGGCACAGGGCGAGAGAGAAGGCGGCGGCAGGGGAGGAGGGAGCCCCAGCCCAGAGTTTTCCGCAGCCTTCCTCTCCTTCTCCCTCTCCCATGCGCGGCCACGGTGGTGGGGACAGCGCCAAGAGGAGGCAGAAAAGCCGCATGTGGGGTGAGGCGAGGGAGAAGGGAAAGGCGCGCACTCTGCCCTTTCTCTCTCACCCTGCGCACGCCTTCCTCGGTGGCAGAGGCAGGAAAGGCGCACCTTTCTCTCCTCCCATGCCCCGTGCACGCCTTTACCACCTGGCTCTCACACTTGGCATGTAAGTTCTAACCCTTTATTGCCGCACGGGGCGTGGGAGGAGGAAAAGGTGCACACTTTTCTCTGCGCAGGGCGAGAGAGGAAGAGCAGAGTGCACGTCTTTCCCTTCTCCCTCGCCCCATGCATGGCTTTTCTGCCTCCTCCTCAAAAGCGCCCCCTCCCCACAAGATGCGCGCTCAATGCAAAAGCTTAATTTCCTGCTTTATTTATTTACTTACTTTATTTGTATACCGCACGCTCTCAGCCCATAGGCGACTCAGTGCGGTTTACAACCAGGTCAGTATACAAAGTGCACAACATTAGCATTAACATTTAAAACAGTAACTAAAGCAACTAAATCAATATAACAATACATCAGTATATCAATATAACATCAATACATCCATATAACTAATCCATCACGTCTCATCAGTAAAGTCATAATCAGATCTCCTCGTCCATTATTCCAAGTTCCAAACTCGATCAATTGATTGCACTGCTTTGTCCCTGCTTTGCAAATCCTCCTCGTCCTGATGCCTCTTCCTCCCGTCCTCCTCTTCCTTGCCCCTCCTCTGCCCTTGCTGAAGCAGTGGCTGACTAGCGGGCGGGCCGCGTGTCAGTAGAAATGGCTACGCGTGTCAGTACTGACACACGTGTCATAGGTTCGCCATCACAGATTTAGATCATTCTTCTTTTGTAATCTGCTAACATCAGTCCTTATAGTTACCCATGCATGAAGAATACTTGAACATACACTATATATCCAAAACATCACACTCTAATCATATTCTCAATTTTAACTTAATTTCTGATCTTCCAACATATTGACTTGTTATATTAACTGCATGTTTACACAACCAATTGTTTCCTCTTCGTTTGAGCTTTCAAGGGAAACTTTTTATTTTTTAAAAAAGTTGCCTGATTGTCCATGAATGCCTACAATTTAACAAGCATTAAATAATATCCCTACAATTTAACAAACATTCAATATCAATAGGTCTGTCAGTATTATTTCTCATTTTTTGATATTGTGTGATGCAACTGTGGCACTGAATGTTTGCTTTTTTCTATGTGTGTAAACTGTCCTGAACCCCTCTAGAGATAGAGGATGGTCTAGAAATAAAGATGATGATGATGATGATGATTATTAAAAATATTTAGAATTTAAGAAAAAAATCCCCATTTATATATAGTTCCTACATAATGGCAAATTATTCCTTATAACAGAGTAGAGGAAAGGCACCAAGAAGCTCCTTTGTCTCTTTACATTTTTGTAATGAGGAATAGATATAACCATCACTGTTCCTGAGCAATATCACTATTACTAAAGAAAACCAAAATTGGATTTTTAATATTACTGATTTATCAATAAATGTGATAGATTAGAAGCAGGATAAAATCTAAAAGGAAAGATCATCCAGAATGGCATTCTGACTTCCATTCATGTTATTACCTATTTTTCAAGATATTTATTTATATTTTTAAAACAAACCCTTGTGCACAATTAATAAAACCAAACATCCCCTCACTCACTAGATTTTAAGGCATTATACTTTGCCTCATTTTCTACCTCATTATTTAAAATTGACTGAAATATGCCTATCCCAATTATTCATACAAAGATGGCAAATCCACTGAGCTGATAATGAAAGAATATATTGAGGTTTCTCTGGAAAACTAATGCATAAGTGCAACTTATACTGTATGCAAAAACTAACTGAACAAAACAGAATTCTGCATGCAAAACCTTTTTTGGTACACTTTTATAAGATAAATATCAATTTCCTACCTGGAATCCTGTTTCCACATAGGAGAGAGATTTCACTGGATTTCAGACCAAGCAAACAAGATACAACAACCGGGGCAAAGTCACAAGAAACATCAAGATTGTTTATGAATTCCTTTTTAACAGTCCTAAACAAAATCAATCCTTGTTTTGGTTAAAACTGAGATAAAGAAAATTCAGACCAATGTATCTCAGGCTATCAAGTATGGACAACTGGCATTAATTGTCTTCCAATGAGGCAGGGTCAAACACTAAATTTATAATCACGGGGTATAGTTGTTTCTTTTTTTTTCCGGGTACATTGCCAGGGAGTGGCAGCTAATACATCATGGATTAGAATCAGACCAGGGACCATTACTTGGAATAGCACTACTCTTAGCATTGCTTTGGCACCCAAATATTTCAGTTTTATCTAGATTCCCAGCATACCACTTAATCTCCATATGAATCATCATTTGACCTGGATTCCAAATTTCATTAAAAAAAAAAACATTCTAGGCCATGTACAAACCAACTTATGGAAGAAAGCATTGAGACATTTTTCTGCCAAACTGTTCTGCAAGAAACAAGCCAACCTGGGAATATCAGGTATGAGAAAAGTGAGAGCAAGTGGTAAGAGCAAGAGTCCACAAAACGAAAGCAAGGAACATACCATGTGGGGGTGAAGTGAATGAGGTGACATAGGCAGTAGGAGCGATGGAAGTGTGAGAGCTGTAAAAGCCAGCAAGGGGCACAAAAATATGGGGTATAAGAATGTCTGGAGAAAGCAGCCTGGGAAAAGAAAAGCAAGCAAGAGCAATGGCACAATATGAAGTGAGATGTGGGTGTGACATGAGAGAGTGAACAGTGTAAGCAGCAACTCGCAAAAAGGAAGAAACAAGCACACCATAAGAGGATGAAGTGAAGCAAAGAAAGGAGTGGAAGAGATGGTAATCCAAGGAGTTAATATAGCACTACACAAGAAGCAATGGAGGGGGGCACCACAGAGATATAATGTGAGGGAGCAGGCAGGAGGAGTATAAATAGTGGAACCTGAGAGATACAGTAGTAAAAGCAGTGGATCCCGAGAAGAGTGAGGGATAAAGTAAGGGAGTGAGTAGAAGGGAAAGGAAAGGAGGGAAGTATGAGAGTTTGCAGTGGTAGGCTGCAGGAAATGAGAGAGGTAGTCCTCATAAAGAGACAAGCAGAAAGGGAAGCATAGCTGAAGTATGAAGTGACTCCAGGAAAAGAAGAGAATGGAGAGAGCAAGTTAGAAACTCAGCAATGAATTCAAGGCAGCAGCAGTAAGGGTTCCCATGAACAGAGGAACAAGGAGAATTTATTGCTCTTTTACTGTGTTCTTTGTGAACACTCACAATACCAAAACATCCCCACGACGTTTCCATTGCCTACCTTGTGTGATGGGTCGGTTTTACTTCTGTGCCATTCTGCCAGCAGTAAAGTGACACATTCTTCTTCTTTTTTACTCGCCTCTCACTATTCCTAAACTGCTTGTTTTATATTTATTTAATATTTCTCAGTTATATTTGCATTTTTTTTCTTTGTTAACCATTGCTGAAACTGCAAAATTGCTATTAAAATTATGAAGCAGCAGAAGTGCAGGAAGGTGGGATTATAAGGATATGCAGAATTACAATTGCAGAACCACACATTGCACAAATGAAATATCATAATTGTGCAAATTAAGAGAAGTGTGATAACAAAGGTTGCTATCGTGGAATGCATCTGCTATCTATAATCATATTGCTGCCATAGAATAATGGGTTTGTGTGATAAAGTCCATCGTTTGGCATTACTTGAAACCTCAGAACTATTCAAATGATTCCAAATTAGCTTGTATTCATAAGTGAATTTCTACTTTATACCCTATTTAAAGCTGAATTCTAATCCTAGCTTGTTTAGAAACACTTAGCCACATTTTCCTCTTCCATGCGAAAAGGAAAATAAAGAAGCCTTGCATAAGTGCTGACATGCAATTTGTTTTTCTGGTTACACAAAATGGGAGTCAGTATCTTGTACACACCCTAATCATATATACTAAGGCATGTTACACCCAAAATTTTGCTGCTCACTATGAAAGATGTAGAACTGCATGTGCTCATGAGTTACAATTTTCCAGATGACAGAAGACTGCACTAGATCATTTGGGAAATGTCCTTCTACAACTAATAACTTTATTTTGTGACATTTGAATTCATAATAATACAACACTTCTTTCACAGTAAAATCATTGTCTGTTGTAGGATCACACCTTAATGCTGGTTGGAAAATGCATTACATGTAATCTAATCACTTTAGAGTTTGGAAACTCAATACTTTGCAAGATAATTTCCCAAGTGTTTTTCATCCATTCATTCCCCATTAGGCAGTAATATAAAATATGGAAGTATGCCAAAATCATTATAAGAAACAACAGCCCTGGAAAATTTATCTCATGTCATATTATGCTAGAGCTTATTTGATACAAAAAGATAAAGAGAATATAGTTTCTATATTGAACGAAATTGTTTATATTATTTTGACATTGAGACAATCTTAGTCTAAATCACGATAAGATATTGGTTGAGCAGCAGACAGAATAGGGGAGGGGATTTTTTGTCAACAAGCTGCCCCATGTCTTTTAAAGTTATACCATACTAGCATCTGAATTTGTTTCACAAATATATCACAGCTTATAATTCACAAACTAGATTCTTACCTATGTAGGCTTTTTGTATTTTAAAATGATTATGACAGGATGCTGTCATTTTCTTGCAGTGATCCTGCTCACATCCTGTTTGCTTTATAGCAAACAAATTCAAGTTGGTTGCAATCTACATTCTAAAACTCATAAAAGGGGGATGCTCTGAATGGTCCAGTACTCTTCAACTTGAAACGGAACATTCTTTTTATTTGCTTTTCTTGGTATCAGACAATAAGCCAAGTGGTTTTGAGCCAATAATATTCAATAGCTATTTGTGAATATTCAGGATAATTTATTCAAACCAAAGATGTACATCAGGCATCCTCAAACTCCCAGAAGTCCTAATGAGCTTGTTCAATTGTCAGGAATTCTTGGAGTTGAAGTCCCAAACAGTTGGAGGGCTGCAGTTTGAAGATGCCTGATCTACATCTTATGACAAATTTGAAACCATTTTGTATTTAAACCATGCAATTATTATTATTTTACAGTTGTTGCCGGCCCCAAATGTAGTCACTAAACATATGTTTTGGATTAATTGTCAAGCAAAGGTTCTATGTGAAACATCTCCAAAGCTTTAACCAAGTGAGTTCAATGCACTGTGGCTCTTTTCACCATTAGTTAAAAGATTAAAGAGCACTAGACTGCTATCTCATAAATCTTAATGAAAAAATGTGATGGTCCTTATTTAAACATTTTGTAACCGTTAATTGTATCCTGTTGCTTCTTAAACAGTTCAAGCATGTAAGTAGTACAATTTTAACATAATATACTTGCTCATGCTCTGAACCATTTGCATGAATTCATAACCATTTCCTATCTCTTCACACAGGCATCATTACACTTTAAATCCACAGGAAAATGCATGAACCACCAGATTACCAAGCTAATTAACTCACTGAAATGACATATTTAAGTCCCTATTTTGACAAAATGGTAGCACATATCTTAAACAGCTTGAAGCTCTGCATTGAAAATGAACTCTGGGATGTTATTACAAACTACAAAAAGTCATTTTGAAATAGAGATTATACCACCTCACAGATTTAACAGAAGCTAGCATCCTAGCTGTTGATTAACCAGGAAAAAAAAGGGGGGGGGGACCATATATTTATAGATGTCCATATTATCTTATGAAAGAGAAAACTATACCTCCATTTATCTTGTGTTTTTAAGATAAAAATATCCAAACAGTTCTGTACCATTTTAATACATATAAATAAAAACATCTGTCTATCCATCCATATTTCTATTCCATGATCTCTCTCAACCACAGGGAACAAACAGAACAAGGAAACATTCTAAGATTGCTTTTTAAAATTCTTTGATTACCTTTTCGATCGCCTCAACATGCTTGTTTCTGGCAGCGAGAAATTGGAAAGCACTGTCCAGAAGGAGTCAGACATGATCTTTGTAAGCGTTCATTGCCAGGAAAAACACTGCACATGAGCAATAAATAAGGGACCAAGAAAATCAGCGACAGAGCCAATGCAAATTCCCTATAGACCTTGCAGGCTGTTCCATTAATGCGAGCGAGACAAGTAGGCAGGCAGGCAAGCTGGCAAACTGCTGCTGCATTCAGCGTCTCTGCTCTCTATTGATTTCATCTATGCCTGCCTTTCTGCCTCTCTCTACTTAGAAAGGCGTTCACAGAAAGACACGCAGTTTCCCAAAGAAAACCTAAATAGCATGGCTAGTATTTTCATTCAATCATTTCAATCATTTCATTCAAGCTTGTTATTTATTCCTTTTGCTTAAAGCATGGGTGGAGGATATTTGGATCACCAGATATTTTGGACTTCTGCTCCCAGAATCCTTTGCCATTAGCTGTGCTGGATTGGACTAATGGGAGTTGAAGTCCAAAATATCTGGAAAGCAAGATTCACCACTGCTGTTAAGAGAAGATATTAAACAAAGCTAAATGTTTCACCATAAAACCTGACCCTTTGCTACACATGTGCAGCTGAAATAAATCATATCAAACCTTCTTAAGCTCTTATCATTCTTTGTTATGCTTTGCAACCTTTGTTCATCACCATTGGCAGTACTACCTTAACAATAGTAGCATTAGTATTATTTATATATATAATATGTACATAATAGAAGAGGGAAGTAGGATACAAATAAATATTATAATAATAAATTCCTATAATTAAATTAATGCATTTCTGAAAGTAGTTTGAAAAACTCCCAGTATAGAGCCCAACATTGCAAATAAAACAAAATCAATTGTATTTTAAACTATAAGATACAAAATTTAATAAAATGTATACCATAAAAATGCAATCTAAAAACAAATATCACAAAAATTACTCCACAATAATAATTAAAAAACACTCTCTCTCCAACCTAGAATGAGCACTACAGAAGCAAGCAACAAAAGTCAAGTGATACAGAGTGTCCAAATGTGTGGGAGAATAAGATGTTTTGGCATGGCACACCCCCCCCCCCCCCAAAAAATGATAGCATCAACATGAAAAATAAATGTCTTGGAGAAACAAGCCAGGAAATACAGAACTGTCGCAGAAATGAGCTATTTTTGAGGCTTCTGCCCTCAGCTTCTTTCAGAAAAGCACAGAAACAATGATCTCTGATGTAGGCCTCAGGTGCAAGACAGGAAGATTCCAAAACATGTAGGACTTTATTTATTTATTTCCTATATTTATGCCCTGCCCTTCTCCCCCCAAAGGGGGACTCAGAACGGCTTAACAAAAGCATCATACGATAAAAACAACCACAGTACAATCAAAATATTAAAAATTAAAACAACAATTAAAACAATTAATTAAGACACATCCATTAAAATCAAAATCCAAAAACCAGTCTGGGTCAATTCATTGCCATAATTTGTGCGATCTTCTTCCACTTGCTGCTCATTGATCAAATGCTTGGTCCCATAACCAGGTCTTGATTTTCCTTCTAAAAGACAAGAGGGAGGTGGCCAATCTGATATCTCTAGGGAGGGCGTTCCATAGGCAGGGGGCCACTGGTTTTATAGGCTTAAAACCAACACTGTGTATTTGTCCCAGTAATTAACTGGTAACTAGTAAGAACTGGACTTACCACATTGTAAGGTTTACACTTTCAAATAGCAACCCTAAGGTGTCCATATAATGGGATTTCCTTGGAAATACCTGTTCATGGAGGATAAAGATATAAGTCATGGCCTCTGGAATCCTGGTCCAATGCTCAACACACTGACTCATCTTCACATTACAATTAACCCTCCATGTTGGCAGGTTCTCCATTCACGGATTCAATCAACAGCAGATCTAACTATCCTCTCAACTTGCTCTTTGACACTGGAGATCAAAAGATTAGCATTAACAAGGAAAAGCCAGGAACATGGTAGCATGGCTCTTGCCACTTTTCTGTTGACTTTGAAGTGCTCGCAACTGCTTTAACTTTAGCAGGGTTTCACTGACATGCAAACTGGCTTGTACCTAGTATGTCAGTCATTTTATATATATTTTAGTTATGGGACTATAGCATTTACAATTCTGATATCCATGGAGGGGGGAATTGGAGCCAATTAACAGATATGGAGGGCTGGCTGTACTTGTTCCTATTCAACAGTATAGTCACTGAATTCTGTGCTGGCAGCAGTTTTTTAAACTAATTAACCTAACCAAAAATAAAAGTGAGAAAGAGAGATACTTCTAAGATGTCTGAGAAGTGAATGAAAAAGTCAGTCAAGTCAAATGTGATAAGCAAAGTTCTACACCGCAGGTCCACAAAAATGAATAATGCTCTCAAAATTAGAGAAATTGTACAGTGGAGTAGGAACTTTCTCTCTTCCCCATGCAGTAAATCAATTTACCCCATGCAGTAAATCGATAGACTATTTATATCCCTCTCTTTACTAAAATTCACATATCATTATGAGAAGATAACTGTGTTGTCCGTTTGACTTGCTATTGAACTTTTATATAAGCAACAGAGATAGGTCATTTCTGGATTTGGTCATTTAAATTTGATTTGATTGTCATGTTTTTGTGGATGAATTTTTTTCTTTTTACAAATTTTGGCCACAAAATGGCCAATTTTTAACAGGGATTTGGGGAGCTTGGGGTCTTCTGAGAAAGGCATCAATGACAGAAGTTCCTATACTGCATGTGACGTTCCCTCATTCCTACTCTATAGACTTGCCCAAGAAAGATACCTGCTCAAATAATTGATGTATCTTCCATATATCCTGGAATTGATCCCATTGTGTTAACAAAGAAGCAGTTATCACCTCTCAGTCAAAGTTGTCAGTTGCTAGACCAAAATATAGTTCTAACAGCAAGTGGTTACCAAAATACACCTAAGGATGTTCACATCCTTAGCAAAATGAACACAATTATCCAATAAAACTAAATCAAACAGCACTTGGACACTTCATGAGACAAATTTCCTAAAACAAAGGGTCAAAATTCTTATGAAAGCAAGCAAATGTATTGTCAACAGCTAGCCACACATTCACCCTCTTCTTTTGAACTTGGGTGTAAGAGACTCAAAACAATAGAAAATTTAATCAATCAATCAGCATATGAAGAATGAAAAGGAAACATGTTTACTTCCATCCACTTTCATTACATTCCTCAATGCTGAAAAGTCCTGTAAATTCTCTGAGAATCTGACTATAAAACTCTGAGTCTCATGTGCACTAATGGCACCATATAAATACATAAAAACACCACAATAGTTTTAATAGGTGAGAAGTATTTTATTTAAGTACATGACTGGGGATTCCTTGGCAGAATGTTAACATAATTGTTTTAAAGACATTTTAATCCATAAAGTTGTATTATTTTCCCCTGGGCACAAATATGGAGACATGCTTTGGAATGAAGACTTAACTCAGAGAAATCGGCATATAGATCAGGATATCTCCCTCTCCCAGCTTTAAAGCTATTCCTTTTTTGACTGTGTTCTTTAGATAAAAGTTCAATTGCAGGTAAAAGGGACAACACACTCGTTTTCTCAAAATGATATGTGAATTTTAGTAAAGAGAGGGATATAAATAGTCTATCATAGAGCTCGATTTACATGCTTAAACTGGATTAGTAAAGACTTCAACAGAATACTGGAAAGATTACTCTCCTGGTACATGTGAAATCATTGTTCATCTTACAAGTTTCTGTTGCACAATTATTGTCATAAAAAGAGGGGAGGTGGATGAGAATATCCAGCTTTTCAACAACCTATTGGCTATAGTCACTACAAAACAAAAGGCTACCTTAAGATAAAACTAAGTACAATAACACTGCCTGCAATAAAAGAGAGGAAACTTTGGTTCAAAGTGTATACAGTATCTTTAGGTTCCACGGTCTTTCAAATGGAACATTACATAGCAAATTTCAGAGCCTTGGGCTTTAACTAAATATTGGTGCCTATCTGAAACTCTACTTAATTTAACAGCAAAACATCTTTCCCATACACTGAAATGATGATGATGATGATGATGATGATGATAATTTAATTTCTTACTCGTCTCTCCCCATGGCTCAAGGCAGGTCACAGCTCAGTTAAAAACATACAAATACTATAAAAAGTCTTCAAACACACATTAAAATTCATTTTCATAAAAGATACTGATCATAGCATTTCTTTAAAATACACATCAATCACACAGGACAGAGACCAAAATACATGACATGAGTTTAAAATTCATGTTTAAACTCTGCCTGGGTAGGCCTGGCAGAAGAAATGGTTTTTAAATTCCAACAGCTAATCTAGCTGTTGGAGCTCCACTGGCAGGTCGTTCCACAGACTTGGGGCGGCTGATGAATAGGACCTCTGGATGATTGTTGCCAGTCAGGTTCCGGCTGGTTGAAGCAAACGTCCCCTGAGAATCTCAGTGTGCAGGGCAGATTGTATGGGAGAAGGCAGTCCTTTAGGTAACCTGGACCCAAACTTATGTAGGGCTTTATTGGCCAAAACCAACACCTTAGAAACTAATTGGCAGCCAGTGGAGTGATTTTAGGATAGTTGTGATATACCCATTCCTGGATGTTCCCGTAACCAATCTGGCTGCCGTATTTTGAACCAGCTGGAGTTTCCGAACTTGGTACAAAGGTAGCCCAATGTAGAATGCATTGCAGAAGTCCAACCTTGGGGTTATCAGCATGTGCAATACCATCTCAAAGTCCTTTAAATAAGGGGCACCGCTGGTGTACCAGTCAAAGCTGAAAGTAAGCACTCCTGATCATCACATCTACCTGGGCTGACATTTGGGGGGACAGATCCAGGAGTAGTCCCAAGCTGCACAAACAGTCTTTGAGGAGGAATGTAACACCGTCCAGCAGGTCCAGGACTATTGGCACATCTCCAACCCCAGATTAGGACCCTTAATGGCAAGCATCTCTGTTCCATTTGGATTCAGTTTCAATTTGTTTTTCCTCATCCCAGTCCATTACCTCCTCCAAGCATTCATTAAGAGGAGACACACTATCCTTAGCCGAGGCTGTTTTGGAGGGCATGAAGAAATATATTTGGGTGTCATCAGCATACTGATAACACCCTGCCCCATGCCTACAGATGATCTCTCCCAGCAGATTCATGTAAATATTAAAGAGTATTCTGGATAGAACAGCACCTTGTGAGACACCACATAACAGCTCCTTTTTGAGGAGCAGCAATCACCAAGCACCACCATCTGAAACCTGCCTGAAAGGTACGACCTGCTACTGCAGCATAGTGCCTCCAATTCCCAGCCTCTCCAGACATTCCAGAAGAATACCATGGCCAATGGTATCGAAGGCCACTGAGAGGTCTAGAAACACCAACATGTACACAGTTTGAAATGTGTCATGGAAGTATTTGTTATCCTAGACTGCCTGGAGCTGAAGAGCAACTGCCTTCTCAATCATCTTGCCCAAAAAAAGGAGGGTTAGAGACTGGCCAGTAGTTGTTAAGGTCCAGGGGATCCAGGGAGGGCTTTTTCAGCAGTGATCTAACTACTGCTTCTTTTAAACAGGATGGAAAATTTTCAATAGATCAAGAAGGCAGGTTATCCTCCTTACTTGCCCCAGCAGCTTGCCCACATCAACAGTACTAACCCATTGAAACTGATCCAGTGTAATCCCACTTACAGAGTTGAGGAAACATCATTGTTGGCCTCTGCTCCAATGACAGCATCTAAGTCAGCTCTTATGTGAGAGGTTTTATCTGCAAAATGGTTGTTAAAAGCTTCACAACCTTCTGAAGGTCACAGTAGTGGGTTTGGCGGGGTTTAAGGTTGACCTGTGGAAGGCCTACAAATGCCTAGAGTGAACATATTTTTTCATTCGTGTGTAGGGTATCAGTGCAGGAAGCAGCAAATACTGCACATCACAAAAAAAAACCCTCAACTCCATGAATATTTAACCTGCAGATGTGGAAGAATGACTGTAATCTGTTTTGAACATATTCAGCAACAAACCAAGCTTCTTTTTTTACTTTCACTATTTACATTGATCTCACTACTAAACAGTGAAAACCATAATCTTAATTCCATTACATTTTATGTAATGGTTGTAGTTATCCATTTTAAACCTCTTTAAAGTGTTGCAACTTTGTAACAATTGAAAACATTAACTTTCTCCCTGCTGTAACAGATACCAGATTAAGGGTGAGATTATAGGCATATTTACCTAGAAATAAATCCCACTAATATCTCGAGAGGAAAGAAGTTAAAAGTATCATATTATATGTATCCTTTAAACTCTTTAAAATGTGCTTTTTTCAATAAACTAGCAAGTTAAAATTAGTTATATACTAAAACCAAACTATTCAAGGATTAGCATTTATAACGTGGTCACATCCTATCAGGTTCTCAATATTACAACTGCCTAGAGTACATATTAAATTATGCAGAAATAAATTATTCCATTTTCACAATCAGTATAATGACTGATTGTCATGCTAAATGTGTCCATGTTTTAAACAAGTGGGGAGATTGTAAACATCAGTAGCTGTATACCTATGGCTATGACATTTTACAAAAAGGCAATCAATTTTATTTTTTTCAAATGTAGGACATACTTAAAAATGCAATTGAGGCTGAAAACATAACAAAGGCCGAAAACTTCTACATGAAATATCCTGTCATTATAAGTACCTGGACTATCTGTTTTGCCTTTATAAAAAAAAAAAAATTAGTTACAAGTTTAAAAAATATGCCACAATAATCACAGATCTTGTGTGAGCCAGAAATACAAAACTACCACCCCAAGCAACCTATTATTCAAAAAATAAATTTCCTATTGTTGAGCTGTACAGTGGAAAGAGAGTGATAAAGACAGAGCTGCTGGCTGCGCAAAGAAAATGGCACTAACAAATAAATGTGACAGTAGATAAAATCATTTAATAAACTGTATAAATTATATTAGAATTTCAAGATCAAATTTTGATGAAATAAGATCATATATGAACATTGCTTGGATGGTTAAGAAAGGCATTTGAAATGTTTTTCATGGAGCATTTTAATCTCTTTTTCTAATGTCAGCACCTTTTTATACTGTTCTGAATATGAAATCTGCTACTGCAGGTGTATGAGATTACAATATTAAAATAGCACGGACTTAAGTCACTGTTCCAGTGTCAGAGAATGGAGACATCATTTGATAAGTAAGGCAAGTCCTATCTCTGTTACTTCCCAAAAATATAACAAATGAAAACATAAGGCATATGGCTGTAAAACTGAGAGCAAGAAACTAACAAATTAAAAATTTGTTATCCACTCTAAGAGCCTTTGTGGCTGAAGAGCTGGGTATAAATATTTTAAATAAGTAAATAAGGCAAAGAATTGCACCACTTGTAACTTTAGGGAAATAAATGAATAAATGTGAATATGTTCCGGACTCTGGTGGACTCTTCAGTTCTTACTATAAAAGGGTAATCAATATCTGTCTACATCAATGACCAGAATCCAAGTAACACTGTTATATTATATTATGCAAGATAATGAACAAAAATCTCAGATTTTATTCCCATTCACGAGGAGAAATCTGTTTTAAGTAAATAAAGCCTTTGAGAAATTGGTATATTTTATATAAAAACAAAATCTTCTCCAAAATATATTGTATCACATTATATTTAAAGGCAAAGAATAACCATTGTATAAGATGCCTGGGACACAGATATGCAGAATACCATCCCAAATGAAATGTTGCCTTTTTATTTGCTGAAGGATCTGTATTCTTCAGTGTTACCAAGCATCAAATGTTTTTTTCCAGCACATCTTAAATAAGAAGAATATGAGAAGTGGCTCAGTCCGACTCCTTTTCATTTTCTAGAGCTGATCCAGCTAAAACTGCAATTAATCCGGGTGGGGCATATCATTTCCCCTGTAAATCTAGCATTGTTTTCAGATGAACTTGAATCTGTAAGGATTATATGAAATAATAGACTGCATATTAAAACAATAAAAGATGACACTGCCACTTCCAATTAAAACATATATTCAATACATCTAATAGGACTATAAGTACACAATGATGTAATGATGAACACTTGTGAAGAAAGTGAACAACATTTTCTAGCTACAGTTGATATCTATGTTTCTAAAATTATTCCACAATTATTAAACCCACTATCTTTCAGAAAACGTCATTAACTTAAGGTGTATCTACACTGCAGAATTAATGCAGAGTAACATCACTTTAATTTATTTTTTGATTTATTTGCAACATTTCTACCCCGCCCTTCTCAACCCCCAAGGGGGGACTCAGAGTGGCTAACTCTCACAACAATTTGATGCTGCAATATCACAATATAAACAACAATATAAAACCATAAATACACAATAGATTAAAAACAACAACATTACTTTCATACAATAACATTACTGTCATGGCCCAATCTTATGGAATCAAGAGAGTTGTATTTTACACAGTGTTTAGCGTTCTCCAGCAAAGATTGCTGCTAGCTCACCAAATTGCAACTCACATGATTCCATAGCATTGAGCCATGGCAGTTAAAAGTGGTGACTAACCGCATTAATTCTCCAGTGTAGATGCACTGTAAGTCTACAAAAGCTTATGTTAACAACTGCACTCTCTCGGGTAGTCTCTAAAGCGCTACAAGATCTCTTTGCATATCGCCCAAAAGTACTCTGAGCAGAAAAGAGTCCAGTGGCTCTTCTAGATCCCTTGATGGAGCAATCTCTGAGGTGAGGAAGGCAATTTGTCTTCCATCTCTTTTGGGCAAAGCATTTTGCTGCTATGCCAGTCAATGGGAAACTGAACTATTCAATTGGACTCAGGAGAATAGTTTACTGCAGCACTTTTCAAGCTATCACATGTAGGGGGCTGGCAATTACTATTTTTCCAAGACACCCAGGACAAGCACTACATTTGTCCCCAAATCATTAGGGGAAATGATTTCTTTCTTTCCGGTAAACATGACAGAGCAGGTAGCCAATGGTTCAGGAACTGGCATTAATCCAAGGATCACTAATCTGAGAAACACTGGTTTAATGGGTGCCTCAGCAAACCCTTATGAGCACTGTGATTCAGGCCAAACAGTTGTATCATAATGCTATCTACTGGCTTTCTCAAACAGTATTTATTAGTACATTTTTACAAGTAAGCATATCAGTTCACAAACTGAATACTAATATCATTTGAAAGCATCACTTTATTGTTTGAGTGTTAACTAAATTAACTAAGACACCTATAATATTCACAGCTAAATACACTAATTGTCATTCCTTAATTTTATATAATAACTTCAATTAGAGCTGATATATTTCCTGTTAGATTAAACTAAAAAATATGCTTAGCATATTCCCCCCCCCCCCCAAAAAAATTAAGATACTTGGTGACAAAACTCAATATTGTAAACTGTACATAACAATGACAAAGATAAATCAATATATTTGAAGCTAAGTATTCATCTTCATATCGAAAAGAGACACTTTTAAAATTCAACATTACAACCAAAATCCAGATAGAAATTGTGACATCTAAAAAAAAAGTGAAAAAAGACAACTATATGTATGCTTGGAATTATCTTTGTCCTTCTATAATCTTACTGTCATTTGTGCCATTGTGTTTTATATAAAAATACGGTAGATTAATAAAATAATTACATTTATTCAGGTCTGATCAACCTGTAACTTATGCAATGCAGTGACTAAAAACACCAGCATGTTATGAATGGCCCATACCTTGATAATTTCTGATCTGCATATCATTCTTTTATGAAAGCAAAACTATTATCTAGGTGGAGCTACAATCATGCATTACCATATGGCGGATATGAAACAGCATATGCTGGATTGTCTCCAGAATAGTTTCATATTTATCTCTGCTCCCCTGCTTCTGCAGACACAGGAGGGGGTCCCAACTACCCAGCAGTGCTGATTCCAGTTTGGTATCACTGGACAGCCACCCTTAACATCCCCTCCTATTCTCCATATCTTGGCGGTCTCTGAGTGCAACTTCATTCCTGCTGGTCGGCCATTGCCTGGAGTGATGTTGGTGCATACAACAAGGGATGGGGAAAGGAGAAATTGATCCATTATCTCATCTGATGTCACAGCAGGCAAACAGCCAACTGGCAAGATGCATGTCGCACCTCGAAACAACTGTGACACAAATGATGGGAGGTAATGGTAAGTGCCATCCCATGTCCATGAGCCACTTGAGCCCAGAAAACACAGGATAGCAGAATAAACAGTTGTGGCCCAACTATTGTATAGAGGTACCCCAGTTCTACTATTTTATAACGTATTTCAAAAAGAAATTGCTATATCTCTGCAACCACAAACCGCTCATGAATAAAACATACCATTTGAAAGAGTAGGGATAGAGTTTGAATTGGTTACCTAGATGCTTCTCCCAAAGTACAAAAGCCCCTAGCCTCAGTCATGTTATTCTCTATTTTCAGAGTATATTTTAGATTTGTTTCTGGCTCAAAATGGTTAGCAAAGCTTGATAACTTATTACAGCATTTGGAACTTTTTGTGTAATTCTAACATGTTGCCATTGTGAAATATACTGCTTTGAAACTGAGTCCATCATTTTGAAACACCCTGGTTTTTTTCGGTTGTCTCTTTCACAACATTTTGAAAGAACTGTTATTTCTCACTATCTCAAATCTGCTAGCTTCAACTTTTTTTTAGATCCCTATCAAGGTGGTTTTTATGCCACCATCATTCAATTAAAATTATTCCTACATATATCTCCCATTTGTTTCACCCAGCAAAATCTCATGTCCTCCTTTTCATCCTTCATCTGGATATTTTCTCAGCTTTCAAATAAATCTCTTCTTCCTTCCACTGATTCAGTGGAATTTTTCCATCCTCTCTGTCTTAACATTCTCACGAAGATTCCTTTAAAGCTTCAGTTTCTTCATTCCTTTCCAGCTACACATTTGCTAACCATATGAGAGCCGTTTATCAGTAAAGCCGATCCCATATACCTAGGTGAATGCCCAAGCAACCCAAACATAGGCATTTGGCAGAAAACTAGCATAGCAAGAGGAAGATAAGAAACAATTGCCCTTTCCATGTGGATTGATCAATTAGACATATTTTCAGTTGCATGAGATATAATTTTATGTATCAACAGACCAGTTGAAAAAGTCAATTTCTATACTGTACTTTCAATATAAAACAGAGGGTAACATACAGTAAAAGAAACATGCACTAAAAGACACAGACCAGTTGAAAAAGTCAATTAAACAGTCAGTCTGCACTGTGGTAGCACAGAACATCACCACTTAGAAAATATTCATGGCCCTAGTAACAGCCACAAAGTACTAGAGAAAACACCTCATGCCAATTGAAATATTATTAAACAAGAAGGATCCTGGTTTCTGATTATAAACCAAGTACATTCTGGTGATTTTAAATTTTTAAACGATGTTGCCATTTTTACATTAATTGAATATCTGAGACATACAATATCTGTAAGCAAATCCGATCTCTTTAAATCAGGGATATTATTTTGCCAGACACTGTAACAAGAGAACCCAGTGAGGGATGCTAGCACCTGTTTGTCCACGGGGAAAGGCTGACTATGCCAAGACCAGAACAGAAAAGACAGCTATACAAATATTTGTGGAAGAAACACTGACAAATTAATGTAATGTTATTTGTGGACAGTTTATTCCCCATGAAGCTAAAGAAGCTGTGTCCTTCCTTATCTATGGGTGGTAAGTGCAGAGCACTGGCAGAAATAATTTGAATAAGATGAGCTTTGATTTCCAGTCAGCAACAAACGTGATTAATGGTATCCAAGTAAATACAACAACAAAGAATGAATGTATAACATGGAATCAAGAGGCAAAAACGACAGTGTTTCACATTACAGAACACTACTCTGAGACACACACATGTAGATTATAAGCTATGATGTATTCATTCAGGATTTAGGAAAAGTTCCTTTTGGAATATAATTCCCAGAATCCACTGGGCATGTTGGCTGGGGTGTTCTAGGGGAAAGATATTCCCAAGCCCCTTACTCACTTGGAAATAGTCTGAACTTCTGAAAGTCTAAAAACACACCATCGTTAGTAAAACCCAAGCAGAGATCTATAAAGAGAGTATTACACAGGTGTTTATTAGGCCTGTGCGGTTTCGTTCGTTAATTCGTTAATTCGTTAAACATTCGTTAATTTTTGCATATACGAAACGATAACAAAACATATTTTCAAACCCGGAAGGGTTTTTAAATATCGAAACGGCAACCCCCACAGTTTTAACGAGCTTTCGCTCGTTTAGTAAATGGGGCGGGCAGGGGCGAAGGGGCGGCGCGAGCGCGCACCCAGTGAGCCAAGCCCCGCGCCTGCCTGTTGGGCGCGAGCGCGGCTCCCGATTGGCCGGCCCGCGCGCGCTCGCCCTTAGGCTGAGGCCCTCTTTGGCAGGAGCTTCCCCCTCAGCAGCAGCAGCTTCCCCCTCGCCCCTTTGGTGCTCCGTGCTCCTTCTTCCCCAGGCTGGGCGCCAGGCTTGGGAGCCCAGCCCCGGGAAGGAAGGGAATTTTTAGCCACGGAGCAGCAGAAGGGCGAGGAGGAGGCTGCTGGCGAAGAGGGCCTCAGCGGCGGCAGCTTCCCCCTCGCCCTTCTGCTGCTCCGTGGCTAAAAGTTTCCTTCCTCCCCGGGCTGGGCTCCCAAGCCTGGCGCCCAGCTTGGGGAAGAAGGAGGACGGAGGAGCAAAGGGGCGAGGGGGAAGCTGCCGCCGCTGAGGCCCCCTTCGCCAGTAGCCTCCTCCTCGCCCTCAGCGGCAGCAGGCTTGGGAGCCCAGCCCCGGGAAGGAAGGGAATTTTTAGCCACGGAGCAGCAGAGGGGCGGGGGAGGAGGCTCCTGCCAAAGAGGGCATTTCCATTTTAAAATATTTTTTTAATATTATTTTAATATTATTCTTAAAAAATACAAAAAATATTCTAAAAATTCGTTAATATTTACAAAATTTCGTAAATACCAAAACTTTTTTGGGGGAAAGTTTTGTAATTATTTTAAATATCGAAACAAAAAAACACCCCAATTACAAATCAATTTTAGAAACAAATTTTTTCTTGATCAAACAGGCCTACTGTTTATATCATAAACATTGCTTGCTGAATTTGTATTTTAAGAAAGAACCTTTCAACTATTTCTACCTCTTAGTATTCTATTTAACTTTTCCCTCCTTTAATCTATGAAGAACATATTCATGGAACCCTCTTTAAAGAAACCCCCCTGGCCCATCTGTCAGAAATTCATGTGTAGAATTATATGATGTAATCTAACAAATCATATACATACAAACAGAAAATACTGGGTGAGACATCTTTGACATTTCTCCAAACAAAATATTGCACATTTATTCAATGTATTCAAGGTATACATGAATTTTTGGACATGGCCCTTTCAGTGCTATGTGTATTCACCATCATATGATGTGTATTCAAATGAAGATATAATTTATCTTTAAATAATTTCGGCTATAGTTTAAGAATAAAATGTAAGATGCCTGTATTTTGTTTAAAGTAGTTCACAAATGACAAAAATCTACACAATATTTATTAATGAAATTATATTTAAGCACACTCCATAACTGAAGCTCTATGGAAGATGTGTAAACACAAATACAAAATAGCAATAAAACAATAAGTCAGACAACAGCACAATAAAACCAGAAGAAGCACGTAATAAAACTTTAAAAAAATAGTAGAGATAAAATAGTGCACATATCCAAAACCAATAAAAACTTGTCATAGGAAACTATGCATAGAAAAATGCTTTCCTCAGATCTGCACATACTCAATTGAATGGAGGGAGTAAAATCTCCCAAAGGAGACGCATGAGCCTGAACAAAATGTTTTGCTGCCTGAGATGAAGATGACATTCTTCTATCCTTCACCGAACATGACAGTTGACTACATAGCACATATAGCTTCCTCCTTCATACCACGCCTTCATCACTCCTTTAGATGTCCATTTGCTATCCACTCAAAGAAATGTTACAATATGTGACAGAATGCATAATTTGAATAGAGCAATACATGCAGGAGTTTGTAAGACTGGGTTGACTTCATTTCCACCTGACCCATCACTGTGAGACCCTTATGGGGTCATGATACATGGAAAAAGTGACTACGCCAGTGTTATTTAAAATGCAGCAACATTCCTGGAAATGAACAGCTGTAGCAAATGTACATAACTATGGAGTTTTTCCTGGTATATCAGGAAAACACTGCCAACTCCCACATCAAGAAATCTGTGAAACAATGAATTAGGCAACATCTTACATAGGCCTCCAAAAAAGCAAGCGTTCCCAACTCTGGAGAAAGAGAAAGGATTTGTTGCCACCCATACAAGACATCAGCCAAGTAAGAAACTACTTCATTCAGCCACTCCCAGATTGGTTCTTTAAAAAGAGGAGCAGTTGAATAGCCACGCAAATCATAACTATGACTAAAATGCATTCCTGAAAAATAAGTTAGGAAGAGGTCACATAGACCCAGTAGAGGCAACCAAAAAGTATCCTAGAAAAGAAATTGAGAGCTGCTGTTTCAGCATCACATGCAAGTGACTGATACTGATACACTATTTCTGTGTTTCTGAATCACTCTTATTTCCTTATTCTAAATGTTTAGTTACGCAGATATGACAAAATTCTGAGTGACATAGAGAAATATAAAAGTGTGGAAAGCTACTCTTGATCCAAGTAGGAAGTTAAGCAAGAATGCATTACCCAGACATTCCCAATTTAAACTTCTCCTTACCTCCACTGAAGGGGATTGCTGTGGCAGGGGCTACCAGGGTTGCTCCGAGGATGTGGGTTGAGGTAAAATGCTAGAGGAGAGGTAGCAAGGGCACAATCAGCACTAAGTGGGTTTTTAAGATGCTGCAGACCTGGAGCAGATGTAGGAGAGAAGGTATGCTGATGCACATCACTTCCTCGGCAGTGAGAAAGGAAAGGAGAGGAGATTCTGACAAAGTACCATAATAGAAACAGTAAGTTTCAACAGTAAGTTTTTGTGAAGCACTTTTCTTATTTAAGAAAGCAGAAACAAACTGTAGCTGCCAAACAACAGATCCAGTCCTAACTGTATCTATCATTAAAATGATTTTAAGGTTAAAGTCCTGATTAAAATTTATGCATTAAAAATACTAAAAACTACACATAACAGAGACACATAAGTGCTCTAAATAATATAGTCAGTATTCCCAGATTAGTCCATGCAGATCATATGACTAAACTCTAAGTTATATAAAATATCAGTTACTAATCTCTGTTTGGGTAATCAAAATGAATCCTAAACACTAGTTTATAATTGGGATTTCCCAGACTTTTCAAAAGAAAAGAAAATATGCAGTATGTCTATAATGACATTAGTTTCCTGCAGACCACAGCGCCAGTATTATTTATTTCTGAAATAGTTGTTTCTAAGGTACAAGAATCTTAGATTGTACATAGATTTCTAAATTCAGTATATTTGAAGTTTCTGAAACCGTACATTAATGGAAACAATTATGGTAAGATCTGACACTTAAATACTGGCCTCAACAATTTAGTTATATTAAACATCTAACTGGCACCATAAGCTTAATAAACATAATTTTAAAATAAAATAAATGCGGAAATCTCAATGCGAACTCTATTCACTTTTTACTAATGAGTGTAAAATACAATACTTAGGCTTTCCTACTATATTTTCAGTATAGCCTAGATATTTTATTATATGTTATAAGATAACACATCTATTGCCTCGATGTTTAATATAGAAGATAAATTTGTGAATGTTCAGAAGAACATCTCTTCCGAAAAAAACTAAATAAAAATAAGGATTTATTCAAGCATGGACTATTTTATTTTGTTAATTCTATGTAAGATACTTTAGAAGTCTATTCTAAAGTTTATCATTGCTTTTTGGCTGAAAAGCAATGATAAACAGGTTTAGACTCAAATTTTACTGTACTAATTTATTTTTATAGGTTACATATTCAATAGAAATCTATATCCTAAAACAATTCTTACTGGATCCGAAGAGATGGGGCTCCAAATCTTTCTTTTCTTCGTTTCATCATTTCATTAGGTGAAAATATAAATCTTAAAGCCAGAGAAGTGCTATTAAATCCACCAATGAGCGCATTGCATAGTCTTACTGTCAGCCACAGATATGGTACACTGAAATGCAGTCCAGATCGGCCGGACGGATTGTTTCAGAAGGTTTTTTTTTTAAAAAGAAGCCTTCCCCAAACTTATTTCTGGTATCTAGAAAAAAACAAGGCTGTAGCCAACCAGCATGAACTCTACAACTCAAAAGCCAAAGATAGGAACTGAACCATTTTGTTACACAGCCTGCAATATATGTCTAACTAAACCACACAGTTGCAGAACAGCAAATCACTGACAAACATTTGTTCGCTTTAGCAAGCCACAAGGAAAACAGAAACCCAGAGGGAGAAAAGGAACATGAGCAAAATCTTTGGCAGAAGCCTCACATACCAACATGAAAGCTCACACTGCAAAAGTAGTACATGGTCACTGCTCTGAACCAGGAACTAAGGAAGGCTCTGAGCAGCTGCTATTTACTTGGGGAGGGGGGCATAATCGATATTTAATTTTAGGATATTGCACAAGCAACAGATCTAATACTTTCCTCAATATTCTGTTGTTTTTTAAAAAAACATTTTATTTAGACAATACAAAAACATACTTGCATTTTCAACTAGAAATTCTTCACGATAGAAGGGTAACATTCCATAGAATATGTAATAAATAATGTAATAAATACAATACAATACAGACTGAAGTGTCCAAGAATATAAGAGCTCAAATGTTACAGATTTAACATACTGTTCACAAATTCCTTATAAAGATATCTCCCTCCCTCCCTAATGAATGACTCACTCCTTTTGACTATTGCATAGCACTTCTTGTTGCTGACTCTAACCTGTATCATCATATATATGCTGTTTCTCTGCAGTATCTTCAAAGCTCACCACTGGCAGAAATAAAATTATAATTTAATTCCAAATGCTCACACATTTCCTTTTTATTCCAAAAGCTCTTTATTCCATAAGCACATTCAAACCCACACCTCTATAGGCAACAGCAGCAATGATGATAATCACAACATCACAACATAAAAACAACATTACAGGGACATTCTCCAGTTCTAGCTCTGTATTAATGACAGGAAAATATATTGGATGGTTAAAATTATATGTACAAAACTGGCAAGTGGAGGATAAGAACACTTGTCTTGTTTCATCAACACTGTATATATTTAGAAAAGTAAATCTAATAGCAAAAATAATAAATATATCAAATTAATTATAAAATTATAAAGTACAGTCACTGAGCATAAGCAGTAAGATTATCCTTACATTCCAGTCATAATGTATTTTAAATATACTTTCATTACAGAAACAGAGATTTCATACTTAGAAAATGAAAATAATCACAAGTGGCTAGTTATTTGTACTATCTACTTCCTAGTCCTGTTTCAAGTTCTATACACAAGCTTCTTAAAAATAAAAATATAGCAATATGTTCCAGGACAAAGTCTTAGAACATAAAATCAAGTCTCATTTAGTAACTACTTGATTATTATTACACAAGAAAGATGAGTGATTTTTTTTTAAAAAAAACTGTTTAATCCCAAGCATATATACTTACATGTGATGCTAGAGGAGAATTTGCCAAAAGACAAATGAGACCAAAAGCAAATCAAGCCTAAATTCTCACTAAAAGCCAAGGTGGCTAAACTGAGAAAATACAACTCATTAGAAAATACAATAATGTGTGGTGAAACAGAAGAAGTAGGAAAGGAGAAAGGTCACATTACAGATGGAGAGACTCAATTAAAGAAGTCACAAGCCTGAGCTAGCAAGATCTGACAACAGAGTAACTTAGAAGTCTCTTATTTAAAGGCTGCTTTGGTTGAAGTCAACCTTAAATAAATTAACAACTAATAGATTATATAGCCCTGTTACATAGCTATGTTTCCCTCCCACACAATTGAAATGTAAACACAGGAGGTTCAAACCAGATTAGGATATTGGCATTTGTAGGGGCTCATGCACACTTTGCCCTGCGCTACATTCCTTATCCAAACTCAGTTTAACTGTGACAGTAAATATGCACTGTCAAAACAGACAGAACAAAATTAATGTACAGTGGGTCCTTGGATACACTGTATCCATATATATTTATATTCAGGAGGGGTTCTGGAACCAAACCCCTCATGCATATCAATATCCATGGATATTGTTCTATTATATAAAATGGTGACCTTAAATTTGATTTTGAGATTTGGGGGGGAGTAGTATTTTCAAGTTGTCAATGGTTGAATCGGTGTATTCAGAATCCATGGATATGGATGTCTAACTGTGCTCATGTCTGGCAAGGTCAATTGCAAGTACAGTGGACCCTAAATCAAATATGGGATTATAGCAAGGGTAAATGCTTAAAGTCCTGCTATCTCTCATTCTATTCAACTTGGGGTTTCCATATTCACTTTGGTGTGAGGAAAAAAAGAGAATTTTCTGCTTAGCTATATCTTAAAGTATCATTGATCCTGAAAGGAAGAGACAAATCACCAAATCAATGAGCTATGCCCACAGAGACAATTTTGATCCTTTGATGTCTGAAATTTAAACTAGTGTAGTCCTATGCATGTCTGAAAAAAGTTGCTATACAGTTTCCACCAATGCATATTTCTTGACCAAAAATGTAAGATTTTAAAAAGAATTAACAGAAGTGGCAAAATATAACTCATTGGGCACCAGAAGCTATCCCAAGGGTTTAAAGTATGGTCAGTAAATATCTGTGAAAACAAATTCGTGGTCACAAAAAGCAAGCATACATAGCAGACATAACAGATGTTAAGGGATTACATGAAGAATTTTGACAGACGGGTCAGTGCTTTTGAACTGTAGAAGTGCAGCAACAATATACAAAACCTCCCAGCACTCTGCATTCATCAGTCTTCAACAGAAAGAACCCCCCAGATTTGATGCATTTCTATATAATCACCCACATTTTCTTGTGTGGGAATCACATAATTTACTAGTCTCTAATGTGCTAGAGTACTCTGTTGGTTTTCAAATAGCTACATATCCAGCATTTCGAAATAATGCAAACAGCTTCAAGCAAAAATCAAATTAATATCAACTATGTCCTGTGTGTTAAAAATAAATACATAAAATTACAAGCATTCTCCAAACCTAAAAGTTATGGAACCACTTTCTGTTACAAATAGTAGTGAAAGGAACCGTAAGAATTTTCCACTCTATGGGTGATATATATATAGACAAAAGTAGAATTCTCCTACATAAGCTGGTCTACTGGCTTACTATCCTTAAGCAAAAAAGAAATGGGACAATTATTCTGCATAAAGTAACTATGTTTGGAGATTACTAGCAGTGGGGATTTTAACTGATACAATTTAAGGCCATTTAAATGTGTTAAACACTATAGTGCTATTAATAATACAGCTCTCCAGCTGCACTATGCCAGATAAAAAACAATTTCTAATTATTGCTGAAGCACAACAAAAATTCCTTGTGTGGAAATATTACCATATAAGTAAAACCAGTCCTACGGCCCCCTGATATATTTCTGCCATTCAACCCAAACAAACTCTCCTCATACAATTCTGGTAAGCTGTGTTGCACTATCAGCAACACAGCTTGCAATTTCAAGTCCCAAGATAGGATGTCCTATCCCCTAAGCAAAAAGAAAAGGGGATACTTCAATACTGAACTGCTTTCATTGGTGAAAACTCAGAAAACGGCCTTGATACAGACCCTCCCCTACCAACCTACTGTAGTACTCTTTATACGGAACTGGAGGAATTACCCATAGTGTCAAGGAAGGTGGGTTCTGATGAGCTATGCTCTCCTTCTTGGCCAGATTTGACAGTCAGTCAAATTTCAAATGTCAAACCAACGCAGCTGAAAAGATTTTCCTAGCTGTTGGATCATACACCCAGTGAAGAGTGAGACAACTTATCATAAATTTTACACAAGCATGAACAGAATTTCAATGCATTAAAATTTCAGTCAATAGCAACACATGAAAAGTACAGTCCCCACATGCAACATCAAATAGGCCAGTCAATATAAATAAAATTCTTTATTTTATGACATTGTTCTGAAAATACTGCTGAAAAGCAACTTTAATTCAATAGTAAAGGGAATGTTTTGGGTTCAATCCCAGTCCCCTTTCCTTTCCTCCCAATAGCATGTTTATGTTTGGGGTCTAAATTGTTAAGACTTAACAACATCTTCTCTTTTAACAGAATGCTCAAAAGGTTATAGTGTTACTGATTTAATCCTCAATTTATCATCTTCCTTGAAAGTATATATACAGATTATATACAAATCCACTTATCAGCCTCCCATGAGCATGTTGACCCAGCTCATTGGAAAGCAAGACATCCAGCAACAGAGATCTCAGTGCTGGTGTGTCATTTCCACTCCAGTCTGCAAGTAAATAATAAAGAGCAGAACTCCCTTCTGAGAAGCATGAAATAAACTCCCTTTGTTTCTTATTTTCTACATATTGCAATGACTATATCCTCTTCCAAAGTTTCTATGTATATCTAGGTTATGATGGGGATTGGTGTGCTCAGGAGAAACCTCAAGGTTTTCAGTAATGTAACTTTAAAAACAAATATACATAAATGAAATGGGAACAACCTACACCCAAGGCAAAAAATAAAAAAAAAATTCCACTAGATAAGCTACTGTGTGTTGAGTGTCAGCTGAGAAAAACAATCAGCAGGGAGGTTATCACTACAGACGACCTTTGCATTCTTACTTCACAACATTCCCATATGTTTCTTTTAGCAGAAATCTACCGGACAATTTCTAGCCTTTAGGATTTGTCTGAAAAAAAGTTCAATAGAAGTCACTGAGAGTTACTTTTTTCAAAGATCTGCTAATAGCGCAACATCTTACTAAACCCTAAATAAACTTTTTACATTCCAGATTTTTGTGTTTATGTCCAAAATCACTCTTTTTTCAATACACCCCTAGTAACACAACTCACACCTTTACCATCAATTAGTATCCTCATTCACTACCAGGTCTGCAAAGCATCCATTACTATCAAAGCTAATAGGTGTGACAGCTCAAGGCTAATGAGAAGAAAGGCACACTCTGCAATAAATTGTTACATGAAAACTAAGGAAGTCATGGTATCAAGAAGATCAGAAAGACATATTAGAGAGGCTAGCAGTCTAGTTATTCCAATGCATAAAGCGTGCAACATCTACCAATATAGGGGCTTGAGAAGCACTAGTCACACCAAACAGAGATACAATGAAACCTAAGGAAGGCACTGACAACATTTATTTCAATATTAGAAATTCAAGCCAGTTCCTCAAAAAGAAAAAAAGGCAGGGGGACATAAGTATTCAGATAGTGATTTGCAATTATAATACACTTTTTCATTCTCATTCTAGGATTAGGCAGAAGATTCACTTACTTCTCAATAATCCAACTAGAAAGAGAGTTTTATGTTATCACCGAACAACCATATTGGCCTGTAATCCAAAAATCATGAATCAGCATGAAATGTCTTTCCTACTAAAATTAAAGACCACAAGATACATAAAAATGTAAATGCTATCATTCTAAAAGTCTGCCTTATTTCCTATGCCATCACAACTGCAATTCCACAGTACCATATATGGTTGTGGAAATTGACCATGTGCAGCAGAACTTATTTATATGAATTATCTCACAATGGACAAATATTTGTGCTGTATGTTTTATCTTCTCTTCCTTTAAAATATCTTAAAAGATTTGAAACCAGAATTTTTGGTATTTCAAGTTGATATTTTTTAAAAGAACAAAATATTATACTCACAAACTTCCTCTTCTGGGGAGACTAAGTTCCTTCTGGAGAAGAAAAATACAAAGAGCTAATTAGTAACAGATAAGGACATATGGCTAAGAAGAATATATAAATATGCCAAATTATAATTTCATTAAAATATGGGATTTCCAAAGCCTGCTTTCGTGCAGCTAACCATACTATAATGCTATCACCACCACCCATCACTCTAAATATAATACTTACTTCTTATGTTTATAGTGAAATGGTTTATGGACAAAGGTGGGGAACCCATTGTCCTCAAGACATGTTTGTTTTCCTACTCCTGGATACATCAATATAAACTATGTCAGAGAATGTAGCTGGCTTAGCAAAACTAGCATTGTGTTAATGATACTTTAGAGTTACATACTTAGACCATCCATGTATCACAAAGAGGATACATTTCTAGATAGCCTAAATCCCGCCCCATCACATGTACACTGCTGGGAAATGAGAAGAGGCTTCCTCCTTATAACACTGTTCTACAAATTTTCAGTTTTTCTCAGTTGCGGAAATGAAATGTGCCATTTCCTAATAAATTTAACATGCTGAATTCAAATATAATAATTAAATGTGTTAATTGGCTCTGGTTTTTATGCAACAGCTATTTCAATTTTCTCCACAATAGGTAATTCGTTCATATTATGATAATGCGCCTAACCTTACTGCATGTATATAAACCGTGAATATTTACTAAATTTTAGTCAAATTATATTGCCAATAGTTTATACATGAGAAATATTTATTTAATTAGTCTATTGTTTATGTTTGTTCAGCAAGAAACTATATTAATAGACCTAATGCAGTTGAAAAGTCTGAAAGTTTAAATGTCGCTTTAATCGTGACTTTAGTTTATATCCTGTTTGCTTCTCTTGACTTTTCTTTTGTATTCAAGGAAAGGATTGTCTCTTACAATGCTCCAGCAGTAGTCTGACAGCAGTGACGGAGTCCATTTACCTTGATATCTTTTTTCCATAGTGCTTTATTTACACACATGCGAGGCATAACTACAGTAAAAAAACCCAATGTAAAATGATGTTTAACGATACTGTCTCAGTCTTCAACTGAGTGACCCTCACCGTTCAAAAGTCTGGCCTTATATAGGGCTTTCTGGCTTTTGCACATGGCACTAATACTGCGTCATCAAACTTTCTCGAATCTTCTCAAATCTTTCATAGTGTAAGTCGTAACATGCATTTTTTCAACCATACGTGATCACGTGATTGCTTATATTATAAAAACTAGAGACAATATACATTTTTAAATGTGATTTTCGTTTTCAGCACCCCCAAAATCATAAAAGAACAACTATTTTCAGGCCCGCAACTTTTTCTCCGTTGAACAGTGTAACCAAGAAAGAGATATATAGTTTATACAGACTGGCCACATGTATGTTGTCGAAGGCTTTCATGGTCGGAATCACTGGTTTGCTGTGAGTTTTTCAAGCTGTGTGGCCATGTTCCAGCAGCTTCATGACTACTCATAATAAATATAATGATAATAGAACTTTATTTGTATTCTGCCCTATCTCCCTAAGGGGAGTCAGGGAGGTTTCCAACATATAAGGCAAAACATTCAATTGCCAGAAAGAAAAACCATACAGACAAATTAAAATAAAAAATATTCATGCTATTCAAGCTTGGTAACTGCAACTCTCACACTTGCTTTCTCCCACCCTGTGCATTCCACAGATATATATACACCCCACTTGCTTCACTGCCAACAGAACCTCTGGAGATTTCAGCCACAGATGCAAGCGAAATGTCAGGAGAGAATGCTGCTGGAACATGGCCATACAATCCAAAAAAACTCACAGCAACTCTGTCTACATATATACGTAATGTTATAAGGAGCCCAGGAGAACATTATTATAGCTCTCCTTAGACATATTTAGTGTTTAGTATTATTCTGGACAAAACTTTGGATGTGTTTAGATTTCAGGGTTTTTTTTAACTTTTAAACATATATGATGATGATGATGATGATGATGATGATATTTATTGATACCTCACTTTATCTCTCCTGCAGGAGACTCAAAGCAGTTTAACACAAAAGCATCAGCATACAATTTAAAGTATACAAATATAAAAACATTAAAACAGCATTAAATATAAACAGTATTTTTAAAATCCCAGTTAAAATCGATTAAAACATATTCAAAGTTAAAAACAGATATTTCTGTTTTAAATTTGTTAGTTGTATTTCATAATACTATTTAAATGTGATTTTTATAGACATGTTCAAATTGCATTGGGTACACAAACATACATACACACACACTTTGGATAGCATAGAAAAGGTTTAACACTCTTGTGATAGTTGTTTTGCTGTCTCTGCCCTGTTCAAAAGATTTCACTTCATTTTCTGTCCCTGTGATAATTGAATTTTGGAAAATTTGACTTGTTGTGGAAACAATGATTGGGGATAAAACTTGAGTGGAAACATCTTTTCCCCATGATAACTCTTTTCAAGAATGAATTTCGATTCCTAGGGATAGATTTCTCTCACTTCCTGTTGTCTCACCCTTGTTCTTAACTATGTATCATTTATAAATCGGATGTTTGTAATTTGAGGACTGCCTATATACACCTATATAATGTGCTAAAATATGCTTATTATTTGCATTTCAGATCGTTTGTAATAGGGGTGTGCAAATGTTTATTTTAATTAGTTTTTAGGATCAAATTTGTTAAATTCATGCATATGAATCGATATTAGAAACATGCAGGAACGGTGGAGAATTTAGAAATTGAAATACTTGCCAATCATTTCCATTAAGATTCTGTAACATTCAGATGCCTCCAAAGGTCAGTTTAATTTTCAGCATAAGCATTAGCAGCTTGGGTAAAGCCAAGATAACATAAAATGTTTTTAAAACCAATCCTTTTTATTTTGCCCAATTGTCATAAGGAAGGCACTGGGAACGGGGCTAGCAAAGTTAATGGGCAGGAGACTGAGGCCCCCTGTGACAGAGAATGCAAAAGGCCCTGCCCTAAACTACATTTCCCAGAATGCAGTGCTCAGCATCAGAAAGCCTCAATGGGTGGCACCAGCCGTTTAGTGTCAGTCTAATAATAATAAATAAAATTACTAAATCTGCAAAGATGACTAAAGTAAGTAAGTAATAGTATATATCTATGTTAAGTTGAAGTTATGTGGTTGTGTGTCTTAAAGACAGACAAGGGATTGCTGTTGTTTTTTTGGAGGAATAAATTGTTCTTGTCTAAACTTTTAAAAATCCCCAAAAATCTGTAGTTGTCTGGATCTTTCTGAAACTTCTGGGGATTTATGCCCTGGTTATCTTGTGCATTGTATATAAAATTCAAGAAGATAGCTCTTGTAGGTTTTTTTAAATGTTGTTTATAAAAACTTTGAAAATTTCCCAAAATTCTGTAGATATCTGAACGTTCTGAAATTTGGTGGGTTAACAGTGGTAGCTGTGCTCTACCATTATAGCAAATTCCACTCCAATGGCTTTAAAAATAAGGGAGAAAGGACCCTGAAGTTTCCCAAATTACAGTACTTTATGCGCAATTACTATAACAAAATAGTAACGAAATTTTGTTACTCCCGTTATAGTAATGAATTTTTCACTAATTATACTTTAGAAACACTTTTGTAATGATTTTTGAACCATTTTTAATGGATCGTACATCCCTAGTTTGTAATGTTTGGTATGCTGTAAATGTAATATTATACCACTAGATGGTATCATTATACTGCTTGGCAAATTTGCCAAACTATGCATTTTGTATTTTGTTCCCTAAACCAACGTGGCTATCTTTTTTCTTTATAAAGATTAGTACTGTTGAAATGTACTCATGTTTAAAACATTTACTATGGAAATACCAATTTCAATGTTCTCTAATCCTTGGGGGGAAACCCTCTATTCATAGTCTGACACCTCAGACAGTTTTAATTTGAAAAGTGCTGCTGGTTCCCATTCAACCCCCCCCCCCCTTTTTAAGCAAATACTCCCCCCCCCCCTTAGTATTTAACTCTTCTTTGACCAAACTTCAACATGTCACAGAAAAGCTAGGTCTGACCGACCTTGGTAAGTCAGAGTGGGAAAATGCATTACAGCAGCTAAATTAAATTGTCAGAAAAAACTGAAGTAGATATTTTGGGGAAGAGACTGCATCAATGAATTCCAAATGGAATCTTAAAGGGTTTCTCTCCCGTCTGCTCTCCCTTTTCCATATCAGAGGTACTTGCTACCAAAAAACCCTCAACCTCATCTAGTTAGCAGGCATCTATTGTACTAGGAAAGAATTCTGCTGGAAACCCTAGGGATGGTAACCCTAGGGTGCCCATCAAGTGTTTTCAGCAGCTAGTAGAAATAGTGGACCAGTGGCCTGATTGAGTATAATCAATCCTGTTGCAGATCTGCCTGGGGGGGGGGGGGGGATAGAATGTTGCAATTCAGTTGTCTTTCTATCATCTGAGGATCCACTCCCCCCTCCCCCCTCCCCACAAACACAATACAGTAATTTCTCCACTCTCACAAGTTTCCCACTTGTAGTCTGAAAGCTGCCCCTGCCTCCCTGATTTGAAGCTGCCTTGTGAGCATTCATACAGCAGCCCCATCTCCAGAAGGTGAGTGAGTGAGTGAGTGAGGGAGGGAGGGAGGGAGGGAGGGAGCTGTTAGGGAGACAGGCATGCCATGTGTTTCTTTTGGTTGGTACCTCACTTCCTTTGCCCGGGTAAAATAGGAATGCAGGAAGAAAAGCAGCAAGCCCTACATGTCACTTCACCTATCTTCGTGAGTTTGGCTCATCTTCCTCTTCCAAAAATCTCTCAGTCAATATGCTCTTGTTCTACTAAACTATATGCGTTTAGTAACATGAAAGATTGGTTTTGTAAAGTGGCTGTTTGGAGGAAAGAATGAATAGAGTGTTTATTAATTACTCTTTTACTTTCAGTTCTTGTGGGTTTTTTCGGGCTATATGGCCATGTTCTAGAGGCCATTTCGCCTGCATCTATGGCAAGCATCCTCAGAGGTCTTTTACTTTCCTCGAGCCATTTCTACACTGCCATATAATCCACTTTATCAAAGCAGATAATCCACATTATCTGCTTTGAACTTGATTATGAATCTACACTGCCATACTGTTCAGTTCAAACTAGATATTCTGGATTTTATATGGCAGTGTAGGAGGGACCTCAGACTTTCTCCATTCTCAAGTCACACTTTGAATGACCTCCATTATCACTCTCTGTACTAGAAAAAGATGGAGGGTGAGGGTTGTCCTCTTTTTATTTTCAGACAGTAACACAAGCCTAGGATGAAATTGGGAATTGCAATGGGTATCCTTCCAGGAAGAGGTGGAAATCTGCTTAAATCCTGGTTGAAAAGAGATTCTTGCTGTAATACAATATACTCGTATATTGGGGCTTGTCGAGTAGATGGGGGCAAAACCAGTAGGGGACTCAGACTTATAAAGAGAAAATAGCATGCAAATTTTTTGTCCTTCTATTTAGTTGTATGCAAAAGACAAGATGCTTCCTACTGTCCAACATCCTGTCAGTAACATACACAAATAGAAGTCCAATTAAAGCATTAAGTAGCCGGGGGAGAGGGGAGGCAATGAGAGAAAGGTATGGCTCTCCTATCACAATTAGGCATAAGACCGTACCTTCTGTTAAAGCCTATAGATAACACTTATGGATCAGTAAATAATACCAAGAGTTTGCATCTGGTTATAGCAGTGGTTCTCAACCTGTGGGTCCCCAGGTGTTTTGGCCTACAACTTCCAGAAATCCCTGCCAGTTTACCAGCTGTTAGGATTTCTGGGAGATGAAGGCTAAAACATCTGGGGACCCACAGGTTAAGAACCATAGGGTTATAGAGACATAGCCAGACACCTCCCCAGTTCTCCACTTAGTCATTCTCTAACCACAGCTTGCTTGGGGTGGGGTGGAGAACTACAGTAGTTATATGGTGGGACACCAAGATGAAGGAAGTAGCTTACTTTGCCTGTAGAACCTTTATACTATACTCTACAGAACCTCAGTCACTTAATGTGTGGACCTCTGCAAGATTTCAGAGATATTTTACTGTACTCTCACAAGCTATTAAAATAGACTCTGGCTACTGAATCTCAACATGCTCATGCCCCCATGTCCAGTGAACCCCAAGATTTGTGTTGCACATCCACATAAGATTTTTTTTTCATTACAATGCAGGCTTAGCCTTGGTGAGGTAATAAAACTAGAATTTTAGAATCTAAGATACCTGCATTTTAAGTAATAATAGCATAGACTGCAGATGAGGGCTCATATGATTGAATGGTTCAGCATATGAAAAAGAAAATATTAAATGAAAATAATAAAAATTCTCCTTCCTGCTACTAAGTTCTCTGTGAATAAAACTTTGTGATACAGGAGAGCATTTGTCCACCTCAGTCTTCAGTGATCCCAGACAGGTCTGACTGAATAGTGAAAACCAGGACAATTGTTATTGGAAGCTGCCTTACACTGAGTCAGACAGTGAATCTAGCTCAGTATTGTCTAATTTACTGGCAGCAGCTCTACAGTACTTCAACGGTTCTTCCATCAAATAATTCACGCAGCTATACACTCAAAATTATCAGGAGAAATCCCAGCAGGGAAATTAGTATGTCAGCCAAGCTAATGAAGCATGTTTGGGAGCTACCTATTACTGGTATTCCAGGCTCACAGCATTCTGTGTTGATTGTATGGAAATAATACAAGGGTATGCTTTTTAGCAATCTCGCAAAGCATTTCTATCCTTTAATGTAAAAATGATAACCTATTAGACTGTCATGCTATTTGACCTAATTTTTTACCACAGCAGCAATTCCTTGCAGTTCAATAAATCTCTTACTAAATGCTCCAATTTTGTTTAATGTTTTGTATCACTTAAAACAACACAGAGAAGAAAATTACAAAAACACCAAAATGGAGGTCCATTTCTTTTTTTTAACATATATTTGAGTATTTAACAGAAAATATATACACAAAAAGATTTATGGAGTTGCTACAACCACTGTATTCACTCTTGTGAAAACTCTTGAATTGTTGAACCTATATTCTCTCTTTTCTCAACACTGAAACTATACTGTTGAGGACATTTTTGCTCCCCTGATGGCTAATTCCACTTAACACCTCTCTATTTCTTCTACTTCATAGTCCTCATTGCTCTCATTTCCCACTTCCCATTATAGTTGCGGTGCCCTCCTGTGATCACAGCAGAAACAAACACGGTTTCATCTACAAACTGTATAAGTCACAACAGTGTTTTTTTATGAAAATGTTTAAAAGCAAAATGTGTTTTCATATAAAGACACTATGGTCTGAGCATCACTGAAATGAGGGGGTGTTGTCAACATATTCATCTGAAAATAACTGGCGATGCAGGAAACAAATAAATGGCATGCAGTTCCACTAAAATATCATCCAAAAGAATATCATGATTGATGGCAGCAAAAGCCACTAAGGGATCCAAAAGAGTGAACTCACACTTCTCCTGACATAATGTATAGTAGCAAAACATGATCAGTTACGATGTTAATAACAAGTTTAAATAACTTCAGAAAAATCATCTGATCTTAAAGAATGTAGAGCAGTGAATCGTTTTCTTTACTATTCACACAAATAGTAAAAGAAACAGCAAAACCGGTTTCTAAATATTGATTTAATATAGAATGCATAAGATGTGAGCACTGAGTCTCGGAGTAAATCACACAGCATTTGTAAAGCTGTCTTTCATTTATCAATACCTCCAAAAATAAGTTCATTTTGTCTCAAAAGATTTATTGAGTCATCATCCACATTAACACTACTTTTCTCATTAACTCAGGTATGATACTAGAATGACTGGGTTTGTAAGCTAAAAGTTCAATGGCTACACCATGCTAAAATATTCCTTCCTCATTATACTCTGGACTAGATTTGTGAAGCTGCTAAAGATGCAAACTTCTATGAGAAAAAAAACAAGCAGCTATTATAATATGGGCTACCAGCCTGCATACTCACAGAAGTTACTTTACTGCTGCTAATGGAGTTTAAATTTTACTGCTTTTGTCTCAGTCCCCACACAACCAAGAATAGGATTGACCTCTGTTTGCACTGAAATCACTCCAAACCAACCAAAACACAACAAAACAACATCTGATACAAAATGTAGATTGGTAACTCAAACATCTATTTTCTTCCCCTGAATTTTTAAAGCATCTTCTTCCTGCAGAAGAAGGAGGCAGTGGAACATTGAAAGCTAGCATGACACATTTTGTGTTATTTAAATAATATTGCTCTTGTGTATGGATTTTATTGGATTCAGCCAGCAATACATAGTATTTACACCTTGACACATAACTACTTTTTAGTCAAAGTTCAACAAAATACCAACCAGCCATTTCCTATCATAAAAGCAATTTATATCCCACATTTCCAAACAAAGTTAAGCAAGAATCTTTAAGGAGCTGGGCATGTTTAGCCTGAAGAAGAGAAGGCTGAGAGGGGATATGATAGCCATGTATAAATATGTGAGAGGAAGCCACAGGGAGGAGGGAGCAAGCTTGTTTTCTGTTTCCCTGGAGACTAGGACGCGGAACAATGGCTTCAAACTAGAAGAGAGGAGATTCCATCTGAACATGAGGAAGAACTTCCTGACTGTGAGAGCCATTCAGCAGTGGAACTCTCTGCCCCTGAGTGTGGTGGAGGTTCTCTCTTTGGAAGCTTTTAAACAGAGGCTGGATGGCCATCTGTCAGGGGTGATTTGAATGCAATATCCCAGCTTCTTGGCAGGGGGTTGGACTGGATGGCCCATGAGGTCTCTTCCAACTCTTTGATTCTATGATTCTATGATCTTTAAGTCTGTCTCTCCTTGGAGACATACGGTAATATATGTCAACATATACCTATTCAAATAGTACATATGGGTCAAATATGCCATCATATGTCTCCATTTGCCACCATGAGAACACAACAGATATTTCAAACATGTTACTCCTTTACAGTGTAAAGGAGTCACTAATTACTAGTAAATTTCCAGACTCAAAGCATTACTATTGACCTCTAAAGTTCTAAATGAATTATGATCAGTTGTAAGATGCAACCTTTCCCATACTATGCATGCCATTCTCACTGCTTCCCTTTTACCATTTTCAACTGATGAATTTCATAATATGACATATTTTATATTCATTTTTGTTTTTTAAAAGTGTGTTATGAAATTACTCTGCATTTCCAACACTTAAAGAGTAAAAAAAGTAATATTCTACATCAGGGTAAAGACAACCAAATCAATTTGGCTAGCACAAATAACAACAAAATGTTACATACTGACACATTTCAACTTGTTAGTGTTATCTAATTGATAATTGCAACTAGGCTAGATCCAGTGAAACAGTTATATAAACCTTCAGTAATTAATACTCATTTTACAACTTGTAAAATTTGAATTTAACACTGCCTGTTCTGAAGTCTATGGTATTATCAAGTACTCTATTTATTCAACATTGCAAGAAACCCATTTTTTTCTAGCTCTCAGCTGTCACTTGTTCATAACTAGGGGACTACCTGTACATTCATCTCCAATTATGGAATCTGATGGATGGATAAGACAGTGAAAGACCTGTTTTCTTAACTTTTGGATTAGATTGTTTACACAAGATTAATTTTCCAGCTTTCATAATGTATTTTTAACCATAATTTCAATTTACTAGGTAATATCTCAAACTGGATTGGACACAATATTTATAAGTTTCTAGAGACAGTAACTAATGAAACTTGCATTTCTTTAAATGATGTATAAAATATGATACCCCTTCTTGGCAACAAAATATTCAGTTTAGTTATGTGATAAATGTGTATGGTTGCAATAGTAATATGACTGTATATCCATAGATATCAATCTATGAATTTAAGAAACAGAAAGGCTCATTATTACAGATTTACTTGGACAAGGCTTATATTTTCATGCAACTATGTCTAGCAAATTAAAACTTCTCTGCTCCTTTCTCTTCTATCCCGATCTATAAAATTAGTAATGACCCTTTAATGAGATAACTTAAACTTTGGCACTCAACTGTCCTCATTTCTAAATTCACCTCATATTTAATATAAAATGTACTTTATATACATGTCTCAGTCTACCATTTAATTAGCTGCTTACAAATTGAAACTGTTCAATATATCTTCAAACAAATACAGGAAAACCTTTCTTGCCTTGGTTTATACTTCAATACTTATTATTCCCCCCCCCAAAAGTAGAATTGTGCTAAAATGAGAAATGTTAATTATGCCATAAAAATATGTTTCCTGGTGTTAAAATCAAGAGACCTCCTTGTTTCTTTCAGGGTGATAAATATTCTGAAGGTGAAATATAAAATGTCAAACAGCTCATTCTGTGCCAGGTTAAACTCAGTGGATTAATTTAGAGAACACCCTGACTGTGGCAAACGGGTTATTCTTGCAAGACCATGGAAGTCTTCTAACATATGGACTGAGGGAGGGGGCAACTTTTGTCTTGGAAAGGCACATTCCCTGCTTTTATTTATAAAGACTGGGGGGGGGGGGGGGGAGGGCATTTCAAGCTAGGAGGTCACAAACCTCTCTTCAACTTTTTACCTTGGCACAGTTTAATTATGTAGCTAAAACCACATTAGACTATACAAGTAAACAAGTCTGAAATGACTACCAAATTGAAACATTGGGGAGCAGCATTTGTTAAAAGCACCACTGTGATGTCCCTCAACCCTTGTCACAAAAAGCTTTATTTAAGAGGGAGAAAATGCCTGAAGCAAAGCAGAACCCTGAAGCGCAAAAATAACTCCAGTTTTTTTTTCTATCTTGTCAACTTTTTAAGTTACAGGATACCCTCCCTTTGTTCCAAAATCATACAAAATGTACATACAAAGGAAAATAAGAAAAAAAACACCTGAAAATATTGTTCATTTAGAGTTATTTTATTCACACAAATACTATATATTGTTACTGTAAGTCAAATTGTGTACAAGTAGTATAGTTCTGCTACCAATCATATATATTAATGTAAACATTTACACTTATAGCTTTTCCTGCAATGTTTTTAAGCTGTGGACAATCCCTTACGAACTGAGTCATCTTTAATTTCAAAATCTTCATTCTTGCTGTAACTTAGTTCTTCACCATATTCCTGTTTTACAAAAGAGGGTAGAGTTCAGTGAAAAATGACACTGGGATTTCATCTGAATGAGGTACTGGGCGTATAGTTGATTGTAGACTAAGATATTATATTATACTTTTCTCTTTTTCTTATATCCTGACATTTTCATTATACAAAAGTAACAGTCTCTTGAATGATCTCGGGGTTCTCTGGGCTCTCGTGAAATCACAAGTATACCAAATGATAATTTATGATGTGTTCCCTTCATCTACATCTGTAAACCCTCGACACACTGCTTGCACACCTTCTGAGGGGCCCAAAACTTGATCACTAAGTTTTACTTTAAAATATGCAAAATAGGCTTGCCTGACAAATGCGCTGATGTTTGTCCTTTGAATGGTGAAACTGCCACAGATATAACAAAATGAATCATGGTTGTTTAGGCACCTACAGCCAGAAATAGCAGAGGCAGACATGATCTGAAGGAAAGGAAATAGGTACGTATGTAAATTAAGAAAAATAAATTCTGCTAACTCCTTTTATACAGACAAGAAGTCGGACTTCACTTTGGAATACAATTCACTATACAGAGAGGCACACAACCTCCCACCACACTGTCTCATGGGTAATTGAATAGCCTAGGCAAGTATGAACCTTTTACCGGTCTCCAAGGTCTTTCCCCAACCCTCCCCAATTGAGATTACTTCTCAGCCAACAGGGAAGCACATGCTTCCCTCGATCCAGCCCAGAGTGGTGATATTAAGATAAGCTGTAGAGGAAAAACTTGACACGATAGAAGAAAACTGCAGTTTTGAAATCAGCATGCCTATTAAAGTCTAAAACAGCTGAAAAATCGAACTCCCCAGTTTTATCTGGGGATAGAGCATAGAGTTGATATTATTTATGGACGGATGGTTCATAGAAAACTGTCTGAAGAATGTTTTTATGTTTGCAAAGTGCCAACAGAAGCAGAACAATCTGAAGGATAAGAAGAGTACTGAAGGTAGAACAACATATATAAAGTAATACCTGCTTCCTGCATGAGACGGTAACTTAGCTGCACTGAAATGTAATAAAGGCAGCAACCAGTCTTTCAACTTGACTGCTCACTGGGATTCCACTCAGATATCATATAACACCAGTTATGAAGGAACTGCCATTCTAAATTCAAGGTGCTAATGATAACACTGAAAACCCTAGATCAGGGATCCTCAAACTAGGGCCCAGGGACCGGATATAGCACCCCAAGTTCATTTACATGGCCCTCACTCAGGGCCAACCTAAGTCTGAAACAACTTGAAAGCACACAACAACAACAACAACAACAACAACAACAATCCTATGTCATCAGCCAAAAGCAGGCCAACACTTCCCACTGAAATACTAATACATTTATATTTGTTAAATTTGTTCTTTATTTTAATTATTATATTGTTTTAAAGTGTTTTTGCACTACAAATAAGGTATGTGCAGTGTGCATAGGAAATCGAATTATGGGTTGTTGTTTTTTTTCCAAATTATAATCTGGCCCTCCAATAGTTTGAGGGACTGTGACCTGGCCCCTCTGTTTAAAAAGTTTGAGGACCCCTGCCCTAGATGGCTTGGGACCTCAATACTTGAGGATCACATCTCTCTCTCTCTCTCTCTCTCTCTCTCTCTCTCTCTCTCTCTCTCTCTCTCTATATATATATATATATATATATATATATATATATATATATATGTCTGTTCAAGGATAGAGATTTATTGGAGGCGCCCCGTCCTGTCCCATTAGCAGGGTAAATACATTATGAGAGGACATGGAGGAACACCTTTCCTGCAGCTGCTCCCTTTTTGTGGAATTCCTCCTCATCAAAGTCCAACTGGTGCCAGTCTGTATAAAATCAGATCAAACTGATTTTATTCAGGCTGCATATATTTTATGGATCTATTGTTCAAAGTTGTTTTAAATTACCCATTTTAAACTGAGAAATTATTTCCTATATTTTAATCTTTTTAAATCTTTTGTAACAATTGTTTTAAGTTGTGTTTACTGCAACCCATTATTTAGACAAAGGGTGGATATAAATATTTTAATACAATAAACTAATAAATTTTTGGAATGGACAAGGCGAGGGCATTTGGTTCTTGCCTTTAGGCAGAAAAAAAATGTAGGCTGCCCTATGTACACCCTTGTAATGGTGAGCTCCATCCTTTTATCCTCTACCATCCTTGTCCTGCCGAAATGCTAGATTTGTTTACTGAGGCATTGGAAATAATAGCAGCAATTATGATTTTGAAGAATGACTCAATGGAAAATGTAGATACTTTGCCCTTCCCTCAAACACTAAGCACATCATAGTGCAAAACAAAACAATATTAGTTCCATTAGCTCTATTTCACATGAGGTAAGCATTTATTTAACTATTAGGATATTTAATTCTTGTGGGTAAACATATAAATCTTAACTACAAAGTCATTTAAATGGAAAATGCCAGCGTACACTGCCTATGGAAATTATATATAATCCCAAACGAACCTGAAAAGAAAATCTGTTTTAGAAACATGACCTCTGGATGTGTGCTCTGGATTACAGAGGTGATTTGGTTGGCATTCACTCTGTCTAAGCACTATATTCAACTGTTGGATTCTTAACACATGTTCATATATATGTTTTCATCCAAATTTCAGAAATCACAATATATACAATCACGAATTCCACAGAATAAGGTAAACACAGAAACAATAAATATAATTATGTAATTAAATATTTCAATTGCTAAAGCTCCTCATTTTATATACAATCAGATTAAAAAATAATTCTGCTACATTTCCACGTAATGCTTTACATAATCTTGGACAATTGTAATCCTAGGCAGTTGGGACAGTTACATGTTTTTACTATTAGATTTAATTAAAACTGTCAAAGTTACTTACTAAATTTGGTGTTCAAAATTCACCATTTCTAATATGCAGTTTAACATAAAATTTATGTGATGGGTCAACTATGTTTACTTACGTTTAAATATTTTACTTATTTGTTAAAAGCATTTATTACCTTTCAGATAGCAAGGGCTTACAAAAGAATAGATTAAAAAACCAGATTGATATTCTAACAGTGAAACAAAAGAGTACTCTGGGGATCAGGATTCAAACCTCTGCTCAGTCATGGAATCCCACTGAATGAGCTTAGGCGAGTCATCCTCTCACAGCCTTGAGAAAAACAAAGGGAAATCCCATTGAACAAAACTTGCAAGATAATACTGTGAAAGATTATTTTCAGGCCACTATAAAGACTTTAAGGCATAAAACTCTATTTGGGGTGAATTAAAGAATTAAGGATACCCAAAGGGTTTGATGAACAGCCAACCTTTTACCCAGAGGGTTTGATGAACAAGCTATGTTGATGTGGCATTGCTGGAGCAATGCAACAGCAGCATAGTATCTGTGGGGATGGATGAGACCTCTTGGTCATCCTCCCATCCAATGGTCTGACTCATTCTATATGGCGTATAATGTGAGAGACGAACATGGTTGTACAATGGTACACTAGTCAACTCATGCTTGAAATAAGTAAGAATGGAGGCAATTAGAGAAGATGTTGTGATCCATGTGAAAGCTGAGGAACAAATGGTCTAAGTGACTAAGTGTCAACTTTTCAGTGCCTAATTGGGATAAATGCTAGGGCAAATCAGGCTTTCAGATCCACATTTGGGGTTCCATGACTGAGTAGCCCCTCTCACATTTTCCAACATAGTGAATTGGCTTTAAGCCTGTGTCATCAGAAGAACCTTATTACAAAAATACATTATTATGGTGAAGTTATGCTGCAAAAATATAATTTCGTGTCCTTTTCATCCCCCCCCCCCCACCCATTAATACTCTACAGAGACAGGTATAAATAACTGCAAGAGCTCTGTTTAAGAAGCATTCCATAATGAGCTTAAGAATAAATCTATTTATAATGCCAAGATGGCGCTAGTGCCTATTGCTGCATTTTTCTGTTTCCCTGTTGGGCTTTCTTTGTTTGCATTTTGTTTTGTGTTCAGTTTGATTCTCTGGGGAGGACTGATAGTTCTATTCTTTGTCATCATGATCTTTGGTTCCCTTTATTACCTGATTCTGCGATTGCCATTTGTCTACTCCTTAGCACAAATTATTTTTCTGCTCTCTTCACCTTCAGTGAACATTCTCCGGTTTTCCTCAACTTCAGTGAAGCCTGTCTAGCAAAAAAAAAATCTCCCTCTGAATGCAGAAGACACTTTGAAGTTTACCCACATTTACTTTAAAAGCCATTTGATGAGGTAAGTATTCATAACCTTTAACCACCATATTCTAATGAACTGGAGAGAAATCCTGGTATTCTGCTGATGAATGATGGCCCAACCTAAACTGTATTAAACAGGGGACTTATCTGTGCACTATAAGATATCTTTAGCTGTAAAATGATGCAACCAAAATACCTTGCTACACATTGCAAATTAGAGGAAACATCTGAAAGGAATTTATATTTTATTAAGTTTCCAAATCTGAATGCAATGATGCCAAAACATTGAGATGATCCTCAAGCATTTATTCCAGTTGTGGATTCTTTCTGGAATTCTTTTTTATTTCCTACAGAATCAGTGGCATTCAGAAGCTGCTTCACTCTTCTATATTGCATTCAGTTTAATACAAGTGTTTATATTCTTTGGTATATGGGTAATTTTTTGCAGGGTAAATTCTATAGCTAGAATCCAAGGAGGTACTTGAAAGGATCTAATGAAATAGGCATGGGCAAATTACTTTCTCATTGAAAAATAGATACTATGCCAAATTTCAAATTGTGTCTAAGTAGAATAAAGAGTTGTTTGGGTTTTTTTTAAAGAAAAACTGAAGCCAAAGTTTGTCTGTAAGCATATTCAATTTGTTGTTCATTTCTTATGGATCTTGATCCTAAGGATCTTGATCTGAAATCAAGTACTCTGACAAATGTGGGTAGGATTGCGCTCTGAAATTTTATTTCTAGAATTTGATTTGCAAGATTTCAAGAAAGATTTCAGGTATGCAATCTGTCACATCTGGATATCAAATTAACAGCTAGAACTACTGAATTATTAGACAGTGAATGTAGAAAGAGAGCAGGGCACTTGAAGTAAACAAAAAGTAGAATGTTCATATAGATCAGGGTTCCCCAAACTTTTTAAACAGAAGGTCGGTCCATAGATCCTCAGACTGTTGACGGGTCAGACTATAGTTTGAAAAAATAATGAACAAATTTCTATGCACATAACTTATTTGTAGTGCAAAAAATGAAAGAAGAATACAATATTGAAGATAAAGAACAATTGTAATCAATAAAAACTTACCAGTATTTCAATGGGAAGTGTGGGGTTGCTTTTTGTCGATGAGATAGTGAAGTTAATTAGGATTGTTGTTGTTGTTGTGTACCTTCAAGTCATTTCAAACTTAGGGCAAGTCTAAGTCTAAAGTTTCGGGCAGGGACCAGGTAAATGACCTTGGCCACATCCGGCCCAGGAGCCTTAGTTTGGGGACCCCTGATATGGATAATATAATTAAATTAACTGAAGGAAGAAGAACTTTCTGTTTTCTAAAAAATGATGTTCTCCTTTACAGACTGACCTATAATCCTGGGACAAGAAAACAAATGCAACATGTGTTTTATGGATGGCATTCTATGAAGCTTCATAAATATACAGTATGAGGAAACTTCTGTGGCTGATCACTCAAACATTCATTTGGGGTGAATCTGGAACTGAATTACCAAGGATTATTTCTTGTACTCAATTAAGGTGACTGGGACAAATACAAACTTTTGTGATACAATTATCTAAAAACATTTTGGAATTTGTTTCTTTAATTTATGCACACTATTACTAAATCTGATTATAGCTAACCAATTAGCATTTTTGACAAAGAATGCAGTCACCCTATAAAGTACATCAATTTTATCCATAAAAGGGAGTACTGTTCTCTGAATTCCCAGCAAGCATCTCTAGTGCTATAATTCAGAGGAGAGCATCAATGCTCATTACATAAAAATTATGAGTATCTTAGAACAGTCAAGGTCTGACTGCAGATTCCTTTTGTCAGATGAGGGAATTCTAACGACAACTAACTTCTGACTACACACAGACTTTGATTAACCTAATTACCTATGGTAATCCATTTCAAATGCTAACTCATCATGAAGTGCATACCTCTAAGATTTCCTCTGTATCCATGCCAAGTTTAAAGAGCTCAACCTCCAGTATCTTGCAACTATGGCAGAGACAGCCAACAAGAAGGTGTTTACACAGTCTCTATTATTTACTGCATTCTCTATTATTACTGTACCAAGCTTTGATTTCAAATTCTCTATAGAATGACCTAAAAAACTAAAATAACACAATGCAAAGGAATCTGAACTACTGGTAGTTAAAATTTACTTAGGATTTTTACCAGCAATTCATTTTCATAAAAAAATCATCAGGGCAATCCATACATGGATATAACAGAGAAAAACAAAGTATCTCACTTTGCTACCCACTATATTTCAAACAATGGGAGCATAGAGAAAAGCATTATTAAGGAATATATACCAGGCAAAGCAATTAAGATTTTCTTTTAGATAATGATTCCTACTTTTTAAAATGCTTAGAAAGGCTCAAACACACAGGAACAATTCTGTTTTATGGGATAGGATGCAGTGGGAGGCATAGCTCTGCAAGGTCTCCGTGGGGGGAGGGGTCTAATGCTGCCCTATCCTTTCACATCATAGAATATTGATCTGGTTAAGTAGTTTATAGCTTCTTTCAAAAATAGCCTTTCCCAAAAATGAAGCCCTAAAGCCTGACATGAATTATCGTTTAATCATTTTTCCTAATATTTTTTCTGTATTTGCTTTCTTATGTTACTTTCATGATGAAACTAGAGGTAATTATCTGCATGAAACATAATTTTTAAGAAAGTTAAATACACTTGTTTAGCAGATACGAAATTTTCAACCTACAGTACTACATTTTCTAGTCATACTAACAAGAAAAACAAGTATCTGTAATCAATAGTGTCCTATACTAAATAGTAGCTCCTCAATAAAACAAGATGCCTGGAGCCAGTGCTTCAAGTGGAAAGTTTTCTAACGAAGAAGAGACTAGTATGCCACAAAAACAGAATACTAAATGCAATCTTTTGTCACTGGAGTTCCAATCCATGCTGTAGAAGAGAGTGGGAGTACTGTGGCTTAAGTCTTATTTTCCTGTGCCCCTAAAAAAACCTGATCTATAGGGCTGGGGAATCATAAGGAGCCATTAGATACTAGATAAGACAATTCATCACTTCACCCCATTTCTCCAGCAGGGAACCTTCAATGAACTCTGTCCACTTCAGTGGAGAGGAAGGGTAAGTCAAGATCCACCATAACTTATTAATTCTTTAATCTTGCATCTAGTACTAGACTATCCCAAATGTTTATTTTCTGTTTTACATGTTGCCGGAATAGCAGTTAGTATACAAAAACAAGAAATACAAATGAAATATTGAACATAAACAGAGCAAGATGCATTCATCAAGATTCATGGCAAATCAATATGTTCTGAGGGGAACTAATTTACATTTATTGTATTTCCCTCTGGAGGCAATCTACAGGACATGTTTTTTGTTTCTTCAGGCACTCTCACTGGTGTTACATTCCACTGCAGTTATGGCAAGCTTTAACAAAATTGATTTTATTATACCACTTCATCACCTGTCTGAACTTAATCAAGCACAGCATTGTTTTCTGAAACATTACTGTATTCCCACATCCTCAAGGGACATGACTCATACTAGTCACTTTGAAAGAACTAGAGCAGCCCAGCATGCCCAATTTATTGTTCACAAATGAGCAGTTGCCAGTATCCCATTAGAGAATATTACTTTTTAAATCAAAGATTTAAGAAATTAAAAGGTTTTTTTCCCACATTTGATCAATGTAATCCTTGGATTCTTCTTAATGTATATTTACATAGACCTGCACTTTGACAACAGAAATGTCTTGTTTCTTTAGGACAAAACTTGATCAATATTACTAGAAGTATAGTTTTAACATCACATTGTGACTGAAGCTGTACATAGATCATGTTTTCTGTTAATAATATAATATCTCAGTGTGGAGATGGATAACAAGATACAACTCAGTTAAGTGTGTGACTTAAAGAACCCCCAACTGCAACCTATGTGCACAAAGAAAAAGGTCATTCTGCTTCTAAAATGGACTTGGGCTATATCTGAGTTCCAAAATGCATCAGTGCTACCAAGAAAGACTGCATATGCCCATAAAATTACAACCGTGTTAAGTGGGTGCTTTTGTCAAGAGGCAAAAACATTTTCAGGGGCTGTAAAATGACTTCTCAAAATGATCAACATTTTAATAACTAATGAAAAGTCTAACTTCCTCGACTCTCTCTATTTGTGTGTACTTCTTTGTCAACACAATTTCCCCCCTTTTATATTTTCTTACACTTCTAACCCCTTGTCAACCTCCTGACAAAAGGTGTGGGGAGGGGAAGTTAAAGATGCCCTGATGTACAGTAGAAATACTCCCTCTCAACCTCTAACAACTTCCTATAGCTCTTCTGTTGAAGGTGTTCAGCCTTAACAAAGCAAATTGTGCTCCCTTGAAGCTCACATATTATAGCAATCACAACACGTTTTGACTCGATAAATCCAGAGTCACTAAATCAAGACACAAAAACGTAGTATCTAAAAAGGTTTACTAATCAATAGATGGAATGGCCTTAGTGTGTCATGCTAAAAACAAAGACTACAATGTGAGGCATGGTGTTTTATTAAATTCTACAAGAATTTATAGCTACAGATAAGTCAGATCACTCCCTTGTTCAGAGAACATGCAAGTTATGACTACATTTCAAGAAGACAGCTACCAAACAACATCAAAGGAGAAGACTAAAATACAGAGAACATCTGATTAAATTTGCCTGAGCAAATTATGTATTCGTGTGTGTAAATATGAGAGTTATCTGGAAAGTAAGGTCACAATATTTTAAAAAATACAAAGAATAAATATATTTTAATAAAACTTACATGGCCTGTAACATAGGTATTACATTTTTCCCACATAATCACCATTCTAGTTCAATACAATGTGTCATCAGTGGGACGTGTTTTTGATTCCTGTGTCATAGAAGTTTCCCTCCTCCTTTTTCAGCCAGTTGGTCACTTAAATTTTGACATAGTTTTCTACCAAGGTGTTCCTTCAATTTAGTGAACAGGAGCCGCAGTGGCACAATAGGTTAAACCCTTGTGCCAGCAGGACTGAAGACCGACAGGTCGGAGGTTCAAATCCAGGGAGAGCGCAGATGAGCTCCTTCTGTCAGCTCCAACTCACCATGCGGGGACATGAAAGAAGCCTCCCACAAGAATGATAAAGCATTAAAAAATCCAGGTGTTCCCTGGGCAATGTCCTTGCAGCAGCTAATTCTCTCACACCAAAAGTAACTTGCAACTTCTCAAGTTGCTCCTGACATGAAAAAAGTGAACAGATGATAGCCACTAAATGTGAAATTGGGGCAGTGAGAGGGGTGGCTTAAAACATCCCAACCAAATGAAGTCAACAACTGCTGTCTTGCATGAGTGGTGTGTGAACGCATATTGTCATGAAGAAAACAGACTCCCGCCCTCAGCATCCCACAATGTTTGTTTTTGGAGGGCTCTGCGAAGTTTCTTCATGGTCTCACAATATATTCCATATCCATTTTGTAACATGCTGTCTTGACATTACATCCTCTCCATAAACTAAAATGATTTCACAATTAATCGCAGTGGCATTCATACCCTTAGCATTTGGTAGCATATTACAGTGCGATCTTTGCAGTTGGAGGGAAACAGAATGAGGACGTTCATCTCTCTATGTTTACCACAATGCCAGTCGATGAGCTACTGACAAGTAGCACTGCTCATTCACTTCCGCTAGCTTCCCGCTACACGGCAGTGATACCAAGTTTCCCCGCAAAAATTCCCAAGGCTAAGTGCCTTTTAACCTTACTTTCCAGATAACCCTTGTAAAACGAAACATACATAGTGTAGTTCATACATTTGAAATATACTTTTATTACAAAATGTAATTTTGAAACAAGCTAATTTATGTTTTTAACTTTCCAATATTATAATCAATTAAGACCTAAAAAACAGACTTTAGACAAAACCCTTTTTTCTTCGATTTTAACATAATGGTTTTAATGAGGAGCCTTCAAGGTTCAGGTTATCTTATTATTCCAACTACATTCCATCCAAATTTATTTTACATTACATCCAGCTTCATGAAACATGCCAGACACTCTTCTTTATTCTAAACTTCATCTTATTAAAAAGCCAAATAGCATTATGAGAAAAAGTTATTCAGAATGAAGCATCTGGTATCCTCAAGTAATCTGATTGCAAAGGAGCAAAAACCATCTGCAAAATGAGTCACTGTGCAGCTGATAAAAATTTGACAAAATAAATGGAAGACTGTTATCTTTTCACAATCACCTGAACGTTGAATTTACAGATGCATTGTGTCAATTTCCATTCAAAATCAGCTGTTATTTCTCATAACACCAACAATAGCTATCATTTATGTATTATTAACAATGAAATCATTAGCTGAAAAATAATGCCACTTCTAATTCTAACAACCTGTATCATTAGTCTGTGAACATATAGTATCAACTTTAAATAATTAGTTTGTGAACATATAGGATCAGCCTTAAAGAATCAGAAAATTATGGAGTTGGGACAGGTTGATGCGGAATCCAAACAAATTAATAATTTCATAGATTCTCTTTTCTGGCAAGCCAAACACCATGTGAAATGGAGCAAGCTGACTGGACAGGTACAAGTACAAACCGCTCTTTCTGAAAGTATACTAAGGAGATTGTATGAAAATTGGAATGCAGATCTCATGAAAATACCCTATCATGGGAATCAGTTACGTAAGAGATTATGAATAAGCACCTGTGAAACAGTGGTTAGAAACCATACCTCAATATACAAGATTATACCAGACTGACTACTGCAAGCCCAGTAGGTCTTTTTAAGGTATCCTGTAACAAGAATCTTTTCAATTCATTTAAAATAATAAGGAGAAATGTCAACAACAACACAGACAACAACCAATGCCCCTAGACATCAGTTTTGCTAAGCAAAATGCATGCTGCCCTGCTGTTAGTAGCTCTTTCTCATTAAAGTGACAGGTGAGATTTCCTATATTGTGAAGATTGATACCAGAGCAAATTAGAAAAAGTCAGCATTGTACCATGCTGCCAGCATATTATTATGCCAAAAAGGAAAACTGATTTCTGCTGTAGAGTTGGGACTTTTGGCACAGACATAGTTGCATCTGGAGTGATATATCCTGTGTCTCTAAGGGATGTAAGAAGGATACAAGCAATTATTCTTTGGTAGCTCCAATGCAGTCTACCAAAGAAACTTAACTATTTGCTACCTCTTTACTGAGAATAAATAACTACAGCCATTATGCTGCACAATTATGACATTAAAAGAAAGAGGGATGTACTAATTTTTCAACATTAGAAAAATACTAACAGATGGTTCTGAAAGTCTGGTTTTGTTTTAAAAAAGAAACTAATAAATATAAATTAAGAACTAACAAAACCTGTTACATGCCATCAAGTTGTTTCCAATCTCTGATGAGTCTAAGGCAGCACCTTGATGAAGACAAGACTGAAGGGTGACATGATTGCACTCTTTAAATACCTTAAGGGTTGTCACAGTGAAGAGGGGGCAGACTTGTTCTCATGTGCTGGAAAGGATAAAGCCAAGTCTAATGGACTGAAATTATAGGAAACTGGATTTAAATTGAACATTAGGAGGAACTTGTTAGTAAGAGCTCTTGCCCTAAGAGCTGATGTGGTTTCCTTCTCTGAATGTCTTCAAAAAGAAGCTGGACAGCTATCTGCTAGGGTTATTTTAGCTGGGGATCCTGCATTGAGTAGGAAGTTGATGGCCAATGAGTTGGCTTCTAACTCCATAACTGCATGACCCTGTGATGCTAACGTTGACATGTATAAATCATGTGGTTCATAATCTCCTCTTTCTCCCAGTGCAGCTGCAATCAACCGATTCTTCTTTATCATGCCTTCACCACCAAAAACATTTAGTACTCCCTTTTCAATGTATGTATGCCACAGTCAATGTATGTATGCAAATCTCAACCCACATTACCAAGCAACTGGCTTTTTCAAACTCTGGTATTAGTGGGTTAAAAAATCAAGACAGGCTGATGTCACTGCATTTGCCTCATTATTAGAAACTCACTCTAACATGGTTTGTGATTTAGAAAACAAGCATTGCAACACAACTTGAAGAAATGGTTAAGGGCAGAGTAGAAGAAACATGAAATCCTGTGGCCTTTTCCAGAGCTTCGCATTACAATGAAGGCTATTTAAATATAGGTGATAATAATTAGCTCTAAGTTTCCCACCCGAAGAATTTCTATATGAATATTTATTAACAATAAATCAAAACAATAAGGGAAGAAATCAGGTGTGTTTTGGCAGTTAAGCCCAAAAATTGCACTGTTCTACATCATTCTTACATGAGTGTGGGCCTTCAATCTGCCTGTTGACTTATGGTGCTTCCATGAATTTCATAGGCTTTCTTAACAAGGAGGACTCGGAAGTGGTTCTGCCTGTGAAATATAGTATACAGCCCTGGTATTAGCTGGCAATCTTCCACCCAAGTACTAACCCAGGCTGTTCATTCCTAGCTTTCAAAATCAGACAGGATCTGACGCATTTAGAGTTATTTAGCCCTTACCTCACAAGGTAACTAATATATAATAAAATCAAACAACAAGCCAAATAATCTTAACTATATTTCAAGGTTATAGGAGAAAACCATTTTAAAAGATCACTTGCATGCTAGCCTCTATAATTATTTGTTAGCTAAGTATGAAGGTCAATATTCATACAAAGTAGAGTTAAATGACAAGGAGCATATCATTCACTTTGAAGGTACTCTTCTCAGCCAGGAAAGAACTCAACCTTATTCAAGGCAGGAAAAATTAGTAAGAATAAAAACCGACCATTTGTCTATTACATGGCACAGAACAGCAAATCTACTCTCCTACATACACTCACACACACACACACCAAATACAACCCCATATCTGTTGTGTGAAAAAAATCAGATTTCCCAATTTCAATGCTGTTTTTTAAAAACTATTTTCAAGGTTGAATATTCTTACCGCCTAGTAAAGGAGTATTCATACCATGTCCTTTCAAGCAATGGTCAAATCCCAATATAGTTAAATTTTAACTATTATCAAAACTAATGTAAAAGAAAGACATCTACTGCAATCCTATTTTGAAGCAAACCACTCTGCATGAACAGAGCTTACTCCCAGGCCAGTGTATATAGCATCATTGTCAAAGTAGTCTTAATTATTTTTAAAATTAGGAATTCAAACTAGGTAAAAATGTTATGGGGAGTAAAAATAAAATCCCACAAAATGACCCCAATCTTTTACCTATAAAGAATGGAAGACATATGTGTGCACCAGTCCACCCAGAACTGCTTTTGAGGAACTAGTACTGAATCAATTTAACCAAAATAGCATTTTAAGGTCAAGTTTCCTTGAAATTATCCAGCAAATATCCTAAACATTTAGAGTATAAATTATCTAAAATGTACATCACTAGATTATAATAAATTATAATGATCTAAAACAGAAAGCAAAGAGAATCCTTATAGTTTCAGAATGGATTGTAATCCAGTGAAGGCCCCTGCCAGAAAATAAGAGTGGGAAAGGCAATTTTCATTTAGTCTTTCTTGTGCATTTCCCTAAGCAATTTCTTCTGTTGTTGCAATAGTGCATCCAATTGATGGATTTCCATTCACTGAAACTTTTAATCCAATCCAACTGCATCAACAAAAATTCCCTAAATTGTTCTGATAATGAAAATAAATGGGCGTTAAACATCCAACCTTTAGATATTTTTCCTGGAAATATTATGCAGAATATATACAGTATATGTTTTATATTCCATGACATATTAGTAGAAATGTTTTAAATAAACCATGGTATCGAGTTGACTTGTTAGGAGACTTTGTTTTCAATTTCAGTCTAATTTAAATTTTCAGGTCAGGTCTGTCCTGATTCACACTACATGCTAACAAAAAGATTTTAAGTATGTATTAGGTAGCTCTCTTTGGTCCTTCTGTAGAGGAATAATTAATTTAACACTCCTCAAACAAATAAATAAAGTTAGTGAAATAACCATAATTAAGCTTATAATGTTATCCCAAGTAGGCCATTTGAAAGCACAAGTAGTAAGAGAGGCATAAGTACAAGTACTCAGTTTGCAATGTTTCTGTGGTATTTTTTCTGTGTAAAGTGTGGACTTCTTGCATTAGTCAAAGTAACATCATTTAGGAGGGTTCTCCACTATATGAATAACACATTTTTTTCAAATGTCTCTGAATTTAAAATAACTATTAAAGCTCTTATTTAACCTTTATTCTATTATGAAAATATTAGCGTTTCTGAATAAAATTCCATCAGTACAATATTTTATTATTCTGCATCATTATTTACTGGAATTTATCCTGCCTTGTATTTTCTCAAGTTTCTTGTTAACAGTGTTCATATTTGAGCTATCCTGCTCAAATATTTCTTCTATTAGAATTACATGTTAAGAGGTAGCACAATTTTATAACAATTTAGGTGGCTACCTCTATAAATTCAGATTGTCAATCTGCTATTAATTAAATCAGCCTTCTTTCATCAACATAAAAAGCAGCTACTAGTGAACTAAACATAATTCCACTTTTGGCACATTATAATTATAGTGCTCCCATACTCGTTTTATAAGAAAAACATTTCTGTAAGTTGTGATACTACACTACTAATATATAAAAATATAAACTGTTTTTCTCAACATTTACAAACTGTATACCATAGACCAAATCTGTGGATTTATTTTTTATTTTGGAAATCAGACACTGTTTTTGCATAGGATGCAATAAAAGATATATGATGCAACTTGAAATATGCTTTTAAAAATCCTGTACTAGAACCATGTTAAATTCAGACCTATTTAACAACAGAAAGACAATGCTATAATCTTCAGAGTATTCTAAAGTCATCTCAGCAGGACATTGATAATTAAATGTGTTCCTTACCTGTAAACCCCTCCTTCGCAGAATGCTTGAATCATCCATATTTCCAGTTCTTGGCTACTCTATATTACCAAAATCTTCCAGTGTTCTCTTGTATTTCACTTGTATTATTCCTCACCTTTCTCTTATTTGCAAATAACAAAAATTGTCTGCCTCTTTCATGAAGAACAAGCTGTCAGTGTCTGTGATCACTTATATATTTTAAAGTGCTTCCTTATTGACATTGTCACAACGTATTCAAGTAGCCATGACAAATGGAAATCTTGGTTTCAGAATATAGATGTTTTCATTCACACACACATTTGTGTACAGGTTAAACACCTAGAAAAGCGTAAACAAAATGCCATAATATATCAATTCATATTTTCTTCTTCCTCGGGTCAAATTGATCTGCCACACAAGCTCAGTAAATTAGAACAACTGCATGTATCTTGCAATAATCTTCCAAAACACAAAATTGACTTCCTTGACAATGCAGTGCCACAAGTCACTTGTTTTAAAAGTCCTCCAGTAGTTCAAATAAATGTAAAAAAAATTTCAACATCCATAAAGAGATGTCATTATGTTCAACATGAAAAATTCCTTTATCCTTTGAGAAGACAAAGCAGATGTCTGAGTCTTCAGATACAGGAGCATATTCTTTTGTTTCTGCTGTCTCAAGTATGCTGGGCTCCTTCCCTGAATGTAGTAGGCATGATTTTTCTTTTAGTTCTATGCTGAGAACTAACTACTCCTTTTATGTACTAAGAGACTGGAACACGTGTCTGGTGTTCTGAATACATAACAATCCAATCGTTGTCAGAGCTATTCATCACTGACAGAACTGTCCCAAAGAAACATATTTCTACAGATCCACTCCCACTCTGTATTATCCCACCCCCACCATTACTTTCCAAAGACTGTCTTCACGGTATTACTAAAGTATTGCTACACAAGAATTATAAATCTCATTTTAAAATACAAGGAAAGTATACTTACAGAAACAACAGTTAAGTACATCTGAAGAAGAAAAAATTGAACAAAATAAAGGACAAACCAAAATACAAAGTGAATAAGAATTCCACAGAGCTTCATCACTGCACAAGGCCTGCAAGAAGCAAACTTTTAGACAAAGAAATATTATGAGAAATCATTTTTTAAAAATCTCAGTAATCTTACAAAACAGCACAATCCACCTTCTGCTTGTATCAATGTCACAAAGAGAGAACTTTCTTTTCTCCATGCCTCAATGTGGCATTTAACAGAAAACATCAGATAGCAAACATAAATCCAATGCTTTTAAAACTATTTCATTACATTATTCCGTCTTTTAAAAAATACAGTAGCAAAAAGATGAGGCAGGCATGAGCTTACTGCTACCAGTTCTTCAAAAAGCATAATTTCCTCTAAACACATCTGTCATCAAAGAGTATTTCAATCAGATATTGTTAGCTAGTACTTAAAGGTGATAAGATTATTTACATATTTCAGCCAGTGTCTGTGCTAAATGACATGAAGTCACACGAGCTAACTATTCCATTATAAAGTGACAGAAAAACAAATAAGGCTTAGTTCCATTCACTAGCATCATCCTGATATGCCATGCAACCACTACAGGCTTGGGGGGAGGATTCCTAACAAACCCTCAGTTCGTCAGCATCTCATTCCATCTGCCGTTTTAAACAACTGAATGCTGAATTAGGTCTACGGATTCTTTGTGAGCCACCCAACAGAGGAACTAACTGCAAGCAGACTGATCAGGCAGCTTATTTGCATAAACCACCATACAATGCAGAAGGAAAGCACTACAGAAAACATCTCTGCCAGACCCCTGATTTTAAAGCAACAGCACCTTTATCACCAAAGAAACGAAAGAAACAACCACAATAAGATTTCCCCTATGTAAACACAATGTATGCTTCACAATTTAAAGGAACACTAAATGCAGAAAGTTATTTTAAAGTATTGCCTCCTGGCAACACATGATTCCTTTCAGAAAGCACAGGATGATTTCTCATCTTTCTCCATTTATGTTATTTCCTGTTTAGGTATCCTTGAATATTCACATACATCCAATATTAATTTTCAATTTTAAAAATTCATCTGTAAAACAAATCATAATGTGATCTGATTAATTTTAAGAGGGGAAATCAATTATCATCCAAATTTGGATGATTTAAATGTTTTTAAAGGAAACAATGTAGTGTAACTTTCCGAGTTACCAGAAAGGTGAACTTCACTGTTTTTCCAAATGGATCACTTATGCTTTAAAAACTAATTTTCCCACTCTGTGATATATTTGCCATAGCTACTCCTACTATTAATATTATTGCTATTAACAGTAGCAGCAATACCCAATGATGTCTAAAGCAGTAAGACAAAGTAATGAAAAAGAACAATTGTACTAGTTAAGGAATTTATTGTATAACGTAGCTAAAATTATCATACATGTCATATATCTGATGATGTGCAATGGAGCCAATGAAAGCTTATGCTAGAATTTACTTGTTTTCATTAAGTCTCAAAGGTGTTATAGGATTTTTTTTATCTTTTAAAAATGAAACAGGTTTAACATGGCTATGTCTCTGAATGGCTAAAAACAAGCACACTTACTTTAATAAAACTAAAACATTTGATCTCTAGCATCAAATGTTTTCAGTTCCCAAAAGATTCTAATCTTTGTTAACTAATGTTAATTTTTCTGAATGTTTTCCTTTTGGTGTTGAACATTTGCCATACATATTGGAAACCGCCCGGAATCTATAAATAAAGACTTTATTATTATCTCTCTCCTTGCAGTGTATTGTACTGATTTTATCTGGCCCTTCTAGCCCTATCAGGCTGCTGGCCCTTGCATTTGTAATCAGCCTCGTCCATGTAGTTCTATCGCACAAGCCCTTGCCTCGCCCTTTAGTTCTGACATGTCCACTTTGCTCGGCTACTGATTGTTGAATATGATGGTTATGTTTTTATGATGTTTTATATGTATTGTACTGTTTTATTATGTTATATTTTAAATTTGTTTGACTGGGCTTGGTCCTCATGTAAGCCGCCCAGAGTCCCTTCGGGGAAATGGTGGTGGGATACAAAAATAAAGTTGCTGTTATGATGATGATGCTTACTATCAAAAACCTTAATGATTAAAAAGAATGTAGCATGTGTCATTAAATACTTGAAATTATTGAAAAGCAGTATGCATGTGTATATGAATTCCTTGAACCCAAAGTAAAGAACTTTTGCTAATAAAAATACCCACCCAATTTTGATAAATTCTCAGATCTCAACATTAACCAATCATATGTGAGTATTTTGTGGAAGATACAAAGATACAGCAGAAGAGAAAACAGAATTCTACTCTAGAATTTTCTGTGAATTTCAAGATTTCATTGCTTCTACGCATCATATTCAGGACTTAATAAAGCTAGAAGTGATGTATGCATTTTAATCAAAATTTATTTCATCTGTATTCTTCTTTTAATAATATACATTGACAGTATGAACCTCACTATTCTGTGTGGAATACCACTCTAGTTAGAATATTTATCCTGCTTCAGCATAGATGTATTTATGGTGAGTTTAACTTTGCTATTATGCATTCACTGAAAACCAAGTAACATTAAATTATGCAAGTAGGATTCTTTATAGGAGGAAAAAACCCCTGAAATTTCATTTCTCTTGGTCCTAAACAATGAAGATTCCATAATCTTTTGAACGCGAAACAAAAATATTTCAAGATGGGGGCATTTTTGGCAGACCAGAAAAAGGTAACAGTGATAATGCTGCAAGACAATGACTATATTGATATTATCTATTTTATGCTCCTAGAGATGAACCATTTGATGATTCACGCTTCCATTACCGTTGAGTACTCCCAAAATGGTTCATAAGGCTTTTAGTGTATGGCAAAGCTGCTGCTGAAACTGCATTCTGTATTTCCAATACTATCTGAGAAAACTATTCATCTGGCTCAACTTTTCCCTGTACTTCTAACTAAAACATACTTCAGTCAAAGCTGTTGAGCATTGTTTATTACTGTCTTTCTGCTTCACTCTCTACAGGGAGCGCTCCTGCAGCAGATCAGTACAAGACCATCCACATGCTCAGCACTTTCCAGACAAGAGAACAGCAAGACCCGTATCAACCATGTACCAAAACAAAAGAAAATCCACCAAGGAGTAGTATCTTTTATTGGCTAATCAAAATGCTTGAGATCAAAACCTCAGAGAGTTAAGTCTTGTTAATTTATTTCTTTTAAAAGCCATACACCCTTGACAATGTTCAATAAAAGTTTTCAATGTCACATAGCTTTCTGAATATGGATCCCTTTTTCCCAACCTATGCTCTCAATTCAGCAGGATTAATAAGGACAATGAATGGGAATGGAGACTCAATTTTTCCTCCACCAGGGTTCAGAATCCAATGAGTGTGAAAGGACACGCCAACTGGAGTTCACTAATAGAGCGGCTTCTGCTGCTGTAGAAAATGAGATAGCTAATTGAAGGAATTAAGAGAATAAATAAGCACATACATCGGCCATAAGAGGAAAGCAGCACAAGAGGCAGGATATGTTTTGCTGGAAAAAAGATGGGCCAAAAGAATTAGTGCCAATGGAAGTCAGCCAGTGGGATCAAACTAAAGAGCACTCCAGTTAGGCTTTTGAAAACTGTTCCCAGTCTTGTCTCTTGGAAGAACACAACTAAGGCTCAAACCTGGGATCACCTGCAAAACTATTTCTATTGGAAAGGCAAGGATATTTTTCCACAATGTTTGTGCTCCTCACCATATATGATTGGGAATGTAGACACCAACTGGAAATATCAAATATCCCATTCCTCCAGATAAGTAGGATGGGACTTAATTTTCTGAGGTCTTGGTGCTGACCTGGAATACTACAGTGGCTCTGAGTAATGGAGAGAGGGAAAGATGTTGTCATGGCAGCCATTCTCAAACATTATGCATGAATTAATTGCTTCCACACCAGAATGACACATTGGCGATAGCTGACATGTTTCTTCATGCTTCGTGGGAGCTGCAGTGTTCCTGATGTGGCTGCAATTTTCTTTGGGATTGTTTCCTTTGTTTTTACTCTTTGTCTGAGGACTATATAGGTTAGATAAGTTTTGCTGATGTAAGAGGGATATTCATTTAACAGCCACACAGATTTTCGAAATTCCCAATACACACTTCATTGATGAGGTATGCAGCTTAGTATCCCTGACTGCATGTTTGCTTCACTTACAAGAAAACCTCTGAAGTGTTAGAAAGACACATGAAAACCATGTTTAGATGTGATAGCAAAGTTATGGTTTACAGTGACAGGAACAAATCACAAAAATCTGTAGTCTCATGCACTGTCTCCTGCTTCACTGCAAACAAGAGATCACAAACTTTAATCTTAATTTTATTACTTGCAGTTTAGTGTTATTTTTAGCTGCCAAACATTGGCGAATCTTATCTATAAACAAACTATCTTCATACTCCATGGTTGAAAATTGGCTTGTCTCAGTCAAAGGTGTGTGAGCCTATTCTATGTATTCTAGTTGTATAATGACAATAGTTTACCATGATGTCTAAAAAACAACTCTGTTCTCTATCTGTTCTCTTCTTACCTGAAATCAGTCTACTCCAACTTGTTACTCTCCAAATTTTTGAGATCACAGCTTATCTATTCCTAAGCACTGGCATTGGTGGATAGTCTAAAACATCTGAAGGATAACAAGTCTAGAAAATTGACTGATTTAATACTGAATATTTGTGGACTAATTAATAAACAAACCAGTAATTTCACGTGGCTTTTTTACATAAAAACAAACTGCATGTATTACTGCAGAGAAAGAAACCATGGATGATTAAATATAGTTATGGATGCAAAAAACTACAGATATTAGAATCAGTATAAAGTAAAAAGAGAAAAAATGGTAGCATCCCACATTTTTAAAATTTTAATATAATAAATAAAAAATATTGCAGAAATCATTTGTAAGATGCTTTAAAATGTAGGTGTCTCAAAAAAGCCAAAAGTCAATAATAAAAGGATCCTTTGTTCTCTTTCAAAAAAAGATTATGTGATAGAAAAATTATATGTAGGGGTGAAGTCATGTGAAGGTAACAAAAATTGCAAGTAACAAAAACATCATGATTACAATAAGCAGCATTCAATCCATATGATTCCTTCTCTCATGCAGACAGAGAAGCCTGGATATCTTGTTTCAAGCTGTCAATGGGAATAAAAACACTACAAGACCAGGGTTAAGTCTCATTACTGATTACTCATATTAGAACTCATATATTGAAGATATATTAAACTTACAAGAAAAATAATGTTAAAGAAACATTCTACATTCAAATGTGTTATCCACTCCCGCTAATATCTTTCTTACATTCAAAGAGTCTGGAAAAACAAAATCAATATTTATGGATATTTCTTCAATTATGATAGAATGGTCTGCTTCACTGACAAGGCACTATAAGTCAGTATAAATAACAAGGTAAAGCTCAATTATCAAGGCTATCATAATTTAAAATGTGACATATTTATCCTTAAAGCTAGACAATGTGGAATAGGGCTCTGGAACAGCTGCTCCTCAGCAATTTAAGTGCTCATTTGTTTTACACTGACCTAGAAATCAGCACCATCCTAACCAAAAGCCAATTAGATAATGTTTTCTCCCAGATTGTAGAATGCTAATTGAATGTATCTGGTACTGAAAAGCAAAATAATAAATCACATAAGTGCAGTCTGGTTCTCCCTCAATACAAATTTAAATGTTGTAAAAAAATCTTAAAAGGGTTAGATCCAGAATGCTAACTAAAACCTCAAAAAGAAATCATGTAAAAACCAACCTTGAAGAAAGTGCAATGTTCTTCAGTCTGAATTGAAGGCACTGCTAACAATAGTTAAAACCTTTAACAGCTTGGTACTTGATGCTTATAGAGGCACTTCTCGCTAAGTATGCCTACCCAAGTAATAAAATGTGCTGCAAGAGCAACAGACTGTGGAAGGAGATGGGAAAGGGTTGATTCTGCTTCAACACATGACTTACAAAATCATTTTTCCTTGTGGGAGCCTTATTGGCATTAATGCTGGTTTTATTCAAGCACTAAGTAAATTATTATTATTATTAACTTTATTTATACTCCGCTAACATCTCCCGAAGGACTCGATGCGGCTTACAAAGGCCAAGGCCGCCAACAAAACAACAACATAACAATATAGCAATAAAACTCATAAAGCAAACAATAAACATCAAGCAAAAAAAAAATAAAACACTAAAAACAATAACACCATGACGCATTTAAAACCTAAGGCCGGGCCAATGTATTTAACAAAATTTAAAAGTTTAAATTTAAAATTTAAAAATATCTGTATATGGTCTTTTACTTAAATGTTTAAATTGACATATGGTTTGACACATTTGTCGACTGTAGAAATTGTCTTTTACCGTTCTAAAATTTGAAACTGTACTATACTGAAACTATATTGCCCTGAGATATTTTGATACACTATAGTACACATATTTAAAAAAAAATAAGACTTGTGGTCAGTGCAGTTTTGCTTGCTCTGGGAAACAAGGTTGAGGTGATTCATTCATCCTTTCCCCTGCACCCTCTTATATACCCATTGAAATGCTCACACCCTGAATATCATGGTAATATTAACTTAAAGGGGAAATTGGCAAAAATTACATCACCCACTCCTTCCAACAGGAAGCTGGAACTTGAGTGTACATGAATATGGAAGGGATATACATCTCAACAATCTGGATGTTCATTTTTTTTTAAAAAAAAATCTTATTATAGTATGAAACAGCTGGAGTGAAAGTGTTCCCTACTTTTTAAAAAGGTACATACACATTCTAACAATAGAGTAGCAGTCCTTGCCACCTAAATATGTATTTTAAAATACCTAAACCAATTAATTTTACAATGCGAAACATTTATTTGGGGAATTTTAACATGCACGGTTCCCAAGTTGAAGACATGCTACAAAAATGCAACATGTCTTATTTAAAATTGTAACATTTCAGATTTGAATTATTTTAGGTCTGGGCCATGGTTGTACAAGCACATGCAGCTAGTAGTACTAGGATTCCATCACCTCGGCTGTCTTAATGATCCTGCTGGCAAGAAGGGATTTGTGGCAAATCCCAGCATGCAGTAACTTTCCCAATTACCTTAATAATTTATTCAAATGAACTGTGCCCTCCAGCTCATTACAATCTGCCAATATGCCCATTATGCTGCAGTTCATATTAACATGTTCTTTATTCACTGGTCAATTTCAAAATTTTGAAAGCAATGAAAAGTGAATCTTTTTTAAAGGAATATTATATGACAGCATTTTAATGTTTATAATATATCTCAATATCAAATGGGAACATATTCAATCCACTGGATTAAGCCCACTGTCCACACAATGGCATTTAACAATGCAATATTCCAGTAATTAACTACTGCCAAACTAGCATAAATTTGAGTGTATATCTTGAGAAATAAGAATAATCAGAACAAATATTTGCCTGGAGAGAAAAAAAGAGAAAACTGCTACATTAATCTGAAAAAACTGATAAAAGCAGAAAGAGTACCGTATATTCCAGGGTACTATATGACTTTTTATGCCTGGAAAAGCTTATTAAAAGTTGGGGGTCATCTAGTACGCGGGTATAAATTAAAATAAGTTAAAGAAAAATAATATCGCACTTAGTGGTGCGGCTTGAGGAGGGAGGGAGGAGGAGGAGGAGGGTGAAGGGAGAGAGGGCATTGGGAAGAGGAGTGGCAGGCCGCATTGCCACGGAGATTGGCTGGGGGTGATGGCCCGCTGGGCTTTCCCTTTCCTTCCATTCAAGGACCTCCTCTGCCCTAGCCGCTTACCTCCTCCAAAGGCTTGTCTAGGCCCAAGGAAGTGGATGCCGAATCCTAGCAGTGCTGGACAACGGCATGCCTTGGATGTGCTCCCAGAGGCATGCTGGGAGCAGTAGGAGTCGGGGAACTACTGCTCCCAGCATGCCTCTGGGAGCACATCCAAGGCAAGCTGTAGACCAGTGCTGCTTGGAGTCATCCAGAGACGCTTCCTTGGGCTTCTGGATGCCGACTCCTAGCAGCGCTGGGCAACCATGTGCCTTGGATGTGCTCACAGAGGCATGCTGGGCACAGTAGAATTCAGGGAACGCCATTGTCCAGCGCTGCTTTGGAGTCGGCATCCGGAGGCCCAAGGAAGCATCTCCGGACACCGATTCCAAGCAGCGCTGGGTGACAGCGTGCCTTGGATGTGTTCCCAGAGGCATACTGGGAGCAGTAGGAGTCGGGGAACTACTGCTCCCAGCATACCTCTGGGAGCACATCCAAGGCACGCTGTCGCCCAGCGCTGCTAGGAGTGAGCGTCCGGAGACACTTCCTTGGGCCTAGGCAAGCCCAGTGGCCTTCAGAGGAGGTAAGCAGTGAGGGTGAGGAGGTCCTTGAATGGTGAGCGACGGGGGCCACGGGGGCATAGTCTTCGAAGAGGGGGGTAGTCTTAAACGCCGAGTATATCCCTAACTCTGTATTTTATCATCAAAAGTTGGGGGGATCGTCTTATACCCCCCCCCCCGGTCGCCTTGTATTCCGGAATATACGGTATTTAATTCTCAAACAACCCCTAGGTGCCACTTGGAGAACAAGACATTGTTGCAGATTTTTAAAATAAAAAAAAACTCCTAGCACCAACACTCCATACACACTTCTGTGCCACATATGTACACTAGTTTCCTTACTTCCTTCATCTTCACAAGGTGTCAAAGTTGATAACATGATGACCTCTTTCAGAAAGGGGGAATATACACAAAGAAACAGATCTCGCGGCATGTGGAAAGTTCAAGTATCTATAGAACAGGACACATTGGAATACAGAAAGTCACCTCTTTCTGTCTTAGCAACACAACAGTAGTACATACTGCACTTAAAAATATGGCAGAATGCTAGAGTTTTGACTGAAAGCCACTATTAATGTATCTGCTCTGCAGAATTAATGTGTTTTGACACTACTTTAACTGTCATGGCTCAAAGAGAAGGAATTTGTAGCTTGGTGAGGCACCAGCTGTCTTTGGCAGAGAAGGCCAAAAACCTTGCAAAACGACAACTCCCAAGATTGCATAGCATTAGTCTATGAGTGTTAAATTAGAATCAAACTGCATTAATTTTACAGTGTAGATACACTCTATGTGGATGGAGATGCTTTATGAAATGGTCTAGAAACTTCAGGTGGTCAAAAAGGGCCATACATTTTTTTAATATAAGATTAGGGGGTCATATTATGCTCATACTTCATGATCTCCAATAGCATTCAGGCAGTTTCCAGAACCATCAAAAGTGCCTGTAATAATTTTCAAAGTACTAAGCAATTTGGGGCTAGGCTACATTAAAGATCATCTCCTCTCATACAAAGGTCCCAGAACCTGAGATCATCTTCTGAAGTCCTCTTCTTATTGTCTCATTAGGTTCATTGTTCTGTACATGCAGAATGCAATTTTCTGCAGTACAGGAGCCTCCACTATCCAGGAAGGAATGCCACACTTCTGAAAAGCCTGAAATGGTTTCTAATTTATATGAAGTGATTCCACAGATAGTGAAGTGTCTTCATTACAAATAGTCATCTTCTATAACTAGAGGGGGGAAAGAGAGATAGAATGAGAGGTAATCTTTGCCTTAAGTCTTGCACCTAGGGATTGCACACTTTCAAATATGTGAACAGGACTCATGAAAAATCCGTTTTTGGCATCTACAATAAATAAATACCAGCATATACCAACCCTACTTTAGAAGACACCTAATACTAAGTAGAAGTAACAATTTACTCGTTATATCATTCTTTACTAACTATTAGCATCACTGCATATTAATATTTAACAAAAAGGTTTGAACGATAAGTAAATAATGTACATGTTAGTAAAGGTGAAACTGGTAGAAACAATAGAAGCTTCAGTTCAATGAGAAAATCTAACTAAACAGGTTGCAAGATAAGATACCATGTGAACATGACAGTTGGATTTCCACCACCTCCAACTAAGAAGCATATTATGAGTTTTCTAACTATTGGGGAGGGAGTGACGAACACAAGTTGGATAACCCAACTTTACTTTAGAGATCAACAATGACAACATCTATGCCATTCTCTGTAAGTCCCATGGATTATGTTGAAAATGAATGTTTTAAACACAAATAGACTAATAATGATTAGACCATTAAAATTATATTGATTATTCATGTTAATTACGTTTAATTAATCTCCTGATTTCTTACATCTGACAACATACTAGTTTTTCAAACCTGATAATCCATATTCTGATTTTAAGCTAGTAACAATCACTGCATCAGACATCAAATGGAGACAAGAAAGAGAATGAAGACTCTAAAAGACTTTCCTCCTGGGCAACATCCAAAAGGATATGCACCGGTTGTCCCTGACCTCCCCATATCAACGCATGCTGCCATTGAGCCACAATTTGTCACTCTCATAGTAACAACACTATTTTTCCCCTGTTAGAACAAGGCATGAAGGAAGCACACACCTTATGAACTACACTTCAAGAGGATCATTAAATTTAGATAATATTTGTGTTGCCCACATGCCTTATTATAAAGAGATTTTTTTCTGTATTGTTGAAGGCTTCCTCAGAGGTTGTAGGAAGACCTACAACCCAGATATTTTTCTGATGATCATCAGTGACCAGATGAACATCAGTGACCAATAAGGTCATTCCAAATTAGGCATGCTGCACACTATTTGATAGATATTTATCATTACCTTCCACAAGTTTTGAATGCAATACCTATTTGGTTAGGTATTTGAAAAAGATGTCATTCCTCCTGTTATATCTTGCTTATAATATCCACAAAACCTGAATAACTTTGAGGAGGAAACAAAGCAAATAAAGCTATGAAATTAATTTACTTAGTTCAAGAATATGCTATACTTTATTCTTCCAAATTTCACTGTGAATGCACACCTTTGGGGTGAGAAGGGCAGCAAATAAATGTAGCAAATAAATAAATAAATAAATAAATAAATAAATAATAAAGCTAAATTAACTTTCCATTTTGTTGCTGCTGCCTGCTAACACACTTGAAAGTTTCTTGTTCATGTTTTAGTGACATAGAGAGTATTTATGTCAGCTAAAAGTAATATAAATATTTATGTGAGTTAAATATGCTATGCCAGCTCCACTGGCTGCCGATTCAATTCCGAGCACAATTCAAGGTGCTGGTTTTAACCTACAAAACCCTGTACGGTTCCAGTCCAGTGTATCTGTCCGAACGTATCTCCCTTTACGTCCCACCTCGGAGTTTGAGATCATCTGGGGAGGCCCTGCTCTCGACCCCACCACTGTCACAAGTGAGGCTGGTGGGGACGAGAAGCAGGGCCGTCTCAGTGGTGGCCCCTCACCTGTGGAACTCACTCCCGGGGGAAATCAGAACATCATCATCCCTCCTCTCCTTCAGGAGGAGGGTGAAGACATGGTTGTGGAACCAGGCCTTTGGGCAACCAGGCAATTAAATAAGACAACTAAATAAGACAATCAGATGTGTAAGATCAGCAGGATTGTCGAAGTGGAATCAAAAACAGATCTTTGAGTTAGTGTACACTGATAGGTAGGAGGAAGAATTAGGTTTGTATTGTTCTTATTGACTTTATCGATTTTATGCATTTTATGGGGATAATGGCTTGAATTGTGGGAACTTTGAATTGTTGTACTTTTGTGATGACTGTTTTGTGTGGCAGGCATCTAAGTGTGCCTTGCTGTTGTAAGCCGCCCTGGGTCCCCTTCGGGGTGAGAAGGGCGGGGTACAAGAACCCCAAATAAATAAATAAATAAATAATACAAAGATAATCACAAAGCTGGCAGAGTACTGTCCATTTCTTGCTGTCATCTGTCTTAAAGGCTAGCTATAAGTGCTGATACTTCATGGTCGATGCGTAACAACAGGACAAATCAAAACATTATATATCAGATAATATGATGTCTACTCAGAACTTCAGAAACTTCAGTGGGACATAATCTCAGCTCACAGCGTACAGGACTGATGTGTTAAGTGGTGTGTCAAGTGTTTCATAAACACATAAGAAGAATCCTGTTGGATCAGATCAAAAGCTTGCCTAGTCCAACCTCCTGTTTATACAGTGGCAATGCAAAGTCAGCTAGCAAGACAATCTCCTTTAAATGCTTCTGACACTGGAGGTGATATCTAGCCACCTACATTAGTAACTAGTGATGAGCCCATTCTCAATGAATTTAATAAATACCCTTTTAAAACCATCCACGTTGGCAACTATCACTACACCTGCAGGCAGTGAATGCCAGAGTTTAACTATATGTTATCTATGTACAATATTTTGTTTTATCTGTTCTAAATTTCTCACTATCCAACATCAGAGGATGATCCCACATTCTGGTACCACAAGCAATAAAGAAAAATTTCTCCCCATCTATTTTCTCAAACCCATGTGTTTTTATACCACTACCATGTCACTGCATTTGCCTCTTTGCTAAACAGAGCCAAATATATCCTTTCCTCAGAGAGGCATTCCTCCATTCGCCTAAATTATTCTGATAGCTTTTTTAATGCAAAATCCCTTTTCAGGTGCAGTAAACCAAACAGTATAAAGTACCCCAGATGTAGCTGTACTATAAATAAACATAACAGCAACATCATACTGCCAACAGTGTTTTCAGTTTTTCCCAATTATGACCAACATGGAAGTTATCTTTTGTTCCCCCTTGCAGCAGCTGCAAAATGCATCAACATTTTCATTAAGCTATCTGAAATTGAAAATCACTTCCTCAGTCACTCACTGACAAAGCAGATATTTATGTGAAGTGGGGATGTTTTGCCCCAAATTTACATCACTTTGCATTGACTTATACTAAATAACATTTCCCACTTTAATGCCAAATCACAGAATCTGGAGAGAATCCTTTAGATCCCTGTACAATCTATTTTTGTTTTCATTGCTATAAATAATGTTGTATGATCAGCAAGTATCATCCTTTAACTCCAGTACCGTTCATGAAGTTTAAAAGCAGCATGCCAATCTAATTTAGATCCTTGATTAATTCACATTTATTTCTTCTTCCTGTTTGTTGTTCCTTAAATAGTTTTAATCTCTAAGAGAACTTCTGTCTTACAACTGATGCCAACATTAGTTTACAAAAGTCTTATGGAAGTCCAAGTAAATAAAGTCTATTTAAGTAGTTCTATTCACGCTTGTATTTACATTTTTCAAAGATTAATGACATGCAAACCTTTGTTGATTTCTCTTCAATGGCCCTTACTATTCAATGTTTCATAGTTTTATTTTAAAAATAACTTTCCAGCAGTTAAAACAAGCTTTAATCTAACTAATTTCCCGCCCACCCCAGTTTCAAAATTAGTTGTACTTTAGCTATCTTACATTCTTCCTTGTGCAAAGGAGGATCTTGAAAACATGATATATTTGGCAGAAAGCGATGGCCAAAAGTGAGGAGGAGCTGAGGAGCCTTCTAATCAAGGTGAAAGAAGAAAATGCAAAAGCTGGGTTGCAGTTAAACATAAAAAAAAAACCAAGATCATGGCAACCAGACTGATTGATAACTGGCAAATAAAGGGAGAAAACGTGGAGGCCGTGACAGACTTTGTATTTCTGGGTGCAAAGATTACTGCAGATGCAGACTGCAGCCAGGAAATCAGAAGATGCTTAATTCTTGGGAGGAGAGCAATAACCAATCTCAATAAGATAATGAAGAGTAGAGACATCACACTGGCAATGAAGATCTGCATGGTAAAAGCAATGGTATTCACCGTAGTAACTTACAGATGTGAGAACTGGACCATAGGGAAGGCTGAGTGAAGGAAGATAGATGCTTTTGCACTGTGGTGTTGGAGGAAAGTTCTGAGAGTGCCTTGGACCGCGAGAAGATCCAACTAGTCCATACTTCAGGAAATAAAGCCTGACTGCTCATTGGAGGGAAGGATTTTAGAGCAAAGATGAAATATTTTGGCCACATCACGAGAAAGCTTAGAGAAGACAATGATGCTGGGGGAAATGGAAGGAAAAAGGAAGGGGGGCCGACCAAGGGCAAGATGGATGGGTGGTATCCTTGAAGTGACTGGCTTGACCTTGAAGGAGCTGGGGGTGGTGACGGCTGACAGGGAGCTCTGGCATGGGCTGGTCCATGAGGTCACGAAGAGTTGGATGCGACTGAACGAATGAACAACAACATTAGCAATTTGGATTTGGATTTTTCAAAGAATTCACAAAAATACCATCACAAATCAGTGATTTTCTTATTTGAAAATTGTCAATAAGGTATAAAATTTCTGCTCTTGCAATCACTATTTTCTTTAGTTCCCCCTGAAAAAATATCATACAAAGCACAGGTATTTGCTTAATCCCTTCCGCAGCAAAGGCAGACAAAAATAATTTATTCAGATTCACCATGACCTTATGTCTCCCAATGGTCCAATAGCCTCTTTGGCTGGCTTTCTACTGTGATAGATTTGAAGATTTTTTAATTATTATTCCTCTTGATTCTATTAGCAATATGCTTCTCAAAACCTTAATTTGCATTCCCAATTGTTTATCTGAATTTCTTTTATGTAAGCCTGTGTTCCTTTTAGGTTTATCACAAATTGACAAGACTTCCATATTTGTTCCATACAGTTAAAAACACTTTAATATTTAATTTAAACTTTAATATTTAAACAGAGGGAATTATTTGTTGACCCTTTTAAAACTTTTGGAGTACAGAAAGTACTAGCACATAATGATTAGATCATTTAAACAGAATAATTTATTGAAGACAGCCTCATGGTTGCTAAACAGTAATGGCTTATTTTATAAAAAGCTGAATACAAGAGAGAAAGTGCTATGTCATCATGAAAGTGAAGACTGCCTTCCTTCTCACCCCACTTTCTAACTGAGTGGGTAAAAAATTCTCGACTCATGGAAAGAGGACTCCTCAGAATACCCACATGCAGTTCTGACCATAGGATGGGCAGGAAATGAAGGACCAAACAACCCTTTCAATCTCAACCCACAATTACAGTTTATGTTGGACTAAAGAGAAGAAGCAAGAGAAGAATTATTAACTTTTATCCAAATATGAACTTCAATGAACCAAAGACAGTCAGTAAGCTACATATAGGGGAAACCTGTTGTGAGTGATATGATCTTAGGAGCCACATTGAGGGCACTTTCAATAAAAGATAAAGCTAAAAAAATACTATATGCTAATGAAGCCGTGAAAATTGGATACTAATTTTAAAAGGTCACAAATGAGACCTAAAGTAATCACAACAGCAGATATTAACAATGTAAGGTTCTAAAAAGAACTAACTGATATTGCAAACCAAAGTACTAAAACAACAAACTCAAATATCAGGCACATATATCAACTCTAGATAGTCAGAGCCTTGCCTTCTCTTTCATAAAGATAAAAGAAAGGTCGTAACTTCTAGAAGAAAGATGGTAAATGATCATAGTTGAGATTCATAACTTCACTGCAGGAAGACACAAAGAAGAGTAGTAGTAAATGCATCTTCATAAAACTATAAGTTGGCCACACCTGCATCAAATGCCATAGAACATTTATGAAGAAAAAGATATAACCTACAGGCTCGTCTATAAAATAGTTAGAGGCAAGTCAGAAACAGAGTTGTTAGAGGAGAAAAGTGAAGACAATTCGGGGAAAGTGTCTGACATCTAAGTATTACTATTTATTTATTTATTTATTTATTTCGGGTACTTCTACCCCGCCCTTCTCAACCCCCCGGGGGGGGGGGGGGGGACTCAGGGTGGCTTACAAAAAGGCACGATTCGATGCCTACACAAGATATACATACATACAAAACAGCAGTTAAAAGAATTAGCAAGTTAAAACAATCAGTACATAACACAATCAAAGTACTATGTACTTTATGCCAGAATAAGGCTTGACATTTATTTCATTCCTTAAATAATAAAGCTTTCGTGTTTTTATCTTCTATTGTCCTGTCTGTTTTGATTTAGTAATTCACAAGGTAAACTACCCATGCTTTAACCCACTAAAGTAAACAGTCAATAAATCTTTTGCCCAGTATAGTTATTTGTCTTGGGAGCAAAGTACCAGATCCAGGGATCTTGAGGGTAAAAGGGCAAGGTGAAACATAGAAGACCAAGGTTTGGGACTATCATGGAACGATGTTACAGCCTTCAAATCTTTAACATTTTCACCAGACCTGAATTGGTGGAGCAAACATCTGCATAGAAATAAATAGGATGGAATAAAAAGATGTATAATTTGAAGCCACAGAGACCATACTGTCACCTCAGGTTTTTTTCCAAATGTCTGTTTTGTTCTATTACTGGGTTTTCAAATAATTTTACAACAGCAAATGAATAATGAATTTCTCTTATGCAGGTAGAACTGCAGGGCTGCAATTTATATTTTGTAACTGCTCAAGAGCACATCAACAGAAAAAAGATTAAAACAGCAAAATAAAAAGAGCAAGCTATAAACAGGTCCATAAAATATTCATGCTATGAGGACAATCCTTCATCCCACTGAAAGTACATTCAGAATAGTACTTTATAAACTATTTCCAAGACAGAAAAATAAGAATCTTGCTTGCCAAGCACTCTCCAGCAGTTTCTCACTTTACACTCACAATAGCGCTGCTGTCAAAAGAAAGCACAGTCTGTGTGCCAAAATCAATTCAACAAGCTCCTGGACAGAACAAAAAACAAAACAAAAAAGACACAACACATAGCATTTGAAGATAATGAGAACTGCAATCATTCCAGCTGACAGCAGATGAATACCAATTATCATAAGGAAAGTTCTATGAATTTACATTTGGTTATGTAGCCATAAGATGACGTACTTCAAAAATATGGCAAAGATTCAGAGTCTTCTCAACAACTGAGGAACTTCTCCAAACATGGTAGAAGAATAATGAGAGAAAACCAGATTTATAATAGAGCTTTAATATTTCTGCTGAACCAAAAAGTTTTGAACACTATATTAAATAGCATTATGTGTCATTATATTTCATCTTCTCTATGTATCTGTATACCAGGAGACACCTACCATAAGCTAATTTTCATTCTACAACCATTTAACAGAAAATAATAAAAGCTAGTACCACACTTGGTAAACTGGCACTGAATACAATTACCTTCCACATAATTATTACTGTACAAATAACTGTGTGAAAAATCTCATTTTCAATCATGTCTTTTAAAATCATTCCTAAAATGTAGTGAAGATAAATTTAAATCTTTGAACTCAAAATAATCATCCTCCCATAACCCCTGTTCTTCATAAAAATCTATTAAGGCTCTACAGCAAAATTACTCAGACACATTTCTGTCAGAGATGCAATTGTGACTGAAAACCACTGAGATGTTGAAAACACTACCCCCATATTTTAATGGAACCAATTTTCCTCAAATTGCCAGCATCTGGAGGGGATATGTTTTGGTATTGTTTTAATTTAGACATTACAAGCTGGGAATCTATTAGAACTGAATGGGGATAATCAGACTGAGTACTCTACTAAGCATGGTAATTTTACTGTATTTTAATTATATTTCTTTGATAACCACTATGTTCTTTACCCCACCACCAAAGAGGGGGAAAGTTGGGGGGGATTTTGTGGAGATTTCTTACCTGCATCTCCACATACTGCCCACATAATTATGCAGTGGTCAACCTTTTTTGGTCTCTTTCCATAATGCTTCTTCCACTCACTTAGAGTGCTATTCTTACCCACCAACCATTTCACCAATTCCCAAAATGTAGAAGATGGGCATGAGGGGAACAAAGAATGAAATGCTTCTTAAAAGGGCAATACTGTACAGATTTCTTACTAAGGCAATGTGAGGAATGCAAGTAGGAAAATATTTGAAGGTGATCCCAGAATAGGTATCAATGAGTGTGGTAAATTTATTGCCATCAAAAAGACTTAAGGAATTAGGCTGGGAGTGTGATAAGACTGTGAAAGATGATTGGAGTACATCGGTGTGTGTTCATGCACATGTGTAAGGATGAGTAACAGATAAAGAGGTTATGTAGTGACCGCTCCACCCTCCCTGAGCTCTGGCCCTGCCCTCTACTAGCATTCAGTCAAGAAAGGTTAACCACTCCTATATGGCAACAGCATGTTTATCATCTAAATGTGCATCCTTCTATAGTCAAACAGCATAATCCATACCCAAGACTGACCCTGTATTAAGCAAAGGACTGGTCAAAACAGCCCATGAGCCCCCTTACAATTCTATAAAAATTGTTTTGGAGACCATGAAGTCCACAGGTCCTCCTCCGATAAAGACTACAAACTGTATCATGCCTCTAGTTAGATTTTTGTTTTGTACCATTTCCTATTTTGTACCATTTAATAAATTATTGTAATAATAGGTACCATTTATTAGTTTCAGTAATATCCCATTTTTCTTCCAACAAACTGAAGCTGGCATTCTTCTTCCTATCATTATCCTCAGAATAATTCCATGAGATATTCTGAGCTACGAGAGAACATCTCCTAGTAAGCACTGTGGCCCATCTTCCCCAGCAGATGGCACCAAAGCATAAAGTTTGTAGCACACAACTGCCATGTTTATATCTTTAACATCTTTCAATAGGGTATACAGATTTTAAGAGTCAATTTGACACTAATGTAATATTCTTCAAAAAACAAAAAATACCATTTTATATTAATAAGAAGAATTTACAAGAGTTCTGTGGCATACTTTATATAATCTACAGTGCCCAACTACATACAACTACTCTGAAATAAGATCCACTCTGTTCAATGTGACTTGTTCATACCACAGATTAGTAGTTTATGAGTGCATCTTTAAATCCATGGAGTTTAAAATACTAAAAGACTCTTGGTTTTTTTGCAACCAATTAAGCTACCACCATTTTGAAGAAAATGGATTAGTTGCATGGAATGAATCATACAGAACAGCAGCTTTTTATTTATGTCAGAACTGTCAGTATAAGTTTAGCTTTTGAAGGTTATACAGTATCTGCAACAAACAATCCAAATCTACATGTACTTGTATACTTTAACTCAGGCTGTCTTTTTTTATGAACACCTTAAAGCATAACATGTTTCTATAAAACACAGTATAAAAACAGATTGAATGTGACTCTGTCTTATATATTTGTTAAATAGCAAAAAAATGTAAAAACTGATTAATGTTTTGGCATTGAATGTATATATAAAAACATTTGTGACCAGTAAAAACAGATCTTAGTTTTTACTGGTCACAAATGCAATGCTTATCTCAAAATAATATCATCCATTATACATTCTCACAAAAACCTTTCAGGTATGGAAAGAACTTGGAAAGTTACTAAAAGTATCTCCTACTTTAGAGGTTTTTTTTAAATAAGAACTTGGAACTTAGAGACTGGATGGCCACCTGTCAAGAGTGCTTTGATTAGATATTTCTACATGGCAGAGGATTGGACTGGATGACCTTTGTGGTCTCTTCCAACTCTATGATTCTATGATATACCCATGTGCAAGCTGACCCAATGTATAAGTAGAGGGAAGATGTGGGGACAAAAATATTAAATGTTGCTATGACCCATGGATATGTCAAGGCTAAAACTTAAGGGCATGAAACAAATTAATCTGTTCCTCTACATTTAAAAATGCATAGGGGGTGAGCAGCAAATGATCTGTTTATTTCAGTACAGGGTGTAAAGTACTTTGCTTATCTTAAAATGTCCAAATCTATGCAAATACAGATAAGAAAAGGAATATAAATTAGGGAAGAGAATGAGAATGGAGCCTGGAACAAAAAGGGAAGGGGGGGGGGGGAAGCAGGAAAGCAACCTGCTTCTATTAGGGACCCAGCACAAATACAGTGAGATAAGGCAGAGGCAAGAAGCCCACATCTCATTAGCCCTCCCTTGTCTAAGCCAGAGAAAGAAAGACAGCCTTCACTACTTCAACAGTCTTTTTCTTTTTCTTTGTACCAAAGATATGTGTTGGTAGCAATATGGGGGAGCCTGAAGAATGTGGTGCACACTAAGTAAATCTCTCTGCAGAAAGACTGTGGTGCCATTTTGAATAGGGGCTTATTATAGAAGCATGCCTGCTTATACATGATTTATATACATGTGTATATACAGGTAGTTGGAAAAGTATGTTGATATTAAATGTTATAAATTGGTAAATTAATTTATTACCACCAACACTAATAACTGGTTGGTTTAATTAGTTGTGTCGACATTAATAAACACTGTGTCCCTGTCTTAGGATTTTCTGTGTTCTCTGTGGAAAGCCCACTAAAATTTCAAGAACCTAAGCACTAACTGAAAATGACATGACAAAATATGAACCTTTAAGGCTGAACCAAGTCCATCCTACACACTACAAAATATAGTACACTATACTATACAGTCAATTCAGTTAAACCTACATTTCAAGGCAAATCCAAGAGCATTCAGTAAGGCACATGCTATCCAACCAAATGCATCCTGAATGTACTGATAAGTAACAGTGTAAGCAATTTCTACAATATGTGATGAATACTTAAGATAAAATTAACCTACTGGATCCTATGGGAATATGCATCTTGTTCTAAAATATTGTATAAAAGGGTTACTCAAATCAGCATGCCTTGTTCACTGTACACCAGGACTTATGGACCTCACAATGATAGATTTCCACTCAACACATTTGGAGTGGAGGGCTTTGGGAATTAGCATTCGAACAGAAAATTTAGTACCAGTGACAGACAAAACATGGAAAGAATAGAAACAACCAAATTAGATGAAGATTATGACAATAATAATAATAATGATAATGATGCCTTCCACAATTAAACAAAACATTTTGAACCTTCTAAAGATTGCATGAAAGCTGCTTACAAAATAAATCCATGAATTACTTTTCATTTCACCGTTGTTCTCTTTTACTATGTTTTTTGTTTTGCTGGCTGAATTTAGAGATCTAGACTTTTTTTAGCATGTAGGTGTTTTCTCTCTCCTTTTTTATTTCAGTTGTTCTTTTCATAGATTCTCAGCAAGGCTTTCTGTAGGAAGTTGCTGTTTACCTTGCCTGTTGTAGACAGGCAAGCAGAAACAGCAAGATTGGTTATAACAGAACCCTCTTCTTTCCAAGTCAACTTTATTTCACTATTTACTGCAAACACATGGCATTTTCCAGTCTTTTTAACGATCCTACCAATGCTTTAAAACTTCCAGCAAGACTGACATTAAGGAGGAATAGAGTAAGAAAATGTAAAAAAAGAAAGAAAAAAAGATGATGTTTTTGTAAAAAGTATGTTTGTATTGTTCCCGCCCCTCCACTATACAAGTTGGGAATCAGAGAAACTAATTTCTCATAATATCTAGCTACCACAAACTATCATTCTTTTATGGAAATAAGGTCTCCATAATACAAATGAAGTCCTCACCAGTAATAAAACGATAAAAGTAAGATCTTATTCTGAGCATAAAAGTCAAGAGGATAATTGCTTGGTTCACATCAGAAGTCTCGAAAGGCCTAATGCAGACTTAAAACTAGACATCGTTTTAAGCAACAAGCAAATCGTAAAATCAATATGGTTTTTATTAAATATTATTCATGACTCTTAACAACATTGGCCATCTATACAAGTAAGAATTGTTCTTCTATGCTCAATTCAACACATAATTTTAAGATTTTTTGTGCCACATGATTTTTCACTCAATTTCCAGTAAAATAAAATGAGTATTAAATAGAAAAGAGACAAGGCATCAGAAAATAGAAACATTCAAGATAAAAACAATCACAGTAACTGGAGACATCTAAAAGCAAGTCATGTTGTCTTTTTAAAAAACTTATTTAAGAAAATTGTGAAGCAAACTAAACTTACCAAGCCTGCTGTAAGTGATGGAGCTGACTGTCCCAATGACTGATTCCTCATGCGGACCAAATTTGATGCTTCTCCTGTCGGTTGCCATGTTGGTTGTCCTACACCACTATGCATACTAGTGGATAAAGGAAGCAGCTGTTTCCCTTTATGAAGGAGGAAAACACAAAATATCTTTTACTGGTTGGCTTTATAGTTCAAAATATAATAGCATAACTGTATGGTAATACGAATTAGAAATGTGGTCCGTGAATAAAATATTTAAAAGCGGTTGGCTGGTTCTTTTATAGCACTACTAAATATTGTAACACTTAATCGTCTACAAATCTTCATCAGGAGTGCAAAAGAGGCAGAGACATCCCAAAGTAATCCTGGCTACATGTTGAAACACTAGGGTCTGTGGTTTCAATATCTAGTCAACGTAACTTTTTACTTTTCAGTTCCCTCTCTGCCCCCCAAGCCTGATGAAAAGTTCTGTAGATAACAAAAGTGTATTTTTAAATATTTTAGTGGTCTACTATGCTGCTTTTATATGAAATTCAAAGAATAATATTCTTGATGAATGCCTTTTAAAATGGATGCAGCTATCTTGGATAACAAAGCTTTTAAAAAAAAATCAATTTTGAAGGAAGAAATTCTCACCCATTCCAAGAGAAACCAGCTTGACCCTGGTTTATGTACAAAATACGGTTTATTTATGCACAAAATGTATGTGAACATTTGGTATGAGATGAAAAGAAAGTTACCTGACAAACAGCTCGCCAAACTACCCCTCCGGAGCTTGCAGTCATCTTGACTCAACTGTCGATGGAGTTTACTTTTCCCAGTTGATGAACAGATGTCAGGATTACTGAGCTTTCGGCATCGCAAAGTAATGGGTTCTGCTATAACATCCTGGAACAACAACCAAAAAACAGAAAAATCAACTTTGATAACTATAAATATTATATAATTTTTTAAAATGTATCATCTACTTGCATACTACTGTGTGTGTTTTTAAACATGTTTATGCAAAATAAAAACTGTTGACTGCAAGTCAGGATTCTCAATTATTACAGATATTACTGAATGTTTTCATCTTAAGTGTTTTGTAAATAATGCTCACTCATCTGTAAGCTATGATATAGAAAAATATAAAGTTTATCTGTTCAAGAATTATGTGTTCACATAATATTTCAAATTTACCAAAATATAAGTTTCTAACACAAAACATTCTACTCTGCTTAGTCACTGTATATTAATAAAACTATTCATATTTCAGGTTATTCATATTTCAGGTTATTATATGCTAATTTCACATTTAAAAATTTATCAGGAGTTAGATTCCATCACATGCACAGTATTTATGCAACATATATGAACAGATTAATTCAGTAAACAAAAACTGTTAGTCACCCCTTCAATGCAAAGAGTCTAAGATTTACAAAACATAATTATGCATTTAATTTAATTATAAGCTAAAATGAGTTAAACAACATTTTAAAATTAGCACTAATTTCATTTAGAACATTTCAGCCAAAGGGATGGAGCACATTTGCAGCACTTTTTAGTGTTCGTTATAAAAAACACTGAACTTATTTCTGGATGAAAGCAACCAATGCATGCCAAAATATACCAAACAACAAACAGCCTGTATAATAACAGCAATACAGATACCTAGAAGTGTAGATACGTGCCACTGTATCTTTTAATTCCATTGTACATGGGCAGGTTCTCTGGTACCACCAGCAGTCTGCCATGACCATTTTTCTAGGGAAATCAATTTTATACAGTAGATTTAGCTGTTATTTTCAAACATAAAACATTTATGTGAAAGTCCAATCCAAGCACACTAAGTGCTTCACCCACACATCCAATGTAACACTTCATTCTGCAAGTTCAATTGAGAAAAGGTTGAGTGCTATGCATTTCAAGTATTTTAGTGAGAAAAAGGAAGCTAAGGGGAAGCACTACAAATGAATTCTGTACTTTGAAATCAATTTGCAGAAACGGTGTAATCCAGAGTGAAAATGAGATGAAGAAAGCGAAGCTGATACATTTTAAAGGAGCCAAAAAAGTTGGATGAGATAGTAAAAATCCAAACTGTCCCTGTCAAATGGAGACAGATGGGAGTGTCTTATTTAGATGGTTACCACTAAGTATTTGCATTCTTGAATACTCAAAGTGTTTTATGCACATGGAAAAATTTAAATGGATATGAGGGGTGTTCATTAAAGATTTACCCTGAGCCACTTCCTGTGGACTGAGAGCAATGAAACTTAGCACAGTTATTAGTCCTTCTCTACATAGGTGCCACTGAGGGACACACACTTCTCCCATCTTTTTAAGTAACTGTAACCCCTCACTTGTAGAAGTCGCCAGGTTGCTCCAAAGCCATGTTAAAACTTTGGAAATCAGAGTCTCATCGTCTGAAAAATGCTTGCCCTTCAAAAATAACTTCATTGTTGGAAAGAGGTGGAAATCCGATGGTTGAGGTCAGGTGAATAAGGGAGATGCAGTCGAATTTCAAAGCCAGAAGAGCATACTTCCATTTGGGCAACATGTGAGTTGTGAACTGGTGCATTGTCTTGCTGAAGTAGGACACATTTGGTGAGCATGCCACGTCCCGTAGTTTTGTTGGCCTCCCAGTTTCCACAGCAGTGAAGCATAGTATGCCCCAGTGATTATGGTATCCTTTCCTAGGAAATCCATCAATATGTGCTGGTCCCAAAATACTGTGAGCATGACCTTGCCTGCCGAGAGTTGGGCATGTGCCTTCTTTGGAGGTGGTGAGTCATAATGTTTCTGTTGCATCTCAGGATCATAGTGATGGACTCAGCTTTCATCCTGTATGATCGGCCTGTTGAAAAAGTCCTTCTGGTTTCCATGGCACATCGCCAATAGAGCCTGAGAGCATTCGACTCATTCCTGCTTTTGGAAAGGTGTGAGCAGCCGGGGGACCCAGCGAGCAGATAACTTATGCATGTGAAGATGGTCTTGGATATTTTTTTCCACAGACCCCACACTAACCTTGACAATTTGGGCTAGGTGGCGAATGGTTTGGTTAGGCAGAAATTTCCTAAATGGCAACCTCCACTTGCCGAATGGTGTGTTCATTAATGGCAGAGTGGGATCAGCCTGGAATTGGAGCTGTTTGCACCAAAGTCCGACTACATTTGAATCGACGATGCCAATTCTTGACTACATCATATGATGGGGAATCATCACCATAAACTACGTTCGTCTCATCAAACGTCTCCTTTAGTGTGCAGCCTTTCAAGTAAAGGTACTTGATGACTGCTCTGTATTCCACTGGGTTCATTATCAAACCTCACACACTTCAGCACCTGTAAAATCAAGACTGTTATCAGTTCTGAGTTGTAAATTGGCACATAACCTATAAAGACTTATATCATTGCACATGTGCAGTTTCAGCTTCATGTAATAATAGAAAGTCAGGGGAAATCTTTAATGAATGCCCCTCGTACTGTATCATTAACTGCATAATCTATGTGAACTTGCCTATAGCCAGGTAGTGAACACATGGCAAAGACAGGACAATTAGGTCTTCTGAATTCATATCTTAATCTCTCAAGCACAAAGCAACATCTAGTACAAAAAATATAAACAGAAATTAGATTCAGAGGGGGAAAAAAGTAAGAATGTTAAGGTGACTGGATCAATGATATAAGTCAACACAATCATTTTGGTATTCATTTTAGTTCACACATACACAACAATTACCCCAAGGAAGCACCTGAATAACCAAAATCACATATAATTATAGTTGTGGGAAAACAGTACAGTAGCTCTTAATGGACAGAAAAGAGACACTCTTGCATTGTCAATAGGCTCAGCAACATGTTCAAGATAGAAGATAGTTGTAGCTGTTTCTACCACCACAGTTCACAAGAGCTGAGCAAAGTTCCTCCACTCCACAAGTGTGCAACACAAGGCCATGAATAACAATGCTACACAGATGCCAATGGCATTTGCTGTGCCAGCACTGAAGATGAATCTCAATGTAAGCCAATAGATGTAAAAGGACCATGATAAGAAATCCTACACATAAAGAACTTTGGTAGCCAAGGTTCTACAGATAACTGCATAAAGCCATTACCGTATATATATATATGCTATTTCCAGTCCAGTTTTAGTATACATTTTAAAATCTCCATGAGCAGAAGTATCCACTGTAATATTTAGTGGAGTTGTGAACAAATGTTTTATCAGGTAAAAAAAATAGCAGTACAGACGAGACTCTAAACATAACACAGCTCAACTCACAACCATAAAATCCAATGTTTAAGACATGTTCTTGATCAGGAGAAGCTGTTTAAGAATATTTACAGCTGTTAAGGTAAAGGTAAACGTCTCCGATCAACATTAATTCTAGTCGTGTCTGACTCGGTGGGGGGGGGGGGGGGGAATGCTCATCTCCATTTCTAAACCGAAGTTCCGGCATTGTCCGTAAATGCCTCTAAGGTCATGTGGCCAGTATGACTGCATGGAGCGTGTTACCTTCCCAACAGAGAGGTACCTATTGACCTACTCACATTTGCATGTGTGTGTTTTTTTAATTTGGCACACATGCCAAATCTAGAATGCCCTTTAAAAGAGGGGTTATGGTGGAACATTTTCCGCTTAGTGTGGAAAATGGCAAAATACTTCTTCTTTCTAAGCTATTTTCCGAAGAGAGGGGCTTGCATTGTGACAGTGCTTTCCACAGGGCTTTGTTTTGGGCATCCTCAGGTCTCAGATTGGCAGCACGCATGTCTTTGTTGATGGTGTCCATCCATCTTTTCTTTGGCGGCCCACATGGCAAAAATGGCAAAACTGGCAAAATACCAATAACTATAATATACTGCCAAAGGTCAAAGTTCACTTTTCATAGAAAACAGTCACATTCTGGTGAAAGTAGTTGTCCCCAGGGAGAAACAAATACTTTATTTTGAGGAAGTGGCAACATCCCAAGAGGAAATAAGGTAATCCATGGGTTTTCATGTAACACTGCTAATTATCTTTCTTTTAAGTAGCTGCTGCAATTATATCAATGGAAAGGATCTACAAAGTTATAAATTTCAATCTATATCTTTTCTTGACAAGAAATGAAGGATTTGTGTAGCAAAACTCTTGCACTGTCTGCCACACATAAAGCGAGAATTTTCACATCTGTTATGTCCCCATCCCAGAATCTCAAAAAATGGAAGTTATCTTTAGAGTCACTTTTCAGTCCAGATCTATTTCGATTTCCAACAAATTTTATAATCATATGTTGCAATCTCACTGTGCATCTCATCAGTTAATTTTAAAAATTAACTAGCACCAAAAGCCTTCATTAAAATATTTTACCAAAATCTGTTCTGGTTAAAAATTCCAAAACTTTTTTTTCTTTTTAAAATACAAATTTATGAAACAAAGAAGGTTCATTCTCTGAACACATAATTGCATTTCTGGCCAATTATTACATTCATTAAGTTCAACAGGCATATTAAGGCATAGCTATGTTAGCCATGCAAGAAAAAGGGTACAACACAGTTCAAAATCTGCAAGAGTAATACTTTATTGCACAGAATGTGTCATTTAAAAACACTTTCTGACTGATGAAGCCAGTGCAGCTTCAAAACTCTGTATAATGTATTTGCTGCATTTTGGTTGGTCTTTAAAGGTGCTAATCTTTTGTAGTTTTTATCATATTCTGTTGCATGATCAACATAGCTAATTCTGAATGTTTACAGGATTTGAAGATATCAATTTGTGACACAATTTTAATATCAAGGAGCAATGGACTAGGACTTTAATACTTTGCATTTTTTATCCTCTGACAAAAGTAAATTGGCAAATTTTATCTATAGAGAATTGAATGGATTTTCCAGAAGAAAAAAGACATCTTGAGAAATTCAGTGTTGTTTGGCCAAGAAAGGTCAGTCAGCTTTCCATGGGATAGGGATGGCCTGGATCAAGGGAAATTAATCTTCTGTTTCTAATGAAGTAGAAATGTTATTACCTGTTTTTTATTCCTCTTTGTCCATGATCTTCATATGACAGAGGAGGGAGCGGCTCCTGTCTGCATTAAGATCCCTCCAGATATCCAACATAAACAAGATCTGATACAGGTTTGAGTACTCTATCCTAAATGCTTGGGACCAAAAGTGTTCCATCTTTTGGAATTTGTAATATTTATATATGCTGATGGTCCTCCACAGCTGCGAATTTAACTTTTGTGGATTTGATTAATATGGTCTCTTTTTAGAAATCTATTGGTCCTCCAGAATAGCCCTTACTTAGTAAGCCAGACCTTCAGATATTCGGCTCTCCTTATCCTGGGAGCACAAGTAAGTTTTCAATAGTTTTCTGAACCAGGTCAGTGTAGGGACCATTCTAATTTCTTTTGGGAGAGAGTTCCAGAGGCGGAAGGCCACTACTAAGAAGGCTCTCTCTCAGTAGTGAAACAGGGGTAGGATCAAGAGGAGGGCCTCTCCTAATGATTGCAGTGTCCAGACAGGTTCGTATGAGGTTCATATGTCAGGTAGTCTGGACACAAACCATTTAGGGATTTAAAGGTAACGACCAGCACTTTAAATTTCACCCGGTAGCAAACTTGAAGCCCATGGAATCATTTTCTCACTGTACAGTGCTTCTGATCTCTGGACCAGCGGAAACATAGAGCACATTGCAGTAGTTCAATTGAGATGTAACTAAGGCATGTACTACCGTAGCCAGATCTGGCGTCTCACGATATGGGTGCAGCTGGCACACAAATTTCAATTGTGCAAAGGCATTCTTGGTCACTACCGACACATAAGGCTCCAGGGTCAGCAATGAATCCAGGATCACCCCGAAGCTGCATACTTGTGTCTTCAGGGGGGGTGCAATCACATCCAGGAGAGGTTGTATTCCTATACCCTGATCTGCCTTGTGACTGACCAGGAGCACCTCTGACTTGTCAGGATTTAGTTTCAATCTGTTCGCCCTCATCCAGTCCATAACTGTTGACAGACATCGGTTCAGGATCAAAAGGCATCCTTGGCTTTGGGTGGAAGGAAGTAATAGAGTTGGGTGTCATCTGTATAAACATGGCACCGAACTCAAAAACTCTGGATGATATCTCCCAGTGGTTTCATGTAAATGTTAAACAGCATGGGTGACAGAATAGATCCCTAAGGGACCCCGCAGGCCAAAGTCCAAGAGGTCAAACAGGAGTCACCCAGCACCACCTTCTGGGTATGATCCTCTAGGAAAGAATGGAGCCACTGTAAAACAGTGCCTCCTAATCCCATCTCAGCAAGACAACCCAGAAGTATGTCATCTCCTTGATAGGTTTTTCACCATTCTTGTGTTCTGTTCTCCACTTTGAATTGCAGATGTTGAATATCAGATGTTTTATTATCTGATAATTTCAGCATACTTTTATTGTTCTTTCATCTAATGCTTGCCAACTTGTTTCTTCCAAGAAAGGACAAATTATAAATAACTTAAATAAGTATCTGTTTCCTTCAATGGATGGGCAGAAAACATCAATATGCTTCAATGGAATGGGAGGATTTTGCACAACAAGCAGTCCCCAAGTTACAGACAAGATAGGTTCTGTAGCTTTGTTCTTCAGTTGAATTTGTATGCAAGTCAAGTGCAACTCCAGCTAATTTGTTAAAGCCTTGGATAGCATAGGTTAACACCCCTGTGGTGTTTGTTTTGCTGTCTGTGACCATGTTCAAAGATTTAACATCACTTTCTGTCCTTTTGAGAACACTAACACGATTTTTGTTCCTGGGCAATTAATGTCATTTCCAATTGGTTCTATCATTAAACTACAAAAAACTCTGTTTTTGCGACACAACCTGCAGCACATTTTGCTACAGTTTTTCAATGAATAGCTCAGAGTTTCAACTATTCAACATAATTTGTGGCAGCCAACAAAACAAAGTTTCTGAAGGGTAAAGACTACTTTCAAAAGAACTGCACAATTAAATAGAAAATACTTCTTCAGGGACATTTTTTTCAAATTTTGTTACATATTGTAATTGGATTTTTAAAAATCTGGCTTGTTGTAGAAAAAAGGATTGGTAATAAAACTTCAATGGAGACACTTATCTCCTACTGTAACTTTTCAAGGAATTAATTTCCCTTCCTATGGGTAGATTTCTCTCACTTCGAATTGTCCCACCACTGTTCTTAACTATGAGTTGTTTCTAAATCATATGTTTGTAATTTGGGAACTGCCTATACTTTCAATTTCAGAATTCCAGGCAAAGGATGCTCAATCTATATTAAGATTGTCCAAGATATAATTTCTAGTGGTTTTTAAAATTAATACCACTAGACAAAACACACAACTCAAAAATCTATTTGGACCTCTTCAGAAGTCTGTTTCTTTATCAATCAATACAGCAGTTTCAGTTATTACAACCAATGACAACCTCTTTGGTGCATGTAGGTGCAAGAGGGGTTTTTTTTCACTTATGTACATTTGCACTTGATTCTTCTTTTCCTTCAATTCTTCTGTTTTGCTTCCTCTCCATTTCCCCCCTCCATCTTGGTACAACTGTGTCTTTTAATAAAAGGACTACTGGAAATTTGCATTCTATCAAAATACATATCAAGCAACAAGATTAACACAATTACTCAATTACTAACAGATTTACAGAAAAACAGCCTTGTTCTCCTACAACATGTTGGCTACAACTTTACAGCATTGTCTATGTGGGAGATACACACAGACTATCTATACAGAACATGTATCTGTAATTCCTTTAATTATAAATGTATAAATGTTCCTTCCTTTTAAACATTATTTAGGAAAATTAGAATGATGCTACAAAAGTACACCATCTCAGGTTATTCTAGTAACACACGAAACAGCTTTAACTGACATAGTTGTTTATTCCATTTCCTGCTTCTACACATCTGACAATGACTACTATCTGATAACTCATGTGGTGGCTCACTGATGAAGCATGAAAGTGACCACAACTGGATTCACTTATTAAGCCAGCTTCTGCAAAGTCTCTGCCATCACGTCATACCAATTACTGATTGTGGGAACTAGCATGTTTTATAAACTACAAACGCAACATGAGTTCTAGAAGCACACAATCAAATTATTCTCCCTGAGAAATGGGGAATCTTTGGCAATCCTGATGTTTCGGACTTTAAAGTTGAAGCTCCTACTATCATATATACACTGGGTATATGGCTGTGTAGAAGGGCCCTACATTTCAGTCAAAAAGGTCTGGAAGGCAAAAGGCCCTTAACTCTATCATCATCATAATCCTTATTATACAGCTTGCACCACTCTGTAAAAGCTGTACCTGACCATCCACACGAAGGCAAAAGTATGACTGCTGGGCCCCTACGCTAGTTGTGTAACACGGGTCTGAATTAATGAGGGGAAGACATAGGCGAGACATAGCAGCAAGTCAGAGACACAGCTGCGGCTGGATAGCAGTGAAGTAATTTAAATCAGGTGCAACAGGATAAGACTGAAGTAATGTAACAGTTATTTAACATGAAAAGACTGAAGTAATGTAACAGTTATTTAATGTGAAATGATAAACCATGGCTTACGAAGACCTATTTGAAGGTGTTTGCATAGGATATCCGGATAGCCTACATCAGAATGTTTCCTCTCCCCCTTTCTGGCGAACTATGGTGCCATGACTCTACCACAGATACATCTTCCCCTCTTTAATTCAGAGTTGTGTTGCGCAAGCATAGGGTCACAGCTATCATACGTTTTCCCACACTAGCTTTGTATTACTGCCTTCTGAAAGGGAGAAATCACAAGTTCACATTAGAGACTAGGTCACAAAACTACATCCTAAACTAAACCATGCTACTGTGTCTTCCACAGGATATCTCTGTGTCTCCACCAGCAGATAAGGAAATAAGGAATGGATGTCAGTACGACTGTGGTGGAGGCTACTTCTCTGGAGGCTTTTAAACACCCTTCTTTATATGGCATTCTGTCAGGGTTTGAACGCGATTTTCCTGCTCCTTGGCAGGGGGTTGGACTGGATGGCCCATGAGGTCTCTTCCAACTCTATGATTCTATGAGTATGCAAAACCAGAATATGCAAAACCACAGATAATAGTGAACTGTATTTAAATGAAGACTATCCAACCCAAGAATGCCATAGAGTCGCACCAGAGGTCCTAGAAAATGCCTAAAGGGGGAATCTTTTGTCTGAAGTGGTTAAAATATGAAGTCATAGAGACCAGTCCTACAGATACAGGTGTCATACTGTGCTTTAATCCCTACTCAGCCATGGATAGGCACTAGATGATTTCGGGCAATCAACAATGATTGATTGATATGCATTTTAACTGCTTATATGTTTAGATTGTTTCATATTTTGATTAGATGTGTTTTATTGTTTATCTGTGCGACATTAAATTTTTGCCAGATTTGTAAGCCGCCTTGAGGCCCCTCCGGGGTCGAGAAAGGCGGATAGAAATGAAGCAAGTAAGATCGATCCCTTTGATTTTCCAAAGAGGCCCTTTTCACGCTCCCGCCTACGTCACAAGTGCGACTTGTGGGAACGAGGGAGAGGGCCTTCTCTGTAGTGGCCCCTTGGTTCTGGAATTCGCTCCCCAGAAAAATTAGGCAAGGCCCCCACCCTGGCAGTCTTTAGGAAGAACTTGAAAACTTGGCTGTTCCAGTGCGCCTTCAAGGAATGATGAGCTGAACTATAACCCCTGCCCTGACCAAACCCTGAAAAAATGCCCTCGGAAACACTTAATTTTTTTAACTACTAGTGCAATTAAATCCTACTTTTGTCCCTCTGATCCCCTGTCCAGATACATTACATTGCCTTCTCACTCAGGGTTTTAAACTATTAAATCTTTGCTACTGGCCCTGCCCACTGTGATTTATTTTCTGTGTTTAAATTATTGCAATTTTACATTGTTCGATTGCCTTTTAGATTGTCTTTTGTCTTTTATTTTTTATTTTTACTTTATATTTTATTGTCATTGTATGTTGTTCATTTGCATTGCTGTATTGTAAGGCTTGGCCTCATGGAAGCCGCCCTGAGTCCCCTTCGAGAGATGGCGGCGGGGTTTTAAATAACGTTTTAAATAAAGTTTTATACGCCTACCTGCATGACCGCATTTCTGTGTACGAACCCACACGATCTCTTCGATCATCTGGAGAGGCCCTGCTCACGCTCCCACCTCCTTCGCAGGCGCAATTGGTGGGGACGAGGGAGAGGGCCTTCTCGGAGGTAGCCCCTCGACTCTGGAATTCACTCCCTAAGGACATCAGACATACCCCAAATCTGGCAGTCTTTAGAGGGAGCCTGAAAACATGGTTGTTCCAGTGTGCCTCCCAGAATAAGGAAAACTCTCAGCAATATGCCCTCAAAATGCACTTTACCACTGATTTAGGACTGACTGCGTTCCCTCAATTATCTCTGAAAATCCTATCCCAGTTATATCCTACCTTGTTCACGTCAGCATTATTTTTTTATTTTAATCTATTACATTTGGCCCAGCCATTGGTTTTAAATGCTTGTATGTCACTGTTGATTGTTTATTGCCTATTTTTTGTTTATGTGATTTATATGAATTGTATTGTTTTATTCATGTTTTGTTCATTGATGTGTTGTGGACTTGGCCTCATGTAAGCCACACCGAGTCCCTTGGGGAGATGGTAGCGGGGTACAAATAAAGTTTTATTATTATTATTATTATTAAATAAGGGTTTAATGACACCATAAAACTCCTTCTCACTGTAACAGAAAAGGAAAGTTGGAGAGTAAAGGGACATAAATCTAACCAAGAGCTGAAGATGTCTGGTTGCCACTTGATTAAAGCAGCACTTGAGGAAAACCAATTCCAGGTACGGACAAACTTGGGCCCTGAAGGTGTTTTGGACTACAACTCCCACAATTCCTAGTGGCCTCAGGCCCCTTCCTTTTCCCGGGCAAACTTGGGCCCTCCAGGTGTTATGGCAAACTTGGGCCCTCCAGGTGTTATGGACTACAACTCCCACAATTCCTAGCGGCCTCAGGTCCTTTCCTTTCCCCCCTCAGCCGCTTAAGCGGCTGAGGGGGAAAAGGAAGGGGCCTGAGGCCGCTAGGAATTGTGGGAGTTGTAGACCAAAACACCTGGAGGGCCCAAGTTTGCTCATGCCTGATCCATATTGAAGGATTAAGGCTGTTTGACCCCAGCAGTACCTTTTCGTGAGGCTCCCGCCCGGCTTCGTCCGCCTCCTTCCTTCCCACAGCGCTCCTTCTGTCCGAGGCGTCCAAAGAGACCCGCGAAGGCTGCTCCAACCTCCTCGGGGCCGGCAGCGCCGAGGGCCCCGCTTTCTCCCCTCGAGAGCGGCCCTTCCTCATGATGAGAATGGCGGCGGGGAAGTGGGCCGTCCCCTCAGCGCGGTGGCTCGCCGCCGGCCATCGTCGAGAAGGGGCGCCTCAGGAGACGCCGAAGCCGCGCGGCGACTCCTGTCAGGCGCGAGCACGCCGGGCACTGCGGTAATTCCCGCCCCCCCTCCTCCCGCCCCCCGCGGCCACGTATCGCGAGAGGAGGAGCTGCCGAGGCGCGAAGGAGCTCGCTCTGACCAGGCGGGGCCAAGCCGGAGTGGGCGGGGTGAAGAATGTTATGGCGCGCAAAGCATTATGGGGCCGTGGACCCCCTTCTGGGCTGGGAATTGGAAAGCGGGCGGATGTCGAGAGCAAAGTGAGAAGGCGGGGCCACGTGCTAGTAGGCGGGGCAAAGAGGCACATTGAAAGACGAGGGAGGCCTTTGCCTGGGGGGGGGGGGGAATGTTATAGCACGCAAAGCCTCACGGGGCCGCGGGAGCGTTCTATGCTATCGATTGGTCAAAAGGGATTCTTTGAGGGAAGAAAAATCGAAGGCGGGGCCAATTTGGGAGTGGGCGGCGCCAAGCTTGAGTGGGCGGGGCTAAGAGGAAGTCTGGGGGTATTTATTTGTTGTGTCAGGGCGACCAGTCCATTATATTACATTTCTAACAGAACAAAGCAAACAAACAAACAGACAAAATACAAAATTTGAGAGTTTGGTAGTTGATTAAATGTCCTTTGACCAGTATCTGGCCACTTGGAGTGTTTCTGGTGTTGCTGCAAGAAGGTCCTCCATTGTGCATTTGGCAGGGCTCAGGTTGCATTGCAGCAGGTGGTCAGTGGGTTGCTCTTCTCCACACACGCATGTCGTGGATTCCACTTTGTGGCCCCATTTCTGAAGGTTGGCTCTGCATCTCATGGTGCCAGAGCGCAGTGTGTTCAGCGCCTTCCAAGTCGCCCAGTCTTCTGTGTGCTCAGGGGGGAGTCTCTCATTTGATATCAGCCATTGATTGAGGTTCTGCCACTTTTGGACTCTCGCTTGCTGGGGTGTTCCAGTGAGTGTCTCTGTAGATCTTAGAAAACTATTTCTAGATTTAAGTCGTTGACGTGCTGGCTGATACCCAAACAGGGGATGAGCTGGAGATGTCTCTGCCTTGGTCCTTTCACTATTGGCTGCTACTTCTCGGCGGATGTCAGGTGATGCAATACCAGCTAAGCAGTGTAATTTCTCCAGTGGTGTAGGGCGCAGACACCCCGTGATAATGCGGCATGTCTCATTCAGAGCCACATCCACTGTTTTAGTGCATTGAGATGTGTTCCACACTGGGCATGCATACTCAGCAGCAGAGTAGCACAGTGCAAGGGCAGATGTCTTCACTGTATCTGGTTGTGATCCCCAGGTTTATTTATTTACTTTATTTGTATACCGCTCTTCTCAGCCCTTAGGCAAGAAGAGCGGTTTGTAACAATTTAGATATACACAATACAAAATCATTAAGCATTTAAAAGCAATAGCATCACAAATCATTAAACATCAATATCAATACATCATGGTGCTCACTTTGTGCCAGTCAGCTTTCATATGATATTGTTTCTAGCACCCACTTCTTGCTTGATGTTCAGGCAGTGCTTCTTGTAGGTAAGAGCACGGTCCAGAGTGACTCCCAGGTATTTGGGTGCGCTGCAATGCTCCAGTGGGATTCCTTCCCAGGTAATCTGGGGATTAGGGTTCTACGAGAAGAAAACTGGGTGGGGCCAGCTAGTGAGTAGGCGGGGCCAAATGAGAAAAGTGTAGCCAGGAGACCATGCCCTAAGAGAGTGGTTCTCAACCTGTGGGTCCCCAGATATTTTTGGCCTTCAACTCCCAGAAATCCTAACAGTTGGTAAACTTCCTGGGATTTCTGGGAGGTGTAGGCCAAACACCTAGGGAGCCACAGGTTGAGAACTACTGCCCTAAGAGGAGGATCTCCAAGAGCTGGGCATGGTTACTCTGCAGAAGAGAGGGCTGAGTGGAGCCATAGGGGTCATGTATAAATATGTGAAAGAATGCTATAAGGAATTGTGGGAGTTGTAGTCTAAAACACCTGGAGAGCCCAAGTTTGCTCATGCCTGATCTATATTGGAGGATTATGGCAGTTTGACCCAATAAATAAATCTATACACACAATAAAAGTTAAAATATGTATGTGTGGCTGGAGTGTCCACTTACACAGTTAAGCTCTCACCTCCACAAACAGCTCTAGCTCCCACTACTCAGGCGACACCAAAGGCCTTCCCTCCAATGGCATTGCAGGTTAAAGTGAGCGCCATGAACATGTCCTGCCAATGTCCTTCACAAACACCATAGTGCCCACCAACCAAGTTAAGGCTTTCATATGAGGACTATTTCATCCTAGATTTCATGTGTTCCCTCCACCACAAACATCCCAGTGGAGCCGATAGAAGCTTTAGGAGGGTTTCCCCAGGAGGAGGGACCCCACCAAAGAGGGATTGCTAATTTGGCGAGCCAGAGAAGCCTGATTTCAGCAATTTTATTTGGATTAAAAATTCAGAATAAATCTCACCAAAGTTGAAGAAAAGGCACCAAGGTGTTTTTATTAGCGATTCAGCTGAAAAGGATGCAATGTAGCAATCATTCGCCTACAAAGCATACCAGTACAGAGATCAGAGGCATTCTTATAGGAAATTACAGGTTTGAAAGATCAAAATTCCCACCCTCCGCCCTCCTCCCGGCTCGCAGGTGATTGGCTGATGCGATTCCAGCTGAGAGGAGGCGCAGGCGGCCGCCCTGCATCAGGGCCAGTCACAGAGCTCCTCCGCTGCGCGGGAGCCAATGGGAAGACTTCCCCGGTCTCAACGTTCTGGCGAATCAGGAGGAGGGATGTAGCAGGAACAATGGGAACAATATGAAAAGGAGTTAATTGGAGCCAAAAAGAAATAAGAAGAAAGTCCAACAGTCACAAAAAAGGCGTTGATTATTTCCACTGAGCCAAAGGATGGATTCCCGCAGCGCCAAGGTCGAGTTGGTCTTTGGTCCTTGGGAAACTATAACTCCCTCCAAGCACTGGAGCCCCAAGGCCAGGCTCTTCCCCAAGAGCCTCATGGGGTAGCCGCATCAAGTCTTCGGGGCCAGGGCCTGGCAGAGGTGATGAAAGGGCGAAGTGCAGCAGCATGGCAGCAACGGAGCCGGCTTTTTTGACAATCAGCTGTTTTTTGTTAAATATATTCTTTAAAACAAAAGGTTATTCCCGGGGCATAGAAGCCCGAAATGCAAAAGGCGAGATAGTAGATAGTGTTAAAATCAAGCTAGGAAAAATATGCCATCAAAATGGAGGCGATCCGCCATCTCGCAGATACTGGGGCCCCAAAGGGGAGACTCAGTATCCACGGTTTGGCTGAGCACAGATTCTGCCTCCCCGGAATGCCAGGAAGGCATCCTGGACAGGCCTGCAATCTCCTGCGGCCTGGAAAAGGTTAGTTTCATGAACTGGGATAGTTTCAGGCAAGAAGAGACACAAAGGATAAGGCTAGAGAGCCGAAAGTTGCAATTTAATTAATCTTTATTTGGGGATTCGTTACAAAGTTGGGGCTGGGTAGGAAAGTGAAAAGAGAGAATAGGGCTGTGTTGAGTCCCTGGTTGAGCTTGCTGTTGGGGCACATTTCATCAGTTTGACCCAATCTTTGCACCCAGGAACTGTGGAACTCCCTGCTGCAGGTCAAATAAATTTAAAGGCAGGAGTCTGAGCTGCGCTCGGTATCACCAGTGTTCCTTTCTCTCTCTCCATTGGTGTGGAATTTGCATGACCCCACCCACTGCCTCCCAAATAACTCTTTGGGAGGAGGATGGGTCATGGATGATGGGACTTGCAGTATCTTCACTCACTTCCTGAAACCACTGTGACACCGACCAATGATGGACCTGGACCAAACTTGGCACACAGACTCCCCCCCCCCCCCGGCACATGACCCACTTTACATCCTGGTGAGAGTTGGGGGAGGATGGACCAAGGATGATAGGTTTTGCAGTATCTTCACTCACTTCCTGAGACTACTGCGATGCCCACCAATGACGGACCTGGATCTAACTTGGGACACAGACCTCCCATGACCTACTTTACATGAGCTGGGGGAGGATGGACCAAGGATGATGGGATTTTCAGTACTTTCACCTGCTTTCACAGACCACTGCGACTCCCACGAATGACGCATCTGGACCAAACATGGCACACAGACCCCAAATGACCAACATAACATAATGGAGGGGTGGGGGTAAGGACGACAGACCCACCCACATGGGAGTTGTGGTTCACCGTGCATCCAAAGCGCATTCTGAAACCCTCCAATGGACCTGGACCAAACTTGGCACACAGTCAACCCCCCCCCCCCCCCCCCCATGACCAACAGAACATACTGGAAGGGTTTGGAGAACTGACCCACCCACATGGGAGTTGTAGTTCACCCTGCATCCACAGAACATTCCGAACCCCAATAAATAGAATAATATATTATTAATAATAAATACCATTAAATCATATAATATTAATATATAAATAGAATAATATATAAATAATAACAACACAATAATAATAATAATAATAATTATTATTATTATTATTATTATTATTAAAATAGGGTGCATAAAAGGGTAATTTTGTAGACATATGTGTATAATAACAATAATGGCATCCAATCCATAAACATACAAAAGCAAGAAAATATGGAACGCTTCACGAATTTGCGTGTCATCCTTGCGCAGGGGCCATGCTAATCTTCTCTGTATCGTTCCAATTTTAGTATATGTGCTGCCGAAGCGAGCACAAATGCTACTTCTCACACATCCATATATAAACACTTGTCCTTGAGAAACATTTAGGTGATAGTGACCAAATCTAGGCATTTATTCTTTGATTAGATGTAGATTTCTCACACTTTGGAGCAATCCATATATGCTCCCTCTATTTAAAAATGACGTTTCAGAATAAAATATTATGCAAAATTAACCAGGAAAGTTCATAAGACTACCGGAGGGGGGGGGGGAGGGAATAGTGCATCATGGGAAGCCTGCTTTTGGAAGTAACGGCCTTAAGTGCATGTCAAAGAGGTAAGACAAAAGTGTCCTATTATTACTTCCGGTTCCCAATCGCAGCCCCAAGCATTCTTTTTAAAGATTCCAAAAAACCTGGACATCGGATTAAAAGCTGGGGGCAGAGATACATCCTATTACCTATTACTATTATTAGTATCATTATTATTATTACATGTAAATAACAACACAGTACACATGCACATTAGGAAATTAAAGATATTATTATGATATTTTAAAATATATTTATACCATTAGACATATTACATTATTAAATAGTATTATATATTACATTTTACATATATATTTATATTATTGAATAATGTTAGTACACATTATTATAAATACTACATTTTAAATATTATATTACTAAACAATATTATTAAATATTGAGTTTTTAAATATTATAAATATTATATTTTACATATTATTGTCATATTAAGCAATATTAAGCATTATTATACATATTACCTTTTAAAATAGTATTACCGTATATATTATTATTAAATATTACCCAATATAACTAAATATTATTATATACTTTTGTCGAAGGCTTTCATGACCAGAATCACTGGGTTGTTGTAGGTTTTTTTGGGCTATATGGCCATGTCTCTCCTGACGTTTCGCCTGCATCTATAGCAAGCATCCTCACTGGTTGTGAGGTTACTTAGGCGATCCCTCGTAGTCCAAGGATGATGGTCCTCCAAGTGTAGTGTTCTGGTGGTGGGTTCGTAGGTGACCGTGGAGCCCTATTCTTCACCTGCATCTTCTCCCACAGTGAGGGCATCAGTTTCCAGGTGGAAGGCAGTCCTGGTTGGGGTTGCCTTGATGTGCCTTCCTCTTTGAACGTTTCTCTCTTTCACCCTCCATTCGTGCCTCTTCAAATTCTGCAGCACTGCTGGTCACAGCTTACCTCCAGCTGGAGCGCTCAAGGGCCAGGGCTTCCCAGTTCTCAGTGTCTATGCCAGAGTTTTTAAGGTTTATTTGCTTTATTTCTATACCGCAGGTTGGCTTTGAGCCCATCTTTAAATCTCTTTTCCAGTCCTCCAACATTCCGTTTTCCATTCTTCAGTTTGGAATAGAGCAACTGCTTTGGGAGACGGTGGTCAGGCATCTGGACAACGTGGCCAGTCCAGCAGAGTTGATGGCAGAGGACCATCGCTTCAATGCTGGTAGCCTTTGTTTCTTCCAACACACTAACATTTGTCCGCTTGTCTTCCCAAGAGATTTGCAGGATTTTTCGGAGGCAGTACTGATGGAATCGTTCCAGGACTTGCATGTGACGTCTGTAGACTGTCCACGTCTCGCACGTCTCGCAGGTGTATAATTATATATATTATTATATTTCTAAATATTATTATTAAACAATATTATAAGTACTATTATAAATATTATTACAATATTAAATAATATTAAATATTATTATAAACATTATTTTTCTAAATATTATTAGAATAAATAATATAAATGTTATAACATTATATTTTTAAAAATATTCACATTACTATAAGTATTATATGTATAAATATGGTGATATTTTCAAATATTATTATAAATAGCATTGGGTTGTTGTAGGTTTTTTCGGGCTCTATGGCCATGTTCTTTATTGCCTATTCCTGATATAGGTAAAGATAAAGATTGTCCCCTGACATTAAGTCCAGTCATGTCTGACTGGGGTGTGGTGCTCATCTCCATTTCTAAGCCGAAGAGCCAGTGTTGTCCATAGACACCTCCAAGGTCATGTGGCCAGCATGACCGCATGGCGCGCTGTTACCTTCCTGCCGGAGCAGTAACTATTGATCTACTCACATTTGCATGTTTTCGAACTGCTAGGTTGGCAGAAGCTAGGGCTGACAGCGGAAGCTCACGCCGCTCCCTGGAATCGAACCTGCGACCTTTTGGTCAATTCCTGATATATAATCCTAGAATTCTAGATCTGGAAGAAACCCCTAAGGGCCATCCAGTCCAACCGTCCCGCACTCCCAATAGACAGCCTCTTCAGAAAAGACTCCAGAGTAAGAGACTCCATTGCACTCTGAGGCAGCCTATGCCACTCTCCAACAGCTCTTACTGTCAGGAGGTTCTTCCTAATCTTTTCAGTCGAATCTCTTTGCTCCCCTTGTGTCCTGGTTTCTAGAGCAGCAGAAAGTCAGTTTTCCCCCTCCTCCTCAATGGGACACGCTTTTACATCTTGAAACATGGTTCTCACCTTCCCTCTCTAGCTTCTCTTCTCCGAGCTAAACATCCCCCAGGAGGAGAGGAGGAAGGAAAAAGAGAAGGAAGGGAGGACAAAAGGGAGGAAGAGAGGGATAAAAATAAGGAAGGGTGAAAGGAAATGGAAGGAGTGAGGGAAGGAGGAAAGATAGAAGGAAGGAAAGACAAAAGGGAGGGAGGGAGGGAAGGAAAAAGAAGGATGGGAGGGAGGGAATGGGGATGAAAGACAAAAAGGAAGGGAGGGAGGAAGAGAGGGAAGACAGGAGAAAAGAGGGAGGGAAGGATAGGATGGTGAGAGAGAGGAGGCCCTGAGAAAAGAGCCCAATGGGCTAAATTTGGCCCCCGGGCTTGGGTTTGCCCATACCTGGCTTACCTGGGTTTGCCCATACCTGGACCCAGTGGCTATTATAGTAGGCCCAGATTCTGTGCCCACAGATTCTGTGTCCACAGTTTTAAAGATCCAAAACCAAACCGTAATTTTGCCATTTTAGATTGGGGACTTAATTTTATTAAGCCATTGAATATAATGGGAGTTCGGTATCCATAGGTTTAGGTATCAGCAGGCAGTCTTGAGACAAAACAGTAACAGATGCCAAGGGCCTAACGTACATGACTGAACTAAAATAAGTTTTTATAGCTTACAGGATATTTGTAAATCAGGGGACCCTCAAATCTTCTTTGCTCTAGGAAGCAAGGCACTCTCTCTGAACTGTAATTGTTCTGTCTATATTTGCATTATATATTTAAGTAAACAGGTATACTGTGCATTGGGGCTGTAAGGCTGTTCACAGAAATCCTAATTCTTAATAGTCCTGCTTCAGATGATTGTCGGGATACATTCCAGAACACGTCCAAAACCTGGCAAGAATCTTAGCCTGTACGCTGCTGAGATCCTTGCAGGATGTTTCACGATCAACCCAAGAACTCTTGAGCCATCCTGTTCCTTCTTACAGTTTAGCAATTCTTCGTGGTCAGGCTGGTCTCCTAAATAGAGCAAAAGTCAGAGCAGATAGGAAATGTTATCTTGACCAAGTGCTTGCATAATCTCTCCCTGATAAAATTATGTTGAGTCTATGTTTTGCTCTTACCTTAGGTAACCAAAAGTGTCTGGTGTTTATTGATTTTCTTGAATTGTTGGATTTATATAGAATTTTAATTTCTAAAACTTAAAAACAGGACAAGGTTTTGTTTCCCATGATGTCTTGCATCAACTATCAGGAAACTAATTTCCAGTAAAATATTAATTGCTTGACCCACTTTTAAAAGTCCTGTTAAATGATAGTTGGCAAACAGACAGTAGCAAAATTGGATCCAACTTTTATACTAATGGATCAAGTTCGTTTCCAGGAAAGAAAATTCCAAACTCCTAGAAAACCTTGGCTGACATTGACTTTTCAAAAGGCTGGAATCTAAATGCAAATAAACTTTTTTAAAAAATGAAAACTACAAATACAAGTATTAAATGGGCTGTAATAATCATTGCTTCACTAAGTAGTAATCATTGCTGTACATTTATCAACTTCTTTTTTATTTTATCTAGGTGCATAATTGCAATGACAACTGTGCATCAACTTGGAAACAAACGTTTCCACTTTCTGTCATCTAAATAAAGTGTAAAAGTTTATTCATTTGAACATATGTTTTGGATTGTTTTATATAATCTGAAAATTGGTGTGCACTGTGATGAATATTCTCAGTTGAGAATAATCTTTACAACATGATTAAAAATTAGTCTGGATTTTGAAGATTTTTAAATGACTGAAATTGACAAATTATCTAATTTAATTAGAGAAAACCCATTTAATACATTTATGAAAGATTGGGAATTGTTTTTGACTTATATAAAGAATAATAATAATGATTATTTTTTTATTTTTAATTGGAGGGAAAGTAGTTTAACATTAAATTAAAAGAGAAGTTGAAAAATTAATGATTTAGTTCTTTGACTTGGAGAATGGGGAGTCAACTTTTGTGAGCTTCTTGATGGTGATAATGGAATAGTAGGTAGATTAGTTGTTCATGAATAATATAAGCTAGATATTTTATTTTGTACTAGCCGTCCCCTGCCACATGTTGCCGTGGCCCAGTCTGTGTATATGTGTTTTGTGTGTGTATAGATTTGTGTATATGTGTATATATGTGGTTTTGCACATGCATTGTAATGTATTTTTGTATTGTTTGGCTTTCAAAGTCTCTTCCGCTGTGTTTTTCGGTGTTTTCATGAGCAATGGTCACTTGTTGGCTTGATAGGTATTATTGTGTCCAAATTTGGTGTCAATTGTGGTTTTTGAGTTATGTTAACCCCACAAATGAACATTGCATTTTTATTTATATAGATGGTAAAGTAACCCAATATGTATTTATATGTAGCTTTTGTGCATGTGTGTTTCGATGGAATAAAGATTATGATTAAAAATAATAAAAGATGTCTGAAATGTTTTGGTGTTCTAAAAGCCAAGATCAATAGTATAATTTAACTGGTATGCTCCATCAGAAGAATTGAGAGGCAAATTAACTTCCTTCCCCTTTACATCCTCCTTTACATCTTCCTCAGAGGTCTTGGGAAATGCTAGAGCATATATGAGAATGCCATGCAGAGGGAAGTTTGAAGAACGGAGATGAGAAGAAGAAAGTTCTGCTGTATTGGCAAAATGGTCTGGCTTCAATATACCCTTCTTCTGTACAAAACTGTGTTTTGCATGAGAGATGTGACAAGCTTGCTAGAGGCAAAGTACTGAACTGGATTATGGGCCTGTCCAAAATCCACCAAGCCAAGTCAGTCAGCATCCCTACTGGAACTGACCCTAAGATAAGGATGTTAGCTTTGCAAAGGGTTAGATAACTTTTCTTGGCAAACAGTGGCCTCGTGATGGTAGACAGTATATAGAGAGATAGAGGAAAGAAAGGAGGTCAGCCTTTTGGGTTCCAGCCTGTCTCAAAGAGAAAAGGTAATTCAACAAAGAGGTAAGAAATGGTTTGTCTTTGCCTTATTTTGTTTACAACAGGACATTTAAGTGGGGAGGGAGTACAGATGAATCCTGCTCCTACGTCCTTATTTGTGCAGATTTTACTCATCATTACGTGGAATTATGTTCATCCTGAACATAGAAATGTCCCTTTTAACAAGAAAGGAGAAATTGATAGGAAAGTGTTCCCATCCTGCCACATGCATTGTTCCTGACTCTTTTCCTCCTCCCAATTGAGATGTTAAAGGGGGGAAAATAATGTCCCAATGTTCTATCAGACAAGCCTGAACTTTTTCTAGAAGCCAAGATGGTTAAACAGACTGCTATACTTTGTACTTACCATGAGACAAGATGCCTTACTAGAAAAGATTATAATGCTTGGGAAAGGAGAAAGCAGTAGGAAAAGAGGAAAACCGCATCACAATGAAGGAAGTCACAGCTCTATCTTTGTAAGGCCTGAGCAGAGTGGTTGATGATTACTTGGAGGTCAATGGGGTTGCCGTATTATATCAAAGTTGGCAAATTTATTATAATTTCCCTGCCACTGCAAATTGCATTCGGTGGAGATATTTTAAACCTTTCCATACATTAAAAATGGCCTTGGCTTCCCATTAAAATATTATTAGTTGGAACTTGCCTCTGTGATATAGTATTTTGTTCCACTTCAAGTCAGAATAGAACTGAGGAAACTTGATGCTATTGCAGTCACCATGCATATATGAATAGTGGGTTGTTACGTCCCTTTTTTTTTTTAAAGTACTCAATATCAGGACAAGTAAGCACATAGCCTGAAATCCATAAATTACAGTGCATTTTATGATACGGCAAACAGGTGGTGTTTATTACCTTTTCTAATGTAAAAGGTTGCACACATGGACTTACCTATTCATACCAAAATCCATGGATGCTCAAGTCCCATTATATTAAATGGCATAACACAAGAGTGTTCCTATATAAAATGGCAAAATCAAGGTTTGCTTTCTGGAATCCATAGATGCAAAATCCATAAATATGGAGGGCTGGCTGTAATATGTAATTAGCTCATCAGAATAGCTCATTAGTCCCATTCCTACCTTTAGCATAAACTGGTTGAACTGTTGAAATGGCATCCCATAAATATTACTGGAAAATGGCTAGAAAATTAATTGCTATAATTTTTCAATGACACTGTGCTGTGGAAAAAGCAAATTCTGTGGCACATCTAAATGGAATGTAATTCCAACCTGGTGATGCTACCACTGTTATTACTACCTATCTTCCCTAAAAACTTTGCATAGCAGTCACATTTTATTCTCTGCTGCTTTCCCGGTTTTGTGTCCTAGAACAAAGAACAACTCTGAACACAGAACGTTTCCTCAGCAGCACAGAATTGGGACCCTGCTGCCTGTCCTGATCTGATCATATCCCCGGAGGAAGGATCTGCCTGAGATGATCAGATCCAAAATCATGCCAGAGGCAGAGTACAAATTTAGGCTTTCATCCACTTTGTGAAATGGGCCTCTTGCATAATGTGTGCTTACATAATCAGAGGATGTGAGGCATGTAGGCTATCATAGATGTTCCTGTCCCCACTCACCACCCCACTGCTTCAGCTCGGAAGGCAAAAACATGAGTTAAAGATACATTTTCTCTAATTGGTTTATATTCCCAGTGTTAATGACATCATCATCTTGTACAACATTATTAATTCTTTACCACTTGAATATATAGTTTCCACAGGGTAAACACAACATTTATTTTCTTGCATTTATATTCACTGCTATGTTTTAATACTGTTTATTTCTGATATTTGTCACTATGGTTGACCATGATCCTGAAGAAAGCTGTCTGACTCTACAATATTATATTTCTGTTACAGGGACATTTTAAAAGAAGATGTTGAGATTTTGGATGCTCCTATTCTTTGTGGGCTTAACAGTGTCTGTAAGCGAAAAGAAACAAAAATGCCTGGGAGGAGGTAATCATAAGCAGAGACCTACTGAAGAGAATAACTTAAAAGAATGCACCCTATATACCAAATGTAAGTGTTGTGAAATCTGTGGAAAAACATTTGCAAAATGATTTAAACCGTTAGCCTTTATATGACCTCGCTGCCTGTGGTGCCATCTAGATTAATAGGATGAATTGAAATATTTGTTGGAGTTTTAATACTTTAATTTTGTTTATATAACAGCCAATGCAAAACACTTTATCCATTTTTAAATAAGCTGTAGAAGTACCATCTGCTTTGATTTAATCAATATGTATTTCAGTCCACAGAGCAATTGGTTTCCACTCATACCAGAAATGATTTCAGACTTTTTAAATTTAATAGTGTGTGATACCCTGAAGCTATACATGCCTTGGGTTTTACACAAATTTGTGTTGCCTGTAAACATTACATGGAATTCATTCATAAAATGTACAGTAGGTCCTCATATTATGAGACTTCATGTTACACAGTTTGAGTTATATGAAACAGACTCCTTTCTCAGTGGAGAGTGGTGTATGGCTGAAGACCCAGAGTCTTCTCACCAGATTTGGCACCCGGGGGAAAGGTTTCAGATATCATGCAAAAATCATAATACACGAATGGTCTCAGAATGGATCCCTTATGTAATACAGGGATCTACTGTATTGCATTATTAATTGAAATTGTGATACATGGCAACAGCTATCTGCACATAATGGATAAAGACAACAACATAATGGATATATGTTGTTTGTGTGAGGGATGGTAAATGTAAATAAGCATATAGATGTATCCTGCAGTATAATAAAATGTCACTCAGGCTTGTGAAACAAGTAACAGTATCTTTTTACTTTAGTTCAAAAGTTTAAACAACGTAACAATATATATTTCAATCTCTTTGAATTCAGGCAGAGAACAGAGAGATCAAATAGTCCTTTTATATAGTCTTTAAAATAAGCCCCATGTCTTAAAATGATCAGTCTTCAAGATAGTTGGCAGCCAGCACTATCTCTTCACTGTCCAAAGCGAGAAAATGGAAAAATGACAGTTAGAACCATTGGTCTCAGCAGCTAGTCAGAGGCAGCAGCCAATCAGAACTCTGGCTCTTGGCATGCTCAGCCATCAGCTGCTGACGCATCTCTCTCCAGTTAACCCACCATATCATCGCATCCTTTTTCAAATCTTCAGTTTGTATGTCATTGAATATTGCCAATTTGGAAGTCGCTCTGAGTCCCCTGTGGGGTGTGATAGGGCAGGGTTAAAATATAGTATATTAATAAATGTCACTCCTATACAAAAGGTGGTCTATGATACAAATATGTGACAACAGTGTTGTCGTCAGTTTGACAACTGCTGATAAATTGTTTTAATACTCATTGAAACTAGCTCAAACATTAAAATATTGTATTCCTCATGCAAAATACATGTACAGATGATTACAACTTTAATTACTTGCTCAACAGACAAAAATGTCAATATGACTTGTCAATAATTTCATTCAATCAAATTATCATTTTCAATACCAACATTTGTGGAGCTTGTTTCCAAAAAGTACCAAATTCTTCTGAACAAATTTTCCAAGAATTGAAAAAAGGATATGCATTCTTTTGCTATAGAATGCAATTTTCTAAGCTCTGTACCAAAGTGATTTTATACATTTTGATAGTTTTAATCTGTAGTTAATATTCTATCCCTTGCCAAAATGTGATGTCTCCCAAAATTAATTTTTAGTACTTTTTGCAAACAAACTCCAAATTTGAGTTAAGAACATCATGAACTATCTGGGTATTTTCTGGAATACTTTACTTCTTTATTTTACACAATCAAGAAAAGAAGCAACTACCAACTTCCCATTTCTGACTACTAGTACAAACTTGTAAAGGTTCATAGTCTTCACAGTTGTGATCATGTAAAACAGTAAGCCTTTATAATGTTCTCCTTGTTTTTAATTCCCTACAGCCTCTTGTTGTCATGCAGACATTACAGAGGAATTAGCTCATTCTCCAGTAATTAAAATAAACACCACCTACTGGAACAGATGTGGAAATCTCAGTAAATCGTAAGTTACTTCTTATCCCCCCCCCCCCTCGCCATATTTTTCATATCTTACTGTATGAACTGTGTGTGTGTTTCAAATCACAAAAACATATGCTTCAGAGTGCCTCATCATTTATGAAATAAAAGATAGTAGAATATAGCACTCCTGTGTACCAAAAGAATATATACATATGAGTTTTTAAATATGCCCGTACAAGGTTTTCACTTGATATTCTGTCTAAAGTGCTGTTTCCTAAGAAAGTGGAAAATCATCATATAATACAGAGAGAGATACGTGTAATAACACATTTTTCATCTAATAACATTGTTTTTTTTCTCACATAATAGGTGTGAGGATTATATGAAGAAGCTTGAGTGCTTTTACAGGTGCTCACCGCATGCTGCTTTCTGGGCACACCACCAATATGAAGCTGCTATTGATTCTGTCCCCATGTGCCAAAAATTCTGTGATAACTGGTAGGTTGGATGCTTTGTGCCTGCCAGGCATTATCATCTACATGTTTATAATGACGTGAAAGAAGAGAGCTGGATCCTTCCATACTATACAACCATAGCATTATGATTTTGCTTTAATTGCAATGGGTTTGCAGGGTTTATAGTTTGTTGAAGCATTAAAGCTCTCTGGCAGATAATTTAAAGCACTCCATTCCAAACTGCAAGTCTCAGGATTTGACCGAATGTTGTAATGGGAGTTGAAATGGAGCCACACTGCTATAACTGTGTAGTGTGAAAGGCCCAGGTCTCCATCAGCCTATATGAACACATTCTAAATCACAAAGATTTAAGAGAGAGGACGGGACCATACCAGAAGGTGAAGCCCTATCATTTCCTCTGAACAGTTGCGATCCCATGTAGGATTACACTCTGAAGGGACAAAATGTGATTTAAATGTTAAAATAATGAAGTGGTTCATTGGTGAGGGCACTGATATTCAAGATATCATGTTACATTCACTGCATAACATTTCCTCTGGTGTAATTGTTGTTGTATTCTGTTGATCTCATTGCTGTGTATGTACAAACTGGATTGGCATCTAATGCTTTCCAACATGAAACAATCCCTTTCTTTATTGTAATAGAAGTTGGGTTAAGTGTATAAACTTACTATAATTTAGTATTAACTTCCAGAGTGAAGGCCACTCATACCCAGTAAGGCTTTTGATTTGTGATTCCTGGAAAGACACAAGTGTGTAGCAAATCCAACAGTTCTGGTGGACATTAGAATACTGGGTGAAGCAAATGTAACTTTTTGGGTTAATGCTTATTGTTATGAGCAATATATCAGAAATATAGCAATTATGGTTGCCAGACTGAAAACTGGAGAGTTTCAATAACTTTAATGGTTGTATAGAAGTGGGCATTTCAGCAAATATTGCTTGTCATGCAACCAGATAATGAGCAAAACACCTGGTGAAATTCTGTCTTTTACACAACCATTAAATATATAGGGACCATTTTCAGTTTTCATTCTGGAAATATTATTTGTGTCTGCCTTCATGTTACTTGCTGATTTATTGTGACTCATGCACTTCAAAGGGTTTTCGTAGGCAAAGAGGTTTGTCTATGAAAAGCATACAATACCTGATATTCATTGGTGATCTCACATCCAAGTACTAACCAGGTCTGACTCTGCTTAACTTCCAAAATCAGACGGGATCTGCTGCTGCTAGAGATTTTAGGATAGCAGTCTTATTACTGTAAAAGTGAGTTATTATTTATTTATGTACTGCATTTATAGACCGCTTTTCTCCCCCTGAGGGAACTCAAAGCAGTTTCCAACATAATAATGGCAAAATTCAATACCATGCATACATGTGAAAACCAAAACATAATAGCTAGACTATAACATATAACTATAAATTAAAAACCTAACCATATTAAAACATAAACTAAAATAACATTAGACATAAAATATAGAGTTAAAACATTGATAATACAATAAATTTGTATTTAAACCCATCCATTAAGTAACACAATTTAAAAACAATTATTAAAATCACACCATTCAAAATCAAATCCGTATCCGTTCCATTGGCCCGTTCACAATTTCTTATTCTATTACTGCACTAAAAACATTGCTGCCTGAGAGCTTGGTCACAAAACCACATTTTTACTTTCTTCCTGAAGGTCAGGAGGGAGGGGACTGCTCTAATTCCACTAGGAAGGGAATTCCATAGCCGAGGAGCCACCACTATCTCTCGTCCCCACGAGTCGCGCTTCCGAGGGAGGTGGAAGTGAGAGCAGGGCCTTCCCAGAGGATCTTAATCTCCAAGGTGGATCATAGAGGGCTATACTTTCAGACAGGTAAGCTGAGCCATAACCCTTTAGGGCTTTATAGGCTAAGGCCAGCACTTTGAATTGTGCTCGGTAGCAAACTTGCAGCCAGTGGAGATGGCATAACAGGGGAGTTGTATGCCCCAGTTAGAAATCTGGCTGCTGCCCGTTGGACCACTTGGAGCTTCCGAACAGTATTCAAAGGCAACCCCACATAGAGCGCATTGCAGTAGTCCATCCTTGATTCCTCTAACTGTCAATAATCCGATGTAAATATAGCAATTCTGTGGATGACACAGAATCCTCAGGATTTGGCTTGGGGCCTCTAGCCCCAACTCCAGCCTTTTAGGCATTTTCCCAATAGAAATGTATTCACTTAAGAGTTTTGGACAATGTCTCTATATATCCTGTATCGCTGAAGCTTAATGGCTGCTTATTACATATGCTAGAATGTCTTTCATATGTGACATGGCATCTAAGGAAATGTTACTTCTCCCTCATCCTACAGATGTATTTGCTTTAACATCTCCTGCATCTTTGCAAAGGATAATTTTTGCAGTTATTATCTGAGAAAGTAAGAGCTTGGCTTTTAAATAAAAAAAACTCATGTCAAGCTTCCTGTTGGCTCAGGATTGCCTGCTCCTAAAGCTCATCTTTCAGCCTGTCTATGGATTTTGGAGAGCTCTAGGGGCAGCTTCCCTTTACAACCCATCTGCCAAAGAGTCCTTGGACAGCTGCAGAGGAAATTGTGAACTTGACACATTTAATAATTCTTTGCTTTGACATAAGGATTTGTTTTAAATGAAAACAGATTTTTGGCAAAGCAAAGAAGTCAGAGCATTACTTCTTTATTATTATTCCGTTTCTTTGACAGTTGGCACCATGTGGTTTTCTCCGGATATACTTGCAAACTTCATCACACTTTAAAACTGAGTTTTCTCAAGTGCCTTTTTAAAATGGAGTACAAATCCTGAAACAGATTATCGTCTGTGGGAAGTGCTTTATTCAGGGAATAAGATGGAAGATTACAGAACGCGAGGGAAGAATAGTTCAGAGCATAATGTAGTTTATAATGAGCTCTCTGCCTTGGTAGGCTGCGAATTCTCATGAGAAAGGGTGATAATTAACTTTTTTGTATGTCACCTTTCCTCCAAAACTGGAGAATGGAACTGGAAAACTAAGAAAATTAGGACTGCAAATGTATGCAATCTTTCATTGAAATCAGCAATTTTAATATGCATGATTGCAGAAATTGGAAGTAGGCTACAAGATTCAGTAAAAGCCAGCTCACAAGTATTTCTAATAGCTTGACTGAGGGTGAAGCTTTTCCTTTTATTTTAACAAAAGTAGTATTGTGTTGTTGAAGGCTTTCATAGCTGGAATCACTGGGTTGCTGCGAGTTTTCCGGGGTGTATGGACATGTTCCAGAAGCATTCTCTTCTGACATTTCACCTGCATCTACGGCAGGCATCCTTGGAGGTTGTGAGGTCTGTTGGAAACTAGGCAAGTGAGGTTTATATATCTGTGGCATTTATATGGTGGGAGAAAGAACTCTTGTCTGCTTGAGGCAAGTGTGAATGTTGCAATTGACCACCTTGATTAGCACTGAATTGCCTTACAGCTTCATTGCTCTGAGGATGCCTGCCATAGATGTGGGTGAAACGTTAGGAGAGAATGCTTCTGGAACATGGTCATACAGCCTGGAAAACTCACAGCAACCTAAAAGTAGTATTCCCAAAAGGATATCTTCAGATGTCATGATACCTGCTGCTATACTCATCCGTTCGGGCTCTTCTCCCCCACCCAACTCCCGCTCCAATTTAAATAATTTATATGACTTCTTTATTAGCATGCATGATGGGAGTAGGGAAGAAATGGCTGCCAGGAAAAGCACTGTGAGGAAGGGAAGCCCATCCTATCTGCTACCAAGAATGGGAACATTGGCACAGGCGGGGCTTTTGATGCCCTATCCTTTGGAGGGAGTAGTATGCTTCCCCCCACCCTCCATTATATGTAGCTAAATAGACATTTTTCTCCATTCTCTGTGTATTCTTTCAGTCATCCATGTTTGTTTTCTTTTGTTTTCTTTCTCTATGTATGTATATATTATTATCGCTCTGTATTCCTTTGTGTTTGATTTTTCTCTTACTTTTGCACCTTCCTCCCATACAATAATTAATATACTCCCTGAGGTACCCATTCTAGAAAGACTTCTCTAGAGAAGAGGAAAGAGTTGCAGAAGAGGAAGGAGGTTGTGTGCAGATTCTTCCCTTTACTTTTACATTGGGAGAAGTAAAAATACATCCTTCTTCTGCACTTCTCTTTTTTCCTGAATTAGAAATAATAGAACAAGTGTCCTCTTCTTCACAATGTCCCTTTGTGAAGGCTGCGGAAAGCGTAGGCAATTGGATGCTTCTCCTCATCCTCTCTGGAAAGAGGATTAGAGACATGCTGCCTTCTTCCTTCCTTCGGCCCTCAGTGTCTTGGTCTGCGGTTTCCTTTATTTTAACCAAGAATATCAACTGGAACAGTAGTTATATAATTCCTGCCTGTATTATGTGACTTTGAAAAACTGAACCTCCATGTCACGTACAGCACAATTAATCATGACTGAGATGTCATACTTTTTGTTACCAGACTGCAACCTAGAGGCATGCTCTGTAAATAAAAAAAAAGTCCTTTTATTCACTCTGCCCCCTTCTTGCTGCATTAAATAGGAATCTAGTCATTCAGGGCTGCAAGAAAGGAAGAGGCTAAAGTAGACAATGAGATAAAGGAATGAATAAGTATAGGCAATAGCTGCTTCCTCTTCCTCTTCTGTTGTAGAATCAAAGAGCTGGAAGAGACCACATGGGCCATCTAGTCCAGCCCCCTGCCATGCAGGAAAAGCACAATCAAAACATCCCCAACAGATGGCCATCCTACTTCTGTTTAAATGCTTCCAAGGAAGGAGCTTCCATCACACTCTGAAGCAGAGAGTTCCACTGTTGAACAGATCTCACTGTCAGGAAGTTCTTCCTAATGTTCAGACGGAATATCTTCTGGTCCCTAAATAGCCAAAACATAGGATTTGCTATTAACCACAGTTTAAGTTATCTATTAGGGTTCTTGAAACGTATATCCAGTAGTGCACCCAAATGATCTCAGCAGTCCTATGCTTCATACTATTCATTATACTCCTTCGACTCTAACTTCAAAGCCTAATTGCTATAAATATGTTGATCTTTAGTTATGTTAGAAATGTTGACCATATCAGCTACCTTGGCAGCCACTCTCCACAAAAGTCAACTTTGACACTGAAATGCAACACTGCCTGAGCTCTGTGAGTGCAGCATTTCACCAAATGAAGCAGATAGTATTTGAGGATTAGGACATCCGCAGGGATACCAAGGTGCTTGTTTATAAAGCTATTGTCCTCCCAACCTATGACAGGCTTGCAAAATGTGGGCTGTGTACAGATGTCACACTCAACTTCTGGAATGATTCCATCAGCGTTGCCTCGCCTAAATCCTGCAAATCTCTTGGGAAGACAGGTGGACAAATGTCAGCGTCCTGGAAGAAGCAAGGACCACCAGCATTTAAGTGATGCTCCTCCGCCATCAACACCGCTGGACAGGCCATGTTTTCCAAATGCCACTGTCTCCCAAAGCAGTTACTCTACTCCCACCTCAAGAACAGAAAATGGAATGTTGGTGGACAAGAAAAGAGATTTAAAGATGGGCTTAAAGCTAACCTTTAAAAACTGTGGCATAGACACAAAGAACTGGGAAGCCCTGGCCCTTGAGCACTCTAACTGGAAGTCAGCTGTGACCAGCAGTGCTGCGGAATTTGAAGAGGCAGAAATGGAGGGCAAAAGGGAGAAACATGTCAAGAGGAAGGCGTGTCAAGCCAACCCTGACCGGAACCATTTTCCGCCTGGAAACTGATGTCCTCATTGTGGAAAAACGTGAGTCAAAAATAGGGCTCTACAGTCACCTATGTATCCACTGCCAAGACACTACACTTGGAAGGCCTTCATACTTGGACAATGAGGGATCACCTAAGTAGAAGTAAGTAAGTAAGTAGTTAATCTTTAGGCATTCATTTAGCAAAAAATAAGATCAGAGCAACTGTTGACTGACTGAAATCATTGCCAGGTGGGAAATAACTTTGTATATTGCTGACTGCCAGTTTACTAATATGCCAGTTATTTACTCCTGCACACACAGAGAGTGAACTGAATGTAATAAAATGATTAATAAGCCTACATGCCTTCTGTGTTCTATCAAGAGGGACTTCGCAAAGCAAAGCAACCTCTTGCAATTTGTCTCTTTCCTCACTTTGTAGGTATGACGCTTGTAAGAATGATCTCACCTGTGTCAAGAACCATCTGACTGACTGGGAGATTGATGAAAGAGGAGAAAATCACTGTAGGAATGAGTGCATCTCTTACAGACAGGTAGTGTATCATAAGCTACTCATAAGCCACAGACAAAGCTCATGTGTGAAGCAACCAGAAGATGAACTTAAATAAGAAAGATGTAAAATTAACAAACCATGCTTCAGTAAGAAATTTATCCACTTGGACCATTCCAGAATTCTAGTATATTTTAATAGAAAATAGGGTCAGTACACACATATTAACTGCACTATAAAAACACTTGAAAGATCAATTGTTAGCATAAGGCATGGTGGGAAGCCACAAAGATTTTGTAAGGGGGTGACATACTGGCTCTCCATGGGACCTTAAAGGGCTGCATTCCCTGCTACCTTCTCCCCAAAAATATTTGTACCATTTTGGTAGGGAACTTTGGTTTTAGTATGAATGCTGCTAGTGACGCCATTTTGTGTTGGCATTGGCCTTCTTGGGCTGTTTGATGTCTAAGGGAGACCTTTTTTCAAACAGAAAGAAACTATGAGTCAACTCCCAGCTCTGGTCACCTTGATTACATATGTCATAATGTGGCAAGCCAACTGGCACTGAATAGGAGCCCTCTTGCTTATTCCAGAGAGTAGGTCCCAACATTTCTGACTCAAGGCTCTATCATTATGTTACTCTCCTCGGTCCATGATTTAGCACTAGCCACAATACCAGGGGCAACAAAAATGGCAGACTAGGGACCCTTCCACACAGCCAAATAACCCAGAATATCAAGGCAGATAATCCACAATATCTGCTTTGAACTGGATTATCTGAATCTACACTGCCATATATTCCAGTTCAAAGCAGATAATGTGGGATTTTATTAACTGGGCAATGTTTTTTCATAGTGTAAGTTACATTCTCAGGGACATTAAGAAATTTGAGGATTGTGTTGGTCTATAATGGAAAATAAAAGTAGCCAGAAGCCAAAAAGGAATAGAATTGGACAGTACATAAAGGATTTGATTCTGGTTCTTCCCACAACCTACATACTTTTAACACTTATAGTAAATGTATCAACAATTTTCCCTCTTATGTGTGCAAATGGCTGACAGAATGGGGAATTACTGCATTTACTCTAATCTAATGCTCACTTTTTTTTTTTTGCAAAATTATCTTCCAAAATTAAATTGCACATTATATTTACATAATATGATAATCTTAGTGCTGACCAAAGCCAAAGGGAAAATTACTTTGAGGGAAGTTATCTCTAATTTAATTGTCATGACTCAATGCTATGCAATGCTGGGATATGTAGTTTGGTGAGGCATCAGTATTCTTTGGCACACACCCCCCCCCCCCCCCCATGATCCCAAACTATAGCCCCTATAAGCCCATAGCACTGAGCCAAGGCAGTTGAAGTGGACTGATTCTACAGCACATGCACCCCAAGGGGTTTTTTTCTTTGCTGAAAACTTTGGTGTTCAAACGCTTTTGTTTTTAAATAAGGAATTATAAGCAGGCAGACACTGTAATGTGCAGCTTTTCTGGCCAAATTACAAAGAGTGCACTTTTTGCTGCTGCACATTAGCCAGCAAATACTTCTTTTGGTTTCAGGGTTTTGAAAACTGAGGTGTGTATTAGATTCAATGGTGCATTAGACTTAAGTAAATACGGGTAATATTATTTATCCCAAACCAGTTGTTTCCAGTGCTAAGTCTTGTACTTGTCACCTTTATACTGACAAACCAGATCTCAGATTAGCTCATTCATAACTGCTTGATGACAATACACCTCAGGATTGAATGTTCTAAGCATGACAAGTTTTTTCCTCTCTGACACACAGATGTATACCAATGGGACTGACATGTGCGAGACCATGTGGGGCATTTCACTCAAAGTTAGCGATTCCAACTGCCTCTGCCTGCAGATGAATGAAATGGATGATAAAGTGATCAAAATCATGAAGGAGAGGTCTTCCAATAGTAGCACAACCACCTCCACCACTAAAGATGATGAAGAACTGTGTCACCTCCAGACAGACAAAATAAAGCAGGTGGAAGAGATAAGAGAAGACGCCACAGGAATATAATGTCAGTGGTAGAAGAGGTAAGCATCATTTTAAAAAATCAAGATAGATGAAACTGGGTACCTTTTAAATAGAGACATTTGAAATACATACACAAACATATAATTGACAACCACAAGAACATGAAAACCCAATCTGACTAAGTAATTTAAATCCCAGAAAACAGACATTACTGCAAATAATTTGAAATTAAATAAAAAATACCTACACTAACAAAAAAAACTTGGTTGAGCAACATTGTTCTCAGTCATTGGCAGAAGCTGAAAGAAAAGGAATGTAAAGAAACTTATGCTGTAATGAGCTCCCACATGTTGCCTGTCCACTTTTGGTGGCCCAAAAATTTCATAGATTTTTAAAAGGCAAGGAATACTCAGAGGTCTTTTGCCATTCTCTTCCTCTGAAATATAGCCTACAGCACCTGGCATTTGCTGGTGGTCTCCCATCCAACTGGGGTATAGTCACAGAAATTGCCTTCTTAGGACCCTTCCAGACAGTCTCTGGGCCCTTTCACACACCTCTATATCCCAGAATATCAAGGCAGAAAATCCCACATGATCTGAGAGTGGACTCAGATAACCCAGTTCAAAGCAGATATTGTGGGATTTTCTGCCTCGATATTCTGGATATAGGGCTGTGTGGAAGGGCCCTCTATATCCCAAGATCTGATCTCTACTTTAAACTTGATTATATGAGTTCCCACTGCCAGATAATCTGGAATAAACAGAAAACCTGGGACCAGATCCTGGGATATAGGACCTGTCTGGAAGGGCCCTTAGGGGTCCCAAGCAATGCAGTATCAACACATTTTTGGGTGCAAAGAAGGGCCCTTTCCATAAAGAAACAAATGCCATGGGATGTGTCTTTTAGGCACAAGCCTGGACTCAAGCCATTTAGGACTATGGTCAGTAATCAATACTCTGACTTGTTCATGGAAATATATTAACTTCTGTAAATGTTCTAAAATGGGTGCAATTCTTTTATGCGGCTTTGTTCCCATGAACATTCTGCCTGTTGCTTTTTTCTTGTCAAATCGAAACTACTAGACAGTTCCAGATAAATCATCTTGTAATAGTCAAATCTTTATATAACCAAGATGGATGCTGCTAATAGCTAGTTGTAAAGCTTGAATCCTGGCTTCAGTGTGATTTTATTGAACTACGAGGCCTTGTCCATCGGGGAGAGACCATTTCATGAAAAGACAAAATTAAATATCAGCCAGCTTAATCACTGAACTAATGTACTTGTACAGTGTATCATAAAATTGTAAAGCCAGTTAATGAATACACGTGTGGCCATGGAAAAAGTGCACCTGAAAGTCCTAATATGTCCAAGAATTGGAGGACAAGGCCGTTTCAGCACTCGCTCTTAGCTCTATTTGGCAACATCTGTGCTGAGTGCATTGACCTAGCAGTCAGAGCAATGGTCTGATCCCAGCTTTTCAACATAAGAAACTAGGGAGTCGCCCAAGGTTGGCTCTCAACAGAGGCAGCTGTTCCTGTCAGAACCTTTGGACCACTCCAGTGGATTTGAACCTTGAACTGGGAATTTAATTCCGCTTGCTGAGGCCCCTTCCACACAGCTGAATAAAATCCCACATTTTCTGCTTTGAACTGGAATATATGGCAGTGTGGACTCAGATAATCCAGTTCCAAGCAGATATAGTGGATATATCTGCCTTGATATTCTGGGTTATATGGCTGGGTGGAAGGGACCTGGGTCATTATGGGCCCTTCCACACAATACCTGCTTTGTACTGGGTTATCTGAGTCCACACTCAGATAATGTGAGATTTTCTGCCTTGATATTCTGGGATATAGGGCTGTGTGGAAGGGCCCTGAGGAAGTGGGCATTTTAATCTACATTATCAGAACAAGGTATAGCTTTGGAATAAAGTGTCATTAAACAATGCCATTATAAAAGGGGACTGTGTAATCTGAAGATGAAATTTGATTGCTTTGTTCTTTATTCATTCGTTACAGAGTCTTGGGAATTCGACAATCCTTTCATCAGCAAAAGATCCAACTGCAGTAAAGTTGCTAGGACCAAACATAAGACAACTTCTTTCTAGGCACACCTCCCCTAATGACACTGTTTGTTCATTTTAATTGTGCTAGTAACAAATTGTTCAAAGGCTGTTTGTGCATCAGACTGTCTTGGATAGGAGGGATGGGAAACATTTATTTGATATGACCACTGCAGCCATTTGCATAACCAGACAGGACAGCTGTCTCATCAGCTATGTGGATAGCTGTAGTAGAAACATCAGAGACACATGAAGCTACTTTTGTATTTCTTTGTGACAGATGTGTTTACTATTTCATAATGGCAGTATTTGTGTTTAAAACAATTACACCTTCCTGGTATCCTTATCTTTGTCCCTAGTCCAGGAAACTCACAGATTTCTTTTAAGACATTAGAATCATGTTTAGTATTTTTTGCCAAAATAGAGTTTAGTGCATGTGTTTTTCAGCTGTTACATCCAAATCAGCGTGTATTTTCCTTAAGCGTCATTATCCACCCACTCCTTTTTATCCTGGTTTCTTCTGCATTTTAGGGCCTTTGTAGAAGGGCCCTTTGATCCAATATATTGCCTTTTGTTAACTTCTGGTGTACCTGGAAATACAATTTTTGAAATATGACCTTTCAGACAATCCAAATGGAGAAGACAGGCTGTTCGCACACATAGGATGACCTGCCAAAAATATGGACAGCCATTCATATTAATTGGTGGTTTTTAAATTGCTGTAATAGGTTACATAAAGGCTTTTCAAGGAATCTGGCAGAAACATATTATTAAGGTCTGTTGAAGCTATCAAAATTAGGCTAATTCCAGATGGGTAAAAAATAAGCTCTCTGAAAGTCCCAGGTTTGCTCTTGTACAAGTCAATGTTATTTTGGAGATCTATTTGACATTCTCATTACAAAGTATTTCTTGGTAGCTTCCTGTGTCACCAAATATCTTAATTCTCACTGCTTATGTCAGTTTAAATTGACCCAGTACTTTCCAAAATTAAATGTTGCTTACTTTGTATGCTTCCGCTGTCTCAGATCCACTAAAGATGGCAACTGTCTAGTAAACACAATGATTGTCTCCAAGACACAAATTCCAGGAGGTTGCATAAGGAAAAGACAAATGTTAGCACTTAAAACAAATTTATCCTAATCCTTTATTTGTATAACATTGCTAAAGCACTTTGACTATAATTCCTGAATAATTTTTAGAAAGGCTCAATGGATACTAGTGAAATTCAGTTTCTGAAATGTTGCATGAGATTGTAGGTAACACCTGATCTAGTGAGAGGACCTGATGTCAACCTGGGAATATGCAGATACAATCAAAGCAAAGGGAACTGGAAATTCTTGATACTTTTAAGCTGTTTGTTGATTGCTCAGAAATAAAATATACTTTCTATGTGCCTATATGAAGTAGGACTCATGTCTTATGTGCCAAGAGAAGCAATGAGTGGAGCTGGTGTAGAGCCCTGACCACTGTTTTGTGATGCAACTAAAACAGAAGAAAAATATTTATAGGCTGCCTAAGAAATGCATGGGGCTGCCCTGAGTCAATGGGCAACTTGAAGTCACTTACATACACCCTAACACAGACTTTCAATGGGTTGCTGTGAGTTTCCCGGGCTGTATGGCCATGTTCCAGAAGCATTCTCCCCCTTCAAACTCCTCTGCAGCTCTATAATATAGGACCACATCCCTTTAATTCTGAATCTACAGTAATTCTTCTGTCCATACATTATTTTCTAGCTGGAAATGGAATGGAAATGCCCTTGGCACATTAAGCATTTGGTTCTCCTCTCCCCCACACAGCTGTGATGAATTCATGACACACACTCCTCCGTTAATTCTCTTGTTAAGCCCTTTATCTTTTAAGCAAGATGATTGTTCCCAAAGGGGGAAGTGAGACATACAAACATGAACACTACATGGCATTGAGTTTTGACAATATTCAAATCATTTGCCCATACAAACAAGTTGCCTCATTGAAGTGCAAACAGTCTTGGGCTGAAATACAACATTTCTCTAAATCAAACATTTCAGAGATCAAATATCATGACAAATATTTGTTCAACCTAGTTACCAACCCATCTGTTGCAATGGGTTGTTTTAGTACCAATCAATTGAGTTAATTTCATCAGACAGGCAAATTGCAACTATTTGCCTTGAACTCATCACTTATCCTTTCCTGGAGTGCTTCTGGTGGGAGACCATTGGAAGGTGTTCTTTTCACAAAAGAAGTTAATTAACAGATTATGTGTCTTTTGAAAATAAATGCTTTATAGTCTGTTTCCCACCGGGAGAGCAGTGGAAAAGAGCAACGTCATGTTTGAAGTTCAAGGCAAAGTCATTCTTCCTTTTAGAAAAGCATAACTTTTAGAGGAGAGCCAAAAACTCATTTTGGTAGAATTTTCCCAAGTGATATACAACCAAATGTAATTATGCAAGGCAATTTGGCTTCAGTTGTTAGACTGAATAACCTATTGACTCTGAGCTGTTAGAAATCAGAGAATATGCCAGTGCCTAAATAGCAGTTCTTCAGAAGTGTTTCTTAATACCCAAAAATATATCTACTCTCACATAAAACAACTTGTTTTATATGATGCACTCAAGAGACAAAATAATGTAGACTTTGGTAAAAATTTGGTAAAAAAAAAAATAACCCATTTGGTTTACTCACAACTTTCATGTGTTCAGCATACTCAGGAACACAACTTATCAGTTAGTTACAGATATGTTTGAGATAATTTCTGTGCCATCTGGTCAGAATATCTCTATGACAACAAAAACAGCAGGCAAGTGTTTGCAAGTCTGCGAACTGAGCAGTCCCAAAGTCTAAAGAAGCCTGTCCTCTATGCTCATCTCAGAGCAGATCATGTGGTCTGCAGCCCCTCCCACAACTTCATAGGAAAACATAGAGCAAGGAAAGAAAGCTGCATATCAGAACATACATACAATAAGTAAGCAACAGGATTATAGATAAACTAATTATAGAGGAGGCTTGAAGAAGGTAATAATTTCCAACAATTTTACTGCTGCAGTTGCAATTTGCCTCACTCACATGAGAAATTGTAATATTATGGTGACTAAATAGAAAAGAGTAATGAGCCATAAATCAATGTCGACTAGATATCAGTAAACAACAACTTGACTTCTTACATTTCTGTAGAGTTAGGAATTTTGGCAAGTGCAACTTTTCATACTGTAGTCTAACAACCTTATTTGGTAGGAGCCCCTGGTGGTGCAATGGGTTAAACCCTTGTGCTGGCAGGACTGAAGACCGACAAGTCGGAGGTTCAAATCCAGGGAGAGCGTGGATGAGCTCCCTCTGTCAGCTCTAGGTCCCCATGCAGGGACATGAGAGAAGCCTCCAACAAGGATGGTAAAACATCGAAACAGCCAGGCGTCCCCTGGGCAACGTCCTTGCAGATGGCCAATTCTCTCACACCAGAAGCGACTTGCAGTTTCTCAAGTCACTCCTGACACACACACACACACACACACAAATCCCTTATCTGGTTCCTGACCACTGCTGTCTTGTGTTAATTATGCTTCTTATGTATGTTTTTATCGATTACATTAGGCATGTTCTTTCCTCATCTTTCCTAATACAGTACCTCTGTCTGCTGATCTTCCCTATGAGAGGTGGGTGAAGGGTTGGACTGGAATTCTTGGGTGGTGCTGGTTTTGGCACTTCAAAATGTAAAGTGTTTAAAAATAAAACAAAGTAGTCAGAGATACACTGAATGAAGGCATAGATAGTCCAGATAGGCATTAATAGTTGAGATTACATATACCATTGTGCCTGCCCTAAATGCTCCTGTTTCTGAGAGAAAGCTATGGTATTCAGAATTGATACACTAGGACCCCTTCTATATTGCCATATAACATTAAGATTATCTGATTTGAGCTGGATTGTTTGGCAATGTAGACTCATATAATCCAGTTCAAAGCAGATAATGTGGATTATCTGCTTGGATAATCTGGATTATATAGCAGTGTAGAAGGGGCCTGGGACATGTGCCAATACCTTTCTTAGATCCTTTTACTAAATAGATTTCCCCATTCACTTTTTGCTAGTCCTCATTTTCTACCCACTAGACCACATCTGGTAATATTTTACACTGCCATTCTGTGCATTTCTGCCCTAAAGCAACTCCCACAGGGTTTAGAAGGTCTTAGTTCTGGGTGTCTATAAGGCTACACTGCTGGTATATCAAATAAGATATGGAGCCTGTATCTGCAATTTGTTCATACCAAGATGAAATGCTATGGCAGGTTTTGTCCACAGTCTTTAAACTGCTTCTGAGATGACTGTACATGAAATATGCTGCGGGTGTGCCCCCTTCTGGTATCATCCATCTATTGTACTATGTGCAAAAAAGATAAGGAGAGGCCTTTTGTTGAGAAAATAACACTGTCAATATAGCACTAAGCTGTAAAATCCTTTTTTCAAAGTGCTTCTGTTACAGCAGACTCTAGTGTAATGGATCTTTGCACACTTCAAAGAAAAACAGACTTATTCAAAGAGAAGAGCCAGCATGGCATGTTGATCTGACTGTCGGACTCCAGGATTTGAATCCTTATTAGACTATGAAAATCCACTGGGTTACCTTAAGCTCCACTCTCCCAACCTCAGAGGAAGGCAAATAAAACATTATTTGAATATGTTGTCGAAAGCTTTCATAGCCGCAATCAATGGGTTGCAGTGAGTTTTCTGGACTGTATGGCCATGTTCCAGAAGCATTCTCTCCTGATGTTTCACCCACATCTATGGCAGGCATCCTCAGCAGTTGTGAGGTCTGTTGGAAACTGGGCAAGCGGGGTTTATATATCTATGGTATGTCTAGGGTGGAAGAAAGAACTCTTGTCTGCTTGAGGCCAGTGTGAATGTTGCAATTGGCCACCTTGATAAGCACTGAATGGTGTTGTAGCTGTAAAGTCAATCAGTGAGGGTATGTGTATAAAGGTCTGTTAGAAACTGGGCAAGTGGGGTTTATATATCCATGGGATGCCCAGGGTGGGAGAAAGAACTCTTGTCGGCTTGAGGCCAGTGTGAATGTTGCAATTGGCCACCTTGAATAGTGTTGTAGATGCAAAGTCAATCAGTGAGGGTATGTGTTTATAAAGGTCTGTTAGAAACTGGGCAAATGAAGTTCATATATTTGTGGCATGTCTAGCGTGGGAGAAAGAACTCTTGTCGCCTTCAGGCCAGTGTGAATGTTGCAATTGGCCACCTTGATAAGCACTGAATGGTGTTGTAGCTGCAAAGTCAATCAGTCATGGTATACCTGCAAAGTCAATCAGTCACCTCAGACATCAGAAGAGCTGCAAGACCGAGAACAAGCCACAAGAGTCAGGACAAATATCCACCCAGAGGAAAAGTGTTCTTACCATACACCAAGGGAACCACTGACCGCACAGGGAAGCTGATGAGGAAACACAACATACAAACTATCTACAGACCCACCAAGAAAATCCAACAAATGCTACGTTCAGCAAAGGACAAGAAGGATCCTCTCACCTCTGCAGGAATCTAACATATACCATGCAGCTGTGGACAAGTCTACATAGGGACCACAAAACTCAGCATTGCCCAAACACGGATCAAGGAACATGAAAAGCACTGCAGACTACTTCAACCAGAGAAGTCAGCCATAGCAGAGCACCTGATGAACCAGCCTGGAGACAGCATATTATTTGAGAACACAGAAATGCTGGACCACTCTCACAACCACCATGTCAGACTACACAGAGAAGCCACTGAAATCCACAAGCATGTGGACAATTTCAACAGAAAGGAGGAAACCATGAAAATGAACAAAATCTGGCTACCAGTATTATAAAAAAACTCTAAAATTACAACAGCACAACAACAGAGAGGAAACAAACAAGGACATCTAATTACCTCTCAACAAAAGGTTGCTCTAGGCACTAATCAAGGTGGTCGGTTGAAACATTCACACCTAGCTCCAGCAGACAAGAGTCCTTTGTCTCACCCTGGTCATTCCACAGATATATAACCCCTTTTTCCTAGTTCCAACAGACCTTGCTACCTCTGAGGATGCTTGCCATAGATACAGGTGAAACGTCAGGAGATAATGCCTCTAGACCATGGCCATATAGCCCGAAAAAACCTACAACAACCCAGTGATTCCGGCCATGAAAGCCTTCGACAATACATTAGTCATGGTGTATGTATAAATGTCTGTTAGAAACTGGGCAAGTGAGGTTTATATATCTGTCGAATTTCCAGGGTGGGAGAAAGAATTATTGTCTGCTTGAGGCCAATGTGAATGTCGCAATCGCCCATCTTGATTAGCATCTAATGGCCTTGCAGCATTGGATATCGCTTAGCACTCTGCATTGTGGTAGCACTATAAAGACGCTTGAAATGCAAAGGAAACATTCTGTAGAGCAGTGTTTCTCAACCTGGGGGTCGGGACCCCTGAGGGGGTCACGAAGGGGTGTCAGAGGGGTCGCCAAAGACCATCAGAAAACACAGTATTTTCTGATGGTCATTGGGATTCCATGTGGGAAGTTTGAGCCAATTATATCATTGGTGGAGTTCAGAATGTTGTTTGATTGTAGTGAACTATAAATCCCAGCAACTACAACTCCCAAAAGTCAAGGTCTATTTCCCCCAGACTCCACCAGTGTTCACATTTGCACATATTGAGTATTTATGCCAAGTTTGGTGCAGATCCACCATTGCGTGAGTCCACAGTGCTCTCTGGATATAGGTGAACTACAGCTCCCAAACTCAAGGTCAATGCCCACCAAACCCTTCCAGTGTTTTCTGTTGGTCATGGGAGTTCTGTGTGGCAAATTAGGTTCAAATCACTCGCTGGTGGAGTTCAGAATGCTGTTTGATTGTAGGTGAACTATAAATCCCAGCAACTACAACTCCCAAATTACAAAATCAATTCTCCCCCAACCCCACTAGCATTTACATGTGGGTGCATTGGGTATTTGTGCCAGTGAATGAAAATGCATCTTGCATATCTGATATTTATATTATGATTCATAACAGTAGTAAAATGACTGTTATGAAGTAGCATCAAAAACAATATTATGGTTGGGGGTCACCACAACATGAGGGACTAAGGGGTCATTGCATTAGGAAGGTTGAGAACCACTGCTGTAGAGGCTCCTGGGGTTTGTAGTTGAAAGAAGGCCACGCCCCCTGTGACGTACCCGCCCTGCTTGACCCCGCCCCTTTCCTCCCGGCAGCTGCGCAGGGCGGTAAGTGGCTGGAGCAGAGGAGGTTTTGGGGGGTGCAGGAGGGACCCACTCCTTTTGCCCGAAGGAATGCATGCCTGCCTGCGAGGGGCGGAGGGGTAGATCTTCTGCTCCTCTTTGATTGCAACGACAGGGTGCCCGCTAGGAGGAAGAGGAAGGGAGGAAGGAAGTGGGAGGGAAGGTGGGTGGGTGCTGGGCCTCCTCGCGAGGAAGGGGGACATGGTAGGGGGCTCCATACGTCCGGGGGATGGGTGGACTTGAACTCTGCCATCCCTTTGAGCACAAATATGTTTAAAAGGAAATAGGGAAGGCTAAAGGAACTTGGTGTTGTCTTAACACTAAGTTCCCTCCTTTCCCCCCAGTTTTCCAGTCCAGTTTTGCAAATCCCAAGGACGATATAATTAAGTTGCCCCTTCTCTCCCAATATATACCCACAGATAGGCATACATATACAGATATTTTTGTATATATGTGTGTGTGTGTGCACATGCATATAAATATATGTATCTATGTGTGCATGTAGATATCTGTACAGTAGAGTCTCGCTTATCCAACATAAATAGGCCAGCAGAAAGTTAGATAAGCGAAAATGTTGGATAATGAGAGATCAAGGAAAAACCCATTAAACATCAAATTACCTTATGATTTTACCAATTAAGCACCAAAACATCATGTTTTACAACAAATCAACAGAAAAAGCAGTTCAGTACACAGTAACGTTATGTAGTAATTATTGTATAGACAAATTTAGTACCAAAACAGACAGTTCTCTCTTTCACCCACCCTGGATAATACAGAACGTTGGATAAGCAAAGGTTGGATAAGCAAGAATCTACTGTACTTACTTACTTACTTACTTTACTTACTTACTGTATATGTTTACACACAAACATCTCTATTTGACCATCCATCCAGGGCCCTTCTACGCAGCCCTACATCTCTGAATATCAAGGCAGAAAATCCCACAATATCAGCTTTGACCTGGGGCCGCATCCACACAGCTGAATAAAATCTCACATTTTCTATTTTGAAGTGGAATAAATGGCAGTGTGTAGTCAGATAGTGGAAGGTAAAAGGAAGAGGGGCCGACCAAGGGCAAGATGGATGGATGGCATCCTTGAAGTGACTGGGCTGACCTTGAAGGAGCTGGGGGTGGTGACGGCTGACAGGGAGCTCTGGCGTGGGCTGGTCCATGAGGTCACGAAGAGTCGGAGACGACTGAACGAATGAACAACAAAAGTCAGATAACTCAGTTCAAAGCAGATATTGTGGGATTTTCTGCCTTTATATTCTGGGATATAGGGCTGTGTGGAAGGGCCCTGGGTTATCTGAGTCCACACTGCCATATATTCCACTTCAAAGCAGAAAATTTGAAGTTTTATTAATCTGTGTGGAAGCCCCCCCCCCCCCCCCACCACCACCACACACACACATAAACAGGCTTTCCCAGTCAGTTTTGTACAATGAATTCAAACTTTAAATTTATTGGTACTGGTGTTTGTTTGTTTTTTAATTGTCTTATGCATGTTAATATATGTATTTTAACGGTCCAGGCAATCCCTGAGTTGCAAGCATTCAAATTACAACCTACCCATAGCTAAGAACAGGGATGAGACAGCAGGAAGTGAGAGGGACCTACCCCTTGGAAGGGGAATTCACTCCTGAAAGAACAGACCTATAGAACCTATCTTGTCTGTAACTTGGGGACTGCCTGTATATGCATGTATAGTTTAGTTACATGTACACATACATGTGTGTGTGTGTGAGCCACCCCGAGTCCCCTTCAGTGAGAAGGGTGGGATATAAATAAATTACATAATAATACAATAATAGTATACATGTGGGTTAAACCCCTGTGCTGGCAGGACTGAAGGTCACAGGTTCAAATCCAGGGAGAGGCGGATGAGCTCTCTCTAACAGCTCCAGCTCCTCATGCAGGGACATGAGAGAAGCCTCCCACAAGGATGATAAAAACATCAAATCATCCGGGCATCCCCTGGGCAACGTCCTTGCAGACGGCCAATTCTCTTACACCAGAAGCGACTTGCAGTTTCTCAAATCGCTCCTGACACGACCAAGTATACATGCATATTTATACAGACACACACATATAAAAAGGAAGGTCCTGACATAAAACTGCAGCTCATGCATACACACCATAGTATTATATTTAAGCCTTCCTAGCTGGGCAGGGAGCCGTGGTGCACAATGGGTTAAACCCTTGTGCCAGCTGAGCTGCTGATCTGAAGGTTGGCAGTTCGAATCCGCGAGACAGGGTGAGCTCCCATCTGTCAGCTCCAGCTTCCCTTTCGGGAACATGAGAGAAGCCTCCCACAGGATGGTAACACATCCTGGAGTTCCCTGGGGAATATCCTTGCAAGCAGCCATTTCTTTCACACTAGAAACCACTTGCAGTTTCTCAAGTCGCTTCTGACATGATAAAAAAAAACCTAGGCAGAGGTGTCTGATATTATGGCCTTTAGCTCACTGCACTGGCGTAGCACTCTTATTCTGCTTGAGCTGCCATGGCAACGTTCTGTGGCACTCTGGTCTTGTGGTTCCACGAGGCCCAAGATCTCTGGCAGAGAATTCTGCACGCTCCTCCCTAAACTGCCAATCCCAAATTCCATAGGCTGTTGCCATGGTAGTTGAAGTGGGATGTAATGCTATAGCAGTGTCGTCAGTGATAAGGAAAAGAGTATCACTTGTGTTCCTTGTGTTGTGATTAGATTACAACTTCAGTCCTTTTCAAACCAGCTGGGTCCTGATGTTATAACTGTGCTACGAAAATGTCATGAACATCTTGGCCCCGAAAAGCTGATAAAGGGGCATCTGTAACCATACAGCAAAGTGTAATGGGAATCTTTAAAAGGATGCTAGTTGCCTGACCGTATGTCCATCTTTTAAGAGTATCCCAGTGTGTTCCTTCTGAGGGAAGAAATTAGAAGTGTTTTTTGGCTCCACTATTTGTGTGTGTGTGTGTGTGTCAGGAGCAACTTGAGAAACTGCAAGTCACTTCTGGTGTGAGAGAATTGGCCATCTGCAAGGAAGTTGGCCAGGGGTTGTTCGATGTTTAATGTTTTACCATCCTTGTGGGAGACTTCTCCCATGTCCCTGCATGGAGAACTGGAGCTGACAGAGGGAGCTCAACCTGCTCTCCCCAGATTTGAACCACTGACTTGGTGGTCAGCAGTCCTGTCAGCATTGCACCACCAGGGACTCAACTATATCCCCTGTCTATGTGATACCAATTTCTGTTTTTTGTATAATAGATAATCAGATTATTAAGCACTGTTAATACTGTTTAAAGCAGTTTCAAGTTGGTATTGGAGAAAGTGATTTCATAGTGCAAATGATAGGAAATCCTGGAACCAGTTTGAGGCCAGGATGGTGATTACACAAACCGTAGAACACATTAAGGGCTTTCTTTTGCGCACTTTTGTGAGTTTGTTATCTGGCCACAGCAGTTTGACTGCATTAAACAGTCAGTGTAGACGGGAACATAATGTTCTATTATTTATCAAATGGGGCCAATCAAGCACAGAAAGAGAAGTTAGGGGAAATAGGAAAGGAATAAAGTGGCAGCTGGATAGTTGATAGAAAAACCTGAAGAAAATTTCAGTATCCATCATTTGATCATCTCATCTGTTTAGTGCTTTTTCAGTTGTGAAATCATACATGGAAATGGGTTACTAATAATAATGTCTGGGATATACAAGTATGATTAGATTTATTTATTTATTTATTTGGTTGTGTCAGGAGCAACTGGTGTTAGAGAATTGGCTGTCTACAAGGACACTACCCAGGGGATGCCCAGATGTTTTTGATGTGTTTCCATCCTTGTGGGAGGCTTCCCTCATGTCCCTGCATGGGGAGCTGGAGCTGATAGAGGGAACTCATCTGCGCTCTCCCTGGATCCAAACCTCCAACCTGTTGGTTTTCAGTGCTGCCAGCACAAGGGTTTAACCCACTGCCCCACCGGGTGGCTCCATTAGTTTTATTAAAATATAGTTACATTAAATTATTGTTGCTCAGCACTGACCTCATCTCTAATTTTAAAAATGTTTCTTCTCAAGTTCTCCCGAAAATGATGGCTACAAGAGGCACGCTTTCTCTGTGACCCTGTCATGGCTTGTTCCAGCACAAGCGAATCCCCATTTTTGGCAGACAGGCATGCTCGTCTCATACTGGCCCAGATCAACAAAATGAGATGCGGACACCACTTTTGTGATGTGCAACTCCAGGTTGGTGAAGAAGTATTCAAGGTCCACCGGCTTGTCTTGGCTGCAAGTAGCCCTTACTTTGCAGCTCTGTTTGCTGGAGGGATGAGAGAGGCTTCAAAGGATACTGTGCAGATCATGGGCGTGGATGCTGGCATATTTCAGATCCTCCTAGACTTTATTTACACAGGTAAATTATGTTTATGTTTTCTTGCAGTGCTTTAGTAACATGAGAAACTTGTGGATCTAATGTTTTGCCTCTGTTTGTACATACTGTTTTTAATAGTGATTATTTCAAAAGTTTTCATACCTCTAATTGTGGTTCATAAATATTTAATTAACAGGGTTGCTGTGAGTTTTCCGAGCTGTATGACCATGTTCCAGAAGCATTCTCTCCTGATGTTTTGCCCACATCTGTGGCAGGCATCTTCAGAGGTTTATATATCTGTGGAATGTCCAGGGTGGGAGAAAGAACTCTTCTCTGCTTGTGGCAGTGTATATGTTGCAATTGGCCAGCTTGATTAGCATTTAATGGCCTTGCAGCTTCAAAGCTTGACTGGTTACTGAATCCTTTGTTGGGAGATGTTAACTTGCCCTGATTGACTCTTGTCTGGAATTCTCTTTATTTACTGTCCTGATTTTAGAGGTTTTTTTAATACTGGTAGCCAGATTTTGTTCATTTTCATGGTTTCCTCCTTTCTGTTGAAATTGTCCACATGCTTGTGAATTTCAATGGCTTCTCTGTGTAGTCTGACATGGTGGTTGTTAGAGTGGGCCAGCATTTCTGTGTTCTCAAATAATATGCTCTGTCCAGGTTGGTTCATCAGGTGCTCTGCTATGGCTGACTTCTCTGGTTGAAGTAGTCTGCAGCGCCTTTCATGTTCCTTGATTCGTGCTTGGGCAATGCTGCGTTTGGTGGTCCCTATGTAGATTTGTCCACAGCTGCGTGGTATACGGTAGACTCCTGTAGAAGTGAGAGGATCCCTCTTGTCCTTTACTGAACGTAGCATTTGTTGGATTTCGTTAGTGGGTCTGTAGATCCTTTGTATGCTTTGTTTCTTCATCAGCTTTCCTATGCAGTCAGCGGTTCCCTTAAATGCTAATCAAGGTGGCCATTTGCAACATTCACACATGTCTCAAGCAGACAAGAGTTCTTTCTCCCACCCTGAACATTCCACAGATATATAAACCTTACTTGCCTAGTTTCCAACAGACCTCACAACCTCTGAGGATACCTGCCATAGATGTGGGCAGAATGGCAGGAGAGAATGCTTCTGGAACATGGTCATACTGCCCAGAAAATTCACAGCAACCCAGTGATTCCGACCATGATAGCCTTCAACAACACACTTAATAGTTTTTGAGAGGTCACTGCAAGTAGAGAATCTGCATCTGTGGCAATTGGAATAGAAAACGATCAGAATGTACACATCATGCACACGTATTCCATAATGTAGGATTTTGAAAATGTTTATTGGCTAATGGTTGTTACCATAACCCAGTGATATTATTATTAACAACTGTATGCGACAGTATTTATGAAGAAGCAAACTGTCTTTTTGCAATTTGGTGATTTGTAGTTTCAAACCACAGTCAGTTTCAGTTAAGACATGAATATTTTGGTGAGGTCAGCAAACTGTTTGAAGTTTTATAGTTGAGACATAGGTTTACATCCTAGTTTGCAATTCCTAAATATTATTAATTAAGCTAGTTCATGTTTGACTGTCTTATTATCTGTCTGTTGTAGAGAAACCGTATATCAATACAGTTTGGTAAAAACAGCAACGAAAGAAAATTACGCCTACATTTACTGTTAACTCCATTTATTTTAGTTGGTGTAGACCAGGGGTCCTCAAAGTTTTTAAACAGAGGGCCAGGTCATAGTCCCCAAAATTGTTGGAGGGCCAGATTATAATTTGAAAAAAAACATGAATGAATTCCTATGCACACTGCACATATCTTATTTGAAGTGCAAAAAACATGTAAAACAATATAATAATTAAAATGAACAATTTTAACAAATATAAAATTATTAATATTTCAGTGGGATGTGTGGACCTGCTTTTGGCTGATGAGATAGGATTGTTGTTGTTGTTGTTTGTGCTTTCAAGTAGTTTCAGACTTAGGTTGACCCTGCGCGAAGGCTGGGTAAATTACATTGGAGGGCCGCATCTGATCCCCGGGCCATATTTTGAGGACCCCTGCTCTAACTTTCCTTTTAAAATCCAGCATGACTCCCATATCTGCAGAACTGATCCATGAAGTTTTACTTATCTACTGCTTCACTTATTCACTTAAGGGCTTCCTGTTCAAAGTGTGTCCTGTTCTCAGTACTTTTGTCATTTCTCTCATTGAAAATAATACAATTTACTATTATCTGCAGTTTGATGTATCCATGTGAAGTTTGGGAACATATTCCCCTGTATATGTTGGAGTTTGTATTATATTAATAATGTAATGAACAACTACATTATATTTTTCAAGGACATTTTTGTGAACAGGTTGTTTGTTACTGTATGGACATGCCATCTAACAGTTTGTTTCCCTTGTATATTCAGGCATAGTCAGCATTGGTGAAAATAATGTCCAGGAGTTGATAGTGGCAGCAGACATGTTCCAACTCAATGAAGTTGTGGATCTTTGCTGTGAATTTCTGAAAGGACAGATTGATCCAGTGAACTGCATTGGACTCTTCCAGTTCTCTGAGCAAATTGCCTGCCACGATCTCCTAGAATTTACAGAGAATTACATCCATGCCCACTTCCTGGATATCCAGAATGGGGAGGAATTCCTGGCCCTGACAAAAGACCAGCTTATTAAGATCTTGCGAAGTGAGGAGCTGAGTATAGAAGATGAATACCAAGTTTTCATATCTGCAATGCAGTGGATTCTGAAGGATCTAGGGAAAAGAAAGAAATATGTTGTGGAAGTACTGGATACGGTTAGATTTCCATTGCTACCCCCACAAAGACTGTTGAAATACATAGAAGGTAACTGAGTATACAGTAGTGTGTGAATTTGTGACTTTTATCCTTTCAAATCTTTAAAAGTATGTGGACTAATTATATGACGACTTAACAGCTGTAAAACGACTACCCTAGCAGAGCTCTATTACATTAAGTCCATGCTATATTGGAACCCTTGATAGTGTGCTAATTATCTGAAAGTTTCCAGCTATTAGTAGTACTGGGTTTCATTAAAACAGCCTGTAAGATGATGCAGAACGTGGTGGCATTTCACTTTTTGCAGGCAGGGAAGCATTGGATATCTTCCCAGCTGGAGGAAAAGACAAAAGTAGACTGTCTGGTCAAGATGAGAGGTAAGGCAGAAGTTTTCAGGAGTTTTCCAGAATGCATCTTATACAAATACTCATAGATGAGAAATTGTGGCTTATGTATGAGAGACTATGGTTCATCCTGTTTCTTCTACATTAAAAAAAACCTAATGCTGTAGGCTGTTAGGAATTGTGGGAGTTGGAGTCCAAAACACCTGGAGGTCCCAAGTTTTCCCATGCCTGCATTGGAAGATTGGATCCTATTTCCTCTCACAAGTCTTACAATATCTGAATATTTTCCAAAAACAATGCATTTTATTGTTAGCGTTTAATAATTAGAAAGAATCTGAAATATTGAGTCATTTTTTAAGTGCAGTTGTTTCCATAGAGAAAGGTACAAACCCAGTAACACAGTGAAAATGTTACCACTAAGATCTGTACATATTTCTGATTTATTTATTAGTTGGCTATTACCAAATTTTTCATCATCTTTTCTTCCCAAGGAGTTCCTGATTTCAGTCTTCGTGTGGCTCTCCAAACTCTCTTAAAAGAATACTGTGAAGTGTGTAAGTCTCCCAAAGAGAGCAAGATTAGCAGTTTCTTGCAGACACCCAAGGCTCGTCCACGAAGAAAAGCCAGGAAGTACCTTTATGCTGTAGGTAGGGATCCTTGTTAACATTCAGATATCTTCAGAAACAGAACTACTGAGAAATGCATTGGGCCAAGCAGGCCATTTCTGCTATTTTTTTCTGCTTCTCAAAAAGGTGGATACACCCGCTTACAGGGGGGTCGCTGGAGTGACAGCAGAGCTCTCAGCTGTGTGGAACGTTTTGATACTTTCAGTCAGTACTGGACTACTGTGTCTTCTTTGCACCAAGCTCGCAGTGGACTGGGAATTGCAGTGTTGGGAGGAATGGTTTATGCCATTGGAGGTAAGAGTGAAACATTGCCGGAGTGAGGCGGGATTAGTCTTTCATGATTGTTATGCATCTTTTAATTATTTACTTAAATGTAGGAACTCAGAGTACATATATTATTCTAGAGCCAGAAAACCCAGAATTTAGTTATATCTACAGAGTTCCTCAGAAAGAACAGCTAATTTTCACCATTTGGGCAGGAAGTTGGATTTTCTGGGATAATCATCTCCCTCAAACTCCTCCCAAATCCATGCTGTACAGACACAAGACTCACACAGAAGTGTGTGCATGAGTGAGCTAACATTCACCGATGGGTTCACATTCCTGAAGCTTATATTTATTGTATGATCTCTTTTCAAACTCTTCCTGTGTATATCTAAATAATACACATTCCCATACTCTTACAAAACCTTCAGAAACTTTGCTTTTGAGTAGATAAATCTTGGTGATTCAAATGAAACCAAAATACAAGAAACAGTATCAAAAAATGAAAAGAAAGAAGGCTCATTTGAATCACCAAGATTTATCTACTCAAAAGCAAAGTTTCTGAAGGTTTTGTAAGAGTGTGGGCATATGTATGTGTATTATTTAGATATACACAGGATATATATATATCTAAATAATACACATACACATGCCCACACTCTTACAAAACCTTCAGAAACTTTGCTTTTGAGTAGATAAATCTTGGTGATTCAAATGATCCTTCTTTCTTTTCATGTTTTTGTTACTGTTTCTTATATTTTGGTTTCATTTTTTTCTTTTCTGGTTGCATTGGTTGTTATTGTCATAAACAAAAAAATTAAAATTATACAAAGCATATCTAAGTTTGCTGAACTCTTGTTTTATGTCTAAGGTGAAAAGGACTCCATGATATTTGACTGCACTGAACGCTATGATCCTATTACAAAGCAGTGGGCTGCTGTAGCTTCCATGAACCATCCTCGCTGTGGTCTAGGAGTATGCACCTGTTACGGGACCATCTATGCTTTTGGCAAGTCTGAGTTGGAGCAATATATTGTTAGTTTTATGCACCACTGAGCATGGAAATAACAGCAAAAGATTCATGATGCTAGCAATGGATCCTTTTTGGCAATGCCCAAACATATTTCTTCTCTAAAGTAAAATTTTAGTGATTACAATATCAAACATTCTTGCCGATGGGTAATGCTTCATCTCCAGCTTGCCTTTAAAATGATTTCCTGGTAGTGGAAAATTGCAGGCTGATTGATAGTGCTTGAATATGATAATGGTGAGAAACCTGGAAAATGTAAGTAAGTTGGGCTGTTAGACTAGTGTGCTACATTTCATTCTTTTGCTTATGATATCCTTTAAAAACCAGTTCAGACATAAAACTACCTTAAGGAGATGGTGAACTGTTGACTCTGTTGTATTTCTCACTTGCGCTCTCTGCTTTGTAGGAGGTTGGGTTGGAGCAGAGATTGGCACCTCAGTTGAACGCTTTGATCCTGAAGAAAATAGCTGGGAAGTTGTGGGCAGTATGGCTGTGCCACGATACAATTTTGGGTGTTGTGAAATACAAGGTAAATTGATAGAAATATTTCAATAAATGTTGCCAGTTGCTAATCATGCAATGGATGGTTCCCACTAGATACATCTGATGACAGTAGATATGCCCAATTACACCACCATTCTCCACAGAGAAATTGCAGTGCTATTATATGCATTGTACAATTAACTGTTGTGTTACTAGTGCTGGATATTGTGCTTCCTGTGTTCACTTACCATTTGACTTCCACTATTTGATTCAGCTGAACAAAATCCCACATTATCTGCTTTGAACTGGAATATATGGCAGTGTGGACTCAGATAACCCAGTTCAAAGCAGATATTGTGGGATTTTCCACAATATCTGGAAGGGCCCCTTGTCTTGCATTTGAGTAGACCTCCATAAGATTGTGTTGATAATGGCTGTTTGCAAATTAAGCAAGAGGCTTTCAGTCTTGGATCATGCAAATTTGAGCAAAAGAATTATCCTGCAAAAGTAATGTATTGGGCAAAATAACTTTGGGTGAAAAGCATTTTTAGGCTGCGGTCTCAGAGCTGTTTATTTAAGATTAATCTCATTAAGGTAGGTATGGATAGTACATGGTCTGTGGTGTCCTCCTCCCCAGCAATGTGAGATTGTTATCCACTTGCCATACAAAACATTCAGAGACATGCTTACATACCATCAGCGTATCAAACATCTATTTGGCAAGCTGTTGGGGGCACAGCTTTACTAGAAAATGGAATACAGAAGAATTATTGTTCTACTTGCCATCTGAATGTTAATAGTGCTAGAAAGAGAGTAGAGAGGAATAATGCTATGCAATGTGAGATTTTGTTTCCTCCACCTGCTTCATCTGTCATACTAACCATGGCAAAAGTAGCATAATTGCTGGGAGAAGCATATTAAAATAATCTCTAACTCTGATTGTATACTGAGCAATATTGCTGAAATGGGAGTGAAGTTAAATACTTCCACTATTTACTTAATCTGAAATACTATAGTACAAGTGGAGAAAGACGGAAGGCTTTAGTCTCATGCAGATCTCAGTGATTCTGCTCAGTATTATTGGAAAAAGAAGTGAAGATAAGATGTTCCAAGGATCTGTAGCAGGTATTATGTGTGTATGAGTTTAACTGAAACCATTCATTTTTCAGGTTTGATTTATGTTGTTGGAGGTATTAGCAATGAAGGAATAGAACTGTGTTCTGTGGAAGCCTATGACCCAATATCTAAGCGCTGGTCTGCACTCCCTGGAATGAGTACCAGGAGAGCCTATCTGGGTGTGGCTCCTCTGAATGACTGTATCTATGCCGTCGGAGGATGTAATGAGGCTCAAGATGCCCTTCCAACTGTTGAAAAATACTCTTTTGAAGAGGTATGGTCCATTTCCTGTAGATCACATTACAATACCTATTAATTTTTGTTATTTTCAGTAGAGTTGTTCAGCTAAGCTTCATGCAAATGTGAGATCAATAGGTACCGCTTCTGCGAGAAGATAACGGCACTCCATGCAGTCATGCTAGCCACATGACCCAGGAGGTGTCTATGGACAATGCCAGCTCTTCGGCTTAGAAATGGAGATGAGCACCCCCCCCCCCCCCAGAGTCAGACACAACTAGACTTAATGTCAAGGATGCAACTTGAGCTCTTTATGAATGATTATGCACAGAGGTGCAGTTTGAGTAGTGGATCTGTAGTCAGTTATTCAGGAGTAAGTGTACACACTTCTAACCAAACTGAATTCGGTACCTTCCTGTTTCATATAGTAGCTGTTCTCACAGCACTAATTGATTGGTTGTTATAACAATCATAGTGCTACCTCCCTCTTATTTAAATCCAAGGAAATGCTACTCTAGATCAAATACAGTATTTGTTGACTTTTTTTTCCATTCCAAATCCGTACTGTGGTTGAATTGTTCTGAATACTTGCAACTCTCTACACTTGGTCACTAATGGAAGTTGGAACTTCACAAGAAAGCAAAACGGTCCATTTTAAAGAACCTTTCCTATGGAAAAAATCATTTTATATCTGTAAAATGTAAATGTAGAGCACTTTTCTGTGGACAAAACATAGCTGTTTTTTCTGTTTTGTTTAAACTGCCAGGAGAAATGGGTGGAAGTTGCTTCAATGAAAGCCCCAAGAGCCGGAGCTTGTGTTGTGGCTGTCAACGGTCTCCTTTATGCCATAGGAGGAAGGACTGCTAGCTATGATTCAGCTGCCCCAGTAACTTCAGACTCTGTGGAGGTTTATAACCCACATACGGACGCTTGGACTGAAATTGCTAACATGATCACCAGTCGGTGTGAAGGAGGTGTGGCAGTGCTTTGAGGGAATACAGTATTTTTTTAGAAAACAAAGAGCATTTGAGCGTGAATGTCTGCGTGCCAGAGATATGAAGATTCAGCTTCCTAAATGTGTCTGCAGTTCATGGGCATCTAGATTTCCAAAACAAGAATCAATGTCTTTTGCAGTTACTATTACTGGTTTAATTAAAATCTTTGTTCTTCTCTGTGGACCATACAAGAGTGCATATGGAACTTGATAGCAATTCTTCATAGACATGAAGTCTTTGTTGTCCTGGAAGTCTTTTGTCATTTCTAGGACATAAGTAGAATTACACAGGTTTCTTTCAAGTAAGATATATTTAGAGATAACCTGGCCACATCAATTCTTAATAAGAATCTCAAGCACCAGCATTTTATTGTCATGAAAATCCATTAACTGTTTTAGATCTGGCTTCTACTTTCTGTTGCATAAATTATTTTGCTTGGAGAAAAACAACAAAGTGATGATGGAGTTATTCCTTTAGAAATATGTTCAAGAATTGTGTTTTAGTTGCTGAATGCCTTAAATAAAAAAGGGAGGCAGGTTTCTTTTTTTTAAAAATGGAAGCTTTCTTTCTACTGGAATGCAATATGAGATTTGTAGTTTACATCTTACACCTTTTCTTCCATCCTCAAGGTCCATCACAATTCTTAATTGTCGTTGGCTTTATCGTTGAAATACAGAAATGTCTTTCCATGTGGGTAATAAGAACCTGTCTTTGGACATCATTTTTTATCCTATCTTTCCATAGAATTTAAGCTCCCAAAAGCTCGTTAGAGCAAATGTATTTTCTAGAAACTGTTTAATAAATCGTCCTGGTAGATGTTAGTCAGTGTTAGTATCCTAGAAGTTAAGGATCCAAACACAAGTATGTTTAGTTCATAGTGATTATAGCCCAGCTTCCTTTCTTCTATCCAAAGCCCTGTCTTCATCATTAAAGTGTCCCATTAAACATCTTTTAAAGGTATCTGTAAGCATGTGCCCTGGTTTTGCATTGATTCTTTACTTTTATAAATTTAGCAAAGCAATCAACATCTTGCACAAAAAATGAAGCTAAATATGAAAGATAAACAACTAATCTACAGAGAAAGTAAATACTTAAAGCTTATCTTTGGCATCAGAATATTCTAAAGCATGTAAAGAAAATCCAGCTATGTACAAGTTTTTTTTTTAAAAAAACATACACATCAAGAGTTGGGTTTTTAAAAAATTTAATTTCCCCAGAAATATATACAGCTACTTAAAACTTCATTCTGGTTAGAGATTAATCTCTAAACGGTTCAAGTATAAAACCAATTTACTTCTAGATAAGTAATTCTCACAAATAAGTCTTTTTGAATTTAAGGGGCTTATTCTTAAGAAAGTATGCATTTTGGCAGCCTAGACACTAGAATTAAATAACTCCTGTCTAACAGCTGGATTTTAGTGAGCACTTGCAGGTGAACAAGATGTGATGTCTTTCTACAACATTTATAGAAAATATTATTAAAGGACACCCAACAATGATATCTAGATGTATTTTAACATCAGGTTATTGTAATACTCCACTGAAAATGATTATGTTAAAAGGGAAAGGATGGCCACATGACTTTGAAATTGAAATGCAGTATATCAGTTTGGTTAGGCAAACCAAAGAAATACTTTTCTCATAAGAATATACAGAATGAATTGGTACTAAATGAGATAATACCTCAGTGGAATTCCCAGAGACAACATGTGCCGCCTTCCACTGGAAATATTATGCATGGTCTGATTCAAGTTATATTCTCACTCAAATACTGAACTCCAAATGAGTATTCCTACAAGGAGCACTTTCTGATTTACTGCTTTTTATGCCTGAAATATTCAGGCTGAAACATCAAGCATGCTTTCTTAGGTACAATAACAATGTGTTTAGTAGGCCTTATTTCTGTGTAATTTTTCCCCAGGAGCAGGATATAACGTGATAATTTTTTTTAAAAAAAAGAACCTAGTGATAGGTGCCACCATTTTGTATGCATGCCATATTGGTATTTTCTAATGTTCCTCTTGGGCCTTTTCTTCCACAGCTGTACAGTCAAAAGCAGAGAAACTCAGCAACCATTTTCTCTCACAGTAGTCTTCCTTATGGAGCCAAAATTCAAATTTATGCAATTGAATCTTGTAAATATTGTGAGTGAGTCCCCTCTTTTGCAACAGCCACTGTATTTTTTGCTCATTGATTTCAATTATTTAATTTCATTTTCATTTTCAATTAAATGCTTCTCTGGATAAGTGTTCACAACATATATTGTGGCCCCCAACGAACCTGCAGCTATTATAGTTAAGACAGCTCTCAAAGCTTTGAACCAGCGGGGATAGGTGGGAAAGAGGGAGAGATCATAATGCAGGGCTATTCCTAAGCCAAATATAACCATGGTTCCAGCTACTGTAGTGTCATCTTTGAAAAGCAAGGCAATCCAGGCCAGTAATGAAGGAACAACACTGTTACTCAGAGTAAACCAGTCAGGTTTTTCAGGGCTACCTTCTGGAAGAGCAAATCCCCACCTGATTCCTCCAAGAAAAGAGAGTATAGAGGCACCATATGCAATCTGAGCAAACGCTAGCTCTGGATAATAGGTCTCCTGCACAGCCATGAACAATGGTATTGAAACAAATGGGATTAAGCCTGCAAATCCCAAATATAAGGCAGACTTTGGAGACTCCTTGAGTGATGGCATATCATATCTTAACAAGTCCAGTTTGCGAGGTTCAGGTTCTGGAGGCTTCTTTTTCTTCCAGTTGCAGAAGGAGCAATGGAAATGCTGTACCTTGATCGTATAAGCTGATGTCTGCTTTAATAGCTGCAAATTTGGCAGTACATTCAGGCCACCTTTGAAGTGGACAGGAGAGTAGATAGCTTGAGTCCTTCCTGGCTGTGGAAGTCTTTGAACACAGGCAATCTGAAAACACAATGCAAAAACCCATTACTGCATGACATTCAGGTGTGTGGCCTTTTAATGTGTAGCTTGCAAATGTTAGGATTTATAAAATGATCTATGGAAAGGAATGGGCATTTTCCTGAGAAAATTTAAGGAATGTCCAATAAAATTAGTCCTTGTTGTAATATGGTTGTTTAGAATATGTGAGTGAAGGAAGGGGATGGGATTTCAAGTCAGTGATTATCAGGCATAGGCAAACTTTGGCTCTGTAGGTGTTTTAGATTTCAACTCCCAGAAATCCCAGACAGCTTACTAGCTGTTAGGAATTGTGCGAGACTAGGGTCATGTCATCATGGAGCTGAAGACATACTTTTAGAGACACCTATGCCGTCTCATATTGTTTTGGTTGGTTGCAAAGCTGCCATATTAATTCTTTTTTTTACTTTGCACCCCAAATACTAGTGTGACAGAAAAGGCATGGTAGATTTCTGACCTAGCAGCATAGCTGCAGATCAGAAAGGGATGAACTCCAGAGAGTCTATCCCTTATGAAAACCTTTGGAAGATGAAATAAAATGTGGGTGTGGCTAAATCTTGTTTTAAAGGAGAACCACTTGTGGAGGCTTCCTAGTGTTTCCATCTGCCTACCCTTCTGAGGGATTGGTATACAAAACCAGGCAAGAAGGCTATCTTCTCCCTCTAATCCTGTTACAGGGATGGCCCATGTGGCCTAATAGAGGCTTTGAAACAGTCAGCACCAAGTGTTAGAAATAGGACATGTAACCATATAGACACATGTAATCCTTCATTGATAAGTTAGTCTTTATAGATGACTTTCATCCGAGTATTTGAGTAATTCATAGAAGAAAACACTACAGTGACAAGATGTGCTTTGACATTTTACTCCTAATGTTTTAACCAAAGTAGCTTGGAAATCTGGTTTGTGTACAGACACCAAAATGGTTTGGGAAAACATTACCTTCAAAGGAATTTGAGAGCAACAGCGTTGTAGTAGAGGGAACATTTTCATTAGCTCTGAAAGACAGAGAAAAGGTTCACTGAATAGCACAGCCAAGTGAAATCCAAAATACAGTACCTCTATTTATTTATTATTTATTTTTATTTACAGCTTTTATATTCCGCCCTTCTCACCCCACAGGGGACTCAGAGCGGATTACAGTATACACATATATGGTAAATATTCAATGCCAATTTTTGACATACAAACATATGCAGACATAGACAGAGGCTATTTAACTTTTTCTGGCCGCCAGGGGAGCTGTCGTTTTCATCGTCCATCTGCGACGCTGATGAAGCACTTCCACATTCTCCGCATGCTTCCCCGCTGGAATGCTTTGCTGGAGTTTTCTTTATGGTCTCATAAATCAGTTAATTAAGCCTCCCCACACTTTAAGGTGGTACCTTATTTTCCTACTTGACAGATACAACTGTCTTTCGGGTTGCAAAGGTCGACAACAGGCTACATACAATTGGTTGGAAACCCACTCCAATCCGGGCTGGCTTCGAACTCATGACCTTTTTGGTCAGAGTGATCTTAATGCAGCTGACACTCAGCCAGCTGCACCACAATCCCTAGCCTACTTGCAAGATTAAATTCTATACAGTCCATGAATCAATAGTGCTGTAAAAAGCCTCAACACTGGAAACTGTTTTCACCCACAAAATCAAATGTCAGGGAACTTGTCTGCAACTCCTTAATCTATACACTCTCCTGGCTCCTAGATGGAATATCATAAATATAGTATAAGTAAAGGAGCTTGTATTTAGACATCATTTAGTGCTATGATAGAGTCCTGACTCCATCCAAAAGATCTCTAGCATATACAGATATCCCTCCCCTAACTCCACATGTTGTTCTGACTCAAAATAAATTTAACTGAGTTCCTTATAAAATAACAAAGGACTATTTTTTTAAATTCTGAGAGTCAAACATGCCTCTTCATTTTAAAAAAACGGTTGCTTAATTTTATAATTATGATACCATGCCCATACTTAGTTCCATTGCCAGTTTAAATTAATGTATATCCTTTGTAAATATATGCACCTTTCTTCAAGAGCAAAAGGTACTGTCACTTGCTTAAAGGCGTAACTAAGGCCCCTTCTACACTGCCATATAATTCAGATTATAAAAGCAGATTATCCACATTATCTACTTTGAACTGGATTATATGAGTCTACATTGCCATGTAATCCAGTTCAAAGCAGATAATCCATCTTTTATATGGCGGTGGAGAAGGGCCTTAGTTTTTGAAGTAGGGCCAAACTGCATTAACTCTACAGTGTAGAGTCTTTCCCCATTACCAATATGTTCCATTTATACTCACCCTCTATCAGCAGGAAATAATAAAGGGAGGGACAAGCAGGCAGTGGTGGCGCCTCAATGGACCATTCGAGCTTCCCTTTGAAGGTTGTCGCTCGCTGTCTTTCCTTGAAGCAAAGGCTCTCTCAGGTTTCCCACAAAAAGCGTCCCCAGCATCTCAGGAAACCGAGAAAGATAAACTCACAACGGCGTCTCTCCCAAAACTGCTTCGTATAGGACAAAAGCACCTCTAGCCATGTGAGCTCCGACGCCTCAGTCGCCCAAGGAGATTCCTGTGGGAGGGAATGAGTTTTCGGTGTTCCCTTTTAATGCCGCCGTGTCGCCTTGTCCTCCGGTCAGGAGTCTCGACCTGAAACAGAAGCTCATTCTACAGTTCCGGCGGAAAAGGCCAAAGTCCTTTCTAAACTTCAGCCCTTTCTCTCCCTGTCTGCTTAGACCTCAGAATTATTATTCATAAGGAAAGAATGTGGACTGGAAAGCAACGAACTACAATTCTATGCAGAAATCTTGCCAATGCTGTGGAATACTGGGGGTTGTAGTTTTCCCAGGTCTTTGGCTTTCTCTGCTAAAGAGCGCTGGAACCTCACCAGCCTGCAACTCCCACATTCCACAGCATTGAGTGGCACCATGCCATATTAATTCTATAGTGTGGGTGTGTGGATGCCCGGATGATTTGATGTTTTTATCATCCTTGTGGGAGGCTTCTCTCATATCTCCGCATGAGGAGCTGGAGCTGATAGAGGGAGCTCATCCGCCTCTCCCCGGATTCGAACCTGCAACCTGTCGGTCTTCAGTCCTGACGGCACAGGGGTTTAACTCACTGCGCCACCGGGGGCTCTATTAAAAATAAATGCTAATATGGGATATCTGCATAGAGTAAATATGTTTTAGTTCTGAAGATGCAGTTTGTAAAGATAATGATTATGCTTCAGAACAGATAGTCATTAAACCGATCAAGGTGGGGAGGCAAACTTGTGCTGGGTCTAAAGGACTTTAATGCTCCTGGTGGAGCAATGGGTTAAACCCTTGTGCTGACTGAAAGGTTGGCGTTTCAAATCTGGGGGGTTCAAATCCAGGGAGCAGGGTGAGCTCCCAATGGTCAGCTCCTTCTTCTACAGGGACATGAGAGAAGCATCCCACGAGATGATAAAACATCCGGGCGTCCCCTGGGCAAGGTCCTTGCAGACAGCCAATTCTCTCACACCAGAAGCGACTTGTAGTTTCTCAAGTCACTCCTGACACACACACAAAACAAAACTTTAATGCCAAGTGCAAATCTTTTAACTATTTGGAAACAGCAACAATGAAAAGTGAAAATCCAAAGGACAATCTGATACAACTTTAACTGCTATTACAGCAGCCTATGAAATCTTGAGACATGCAGTTCATCAAGGTAATTAGAACTAAGTTACAGTGGTCTTGAACTGTTCTAAGTAAGCAGTGGGGATAAACCCTTGGTTTATATATAAATTAACAATTGTTAAGAAAATCCAGCACAGTCACTTTTGACTTCAAAACAAGGTATTCATTAAAGGATGATGAACAGGAGTATCTTTAGAGAGTCTGGTCTCTCCAGAACTCATGAAGACACACAAACTGAAACAAAAACAGTATATAGTGTAGACCAGTAAATCTAAGAATTACTGATTAGATGGCTGTTGGAAAGGTACATCCTGTTTCACTAGCCTTTTGAAATTATTTGAGAATATCAGCAAGTATGTAGGTAGTGATGATCAAACTGATTTCATATTTAGACCTGGAAAAAACCTTTGGAACTATTGAAAGCCCTCAATCAAACATGGTATTAAAGCATGGGTCTTTTCACAGCTCAGTCATATATTCAAGAAAGAAAGTAGGGGATAGAGATAACTGGATTGTTCTCATAATAATTGACTATAACTACATTGACTCCGCCAATGATTTGTAATGGAAAGGGTGATTTTTATCTTGCTCATTAATAATGTAGACTTAGCAGAGAGGTGACCTCAGTTGACAGTGCCTAGTTATTCAGAATGGTCATAACAGAAGAAAACTGAAGAGGTCCAAAAGGAAAAGGGGAAAAAAGGTCTCATATTATTAAAAAATAGAGGTCATACAAATAAGCTGAATGGTTGAAAATTTGTGACTTTGGAATTCACTGCCACAAGATCTAGGAGTAGTAAAAAAATTAGATGCCCTTAAAAATGAATTATACAATCCATGTGGAAGATTAGGCTCCCAATGAATATGAGTCATAATGGCTGCATGTTAAGTCAGTAATTTAGATGTAGCGTGACTCTGAATGCAGCAGCTAAGAAACAGCGCTGGGAGAAGGGTTGTTGTTTTCATGCACTGCTTGTGGGTTTCCCACCACAGGAAACAGGATGCTGAGCTAGATAGGTTAATAAGTCTAATCTGAACATGGAAAAGTTGCCTTTTTATAACAACTCTCAGAATCTCCCAACCAGTTAGTGGATTCTCAGAGTTGCAGTCAAAACAAGGAACTTTTCCAAACTCTGAGTTGATCTCTCAGGGCTGTCACATATCTCTGTATAATAGTTCAAGCATATCAGAATTTGCAAATGTTTATTTTTGCACCTGTAACTCCCAGAATTACTCTGGAAAGCAGAGAGAAACATGTAAGAGTTTCAAAGAGCAAATTTTGTCTGCATTTATGAGGTGTTTAATATTGTGGGTATGTACTATTTTTGGAGGGGTGGGGGTTGCTTTTGCTTGGAGTTGTTCAAGTCTATTGAAGTAACATACAAGCCCATATTCTCCAACTGTATTAATTTGGCAAGGACGCTTCCAATTAAAGCTTGGTTGTCCCAATTTTCAACTACTTTTAAAATATTCCAGTTTCAGTCTCCTCCTTTCTATCTTCAGATTACCTCAGTGGCTGTAAACTGAGTTCAGAGTACAAAAGCAGTTTGCTGTCAAGTTTGCAGGGAGGAAGGGGCAGCAAGTTGCCCTTCCTGGTATGCTCAGAAAAATCAAGATGTTTTCAGCTTTAATTTGTGATGTTAGGGCCTGCAAAGTCTGGTCACACTGCTCTTGTTTGGTGAAGGGACTCTATTGCGAAATGAATGCAGTGTGACACCATTTTAACTGTAATGGCTCAATGCTATAGGTTCATTGGAGTTGTTGTTTTAGAAGGTATTTAACCTTCTCTGCCAGAGTGCTAGGGCCTCACCAAACAACAAATTCCAGGATTCCATAGCATTGAGCTATGACAATTAAAGTGATATCAAATTGCATTAATTCTATAGTGTAGATGCACTCTAAGGTCATGTTGTATGGTTGCTAACACAAGCAAACAAGTATTTTTCATCAGATATAATTTTAGGTAATTCTTATACAGTTTTTTGCACTGAATTCAGATCTGTTTTATTTTTCTGCCACATGTAGTTTTTTGATAAGGCTGATCAAATTAATGCATTTACACACTGATATCAATAGAATCTAATTGATATCAGTGCATAAATGCATTAATTATTTGATTAGCCTCATTTAAAAAATACACGTGATAGAGAAAAAATAAACACAGATCTGAATTTAGTGCAAAAAAACTATAAGAATGACCTAAAATTATATCTGATGAAAAATACTTGTTGGCTTGTTTCACTAATATGATATAATAGGTACAGACTTTACAGTAGTCTGCTATAGTGTACCATTTGTCATATTTTAAAAAGCTGACGTGATGGAAAAAATAAAGACATGTTTAAAATCAGCATAAAATCTATTTAAACTGTGTTACGCTCATTTCTGATGATTACAAAAAGTTTGATTTTGTTGGCTTGTGTAATATACACTTGAGCTCGAAATAGACACAGAAACAGGCTGAGGCTGGCAGCATGCACCTTTCTAATAAAATATTCCTGTTTGCAATGAAACAAGCACTAACTTGCTCATTCTAGATACCTTGAAAGGTGGAGAATGAGCACATGGACCTAACATGCAGAGCACCATATGGCTGGCAGAGAAACAAAACAAACCAGGAATGATTGCTGTCAACTGCCCTTGCTCAATGTTATTGAATCCTGGGAGTTGTAGTTTGGCAAGGCCTTTAGCTTTCTCTTCCAAAAAGAACTGCTGCCTCATCAAACTGCAAATCCTATATTCCACAGCACCTGTATTAATTCTATATTATTATTAATAACTAGCCATCCCCTACCACGTGTTGCTGTGGCTCAGTCTGGTGATTTGGAAAATAAAGTAATGAGAAAGTGTTGATTTCTAATATGAGTAATTTCTTTATGCTTGTTGGGTAAACAGTATTTCTTGTTGTTTCTTTGTCATTGTTGATGTGAAGATTGTCTGGTTTGCCTAATCTGGAATATGCAACACATCATAGTCCTTCTTTAGGGGTCCCTTTCAAATCTATGATGCTATATCTGTGTGTGAATCATATCTATCTATCTATATCGATGACTGGATGGCTTTTTGTCAGGAGGGCTCTGATTACATTTTTTTGCCCTGGTGAAGAGTTGGACTGGATGTCCTTAAGTATTTTCTGTTGGTCATGGGGGTTCTGTGGGGGAAATTTGTCCCAATTCTGTAGTTTGTGGGATTCAGAATGCTCTTTGATTTTAGGTGAACTATAAAGCCCAGTAACTACAACTCCCAAATGTCAAGGTCTATTTTCCCCAAACTTCATCTGTGTTCTTATTTGGGCATATGGTATATTTGTGCCAAGTTTGGTCCAGATCCATCATTGTTTGAGTCCACAGTGCTCTCTGGATGTAGGTAAACTACAACTCCCAAACTCAAGGTCAATGCCCACCAAACCCTTCTAGTGCTTTCTGTTGTTCATGGGAGTCCAGGTTTGGTTCAATGACATAATTGGTGGAGTTCAGAATGCTCTTTGATTGTAGGTGAACTATAAATCCCAGCAACTACAACTCCCAAATGACAAAATCAAAAACATTGGGTTGTTAGGTGTATGCTGCTGAAATTTGGTGTCAATTGGCCCACTGGTTTTTGAGTTCTGTTAATCCCACAAACTAACATTACATTTTTATTTATATACAGATAACTGTATTAATTCTAGTCTAGAGGCACACAAAGAGACAATAGAGGTTTTTCCAGATAATACACTGCCAGATAATTCAATAAACTGCATTGTAGGCATCTACACTGACTATATTATGCAATTTTAAACTGCATTATATGGCAGTATAGATCAGGCCAGCATTAAAGTTGACCAGCAACTGAGTAAGAAAGCCTACTGAACAGAACTAAGGAAGCAGCAGCTGGAGTTTCAAACAAACAAGACTTCCGCGCATGCGCAGAGCCGGAGCCTTGCTGGGAGACTCCTCCGCCGGGCTCGCCAGCGGCCGAGCCTGGGGCGCGCATGCGCAGGGGGGTACGCTTTCGGCACGCGCTGCTGGGGACGGCCAGGTGGGTGTGTGTTTCCTCCCTCCTCACCTCTTCCTCCTTCCCTCTCCCTGGCCCCGCCCCCTCCCTGCTCGCGTGAGTGGCCCCGCCCTCTCCGGCCCCCGGCCGGGCAGGGCCGGGCAGCCATTTTGGGCAGAGCTTTGTTATGATTCGGTCTGAGGAACTCTCGAGCCAGAGAGAGAGAGAGAGAGCGAGCGAGAGGGGCCTGGTCCGGTGAGCGCGGCCTTGTGTCTCAAGTGAAAGGAGGGGCAAGCCATTCTTCTCTGGGGGAACTGAGGCAGGCAGGGAGCGAGTGAGGGAGTGAGTGAGGGGAAGCCCAGCGGAGTCAGTCAGAAGGGGGCGGGAATGTCAATAAGGAGAGGGCGAGGAAGGAGGAAAGAAAGAGGCGGTTGGAGGCCTGCGGGGCCACCCTCTAGCCTAGCAGCCTCGGTTGTTGTTGAGGAGGAGAGGCGCACTTGGGACGGGGGCTTGGCTGGGAAAGGGCCTGCTGGGAGCAGCGTTGGGTTTTGGGGAAGGGAAGGAGCAATCCTGGTAGGCCTCGAGCAACTACAGCAAGCGGGCGCCTGGTTCGGAGGGTGTTTTGCAGGGGGAGGCGGGGTTTCTGGGTGGAAGTGCTGGGCGGAGGAGGAAAGGACGCAACCACAACTTTGAGTTCGGAAGTGGTGGCAAGCGGGTCTGGAGGGGAAGATTAGAGAGCGCTGTGGCGGCGAGGAGGAGGAGGGGAGTCCTTGCTGTGTTATTTTGGACTCTCTTGTGGTTAGGACCTCCCAACTAAACAAAAGGCGTGGCAGATCGAAGGCCACAGCTACACTGTAGAATGAATGCAGATTGAGCCCACTTTAATTAGAAAAGAAGGGAGTACTTTCACCTAACGTGGAAGAGACACTTTAAAATGCTGAAAAAGGAAAAGAAGTCTCTGCCATCCTTGTCAAGTTGTTTAATCCCATATTTTAATAGCTCTCTCCTGCAACCAACTCTCAGTTACTGAAAAGTGTTGCTTACAATGAAGGCATTGTGAACATAATTATGATTCAATCAAGATTGTGTCTACATGATTTATTTAGTCATATATACAACACTTACACACATATATACAATGAAGAACCCCAGTAATGTCAGACCAATTCTCTACCTTGTTGGAAAGTAGTTGCTAAAGTTGGAAAACTACTGTGCTGTTGAAAAGAGCATTTAAGAAAACATTGGTAACATTTCTGAGAGGTATACATACACAAACGTATGCATATATCAGTTGTTCCTAACCTGTAGTCTGGACCACCAATGGTCTGCAAGAACTAAAATATGGTATGCGGCCTCACCGTTGCAACAAGAGCAACTGATCTCACGAAACCCCCTTACAGTGCTGAGACTTATTAAATATGGTTTTCTGTGCGTGAGCAGATGGCGATTACTGGATGGCATATGTTCTATATCAGAAACAAGAGCTGATGTGGTCTATCCAATGCAATTTTCTGAATCAGCACCCCAAATAACCAAACAGAATCTAAAGTTGATCAAACACTGATTCGTGACCCTTTTGGTACTAACGTTGGAGAGTGGTCCCTGGTCAAAAAAAAAAGGTTGGGAACCACTGGGTGTAGATTTTCCCTGCCAGTTAACTTTGGGTGCATTGACACTAGAATTCATGTATTTTGATGCCACTTGAACTGTCTTGTCTCAGGGCTTTGGAATCCAGGGAGTTGTAGTTTTGCAAGGTCTTTAGTTTTCCCCTGCCAAAGCTTGCTGGTGCCTCATGAAGCTACAAATCCCAGCTGTCCATCGCCTTCAGCTATGGCAGTTAATGTGCCAAGCTGCATTCATGCTACAGTGTACAAACACACATAGTTGCAAACTTTTAAGTGAAAGATTTAACCCAGGCCCATTTTCTTGGGAGTAGTTTTCACTTTCTTTTTCAAGCTGTTTCAGAAAGGTAATTATCCTGTGCTTTCCTGAATGCAGACCGCCCTGTAAAATAATCCAACATAACTCTTGCTGAGCAGGCTGAGAAGGAAGGATTGACATGTGGGTGTGTAGGGAAGCACAAATAGGCTGTCTTGAATATTTAGGAGGGTAACTTCCTAAGTTGTGTAAGACCAAAGTCTTTGCTTAAGAAGGCTGCTTAACTACACTTGCTTGTCACTTAGGGAGTGGGGGTTCCTTAATAAAATTTAATTTCTGGCAGGACAGCTAGGCGTTTCATACTTGGGATAGAATGTCCTCTTTCTGTTTTCTCCTGTGGCTGATATTTGAGTCAAACTCTTAAGTGTTATATACAGCTGCAGGGCAAATGGTAGAAATGCTCTTCCTGTTTTAATAGTGCTTTTGTTTACTTTCTGCTAACATTACTTGGATCACAGTAAGATCTAAGTACTCATCATGTTGAGGATAATATGAAGGAAATGGAACAGTTTTAAATTGGTAATCATTCATAGGAAACAAGGGGATATTTGTATTTTTGATTGAAATTATTTCAGTTTTTATACGGGCATGCAAAAACTGTTCCTAATTCTTTACAGCTATAGTTGTAGAAACAGAGTGGCTTAGTAAAACTGTATCTCAACCAATATAACTTAGTAAAAGTTTGTTTATCATTTTCACCATGTTCATAAACAGAAATTACCTTACAATCAAACATATTAAATAAAGTGTACTAAAATTCCTGTTAAAAAGAGTAATCAAATTACTAGTGTTATTCTTGGGACTTTGAGAGGCAGTCACTTAGGAGGAGGTTATGACCACAATGTTATAAAAGGTATTTTATGAGTATAGGTTCAGTTCTTGGGATCCTCGTGCCTGGTTGGAAAGGGATTTTCAAAAATCCAAAGAGCAGCACATAGTCAGTGTCAACAAAATTTGAATAAATGGGCAGACAAACTCTGCATAAGGTAATTACCTATGTTCCAAATGTTGAATACTAAGACTTTGCAGCTGCAGAAAAGTCAAAAAAGAAAAAAATAGCATATTGTTAAATTGTTCTCTGAAATGTTGACTTTGTTTTCTTAAATATGGTTTTTATTTGCACAATAGTTTTCTACTTTAGGATGGAATTCTAACTAGTAGATAGGTGGTCTTATTGAAATGTATAAGGCAGTGTTCTCAAACTGTACTCCAGGAGTTTTGGACTTCAGCTCCCAGAAATCCCGGTCAGTTTACCAGCTGTTAGGAATTGTGGGAGCTGAAGTCCAAAAAATCTGGGGGAGCAAGGTTTGAGAAACTCTGGGCTAAGGAATTGCCATGCATAAGATTAGACTTTTGGGTTGCAATCTTAGACACACTTTGTCCTAGGACTACAACTCATTAAGCATAATGAGCCTCATCGTGAACTGGGAATTGTACATTTCCCCCTTGTTTTCATTTTAAATTAATTTTACATTAAAGTTTGCCATTGTAGCAAGGTTTCTTTCACAGATAAAAGTGGGAAAATTTTATTATCACCTAAATATAAAGTAAAGATTGTGCTGCAAAGAGTTTGAAATATTTATTTCTGTAAATTCAAATAATTAAGCATTAGCAGTGCTTGAAATAATTTTCCATGGTGTCAGATTTAAAAGTTTTGTAAACCCAGAAAAACTGGATAATTTGAACATAACTAGTTTTCCACAAAACTGTTTTTAACAACTAAATAGGAAAATATTGAATTATCAAATATGTTGTTTTAAAATAATAAAATGTTCAGGGTACAATATTCACATGTTTATTTCGCCATAAAAAATTCTAAGAAGTATGTAAGAAAAACACTTTTATGTAAGACTTATTTACAGTATCTGTAAAATGTCTGATTACAGTCTGATTACAGTTAAAATGTCTGATTACAGTTCTCTTTATATCTCCTTGATACTATGGAGAACTAATGGAGACAACTAAATTTCTCTATTTAACTCTTCAGACAGATATATTCCTTATAGTTCAGATGTTTTTTTTTTACAATTCATGACTTTCAAAATCCATTAATATGTGATTTTTTAAAAAGTTACTTTGAATTTGTAATTACATTCTTCATAAAGTATACTGTTAATATTTCAACACAACTATGTTTTTGCCAGACTAAGTCATAAACAATGAATTTTGAACTGTAAATTGTGCTAAACTTATATTTTTTGAACTTTCTTATAATTTTTTCCTGAATTTTTCCGCAATTACAGAATCAGTCTTGTAGAACACAAAATGCCTTATGTTGCTAGGGCTGTTTGCATGCTGGAAGAGGCATCTAGTGGTAATTATTTGAAACTCTATGCCCCACTCATTCAAGTGGTAAGAGTTTCATTTAAAATTGGGCCCATCTTTTTGAAACACCATGTATTCTTATATTCTACTTTTCTTCCAGCCTGGGACCCAAAGCAGCTTACAGCATAGACTAAATGTAAACCTAACTAAGCATGTAGGCCGAAAGCCAACTGAATCAACACCAGGCTAGTTTTCTGCTGACTTCAGACCACTTTCAGCACAGGAAAGCCTAGAAGTCAGGAAGAAAAAGAAACTGCTCAATAGTTAAGGAAATGTATTGGGAGTCTATACTTGGCTTTGTGTGTGCAATGAAAATCATTCAGTCCAGTAATTCCCACAGTTGCCACTCTTCTGTTTTGCTGGTCTTCACATCTATCTTGAACACTTCCTGCCATTATTGCCCAGATTGTTAAGTTCTTTCAAGGCTGTCAAATGCATTCAGAAGACACAAAGGTTGGCAGGTTTTCCTTTTTTCGGGGTCTGTTAAACAGAAGTTTTCTGCACATCTGCTAAATCTAACTTTAGTTATGAATCTGTGTTGGCACTGAATTCCTTTCCATATTTTCACATCTATGATCCCATGATTGGATGAGTTTTTCCCTATTAAATGCGTGTTCATGCTCAAACACAAAATCAAGGGTCTTGCTTCTAGTAAATACCATCAATCCAAAGCATTTATTTATTTATTTACTGCATGTCTATGCTGCCTTTCTCAGCCCAGAGGCGACTTAAGGCGGATTACAACTGGCACAATTCGATGCCACGGTGATCATAAAAAGAATTAAAAACATTTAATGCACATTATAAAAACCATGTAAAATAATGAAAAACATATAATCACCAGTGACTTCCTATTAGCTCATTTTCCAAAAACGTTGTCAAGCCGTTCCATGTTCATTATTTCCTGGGTTCCATATTCATCCATTATGCTGTGTTTCCAAAGGCTTGTTCAAAAAGCCAGGTTTTTACTTTTTTTTCGGAATGTCAGTAGGAAGGAGGCCAATCTAATATCCCTAGGGAGGGAGTTTCATAGCCAAGGAGCCACCACTGAGAAGTCCCTGTCTCGTCCCCGCCAGGCGCACCTGCGACAAAGGTGGGATCGAGAGCAGGGCCTCCCTAGAAGATCTTAAATTCCTATCTGGTTCATAAGGAGAGATATGTTTGGCTAAGCCGGAGCCATTTAGGACTTTATAGGCTAAAGCCAGCGCTTTGAATTGTGCCCAGTAGCAAACTGACAGCCAGTGGAGCTGGCACAACAGAGGAGTTGTGTGCTCCCTGAGCGCTGCTAATGAAAGGACAATCCCATTTATTAAACAGTAGGCAGTAGCATACTAAAAATCCAAACAAGACAAATGCTCTTGAGGCTGCATAGAGCGGTATATCAAGGGCAAACATAACCACATTGCCAGTGTAGATAGTCTGAAGTGAAATGCCAGAGGGGGGAGAGGGAGCAAGAAAAGGCACCCTTTCATGAGGAAAACTGATTGAGTGGAGTAGTGAGCAAGCAAGGCAGCAGGAGGTTGACATGAAATAGCCAGGTGGGGACACCATGCTACAATAGCTGATTGTCTGCACTACAGCTATTTTGTTCATTTTGTTGAAGTATTTATATTACAGTATGCCCGAAAATCTCATGGCATGGGTGGGAGAACATGATGGCAGCAACAGCAGCAGCAGCAGGTGGATGGTTCTCCCTAGCATGACACAGCCTTGCCTCCCAGTGCTTTGTAATATAACACTGGAGTACCCCTCTAAAGGCAGCTTATAAAAATTAAGAGATAAATTTTTGTGTGTGGAAGAGAAAGCTCTCCGCCCTCCCCCAATTGTACAGGAATTGCTCTGGGATATACCTATATATGACTGAGAGTGAAAATAATCTTATATACATTCAGCTCTGTACCCATGGATTTTAAATCCACAAATTCAACCATCCACAGCACGGAAGTAAATTTAAAAATTAAACTCTGATTTTGCTGCTCAGCAAGCACTACACTGATGTGTAGTCATACACTGTTGTAGCCTCCCATTTCACAGATCCTCAGGCTGTCTGGCACTCAATTAAGTTGATTGCCATTGTATATAAGGGACATCATTTTCCTGTATAATTGTACATAGTGGGATTTGAACATCCACAAATTTTAGTATCCATGGGAAGTTTTGGAACAAAACCCTAGTGTATATCAAAAGCATGCTCCATTCTACTTTGGAAGTATTTGCTAGTGATGAGCTATAGTAGATTTTCTTGGTTAGGTCATATGAAGGTATCTGAAGTCTTCTTGATTAAAAAAAGAGATAAATGTGCAGTTGTATGAGTCCCACGTTAAATGTCCAAAGATATAACTTACAATGATGTTTTACCATTTAGTATTTTAAGTTTGTAATAGATGTTATAGGCGATTTAACCCTTGCATTGGTTTGCTCTATTGAATGTGCAGAGATATTAGTATTTTACAGCTGTGTTTATATATAAGTAAAGTACTAACTCACATTCTGATGCAGCACGAATACAAAAAAAATGTGCAGAATTAATTAGTGAGATATGAGTTTTTGAAATATACTGAAGAAATATGGGCAGGCGGTATTTACTTTAGATATTTAATTAGTGTATTTTTTTTAAAAAAGGAACAGTGTATTTAAACAAGTGCTTATGGTACATATATTTTTTGCTAAATTGGAACATATATTTTATTGAAAAATTAATATCTTGATAGTAAATCTGATCAGCTTTTACTTTGCTTATGGATAAGTATCCATAAGGTGGTAACTAGATTGCTTGTGAAAATTATGTTCAGGGATCAAGCTATAGCTATTAATTGTCAATTGTATTGTCTACCACTTTGTTTCCAGCCCAAGGTGAAATTGTTAATTTGGGCTTTATAAACACTATATGGAGCTCCCTTGAGAAACTAAATTTAAAGAATGTGTTGTGTGTCTGTAGGATGCTTTTAGGAGCCAGATGCTTAGATGATATTACAGTTTTTTGTGTTGGTTACATATATGTACTATAAGTCTATATACACTAAATTAAACAAGTAGTTTAAAATTTTGCCTTTTAAAAATATATGAGAGGTTGTTTTTTCTTTGGCCACCATTTTATTTGAAATGGATACTTTTAATTAGTCGGTTCTATTTTTAATATTTTACTGTATTGGATTTTAATTTGAACTTGTTAATCACCTAGGAAAAATCAATGTAAGATAAAAAAAATTATAATTAAAATGAATGCTCTAGACTACATATTCAGTTTACATAGGGCCTCCAACAAACTTGTATACTTCACAGCATCAGGTTACCAGTCTATCCTTGTGGGAAATTAAATTAGTTTTCCAAACCTCCATTCTCCTCATCCACTCATATGACCAAAATATTTACATATAGATTATAGTGTAGGTTAATTGTATCTAATGCTGCTGCATAATTGCAAACTGTAGTAATAAGTTGAGGGTGGCTAAATGATGTTGTGCACTATTAGGTGTGGTACATTTGGCCTTGTTACAACTGGTTATGTGGTTGCCAATGGTATCACCAGCCAGACTTATTCCATAGTAGCCATTTCTCATATTGGGATTAAATTACCTACCTTGGCTTCTATAGCCAACAGGCAGGTGAAAAAGTGGGGCTGCTTGGAAAAAGATTCTGGCTCAATTCTTAATAACTCATATGGTTTTCTCTATGGTTAATGTAAATAAATCAAGTGCAATCTATGGTATTCTCACCAGATGTTGGCAGAAGGAGCATGATTTTGTTGTAACCAGATGCTGTCCTGTCCATTATACAATACATATTACTGTAAATAACTCAAATTGATTAAACAGAAAATTAAAATGTTATGCTTGGGAACACCCACAACCCCTGAAATGAGTGATCTTGCGTCTACCAAGTGGAGTCTTGTGTAGAGTCTACGAATATGCTTAAATACAAACCCAAGAGCCACAGAACACAGACTTACCTTATTTCTGTGAATGGTAAATGGTGGTGACTTGTTTTATTGGTATAATACAGGCATAGGCATTTTTAGGGCCTATGTAGAAGTACTACATAGCCCCTACAGCTGTCACAGAGAGTACAATCCCTGCTAATGCCACTAAATTTGCCACAGAGATTAGAAAAAGGGAACACGGACTCTCCTTTAAATAAAAGGTGGTTTCCATGTACTTCATTTACAAATAGAATTTTATTCCTGGAATCACATCTCTAGGAACAAGTGCAGGCTTTATTTTAAAGAAAAAGTGCCTACTTTTACAACTGCAGCAGACTCAGGAGCATGACCCAAGGGGATAACCGCAAAAAATGATAGTACTTATATTCTGCATGTTCCTCATCTAATTTAATACATGTTTAACCAGTGTTTCAAAGTGCCATGCCTTTTCAGGATGGTTTGTAATTTTATAAAAACATAAATTAAAAATACATATTTGTTTTCAATTATCAAATAGATACAATATTTTTAGATATGTTCATGTTAACAACGAATCCTATTTTGCTCTCTGCAAACAAGAGTTCTAGGAAGTGCTTTCTCTAGCACTTACACGTGAATTGATTGAGTCAAGAAAGTCAATGAGCTGACATTGCCAGGTCTTTCATTTATAATATTGCTATGAGGTGACTTGATAGTGGTAAATAACAAAAATATCTGTTGTACAGATTATTTTAATCATGTGTCTTTCATTTTGCTGTGTTGACCAAGGTAGACTATGAATGTGTTGTTGCTTTCATTAAGAGTAGAAGTGACAAAATCAAGTTTCTCCAGTTTGATAGCTGGAATAGTAGTTTTGTAATCATTGTGTTTTTTTTATAAAATTGATATTTTATATAGTTACAAGCTGTAAGACAAAACAGCTGTAGAACAACAGAAATCCATCAGATAAAGCAGGAGAAAGATCATCAACCCTAAAATTCAAAACATTTGTCCATAGCACAGAGATAAAAAGGAAATTCTTGCCATATCCATATTTCCCTTGAAGGGGATCCTCACAAAAATAGTTTTGAAATCACAATATTGCTTTATCTGGAAGCAGGTATGCTAAGTTCATTTTTATAAAATGAAAAAAACTGTGGCAGAGAGAAGAAAATGAAGGAACCAGCAAGATTCACTTTGTGTGTAACTTTGTAAGAGATGATAGTCAGAATTTAGAAATGTGCTTCATATGACAGCCATCTATTTTAATGTCTTGTAAGAGCAAGTGTGTGATAGACTGGTTTCCTTTTAGCTAAGAACATGGTATTCGTAAATCCAAACGTCATCATGGGAAGGACCAGTGTGTCCTAAAAATGTTTTGTGGAATCTCAGCTGTGGTGATTTGAATTGAAATTCTTGTTGAATGTCTCCAATTTTTTTCCAACTTACGATGATTCTAAGGTGAATTGATCACAAGTTTTCCTTGGCAAGATGTGTTCAGAGGAGAGCTTGGGAGAATGTGGCTTACTCTGGGTCACCCAGTGGGTTTTCATGGCTGAGCAGAGATGTCAGCCTTGGTCACCAAGAATCATATTCTAGTGCTCAAAACATTTTACCACATTGGTTCAGATTCTTACTTTGTTATAAGGCTAATTCATAAAGTCACTATGTTTTTGCCTAACTTACTTCACAGGTTGCTATGAAAATAAAACAAAATTAGTCCCGTGAAAGTGGATAAATTGTGCTATGAAGAATGGTGAAATAAAGATACATAGGTGCATTAAAATCTAGATTTCTAGATAATTACATTGAAATAAAAGATGACATAGAAATGTTAAATTGTATGATTTTGTATTGCATTTCTCTATTTGCTGATTGGTATTTTTTCCCCTTCAGATAATCCTTTGTGAATTCTGCTGTTTCTGATGGAAGAAGACAGTTTCTCAAATATGAACTCTTCATTTTAATACAACCAGCTTTTCCTCCTTTTTGCCGTTCCCCTCTGATTAGAGCAATAATTCAAATAGAATTGCTTAGGGAGAGATTGCTTTAAAAGCTGACCCTTTATTTTTAGCTTTAATTAAATGCATAAATGGAAATTATAGAAAGACATAAAATGTTGTGACATATCTTCAAGTTGTTTGTAGTTTCTCAGCATGGAAACTTATTGAAGGATATGAAAAGCCCATCAAGGTACTGTTTTTAAAAAACGCTAATCTTTTTTTTTAGCAATTATAAAATTTTGAATATGAGTGTTGCATTTTAGGACATTTAGGAACAGAATCTTAACCTAGTATTCCAGAATTTGCCAGACTTCTCAGGAACCTTTCAACTTCCTTCTTCCTGTGTCCTGACCCAGTTGGTTATTCTGCAGATTTCTTGCAGAAGATGAAAAAAGTTAATTTGAGGGATTCACCATTAATAATGGTATTTTTCTGAATGTTGTGCAGATCTAATAAATACTTCTGTAATGTAATGGTTAGATTATATAGCATTGTGACAACAGAAAAAAGTTTAATGAGGTGAATGTGGTTGTGGTTTTTCAAAAATGCACACTCCCTTTTAGGACTTTTTTTCTCCTATGAGTGCAGAGCGCAGTTAAAATGAGCAGTTAGAGAGGTTGAGGGGTGCAGTCAGCACAAAGTGCGGCTTTTTGTGCTTTTTGGGGGACTCACCATTGCCACAGAGCTGGCAGAGGTGCACCCTGGAGAAGAAAGAAACCTGGAGAGTCAAGAGGACAGCTAAAAGCAAGAGTGGACTGCTGAGGCCAAAGTAGGTAAGTCAGCGTGGAATTTTATTTTGCAGCTCTATGTTAAGTACATACACTTTCCCATTATACAGTATGAAAGGCTAGTAATAGAAATTGAAATGGAACATCATACAGTTTGTTGATATTAATTGTTGTAAACAATCTGCTGTACTCTGTATGTGGTTGTTGGGTATGAAAGAAGAAGATCTGGTAAATGAAATGCTAATAGTCTTCAGTAAAAGGCACATATAACATTCTCCTTTGATTTTTTAAAAAAGCTCTGACAGTAACTATAGGTACTGGTGCAGCTAGAAATGAGTTGTATCACTTAGGAAAATGCTAAGCTTCTTTCTAAGTGGGTGGGAGGAGGCACAGTATGTTTCCATGTTTGGGAGTAGCTAACATTGGATATATTGTGTTCTTTTTGTCTTAGATCCTGGCCATGAGGTTTGATGCCTCATTTTATTAAAGAAAGACACTGGACCTAAATGGCGCAACATGACTTTGTTCCTGCCTGGCTTAACTTCTCGACGCCACAGTCCGCCAAGGTAATTGTTGCATTTTGGACCAGTTTCTTCAATTTGATTTATGCAAGCAACATCCCTTAGATTATGAACTATTGCACTATTGAATGTTTGTTTTTGTACAGCTCTTTGTTGCTCTTTACACAAAATTTGGATAGTCTGCTATAAAATCACATACACCGTTACATGGTAGGGCATAGCTATCAGAGTTGCTAGTTCATTTGCCACTCTGTGCTAATCTAAAATAAAGCTTAAGATGCTAGGTCTGTGAGTTTATGGGTAAAAATCACAGCAAGTAAAAAAGGTTGTCTGTGACCTATAAAAAGGATAAATACCCTTTATTAACTCCATCTGCTTCAGTGAAGACTACAACATTTTCATAACTCTTTGCACTAAAACTTTTCATCAAATCAAATAAATCAAATACCATTTAAAGTCAAGTGGTCGTGACTTTAAATAGTATTACAAGAATAATAAATTTAGTCAATGAATGTGAATATCATGAATCAGCATTATTTACATTCCTTTGTAAAGAAAAGACAAAGTAAAACTCCACTTCTTATTTAAAACATTGCAGTTTTTATCATCGGATTGAGATCATATCAAATCCCCTTTGGAGAGAGGAGACATGATTGTATTTTTTGTCTTTTAGTTGATTTTTATTGAAATTATTATTACAGAGAATTCATTTCTGTTAAAATGATTTCTGGTTTAGACAGATAAACATAATTCTAAATGTACATTATATGCAGATTGTATTGTATTGATTGCAGCTAAAGGTTTGTAAGCACTTTCAGAATTAAATTTGAAAATTAGTATTTAGTCTGTATCCCAGAGTACTTGAGACTGATTTTACTGTATTAGGAGATTTTTTTTCTTAATATAGGGTGTTTCAAAAAGATTGACCTGATTTAATATCGCTATATTTCTGCAACCAAAAACTGCCCATGAATGAAACTTGAAAGGGTGAGGCATGAATCAAATGTTTACTGATAATGCCTTTCTGAGCACACAAACAGCCCTGGCCTCAGGTGTTCGCAAGATGGCAATGTCAGCTATTGTCCAAATGGAGTTTGTTAGGCTAACTAAAATAAGTTAGCATACAGCTGAAACTTTTCCAATTGTGTCAAGAGAATGGTTAATAAAACTAATTAAACCATTGGTAACTTTTTGTGTAATTCTAACATGTTGCCATCGTGAAATATACTGCTCACAAAATGAGCCCATCATTTTGAAACATCCAGAATTTTAAAAGGTGCCAAGTTCTGAAAAAAAATATTTCTAAGACTCCAGAATTGTGCTGCTGGACTGGCACATAAACATGCATTTGTGGATAGTCATACCATATGTAGCCTGTTTACTTTTCAACAAAGCATATACATTCTGTTAATACAGATAAATAATGTGTTTATTGATAATGTCAGATTGGAAACCTTTAATGTTTTGAATCCCCCTTTTTAGGCCCCTGGAGCTCCTTTTGAGAAGCACGGAGAGCATCTTCCTCGGGGAGAGGGCCGCTTTGGAGTAAGCCGGAGACGCCACAACTCTTCAGATGGCTTTTTTAATAATGGGCCCCTCAGAACTGCAGGAGGTATATAGCAGGGCTCATGGAAGGACTACTGTATTCTGTTACTAGGTTATCAATCTTCCTTTTCTGTCAGGTCCTGCTAACATTAGTAACCACAAAATAAGGTTTCCAACTAATTCAAACTTGCTCCAGGCTTTAAAGCTTGGGAGAAAGCTTTAAAATCCGTACTTTATAGCACTTTCTTGCTTCCTTTGATATCCTGGGACCCAGATTTGCTTCATACTTAAACAGGCTTCTAGAGGAAACATGAGCATTCTCTGGTGTCCAGAGGGCACACCACCAAATGTTTCACTGCAGAAGCCCCCTCTCCAAATACATGTGTTCTTTTAGCCAAAAAAGAAGTGTTAAAAAATGGGGGGGGGGGGGTCTCAATGAGTGTGGCCTGCAAACTGTATGATTTCACCCTTTGGTAATAAAAAAACCCCTGAAGTTTCACTGCTTATATGTTGCTGTGTACCTTCAAATCATTTCTTAATTTTGCCGACCCTATCATCAAGTTTTCCCCCATGATTTGTTCAAAGGGGATTTGTCTTTGCCTTCTTCTGAGGCTGCAAATGTGTGACTTGCCCGCAATCAGCCAGTGAGTTTCCATGACTTGGGATTCGAATTGTGACCTCCCAGAGTCGTAGTTCAACGCTCACACTGATGGGCACTTATATTGGCAGAATGAATTACTTTCTCTTAACATAAGAGCCTACAAGCCTAATATCAGACATGGGTTCTTGTACACAGACTTTTGGAGGACTTCTGCTGTAGTACCACAGGGCATCTGATAATGACTAGCTTTTTTAATGCCACTATGCCACTATCTTCCTCTTACGCAGATTGCTGGCATCAGCCTTCCTTACACCGTCATGATTCTGTGGATTCTGGTGTTTCTAAAGGAGCTCATGTTGGGCTAGCTGGCAACCAGCCTGGCTGGCATGGTTCTTCACGGGGCCATGATGGTATGAATCAGCGGGGGGGAGGAAATGCATCCCATCGTCACTGGAATGGCAATTTCCACTCCCGAAAGGGTTCAGTTTTTCAAGAAAAGTCACCTGCCGAGGCCAGGGAAGAGAAGGAGGAGAAGGAGAAACTGCAGTTTGAGGAGGAAGACTTTGTAAGTATACTACACTTTCAACAAAACTTTTAACACTAGCAGAGTCAGTTTCAGGAAGTTAGAACTGATTTCTTCTGCACTTGCATGTTGCACTGAGTGTTTTTTTCCATTTCCATATTGATTATTAAAGCAGCTCTCAAGACCAGTAATTCCTAACCTTTGGTCCTCCTGGTGTTTTGGATTTCAGTTCCCACAATTCCTAACAACTGGTAAGCTGGCTGGGATTTCTGGGAGTTGAAGTTCAAAATATTTGGAGGACCAAAGGTTGGGAAACACTGCTCAAGATATTGGTAAGATTATTTCTCAGTATTTCTTATTAAGATTGATACAAACAAATTATTGTTTGCAACATGCATTATTAAAAAATACACACATTGCAGTTTTCCTTTTAGCTGCGTAGTTCAACATTTTTGTGACAGTTGTGTAACTGAATTAAATCTGAAGCCGTACATCACTGGCTGATAAAATACTTCTGAATTTTTTTTAGATTACATACTATTTTCTGAAATTCAGCTATATTTTTAAATAAAAAAGCAAACCTTGATTTTACCATTTTGTATAAGAGATACCATTTTACTATGCCATTATATATGATGGCACTTGAGCATTTGTGAATTTTGCTTTTAATATGAGCCCTGGAACCAAACCCTAGTGCTCACCAAGGGCCCAGGCACAAGGTGCACAGCAAAATATGTTATGACTGTAGCACTCCAAGGGAATCTTGCACATAGTTGTGTGAAATCAGCCTTAGTTTCATCAATGGCATATCTGCATTTGTGTTCTCCTGAAAGTTAGATCTTTTTTGGAGACCAAATATGTTCTTACAGTGGCTGATATAGGTCCTGATAAAGGCAATCAACATTGGAAAAAAACAACAGTTATTTAAAAGTTTGTTTTCTTTCATCTGGTGATGTTATTCAGCTTGAACAAAGGGACTACTGAAGAAATTCAGTTTTCTTTTGGTTTAGTTTATGCAAACTGCTACACAATTCATTACAATTGTGTTGGACCGGTTGTGGTTTGCATGTATTTGTTTTACCAACAGTTATGCAAGCAACTGAACAACTCCAGCTTTCTTTTCTGCCAGTAGATTTGCCCCCATTTCTCTCTTCTTTCCAGCGCTGTGTACAACCTGCAAATCAGATCTGTAAGGTTTTCAAGAATTTAGCAGCAGATTTTAGGAGAACACAGGAGACAGCAGGATAATAATAACCTTCTAGGTCCCATATCACCATAGGTTGCCATATGTCAATCGTGGTCTGGGAGTGCTTTATGAAGTACAAGCACAAAGAAACCATTCATCTGCATTTTTATTTGGAGGTGAACATGTTGAACTTTTTTAAGATGCATCACTTTCCTAACCAGATCAACTGAAGACCCTTTGTTTAATGGCAGTTTTAAAATACTTATTTTCTTAATGTGTTTACAGCCATCATTGAATCCAGAAGCCGGAAAGCAGAACCATCACAATAAGCCCATTGGGACTCCATCAGGTGTCTGGGGTAGGTTTTAAGACACTGTCAGATGTATTAAAGCAAGATAGACATAACCTAGAATCTCTTTCTACTGACTTAAGTGCAAAGCAGAAATAGCAGGGCTGTGCTTTTCCTAGTTTGCTTTGGTTTTGTGTTTCACCTCTGTGGTTTACATATTTTGTAATGCCAGAATAAACTTGCATAGGTACTTGACACAGTGTTGTAATATCCCCTCACTTACTCCTAACAAGATCCTTCTGTCTATGTTTATATAATTTGACAACATTACTATTATTGTCACAGTTCTGGTTTTGTAAAGTCATTAAACAAAAGAGACATCTTACCTATTTTTTTTCCTAGCAGAATTAAAGACAATGAAACTGTAAATGTAATCTACCGGTACTTCTTTTGTGTACGTGTATAAACAGAGTTCCCTTTTCCTTTGTTTTAATAGAAAACCCTCCTAGTGCCAAGCAACCTACCAAGATGCTGGTCATCAAAAAGGTTTCAAAAGAAGATCCTGCTGCTGCTTTCTCGGCTGCATTTACATCACCAGGGCCTCAGCTTTCAAATGGCAACAAAGCAACCACCATTGTCCCAAGTGTCTATAAAAACCTGGTTCCTAAACCTGCAGCACCTCCTTCCAAGGTACCAGGGATTTCACTGAATGGCTGTAATACAAAAAAGTAGAAAGAAATGTTAAAGTGCTGTCAGTTATTCTAAGAAATATAGATTGCATCATACTAAAATCTATTTTAACATTAGACTGTATTGTTACAATCTATAAGAGATTAGTTATATTTTAACTAGATACCTTCATTTTGTATCTTATATGTACACATTCCTCTCTTTGATCTCATCCTATAGTAAAAATGTATTTTCTCAATTTTTGTTTGAGAAGGCTTGATAAGGATATGAAAACTCTCACTGAGAAGAGTTAGCATTTATTTTACTTGAGCAGAAACATCTTCCTTGGTGGTAACTTGAGCTTTAAAGAATCAAGGACATAGTTGCATATGATCTGGCATGTAATATTTTTAAATTAGAGGATTTCACTGTAACAGTGATACTGATATGGATCCACACTACTATGCTAAAAGCAGCATTTTAATTGCTCATTTTGACACAGGTGTGTGATTTCAAGCTCGTTTTAACTAAATTAAGTCCTTGGTGTTGCTGTTTAAAGATATTTGCTGCATTGGGTCCTTCTCATTGTTGGGTCCTTCTCATTATAGCCAAGCCAATGGAAAACTAACAGAAGTGAGCATAAACCAGGCTCTCTCACCTCCAGTCGTGATTCTGCTTTTACCAGTCCAGTGTCTATAACCAAACCAGCTGTATTAGCCAGTGGGTCTATTCTTGCCTCTTCCAAAGAGGTAAGTATATAGGATTGAAGTCAAAATACTATGAACTTACTCAGTGATCAGAGAAAATAATTAAGGACAGATAGGCAGCCACTGATGGTTCAGGGAACACAGCTCTGTTCTCCCCCAAGTAGTCATACTTCTCCCCTTTGTTCAAAATCAGAAGTGTCCAGAAGGTCAAACACAAGTGAAGGCTATTTTAGAAAAGTAAGTTGGGGCAGCCTCTGTCACATTACACCTACTTTCTGAAATATCTGTAACATTATTATTCTCTTCCCAGAGTCCTTCCAGCACCACCCCTCCAATTGAAATAAACTCCTCTCGCTTGACAAAGCTGATGCGTCGCACCACAGATAAGAAGAGTGAGTTCCTGAAGGCTCTGAAGGATGACAGGAATGGAGAATTGCCAGAACGCCATGAGAACAACAAACTGGAGGATGTAAGAGTGTAACCCCCCTTTTTATGTCCAAAGCATTAAAACCCATGATAAACAGGGAATTTTTTTCCTTTAGTAGAAGAGGATATCCTTGAATGGAACAATCTTCCCACTTGATCTGATAGGCAGGAATATGTAAATCTTTCACACAAACTCCTCCTTGAACTCCTGCCACGTTATTTAAGACTTCTACCAATAATTGTTAAAAGATTAATTTATCTGTTTCTGTTCTGCTTTTGGTCCCTGCATCTTGACAGCGATTTGATCAGACTCGATAACTGTAAATGTAGTTTATACCGTATTATATAAGATTCAGGTTGATTTTTTTGCCTCTTTCTTTGACAAGCAAGCTAACAGAAGCAAGAAGAAGCCCTTTTCCTCTGGTACCTAGGTAAGAGGAGGAGAAGCTTTCAATGCCCTTTATTAGTTCTTTATGTCACTTTAGTCAGCAGTTTTAAGCAAAGGTACCTGATTTTTCTATGAGAATGGCAGTAATCTGTTCATATGGAGGAGAGTTGAAAAGTTGCAGCTAGCTGACAATTCATTGATTTTAAGGCATTTGTGAATATTGCTGTAAGAAATATACTGTACTTGGCTATATATAAGATCTCATTGTTCATGCTGAAATTTTAGTTGCATCTCATGCCCTGGCAAAATACAAAGTTCGATTCACATTGCCTTATATAGCAATGCTTTTCAAGCTACCTAAGATTGTGGGACCAGCAGGGTTTTTCCCCACAGTGTGCCAAGGCCTCGTGCCATATTTGTGAAGGCAAGAATATACTGTTACTCCTTGAATTTGTATTTTTAATGGTGATCTGGATTGTGAGAGAAATTTATCAAGTTTGAGTAGAGAGGACATTAGAACTAATGCTTGTTAGTGGGATCTGATGGCATTTAGCAAGAGAAGAGTCTCATTCCTTTCTTGTGTCAGCCCCTCCCTCAAGTAATTTCCTGGCTGATTTTTGATCAGTGAAGTTGAAGTTGGGGAGCCTGAACATATAAGGCCATACATTCCATCTTGGCTTCATTTAGTCTTCCAATTACAGACTCTGGTAGGCTCCTTGGGTAATATTTGCCCCATAATACAGATGTACTACAACTAGACATTGAAGTTGTGTCTAATAGCCTCTGGGCTGCACTGCAAATGTCAGCTTTTCTGATGGTCTACTTCAGCAATCTGGATGCTGTGTTATTCCCCACCACATCTTCAAAGTTTTAAGATAGAAAGCCCTTTTGAAAGCATCTGCTCTTCATATGGCCCAATATGGACTTAAATAGAGATGTTGTGGCTGTTTTTTTAAAGACGCTGCACACATCTAGGAACTGAGCAAACTATCTTGGAAAGTATTTCAATGCTTTTCCTAGTAGCAGGGTGTCAGGGGTATTATTATTCCTGGGTATATTTTCTTCGCCCAGATTCTGTGGTGGTGCATCTGGGTTTGACTTGTTTTCATAGTCATTTCTGTGTTCCACAGTGTGCAGGAACCGGTATTACTATTTTCCATCCCCAAACAGGTACTGTAAATGTATTGAGGAGCAAAGGTATAAGTTAGATGTCAAGTGTGCCATCAAAACCTCAGGCATACCAAATATATTTTGGGTTCTGTTTTTTTTTACTTTCATTCTAACAAGGTTGATGAAAATCTGCATCTCACTGAGTTATAGTCAATTGTACTGGGGATGGGCTAGGTACATCTACTTAGTCCCACTATATTTGCTATTCTTTTGTGTAGTAGTCATGTGTAAGACTGAAATGTGAAAATCAATGGCACCCTTATAACAAAACTCTGAATTAAGATGCCTCTGCATTAGCAGAATTCTGCTTTGGATAGCAGGTATTGCAGCAGGTGATTCCTAAAAGGTTGTCAGCAATGAGGAGCCTGCTTTTGAGAGGTGCTTTTCTTGTCTATCCCATCCAAGTATGTGTTCCTCCACTTTGGAAAAAGGGAGCATTGGGACTTGACCCAGTGCTGATACATTCTTTTTCTGTTGTAGATGGATTCTCTGCTTTGCTCTCTGGACTATTTAATGTTTAGTGAGGTTGAGGAGCAATGGTTTCATAGGTAGATAATATATCTAACTACCTTATGAATACAGAATTTTTCTTCCATTACTATATCTATGCCATCATTTTTAGTCCTTTGATTCTAGGGCTTTTGAGAGATGCTCTTTTATCCTTGTTCTTGTTTCTTTCACACTAGCACTTTAAATCAGGTATAGATTGCTCCTCCATTAGGGCGCGTGATTCAAGGCTAACTTTTATATTCTTGCTTATTGGAGCAAGTGGGAGGATCAACCCATTCAAGAATATTCTTCAAACAATACAGAAAAAGGATGTATCACAGTGAGTCCCAGTGTTCCTTTTTAAAACCTGAAGTGATTTTTTTTTCTGCAGATATTACAAAATGAATCTTTACACAGTATTCCAGAACAAGACTTAATGTTGGGTTACACTGATATCTGGCAAATCTGCTACCTTGTATATTTAGTACATTAATACCAGATTTTATTTTTGTCTTTATAAATTCCAAACAGTAATATTTGATGTAAGTAGTGGTGATAAAATAAGCTTCAAAGGTATGAACAGGTTTTGCATGAGAAAGAGGTTATGTATCTATCTTCTTTATGCATGATCTGACTACAGAGTAACTTTTTAGAAAGGCAACCACTTCTATAGATTGTTAATACATTCTTTGACTGAATAAAAATTACCTAGACTTAATTTCAAAATGCATAGTATGAGACAAAAATATGTTGTTTATGGAAGGATTTTTCTTCCTTAGGTCAGTGCTATACCTGAACTCTTGTTTCATCTTTGAGAAATGAAACATAAGGAAGACAATAAAGAACAAGACTATTGATTTTGGAAGACCCCTTTTATTATTAGTAATACACAGACTCCTTTTATTATTAGTAATATGTAGGTCATAACTAGGCACAGTGGCCTTGGGCATTGCAGTGGTGATGGCATTTATCAGGTGTGCACTGATCCAATCTAGCACAGGAAACACATGCACAATTCTAATAGATGTGGACTACGAGCAGGAATTTACAGATACTATACATATTAAACAGTTATTTTTCTGGATTGTTAACTACCAAGATGGATGTCCACAGATTTGGGTGAAAAGAAAGATGTCACTATTTAATAGCATTAATCACTTGTGAGAATATCTAGATTTGTTTTGGTTCTTTTGCCAAGAGAAAGCAAGGCTCTTTACAGAATAATCTTAGGTGTATATTTCAGGAGTCCTTTTTGTGTTAACTAAGGCTTACTTACTAATAAGACTGCAGCTTTGGTTGTATTACTAGAGCGTTTGCCTGATATCATGGTAGATTGTTTTAGTCTTATAAACACCCATCTACTGTCCAGCTGTACTCTGAAATTATATTTGTGAATATTCAGGAAACAATGCTACCTCAGTAGGCTTTTATTTAACTATTTGTTTTTTCCCTCCACCAGATGGAAGGCGGCAGCACACCAGAACCAAAGGAAAATTGGGAAGAGAATTGCCATCAGAATGGTCTTTCTCTGCCTTTGGAAGAGGGGGAAAACCTCTCTCACTCATTAGAAGCAGAACACAGGTGAGGGAGACAGGGACACTTGACCCAGGGAAATTTCACTCCAGCAGCACGGTATAGAATATATTGGGATAAGCTGGAACAGTGGCCCCACAACTTGCAACTTCTTGAGGTGGCATTACCAGCACATTATATTGTTGTAAACATTAGAATTCCAGGTTTTTTCAGTTTGATTAAAAGTCAGTGCAATCAAAGAAAACTGGCAAAAATCGATATCTACCACTCTTTGCACACAAGTATTGGGGACATTGTTTCAAATGAGTTCACAGGATTCCATGCTATCTCAGATAGTTATAAATTTATGTATTAGGTTAAATATCACTCAGAAAAAAATGGGTAATTTAATTTTCCCTCTCTGCCATGGCACCACCACAGTCTTTTCAAATGCTTGGATGTGGAAACAGTAGTAAATATCAGGGCAACTGATGCCTTGTGGCAGCTTTTCTCTCTGTGGGATGACTCTCAACTTATCCATTAGTTATCAAAATACATAATTTTGACCCCAAAATCTGTCCTTCACTTAAACATGAAGTTGACTTATACATGAATATATACAGTAGTCTGAGCAGCTTTCCTGCTCTTCCTTCATCTTAGATACTGTCAGTGTCAAGTATTTTCATAGTTTGGAACACAGGAACTCATACATGGCCAGTTTGTTCGTTTGATGAGAGCTTGTCTTCCCTAGGCTTTTCTGCCATGTTTAATACAATACCTTTTTCTCTACCTGCTTCTGTGCCATTGACCTTCTAGATTACTGAAAGCAATGGGATGGCAGGAATATCCTGAAAATGATGAGAATTGCCTTCCGCTTACAGAGGATGAGCTCAAAGAGTTCCAAATAAAGTCAGAGCAGGTATGTTTTCTGGCTTAACATTTATCAACCTTTCATATATAATTTTGCATATGATATGCAGGTATACATCAGCTAATGAAGTCAATATGTTCCTCAGCTTTATTTCTTTAACAGGAACTTTGGTCCTAGAGGTAGCAATACGGTGATATGGAAAGAAATAGGGATATTATTTATGTACATGCCAAATGAAACAACTTGGTTAAATATGCACATGCAAAATGAAACATTATATACATGCAAAATGAAACAACCTTGTAAAGTAAGCCAAGTAAACAAAAACATTTTGACTCTTTTAGAAGCTACTTGAAAGCCTCTTTCAAATGTATCCTGGGGTTATTTTTTTTCTTTCAACAGCCTCCACTTTTCTTATGATTTCCATGTTGGTGGCAAAATGTGAAGAGCTAGGGGGCCAACATGCCAGACCAAGTTTGATTGTAGTATTTATTGCTAGCAGACTGATATAATCCAGCAGTAAAAGCATGTGTTTCTCCATCCTCCTTCACTATCATTCCAAGGCCAGTGCCCCCCCCCCCCCCCCCACCACCAAAAGCACCTTCTAGTTAGATAGAAAGGGATGGTTGACTTGCATAAGAAACTTTGACAAAAGAAGCTTCTTTGTCAGAGGCTTTATTAACTGAGGTATACCTGTAACTGAAGTATGATGTGCTTGTTCTTAACTGTATAAAGAAGAGAAATAAATACAAACTTATTTGTTCTTCCTCCAGCTCAGAAGAAATGGCTTTAGAAAGAATGGATTTCTTCAAGGCCGTTGCAGCAGTCAACTGTTCTCCCACTGGAGAAGCACTTTTAAGACAGATTTTGAAGCATCAGATACAGAGACAAGTAGCAGTGAAACTTCAGACGACGATGCCTGAAAAGGGGCACCAAAAACCCACAGTATAAAACCAACCCAGCAAACTCAGTTTGTAGTTTAGCACATTAATGTTTGGGGTTCAAATGAAGCAGAGTTTATTCTGTCTCAAGTCTGTTCAGTTTCTTTTTTATTGTTGAAAACTTCATGCACAAGGGAAAGAATTATATCCCAAAGAAGAAAGCTATTGGCTTATTACTTTTTGGTTTTGCCCTTCTATGCTTCATAGAAAACAGTCCGTGCAGATGGGTGGACCACTGGTCTTCTGGGACAAGGCCTCAGTTCAGTCTCATCAGAAGCAGGATGTAAGGGACTGGGTTGGGCAGCCACAAGCTTCTTATACTGCCGTCCACATGGCAAAATGCTGTGCGGCAATAATGTGCTAAAACAATCATTGTCAATGACAAAATGGCTATGGAAGTTCTAATTGTGTTAAATTAATGCTAATAACATGGAACTTTTTATTTTTTTGGCGGCTCGGGGAGCTTCATCACTTAACCAGGCGTGTTTGGTTTTTCTTTTTTTGGGTACAGCTGTAAAATATTTGGATATAGGAATCGTTTGTGTTCTTCTTGCAACCTTGATATTCAGGGTGGATTGTAAAATATAAATTTTTGTGGGATTTCAAAGATTAAGATTATTTTGATAACATTATTTACAGATTTAAAAAAGTGACTATCACATTGAGTCTGTATGAGGGGAAAAAACTACTGCATCAGAAGATAACTAACTTGGAATAAATATTTTGCATCAGTTTGCCAATTATGTGTCTGTCATTTTTGAAGATATTCTAATAAGGTAACTTTGAATTTGTTAGTATTTTGCTTTGGGTGTTCACAGAGTAGTTCTTCCTTAAAGGCTCATCATTAGTAATTCCGTATATGCTTTTTAATGTAGAAAGTAGTACTGGAATAAATTTTTATCATAATTTTAAAAAACCCAGTTCTATATGCAGATAAATTTTACATAGGGAAGAAAATAATGAACAAGAGCAGCCAACGAGTGACAGAGAAGATAATATTGATTATAAGTGGAAGATCATGAACTCATACTTAAGCTTTTATTTAGGGCACCATAAGGAATTTATATCTAATAGCTTTTACTTATGTCATAGGAATGAAAGAATCTAGTCAGCGTTCTGCATTTGCTGATTCAATTTTTGTGGATTTGCTTTCTCTTAAGAGCTTCTAGGTCATCAATCTTAAGTGCACCTTATAATCAGTGGTGCTTTGAAATCACTGGTTTTGGGTTCTTTTTTAACTTTGTCTTACGTCTGATAGAGGAAGAGGAGGAGGGGCCCTAGCCCACACCACTTTGCCCTCTGGCTCAGCCAGATAGCTTTACTGTTTTCTGCTTCCCATGCTTTCTAATGGGCCCACAGAACTAGGAAGATAGAGTAATACAGACAAGATGTCTTCTGGGTTGAAACAAAGGTACTGTGCATGCAGAGAACATTCTAAAAAATAGCGATTTTTCCCAAAAATTGAAGCTTCAAAAAGAGGGGACTATACCTTACATTTTATGGCACCTTCAATTTGGTGAAATACAGTATATGGCAAAAATAAGGGGTTTGGCACCTAAAAGTCTGCAGAGTTAACCCCTTACCAGTGGTATCACTAATGGTGTATGGGGTGGGTGCATGCAAACTGCACAGGATGGCACCAAAATGAATGTGTAGTGTTTCAGTAGATTTTCTTAAAAACTCAAATACCCTTGTAGTTACTATAACCACAAAAACATTTTTGTGAGCTTAGCTCAGCTACAGTGATTCTTCAAATCACATGGTTTTGTCTCAGTGGCTAAAGCACACCATTTTTTTGCTGGTTTTGTATAGCCACTGATTGTCAGACTTCCATGTATTTTAGTTACAATACTCTGGCCTGGTATGGGAAGGGATCCATGGGGATGACATCACTGTTCCAACACCACTGTTCCTTATGTCTGATAGGTCTTTAGAGTCAGTATCTGTTACATGACAACAGTATAGGAGTATACTTTTGGTTATGGATATTAAATGGAACCCTAACATTGAACTAATGGCTGTACAGTGCTGTGTTACTTCTTCCTACTGAAGCTAGCAAGAGTGAAAGACATTTAAGCATGAAAATATTTGTCACTTGAAAAGAATCCAGGTCATATATAATCCTCACTCAGCCCTTTCTAGGAACTGTAATAGTACCCTACCAGGACCAGGCCTTTGCCCTGAGGGTGTGCTTAAAGGATTCAAGACACTCCTGGTGTGAAAGCAACCTGATAATCTGTTCAATAAAGTCATCTCTGGCATGTGGGCAGACAAGGTATAATAAAGGGCATTCCAGAACTAGCTCCTGAGTCTACTGCAGCAAGAAACAAATTTACTATGTCTAAAACTGTTTTTTGTTTGTTTGTTATATATATGAACATGTTGTGGATGTCTACTGAAAACAATACCTAAATAGATACATTAGACATTGCTCTTGGAACACATACACAACATGAAATATAGGTAGCATAAATTAGTATTTATATGTAGCGCTCAAATATACAAGGTACACAAAGTTCAAACTGGTGACCTTTGGCAGTTTTTTTTTTTTTTACTATTCTTGAGAATTCCATGAAGACCCAGGTAAAACAAAATATTGTCTAAACTGTATTTCAGCAATTTCATACTTTAAAAGAGAATGGGAACCACTAGTCACTTTTTTGCTGATTTACAGGCAGGCTGGCATCAGCATGAAGTGAGGAGGAAAATAGGAACAAAAAGAAGGAAGATCATGAGAATATAAGAAAAGATGAGGCAAAGAAGGAAAGAATGAGGGAGTGTGGGAAAGGGGGTAGGCCAGGCAATAATAATAAATGCTCCTCAAGAGAGCAGGAGCAGAGATCACTGCTTCTGGTGCTCTGCCTCCTTCCAAATGGATAGCCTGGCTGTTTTATTCAGTGAACTCGTGGCAATAAAGAGACCTCATTATAGATGTTTTGTTTATTCATCTACCCTAAAGATCATGGAGTAAAGCTTAATGATCAGATCGCTATGAATCAGGACCTCACTCCCCCCCCCCCCCCAAATAAATCAGTGCTTGCTATAAAAATAGTTCCTAGGCTGGAACATAGTAGCAGCATCTAGCAGATAAGCAATATTATGCCCTCTAGTTTGACCAGATTTGAAGAATATTGCTCTAAGTGCCCATGCAGTTTCCTGCAATTTGGAAAAGTTAATAGATATTATTAAAGTATTGTGGTTTTGCAAAAATTCCAATCAGTAAAATACACGTGTGCTTGGATGACAAGCCGCAAGCGACTCTTGCTTAGTGCATAATGCCTACTAATATCACCAAGTCCTGCCCTCATCACCAGGGAGTCAGGTTTTGACCAGAAATATCATGGTTTGAAATGTTCCTAATCCAGCCTGTTTGAAAGTCTCCACCACACTCCGGGGCAGAGAGTTCCACCAGAACATTATTCCTCATGTTCAGGTGGAATATCCTTTCCTGTAGTTTGAAGCCTAATCTCCAGGGCAGCAGAAAACAAGCTTGCTCCCTCCTCCCTATGACTTCCCCTCACATGTTTATACATCTCTCCTCTCAGCCTTCTCTTCTGCAGGCTAAACATGCCCCGCTCTTTAAGCTGCTCCTCATAGGGCTGCCTTGGTTAGACCACACCTGGAATACTGTGTCCAATTCTGGGCACCACGATTGAAGGGAGATGTTGACAAGCTGGAATGTGTCCAGAGGAGGGCGACTAAAATGATCAAGGGTCTGGAGAACAAGCCCTATGAGGATCGGCTTAAAAGAGCTGGACATGTTTAGCCTGAAGAAGGGAAGGCTGAGAGGAGACATGATAGCCATATATAAATATGTGAGAGGAAGTCACAGCGAGGAGGGAGCAAACTTGTTTTCTGCTGCCCTGGAGACTAGGACTTCAAACTACAAGAAAGGAGATTCCATTTGAACATGAGGAAGAACTTCCTGACTGTGAGAGCTGTTCAGCGGGGGGACTCTCTGCCCCGGAGTGTGGTGAAGGCTCCTTCTTTGGAGGCTTTTAAACAGAGACTGGATGGTCATCTGTCGGGGGTGCTTTAAAGGCGATTTTCCTGCTTCTTGGCAGGGGGGGGGGTGGACTGGATGGCCCGCGAGGTCTCTTCCAACTCTATGATTAGTAATAATAACAAAAGCCCTGACAATTCTCTGGACGATGCAAAAAGTTCCTCTGTGAATTAAACCCCCAAAATAGCTCCTGCCTGTACTTTCTTGTCCGTTTGTGATGACGTTCATAGGTTCAAGCCAACGCCGCGCTTCGAAATCCCGTGCGGGAGGGGGGAAGAAGTATCGCGAGGCTTCCTGGGCCACATCCCGCCCCGTGAGGCCTTGCGCCTTCCTCTTTGCAGTGGGCGCCTCCGGAGAAGGATGGGTGAGTGGCTGCCGGCGCGGCGAGAGGGGGAATCCGCCGCCATCCGGCCCCGCGTCCGCCTCAACGGAGATGTAATGTGGTTAATGGGGGAAAGGACGGTCTTAACAACACGGATGGGGCGTTATCGTGCGGTGTTTTCGGTTGCGGTGGAGAAAAAAAGGCCTCTAGGCCGAGGATAGGCGGCCAGTGTATCAACAGGGCATAGGCCCAAGCCGCAATGGCGGCTTGGGCCTATGCCCTGTTGATATACTGGCCGCCTATCCTCGGCCCAGAGGAGGCCTTTTCCTATCCCACAGGCCGTGTGTTCCTTCGCCTGGAGTTCCCGTGATGAAGCTTCCTAAAGCCGACTGTCTTCTGGGGAGACATTTTACCTTGGAGAGCTGAGTAACTCAGGCCTTAAGGAATCCTTTCCTGGTGGGAAACAATACTGCACACTTTGGGTGCATCATCTACACTGTGGAACGAATGCAGTTTGATGCTACTTTTAACTCCCATGGCTCAGTGCTGTGGTATCACGGGATTTGTAGTTTTACAAGGTCTTTAGCTTTCTCTGCTGTGCCCTCCAAGCTACAACTCTGGGAATCCTATAGCACCGAGCCATGCCAGCTAAAGTGGGGGCAAACTGCATGCGTTCTATAGTGTAGATGCACCCTTTAATGTATTTTTGATGTCACATTTTTTTTTTTTGGTCTGCCCACACAGGTATCTCCAGGGACAACTGGCACAAGCGCCGCAAAACTGGGGGGAAGCGCAAACCCTATCATAAGAAGAGGAAGTATGAGTTGGGGCGACCCCCTGCCAATACCAAAGTAAGCCACTCTTTATTGTTGTACCTCTCCGTTTATGTTTTATCCTGAATGGGAATGTTTCAGCTTTTAATATATGTATTTTTTTCCACTCCCATTTTTATTTGGAATTAGAAAAGTCCACAGTCACCACGTGACCTATAGAGTTTGCATATTTCCTTTGTCAAACTTAAGTTTCATTTTATTTAAAATTTCCCCCCTCTACTTTTCATTTTTCCCCCTTTTTTAAGGCCAATACTGTTCTCTGCTTAATTATTCTTTTATTATTTTTGTTAGTTCTTTGTATGTCTCCCCACAACCTTGCCTTCAGGAAAACAAAACGAAACACATGGTTTCGCTGCCCCATTACAGTTTGTTTTCAATCACCTTGTCATGAAGACACAGCAAAAAAGGGGGTACACAGGTGGAGTCACTATGCTTTGCTTGCATACCCATCTCATAGACACACGCATTTTCAGCCTCAAAAACCTTCCCTTGTTTTTTTTCTAATTACACTCCCTCCCCTTTCTCGTGCCTTCCTCCCAAGTTGCACTTGCTTTGAAACATTAGGGGAAAATACGCAACATTGAACAAAGACAAAAACACTCTTTGCTTTTCTGTTTTGGTTTTCTTTCTGCTCCTAGTCCTCATTGTATTTTTTCCCCTCAGATTTGAAACTGTGACTTCTGGAGTGAATGTGTCGGTGTGTGCATGTGTGTATATGACATGGGTATGCGAGCTTTTAATATATGTATTTTAATGGGTTTTTTAAAACTTTATTTTGCTTTATGTGTTTTAACTATATTGTACCCTGTATTGAGCTGTGAGGAGAGGCAGGTAACATTAAATCTATTATTCTAGTAATTACTAAATAAATAAATGCTATTTGTATTCCACTGTATCTCCCCAAAAGAACTCCGACCTGATTCCAGCAAAACAACAACAAAAAAATACAAAGGGCAGACATTCAATGCCATAATACATTCATCAAAACAAATACAAATAACGAACCAACCAGTTCCCAACATAAACCAACATCTGAGACAAACTTGTAACTCAAAATTAAATAATAACATAACCTATAACATCACATCTCACCTAAAAACATTAAAGACATTTAACATAAATGTATAGAAAATCACAATTAAACATTCAATTAAAATAGTTATTAAATTATTATGCAGTCGAAAAGCCAACAAAGTTGACTGAACCAGAACCAACAGAGCCAGAGTATAATACGATTTGTTGTCAGAGGTATATTAACTATATGTAAACTTCTAATCCTCCTGGATTTTTACTCCTTACCAGAATTGGACCTCCGAAATGCCACTTTCTCATGATGCAGCCTGAAAGATTCCCTGAAAGCGATTTGTTAGGTTGAGTTAATTATTCTCAGAAAAAAAATATTTTATCTAACAAAGGTCTAACGAGTACAATGTGTAACACAATTTTTGTTCCTGGCTTATAAACGTCATTTCCTAATTGGTTCTATCATTTTAAAAAGGAGAACGTTTACTAAACTGCAAAAACTCTGCTATAGCTTTCAAGTGAATATCTCATTGAGTTTCAATCAATGCCTTCAACAACACAATTCAGTATAGTTTGTGGTTACAAAAAACCCCCAAAGTATCTGGAGTATAACAACTACTTTCAAAGTAGGTACTGCACAATGAAACACGAATATCACTTTCTCGACCAGCAACAGAAATATTTTATTTGAAAACTGCACAGACGCTTAAGAGTTTGCAGCATTACCTGCAGAGTGTGTGTTCATGAGTGTCATAGAGTTTTCTTAGGCAAGAAATTCTCTTCCTCTGAAATAATAGCCTACAGCACCTGGTGTGCCTTAGCAGTCTCTCATCCAGGTTCTAATCAGACCTCACTTTGCTTAACTTCCTAGACTGGATCTGGTGCCTTTGGGGGTATTTAGGCCACAACAAATGTGAGAAAGACTAATATGAGACAGCACTTGAAATAGTTTCCTTAAAATCTAGCTTGCTCCCCGTAAAGAGTCAGCATTGATTCCCATCTTGTACTCTCCTGTATGTAGTCTATTTTAAATAGCAGAATCTGTATCAAATTGTTTTTTAAATGCTTGAATCTTGAAATGGTTGTCATGCAGCAGGGGAAAATGAATGTTATCCTCTGTGCTAGGTGCAGAAAAAGAGAGTTGAATGGTGGTTTGAGCACGCTGAGAACCAGGATTGAAATCCTACTTGGCCATGAAACCCGCTAGTGACGTTGGACAAATCATACTCTCTCAGCCTCAGAAAAAGCCAAATTCCCCCTGAATTTCATCACTGCTAGCATAAGTAAAAAAAAAAAACAATCTGAAGGCATATAATAACAGCAGCTAGCAGCATGGCTTGTTAGATCTGGAGCTTTATCCACAGAGAGGAAGGCACCTGAAGTGATGAGAGTGACACCTTAGGTGGGTGCTGTAGACTGTTCTGGTCTTCATCACACTCACCAATGCTAGGAGTTGTCATAGTTACACTGATCAGGTTGCCATGCAGTTGTAAGAAGATTTCACTTTGAATCCCTGCATTCTAATTTACTGTGTTGCTCCTTCTGTAGATTGGCCCCCGGAGGATTCACACAGTAAGGGTACGTGGTGGGAATAAAAAATACCGTGCTCTGCGTCTGGATGTTGGAAACTTCTCTTGGGGATCTGAATGTAAGTGCAAAGTGGATACTGGGAGGCTTTAGCCATCTGGGAAACGGAACCAAAACAACAGTGATGATAACTTTGACCTTAGGAGAGCTGTTGGTGAATTCCTCAGTTTTCAGTGATGGGAGTGTCATAGTTACCCTGAGTTTGTGTCCTTTGTTGCTGCAAGACCAGTGTTAAAGAGTCAGGACTGGAGTGAGCTTGGGCGAATAGCTTGCTATCTTTTCTATGAGTATATTTCTAAGGGAAAGCCCACATCAGTGTTCAGACAAAATCCGAAAGTTTGCTTCTATATTTAATCACTTTGATATTTCCATGTTCTGTTACTTTTGCTTGAAAGCTTAGTCTGATGGCTCTTAATCCTTTTGTGTCCTGGGCTACTTTGAGTATCTAATGAAATCTGTGGGCGCTCTCTAGAAAAAAATGCAATGAAACGTGATTTTCAAAATAATAAAACAAGGTGACTTTGAGCCCATCCATTGATCTATGGATCCCCAAATTGAGAACTGCTTAGTGTTAATTTTGTAGCTCCACAGTTCATGTCCTTTATATTTAAAATGGTTGCTGTGGCTTCACATTTATAGCAGCCATATCATTGGACTTTCTTGGCAAGTTTTGCCATGGCCTTCTGAATCTGAGTGTATGATTTGCCAGTGGACACCTGTGGATTTCTGTGACTGAGCAGGGATTCAAAGCCTGGTCTCCCAGAGGCCTTGTCTCTCAGCTACAATCTATGTTATTATTACAGAGAGTGTCTGCAACAATGAATCTAAAATATATAAATCGACACTAAGATGTTAAACTTTTGTGTCATTGAAAGGATATTTTCTTGTTTCCCAAAAACAGGCACATTGGACAAAATAGATGAGTTTCTTTCTATACTGTTACTTCTCCCATGCAGACGTCCATAGGATGCCTTTGTATGATCATGGTTTTTTAGGGGTTGAACTTGTTCACCTATTGTGAAATGGACATTTTAAGTTGGTAGAATGAAACAAGTTGATTAACCTTTATGTTTTGAGAATTTCCCAGTTTCTTGACAGAATTATAGTTGATCACTCTTGTTTTCTCTAAAGAGATGATTTTTAGGACTAGAAGCTGTCAAAATGTTGCCACATTTCTAGGATGACTACTATACCAGTGCTATACACTTAAAATATCAATGACATTTAAATAGCTGTAAGATTTATCTGCCATGAATTCATCTTTTGCTTCTAGAAGGTATGACAGACATTTTGCTCTTTACAGGCTGTACTCGTAAAACCAGAATCATTGATGTAGTGTACAATGCCTCCAACAATGAGCTCGTGCGCACAAAGACCTTGGTAAAAAACTGCATTGTCCTCATTGACAGCACACCGTACCGACAGTGGTATGAAGCCCACTATGCATTACCCCTTGGCCGCAAAAAGGGTGCCAAGCTGGTATGTATTAAGTGAACCAACTCTATCTTGCTTCCATCAGTGAGAAACTGGGGTGTAGGATGATATTTGGGCTGGATGGGTAATGCTTGGGCTCTAGGGGCCACATTGACTGTCGGAAATGCCCCCAACCCTAAAAGTTCAAGAAGCTAGAAGGGTACAGCTAATGTTAAAAAATTGTGTGAGAGAGGTGCTAAACAGTAGGGGAAGGGGTGCAGTTTACTTTCAAATTGAATTGTAAGCCTGGTAAGGAGTGTCATTTCATACTTTGGGGCTGGGAAAAAAGCAGTCTAGACCAGTGTTTTTTAAATTGTGCTCCTTCAGGTGTTTTGGACTTCAGCTCCCAGAAATCCCAGCCAGGAATCACAAAATCTGGAGGAATGGGAACCTCAGAAACAATCTTTCTGGCCTACATGCAGCCTTAAGGCTGCCCTTAATACCTTTTTATGCTGCTACTTTCGTTTTACTCATTCAGATGTGATGTCCTGGGTTTGGCGCTTCTTTGTCTTCTGGTGATGATACCTTTGTCCAGTTCTGCTGCTGAATGGAGAGCGATGACATCTTTTTGTATCTGAAGAAGACAAGTGGCCAGCCGCCATTAGGGACACTGGCCTATTTAGAACAGGAATGGACACTTGTCCTCTCCTGCAATTATTGGATGGTAGCTCCACTCAAATTAGCACTAATATCAAAAGATAACACAGCCCAACAACAACAATTTCTTTAGACCTGCTCCTGAGGAAATTTGGGAGCCCTGATCCAGAAAATTGCATTGGATAGGCTGCATTAGCTCTAGTTCCTTAAATATGGTTATCATTAGTTTCTCTGGGCAAGTAGAAGAAGATTGGAATATGGCATATGTTCTGTATCTTAAAAACTAGAGCTGATAGGGGGAAATTGCCAGGTCAAATATACCCAGAAATAAGGCTAACATTTGAGACGCGAAAATGTGTGTTGGCTAGTGTACTGATATCTGGGTACCACCAGGTGCCAACCATAGGTGTGTAGCATTTCATTGCAAGCTGATGTCTTAAATAAATGAACTTTTTTTGTGAACATTGGCCTGAGCAATCTTACTGGTCAGTGCACTGCTTGAAATTCTATTGAACCAGTAAATAACATAGCAGATAATACTGTTGTACAGTTTGTATGATATAAGTTAGAGCTGTGTTTCTGCCTGTTGCCCTTTCCAGCAAATACAGGTGCTTGGGTTAAATGATAAAACATAAGTGTGTAATATTCAAACAGTATATGAACTCATCCAGTTTTCTTTATTCTCTTTTTCAGACACCCGAGGAGGAAGAAATCTTAAACAAAAAGCGTTCAAAGAAAATTCAGAAGAAGTATGATGAGCGGAAAAAGAATGCCAAGATTAGTAGTCTTCTGGAAGAGCAGTTCCAGCAAGGAAAGCTGCTTGGTGAGTCCCAGACCCAAAAAGTGAACTAGCCAGGGACAACGGAATACTCACAGCCAGCAGACTGAGTGGTGAGGTGGGAGCATGCTAGCCACTTAGAGATGGAACAAAGTTGTAACCAGTTTCTTCTGGTTTCTAAGAGAACGATTAGTGCTCTGCAGCATATCTAACCTGGCACTGGAAAGAGGGACAGGCAATTATTTGGATTAGTTCCTGGGAGTAGCAGTAGCTAAATGTGAGCAGTCGGGGGAGACAGGTGGTAACAAGCCTTTTCTGGATATACTTTGCACATTTGAAGAAATTCAGGTGTTTTGCACAAATCAGTAAAATTACGAAGTTGACCTTATGATGAGAAATTTGCCCAGTTCTGCTACTGAATGGAAGTGGTGACAATTGGTTTCTGAAGGTGACTTCACCAATGGGGTGGTCTTGGTATGTTTGGGTTTTTGTTTTATTTTTTTCATGGATGAAAGGGGGGTGGGAAGTTCCTCAGTGAAATTTTTTGGTGATTTATTCTCCTCTTTCTAATAATCTTTCATTTTTTGCAGCTTGCATTGCCTCCAGGCCTGGACAGTGTGGCCGAGCAGATGGCTACCTTCTAGAAGGCAAAGAACTCGAATTCTATCTGAGGAAGATCAAGGCCAGGAGAGGCAAATGAACAGCCACTTAAATTAATGGGCTAAATAAATATCCCAGAGTCTTGTTATACATGATTTTCTGTGATTATTTATGAACATCGAGCTGAAGAGGGGGAGGGGGAGGAGTAACCTTGTCATAGACCACTGAGTTAGTTCATTTGCTATTATGATGGTAAGAGATTCAAAAACGTTGCCCTTGCAGAACAAACTGGCAACAATGAATGGAGTTCAAGTGCTCCACTCTATAATATTGCTGCAGTAGCCCCTCATCATAGTTATACTCCCATACTGATGCTATGTGCTGTTCTCCCAGTTCTCCTTTAATACGAGCTTGGTATTGTCTGTTTAGAAATGCCCGTTGACAGTTGGCGTTGTTGAGTCCATAGGCTTCCAGAAAACCTAGAAAGTATGCATTGATCAACTCTTCAGATACTTAGAATATTTTAACCATCTGAGAAAGATGTAATGCAGAAGAAGATCACTAGTTTTTTTTCTCATTGTGGGCCATGGGGATGGTGTGAATGGAACTTACTGTTTACCGCTTCTACATGGTTTGCACCACATTTAAATATAGTCACTGACTGGAACTGCTGCTGCACTGCCAATGACCAGATTGTCTCTTCCATAGCCTTCTGGTCTTCATTTTAACTAGTGCAAGATAAACTCCCTTCTAGCAGAAGGGCTAGGCCTCTTTCCAAAGGTCTGGTCCTTTCGAAGGCTGGGTACATTTTTTAACATGGAACATGTTTATTTTGGAGTAGCTGTTGATACACATAGGGACCTGGATCTGTTGTGAGTTGGAGACCCACAGAAGCACCTCAAAAGATTTCCAAGTGCTAATATTTTGCATTCCTATGTATAGCAAACCTATACAATGGGTTTATCTGGGTCCCAAAGGTGGCTCACTCTAAATGTCAACTGCCTGCTTTAGAAGTGGTCAGTAATATCCTTTAATAAAGTTAATTACATGTATTTCAATAAAATAATTTTAAAGTAGAGTTTCAGATCTGTTCAAATTAAATTTAATTAGGTATTTCTTTAGCTGCATTTATATCCTGCCTCTTCTCTAGTGAGCTTGAGAAACAATTGTATGAAGTATGCAAGGCTGGAAAGGAGCAACTGGTATAAAACTACAGTGAACTTCATGCTTTCGTGGAGATTAGAACCTTATTCTCTCAAATCCCAGCCTAAGATTAACCAGACACATTAGAGACTATCTAAAATTGTATCTCATTTTAATCATATAGTTCAGTTTGACTTCATTTCACTACTGGGTAAGATTGATTTATACAGCATGTAAAACTAATGCGATAAAAATGTGTAGAATATAAGACAGTATCTCAGTTCAGGGGAACAGAAATGTTGGAAGACTTCTGAAATTCTGTAGCATTGCATATTCAAATTTTTGGGGGAGGAGCTGGCTTGTATGACAGTATTGTTCACCCACGAGTTTACAAAGCAATTGTATATAGTCTGGGAATATAAACACAGAAATACATGGTTTATAACACAAGGTAGCTCCACCACATGCTAGTAAAGCTGTAGCCCATCATAGCTCCCTCTCTATGTAGTAGAAGTGTGTAGCTTAGAGGGGGAAAAACACTTGCATATTCAGTGAGGAACCTCTGAGGGAGCGGCTGCAATAAATCCAGCTTTTAACATTTCTGTCCTACTTGTTCATCTATCTTGATCAGCTGCTTAGATAGTTAAGCAAAAGGCCTTGCTACTGCTGGTTTCAGCCAGAAGGCTTGTCAGTGACAGTATCTAGGACCTCCATCACTGTAATAACAGGCAGTTCTTTTGCCTGCATCTTTGTGCTCTCTGGGTTGTAGGAGTTGGGTACAGGGGATTCACTAATCCCAGTTTCTTCATCCTCCATCTCTTCCTCATCTATGCGGCCAACCATCTCTGGGTCTTCCCTTCGGTAAAAGCTGGGGCTGGTAGGGGGCAAGCTGTTCTCATTCCTCAAACGCAGGAGTTGAGCGTGCTGAATTCGACCACTCTTGCCAAAGTTTTTGAGGCTGACTGCTGGGGAGGCAGCTGCAGTGAGGAAGCGGTTGAGCAGTGGAGTTTGAATGCGACTCATGCTGGGAGATGCTTCCACTTGCTGACTCTGCTCTGGGTCATCACTCATCCTGCACAAGGAGGAAAAGAAATGGAACTTCAAAATTTTAATCTTATATTGTGCCATATTTCAAAGACAAGGCATTGTATTTAATAATAAACTATATCAGTTTAGACAAGATCCATACTGTTTTTTCTCCCACCCTAAATGTTTCACAGATGTATAAACCCCACTTGCCTAGTTTCCAAGAGATCTCACAATCTCTTAATGATGCCTTCCATAGATGTAGGTGAAACGTCAGGAGATAATTCTTCTGGAACACAGCCCTATAGGCCGGAAAACTCAACAGCAACCCAAACATCCATACCATTTGAACAGTGGCGGTTTTTCTGTGGCAAGCCAATCTAGCTATGGTTACAGTGAAAGGCCTTGGGATTTGTTTTTAGGTACAACACTGCCAGTTCCTCTAGGTGCTTCAGACTGATTTTGTGCTCAGCTATATATTCAGGTAATTTCTGTACATTTTTGGAAAGCTTTTTAAAATTAAAAGTTTTTTTAATCACAGCAACAGGTCTCACAATTTTCATAGTTCGGTCCTTTCCACAAAGGGAAAAGAAACTGCTCATATAATACACTGTCACATGGCTGTCTCATATTGTGATCCAAAGTACGGTATTGCCAAACCTTTCACCATCACCAAGTCTTCTGGAGCAGTTGGTGGCTAGGGAAAGGGAATGTTTGCCAGCATTTCTAGTTCTGGTAGGTCAGTGGTTCACAACTTGTGGGTCCCCAGGTGTTTTGGCCTAGAAATCCCAGCCAATTTACCAGCCGTCAGGATTTATGGGAGTTGAAGGCCAAAACACCTGGGACCCACAGGTTGAGGACCACTGAGGTAGGTGAACAGGATTGAGCTGCTCAATATACAACTTCATTTAGCTTGCCAGCTGAACTCACCGCATGTCAAACGTAGAGCCCATGAAGGAAGGCTTCAAGGTCTCTGCAACTGTGGCTATTGTATATGGAGGTTGTGCTGCAGTCTCATTCCAGTATTTGTCCTTTCCAATGGGAGGTTGGTTTTGGTACATGTCATCCACTGAAAGCAGAGACACCTAAGCAAACCAAAGTTTAATATTGGAGGAAAAGCTAGACAAAATTGGTGAGTGTATTGAACATTGTGTTTAAATATCAGATTCTTAAGATCAAGGATTAAAAAGTACCAAGCAAGTAACTGGATAAATTCAAAGCAAAACCCTGGTCTAGAAGCTTATAAAAGTAGAAAGTAGCTGAGCAATATAAATACAAATGTGAGGGAAACGTCCATGTCCAGTCCTTTTGACATAGTGTGATCCAGCAGGTAAAGACTGATGGTCCGTGCTAAGAAATTGAGTACTATAGCAATTGCATTATGAAAGAAGGCAATTTTTAGTCTTTAAAACTAGAATCTGTTAACTACATGCATAATAAAATACATTCTGTCTCACTTGTCAAATTTTTTGTCATAGACACCAGCTGGTACCAACTACAGCCTGAATTATTTTTGTACCATGGATCATAAAACATGGTTTGTTTACAAATACCAATTCAGTCTCCCAAGATGTCAGATTTTGTGTCGGATACAATGTGTGCCAGGATTGGCTGGCACGTTTCTTTCCTTGACCATTTGTATGTGACTCACCTGAAGGTTTCTGTCTATCAGTCTGTTAGTTTCAAAATCGTCATCATCTTCCCCAAATGGATTAATTATTTGTTCTGCCACCTAATGGATGACAAAGATATGGCATGGGAATACTCAACAGAGCTTGTTCAAATAACCTGTTCACTCAACTTGCATCCAGCTTTCCTCCTGGCTTTGAATGTAAAGAATGGACATAAGTTAAAAATAAATTCTATTTGAAAACCACATGGATTAAAAATACAATTAACAAAGGAAAAAAGTTGTGTAATGTAAGATAAACCATGTGTAGTTCACGTTGGATCAGCCCACACACTGCCTTGCCAGAGAAAGAAAATATACCACATAGATGAACAATAAAAAACAAGTAGTTTACTCTTTGTAATTCAGAACAACATATAACTGATTATCTGATCAGTTGCATCAACTCACATAATGTTCTTTTATGAGAGATTTAATATGATCTTTGTCCATGTGGATAAATTACTTCTGCAGTTCATAAAGCGAGAGCACACTCCAAACTCTCCCTCTCTGCTTCTCTCCAAACAAAAATGTAACCGTATCCAAAAGTTTCAGGCTCAGCCTGCTCCCCTGGCATTGCCCGACCAATCAGCTTCATGCATCTTATTTTACAGTTGACACACACTATCTCACTGATTCCTTGCATGCTCCAACAAAACAAAAATACACCTTTCAGGTCCTTTCTGCCATGTGATTCAAAATCAATGTTTCATGTAGCTTATCCTGTCAAAAATGAATAGGACATTGCATTTTGATTTGGTTTAAAAAGACTAACATGGTTGAGCTAACAATTACTAAAAAGCACATTGTGATGGTCAAAATTCTCACCTTCAGCCAGCCAGCATAGAAGAAAAACTGGAGGAGTGTGGGAAGAGGAACATACAGGTCTAGGTTTGATTCATCTGGTAAAAACTGCCGCCCAACAACACAGAAAGCAAAGAAGGAATAGACAGCTATGGTAACCACCTGTAAAGAAAGTGGTATTAATGTCTGTTAATCTTACAACATTGCGCACACATACACTTTAGTAGTTATTTTTCAGTTGTACATGGCATTTGTGATGTTAATGGCTAACACACCCAATCACTGTAAAAGCAGTGCAATTTCACAACTATAGCAACAGAGCCAAATTCCTTATGTATATGATCTTTTCAATGTTTCATAAGAGTGTGTCAGGCTCTTTTGCACTTAGAATTTAATTTAATAGGTTGGTTGCTAAAGAGGCTACAGTAAAAACGTGTGCTCAAGAATGATACAATCTTCCGTTGGGATCTCTCTCTCCATATGGAGTAGTGTTGAGATTTCCACCCTCAAGGCAATATATAGACATGGCATATTGAAAAGAGAGAATAGTTTAATCAGGGCAAGATTATACTGTTAGAACAGAACACATAAATTGGAATGGTTCCCAGTTGTCAAGGAGGTCAGGCAAGGCTATATTTTATTGCCCTGTTTACCTTCTGTTATAAACAATATTTTAAACAGATCTCTTTCTCTCTTTAAAAAATACATAAAGCAGGCATTAAAACTGGAGGAAAGAACACCAGCAGTCTAAGGCAGGGGTCCCCAAGCAAAGGCCCTCTTTGTTGTGGGAGGGGCTGCAGACTATATGATCAGAACTGGGATTGTTCAGGACTCAGGCTCCATTTTAGTAACAGTTTGCTTTCAGACACCAGAAGGAACAGTATGCTTTAGACTTCAGTAGAAACCATATGCTTAGAGACTCCATTGGACTTTCAGACTAGACAGAGACTTTCAGAACAGAGAGATGCTTTAGATAAGTGGTTCTTAACCTGTGGACCATGGACTACCAGTGGGTCATGAGGACAAAAATATGGCCCGTAAATCTCCTTCCTCTTTATTGTATTTGTTTTATTTCCACTCCTTTTGCGCCGCCTGCCACTCCTTCCCTGTCGCTGACCATGGCATATATTCTGTATCAGAAACTAGAGCTGATGTAGTCCATCCAATGCAATTTTCTGAATCAGCACCCCAAACCAAATCTAAAGTTGACCAAAAAGTGATTTGTAACCCTTTTAGTACTAATGTTGGAGAGTGGTCCCTGATCAAAGTGGTCCCTGGTCAAAAAAAGGATGGGAACCACTGTTTCAGATTATGGAATGTGGTTTCTAAGAAAGATGTCCTGTGTTATCTACACAGAGAAACTACTTCAAATCCTATTTGTAACTGCACTGATATGCAAAGTACCTGTATGATGAATATGGTTATGTTAGAGGTCATACTTTTTTACCAAGAGGTTATGGCATCATTTTTCAAAAGGTTATGACTTCTAACAAGGTCATACTTTCCCAAAGATCATACAATCTCCAAAAGATTATGATTTCCATTATCCAAAACATTTTGCTACATTTTTTCAATGAATACCTCTGAGTCTCAACCAATTCAACATAATTTGTGGCATCCACGAAAATGAAGTTTCTGGAGTATAACAACTACTTTCAAAGTAAGTACTGCATAATTAAACAAGAAATAACACTTTCAAACAAGGAACAGATTTTAATTTTTTTTGTTACATAGTGCAATGTTTTGATATTTTCCATACTTTGACTCAGTCATAAATCAGAGTGGAGACTGCATTCAAGGAATCAGAAAACGACTAGAACTTGGAATGGCAGCTATGAAAGAACTAAATAAGATCCTAAAGTGTACAGATACATCACTGAATGATAAAGATAAGGTGGCCCATGATGTCGTATTTCC